>NW_025814840.1:11980000-14552676 GCF_022079265.1 Lynx rufus
GATAACCTTTTGAAATTTTTCTCATTCCACTGGCTGCAATTAGAAATGTTCAAGAACAGAATGGAACAGAAGACTTTTATCTAACTTTGACAATGGCTGTGACGGTCTTCTCGCCACACTGGGCGATCATCACAGCCCCACCCCACTCACCGTCCCTTTCATCTCCCTTAACTCACCTTGGCGTTCGCAGTGTCAAAAATAGTTTCAATGAGTAAGATATCAACCCCACCATCCAGGAGCCCCTGGGCCTGCTCTTTGTATGCTTCAACAAGCTCGTCAAATGCTGCAAAAAAGAATAAATAAATCACATCCAGGACTCAGTCATCAAAATCCTCTTGGTGGCCAGGACACGTGTTCAGGCCTGCACCGTCAAGTAACTATTGCTGGTTTATGATGCTTAAATTAAAGACAACATCACCTTTTGTGAGAAACCAAATAAAGGAATAGGGCCGTGGTGGAAATTACACCTGTAAACCGAACACAGTTGCTCCTACTCAACACCACATACGAGCCGAGAATGAGTGAGTGAGTAGGCAGGCATATGGTCTCTTGAGCCCCGTACCTTACTTCCAACATCTTTAGAGTGGATCATTCATTCCAGAGGTGGTTTTAATCAGACAGTTAAGGGATGAGTGTGAGGGACAGCTACAGAAACATATCACACTGACGTGGAAACATCGTAGGCCTCGTCCCGTTCCCTCACACTTGCCTTGGTGAGAGGCCACGGTCCCGTGGACTTCACTCCTGCCCTCTGACACCAACTCTGCCAGAGAGGAAACCTGCCTGAAGGGCAAGTTCAGCCTGTAACCAAAGTGTTCAATCACTGCTGCGTAAGAGTTCTGTTGGAAACATCTTGAGTTGTCCATGTCTGTCTGAGAGGTCATCCCTCTCCCCATTCACCTCCCAACCAAACAAGAAAGAAGCTTGGACATTCCAGAGAGAAACCTCAACAGTACCTTTATGCTTGCTGTATACAGCACAAGAGAAAGGAGAACTCAGCCCCTTGCTGTCATGTTAGACCAAAGAGGGCATCGCCAGGCCTAAGCCCAGTATGAGAGAGCAATCCCTGGTGAAGAAGTATGGTATCACTACATGGAAAGTTCTAGAACCAAAAACCTACAAACTATACTTGCCTGAACTTGTTATCTATACAAAATTCTTTACCATACAGAGTATCAGTATTATTCAGCTAAGTTTCATTCTTTTTGTTTTTTTATTGTCTTGATGTTTAAGAAATTGACCTAGATCTGCAGATTTTTCATAAAATCTCAATGTAAGTGTTTATATACACTAGTTTATAATGTCGACCGTGCTAGTATGTTTATATGGTTTGGGCTGCTTTCTGACATGAAACGGAGATTCAGTGAGTTATTCTGTAATAGACCAAGGCCTGGTGTCCATACTTACCCAACTGTTCTGTTTAAAGCTTTTTTTTTTTTTTGATTGGTTTTATTTCCTCAGCAGATAAAGAAGCACCAACACAATACCATGTACATTTGAAAACAAACTCAGTAACAATAATAATGATGATGATGACAGTAATAAAAACAAGAGCTCTTTGTTTAGAGGTTAACTACATTCCAGGGACCATTGTAAGCCCTTTATGTCAATTAAGTCACAATAACCCTGAGGAAGATCCTGTTACTCGTCCCATTTTACAGATTTTAGGATCACTGAAACACAGACATACTGGCAGGTCAAAGATTATATACCAGAAATACTCACTAATGTTCCTGTAATCTGGTTTTTCCACAGATGGGGACACAGAGAGGGTCTTATTAGTTGGACCCAGGGCTCCTGCCACAAACCTCTTGATTCCTTTGGGAAAAGAAAAACAAGCGTAAAATCTCTAAATAGGCTGAACTTTGTGTTGTGAATCGACAGGCTTTAAGATTTTTCCCTCCAACACACGTCTATAACCCCTTATCTACAACTCTACAAGACAAAAGCACAAAAGCACAAATTCTGTTCTTAATTCATTTGACGACAAAACATGATGTGACCTCTCCTGAACCACAAGAGGCTATTTATAGTCTTTATCGCACTTAGTGAGACAATTCATAGATTTTACTGCAAACATGCGTTTGGTTATCGCGGCCCCCACCAGGAAAACGATGAACCACAAGGGATGTGCACATATTGTTGCCAAGCCAACCCAAAAGACTCTGAATCCTTGCATATCATAACACTTCAAAGTGTTTCAGTGAGTAACCCCTCTTCTATCACCACAGCCGTGTTTGGATAAATCATCTCCCCTTATTCTTAAGAAATCTCAAAGGTCCTGAACTTGACACAGAATCTGTGAGAGCTCCTCATGGAAACATTCAACTTGAAATGCTCTCCAGCACTGGGCTTCAGGCCCGTCACTGTGGGAGGATATTAAGTCAGGATTAACAATTATAAAGCCTAAATTAAAGTATGAGAGATCAAATCTTAATCACTCTTTTAGTAATCCTTTAATAACTTTTCCTCCAGGCTACAGTCCAGGTGCTTCTAAAAGAGCCTCCAACGTTATGTCCATTTACATGTCATGACAGAAGCCCGAGGAAGGGGTGCACTGCCCCTTGCCTTTGGTGACAGTAACCACTCAGTAACCTGGGTTATGCTGTATAACTGGAGAAGACCACTGACTAGTGGATAACCCAATCTTTGAACAGGTTACCTTTCCCAAAGCTGAACAATAATGAGGACATAAGAAAAAGGTCCTTCTCTTTCCCCGCTTCAGCGTGTTTAACATTCTCTGACCTGCGACCCTGTCGGGCTGACAGTCTGTGCGTGCCCCTGGATTTAAGCATTATCTCTCAGAAGCAGAGCTCCCGTGAATTGCTTCAGTCTTCATTAGTATGCTGTGTCTAACTTCCTAACAATTCTGCTTTATATTTTCTCCTGTTGGCAATAATCTTACATTTCCAAATCTTTAGGGGCTCCACATATTTCTTCTATTCCTCTCCCTCCCTCAAAGCCTCCCCACCAGCTGGCGCCCAAGTCATGTGAATGGCAGCCAGCCAGAAGGTTAGTTATTTCAGGGAGCCACTTTTCAAGTCCCAGCAAGACTAAATCTAATGCCACACTCCTGGGTGTGCGGCACAAAGCCTTTAAGGACATCAGTGGTATGAAGCAGAAAATGCTCAAAAGGCAGTATCTCTTTACCTAAATAAGCCAGTCATGGGGATGAGGTAGCTTTAAAGGGATAAGATCAGGTATCTTAATGTTAACCATGATAACCAGTCAGCTGTCACCTTAACTACCTAATGACATGCTTCCAAAGGGAGAAAACTCGTTTTAGCTGCGAATACGCAAGGAAGCTACGGTCCTAGCTACAAAGGTAAGCTGTAACCCCCAGTAAAGCAAACACAGCGTCAAGCCTGAGCCCATGGGCATGGACTAAATCCAGAGAGACACTGAGCGGCTTCTTAGGGAAGGGCAGAGAGTAACTTGCACACAAGTACAAAACAGCGTCTGCGGCATGGCCAGCAGGCTGATGGTCACAGGGGGAAAAGGGCCGTAAAGACAGCACCTTGTAACTCAGAATCTCAAAGGAAGCATCTCCGTGAACCCGGGAGGATGACGTTCCTTACCTGTCTGGAGAGACACCTCCTCGGCTGCTTTCCTGGCCACTGCCGCAGAACACTTGTTCATCCGGTAGGCCTAGCAGATCAAACGCAAACGTCAGCTCGCTCTTCTTTTCCTCCCATACGAGTAAGAACTCCTGACCTTCAAAAACCCAGTTTTATTCAGTAAGCAAGTACAGAGGGAATTAACAGAAGCTCTGAATGAAATCTTAGCCAAGAAGACCTATCAGCTGCCCCAGCTGTGAGGACAGCAGGAAAGACAAGAGTCTTTGAGACCTGGTTTTAGCTTCTTCCCCTAAACTGTAAGCTAAATGATAAAAAGGGCAATGCCTGGACATGTGGTATGTCAAAGAGTAAGATGATGAAGTTACATACTCTGCGAATCAGCGAAAAGCATGGTGATGGGAAAAGACAGGAGGCCTGGGTTGGAGGACCGATTGTCCCAAGAGCCTGTGTGGCCCGCTCCTTTTGCAGTGTCTCCGGCCGTGACTTCCTTCACTGGATGGTGGCTGAACTCAATGGTTCCCAACTTTCTACAGATCACTAACCTCTTTAGAATTTCGTAAAGGGCCATGAACGCTCTCACTGGGAAATAAAAAGTATGCACAACCTCAATTTAAAGAAGTTCATAGGCCTCCTCAAAGGGGTTCACAGACACCGCTTCACAGGTTAGAAAGTCCTAGACTTGTGGTCTTCAGGATCCCTTCTAAGATCCCATGTGCCATGTATCCGCAGAGTTAGTAATTAAGAAGCCAGAATATCCTAAAATACGGAGTGGCAAACTATAGCCCCTGGGGCAAATCTAGCCTGAGCCTGTTTTATAAATAAAATGTTACTAGAATACAGTCAAGCTCATTCATTTGCATGTTGTCTATTGCTGCCTTTGCACTATAATGGCAGAGTTGAGGAGCTGCTGTATATGACCAACGAAGCCTAAAATATCTACTTAACTGGCCCTTTACAGAAAAAGTTGGCCAACTCCTGCCCAATAATCACACGAAACTCATCATTTTCCCTTGGTAACCCAAAAGACACAAGATCTCACAAAACATGAGAAAAATCAGTATTGGAGCACCAGGACTTCCTGCACGAAAACAGAGGAATGTGTCTGGAAAAATCCCACTCAAAAAGGGGAACGAAGGCATCTACTATGTATTCCCATCATCCACATTTTATAAAATTTGGAAAAGGGGCATCATGTTGATCAAAAAGAAACCAGATCTCCACCCCACACCCATGAGGATGGCTACTTTCATAAAACAAAACTCAAAAACCCCAAAAACAGAAGCTAACAAGTGTCGACAGAGCCGTAGAAAACTCAGAACCCTCGTGCACTGTAGGTGGGAATACAAAATGGTGCAGCCACTGTGGGAAACAGCATGGTGGTTTCTCAAAAAATGAAACACACAATTACCGTATGAAGCAAGTAATTCCCCTTCTGCGTACAGAATCTCAGGAAACAAAAGCAGGGAAGCAAGGAGATCGTGGGTACATAGTAGTAGCATTGTTCACAATAACCGAAAGGTGGGATCAACCCAAGTGTTCCCAACAAATGAACGAACACACAATATGGAGCATGATCTGGCCTTAAAAAGGAAGGAAATTCTGACATAGGCTACGGCATGAGTGAACTTGGAAAACATTATACTGAGTGAAATAAGCCAGTTGTAAAAGGACAAACACTATGATTCTACTCACGTCACGCACCTAGAGGAGTCAAATTCATAAAGAAAGTACAGTGGTGGTTTCCAGGATGTAGGGGGGTGGCAGGAGAACGGGGAGTTACTGAGGGTAACAGGGGTTACGGAGTTTCGGCTCCACAAGATGACCAGAGTCTAGAGATGGGAGGTGTGATGCCTGCGCACCATGAACGTACTTAACGTCACCGAAGTGTATGCTCAAAATGGCTAAGATCATCAATTTTAGGTTACACGTGTTTCCCCACAACTAACAAAAAAAAGAAAATCAAATCCGCCACCCAGTACATGAAAAGGCCTCCCCAAACTGCACACACAGCCAATCATTATGCCTTTATCAGCAGCCACTATAAGTATCATTTTTATTTGATTACGTGCCCATAAAAGAAACCAGTTACAAAATGAACGGTCTGCCATGTTCAGAAGCAGAAGAGATTCAAACTGTTTTCCAAGTCTGACCACGAAAAGTAGGCATCTAGGCACTGGCTGGACTCCGCGCTTCTGGTGGTTTTCTCACGAGCAACTACCACCAAGGCAGCAAACGCGCAGAAATGTCTCAGACTTGAGGCACAATGGAGTTCTTACCAAGTGTTCGAGGCCATAGTCAGCTTGGGCGACATTAGTGCTGCTGAAAGTGTTCGTTTCAATGATATCCGCTCCAGCCAGCAAGTAATCCTGCAACAGGAGACAGTGATGTCAATGCTGTGAGTTTGAGAACCCCTGTCCCCCAGCAACAAATAGGACTTCCCACTGGCACCACCACCAGACACCCCGGGACCACTTACTAAGCGGCCGGCACTACACCAGAGGCTAGAGGTACAAAAAGACATAAGGATGTCATAGAAAGGAATGTGCTCTAAACAAACTCAGACCCTGAACTGACAGTTCACATGCTAAGTTGTACGAACTGAATCAAGTTCCTTAGACTCCAGTTTCCTCCCTAGACTAGAATCTAACTCTTCACAGTGGCTGTATGAAAACACAAGCATCGAGTTCTGGCTCGAACAGCACTCTCCGGCCTGAGCACAAGCTGGCTCCCACTGACAACCACACTAGGAGAGCCCAGTTCTGCCGGGAGCTGTCTCCACCCCAGTTTCCCGGTCCCTCTGAGCCAGAACTACACTCCTGCAGAAGCCTGAGGGTCTCAGCATCAACCTGTCCTCAACCTACCTTCCGCACTTCACTCTTTGGACAACACCTTCTGAACCTCCATCTGATGAACACTCGAGAATCTCTCAGCTCCCCTGACTTCCCAGTACTGAGTAAACACAACCCTTCCCAAACTGATAAACACTGTTTGCAGAACAGCTAGGAAATGAAAACCAAGATTTACCTATTTATAAGTTACAAACATCCTAAATATCCACCAGTTGGGAAAAACTAAATAAGCTAGAATTAATCCACTTTATAACATGCTTTGTGGCAGCTAAAAAACATTGTATCTGCATAAACCGACATGGAAAAATCTCCAAAAAGTATCGCTGAGTAGAAACCAAAATTGACTGATGTGTAAAGTATGACATCATGAAGTTTAAAACATACACGTACACAAGCAGTATGAATTTTCTACTGATATGTATGCATACACATACATGTATGTGCACACATATACACATACACATAAATGCATAACAAAGTGATCTGGAAAGACACACACTAATGTAAGTGGTTAGGTCAGGAGAAAAAATAGAAATTTGGAGTAGTGGTCAAAGCAAATTTATTCTTACCTATGGGTTTTGTTTTATAAGAGCAAATTATATTTAATTTTTCAAAAAAGAGCAAGAAAAATTGGAGACAACATTAATGCCTAGGAATAAATGAATTCATTAATAACATACACAGAATATATTATGAAGTTCTTAAACCATGTTTAAGAACATTTAATGCTCATGTATACAGATAAAAAAAATCCAAATTATAAAACAGTATGAAGTAATCCCAATATAATCCCATTTAAAATCCCAGTATAAAAAAACTAGATTAAAATATAAATTAAAATATGTGACTAGCAATTATTTATTGGCGTTGATATGTCCTGGTTTTGATTTTCTCTTTTATGGTTTTCTATTTTCTAGCTACTTCTTTTTTTAAGCAATAAACATGTACTGTCTTTACAATTAGGGGGAAAAGTTTTCTAACTTCGCAGCTTTCTCCAATTTTGTGTGGATCTGAAAATGTCCACTGTCCACAGTGTAAAAAGTGTTTCTTCTGGCTCTTCATCCTCTCTCTACACCTTTTTTCCTGGCTCAGAATCCCACTCAAGGGCCCTAGGCAGAAATCATGTGATCAGGGGCAAGCTGCGTAATGTCCCCGCTCCTCACTCTTCTCCTGGAGAAAGCTGTCAAGACTAAAGAAGGACTTTAAGGAGAGCATTTGTAGAGGCTAACAGAGGTGCTGAATTCTGTTTTGTGACAGTGATACTTAAGGCAGGGTAGTCCTCGTGGCCAGCTCCCACAAACTTTCCCTGGGCAGAACCTAAGTTGTGGCCACACCAGCCACTGTGGTTCTTATAACCGCAAAACATATCTCAGCAACAACCACAGGGCACTTTGGGGAGAAAAAGGTATATTACTCCCAAGTCCTGGAGGGTACAGGCATGCCCAGGGCCACACTGCAAGGGGTGAGAGGCACATGGGGCGGGGGGGGGGGGGGGGGGGGGGGAAGCACAGGCATGGGGTTCTGCCTCTTCCGAGCTATAGGGATGGGGTGCCTGGGGTTTCGCAGTTTCACTCTTTGTTGCCGAATTTAAGACATGAGTGGGAATCAGGCTGTGGAAAGGGGAAAAATGGGGTCAAACAGCTGGCTGTCTGGGTCACCCAGGACTCTGTAAAAGCAGAACTTCATGGGTGGGAACAGCCTGGTTTCTTATCTAAGTGTTTAGTCGGTAGCTGTAGTACGTTAAATATGAGATGGATGTCTTTGAAATGGGTATCTTGGCAGCCAAAAGCTTCATGTCAGGCACTTGCATTACAATCACAGAAGCTTCCGGGTCGGGCACCTACACTACAAACATAACCGAGACATTCCATTAAAATTAGCCATCAGGGGATCTGATCCATGGTCACTAACGCCACTAGAAACAGCCAAGTGTGAAAACAACCCAGTGTTTCCTTTCTTCATCCAAGAACGTGGTAGGTTCTCTGCACTCGAAAAACTCTAGCTAGGAAATGCACCCCCAGAAATGGAACACCCACCTACACTCTATTGTATTTACAGCCATTTTTGCTTCATGTGCCTGTTGTGGGTACCTTGTAGTTCTATCTAGATGCCTACCTAATACAGACGGCAAGGATTCTTTCTCTAACAAATATTTACTGAGTACTTACTATGTGTGAGATGCTCTAGGTAGTAGGGATTTGGCAGTGAAAAACAGGCATCAATTCCTGTCCTGCAGAAGCTGATAATCTAATGATAATCTAATGATAATCCACATGAACAATATGACGAAGCTACATGGCATGGTAGTTCATATGATCTTATCAGTTGCATTATAAGAACTGTATTTGTAACCATAACAAGCAATTCATACCCATGAGGGCATTCCTGTAGTTAACAGGATTTAACTACACAGTCTCAAGGCCAAGCAGAAAAACTTAGGTACCATTCTTCCTACAGAACCAACACCTTTTCGAGGACCAATTCTAAATCTTCTGGTACCTAGAATTCCCATCATGAGCAAAGGAAAGGCATTTTCTTCAAATGAATGCTATCCTTCACCTTACCTAGAAAAAAGTCTTGACCACGCAATAAAATGATCCCTTCCATACTCACTGGAACACTTAATCACTTGTTTAGACTTTTTTTTTTTTTTTAAGAAGAGCTTGAAACACCTATAACAATGCCCCTCTCCAGAAAATAAAACTCTCTCGCTTAACTGGTAAATACGCTTTGTCCTTCTAACTGAATCCAGACCAGGAAAACAGATTTTATCATCTTAATACCTCTTCTAGTCACCGTTCTGTGTAATTCCTATGATAATCTATAAAACAATTTCGTTCTGTGTTTAATTATAAGTTATAAAAATGTATCGTACCCAGTTACCTCCTCCTGATCTCTTTATGTTGACTAACCATTTTTATTGGACACAGAAAAATGGAATGAAAGGGGATGGGATTTCAAGTCAGGGAGGCTCCCTAATGTCAGCTAAGTTCCTTAACCTCTGTCAGGCTCAACTTCCAAATCTACAAAATAAGAATAACCACCTTTGATTTTACTTCATCAGGGCTGTTGTGGTGACTTAAGTAGGACAGCATATGTGAATACCCCAACTTGTCCAAGATCTTTATGGTTTCTCACTGGACTTTAAATGCCTCGAAGGCAGAAAAACTACCTTTCTGAACTCCTTATCCTGAATGCTCATCACGGCGCATGACCTTTATTTGGCGTCCAACAAGCCTTCTTTGTGAACAAACCACCTCTTTCTTCTGTCCCCTCCAGACACCGGGGACGGTGGTCTGCCCTCCGTATGCGAAACGACTTACAGAATAATCAAATGAACACAGAAGACCCTGGGGATACTTGACCTTATGGATTTGGTAAATGACATTGGGTTGAGTTACACTTAAAATGTCATTGTTGCCTTTCAGTGGCCTGGCGTGGTCTTTAAATTCGTGACCCCGGAAGTCTTCTTCACTTAGCTTATGCCGCTGGATCATGGTGCCCATCCCTCCATCCAGCACCATAATCCTCTCCCGCAGAAGGGCTTCGACCTCATCCCGCAGGGATTTCTTCACACCTGCTTTAAAGAAAGTGAAAATCTGACTTTCAAAACTGAAAGCGGAAAAAGACAGGGGGAGGAGGTTTCTAAGAACTACTGAAAAGCCACAGAACTACACTTAAGGGAGTCCCTGAAAATTCCCTGTTGAGCCTCCTCCTTGGTTCATCTTTTCCTGGCTGCCCTCAACATGTCCCATGTCTGCTGTCCCAAACCTGCTTGCTTTTAGCTTCAAGTCCTTTTCCCTCTGTAGGGGATTCTACCTAATTCTGCCCAAAGAAGTCTTCTGTTGGGAGCTCCACAATTTACCCGCCTCTGCCTCAAAACCCTCTTACGGCTTGGCTCATTCCATTTTCCTTCTCTCTCCACCTAGGGAGGGAGCACTTCTCCACTCACTGCAGATCTGACCGCGGAGTGTGCCTCTACTCCTCCTCCCATCTTCATAAAAAGTCTAAGCATTCTTCCACAGGGTCCCTACTGTATTCACTTTTTAATCCAGAAATACACAAACTGTTCTTGGTCTTTAAGACAGTTTACTATTTACCATAAAACAACCTTGCCCCCCACATATACAAACTCTGAGATCTTGTTAAAGGAGTCTTCATATATGCAAGATATCAAAGTGTTTTTTTTAACTCTAAACAAAACATGATTTTCTATGAGAAATTTGACATATGCCATAATTTATGTGGAAAACTAAAGCCCAGAAAAAAAGCTGAATTAACTTTGAAAAAGTAGAGTTTACTTGGCCCACTAAATAGTCTACCATAAAACTATATTCGCATAAGGAAAAAGAAAATATAGGATATCTTCATTACTTAGAATAGGGAACGACTTCAGGCTCAAAAGCCTATATTTTTAGTATTTTTAAAAATGATGAATTTGATTCCATAAAAATTAAGGATTCTTATTAAATGAAAGTCACCATAGACAAAAATAACAGATTACGGATTGGAGGAAGGTTCGGCAATGTCTAAAACTGAAAGGGACTAACATCTATAACATACAAGGAACTCTAACAAAGATGCAAATAGTCAAGTCAAGGAAGGATAAAATAACACGCAACAACTATTGAAGAAATGCTCAAGCTTATTAGCGATTAGATGTGAATTAAAACAAGCTTAGGGGTGCCTGGGTGGCTCAGTCAGTTGGACGTCCGACTTTGGCTCAGGTCATGATCTCACAGTTCGTGGGTTCGAGCCCCATGTCCAGCTCTGTGCTGAGAGCTCAGAGCCTGGAGCCTGCTTTGGATTCTGTGTCTCCCTCTCTCTCTGCCCATCTCCTGCTCACTCTCTGTCTCTTTCTCTCTCTCTCAAAAGTAAACAAACATTAAAAAAAAAAAAAAAGATGATACTTATTTACACTCAATAGATGAGCAATAATTATAAGACTGGATAACGCCAAAGAAAATCTGAACCCTCAAGTATGCTTGCTGGAACACAGCCATTCTGGAGAGAACCTGAAGAGGTCTTCCTCCCAGATTTGCGGGTTTAAGTGTTCACTGTTCTTATCTTTTGTAATCCTCATGCTTTTCCAGTAGAGGATTATCTTTCACTGGCTTCTAATCACCTTGCCCTCCAGAACCTTCTCGTAAGAGTTAAAAGTCACTTTAAGAATTCTCCTTTCCCTTGCAAGGGTAAACGGTCATTGAGATCTTCCCTGAAGAACAATAACCAAAATACACTCGTGCTTATCTGCGTTCGGTTCATTATGCACAGAACATCCTGTACATTTTACTCCTGACTAGTCAGGTTCTTAACAGGGCACATTCTCCCCAACATCTCTCACAGTGGAAACAGAAATATCGAGTTTTTGCACTTCCCCCATTTAGCTGAGCCCTTCTGCTGTTGATACATTTAGATGAAAGGGAATTCACGTATTTCCTTTTTTAATTAAATGGGAAGGGGAAAGTAAGAAGTCATGAAGCAGAGGGGCGCCTGGGTGGTTCAGTCAGTTGGGCGTCCAACTTCGGCTCAGGTTATGGCTCAGGTTATGCTCTCGTGTTGAGTTCGAGCCCTGGGGGTCAGACTCTGTGCTGACAGCTCAGAGCCTGGAGCCTGCTTTGGATTCTGTGTCTCCTCTCTCTCTGCCCCTCTCCGACTCACACTCTGTCTCTCTCTCCTTCAAATATAAATAAACGTTAAAAAAAAATTTAATAGAAAAAAGTCATGAAGCAGAGATATTATTTAAAGAGCTGTAACATAGGCCTCTGTACATCTTATTTGATAGCATCAGTGACAAAACGTTTCTCAGTTACATTTCCACTGGTTTCAACACCCACATCAGAACCCCAGAGTCAACAGGCTCACTAGCTCACCTGTGATAAATTTCCTTCTGAGTTAGGACTTCAGTATTCACCCCTGCCCAAGATGAACACCCTCTTTCTGTCACAGGCAGCTACTGTTCTGTCCTTATCACTGGTTCTCTTCTTGCTACATTGCCTACCTCATAGCTCACATGTTTTCATGGGTAGATTTGACCACAAATTTTAACCAGGGACGACCTTAGAGACCCAGAGCTCATTATAAAGCTGAAATTATTTTCAGTTCTTGAGCTAGTTTTTTTCTCAAAGTTAATCTCAGAGCCCCCAGCATCACCATCAGCTGCGATTACTACTTCCCATCACGACCTTCTATCTGCTCTTTTACATAGTGATAATTCTGTGCACACTGGAGTTTGCTCTAACCCTGATGTGGAAAAGAAACGTTCGCTGCAGTTTCAAATAGTTCTCTGGGTTTGCTATCTGTCTCAGCACGTGGACTTCCTTTGGATGAGCACATGCTCAAAAAGTACTGAATAAGAACGTTAACTCATGCAAAACTTCCAAAGCGCCCTGCTGGAATATGGTGCACCAAGCTGTAAAAGTTTCGTTACTTTGACATTAAGAGCGTGTTTCAGGGACAGGACGCGGGGACAGGGCGGTGCTTCGCGGCTGCTGATGGTCTGTCTGGGGAGCGAGGAGTACAGGTGCGGAAGGAACCAAGCAGAACAACGTGGGACCTCAGGGCTGCTCTGCAGGTTCAAAGGTGCCGCCCGCCCGCCCGCGGGGAAACCTGGTCGCGCGTCTCCAATTGCGGAGGAGAATCACCCTAGGGATTAGGAGCCCATAGCAGGAGTCAATAAACAACTGAACCGCTGAGACCGGGTGGCAACGTTACCGGAAGGCGTCAGCTCTGGCAGCGCGGGTGACATGCCGCCGAGTCTCCTCCTCCTCCTCCTCAGGCCAGCGGCAAAGCCGGGAAGTCGCGCTCTGCGCAGGAGACGGCCAAGAGCGACGCCAGCCAGCGCCCGGGAGCCTGCCTGAGGCCCGAGTCGCTGTGAGCGCCAAGGGCCCCGGAGCCCGCCGCGCCCCGGGCCTTGCGCGCACCGCACGCCGCGCGGGAGGTGCCCCCGCAGGACCTGGGCGCGGCGCGGGGATGATACGCGCGCCCTCGGCCGCTACAACGCTCCAGCACGTGCTTTCTTCGCGGTCACCCGGCTTGTCCTCCGCGCGGGGCTGGCGGCCAGACACGGGCGGCCCGAGGCCGGGTCGCGGGCAAGGCGCGGACCGAAACCGAAGAGGAGGACAACGTGGCGTCCGAGACGCGGGACCGAAGCTCTCAGCCGCCTTGGGCTTTGGGACACATTACAACGCAGTTAGTTTCTCCGCTCAATCTAGCCTCTGCGTGGGAGGTCCCGCCCCTTCCAGCCCGTGATTGGTCTGTATGAGCACGTCACGGCTGTATTGGCTGATCTGTTTGAACCAATCACCTGAGGGTTCTCCCCAGGGTTCTCTGGGAGATGTAGTTCAGGATCCCAGGCGGTCAGTGTATTTAGTTAGAGCCCAGAGGAGGCTTTGCTCATCTCCAAGCCCCATATCCAGAAGTGCGGCCAGAGTGACCTCTCCAAGTTGAGGTCGTAGTGCGAAGTTGACGATGGTTTTCAACGTGTTTTGGTGTCAAGAGACAGGAACGTGGAGTCAGAAGACGAAGTACCAGTCACGTTTTGCTACTGACTGGCGCTGGGCAAAATAATTCATCTGAGGCAACACCACTCTACACTCTCTAAGCATGAAATGATAGGTTTTGCTATTTTATAAGGTTGTAGTAGGGAGAAAATGAGATAGTGTGAACGCGCTGTGAAATCTGTAAAGTACGTATAGGCATGTTGTCACTTATTGACAGTGAAATTTTATTGAGCACTTATTATGTATCATGCATTGGGCATGCAAAGAAATGCTTCCATCTTGGAGAGATGGAGAAGGAACTCGCAACCTACTTAAAACTAAATTGATGGGGCGCCCGGGTGGCGCAGTCGGTTAAGCGTCCGACTTCAGCCAGGTCACGATCTCGCGGTCCGTGAGTTCGAGCCCCGCATCGGGCTCTGGGCTGATGGCTCAGAGCCTGGAGCCTGTTTCCAATTCTGTGTCTCCCTCTCTCTCTGCCCCTCCCCCGTTCATGCTCTGTCTCTCTCTGTCCCAAAAATAAATTAAAAAAAAAAAAAAAAAACGTTGAAAAAAAAACTAAATTGAGCAGGAAAAAAAGAGAACCACGTATGGATACAAAAGAGCTGCAGTATTCTAAAGCTGTTGGGGGGAAGCTTCAAGGAACTGAGTCTTGAAGAGTAAGAAGTGTGTGCCAGGTAAGTCCATTCCTGTTGGGACAAACTCCCTGGGTGGAACACAGCACTTGAGAGAATTTGAAAATAAAGGACGGCTCTGTAAGGATGAGCCCGGTAGATGGGAGGAAAGCAAATGAATCTAGAAAAATAAAATTGAGACCAAATTGTGAAGTTCACAAAGCTTTTTTTTAAAGTGCAAATTTGCCTGCCCTTCTCATTTTACTGTGTGTAATTATACCTCAATTTTTTAAATGTAAAAATTATAATAATGTGTATAGCATCTTTACCAACAATGGTCATACTTGGAGATGGGAAAATCGGAGGGGGTGGAGAGTGAACGGAACAAAGGAGAGTGTGGGCGGGATAGGATGGCCCTGAACAGCTGAAGATCTTGTTAAGATTGTAAGGGCTAGTTTTAAATTATTCCCCGAGTCACAGTTTGTTGATGAGTCCCTTGAAAAATAATCTTTTAGGTACCTAGTTACTTAGTATCCTCTGTCTTAGAAGAAATTGCAGGAATTGTGTATCAAGTGTGTATTTTTTTTAAAAAAAATATTTTTTTTCCAACGTTTATTTATTTTTAAGACAGAGAGAGACAGAGCATGAACGGGGGAGGGGCAGAGAGAGAGGGAGACACAGAATCGGAAACAGGCTCCAGGCTCTGAGCCATCAGCCCAGAGCCTGACGCGGGGCTCGAACTCCCGGACCGCGAGATCGTGACCTGGCTGAAGTCGGACGCTTAACCGACTGCGCCACCCAGGCGCCCCTCAAGTGTGTATTTTTAACAAGTCGTCAGATACTTGCTTTGTCAGCTAAAACTGACCAAATCCAGTGTCCTCTTAGTCTTAAAGGGGTAACAAATTAGACTAAAGGGGCAGTGAATTACTAGTACAGAAACTCACACAACGTAAAAAAGTTCCAAGGATACCGTCAGGGGTTGACCTGTGTCCCCCAACACAAACGTTGAAGTCCTCTAAACGCTAACACTTCAGAATATGAACTTACTTGGAAATAGGCTTGGTGCACATATGGCAAGTTAAGATGAGGTCCAAGTGGAAGGGACACTTAGCCCAATGTGACTGGTGTCCTTATTAGAAGAGGAGAGAAACACACAAGAGAAAAAACAGCCATGTGACAGCAAAAGCAGAGGTTGGCATAGCCTGCTGACACCTTGGTTTTAGACTTGTAGTTTCCAGGACGGTCACACAATACAGTTTTGTTGTTTTAACCGCCCCCCCCCCCTTGTGTGGTACTTTGTTAGAGCAAGCCTAAGAAACTGATACAAATACATCTTTAGATGAGGTGAGACCACCAAGGCAAAGCCTCAATTTCTCTGTCTCTCTAGAAAAGAACCTATTGTCTTATTCTGATGACAGTCTGCTAGCCCACCCCCCCCATCTTCACCCCGACTCTCATTAAACTCATCCATCATACGCATTATGTAGAGGTAAGGCTCCAAACTTCCCCTTGGTAGTTTTGGGCTTCTTTCCCAGTGGGTTTGTCTTACAGAGAAAGAAGTTCTGATTGGTGAAGCTATATATCCAAATCTCACCGTACACCAGGGGTAAACTGTATTCCAGCTTTATACGTTATTCTATGGGCTTGGTTGTGTATGTCAACCCCATTAGATTGCATTGGTGTCCTGCCAGTCGAGAGTCCTGAGACTGTAAACTGAGAGCCAGTTCTGGAACAAGGTATTCCTTGCCCTGGGGTGTGGTCAAGGTGATCATCGGCTTTCCCCAGAAGATCCCTGACTTTGTCCTCCCTCCCTCAAATCCTTTCGTAATCTCAAGATTTTGACCCATCCTCAGAGGCACAGAGGTCAACAAGCACTTTGATTACTGACACGGATTGCACTAATTGAGCTGCATTTACTGAGTCTATGATATACAGTCTTGTCACCAAGTACAGGGAAGTAAAAAAGAATATAAACGAAACCTGAAGGTTTTTTTTTAAGCTTTTTAATTTTTTTTAACATTTATTTATTATTGAGAGACAGAGAGAGACAGAGCATGAGCAGGGGAGGGGCAGAGAGAGAGGGAGACACAGAATCGGAAACAGGCTCCAGGCTCCGAGGCATCAGCACAGAGCCTGACACAGGGCTCAAACTCACAAACTGCGAGATCATGACCTGAGCCGAAGGTGGATGCTCAACCGACTGAGCCGCCCAGGCGCCCCAAGAATTTGTTCTTAATTAACTTTTCAGTTTAAAAATTATTTCTGGCGTGCTCTGAGAGCACCCACTTCTCTCTGACTGGCTAGGACAGCTGATCAAGAATAGGTACTACTCCCTCTTTCTTTCATCGTAAATTGGAAACTGTGAATAAAGTAAGAAAAAAAAAATAAGAAAAATAAATAAATAAAAATTACTTCTGATTCCCCTTCATGTCTAGAATAGAAATTTCTAGAATTCAGGGGCACCTGGGTGGCTCAGTCGGTTAAGCATCTGACTTCAGCTCAGGTCATGATCTCACAGTCCATGAGTTCAGGCCCCACGTCAGGCCCTGTGCTGACAGCTCGGAGCCTGGAGCCTGCTTCAGATTCTGTGTCTCCCTCTCTCTCTGTCCCTCACCCCCTCATGCTCTGTCTCTCTCACTCTCGAAAATGAATAAATGTTAAAAAAAAAAAAAAGAAATTTCTAGAATTCAAAGATAAGACTTTACAAAGTGTTTATCAGGTCACTTTCCCTTCTATCTCATTGATAAAAGTAAAAGTTTAGCAGTTAGCTAAAAGTTTAGCTCTCAGCTCATCATCTTAAGTAGATTAAATACCACGTTCCTGTTTATTAAACAAAAATATTGGTACTCATAGGCAAAATCAAACCAAATCAAAACAAACCGACAGCTCCCAAAAAACCCAAAACCAAAAATCCAACTCAAAGCAGATTTAGAGCAACCCCCTCCACACTTTGGGTTTTCTTAAAAAGTTTTAAATATCCTTGCAATTAAATTTATAAATGCTCTCCTCTCTGTCTTCTGAATGATGATATTTTCAGTGTTTGGAATTAAGTTTTGTCTAAGCCATAACTTACAGTGTCGGATGCTGGTGTCGAGCTGCTGGGGGCCCCACTCTACTGCTCTCTAGTTGTGTGAGCCCTTGGGTACTTCCTTTTTCCTTAATTTCTGCCTCTCTAAAAGAGGAACAAATATATGCATCCCATTTTATAAGCATGAAGATTAAAATAAGAGTTTGCTCATAAGAACTGAAGAGTTCAACACACGAGAGCTAGTCTTACCAATGTTACTAGATCAAGCCCATGGTTTGCATTTTAGTTAAGTGATGTCTGCATACAGGTGCTGGCATAATGAGGCAGGTCAAGGGTGAACTGCCTTGGATAATTAAGGCTGTTTTTGCAGTCAGTGGATCAGGCGGCAGAGATTGAGCCAACTGGTTTCCCTAGGTGTCAAGGCCTAGAGAGAGATGGTAATTCTCTCAGTGCAGGAGAAAAGCGAGGCCTCCCCAGGGCTATTGATGACAGTAAAATAACTTCAGGGATGCCTGGGTGGCTTAGTCGGTTGGGTGTCTGACTTCAGCTCAGGTCGTGATCTCACGGTTCCTGGGGTTCAAGCCCCAAGTCAGGCTCTGTGCTGACAACTCAGAGCCTGGAGCCTGCTTCAGATTCTGTGCCTCCCTCTCTCTCTGCCCTTCCCCTGCTTGTGCTCTCTCTCTCTCTCTCAAAGATAAATAAACTTTATTTTTGAGAGAGATAGAGCGTGGGCGAGGGGCAGAGAGCGAGAGGGAGACAGAATTCCAAGCAGGCTCTGAGCTGTCGGCACAAGCCTGACTCGGGCTCAAACTCACGAACGGTGAGATCATGACCTGAGCCAAAACCCAGAGTCAGATGCTTAACTGTCTGAGCTACCCAGGCACCCCAGAACAGATTGTTTTTTTCGTAACTACAAAAGGAAACTGGTTAAGATTCAGTGCTTAAAAATTTCAACAATCTAGAGGCCCGTGTGTGGCTCAGTCGGTTGAGCATCTGACTTCAGCTCAGGTCATGATCTCCTGGTTCATAGATTTGAGCCCCGCATGGGGCTCTCTGCTGACAGCTCAGAGCCTGGAGCCTGCTTCAGATTCTGTGTCTCCCTCCCTCTCTGCCCCTCTCCTGCTTGCACTCGGTCTCCGTCTCTCCCTCAAAAATAAACATAAAAAATTTTTCTTTTTTTTTTTTTAGATTTCAGCAATCTAAGCCAAGTTAGTATTTTGGTTTTGGTTTCCTTTAATGGGCAAATTTTCAAATAGGGATGGGGTGGGGGGGGGCATCTGGGTGGCTCCGTTGGTTGAGCATCCAACTTTGGCTCAGGTCATGATCTTACGGTTTGTGAGTTCAAGCCCTTCATCAGGCTCTGTGCTGACAGCTCAGAGCTTGGAGCCTCCTTTGGATTCTGTGACTCCCTCTCTCTCTCTGCCCCTCCCTGGCTTGCATTCTGTCTGTCTGTCTCTGTCTCAAAAATAAACATTAAAAAAAATTAAAAATAAAATAGGGATGATTTAAAACATCGTTTTCTGGCTTTGCCTGGGCGGCAGGGAGGCATGGTCCGAGTAAGATAATCAGGGTGAAATCTAGAATTTCTACGGTATTTGGGACATAATTCAGAGATATTAAAAAAAAAAAAATAAGAACTCTTGGTGTATGGCATTTAAAAATCTGTTTAAATCCTGTGAATTGTTGGCATTATTATTTGTTCTTTTGGTTAGCAAATATTTATTGACACTGGCCAGGCACTGGAGCTAAAATAATGAGACAGACCCAGGTGCTGCAGCCTAGAATGTAGGAAAAATGATAATCAATTATATCATTATAAAGCAAGATTAGTGCCATGGTGCTCTTCTTATCCTTGTTTTAGGATGAAAAAAAACAAGGGAAAGAGGAGTTGGCTGATGAGACTGCAGTCCTGTTTACACGTAGTTGATCACAACCAGTTACAGATTTCTTTGTTCCTTCTGCACCTGCACTCTTTACTGATTAACCTAAACGAAAAGGAAAAGAAAGAAGAGAGAAGAGTTAAACCCAAGGTCACATTTTCAGTACTTGGCAGCTGGTCCTCAAACCTGGAAAACTGGTTTCAGCACTCACGCACTTTGTCACTAAGGTAAGACTTTCCTTTGAGCAGTTCATGCAAGAGCCCTCTCCCCCAGAAAACTGGACATCCCGAATCGCTTGTAATGTCAGCTGTTACACAGAATCCCTGGCCCTCATTTACAATATAGCATGAGCTTACAAAACATTGTTGCTTTCTTAGTAGTTAAATAAATGCCATTCATATTCCTGAAACCCTGGAATTTTACTCTGCTACATTTTCAATGGGAGATATTCGGGGCGAGACAAAAATTTCATGTTCAAAGGACGTTCAACATACGGCCTCCCCAGGGTGTTAGTACAAGACCTTCCTGAGGTCTGGTAGGTCAGGCCCCTTGCCTACTACTCTGCCTGTCCTTTTGCCTTGCGTATTTAATTAGTCTTTTATTCCGTTTAAGAAAGTCTTATTCATGTACAGACTTTTTCTGGCTTGGTCTCAACTACATCTACAGCAACGTCTAATTACTGGCACACAGTGGCAAGTGAATAAATGTTTGCAAGAAGAAATTACTGGGGGGCGCCTGGCTGGCTTAGCCGGTAGAGCATGCGATTCTTGATCTCAGGGTTGTAGGTTTGAGCCTCACATTGGGTGTAGAGATTACATAAAAATGAAACCTTAAGGGGCATCTGGGTGGGTCAGTCGGTTAAGGGTCCGACTTCGGCTCAGGTCATGATCTCACGGTTCATGAGTTTGAGCCCCATGTCGGGCTCTGTGCTGCCAGCCCAGAACCTGGAACCTGCTTCCGATTCTGTGTCTCCCTTTCTCTCTGCCCCTCCCCCACTGGTGCACACGCGTGTGCACACACACACACTCTCTCTCAGAAATAACTAAATATTAAAAATAAAAATAGATAAAACATAAAATCTTTTTTAAAAAGAATAAATTACTGGAGACATATGGCCGTCACCATTTTTCAGATCTTATCGCATAAACACTGCTAGCTCAAATTTCACAGCAGACTATAAAAGAGAGAGGAGTTTGTTTGTTTTGTTTTTACAAGGATATACTTAAAAGTTGTAATCATTCTCTAAAATTGGAGATACGATTCTTTCATTTTCCAATGGTAAGATAAATCTCACAAGGTTAATATTAAATAAAGCAAAATAATCCCCAGATCAAGCTGACTGTAATTCAATGAAAGGTACTAATCCTGGTAAAGAAACACTGTGTTCCTCAGAAACTGTGGGCACTGGGTGAAGCTGAATATTGCTTAGGAATGGAGGCACAGAGAAGGGACTCAGGAATGTCCGACTTGCTAATGGGATCTTTCACCGTTTCTGGTGTATCGGGTTTCTATACTAATAGGAGATCCATGCCTCAGGCTATCAGGGTTTGAGACCACTAGCCTTCAGAGTCATCTGGCTGTTGCCTGGGTGGCCAGCTAGTTCTTCTCCGGGGACAGACAACCATACTGGGACATGTAAGCTCTTTCTACTTAAAGTGGGACATAAATATACCGGTATACCATTGAGAATACCCATGTGTAAGTATCAAGCTCTTCTAATAATATCTGACATACCTTTTACGCTTGGATGGCCAGTTGGTATTAAGGACCTTGATATAAAGTCCTTATTAAAGCCATTAATTTGGATAGCTCTCAAAAATGAAATATTGCCTGAAGACATTAAAGTTACATAATGTATGTTTTTCTTCAAGTAAATGTTTAATCACCAATTACTTATTCCATTGGTCAAACGCTATTAATTTACAGTGCAGGGTTAATTCCGTAGTATGTTAAATCTTGGCATGTTTTTATTAGGGACTAATTTAATTTCAAGTAAATTGAAACCCATGGCATTATACAGATTATCAAAATGTATAATTGATATTGACATCAGAAGGGTACCTGGGTGGCTCCGTCGGTTGAGCGTCCAACTCTTGATTTCGTCTCAGATTATGATCCCAGGGTCTTGGGTTCGAGTCCCGCCTCGGGGGCTCAGTATGGAGCCTGCTTGAGGTTTTTTTTCTCTTCTCTCTCTCAAATAAAATTTAAAAATATTGACATCAGAGCTTTAGAAAGTCAATAAAACAAGTACTAATTAACTACCTGAACTAGATAAGTAATGTGTCAGGTGCTTTGGGGGGGGATGCGGAGATGTTCAAAACAGGATTTCTACCCCAAAGATCAAAGAGAGATAATAAATGAGGAAGACAAAGCAGAAATTGAATAAGGGAAGTACAAATGAAAAGCTACCGACCAGAGAAAAGGAGGAAGTTCATTCAAAATATAAAGAACTGAGAAGGATTCAAGGAAGGAGATGGGTTTGGACTACAGTGTAAAAAATTGGTGCTTATGGGCTGAAAGTTTATGGGGCACCTGGGTGGCTCAGTCGGTTGCGTGTCCGACTTCGGCTCAGGTCATGATCTCACGGTCTGTGAGTTCAAGCCCCGTGTCAGGCTCTGTGCTAACAGCTCACAGCCTGGAGCCTCCTTCGAATTCTGTGTCTCCCTCTCTTTCTGCCCCTAACCCACTCGCATTCTGTCTCTGTCTCTCTCAAAAATAAATAAAACATTTAAAAAAAATGCATGTTTACGCCATGCCTACACCTCACATGAATTCATATGTTGAAATTCTACTGCCCAATGTGATGGTGGTGGGATGTGGGGCCTTTGGAAGGTGCTTAGGTTATGAGAGTAGAGCCTTCGTGGATGGGATAGGGCTCTTCTAAAAGAGGCCCAAGACAGCTTCTTTGGAAAGGGTATTCCTTGGTCACAAGTAATTGTTTGAAGGACACATAGATCATAGATGCTATAAACTCTGCCATATGTAACTTGTCTTTCTACTGCTCATATGCTTGAACAACTGACTGATTGCCTGTGAAATTCTTGAATCACAGCTTTTTCCCCTCAAAATTGTTTGCTGTGTTGTCTTTCTTTCTAACAGCTCTACTGAGATATAATTCACATACCATGCAATTCACTCATCTAAGGTATACAATTCAATGGGTTTTGGTGTATTACATTATTAAATTTTTTTAAATGTTTTAATGTTTATTTATTTTTGAAAGAAAGAGGGAGAGAGAGAGAGACAGACAGACAGAGCATGGGGCGGGGGAGGGGCAGAGAGAGAGGGAGACACAGAATCCGAAGCAGGCTCCAGGCTCCGAGCTTTGAGCTGTCAGCACAGAGCCCGATGTGGGGCTCGAACCCATGAACCATGAGATCATGACCTGAGCTGAAGTCAAACGTTTAACTCACTGAGCCACCCAGGTGTCCCACATTATTAATTTTTTTAATTGTGGTATAATATATAACATAAATTTGCCACTTTAACCTTTTTTAAGTATACAATTTAGTGGCATTCATTGCAATCGCAGTATTGTGCAACCATCCCCATGATCCATTTCCAAAACTTTTTCACCACCCCAAATAGCAACTTTGTAACAATTCAGCCCCAGTCCCTGGTAACCTATAATCTACTTTCTGTCTCTATGAATTTGACTACTTTAGGTACCTCACAGAATTGGAATTATATAACATTTGTCCTTTTGTACATGAGTTATCGCAGCATGATGTTTTCATGGTTCACTCGTGTGTAGCATACATCAGAGCTTCATTCCTTTTTAAGGCTGTATAGTATTCCATCGTATGAATATACCACATACTGTTTACCTATTCATTCATTCATGGACCCTTGGATTGTTTCCACCTTTTAGCCGTTGTGAATAATGCTACAATGAACATTGGCATACGAGGATTTGCTCCAGCCCCTGCTTTCAATCCTTTGTGTATAAACTTAGGACCTGGAATTGCCGGATCATTTGGTAAGTCTACGTATTGCTTCTTGAGGAACTGCTCAGCTATTTTCTGTAGTGACTGTAGTGTTTTACATTCCGACCAGCAACGTGCAAGGGTTCCAATTTCTCTGCATCTTTGCCAACACTTGTCACTTTTTTCATTTTACTGATAAAAGGTATCTCAATAGGAATGACATGATATCTCTTTGCAGTTTCGATTTGCATTTCCCTAATGACTAGTGATGTCGAGCAACTTTGCTGTGTTTATTGGCCATTGTATATCTTGTTTGGAGGAATATCTGCTTAAATCCTTTGTCTATTTTTGAATGGGGTCGTTTATTTTTTGTTGTTGTATTGGAGTTACTTATGTATTCTAGATATCAACCCCTTTTCAGATACACGATTTGTGAAGATTTTCTTACATTCTGTGGGGTGTCTTTTCACTCTCTTGATGGTGTCCCTTGAGGCACAAAAGCCCTTAGTTTCGTTGAAGTCCAATTCATCTATTTTTTCATTTTGTGAACTGTGCTCTTGGTGTCATACCCACTAAATCATTGCTAAATCTAATGTCATAAACATTTCCCACTACGTTCCCTATGTTTTCTTCCAAGATTTTTGTAGTTGTAGTTAAGATTAGGTCTCTCATTCGTTTTGAGTTAATGTTTGCATATGGTGTAACATAAGGGTCCAAATTTATTTTTTGCACGTGGAATCCAAATTTTCCCACCACCATTTGTTGAAAAGACTGTTCTTTCCCTATTGAATGGTCTTGGCACCCTTGTCAAAAATCAATTGACCATACATGTCAGGGCTTATTCTTGGGTTCTGTAGTTTATTCCATTGGCCTATATGTCTCTCCTTCTGCCAGTACCACACTGTTTAGCTTTGCAGTAAGTTTTGAAATAAAGAAGTGTGAATCTTTCAACTTTGTTCTTTTTTTCTTCAGATAGTTTGGCTATTTGAGATTCCTTGAGATCTCATATGAATTTTAGGGTGAGTTTTTCTGTTTCTGTAAAAATGCCACTGGGATTTTAATACAGATTGCATTGAATCTGTACATTGCTTTGGGGAATATTGACATTTAACAATATTCCAGTTCACGGATGTGGGGTATCTTTCCATTTATTTAGGTCTTCTTCAACTCACGGAAACGTCTTGTAGTTTTCAGTGTGCAAGTCTTTTACCTCCTTGATTCAGTCTATGCCCAAGTATTTTGTTCTGCTTAATGCTATCGTAAATGAAATCATTTCACTAGTTCCTTGTTAGACCGTTCACCGCAAATGTATAGAAATACAACTGATTTGGGAGTGTTGATTTTATATTTGCATCCTCACTGTATTCATTTATTGGATCTAAATTTTTTGTGTGTGAATTCTTTAGGGTTTGCTATACATAAGATCGTATCATCTATGAATGGAGACCCTTTTACTTTCTTTCCAGTTTAGATGTCTTTTACTTGTTATTCTTGCCTAGTTGCTCTGGCTAGAATTTCCAGTACTCTGTTGAATAGGAGTGGCGAAAGCAGGTATCTTTGCCTTGTTCCTGATCTTGGAGAAAAAGCTTTCAGCCTTTCACCATTGAATGTGATGTTAGCTGTGAGGTTTTTTTGTACTTCTGTATTTCGTGTGGTCTTTATCATCTTGAGGGAGTACCTACTTTTTATCGAGCATTTTTATCATGGAAGGGTGTTGAATGTTACCATATTTTTTCTTTTTCTTTTAATTTTTTTAAGTTTATGCATTTTGAGAGAGAGAGCATGTAAGCGGAATAGGGACAGAGAGAGAGGGGAGAGAGAATCCTAAGCAGGCTCTTCATTATCAGCACAGAGCCTGATGTGGGGCTCAAACTCAGGAACCATGATATCATGACCTGAGCTGAAATCAGGAGCCGGACGCTCAACTGACTGAGCCATCCAGGCACCACCCCTATGGTATTCTCTTTCTGTATCAATTCAGATGATCATGTTTTGTTTTATTTTGTTTTCCCTTCATTGTGCTTCATTATGTCATGTTAGATAAAAAAGATAAAACTAGGCAGGGACCCTAAACTGAGTGGTTTCGAGTTAGGATTGGAAGGCTCAGCTGAGGTGTCTCTGTTCTTCTGCCTCTGCCTTAGGCCAGGCCCTTGTCTTACACTTGGACTCTTAACAACAGCCTTTTCAAAATAGTCCTTATTTTACTGTCAGCGGATCTTGGAATGATTGTCTTTGAAGAACTTGCAGTCTGCTGGGAATAAAGAATTTCTTTAAAAAAAAATTTTTTTTTTAATGTTTATTTTATTTTTGAGAGAGAGAGAGCACAAACAAGGGAAGGGCAGAGAAAGAGGGGGACAGAGGATCCAAAGCAGGCTCCGTGCTGAGAACAGAGAGCCTGATGCGGGGCTCGAACCCATGAACCGTGAGATCATGACCTGAGCCCAAGTCGGGCGCTTAACCGACGGAGCCACCCAGGTGCCCCGGGAATAAAGAATTTCTAATTCAGTTGATCTCATTGGATACTGGGCTTTTAATGAAAGATTTGGTTTGTCCCTTGTCTGCAGACTATAATAACCTGTTTCATTTCTAACCTTATCATAATATTGAATGAGTACATATGTTAGGACATAAATATAAATCTTAAATGTAAATTCAGTGTTTTACGTTTAAATCCGGAGTCTTCAGGGCTTTCGTACATCTGAAGCAAACAAATAGTCTGCTTCTTATATGTTTATTGCTTAAATAAATACTCCAGCAGGCTGGGGATTCATTTGGTTTTGCAAATTTTATGCATATTTCCATTTAGTATCTTATTTTCTCCTGAACCATTCGGGATGGAACATTTCATGTATAGAACAGAATTGGGTTGATTCAGACACCCAGCCCCTAAGGGGAAGAGTGTCGATTTTTGATATATTGAAGAATGGCTCCTACAGTCTACACCGTGGAAGGAAATGGAATGTGGCCTATGCGTGGTATTAGAATAAGACTTAGAATTGCCTACCTTCAAAATGCATCTCAGGGTAACAGGTAAGAACAGTTCTGGAAGTCCCAACTCTGCTAGCTGGGTGATCATAGTCACTTAGCCAAGGTGGTCTCAGTTTTCTGTAGAATGGGGATCATAGTGAATTCAAGGGGAATGCTGTGAGGAGCTGTGATCATGGCTATCACATTTCTTCTCTGAGCCTCATTTCTATGAAAGGAAGGAATCTGGATGAGATTATCGCTGGGCCATAAGTTCCTGAAATCCTGTTTATACGTTTAAGTCGGTATTTCCCAAAATATGTTTCTCAGGCGGGAATGTGATAGGACATTCCTTACTTTTTTAATTTTTAAAAATTTTTATTTATTCTTGAGAGAGAGAGAGAGAGCATGAGTGGAGGAGGGACAGAGAGAGAGAGACACACACACACAGAATCTGAAGCAGGCTCCAGGCTCTGAGCTGTCAGCACAGAGCCGAACGTGGGGCTCGAACCCATGAACTGTGAGATCGTGACCTGAGCTGAAGTTGTACACTTAACTGAGCCACCCAGGCGCCCCAGGAGATCCTATATTTTAATAGTTATGCCAGACAAGGTAGAGTTGACAACAGGGCCGGCACAGCTAAGGGGATATGCCTGCGGCCTGCAGTCAGGTTTGCTCGGCCTCACAAACCCCAGCTGCATCTCAAGACGCTACCCCACAGCTTTCCGTGATTATCAAAAGTAAGTGAGGCGATGAACGACTAGTTTTATAACCATCTGGGGGCCGTGGGATATAGGAAGAAGAGGCAATACAAGTTTAATTCCATAGCAACAACTTGGTGCACACAGAACTGCCCATTGGGAGGTTAGGGCATGTAGACTCATTCAGCACGTGAGCTTCTGGAGGAATCCTAGAACAGACCCCTCAGCTGGAAGGGGGAGAGAGCTGAGTCTGGTACTGCTGTGTGGACCCCAGACCCTGGAGGCCCACCGCAGTATAAGGAGGGAACAGGCATTAGCCTTAACACCCTGTGGTTGATTTCTTGGGCTCAGAAGCACTGCAGTAGCAAGAGGGCATCAGGAGTGGCCAGCGAAGTTGTACATGGTTTGACATCCCCATATAACCAGCATCCCAAACGCTGTGGTGATCAGGGACCAGAAACATTAAATGGCAAGGCGGGGGGCAAGGCTGAGCAGGAGCCTTTCCCCCCTGATGCCATCTGTGAATCTTCTTGTAAGAAAGTGATGTCATAATGGAAGGTCCAGGTGGAAGGTAAGACATTTAACACGCTTCTCCTTCAAGAGCCATATCACGTGGTCTCTGTTGATCAAACAATGTTCTCAAAAGAGGACAGAAATTATTTTAAAGAGAAGAAATGGATGAGTGGGGACAGGAAGAAGACAAAGAACCTTACCCCCAGAGATAGAAGTATTCTGTGTCGGCAAAACTGCTGACATTCACTCTGATGGCAAAGAGTCAGAGGGGTGCTGAATGGTGAAACTGTATATAAAACAGAGGACTAAAGCATATGAAAACAAAGAATGTCTGAAAATTGTGCTTCAAATTAAATTATATGCAGTGGTTGCAAATGAATGAATGAATGGATTGGATGGATGAATAGATGTGTTGAGTTTGGTACAAAATGTCACTATCTTCGATTATGAAACGTCTATAAAAATGAGTTGACAGGAAAAAAAAGTAGAAGTGTTTAGGACAATCTAAAATACCATAATATGAAAAATATTAGTAAGTATATTAATACAGTATATGTATGTATACTATTATAGTATATATATAGCTATATTTAACACAGGTGTGCAACCAGGTCAGGAAGCTGTCAAAGTTCATGATGTTATTGGGGCATCTGGGTGGCTCAGTCAGTTGAGCATGTGACTTGAGCTCAGGTCATGATCTCCTGGTTTGTGAGTTGGAGCCCCACATTGGGCTTGCTGTTGTCAGCCCAAAGCCCACTTCCCATCCTCTCTCCCCCTCTCTTTGCCCCTCCCCTGCTTGTGCTCTCCCCAATAAATATTTTTTTAAAAGTTCATAATGTTATTATTTGGGGTAAGGCTAGGCTGCTAAAACAGAGACACTAAATATAGTGGCTTAAAGCATATACACAGTTGACCCTTGAACAACGTGGCGGTTAAGAGTGCCAACCCCCCTCGCAGCTAAGAGTCCACATATAACTTTTGATTCCCTGCAAACTTAACTACTAGTAGCTAACTGCTGACTGGAATTTTACTGATAACTGTCTATTAACACGTATTTGTATGTTACATGCATTATATACTGTATTCTTACAATAAAGTAAGTCAGAGAAAATAAGGTGTTATTAAGAAAATCATAAGGAAAATACATTTCTAGTTCTGCTCAGTTCTGCTCATATATATATATATAAATATATATAAATATATATATGTATAAACACCTTGCATGTAAATGTATCCACGCAGTTCAAACCTGTATGTTCAAGGGTCAACTATCCAAGTGTCTCCTTCCATGGCAGTCTTGAGGTGAGGAGCCCATGTCACAGGCACAGATCTGTCAAACAAGGACCCAGATGTCTTCTAAGCTGTGGCTGTTCCACCCCTCGGACTTAACAACTGACTGTTGGTAATGCCTGCTGTCTCTTTCCTCAGGGCTCCTTGTTCAGTCCATTACACTCAGGAAGTGTTGGGGGAACTCGTTTAACACACCTTTGCCAATCATCTTTTGTAAAAAATGCGTTTCTATTACTACGTGCTTTAATTATATTTTCACCAAAACACTGGAGCTGCAGATTTAGATAATTTAAAAAATGGAAAATGTCTCCCATGCAACCTAATTACCAAAATCACGCTAAACAGTTAACTCAATGAGTCTTCCTTTCTGTCATTAAAAAAAAAAATGTGACTTTATTTTTCAATTCAAGTAAACTGTTAACATATTTTGAGGAATAGAATAAAAACTACCGAGAGATAAATGATGCAACAAATCTTGTAAAAGCAGTTAAGTCAAGATTAAAATGCTGTTGTAGAACAGCAATGTAGTAGAACATTTTCATTCTGTAAATTTTTCTCATTTACTTATGCAATATAATATGCAGCTACAGTCTTAAGTTATTCATAAAGCAGAGGGGATGCTAAAAGGAATGTTACTCCTTTGGCACACGTGTGCGCATATGTATACCGAACTCTGGTGTTTGGAAATAAACACAAATCATGTCTAAAATTAAGTAATTCCATTAATTTTGTTAGACACACTGATCAAACTTTTTCAAAGTGATTAATGAGAGTAAATATAGACTGGTAAAAGTCAATTGGTCTCATATCTAGTATAAATTGGATTTTTTTTCTAACATGAAATAGTATATATTAAATATTTCATGAGATGAATTAAGTTCAGGACTGTAACTGGAATATTTTAGATGCCTGGATAAATATATCTTAAATACCTTCTTGTGTCATGCATACCAAATCTCAAAGAAGTCACGTAAAAATTTACCACAGATTTTGTCTGGTGACAATATGAAAAGTCAGAAAGCTCTCCTGTACCAACCTGTGCTGCTTTGGTTGTTGGGTGGTGTTTTTCTAAACCAGCGAGCTCATTCTAAGGATTGGTCTAGAGAGTAGCTGAAAAGAGTTGCTTATGTTTTAAATACAGGACCCCAAAAAGTGCCATTTAGATGGTTAATCTTTCTTACTGATGCTCTGATTTTCCATCTCCAGTCTCCCTCATGAGTAATTCATTCTTTTGGCAATAACTGAGGAGTGGAAAAGGGAGGTAAGTGAAAATCGGCGTTACCGGTACTGCCCATACTTTATGATACACGTATCTGATTTCAGAAAGTCCCCACAAGGGCCAGCGTGTTCTATGCCTGAAGCCCCAGTTCACCTTCAGCAGAGCAATGACTAAGACAAGAAAAGGTAAAAGCTTTACAGCTGGGAGTATGGCAACTTGACTAAGCACACCGAAATAATGGTTCAAATGATCCCGTTGTTTGGAGCCCTGGAGATTTTCACACCTTAGGTCGGTGCACCTTAGATTTCGAATAGGTGAGGGGTGTGCTTTCCTCTTGAGAAGTGGGAGAAGGAGAGTTCTACAAGCAAAAGTGACAAAGGAGACCCTGTGATGTCAGGAAAGAGGACATCTGGGAAGCTGAAGATCCAGAAATGCATTAAAGGCGCCACGTCCACGAAGTACTTGGACATCTTCGCACGCACAGGGACTTGTGCTGGAAGGCTGCTACTCGAAGTCACTGATCAGTTTGAGTTCTTTCCTGCCCCTCTCCGGCCTGATTAGTTCCACCTTTTCTCATTCCTGTGCATGCTATTCCACAACACGGAAACTCACAAAACCATGCAACACTGTTCATTCGGTGCTTACTACCTGCCCTGTGCCGGGTCCTGTGCTAAAGGTTGCACGGGAAGACAAGTCCCTGCCCTTCGGTGACCTCAGCACAGCACCACCCCAGGGCACTATGTGACAGACTCAAAGCCGGAGCAGGAATAAGCTGCTCCGGATGTAGAGGAGATTAAGGCTGTGAAGACTGGGCTAGCCTAGGGAACACCTCACAAAGGAGGAGAGAGACCCAGAAGGATGATTGGATTTGCCCCACCTGGAGAAGGGCAAAGACCCTCCCCAACCTCTGAGACACTTGACCCAATTGTTAGAATCGTTGAGGTTTTGGAAATAACACCGCTCAGGGATGGGTGGGTATGAGGTGCCTGTGGGAACAGTGGCCAGAGGGAAGGCTGGTTCCCTACGGGCACTCGCGGGCATTAACGCATCGATTTCCCTGTATTTGTTTGCCTATCCCATTGGCGACCATCACCCGAGCAGAGCACAGAGCCCTGAGGCACAGAGAAAGCAGTGGTTCTCAGCCTCAAGCGTACGTACGTTAGATGGATCGAGGGGAAACAGTGGTACAGAGGACTGGATTCTCCCACCTCCACCGCTATCAGAACTCTGATCTGGGCGGCCTAGGGTGGGATCTGGCATCAGTTATTTTTAAATGTTTATTTTTTTTTATTTTTTTTTAAGTTTATTTTTGAGACAGAGAGAGACGGAGCATGAACGGGGGAGGGGCAGAGAGAGAGGGAGACACAGAATCGGAAGCAGGCTCCAGGCTCTGGGCCATCATCAGCCCAGAGCCCGACGCGGGGCTCGAACTCACGGACCGCGAGATCGTGACCTGAGCTGAAGTCGGACGCTTAACCGACTGAGCCACCCAGGTGCGCCCCGGCATCAGTTATTTTAAAAAAGCATCCTTGGTGAACCTCACATACATCTGGAGCGGAGACACAGGAGTGGGACATGTTGAGGAAAAAAACAGGTCAGGGGAAGGAAATGTCCCCAGCAATGCTGCATGGACAGGACCTTTGAATTTTAAGGCAGCACAAGGGCTCTGAGCACCAGGAAGGGGCCTGGAGCAGACGGTACGCCCCTGAGCGGGGAGGTAATTTTGATGAGGGCTGGCATGCTTGGTTTTGGCCACTGGGCACCCAGGTGATTTTGAAATTAGACACTTAAATGCTGACCATAATCCCATTTCGTTGTTCATACCAAGTATTCAAAAAGTCTCTTTCTCTTAACAACTACTGTTTCTATAGCAAATCCTTCTCCATCTCTGGTAGCTCGTCATGTAAGGACGCACCGTGACTTTTTATCGGTGTATTTGCCACTGCGGTTTCCTGGCCATGAAAAAGGATTTGCAACGTGTACCTTGGTGGACCCCCAGGCATTTCTTCTCCTCCTATGTTTATCAGTGGGGATGTCTGCACTGCTGTAGGGGTAACTTCAGAAAGACTTTAAGGCCCTGGGGAATCCTTGGCCAGAGATCCCAACGGACAAATCACAACCGCCTCCAGCTCCCGGTTTGAAATGAATGATGGTCTGTCAGTTTCTTAAGTATTGAGTTGTTAATAAATGTAAAGGGAAATAAAACCTGTCTCCTTCGATGCTGATTCTGTATAGAACATGAAAATGCCCCACACAGGACAGTATCATCACTGCACAGGCCCCTGGGTATTAAAAAGAAAGCTCAAGGACACAGTGTCTTCCTGTCAAATAATCCAGGGAAACTATGGGTGAACTTTTGTCAGCTTGTTGACAACTGGCAACTTCGCCTTAAAGTTCAAGTCTCTAACTTTGTATCATTTAGATTCGTGTCCTTTCACTTAAGGGCTGTAGGGAGGTCATCTCCAGCGTATTTCATGAACCTACATGGGTCAGGTACACAGCAGGAGAGAATCCCAAGCCAAATGTATCCATCTAAAACGAAGTCATTGCCAGGCACTTCTAGGTCAGCAACCAGACCGTGCCGGAGTTTGGCCATTTATATTTGTCCTACTGTTTACCTTTCCACTAAGAGCTTCTTTAATTTTTTAGACTTTTTAATTCTAACAATCCTTTCCTTTACCCCTAATCCAGTGGTTTTCAATTAAGCGTTATGAGAATCCTCCAAGGAGCTTTTAAAAACATAAGGATGTCCAGGTCTTAACCTGGACCTTCTTGAAACTCTGGGGTGAAAGCTGGATATGCACACATTTTAAAAATACCTATTAGCTTTCTGAAAGTGAGCTCCTAGGTAAAAACTCCTTCCTAATCCATTTAGTTTCCTGGTCCACTCATCTCTAACTGGGTCAACCTTAAATTCCTCATCTCAAATTCACCCTCTACCCAAAAAGCCCATCTCTGACTCTTCAAGGCAGACAAATACGAACTCAAACAAGAGTTTTAAAATATGATGGAGATTTTAAGTGATGAAGTTTGTGGTCAACCAAAGAAACGGGTTATTGTTTGGAGTGATAAAAAAACAGGAATTCTTTTCTTTTCCTTTTCCAAATGAAGTTTAATTGATAATTCAGCTTCAGGAATAAAAATAACTTCTGAAATGAAGAGTATAAATATGTTTAGTGAGTGTTTTTCAGAGTTTATTTTCTTTCTTTCTTTGCATACAGTGCTGATCCATTCTCTTGCCTGAATGTTATAAAGAAATTAAAATTTTAGGTAGATGAGCTACCTATTCCCATCCTGAAACACCACAAATCCCCTAGTAGCCTCGAAGGCAAAACGCCTCCCCAGTTTTTCCGTAATGTTTATGGCTGGAATATAGCACCTGGTTGAAATAAAATAGGGACTCAGAGTTCACTTAAACATGACCCCAAAGGTGTCTGGGATTAAACTCATGGACTCAGATATTTCAGGAATTTGCAAACTACCAGCTACCTACGAAAACGAAGCCCATCCAATTAAATTTACAAAGGCTGAAGGTTCTAAATGGGCCAATGCCGTAAAAGTGTTAAGTTACCAGACAGTTATGAATGGAAAATACCATGTTTCTGTTGATGGAAGTCTATAAAAAATCTGAGGAAACAGACTGTAGGTAATGAGCACATTACTGCTTTTCTAGTAACACTTTAACTGCTGTTTGCAACTGTTGTTGCTTGTTTATAATTCATTTCCTGATCGTTGAGGACCGAGATACAAAAAGAATTCCTGCTTTATTCTCTAGAAGCTATCAACAAGAGGGAAGGAGCAGAGGGGGAGTGACAGCATACCGCAGCGCAAGCAGAAAAATGGATGAACGTTGACAAAACCAAGGCGGTGCTGGGCACACAACGGGGTGTCCTCTGTGAGGAGGCTTCAGATGCAGACAGTGCCAGACTCCCAACCCGTTAGGATGTAACATCTAATCCCGGCGGTGGATGCACACCACGGGCTCACGGAAACACCTGCTGCGCAGAATGCATTTACCCGAAGATATGTAAAGCTTCTGCAATGCAAGAACTTACCTCTGCCCCTGTTCAGAGTTAGGCCTTTCCTACTTTTTCCTAAGAACTCCTTCTTCCCAGGTCGCAAAACCAGAGGCATAAGGCAGTTCGGCCTGGAGAGCTGGAAGGGTTCCAGTCTCTGACCTGTCCCCGGTTATGAACTGCTACCACAGACACTTGTTTAAAAACCGAGCACTTACGGATGGACGACCTGTACTCACAAGCTCTAGAAAAAGCACAGAAACCTGGACTCAATAAATAATCCTTAAAAACTCATTTTATCTAGTGCTTTTTTTTCTTCCTCTCTGGCAATTAAACTGACTCTCGTATTTCCTGAGGAGGTCCCTAGTTTGGACGATTGTAAGGCATTGAGACCCACTAATTGACTACATAATCCTAAATAATGAAGAACTGACTATAATCTCTACTTAAAAAATTTTCAGACTAGAGATCTTTCGAGTAGTTTGTTTTGTTCCCTGGACAGTATTAAATTCAAATATACCTAATCTTTGGATGAGCAGTAAAGTAAAACGCTAATAGCCCAAATATATTCCCCTAGGGATAATCACGTAAACACGTTAAATATGAACAATATTTTTTAAAGTATCAAACGTTTACCTAATTCGTGATTTTGTTCCCCCCCCCCCCCCCGATCTTGAATCCTGGGTTATTTTGTAATTTCCCGTTTTTTACTTTTCTTCTGTCCCAGGGGCCTCCTAATTTCATACTACACAAGTAATTTGCTTTATCAAAGAAAACAAGAAAAACCTGCTATCTCCTTGTGTTTACCTAAAAATCCAGAAATAAAGAAACCTACTTACAAAGCACGCTACCTCATACACTGTAGAAACTTAATCTCCGCCAAGTTACACTGCTGCCAATCACTGAGCTGCAAAGTGTTTCTTTCTCTCTCCTAACTTAATAAAGCTTGTCAAAGGTTCCAAGAAACCAACTGTGACTTCAGCTTTTATTGCGTTCTGATGGGATCAGTGGTTACAGGGCCCCAGCATCACAGATCACTCTCCCCATACAGGGCGGAGGAGAACGCGGTGTAATCCAGGGCGCCGGGCACGCTGCCCGGCCCGGAGTAGGCGGGCATCCTCTTGATGCAGTACTGGGCCTGATCTGGTGGCAGCTCTCGACGGAGCTCTTCTGCCAGGATGTACGGCTGGAAAAAAAACACACAAGTTAAGATCAGTGGCAGAAAACACAGGAATGTCAGTGGCGTTGATACTTACACATCGCCTGCATCTGTTGGATTTAAACAAAGGATCGAAGTCAGGGGGTCTAACAGGGGCGGTAGCAGACAATGGACAGAAGGCTGCGTTTCACTCCTGAGAGTGTATGTGCAAGGTGATTTGTCTTGTGGCCAGCAGGAAATCGTAATACACTTCATAAAGGCAGAGGGAGGACTATCACCAGTATTTCTCAAAATAAGCCATAATGCAAGGGGAAAATACTACAGCCTAAGATTCACACTGGAAAGATAAAGGGACAGTTGGTTTATATCATACACTGATGAGAATATAGGGATGGTTACTTAACGTGATCAACGTTTTCTTTTTTTTAACGTATGTGATTGTGTTTTTAGGAAATGCAGTCATTTTCCTATTCAGTTTATTAAAAAGCTAACTTTGCCACTGGAGAAAACCTCTTTCTAAAGCAAAATAAAATTCACATTAGCAATGGATTTGTTTTTCTTTTCTTTTCTTTTTTTTTGGTAAATGTCAAATGTCCAACAGGAAACAGCATAATTCTAGTAAAACAGACTGGCGGGGGGCAGCTGGGTGGCTCAGTTGGTTAAGTGTCTGACTTCAGCTCAGGTTGTGATCTCACAGTTCGTGAGTTCAAGTCCCGCATCGGGTTCTATGCTGACAGCTTGGAGCCTAGAGCCTGCTTCGGATTCTGTGTGTCCCTCTCTCTCTGCCCCTCCCCTGCTCACACACTCTCTCTCTCTCTCTCAAAAATAAATAAACATTAAAAAAAAATTTTAAAAACCAGACTGGTTGGTGAGAGTCAAAAAAATAAATAGCAAATACACTATAACTTATAGTAGGTTTCTTATGGGGTGGGTGCATTAGATGAGCTTTGCTTTATTACCTCCTCTCCCTCTACCCCCACTCTAATGAGAACAGGATGAATTTTAAAATAAGCATTATTGTTTTTAGGATAGTTTAACTTATCTGATGTTTTAAGGTAATAAGCATGGCCATGCTGATGTTTTAACACCCTAAATTCCTCTTCCCTCTCAGCCAGAACACAGAGGAAAAGAATCATGTCCCACATTGAATTTATACATACTGAGATGTTATTATTTGGGGAATGAGATTCAAAAATCTTGAACATGCAATTAAACTCCTACTTCATTTCTAGCCCACACGTAATGAAAAGCCTGCCAATATTTTAAATGACCGAATGGCTATATTTAACTTTGCTCCCGTGGTTGGGCACAAAGTTGAGGTCACTGATCCTTAAGAAAAGGTTCCCGGGGGCGCCTGGGTGGCGCAGTCGGTTAAGCGTCCGACTTCAGCCAGGTCACGATCTCGCGGTCTGGGAGTTCGAGCCCCGCGTCAGGCTCTGGGCTGATGGCTCAGAGCCTGGAGCCTGTTTCCGGTTCTGTGTCTCCCTCTCTCTCTGCCCCTCCCCCGTTCATGCTCTGTCTCTCTCTGTCCCAAAAATAAATAAACGTTGAAAAAAAAAAAAAAAAAAAAAAAGAAAAGGTTCCCGGTTCCACGGTATCTGATTTGTGGGGCATCTACTGACCCAGAATGTGAAATGGCATTTAACCAGTGAAGCACAGAAAAAAACTCTACAGAATATGCACTTGGTTCCTTCTGTCAAATTCACGGTGAGGCCCACACAAAGTGCCAGGAACAGAATGTCTGTATTTTCTCTGTTCTGTGTTTGACATCGTTAGGTTTACTTGCTGCTTTTTGATTTCAATGCTGATGTGATACAAAATATCAAAATGGTTTTTACTTGGCAACGCTGTTTCTTGTTTTACCAGATCAATGCACGGACTACCACAAAAGCAGAAGGAAATCTGTTACTGCAGACCTTATCAGAAGCCAGGATCCGGAAGGAGGCAATGACCTGCTCGGCCGTGTCCGTGTCCGCCGTCTCTCTAGTCATGAAGTCGATGAAGGACTGGAAGGTGACGGTGCCCTGTCCATTGGGATCCACCAGGGTCATGATGCGGGCAAATTCAGCTTCGCCCTGAGGCAAGGTTGCAAAGAAACATGTAATTCAACGGGACACAACCCTCGATGAGGCCTTTTTACCTCCCGACATGCAAATTCCTTAGCGTCTGAAAATTTAAATAGCGACTTAAGTTTATTGCCATGAAATGATGTTACAAGTTGCTGTAGCATCAAGCCAGAAGCTGCTGAAGGTCAGAATTCCTTCCTCCCTCTGACCCATGTAGCCTTCAGGCCTTAACATATTTCCAGAAGAGGAATTCAGAGAGAAAGAGAGATGGGCCTTTTCTCGGACTCCAATCAATCAACAAGAGTAACGTTGCTAAATGGAAGGCAGTTCAGAACGTGGCTCTCACGATTTTTATTTTAAGGGTCTGAGAAGAACCAAAGTAGCTCATGTTCAAAATCCACATTGACGGGTAATAGAGAAGCCGGGGTATACTGTAAATGTAAGATTTTCTTAGCTGATTTATTACTAAAAAAGTTTTTACCTTCTAAGATATTAGTGGGAAAAGCACTTTGAAAATCATCAGGCTACTAAATACCATTCAAGTGTATACACTTTATAAAGGATAAACTGTACAGTATATGAATTACATCTCAACATGTTAAATCATCAGAAGGGGTGCCTGGGTGGCTCAGTCGGTTAAGCATCTGACTCTTGATTTCAGCTCAGGTCTCCATCTCACCTCCTTCTAACGGTTCATGAGATCCAGCCCCGTGCTGGGCTCTGTGTTGACAGTGTGGAGCCTGCCTGGGATTCCCCATCTCCCTCTCTCTCTGCCCCTCCCCTGCTCATGCTCTCCTTCAACTCCTCCCCCCCACCTCAAATAAATAAACTTAAAAAAAAAAAAAAACTTTAAAGAATAAAAAAAAAAATCATCAGAAAACTTCATGTTCTCTTCTTTTATTAGAAAATAAAAATCTGACCAATTCCTGAATAAACACACATATTCTGGCTCTGTGAAATTCTTTCTATACAGCAGCAGGCAAGCCTTCAAAAATATCCTATATGGGGCACCTGGGTGGCGCAGTCGGTTAAGCGTCCGACTTCAGCCAGGTCACGATCTCGCGGTCCGTGAGTTCGAGCCCCGCATGGGGCTCTGGGCTGACCGCTCAGAGCCTGGAGCCTGCTTCCGATTCTGTGTCTCCCTCTCTCTCTGCCCCTCCCCCGTTCATGCTCTGTCTCTCTCTGTCCCAAAAATAAATAAACGTTGAAAAAAAAAAAATATCCTATATGATGAACGTGCACTGATCCCAAGTGTGCCATCATGATTTAAGTGAGTCACCTCCTAGAAGTCCGAAGTCAATAAAATATCAAATCTTAGCAAAATTTTCACTTCTGTCTTACCAAATCATAACCCATGGAAATCAAGCAGGCTCGGAAATCTTCGTGATCCATCAGGCCATTCTTCCTCTGCCAACAAAGAAAATGAACAGAGAAGCTGAACGTTAGGGACAAATCAAATAAGAATCCAGTAAGGGAAGGGCCATGTTGAGGCCTGCCGAAGAGACTGTAAAGGTCACTCTATTTATCAGGGGATGGGGCTAACACGGGAATGTTACAAAATAGTTTCTTAAAAAGGAAAAAGGAGGGCGATGCCTGGGTGGCTCAGTTGGCGGAGTGCCTGACTGCGGCCCAGGTCATGATCTCCCGGTTCGGGGAGTTTGAGCCCCGTGTCGGGCTCTCTCTGGTCAGCCCGCTTCGGATCCTCTGTCCCTCTCTCTCTCTGTCCCCCCCGCCTCCCGCCCCTGCTCATTCTCTCTCAAAATAAACTTACAAAAAAAAAAAAAAAAGGAAAAAAGAGGAAAGGGGGATAACCACCAGACAAAAATTAAAGGAGATTACACATGCAAGAAAGCAGCAGGAAAAAAACCACCTAGTGCCAAGAGAACGGCCCGGTCAGGAACTAACTACTGCCACCTACTGATGACAGATCACTAGTGGTCCAGAGAAATTATCACGCTCTCATGGCCCCAGGAGGTCCTCTCTGTGAAGCTCCCGGAAGACACCAGCATTCCTAGGACTCCCGCAATGGCACAGCGACCCCCACATCACTCTCTGGCTCTCGGGCCAGGATGGAGCGGCCCTCCCACGCATCAGACAGCCATGCTCAGAAATGCAGTGGGCGTCTGCCCAGAGCAGCGTGCAAGAAGGCCCAAGGGGACGACGGCTGTCACAGCCGAGGAAAGGCCGGGTCAGGACAAACAGTGCCCTCAACTCTACAGATACCCAGGTGTCCCCACAAAGCCCTGGGTGTGAGAGGAAGTGCGTGCCGTGCTGAAGATTTTCTTGCAAGTATTGAGGAGACAGCTAAGGCTCAGCATCAGTATGAACTTAAAAATAAGAAAACACCTTTAAGGTTATTTTTTGATATTTTCACTTGCCCATGAAATGGCCCGTCCCAGAAGCGAATGGCAAGTCCTGTTTTCCTGTGAATGGAAACTGCACGTGTCTGTTCTCATGCCTGTGCCTGGGGCTCAGTCACTGACCTGCCCTCCTGGGGACATCCGCTAGTGCAATGCTTTCCTACCTCACTGACACTTATTTCAGGCTGACTTTCCTTAGTTCTCTTTCTCTGGTTCCTCTGCCTCCTTCACACACAGTTAATTCCCCACAGTCTGGGCCCTTCCCTCTTCCTGCTCTCCAGGCTGTCCTGCCACAAACACCAGCACGTGGGGACCCCTGCAGGGCTCAGCCCTGAACCCTAACTGGGTTGCCAGCTGGCCGGGGCACCTCTTCATAGAATGCTCACTCCACTTGCACGGCACTCCTGTTCTCATGCCCTCAAGGCTTGGAATATCCATGTTATTTGTTTTTTTTGTTTGTTTTTTTTTTTTAATTTTTTTTTTCAACGTTTATTTATTTTTGGGACAGAGAGAGACAGAGCATGAACGGAGGAGGGGCAGAGAGAGAGGGAGACACAGAATCGGAAACAGGCTCCAGGCTCTGGGCCGTCAGCCCAGAGCCCGACGCGGGGCTCGAACTCACGGACCGCGAGATCGGGACCTGGCTGAAGTCGGACGCTTAGCCGACTGCGCCACCCAGGCGCCCCTATCCATGTTATTTGTAATCTCTCTCTCTCCTCTGCCCCCCAATCCTGTGGTTACGTTCTCCCCGATTTCTGTCTCAGCGAATCTCAGCTCTGCCCTCTTGTCCTCACTTGTACCTCTGCTATGCCCCTGCCCAGGAACTCCCGTTCCTCTGCTCTCCCTTCTCCAAGAGCCTCCGGTCTGTGCCTCCACTCCCCGCCCCCTACCATCCAGTCCAGTCCATCGGAGCCACTGCAGCCAGGCACGTTTTTCTGAAGCACAGCCACGATCAGGTTCCGTCTGTGCTCTGAAAGCCCAGCAAGAATTCCCTCAGGGCACGTCCGCTGGGTCCTCTGCCATTCCTAACCCTTACTATTCAATGAGAGGACGCAGCAAAGTGGGTCCACATTCCTGACACCTCTCCCCACCAAGTTCAAGCAAACGTCGTTCCCCCCAGGACATACACTTCTTAACATTTACACGAACTTTTGAACTTGGCAGGTCCTGGGGCGCCTGTGTGGCTCAGTCGGTTAGGTGTCCGACTTCAGCTTGGGTCACGATCTCACCGTTTGGGAGTTCCAGCTCTGCGACGGGCTGTGTGCTGACAGCTCAGAGCCTGGAGCCTCTCTCTCTCTCTCTGCCCCTTCCCTGCTCATGCTGTCTGTCTCTCTCTCTCTCTCTCTCTCTCTCTCTCTCAAAAACAAATAAACCTTAAAAGAAAAAAAAAACTTGGCACACCCTGTGTTGCCCTCCTTTGGACTTTAGTTGCAAAAGACAATCTCGTTATCTTGGATTCAAATAAATGTGCTTTTTCCTGTGAGGTGGCCCCAGTGAGGGAGAGAGGTCCTCCAAGGAGCCCGGCTGGGTTTGTGCGGGGACAGCGATCCCTGACATGCACTTGAATGTATGGATCGGGTCAGCAGTGGAACATGTTCCTACGCAATAAAGCAGCGCTCACAACATGCTAACTTCTGTACTCATCTCTGTATTTCACTCTTCATTATGCCTCAGGCCCCGATCACAGGTCTACAGTCTGAACTCTTTGACAGGGGCATAGCCCAGAGGCATTTTTAAGAACCATCTACTGAAAACTGTAAAGCATACACAGAGTCCTGTTCGGAGTACTGGGATATCCTTTTTTGCGGGATTTTTACCAAACGAAATGTGGCCTTAGAAGTCTCTTTTAGCCATTACGATAAGCAAACTGGGAATTTTCTTTTTTTTTTTTTTTTTAATTTTTTTTAACGTTTATTTATTTTTGAGACAGAGAGAGACAGAGCATGAATGGGGGAGGGTCAGAGAGAGGGAGACACAGAATCTGAAACAGGCTCCAGGCTCTGAGCTGTCAGCACAGAGCCCGACACGGGGCTCGAACTCACAGATCGTGAGATCATGACCTGAGCCGAAGTCGGCCGCTTAACCGACTGAGCCACCCAGGCGCCCCCAAACTGGGAATTTTCTTATAAAGACTTGGTTTTAGGGGCGCCTGGGTGGCTCAGTCAGCTAAGCGTCAGACTTTTCACTCAAGTCATGATCTCACAGTTCGTGGGTTCCAGCCACTGTCAATGTCCATGCTGACAGCACAGAGCCTGCTTGGGATCCTCTCTCTCTCCTTCTCTCTCTGTCCCGTCCCCACATGCATTCACTCTCTTTCTCCCTCTCTCTGTTCCTCCCTGACCCACACTTTCTCTCCCTAAATAAATGGATAAACCTTAAAAAATTATAATTGGTTTTACTCGCTATTATTCAAATAAAATAGCAGGTAATATTTTAGAAACAGCACTTAACTTTTTATATGCCTGTACCATGCAAATGATCATCATTCTGTTGGTGCATTTTCCTTAAAACATGTCGTGAGTCAGTTTTATTAATTAAAAAAAATTAAAACAAGCAAACAAATTAAGTTTTATGTGTCAAAATGGTAGGTTAAGTTTTCATTAGGCGCTTTATCTAAGTAGTTACTTAGGAAAAGTATCTCAGAATGTTGTCTTTGAGTCTTTAGAAAAGATCTAAGTCCAACAACCACATCTCATCAAGGATACACTTTTACTTGGAACAAATCTAGCTTTGCCATCAACTACAAAGGCATCCGTCAGGTGGTCTGCATAAAGCCACATGTGAACCTTGACTTCAAATCACCTTGAACAACATCAGAGCCTAGCACATCATCTTTGGTGGCTGTTTTCATTTGGCATTAATTATGCGGTTTCCCTGTAATATCTATTGGGCATTAACACTTAAGCTAATAGCACGAATATTATTTCAAATGCACTTTTTAACGTCCCCAGTATTGCTTTTCGAGTAACTACAGGGAGAGGTAGACGTACCCTGTCAAAGTGGTTGAAGGAGGCCCTGAACTCATTCATCTGCTCCTGGGTGATGCCCTTCGCGTCTCTCGTCAGGATCTGGGTCTCCACTTCATTGATGGTTCTGGCGATGGTCGTCAGCAGCACCTCCCACCCAACACGAATGTGCTACCAAAGCAAAAAGGAAATGATCAGCCCTGGGTCTTATCAGCACACCAATCTTGCCTCCTCATTTTCATAGCCGGAGAGCAGACTCAAAGGGAGGTAAGTAGGGCTTACCAAACTTTCATTATTCCATTCTAATTTTTCACTCACTCTTCCTAAGACTCTGTAGTAGGAAGTGCTCAGAAGTGAGAGTGGGGGTTCTAACGGTGGTGACTGGCACTTCGTAAGCAAAACATACAATACAGAGTCTATTTGTCATTATAAATATCTTTCCATTTACCAAATAGCAGGAAGGGCCCTGGATTGCACCTGCTCACTCCAAGGACAGGAAATTGAGCCAAACTGGTAGCAGTGTTGACCATACGTTTTGGCTTTCAAAGCAGTGCACTGGATTCATTGTCATGATGATGATGATGGTGATGGTGGTGATGATGGTGGAAACCAACAATTTTATAGTGCTTGATCTAGTTCACAAAGCTTTTTCACATATAGTGACGGGGAAGGCTTGACTATCCCTAACTTCCACCGTGCAGAACTTCACAGGAACAGACACAGACAACTGTGGGGGGGGGGGAAACACCCCAACAGAAGGTGAGATGGTCACAACTAAAAGCCACAGCGACCCCCGCCTGTGTGGCCGCTGTACCTCCATGGTGTAATTGGTGTGCTTGTTGTCAAAGACCAGGGCCTCCTGGATGAGCTGATGGTCTCCCTCTAGCTTGTCGATGTTGTTCTTGTAGTTGATGATGTTGTGCTCATACTGCTTCAGCTGGTTCATCTGGTCTTCCAGGGCTCCTGTGATCTGGATGGAGCTCCGGGCAATCTCCTGACGGAGGCAAGCGGAGGGAAGAAACGGGTGAGTGGGCCTCTACGACGACCGTGTGGGAGTCCCAGTTCCTGATGCTGCTGCAGACGCCATGCTGGCATGCCGCTGCAGCCAGAGTCACGGGATTTTCTCAGGTGGGGTGGGAAACGGGGCAGGACCACAGTGTGAAAGCAGCTCTGGTTATGATTCATCTACAGGGTGGGGAAAAATCAGCCGAGAGCCGAAAGAGCAAAGCAGGAAGAGGGGTGAGCGTTATCTCAGCCTCCTTCCACCAAAGACGGAAGCCTGCCTGGGTCAGCGCTGCCCTGTTCTGGAGGCGGCGGTGTGATGTTCTTCATGAAACGAGCTGTGGACAGATGTAAGACCACTGGAGAGTCAAAAGAATTTCTTACAGTTTTATATGTTCTCCCTTTAAGAAAGAAGGTAACAATTTACCACCATAGGGAGGTTGGGAGAAACACAAGAAGGGCAATATATGTCTCTTGGCTGTTCTCAGGGATAAAATGAACCCAGAAATCAGTGTCATTCAAAGATCACTTTTCCTTAAATGTTCTGAAAATGCAAAATATCTGCTTTATTTAAAAAAAAAAAATTTAAGTTTATTTATTTTGAGAGAGACAGAGGTAGCATGAATCCGGAAGGGGCAGGTAGAGAGGGAGTGAGAGAGAATCCCAAGCAGGCTCCCAAGGCAGGGCTCGAACTCATGAAACCGTGCGATCGTGATCTGTCCGAACCAAGAGTTGGACGCTTAACCAACTGAGCCACCCAGGTGCCCTTGAAAATGCAGTCTTTGTGACTCTTCACATGTCCTCCTTAGGGATAGATGGTTTAAAATCTAGGTCCCGTAGAAGCTAAACACTGAGAAAGAGCCCCATCATCCTTTTTAATGACACAATGAACGGATGGCAGCAAGAACAGCCTGGTCCCCGTTAGTGTGCCCCCCCACACCGCACCAGTGTCCACAGGCCACAAAAGCTCAGGGGCCCAAAAGAGCAAAGCCCAGCATGACAGGAAGGGCCCTCACAGCCCTGAGCGGAGCAACCGGGAACAGAAGAGGGGTCACCGTTGGGTCAACTCAGGGACTAATTTTGAGGCTGGGGAAAAGCTCTCTGTGAAGGGCGCCACTCTACCTCCATCTTGTTCTGGATCCACGGCCCGATGGCATTGGCCTGTGCAGCAAACTGGCGACGCAGACGCTCGTTGGCATGCTGACGGGCCAGCTCCTCCTGCAGGGACTGATCCCGGATGGGCACAAGCTGCTTCACCTGTCAGGGACCAAGGGCAACGGGGATAAGACACCAGCTTTCTTCCAACAGGAGTGACCAAGATATGTGCTGATAGTCCAGAGCGGAGGGGTGGAAACAGAGAGGGCGGGGGGAGTGGGGGCCCCCACTACAGGAACCAAAGGGAGAGCTCAGTCTAGTCCTGACGGACCCCCGGTGCCTGCTGAAAACCTGGGTGCATCTGCATTAGGGACATGGACATTCCTCCAGCCAGGGGCTCCCTGCAGAGGATTTGTGAACTTGACTGAGGGAGAGCGGACATCTTTATTTTCACTATCTCTAATTGAAAGTTAGTGTTTCCTTCGATTACGAATGTGGGCAGCAAATCCACAGTAGTATTTAGCAGTACTGTGACTTGATCACAGTAGAAATCACAGACATTCTCATATAACATGAGTTCTCTGTGAATCCACAAAGGAGCTACCTCAGAAGTCTTTTTTGGGTCTTCTGCAAAACTGCTCCCACAGACGTAACCATTCATAATGTCCCTTTCACAAAAATCCATGTGTCCAATTTGCTTTTTAACTTCGCGCTGGGAGAAATGTTTGCCCCACTTGAAGAAATGACAGATTTCCCTTCTCTTCAGGGGAACTACTTAGCTCAACATGTTTCCCTTTCCATGTCGGCTGTCAGAAGGCTGCAGCTAAATTTGAAGTCAGTCCCTGTCTCCCAGATGAACGCTCTCCTTTCCATACCTGTTTTTCTCCTCTTTTGCACTGTTGATAACTACACAATTGTCTTACGCATGTTTTTGTACGAAGCCACCTCAGATCCACTTGGTGGAATTATTCCTTGGAGGCCACGTAGTGGCACACACAGATAGCTGGGCTATCGTTTAAACCGTGAAAATAAATCTTTCTTAAGAGTAAGACAAAAAGGCTCAAATGATCCCATTTGGACTATAATTAAATCTGTGGACAGTTTCCCAAAATCTAAAGGGCTGCAAGTTAGCAGGAATACTTTCCCTCCCTAGTTTTCTGAGCAATTTTTCTGCATTTAAAATTTCACACACATTTGGGAAATGTCTACCCCACATTCTAAAAATTCTTTAATGAAGTTCTTACGGTAGGCAAGCTCGAGTGCACCCAATTTCCAGCTGGGGTTTTAAAAATGGTTTCCCTTATGGTATTAGCATCCTGGCCTATACTGATTTTGCCAACATTTTGTAAGATTTTCCTTAAAGAAAAACATTTCTGCTTTCTTTCCTTACAAACCCAAGACTGCCGAGTGGCATTTAAGAGTTTAACTTATTTCATCTGCTAGAAACAAGACAACTAGCCCAAAATGGAGTTACTTAGGCTAAGCCCCATGTCACCAACTGGAGAACTCAATCACAGTTTCAGGTTGCCCAGGAATGGAATCTTAAACTGGTCAATCACCTGATCCGCACTAGTTAGGTCATCGGCTGAGAGACAGACCCCCACCATCCCCTGAAGGAAAGTAACCTTGCAATAACCAACCAGTTTTTTTCACCTAGTATAATTTCCTTGTTCCCGCTCCCCTCTGCCCTCCAAAGTCTTTCACTTCGTACAGCTCCCCAGAGCTCCTTTGTAGCTGCCGGATGGGATGTTTGCAGGATTCGAATCGATTTTGGCTCAAATAAACTCTTAAATTTTTACTATGCCTCAGTTTGCCTTCAAACACATCTGTGACATTCAGGGCAAAGGAAAACCCCAATCGTGATGCAAATCAGTCACTCTGGTTCCCCCAAGTTTTTACCTCTTCCCTCAGCCTCGGCTTCAGGAGTGCCCACCCTGCCCCACAGACGGTCCTCAGTCACCTACCTTGTCCCACTTGGCCCGGAGCTCATCCACGGTCACAGTGCTGTAGGGATTGCTGGAACTGATTCTGATGCTGTAGCTCTGGATCACTTTCTCCACCTCGTTCTGGATGGCCATGATGGACTGCCGCTCACCATCCGCCTCGGGCAGCGTGGCCTTGAACTGCTCATGGGCAGTGATCAGACTCTAACCCGGAGACAAAAGTGGGGAAAACGTTATTACAGCGTGAATGTTACAGGCTGTGACGTTCCCTTCTGCACACGTGCAAATGCCTCTTTTAATTGCAGGAATCTCTGCGGGGAAACAAATTCTGAATGTTTTAAAGATGCTATTTTGTGCACAGTAGTTCCTCAGAAATGGAAAAAAGACACCAGGATGATGAAGTGATGGCCAGTAATCCAAAGTCTTCAAAAAAAAAAAAAAAAAAAAAAAACCATCATTTTCTTTTTAAACAAAAATCATGTTTGCGTTCACAATTTTTTACTTTATTGAATGTCTATTTATTTTTGAGAGAGACACAAACAGAATATGAGTGGGAAAGGGGCAGAGAGAAAGGGGATACAGAATCTGAAGCAGGCTCCAGGCTCTGAGCTGTCACAGAGCCCAAAGTGGGGCTCGAACTCACAAACCACGAGATCGTGACCTGAGCTGAAGTCGGACGCTCAACCAACTGAGCCATCACTTCCGCTTCCCCAGCTACTATTTAGGTCTTACCCTCCACTGACAAACAGAACTTAGCTGCCCTTCCTAACCTCTGCAGTCCAACAAGAGAACATAACATTTGCTGTCTTTCTATTTAAAGACCACCAGGAAATATATCTCTCAAAAAGCAAAGGTGGCAAAAACCAATTTGTTCCTCTACGTCTTTAAAAACCTCCATGGGGATGCCTGGGTGGCTCAGCCAGTTGAGCACCCAGCTCTTGGTTTCAGCTCAGGTCATGATCTCTCGGTTTCATGCATTCGAGCCCCACATCAGGCTCTGCGTTGACAGTGTGGAGCCTGCTCGGGGTTCTCTCTCTCCCTCTCTCTCTGCCCCTCCCCCACTCACACTGTCTCTCTTTCAAAATAAAGAAAAAAAAAAAGCCTCTCCTCTGGCCCTAAGGTGTAAGACCTCAGCCCCTTGGTTCTGGTGTCTGTAGGTGCCACGGAAACCACTGTCTGCCACGCTAACGGTCGCTTCAGGCGCTGCGATGTAGAGTGACCTTTCACTAAACAGAGAAACTGCTTCATGCATCAAGTAGAGCTTCCACGACACTTAGAAATCTCACTTATTCCAAAAATAAAGGATTTCAGGTTGCTAACCTCTGCTTCAGAGCTCATGCAAAAAAACACAATGTTCAACAAAGTAATTTCTTTCCCCCTCCACCCAGGTGCAAATAGAACACTCTAGAACGCTCCTGAGCGGGGAGAGGTGGGTCCAAATCCCAACCTTTAGCATTCTTTATATTTGGATTCTTTTTGATGACTATTTTACAGAAAGAAGAATTTGGAAGTATTTCCTTTTCTATTCCATTGCACATCAAGTTCGTGGTACACTGGTCTCTCAATAAACTGGGTCCTTGAGAGTAACTCTCCTCCCTCATGTGACTCCTGAAAAGTCTTATTTACAAACTCTGAAGTTCCAGAAGAAATCAGAAGCAGAACATTTTGGTCTGTGGGAGACAAGAGGTGCTGCTTCATGGTTCCTTTTATGACCCAGCAAAAGTATACAGATCTTAATAAACAGTCGCGTGGATATATTTGCAAAGTACTTGGGGCGACTGGGTGGCTCAATCGTTTAAGGGTCTGACTTCAGCTCAGGTCACGATCTCGCAGTCTGTGAGTTCGAGCCCCGCGTCGGGCTCTGTGCTGACAGCTCGGAGCCTGGAGCCTGCTTCGGATTCTGTGTCTCCCTCTCTCTCTGCCCCTCTCCGGCTCACACTCTCTCTCTATCTCTCTCTCTCTCTCAAAAATACATAAATGTTAAAAAAAATTAAGAAAGTACTTAACGCAGCAGCCAATAAACTCACAACTTTCCGTGGATACCTCCCAAGAGCGTATAGGTCTATTTTGCTCGATGATTCCACAGTATGTTTTAAAAACAGGCCCTTTTAGATGTATTCACCATTGTCTGATTGATATGAATTTAGCTGCAGCCAATAGCAGTATGCCCATTTTTAAGCTAAAGATCAAGGGGTAATTCTGGCTTCCTAGCTACATTTTCCTCAGGGGGAAAAAAATAAACAAAAACAAACAACAAAAAACAAAAACAAAAGAAGAAAGAAGAAGAAACAAAACAAAAAAGAATTCTAAGTTTTTAAAATTGCAGTTCAGGGGCGCCTGGGTGGCGCAGTCGGTTAAGCGTCCGACTTCAGCCAGGTCACGATCTCGCGGTCCGTGAGTTCGAGCCCCGCGTCGGGCTCTGGGCTGATGGCTCAGAGCCTGGAGCCTGTTTCCGATTCTGTGTCTCCCTCTCTCTCTGCCCCTCCCCCCCCCCGTTCATGCTCTGTCTCTCTCTGTCCCGAAAATAAATAAACGTTGAAAAAAAAAATTTAAAATTGCAGTTCATTTCTAGTACAGCAGGAGTCCGGGGGTTCGGGGGAGAGGGGGTTCAGTTACCTGGATCTCCTCGATGCTGTGCACAATAAACATGTCCTGCAGATCCTCCATAGCTCCTTCCATCCAATTGTTGAAAGGGGCAGCTCTCTTGGCAAACTCCAGGTGAAGCTGATCGATGGTTTCTAGCAATTTCTCAGTTCTCTGGAGATCAGTGAAATAGGAGTGTTATCGTAGATTGATAAAAAACTGTTCTCCGAAGACACAAACGTGCATTCCAGGACAATAAACTCTCCTCTGACATCGTGTTCATCGCAACACGCTCTCACCACTAGCTCGTGCGTCCCAAAGATTAGCTAACGTCCAAGGAGGAGACTGAGCCCTGCAGGTCTCTGAAGTGCCTTCCGAATCAAAAAAGGATTGAATAACAGCCAGGGCAGCCTTGTTTTGAAAGAATGCTCTGCTAAGTGCTACTTTTTTTGAAAACTGAGAATCCGTATGGGGGATATAGTAACTTGCTTTCAGCTAAAGCAGTACCTTTAAGGTTAGATCTGGTTCCCTAACGATGTTAACCAGAACATTCAGGGCATCTTCCTCATTTTATACACAATGATGTGCAGAGGAGATGCACGCCTTTCCCAGAAGTCACCTGCCTAAGTGAAGACGACAGAAGAACTACAATTTAATGTCCTCAAATCTTCATTCGGGATTTAATACAGAGATCTTCTTTGCCCTTCTGGGCATGGGGAAGCACCTGGCTTCGAGCCACAGAGAACACCGTAACTGTTTCATCTGACAGAGATGATGGGGGCAGACAGGGAAAACAAGCATGCCCTATCTAGAGATGTCCCATAGTTATTCATTTTTTCCTCCTGCCCTAAAATCTTGGAGGGGTCTCTGTTTGCCTGGTGCTTCTTCCCTCAACCTTCCTTTCTTTAGGTGGATATGCTAACAGCCATTTGGCATCTAGGAAGCTTGATATCACATATTATAAAATTTTCATCAGGGGCACCTGGGTGGCTCAGTCGGTTGAGCGTCTGACTTTGGCTCAGGTCATGATCTCACAGTTCATGGGTTCGAGCCCTGAGTCCGGCTCTGTGCTGACAGCTCAGAGCCTGGAGTCTGCTTCGGGTTCTGTGTCTCCCTCTCTCTCTCTGCCCCTCCCTCACTCATGCTCTGTCGGTCAAAAATAAACATTAAAAAATGTTAAAAAATAATAATAATAAAATAAAAGTTTCATCAGACTCAGAAAACTGGTCACTGCTTCCTTCCTTTGCAGCGTACGTGTGCGTCTTCCGTGGGGAGAGACAACGGGCACAGCCACCTACCAGCCACTTCCTGTTGCTTATCCAACTCTTCTACTTGAATAAGGCCAAGTTCATCCTGCATCTGTTTCATTTCCCTTTATCCTCCAACATTTGTTGCCATTTTCCCTTTGCCCACCTGCAAGTGAAGTTCTTCCTGATTCCCTGACTCCACCACAGCTCAATTTACTCGTTAGAGAAGGCCCTTTGGAAATTCACTATAATCACTACCTGATACAAAATGGGTTTATACCATAATCTTATTACCCCTGGATTTTTCTTTTTCTTTCAAAAGTATGCTTCACTGAAAAAACAAAAACAACCAGTGCTTCACTGGAAATAGAAAGTATGCCTCCCTGGGGGAAAAAAAAAAAGCATGCTTCACTGCTATACGGATAAATACAGTACAAAGCCACCAACCATACATTTCCCACTTTCTCCTATTTTTCATATTCTCTGTGGTGGCTCCTTTCATGAGACAACCTGTTGTGTTTTACGCACATCACGCCACGGAAAAACAAAAACAGGATCTTAAGAGCTTCTAAGAGAAGGTTTCATGTCAGCAGGCTGCACCTCCAAGGCTTCTCTCCTCTTCTGAGTAAGCGTTCCCAGTCTGTCCCACTGGTCACAGATTTTCTGGCACCGATCATTGACATTCACAGCATCGTGGTAGTCCAATTCGCTGTTAGAAGTGAAGACAAAGGTTAACTTTCCCTGATGCTACGAGGAAAACGGACATGGGCTCGAAATAAACAGATTTTTTTTTTTTTTTTAAATATCAAAGATCTGATGGAAAAATGGCAGGGTATTTTGGGGTTTTATTAACTGCCACCACTGCAAACAGGATCATTACTCTTCGACGGACTACAAGAAAAATTAGTAAAACTCTTGCTGGTCAAACAGTTTTCTGAATAGACAGAAATGCTGTCTTCCCAGTGCCCCAAGCTAACTGCATTCTCCCTTGGTTTTCTTGGCCAGGCCCCCAGAGTATTATTTTTAAGTGGCGATGTACCTGTAAATGAAGCCAACCATCTGACCCGGAGGACAGTCCTGTGGGCCGCCTGAAGCCACAGTGACTGGAACACCAAAGTGAGTCAAGGGGGAGGGAGGTATCAGCTTGCACCCCATTGTGTCCTTGGCTCCCCTCAAAGGGCACAGGCCTTGCGGCCGGGATGGAGCACCGAGTCCAGAAGGGGCGCTGTGACTTTATCTAGCATTGCGAGGACTTTGAAAAACTAGCAGAACACAGCCCTTCCTCTTCCAAACAAAAGTTCTGACTTGTCTAATGCCACCCGTGTGACAGTAAGAACAAAATGACTTCTTGCTAAGTAACTATTCTTCCTCACCAACCCCCTCTCCTTTGTAAGGTGAAGTAATTTGAACTTAGGATTAATGTTTTTTTGGTTTTTTGAGAGAAAGAGAGAGAGAGTGTGTGTGTGAGCAGAGGAGGGGGAGACAGAAGAGGGGGAGACAGTGTGTGAGCAGAGGGGCAGAGAGAGAGGGAGACACAGAATCGGAAGCAGGCTCCAGGCTCTGAGCTGTCAGCACAGAGCCCAACACGGGGCTTGAACCCATGAACCGCAAGATCATGACCTGAGCCAAAGCTGGACACTTAAACAACTGAGCCACCCAGGCGCCCCTGAACTTAGCATTAAAACAAATTTCAAACTAGAAGGTTAACCTAGTATTGCTGGGGATAAAAAGTTGGAATGATGTATAAAGTGTAATCACCCTTTCAGTTAAGATAAAAATTTGATTCACAGAGGTTTAAAGACACCTTTAGCAGACTCCTCGGTCATGAACAGTCCAAGATAAGACAGCTTTAAGGAAAATCCCTCCCCTCCAGCCAAATTCATTTCCCTGAGACTTAAGCTTGTTTATTTCTTCTTTGACCTTAACTTAAGGCAATGGTTGTTCACCCTGTGCTTTTCTTTTCCTCTTAAATAATATTAACTTGTGCTTATTGAATGTTATTGCCTCTGCCACTGAATGCATGTGGTTGTGACCTGAGTGTTCTTTTCAGTGGGTAAAGCTTGTCCAGCTCTTACAAGCAGCCTTTTACATACACATACACATCACCAGTCTGAGACAGGCTTAACTTCTTGTGTTCTTTGCTATAACCCAAAAAAACCCCAAAATGCACCACCAATTTGCACAGCCTTGAATACAAAGTGAAAAGGCTACGGCTCCTCAAAGTGCAAATATTAAAGAGAATAAAGGCTTCGAGAACAAAAACCGAAACATTGAATCCTACAGACCCCATGATGGAGACACCAATGCTCACTTCTCCATAATTACCTTTAAGGGGTATACACATTTCTCCTTTTTCTAAGTCATTCGTAAGAGTTCCATACATACCTGCTCTCAAGGAGTGAGGGGTTTGCATAACTGTGCACACTTTGAGAGCTGCACAAACACTTTATTATTTTAGGAAAGGTAAAAAGGACAAAGAAGCAGTACATTAAAATGAACACGAGGGCACCTGGATGGTTCAGTCTGTTAAGTGTCTCACTTGGGTTGTTATGATCTCGCGGTTCATGAGTTCAAGCCCCGCATTGGGTTCTCCAATGTCAGTGCGGAGCCTGCTTGGATCCTCTGTCTCCCTTTCTCTCTGCCCCTTCCCACTTGCACTCTTCTCTCTCTCTCTCTCTCAAAAGTAAACTTTTAAAAAAAATTAACAAAAATAAGAAGAATGCAGATTTAAATTTTATACGTGCTGCCTCTTTTGACCATGTGAAGAAACAGTCACTGGGGATACCAGGAATAATGATACAAAATTACTACTTAAATGTTATGGGCAACACTTAAAAGCATTCCAAATGACTCACAGGAGTGATTAAAGGGCACTAAATAGCTTGAGTTCCTTTCATCCCTTATTTTAATTGTAATTGTTAACAAGCAGGCATACACCCAATCTTCAAGAACCATGAGAAGATCACGTCAAGACCACAAATACAGTATACAAATTGGATTATGAAGATCACAAATAATTAAGAGTTTATTTACCAAGGCTAAAAAAACAGTAGGATACTCTTAAAAGAGGCCGTCGCTGGTAATTAACGAGTTGTGAGGAACACGGAAGTCATAAAAATGTAACGTAGTAAATGTTTATTATATGTTCTTAAAAATTGTTTTGTGACAGTTATCATTATGTGATTTTAGGCACTCAAACTTCTGCAGCTGTATCAGTGGGACCGGAGTAGGGAATGAAATATTTTATTAATCAAGAGAGTTAGTGTATTTACTTTTTTGTTTTTCAAGTTTATTCTTGCGAGAGAGAGAGAGAGAGAGAGAGAGAGAACACTTGAGTGGGGAGGGTCAGAGAGAGGACAGAGCGAGAATCCCAAGCAGGCTCTGTACTGGCAGCATACAGGCCGAATCAGGGCTCCAACTCACAAACCGCGAGATCATGACCTGACCCGAAATCAAGAGTTGGAGGCTCAACTCACGAAGCCACAAAAGTGCCCCTTTCCAAGACTTCTTCAAAGACCCTCCTCCCTCGTGGCACCTGGGTGGCTCAGTCGGTGAAGTGTCTGACTCTTGACTTCAGCTCAGGTCATGATCTCATGGTCAATGAGTTCAAGCCCCATATGGGGCTCTGTGCTGACAGTGTGGAGCCCGCTTGGGATTCTCTCTCTTTCTCCCCCTCTCTCTGCCCCTCACCCACTCACACTGTCTCTGTCTCTCTGGAAATAAACTTAAAAAAAAAAAAAATTAAAAACCAAAAAGGCTTAGAAAGACTACAGGAAGGGGTCTCCCCCAGAGGGCGGCCACAGACAGACGCTGCACCCGGGAGCACGTGGGCCTCGAGACTTAAATCAGGCTGGGTCCCTCCCATAAAACAGAAAGCATGGAAATGAGAAAGCACTTATGTGTCGACAAAGAAAAAGCGGGGCCATCATGTCTCCTCCTCCGAGGTAAGGCAGGGAAGTAAGGCAGGGATTTGCTTTGTCTCGGTGTCCGCACGTGCCGCGCCCCCCACTCACTTCCCTCCTCTGAGAAGCAGAGCCGCCTGCGGAAGGGGCCGGGAGGGCACCGGGATCGGCGCAGCAAGGGAACCCCAGGGGAAGCCCGTTTATCTGTTTAAAAACACAGAGGCCTCCAGCTTCGTGGAGGAACGGCGAGCCAGCCTCACCCGCCCTGGACGCCCCCCGGCGGAAGAAGCTGTTGGTGGAATCCTCCCAGCGCACCCCTGGCTCGGCGCCGGCGGAGCCGCACCGCTGCACGCGAGCAGAGCGCCTAGGCACAGCACAGCACGTACTTGAGCTCCTGCGCGATGGCCGCTATCTGCTCCACCCGGTCCTGGTGCGCCGCCAGGTCGCTCTCGAACGCCTCGTGTTTCCGCAGCATGGCCCGGACCTCGGTCAGCGTGGCCGACTCATAGTCCTTCTGCAGCAAGATCTGCTCTTTGCCTGCAGAGGTTGCATAAGGGGATATGACTACTCTGATGTCACGCATCGGCTTCCTTGCACCTGCAAAGTTCTCGGCGATCCTTATGACTCCAAAGAACCAAGAGAAGGACCGAGAATGACGGGACCGAAGGCACAGAGGTGCTGTTTCAATCGGTTTCCAGGCTGTAGCTGTGCTAATGCTGCTGCCCGAGCCCCTCGGTGTTCTAAAAGCTCATGTCTACACATAGAGAGGGGAAGCATGTGGAGTCCACACTAACAGGGCCACATTCTCCATAACCCTGAGTAACAAGTAACTGATTGTGCATCGTGATGCTCGGTTAAGTTAGCGACGATTAGTGCGCAAGAGTTACCTGGGATAGTTGGACACACTTGTACTCTACTGGCCCACCCTCGGGTTCAACCTTGACCCCACTTCTTTATGCTTAAGAGCCTCATTTTCTCTGGTTAAATATAACCTGTGGTTTCCTTCCTAATAGTATGAGAAGCTTTTCTCTCTGAACCTCCACCTATTTCCCCGCAAGTATTTCTTAAGTCAAGCAACTGCTGTGGTTATAACCGGACGCACATTTATTCCCCAGTTGATGACCTTTAAGAATTTAATTCCAGGGGCGCCTGGGTGGCTCAGTCAATTAAGCATCCGACTCTTGGTTTCAGCTCAGGTCATGATCTTGCAGTGTCATGAGTTCGAGCCCCCCACATCGGGCTCTGTGCCGACAGCACAGAGCCTGCTTGGGATTCTCTCTCTCCCTCTCTCTCTGCCCCTTCTCCACTCACGCTGTCTCTGTCTCTCTCAAAATAAATAAATAAGACAAAAACTTTCTAACGAATTTAATTCTATACAGCTACAAATGGAAAGCAAATGTTCATATATTTAACGGTGACAACATAGCACTTACTAGGCGCCAGATACCGATTTAAATACTTTATAATGTGGACTCATTAAATCATCATTAAATCAAAGGCCTGTGTTGGAGGTATCATTGCCCTTCCACTTTGAAGAGGACACTGAGGCACTGATAGGTCAGGAGCGCATCCAAGGCACACAGCTGGGAAGTGTCTGAGCTGGGACTCCCACCTCCCTGCCTCCAGGCCCACGCCTCCAACCATCGTGCTGTGCGACATCAACCATCAAACGACACTAAAGCAAAAGGAACCAAAGGGTGAGGGGAACCTCCCTGACCTTTCTCCAAATAGATTATGGGGAGAAGGTTTTGTTCCTCTACTTCAGCAAAACTATGATCATGGTGTCATGGCTGTGGAAAGATTTGCAAGGGCTGAAAATAGATGGATCCAGTGAAATCAGGAAGCTAAGACTATAGAAAACGATCCCTGGCATTCCTCCTTCCAAGCAGATCTTCTAAATGGGAAATTATGTTGCTTTGTGGCAGGAGCCAGTATCTGGGCCAGGGCTGTCTGACCGACAGGGAATAAACAGATACTTATGGATCAAACAGAAAGAAAGTGGGGGAAGACAGAAGGAGGCCAGGACTTACATAAGGAAGCGTGGGAAGAATGCATTTTTGAGTGCCATTTTGTGAAAAAGTACATTATCTGCTCAACTAGAAAATACGCCTTCACGCCCACCTCCCGAAGCAATTTAGTACTGGGACAGCAGGGTGGGGCGAGGTGAGGTCACCTGCCCACAGGGTCACTGGCATTAGGGACAGGGTTAGCAGAGACCGCACAGCGTGGCCCTGTCCGGTGCTGACAAACCCAACCCCAGGCTAGTGTACTTGCCGTAAGCCCACGTTTCATGCGTCGAAGCCTTCTGCTTGAACTTCTCCGCCAGGTGCTCCACGCGTTCCAGCCTCCGAATCTCGTTGAGTAGCCATTCCTCGTAGCCCTTCTCCGCCTGCTCCAGCCTCTGCCAGGCGCCGGCGATATCCTGGGGGCATTCGAGGATGAAAACGCAGGTTACGTTCTGGGCTCCTCTATAAAATCCCCTCTGCTACGAGTCCGACAGCGTTTTCTTCTCCTTGCCACCCGCCCTCCCTATCCCCAAATAACTAACTGTTCAACTGCTTTGGCTTTTAAACGTCTTCGTTCTCACCAGGGCCTTTCACAACCCATATGGTTGTTCGTATCAGCCAGTAAATGCCCGACACTCGTCCAGATGTGGACAGAGGCTTACAGGGCTTGAATTTTCTGGCTAGAAAAACATGAAGCCGCAGGGTGACTCAATTCAAATTGACTACTACTCAGTGACTGTGCTCAATCAGCCAGCCAGCCACCAACGGTCATTTCCTGGACAACACCCACGTGCCAGGCACTAGGGAGAAACTTTTGTACAAGAGTAAGCGACACCTGTGAAGTTCCCCGCCCCAAGTAGCTTTCGTGATTGTCGGGAAGGAAAGAATAAGTGAGTGCAGTTAACCCTTGAACAACAACACAGGAGCACCAACCTCCTGCACAGGTGAAAACCAACGGATAAACTTCGACTTCCCCAAAACTTAACCATCAATAGCCTACTGTTGGCCAAAGGCCTACTGGTAACATCAACAGCTGATTAACACATATTTTGTATGTCATATGGGTTATATACTATATTCTTACCATAGAGCACACTAAAGAAAATGTTATAAGAAAATCAAAAGGAGGGACACCTGGGTGGCTCCGTCGGTCAGGCTTCCGACTTTGGCTCAGGTAAAGATCTCGCGGTTCGTGAGTTCAAGCCCCATGTAGGGCTCGGTGTCGACAGCTCAGAGCTTGGAGCCTGCTTCAGATTTTCTGTCTCCTGCTCTCTCTTCCCTCCCCCACTTGTGTGTGCTCTCTTTCTCTCTCTCTCTCAAAAGTAAACATTAAAGAAAAAGAAAAAAATCAAAAAGAAACTACATTTACAGTACTGTCCTGTATTTACTGGAAAAAAAATCCATGTGATCTGTTTGGTTCAAACTTGTGTTGTTCAAGGGACAACTATAATTAAACAACAAAATGGGGTCGAGTGATGCTGAGAGACTAGTGGGGGGGGGGGGTGTTCCTTCAGGTAGGTCACTTGGAGAAGACACATCCAAGGAGGTGGCATTTTAGCCAAGACCTCAATGACAGAAAAAGCCAGTCACATGAAGAGGTGGGAGTCAGCACTGATGCCTGAAGCGGGGATGGCCCTGTGTGCAGGGAACAGCACCAAGGGCACGTGACACAACATGGAGTGGGGATCAGCTGGGTGGGAAGAGAGTCAGATCACATGGGATCCTATAATATAGGCTTATATATTATATATAATATAATCTGGACCTTAGTTGAAATATTCTAGGAAGTCACTGGAGGGTTTGAAGTAGAGACACATCCTGGTTTACATTCTGAAAAGAGCCCGGCAGCTGCTGCGCCGAAAGTGAATGTTAGGGGCCAGGGAGAGGAGGACCACGGGGGGCCCTAGAAGAGAGAGAGGTGGCTTAGCAGACAGCATGGCTGTGCAGGTGCAGGCCAGGGCACGGACAAGATACAATCTGGAACCTGGACGCAGAGCCGGTGGGACTGCTGAACAACTGCCTGCGAGAAGGTGACAGACAGGAAGAGTCCAGGATGAGGCCTGGGTTTGGGGCATCAGTAACTCAGGGGGTCGTGATGCCATCTGCTAAGACAGCACGCCACAGAGGGGCTCGGGGACAGGTCGGCTTTGAAAATGCTCTGAGACGTCCATGTGGGTACGTGAACCTGGATGTCGGGGAGGAATCAAAGCTCGAGATGGACAGCTTGGGAGGCAACGGCGTTCAGGTGCTGAGGGGGAGATCGCGTGGGAGTACAGAGGTGGAGAAGAGGGTCAGCCCCACCCCCGAGAGACGTCCTCCCATGGACCCCGGGGCAGGGGGCAGGAGGCGGCCAAGCTCTGAGCCGAGCACGGGATGGAGTGGGAAGGAAACAGGGCGGAAAGAGTGTCAAGGAGGAGGTGTGGTTAATGGGGTCAAAGCAGCAGAGAGTATGAAAATTAAAGTGACAACCAGAATGTCACCATGGACGCCGCTGAGCTGCACAGGAACGGTCTCAGGAGGGGACACGCCAGGTGGCTGCGTGGTGAAGGGCAGAAGGAGTAAAGAAGCAGCGAGGAGGTGAGAAGGGCTGCCACTGACAGCTCCCTCTGGATTGCCTGCTGCGAGGGGAGCCGAGGGCAGGCCTGGGCTACGGGGAGGCAGCGAAGGCGGTGGCGTCTGGGATTTTCCAGTCCCCCGTGTGCTGGTGTGAGTGACTCAGCGGAGCCGGGAAGCCAAGGTGCAGGGAGGGATACGCATGTAGCACCAGCCCCGGGAAGGTGCCCGGGTCGTAAGAACAGGGAAGACAGGGAACGAGATGTAGATGCTAGGAGGCCTGGGAAGACGAGGCCAGGTCGCAGGAGGGCAGGGAGGGGAGGAGGGCGGTAGAGACTGCTCTTGGCAAGGCCCCACACCTGGAGCAGTGAGGGGTAGAGACCTGCATGCTGGTGGGGAGGAGACATCTGGAAGGAAGGGGTTACAGGGCCAAAGTTGTGTCTGGTAGCTGCAAGGACTGGAGAAGTCAAGGCGGCCTTGTGGGCGGCCCATCAGACAACAGGCTCCCTGAACAAAAGGGGGAACCCGGCCCGGCACTCACCGACACCATCTTGCCCTCGGAGGGCATGAAGGCGGGCCGGTTGCTGATCCGAAGCTTGGTCTGCAGCGTGTTGAAGTTGATCTCCAGCTGGCACTTCTCCTGCACCTTGGGCGGCTTGTGCTTGCGCCGATAGTCCCGGAAGTCCTCCAGCTTCTGCTGCATGGCGTGCATGGCCTTCTCAGGGGTCCGGTTCTCCAGCCAGGGGATCGTGCGACGAATCCATTCCAACAGCTGCTCCCAAAACACAGAAACGCTGCTGAAAACACCAGCAAACTGCCCCCCGTTAAAAAACAAAAACAAAAACAAAAAAACAGAAGCACCTAACAATTGGCATGGATTCACCTAACGTTCCTAAAATTACAGACTACGAATACAGTAACTCCTGACAGAGAGGAGAAAATAAAATGGCACCCCAATGCACAGCGGCATGAATGAAAACTTCGATGTCCCTCCCACCATGGCCACTGGCGATCACCCCAACGATGCCACACACAGGTCGGAAACTTAGAGTCAGCACGAGTCATGTTTTCACAAAAATGGGACATTAACAGGAAATTCGGGGACCGGACATTAGCAGACAAATGCTGGATGGAGCTTTCAAATGAAAAACAAACACCTGACAGGGTGAAATGGAAAATCAGCAAAGACTTGGGTTTGGCTTAAAAATGTAACTCTCTTTTAAATAAGCTCAAATCTAATGAAGCTATCCACCAGAGAAATGTACTGTCAATCTGGGACCGACTCCCCACCAATGTATATTTTGATTTGTTATCTAGCTTTCAAGGAAATCCACATGGTCGAAGTGAAAATGGTAGTGAATTTCTAAGCATGAAGTGATATACCCCCTTCTCTTAAATTACTGACAAGCTGAAAGGCCACTAATAATTTGCATTTATGATCACTCGGAAAATGACAGCAGGTGAGAATGAAAGCTAGTTAAAACGGTGATACACTGGCAGTCTAAGGGTCTGAGGAGGATAAACAAAGGACCAGGGGAGAAAAGGAAGGATGTAATTGCTGAGGAGTATCTGTCCTTTGATCCTGGTGGTGCCTGAAGTTGGCTGCTAGGGTTAAACACTGCTGACAAACTGAATTTTCCCATCGCAGCAGGAGGGAAATAGAAACTCGGCACCACCCGGCGGGATTACCATGAACACTCCTTTGGAAGACTGTTTCCCAGGATCCCGACACTTTTGCCAGGACGGACCACGTATCAGCTAAATTCAGTCAGAGCGAAAATGATTTGGTCTGTGATAATGCGTCACTGTCACGGAGATCAAGCCAGAGGGGTATGTGGCCGTGCGCGGCACTCAGCCCATCCCTTGTATGGGAGAAGCCACGTCGCGGCAGGACGAGGCTGTGCAAGTTGCTACTTCGGCCAAAATCAGAACAGAAAGAAGAACGACACGGAAAGTGCTTTTGTAACCGAGAATCTGGCTGAAGAGCTGCAGGAGGCATCGTGGAAACTCATGTGCAAGCACGTGGGATGGAGGGCCCTGTCTCCCCCACGTTTCCCTCTAGGTTTTCATAGACAACACAAGGCTGAGCCTCGTCTCACAACAGTTCCTATGATGCTCGGGCACTGTGTAGAGCAGGGCTTCTGAATAACACAGGGTACCCTATGTGAGGTCAGTAACCAATGAAGCAGGGAGAAAAAAAACAAGTAATGCAAGTGAGTCGTCTGGGGGCGTCCGACCCTGGGGGTGCAGAGCTGAGAATGGCATCACACCCCCCCCCCTTCTTAAAACACACAAACGACCTCTATGCTTCGGGGTGGCTGGGAAGCCCATCAGGATTGCTTTTGGGCCAGTAAGTAAGTTGTTACGAGACGAACCACCTCTGAGATCGAGTGTAGCTCCCTACTTTTGATTCCATCTGAGATGAAAAATGCAAAGAAAGGCAACACTGACAGTCGGGGTTCACCCTCCGTGCCTCACCCTCTGGGTGGGAATGGACAGGACTGCCGGTCACCCGCTTCCTTTACCTCACTTGCTAGCCTCTCATATTCTTCCATCAGCCTCTCATTCTCTTGATTCACAGCAAGAACCTTACATATCCTGTTAGCTGCTGTCTCGGCCTGTAAAACACAATAGGTAAACAGGACAGCTCTGTGACAGGGAGGCGCATGCACAGAACGGAGCGTGAGAGGGCAGGAGAGGGGATGAGGTGATGGCGTGCTGTAAACAGTGCAGATTCAAAGTTAGGGTGGAGTAAGGCTGAGGGTATGGCTCGTTTAACACTATGGATCGTTTCACACCTTTTGTTACACAGACTTACACGGCAGGCTGAATGTACTGTGGGGAGTAACGGGGAGATACCATTAGTCTAAAACAGAAGCTTCGTAAAACAGCAAGCAAGTTAGTGACAGAAATAAATGGGTCAAGGAAGCCAAATTCTCCCATCCCTGAATGTCCACCCGAGTACTCTACTGACCTCCTGACAGTGGGGTGAGAACTCTCTAAATACCATCAGCCTTTGGAAATCAAAGCAAAAAATAATTGGCTCCTGAATATATATTGGCATTGCACTGAATTAACAGAAGACCTCTTGTCCTAAAATAAATATGTGGATCTTGCTAGGTGGGATCCTTCCACAGAGCGAGATTTGTTTAACGTATATGAGAAGTGGTTGAGGTGTACGTAATTCTCGGCCATCACTTTGTGGAGGGGCACTTGGGCCAGGAGTGGCAAAGTGCCCCGAACCACGACCATGTGATGAACCAAGAAGAGCCAAGTTGCCCCCCCGGCCCCCCAACCTGTCCCAAAGCCTTGCCTCTAAAGCCCGCCATAGGGCCCATCTGCAGTTAGCATCATGTGCTGGTGACAGTCATAAAGAAATCACAGAAAACAATACTATGTTGTCACCCCAATCCATCGGTTTTCTCCAAGCAGAGACAGGTGAAGGGGCAAGAGACAGGTGCATATGGAGGTAGCTGAGGGACCATCACCCACAACGTGTGTCTTAAGAAATGTGGATTTTTCTGAGGTTTTAACCTTACTATCCTTTTGCTATTTCAATTAAGATTAGTCTTGAAGGATGTCAGAACCGATCACTGAGCAGTGAAGGCAGTCTCTAGGCAGAGGAGAATAAAGGGACACCAGCAAGGTGCTTGTCTCTCCTCAACAAATGTCCCCTTCACTGTTCAATGAACGTGGCGCCATTTTCAAGGCACCTGTTTTTTCCTAAAGCACAAATGTTTCCCACAATTTACTAATGAAATAAAAGCAGGAGCTTAGAAGGAAGGAAAGATAGGAGTGCCTGGGTGGGTCAGTCGGTTAAGCGTCTGACTTCGGCTCAGGTTGTGATCTCATGGTCCGTGGGTTCGAGCCGTGCATCAGGCTCTGTGCTGACAGCTGGGAGCCCGGAGCCTGCTTCAGATTCTGTGTCTCCCTCTCTCTCTGCCCCTCCCCCAGCTTGCACTCTGTCTCTGTCTCTCAAAATTGAATAAACGATAAAAAGAAAAATTTAAGAAAAAAAGGAGGAAAGATAAAAAAAAATTTTAAAAAACCTTCAGGAACTGTCTAAAGTTAAAGCTATTACCAAAAACAATTCCCAGTTTGGAACTTGCCATATTAGGTCATTACAAAACACTTAGAAGGATTCCAGGGTAAGATGTGAAGCATACAAATGCACGCCCAGGTAGGCGCACACGCATACACACACACACGCGCACACACACACACAACTAAAACCGATGCAGAACAGCAGCCCAGATCGACACGTGTTGAATACCTGCTCCGCGCCCGCAAACGCATGGTAGAAGCAGGAAACGTATGTCATGATAGCTCTTTCATCGGGCTTGGGAGTGTTCACAATGTCTGAAGGGAGGGAAAAAATAACACAGAGAACAAACACACACACAGATGAAGAGTAGAAACCAGGGTGAACAAAGGGAAGAACAAATTGGTTCACACTGATCCATTTTCTGTGTGTTTCTCGGGCCCACAGTGCCGGCGCTCAGGAAGGCTCTCCAGCCCCGACGTGGTTTGTGAACAGGACGACTTGGACCGGCATGGCTTTAAAACAATCCAACGGAGGGCCTTTCTTCCTCCCCTGCCCCGTGATGAGCTTGTAAAAGTACAGCTGAGGCATTAACTGGGGGGGACTGGGTGCTGCACCTCAGGGCTTGCTGTCACTTCCTAATGACGTGTGAGGCCCACGTCCGCTCATCTTTTGACCACATCGGGTCATCTGCCGCTTTCGCTCTGAGCGACGCATGTGACCTCGCAAGATGCTGTGAATCCGGGCAGCGCTCCGAGGCCCCATCTCTCCTGCCACCTTCCCACCCCACCTTTGTAACTGCTGGCTTTCTGGATCCTGTAAGGAGGATGTTCACCGGAGAGGGCATGGCTTTTAATGCCTTCTGCGCGTACTTACCTTGCCATTTACAGAAATCACCATGGGTAACAAAACATCTAAAGAGAAGGATATACACGGCTTGTACTTATTGTGACTCTTGCTACCGTTTGCATTAGCTGCCGAAATAACCAACAGGAAGAGAGAAAACAGAACCGTGTGAACACACATCCTTTCTTCCTTCACCTTGGCAACACCATTTTTTTTTTTTTTTTTTTTCTGAATTGCTTTTTACCTGTAAACTCCGTTCCGTCACTGGACAAAACGAAGTTGAAGAAAAAAAAAAAAAAAAAAAAGATACCTTGTAATTCCCTAAGGGTGAAAACCTAGTCATTGGGTTTTCAGAGGGTATTAATAGAAAGGATGCGGGGGTTGTGTAACAGTATGGAATCTTCTGGAAAACAAACACGAACAGCATACTACTGCATGGACAGAAAGGAAGTTTCAAAGAAAACTAGACTAAAAAAGACAAATGACTGCCTTCTCAGAACCAGACAGGTCTCCTTACTCAGAGGAGAGGGGGAAAGAGAAAAATGATTGGGAAAAAAAAAAAATTAAGACACAGAAGGTGAAGGGTGAGTGGTGACTCATGTTTTACATCCTCACCTTCTGTGCACCAGCAAAAGCATGATAGTAACAGGAAACATAAGTCATTATGGCTCTCTCATCGGGTCTGGCAGTGTATACTAAATCTGTGTGGAGAAAAGAAGGTTAACTACTCGGATGTTCTAGTACCCACAGGCTTTGCCAAGTGCGGCCTCAGAGAAGCCAAAGCAATGAATCTTCCCCCCGCACCCCCACACACTTATGTTGTCAAAACTTTGGCTCTAACCAAAGAAGTCGTTACTCTCTGTATACTTCTGAGAATTGCCAAAGAGAAGGACACGGCTAGTGCAGAAGACCCCTAGACTGGCAAGGAAGTCACGTCCACAGCCAGAATCAGAACTCCAGGATTCCACAGAATGCACACAACAGCACATTCCCAGAGACTCTCTACCGCGGTACGCAAGGAGGGCCCCATGGTCAACCAAGATCCACACAGAACATACGCACCCACGAATCGAAGCCTGGTGCTCACCTTAAGGAAAGGTTTGTGAGGAAAATAGGGAAACAACTTCCAGAATGTTTTAAAAGCAGGGAAGACGGGTAAGATTAGAAAAGTTTCCCCAGTGTTTGTTACAGGTAACCTGTTCACGGGAGAGAGACCCAAGTAGCCACTGGAAAATCCCCACATAGGGTCCGGAGACCAACACAAATGACAGGAAGTGAGGTCAGCAGCAGCAGGCAGGAAGGCAAGCCTTCACCAGAGGGGTGGGCGTCCTGAGAGGAGGTGGCCAGCACGTGCTGTGGCCGAAACAGGGACATGCTAATACAGTGCTGTGGTGACGAGAAGTCTGAGTGCAGGTAGCAAGGACAAAGGGTCGGTCACATAGCCCGGGACCTGTTGGGCAGTCATATCACAACATGCCCCACACTCAAGGCAGTCAAGTTCATGACGCTTCCAGAAGATTCCTGTGAGAAATTACAAAGAAAATAATATAGTATGTAAGCCTTTTTCTGAACCATTTGAAAGGAAAGGAAAAGAAAAGGAATAGACTAAGATGTGTCACAAGGGAGGAGGAAATGAAGGCGTACCAGGACATCTCACTGGCCTGGAAGGATACATAGGATGGATACACGCCCAGACCAGGACTCAGAAACGAAGGGGGAAAATCTACCGACTAAGAAGCATGTGAGCATGCCAGAGGAATAATGATGGTGACCCTGAACTCACCCTCAACTGCAGTGTATTAAGGAGGCATTAATTAGCTAAATGTCTCCTGTTTTTTCCTCCCTTTAGTATTCTAGCTATTAACTCAAGTGGGTAAACTCTGGGTAGTTATTTACTCTATGGAAAGGTCCAAGGAGATATCGCACAAATGTAAACTTGGCTTAGAGAGGACAGACAGACAAAAAGGAAAAGCAACTGTTCTCCATTGCTACTTCATTATTTTACTACTTTCTCTCTCTAAAGAGCTTTTGAAAACCGTACACAGATTCGGAGGAGTATATTCAAGTGTTAACACCCAATAATGTGGGTGTTTGATAAAATGATTAAATTAAAGGGCGCCTGGGTAGCTCAGTCGGCTGAGCATCTGACTCTTGATTTTGGCTCAGGTCATGATCTTGAGGTTCGTGAGATTGAGCCCTGTGTCAGGCTCTGCACTGAGCATGGAACCTGCTTGAGATTCTCTCTCTCTCTTCCTCTCTCTCTCTCTCTCCCCTTCCCATTCACGCACACACACACTCTTTCTCTCTAAATGAATAAACATTTCTTTAAATGCTCAAATAAGTGGGTAAAATTAGAACCCTACTTCAAAGATCACTGTTTTGAGTTGCACTGTGTCCCTCAAAAAGATATACTGAAGTCCTAACTCCCGCCCCCAGTACCTGAGAATGTGACCTTGTTTGTAAGTAGGCCTTCACTAATATACTCAAGTTAAGAGGAGGTCATGCTGGGGTAGGGAAGATCCTTAACCCAATATGACTGGTGTCCTTATAAGAAGAGGGAAAGAGATAGAGAGACAGACATGGACAGAAGGTGGTCATGTAAGGACAAAGTCAGAGGTTGGAGTGATGGATGATACCATAAGCCAAGGAATGCCTGGGGCTTCTTGAAGCTGGAAGAGGAAGGAAGAAACCTCTTCTCCAGATTTTGCAAGAAGCATGAGGCTGCCAACAGCTCGATTCCAGACTTATAGCCTACAGAACCATGAAAGAATACATTTGCGTTGTTTCAAGCCACCTAGTTTATAATTCAAAATGCAATCACCAAAAATAAGGAGGATCAGAAGATTGACAATTGCCTCTAATCAAGTTCTTTGCTTTCCCCCAACCATGTCAATTAGGGGAAGAAATGGACCATCAGGGAAGAATAGTATCAACAACAAACATAGTAATAGAAGTTCCTTGAGGGTAGGACCCTGCCTTCCACACCTCGTGATCTCCTGCAGGACCCAGCAGGGTCCTGCACACAGTGGGCGCTCGATACACGTCTGCTGAGTGAGAAGAGAATCGCAAACAAGTGAATTGAATGGATGGTCTCCACATATCTGTCCTTTCAATGGTGTGCCGTAGGTACAATGCACACAAATTCATCACATGCAGAGAGCACAGAAGTTACTGGAAACCAGTCCCCAGCATGAACGGTGCTCAGCTGAAAACTGCTGAGAAAGTGAGCTTCTTTCAGATCTAACTGAATGTAATTTAGACCCAAAATGAAACGTGGACGCTTGAGAGGCACACCGATGGCTGAACGTTCAGTATTGTGTATTTCGATCCTGTAACTTCTTCTGGCTGGAAGGATTTTTTTTTCCCTTGTGAAGTCCTGACACTTCACAAGATTTCTTTGCTAAACTTGTCTCCATTGTTAAGAGAAATAACGATGTGTTGTTACAAAAATAGAAATCACAAAGCAAATCACAAAGCAAAGCATTCTGCCTTTTCTTTGCCAAAGCTGAACCTTTTATCAAATTATTGTCACTATAGTTTTGCTACGTGGTTTTGAGCAGGGTTTTTAAAAAGAATTCAAGAGCCAGGTACAAGGAAAATTCCCTTAACCCTCCTGTGGCCAAGGACAGAAACTTCCTCGGATTCTTAAGTACTCCAGATGTAACTTGGCTATAAAGTTTTACAAACCCCCACACGTGGCCACAGCATGCACAGTCCACGGATTTTATATGAGTCGGTAAACACAATTTTCCTCTTACCTTCAGCATCCAGCATTTTGGGAATATCCAGGTGTTTCTCTGCAATTTCCATGGCCAGGTTAATATTTCCTATTGGGTCATCCTGTGTGAAACACAGCATAGCCAGTTTTTGAAAGTATCTTTTGGACAGGGGTTACGAGTAATGTTTTTTACATACCTTACTTTTCAGAGGAGACTTTCTCATGCCCACCACATACCCATGAGAGTGTAAGTAATATTCCTTCTTATCTTTTCCCAATCCCTCCAAACATTTAGAGAAAAACCAAAAATGATGTGAAAGCCACACGAGCCATGCACACTGCAAATCATAAGATGTGAGCCAAATGAACAGGCCAACTGCTTTGTAGACAGAAAAGTTGACAGATATTCTCTCATGGACCAGAAAGAACCCTGAAGACCTCCGAGCTTATTTTCAACTCTACTGATAACAACATTTAAATGATTCCAGAAGAAATCATGAAACGTACATTTTCCAGATCTGGAAGGGCATCATGGAGAATGTCTAACACCTTTGTTTTAAATGTAAGAAAGCTGAGGGGTAAAGAGGACGAAAACATGGTGGCCGGTGAAACATCTGGATCCCTAAAGAAGCAAGGGTGGCTACCCTTGAGCAAGATGGTTACCAAGATGGCTACCAAGAGCAAAAATTATGCTTCTAGGGGCACCTGGGTGGCCTAGTCGCTTAAGTGTCCTACTTCGGCTCAGGTCCTGATCTCATGGTCTGTGGGTTGGAGCTCCGTGCTGGGCTCTGTGCTGACAGCTCAGAGCCTGGAGCCTGCTTTGGATTCTTTGTCTCCCTCTCTCTCTGCCCCTCCCCTACTCATGCTCTCTGTGTCTCAAAATAAATAATCAAAATAAATAAACATTAAACAATTTGAAAAAAGTATGCTTCTGGGAAGCTAAAGACTAAAATTATGAAAATTGTGAAGAAATTTTTGTTCTTAAGATTACATTTACCTTCACAGTAAGATTGGTTAAATTATGTGTGTGTGTGTGTGTGTGTGTGTTAATTTATAACATAACAAAATAAATTTAACCAGAGGTGTATATCCGAAACAGAAAAATTTAAAGACTTATTTAACACTTCTTGTTTTGATCCACTTAAGAGATTATTAGGAACCTTAAATGGGATGGGGGTAGGTAAGATAGAAAATCAAACTGAAAAGTAGTGTTAGTCCTGGGATCGCTTGAATGAATTTTAACATCAAAGCCATTTAAACATTTTAGAAACTGCAATGGTTTACAGGAGTAGAATGAGTTCCATACGCTGAAGCGGTTTTAGAAGGGCAGCCTTCAAAAACACATTCACGAGGCTCAGCAAAGAAACCCAAGTAAGCTTCCTGGCCTCACAGAGTATACATTTCAGGCAAAACATTTTTTCCAGTAAATGTTTTAACAAAGCATATCATCATTTCATTAAAAGCAGCCTTATCACCAAGTGAGTCTTACCTGTGTATTTTATGCATCTATTTATAAAGCCAAATCGCTGAGTAAAAGTATCTTTTTGTTTTAAACACGTAAGAAAAATTTCAGTATTAAAAATAGAATAATGGGGCGCCTTGGTGGCTCAGCCATTAACCACCTGACATCAGCTCAGGTCCTGATCTCACAGTTCGTGAGTTCAAGTCATACATCGTGTAAGCCCCATTCCTCTCTCTGCCCCTCACTCACTTGCACACTCTCTCTCTTTCGCTCTCAAAAAAATTACAACAATGATTCTGCGACTCTATGAAAACTACCTCATTTATACTGTGATTGAGAGAGAGAAAATGTGGCAGTTAAGTATTTTCTTGGCTCAGCTACTGGCCATGTGACCTTGGGCAGATTTCTGAATTCCATTACTTCCTTCATCATAAAACTGGGATAATAATAGTACCTACTTCATCAGTGCATTATATTTTACTGTGCATTGTACTGAATGACTATGCATGTATATGTAACATACACAAAATAATACATATACACAATATACATATTAGTACATGTATGAATATATATGTGTGATATCTATGCATGTGCAACCTACATATTAATACATACATATGTGTATAATAAATATACCTATTTATTTATAACCGACTCTAATCTAGAGCTGTGTAACTATTAACTGCTACTGTTAATTGCTATCATTTTTCACTCACCAGACATGGCAAATTACCACAGGTCTGTGGACCATTGGTAATAAAAATCGACCACCGTAAACTGCTAATGAAACTCGTTCGATCTAGAGCAATCTCTTCATTTTGCAAACAAGATAGAGATTCACTGAAAAAAGTATACACTATCTCCAAGTCTGAAACTTTTCAAAATAACTCCAGAATAAGAGAATGTGTTTGAAAAGCTGAGGCACTCAGGCAACCTTCCGTTACGGTACAAGTAAATTTCTCAGGAGTAGCTGTCATCGGAGACAGGCTGGGAGGGAGTCAGTGAGCAGGTGACAGCTAAAAAGGTGCCAGGGGCACCTGAGTGGCTCAGTCAGTTAAGTGTCGGACTCCGGCTCAGGTCATGATCTCACGGTCCGTGACTTTAAGCCCCACATCGGGCTCTGTGCTGGTAGCCAGGAGCCTAGACCCTACTTCGGACTCTGTGTCTCCCTCTCTCTCTGCCCCTCCCCTGCTGGCGCCCTCTTTCTCTCAAAAATAAACAACCATTAGGGGCACCTAGGTGGCTCAGTCGGTTAAGCGTCCGACTTCGGCTCAGGTCATGATCTCGCGGTCCGTGAGTTCAAGCCCCGCATCGGGCTCTGTGCTGACAGCTCAGAGCCTGGAGCCTGCTTCGGATTCTGTGTCTCCCTCTCTCTGACCCTCCCCCGTTCATGCTCTGTCTCTCTGTGTCTCAAAAATAAATAAATGTTAAAAAAAATTTTTTTTTAAAACAAACAACAAAAACAACCATTAAAATAATAATAATTGCAAAAAAGTAATAAGAAGGTGGCAAAAGCCAGGACACTCTTCCCATGACCGTGCGCACCACACAGGTGAGGGCAGCATGCAGCAGAAACAGTTCCAAGCAAAACACGTGACTCAACGTGAAGGCCACGAAGCACACCAGCAACCGGAAGGAACTGGGCCGTAACCATCGCTTGGGGGAACATCTTCGGGGCAGGCAACGCCTCTAGCCCTCGATCTTCACGCGTCGTTAAGTCTAGGGCAGCAGGACTACCTACCGCCAGGTTTAGAAGGGGCCTGGCATTCTTTTCTCTGTCACAGATTCACGTTTTTAAACCACTGTTAAAGAAAGGATTCTGACGCTAATGGAAACTTAAGCGAACTGAAGCTTAAGCTTAAACAGAGAATTAAAATTTCCTCGGCTGAAGTTTCTAAAGAGAGCAAAACTGAACGACAGAAACCCTTTTCCGAGGCTACGGCTAATACCTTCTGTCAATGGCAAGATGATTATGGAGTGTCCCTTGTGTGAGAAATTAATTCTGAGTGAGAATGTCTGCAGCTCAACCCTGCAGGAAAGGTAAAGGGAATTTGAAAGGAAGGCCTAGGGAATTTGAACCCTTCTTTACCCCAAACCATAGATATTTCACTTCTCATATTTACAATCTGGGAGCGTAAAATCTCTGAGACACATCTCTAAAAACCTTCAAAGTAAATCAAGCCAAATGGACGAACATATTTTAATTTGGGCCAAAAGGCTGATGTGGCTCTGGGTCTTGTCCCATCTTCATTATTTAATATTAATAATTAATTAATCGCTAATAAAAGGATTTTCCTGGCTCCCCTTCCCATTTGCACTACGTGCAAGGCTAGCTGGGGACAGGATGCTGGTGGCAGCCTGGGTGTTCGTGTGAGTTCAGTGCTGATGTGCTCGTTTCAGGACAACATGCTGAGGGGCGGGGGGGTGGGACGCTGCATGCCAGGTCCCCAGAATGACCTTGTTAAGCTTTGAGTAGTCAATGAGGTCGGGCCGGTGTCTGTGGATGAGCGCACAGAGTCCAAGGCCGTCTTTCCAGCTGCACGATGGTCAGGAAGAACAGGAACACGTGTTAATGGAGAAAAAGCAGCAGGAAGGGTCTGCCCTGGGTCAGATGGAGCCTCGAAATTTGGGACGCATGGCCCCTAACGCCCTTCTGTCTGACTTAATGCACCAAAGGCCCCATGTACCTCCCTCCCTACCCAACCCAGTATACTGTGGTCCCTTCCTTGAACACCAGTCTTCTTTCCGGGGGGTTTCTAGGGTCCTCGGTTCTTCTTCATTTACAGCTTCGGGCCCAGGACTCTTCCCCGTCCCGCCAGCCCACTCTGGCTCTGGGCTGGGAGACCCGGCAGTGACGAGAAGGAAGACGCCCCTCTACTGTGTCTTGCTCTCCTCCCGGTTCAGTGCCCTCCACCCTAAACCCCTCCTCCCTCTCTCCTCCAAGTCTCCCATGTGGATCCAAGTGCCAGGGTCTACCCAAGAAACACACACGAGGACGTCTACCCCGAAATGTCCACGACATACTTCTCTCCAAGATTCTTAGTATACTTGAAAAGTCACCATGAGCTCCCAGGTACTCCCATGTCTTTCCCCATAAGGCTCTTTACATGTTTTTAAAAAGGCAAAGACAAGCGAGCACCTGAGGGACTTAGCAAGGAGGGCCTGGGCTTCCGGTCTGTTTCCCCACAGACACCTGCGCTAACCGTTCTTCAGACGACCTAGGGCGGTGAGCCTCCCAGCGATGACCAGGGGTTCACGGAGGGCTGGGAGCTGGAGTTCTGTTCCTCCAGGGAAGGAAGGGGAGGCAGGGCAGGAGGGAAGCCCCAGGGGCAACACAGCTGAAGTGCCTGGGCCAATCTTGGGCCCAAGGAGGAAAGCAAGAAGGTCAATGAGAAGCCAGTCTGGAACTGGTTGACTTTTATGCTGGCAGAAGGTCTCAGCCCTTGGTGGCTCCTCATGCCCTCCAGACTGCGTGCTACAGGGACAGGAAGTCCTCTTTCCCACCTCTGCCCCTCAAGGCTCCGTGCCTGACACTTGGTAGACACTCTACTGATACTTGTCTCCCCAGAAGAACCTCCCCGATTTTCCCCTGTGGCTCATCCTCACCGTTCATTTCTCTGATTACCCACAGTGGCTGGGGACTCGTTTATATTCATAGGTAACCCACGGTATAAAGGGCGACAATACAGACAGCTCGTCTACCCACAGATAGCAATGACAGAAGACCTGCATGAGGTAGAATACTGAAGCACATGACAAAACCGTGCTCTCGAATGGCATTTAGCTTTCATTTCTCCAGGTTCCTGTCATTCTGCAAATGTGAGTGTTCTACTTCTCTCGAATCCCAGCATACGAAGTTGGCCGATGAAGCGTCTTTCCCCATCGTACACAGGGAGGCATCGGTGTGCAGACGATCCATTGTGGGAACACGCATTTTGCCTCCGTGGCCTTCTCACCGAGAAGCCCCGCCTTCCACCTCCTCCCAACACCAGGTGAAGGCAACGGTGAGGTGCAGTCCTACACCCCCAAACTGTGAAGCCCCATTCAGGTGCTGCAAGGTATTCACTTATCAATACCAAGCTGTTCTACCAGCACCTCAAACCTTAATCAGACACCCCCCCCCCATCCCCAGAGAGATCTTAAGCATTAGAGATTCTATGGCCTCCGTTCCTCTACATACATAAAACATGGCTCAGACAGGAGCAGGAAGACACCAGTATAAGGAACCACTGTCCTCCCTGCCATCTAAGGATCCCAGTAAGAATGTAAGAACCCAGGGCCCTGGCTGCTTACCTGGTGTGGAAGTTCTGAATGTTCACATTTCTATAAGGAGCGGTTTTCCTTTGACACCAAAGCAGGAGACCTTCTTTGGCAGAGGTTTCTGTAATGACAGCCAGGAAAAAGTGTCCGCGTGGAAATACTCACTACTTAATGCACCCAACTCCCAGTCACTTTCTAAAAGGAGACGTCCTGTGGGGGGGGGGGGGGGCAACCATCAAACACATCCTCTCTTCCTGTGGTCTCTGTAGAAGGGCGGGAGCCAGAACCCTGTGCCCAGGGACTGCCTTGTGATGACACTTAAGAGACTTGCAGAGGAGGGGCACCTGGGTGGCTCAGTCAGTCAAGCATCTGACTCTTGATTTTTGGCTCAAGTCATGATCTCACGGTTCATGAGTTCTAGCCCTGCGTTGGACTCCATGCTGACAGCGTGGGGCCTGCTTGGGATTCTCTCTCCCTCTCTGCCCCTCCCTCATTCCCTCTCTCAAAATAAATACAATAAACTTTAAACAATAAAAAGAGAGACCTGAAAAGGACAATGCAGGAGCAACTGCAAGTTATGATACCAGAAGTATCAAACAACCAGACTTCAGGGATTTGGGCAATTTACCATTTTTAAAGGAAACTTTAAAATCTGTGTGTAGTTTATGACTTCATTAACCTGTCATTCAATTCACTTACCATTTGGAATCCTGGGTAAGTGGAATTCACTAGAGGCCACAGTGTCTCAGATTTACTCCCTTACCCAGTGATTGTTCTGATACTGTAAGGCTTTCATTAGTGCATTTCAGGTTTGGCCACCTGAGTTCTGACCAAGTGGAAACAACAACACCCCCCTGTGGTAGCCATGAAGTTGGGCGGCTCCGATGTCCTGCTGCTGGGAGCACAGGGCAGCTCACAGAGGTCCCAGGTGGCACTCTGAATCCACCCCTCACTCCCCAGAGGCCATACTTCCTCAGCTGCTCCAGCCAAAGACTGAGCGAGGGAGGGGCCCTAGAACTGGGCCATCCTGTGCATGTGGGGCTCCTCTAAGAGCAACTGAGGCATAGGGGCTCCCCGCCAGCCTGTGAACAGACCTAAGGACCACATTGCAGGTAAGACTCTTCTCCCCCAAGCCTTCCCTTCCCTTCTCCAGCATGGGTGTTGGCCAAGCGCACTGGCCATTTCCTGTTCTTCACAGGCATTCCCCTCCACCGCCCCCCCCCCAAATCTCCTGCATGTCTGTTCTGGACTGAATGTTTCTATCCCCCTAAAATTCTGATGTTAAAGCCCTGACCTTATTTAGATAGGGAGACTTTGGGAGGCAATTAGGGTTGGATAAGGTCATGAGGGTGGGGCTCCCATGATGGGATTAGCACCCTTATAAGAAGAGATACAGGACATAGCAAGACAGTGGTCATCTACAAGCCAAAATGAAGGTCCTTATCAAAAACTGACCACAGTGGCACCCTGATCTTGGACTTCTAGCCTCTACAACCATGAGAAAATAAATTCCTGCTGTTCAAGCCACTCAGTCTATGGTGTTTTTGGGCAGACTAAGACAGCATCTAATACCCACCTGACACTTGCTTCTTGGAGAACCCAAAGTTACATATATCCAAACGGTTCCTCAAACCTGCTCCTAAAATCTAGGACTCTGTCTGTATTTAAGTGTTACCAGTTTAGAAAACCCCTGTAAACACATGGACTCTTGACTAACACTGGAACTTGGCCTCCCATTTCAGTTAGAGCTTGAAGTTTATTTTTTTTTTAATATCAAAATAAGTATTCCGTAATTATTTATTTAAATTATCCACTCTAGTTCTGACTTCCTTTTGACCTATAACCCAGTTTAAATAAACACATTCCCAAAATTTCATGTGCTATGGAATAACTTGAATGATTCCTGTTCACATCTCTTCTCTAGAAAATTCTTGTTTGGAAAAGCAACTGAGGGGCGCCTGGGTGGCTCAGTCGGTTGAGCGGCCGACTTCGGCTCAGGTCATGATCTCACGGTCCATGAGTTCGAGCCCCGCGTCGGGCTCTGTGCTGACATCTCAGAGCCTGGAGCCTGTTTCAGATTCTGTGTCTCCCTGTCTCTGACCCTTCCCCTTTCATGCTCTGTCTCTCTCTGTCTCAAAAATAAATAAACGTTAAAAAAAAAAATTAAAAAAAAAAAGGAAAAGCAACTGAAAGTTCTAAGACCTCATTCAAATATTAATTGGTACAGATGCTGAAGGATGAAACTCCCTATCTAGTGGTCCTGGCCAATAGAACTAATAAGAAAAAGTACGCCAGGAGGAAATAATGTACTGTACATTACAAAGTTTAAATGAAACAGGCTAGCAAGGCAAACAGATGAATAAAATCTCACAACTGCTACGGAAATTTAAATTTGCCAGTCACTGGGTGGCTTAGTCGGTTAAGTATCCTACTTCAGCTCAGGTCATGATCTCACAGCTCAGAGACTGGAGCCTGCTTCGGATTCTGTGTCTCCGTCTCTCTCGTTGCCCCTCCCCTGCTCATGTGCCGTCTCTCTCTCAAAAACAAACAAACATTTAAAAAGTAAAAGAAAATAAAAATAAATAAAAATAGGGGCACCTGGGTGGCTCAGTCAGTTAAGTGTCCGACTCTTGATTTCAGCTCAGGTCATAATCTCCTAGTTAGATGAAGTCCCACACTGGGCTCTGCACTGAGCATGGAGGCTGCTTGGGACTCTCTCTCTCTCTATTCTTCCCCTGCTCACACTCTCTCTTTCTCTCTCAAAATAAGTAAACATTTTTAAAATAGTAAAACCATAAAATTCGTATTTGTTCTTTAAGGTGGGTTTAACTGTTTAAATATTTATATCTGGAAGTACATAAAATTGGTAAAGTTATTACGAGTTACCGCCTCTTAATACAGTGAGAACTTTTAAGAAGCATTTTGTTATTTTCGCCAGAATGAAAGAAATGCGCTTGAATAAAAGTACATTTATGGAAGTTTTCAAATTCAGGCTGTTTATTAATTCAAGCTGGCTGTCATTTCTGAGCCTGAATTATTGAGATTTTAATACATCATACCTTACTTGGATTTTTAGATGACACAAGTGGGGCTTCAGTGCCAGACGGGAATAACCTAAGTGGGTAAGAAACTCCTTAAGGGTAAATACCATAGGCTTCATGCCATCTGGTCCAGCAGTAGATAAATTAGTGGTTTTTTAGTGTTTGTTGGTTGATTAGCAACTGACGTCATCTGAAAAACCAGCATCAACGGGGACTCCATCCTGGGCAGAATTATAAACAACGCCCCCCTCACCATGCAGGTACCTGGTTACCTGTCAGGCGACAAATGACAGGATGCTGACTGGCTGGACAATTCACACCGCCTTATTTAAATATGTTCTGCGGCTATACATTTTGTGATGTGAAGCCTAAACAGGCCAACTTCTAATTTTGAGAATGTCAATTTGACACTTTTCAACAGTGCTGAATTCATCAAAATATTTAGGAGTACAGTGGGCGTAAAAGACTAAAGATTTTCATCTTCGGTGGAACGCCAAGGATTACGATTCTATTATAGTGACAGAACAGTTGTTGGGCCGAAAGATACAATAACAATAGAGATTTTGTTAACAGAAAGACAGAAAGAGGGACAGAAAGACAGAAACAGACAGTGAAAGGAGGAAGGGAGGGAAGGAGGGAGGGTGAATGAATGAACTCAGATTTCAACTGTTTTTTTGCACCTGAAAAAAAGTGTTTCAGCTTTAAGTCTTAACAGCACTGCTCTAGTTGTGAACCTACTAGTATAATAAGCAAATTAGAAGCTCAAAAAAATGCTCATTTTAAAGAGCGACTTCTGTTCTGAACACGTGCTCATCTTTTCCCCAAATGACTCCACCCCCGTGAATGAAACAGTATTGCTGGGGTCTTTTCCCACACAAATATAAAACCTGTGAAAACCCAACTCCCATATCTTTCCTTAAATCATGTAAATGGCACTTCCAGCTTAAAAGCCCTATTCAAATTTGACTTTATGAACTCAATTTACACAACCACTCCAAGTATCTCATTACCATCAGATCTTCAACCATATCTCTTACCTTCAACTGAAATATCCTGAATAGCAAAGCGAAGAATGATGGTCCAGATCATACCCAGCGTCATTTTCACGTTGCCATCCACAATTTCTTTAGGTGAGAAAACACAACAACAAATTAGTGTCGTGATAACATAACCGGTGCATAAACTTCTCCTATAACTTGTACGTTTCCCCTAAGCTTTGACTTCCGAGCTATCGGAAACTACATCCACACGCAGAAAGACCAGTTGATGTTTTTGTAAGTGTGGCAGCGTGTCTAGTTATAAATACGGTATTCATAACCAAATGTCTCTAGATTAAATGAATTCTGAGTTAATCATAAGCACAAATCTTGCGAATGCATAATCACCAAAAACAACCCAAGAGTTTCCAAAGTGTAAAGACTAGATGGGCTAGGGTTCTAAGTCATCAGATACACAGAACACAGGCTGTTCTTGAGACCCCGATCCTTCCAGTGGTCCCCAGGTGGCAGGTTCACAGGATTCAGTTGTGTAAACTAAGAAGCAGGGGAGTCTCAGCTCCTACCAAACTCTCCAGGGTTCCCAATATCCCAGAGAATGAAGAGGTCACTTTCCTCCTATTCATTAGTTCTTTTTCAGAGTGACTGGGAAGGTTAAGGTCTTTCTCATGCCGATAATCGGTTTGAAGAAGACAGCATTATATTTGACTCTCGTCTTTACGGATAACCTCGGAGCCTGGTCTCCCATTCATGCTACCTTTTATTCTCATCTCTAGACACCAGAGCCTACCAGAGAGCCTGACGTGAAGCAGACACAAGCAACAGAAGGGAGGGAGGGAAGAATTCATCCGGCAGCAGGCACACCTGCCCCCCACTGTGAGATCAGTGTGGCAGCCAAGGTTATTCTTCTCACACCTCATTTACCTTCAGCCCCGATGGACACCAGTTTCACGCCTTTGCTGGCTATGTAATCCAAGGCTTTGTTGACATTAGCAATTTTGTGGAATCGCATTTTTCCTCGGTCAGGTTTCGGCAGCCTTTCCCCTGTCAGATGAAAAAAGAAGAGCGTAGGCACAGAGAAACTAATTCCTTGACGTGGAACCAAGATGCCAACATTCAGAGTCGGTGCTTCCTTAAATGGAAAGCACGGTATCTGACTATTTCTGATGGGTCTCTGGCTTCTGTAAATCACAGTGTAGAGGAACACGGACCAAAAAAACTTTCAAGACCAATGGACTGATGTGGAGCCATATGCTTTTCAGATCTGCCGGGAGACTCCAGTTTGGTCCACATACGAGCCAACTTACAAAGGAGAACGGAGAAAAGCTGGTTGGTATCCTGGGAGTGTCTGGAGCCGCCGACTAGCTATCAGAGGAAGTCACGAGAGCCTAGTCCAAATCACCGCGGTGGCTGCCAGGGCTGAGACGCCTGATTATGAAGATATATGGATCGGGGCAGACTTGCCATCGCCCTCCCAGTCACACTTCTTCAAGGGTGATCCCTCCTCTCATCCAAACTCTAATCCAGCCAACTGAAATTCAGGGCAAAACACAACCCCTCTGGGATTTGAGCTCATGTTTTCCGAGTTACGCCAACACATACACCGGCTGGCTGCATGAACGACAACATTTGGGAGATGCGCTAGCTGGGCTAAGAGTAGAGAGGGCAGCTTGGTGGGTAGTCACATAAACGTCACTTTTTTTCTTTTATTTTGTTTCGAGGTGGGCGGTACAAACATGATTTTAATTAGTCAGTTTTAAGCAGAATTTACTCCTTATTCAGGGCAGAAAAAGAAGTCCAGGCAGACTGCTCTTTGGAAAGGTTTTCTTTGCTAATAATACCATGTTCTTGCCCAGCCAGGTTCAAAGGGAATTTCGGATACAGTCATCTCTAACTAGACGCATATCTAGTGCTCACACGCGGACGCACGGGATTTGGGTAGGACGGCTATGCGATATCCAGGACCAACCTGAGATGACTTCCAAGAGCAGCATGAGTTTAAGGCCATTCCTGAAGTCCTCCTCGATGTTCTCAATCTGGGTGCCAGCTTTCCTTAGGTGGGAATTACACCAGGCCGTGAAGGTCTGCAACGAGAACCAGACACTGCTGGGCACAGACCCATCAGCGGTCAGCCCCCCTCCGTGCAGACAACACTTGACATCGTATGCACTCTGGGGAGTCTAAGAGGCTGGAACTCCTCTGGGGAGAATTTGGTGGAAAGAACGACTTGAAAGACTAAAGTAAGATTTTGTTAGTTTCCCCTTTAGGGACAAAAGAAAATCATTTATTTGATATGCCCGCCTGAGGAATTTGTGCCTTCTGTTTAAAACGGTACCACGTCCAGGGCCGCCAGGGTGGCTCAGGTGGTTAAGCATCCGACTTCGGCTCAGGTCATGATCTCACGGTTGGTCAGTTCGAGCCCTGTGTCGGGCTCTGTGCTGACAGCTCAGAGCCTGGAGCCTGCTTCGGATTCTGTGTCTCCCTCTCTCTCCCTCTCTCTGCCTCTTCCCTGCTCGCTCTGTCTCTTTCTCAAAAATAAACATTAAAAAAACAAACAAACAGGTACCATGTTCAGGGGCATTGGGGTGGCTCAGGAGGATGAGCATTCGACTCTTAACCTCAGCTCAGATCATGATCTCACATTTTATGGGATCGAACCCTGTGTCTGGCTCTACACTGACAGCATGGAACCTGCCTGGGATTTTCTCTCTCTGTCTCTGCCCCTCTCCCACTTGTGCTCTTTCTCTCAAAATAAATGGACTTTAAAAAAAGGTACCATGTTCACACCTATGCCTTCCGAAAACCTCTTACTTTGTAGGAAATACAGACTACATTAGAGTGTGCTTATTCCCTGCATACAACAAAAATAAGCTTGCTTGCAGAACGGATGAATAAATAGTGTTTCAGGAATGTTCATAATGTCTTGCTTTAGAGCAGAGGGTGGGCGGTATTGTGTCGCAGAAAGGAGAAGAGAGGAGGGGACCCCTAACCACTAATTACCTACATCTAGCTTATCCTGAATGCACAACAATGTTAAGCCAGTAACTAAATTAATTAAACAGATTTGCAGTAGAGTCAGTCATTAAAAATAATGATAACAGTAATAGTAACAATAACTTCCTACCGGCTGGCATATTTCAGGCCCTGAGCTAGACCCTGCATCTCAAAAGACCATTAGATACAGCCTAGTCGGGTTAACAAATTACAAAGACAATCTTCAGTGGAAAGATGGACTATATATGAAGTGACATCCAAAGTCATTCTGTTTATTTTTCAAGCCGCATTTAACTTGGCTTCCACTTGCGCACGATTTCCTGCCAAAACCATTTTAGAAGTGCTTCTGGCAGCTGCTGGCTAAGAATGCAAACTGTCCCCTTGTCTCACAACAGCTGTGGGGCTCAAGAACAAAATGCCCGGCACGTTACTCTGTGGGGAGACACGCAGATAGGGTCTGTGTTCTAGATGACAAAATGAATACCTAAAAAACAAACAGCTTTCGTGCAACGCCACAAAAAGACAGTTTCCATAAAAATGATTTTCCTGAGTAATAAAGAAGATTTAAAAACCTGATTGTCACTTTTTTCAACAAATATGTGATGGCGTTAAGTTCAAGGGCAAAAATGTAGGCGTCTTCTTGGACTTAGAAGAATTCATTTTACTCGGAGAGCCTACAGTAATAATTAGGTCTCCCAAAACACATCTGAACTTTAGTCAGCTTTAAACAGAAGAACAACTTGAAACCACATACTCTAGATCTATCCCCAGTCGATGGGGGCAGCCACTAGCCATGTGTAGCTATTTAAGCGTAAATTAATAAAAATTAAAGGAAATCAAAATTTTAGTTCCTCAGTTGCACAAGCCACTTCTCTTTTCCTTATTTTTTAAAACAGAATTTATTGTCACGTTAGCTAACATACAGTGTATACAGTGTGCTCTTGGTTACTAATCTTTGACAAAGCAGGAAAGAGTATCCAACAGAAAAAAGACCATCTCTTTAGCAAACGGTGCTGGGAGAACTGGACAGCAACAGGCAGAAGAATGAAACTAGACCACTTTCTTACATCACAGACAAAAATAAACCCAAGATGGATGAAAGACCTAAATGTGAGACAGGAAGCCATCAAAGCCCTAGAGGGGAAAACAGGCAAATATCTCTGAGACCTCAGCCACAGCAACTTCTTGCTGGGCACAGCCACTTTTCAAGTGCTCAAAAGCCACATGTGGCTGGCGGCTACTGAGCTGGATGGTGCCCATACGGAACATTTCCAGCATCATGGAAAGCTCTATGGGACAGAGTTACTCTAGATAACCCAACTTTGGTGTTTGAAACTAAGATTGTTACAAACAGTCCATCATTTATTTATTTCAATATTAGTTTATCTATTTACTTTTTTTTTTTACACTTGATCTTAGCCAAAAGGCTGAGAAGCGATTTATTTTTTATTTTAAGTTTATTTATTTTTGAGAGAGAGAGAGAGGGAGAGATACAGAGCATGAGTTGGGGGAGGGGCAGAGAGAGAGGGAGACAGAATCCGAAGCAGGCTCAGAGCCTGATGCAGGACGCAAACTCACAAACCATGAGATCATGACTTGAGCCCAAGTCGGACACTTAACCAACTGAGCCACCCTGGCACCCCTATCTATTTACTTTTTGAATAGGTAATGAATTTCCTTGGTTCAAACTTCACGTAGGGGCACCTGGGTGGCTCAGTCGGTCAAGCATCCAACTTTGGCTCAGGTCATGATCTCACGGTTCATGGGTTCAAGCCCCGCATCGGGCTCTGTGCTGTCTGTGCAGAGCCTGCCTGGGATTTTCCCTCTCCCTCTCCTTCTCTGCCCCTCCCTCACTTGCGCATGTGCACTCGCTCTCTCTCTTTCAAAATAAATTTAAAAAACTTAAAAAAAATTCAAGTGGTACAAAAGGGTATGAAGTGAAAAGCATCCCTTTCTTCCTACTCCCAACCACCCAGCTTTCTTCCCCAGAGGGAACACACACATTCGTTTGTGTATCTCCTCAATGATCTTTGACAGATATAGAGACAGATACACACATCGTTTTTTGTCCTTTTAATACAAATCAGAGTATACGCATTGTTCTGTACCTGGATTTTTTTTTTACCCACTTAAAAAATATAACCTAGGGGTCATTCTGCATCAGTACAGATCATTCCTTTTCATGGCTGCGTAGTATTTCCCTGTAGTGCATATACCATACTTTATGTAACTAGCTCCCTGTGGATGGACAGTTAAGCTGTTTCCAGTTATCCTTCAGTAAAACACATCCCAGGCCCCATTTTCAGCAAGAAAAACTACTTTAAACATGGTTTTGGTTTTGTTTTGTTTTTTTAACTCACAATACTGAGATTAATCATATATCTAACCTGTTGGGACAGGCACAAGAAAACAGGCCATGATTTTTTTTAATATAATATTTTGTCAAATTGGCTAACATACAGTGTATACAGTGTGCTCTTGGTTTTGGGGGTAGATTCCCGTGATTCATTGCTTAATACAGCACCTAGTGCTCCTCCCAGCAAGTGCCCTCCTCAATCCTCATCACCCATTTTCCCTTTTCCCCACACCCCCATCAACCCTCAGTCTGATCTCTGTATTTAAAAGTCTCTTATGGTTTGCCTCCCTCTCTGTTTGACACTATTTTTCCCCTTTCCTTCTCCTATGGTCTTCAGTTAAGTTTCTCAAATTCCACATATGAGTGAAAACATACGACATCTGTCTTTCTCTGACTGACTTACTTCACTTAGCATAATACCCTCCAGTTCCATATCTATGTTGTTGCAAATGGCAGGATTTCATTCTTTCTCATTGCCAAATAGTAGTCCATTGTACATATAAACCACATCTTCCTTATCCATTCATCCATCGATGGACATTTGGGCTCTTTCCATGATTTGGCTATTGTTGAAAGTGCTACTATAAACAGTGGGGTACATGTGCCCCTATGCATCAGCACTCCTCTATCCTTTGGATAAATTCCTAGTAGTGCTATTGCTGGGTCGTAGGGTAGATCTGTTTTTAATTTTTTGAGGAACCTCCACACTATTTTCCACAGCGGCTGCACCAGTTTGCATTCCCACCAAGAGTACAAGAGGGTTCCCGTTTCTCCACATCCTTGCCAGCATCTACAGTCTCCTGATTTGTTCATTTTAGCCACTCTGACCAATGTGAGGTGGTATCTCAGTGTGGCTTTGATTTGTATTTCCCTGATGAGGAGTGACATTGAGCATCTTTTCATGTGTCTGTTGTAGGTCATGATTTTTAAAAATTGAATTGACAGGCAAAAAATATCATGACCTAAAATATTTATAGAGTTCTTTTTGTTCAGATTCAACTTAAAATGAGCAACTACTGCTGGTGAAAATTACCTTATCCTGTTACCACATGATTTAAGTCCTTTCATAATAAAAGTATCAGAAACACTCCCGAACAGAACCCCAAAGCTGCTCATGAAATCCGTGCAAGCTTCCTGACCCCGCTATGCAACACCGTGGAGGTCTGTTTGATCCTACCTTTTTATAGGTATACATAACAGGGAAGGTAATTTCCCAGAGGTAATTATTCCTTTGTGCAAATCCAGAGAATGAATCTAATCGAAAAGGTCAATTTATTTAGTTAAGTCTAATGAAGGGTCCCTATCTTTAATGAGCATTCCAAGGAGCCAATAAAGGTGGTAACTAACCAATTGGAATGTGAAGAAAGGACCCCAACAGCTCTGAGATAATAGCTTGCAAAGAGGCCAGTGCACTCTGAAAAGGAATTTTAAGCTTTGTTAGAACATTTCATTTTCATTCTATTTACAGTTTTAATTACCACGGTCTATAGAGACTGTTCTTCATGCGTTTCCAATCGTCCTCGGTTTCTCGGAAAAGCCTGCTAATTATGGGGGAGACAGAGCAACAACAGCCAGAGCAAACCTCCATACATGTTACCCGAAGGCTTCTTTGTGGCTTGTCTTGCTGGCTGATAGCAACGCACATCTTTAAAGTCTGTGGGAACTAAATCTTGGAGGACTAGCGTGGAATGAGGGTAGGTCCACACGGTTTTTGAGGCAGGCTCCTTGGGTCAAACCAGACTACCAAGCCAGATGTCCTTTCGTACGAAAAATGATGCTCTATGAACTAGACAGAGTCCAACAAGGAAACAGGCCACAGTCTCCACAGGTCACAGCTCAACCCAGAAACTGCTCAGTCACAGGTGAGGTTCTCCAACCTCCTCTCCTGCTTCCTCTACCTCCCTCCTGGAGAACAGCTCATTCCCCACGCCTCTACACCTAGCAATAAGTACCAATGCTTTCTGCAGCTCAAAGACAGGCATGTGGAAAAAAAAACTTTCAGGGCCATCCAAAGATAACCAGACAGGAAACCACAGAACCATCTACAGATGTTCCTGACTTACGATGGTCCGACTTCTAATTTTTGACTTCCTATCGGCATAAAAGCCATTCACATTCAGTAGAAACCATACTTGGAATTTTGGATCTGTAGCTTTTCCCAGGCTTGTGCTATGTGGTAGGGTCCTCTCTTGTGACGCTGGTCAGGGACAGCAGCTCCTTGCCAGCCACAGGACCACGAGGGTAAACAACTGATACACTTACCAACATTCTGCACCCATATACATGGATGGCCCTTCTGTCACTCACTTCTGGTACGGTATTCAACTACATGACAGTCAACACTCTGTTATAAAACAGGCGTGGTGTTAGAAGCTCTTGCTCAACCGCAGGCTAACAGAAGTGTTCTGAGCACGCTGAAAGTCAGCTGGGCTGAGCTATGATGTTCAGGAAGTTAGCTGTAGAGAATGCATTTTTGACTTACGGTATTTTCAACTTACAATGGGTTTATCCAAATGTAACCCCATCAGAAGTCAAGGAAGATCCGTATCTCCGGAAAGGAAAGGCTGATAGTATTTGAAGTCCTTACCACCTTCCAAAGAAGCTCACATGAAAACAAAAGGAAAAGGCGGGAAGGCAGTGGAAAGCTCTGTCTCGACATGTATATTCCTGAGACAACAGGAGCAAATATCAGCATCTCTTCCCAAAAGAGAAGGAATCACCACCTGTGAGGCACCGGCCAGGATGGGCAGTCCTGGGGGCGCAGACTGATCTTCCTGAATACAGGCCTGCCCTGGCCATGGCATAAAAACTCTTCAGAAACAGGGTGCAAAGGAGAAGGGCCCAGAGGTGAAGGCTGTGTTCCCATGGCTTGTAGGAGGAGGTTTTCACACAGAAAGCCTGAAGGATATTCAAACTATCAGCAGTCCCTCCTCTATTATATTCCTAAACGTAATCAAGAGGCGCAGAAAATGTTCTTTAACCCCTGAAACATGGTGGCTGAGAACAATATATGTTGAAGGAGTTTCCCAGGAGTAGCTGTTACCAAGAACTGTCGGTCCCATTCAGCGGTGGGCGAGGCCACTCCTTCTTCATGAAGAATGTACCGGCAAAGCCCCTACTTAGTCCACAAGAACTGTAAGACTGACCACTGTCTTTCTCAAAGATGAATTCTATGCCAATCAGCACATTGTGCTAAATGACAAAAAAAGTACTACATGAAATGCTGAGATAAGCCTGTGTTACTGAAGGCTATACATTTGCATTTGGTTTCTTTTTCAATGAATTAAGCCTATAGACATAAACACCTATATTGTAGACTTTTCCACAGAGAAAAAGGGAAGGTCTTTTAATCAAGATGCGTAATAACTACGGTTATTGACATAACACAAGTTCATATCTCTACCTGGAAGAGATCATTACCCAGATAAGGACCAAAAAAAAAAAAAAATCCACCTTGAGTCTGACACAGTTGTCTGCATAGCAGTCTATTTCATGCTATCAGTTAATTATTAATTCTTTCAGCAATTTGGTTCTAGGTGTGGCCTGCCTCCTGTAAGACTGTTCAATTTACTAAACAAAAATATGGCAAGACAACACCTATACATTTCCTTCATTCTTGTTAAACTAGCTTTAACTGATGATAATGCCATAAAATACTCATTTCAGATCACATTTCCTGAAACGGGCACTCAGAAAAGCTTACGGGATTTTTCTGAATGAAACAGAACAGGGCCCGCTGAGGGCTGGGACATTTGGGCAGAGGCCCACTGCATGAGGCTCAGGGGGTAGAAAGGTCTTAGCTTTCAAGACCACCAATTATGAAACAGTACTGTTCTCAGATCCAAATCAGTTTGGGGCACTGTCAAAGCGCTCTGTGACTTTGAGATTGCCCATAGCTTGCTTTCCCCAGCGAGTGGAGACACCGGGAGGCTCGCCGTGTCCATCCTGGCCCGCATCCTGTGGGGTGGGACGAATTGGCCCCAGGTAAGCGGGGACAGTGGGCCCCAGGAGAGGCGGAGGTCAAGCCCGGCCCAGCCTGCAGTCATGGCTCAGAACTCAGATTCTATTTCTGACTCTGACTCCATGTAACTGTTTGTCCTTCATGCCCTGACACTTTCCCAGCTACAAAAACACGGGATAATTGTCACGATCAACTCTATGAAATTGTTGAAAAAGTTATCAGGAGGAGGAGAACTGTGAAAGCCGGTCAGCCAACGTTACCTACTGCACTGGTTCTGAACACACTCTCATGTACGCCTACCGGAAACCACTCTGTGGTTTAAGTTGATTTTTCTAAAAATGCTCCATTTATTTTTCTATTTACAATAATCACTTTAATGGTGTGTTCTTTTCCACTCCATAGACTCCCAATTTGCCAAGACTTCTTCTAATCACTTTCGTGTGTGTGTGTGTGTGTGTGTGTGTGTGTGTGTGTGTGTGTGTTTTAATATTTGAAAAGTAAGGGGTGGGGAGCATCTAGAAAGCTGCACAGATTTATAAAATCTCCGGTTAATGCAGGAGAGGAGGTCAGAGCTATTCCTCTGGAGTAAACGTGATTTCAGCTTTAGTGTTTAAAAAGGAGACAGTACCCTCACAAAGAGCAGGGCGCCCACTGACAGAGAGGGCAGAAATTCCTGCCCCTTGTGGCTTGCAGAGGCAGAACGTTCTGGTTCACCACAAAGCTTCACCGTCCCCTCAGCCAAGAGAGAGATTCCAGTCCACACACCACATGAGGACATGCGCTTGGCGATCCATACGATGGGCCACTCCAGAATCACATCAGCAATCAGCAACATAGCCTTACATTTAAATATTCAGACACATAACCATCTCGGAAAACGTTTAAGGAAGTGCTGTGGACCCAGAAGTCACTCACAATATTGACTGGTCAGCATAATCATCTGATCTTGAAAAAAATCCCAAACCTTCAAGGTTGCCACACGACATCATACTCACATAACATTACAAAAAAATGTAACCAGAGAAAGAAGTATGTAAGCATTAAAGGGTTACTTGTAAGGATCCTGCCTGTGCTACAACCAATTGCAAGACGGAGCCCTAATGTTAACCAGGGACCTAAGCACACAGTGGGCAGTCCTCGGCTTAGAGCTCCAAGATCCTGCTAGATAACACAGCGTGCAACATCTCAGGTCAGCAGTCGCTGAAGAACAGCAGCCCTAAAATCTGAAGCCTAGCTCTGTGACCGGCTCAGCATCTGGTGTGGGCAAGTCGGCTCCTCTCTCCTGGGGCTTGTTTCTTCCCCTAAGGAATGCACCGTTGACCTAATTCAACGAGTTGACTGTGATGCGTGATGAATTAAAGAGAACGCAAAATATGTCACAAATGTGGAAACACAAAAGAACAGCACTCAGTGATGGCAATAATTCAGAGAGAGCTGAGGTGCTTTGGGGTTTAATTTAAAAGGGAATTAAACCATTGCATAGAAAAACAGACAGCCTACAGTCACGATCTCAGTCTACTTGAGCATAAGAGATATTCCACCTCCAATAACTAAGCATAAACAAGCTGTTGCTTAGCACAGTTCATAAACTGTTGCAGTAATACAGACGGAAAAGGGAGGCGAGAAGGTCTGGGATCCAAGAAGCCGGAAAGATGCCAGGTCTTCATCTTTTCCGGATTTTCCACAAGTACTCACACCACTGGTCAGAGAACAAAGAACATCGTTAGCATCTCTTCACTTCCTCAAGGCACAAGGTGTTCAGAACATTAATTCTGGCTGATAGCAGGAAAAAATATTATGCCTGGGTAATTTTTTTTTTAAGGTACTCCCAAGAGACAATTAATATAAAGGGCTACATTTGCATCAGGACTTGGTTCCAAATACACTAAGTATAAAGAGCCTTAAAATTTAAGTCTTGTAAGGGGCACCTGGGTGGCTCAGTCGGTGGAGCGTCCGACTTTGGCTCAGGTCACAATCTCACTGTTCACGAGTTCAAGCCCCACGTCGGGCTCTGTGCTGACAGCTCGGACCTGGAGGCTGTTTCGGATTCTGTGTCTCCCTCTCTCCCTGCCTCTGCCTGCTCCTCTCTCAAAAGTAAATAAACATTTAAAAAGTTTTTAAAAATTAACTCTTAAAAAAGGCAAATCCTTGACATAAAGATGAGTCACTTTCCCTCTAAAAAAAAAAAAAGGCAAATCCCATTTCATCCCATTGCAAATGGCAGACACACACTGATTTCTCAGACTTTCATATGCCTGCAAGCCTACACCAAAACGACCACAGTAATCCTGTCTTACTCACCTCTGTATCACCCACAGAACCCAACACCCAGCAGGCATACCTGGATTCACACAGAGAGGACTAGCACTTATTTGAATTTTCAACACTTGAAATGGTGACAATTCCAGTCATAAATAAGCTGGAAGTTCAACAGTACCAAACACTGCTTTTTTTTTTTAATGTTTATTTATTTTGAGAGAGAGAAAGAGCAAGCAGGGGAGGGGCAGAGAGAGAAAGGGAGAGAGAATCCCAAGAAGGTTCTGTGCCTGACTCAGGGCTGGAACTCACCAACCATAAGATCATGACCTGAGCTGATATCAAGAGTCAGGCGCTTAACCGACTGAGCCACCCAGGTGCCCCCAAAGTACTGTTTTTAACTTGAATCCCAGGGATACTCAGAAATACTAATTTAATTACTCAAAGACAAAGTAAGTGGGGAAAAAAGAAGAAGTCTTTTTCCACTGATGATTCACTGCCCACCACTCCCCCCCAAGTTCTGTCAGCAAGCAGCGTTCAGGGGGTCTCTTCTATCCAAAGTTAGGATGTCTGGCAATCTCAAATTGGGGGGTAGGGTAGCCTACGAACAACTCAAGGGGGGCTGTCACTATCAGAGTCCTTTAAGGACCTGGTGGGAAAGCAGAAAAAATACTGTCAGAAATACCTGACGTGGGACACCACGTAAAAAAAAATAGTTACAAACAGAGAGGGAGGGAGGCAAACCATAAGAGACTCTTTAAATACAGAGATCAGACTGAGGGTTGATGGGGGGTTGGGGGAGAGGGGAAAATGGGGGATGGGCATGGCATTGAGGAGGGCACTTGTTGGGAGGAGCACTGGGTGTCGTACGTAAGTGATGAATCAAGGGAATCTACCCCCAAAACCAAGGGCAACTGTATACACTGTATGTTAGCCAACTGGACAATATATTTAAAAAATTAAAATAAAATAAAATGCTGGTGGAAGTGATACACTTCTAAGCGGGGGTCTTTGCTCTGTGCTCCTGACAGGTGGCTGGAGCATACTAGCACTCAGTATTTGCTCAATAGGATCTCATTTGCCAGACTTTCTGGGACAGTTAGTAAAGACGAAAGCAGTCAGATTTTTTTTTTTTTTTTTTTTACTGAAAAAATAAAAAAGACTGAGGAGTTTAAAATCTGCTATCTGCTCAAGTTCCAGGTTTTTAAAAAATTATCATGTCAAACTTCATTACGGAATCCTTAAATGTTAAAAAAGACTCTGTAACCTTGCCAAAAAAAGAAGGAAAAAAAAAAAAAAAACCCTTGTAAAAAATAAAAGACAACCTCATGGCTGAGGGTATCCGAAAATAGAATCAGGCTAATGGATGATCCTTTAAGTGGGTAGGTTAAAGATGGCTCTCCCAGCACTTGGAAAGATAGTTCCACCCATGTCTGGTTTTCATCAGAAATTCTGAACCGTGAATTTTGGGCTTCAGTCACCAGGCTCCTAAGACTGACTTCCATTTAGGTCCTGGGCTGTTCAGAATACAGAAAGAAAGGTTCTGTAAAGCCCTAAGGCTGCTAACAGGGAAAAAAAAAAAAAATGGTTTTTAGGTTTTTTCACAAAGCCAAATCTAGCCCAGACTGATTCCGGCTTGAGGAATGGCCTCTCCAGTATGTGGACTCTCCTCCACAACTTCCAGAAAAGGACCGGACAGATTAAAGTTACGAATTTGGAAAGGGGTAAGGACAACTAATAAGGCTACTTTGTATCGGGAAAAGTCTAGGCTTCAATAGGAAACCTGTGCCTTGTCTACAGCACCCCTCCTATGCTATTGTCCAACTCCTAAATCATAGATAAAGGAGAACAATCAAATCATTCTTGCCTATAGACAAGAAAGGCATTCTGTTCTGTACAGGGACCATCCTCCTTCCTCCCATAGAAAAACGTCTCCTGCCCTGTGGACGTTCATCTCGCTATTCCTAACCTATAAATGTGCCTCTTCTTTGGATTTTCTCTTGAACTGCTCGTTAACTCCTCTTCATTTTTCTTTAATGAGTTAAATAACATCTTTAACATGCATTCACTTCTATGTTTGTGTGAGAGTCACACTTTTTACCTTTATTTAAGAATTGTCTTTTCATACTTCAGGCTTTAGGGTCCATTTTCTAAAGACAGGTCAACCCTCAAACACGCTAAAATATTCGTTATTCCGATCAAAATGTTACTGATTTCAGTGAAGACAAGAATGATCTGCGGAATCGAAATCTATCATTTGCTGATCTTAAGTGACGGTATGCTTCCCTTGTCCTGTGAAAATGACAACTGTCCTAAGTCTCAGCTTACTGGATTCCTTTTCCATGTCAAAGCCTCCATTTAAAGTCTAATACGTGTCCCCATGTTCCCTCTCATACGAATCACCATAAATAATACTAAATTTGGGTTGAATTATTTAGCACGTTTCCCTGTTTCATAAAGATCTTACATTTATCTAGAAGCTAAAGTATTTCCATCTGTTAATTTCCTCCCTGCTCAAGAAAATTTCCCACAAACATTTTATCACCACTTACAGGAGTCTTTATTACTCATGCTCTTGATTTTCATTTCTCAGCTACAGTTACTCATCTCTACATTCCTATTATCGGCAAAGTACGTAAAGTAACAAGCAAGAACATCAGACACGTCTCTGCTCCACCGATTCTCTGTGTTTTGAAACAAGAAAAAAATTGTTTTGAATTTTTTGGAAACAAAATTTTTATATAAAAATTTATAAAACTTATTTTTAAAACCTTTTATTTAAAAAAAGTCCTAGCTCTTCTAAAGGACCGTTAGTAAATGATCTTGGTGAAACTCCCCCGTTTTAACTGTTGAATGGAAAAAGGCAGAGGTTAGAAATACGCAGATTCTACCCAAACTATTCTAGGGCTGGAAGCATGTGTTAAACTAATCAGATCAAGTATCTTCAATATCAAAGTCTCAGTCATTCTTGCTCTAAAAGGTTTTTTGTTTTTTTTGTGTGTTTTTTGTTTTTTAAATAAAGGAGGTGGGGGTAAGCTCAAAGAACCACATGAAAGCTCTCAGGTGCCTGGTCAGCCAAGACAGAGCAATTCCCGGGCCAGGAGCCTGACTTAGCCACTGGCTGGGAGTTCTCTGGGGTCACACCTGCCTCCCCCAAGCTGGCATGAGCTATGTGGAGAATTCCTTTGAGGACTTTCTGGTAAGCAAGCATCTACAGCTCCCAACAAACAGCCTTACATATGATTGATCCTGAGCTATGCTTCCCAAAATAACTTGTTCCCTTGCAGCCTGGGTAATTATGTGCAAGATGTGGCTCAGTGACAGGGCAAACCCAACTGTTGCTTGGTTTTAGGCAACAGCAACGTTTATTATACTTTTATTATTCTGTTCCTGAGGATGAATGCAAGGCTTTTCTTTAGAAAAGCGAACTGATGTTTCCCTCCTCAGCCCATCCGGGGAACTGAAGAAACAGTTCACCATAATGTTACTACTTTCAGGGACCCAAATAAATGGCTGCCTCATAAGGGATTAAAGCGCTCATTTAGAATGAAACAGCTCTCCGTAAGACACCACATGCTCTGCATTGGTGTTTTGGGCCAGGGCGCAGTCCTAAAGCAGAAACAGTCCCCATCAGGTACGTCTACAGGATTCCTCTCCACACGGGAAAAGCTCTGGTTAGCAGAAGGGGTAAAAACAGGGGAGCCGGCCATTTCCAAAGTTCCTGCTCACTCCGTCCTGAGGGAACCAGGCTCCGATTTCCTCCTTCAAAAAGTTCTTGCCTAGGGCTCATGCTGAGTGGACAGTGTTCACAAAAATATACGATGAAGCCTCCATATCATGAGCCATTTCAGACAATTACATACTATGATACAAAATTCATAAACATATGCTTCCATACTATAGCATAAAGTGTTCTAGTAGACGATATGGCAAAATGTTAACACCAGTTTTCTCTAGATTGTGACTTTTAAAAATTTCTTATCCATATTTTCTGTAGGGAACGTGTATGACTTATGCAGAAATGTATCTTAAAAAAGTAACTCGGGGAAGTATATACAACGTGTTAGCCTAGATTCTTTGGTCTTCATCCTGGTTATCTGTAATTACGTTAAGCTAGCTTTACTTCATTAATCCTCCATATTTCTCCCTGAAAAAGAAAAACTGCCTAAATTGGATATAATTAAGCAACCCCAGATTTCTGAAGTTAACCAATGGAGGGCTCCTCCAGGATTTTTTTTTTAAGTTTCACATTAAAATCCCTATTTCGACATCACATTTCAAAACCCGAATGGAGAAGGTACGCGCTGTCCAAGTTCTAGGATCGCAGAACAGAAATCCTTTGGAGTCCATAATATCCAGTTACCCAGATGCCAGTTACAGCAATACAACCCACTGTCACACACCAGGTATTTCTGACAGGATTTTTCCGGCCTCCTTACCAAGTCCTTAAAGGACTCCACCAGTGACAGCCCCACCTGTGTCTGATTATAGAAACATGGGGAATTTTTACAGGAAGCATGATTTTATCACACAGTAAATGTACTTATTATCATCGCTGCACTCCCAGAGTTTACATATGTGTATATATATATATATATATATATATATATATGTTTTCAAATATAAACATAAATATATAAAACTTAAATTGTCTGAAGAACAAAGCTAGATAGAATTTGACTTTGGTGACCGCGCTACCTATTTAAATAACGTGTGACCCTTCGTTTTTCAGACTCACAAAATAAGCATTCTTAAAGCACAGCACATATTAATATCAAACTGTCTGAAGTGTGAATCTACACAGTATTGATGAAACCATAAAGATAACATATCAAATACCAAAAGCACACGGTGGCATGCATTTCAGAGGGGAGCCTGACCCACCGTGGGGGGTTGGTGGCCCCGTGTCCCTCCACACACAGGGCTCCACCCCCATGGCTCTCTGCAAGGCTTGGCCTTCTAAAAGATACGTGAATTAAAAGATTTGGAAATTACTAGACTCTGGTATTTAAATCTGTTCAAAACGTAAGAAATCTCACTTCGCCAATATCTGCATTTTTTAAAGTTCAGAAATAGGCCCGTATTTTGAGAAAAGGCATTGCTATCCTATATATACATTACTTGGGTCTCAACGTTATTTTAATGTTCTGAGGTTGCTACGTGTATGTCCTCGGAACACAGGGACCACAGAGTTTGCGTCTAGCCTGGACCACTTCTGAGAGTCCGAGGAAACGTGGTGATTGCCACAGCCCCCAGTGGGACCTTTCTGGGCAGACTTGGATGTGGGCTTCCTACCTCTTACTCCACCTTTTCGTCATATCCCTTCATGAAGAACAGAGGCCCTGAGAAATGAACACCATGTCATACACCTTAAATTTATACAATGTTATGTTTTTTAAAGTTGTACTGTATTTATTTTAATTTTATTTTTTATTTTTTAAAATTTACATCCAAATTAGCTAGCATACAGTGCAACAATTTCAGGAGTAGATTCCTTAGTGCCCCTTACCCATTTAGCCCATCCCCCTCCAGTAACCCTCAGTTTGTTCTCCATATTTATAGGAGTCTCTTCTGTTTTGTCCCCCTGCCTGTTTTTATATTATTTTTGCCTCCCTTCCCTTATATTCATCTGTTTTCTCTTAAAGTCCTCATATGAGTGAAGTCATATGATTTTTGTCTTTCTCTAATTTCACTTAGCATAATACCCTCCAGTTCCATCCACGTAGTTGCAAATGGCAAGATTTCGTTCTTTTTGATTGCCGAGTAATACTCCATTGTATATATATACCACATCTTCTTTATCCATTCATCCATCGATGGACATTTGGGCTCCTTCCATACTTCGGCTATTGCTGATAGTGCTGCTATAAACATGGGGGTGCATGTGTCCCTTCGAAACAGCACACCTGTATCCCTTGGATAAATACCTAGTAGTGCGATCGTTGGGTCATAGGGTAGTTCTATTTTTAATTTTTTGAGGAACCTCCATACTGTTTTCCAGAGTGGCTGCACCAGCTTGCATTCCCATGTTATGTTAATTATATCTCAGTAAAGCTGGGGGGGGTATATAAAATAAATAAAAGTGAGTTTTTGCACAGAGTGAGGTAGCCTGGGACTTGGCATACATGCGGCCACCCTCCCCCCCCCCCATCACTTCCAGGACTCCCCTAGATATGCACACATGTAAGCAGGCAAGGGCATGATCTAGGTCTAAATAAAATCCCCGGAAGCAGTCTTGGCAAGACTGCCCCTAAAAATAACCTTTCCCCAAGAACCCTTTAAATGTCTCTTCTCTCCTTCCTCCGGCTGTACTCTGGGGGTGGTGGAGGAAATAAAGACACAGATGTATCAAATTCAGCATCCTCAGACATCTTCCCCACCTCCTGTCTCTGATCCAAGCTCACCGTCCAACGCGGTGAAAGCAGAGGTCATACGAACTAAGAGGGAACTAGACCAATAACCCTGAAAGAGGTTATAAGGTCACTTTATCAGATCAGTTTGCAGCAGGAGGTGAGAGAGACTCCTTACGCACAGCACACACCCTATCAGTACAGACACACGGGCACAAACTCGTAGCAGTGAACCATTCACATTTACAGGATGCTAAGAGGCTTTGCCTCTGCCCAAAACGCCTCACACCATGCCAGCCTCTCCTCTTGTCAGCCTGAAATCTATGCTGAGGGTTCTTCCTGGAATTAGACAACGGGATTATCATCCTAGAAAGGTTACCTTTAAAATGCGGGTGATTGGGGCGCCTGGGTGGCGCAGTCGGTTAAGCATCCGACTTCAGCCAGGTCACGATCTCGCGGTCCGTGAGTTCGAGCCCCGCGTCAGGCTCTGGGCTGATGGCTCAGGGCCTGGAGCCTGTTTCCCATTCTGTGTCTCCCTCTCTCTCTGCCCCTCCCCCGTTCATGCTCTGTCTCTCTCTGTCCCAAAAATAAATAAACGTTGAAAAAAAAATTTTTTTAAATGCGGGTGATGTCTGGAAAGGCAGGTCTTGGGAATCTTTCATTTAAAGGAAGAAGGTGAGGGGCGCCTGGGTGGCGCAGTCGGTTAAGTGTCCAACTTGGTTTCGGCTCAGGCCATGATCTCACGGTTCATGGGTTCAAACCCCACATCAGTCTCCATGCTGAAAAGTGCGAAGCCTGCTTGGGATTCTCTGTCTTCCTCTCTCTCTGCCCCGCTCTCCCTCACTCTCTCTGTCCCTCAAAATAAATAAACTTAAAAAAAAAAAAGATTAAAGGGGGCAGGTGACAAATGGCCTCCTTCAAAGTTCTGCTTTGTGCTGAATCTTTCAAAAATTTTTTACGGAATAAAACACTTGTTGAACATAAAAACTGTTTCCCTTTTAGAGGTGGACATCCCTGGTAACTATTTCACAATGTATGCATATATCAAAACATCCTGTACACTTTAAATATCTATAATTTTTATCTGTCAATCAATTACACCTCCATAAAGCTGGGGGGGGGGGAAGAATCAGACATCCCCTATCCACGAAACAGGTTTTCCTTGGCCAGTTGGATTCAGAAGGATTCACTATATTCTGCATTCTCCCTGCTTTTGTGTATGTTTGAAACTTTCCATAATGTGAAGTTAAATAAAGAAAAGCAGAATTCTTTTAATTTTTTTTAAATTAATCTTTTTTTTTTTTTTTTTTTTTTGAGAGAGAGAGAGAAACAAGCCAGGAAGAGGCAAAGAGAGGAGAGAATCCCAAGCAGGCCCCCCACTGTCAGCATAGAGCCCAATACAGGGCTCAAACTCAAACTGAGATAATGACCTGAGCCTAAACCAAGAGTCAGATGCTTAACCAACTGAGCCACCCAAGAGCCCCAGCAATTTTTTTTTAACATAAAGAGAGTCCTTGGCACTGCGACGTCACAGTGTTCATGCTGAATCCTGGTGGGACCCAAATCTTAGAGAGCGTTCCTGCACTAAGACAGCACGCCTGCACGGGGAGAACTGATCTGTGCTCTTGCCTCCTGGAGTCTCGTTGGCTGGTTCCAAAAGAGAGCTGACATGAGTTCTTAGGCATCATGAACTCTGGCTTCTTTTGGAACTGAGTCAGACCAGCAGTTAACTTCAAAGGGATGCCCTTAATGGCGTGTCCTACTAAACTCCATCTGAGAGGGTTTTGTTAGCTTTCCCTGTGGTGCCTTTTCTCCTCCTGTAGGTACCTCTGTTGGACGAAGCAACTGCTACACAGCCTGACCTGGAGAAAAACCCTTGAATGACAGTATTTACCATGCCCTAAAACTCAGTTCTCTCATTTCATCAGACGCTCCCAGTTGTACACATTGCGGAACGAAAAATTCACAGGCACACACAGCCTTCCACAAAGGCAACAGGTTATTGGTAGGTGAGACATTAGGAATACAGAATCCCAGGATTCTACTCAGACTTGTAGGTGATAAGTCTGAGTACAAAGCAATTGAAAAACCCCAGAAAATGATTAGTAGTTCAAAGCACAGCCTTCAGAGTTAAGCAGCATGGCTCTAAAACTCAGCTCCGTCCCTGGTGGACCAGAATATGCCATAAAATATCAGCATCTCTGCATTTGATAAAGCTCTCATTGTGAGACAGGACTGTATCTTTGTAATCTAGAATTCTGTGTGTGTTTTCTGGCTACACTTCCCCACCCTCAACAACCCTTGGACAAGTCACTTAACCTCCCTGGCTGAAAAAAAGGAGAATAATAATACTCCGTTCTCAAGGTTGTTGTGAAGATTTAATAAAATAATATCTATGGTTAAAACAGCGCCTAGTAATTCTCAATAAATAACTGCTCTGCCCTGCACAGTGAATAGTTTGGGATACTAAGGATAACAGACCAAATCCCTTCCCCACCCTTTTTCTTAATCTTTCACATACTAAAGTATCACTTTTACTGTCTTGGAATTCTTTTTGTTTTGGTGTTATACTGAAAACAAATTTTTTTGTAAATATTCTTCTGTTTCAAAATTTAACAGAATAGATCGAAGTATGCGATAAAATAATCAGCCACTTCCTATTTCATAAATTTCCAATAATAGGATAGAAATTACACAGTTTGCAAAACGTAAAAAGCATGCCTTGCCTTTTTCCAACAAATCTCTCCCCACATCCCAGCCCAATCTGACACTCACCCTCTCACCCCTGCCTCCTCTCAAAAATGTGTTTCAAAATAGAAAAATATTATCCTCTGTGGGTGACCTCTAAACTGATTACAATTCTGAATACATCCATCATCATTTTCTTGACCAATACTCTCCCAACCCCAAATACTAATAATATTTTCTAAAATCCTTAAGACCAAATATCTAAATGAGGGCAACAATTCATTCCACTCCCTTAATTATATAAATGATAACATAGAAAAAAAGGAAACCTATCTGGGGGTTAAATTCTACCTTTAGTAGAAGATGAAACAAATTCTACTGTCTTCAGCAATCCTCATGACATTTTAGTATAGTCTTCCTCAGGAAAGCCTACCACTGGCCATTTCAACTGCAGTAAGCGTTTCATGCCACAGACCTAAGCACATCACCATAAATAATTTCTTACAGCTTTTCACCTCCTTTGAAAGCATAACTCAGCTCATCGGCTAAAAGATATCCCATCCCACGGTGCCAAATCCCTGCGTTTCTCTTCCAGCAACTAAATCAATTCAAATGCCACATTCAGACTGGCGAAGCTCCATTGGAATACCAAGGTGAGATTTCTCCAGGAAGAAAATCAAAGACGTTGTGACAGTTCAAGTTGTTCCAAGTCCTCTGATGTGTCCCCATCTTCATGCAGAGGAGCAATGCTCCCAGGTGCAGGCAATGACACTGCTTCCTCTAGAGCCCTTTTTTTTTTTTTTAATGTTTATTTATTTTTTGAGAGAGAGAAAGACAGAGTGTGAGTCGGGGAGGGGCAGAGAGAGAAGGAGACACAGAATCCAAAGCAGGCTCCAGGCTCTGAGCTATCAGCACAGAGCCCAACGCGGGGCTCAAACCCACAAACCATGAGATCGTGACCTGAGCTAAAGTCGGATGCTTAACTGATTGAGCCACCCAGGCACCCCCCATCTACAGTCCTCTTGTCTTCTCTGGATTTCTCCCATGTTCCCCTCCCCATAGTTTCAACCATTGCCTATGAGCAGATAACTGCTACACCTAAACCTCCAGGCTTGACCTTTCTCCTTGATATTTCCATTGAATATCAAGCTCTTGATCCAAACCTCCCATTTTTACCTTCTATGAAACCCAACGATCCCTTTACTTCCCTAAATGAACACCAAAGGCATTAGAGATAAGGCTAGAAATGATTAGAATTCAGTTTTATGGTTTGGCTATTGCATGGTATTGGTCAAGGATCTCGAATACAACGGGACATAGTGGTAACATAGTTTTACTGGGCTGAACAGAAGAAATTGCAATTTTTGGAAGTCAAAGTGGTCAATGTCGAGAATTTCATACGCTCATCCTAATACGTGTAAAATAACTCAAAATTCTAATAAAGAGCAATGACATTCGTAACTTCTAAATAATTATTTTCATGGAGCAGTGGCTCAGTAGGTTAAACGTCCAACTCTTGGCTCAGGTCATGATCTCATGGTTCATGAGATCAAGCCCCGTGTCAAGCTCTGTGCTGACAGCCTGGAGTCTGCTTGGGATTCTCTCTCTCCCTCTCTCATGCTCTCTCTCGCTCTCTCAAAATAAATAAATAAACTTTAATAAATACTACTTTCACATCTTATTTGACTATCATGAAATAACTTAAAGATTCCTTATGACTGTAAAAGGTAGGATTTCTTGGTTTGCCAGTCTCAATTATAATTGTCTATATAAGACTCAATCACAGGTTCATATTCAATATAGGTCTCATTTGCCCCCAAATAAATGTATATTCACCTCTTTGTCCATTTGGTCCTCACGATCACTAAAAAAGGAGATTTTTCCAAGATAGCATGCCTTTTAATGAAAAGGTTGTCACATACTATTAAGAATCTATTTATAATGTATAACGATTCCTAGGGATTATAACTAACAAATTTACCTGCTAGCAAAAAGAAACAAACAAAGCAAGATAACCCAAAGTCATGCTAACGTCTTAGTCTTGAACTTGGCCTGTCCTTTCCCGGACACATATATTCTTCAGAATCACCCACGTCTATTCTCTCTTACCCAGTTCTACTGGGAAGTACAGCACATTTTTCAAAAAAAATGGTTTTACCACAAAAACACACATTTAAATTATACTTATCTGAATCATAAGTGAATTTGTAATTTTCTTTATTAAGTGGGTAAAGATTTTCAATCTGGAAAATAAAACTGGTCATTTCAAATCAAATTTAGGTTACCAGAAACTTTGTTCATTAAGATGGTGACACATTATAATTTAAATAAATCTGCATGTATGAAAGTTTAATTCCAAAAATCTCTAAATTCCAATTATTTTTAAATTAAGCAGTTTGTCGTTGAAGGCTCAATCTTAGACTAAGGATTAAGTCAGACAACTCCATCATGTTGAGGACTTGAGAAAAACACTTTAAGAAAATATTTTTTTTAACATTTATTTTTGAGAGACAGAACACGAACGGGGGAGGGGCAGAAGGAGAGAGGGAGACACAGAATCTGAAGCAGGCTCCAGGCTCTGAGCTGTCAGCATAGAGCCCCATGCAGGGCTTGAACTCATGAACTGTGAGATCATGACCTGAGCCGAAGTCGGATGCTTAACTAAGTCACCCAGGCGCCCCAAGAAAATATTTTTTAAAAGCACTAGACAGTAAGCATGATTTGGAGTTAATACATAGATAGCTCAAGGAGTTATAAAGACTGCAAAACTAGGTTGTTAATTATTACATTTAAAAATTTTAATTGTACTAAATGCCTTTTGGAAATAGAACTCATAACTTTTTTCATTCCGCAAATGAGTTCCGAGTCTGAGCAGGCTCAGTGCAGGGCTCCGGGAACCAGAGAGTGTCTGCCCACAGCCCTCAGAGGGAGACCAAAACACTACCAGGTGACCCATGTTCTAGAAGGCTAGCCTCCTGGAGGAGGGGCCTGATGGAGGAGGAACTCCAGAATGAGCAGAGGACGCAGGGGCTGGGCATAAGGCAAAGGGGTGAATACCACTCTGTGGGGTTGGACCTTGAACCTGTGGGGGAGAAATGGAATAGTAGACAGAGGCTAGGTGAGACCTGGCCTCACAAACCACTGCATGGGGTCCAAATTCTCTCCTGATGGCAATTAAAAAAAAACACAGAGGAACTTTAAGCAGAAAATACCATGACCAGGCTTGTGCTCTATAAAGATCATTCCTGCCAGGATCATGGAGAAAAGCCTGCAGAGAAGCATGAGCTATGGGAGGGTGACAGCACAGGAGGCCACCACCCTAATCGAGGCAGGAAACACAGAAGCTCTGAAGACCTTAACGTATATAACAGGAGGAAGGGGCAGGGTCCAGAGGACTTCAGCAGATGGGCTCCACCAGAGTTGACAGGGAGGGAGGCACCAAGGATAACTCCTAGGATCCCGCCTGGGTGACACGGAGGAAGATGTTTCCGTTCACCATGACAGGAAACCACCCAGGTGGGACATTCAGGAAATATTCTCTCCTTTCTTTCACCAGCCTAGTGGAATGGGGTGTCCTTCCTGTGCGCTTTGCACTGACCTTTCTGTCTCTTGAACTGGGCTGTAAGTTCCTTAAGGCCTAAGGTGGTGTCAACTCAATTCTCTATCCCTGGGCACGAAAAACGTCCAACGAATGAAAGAAAGAATGACCGTGCCTGTGGTCCGTTTAGATTTTGCTCTTCAGTAGGGCTGCAGGTAAAAAAAAAAAACAAAAAAGCAAAGAACGTTTCCGATCTGGAAAATTAGGGGAGGGGGACAGGTGCGTGCCCCCAGATGTGCGTTTGTGCAGAAAATGTTCCCCCAGACTTCTTTGGAAAGACCAATCCCTTGCGCTCAAGATTTTCCTTCCTTTGGAATTTGTCTAGCACAGCAGTTAGCAAACGCTCCCCCTAATCTTTGCTCTCTGTTCTTTCTGGAAGAATTAGTACTGTTCCCAGGGAAACAGCGGTACAATTCTGACTGTCCTCCAACGTATTCCGTACCGACTCCTCTGCTCATCATGGTGGCTCCCCCGCCCACTCGGGGACTGTGCCTTTTCTGTAGGTGTCTCCCAGCTGCAGCCACTGACTGCAGCTTTCTGACAGCTTTCTGAAGCCACGTTCATTAAGTTTCCCAGCTAAGAATTATATCCGTCCTCCCACACCCTTGTAGAATCTTCTTTTGAGTTCAAGTTTCTTCCCTGGTGAACTTGGCTGAAGGCGTGGGGCCCCAGCGTCTCGGGGAGGGTCTGAAGACAAAAAGTGACTTTTCTGCCTTACCACTCGAACCAAGTGTGTATTTAGAACAACCGTCCCTCCGGGGTCAGAGGTGTCTTGGTGCTCATACTAGATTCTGCCTTTCCACGCCTACCCATCGGCATCCTTCTCTGGACATCAGAGGCCCCTTAGAACTCCAGCCCTCCCTTCAAGTGACGGATGGCCTCGGGAACACATGACTTGCCCCCCTGCCCTGGATGACATGCCCTGTAAATACGCCACTTTCTATCTCCTGGCAGGTAAACCGATTCTCCTCATCAGTTTGCTTGTTCCTTGTCAATACCATGGTCTTGACTTTCCAGTCCAGGAGCTCTGACGGCGGGATCATGTCTGCTTAACTGGATTTATACAGCAGCCTCCCGTGGAACAGCACAGGGCCATTTAATACTTCTATAATCCCTCCTGACCACTCTCAAATTGATGCCTTCCTCGCCATTTCTCCTACCAGCCCCTAGATCTAAACCTGGCCACTCTACCCTGCGGGTCCCATCTCAGGCTTCTGCCTGGGTCTCCCGGCCTCAGGTCCTCCTGCATCCGATTCATTCCGCAAACAGTCGGCTTCTTCAAGCACGGCCCCTTGGAGCTCCATCACCTGCAGCCTGGGTCCCCTGTAAGCTGGCCCTCTCTCTCTTCTCTCTGAAGTTCAACCTGCATCCTGAGCTTTAGCTAAGCCTGTCTCTTCCTGCTCCCTCAGGCACATCAGAAGCAGCAGACGCATCCAAGAATATGGAGCTGGGTGTCCTAGGCTGGCCACATTGGCCACTTTCTCCTTTCAGGCTCTCACTCTCTAAGCTTGTTCCCTTAGCCCTTTGTCAGAGGGTGGTGAGGGGAGTCCAGGAAATAAAAGGGTGAGGGTGCTTTCATAGCACAAAAGGGTGACTGGCCACTCAGCTGATACTTAGTTACTACTTAAATTATGGCCTGGCCCAAGTCCTACTCCTTTACAAAGCTACTTCCTCATTATTCTCACCCACGATGACTTTCCTGATTTGACCTCCCATAATTTTTGTTCTTTACACAACGAGCGCTGGCACTTAATGTTAAACAACGTCTTATTTTCTAAGTGTTCAAGTGTGTAAATCCACTCTTTAAAAGTACACCAAGGGGTGCCTGGGTGGCTCAGTTGGTTAAGCGTCCGACTTTGGCTCAGGTCATGATCTCGTGGTCTGTGAGTTCGAGCCCCGAGTCAGGCTCTGTGCTGACAGCTCAGAGCCTGGAGCCTGCTTCGGATTCTTTGTCTCCCTCTCTCTTTGTCCCTCCCTTACACCCTCATTCTCTCTCAAAATAAACGAATAAACTTAAAAAAAAATGTATATCAGGGGAGGGGGATGATGGGAAATTAATGTTTAGTGGGCACAGAGTTTCAGTTTGGGATGCTGGAAAAGTTCAGATGGATGGGGATGACGGCTGCATGGCCATGTGAATGTATTAATGTCACTGAATCGTACCCCTAAAAATGGTCAAGGGGCACCTGAGTCGCTTAGTCAGTTAAGTGACCAACTTTAGCTCAGGTCGTGACCTCATGGTTCGTGAGTTCAAGCCCCATGTCAGGCTCTGTGCTGACAGCTCAGAGCCTGGAGCCTGCTTAGGGTTCTGTCTCTCTCTATCTCTCTCTCTCTCTCTGCTCCTCCCCCATGTGTGCTCTGTCTCTCTCTGTCTCCCTCTCTCAAAAATAACCACTAAAAAAACATTTTAATGGTTAAAATGGTAAATTTTGTATTATATATATTTCTCCGCAATAAAAAAACAAAAGTACAGTAAAGTCACGAAGGAACAAATCTGTGCTTCATTGTCCCCTAGCAGTCCAAGTGCAGACCTACTGCACAGCTAACCACCATTACACCAGTTGCTAAAACAAATATTTGCCACATGAAGGTAATAACATTTGAACACGTAGAGTGTCTAAAGCCCCTTCAACGTAAACTGATTTAACCACTGGATCTTGAAAAGCATGACGAGGTGAGAAAGGTCTCACGTCTCTATTTTCTAGATAAAGAAACAGAAACTTGAAGGCTTAGGGACTTTATTTTCTAGATAAAGAAACAGAAACTTGAAGGCCGAGGTGCTTGATCGCGGTCGGAGAGTACCAGGGAGCACAGGGATTCCTCTAGGTCTCATCAATCTGAGAAAGTTCACAAGCGTTTCATTAACCATTCACCTTGCTGGAACACACAGTGCCTTTTCTCCAGGGAAATAATCAGGCAGAGGCAGACTGCAACACACAGCGCCCCTTAACCAGCAGCCTTCAGCTTGTGCCCTTAACCAGCAGCCTTCACCTTGTGCCCTTAACCAGCAGCCTTCACCTTGTGCCCTTAACCAGCAGCCTTCACCTTGTGCCCTTAACCAGCAGCCTTCACCTTGTGCCCTTAACCAGCAGCCTTCACCTTGTGCCCTTAACCAGCAGCCTTCACCTTGTGCCCTTAACCAGCAGCCTTCACCTTGTGCCCTTAACCAGCAGCCTTCACCTTGTGCCCTTAACCAGCAGCCTTCACCTTGTGCCCTTAACCAGCAGCCTTCACCTTGTGCCCTTAACCAGCAGCCTTCACCTTGTGCCCTTAACCAGCAGCCTTCACCTTGTGCCCTTAACCAGCAGCCTTCACCTTGTGCCCTTAACCAGCAGCCTTCACCTTGTGCCCTTAACCAGCAGCCTTCACCTTGTGCCCTTAACCAGCAGCCTTCACCTTGTGCCCTTAACCAGCAGCCTTCACCTTGTGCCCTTAACCAGCAGCCTTCACCTTGTGCCCTTAACCAGCAGCCTTCAGCTTGTGCCCTTAACCAGCAGCTGCTCTCCTCAGAACACAGAACTCTCAGGTCCCTGGGCTCTCTGTTTAACCTGGGCCCTGTGGGCAGCTGCTCCCACACATGTCCGTCCATGCTGCCTGAGCTGACACGGCGACACTTTGGCCTGGATGGCAGACTTGCTCCAGGGTGAATGGTGAATCGGACCCTCTAAATTACAGACATGCAAAACAACTCGACTCTCTCTCCAGAATGATTAAAACCAGTGAGAGTTCCGAATACAGAATAAATGAACCACTCTCTTATTCTCCCAACTACTGGTACAAAAGTTTATCCGTCCTCTAGCCATAAACAAATTAAGGATGTAGGGACCCTTTATACTTCAAAACACATAGTCATTTCCTTAAAAGGCCTGTGTGAGGCTCCCAGAGTGAAGGACAGTGCCCCAAGCTCACAGAGATAGCACACATATTCAGCATTGCTGTTCTCACAAGTCACCTCCTGATTAGGCTTCCGTTGAACTGAAGGTTGAATGTGTCCCTTGGTTCCAAGAGAAGCTTGCTTCTAAATACCAAAGCTCTAGGAGTTTCAAAAGTCCACTGAAGACAGCCTAACTTACATGAATATGTATATCCCTACCCCTGTTACTAAACACCCCTGAAAGAGAAAGGGAGCCCTTCGAAATGCCTGCACATACTTATGCTAAATTCAGTGTCTTCTAAATTGCCTCTTTTTGGAAAAAACACTACACTTCCTCAAAAAAATTGAAAATGGAACCACCACATGATCCAGAAATTTCATTTCTGGGTATAAAACCAGCAAAATTGAAAGCAGGGTCATGAAAAGGTATTTGTACACCCATGTTTATACCAGCATTATTCACAATAGACAAAAGCAGGCCAAGTGTCCACCTGCGGATAAGTAAACAAAACGTGGAAGATACATACAGCGGAATACCAGTCAGCCTTAAAAAGGAAGGAAATTCTGACACAGCCCGTAACACGGGTGAACCTTGTGAACATTATGCTAGGTGAAATGAGCCAGACTCAAAAGGACAAATACTGTTATGATTCTACCTACATGAGGTCCCTAGCGGAGTTAAATTCTTAGAGACAGAAAGTAGACCAGTGGTTGCCAGGGGCTGGGGAGAGGGGAGAATGCAAACTTATTCTTTAATGGGTATCCAGAGTTTAGTCTTGGAAGATGAAAAGAGTTCAGAAGATTGGTTGCATAACACAACAATGTGGATATTCTTAACTCCGATGAACTGCACACTGAAACATGCTTAAGATGGTCAATTTTATATGTTTCTTACCAAAATTTGTAAAAATCATCAAAAAAAAAAAAAAAAGAAAGAAAAAAACAAGCACTCTACTTTTGTTAAGTCCTTCTGTAGCAAAGAATTCCACACCAGGGAGCAAGGATTACCACAGCCCATGAGACTCTCTGAACCGTGGATATAATTAGGCACCGCATCCATTATAACGCTACTCACGTCATCGTGTGTTACCAGCATCTGTTGACAGATCTCATACCCAGCATATCACTGAAATGGCAAGTGTGGAGAAGGTAGCCCACAATAGAAACAATGGCATTTTACCCTTGTCCTGTTCCAACAGTTTGTCTCATACGACATAAATAGAGGCCACTGCTCTGGCTACACTGAGCTCACAGCTCGATATTATTTTATTGACCTGAGTAGGTTCTATACCAAAAGTAGAAACAGAGTTCTCTTCTGGATCTGTCCAGACCTGTGTCCTAATGCAGTGGATTCCCCACTCACACCCGCAAGATCTGTGTGTGAGCTCAGATTTAGCTTAAAAATAAAAATAAAAATAAATTCTCACTTTAAACTTAGCATTCTTTTGAATTGGGATCAGGAAGTATAATAATGTATGTCAAGGGCTATCCAATTATCATATTATATTCATGCAGGTATCCCAAACTTAAAACAAAAATTACAACAATGCCATTATATCAAAACTATTGTGAATGCATTAAAAAAAAATATGACAGGAGATATATGTCAATGTGGCTTTTGGAAACTGACATCAGCTCTATCCAAAACTAAAAAACAAAAGCAGAAACCATTGTGATCAGACTATTATTCCTAAAAATGATGGGCATACTATCTGCCCCATTCTTAGCTATTTACTGTTTCCCATACAAAAAAAACAAACAAACAAAAAAAAAAAAAACCATGACCATGAAAATGTACCAATCAAAACTTTGGGGAAATTTTTTAAAGAGAAACACTCATGCTAAAAATTAAAGTCACTTTTGAACTTCTGTTTGACAATGCATCACCTAGTCCAGATGACACGTTCATAATCCATGTGTTTTCCCTCACAATGTCATTTAAAAATTGTAGAAGATTTGAAATTTTATTTTCCTTTATATTTATCACTTCCAATTCTCTGGTTTCCAAGAAAGTGGGGATAGTGGAAGTCTTAGGAAACTAACGTGGAGGGTGAAATGTAGCCAAATTTGAGGTTTAAAGTAGTAACAGTAAATGTATTTTTACCAGAGAGGGTAGACAACCAAAGAGGAATCTTGATATAAAAACAATGCTTGGCTATTTGACAATTATCGAAATAGGGAGAGATCCTTCCAGGAGAGATCCTTCGCTAACACTGCTCACTGGGAGAGAAAGTACAGATGTACGTGTTTCCCACGGTCGTACACTAATTCACCAAGTAATACAGCACACTCACTCACAGTGGCAGCTACACTTCCTATGCACACATATGGTCAACAGAGGTTATTCACGTCAAAGCAGGTCCTTAGAAGGGAAATCCACTTTGCTCCACCCCCAGAAAAATAGGGGAGGGGGGAGTGTAGGGCACTTTGCTTTTGTCACGACACTGTCATCATAAAGTTGGGTTCGCAGGTCTGCGATGGCATGCCTGACCCCACCAGGCTCTGTGCCCAGTCAAACAGGAGGTGGGTTTAGCCTCCTGGTGAACATTCTCTACGTGTTCCAGCCAAGGGGATCAAGAAGAAACCTTGAAATAGTGGAATATTCCACTGGGCCCCCACAGCGCCAACCAAGTTGGGCCGGGAGCTTTCAGAGTTGGCTGACTCCCTCGTCCCTGTGTGCTTACCTCAATGAACCACAAATAGAGCGTGAAATAATTATTACTTCATTGGTGAATGTCTAGTGTCCACACAGCATCCCTCTCTTAGGAGCCCCAAACACTTAAGAAATGATTTGCAGATCTACTCTTCGGGCAGCCCTGTGACTATCCCATTGACGCTGATGTTCACTTGACATTTTTATTTGAGGAGAGATGGGCTGGGGGCAAATGAACACAGTGGTGCAGGTTAGTATAACTCTTGCGGCGAAGGTCACAGACTCCAGGGATGGGGAGCAGACCGACCTGAGACTTTCAGGTTCTGGTCTGACACTGGTTAAAGCAGAAACACACACACTGTTCCCCTTTTAACGTTTTTCGTTTTGTGACTCTTCAGTTACTTACACACGCGCGCGCGCGCACACACACACACACACACACACACACACGCACACTCGCGCGCGCGCACACACACAGGGCGCCCGGGTTCGTGCCCGTCCCTGGACGTGTTCTCCTTCCTCACGGGGCACGCGGGCTACGATGACACGGGACAACACAACACCTCCACCACGCGCCCACTCGCAGGTGCACGCAGTGGGCGAGCCCGCGGAGGGACCGGGACACACGGACGCGCGGGCCGAGCCCGCAGACGGCGGGCACGGGGCCCTTGCTGACCTTCCTCTGCTGCTTCTCCCAGGCCGGGTCGAGGAGCAGGTCGCGGTCCCACTCCTCCTCCTGGATCATGTACTCGTCATCTTCGTAGACGTAGTTGTACTGCACGCCGGGCTCTATCTGGTTCATGGCGCTCGGGGGGCCGGGGCTGCGGCGGGGCGCGCACGGACTGACGGACGGACTGACGGACGGGCGGGCGGAGACGCGGCAGAGGCGCGGGCGGCGGACTGGCGGGCGCGGGGTGACCTTCGCGCGGCTCCTCTCGGGGCGGCACGCCTAGACGCTGGGTCGCGGGCGAAGCACCAGCTCGAGCCGCGAGCAGCTGCCGCGCCGCTTAATACCCGCGCCGCCCGTCACGTGGCCGCCGGGCCGCGCCCCCGCCCCGCCCTCCGCCCGCCCCCGCCTCTGCCCCCGCCCCCGCTGCGCCGAGCACGTGCTGGCGGGCTGGGACGCGGGGTGGCTGGGGGTCCCCAATCGCGCGGCTGCAGCAAACCTCCTTGGCCGCGAGCGGAGCCTGCATGCACCAGCCCACGCCTCCCACTTACCCTTCTGCCTGGCGGCGGGTTCGGTTGCGGGCGCCTGAGCCGGGTACCGGGCGGAGGGGAGGAGGGGTGGGTGTACGCGGGCCCGGGCCGGGGGCACCCATGGTCGGGATCCCTGACCACCTCCAACGCATCCAAGTTTTCCATATATCATTTGCATATTCACGTTTTCCACGTATTTCCATAGATAACACGCACATACACGCCTGAAAAGTAAAGTTTAAAAGCTACAGCTACAGAATCCCCTCGTTTTCTTCTACCCGCCCTCACCTGGGGGAAATCAAGGCAGGGGACTTGGATCAACCGTGTTAAAATGTCAGGAACCGAACCAAAGGCGGGAAGTACCAGCTCTCAGCTGCCAGTCATAAATTTAAAAGAACTGACAATGGAGGACGAAAAGCCAGCTTCATGTTACACTTAAAACTCGCCTTGATATGTTGCACATAAGCCTTTTCATTCCTGTGGTTCTGGTTAGCTGTTCCCTATCGGTTATGCCGTGGGGGAACCGAGGTGAGGTCCTTTGGGACAAGCAGGTTGAAATTTTTTTTCATCGAGTATTTATTAAGCGCTTACTGTAATCCAGACACTGGGATACTAGATGTGAGCTGATAGGCAGGAAACGTGCCTTCTGAAGTTCATGTCCAAATTGAATAAAAGTTGCCCACAGATGCTCCATAGCTGTTTGTGATTCAAAAGCTTTTAGTTTCTTCACATGTTTCAAGCTGAAACTATGCTCAGATTTATCATTGTTCCTCAGAATTTTTACATCACTTACTTTTATTATTTTAAGCTTTTTGCAAAAAGACTGACAAATTAGCATATATGCTGCATTAACATTTTGTGAAACACACTCACTAGAAAGAACATGAGGGGCGCCTGGGTGGCGCAGTTGGTTAAGCGTCCGACTTCAGCCAGGTCACGATCTCGCGGTCCGGGAGTTCGAGCCCCGCGTCAGGCTCTGGGCTGATGGCTCAGAGCCTGGAGCCTGTTTCCGATTCTGTGTCTCCCTCTCTCTCTGCCCCTCCCCCGTTCATGCTCTATCTCTCTCTGTCCCAAAAATAAATAAACGTTGAAAAAAAAAATTAAAAAAAAAAAAAAAAGAACATGAACTCCATGAGAGCAGAAATTTTGCCTTGCTCACAGCCAGAATTACCAGCCACTAGAAGGATGTCTGCTACTTAGTAGGTGCTCAAATATTTGTTGAAGGAATAAGCACTCTTGGAAACAGTGACTGAACTAATTTGCCTGGATTTAAATTTAAGATTTTAAGCTTATATTTTGCATTAAAGTCATACTCTCTGAACAAGTTTGTCACTAAACTTTAACAATTAGAAACTGTATCGACAATGATAAAAACTGTCATCTTAGTCTTAAAAAAATTAACTGGGGGACCTCAGATTCCAGATGAGATGGAATAAAAGCCAGATTTACCATCCTTCCTGAAACAACCAAAATCAAGGGAAAAAATATCTATGAAACAAAGATTTTCAAGACGTTGGTCATCAGGCAAAGAAGGAGGATGATGGAAGGAAATTAAAAAAAAAAACCATGAAAACTATGATTTCCCCAGTTTATTGCCTAGAGGTAGAGTCTAAGGTGCAATACAATAAAAGGGGATCCACGCATAGTTCAATGGTCTCACTTGGCTGGGAGTTCAGAGAGACCAAGGTGGCTAGATTTTGCAAGACCCAATTACAGAAGAGGAGAGAGCTGCAAAGAGAGAGAACCCTGGAGATTTCCAGAGACTGTCCCTCTAGTCCGATCAGTGAATGCATGGGAGAAAAATACCTGAGGCCAAAGAAAGAAGCATCCAAAAGACCCAGAAGCAATGGTCCTTGGAATTCATAAAGGGCCTGAGTCGTTCCTGTTTTCCTTAGCCAGAGTGGAAAACCTCACAATTCACGGGGCATCAGATGGAGTATTCAGAAGTGGGGGGAAATTACCCCTACACTAAATGATATACTGAGACAGCCATCTCAGAGGAGTAAGGGGAAGACTGCGCAGCATTCACACAGGGCCAGGCGGGTGTCTGCTCCAACCACCGGACGGCAGAGACTCATAATTCACAGAGCAGTGGAGCAGAGTAGAGTACTTGGGAATGACTTGTCTCAGTACTGTGGAACTAATTATTCCTTGGCTACTCCTAGAATGAGCATGACTCTAACCCAGACTAGCAAATCATCAAACAGTCATAAAAATCACAAAAGCAAGACCCAAAAGGATAGACTGTTACCAAGTGACTGAACTGTTTCCAAGTAACTGAACTACATAGCAGAACAAAAGCTCAGGAAGATTTATAGGAATACAAAAATATCCAGCACCCAACAATGTAAAAACCACAATCTGGCAAGCGATCAAAGATTCCCTCAGGTGAAAGAGAGAGAAAAACATCATCCATGATAATGAGAATAACAATCAATCAAAACTGACCCAGGGCTGACACACAAATTAGGTACCAGACAAGGACATTAAAACAGTTATTACTACTATGTTCTGTATATTCAAGAAGTTAAAGAGGGGCACCTGGGTGGCTTGTGAGTTCGAGCCCCATGTTGGGCTCTGTGCTGACAGCTCAGAGCCTGGAGCCTGCTTGGGATTCTGTGTCTTCCTCTCTCTCTGCCCCTCCCCTGCTCATGCCCTGTCTCTCTCTTTCCTTCAAAAAGAAACAAACATTTTTAAAAAATTTAAAGGTAAATAGAAACATGGAAGATATTTTTAAAAGACCTAAGTGAAACTTTTAGACATGAAGACTACAATATCTGAGATGAAGAATACACTGCGGGATTAAGTGCAGATTAGACATTGCAAAAGAAAAGATTAGTGAATTTGAAAGCATGGAAATAGAAACTATCCAAAATACAGAGAGAAAAGAAATAATCCAAAAGAATGAAAAGAGTTTCAGTGACATCGTTGGAGGGGTGATCCACCGGGGTCCTGAGGATGCCTACATGTTCTTGCAGGTATGCCAAAATTGTAGGACCCTGGCAGCAGTTTATCGAGGCCATTTCTCGAGGTTGTATTTGCAATGGGCAACCTTGACAGATGAGGTAATGTCTACCCATAAACAAAGAGCAGTCTTGCTGCTTCTTGCTATAAAATCATGAATCCCCAAGTTCAGTGTTCCTCTCTTCTAATGAAACCCACTGTTCACACAGTGGGAACAGGCTACATCTGTGAAACTTGGGGATTATGGAAAACCAGCATGAGCAGTGAGATTGATCATATTCATGGCCATAAAACAACTCTCAATAAATTTCAAAGGATACAAGTCTTACAAAGTATGCTTTCCGACCACAATAGAATTAAATTAGACATGGGTAACCAAAAGATCTCTAGAAAATCCCCAGATATTTGGAAATTAAGTAACATCTAGGTAACCCAAAAAATCAAAAGAGAAATGAAAAGAGATATTAGAAAGTATTTTTTTTAACTAAATGAAAACGAAAACACAATAGATCAGAAGTTTGGGGGTGCCACTGAAACAGTCCTTAAGGGAAAATTAGTAGTCCTAAGTGCTTATATTAGAAAAGAATGATCTGGGGTGCCTGGGTGGCTCAGTTGGTTAAGCGTCCAACTTTGGTTCAGGTCATGATCTCACGGTCCGTGAGTTCGAGCCCTGCATCGGGCTCTGTGCTGACAGCTCAGAGCCTGGAGCCTGCTTCGGATTCTGTGTCTCCCTCTCTCTCTGCCCCTCTCCTGCTCATGCTCTGTCTCTCTCTGTCTCAAAAATAAATAAAACATTTTAAAAATTTAAAAGAAAGAAAAGAACTACCTTACGTTAATGACCTCAAGCTTCCACCTTAAAAAACTAGAAGAAAAAAAAAAATCAGAGTAAACCCAAAGTAAACAAAAGAATGAAATAATAAAGATCAAAGTAGAAATTGAGAAAACATGTAAAACAGAAACCCAGTAGAGGAAAATTTATAAAATCAGTAAGCCTACACCGAAACCAAAAGATATCAATAAAATTGATACACTTAAAGCCACACTGATTGTAAAAGAAAAAAAAGAATGCAAATTATCTATATCCGGAATGAAAGAAGTGACATCATTCAAGATTCTATAGATATTAAAAGAATAGTATGTGAATATTACTAACAACTATATGCCAATAAATTCAATAGCTTAGATGAAATCAAAAAATTCCTTTAATGACACAAACTATCAAAGCTCATTCAAGAAGAAATAAAAATTCTGAATAGCTGTGTATCTATTAAAGAAACTCAATTGGTAGTTTAAAACTTCTCCCACCCACTCCACCCCAAACACACATAAAATCTCTTCTGGGCAATATGCCTTCTGTGGTAAATTTTATCAAACATTTAAGAAAGAATTCCAGTTATATACAACCAGGAAACTAAAGAGAAAGGACTGCTTTCCGACTCATGCTAGAGACCAGTATTAGTCTGATACCAAAGGTAGATAAAAATAGTATAAGGAAGCAATGGATCAGTATCTGTCATGAAAATAAATGCAAAAACTCTCAACAAAATTTTAGCAAACTGGATCCATTATGATCAAGTGGGATTTATTCCAGGAATTCAGGAGTGGTTTGAATATTCAAAAATCAATCAATTTTTATTGTTTTAATTGAAGTGTAGTTGACAGACTATATTATATTAGTTTCAGGGGTACCACATTGTGATTCAACATTTATATACATTGTGAAATGATCATGATGCTAAGTCTAGTTGATCATCTGTCAACATACCAAATTATTACAATATTATTGACTATATACTTTATATCCTGTGACTTGTTTATTTGAAAACTGAAGTTTATACCTCTTAATCCCCTACACCTATTTTACGTATATGCTACCCCCTTCCATTCTGGCAACCACCCATTTGTTCTCTATATTTATGACTCTGTTTCTGTTTTGTTTGTTCATTTGCTTGGATTTTAGATTCCACATGTAAGTGAAATCATATGGTATGTATCTTTCTCTGTCTGATTTATTTCACTTAGCATAATACCACTAGGTCCATCCGTGTTGTCATAAATGGAAATATTCCATTCTTTCTCATGGCTGAATAATATTCCATTGTTAAAAAATATATGTATCACATCTTCTTTGTCCATTTATCTATAGTAGACACTTAGGTGGCTTCCGTATCTTGGCTGTTGGAAATAATGCTGCGATGAACACAAGGGTGCACATATCTTTTCAAATCGGTGCTTTCATTTTCTTTAGATAAATACCCAGAAGTGGAATTGCTGGATTATAAAAACAGATAGATTTATTGCCATCTTAACAGACTCAAAAAGGGGAACCACATGATTATCTCAATAGATACGAAAAAGCATTTGACAAAATCCAACATCCATTACTGATAAAACTCTTAGCAAAATGGATTATAAACAAACTTCCTGAAGCTAATTAAGGGCATATAAAAAAAAGAACAGAAAAACTATAGCTAACATCAAATTTACTATTAAAAACTTGAATGCTTTCTCCTTAAAAACAAAAACGAGTCAGGACCATAACAGGTGTATCTGATATCACAACTTCTATTCAATATTGTACTAGCAGGGCTCCTGGGTGGCTCAGTCGGTTAAGCGTCTGACTTCAGCTCAGGTCACGATCTCACAGTCTGTGGGTTCAAGCCCCACATCAGGCTCTGTGCTGACAGCTCAGAGCCTGGAGCCTGCTTCAGATTCTGGGTCTCCCCCTCTCTCTGCCCCTCCCATGCTCATGCTTTGTCTCTCAAAAATAAATAAACGTTAAAAAAAATTTTTTTAATATCGTACTACCAATTCTAGCCAGGGCAATCAGTCAAGAAGAAAAAAAGTCATCCAAATTAGGAAAGAAGAAATAAAACTCTTTATTTTATTTCTATAATAAATCATTATTATTATAGGATTATTATATTAGTATAGAATAAGCTCTATAATAATAATTATTACAGAATAAATATGTAGAAAATTCAGTGGGTTCTTCAAAAAAGCTACTAGATTAATAAATGAATTTATCAGTGCTGCAGGATACAAGATCAATGTGCAAAAAATAAATCATCTTCAGAAATCTCCAGGCTTCGCTGGCTTTATTGGACAATTCTAACAAAATCTAAAGATGAAATAACTCCAATCCTACACAATCTCTTCCAGAAAATGGAAGAGAGAGGAACATTTCATTTTATGAATTCATTTATGAAGCCAGAATTATCTTGGTACCAAATCCAGGCAAAACAAACCAAAACAAAACAAACAAACAAGAACAAAACAAGAAAAAAAGAAATAAAACTACAGTCCAATTTCCCTAATTAACACAGATGCAAAAATCCTCAACAAAATATTAAGAGATTGAACTCAGTAGTATGGAAAAATAGTAAAAGCATTTACAAATCGTGTATTGAATCAAAACTTATATCCAAAAGTATATTAACAACTCAGTGCAACAGTAAGAAAATGATCCACTCAGTGAAAAGATGGACAAAAGACTTGAACAGATAATTCATCAAATACTAATGGCAACCAAGCACATGAAAGAATGCTCAACATCAGTGGTCACTAGAAAGATGCAAATTAAAACTGTGATGGGGCACCTGGTGGCTCAGTTGGTTAAGCATCCAACTCTTGATGTCAGCTCAGGTCTTCATCTCAGGGTCATGAGTTCAAGCCCCACATTGGGCTCCACACTGTGTGTGAAGCCTACTTAAACACACACACACACACACACACACACACACACACAGCATGATGAGATACCACTTCACCCATAAAAATATCTAAAATTAAGAAATCTGAACATGTCAAGTGTTGGCAAGAACATGGAGGAATTAGAGTTCTCCTATGTTGTCAGTGGGAATATCAAATGGTACAACCACTTTGGAAAACAGTTTGATAGTTTCTTAAAAAATTAAACATATGCCTACATATAGCTCAGCCATTCCATTTATATAAAATTCCAGAAAATGCAAGCTAGGGTGAGGAGGGAGGCTTACAAGGGGCATAAGAAAACATTCTGGGGGCGCCTGGGTGCCTCAGTCAGTTAGGCACCCAACACTTGATTTCGGCTCAGGTCATGATCTCACAGTTCGTGATACTGAGCCCCACATTGGTTCTGAGATGTCAGCACGGAGCCTGCTTGGGATTCTTTCTCGCTCTCTCTCTGCCCCTCCCTGTTTGCAGTCTCTCACTCTCTCTCAAAATAAATAAACTTTAAAAAATTACAGTTAAAATTAACTGTGTATTTCCCTGTTGCCTCAATAATTTGTACTGGTTCAGTATCTATCGATGGTAGCTCTTTCAATGTATCTTACAAGTTTCAATTTTAAAATTCTGCCCCTTTTGGGAGACTCATCTAAAATGCCTCCTCCTCTAACACAACGCCTGCTAATTGAAGCCCGAAGTGAGTCACCTCTGCATTCTAAATAACCTTTAGATATGTAACTAACAAATACTGCTTCGAATGGCAAATAATAATATATAATTTTACTCACTGGATTATATACTCCTAGAGGACTTATCTTATACTGTTTGGAATACCAATTACACCTGATACAAAAAAAAAAAAAACAGTATCTGGTAGGTGTCCATAATTTTTAAAAAATCGATAAAGACAGTCAACATGTATTAATTGCTTTGTGTCAGGAACTATGGAGAATGTTTCAGATGCTACCTAATTTAAATCTCACAAAAACCTATGTCCAAAGTAAGTATAACTATCCCCTTTCACAGAGGGAAAACCTGTGGCTCAGAGAAATTAAGTGACTTGCCCAAGATGGTATCACTAACGGTTGTCAGAAACAGAAGCTGAACCCAGGACTGCTGTTAAACACTACCAGGCACTCTTGGGATCTGGTTGACATCAACTAACCAGCGACAGAACCACAGCGAGAAGGCATGTCTCCATTCTCACAGCTCCTCATCAAGGCTTCTTTGAGGTCAACTGCCTTAACTCTCACCAGCCATTCTCTCGCCTCAAGCTAACGAAAAATCCCATGGCTCAGGCATCACGTTCTCTTTAAGAATCCAAATAACCTGCCAATGATATTCCAACCTTACTCATTTCCTCCCTTCCTGGTTTCCTCCTTCCATTGTCTCCTCCTGTCATCTTTTCTTGGGCCTGCCCAGTCCCCTTTCCAATCTCCTGTTTCACTGCAATCACACAATCCTTGCTTCCCCAAAAAAACTTAACTCTGATTTCATACTGATTGTATGAGATAATAACTAACATTGTGAATTACTTGTTCTTTCTTTTTTCTGAATACATATATTTAGGCCATTTTTATATAGGGTAATAACTTCTAGATTCATAGAAACTGAGGAATTTCAGATCTATTCGATGTTAGCTACTCCAGCTCCCACCCACTATAGGAATCAACTGGAGAATACCATAAAGAAAAAAATTTTGACTTGCTTACCTGCATTATTTCTAGACCTATGGGATGGCTGGTATGACTGGAAAATAATTTTCTAGTCGCGGAAGACTCACCACCTCAAAAGTGACTTATCAAAAAGTAGATTCACTGAATCTTACATTTCAGAGATCTTTGCTTGTATGGCCTTTCAAAGACTTTGTACCAAATTGTGCGTTCATAATTTTGTGTTCTTTTTTCTTACATAGGCCCACCAAATGGAATAATCTATGGGCCCCTGAACTCATCTTATTTTTGGGAAAAGTGAGGTAGCCTCTACCCATTAGTAGCCCTGTCTGTCTTCTGGAGCTGTAGAGAAGATGTCTAATCTGATTCCACATGATCACGTTTCAAATATTTTAAGACAATAAGCAATACACAGAAAGTTTGTTTCTATTATCTAGTGACACTTGTTTTCCAGATTTTCCCACATTAATAGTATCTATTAAGGGCTTCTGATGTGATAAACACTGTGGTAATCTTGTTATAGAAAGTGTCCATTAAATCTGCTCATCCACCCAGGAGGAAAGGGGCTATGACTGTAGGTTGTAGAACTCGTTCAAGGTCACACAGCTCAAACATGAAGTGGATTATTACAAAGCCCATACATTCAACAGCTATGTCATATTACCCTCTTAATTGTTTTTCTGAACACACTCGTGTGTGTGTGTGTGTGTGTGTGTGTGTACAGGTTTCTAAAATGTGAATTCCATGCAACCTTTTTGGAAAGGATTTATTAGCACTTATCAAAAATTATAAATATACCCTTTGACCCAGAAATTGTATTTTTGTGAATCTACCCTTTAGACACAGACAAATGTCCGTGTGTGGGAGGCTGAATCTCTCAATTTTGATGTCTGTGATTTAGAAATGAAAGGCAATTTTCAAAAGTGATGGCTTTTGTGGAAGAAAATGATATATGTCTATAAAATGTTTTGCATTTAGAAGAAAACACTCCAAACTGTTCCTATCAGAGAACCGTGGGGAATAGGTAGGGGGTGGAAAGATGCGGGAACTTCAACTATTTGTTTCATAGAGTTTTGAACTGTTTGTTTTTTACCATGGGCACATGTTACATTTGTAATAAATGATAGCTTGTATTGCTCGAGCTGTGCTCTCACCAGCTCAGAGAACAATACACCATCAAGAACCAAACATCACATCCATTAATCCAGCTTAATTTTGCATTTGATTTTTTTTTGTCCGCCTACAGCTGGTTTCTATTGAACTTACCGTCAGTTAAGACACCTAGGTCTTTTTCTCACAGAACCAGAAAGCCGTGTGGGTAAAATTACACAAGATAAAATCCAATACAATTATTGTTACTTATTGTTAAGAACAGACGTAAAACAACAGGAAACCTTGGCATTTTCTACATTTGTTAGTGCATCAGCCCACATCCTCTTTTCTGTTGATGATGATGTTTACAGTTTTCTTGAGTTGCCCAAGGTTCGGAGTCCCCCACGGAAGTGAAAAAGGACAGGGGGGTGGGGTGCAGACACAGCTATTCAACAGTGCTTTGGGGTATTTCAATTTGTTTGTTTTTTATAAATGTACATTTATAAATGGAATGCTTTTCCCTAACCCTACGAACAATTAGTGTTGACAGATTCGTGTGGAACCTTTTCAGAGTTTTGTATGCATATTCACACAACCTGAGTATTATGTTTTAAAAACTTAAGATAGGATTAAGCTACATGAACTGTATGCAACTTCTTTTTTTTAATACTGTAACACTGTATCTTGCATATCAGACAAGATTGGTGCGTTGAGGGTGGTACGGCCATAGACTATATCTCGTATACCTCTGTATATCTTTCAGGCAGATCATTCTTCCTAGAGGCAGCACTGTCTCAATAATGTTTATTTAACCTCTTGACCATCAGTCTTTGTGTGTATGTAGGAAGGGTAGAGAGGGGAAGGATATGTGTCCTCCTGAAATTTCAGAAGGCAAGGAATATCAGAATTCCATCTGCTCAAAAATTTATGTCCCAAATAGTCCACTAACTGGAGGACCATTTAGGATGTAGATGCTGTTTCTGCAGATTACCTTCACATCACAGCTCAGAAAGCACCGGGGCAGCAGCAGCCCTGTCTCGTGCATTCCTGGAGGTCACATTCAGTTCGCTCAGTCCACCAGGCACTAGACTCAAGTCCACGGCTCCTTCACACCCTGGATTATTTCTCCAACCCTTGGTATCTGCCTCAGTTCCTCGCCCTTGTTTGGGCAATGCCTTTGGACTCCCTGCTTCCATCCGACTCCACTTCCCCTATTCTCCATTTTGGCAAATCTGAATCTCTAAGGAAGAGACCCTCTCCTGGCCAGACTTGCCCCTCAGAATCCACTCAATCCAGGTTAGCCCCAGGAGGGCATTCTCCCGTGGGGGCTGGGACGCTGGATGATATACAGGGTTGATGGACTGTTCGCAAACACCCATGTATTTTATTCAGGCAATGTTCAAGATGGATTTGGTGAATTTGAGATTAGCCTCTAGGTAGTCTGATTTAATTTAAACTTCTGGAAAATGAGAATGCTATGGTGGGTGGGAATGTAGGATGTGAGATAAAGGGCAGAGCACTGTGCTAGAAGGGAACAAGGAGGAAGTGAAAGAGGTGAGCCAAGACTTTTGCATGTTTTATAATTTTGATGGAACTTGGGTGACGGAATAATTCCTCAAAAACTGTATGTATTTAGCGCCATACTAAATACCACATTTAAATGCCATGTTGACATATTTTTCATCCCTTAGGGTGTCAGTGTCTGAATTTTAGATGTCAAAACTAGTAAAGGATGTACTGATAATATTGACCGCATGTCAAGGGCACGCTAGGCACATGCAAAGTGCGTCACTAATATTAGACTTCATTATTCCCAGGATCTAGGACAGCCTCTGGCATGTAGTAGACCATTAAAAGGAATGATTGTCAAATCAATGAGTAAATCAGTGCACAGGTAGTAAATACTGCAGTTAGAATTCAAATATGTATCTGCCCGATTTCAAACTTCTTAGCCCTTTGAGTCTATCTCATTTTAGCTGGTTGATTCTGATCCAGGTTGGTCAAACATCCTCTGATGCAATTCTTGAATTAGGCTAGTGATTCTCCCCAAGAGAGCATAAGGAAACCCAAGGCAAAAGAATTTGCCAAACATGTGCTCGGGGAGAGGAGGTTCAACTCTTGTTCTTGGATGACCCACCTCCCTGGGCCACTCCAATTTAAGAATACTCCAGTATAACAAGACAGAAATTGTCTTTGAATCACCTCTGGCTTAGCCAAACAATTTGGACAAGGCAGGTCAAAAAGTTCACTTCTTTATTCAGCAACTATTTTTTGAGTCTGTTCTGAGTATCAAGGACCACGGTACGTGCTGGGGATACCAAGAACAACACAAATTGCTATCTTCCAAGGAGCTCACAGACTGCAGGGGAGAGAATCACACAACAGAAGGGCTGCAGTACAATAATTCAATAGTTGTAATGGAAATATATGCAAACATGCAGGTGTACGGGAAGACAGGATTCAGGTGAGACGAGGCAGACTTTTCAGAGGAGGCTGGGTTTGAGCTAAGGTGTGAAAGATGAGCAGGACTTTCCCAGGTATAGAAGCTGAGGTCGGTGGTTAGGAAGAGAGAACAGTGCCGGCAAAGGTATGGAGCCCTGGTAGAGAGCCCTGAGCATGAGAATCTGATGTGAGGTGACAGTGTGGGGCAGAGCAGGAAATACAACTGGACACGTGGGCACAGGGGCTGGTCCAAACCTGAGGTGACGTCTTGTGTACCACACTGGACAGTGCAGATTTGTTCTGTAAGTCGGGAGGACCCCCTGGAGATTTTGCCCAGGGGATCATAACTGGATCATCCTGTTAGAAAAATCATTCCGGCAGCCAAGGGGCAGTCAGGACAGTGACAATCGGGATGGCTCTGGGAGACATTTGGAAAGTAGAAGAAGATATTTTAATGGATTAAGTGGAGACAGAGGAAGAGAGAGAAAGGAATGTAGATTCCTTCCTAGTTCCTGATTTGGTCAGTGGGTATATGTACTATTCCTTGAGACAACAGAGGAAGGACAGGGGCGGGTATGGGGAAGGAGCGGGGAAGATGGTGAATTCATCTTAAGACATGTCCAATAGTCAGACTCAGCTTGTGATCTGGAACACAGGAGAGAGGTCTGGTCAGGAAAGACTTGGGAGGCTTCGTTGCTAATGTCCTGCTCAAGCGTGTTTGCAGAGGTGAGGTCCCACGCTCGGGACACAGCCTAGTGGTGGGACCAACCTTTACCAGCAGAGATTCAAAAAATAGTTATTGTTAGTCTGCATTTAATCAGGTTCTACAGATCCACTGAATATACTCAAAGGCTGGTTGCTTTTCTTTGGCAGAAAGCCTGAAATTTCCCTGTTCTATTGTCATTTTCTTTATTTTGTATGGGGTGTTGAGTAATGCGATTTGTTTCTTCTGAATGTTCATACAAAATATGCTTGCTTTCTCAAAAAATCATAAAATCCCTAGGAATTTTTATCTCCTTTATCAGAAAGAAATCTTCAAATGCATCTTTTTAAAGACCCATTACACTGTATCTCTTTCCCAATCCCTCATAATGGACCCTGAGAGTCTGAACAAAATAAAAAGCCAGGCAGTGGAGAAGATATAGAAAGACCACAACTGAGGAGCTATTAAAGTTCCCTCCTGGGGGATTGGATGATAATAAAGGGACAGGATGATGAGTTTTTGTTGTTTTCTCAGTCACAGAGATAAGCTAGGTTCCAAGTCCCTCCTGTAATTTAGTCCTTAAGGCAGCTCAGCTGAAAATAAGACAGTGCTATGAGGCAAAAGGCAATGCAATTTTCTCACTTGATAGAGTCTTAGAATCAGAAACTCGCTTCTAAGAGCAGAAAGAGTACATTCCCACTTGAAATTTTATTTTAAACACCACTTTGTGCTTGGGTTAATTGCCTTTGGTCTAAAGGAGGGGGACCCATTTCTTCTTCTCTTCTAATATGGGAAATAAAGGAGACACGACTTTCAGAGAATTAGAGGTAGTGGACTCCAGAGATCAGGTCTAGCTCTCGCACTTCACAGATGAGGATACTGAGGCCGAGAAATTAAGGGGCCTGCTCCCACTCTAACCATCACTGCCGCCTGGAGAAGCGATGTGCTATGGCAGAGACAAACTGGAATTAGAGCAAGCTGACCCGGGTGCCGGCTGTGCTATGGGACTGCAGGCAGCTTTCGTTACCTCTCTGAGCTAGACTTCAATACATACAGAAAACGAAAAACCTCTATGGTCACTTCAAATTCTAGCATCCTGCAAGTGCTTTCTTGTTGGTTGTTTGGTTGGTTGTGTTGATGTAGGTGTTTTCATTGCATTTGCATGCAATGTGTCCTATCATGAGGCCAGGAGGGAGCTGCTGCCTCACTCATGGGCCAATGATGGGTGGACACAAGGGTGGGAGGGACACACATAGAGCAGCCAAGCATTTCTTTTAAGCTCAGAGGCAACGTTACCCGGTTGCTAGCCCAGGACATTGTAACCACTCTTTCCTGCCCCTCATGCTGTAACTTCTGCTCTTTTGCAAACATTGCTGAACCCCTGCTACTCCAAGAATGGTCGGTTCTCCCTGGACCCGTAGCCACACCTCACCTGGGGACTTCTTACACAGCAGAGCCTCAGGCTGAACCATAGGCAGACTAGAACTCACAAATCAGAATCTGCATTTTAACAGGATTAACAGGCATGTGTGCACAATAAAGTTGGAGAAACGCTGTGTTTGCACATTCTGTGCTATAGTATTGATCATAAACCTTTGAACTCTATCAACCAGGTAATGCGTTTAAACTAAAAATAAGTAAATAAGTTGGAGACATATTTGCACAAATTACTTCCTGTAAGGATCGAAGTCACATCTCACATTACCAGCACTTGAGAATTCAGAATTCGGCATTATCACTTATTCCTTGTGTGATGCTGGACAAACTATTCTCCAAGCCTCCGCCTCCCTAGCTGTAAGATATGAATAATCTCTGCCTCACATGTTTTACCAGGAGTACTGGAGTATTATAAAAAGCAAATGACATACTATATGCAAAAAAAAAAAAAATGTTTATAAACGTTTAGTACCATAGAGAGGCAACTTTTAAGAAAGGGGATCAGCCTGACTCCATTGGTAATAGAACAGGTACTTTTGAGAAGTTGACAGGATGGGTTTTGTTTATAGAGAGAGGTAATTACCTGTCTAGTGAAGTTTATGAGACGATGGAAGTCCTCTTCCATCCACCTCACTCTCCCTTCTGTGAAATGTTGAAGTTTTTCTAATAGGGCAGGGTGTTGAAAGAAATTCAATCACATAAGTCAATTAGTAGACTGGATGAAATATTTAAAAACATCTCTTGGGGCGCCTGGGTGGCGCAGTCGGTTGGGCGTCCGACTTCAGCCAGGTCACGATCTCGCGCTACGTGAGTTCGAGCCCCGCGTCAGGCTCTGGGCTGATGGCTCAGAGCCTGGAGCCTGTTTCCAATTCTGTGTCTCCCTCTCTCTCTGCCCCTCCCCCGTTCATGCTCTGTCTCTCTGTGTCCCCAAAAAATAAATAAACGTTGAAAAAAAAAATTAAAAAAAAAAAAAACAAAAAAAAAAAAAAAAACATCTCTGCACATACAGGGATGAACTGGCAATAAAGTAAAACATGCCCAGAAGGCCAAACTAATTCAAAGTAGGAGCTATGAGAAGTAATACTAACATCTAAAGCCAAATTTCACCCTGAGGACATTTGCTAAAAACAGAAGAAAAGAGCGGGATCTCATGGACATACGCGCAGGGCGCAAAGCACAGAAGACAAAGGCTAGGAGACACTGGTAGAGGAAGTCAAATGCAAGCGTCTTCCTTGAAAAGTTGACGTTCCAAAGGGCCATACAATCAGCAAATGAATTACTGGCTCATGTGGTAATTCTATTTCTAATTTTTTGAGAAGCCTCATACTGTTTTTCCATAGTGGCTGCACCAATTTACATTCCCACCAAGAGTGCACAAGCATTGCCTTTTCTCCACATTCTTGCCAAAACTTGCTATTTCTTGTCTTTCTGATACGAGCCATTCTGACAGGTGTGAGGTGACATCTTGCTGTGGTTTTGATTTGCATTTCCCTGATGATGATGTTGAGCACCTTCCCATGGACCCGTTGGCTATCTGTATATCTTTGGGAAAATGTCTCTCTTCTGCTCATTTTTTAATCAAAAAAATTTTTTTCTTGGCTGTAGAGTTGTATGAGCTCTTTATATATTTAAGATATTAATCCCTTATCAGTTACATGATTTAAAAATATTGTCTGTCATTCCATAGATTCCCCTTGCATTTTGTTAAAGATGGAAGAAATTCACCTTAAATGCAAAGTCACAAAAAGGTTAAAAGTAAAGGATGGATGTCAGGAAGTAAAAAATGGCAGATTTTTACCCTATTTGCAAGTCAATGATCTGGCCTTGCTTCAGTTTCACGGATGCTGGCAGAAGACGTGAGACCACTGGATCAGAGATAAAGGACTTTATTGCTCACAACAATAAAGTAACCAGAGTATCAACATTTTCACATCCATTTTCCAAGTCTCAAATACCAGATTCTGCAAATATTAAATAGAAATTAGTCTTCAACACCAGCTGGGTGTCCTCTGACTGAGCTCAATTCTGACACTATCTATCTGGAGACAGTATCAGATCACACAGTTAAGGTCTCAGCACCGCAAGATTGCCCCCATCCCATAGACATACTTCAGATGCTAGTTGCAAACCTGGGTTGTCACCTGTGCTTCTGACCAACCAGTTATTGATTGGAGGTTTCAATGACCCCCTCTATGGGTTTGATTCATTTGCTAGAGTGACTCACAGAACTCAGGGAAACACTTAGGATATTATAAAATATTTTAAAGGATATAATAGAGGATACAGATGAACAGCCAAATGAAGGAGATACATGGGGGAGGTCTGGGAGGGTCCCAAGCACAGGACCCTCCATGGAGTTGGGGTGCATCACCCTCCGGCGTGGATGTGCTTGCTAACCTAGAAGCTCTCTGAATCCTGAACTACTGGGATTTTTTGGAGGCCTCCTGACATAAGCATGATTAATTATTAACTCCATTTCTAATCCCCCCTCTCTCTCTGGAGGATGGAGGGTGAGGCTGAAATTCTAAACTTTTTAAAAAATTTTTCTGTTTTATTTTATTTTTGAGAGAGAGAGAGAGAGAGAGTGGGGAAGGGGTAGAGAGCGAGGGAGACACAGAATCTGAAGCAGGCTCCAGGCTCTGAACTGTCAGCACAGAGTCTGATGCAGGGCTCAAACTCAGGAACCACGAGATCATGACCTGAGCCTAAGTCAAACACTCAACCAACTGAGCCACCCAGGAGCCTCTTTCCTTTTCTTTCTTTCTTTCTCTTTCTTTGCTTCCTTACAGCACCCAGTTGCTCATCCCAACAAGTGCCCTCCTCAATGCCCATCACCCATTTTCCTCTCTCCCCCTCCATCAACCCTCAGTTTGTTCTGTGTATTTAAGAGTCTTTTATGGTTTGCCTCTTTCCCTCTCTGTTTGTAATTATTTTTTTCCCCTTCGCTTCCCCCACAGGTAAATCACATCCTCCTGAAAATCCTGTGTTTTTTAAATGTTTATTTATTTTTGAGAGCATGCACATACCTGTACATGAGAGAGACAGAGAGAGAGATAGTGTGTGTGTGTGTGTGTGTGTGTGAGAGAGAGAGAGAGAGAGAGAGAGAGAGAGAGAGAGAGAGAGGGACAGCATGAGCTGGGGAGGGTCAGAGAGCGGGAGATAGAGCCTGATGTGGGGCTGAAACTCACAAACCACGAGATCAGGACCCAAGCCGAAGTCAGACGCTCAACTGACTGAGCCACCCAGGCGCCCCAGGAATTTACAGGGCTTTTAAAAGGCGTGTGTCAGGGATGGGTTCAAAGACAAATATTAGAACTAGCTATACTTCTAATGTTCTCATCACGTAGGAAATTGCGAGGGATTCAGGAGCTCTGTGCCAGGAGCTAGAGGGAGAGACCAATACATATATTTTATATTATCTCACAATAATAAAGGAATATCATGAACAACTGTATGCCCCCACCTAAATGTCATCAACTTAGGTAAAATGGATAGCTTCCTTGAAAGACATAATTCACTAAATCTCACTCAACAAAAAATAAGTGTCCTAAATAGCCTGATTGAAGAAATCGAGATTGTAGTTGAAAACTTTTCCACAAAGAAAACCCCAGACCCAGATGGCTTAACTGGTAAATTCTACCAATGCGTTTTATAAAGTTGTAGGATGTAAGACTGATGTACGAAAATCTATTATATTTCTATATACCATCTGTGTACAATCAGAAAGCGTAATTTAAAAATCATGGCATTAATAATAGCATCAAAAAACATGCACTACTTAGGGATACATATGACAAAAGATATAGAAGGCCTAGACACTGAAAATTATAAAAGTTTATTTTAAAACACATAAATAAAAGGAGTGATATACTGACCTGTGCTCATAGGTCAGAAAACTCAATGTTGTTAAGATGTACTTTCTCCCCAGACTGGTTTATAGATTCAGTGCAATCCCAGTCAAAAATCATAGCAGGCTTTTTGTAAAAATTGAAAAACTGATCTCAAAAGTTATGTAAAAATGTAAAGAATCTGCAGTGGCCAAAACAAAATTGAAGAAGAACAAAGTCAGAGAGCAAGCACTACCTAATTTCCAGAATTTTTATACAACCAAACAACAAAACAATGTAATATTGACATAATAAGAGACAAATAGTTCAATGGGACAAGGTACAAAGTCCCCAAAAATAGACCCCTATATATATGAGCAACTAATTTTTTTTTTAACATTTATTCATTTTTTGAGAGACAGAGAGAGACAGAGTGCAAGTGGGGGAGGGCAGGGAGAGAGGGAGACATAGAATCCGAAGCAGGCTCCAGGCTCTGAGCTGTCAGCACAGAACCCGACACAGGGCTCAAACCCACGAACTGTGAGATCACGACCTGAGCCGAAGTCGGACACTCAACCGACTGAGCCCCGCAGGTGCCCCGATGAGCAGCTAGTTTTTGACCAAGTTGCAAAGGTATGCAATGGAGAAAACATAGTCTTTTCAAAACATGGTGATGGAACAAATAATCATATGAAAAATAAGCAAAGGAAAGTTTAAAACTTAAACAATATGAAACAATAAACTTTGACCCATCCCTTATGTCATTACGCAGAAATTAACTCAAAATGGATTATAGACCTAAATGTAAAACACAGAAGGGTAGAGGTTCTGGAAGAAAACCTAGGAGATAATCTGCCCTTTGGTTAGACAAAGTTTTCTCAGATATAATACCAAACACATTACCCACAAAAGAGAAAAAAATGGATAAATTGGGTTTCATCAAAATTAGGAAATTCTGCCTGTGAAAAGACCCTATGAAGGGAATAAAAAGACAAGCAGCACTCTGAGGGAAAATATTTGCAAATAGTATTTAGTGAAATAACTATATCTAGAATATATAACAGGTGCCTGGGTGGCTCAGTCAGTTAAGCGTCCAACTTTGGCTCAGGTCGTGATCTCGTGGTTTGTGAGTTTGAGCCCCGCGTCAGGCTCTGTGCTGACAGGAGCCTGGAGCCTGCTTCGGATTCTGTGTCTCCCTCTCTCTCTGCCCCTCCCCTGCTCTCCTTCTCTCTCTGTCTCTCTCAAAAATAAACATTAAAAAAATTTAGAATATATAAAAATGTTCCAAAACTCAATAATAAGAGAAGAGCCAATCCAATTAAAAAGTGGACAATATATTGGAAAGACCCTTCATCAATGAAAGCCTAGGGGTTGAAAATAATCACAGAAAAGATGCACGAACATCAACAGTTATTAGAGAGATGCACATTAAAACCACCATGAGATAACATTACGTACCTACTTGAGTGGCTGAAATTAAAAAAGACTTCATATACCAAGTGTTGGACAGGAAGCGGAAAAACTGGAACTTATACACAGCTGATGAAAAATGGTTTGACAGTTTCTTAAGAAGTGAAACGTATGCCTACCATATGTTCCAATCAATCCACTCTTAGATACCCACCCAAGAGACAAGAAAGCATATGTCCATACAAAGATGTATGCACGAATTTCCATATTTGTTATAGCCCCAAAGTGAAAATACACCAAGCATCCATCAACAGGTGAATGGATAAAATCATCATGATCCATGTAGGCTGTGATAGGCTAAAAAAATTGCCCCCCAGAGACATTCCGGATGCCTGGAATGACGTTTACCTGATTTGGAAAAAGGGTCTTTGTATGTAGGATTAAGTTAAGGATGTTTGAAGCTAAGAGACAATCTTGGTTTATTCAGATGAGCCTTAAATACCATCAGAAGTGACCTAATAAGAGCCACCTGCAGAGGAGAAAGGAAGCAGCCGAGGGGCAGAGGTCATGTGACTCAGAGGCAGCAATGGTAGGGAGGCAGTCACAAGGAAAGGAATGTAGACAGCCACCAGGAGCTCGCAAAGGCAGGGGACAATTTCTCCCCCAGAGCCCTGCAGGCGTTGTCTTGCCAGACTTCAGACGTTTGGTCCCCAGAACCACAAGGGAATACACTTCTGTTGTTCAGAGCCATTTAGTGGCAGTTTGTTACAGAAGTCCCAGGAAACTAATACAACAAAAAAGACATTTTTCAGTAAATAAAGGGATGAACACATGATCCACACAAAATAATATGGCTAAATCTCAAAATAATTATGCCAAGAGGAAGAAGCCAGGCACTAAAGAGTACATACTGCATGATTCCATCTATAGCAAATTCTAGGAAATGCAAACTGTGGTTACAGAAAGCAGATCTGTGTTTGCCTGGGGGATGGAAAAGGGTGGAAATGAGTCATTACAAAGCAGCACCAGAAAACTTTGGGGGGTGATAGGTATGTTCATTTTCTTTTCTTTTCTTCTCTTTCTTTCTTTAACATTTATTCATTTTTGAGAGACAGAGATAGAGCATGAGCAGGGAAGGGGCAGAGAGAGAGAGAGAGAGAGAGAGATACAGGCTCCAGGCTCCAGGCTCCCAGCTGTCAGCACAGAGCCCAACATGGGGCTCGAATTCACAAACTGTGAGATCATGATGGGAGCCGAAGTCAAACGCTTAACCGATTGAGCCACCCAGACGCCCCTGATTTTGTTAATTGTGGTGATGGCTTTACAGGTATATGCATATGCAATTTTATCAAATTATACATTTTATGAGTTTTTCTTTAAGTTTATTTATTTTGAAACAGATAGAGAGAGAGTACAGGAGGGGCAGAAAGAGAGGGAAAGAGAGAGAATCCCAAGCAGGCTCTGCAACGTCAGCACAGAGCCCGATGTGGGGCTCAAATTCATGAACTATGAGCCCGTGACCTGAGCCGAAACCAAGAATTGGACGCTTGACTGACTGAGCCACCCAGGAGCCCCCTCAAGTGATACATTTTAAAGTTGTGTACATGATGATATTTTAATTGTGCTTCAATAAAGTTTTTAAATGAAACGAAACCAAAAAATGGCCACCAATGGCTAGTGTTCCTGGTAGCGGTAAACCCAAACGCTGTCTGGAAGATCACACACCTTAAAAAATGGTGTCAAAAAATCCCCACCAATTAAACCCACAAGCATGTAAGCTCCTGTTCAAAATTCACAAAACACATAAGGAAGTAAGACAGAAGAAAGGACTCACAAAAATATTTTAAAAGGTATCAAAATCAGACTCACTAACATTTAAGGTACTGGAATTGTCAAAGTCAGGATATAAAACAAAATGTGCTTAATATGTTGAAAGAAATAAAAGAGAATTAAAAACATAAGGAAGATGCAAGGGACTATAAAAACAAGACTATTCTAAAATAATTAAGTAGGGACGCCTGGGTGGCTCAGTCGATTGAGCGTCTGACCTCGGCTCAGGTCACGATCTCACAATTCATGGGCTCCAGCCCCGCGTCGGGCTCTGTGCTGACAGCTCAGAGCCTGGAGCCTGCTTCGGATTCTGTGTCTCCTTCTCTCTCTGCCTCTCCCCCACTCACACTCTGTCTCTTTCTGTCTCTCAAAAATGAATAAATATTTTTAAAATTTTTTAAATAATTAAGCAAAGTAAAACTTTTTAAAAAAGCCATATAATGATTAGAAATTAAAACCCAAAAGAGTTAAATAGCAGGTTAGACACAGCTAGGAATATACTGTGATAAGCCAAATAATACCCTCCCCCAGATGTCTATTTCTTAATCCTTAGAACCTACGGATATGTTATGTTACACGGCAAAAGGGACTTTGCAGGTGGAATTAAGGATATGGATCTTGAGATGAGATTATTCAGGATTATCTGGGTGGGCCCAGTGTCATACTGAGCCTTGAACAGCGCAGGACTTTCCCCAGCTGCGGTCAGAGACAGATGCAGCAGGAGAGAGACATGGGAGGCATTAGTGTCAGAGACACTCGACCCTCTTAGCTTTGAAGACAGAACAGGGGAGCTACGAGCCAAAGACTGAGGAAGTTTCTAGAAGGTGAGAACAATCCCTGATTACCAGCCAGAAAGGAAGTGGGAATCTCAGTCCGACAGCCACATGGAGCTCGGTTCTACCAATAATGTGAATGAACTGGAAACAGATTCTCCTCTGGAGTCTCCAGAAAGGAGCACACTCCTGACAACACAGATTTCAGTCTTGTGGGAGACGGGCAGGGGGAAAACAGCCATACTCAATGGCTTTCTGACCTACTGATGAGTGAAATCATACATTTGTACTTGTTTGAAGCCACTAAATTTGTGATATTTTGCTACGGCAGAAAGAGAAAACTAATACGGATATTTTGAAATGAAAGTAAATAACCAGAGACTGATGTGGGGGAAAAAAAAAAAGGAAAAAGATCCAGAATGCAACACAGAGAGAAAGAGCTAGAAAATATGAAAGAAAGTTTAAAAATATGGAGGATAACATGAGGCAGTCTAAGTATTTTTTTTTAATGTTTATTGATTTTTAAGAGACACAGAGACAGAGACAGCGTGTGAGCAGGGGAGGGGCAGAGAGCGAGGGAGACACAGAATCAGAAACAGGCTCCAGGCTCTGAGCTGTCAACACACAGCCCGACACGATACAGGGTTCGAACTCAAAGGCTGTGGGATCATGACCTGAGCTGAAATCAGATGCTTAACCCACTGAACCACCCAGGTGCCCCGAGGCAATCTAAGTATTACCCTTGGGACTTGTAGGAGGACAAAGCAGAGAATGGGAAGAAGGCAATATTCAAAGAAATAATGACTTAAGATTGCCCTGACTGATGAAAGATTCTGTTCTTCAGATTCTGGAAATTTATTGACTCTCAAGCAAGAGAGTATAATAAAGAAAAGAAATAATGTAGACACATGGTTAAACTCTAGATCACCAAAAAGAAAGAAAGACCTTAAGAGAAGGCAGTTAGAAAACCCAGACAGATTACCACAAAGAAGCAAGTTAGGTTCACATCTACTTCTCAACAGCAACAACAGAAGCCAGAAGACAGTAGAAAAGTGCGGAAAAGCGTTGAACCCGTGACACTTTAAAGTGTTGTAAGAACATCATCATCAACATGAATCATATTCAACGAAACTGGTTTTGAACAACTGAAGTGAATTGAAGACATTTAAGGGAAAGCAAAAATCTAAGAGATTCTGTCATCAATAGACCCTTTCTGAAGGATATTCTAAAAAATGGAAAAGAAAGGAAATTCAGCCAGAAGGTCCGAGAAGCAAGAAAACACACCCCCAAAAGCGGCGAATACATAGGTAATCTTAAAAATAAACTACCGGGGCGCCTGGGTGGCTCAGTCGGTTAAGCGTCCGACTTTGGCTCAGGTCACGATCTCACGGTCCGTGACTTCGAGCCCCACGTCGGGCTCTGGGCTGATGGCTCGGAGCCTGAAGCCTGCTTCTGATTCTGTGTCTCCTTCTCTCTCTGCCCCTCCCCCATTCATGCTCTGTCTCTCTCTGTCTCAAAAATAAATAAACGTTAAAAAAAAAATTAAAAAAAAAAACTACCAAACAAAAATAGTAATGTCTTGATGGTTAAAAAGTCAAAATAAAATGTGCGGACAATGGAACACTGTTTGTACAAAGTCTACTAGCAAATATATTATTGTAAGTACAGTAAGTTAAGTAGTTGCAACAGACACCATATACGTAGCCAACAAAACCAAACAGCGTTTACTATCCAGACCTTCCCAGAAAACGTTTGCCAACCTCTGCCCTAAAAAAAGCGCAAAAGCAACTGGAACGCTATTTCATTTTCCCTTTATAACCCAAAAGCCACCTGATCTTACAAAGCCACAATGTCACAAGAGAATCAGTGCCAGGGTACTTGAACTGCCCACACGAACACACAGCCATGTATCTGGAAAAGTTTCAGACTCAAATGGGGACATTGGTATTGACCACATTTTCCTATCATTAACATTTTACAAACTTTGAATGTGGAAACGTCATGTTGATTAAAAGGAAACCAAATCTGCCACCCTTTACCCATTAGGATGGTTCCTATACAAAGCAAAAACAAAAACCAAACACAAAGCAAAAAGAAACGAACGAAAAAAACCCAAAACCCAAAACGGAACAAAACACACACAGAAAATAACAAGTGTTGGCGAACGTTGGAGAAACTGGAAGCCTTGCGTACTGCTGATGGATATATAAAAGGGCTCAGCTGCTGTGGCAAACAGTATAGCGGTTCTTCAAAAAGTTAACTATAGAACGACCGTATCAGCCAGCAACATAGAATTGCCATATGATTTAGCATCTACCCCAAATAATTGAAAGTAGGGACTCCAAGGGATTCATTATACCCATGTTATAGCAACGTGATTCACAATAGCCAAAAGACGGAAGCAACCCAAGGTGTCCATTCATGGATGAAGGAAGAGGCAAAATCTGACACATATTCATTGTATTATTAATCGATTATATAATTAATTAGTTATAATATTATTAATCCTTTAAAAAGGAAGGGATATTATTCATCCTTAAGATGGAAAGAACTTGTGACGCATACTACAACATAGGTTACCTTGAGGACATTATGCTAATAAACCAGACACAAAGAACAAAGACCGTAGGGGGCGCCTGGGTGGCTCAGCTGGTTAATCTTCTGACTTCAGCTCAGGTCATGATCTCGCAGCTCGTGAGTTCGAGCCCCGGGTCCGGCTCTGGGCTGACAGCTCAGCACAGCTGAGCCTGCTTTGGACTCTGTGTCTCCCTCACTCGCTGCCCCTCCCCCACTCACCCTCTGTGTCTCTCCGTCTCTCGAAAATGAATAAACGTTAAAAAAAAAAAAAAAAAAGAACAGGGGCGCCTGGGTGGCTCAGTCGGTTGAGCGTCCGACTTCAGCTCAGGTCATGATCTCGCAGCTCGTGAGTTCGAGCCCCGGGTCCGGCTCTGGGCTGACAGCTCAGAGCCTGGAGCCTGTTTCAGATTCTGTGTCTCCCTCTCTCTCTGTCCCAACCCACTCACATTCTGTCTCTGTCTCTCTCAAAAATAAATAAACATTAAAAAAAAATTTAAAAAAAAGAACAAATACTGTATAATTCCATTTATATGAAGTACCTAGCGGGTTCAAATTCACAGAGACGGAAAATAGAATGGTGGTTGCCAGGGTCTGGGGGGAGGAAGCAATGAGGAGTTAGTGTTTAAGGGGTATAGAGTTTAATTTTGCAAGATGGAAAGGTCCTGGAGATGGGTGGTGGTGACAGCTTTACAGTGATGTGAATGGACTTAATGCCTCTGAACCGTACATTTAAAAATGGTTAAAATGGTACATTTTATGTCACGTATATTTTACCACGATTAAAAAAAAAAGTCAAGTTGGAAGGTAAAGACGTGGCAACAATAATGCGTACGTCAGGAACAGGTGACATGTTCCTTGTGCGGTCCAGTGGGAAGATAGGGATGTCGTATAACTTTAGAAGCTGTTACCTTATATATCATGTGGTAATTCGCCTGTAGTTACGATAAAAAGTAGAAATACAATACTTGAAATAACTTCCAAGTAGTAAAGGGGAAAAATTGGATTGAGGGAAAAAAAACTTTATCCATAAAGAGATGAGAAAAAAGGGAAGGAAGCAGAAAAATAGAACATATGAAGGCAAATCTGAATGTTGAGGGAAAGAATCCAGGAGCAAGAGTGATGATTCCAGGGAGGAATGGGAAACGGAGAAGGGTCTCTGGCAGGGGTTGCTGGGGTGGAATCAGAGCACACAGGCAAGGGGTGGGTTGGGAGGGGTCTCCACTAAGGAGGAGGAACCAGGGAGTTGAAGTGCACAGATGCACGTTGGCTCGTGGGCGTGGCGTTTGGACGATGACTCTTGGAGTCACCAGTGTAGGGGGCAAGGGCATCAGCCCAGGGGGGATGGGTGGGGAGGTGTGAGAGGGCTCAGAAGTTCTGCCCAGGTAGGGCGAAAGTACTACGAATGGAACAAGGAGACAAACTCGCCCCTTCATAATGGGACCTCATTTCTAGAAGGCTCTGCTTCCAGATCGTTGAGACACTTACAACTACAGCTGAGCCTGACTCAAAGTGATAAAATAGGAAATGAAAATTTCCATTTCATTTTTGCTTCATGAGCCATCCAACCTTCCCTGTTTTGCAAATAGCCCTGTCGAATTAAGTCGTAGAATTATGGAAGCTTGGTATGGTTAGAGCTTAGAGGAAATTGGAGATCATTGTTACAGATGAGAAGGTCCCAGAAATATTAATCCAATTTTCTTCCCCAGACCTCTGCTTTATTAATTTTATTTACAAAGGAGACTGTGGTAATACAAGATAATGAGAAGTTAGCATTTCTTCAGGATGTATTTTCATTGCACTAAAACTTAAAAAGGGGCACTTGGGTGTCTTAGTTGGTTAAGCACCCAACTCTTGATTTCCGCTTGGGTTATGACCCGGGGTCATGGGATCCAGCCCCACTGCGATCACAGATCTGCTTGAGATTCTCTCTCTCCCTCTCTTTTTGCTCTTCTCCTGCTCATGCTCTCTCTCTCTCTCTCTTTTTTTAAGTTTATTTATTTTGAGAGAGACAGAGAGAGCGTGAGCTGGGCAGGGGCAGAGACAGAGGGAGAATCCCAAGCAGGTTTCAGATAGTCAGTGTGCCAAGCTGGAATGAGGGCTCGAACTCAAGAAACCATGAGATCGTGACGTGAGCTGAAACAAGAGATCATGACCTGAGCCCAAATTAAGAGGTGGATGCTTTATTGACTGAGCCTCCCAGGTGCCCCAAACAGGATGTCATTCTTAACCCAGACACTGACTAGTTCAACAGCACCATGTGCATAACAACAGCATCTTGGGCCCACTGGAAGACTCCCACACTTATTTTTAGAAAACTTTGGGGAGGGGGTGATCCTCAGGTAGTCACAAAGCAATTTGTTATCTTCACTTCCCCGCAGCGCCAGACCTCGCCTTCCTCTGCCTCTTGTCTTATGGAAGGACCCTGGATCCACCTTCAGTGGTTGCCCGACAGTAGGGCACCAACTTAGGAGCCCCAACACATCCAGGACCTGGGATGTCTGGGTACTATCCGAGTCTGTGCAGAAGACAGGAGATGGGCTTTCTCGCCAGCTTTCACATCTGGAACACCACTTAGCTCTGCTTGCATTTGGAGACCTTTCTGAGCGAGATCTTTCAACTTCAAGACTTCACACTTTTGCTCAAGACCCCTTCACCTGCCCCGGTTTTTAAACAGCCAATTCATCCTTTCCTTTTATTTTTTTCCATGCTCCCTCCCCAACCACAGCCTCTTCTGTCCACCTCCGTTACAATTACAATGTCCAGGTGTGTATTAGTTGACGAAAACTGCTGTGTGCATGACTATGTCTCTATGTGTGTATTTCCGGTGGGAGAGGGGGTTGGAGATGGAGAGAGAGAGACAAGTTGTCACATTCCCTGGCAACAGCCAACCAAAAGTACCCCAAATGCCCTGTCCCGCATCTATCACACTTGGGACCAGTTGCATTAGGCTCTCAAAACTTTATTGTCGTCAGTGAGATGAATCGAGTTTTCCAGTGCATGTCTTGAAGAGCCCCTATGCGCAGAAAGCTGATGGCAGCTAGCACTTCCATTGTGGGCAACATTGTTTAATTTTTATATTGTTTCTTTCACTATAAAGGTAAGTGGTGTTGTTGCCCCTGTGATCACTTTCAAAAGCACTGTATTTGGATGCTAGAAAAGTTGATGTTTGTAAGATTAAAAAAAAAAAAAAACTTCAGGGGCACCTGGGTAGCTCAGTCGGTTGGGCATCCGACTTGGGCTCAGGTCATGATCTCACAGTTTGTGAGTTTGGGCCCCGCGTGGGGCTCTGTGCTGACAGCTAGAAGCCTGGAGCCTGCTTCGGATTCTGTGTCTCCTTCTCTCTCTGCCCCTCCGCCGCTTGTGCTCTGTCTCTCTCAAAAGTAAATAAACGTAAAAAAAAATTTTTTTAATAAAATAAAATCTCAGACTTGTAGGACTTCAGTACACCTTTAGAGATCAACAATCAACAGTAAAATCCCCAAATTCTTGTGGCCAAAGGGTTTAGGTGACTTTATTTATTTATGTAAATTGTTTTAATTTTTCAATTTCAGTATAATTAATGCACAGTGTTATTCTAGATCCAGGCATACACTATCGTGATTCCACAATTCTACACATTAGCGCTCATCACGATAAGTGTAGTCTTTTATTTTTAAGACTAGAGAGGGGCGCCTGGGTGGCTCAGTCGGTTAAGCGGCCGACCTCGGCTCAGGTCATGATCTCGCGGTCTGTGGGTTCAAGCTCCGCGTCAGGCTCTGTGCTGACAGCTCAGAGCCTGGGGCCTGTTTCGGATTCGGTGTCTCCCTCTCTCTCACCCTCCCCCGTTCATGCTCTGTCTCTCTCTGTCTCAAAAATAAATAAATGTTAAAAATTAAAAAAAAAAAAAAAGACTAAAGAGAGAGCATGAGCAGGGGAGGGGTGGAGAGAGGGAGAGAGAGAATCCTGCCCAGGCTCCTCGACACCAGCTCAGAGCCTGATGCTGGGCTCAATCCCACCAACCAAGAGATCCTGACATGAGCCGAAACCAAGAGTCGGATGCCTAACCTGAACCACGTGTAGTTTTAATTGCCTTCACCAATTTCACCCACCCACCTCCCCTCTGGTAACCAGGTTTTAGGTGACTTTGAAACTAAGATCATGTAGCTGGTCTTCTGATACAAATTAAATGGTCTTTTCAGTACCTCACTCTGTTGCCTAAATTTCAGATCTTTTATGCGAAAGCAGTGATTCTCAACCATGTTTTCATTACTAACCCCTCACCCGGAATCTTTTTTAGCCTTTTTTGTCCCCCAATGACATTGAAATACCAGAGATAATCTGTGTATCTGTTTATTGTATGTGTGTCTCTGCTTTCTACATAAAAAGAGTACACTACTTTCCACCTCTTCACTGAAAATGCATGTGTTAAAGTGATACAGAGTGAGGCAATGGTGTGATTCTGAGAAACACTACCACCAAAAAACAAAGAGCTATTTTATGTCAGGACACTTTCAGCTGCAAATAATAGAAAATTCGACTAGAAGTTGCTTAAAGAATAAGGAAAATGTATATTCCACATAACAAGAAATGTGTAGGTAGGAGTTTCAAGCTTAGTTAATCCTTTATTCTACTGTAAGCTTACATACTTTAAAATTTTTTTAAGTTTATTTATTTTGAGAGAGACAGAGAGAGTGAACAGGGGAGGGGCAGAGAGAGAGAGGGAGAGAGAGAATCCCGACCAAGCAAGCTCCACACTGTCAGCACAGAGCCCGACCCTGAGGTCAGACTCATGAACTGTGAGATCATGACCTGAGCCAAAAGTAAGAGTTGGACACTTAACCGACAGAGCCACCCAGGCACCCCTACGCACTCTTTAATTAATAGACTTATTTTTGAGCAGTTCTAGGTTTACAGAAAAATTGAGATGAAAGCACAGAGAGTTCCCATCAACTCCCTCACCTAAGCCCCTAACAGTTACCCTGGTTATTTGTTTGGATCACTTTATTTTATTTTTTCAGCACGGTAAGTGTACTCTTTCATCCCCATCCCTGTTTCCCCCACCGCCCCACCCTAACCCCTCCGGTAACCATCAGTCTGTTCTCTGTAGTTGAGAGAACTTGTCTCTTTTTCTCTTTTTTTTTTCCCTTTGCTCCCATGTTTTGTTTCTTAAAATCCATATATAAGTGAAATCATATGGTACTTGTCTTTCTCTGACTTATTTCACTTAGAATTATACGCTCTAGCTCCATCCATGTTGCTGCATGGATTTCATTCTTTTTTATGACTGAGTGATATTCCATTGTATATATATATATCATATCTTCTTTATCCATTCAATCAGTGGACACTTGGGCTGATTCCATAAGTTGGCTTTTATAAATAATTCTGCAATGAACATAGGAGTGCGTGTATCCCTTTGAATTAGTGTCTTTGTATTTGGGGGGTAAATATCCAGTAATGCGATTACTGGATCATAGGGTAGTTCTATTTTTAAGTTTTTGAGGAAACTCCAGACCATTTTCCACAGTGGCTGCACCAGTTTGCATTCCTACCGACAGGGCGTGAGGGCTCCTTTTTCTCCACATCCTTGCCAATACTTGTTTCTTGTGTTGTTGATTTTAGCCATTCTGACAGATGTGAGGTGATATCTCATTGTGGTTTTGATTTGTATTTCCCTGACGATCGGTGATGTTGAGCATCTTTTCATGTGTCTGTTGGCCATCTGGATGTCTTCTTTGGAGAAATGTCCAACCGTGTCCTCTGTAATTTTGTAATTGGATTTTGTAATTGGATTATTTGTGTTCTGGGTATTGAGTTGCATCATTCTTTATATATTTTGGGTACTAACCCTTTATCAGATATGTCATTTGCAAGTATCTTCTCCCAATCACCCCTTTTATTAACATCTTGCATTGGTGTGGTTCATTTGCTATAATTGGTGCACCAATGTTAAGACATTATTATTGACTAAAATCCATAATTTACATTAGGGTTCACATTTGGTGGTGTATATCCTATGAGTTTTGACAGATGTATAATGATATGTGGTCATCATTACAGTGTCATACCGAATAGTTTCACTGTCCTAAAAATGCCCTGTGTTCCACCAATTCATCCCTCTCTCTCCACAATCCCCTGTCGAACACTGATCTCTTTATTGTCCCAATAGTTTTGCCTTTTCCAGAATGTCATATAGTCAGAGTCATACAGTATGCAGACTTTTCAGATTGGCTCCTTTCACTAAGCAATATGCATTTAAGATTTCTCTCCACATCACAGCACCTGGGTGGCTCAGTTTAAGCGTCTGACTCTTGATCTCCACTTAGGTCCTGATCTAAGGGTCGTGAGTTGAATTTCCATGTTGGGCTCCACACTGGGCGTCGAGCCTACTTAAACAAAAAAAAAAGGTTTCTCTATGTCTTTTCATAACTTGATGGTGCATTTTTTATTATTATTTTTAATGTTTATCTATCTTAGAGAGAGAGAGAGAGAGACAGAGCATGAGCCAGGGAGGGGCAGAGAGAGAGACACACACATAGAATCCAAAGCAGGCTCCAGACTTTGAGCTGTCAGCACAGAGCCTGATGCAGGGCTCGAACTCATGAACCGTGAGATCATGACCTGAGCTGAAGTTGGACGCTTAACCGACTGACACACCAGGAGCCCCAGTGCATTTCTTTTTTTGTAATGTTTATTTATTTATTGTGAGAGAGGGAACATGAGTGGGGGAGGGGCAAAGGGAGAGGGAGAGAGAGAAAATCCCAAGCAGGCTCAGAGCAGAGCTCAACACAGGCTCCATCCCATAAACTGCAAAATCATGACCTGAACTGAAATCAAGAGTCAGACGCTTAACTGACTGAGCCACCCAAGCTCCCCAGAGAGCTCCTTTCTTTTTATCACCAAATAATATTCCTTCCGTTGCCTGGATGTCCGCCATTTGTTTCTCCATTCACCAACCAAAGGACATCTGGTTTACCTCCAAGTTTTGGCAAATACAAATAAAACTGCTATAGACATTCATACGCAAGTTTTCGTGTATACGTAAGCTTTCAAATCATTGAGTAAATACCAAACACTATTGTGGGATCATATAGTAAGAATGCGTTTAGTTTTGTAAGACATTCCCCAATTGTAAGGAGAGTTCGTGTTGTTCCATATCCTCATTAGCACTTGGTGTTGTCAGTGCTTTGGGTTTTAGCCATGCTAAGGGATATGCTGAAGGATACGCAGTGGTATCTCATTGTTATTTTAATTTGCAATTCCCTAACGTCAGGTGATGTAAAACATCTTTCCGCATACTTATTTGTTACATGCGTATCTTCGTTCTTCAAGTGTCTGTTCAGATATTTTGCTCATCTTTAACCGGGTTGTTTCTTATCATTGAGTTTTAAGAGTTCTTTGTATATTTTGGATAACAGTCTTTGGTCAGACGTGTCTTTTGTAAATATTTTCTCCCAGTCTGTGGCTTGTCTTTTCATTATCTTTGTATAGTATCTTTCACAGGGTAGAAATTCTTTTGATTTGAATGAAGTCCTGTTTATCTTTTTTTTTTTTTTTCTTTTCACAGATTGTACTTTTTGGGTGTCATATCTAAAAACTTATCACCGAACCCAAGGTCACCTAGACTTTCTCTTGTTATCTTGAAGCAATTTCACACTTTTGCATTTTACATGTAGGTCTATGACACAATCTGGGTATTATTAATTAGTATTACTCTCCGCAAATGCCTGTTTTAATTATTGCACTGTTGACTGTTCTCTATTTTACATTATAAATGGCACTCTGAGAACTAGATTTTCCTCTTTCTATTCCGCAGGTTCTCCTGATTTCCTTCCATGGGTATTTTTCCTACAGTAATCCTTTTAAAACATCCGTAGTGTTTGGACCTGTGCAGTGACTTCTTTACCATGAGCATATTATGCAATTTGTAAGATTCCACACTTACAACTGCGGAATAAGTTAGGCCCTAAAAGAAACTAACTTAGTATGTGTCTAGCTCAATATGTAGTACCCAACCGCAGTGAAGGTGCACAGCTAAAAAGCTGTGAAGATTCAGAAAGGTCCCTCAGATGGAACATTCAGAGAAAGCATGGTGCTCTAAGGGAGCTTCAGCTGGTACCATGCTATTAATGAAGCTGCCCTTGCCCTTTGCAGCCTAACACACATGGTGACAGGTGGGGAAACTACAAATAGCCTTGGCCTAAGAATGGAAAAAATGATAAGCTGGGGCCAAGGCTTTGAAAGTGACTTAATGACAGGAATGCAAGGGGCAGGCCTGACTATACAGAAGAGTGTGTTATAGGTCTCCCAAAGAACCTTCGATTGCGGAGGACTTTGGCCACAATCCACCCTCAGGCTGGCTGCTTAGACAAGGGTAGTAACCTACGAGCCTCAGTTCTGTGACGGTGCTGAGATCCATGGTCCATACGCTGTGTCTCAGGAGTACCAGCTTCTTAAAAACATCAGTCTTTGTCGTTATACCAGACTGAACCACTTTGAACTGAACGTTTCCTGGGCCGATCACACACTGTGCTGGTTCTTGCTGGGCTTTGATGCTATGAGAGGGTGGAAAGCAGCTTAACTCACCTGTCAGCTGGATCACATTACCTGAAGGCCAAGTAAAAGGCCACGGATGGGGGATTTAAGAGCTCTGGGTTTTAATCCCGGCTCCACTTGTCGACTCATTGAACACTTTTGGCGTTTTGATTTCCTCATCGTTAAAATTGGGATATGAGCTGTCTCTACTGGGAAGGTGACTATGAGTAATTAGTGAAATAGACCCCTTGGTGCTCCGTAAATTATTCCACGGAGGAACACGTGAACTCTAGGCCTCACTCTGCTTCACCCTGCCCTTACTGCCCTCAAACTGTGAGATAGTTAGGCTACACGACCCCCGAGACAGGTTCCGTTCCAAAATTGGCCATTTCGGCCACTGCCACCCAAAACGTGGCGGTGGTTTTCAAACTTGTGCGAGAGACAGAATCAGCTGCAGGGTCTGCTCAAACACAGATTGGGGTCCAAGATTGGGCATTTCTAACACGTTCCCAGGTGTTGTTGATGCTGGTCCCCAAGGGACCTCACACAGCTGAGACCCACTAGCTGGTGGTAGCTGAGAAAACCCTGGAGGAAGGAGAGTTGGTGGATAAAGCTTACCGGTAGTCTGGCCATTTCAAGAGCATCTGTGCAGACCCACAGGCCACCCTTCCCTCCGAAGGGTCTCGTGCTTGGTTAGCGCCCTGCTGTCAGCAACCACTTGAATTTCTTTGTTTTTGAACAAGAGACCCTGCATTTCCACTTTGCATTGGGTCCCCTAAATTATGTAGCCGGTCCTGTTCATAGTTTGGGTTTTACAAATAAACTGTGGATGAATGAGCAAGGCTCATTTTGGAAAGCCACCTTAAAAACTACTAAGAACCTTTAAGCTGGTTCTACACCCAGTGAAACGGGCTTATTTAGAAATTATTCTTTTAGTTACAGGCATTTTGCCGGTCTGCTGATCCACCAGGAGAGTCCAGCAGGTAAGCCGTCAGGCTTGTCCAAAACCGGGCAGGGTGAGAGGTGCTGTGTCATTCACCTTCTGTTAGGACTTCTCCCCATTCTTCTGCTGCCTCTCCTCTGCACACCCAGTGGGCTTTCCTCACTGTCCCAGGCGGAAATACTTTAATAGGCTCAAGCAGGAATGTGTGCATGTCAAAATAATACCTCCAGGGAGAAAGCAATATCACTATCTAAGTATACATATTTTTTGAGAAGAGAGGACTTTGCCCTTTGAATCGTAGCACGCAGAGCGCTGCCTTCCCAGCCTGTCTCTGAGACCGGACCGCCACACGATCTTACCCGTAAGAGGAGAGATCCTTTAGGAGCCTAACTTAAAAAAGTTCACCCAAGTGAGACCAACAACACAACTAAGCCAACCGTTAGCAGAGCAGAGTCAGAGCTAGGGAAGCAAAATGAAGACACCCACTTCTTTTTTTAGGATGGGATTTCCTACACTGACATACCTCTTGACTTGTTTTCCTTTGGTCAGAGCTGATAATAGTACACGGGTTTTATGTGGTCCCATCCTTGTGCACGTCGGCAGTGGAGGGCAGTATAAAGCCCAAAATCCATTTATTTGCTTCCCCAGGATGCCTGGCATTTCCCTAATTAGAAACACACAACCTGGCCAAGTTTGGCCAAGAAGACAAAAAGAATGGGAGGCTGAAAGAGCCATGGCCTGAATTAAGATTTTATCAGACTGTCTGAGGAAGATTCTCGGTTTCAAAGAGGTAGCCAGGGGACTTGTGGACACGCACTGAGAACGGAGTGATACGGCCGGCCAATGTGGAGACACCAGTTTTAGTGAGGGGTTAGTGGAAACATGAGATGTTGGCAGACTAGAAAGGAAGGAAGTAGTTAGCTCTCGTCTAACATGGGCTCAAACATGGACTCTCATCTAAGGCACTGAAAACAATACTGAGCAATTCAACCTTGTTTTCCTCTGAGGGATGTGTACCCAGGGCCCCACTGTTTGTATACAGGGAGACTTTTGATTTAGAAAAGAGATCCTCTTCTTAGGACACTTTGCAGCCATAGACCAGGAAATGTCCCCCATGAGCACACCAACTCGTGGTGCCCTGAAGTAAATGACCCTCCTCGGTTCTGTGTTTGCACGACTTAGCCAGCCTTTAGATACAGGCCCCCTCTAAGGATCTGGGCTCTCGGAGATTTTTGACAGATATGTCTTTTAGCTACTCTCTCTTCGGGGGTGACATCTACAGATCATTGCCGAGAATTAATATTACCGCATATTGACCTTTGTATGGTTGTGGAATAAGGACTCAAAGGAACATAGAATCACTATTAATCATTACTTCCTCCCAGGATGATTGTGGGATCCTACCCACTTCCTGTGGAGAACGAACAACCCCACCCAACTGACTTTCCCAAAGAGCAGCACCAAAGATATCACTTCCTCCCTTCAAAACTTTTCTGTGGTTTCCATTGTTTGCCTAATTAACCGCAACCTTTTACCCAGCCCTATAGTACTGGCATGATGCAGGGCTCGAACTCATGAACTGCAAGATCATCACCTGAGCCGAAGTCGGATGCTCAGCCAACTGAGCCCCTCAGGTGCCCCGCAACACACATTTTTTGGGAACTGCACCATGTAGGCCTTGGTACCTACTGTTACATTTAATCCCCTTATCAAAACCAAGGCAATTTAACAAAAAGGAAAGATAATTTTACTTAACAGGTGCAATATAAAATTACAACAATATATACACAACAAAGGCAAACAGAAACCTATCTTAGCGTATAGTTTCTTATTTTTATTTGATAAATTTTTATTCATTTTCGTTTTGGTCAACCCAAGTTTTTTTTTAATGTTTATTTATTTTCAGAGAGAGCACATGAGTGTGAGCACATGCACACACAGAGGAGGGGCAGAGAGAGAGGAGGAAGGGAATCCCAAGCAGGCTCTAAGCTATCAGCACAGAGCCCAATGCAGGGCTCGAACTCATGACCTGAGCTGAAATCAAGAGTCAGATGCTTAACTGACTGAGCCACCCAGGCGCCCTTGGTCAACCCAGTTCTTCAGTTGTTGTTTTTTTTAAGATTTTATTTTAACCAATCTCCACAACCCCGAGATCAAGAGTTGTATGCTCCACCAACCGAGCCAGTTGGGACCCCCACCAAGTTCTCAAATTTAAAGAAAATTATTTTTAAAAACCTAAAAAGTTAGACAATTCTATCCATTAAATTATCATTTTCTTAAAGTTAAAAAATAGTCACTATTCTCTGAGTTTTCCAGCAGAACACCTAAATTCAGCATGGGGAGCAACAGGGCTTTGGCAGGAGCATAGACTGAGAGCCACTTCAGGAGGTGGGCTCTACACGATATTTGTGGAGAATGTAAGACACTTTCCAAAAGAAGGTGACCAAAAATAGAAGCCAGAATCAAAATTCAATCAAACCAAGTCATAAGAGGATTAAAAATTTATATCAGTACGTCTGCACTTGGGTAAGATGTATCATCCAAGCCAACAAGATATTACTTTGGTTCCATCCAAGAGTTGGCTTTTATTCTACAGCACAGGGATAGTTGAACACACCAGTCACCTTTGAAGTTTTGTGCTTTTCAAAAGATGTCTAAGCATACGGGGCATTAACAGCATCACTTGTACCAAAGATATACAGACTCCAGAAAGGGAAATCTGGCCACGAGTTACAATTTTGACTCCTCCTGTCCTGTAACAGTTTTGTCTCCCCTGAGTCAGAACCCAATGCATTTCTTCCATTAAAGGTTCTTATGCTGCAGCAGGGGCACTCGGGTGGCTCAGTCGGTTGAGCGTCTGACTCCGGCCGGCCCAGGTCCTGATCTCATGGTTAGTGGGATCGAGCTCTGTGTCGGGCTCTGTGCTGACAGCTTGGAGCCTGCAGCCTGCGTCAGATTCTGTGTCTCCCTCTCTCTCCCCCTCTCTGCTTGTGCTCTGTCTCTCTCTGTCTCTCAAAACGTGAATAAACGTTTAAAAAAAAAAGGTTCTTATGCTGCAACAGCTTTGAAACTCAAAGATAAGCCTCTGTATACAGAAGACGGCCCAAAGGGAGACTTCTCACAAATTGTGCCCAATGCCTGTTCCCACAGGTGGACAGTGTATTTGAGAATGAGGACAGGGTGAGAAAAAACAGAGGACCTGGCCTGTGTATAGCTCCTGAGAGAATAAAAGCAAATGCTGTCTTCCGGTTGTCCCAGAGGAAAGGTTGAATATGTTAGGAAAGTTGCAAGCTGACTTTGTGTTGTCATTTGGGAGGCAGAGGAAAGTTAGCTGTGTTCACATCAAATTCAGGCAATGTCTGCTGTTTTCAAAAGAATGGAGACAAGAATAATCTAAACCCTCAAGTCACATGAAGGTGGTGGATCCCATCTTCACTGGTTCTTAGGAACTAGAAAAAAGTTTCAACTTCTTACTCCCTTTGATAGCAATGAGAATTCATATCTGAAAACACGCCTTCCTTATGGAACTCATTATAATGATGTTTAAAGTATCAGGTAACCAGATTGCTGTCTCGTGGTGTCACCTGCTGATTTTAACCTGCTCTTACATTCAGACCCAGAGGGTTAGCAGAGGCTGCCGGAAGAATGTTGAGTCTGTTTTCCGTGTCATCCCTGTGCCAACCAGACTCTGCCCTTGTCTCTGTGAGCCGAGCCAAAAGGAGAAAAACAATATTTTGCATACAGCTTTTCAGGAGATGATTATCTCATCCTAACAGACTGCTGGAGTTGAAATGAAAATTGCAATTCTGTGTTTTTGTGTGAAAGAACCACTAATGAATGGTTTTGTTGTTTTCATAAACAAACGTAAAAAAATCTGGCTGCAACATTGCAAAAGGAAGGGAGAGTGAAAAAAGGAGCCATATAAAGTGCAGCATGAAGAATGTTCTTTACCATCATCACCATCCACAGTCATTTGTTCATAGGGCGGCCAGATTTTTTTTTATATAATTTTTTTTTCAACGTTTATTTATTTTTGGGACAGAGAGAGACAGAGCATGAACGGGGGAGGGGCAGAGAGAGAGGGAGACACAGAATCGGAAGCAGGCTCCAGGCTCCGAGCCATCAGCCCAGAGCCTGACGCGGGGCTCGAACTCACGGACCGCGAGATCGTGACCTGGCTGAAGTCGGACGCTTAACCGACTGCGCCACCCAGGCGCCCCAGATTTTTTTTTATATAAATGGTTCTTTTTTAAAAGTTTATTATATTATTATATTGTATATATTATTATATATTATATTTATACTATACATATTATTATATATTATATTGTATATATTATATTATTCTTATTATAAGAGACAGCACGAGTGGGGGAGGAGCAAAGAGAGAAACAATCCCAAGCAGGCTCCGTGCTGCTGGTACAGAGCCTGATGCGGGGTTCAAACCCATGAGGCCGTGAGATCATGACCTGGGCCAAAACCAAGAGTCAGATGCTGAACTGACTGAGCCACCCAGGCGCCCCCTCTCAGCTAAAATTCTTAAATACAAACTCCTGGACCAGGTGGACCAAGGAAGTGACACGTGTTAAGTCACATCTTAGGATGACTCTCCAAGGAGCTGCAGAGCAGGAAGAAACCACAACACAGGCAGACTGTAGTACTTGAGCTTGGAGTGTTGTGCTATAGGGAGGAATTTGCATGGCAAACCTTTTTTAAATAACTTTTTAAAAAATTTACTTATTTATTTATTTATTTTTGAGATAGAGAGAGAGGAAGAGAGAGAGAGTGGGGGCGAGGAGGGGCAGAGAGAGAGGGCAACACAGAATCCGAAGCAGGCTCCAGGCTCTGAGCTGTCAGCACAGAGCCCGACGCGGGGCTTGAACTCACGGACCATGAGATTATGACCTGAGCCGAAGTCGGACGCTTAACCGACTGAGCCACCCAGGCGCCCCCTGGTACATTGTCATAGTACACTGAAAGGATATCTCTGTATAATGGCATTTTTACTAGTTCCGTGATATAGGAAAGCTATCATTAATTTTATACATGTAATTATATACATGATAACTAAATATTTTCTAATTAAACATAGATACCAAATCATCTAGCAAATTACATTTCTAATTACACACCAATCGAGAGTATGTATTTATAGCATATTACCATATTTACTAATTATATTGAACATATAATTTTCCCACACATGAGATACATCACTCCCACTGCTACTGTTGCTTTCTCTTACCTTTTTATTCTCCTTCTTGTTCTCCTTACTCTTCTCCTCCCTCTCCTCCACCTCGTTTCCCTCCTCCTTCCTCTTCATTACTATTATTAACCATAATAAAAGGAGTATTCAAGTTCCGAGACTCCCTTCCTTATAGTAATCCTTCTAGATAAAATATTCCCTTAGGTTTGGGAATTAGCTTTTAGCCTGTGTCTCCTGTCAACCTAGAAGAAACCCTTTAATCTCCTCTCTTTGTCCAGTGTTTTTCTCTCTCTCTGTACTATTTCCTTTTTCCAATACCAAATTACATGTAAAAAACAGTTCTAACTCATGTCAAGATAAATCTCGGGTTTGAGTTTGTGAAGGCCTCGAAGGGCACTGGAAGCCGGTACCTGAGTGTTCTGAAATTCAGTGGATCCTTGCCACCCTTCTCTTACCACTCTTTTCTTTGTGTGGCTGGGGCATGGGGAGGAAATAAGGCCAGCATCCTAGGTTAGATTCCCAGGTACACCAGTCAGACCCATTAATTTCCATGCTTTTAATCCAGACCCACCTTCCCAGGAGAAAGGAAGCAAGAGGGAAGGCTAAATGGATCAGCACCTGGGTGAAGGGAGGGGAAGCACCAGGGGCTGCTCTCTTCCCTCAGGTGTCTCACTGGAATTGGCAAAGATACGGTATTTAAAACAGTCTGCATAGACAGGCTATGCTTACCCTTCTGCTCCTCCTTGGCTTTGCTCATGCGGTGCACAAGAGTTCAACCTTCCGGAAAAGCCACGAGAGAGAGAGAGAGAGAGAGAGAACGAATCCTGGCTATTGAGGTAAAAAATCCTGCAACAGAATCAGACACCAACCAGAGTCACATGTGCCAGCAAAAGCAGCCGAGGGTCAGACCAAGAGAGGCTGATGTGAGGGACTGCCTCGAGCTTCTGGTCCCAGAAGTGTTGTTCTATGGGTAGGGTTGCGTGGGAAGGTCGCCATTCCCAGAGGGGCTGGGGTTTGGCTGGGGCGCGAGGAAGAGGGGGTTGGTGCCAGAGCCCTTCCCTCTGCTCTGCCCTACAGCCTGTCTCTGGAGCCCAAACGGGGCCACTCTTGCCACAGTAGGGGAGCCAGTTCCCTCAGCTTCCGCCCACCAGCTGCCCCGTCACCAACTCTCAAACAAAACACACACACTCCTTCCGCAGCACATATTTGCTTTTTGCGTGTTGTCGAATGTGTCGTCGCTGCTGTTGTTTTTAGGCACACATAGCCCTGAGAATATGTAGAGAAAAAAGTGAATAAGATATTTTTCTCCAGCAACCAAAATCTGTGGCACGAAACTTCACCTGCAACATACGGGACTTTCTGAGCTTCTAGGGTAACTGTACCCATTGGCAATGCTTCCAGACACTGAGAACAGAAAGTCATGCTAACAAGAGCTTAAACAGATAGCATTTATTTTCATAATGTGACAAAAATAATGGGGAGTCTGCACAACGATGCTGTCTAAGCCGGTTTGCCCACTCCACCATCCAAAAGGGCCACCTGCTTGGCCTCTCACCGTTGCCATACGACTGCCTCAGCTCCAGGCATTCAAGGCAAGAGGGAGAGGAGGGGGTGACACCAGGGTAGTCGTCTCTCCCACCTCTACCTTTGGTCGGGAAGCAAAAGCTTTCTCAGCAGCAACTCCCACCCACTTCCTTTTATGTCTCATTAGGGAGAACTAAGACACAAGAGCACTTCTGGTTACCAAGTAGGCCAGGAAAGCGAACATCTGCTTGTTTGCTTGTTTCCTCCAGTTTCCACAGTGGGAAGCAGACAAGGGGATGGGGTTTGGGAACAGCTATTGGGTCCCAGGGCTCCCCCGCAGGGGGGCCAAAGCACAAGTTACTGTGCAGAAACAGTGACCCGTCAGGGCAGCTGAACGGAGCCTCAGGCGAGTGGTTTCTGGCCTCAAGCCCAACCTTGTTCACCTCCGTGGGCTCACAGGGTAGCAGGAGTTGCCACACTTTCTGGTCTCAAGACCACCCCCTTGTACTCTCTTAAAAATTGAGGAATCATAAAGAACTTTTCTTTATCTAGCTGGTATCTGTTAATATTTACCATATTAGATATTGAACCTGAGAAATTATCTTACTTCGTTTTAAAATCACAATAATAAGCCCGCTACACATGAATATCAGTTAAACACAAAGAACATATTTTTATGAGACATAACTATATTTCCAAAGAAATTGATAGGTACAGGGGAGCCTGGGTGGCTCAGTCAGTGAAGCGTCCAATTTTGGCTCAGGTCATGGTCTCGAAGTTCATGAATTCGAGTCCTGTGTCAGGCTCTGTGCTGATAGCCTGGAGCTTGCTTCCAATTCTGTGTCTCCCTCTGTCTCTCCCTCTCCCTCGTTCATGCTCCGTCTATCTCTCTCTCAAAAGTAAAGAAACATTTAAAAATATATAAGAAATTAGTGGGTGCAGTGGCATTGTTTTGCATTTTTGTACATCTCTTTGTCGTATATCTTAATGGAAGGCAATTGGAATCTCCTATCTGGTCCTGTGATCTGTTTCATTTTCTCACACCATAAGGCTTCCAGAAAACTTCCACATACACTTGCAGAGATGCGTTTGCCAAAGGCAAATACCGACTAATATTATTATAAAACTAGTTTTGACCTCACAGACCCCCGACAGGGTCTCAGGATCACTTCGAGAACCCTCGCGGTGCAGACTTGATCATTCATTGAGAAGCCCCGATTTCACCAACGAAGAGGATCTGCCACGGTCCCCATTTCCAATTTTGAGCTTTGCCTTTTATTTGTAGAACTAAATGGCCAACTCAGGCGTTAGTCTCAGAATTCAGGAATCGTCTTCTCCCCGGTTATGTGTGATTCTTCTTGTAGTTCTCACCAAACAGAAACCTGCCAGCAGTTCTGGAAACACAGGCTAAAATTTTGGTTCCCCTTATGCGCATTTAGATTTCAAAGGTCATGGGGTCTTTTCAGTCAGGGCTCAAATAAATGAGGTCTGTTCTTGTTCTCTTCCGAGGAGTACCTGCAAGAAGGAAGGATCCCTCCTGGGCTCACAGCACAGGAAAGAGGTGGCAATGAGTGGAAAGGTGGGCGCCGGAAGGATGAATCTACTTCTGCCTTTATCCTTTTGCTCCAGGCTTTCTTGATGTGTGTCTACGCCGCTATCCCATTCTACGGGGATTATGGAAGGCACAGTTGATGACACCCAAATTCACACTCTAAATCTTCGACAGCTCCAAGAATTAAACCTAAGACTCTCCGTCAACTGTTGTCAACATTTAATTATATGCGGCTCATTCTCATTATACTGTTCATCCTCGTTAGCCAGTCCCTTATAACCCGTGAGAGTTCAAGGGGCAACACGTGGGACGCAGGCCCAGGACTTCCGATATCTTCCGTGTGATGTCCCCCAAGTGCTTTAGAGGTTAATGCTGAAATATCAGACCACTGTGGGCAAATAGCAAGGAGAGTAGAGAGGCCCTCCGTCGGCCTCTCAGCCCTGTGGTGAAGAGGCTTCCTGGGTGTTTGTAGACAGGGATTTGGAATCCCCCCGGAGAGCTTTCTCGAACTGCACTTGCTGCTTCCTACCCCACCCCCCTGGAGTCAGATCTCTCCCCACCCCCACCGTGGTTGGAAATCACTGATCCAGGCTGTTAGGAAAGAGCTTTATTAAATTTAAATTTAGCAGACGAGGTTGTGGATAACCCTATCTCTGTTTCTGGAAAACAACTGCTTACTATTCTAACACCCCAGAAACCTGGCAACCGGCTAACGGAGGCCTGGCAGGCAGACTTCGGCTCCCAAAGCCTTTGTGCAGCTGCCGCGTAAGGGACCCCCACCCTGCCCACTCCCACCTGCCCAGCCTGGTGTTCGGGTCAGAAGGGGCACACGACCTAGGACTCCTCAGGACCCAAATGGGCAGCCGAGCCTATTTTTGATGATCCTGAGGATTATTAAGAAAGGAAATTCCACAGAGTCCATGTAGTGTCTGAAAAGTATTTTGTTCCACTGCTTTCTTTTTTTGTCCCTCCCATTCTATTTCTGTATTTCCCTCTTTTACGTTGATGGGTCTGGAACTGAAGGGCAATAACGTGAAAGTGATTGTCCTCAAGAGATGTTCCTGGGTGGAAAATCGGATCACTTACAAGCCCTGCCGCCACTGATGAGACGACAGTCTGGGAGACTCTGCAGGAAGATTCGCAGGATAATTGGAGCTCTTGCCATTCAGAGTGGGGATTTTTATTCTATTGCCACTCACACTGGGGAAAATGGGATGTGGGTTATAGCTGCATGGGTACTGTGGCTGAATTGTTGCCAAACACTGAGAAGCCACCTTGCTCACCCCTTCTTTTTGAAACATTTGCTGCAGGCAAAGCCCTGTGGGTAGACCCTCTTCTAAATCACACACACACACAGTACGTGACACTTGGTAATAGAGGGGTATTGGAGTGGACAGGAGGGACAAAACAGTCATGATATCTCTAGTCACACAGACATGCCATGCCGCGTGATCTCCGCAGCTAAAATGAGCTTCTAGAAGCTGGATGGAATGGAAAGTGATGACGTGGGTGCCTGGGTGATAGGGTAACCTCAGAGGATGTTCACAGCCAGTGCTACACAAGCCAAACGGACTGGGACGAGGTGCTCGTGACGGCATCACGGACAATGTTATGCAGTCGCATGTTGTTCCAGCTTGAAGTGCCCAGTCTAGCGAGCCTACTTGTTACGGAGGAAATAAAATAAAGCTTGCAAACTTCATCAGTATTTGATGTTGGAAAGGTGGCCTGGGAGAGAATAGAGTTTATGGGTTTAAAGGGTGAGTACGTGGGACACCCGGGTGGCTCAGTCGGTTGAGCGTCCGACTCAGATCATGATCTCAGGGTCATGGGATCGAGCCTTGAGTCAGGCTCCACGCTGAGCATGAAGCCTGCTTGGAATTCTCTCTCTTTCCCTCCACCCCTCTCCCCTGCTCATGCTCTCTCTCTTACACTCTAAAAAAACCACAAAATTTTGGGGCGCCTGGGTGGCTCAGTTGGTTGGGCATCCAACTTTGGCTCAGGTCATGATCTCGCGGTCTGTGAGTTCAAGCCCCATATCGGGCTCTATGCTGACAGCTCGTAGCCTGGAGCCTGCTTCAGATTCTGTGTCTCCCTCTCTCTCTACCCCTCCCTGGCTCACACTCTGTCTCTCCCTCTCTCAAAACTAAATAAACATTTAAAAAAATGTTTTTAATATAAAATTTAAAAAGTAAATAAAGGGTGAGTATATTTTAGCAAAATGTGTCCAAACCCATCTCTTTTGTGATTGTCTTTAACATGTTTGTTCAGCAGACCATATACGAGTCAACAAATACCTATGGAGTCTCTACTATGGTCAAGGCATGTGCTAAAGTCAGACAAATATACAAAGATAAAACTGACATGGGACCTGCCCTAAAGAGGATTGCAAGCAAGCAGGAGAGGAAATATACGTAAAGAACTATTCTACACGTCCACATTTAAATATAGATTTCTGCAGCTGAATGTCTCCCCGTAGCAGCCACAGTACCTTCTATTCAGTAAGTTATGTAGAAATGAAGAAATCATACATACACGAATAGGGTGATTTTTTGAAACTTTTTAAGTTCCAGTTAGTTAACATGCAGTGTAGTATCAGTTTCAGGTGTACCATACAGAGATTCAACATTTCCAGACAACACCTGGCACCCATCTCAGGTGCGCTCCTTAATCCCCCTCCCATATTTCACCCATCCCCCCACCCACCTCCCCTCTGGTACCATCAGTTTGTTCTCTGTAGTTAAGAGTCTGTTTCTTGATTTTTTCTGTGTCTCTTTTTTTCCCTTTTGCTTGTTTGTTTTGTTTCTTAGATTCCACATATGAGTGAAGTCATATGGCATTTATCTTTTTCTGACTGACATATTTAGCTTAGCATAATACACTCTAGCTCCATCCACATCATTGCAAATGGCAAGATTTCATTCTTTTTTATGACTGAGTAATATTCCATTATACACACACACACACACACACACACACACACACATATATAGATATATAGATATTCTTTATGTATTCATCAGTCAATGGATGCTCAGTCAGTTTCCATAAGGTGGCTATTATAGATAATGCTGCTATAGCATATGGTGATTTTTATGGAGGATGCACAGAAAATCCCAACCCCCTCCCCAGAATTACAGAAGCCAGGGAAAGAGTCTAGAACCTTCTTTTTTTTTTAATTTTTTTTAAACGTTTATTTATTTTTGGGACAGAGAGAGACAGAGCATGAACGGGGGAGGGGCAGAGAGAGAGGGAGACACAGAATCGGAAACAGGCTCCAGGCTCTGAGCCATCAGCCCAGAGCCTGATGCGGGGCTTGAACTCCCGGACCGCGAGATCGTGACCTGGCTGAAGTCGGACGCTTAACCGACTGCGCCACCCAGGCGCCCCTAGAACCTTCTTTTTAATAGATATTAGTTGCTGGTATAACAAAATAGTGAAGTGTAGTGCTCAAAAAAAAAATCAACAGACCCTATTTATAAGCTTATTTATAGCTCCTTATATAGTAGAGTGAATGATGTCTCAGTGGCTGATTCTGTAAAGTAAGTACACACACCCTTGTCATTCTGCAGGAAATTCTACAGGGTTGGCAGAGCAGAAGAAGCTGGAACTCGTGGTTTTCCCATTCATGGTTCTCTGTAGCTAAATGGTTAGTTTTCCACACCATTCCCTGCAACCCATCCCAGGCCTGAGGAGAGCGGATATGCAAATATGGAAAATTCATTGAGTCAGAGATACATAGGGGGATTTTCTTGGCTGTTGATTCTGTCAATAAAGTGAGAACAAGACATGCGAATTTTACTGAGAACATGGTCAAGTATAAGGTTTCTCCAAGGCAGTAAGTACTTCAGTGTTTCAATTCTATGAAAAAATACTGGTGTTGCATAACCAAATCATTTTCATATTTTAAACCTCTTAAAATATCTACGAGGGTTTTTTTTTACATTTATTTATTTTTGAGAGAGAGAGAGAGAGAGAGTAAGACAGAGCACGAGTGAGGAAGGAGCAGAAAAGAGGAGACACAGAATCTGAAGCAGGCTCCAAGCTCTGAGCTGTCAGCACAGAGCCTGATGTGGGGCTTGAACTCACAAACTGCGAGATCATGACCTGAGCCTAAGTTGGCACTTAACCGACTGAGCCACCCAGGCACCCCTACAAGTGTTATTTTTACATCATGCTATTCATTTATAAGGTTTTAATAATTAAACTGACTCCATAAATTAAATTCAAGCAGTTATTTCTTTTTTTTAATGTTTATTTTGAGAGAAAGAGAGTGCAAACATGTGCACGTGTGAATGGGGGAGGGGCAGAGAGAGAGGGAGAGAGAGAATCCAGAGCAGTGTCCATCCTGTCGGAGCAGACCTGGATGCCGGGCTTGATTCTGAACTGTAAGATCATGACCTGAGCTGAAATCAAGAGCCAAGCGCTTAACTGACTAAGGAGTTACCTCTAATAATAACAAAATGAGATTGTGGTGGAGAAGGGGAGTGTGCAATCCAAAACCTCTATTGTGCTGTCTTAGGAAAACAATGCGTAGAAACAGAACTTCTCTAGAAGTTTGGTGAGATGTCTTGAAAACAAATTTGAAATGTGTCCTCTAAACTTCTTAATACTTAAAAAAAATGACTAGCAAACTTGTGGCCACTCTTTCGGTCACACCGTGTGGGAGCCATTCTTCCCACTAACGGCCAATGCCACTCCTATGGGAGCCCATCAGCACTTGGCTCTGCACCTCAGAAGTCACTGTGATAGAACCACGACATTAGGTTCTCTGCCTTCCTGTCTGCTGGGAGGCTCCCATCATGCACTGCTGGTCCCTGCCTGCAGTACATTGACCTATGCTGCTCATTTGTGCCTGCCCCTCCAAACTGAGTAATTCCAGAGATTCCCTTTCCCTTGCTCCATAACACTGGAGTGGTTTACGTGCATGTGCGTGCATGCGTGCATGCGCACACACGCACACACACAACACACACACACACACACACACACATAAACACACACATACTTTGCTCTTTCTTGTTCTGTTCCTTTGCCATTGCAGGCTCATTGTGGCATAGGACTGTGTCTGAGCTCAGCCAGTCCTGTCTACCACATGACACCTCCTCCCCAACCTCCTCTCCTGGTTCTGGTAAGAATATCTGATGGAAATAAGACCTTCAGTGGAGGATAGGGAGAGACAGAGACAGGAAGAGTTTCCCTCTCCTCCTCCCTGCAGCCCCTCTGCTTCTCCCACACCAATACTAGTCCCTGGTATTGAATATAGAGAGGGGAGAGGAAAAATGGAAAGACCCTCATCTGGTTCCTATGTCTGGCCCTGCACCTCCCTCTCCTCCCCACTACCTCACTCCCCTACATATCCATGGTGAGAAGAATAAGGAAGATAGGGCAAGGGTTGACCCTAAGAGAATGGGGCCCAGTCTGTCCCTCACTGCTCCTGACCCCTGGACCACACCACTACCTGCTTCTCCCTGCCCTACTTCTCCCATCCCTGCTCCATGTCAACACCTCCTCCCATAGTCCTTTGCTCTTTAGGATCCACAGTCCTTGTTCTCCACTTCTTCCCAGCCTCTAAGTCTCAGCAAAGTCTGCCCTAAGCCATGGGATTGCTCCTGGTGGTATAGACTCAAGAGGTTCTTAATCCAATTCTAGGATTGCAGCAGTGGAGACATAAATTCTTGATGTCCAGAGTTAGAACCTTCTCACAGTGGGGTTTGCTCTATTTCCACAATGTCTGTAAGATCAAGTACAAATTCCATTATGACCTTGTGCCTTTTATAACCTAGCTCCCTTCTTCCCTAGCTGCATCTGGCCTCCCTCCTTCCTGCACCCATCTTTCATTCAAGGTACCACACCACTTCTGTCTTCACTCATGTTCTTTCTCTTGCATGGAATGGTTGCCCTTTGCCTCTTGCCTATTTGCTGCTCGTTCTTCAAGGAGAACTAAAATGTTCTCTTTTGGTCTCCATGACCTGCTTCTCCCTCTCCCTCCAGGCAGAATTATTGCTCCCTAACGGAATTTCCATTCTTCTGCACATTTCTATGCGAGCCTTTGTCACATTATATTAAAGTTTTTGTTTATGTTTTGTCCTCCATGCGACATATGCATTCAAGGGGAAGTTTTTGGAAAACCAAAGAACATATATATTTTTTAATTTCTTCTTTTTTAAAAAAAATTTAATGCCTATTTATTTTTTGAGAGAGAGAGACAGAGCACAAATTGGGGAGGGGCAGAGAGAGATGGAGACACAGAATCCGAAGCAGGCTCCAGGCTCCGAGCTATTGCACAGAGCCTGATGTGGGGCTCGAACCCATGAGCTGCAAGATCATGATGTGAGCCGAAGTCGGATGCTTAACTGACTGAGCCACCCAGGCGTCCCCCAAAGAACATACCTGAACCATCTTTAATGCCTACCTAACTACTGAATGGCAAACTGCTGTATTTGATGAGCAGAGTCAAATATATGACGTATCATTTATCAGTTCTACAATGTAGGTGAATTATAGGTTACTCATTAAATAAAAACAATTTTACACCTACCACATGCTGGAAACTATTCTTGACACCAGAGTTGCAGCCATAAAATTGACAGATGAGGTTCCTACAGTCATAGACATCACATGGTGGGAGATGGGCAAATAAACAAGTAAAGAGGTAAATAAATATAATAATTTCTGAGAGTCTTCAATTCTGGGAATGAAACACTACAGCGTGATGAGATAGCATAGCCAGGTAGCATACATTATTACACTGAGTGGTCAGGAAAGGCCGTTCTGAGGAAACATTAGTAACTTTTGCTCTAAGACTGAATGGTAGGAGGGTGATGGTGAACATCTGGGAACATTCCAGGAAGAGAACATTCCAGATGAGGAACAGCAATTACACAGCCCAAGGTAAGAATGAGCGTGTCATCTTCAAGAAACTAAAAAGTGTTACTGGAGAAAAGTAAGAGATGGAGTGCCATAGACTGAATTATATCCCCCCCAAATTCATATGTTGAGGCTCTGACTCTCAGTGTGATGGTATTTAGAGACAGGGCCTTTGGGAGGTGATTAGGTTTATATGAAGTCGTGAAAGAGAGACCCTCATGATGGAGTCAGTGCCCTTATAAGAAGAGACATGCTAGAGCTTGTGTGTTTAATCTCTCTGTCATGTGAGGACACAGCCACACAGTGAGGACACAGGTGGCCATCTGCAAACAAGGAAGAGAGTCCTCACCAGAAACCGAGCCATGCTGGAACCTTGATCTTGGACCTCCAGCCTCTAATTTTGTGAGAAAGTACATGCCTGTCATTCAGAGCACCCAGCTTATGCTACTGGGTTATGGCAGCCTGAGTAATTACAGGAGTAATATCAGAAAAAGTAATGAAAGCAGGCAGGGAAACAGATCTTTTAGGACTTCGTGCCTTGGGGTAAGAAATGTGAAAACATCATATCATTGTCTTCTGTGTGCTGGTTAGTGTCAGCATTTCAGTTGTCTCTTGCTGCATAAAGACCATCCCAGAACTTAGTGTCTTGGAACAACCACTACCGTTTATTTCCTCATGATTTTGCAATTTGAGCAGGGCTTGGTGGGGACAACTGGACCTTACCCCATGAGATCTTGGTGAAGGTCGCACATGCAGCTGTGCTCAGCTGGGGTCTTACCTGAGGCTGGAACAACAAAGATGTCTTCCCTAATGTATGTCAGGGACCATACACCTCAGCCATGGCAGCTGGGATGGCTGGGGACCGGCTGGGCCTTTTGCTCTCCATGCGGTGACCCATGATTTAGTAGTCTCTCCTCAACTACTCTTTGACAACTTGATCCCAAGAGGGTGAAAGCAGAAGCTATAATGCCTCTTCATAAGTCCTATGACCAGCAGTCCTAGAATGTCTCTTCCACTCTATCTGCCTATATTAAAAGGAAAGCAATTAGATTCTACTTCTTGATGGGAGAAGTGGCATACATCATTGGGAGAAATTGTTGACACAAATCTTCAGGACTCATCTATCACAGTCCTCCTTCTGGCCACAACTATTCACCACTCCCTCCTCCCCGATACTCTTCAAAGTCTCATCCAATTATGGTACAAGGCTTGAAGCCTACTATCTTGTGGTTTACTTCATATCTGGATGTAAAAGAAGCTCTTCAGGTATGACTCCTCTTGATCTAGATACCTATGAATCATATAAGTTATCTACCGGGACACCGGGGCTCAGTCAGTTGACTCTCGATTTCAGTTCAGGTCATGATCTCACAGTTCGTGAGATCAAGCCCTGTGTCGGGCTCTGTGCTGACAGCACGGAGCCTGCTTGGTATTCTTTCTCTCCCTCCCTCTCTGCCGCGCCCCCGCTCTCTCTCTCTCTCTCAAAAATAAATAAATAAACTGATAGAAGTTATCTACCTCCCATACATCTACTATCGAATAGTGAGACAGAGTTAGTTGCTATGTCTGATACACAGCAATCTCTGGTCCATAGCAATTATGAAATCCAGCCAAGCACATATCATGAGCTCCCTTGACTCCAGCACAGGACTGAAAGGGCACAGGAAGATCTTCACTTACGGCCCCTTTCTGCAGTCTGGGATTGACTACCTGATCCAGTATTTCCCATTGCTCTTAGCTCCGCCCTCTGAGCTCTTGACTCTTCTCGGAGTCGTCTTCCCTTTTCCATGGTAACAGAGCATGCTCACACTGGTGAGCTCACATTGGTTCCACTTTCAGCCCTTTTCCCACCCAAAGAAGACTGGGCTACAAAGTCTCTTTCCATCTTGAACTGTCTCTGTCACCTTTAGTCTAAACAGGTACAACTCTTTTAAACTCTTTGTGGGCTTTTATTTATCAACTTACAATCCATCACATTCAACAAAAACCACATTCACAATTCTTTTCAAGACAATCTCTTCTCCATTTTGGGCTACCAGTCAGGGTGCTGTGGAGCAATGTTCTTAAGGTTCTCATAAGCCTCAGAGAAAGGATCTAGGAGGGCATCACCTTATCGTTTTATGAGACCTTAACAAAGTGTCTTACAGAGACTCTTGTCTTTATCTTTTTTTTAAATGTTTATTTATTTATTTTTGAGAGAGAGAGAGACAGAGCATGAGCAGGGAGAGGAGCAAAGAGAGAGGGAGACACAGAATCGGAAGCAGGCTCCAAGCTCCGAGCTGTCAGCACAGAGCCCGACCCGGGGCTCAAACCCACAAGATGTGAGATCATGACCTGAGACAAAGTCGGCTTAACCGGCTGAGCCACCCAGGCACCCCGTGTTTATCTTGATCTGAAGGCCATGTGTAATTAGCGGTACACTGGATTTGATCTTTGTCTTAAGACTCTTCTTCCTTTAAGAATCTTTGCTCATCTAGACCTGCCAAAAATAAAAAATAGTTTTCATTTCCTAACTCATCAATTCCTGGATCACAACTCTATCTCCCAACTTTTGCTTGAGACGGAACCATGCCTTCTTTAGCTCATCTCTCTCTTCCCTTTCTTTATCACAGACAGTTAAAATAAGTCAACTGGCACTTTCCACATTCAGCTGGAAAATCTCTTTGGCGAGCTTGACAAATACATTAGGTACATGTTTTAGCTGAGTACTTTCCGCTGCTCTGTAGCGTGCATTGTCCTTTCTCCAGCTTCCAGGGTAGCTACTTCGTTATTCTTCCAGCGTCCCCCACAGGCCCCTCACCACCCCTGTGGTCTCCATCCGCCTGACCCCACAGCCAACAGCACACATGTTAGGTTTTTTGTTACAGTAGCATCCCCAGTTCAGGTACCCATTTCTGTATCTGTTACCTATCAATAAATAACAAACCAGCCCCAAACCTAATGATTTAGAACAATTAGTCATTATTTCTCACAATTCTGTGGGTTGAATGAGCAATTCTTCCGCTTTCCGGGTTGTTGGCCAAATCTCATTCATGTGTCTGCATTCAGCCGGTGGCCTTGCTTTCCTGAAGAGGAGACTTCTTTTTCTTTTGTATGTCTGGGACATTGGGCTGACCATCAGCTGAGGCGCCTTGGTTCTCCTCCACCTGGCCTCCCTCTCTATGTGGCATTTCATCCCCCAGGGCCGCTCCACGTGGCCTCTCCTTCCAGCAGACTGCCTTGGGTATGGCCGCTGGGTTCCAAGAAAGCCAAGTGCAAACTAACAGGCACAACATCACTGCTTTTTTAGTCTGTTGGTCAAACCAAGTGCCAGAACCAACACTGATGCAGGAGAAGCAAAACAGAAGGGAGGAGCATGCCCAGATGGAAGAAATTGTTAGTAGTCATGTTTATGGGAAAAATTCCCCTGTCAGTTTCTACCTACCCTCTGTATCCCTTCTGTTCACTCCCCTGAGGCCTTGCAGAATCCTGAGCATCTCTGGTCAGGATTCAGGAACTCATCTGAGTCCCTTTAGATGCATGTTTGCATTCATGGGTTTGCATTCACAGGTTTCTGCATTGTTCCTAATACCCAAAGCGTGAACTCTGTCACGGGTATGGTAGTGAAATCTCTTTCTGGCTCCTGTTGAGAACAAAACGACTATTATTATTAACAGCTAATATGTATTAAACCCTTTCTTGGTACCAAGCAAACCTGGAGAGCTTTGCATCATTTCTGATTTGCAAAGGAGAAAACTTGGGATTCAGAATGTTAGTTTGGTGGCCCAAAGTGGTAAATGGCAGAACAAGAACTGGAGCCTAGGTTGTTTGGGTTAAAAGCTGTCGGCATAACTCCAAAGCTCTACTCCTCTCTTCCTGGGCGGTAGCACTGCAGAAGTCTATCAATTCCCCTTACCTGAATCACGTTCTAATTCCTCAACCCTGCGCAAAGTTGGGGCCCTGCTGTGTGCCCAGACCTTTCCTGATGTAGGCCCCGTGCCTTCTTGCTTTAAAAAAAAAATTAAATACAAGGGTGCCTGGGTGGCTCAGTCAGTGAAGCATTCAACTTTAGCTCAGGTCACGATCTTAACAGTTTGTGAGTTCGAGCCCCACATCAGGTTCTCTGCTGTTGGCTCAGAGCCTGCTGCAGATTCTCTGTCCTCCTCTCTCTCTGTGCCCCTCCCCACTCATTCTCTCTTTCTCTCAAAATAAATAAATAACTTTAAAAAAATTAAATGCATATTCTATTGAACTATACCATACATAAAGTATAATTAATGTATAGCTTGATGACTTTTTTTTTACAAAATGTACTTACTACCCAAATCAAGAAGTAGAACATTGCCATTGCCCCAGAAACCCTCACCTCACACCTCCCCAAGCCCCAGTTACTAACTATTTATGCTCTACAAAAATAACTATTATTTTCTATATTACAGGTCAATTTTGACTGTTTTTGAACTTTATGTAGCTAGAATTATATGTATTCTTTTTGTCTGGCTTCTTCCTGCTTGACATTATGCATGAGAGAATCAGTCGTATCAATCAGTGTGTAATGATGGTTTATTTATTTTCATTTCTTAATGGTGTTCTGTTGTGTGGCAATTACACAATGTATGTGTTCCTTCGTCTGTTGATAAACATCTGGATTGTTCCCAGATTAAGCTATTACAAATGATGTTGCTATGAACATTCTTGGACAAGCCTCTGGGGCATACGTATCTGTTGCGTTTATACCTGAGAGGTCCGCAATTATGAAACATCGAATTTGTAAAGCATCTGTACCAATTTTCACGTCCGCTGGCAGTGTAAGAGAATTTCAATTGTTCCACATCATTACTAACACCTGCTTCTGCTGGTCCTTTTCATGTTAGCCCTTCTGGTGGTACGTAGAAAAATCTCACTGTGGCCTTAATTTGGCTGCTTATAATTAAGGCTGAGAATATATTCATATGTTTATTAGACATTCAGATGTTGCATTTTTTGAAGTGATTATTAAAGCCTTTTCCCCATTTCTCTATTAGGTTGTCTTTCTTTTCCATTTGTTTTTTGTTTTTTGTTTTTTGTTTTATATATATGAAATTTATTGACAAATTGGTTTCCATACAACACCCAGTGCTCATCCCAAAAGGTGCCCTCCTCAATACCCATCACCCACCCTCCCCTCCCTCCCACCCCCCATCAACCCTCAGTTTGTTCTCAGTTTTTAACAGTCTCTTATGCTTTGGCTCTCTCCCACTCTAACCTCTTTTTTTTTTTTTTTCCTTCCCCTCCCCCATGGGTTTCTGTTAAGTTTCTCAGGATCCACCTAAGAGTGAAACCATATGGTATCTGTCTTTCTCTGTATGGCTTATTTCACTTAGCATCACACTCTCCAGTTCCATCCACGTTGCTACAAAAGGCCCTATTTCATTTTTTCTCATTGCCACGTAGTATTCCATTGTGTATATATACCACAATTTCTTTATCCATTCATCAGTTGATGGACATTTAGGCTCTTTCCATAATTTGGCTATTGTTGAGAGTGCTGCTATGAACATTGGGGTACAAGTGCCCCTATGCATCAGTACTCCTGTATCCCTTGGATAAGTTCCTAGCAGTGCTATTGCTGGGTCATAGGGTAGGTCTATTTTTAATTTTCTGAGGAACCTCCACACTGCTTTCCAGAGCGGCTGCACCAATTTGCATTCCCACCAACAGTGCAAGAGGGTTCCCGTTTCTCCACATCCTCTCCAGCATCTATAGTCTCCTGATTTGTTCATTTTGGCCACTCTGACTGGCGTGAGGTGATACCTGAGTGTGGTTTTGATTTGTATTTCCCTGATAAGGAGCGACGCTGAACATCTTTTCATGTGCCTGTTGGCCATCTGGATGTCTTCTTTGGAGAAGTGTCTATTCATGTTTTCTGCCCATTTCTTCACTGGGTTATTTGTTTTTCGGGTGTGGAGTTTGGTGAGCTCTTTATAGATTTTAGATACTAGCCCTTTGTCCGATATGTCATTTGCAAATATCTTTTCCCATTCCGTTGGTTGCCTTTTAGTTTTGTTGGTTGTTTCCTTTGCTGTGCAGAAGCTTTTTATCTTCATAAGGTCCCAGTAATTCACTTTTGCTTTTAATTCCCTTGCCTTTGGGGATGTGTCGAGTAAGAGATTGCTACGGCTGAGGTCAGAGAGGTCTTTTCCTGCTTTCTCCTCTAAGGTTCTGATGGTTTCCTGTCTCACATTTAGGTCCTTTATCCATTTTGAGTTTATTTTTGTAAATGGTGTGAGAAAGTGGTCTAGTTTCAACCTTCTGCATGTTGCTGTCCAGTTCTCCCAGCACCATTTGTTAAAGAGGCTGTCTTTTTTCCATTGGATGTTCTTTCCTGCTTTGTCAAAGATGAGTTGGCCATACGTTTGTGGGTCTAGTTCTGGGGTTTCTATTCTGTTCCATTGGTCTGTGTGTCTGTTTTTGTGCCAATACCATGCTGTCTTGATGATTACTTTCTTTTCCATTTGAAACAGTTCTTTAAATGTTTGGTTTTTAAAACATTAAGCACTTGTCAGACATATGCATTGCAAATAGTTTCTCTATTCTTTGGCTTGCTTTTGCTCTGTTTTCACTGTGTTTTTCAATAAAGTTGTTTTTTAAGTATCACTGCTCCTAGGTGACCAGTTGCTAAAGTCTACTTCCCCGTGGGGGTCACACAGTTTCCTCTGGTCCCTCTCTAATGCTACCTGCTGCCTGTGCCCTTGCCTTCAGGACAATGTCTCCTGTTGGCTGCATTGAACACCCTCAGAGTCCAGTGCACCTGTTCCTGTCTTTCCAGAGCCTGCGCCATCCCAGTGGACAGATCTGGTTCCAAGTTCTGGCACTTTCCAGTCTTCTCAGACTCCCTGAAGTTAACTAGCTGTGCCCAATCGTGTTCTGAAAAAAAATTTCAGGATGTCCACACAACTGGCTTGTAAATTAACTTTAGAACCCATGACGCTGTACATTGGGGAAGTCCTAGATATTCTATCTCCTTCTGTCTTAGTCACCAAGGATCCAGTACCTCTTCCAGCCAAAGGGAACTAAAACATTAGTTTTAAACCATGCTTTGAGATCACCCAAGATACCTCTGCAATTTAGTGCCAGGCCACTAATCTATGAGAGAAATCATACTATGAGAAAATGAAACTCTTTTTTGTTTAATTTTTTTTTTTTAACATTTATTATTAAGAGACAGAGAGAGACAGAGCACGAGCATGGGCGGGGCAGAGAGAGGGGGAGACACAGAATCTGAAGCAGTCTCTAGGCTCCGAGCTGTTAGCACAGAGCCCGACCAGGGGCTCGAACTCACAAACCGCTAGATCATGACCTGCGCTGAAGACAGACACTTAACTGGCTGAGCCACCCAGACGCCCCGAGAAAATGAAACTCTTAAGCCAAACTGAGAAATTCAACAAATAACTCTTGAGTGACTGATATGTGTCAATCACTGTTCCAAACATTACAGAAACAACAAATGAAAAATAAAAAAGACACCTATCCATGTATACATGGCGTATGTTTTAGATGGAGAAACAGATAGCAAACAAGTTAAGTAAGACATTTAGTAGATTAGATAAATACTAAGGGAAGGGAAGTGGGAGTGTCATGACAGTGGGCAGTGGGTTGGTAGTTTTAGACAGGACTTCTAGGTAGGGGCTCACCAAAAAGCCGACATTTGAGCCAAGACTGGAAAAAGAAAGAGAGCCGTGGTGATACCTGGAGGGGGAAGACTATTTATAACAAAGAAAATAGCGAATGCAAATCCCCTGAGGTGGAAGTGTGTCTTTTGTGTTGGAAAAACAATGAGTAGCAAAGAGGCAAGAATGGCTGGAGAAGAGCAAGAAATAGGAGAAGAGGTCAAATAGGTACAAAGGGGGTAGGCTTTATAGGTCATTGACCTACAATATGACACAGGGCTATACTAATTTGGGATAGTGAAGCTTAGATGCCAAGTTCACTGTGTGTTGAGATAATGAACATGGTTGTAACTTGAGAGTTGTTAAGGACAGCATACTTCAGCCCTTAGGGAGAGGAAGGAACAGCCATGGGTAGGGCTAGGGGCCACACCACAGGACCAGGGGTTTTGCTGCTTGGGGGTGGGGAGCAATGAGATCCCGAGTCCATAGAGACAAGAAGATTCAGGGAAAGGCCAGGACACGGAGGGGCATTAACAAACCCAAGACGCAGAGGTTCAGCCGAGCCTCTCTGGCTTCTAGCAGGGACCTAATAAATGAGAAAAAAAAGGCTGAGATCGCACTGAGAGATCTCACCAATAGAGAGTTCCTTATTTAAGAGTTGACTTTACCCAATGTCTGCCTGCCTTGGGGTCATTCTCTAGTACTTTAAGTGATTGTTTTTTTTTATATTTTGTGAAGATTTTACAAGGTTAATCTCTAATAAAATTAGCCCAACCTAGCTATTAAGTACTAGAAATGAGACTTCCTTTATTATTATTTTAAAAATTCATGATGTCGTCTGTCATTCTTCAGCAACTCTGTCTTACCAGACATGTTTTTGTTAGTTCTGACTTAGGCTCCTCTTCTTGGCTGGTAGTTCTTCTTAAATAAGATGCATTTTTCTTTGTTGGCTCATTGGAACTCTGATTCGATGTTGAATTGCCCAAGTGGGGAGCGACCCTTCATGGAATGAGAGCTGAGCTGTCGTAAGGGTTGTAGGATGTAGAAGCAGGCAGGCGAAGCATTGCAGATCACACGGTGTTTCTGTTCTGTTAGTTTCCTAGGCTCAGGATCAGGGAAGACTCAGGACATCATTGAGCTTTGTATCAGTAATCGTTGTCATGTGCCAATATTGCTGCAAACTCAGTGGTTCAAAACAACACACATTTATCAGCTCATACCTTCTGTGGGTCGGGAGTCCGGGCCCAGCTAACCTGGATCATCTGCTTCAACATCTTATAAACCTGCAATTAAGGTGTCAGCTGGCAGCCGGGTGGACACCCATCTAAGGCTCGGCGGGGGAAGGATCCACACCCAAGTTCATGGGGTTGCTGACAATATTCAGTTCTTCGTGGGCTGCTGGACTGAGGGTCTTGGTCTATTTCTGGCTGTCAGCTGGAGGTTGCCCTCAGTTCCTTGCCATCCGGGTCTTCCCAAAAGTCAGTTGCAACCTGACAGCCAGCCGGAAAGAGAGCCTTCTGTCAAGACCGATGTCACGACGATATGCAATGTGATCACACACAGTGTTTCAGCTTTGCCAGGTTCCATTGGTTAGAAGCAAGTCCTAGGCTTTACCCATGCTCAAAAGGAGGGGATTTGGATAAGCGCATGAATGCTAGTACAGGGGCTGTGGGGCCACTTTCGAGTCCATCTGCCGTTAAGTTTCTTCATGATATTTTGGGGCCTGGAGAACTAAACACACTCACGCATTCAAAGCCAACCTATCATGGGAGGGTGCACAGATTTTGGCAGTATCTGTTCTACCCAGGAGCCTCTCCTTCATGGTCTTCACACATGAGTTTCCTGGTGTTATTAGCCTCCGTGCTCTTCCCTGGCACCCAGTGACAGCTAAATATCACATAGAGCAGAGGCTCTACTTCTCCTCCTGTTAATGCCACTGTCTGGTCCAAGCAAGGCACAGATAGGAAAATTACAAATGAGCCTCCCTCTTAGGTGCCCAGAATCCCTCTCTGTATTTGTTTTTTTACAACACGGAACCTCTCCCACAGCTTAAATGTTTGGAAAGTACTTAAACACACTATGATACCCCTAAATTATAGTACCCCCCAGTTGTGTAGCTGTTAACAGAGATTTGAGCATGGAAAAATGTTCTGGGGGTGGGGTGGGGAGAACGGCTTAAAAAACAGGAGATACTCCAAAAATGATTCTTTTTATTTTTTATTTTATTTTTTTAAGTTTATTTATTTATTTTGAGAGAGACAGAGACATCACAAGTGGGGAAGGAGCAGGGAGAGAGGGAGAAAGAATCCCAACCAGGCTCTGCACTGCCAGCACAGAGCCTGACTCGGGCTCAAACTCACGAAGCTGTGAGATCATGACCCGAGCCGAAACCAAGAGTCAGACGCTTAACCGACTGAGCCACCCAGGCACCCCGATTTCTTTTAAATATATGCATGTATGTGTGTATAAATGTGAAAACTTAGCCATATAAAAAAATATAATGAAATGTATTGCTTTTGTAATAAAGGGCCAAACTTTAGAAGTTTTCTGCTTTTTATGTCTTGAGTATAATATGTCTGAGATGAAGGACCTGTGTTCTTTATCTCCGTATTTCTAGCCCCTAGCATAACTCCCTTGGACAAATTAGGATCTTAATGTTTTTAAACAAACACATGGATTTCAGAAGGTTTAAAACTAATATCAAGATACTCTATGGGGATATGCAAACAATACTAATTTATAAGCGTTATTACAAACAAAACAAAATCTCCCAAACCTTTGCTCTATTTCTTTTTTTTTTTTTAAGTTCATTTACTCATTTTGAAAGAAAGCGCACACGCGCAGGAGGGGAAGAGAGAGAGAGAGGGAGAGGGAGAGGGAGTGGGAGAGAGAGAGAGAGAGAGAGAGAGAGAGAATCCCAAGCAGGTTCCTCACTGTCAGTGCAGAGCCCAATGCAGGGCTAGAACTCATGAACCATGAGATCATGACCTGAGCTGAAACCAAGGCACTGACTGAGCCACCCAGGCACCCCTTGCTCTATTTCTTATAAGGAACCAACTCCATTCTGCCTTCCCCAATGCAGTCGATTATTCTAGGAGGTAAGGGTGGCAGGTGGCATGGTTACTGGTCAAGGATGGTTTAGACAAGTGATGGCATGGTTATTGGTAAAATTCTCAGATATTCAAGTATTTCCTGTTTCAATCTATAGTTTGAACTGTCTTCCCTGATATGACTTTGGAAAAGAGTACTAATAACTAGCAAAATTGATGGAGTGGCTATTATACTTCCTGCTTGGGACCAACACTATAGGAGCTGGCGATGAGCACTCAACTGATTTTGAACTTCAGGATGAGGGAGAAGGAAAAATAATGGACCAAATACATAACATTTGAGATAGTGAGAATTTACTGTAACTAACCCCTTGTTATTTTTTAACTTCACCCAAAATAAACTGTTGATAATTAAGAGTGAACAGGTAAGAGATTTTTCCTAAGAATACTAAATATGTTCAATATGTTCAATATGTTCATTGTTATTTCAGTATTGCCCTTTAATGGTTACATTATGTTGAAGGCTAATGAGGAAAATATAATTTGAATCCTATCTTACAGAAGAGAATATTGGAGCACTGAAGGAGTCTAAAGAAATTATACAAGATGATTGGGAAAGTCAGTGGCCCATCCAACAAGAGAAATGAATAGTTTTGATCAACCTGTCTGTGTAAGTGTGGCTGAGCTATTTTTACCTCCCCTTCACCAGCTTCCTGGTCCCTCCCCCCAAAATAAAACAACAGATAACTCGGTAGTTTGGTCTTTTCATTTTCCTTCCTTAGTTCCAATATTTTATGATGGTTAGCTCAGTTTCCCGTTTTTAGCCTACTCTTTGCCCAGCAGACGCATTCAGGTACACTCAGCTGGGCAACAGAGTCACCCACCAATATCAGGTTGGTAGCAAGAGTTTGCTGGTGTATTTCATCTCACTGGTTTTCCTTCATACTTGTAGCATCAGCCTCAGTACTGGCTGGGCTCAGACAGCTGCTGCATTTTCCTCCATGTGTCATTCTAACAAAAACAAAAACAAAAGAACCCCAAAACCAGAGAGCCTGCGTGGGCTGGACACAGTGCTGATCCTCACTGAAGGATGGAGTGACAGAAGGAAAAGTAAGCAGACAGCCCAGTTTCCGCCTCTCCTTTCCTGTGCTGGGGTGAGTGTTTTCCGTCCTGCCTTATTCTGTAGCATGCTTTCTTTCTCTACCCTCTCCCGTCAAGTCCCTGCTTGGAGGTTCCCTGGAGTCGTACCTGTACCTTCAGTATCCAAAATCGTAGATCCTCCCAGGCAAACCGCTGCCAGCCGATTTCCCACCTTTCTCTCTTTTCTTGCTCATTGGTCTCCTTTCTCTCTTTATTGAAGTCCATTTTTTCTTCAAAAAGGTCAAACTTCGATTGAGCTTCTCCACCAGCAAGTATATTCACAAATTAATCTGAGGTTATGTTGTCTTCTTTGAGGAGTGCCTAAAACTGACTATTATGCCCAGGAGAAGACATTTTGTTACTTATTGTTTCAGGTTATAGTGGCTTCCAGATCTTCTTAATTTTCTTTTTTTTTTTTCTTTCTGGGACACCTGAGTGGCTCAGTCAGTTAAGCCTCCTATTCTGATTTCGGCTCAAGTCACGATCTCACTGCGGTGAGATCGAGCCCCACGACAGGCTCCACGCTGAGTAGAGCCTGCTTGGAATTCTCTCTCCCTCACTCTCTCCCCCTACCCCTGCTCACACTCTCTCTCTCTCTCAAAATAAATAAATAAACATTAAAAATTTTTTTCCTGTTCGGGCACCTGGGTGGCTCAGTCGGTTAAGCGTCTGACTTTGGCTCAGGTCATGATCTCGTGGTTCGTGGGTTTGAGTGGGTTCGGGCAGAGTTCGAGTTCCTCTGCTCATGCTCTCTCTCTCTGTCTCTCAAAAACTGAATAAATGTTAAAAATTAATAAAAACACAAGGAGATATAGAGAAGAAAGTGGAAATCAGAGGCTCATCATCCAGAACTAGTGTTAATATTTATGTACATTTTTTTCAAGACCTTGTTCTATGCATATGTGATTGCCTATCAAATATATGTGTTTACCGAATAGGGACAATTTGAGAATATACATTTGTTGTACTTTTTATTTAGCAAAGTCACATTTTCTGACATAATTAGTCTTTTCTGATTTTTAAAATTTTTAATTATTATTATTATTATTATAACATTTACTCATTTTTGAGAGAGTGTGAGTTGGGGAGGGGCAGAGAGAGAGACACACACACACAGAATCAGAAGCAGGCTCCAGGCTCTGAGCTGTCGGCACAGGGCTGGAACTCACGAACCCTGAGATCATGACCTGAGTGAGCCGTGGTCTGTCCTTCAAAGGACTGAGCTGTGCAGGCCCCCATCTTTTTTTTATTTTTTCTTTACTTTTATCTTTTAGAGACAGAGAGAGAGAACATGGGGGAGGGGCAGAGGGAGACAGAGAGAGAATCCCAAGCAGGATCCAGGCTCAGCGTGGAGCCCTACTTGAGGCTGGATCCCATGACCCTGGGATCATGACCTGGGGAGAGTCAAGAGTCAGTTGCTCAACCAACTGACCCAGGAGCCCCAGTTAAAGAGTCTTTTAAAAATATTGTTGTTAAAGTCTACCCTGAATTACCTTCCATTGTTTCCCTTCATTTATGAATTGGGAAAAAGACCAACCCAATAATTATGGGCATTCCTAAAGTTTGGGAATAGTTTAGAAGGCTACCCTAAAGAAACCTAACACATACACATGGGGATATATGTACCAATGTGTTCGTTGCAAGATTTTCAGATGGTTAAAAATTGGGGTCAGTCTAATTATCCATCACAATAGGAATTGTTAAATAAATTAGGGTATCTCCGTATTATGAAATATAAGGTGATACTTGGAAAAAAAAGTCCATGATGTACTGTTTAGTGGAAAAATCAAGTTATAGGACAGTCTATAGAGTTGATCCCATTTTAATTTAAAATATATATATATTTATTTATTTAAATCCTTATAGAGAAATTTGTAGAGTGAAATACACCACCTATATTTTAAATTTTTGAATTTCTAAAATTAAACATGGGAAAAGTTAATATTGCTGTCGATTTAAAGTAAACAAGGGGCACCTGGCTTGTTTACTTGTGGCTCAGTCAGTTAAGCATCCGACTTCAGCTCAGGTCATGATCTCATGGTTCGTCGGCCTGAGCCCCACGTCAGGCTCTGTGCTGACAGCTCAGAGCCTGGAACCTGCTTCAGATTCTGTGCCTCCCTCTCTTTCTGTCCCTCCCCTGCTTCCACTCTGTCTCTCTCTCTGAAAAATAAATATTTAAAAAGAAATTTTTTAAAAATATTCTTTCCAATGGTAAACTGCCCTAATACTATTATAATTAGGAGATTTAAGCAAACACTTAATATTATTTTAAAAATGAATTTACCAGGGGCACCTGGGTGGCTCAGTTGGTTGAGCGTCCGTCTCACAGTTTGTGAGTTCTAGCCCCACGTCGGGCTCTGTGCTGACAGCTCAGAGCCTGGAGCCTGCTTTGGATTCTGTGTCTCCTTCTCTCTCTGCCTCTCCCCTGTTCAGCTATTATTCTCTCTGTCTCTCAAAAATGAATAAATGTTAAAAAAAAATTTTTTAAAGAATATTTTTTAGTACTACCGAAGTTGATATTTATGAATTACAGAAATATACTATCAATACATTTTGTTACAAATTTTTATTCTCCATTTTAAAAGGTAAAAGCCGAGGGGTGCCTGGGTGCCTAAGTCGGTTAAACATCCGAGTTCGGCTCAGGTCATGATCTCCCTGTTTGCGGGTTTGAACCCCGCATCGTGCTCTGTATGGACACCATAAAGCTTGCTTTGGATTCTGTGTCTCCCCCTCTCTCTGCCCCTCCATGCTCATGCTCACTTTCTGTCTCTCAATAATGAATACGTGTTTAAAAATATATATATATAAAATAAAATATAAAGTAGACAAAAATGTCAAATATTTTATTTAATGGAAGGAAGAGCAGTGGTGCTACATCATGAAGAACAAATGAAGCTAAAAATACCAACTAGTTGAGAAAAACTGCAGAAGATATTCTAAGAACTGATGAGGAAACATGATAGCAAATTCCTCTGTACTTTGCAGACAGACTTGTGTGCTCTGTGGGAAAGTCTGGGTCTTCTGTTCAACCATGGAATAAAATCCCATAAATATATTATACATAATATATATTAGTGCTTATGGAGAAATGTGTGGTGATATATACCAAATTTTTAACAGCGGTTACACCGTGGAGTACACTTGAAAAGTGAGACAAAGTACATTTTTACTTTATATACTTAAATATTGTTTAAAAGTTTTACAATGACCATGCATTATTTTTACTTTCTTTCTTCTTCTTCTTCTTCTTCTTCTTCTTCTTCTTCTTCTTTTTATTTTTATTTTTTTTGTAGTGGAGGAAGAAAATCTGAGCCTCAGAGAAGTGAAGTAACTTTTTTCAAATCACTCAAATGGCTAGTAAAAAAGATAGAACCAGAATCCAGGGATTTCTGATCCTGGTCGGGTGCTTTTTCTAACTAAAGAACGCTTTAGACACACTGTTACCAGAACATCTGGCTTCCTACGAATCCAGTCCCACCTCTCATTTCTTAGGGAAGTAAATAAAACATGATTTTCTGCTTCTCCCAGGAAGACAAGTTTCTGAGCCTCTTGGTCAACAACCTATCTTTCTCAAGATTTTTTTTTTCTATATTTACTATTGTAATCATCATAGAAATATTCATTTATAGTTACGATGCTTCCCTTATGTGACCAATTCTGACCACTTCCCTAGCCACTAATCCTCTAAGACGGGATTGAAACTAACTGGGACTTTATTCCATGGTTGAACAGAAGACCCAGCCTTTCCCACAGAGCACACGAGTCTCTCTGCAAAGTACAGAGGAATTTGCTATCATGTTTCCTCATCAGTTTTTAGAATATCTTCTGCAGTTATATTATACTATACTGTACTATATATACATACACTATATATAATATATTTTATAATACATTTTATATACGTATATATTTTTTATAGAAAAATGGGATCAAACTCTATATATTTCCTATGACTTGCTTTTTCCACTAAACAGTATATCATGAACACTCTTTCCAACTGTAGCATTATATCGCATGGTACAGAGATATCCTAATTTATTTAACAATTCCCATTATGATGGACTTTTAGTCCAAAGCTTTTAGGATAGCTTTCTAAAAATGGAATTACTGAGGTATAAATATTTCAAATTTGTGTAGGTAGTACCAAACTGCCCTCCAAAAGCACAGCTCTTGCTGTTTCCCCCAATAGACTATAACAAGGCTCCGCCTACACACCTTTATCAACACTGACTGTCATTATCTCTTTATGTTCTGCCAATCCGGTCAGTGAACACAGAATCTTATTGAAACTTCCTTAATCTACAACATAAAGAGTTGGAATCCATGACCTCTAAGGACTCTTGGGTTTTAAAATGCTACATGTGGAAAACATAATTGCTTTGCCTCAAGACGTACATGTGAGGCATCATAATGGATTTTTCTGGGCCCATCTGCAAAACTATAATACACAATCCTGAGAGTTTCTGCTGAGAATTCCAGAGGAGGTGGAATTCCAGTTAGAGTTAGGGGACCCATCATCAATTTCACCTGAAGGGAAGGAAGACCAATGTTGCTATTTTCAGCAATTTTAACTGAAAGGAAAAAACCATAGTAACACACACACGCACACACACACACACACACACACACACAGCACAAAAGGCTAAAAATATATAAACCTTTCTTCAGTATTGCATGTAACAAAGGAAGGACGAAAGCTCCGTATTTAAAAGATAGCATTTGGCAGGGACTCTAACTATTGATAATAACTCTACTGATGAAACGATCTTGGTTAATTTCTTCTTTCTGACTAAATCTATCTAAATATGTAGACACTATGGTAATTCTAACACAACTTTCAGTTAGCCCAAGGCGGGGCGGGGGCGGCAGGGGTGGGGGTGCAGATTATGACAGAACAGTGGAAAATCTACCAGGGGAAGGTTAGTTTGATTGAGGTGAACTTTTGGCTTCAGCAATCCAGTTGTTCATTAAGAGTTATAGTGTCTTTTCTGTAGCAATTTGGAAACCGTGTCTTAGATTTAAGACCCTAGTGAGTTGCCCCCAAGCTCCAAATGTAGGGAAAGGGTAATGTCTTAATTACCATTAGTTTTTTTTGTTTGTTTGTTTGTTTGCTGATTTCCTTTCTGGTAGCTCTTTTTATTTTATAAAATCCTTGTAGAGTTTGAAATCTTTCAGCTTTTAAAAGTCCAATCAGTTGTACTCCAAGAACGGAGGAAATAATTTCTGAATGGTACTTGTAGGGACATTTATTAAAATGTTAACATAACCCCAGGACTGAACTATTGCTGTCACCTCCTGCTGGGCTCCGTAGCCAGCCTTCACCCCTTTGACCTGGCCTCCTTTGGGGGCCAGAGTCCCCAACTGACCTCAGTCTCTGGATCCCACCTCCTATCTTGCTTTTTCCTTCTAGCATGCCCCACGTTTCACTTAGACCGGCAGTTCCCCAAACACCCCGCTTCACTTCGTACCTGTGTTTTTTTCACGGGCGGCCCCTGCCCGGAATGACTGGTCCCCCAGCTGTCATCCCCTTGTTCGTTTCTATTTGACCTTTCAAGCCACAGCTCAATTGTCACCTTCTCTGAGAAAAGGAACGCCCCAGGGAAAGCTGACCCCTTGTGCCCTCAGTCCCTGGGCTCGTGCCTGTTAAGCAGAATGGCAGAGGTTATTTTAAAAGGCTGCCTTCTGTACAAGACTCTGCTAATGCTTCCTTCTGGCTAAATACAGGCCCTGTGAATCGGTCATCTTCCCAGCATTTATCAAAGTATGGGACATACTGTAGAGATGTATTGATGTTAATTGAATTGACTTGACTCGAATGACATAGTGACGAATCTGATCTTACTTGGGAACTCATTTTATTGGTGATCTTGGCATAAGTTCCAACAAAGCGTTGTCAAATAAGCTATGCTTGCAAATTAGGCAAACTACTAATGATTCACGTCTCTGGCACAGTGATCTCAAGGTCTTTATTATTGGAAGGAGGTATGAGAAAGAGTTATTTCTGTTATTTTTACAGTCTTCTTTGTGCTTCCTGTACAATAGCCATGGCTCCCTAAAGATTCTGAGATCTTCTAGGGGCGCCTGGGTGGCGCAGTCGGTTAAGCGTCCGACTTCAGCCAGGTCACGATCTCCCGGTCTGGGAGTTCGAGCCCCGCGTCGGGCTCTGGGCTGATGGCTCAGAGCCTGGAGCCTGTTTCCGATTCTGTGTCTCCCTCTCTCTCTGCCCCTCCCCCGTTCATGCTCTGTCTCTCTCTGTCCCAAAAATAAATAAACGTTGAAAAAAAATTAAAAAAAAAAAAAGATTCTGAGATCTTCTGAAATGTTTGAAAGCACATTCAGTGAAAAACAGACTAACAACATGTGCGAAGTACAATAGGACTCACTTTGCTAGAGTTCATTCAATTAATTTTTTAAAGGTACACGGTCGTCTTTCTGACCATAATGGAGCTTTTCGTTTGGAGCTTTTCGTGGAATACATTTCCCCTTCCCCTTTTGGACAATGCAAAATAGTAACTGCCTTATATATAAATATGTCACCCTTTAATCTAAGACCTTAAAATTCTTCAATGTCTACAGTCACACTTGTAGTTTAAAATTGTTATAATCACATTGACTTTTACAGAAGATCCTCTGAGATGCATACTGAAAAATTTCCCAATGTCTTTATAAGTATATTAAACAGTGAATTCATTTCATTACTCCTTCTGTTATAGAAACCTGACTCCTCGAACTGAATGTCTTCTTCAAAGTATGTTCTTTGTTCTTAGGCTAAAGAAGAGCCTTACGTGACCCCGAATGTGCATTGGTGTTTAAATAGTTATTAATATATTATCTCTAATAAGCTATGCAGAGTTATTTATGGAGAAAAAATGGTGACTGTATTTGTTAAGGTTTAAATATCAGAGGGTGATTTAAAATGGAAAATATCATGTAAAAATGATTGGTGTGCATAGATAAATTAGAAAAAGATCTTTGATTATTTTTGTTTAAAACTATCAAAGGATAGTTTTTAAAAGTTTATATTAAAAATCTATACTTGTATTATCTGAATTTACATTTAATTATATATAACTGCACTTTCAAAAATCCACCATCCCACACAATAAAGTGATTACAGTCTGTTTACAGCTGTGGAATGTTGGGTTGTTAACAGGCATCCAGAAATGGAATTAGTAAGTCAATGCGTATGAACATGTTTTGAGTTCCTGATGCATATTTCCTATTACTTCTGAAAGGGTGACACCACTTTATAGTATCATTGGGTAATGCATGAAAATATGAATTAAAATCTGCCTTTTCCAGGAATAAACAACGTTACTTTTTAAAAATTTTGCTAATTTAGTAGGTATGAGGTGCATTATTCTAATCCATTTTTTTGCTTTCTAACAAAGTTGAGTATTTTCCCATAAATTTATTTTTTTCAACGTTTATTTATTTATTTTTTTTGAGACAGAGAGAGACAGAGCATGAACGGGGGAGGGGCAGAGAGAGAGGGAGACACAGAATCGGAAACAGGCTCCAGGCTCTGAGCCATCAGCCCAGAGCCCGACGCGGGGCTCGAACTCCCGGACCGCGAGATCGTGACCTGGCTGAAGTCGGACGCTTAACCGACTGCGCCACCCAGGCGCCCCTTTCCCATAAATTTAATAGTTGGATTTTATATGTGTGAATCAGTTGGTTATATTTTTTGGCTGTTTATCTATTAAAACTTTAGTGTTTTATTCATTATTATGAGATATGTGTTGTGTACATATATTATCCTCTTATCTTCTATATTTGTTATTTTTCACTCTGTTGCTTGTCTTTTAAGTTTGTTTATGCATTATTTAAAAAAGCATCAGGGGCACCTGGGTGGCTCTGTTCGTTATGTGCCTGACTGTTGATTTCAGCTCAGGTCATGATCTCACAGTGCATGAGGTTGAGTCCCACGTTGGGCTCCACACTGACAGTGTGGAGCCTGCTTGGGATTCTCTCTCTCTCTCTGTCCCTCTATTGATCTCTCTCTCTCCCAAAATAAATAAACTTTAAAAATAAATAAATAAGCATCAGATACTTGAATGTGTAGTATAGATGTCATTATATCTGATGATCTTTTTCTCAATAATTGTTTTCTGAAGCATCTGGACATTCTCTCTCACATCATTCCCCAAGTTAGTAAATATGCAATTTCATTTTTTTGGTTTCTTCCACTATTTATGTTTTTACATAGTTTTTTTTTTTCAGCATTCTGATTATGATAAGACTTGGTGTCATTTTCTCCGTTTCTTGTGTGTTTTTAAGCTTCCCGAGTCTATGGATTTATCATTTTTTCATCAAATTTGGAAAATGTCCAGCCATGATCTCTTCAAATACCTTTTTTCCTTCTGCCCCTGCCTTTGAGGATTCCAGTTACAAATGCATTCATCCCCTTAAAGTTGTCTCATAGTTTACTAATGTTTTGTTCATTAAAAAAAAAATTCTCTTCCCTATGGGTGCTTCATTTTTGATTATTTCTATTGCTATGCTTTCAAGTTCATTAATCTTCTCTTCTGTGACATCTCTTTTACCATTACTCCCATGCAGTGTATTTTTTATCTTACACATCACAGTTTTCTTCTCTAGTAGCTCAGTATGGGTCTTCTTAAAAACATCCTATGTCTCTATTAACTTTTTGAACATGTGGAATATAGTTAACAACAATTATTTACTGTCTTTTGCCTGCTAATTCCAATGTCTGTGTTAGTTCTGGGTCTGTTTCAATTGATATTTCTTCATTATGTGCTGTATTCTTTTTTGTGTGTGCCTCATGATTTTTTTTTTTTTTGTATTGAATAAGAGATATTGTGAAATTTACCTTGCTGGGTGCTGGATATTTTTGTGTTCCTTTAGACGTTCTTGAGTTTTGCTCTGGAATGTAGCTTGATCACTTGGAAACAGTTCTATCTTCCACGACTTGATGTCGGGGTATGTTAGGTGGCACTGAAACAGGGCTTAACGTACAGTCAATTGCTTCAATTACCCCACTTCTGAGGCAAGACCCTTCTATGAACCTACCCAGTCATGAGGCCTTCATGTCACTGGTAGGGCTCTATTCCTGGCCCTGTGTGAACGTGGGCACTGTTCCCTCTATTCCCTGCAGATGGTTCTTTCTTCAGCTTCAGCAAGCCCTGACCAGCGCTCGAGGGGGACCCTCTCCAGATCTCCACCACTCACTGTCTTCGAGGGTTTCTTGTCTTCAGTATTCTGCCCTACAAACTTTAGCTACCTTGTTCTCTCTGGACTCTTAGCTCCGTATCTTCAACTCAGAGAATCCACTCTTCCCTGCCTGGGTTTCCTCTCCTTGGGCTGTGGCCAGGAGACTCTCCCAAGGCAACCATGGGGCTCCCCTCTTTTATTTCATGTCTCTCTGGGATCGCTGATAACTTAGTTGTCAGATGTACGGTGTCTTAAAGACTGTTACTTCATATATTTTGTCCATATTTTGGTTGTTTCCAGTGAGAGTGTTAATATGGTCCTTGATTATTCCATTCTGTTCCAAACTATAATTTCTTTCAGTATTTTGGAATCTATTCTTGTGTATGGATTGAGAGGAATTTCTATTTCAATATTTTTTTTACTCCACCCAAATTACTCACCTCAACATCAGTTGTTGAATACTTTCTTCCCTGATTTTCTTTTATTTTAAATAATCTCAACACCCGACATGGGGTTCAAACTCATGACCCTAAGTTCAAGAGTCACATGCTGGACTGACTAAGCCAGCCAACCTCCCCATTCCCTGATTGTTTTTGAAATTTACTTTGTACTATATTAAATACTCACATATATTTGGGGTCTATTTCTGGATTAGCTCTTTGGTACTGGAGATCTATTAGTCTTTGTCCCAAAGCTGTATCTTTTACATGAAGTTGCTTTCTCATATATTTTTATTTAGTTTATTTTTTTAAATTTCTTTTAGTTTATTTATTTTGAGGGAGAGAGTGAGCATGAGAGGGGAACGGGCAGAGAGAGTGAGAATCCCAAGCAGGCTCTGCACTGTTAGCACAGCCCAATGTGGGTCTGGATCACATGGACTGTGAGATTGTGACCTGAGCCAAAATCAAGAGTCGAGTTGCTTAACCGACTGGGCCACCCAGGTGCCCTGTTTCTCATATATTTAAAAAAAAAATTTTTTTTTCAACGTTTATTTATTTTTGGGACAGAGAGAGACAGAGCATGAACGGGGGAGGGGCAGAGAGAGAGGGAGACACAGAATCGGAAACAGGCTCCCGAACTCACGGACCGCGAGATCGTGACCTGGCTGAAGTCGGACGCTTAACCGACTGCACCACCCAGGCGCCCCTCTCATATATTTTTAATACCTAATAATGTTAATCTACCCTATTACATTTTTCCATGAAATTTCCCTCTGAAAATTTTAAAAATGTATTCTGTTATACTTATCCTTTTCTATCCATTTAGGAAACATTTTGTCAAATTTTAAAAACCATTCTGGGATTTTTCTCAAGACTGAATTAAATATGTAAGTTAACTTGAAGATGACACATAAACATTTTATATAATATTTGTCTTCCTTTCCAGGAGCATAATATACTATCAATCTTCACTCATTCAAATCTTTTGTTTTAATTTTCCTTAAGTTTGTACTGTCTCTTCACAAAGCTCTTGTGTATTTTTCTCTCAAGCACTTTGTGTGTGTGTTTTGCTTTTGGAAATTGGCCCCTATTTGTAGGGCTGGTTTCCTATAATTACAGCTAAAATGCTACGGACATCACGTGTGTGTGTGCGTGTGTGTGTGTGTGTGTGTGTGTGTGTGTGTGTTTCTGCTTGCACCCATACAGTTTCTTACATTCCATACAATATCCGGCTGTTTCGAGAGCTAAATGCTTGTCTTGCCCAGGTGCATATATAATCATGTTACTGGGAAATAATGGCATTTTTCATTTCTTTATTTGCAATACTTAACCCACATTAAACTAAACTGGTTTAATGGGTCTCGAAACTAGTTACAGCATGGAGTTATCCTACTAAAAATATTATTCTGCCTCCTAGTTAGTACTAAAAATAAACTAAAATCCTCAGAGAAGTCTTTTTTAAGATTACCAAAGGGAGGCTCTCTGCTCCTCCCCACTGGACAGACAGTCTCCTCTGCTGGTGCTTTGCCAGCCACATCCCTGAGACACAACGGGGAAGCTCAGCGTAAACGGATTTGGCCATATCAGGCACCCGGTCATCAGGGCTGCTTTTAACTCTGGCAAAGTGAATACTGTTGCCATCAACGACCCCTTCATTGACTTCAAGTACGTGGTCTGCATGTTCCAGTATTATTCCACCCAGGGCAAATTCAACGGCGCAGTCAAGGCTGACAACAAAACACCGGTCATCCATGGAAAACCCGTTTTCACCTTCCAGGAGCGAGATCCTGCCAACATCAAATGGGGTAATGCTGGTGCTGAGTATGTTGTCGAGTCCACTGGGGTCTTCACTATCATGTAGAAGGTTGGGCCTCACTTGCAGATGGGTCTCACTTGAAGGTTATCATCCCTGCCCCTTCTACTGGTGCCCCCCACATTTGTGAGGGGTGTGAGCCATGAGAAGTATGGCAACTCCCTGAAGATTGTCAGCAATGTCTCCTGTACCGCCAACTGCTTGGCCCCTCTGGCCAAAGTCAACCATGACAACTGTGGCATCATGGGGGTCTCGTGGCCACGGTCCATGCCATCACTGCCACACAGAAAACTGTGGACGACCACTCTGGGAAACTGTGGCATGATGGCCGTGGGCTCGCCCAGAACATCACCCTTGTTTCTACTGGCACCAAGGCTGTTTCTCCTGGCACTCAGGCTCAACCCTGAGCTGAAAGGGAAGCTCACTGTCATGGCCTTCTGTGTCCCCACCCCTCCCACGTGTCACTGGTGCATCTGACCTGCTGCCTGGAGAAAGCTGCCATATACGATGATATCAAGAAGGTGGTGAAGTGGGCACCAGAGGATACCTTCAAGGGCATCCTGAGCTACACTGAGGACCAGGTTGCCTTCTGCAACTTCAACAGTAACACTCATTCTTCCACTGTTGACACTTGGGCTGGTATTGCTCTCAATGACCACTTTGTCAAGCTCATTTCCTGCAATGACCACTTTGTCAAGCCCATTTCCTGGTACGACAATGAATTTGGCTATAGCAACCAGGTGGTGGACCATATGGTCCACATGGCCTCCAAGGAGTAAGAGCCCCCTGGACCATCAGCCTCAGTGAGAGCAAGAGGAAGAGAGAAGTCCTCAGCTGCTGGAGATTCCTTGCCCCAACTTATCCCCCAACACACTGAGAATCTCCTGGCCTCTACACAGTTTCCATCCCAGACCCCCCTGAAGAAAGGGAGGGCCTTGGGGAGCCCTCAATGAAGTGTACTGTACCATGTAATCATCCATAAAGTGTACTGTTCCAAGCCCCCCAAAAGAATACCAAAGAGAGAATACAAATGTAACAATAATAAAACTTAAAAAGATCGTTTTTCTCTGTTCACTTCCTATCTATTATCATCTTACACAAGGAGCTGCTCTTTTCTTCATCTCCAAACTCCTCTCTCTACCCCAAGTTCTTCAAATCCAGCCCACAGAGAGCTGCATCCTTCCCTTCCTCACCAACCACCTAAACTTTCCTGGGTTTTCTAATAACTCTTGTCATTATGTTTCTATTAATTTCCCCTTGCTGGCTTTCCCAGTCGTCACCTCACCATGACCCTACTCAACACAAAAATCTCCCCAGCAGCAAATATTCAATTGAAATGAACTTAGAATGAGGTGAGGTTGGGGAAAAAGGGATTCAGGACATCTGCACCTACAATTAAGTATATTTATTGAACGAATGACTGAATAATGCTCATTAGCTAAGAAAATCTAAATATTTTCAAATCCTGTGGTTCTATAAATGCTTAAAAACATTATTTTTATTGCATTTTATAATACATGGAAAATTCTAGAAACCAGTTTCTGTAAAATTGTACACAATTTTTAAACTTAAAAAGTTTGAAAGCGGCTATTCCACGCGTTGCTTGGGGATACTGACTAATGGCCTCCCGGGATCAGGAAAATGCTTTAGCGCCATCTGCTGGCTCCTGGAGATATACCAGGCACTTACTCCAATGGATTGACTATTTTTTTCCCAACTTAGCTCCCTACCACTGCATTTCAAAATAACCAGAAAAATAATTGTAACTTCTGGGGACAGCACCACAAGTGCTCAAGTTCATAATAATTTAAATGGCTTTGACTGGGACATAATGGGAAGAACCAATACTTGACTTCTCAGTCCATTTACCAAGTCATGTGTTTGTTGCCTAAAGTGTAGATTTCCCAGGCCGAATTTACATTGCTCATTTTATACATCTTGTTTTGGGGCGCCTGGGTGGCGCAGTCGGTTAAGCGTCCGACTTCAGCCAGGTCACGATCTCGCGGTCCGGGAGTTCGAGCCCCGCGTCGGGCTCTGGGCTGATGGCTCAGAGCCTGGAGCCTGTTTCCGATTCTGTGTCTCCCTCTCTCTCTGCCCCTCCCCCATTCATGCTCTGTCTCTCTCTGTCCCAAAAATAAATAAAAAATGTTAAAAAAAAAATTGTTATACATCTTGTTTCATCTTTCATCAATAGATATATTGTCAAGTATCCCATCAATTGTGACATATGATGCAAATAATGTGCAAATGAAAAAATTTTGAAGTTTCTGCATAGTTTACTTTTGTTATAGTTAGAATATCTCTCAGTCATTCCTGTCACCATACTACTTTCATTCACTTACATTCTGATATACGTTTCTTGAATAAGAAAGAGATACAGACAGAAACAGCTTATACACATTTACATTCGTTCACTTATTTGTTCAGCCAAGAAATATTTATTGTCAACCATGTCCCAGGCACGTTACTTCCCAGCACAGATCCGTTAGTAAGCAGGAGAAAGCCCTGTCTTTAATACCACCCTTGGGCCAGAGTAAGGCCTGAATTCATATCATGAATACATTTAAAAATTTGTTTAAAAATGTGGGAGCCTGTCCCTCAAAGTCTGCCTTTTAGCACTGCTGTAGCATAACTTGAACATCCAGTCTCTGATTTGTGTGTTCAAACATCAGGGAAACAGGTCTCTTGTCCTGTGTCCTCAAATAAAAGCAAACCCTGTTTGAATGCTCTGAAGGCTTATGAGTCGTACTGGCCTTGGACACTGTGTCAGAGCACAAGATTTGTACGTAAAAGGGCTTTAGGTGAAAGACAAATTGGTTAACTTGTCACGTTCTTGCTTTCAGACTGCATGAACACAATAGATTTCTGCATGATGTATTGTTATTCCCAAGCAGTTCCAAACACGTACTTTCTCGTTTCCTTTTGTTTCCCAATTTATGGGTTTGGATGTACTCATGAATTAGCAAAGTATTCCCAACAATTGGACATGGTAGCTGAAGATTGTTTCCAATATTAAATAATTCATGTGACTCTTAATTTGAAAATAGATATAGATGTAACATGAATGAAAGGTGATACTGATTCCTTACACTGGCAACTCGATGGACATTGAATGACAAACTTGTGAATAATTTATTTTTTGTGAAAATATTTAATAGGGTAATAACATTTACCAAAAAATAAAAAAGTTCCACTTTAATTTTATTTGAAAGTTTGTCATCAATTATAATCTATTTTGCCTTCCTAAAAGAAAGACAACTGTTGAAAACCCGTGAAAAATAAAACGTATTGACTTTTTAGTTAATTTCCATTTTTATGAAAATATATTCAAGTTTTGTATACTTTGAATATAATTAAATTTTTTTAAATCTTTTTTATCATTTTTGTCAGTGGAATGCCATTGATGAAAATCTGGCTTAAATAACATAACCGGTAATTTTGCTGAGATGAAAGCAGAATTTTTATGGGATAAATATATAGGAAATGTATTAGCTTTATATGTCTTTATTTCTCATCCAAAATCATCAGTCAATCAACATTATACCCAGACAGGTGCAATAAGTAAGTACTGTCATCTTTTATATTTTGCTGTCTTTCATTCATATAAAAACGTTTTTATTGTATCATAAATGTTTACTTGTCAAAGTTGGAGGTTATCCCTCCAACTTAACGGTAGAGAAGAGGAGTTAACGGTGTGTCAGGTTGACTTATAACTATTTAGACTGATAGTAGGTCAGTGTCTATTTGTACACTTGCCCAGCCCCCCTGATCTTAGGGGCAGGCTTCATGCCAGCCTATATGAAGACAGTATTCAGGTGAGAAGACACAAGAAATAAGTAAGCGAACAGATGAGATCGATCAGGTAGTCGTAAGCGCTGTGCAGAAAATAGAAGCTTGGTGTATTTGATGGACAGAAAGAAGCTCTTTCTGTGACTGGAATGGAGTAAATGTCAAGATCAGTCCTGTCTGGGATGATCCCCGTATTGTCAAGAATTTGCAGTCAGGTCGCAGCTTAAATGTTCCCTCCTCAGAGATTTCTTCTCCAACCACTCAAACTAACAATGTCTTTTCTCTGTCACCCCTATCGTAGGGCTTTGTAGCAGGATCATTAGAGTCCTTCTCACATTCCTTGATGCTTTTCTGGTTTATCTTTTTGCTTACAGTTTGTCTGTCTCTTCCTGGTGGTATGTGGGGTCCGTAAGAGTAGAAAGGCCAGCTGTCTTATTTACCACTATATGCCTAGCCTGGCTTAAAGGACACACGGAATGAATCAAAGTATCATTACTATGTATTAAAAGGGGTGGGGTGAAGGAGGGAGACTATCTTTAAAAAAAAAACAACTCGTGGAGCACCTGGGTGGCATTTAATCCAATCGAGCACTGAAGTCCCCTTTGACAGTTCAGTTTGCAGTGGTCAAAAGCTCTAGGGGCGCCTGGGTGGCTCAGTGCGTTAAGTGTCTAACTTCAGCTCAGGTCATGATCTCATGGTTCGTGGGTTCGAGCCCCGCGTCGGGCTCTGTGCTGACAGCTCAGAGCCTGGATCCTGCTTCGGATTCTGTCTGTCTGTCTCTCTCTCTCTCTCTCTCTGCCTTTCCCTGCTCACACTCTCTCTCTCAAAAAGAAATAAACATTAAAAATTTTTAAGAAGGGGCGCCTGGGTGGCGCAGTCGGTTAAGCGTCCGACTTCAGCCAGGTCACGATCTCGCGGTCGGTGAGTTCGAGCCCCGCGTCAGGCTCTGGGCTGATGGCTCGGAGCCTGGAGCCTGTTTCCGATTCTGTGTCTCCCTCTCTCTCTGCCCCTCCCCCGTTCATGCTCTGTCTCTCTCTGTCCCAAAAATAAATAAACGTTGAAAAAAAATTAAAAAAAAAAATTTTTAAGAAAAAAAGAAAAAAACCCAACTCATTTTTTCAGATCACTCTTAGAATTGTGGGGGTGGAAATAGAGTCCTTGCCCTGAATAGTGATTGAAATGAGGAACAAAATTCATTGCTCTGTCATAATGACATCCCTCATCAGATGAAAGAACATATGGTTAAAATTCCATCTCTGAAAGCCATGTTTATCCTTGCATCAAGAAATACGTATCAGTCATAGCTAAAATTATGGATTTAATGAATGTAAAAGAGCAAAAGCCATGGAAAGAATTTTTAGGTAGAAGCAATGGAGAACAACACATGCCGTACAACTGATATTTTAAATTCAAATAACAACTGCAAAAGTAAGTTTGCTCTGTTCCTCAGATGAGTAATGAAACTGGGAGATGGGCATATAGTCACAAAATCCAAGGAAGAGATCATCAGAAAACAATCAGGAATATATCCAGAGAATTCTTCTAAAATGGAGAAAAATATCTAATTCAAAATCACAGTATATTTTAAAGTAAATGCTTTTTAAAAATATATATATGTATATATACATGTTGTGTATATATATCATACATATATATATTTCATATATATATATGAAACTTTGACTTGTTTTCTTACTTTCCTAGTTTACGTCCAAAGTAAAATTCAACATGGCACCGTATACCGTTGGAACTGACATAAAAAAGCATAAAAGATTTCAACACGGAGCAAGCCAGCCGAGGTAAGCCTAGCTCTTTTAGGCAGGGTTGAGAGGCCAGAAAGGAGGAAGACTTTAGGCACGTCCTCACAGGAGGAACCATGAACTTTTTGCCAGCTTCAAGCCTTCAGCCTGGACTTCACTCCCTCATCACCATGACACCTGGATCTTTCCAATTAAGGAGGCAATTCAATTGGACAAGTTTCAATCCCTCATTTATCTATTAATCCAACCAATCCCAGTTAACCTACTTTTAATTCCTATTTTGCATAGAGGACCTAAATGAAAACTGTACTCGTGACCTTTCACCTTCACATCTCTGCCCCCTCTTTGTCTTCTTCAGAGTGCAATTCAGGTTTCTATCTGACTCTGTCTTCCGAATTGCAATTCTCATTGCCCAAATAAATGCCAATTTGCTTGAATTCTCAGTGAATTCTTTCTTGGTAGATGAAGAGTTGAACCAAATACCTGTAGCACTTTTTCTTTTTAACATTTTCATTTTGATAAAGCTTTAAAAAAATACTCAGAATTTTTTTTAAAGTGGAAAAGCAAATATGCTTTGTGGATAAACTGGTACTGGTTTTCATTTTTTTACTACTTTAACTTCTCCCTAAGTTGATTGCTCTTGTTAAGCAAAATTCTCTTGACACATTAGAACAAAAAAATTCCTTTGAGAGGTCTGCTTGGTTGGGTGAAATAGATATCACCAGAAGTTAAAAAGATCATGTTATTTTCCTAAGGCAATTAACACCACATAGTTATTATTGTAAAAGATTATTAACTACCTACAGATATTTTGGAGGTTGTTTTGAACGCTGTTAAAGCAAAACAGCAAAAGACTGTGCTAATGGGGCACCTGGGTGGCTCAGCTGGTTAAGAGTCGGACTTTGGCTGAGATCATGACCTCACAGGTTAGTGAGTTTGAGCCCTGCATCTGGCTTGCTGCTGTCAGCAAAGCCAGTTTGGGATCCTCTGTCTCTGTCTCTCTTTCTCTCTCTCCTTTCCTAGCTTGCGCGCCTCTTTCTCAAAACAAAACAAAAACAAACAAACAAAACAAAAACAAAAAACCATTAAAAAAAAAAAGACTGTTAATAAAAGGCAGAGAATACTTGTTAAGTATATAAGCAGGGAGCCCCGAAATTTGTAACTGTGTTTCCAACAATCTTCAGGGAAAAGGGTGACTGAAAGAGTGACATCCTGGTACGGAAGAAAGTTCCACCTCTTGAGAGTAAAGAATGCATCCAGAAAGAGATGTAGGATATCCAATTACTCCAGCGACCTGGATAGCTTCTTGGAGAGACCACTCCGCTCCCTTTTGTAGTACCTACCACCTGCTTCGGAAACAGATGGTGGTATAGCCATGTTATTCAGCACCATTAACCTATATATTAAGAATATTATTCAGCACCATTAACCTATAATGATGTCAAGACCAGTGGTTGCCTGCGGCCAGGAGTAGGGGTGGGCATCACAGCAAAGGGGCAAGAGGAAACTTTTGGAGGCAATGGAAACTTCCTATGTCTTGAATGGGGAGAGAGTTACATCTGCCATTTGTTAAAACTCAAAGAACTGTTGAACTGAGTTGGGCAATTTGGTTTGTATATTGTATCTCAACAGGGTTAACTTTAAAATAAAATTTAAAAAATTAAGTATGCGTTTTCCAGGAATGCAAAGTAGTCGGTGACAAGATGGTCCCCAAGATCCAAGGCGGTGGCAACCACCATTCATAGAGCGGCTCGCATCGTTCGATCAGCAGCTCACCTCATGAAATTCTCAGCCTTCCCCCACTTCATAGAGAAGGTAACAAACTCAGATGAAATAACTCGGTGGAGCTCAGGGGCGCTAGCGCCGGGATTTGAGCCCACTCAACGTGACTTCATAGCTCACATTTTTAACCGCTGGCTAATCTGCTGGTACACAGTGAAAGCTGGATAAACGTATTCTGAATGAATGGTTCCAGCTACAGATCCCTAACGCTCACAAAAGGCTAGCCCTGAGACTGAAACCCTCAGGCACAAAGCCGGGCGCGGACACCCAGCCCCAGCACAGGAGCCGGACCCAACCCAGACCCAGAGCCTGAAATCTGGCACGGCGAGGGGGCGGGGCTTCGACGCAGAGAGGCGGAGCCATCGTATCGTACTTCTGGCAAGCTTGTACCTCTTCTCTTGCCGTAGTGCCTGAAACCGGAAGCTCCTGTGAAGCATGCTTTGAATTTCCGGGCGAGAGCCGGCCGCTTTGGTAGCATGTGGGAACTGCCGTGAAGGCTGGTCACTCCGGACTTGCGTCCCGAATTCGAGCTCTCGGTGAGCAGGAGCTGCAGGGGAGTAGACGGTGTACCAAGGGAGGGTGAGGTGTCCGCGGGTTTTCGAGTCTCGCGTGGTCGGGGCTGAAGAAAGCCACGGCGCGGCCCCAGGAACCTGCGTTAACGCTGTTGCTGTGGCGTCTGTACCCTGGGGTCCGTGAGTCCCGGGGCAGCCGGCTGTGTGTCCGTGACGGCGCTGAGTGCGAAGGAAGTTACTTGTATGCGAGGCATTAGAGGCTCGTGGTTCAGCCACCTGTGGTTTTCTAGAGACTTCTCACAGTGTCTTTGTTTTTTAGCCTGTGTTTTTAGAAATCCGCCTGCGTGGGAGATGACGTCCTTAGCCCAGCAACTCCAACGCCTCGCCCTCCCTCAGAGTGACCGCAGTCTGTTATCGAGAGATGAAGTTGCTTCTTTGTTGTTTGACCCCAAAGAAGCGGCCACCATCGACAGGGACACCGCTTTTGCCATTGGTGAGCTACCCGTTAATTAAGAAAAGGTCTTCGAAGCACCTGTTTTGGGGTTGTTGCTGTATTGTTTTCTCTTCTGACCCTCCCTCTTCCGTTAAGAGTTTCCAATTTGTTGACTTATGTTGTTCAGAGAAAGAGGATAACAAATAACTATGTGCTTGATGCTTGAAACGTGGCAGTATCTGAATTTCACAGACAAAGTTTGGGAGGTTAACTAATGTGTGGAGTGGACAGTCAAAAAGAGGCTGGAGGCGTGGCTGGGGTCAAGGAGGAGTCTTCCCAATTCCTATGGGAACTGGCCTGATTCTTGCAAGGGATTTTTTTTTTTTTTTTTTTTTTTTTTTTTTTAAAGAATGGTACCTGCCAGGCAGAACTTTCTGTTCTGGTTGGGGAAATGATTTGTTTTTTTATGTTGAAAACTAGAAATCTATGTTTGGGACTGTATTACAGGTTATACAAGATTTTTAGGGATAAGTAAAACTGAGTTTGCTTGCAAAGAATTGTTAAAAATACAGTGTCCTTTTCCTAGGATGCACTGGCCTGGAAGAGCTGCTTGGGATCGATCCTTCCTTTGAGCAGTTTGAAGCACCGTTGTTCAGCCAGCTGGCAAAAACATTGGAGCGCAGCGTTCAGACCAAAGCAGTGAACAAAGAGCTGGATGAAAACATTTCATTATTCCTTATTCACTTGTCCCCTTACTTCCTGCTGAAGCCAGCACAGAAGTGTCTGGAGTGGTTGATTCACAGGTAACAAATTAATTTACAGAAATAACTATGGGCTAACAACTGTGATCTTTTTTTAAAAATTAGGTAATGAGAACACAAGCCAATTTAAAGCTGAGAAATTAGGTCTATGAAGAGGTTAACACGATGTCTGTAAGATGAGATAAGCTTGCCATTCTGTTAAACTCCTTTTTGTTGACAGAAATACAACTACTGGGGATCTTGAGTTAATAGACCAACTATATTAGTTCCAAGGAGCTCACATCACTTTGCCACTACGAACTGTTACCGCATATTTGGACCAAAGGATATTATTAAACTTCTTTCTTGCCAAAATAACAAAACCAGTGCTTTGGGAAGAAGCAAACAGTATTCTCTAAAATACCGTAACTTAAGAAAAACAATAATAGCTAATGTACATTGAGCATTTACATACCAGGTTCTGTGGTAAGCACTTTGCGCGCACCGTCTCAATGCTCACAGCATTCTTACGGGAAGGTACGTGTGTTATTCCCATTGTACACCTTACAAAATTGAGGCATAGAGGGGTTAACTTACCTAGTCACACAACTAGTGATCTGAGATACAAGACTGTTTCCAGAGTTTGACTCGTTGGAAATTGTCTTAGTAAGGATATTCAAGTTTATTTCCTCACTGAATTGGCATCACATCACATCTTACACACTTTTGTTTATTCTGCCATGTGTTGTATGTTTTAAAAGTAGAAAGAGCTTTATTTCATTAATTGGAGACATGGGGATAAAGTGATTTCCCTTCTGGACGCAAGTGAGTCATTAAGAAAACGTTAAGTTTAACTTGGGTCTTCTGATGATCAGAACACTGGAGTCATCAGACAGAAAACAGCAATTCTGTAATATTTCCCTTTTTCTTCTAGCATTTAATTCCTTCCCCCCAGCATTAGCTGGGATGATTAGCATAGGAGTACTTTTTTTAATTTATTCATGTAACTTATTTATTAAGTAAACATTAGATTCAACACAAGGTTAAATAGGCTGCCCTTGGTTATTGTTTTGAAGTAAAGGTGTATGCAAAGTTTGGGGCTGTTGTGCTGCCTGAAGTAGTTGAGGAAAGCTTCACGGAGAAAGTAGCATCTTGGCGAGTAAGTTTAACATGTAATAGAAATAAGAGGAATCACTTCGCTGGGAGTATCAGGAAAAGCATCCTGAACACGGAAGCATTTGAGCTAGATCTTCAAGGCTAGAAAGGATTTAATGTATCTGATGTGGCTAATGAGCCTGTCTTACTACGGTAGAGGGACCAATACAGAGTTGTGTGAAGTTTAGGGACAAATTATATATAGTTGTAATCTGACAATTTATTCTAATTCAGAGAAAGTAATGTGATTTTAGTCTTCTGGTTTTAGAATTCTGATAAGCTGAGGAAGCTGAACTTTAGAGCATGGAGAGGAGCCGAGCATTGCTGCCTAGTTGACCAGTTGGTTTTCTGTTGATTTGACCACAGTGGTCCCGCAGTTATGTTAATTTAATAATAGTGTTTTGTTTTTTTTTAAGTTGAGAGAAAGTGAATGGGATGTAAATTCTTACATTGAATAGTAAAAACTATTACTGCATAAGAGTTGACGGAACTCTGTTGAGAAGTACTTTAATGCAAAGTAGAGGCTTATCACTTAGTGCTCTTTATCTTGCATATCGTCATGTACTTGTTTTTACTGATACTTAATTCTGAGTAGTTCTAGCTCGTTGATGGAGAATCTGGACATGGAAGGAAATATGTGCTTGCAGGTTTTGTGTCATTTCAAATTGCTTGCTTTTCTCCCCCCAGGTTCCATATCCATCTTTATAATCAAGATAGCCTCATTGCTTGTGTTCTACCATACCACGAGACCAGAATATTTGTACGGGTTATACAGCTTCTGAAAATTAATAATCCAAAGCACAAATGGTTTTGGTTGTCACCAGTTAAGGTATGATTGTTGAATGACATGTGTCTATAATCATTATAGGTCTTGATTAAGGGATACAATTTGGAAAAAATGAAGTCCTTAGTGCTCCTACAGGTAGTCCAAGTATTACCTCCATCACTTTTATTTCCTAACTTCTAGTTGAAATTGGCATTTACTTGGCACCTGACATTAGGCTAGGCAATTCTCATTATATTATCTTGGTTTTTCACAAAACTATTTTTACAGATGAGCACAGGCTAAGAGAATTACTTGCCCGAGTTCAAATAACTATAAAGTGGCAGTTAGGATTTGAATTTAGATCTGATTTTAAAGTTTATTATCTTTCCACTACACTACTGTCTGACATTTTAGATCTTGGAACTGAATTGCTTTAAAAAAAAATTGGAGGTGAAGAAAAGAAAAATACTTCAAAAAATTAAAAGGATAAGGATGATGGACTTAAGGAAATTATTAAAATTGAATTAAAAAAAGATGCTATCATTTAGTCTATAGATGATTAAAAGGATGGTTGCCTTACAGGAAGGGTCTGGTAAGGATCAGTTAGCATGGTTTTGTGATAAAATGACTGATTTGGCCGTTTTCACTTTGTTTGCAACATACAGTAGAAGAAAGTACATTTATGTAGACAAGAATTTTACTGAATATTAAGTATGGCAATTCAGGCTAGGAGGAGCACAGATGGGGCAAAAGTAGACTAACAGACTGTGGGACCTTGAAAAGAGTTAATTTGATGTGTGATGATAGTGAGGTCAGTGGTCAGAATTAGTAAAAAGAAAGGAATGGGAATTTTTAATTGGAAGTACAGTTTAAGAGTTTGGATGTAAAGCACTTGAACCAGTGAGTGTTGAAGAAGAGAAAGACAACCCATAATAAAGCTTACCAAACTACTCCCTCTGCTAATATAACATCAAGGTCATTTTTTTTCCCCTACTCTACACACAGACGCTGATGCTCTCTAGACACATTTGTTTCAGGTATGCAACTCCACTCACCTATTAAAGTTCACTTCAGATTCTCCTTTCTTTTAGTTATTCAGTGTTTATTGAGCACCCCGTACATGCCATGTGTGGTGTAAGCGGTGGGAATAGCAGTATAAGGTTTCTGGGTTCCTAGTCTATTTCTATTACTAGTGTTCTTGTAAAGCAAAGACAACCACAGCACATTGGCTCAAAAACCCAATCTAACTAGTAGAGTTCCTAAGAATCTAGAGAATCCAGATTTAGATAAATACATATGAAAATGCAACACATGGTAAGTAGGCAGTATTCACTGAGTACCTCTACCCCCATTGCTGACCCCTTTTGGATTTCTAAAGTTTGCACAATTTTATATGTTCATTTCCTCTCTACCACCAGCTATATGGAGAGACTGTATTTTGTATTGACTGCACCAGTACAAAGTTGTACTGTGGTAGGTACTTTAAAAAATGATCAGTTGATCAATATCCCTAATGATGATTGGTTCTTTCTGTCTATAACAGCAACATGGAGTGCCCTTAGCTAGGGGAACTTTGATTACCCACTGCTACAAAGATCTTGGATTCATGGATTTCATTTGTAGTCTGGTGACAAAATCTGTGAAGGTGAGTAGTATCTGGTTCCCTGACTCTCTGATTCCATTAAAAGATTGCTTGCTTTGAGTGAAGAAAGGCATTCCCCGATAACTGTACTTAGAAGAAGTTCCTTTTGTTAAGCGAGCTACTGTTCTGGAACATGAGCAGCTTGAATCAGTCTTTCGTCACAAAAGGTGTTTTCCTACAAAAATAAATTACTCTGTTTCTTGTCAAATTCTATTTACAGTGACTGTTTAAGAGGGGATCAGAAGTCAGGATTGTTCATTCTTGTCATATTTAATTGAACCATTGCATTTGTGTATTTAATGTTGTATATGGTAAACATAAAAATGTCAGTCTGAAGTAGTTGAGGGGAGCTGTAAACATTCTTATATGTTTATCTAATTGGCCTTGCTTTTTTTTTTTTTTTTTTTAAACCTGTGCTCTGTGTTTTTTTGTTGTAGGTTTTTGTTGAGTATCCTGGGAGTTCAGCTCAGTTGAGAGTGCTCTTAACTTTCTATGCTTCTACCATCGTGTCTGCTCTAGTGACTGCTGAGGGCGTATTGGATAATATAGTCGCCAAGCTATTTCCATATATCCAAAAGGTTGGTCCTGCTCGGGTGTAGATTATTTTGTACTTGAAGGAGTTTTCTGGCTTTATGAAAATTTCACTTAGACATAACTATTTTTAAGTTGACAGCATAGTTCAGATGGTTGGCAAGATTTAATTTTTAGGTAAAAAAAATCTGACTTTTTTGTCTTAAAAACTTGCAAAAGTGGGATCTTATTTAGGGCTCATTAAGAATAAATGTTGGCTATTTGGCCCTGACATTACCTTTCAGATTTGTTTTCTTAGCAGTCATCTTGACTCACTGGAAGCAGAATGGATTAGAAAGTCTCCATCAGGGCATATGCTCTTACTCTTTTGACAGTGACTTCCACTTCTCAATGTTTCTTCTTCCCAGGTGCTTTGTTGCCTACCTACCACCCTCCCAGATTCCCTGTGGAGGTACTGCTTAGGTACTGCTTTCACTTCCTGCTGGTGTCCCAAAATTACTGTCTTTGTTTTTTTTTTTTTTTTTTTAATGTTTATTTATTTTAGAGAGAGAGAAACAGAGCATGAATGCGGGAGGGGCAGAAAGAGAGGAGGAGACACAGAATCCGAAGCAGGCTCCAGGCTCTGAGCTGTCAGCACAGAGCCCGATGTGGGGCTCGAACTCACAGACCGTGAGATCATGACCTGAGTCAGTCGGATGCTTAACCCACTGAGCCTCCCAGGCGCCCCTATTGTCTTTGTCTCTGAAGTCTCCTTTACACTGGTGGGTGTTTGCCCATAAAAGAAGAGCCTGTTGGCCCTTGTTAGCATATGTAGTGGATTTTCAAGTTGGGAGACCTGCTGAGATCCCTCCTCTCATCCAAGAGACTTAACCTCATCTCTGTGTGCTCAGGAAAGAGGCTAAATTCTGAAGAGTTGTTGACTCTTCAGCGTACGTTAGGTAGTATTAATCTCTCATTTATGGCATTTTTAATTTGTCAAGGTAAAGTAACATTTTAAGTAAAGTTAAAAGATATAGCTTATCATTTTTCCTTGTATCTTAAAAAATATTTAGGGGTTGAAATCATCTTTACCAGATTACAGAGCTGCAACGTACATGATAATATGTCAGATTTCTGTGAAAGTGACAATGGAGGACACCTTCGTCAATTCGTTGGCTTCACAGATCATCAAAACGTTGACCAAAATTCCTTCTTTGATCAAGGATGGATTAGGTTGCTTAATAGTGCTCATGCAGAGACAGAAGCCAGAGAGCCTTGGGAAAAAGTACGTACGATTGAATTGGGAAATGATGATAAATACAGGAGAATGAAAGTATTTTGAATAATTCTTTTCAAAGATGATGTATACTTTTTTTTTAAATTGCTATGTATTATCTGACTTTTGAAGTTAGCATTTTATGTACTTGTTTCTTCAAAGGCCATTTCCTCATCTGTGTAACGTTCCTGATCTTATTACAATACTTCATGGGATTTCTGAAGTCTATGATGTCAGTCCTCTTCTGCGTTACATGCTTCCCCATCTGGTCGTCTCCATCGTTAATCATATTACAGGTTCGTGGTTGTATATTATGTGTCCAGAAGCGTAACGTCTAAGATTTGATTCTCTTAAAATTGTTAATATCTGTAAGATATTTCAAGTTTCTGCTAATTGTTTTTGTGTAATTTTTTTTTTTTTTAATGTGAAAAACATTTGAGGTGGGAGTACATTGGTTGAAGGAGATATTTGTTAATTGATATGCTCAGAATTCTGGTGTGTCTTTTTAATGTGTGTTCTATTTTAATGTTTATTTATTTTGAGAGAGAGAGTTTGTGCACAAGTAGGGGAGGGACAGAGAGGGAGAGAGAGAATCCCAAGCAGACTCCACACTGTCGGCGCAGAGCCTGACACAGAGCTCCATCCCGTAAACCGTGAGCTGTGACCTAAGCCTATGCCAAGAGTCAGATGCTTAATCGGCTGAGCCACCCAGGAACCTCTAATGTGTGTTTTTAAACAATCTCTTCGTTAAAAAGGCTATGGAATTATTTTAAAATGATTAACATATGTTACCCAGTAAAACTTTCCCTTCTCATTTAGATATTTAATGAACTTCAGTGACTCATGTATGACAAATATTCAGTTGCCAAAAAAGTTTTTCTCCTTGGAGTCAATGAACATAAAAGTCCTTTGAGTCACTGAACATGGCAGACCAAGAAAATCGCATACATAAAAAATCCAAATTTTGGGGTGCCTGGGTAGCTCAGTCTGACTTAGGCTCAGGTATGATCTCACGGTCCATGAGTTCAAGCCCCATGTCGGGTTCTGTGCTGGCAGCTTGGAGCCTGGGGCCTGCTTAGGATTCTGTGTCTCCCTTTCACGCTCTCTGCCCCTCCCCCACTCACACTCTGTCTCGATCTCTCAAAAATGAATAAATGTTAAAAAAAAAAAAACACATTTTTAAGCCGTAAAAACGGTTATTAAAAATGATTATTTCCATTATATGCTTTTTATCTTTCAATAAATAGAGAAGTACAAGAAGAAATGTTTGGTCCTGTTGCCACTTAGACTAAGAAAAACATACTAGGGAAGACATCTCTAAAGTGTGTCAGTTTATTGGAAAATGAGCTTTGCCTAACCGGATCTTGGTTTAGATATGTGTCAGAGATATGAGTAGCATGTATAAAAGTATATTTTTCCTATTCTGGTGGTGATGTGGTCCCAATCTTTGAAGGCAGGGCTACCAGCTGATTGGTAATATATGTGCAGTAAATGTGGAATAGAAGATGATGGCTCAGTTCAGTAAGGCGCATCAAGATGCAAGCTGAGCCTGCTTTCAGAGCTAGTTTCCTGGGCTCTAGGTTTGGGTCCCAACTTCAACCACTTGTAATATGACCTGGCACAACTATGTTTTGGACCTCTGTTTTATAAATAAGGCATGGAAAACTTGTTTTTAAAAATGTAGAGAATTTCAGGTAAAGCGTAAGTGAGGGTAATGTATACAAAAATGTAAAAAATATACATAGCTGAATAGGTGAGATACACTTTTATAAACAGGTAAAAAGCTGGATACCAATACATATGGTTTAAAAAGATTCCTGTAGAAGACTTTTCTGCTGTAAGTAAATTTAATAATGTAGGTGCAAAAGAATTTTTCCCCATTAATTTTAATTTATGTTGTATGCTAAGGTGAAGAAACTGAAGGGACAGATGGTCAAATCTACAGGAGACATTTAGAAGCTATACTTACAAATATATCACTGAAGAACAACTTAGATCATTTGCTGGCTAGGTAAGCTGTTATTTCTGACATGCTTTTGATTTGTATCTTTGGGGCTTAGTATACTTTTTAGAGTTGGGTAGCAGTCTTCCAGTTTCTCTTTATGATGCATTTCTTGATTTGTCCATATCATTTCATTAATTACTTAGTGCAGTAATGATGGCAGTAGAAGGAAAAAGTAATTTGTTTTTAATGCTTAAATGGGATTATGGAAAGTTAATAGTTAAGCTAAATTTGGGTTATAGCTACATGGAACTAGTGGTTGATTTGAGATTCCTATTAATAACTGCGTCAAAATGCCTGAAACAATGCATCGCAGTTAGTATTTAGTAAATATCAATTAGAAACTTAATATTGAGGGTGTGAAGTGAAAATTCTTTCTTTTCTGTAAAGATAGTTCAGTCTCCCATTTTCTTTTTTCACTTAAAGGGCAACTTGATACAGTGAAAAGAATGTAGGCATTACAGTCAGACATGGGCTTCAATCCTTCCTCTCTCATTTCCAGGAGAGTAGAGTAGTAAGTTCTGAAGGTCAGACTGCCTGGATCTGGTTTTGCTGTTGTGTAACATTGGCCTGTCTGCTGCTGTGTGTCATTCGTGCCCCTCGCTCACGGAATTGGCTTGTGGATTAAATGAGAGTAGACGTGGGAAGTACTGTTGAGAGTGTGGGCCCCGGAGTCCAGCAGGCTTTGAGAACCTGCTCTACTGTTGATGGCACAGGAGGGCTCGCTGAGCACTGGCTGCGATGGCTGTCCTCTGATCACAGGCAGATTACAAGAGTTCTCAGCCCTGGTTTTTGCATATGTAAAATAAGAATGACTGTTACCTTGTGGAAATATGGCAGAAGTATTTCTGAAGCATCTAAAATATAATGGGTGGTCAATAAATAGTAGCTCTCATGTCTGCTGATACTTGTTTTGTTTTGCAGCCTTCTTTTTGAAGAGTATATTTCATATAGTTCACAGGAAGAAATCGGTCCTGATAAAGTATCTTTGCTTAACGAACAGTTTCTTCCACTTATCAGACTTTTGGAAAGCAAGTAAGTTGTGTGTTTCTGCCCTTGTTGAATGTGTGTGTCTTGTTTTATTAAAAGAAGATTCACAGGTCACATCATAACATAGGGAATGAATTGTAAAGAGGCTGGTTTTCCCCCCACCTTTAGGAAGACCGGTATGGGATTAAGTGTATTTGACCTACACTTTCATATAGGAAATAGGGGCCATTTTTGTATAGAGAGATGTTACTGTTGGAATACTTTTAAGGTTTTATTTGTATCTTTTTTATACACGTATCATGTGTGTGGTTAGTGACTTCGTTAAGAATAATTAGCTCTTTATTTTCTTCCCAGATATCCCCGAACATTAGATGTTGTATTAGAGGAACGCCTAAAAGAAATTACAGATCTAAAAAAACAGGAGCTTTTTCATCAGTTTATCTCTCTTTCTACAAGTGGAGGAAAGTATCAGGTAAGTTTTTCTTCGGAGGAATTACTACAATTATGGGTATATTTGTGTGGTTATTTAAGGAATTCTGGAGATAAATTGGCTAGTTCACTCCTTTCTTTGCAACTTTCGTGGACAGGTGAGATTTAGTACAGTTTCCCTAGTTCCCTGAAGGGAAGCTGTGAGGCCTCAACTCAGTTATGCATTGAATTGTTGGAAAAAGGCATGGCAACGTAAATAACTGCATGTGATACTTTCAGGAAAAGTATGTTTTGGAAATGTTATTAGCAGTCATCAAAAGGGGGCTTCACTCAGGTTTCCAGTGTGTCCTTATTTTTTTGCTATGTGTGCACTAGCCACATGAGGCTGTTCAAGTCACTGGTGAGCATAAGGGAGGCAGATTTTAATTTCATGATCATGTTAGAACTTCAGAAATTTCCTGTCAGTTCACCCTAGATCGATCTATTTCTACTAGAAGTTAGACATTTGAGCAGTTTTTACAGTTAGCCTTGAAAATAAATGTTATGAGGACAAATGTGATTGTTTAGGTTTCTCTCTTTTGTAATTAGACCTTCATCTTTAATTAGTTTCATTTCCAATATTAGGATAATAGATTTCCTTTTTAGTCTTTTTACGTAAGTGAGGTAAGTTGTCATTAATTTGACTGTCATTGTTTTATTATTTAGGTGAATTGCTTTCTGTGTTCAGTGACCAATTTTTTTAATTCATATTTTCATTTAGGTGCTAATACACTGATTTATTTCAGGTGTTTCTCAGCCTGAAGTTAGATCCGTATAATGAATACAAAGTTACTTCACAGAATTGCTTCACTAAATAAACCTACACATAGACACAAGTGTACTCTCAAAATCACAACATTTACAATGCTCATTTTTTTCATCTATTGTAACTCATTACGTTCTAGAGACAAAGATTTTACTTCTTGGTTTCTGGATTTAGATGCTTGTTATCAAATGTGTTGGGCATTTTAGGGCAGTTTCCTCTGGTTTTTATTCTTGATCAGATGCTCAGATTTAATGGTGAACTCATTTGGTGATTGTGATGAATTCTGTAGTTTTTAGCAGATTCTGATACGTCTTTGATGCTCAGTCTGAACCATCCACTTGCTCCTGTGAGACTTCTGGCTGTTAATCATCTGAAAAATATCATGAAGACATCAGAGGTTTGTTTCAGATAGCTTCATTTGTGATATTTTTATCCTTAAAATGCACAGTGTAATTCTAGAAGAGGAAATTGGAACTTACCAACTACAATTGATATTATGTAATTACAGACACAAGGCAAATATCACAGAGAGTACATTGGACCATACATGCCAGTAGCCACCATTTATTAGAGCAACCATGCTCTAATAACCTCTATATTCGTGTTTCCACATTGCAGATTATTACTTTAGTGTTTTTCAGACTATGATTTCTAGATCATTTACAGAGGTTCACCAATTATCTGAGAATGTTGTAGTTTTGAAATTTGACTTTGGTACTCTTAAGTTCAACATGAGTGTATTTGGGGACATTGGAATTACAGCTTTTGGAACACTGTTCGTGATTTCAGTACCTCCGGTTGTATTTGTTTCAGATTTTGGTGGCTGTGAATAGTAAGTACGAAGGCTAACTTAATTTGTAAATAATGTCTTTATACCAAAATGGTATTTTACCAAGACTTTGCAGTAATTGAAATGGAGCAGTATTTTCTGAGCTTCAGCCATTCAAACAATTCTGTCACAATTTTTGCTGTTCGAGCTTATCACTAATACTATGTTTTTAAAATTTTTCTCTGGCTTTCAAATGGACTAATTTTTTTTTACATTGTTGTGAAGTCATGAGTTTGAAGGGTTAACTGGTGTAGACATTTAGTGTAGTTACTATAAAGGAAGAGTGTTCATCTGTGTGATCTAAATCTTCTCATGTAGTACTATTGCATATTTGGAACATTTCTGGAAGAGAAAAGTGGTCCTAGAGTTGAGTGTCCTCATGGCACACCATAGTATGAACATGCTGAACTTGAACTTGTGTCATGATAGCTAGAGCCAGATTCATATCACAAATAGAATTTAATTTCAGAGTGCAATTATAATTGCCATAGTAAATTCATTTCAATTTGAGTTTTTTGGTTTTGCAGGGCTTTTTGATAGTGGACTTAAAATTTTTTGGTTTATATTTATATTATCTTTGATTTGCTTTATATTTTTGTGTTACTTCGTTTTAAAATGATATGTAAATAATAATAGCAACATTAGGATCTGGGAGGATTTTTTTTTTTTAACATTTATTTACGTATTTTTTGAGAGAGAGAGACAGAGACAGAGACAGAGAGACAGAGCATGAACAGGGGAGAGACAGAGAGAGGGAGACACAGAATCCAAAGCAGGCTCCAGGCTCTGAGCTGTCAGCACAGAGCCCGATGCAGGGCATGAACTCATGAGCTGTGAGATGTGACCTGAGCTGAAGTTGGATGCTTAACTAACTGAGCCACCCAGGCACCCCAAGAATGTTTCTTTAAAAATGGTTGATGTAATACTCAAATTTATAATCTGTAGCTTTGATTCATTTCTGATCTGGCATAAATTACGTCTCACAAGGTGTCGATAGGTTTGCGTTAGTGATTTGCTGGATAATTAAACCATAGCATACTGGTCTTCATTGTGATAGGAAGATCCCAGTGTCTAGAATGAAAAAAAAGATTCCTAGAAGCTCCTAATATTATATCTGAAGGTGTTCTTGTCCTTCTTTTAATCCCTTTCTTTTCTGTCCACTTCTGGATTTGGTTAGTGTTTCAATAAAGGCCGTTGTACACATTCACCTTTTAGATTTAAGCATGGTTAACTGTCTTCAGATTGGGGTATTTGACTACTTGCTAGCTATTTAGAAAATTTTGGTGATATTTGCTATGTGAAAGTTGGACTTCAGTTTGTGAATTCTAGGGATTTTAGTTTCATCTCCCAACAGAGTGCCTTACTATTTTTTGTAGCATTATTTAGTTATATTTTTTTCACCACCCATAGATAAGGATATATACTTAGGTTGATTTGCGATCTTACCTTTTTGTTACTGTGAATGATTACGTGCTTTATTTTCTTTTGTAAATGAGAAAAAGTAATCTTTTTGGCAGACTGGCTTCGCAGTGCTTGTCCTCACTCTTGTAAAAATCTTGATAACAATAGCTGACTTTAATAGTGTTTACTACGTAAAAGGCCTCGTTCTACGCACTGATGTGTATTGCTTAATCTTGTAGCAGTTCTTTGGAGTTGGTACTGTTACTAGCTCTGTTCTCTGGAGGAGAATAGTGAGACCTGGAAAGGTTAAATTACCCAGTCGGTCGCACAGCTGGTAGGTGGGTAATGCCAGAATTTAAACCTAGATGTTCTGGTTCTTGAGTCTTTGCACTCTCAATATCCAGGCTCTGATTTAACAAGATGAACTTCTTAATGCAAAAATTATATTTGAATTATATATATTCTATTATATTTTCAGTAGAAACTGGAAAAAGTTTGTACCAAATAATTACTCATCTATAAAGGCCCTTTAGCATTGAGGAGGGCACCTGTTGGGATGGGCACTGGGTGTTGTACGGAAACCAATTTGACAATAAATTTCATATTAAAAAAATAATAAAAATAACAAAAAAATAAAAAGGCCTTTCAGAGATTATCTAGTTCAGTGCAGGTATGTTTAGAGTGTTTGAATTTGCATCTAGGCCAGAGCCTGTATTTCTTACTGATAATCTGGAGTGCTTTTCACAAAACCAAGCTTCCTATCTAGGGTAAAATCTTAGGAGGTTTTAGCAGCAACTAAATATATTTTTTTTCTTATTTAGGAGAATGTCGATGAGTCTTTCATAAAAGAAGCTGTTTTAACCCGATTAGGTGATGATAGTTTAGATGTTGTTTTGTCGGCTATAAATGCTTTTGAGGTGAGTGAATTTGTTGTTTGTTGAAATACACAATTTGTAAATATTTTCTCCTCATGTGATTCTCTGCTCTAGGCAGGAATATATTGGAAATTATTCCTTCATTGGAAATTTGTTCTCTTGAGAGCATAGACTTAAGCCTGGTTAAGGAAAGCTTATGGGAGAAATCAGACTGCACAACTTCATATCACATAGAAGTTCTTCAAAAGGGAAAAGTGTTTTATAAATTGTTATCGATAGTAAATACCTTGGGATCGTGGAAAATCGGCTCATGAATGCCACTTTTGAGAAATAGCTCTCATAAGGCCTTGAAATAGTTCAAGGACTGTTGGGAGACGAATTCTTTACAATTCATTATTTTTTTAAGTGTATTTAACAAGTACCGTATGCATTTGAAGCAGGTGAAAATTTACTTATGGCCATTTTTTCCCCTTTAGATTTTTAAACAACACTTTAGTTCAGAAGTGACTGTTTCAAATCTTCTAAATCTCTTTCGAAGAGCAGAACTTTCAAAAAATAGGGGATGGTATGTATTCATTTCTCTTCATACTGTTTTGAATTAACAAAATTCTTATACCTGTTTCATTTTTTGTGTTTACATGTTTGCATTTTCTAATTTAGTTATATGGTCATGGTAGTGGAATGAATCATAATGTAATTCTTGCATTATGTAAAGAATTAGGATTTGTGTGGCTTCATTATACTATTCTCTGAAATTTTTTCTTCATAAAATGGTGAGAGTCTATAATGTGTGACATAATACTGAAATCTGAGAAGTAGGGTAGTAGGGAGTTTTAGTTTTTATTTGAGTTTATTTTTTTTTTAAATTTTTTAATGTTATTTTTGAGAGAGACGGAGTGCGAGTGAGAAAGGAGCAGAGAGAGGGAGACGCAGAATCGGAAGCAGGCGTCAGGCTCTGAGCTGTCAGCGCGGAGCCCAATGTGGGGCTCAAACCTACGAACTGTGAGATCATGACATGAGCCGAAGTCGGATGCTTAACTGACTAGCCACCCAGGCTCCCCAGAAGTTTCAGTTTTCTACTTTATATAGTTCTATTTGATTATTTTTTCCCAGGATAGTGTATTACTTTATAATGAAACACAAACTTATGAAAGTAAGCTCAGAGGCACATGGTTACCTTCTGTACTATCTGATGCGCTCATTTTTGGCATTTAAGCTTTTTTCATGGAAAAATGACTAAGTTCCTTAGAGGAAGAGAGCATGTCTTGCAGGTTTTTGTTTTGTATCCATCATATTTAGTTCTTAGCACGTAGTATGTGTTCAGATTTTTTTAAAATTATGAGTGAGTCTGTGATTTCTAGTGAAGTTATATACAGTGTGACGTGTTTTATGTTATTATAGTTAGCCTAATGATTTCTCAAAAAAAAAGATTTGACGGAGTTAGTTTAAAATTGTTCTCTCAAATAACTCACCTTTTGGCATGGATTTTAAGTGATTGTGTTGGCTGTGTCTGAATAATGTGTTTGTTGAGACCAGGATAATGTCAGCTGAGCAGGGACAATGCAATGATTTGGGGCTGAATTTAAGTTTCCTAATGGGTTTCTCAGCCAAATCTGTTTGTGTCTTAGGTACAAGGTACTTGAGGTAGCAGCAGACATATTAATTAAGGAAGAGCTACTGAAAGAAAATGATCACTTGTCAAATCAGGTGGTGGTACATCTGCTGCCGTTTATGATTATCATCAGTGATGACATGGAATCTGCAGAGATGAAAATCGCTATATATTTATCAAAATCAGGAATTTGCTCTCTGCACCCTATATTAAGGGGCTGGAAGGAAGGTAAGAAATTCAGTTGCCTTATAGAAAAAACACTTTAAATACTTAAAAAAAAACAACAGCAAATGTTGGCTGTAACGTATTTGAAATCACATTTGCTCTTTTCTGTGTCAGCGAGATTGTTTAAGATCAAAAATCTAAGATCAAAAACCTACAGTCCTTGAGCAACAACAGATTTGAACTGCACAGATTCACTTAAATGTGGGTATTTTTCAATAAATACTGTACAGTACTCTGCATTTTCTCTTCCTTAGAATTATTTAAATAGTACTTTTTTCCTTCTAGCTTTATTATGAGTCTACAGTATGTAATACATATAAGATACAAAACCTGTGTTGTTGATGTTATTAGTAAGACTTCAGGTTAACAGTAAGCTATTAATGGGTTTTTGAGGAATCAAAACTTATATGTATATTTTCAGCTGTGTTAGGAAATGGGGTTGGTGCCCCTGTTCCCACGGTCCGTGGTCAGCTGGACAGTGGAAAGGAAGCTGACCCACACACAGATTCAGAATTGGACAAAAGGGAAAATACAGAGCAAACCTTCACAGGAAAATTATAAAACTTTTGCCTAAATTTCTCACTCTGTAGAATTCTTTAGGTGAGTATTCATGATATAAGGGCCCTGTGTTCATTTTTTTTTTTTTTTTAAACAGCTCTTGAAAATGTGATTAAAAGCACAGAGTCAGGAAAGCTAATTGGTGTGGCAAATCAGAAGATGATTGCGTTATTGGCTGACAATATAAGTTCAGGGGATCCTTCTTCAATGTTAAAGATGGTAGGTTTGCTGTCAAAGAACATCCCTGGATTTCTCAGTGTTTGCTTCACTAGATTTTTTTTAAATAATGTTTGCATTTTTGACTAAGTATATTCTGCAGATTGTTTTATATCTTTTACGTTTTATATAAATTTTTTATTGTGGTTTTATATTGGACTAATAAGAATAATATGTACCTTTTTGCCTCCCTGTTTCCTTTTATTTAAAATATGAAAACCTGGGGGCGCCTGGGTGGCTCAGTTGGTTGAGCATCCGACTTTGGCTCAGGTCATGATCTTGCGGTCTGTGAGTTTGAGCCCTGCGTCAGGCTCTGTGCTGACAGCTCAGAGACTGGATCCTGCTTCGTATTCTGTGCCTCCCTCTCTCTCTGCCCCTCCCTCGCTCATGCTCTCTCTCTCTCTCTCTCTCTCTGTCAAAAATTAAAAAAATAAAATATGAAATCCTGTTTTTTGTTAAAATAGCAAAATATCAAAAAGTTATTTTTTTGTTTTTGTTTTTTTTGCCTTAGTAAATAAAGCTTTGTCAAGGCATTAGGTATATAATTTTAAAGCATTTATCTGGTTGCCAAGTGCAGTTATTTATGTTCATTATAATTCTGAATTTTTTAATTTTTTTAATTACTTAGAAGTCAGTGCTTACTACTTTTTAAAGGCTTTGTATTTGTCATCTCACCTTAAATGTAATACCCAGATAGGTCTGGGGTAGAGAAAATTGTTTTATGTGAACTAAGAGCTACCAGTAATGGAGAATGTTTATTTTTCAAGGTGGAGGATTTAATAAGCCTTGGGGAGAAGGACTGCTTTAGTCTGAAGCAGAAAGTGACTTTTCACCTGGTCACGGCTGTGCTGGTTTCTTGCTGTTCATCTTTAAAGGAAACTCACTTTCCATTTGCAATAAGAGTCTTTAGTTTGTTGCAGAAAAAAATAAAGAAGCTTGAAGGTGTCATTACTGCAGTGGTAAGTAGTGCAAAGTGTCTGGAACATTGAGTAAAGTGGCAGTCTGGCTTGTTAAGCACAGCAAAACTGAAAATTGGGGGCTGAAACGCTGAATCTTTGGATTCAGTTGAATGCTGAATTAGAAAAGTTAATTGAATTACAGAATGTCAAGGTCGTGATGTTTTATACCTAATGGTTGACTGTCCCCTTTATTATCTTTATTGGGTAGTTATCTGAGTTATGCATAACTATCCTTCATGATGAAGAATTCACTAGGTATGTCAGTGCTTGAATAAAAGATTACTTCATTCTGTTGTTTCCTAAGAATTGATCTTTTGTATTTTAATGTTACATCAGATTTGGATCTCACCAGCTTACTCTTTGTCTTTGACAGTATCAGCTAAGAAACATGTTTCAGTTGTTTATATTTTTACCTAGTATCGTATCTTGAGGTAATAAGATTATTTCTTTTAAAATCTGCCCCCTGTAATAGTATTTAGTTTTTATTTGTCCTCCATCATTCAGAGGGCTCTTCATTTTAGGATTTGCAGAATGAGTCAGCATCGTTTTCACATTTACATATACCCTCAGGATTTTACAAGTTCTGGTCATGGTCATTGTTACCTAAAATCATATAAATTTAAAAAGAGTACTAAATTTTTGTATTTTAAAAAGGTAGCCCAGATAAGCCCTTCTTGAATTCTTTCTTTCTTATCTTTTGTGGATTGTGGTAACCTGAAGGGTGTTTGCCCTTGGTGTTAAAAGTGTGAACAATTTGGGTGTGTGTGTGTGTATGTGTATGTGTATATATATATATATATATATATATATATATATATATATATATGTATGTAGGTATGTATACATACACATACACATATGCAGATAAAATGCTTTATATTTAGTACCCTTTCTGGGAATCATGGGCCTCTTTCTGGCTGTAACAGCATATTGAGTCAGTGAAATCCCTCCAGAGAGACGTTCTCTTAGAAGTCTGGCTCTTTCCTTCCAGGTTACTGCTGTGTGCTCTCCTGTACAGAGTCTCATAATTTTCCTTCATATTTTCTCCTTTAGTATCTGCAGTATAATTTCTAAACACCTCACATTTTGCTGCTTATTTGCAGAATTACCTGCAAGTTTGGAGATTTTACTATGTACCCTCTTCAGATTACCTGTAAAAGTGGGACATGAGAAAGGTCCCATTAAGGGTCTCTTAGAAATCCAGCTCCTTTCTGTGTAGAAATGTGTCACTTGATAAACACAATATATGTGACTAACGTTTGTTTTTATATGTGTGTGTTGAGAAAATATAGGTAACATGAAACTGTGGATAACTTGGATCTTTTTTTTTTTTGTAAATAGTGATTGATGGTTGAATCTCTTTACAAATGTGATGAAAGCTTTTAATTCTCTCACATAAATATGCACATAGAGACACAATTTTGCATATTACCCAGGCATACACATCCGTTGCGGTTCTCCTGTGTATAACCCATGTTCAGAACCCCTTGTTTGTGTTGTCTTTGTCTCTTTTACCATTTCAGGAAATCCCCTCAGAATGGCATTTTGAGCTGATGATGGACAGAGAGATACCAGTGGAACTGTGGACACATTACATAGAACAGCTCAACACCGCCCAGAATATTGCTGTGGAGGATTCAGTTTTACTCATATTTTCACTGAAAAATTTTATTCATGCACTAAAGGCCCCTAAATCCTTTCCTAGAGGTAGGACAGAGTGTGACTTTCAAATGCGATACTCTAGAAATGGAACTAGTGTCTTGAGTGAAAAGTTCGCACCAGTGTGTCCACGTAAGTTTCTTTACCGTCTCTTTGTCTCCATGTCCGTGTAGAGGACGTGTGGTGGGACCCCGAACAGCTGCGAGAAGACAGCAGGGCCTATGTGCGCTTGCTCATTGGGCTCTTTGAGACGATACTCACCGGTGCTGATGCCGTTCATTTTAGGGTCCTGATGAAACTGTTCATAAAGGTACGAAGCTCCTCTTTTTCAGGCATACTCTTCCCTCTAAGAAGATATCGCAGGGTATTTTAGTTATGACAGTTTTAATGAAAATGAAAATAATGTGTGCTGATTATGGTGAAGAGTGTGCGCTGATAAACATGGCCCTGTGAGGTAGCGCTGTCGTGACACCAATCGGTAGGTAGGACACAGGTGCACTTTGTTGCATGCCTGCTAGTGTGCTAGACCCGTTAATGTGTTTCATAATCACAACAGCCCAGGCTGTTTGGTTGATGAGTGCCATTACCAGTGAGAAAGTGCTGTTCACAGGGCTGATTTAGTATATTATGCTACTCAGCTAAGAAATTTCAGTGACCTCCAGTGGTTGAGGCCTTTGTTCTTGGCTTCTTGCCCCTCCACAGCATTTGACACAGTTGGTGATGCTGACTCCATCTTTGAAGTACTTTCTTAATGAGGCCTCTCCAGCATCACTCGTCTTGGTTTTCTGCTTAGTGTTCTCATTTTGTTGTTGTTCGGTGTGTTCAAATGTAGAGTTGTAGCAAGTCCTTTGAATTCATTTGCATCCTTCTCATTGGTTAAGTGTAGAAAATTTTAAGTCATGAGACAAAGCAGCAGAACATTGCAATGAAATATTTGTTTTCTTTAATTACACACTAGTGAAAAGAGGATTTGGAACCAACCGAATGTGAGTAAAAATTAAACTTCCCTGTTGTTGATTTGTTCAATTTAGGTGCATCTACAAGATGTTTTTCAGTTCTTCAAGTTCTTTTCTGTTTTATGGACGTATGGGTCTAGCCTTTCAAATCCACTTAACTGCAGCGTGAAAACAGTGCTGCGGACCCAAGCTCTTTATATAGGGTGTGCGATGCTCTCTTCTCAGAAAGCACAGAATAAACATCAGCTGGCATCTGTCTCTTCTCCAGGTATTGTGAGTAGCCTCTTACGTTCCATCATGACCAATTTTAATGCTTTCTCTATATGTAGTTTGTGTGGATTGTACTTTGGAGAATTTCTTTTTAATTTGTTTTTAAGTAGAATGCTCATAGGGGCGCCTGGGTGGCTCTGTTGGTTGAGCAACCGACTTCAGCTCAGGTCATGATCTTGTGGTCCATGAATTCGAGCCCCAGGTTGTGCTCTGTACTGACACCTCAGAGCCTGGAGCCTGCTTCAGATTCTCTGTCTCCATCTTTCTCTGCCCCTCTCCCGCTCAGTCTCTCAAAAATAAAAAAAAAAAAAAACTACTTCTAATCACCAAAACATAATAAAAATGGCAGACGATTAGTCATAGGTTGTTAATATCCTGCTCATTTTCTGAGTTTCAGCAGTTACAGGGTTATCTGGGGAAGCCAGATCATTTAGTATAGTTCCAATATTCAGCTACTTATAAAAAGGTCTCCACTCTGACAGCCTTCTTGGATTTGTCTCTTCTATCAGGTGTAAGTCATATTCAGGTTGGACACTCACTAATAAAACACTTATATTAAATTTATATTTTTTGATAAAGTGAAATTTGCAAATTTTGTAAAAGATGCAGAATTTCCTGAAGTTGATGAACATGATACTGAAAAATAGATATTTACAAGCTATTGACAAATGAGAGAATCTGACAGAATTAGACCCTGTAGTGATTAAAGATGAGGAAATTGATGAGGATGATGGATATGATTGATTCTTCAAACCAGAAGGATTTTAATGTCAAAGGAACAAGAGTGGCTCTTGGGAAATTTGATTATGTTCTTGATTTTTTTCTTTTTTTTTATTCTAAAATCACTCTATAAATGTTCTGTGAAAGCAAAATGAACGATATATGCTTTTCCCAGAACAGTTTCTCAGTGTTTCTCTTTCATTAGCTTTGTGAAAGAGCACATAATTAATCATTATAATCAAGGTTTCATTAAATACAAGGTAAAGTATGTATTTAAATTTAAGTTTTTACTTGTAGAATAAAATCCCATGAATTATTTCATTACTACTTATTATAAAATTGCAGTCCCTGATTTTAGGTGGACTTAATTTAAGAAGGCTTTTTCAGGTTTTGTTTTGTTTTGTTTTTTCCTTTGGATGAGAAACATTAACTGCACATTTTTAAAAACTTTAATCCTTTAATATGTTATAGGTATTGTTCTATATTATTACTTAGTAAACACAGAAATTTATTTACTTGCAAATGTCTGCAGACTATTCCATTGCATGGAAATAGCCTGATTTATTTAAATGGTTATTTTCTGTTAAAGGTATGTATATTTTATTTAGAGGTCATAACTACTTTGATTTTCTAATTAAGTATAAAATGTCTATTATCTTTTGATATCAAAGGCAGAGGTTCCTGAGGGATAGATGTCTCTTCATCTATAAATAGCAGGACCAAAAGACTTCACTTTTCCTCAGAATTGCTGCAAGATCGACTCCCTGTCTGCCCCTCAGCCTTGTCATCTGTCACCTCCATTCTTCCTAAAGAACTTTTGCATTTATGCTGCTTAGAAATGTCCTAGTAGTCCACCGAAACCAGGACAGGTGCACCTAATTCCCCTTGGAAGCTCAAGGCCTATGCACTGGAGTCCTGGAGGGCCTGTGTGGAAGGTCACTCAGTGCCCCCAGCCTCCGGGCACCCACTCCAGTGCACAGGGAGCTTCTGTCTGCACCTGCTCTGTAAGGACTCTGGGAGGTGCTGGTATTTGTTTTAATCTGTTTATTTTTTTTATTTTTTTTTTTTTTAATTTTTTTTCCAACATTCATTCATTTTTGGGACAGAGAGAGATAGAGCATGAACGGGGGAGGGGCAGAGAGAGAGGGAGACACAGAATCGGAAGCAGGCTCCAGGCTCTGAGCCATCAGCCCAGAGCCCGACGCGGGGCTCGAACTCCCGGACCGCGAGATCGCGACCTGGCTGAAGTCGGACGCTCAACCGACTGCGCCACCCAGGCGCCCCTTAATCTGTTTATTAAAAATGTGACACTGTTCAAAAGAAAAAGATACTGCAATATTAAAATATTACAGTACAGTATTTATGAATTTTTGTCAGTGGTTTAGGAATCTAACCAACATTTATTACTTTCTGTGGAGATATGCGTTCCAGCTCAGTCTTGCATATAGCGAGTTTTGTTAAATGAACATTTAACATCATTTGTAAGATGTAGACTGCCTTTGGTTTTTTAATACTTGACCAATATAGTAAATGTATTCATAAGTTTAAAACCAAAGCTCAGTATTTTTTTCAATCTTTATGTAAAATATCCTGTTTTAAATCTAAATAAAATGACTTGGGAAAACAGAGTCACATAGACTTTTAAACGGAAGAAAATTCCTAAAAGCTGATAGTTTTAATAAGGTAGCTTTTGCTTACTGTGAGTTCTAGTATTTAACTTGAAGGTGGTAACTGTAGTACTTAGTACTTTGATTTGTTTTTGCATTTGGATTTTTCTGGAAGCTCTGTACCACTATACAGGGAATTTTAGCAAATAGTGACTTGGCCTGAAGCTGCCCTTTGTGTGAATTGAAATTTCCAGCTGTTGCTGACTTTATTTTATAAATTAACCTTACAGAGACTAGGAAAGATTGCCAGCCTTTACATGACCTTCTCAGAAAAGTTTGACAGTTTGTTGAGCTCTTTCTTAGCATTCCAGAAATGGAATATATGGAATGGATCATTAGTAGCAAAATGAAAGTCACCACAGTTTGCCCCAGTAGATAGCATGGAATAAAGCTTAAATAACACTTACCGTGAGAGGAATTTAGGAGTCTTTTTATCCCGGAGACATAGTTTCAAAAGACTTCAATCCAGTTGATCCTACCAGATGCATTCTAGCAGATCTTGAAAGCAGGGTTTTCAGTGCTGTTGGACTGAGCAGGGCATAAAACAAAGGAGAGCTTCCAGATTCTCTGTCTAAAATGAGTATAACATTGAAAATTGACAACACTTAGAGACAGAAACAAGACAACAGGCCAAGTTGCTTTGAATAATAATGCAAAATTTCTAAATAAAATATTTGTAAATTGAGTCCAGCATATTCTTAAAAAGCAAGTATCTGCCCAAATAAAGTTCATTCCAACAATATAAAATTGGTTCAAAATAAAGAACTCTTGATTGGCCATATCAGTGTTAAAGGATTATCATTTTCCAAGAATTTAAAAGGCATTCGATAAAAATCAGTAATTCTAATTTTGTGGCAGCAAAATAGGAGTAATGAGAAAAATACTCAAATCAAAAGCTAGCATCTTCATAGCAGAGTTGGGAAAACAAAAGCATGCCTGTTGAATCCATCACTATACTGACACGGCGTTAGAAGTAGTAGTTGGCAGAAATAGCTGTTTGAGACACTGATGGAATGTGTGAGTGATGAGGCTGTGGGATTCTTAGGTGCGTTATTAAATAGGACATCTGAGGCTAGCCGTTTGAAAACATTTAAATAAAAGTTGACTCCATCCTTATTTCCTTAGACAAAATTTCACATGAATTAAAGATTTCACATTTAAAAAGAACAACATAGCTCTAGTGTTAGAAGAAAACATGGAGTGCGTGTGGCCTCTCTAAATATTTAATATAGATTCAGACACTTGAACAGCTCAGAGCAGGGACGGCCTCTCTAAGCATCATACAAAATTAGAAGAAAAGTGGGACTGAAACTTCTACATTATAAAAAATTCCAGGGGTGCGTGGGTGGCTCAGTCAGTCAGGTATCTGACTCTCGATTTTGGCTCAGGTCATGATCTCATGGTTTGTGGGATCAGGCCCCACATCAGGCTCTGCGGTGCTTGGGATTCTCTGTCTCTCTGCCCCTCCCGTTTGTGTGCGCGTTCTCTCAAAAGAAATCAACTTAAAAAAAAATTATAAAATACAATTAAGGACAAAGTATTTGCAAAGTATGGTGCACAATGAGAAGTTTCCTCTGCACACTTACCAAGACGTATGTATGTATGGAGATGCTTGTTGTAGCAGTTTTAATGCTGAAAGACTGGAAGCAGCTGAACTTACCAGTAAGGTAATGGTTTAAATAATACAGAAAATGCAATGGAGAACAGTACAGTTTTAAAAGAACGATTTTATATACATACATACACACACACACCCTCGGGTGGCAAACAGTTCCAAATAAATTTGAAATGTGATAGTTCTTGAAGCAGGGTGTGTGCATATGTACACCCCTGTGCTCTGCTCTCATTTGTGTGTTTTCAAAAGGGTAAGCTCGCATATATCCACGGTAAACATAATTAAACAGTGAATGGTCTTGAGAGAGAATTTCAATGGGGGGGAAAACTTCAACATCTACCCTTAGGTGCTATTTCAGTTTTGTACTGTTTCAGTTTTTTAAATTGCTACTTAAATTTTTTTCCGTTTGGTTTTAGTGGTGACATCTCTACTCATTAATCTGGGAAGCCCCATAAAAGAAGTACGAAGGGCCTCCATTCTTTGTCTCCAGGCCCTCAGTGGAGTGGTGTCTCATTTCCATCTGGTAGTAGATCATTTGGTTCCTAAAACAGAGGAGATCACCTCAGATGCCACCTATGTTACTCAGGTAAATTCCTCTGCAGAGAAGGTTGAATGTGTGCACTCCTGTATGGACACACGAACAGTTTCCTCCTCCTTTGACATTTTGCTTTATAGGGATTTTGATCGACTTAAGTCACTGAATTTAGAAACTGATGGCGATAATCCATACATCTTTCTCCTCCCATTTTTAAAAGATAGGAGTACAATGTTTCATTCATTTCTGCTCTGCTTTCTTTGGCTAAAAGGCCAGTATTTGGCTTTTAATCATAAGCTAACTGAGAGGTATTGGTACCCTTTCCAGGGGAAATGAAAAATGATAAGTAGCATCACATCATTTGAGAAAGAATCTTCCGTAATTAACACATTTAGCCTTTGTAGTTCCTTGGCTCTTTTTCATCCAATTTTCTTTTTGGTGCCCTAGGATTTGGCTGCTTTATTTGAAGAACTGCGGAGAGAAAAGAAACTAAAATCTCATCAGAAATTATCAGAAACTTTGAAAAACCTACTTAATTGTGTATATAGTTCCCCATCTTATATTGCAAAGGATTTGATGAAAGTACTTCAGGAAGTCAGCAGTGAGGTATGTGCAGTTCAGGCGGCTTGTAGTTTTGTGTGTTCTTACTAAGCACTATTAGAGCTGTTCATCGTATCTAGGAAGATGTGTCCAAGAGTTAAGCAGATGCGTGCAGCACACTCAGAAGTGAAAATTCTCTTACTCGTTTGGGAGGGGGAAGCATTATAGTGTAGAAAAAGACACAGGATGCAAAAAGCAAATATTGTGGGGGTTTTTTCCTTTTTAAAATCATGTGTTATCCCTACCTAACCAGTTACTTGATTTTAAGTGAATTTAAAAAAACATGGGGGGAAACACTGAAGAGGCACTGCTGAAAAAATTGTTGGTTTGTGTCTTTTCTTCAGGTGAAAATCCTCCACAAGGTAATAGTTTTGGACATAAGCCTGTGAACATTCCAAAATCGTTTGTTCATTTTTTTTTTAATTTTTTTTTCAACGTTTTTTATTTATTTTTGGGACAGAGAGAGACAGAGCATGAACGGGGGAGGGGCAGAGAGAGAGGGAGACACAGAATCGGAAACAGGCTCCAGGCTCTGAGCCATCAGCCCAGAGCCTGACGCGGGGCTCGAACTCACGGACCGCGAGATCGTGACCTGGCTGAAGTCGGACGCTTAACCGACTGCGCCACCCAGGCGCCCCCGTTTGTTCATTTTTTAAATGTATGTGGTTGACCATTTTTCTGGGGGGAAGGTCCATAGTTTTCATGATGTTGTTATAAGGAAGCCTGTGATCCCAGTGAAAGAGGTTGTGAAGCACCTGCTTCTGTGAAGGAGCATGCTGGTCAGCACAGGAGAAGCTCTTCATCCTAGGGTTCCAAAAATGCCTAGATGCTTCGCCAGTCTGGGACCGACGACAACTTGGAGAACTGAAATGGGATAAAGTGGTGTGGAAACCACATGATCAGATTTTCCTGGTGGGAGCAAACAGATGGCATTTATCAGCTCTGTGTCATCCCTGGTGTAGTTTAAACTAGGAATTGATGGGGCACCTGGGTAGCTCAGTCGGTTAAGTGCCTGGCTTCTGGTTTCAGCTCAGGTCATAATCTCACCGGTTCGTGAGTTCGAGCCCCGCATCAAGCTGTGCCCTGAATCGCCTGCTTGTGATTCTCTGTCTCCCTGTGTCCCTGCCCTTCCCCTGCTTGCTCTCTATCCCTGTCTCTCTCTCAAAATAAATAAATATTTTAAAAATATTAAAATAAATAAACTAGGAATTGACTATTTTGTTCTGTAAAGACCAAATAGAAACATTTTAGGCACTGTAGGCTACACAGTCTTTCTTGCAGGTACTTATTAGCTCTGCCATTGTATTGCGAAAGCCATGGTCACTTACGTAAACAAATGAGCATAGCTATGTTTCAGTAAATAACATTTACAAAAATACATGGTCCTCTGGATTTGGCCCACAAGCCATAATTTGCTAGCATTTTGGTTTAGTTTTTAAAGGCTTCACATATATAACATGAATTAATAGTATATCAATTTGGAAGCTCTGGGGGAAACATGCAATGTTTTAGAGAAAGCTAAAACTTCTTTTTGTGGCCTAAGACTTTAGTTTGTATTTCCTGTTTTCAGAAAGTCTTGGGACACTCAAATGATTCCTCTCTGAAGGGTTTAGAGCCTTTTTTTTGTAATGTTTTATTTATTTATTTATTTATTTATTTATTTATTTATTTATTTATTTATTTTGAGAGAGACCGCGCAAGCGGGGGAAGGGCAGAGAGAGAAGGGATCCAAAGCAGGCTCCTTACTGACAGCAGAGAGCCCAATATGGGACTCGAACCCACAAACCTCTGAGATCATGACCAGAAGTCAGACGCTTAACCAACTGAGCCACCTAGGTGCCCGCCCCTGTAATGTTTAGTTTTGAAAGAGAGAGAGAGACAGACAGACAGAGCATGAGTGAGGGCAGAGAGGCAGCAGAGAGGCAGGGCTCAAACTTACGAACTGTGATCATGGCTTGAGGAGCTGGATGCTTAACCGAGTGAGCCACCCAGGTGCCCCTAGAGCTTTTGGCCATTACAGAATGAACTTCAGGGGAGACTTCAGTGCTTAATTGGATTAAATGCTATTTCTCATGTCTAAGAGATCATCTTTATTGGGGCTTTTTTCTCCAGGCTGTGCTCCCAGTCTTGGAACATCATCTCTTTGGATGTCTTTGTAAAGCAAGCAAAATTATATATCAGTAACTGTTTACTATTGAATTGCCCAAACTTTAGATGGTGCTTTCTCAGCTGTTGCCTATGGCTGAACAACTGTTAGAAAAGATCCAAAAGGACCCGACAGCTGTCCTGAAAGATGAGGCCATTATTTTGCAACTCACTCTGGGAAAATATAATGAATATTCAGCATCCCTTTTACATAAGGACCCAAAGAGCCTAGATATATTTATAAAAGCCGTGCATACAACAAGGGAACTTGGCGCAGGAATGCCAACCGTTCAGATTACAGCCCTTGAAAAGGTCAGTGATTTTTTTCAGAAACTAAAATATGTTCAAGCTTTTAAATTTTGTACTGTTTTACTTGGAGAAGCTTAAGTGGAAATGTTTTAAAAGGAATATATTTGATCTGTTTTTGCAAAATTGAGTGATGTACATGTGTGTCAAAAAGAACTGCATTTTAACTGACAAAATGAGTAATGATTTTACGTTGTAAGAGAGAGTGGCTTTAAGGTCATTTTTGGAATTCATGTTTGTTCGTTGAGCTCACTTGCCTTTTTTCTGTTCCCTCTAGATTACAAAGCCATTTTTTGCAGCTGTAGCAGATGAAAAAGTTCAGCAGAAGCTTTTGCACATGTTGTTTGATTTATTGGTGAACTGTAAAAATTCACATTGTGCTCAGACCGTTAACAGTGTTTTTAAAGGGGTAAGTTGCAAACTTTCTGTAACTTGTTTATTAACGTTTGTTCTCTCCAAGGGACACCATGTTTAACTGTCCTCTGATTTCCAGTGCATTTAGGAAGTCAGATGTTAGCGTCAACAAGAATCCTGGACAAGAAGCTCATAGAAAAGTGCAAAATCAAAATATAAGTTTTCATCATGATTTTTATTGTGTGAAATACTTATAGTGTTAAGCAGGTAGGGTATGTATGTTAGGTTGGATCTTACTCATATTAAATGGGATCTACCTGGTTTATGCAAGGATGTTCAACTGGGTATAGGCTATACTTAATTTAAATAGTTGTGTAATGACATACATATAATGAGACTGAGAATCTGCTTGTTGATTTATGTGTATATTAAAACATAGCTGTACATCAGAATAACCACCTGGTTATTCTGTGTTTGTTTTGCTGTTAAAAAAATAACTTAGGGGGCGCCTGGGTGGCGCAGTCGGTTAAGCGTCCGACTTCAGCCAGGTCACGATCTCGTGGTCCGGGAGTTCGAGCCCCGCGTCGGGCTCTGGGCTGATGGCTCAGAGCCTGGAGCCTGTTTCCGATTCTGTGTCTCCCTCTCTCTCTGCCCCTCCCCTGTTCATGCTCTGTTTCTCTCTGTCCCAAAAATAAATAAACGTTGAAAAAAAAATTAAAAAAAAAAAAAATAACTTAGAAAACAAGTTCACAAAAATAGGTAATAATATGGGCAAGTTCTATCCAGTTTTAGCAGTTCTCAGAATTTTGACATACTTTCTTAGATTTCTAAGATGCATTAAATGAAACAAATTAAGGTACAGAGTAGTGTGTATAATACAGTCCTGTGTGTGTGTGTGTGTGTGTGTGTGTGTTTTAATATTTATGCAGGTGTTGGTATGTGGGAAGTACATAAGGTGTTTGCCTTTGGGGATTGATTTGAGCTCTAGAGTCATAGGAAAATGTAAAAGTGACATGGGTGTTTTCACTGTATCTTTTTTTTTTTTTTAATGTTTATTTTGAGAGAAAGAGTGTGAGTGAGGGAGGGCAGCGAGAGGAGGGGAGAGAATCCCAAGCAGGCTCCATACTGTCAGCTCAAAGCCTAATGCAGGGTGCATTCTCATGAACCGTAAGATCATGACCTGAGCTGAAATCCAGAGTAAGTCAGCGTTTATTTCTCTGATGTTATCCCGTGCAAGTGTATCATCAACCATTCTTCCTTCATATTTCAGATTTCTGTTAATGCTGAACAAGTCAGAATAGAATTGGAGCCACCAGATAAAACGAAGTCCTTGGGTACAATTCAGCAAACAAGAAGGCAAAAAATGCAGCAGAAGTAAGAGCTATGTGTTCAGTGAGAAAGTGCCCTTTGTTCCCCAGGCCTTAAATGTTATGAAACCATTATGATTTTTTTGATACCTGTCAGTTTGGCGTATGTGGGTATGATAATTTTTACTTAGCATTCATAATGTTTGCTTTTCTAATATTTTCATACCTGTTTCACAGAAAATCACAAGATCTAGAATCTGTTCAGGAAGTTGGAGGTTCTTACTGGCAAAGAGTAACCCTCATCCTAGAATTACTGCAGCACAAAAAGAAACTCAAAAGTCCTCAGATACTGATACCGACTCTTTTTAACCTGCTAGCAAGGTAATGACACTTGCCTTTGCCTTTGATCTGTGAGAGAATAGGATTCTAATTCCTGCATGTCTTCTCTAACAGTCTGTTTTCAACAGTCTTTTCTTGTTTAACTAGTCTGTAAAATAAAGCAAGTACTGTAGTTGAAAGATGAAAAGAAAGGTTTTAGGTACCCTTTGCCAGTTCCCCAAATTGTATAGTAAGTGACCACTCCTCGTATAGCCTACTTTTTAACTTTCAACACCACATCTGTTGGGCATCTTTACTTGTACTGAAAGACACAGTGTGGAACTTGCTATGTTTTTAGGTATAAATTACTAGATTGATAGCTCTGGTATATGCCACTGTAGTGTGGATATTCTCTTTTAGTGTCTGAAAAGCAGAGTAATTTGCAAGGTTGTCTTCTAAGGTTTCAGGTAAGTTCATGGAAAGTACAACAGAGAGGGTTTGACATTAAGCACCTACCTGCATGAGAAAAAAATTAGCATTAGAATCTTACATCTTGTTTACAGTCTATGTTTGATGTTAATATTTTAGTTATTCCTAATGAAGTATGTGTTGTGGACAATGGTCTTTAATGTATCACTGAAATTGTGTAACTCTTTGATTTCCCATTATGTTTTTTTTCTGGGGGGTCCTGAAGGAGTTTAGAACCTTTGCCACCAGAGCAGGGAAATATGGAATACACCAAACAATTAATACTTAGTTGTTTGCTTAACATCTGCCAGAAGCTCTCTCCAGAAGGTGGCAAAATACCAAAGGGTATGTACTTTGCTGGAAGGAAAGGGTGGAAGAACTCACTGCTCTGCGTGTGAACGTACCTACCACTTAGAGAGTTTTTTCTTTTTCATCACTGTAGATGTTCTAGATGAGGAGAAGTTCAATGTGGAATTAATTGTCCAGTGCATCCGTGTTTCAGAGATGCCTCAGACCCATCACCATGCCCTTTTACTTTTGGGTACTGTGGCTGGAATATTTCCTGTAAGTATTAAGTTTGAGACTTCAGCAGATATTTTAGGTATTTTCTTTCTTCAGTGGAAATAACCTAAGTGCTCACTGGTTTGAAATAAGTGGACTTTGGGTCTCATTGGCGGGACTCTCAGCCCTGTCTCTTAATAGCTGAGACAGTGTGAGCTGTTTGATCTTGCTAAGCTTCGGGTCCTCCTTTTGTAAAGTGGCAGTAATAGTAACCTTCTTGTAGGATTATTGTGAGGATGTGACTGGGTAGTTTATGGTTCGCACAGAGCCCAGCACAGTGTAACTGTGTTAGTGTTATTTGAAAAAAGTTAACTGTCCTGTTCTCCTCAGACAGCTTTCAGCCAGTGACTTGAGAAAAGTAATTGGATTATAAACTGCCTTAGTTAGAGAAATCATGTCCGTTATAGAAATACATCTTTTGAAGAGATTGAAGTTTTTTCCTATCGGGGATTTAGGTCATGGGTTCTTAACTGGGGTTCTCCATGAGCTTCAGCGGTCTTTCTATACTAACATCATGTGCTAGATTTTATGAGTCTAGGATTTTTTTTTTTTTTTGAAGAGAGTCAGTAGCCCTCAGAGGAGTTGATAATCCAGCAACAATTAAGAATCATTGATATTTTTTCTTTGTTTTTATTGAAATATACTTCATACACCATTAAATTCAACCATTTAAATAGTTGTACTATTCACTGGTTTCAGTATGTTCACAAAGTTGTATACCCATCACTATTATCTCCTTCCAGAACATTTTCATCATGCCAGAAGAAACACCATGCTCATTAACTGTCACTTCTCATTCCATCTGTCAGTACAGTTTCTGCCCTGGCAACCATTAATCTACTTTCTCTCTATAGGTTTGCCTCTTCTGGACATTACCTATAAAAAGAACCCTGTAATATGTGCCCTTTTTAATGTCTGAAACATTAAAGTGAAAACACTTAAGCATCATACTTTCAAGGTTCACCCATGTTGAAGCTTGAATCAGTATTCCTTTTTATGGCTGAGTAATACTCCACTATATGCAGATACCATGTTTTGCTTATTTGTTTATCAGTTGATGGATATTTAAGTTGTTTCTACTTTCTGGTGTATACCTAGTAGTGGAATTGCTGGGTCATAAGTTAACTTTAATATTCTAAGAAACTGCCAGACTGTTTCCATAGCATCTATAATATCATTTTGTAACCACCAGCAGAATATGAGAATCCTAATTTCTCCATATCTTCACTGCTAGTTGGTACTGTCTTTTTTTTTTTTTTTTTTTTTTAAGTTTATTTTTGAGAGAGAAAGAGTGTGTGTGAGCAGGGGAGGGGTAGAGAGGGAGTGAGACACAGATTCCGAAGCAGTCTGCAGGCTCTGAGCTGTCAGTACAGAGCCCGACAGGGGGCTCAAACCCACAAACTGAGATCATGACCTGAGCTGAAGTCAGATGCTTAGCTGACTGAGCCACCCAAGCATCCCTTGCTTTTTTTTTTTTTTTTTTGTCATCCTAGTCTGTGTGAAGTATCTTATGATTTGGAGTTTGCATTTCCCTGAACAACTGATAATGTTGAGCATCTTTTCATGCGCTCAGTGACCATTTGTTTAATCTTTGGAGAAATGTCTTTGGAAATCCTTTGCCTGTTTTTCAGTGGGGTATTTCTTTTATTACTGAGTTATAATGAATCATTGATATTTGATATGCTTAAAATAGAAAATGCTGAAAGGTGTGTTTCCTTTCAGGATAAAGTTCTACATAATATCATGTCTATTTTCACATTTATGGGAGCCAGTGTCATGCGTCTAGATGATACTTACAGTTTTCAAGTTATTAACAAGACAGTGAAAATGGTTATCCCAGCACTTATTCAGGTAAGCTGTTTTAATACCATTGTTGGTATTTCTTTTAATTTTATAATTGTATATAGTATGAAACTTAAGTGACATTACAAGCCTTCTGAAGTGCACAAGTGTTTGTGCTTCTGAAATTTTAGAATGATGGAGCTAAGAATGAGTCTTAGTAACAATGTCCTTTCCAAAAACATGAACATGCATCGCTGGTTCTGCTTTGCTGGGAGGGCATAACTGTACACATGTCTTAGCATTAATCTGACAGAGTGAATTTACATTTGCTGTATATTTCAGGACATTGCAGTTGGATAATACCCTTACGCATGTCAGTGAAGATAGGACATTTTAGAGCTCCAGTGGCAAATTTGTGAATACACAATTTCAACAAACATTTTCCAAATGTTCTCTAAGAGCCAGGTACTCAAAGAGATGATTGGGTCTCTCTGCCAATTTGAAAAGCAGCCTTGAAGGTGAAAGAGCTTGGTCATCTGCTTGAGTTTTCTGTTTACCCCTACTTGTTGTTAATGCCTTTCTCACGTTATTGACTGTTCCAGGGATGACAGTACTGTCTCCTTTTAATCTTGGTATTTGGTTGATATTGTCTGTCCAACAGGTCCCAACAAGTAGGGGACACAGATCTAAAAAAAAATAGCTGTATGCACAGTAGCATGTATGCCGGTAGAATAGATGAGTGGTGAAGGGTTCAGAATAGAGGATGGCACATGTCGGCCCCGAAGACCACAGTTTCAGAAGAAATAGAATTTGAACTGGCATAAATGAAGGGCAGGATTTGCTCGGTAAAAAGGCAAGGTCTGGGAGCATGCACCGTGTGTGTGAAGAAAGTGACGTCAGTCAGTTCGTGGAGTGCAGTATTGAGACAGGGAGAAGTGGGGGGCTTTGGTTCATTCGTTCATTCGTGCAAGAGGTTGTTATTCATTCTTTAATTCAACAGCCGCATTTGAAGGATCAGTACCAGAGTTAAATGGTTTGAACTTTATTCTGAAAGCAGCAGGGAGTTGTTGGCCTTTCTGTACTCTGCTTATGTAGACTGTACCCGTTCTTCTTGGGGCAGAGCACAAGTCCTGCTTGATTTGTGCAGCCTCCTGGTTGGCCTGAGAGCAGACCTGTTGTAAGTGCCCCATACTTGGCATCTGCCATTCATTGCCTGCTAGTGTTCTCTTTCCACGTGTGAGTCTTGTTTCATACAGATGATGTCTTCGGGGCTGGGCTCACATCCTATGCCTTGTATTCTCCTGGGAGCCAACAGTGCCTGGGACACCGTCTGTACTCTTTGAATATTTATTGATAGGTCTTTGATTATTCAGATTCTTTTGATAACTTTTTTTGGCGCATCTGAAGGCCGTGGACATTCTGTGTCCACTTAAAAGCTTCTTTTGTGGAGGGTTGTTTGCTCCTACTCACTGTCCCTGCTTGCTGCTCTGCAGTCTGATGGTGGAGACTCGGTGGAAGTCACAAGAAACGTGGAAGAGGTCGTGGTGAAAATCGTGAACGTATTTGTGGATGCGCTGCCCCACGTCCCAGAGCACAGGCGCCTGCCCATCCTCGTTCAGCTTGTCGACACACTGGGTGCAGAAAGATTCCTCTGGGTCCTCCTCGTCCTGCTTTTTGAACAGTATGTCACGAAAACAGTGCTGCTGGCTGCCTGTGGAGAAAAGGTCAGAGTATAGAGTGGGGTGATTAGAAGGAAAATGTTCGTGTTTATGAAGCATGGGGCTGCTGGTGCTCGTGTCGATTTAACAGTCCTTGCTCGCAACCGTTTGTAAAGAGGTTTTTGACGTTCTTTACAGCTGCTTTCCGAGCCTGTGGCACTCTGAATATCCTCCATAGCAACTGATATCTGCTGTAGGTGATTCGACCTAAGAACTGGTCTAGTACGATGCTGGGTGGTTCTGTTTTCAGCCTAACAGCACAGCTGAAAAGTGATTAAACTGTGTCTCTTGAAAGTGGTTTTTAAGGCGTTTCTTGGGGGAAAGGGAGGAATGTCTACGTCATCAAAATGGTTACAACATGGTGGTGGTTTTGAAGAGCCCTGTTTGGATGGATAAGGGCAGAACTTACAGGGCGAGGACTGCTTTTAAATGACTTTCTAGACACAGGATCTGGGAATAGAGGTAGACACATTCTGAGTAAAAGGGTATGTTCAGTTCTGCTAAAAATCATAATGCAGATTATCCTGGAATAATGCCAACATTCTCATAAATTGGCATTTTTAGGTAAGAAGCTCAGTAATTCATTCATCTGGTGATACATGTGACTATAAGGAACAGTATGTAATGCCTTTGCATGCCAAGAAATATTTTTCAAATACTTCCATCCTTTGTACTTAGTTACATAAATTTGATAGGGATAGTTACATAAATTCGATATCGAATAGGGATAAATTCAATAATTTCTTTTCTCTATACAGGATGCTATTTTAGAGGCAGACACTGAGTTTTGGATTTCAGTCTGTTGTGAATTTAGTGTCCAACATCAGATACAAAGCTTGATGAATATCCTTCAGTACCTAATGAAGCTGCCAGAGGAAAAAGAAGGTCAGTCATAATCAGGTGTTCATTGTTGAATCTGAAAGCTCCAGAGGCGCAGAAGACCAGACTGGTCGTCCTCAGAGCACATGGTACATCTTAGAAGGGATTTTATGAGTAACTTAATAATTTTTATGTGATGGTGTGCTTTCTCAAATCCTTACAGAAAATGGTAAGTAGGATTTCTCCTTGCCTCTCCTCACACATTGGCATTGACTTTTTTGTTTAAATTTATTTATTGAAATTCAAGTTAGTTAACATACAGTGTAGTATTGGTTTCAGGAGTAGAACCCAGTGATTCATCACATATATAACACCCAGTGCTTATCCCAACAAGTGCCCTCCTTAGTGCCCATCACCGATTTAACACATCCCCCCTACCCACCTCCCCTCCAGCAACCCTCAGTTTGTTCTCTCTTTAAGAGTCTCTCATGGTTGGTCTCCCTCTCTCTTTTTATCTCATTTTCCCTTCTCATCCCTTTTGTTCACCTGTTTTGTTTCTTAAATTCCACATGTGAGTGAAATCATATGACGTATGTCTTTTCTCTGCTTGACTTCCTTCTCTTAGCCTGATACACTCTAGTTCCATCCATGTTGTTGTAAATGGCAAGATTTCATTCTTTTTGATCACCCAGTAGCATTCCATTATGTGTATATCTACATCTTCCTTATCCGTTTGTCAGTTGGACATTTGGGCTCTTTCCATACTTAGGCTACTGTTGATAGTGCTGCTGTGAACATTGGGGTACATGTGCCCCTTCGAATCAGCACATTGGCTTTTATACCTCTGTCCTTTTGTGTGGATGTGTTGGCTGTGGAGTATTACAGGTATATCCAGGATGAATTGTAGTAAAATGACAGCAGGTTAGCAGCAACGTATTAGCTGTGTCTTAACTTCTCATTAGAATATTGGTGAAGACGTTGACAGGAAAAAAAAAAAAACAGGTGCCACAACTTTGGTAACTAAATATTAAATTTTTACCATATATGTGAGTCTTGAAAAAAATTCCACTAATTGCAGCACCAATTAGACTGGTTTAAGAAAGGGTTTGATGTGTTCTTAGTTCTCTGCCCTTTGAAACAGAGCAGCAAGGAGCATTGGAAAGAAGATACTAAGGACCCCATGGAGACTGTTTTCTGTGTGGCCAGCTGTTTGGCCAGGCTTGTGGTCCCACAGTCTGCTTAGGTTTGGCCGGGACAGACCAGGAGCTTGGAGAGCCGTGTGTGGTGACTGCTTACGGGAGAAACCTTCAGTTTGAGTCACTCTCTAGGACAGTGAATGGTTTTTAAGTGGCCCACTGTGGACTCCCCAATCACTGCACCCTCAAACCCTTTTATATTAGATAAATTTGGATATAGGATTCTACAGAGTTTTAGAACATACATCTTTAAACTTTGAGAATTAAATGTTGAAGGCTAGAGATGACCCTCCTTCAGACTGTTGTGAGCCAACATGTAAATACTTCTGAGGCTTCAGAATTGGGAATGGAGGCAACATTTAAAGGTTCCTTTTTAAATGTCTTTGTCTTTCATTTGCTTGTCTCAGTTGTCCTGTTTTTTGTTTGTTTTTGTCTTACTCTCTTCTCTGGGCTCTTGGATACTTTGTTGGTAAATACGCGTCTTTCACTAATTCAGGAGAGGAAAAGCGGGGTGTGACAGATTCACAAATTCCTCGCAAAATCGTATCCCTTTTACTCTGCTCATTATGTCTGTGTCTGTAAAGATTCTGCTTGAAGATGAGTGACGTCACTTGTCCTTGTTGCTCTTTTTCAGAAGCTGTTTCCAAAGCAGCATCAACTAAAAGTGAATCACAAGAAGAGGTGCTACAGATTTTTAATATAGACACTCACACAAGCAAGCAGCTGCGGCATTTTAAATTTTTGTCCGTGTCCTTCATGTCTCAGCTCCTGGCTTCTAATAATTTTATCAGAAAGGTGATGTGTTCTTTTAAATGTGTTTATGACAAGATGATTTTGCTTTTTCTAAAGGAACTATCTTTTAAACTAGTAAAAATAGATTGGCAAATTTGAAAACATGAGGCATGCCTTTAAAGATAATAGAAAAAAATCAGGGGTGCCTGGGTGATTCAGTTGGTTAAGCGTCCAACTTCAGCTCAGGTCGTGATCTCACGGTTCTAGCCCCATATCGGGCTCTGTGCTGACAGCTCAGAGCCTGGAGCCTGCTTCGGATTCTGTGTGTGTCTCTCTCTCTGCCCCTCCCCTGCTCATGCTCTCTCTCTGCCTCAAAAATAAATAGAACATTAAAAAAATAATAATAATAATAATAGGAAAAAAACAGAGCGTACCTGAACCATTTGGCATGATCTGGTGAGGCTATACATGTATCAACCCTGCGACTCAATAATTCCATCTCAAGTGGTACACAGGCATATTGCACGTTTTACTGGGCTTTGCAGATAGTGTGCGTTTTACAAATCGTAGGCCTGTAGTAACTCTGCATCAGGCAAGTCTCCCAGCACCATTTTTTCAATAGCAGTTGGTCATTTCATGTCTCTCTGTCACCAGATTTTTTCATTATATCTGTTACGGTGATCTGTGGTAACTGATTATGACTTGCTGAAAGCTCGGATGGTGGTTAACGTTTTTAGCAATAAGGTATTTTTTAAGGTACATAACATGGGTTTTTTTGGTTTTTTTTTTTTTGATATAATGCTATTGCACATGTAATAGGCTATAGTTAGTGTAAATACAACTTTTTTTTAAAGTTTATTTTGAGAGAGAGAGAGAGCGCGAGTCGGGGAGGGGCAGAGAGAGAGGGAGAGAGAGAATCCCAAGCAGGCTCCATAATGTCAGCTCAGAGCCCAACGCGGCGCCGAATCCACGAACTGTGAGATCATGACCTGAGTTGAAGTCTTACACTTAACTGACTAAGCTACCCAGGTGCCACTAAATGTAACTTTTGTATGCACTGGGAAACCGAAAAACTTATTTGACTTGCTTTATTGTGATACTCTCTTTATTGTGGTGGTCTTGAACTGAACCTGCAGTGTCTTCAAGGTATGCCTGTATACCCAGCAGAATGTATGAGCATAGGCACTAAAAGACGTCTACAAGAACGTTCATAAAAGCAGTATTTGTGGTAGCCCAGAACTAGCAACAAGCCAAGTGTGTATCAACAGTGGAGTGGATAAAGGGTCTGTCATCAAAAATGGACATGAGGGGGGCGCCTGGGTGGCTCAGTCGGTTGAGCGTCCGACTTCAGCCAGGTCACGATCTCGCGGTCCGTGAGTTCGAGCCCCGCGTTGGGCTCTGGGCTGATGGCTCAGAGCCTGGAGCCTGCTTCCGATTCTGTGTCTCCCTCTCTCTCTGCCCCTCCCCCGTTCATGCTCTGTCTCTCTCTGTCTCAAAAATAAATAAACGTTAAAAAAAATTTAAAAAAAAAAAAACAAAAAAAAAAACAAAAATGGACATGAGGGAATCTCATAAGGGTAATGTTGAAAGAAGACAGGCAGACACAAAAGAATATATCCTACAATTCTAGTTGTATAAACTTTAAAAACAGGCAGAACAAATCTAGGGTTGTAGAAGTAAGGACAGTGTTTACCTTTGGGAAGGAGGGAATAAGCAATAATGAGGGTCCAATAGAGGAGGGTTTCTGGAATGCTTATAAGAGCCTTTAATAGGCTCTTTTCTTTACCTGAATATAATGAGCTCTTTATGTGTGATTTGTATGCCTTCCTGTTTGTGCGTTAAACTTTAAACAGAGAAGAAGGAAATACAGAAAGTGAAGACCTAAAGAAACAGAGAAGGATCAGGAACATCAGAATGGTTGAACGTTAATAAGAAAGTCTGAGTTGTGGTCTCCTGCGTGAGCAGGTCAACGGGAAACCATGTGATCATCGAAGTATTTGTAGAAAAATAATGTAATAAATTCAGTACTTATGATTTAAGGAAAAATCCTCTTAGCAACCAAGAAAGATGGGAACTTCCTAATGAAGTTCTGGCCTAATGAAGATACCAGAAACTGCTTTACATCACCTTTCATAATGAGACAGACTTTATAAAGTCTGGAACAAGGATATCCTGTCATTGTTTCTATTCAGCAAAAGAACGATGTGTAAGAATCCGAAAACAATCAGCAAACTCCTAGAACAAATGATTCGTTCAGGTAGCTTGCTTGATAGGGATAAGTGTAGACCCTGCTCTGTCTCAAGTGAGCTTGCCAAGGACAGTGGTGGTGCCAGGTCAGTCAGGGGGGTCAGTGTGACCGTGTCCGGTCTGTCTAGACACATACCCTGTGCACATGGAAGAAATGCTTTCATGTGGAAGGGGCATTACAGAGTAGTTAGGAAAAGAGAACTGTCCAGTTACTAGAATGGGCTTGATTTGTTTTCCATGTGGGGAAAGACTGGCCTCATACCACATACAAAAGACAATCTTAGGTAGGTTAAAAAATTACTTCAGTGTGATTTTAGATAGATTAAAAAATTACTCTTTCAGTGTGAAAAGGAACACTTAGAAGGAAATGAGAACATTGTTACCAGAGGAACACAGAGGAATTTCTTTAAAAGTGCATTTCAACAAAAAGCCACAGACGTAAATTAAAAAGTATCAGTTCTTATGAGAACATCTGGCAAAGAACATGAATTCACAACAAACGGCTAATATTAACATACAACAAGGTAACCTCTCTAGTAAGGAAGGGAATTGCAGATTAAATGCGATGCCACTATGATGTCCTATCAAACTGGCAAAAGTTTAAAAGCCCTTAATAGCAGGAAGTGGCAAGGCTTTGGGGACACAGTTACTTGTGTACCCCACTGTGGGTTAGGTCTCCGGATAGCCGCTTCAGAAAGCAAGCAGTCAGCCGTCTCCAGTCAGGTTGGAGATGCGCATCTCTTGTGATCTAGCCGTTCCCTTTCTGGGGTATATGCTCTACAGAAAAGTGCCTGCTTGTTCAAGGAGACATATAAAAATGTTCTTTTCTAATGTCTTTACTGACAGAAAAATGGACGTAAACTAAACATCCATAGTAAACAGATGGGATGAGCAGGTGTGCCATGGTGTGTACCGTGATGTATGCAAGGAGTGTTAAATGAACACTAGAACGACATATATCTCTGTAGATAGATCTCAGAACTCTGATACTCCCAGAAAAGCATGTTGCTGACTGTGGTGTAAACTCTGACATTTAATGTCAGGTTCAAGTTTGTGGGGCTGGGGGCACTTAACCAAGGGAAGGGATGAGAGAGGTGGGGATTACGCTGGTATCTGTAACGTTCATAATGTCATGCAGTTACTAGGAGCTAATGGAAGCATTTCATAAAATTAGTGGGTAAACGAGTGTAGATGGCTGTATTTTTCTGAATCTTTCTAGTACTTATAGAAATCACAGGTATCTATAGAGTGTAATCACTCTGTGAGTAGAATAACGAAAGGGAATAGAGTTACTACAGTTTGATGGGGAAGGTCTCAACCTGGTTAAATTGTACGGTCAGAAAACGGTCCCTGGGAGGTTTGAATTGAATAGTCTTACAGATGAGTTTCACTGTATATACTTCAAATGATTTTTTTTTATATCTAGCTTGCATACTGCTCTGATGATGTTTTCTTTAAAAATTAGGTGGTTGAAAGTGGTGGTCCTCAGGTTTTAAAAGGCCTTGAACAGAGGTATGTTACTTTTTAAATTTTTTAAAAAATTTTTATTTGGAAATAATTTCCAACTTTTTAACAAAATGCTGGAAGAATAGTGGACAAAACTCTCATATAAGCCTCCTTTGTTTTAGGTTGCTAGAAACAGTTCTTGGCTATATTAATGCTGTAGCACAGTCCATGGAGAAAAATGCAGACAAGCTAACTGTGAAGTTTTGGCGGGCACTGCTTAGTAAAGCTTACGACATGTTAGATAAGGTAGGCTTCCATTTCTCCCCATCCACTGTGTTTTGCTGTTTTTATGTCATCGTGAAACTATTTGATAGACAGTTTTACTTTAGGAATAAACTTAGTGATAGTTTTTCTTACCATAATGCAGCTCACATTTTTCTCGGAAAAGAATCTCTTGATGGCTGGCGATAAATTCATCTGAAATGATTATTTACCTACAAATGATGAGAGCATGCGCCTCACTAAAAATGATACTTTAAGATTGAGTCATCTAATAGTGTATAATATTCTACTTTATGCAGTGGAATAGAAGAAAAATAGCTTTTTAGGTAGAGTATGTGGGATATTAGAAATATCACTGGCCTTGACATTAGGATCCCTGTTCAAAATCTAGCTATAAGACTTTGAGCAGTTCACTTAGTCTTAGCATCGGCGTTTTTTGTTTGTTTGCTTGTTTGTTTCCCTTTTAAATGTGGTTAGTAATGTCTACCTGAAAGGTTAGTGTAAGAAGTTAAAAGGGCATAAACTGCCTGGAACCTAGAAGGTATGCAGCAAATAGAAATCAGTCTTAATCTGAATGGATCTTCCCTTTTTAAAATTTTTTTTGTTCAATGTAAAACTACTGTCTAGGTCAATGCCTTGCTGCCCACGGAAACCTTTATAGCTGTGATCAGAGGGCTGCTGGGTAACCCGCTGCCATCTGTCCGCCGGAAAGCACTGGATCTTTTGAACAACAAGCTACAGCAGCATACATCCTGGAAAAAGACCATTGTAAGTGAAGACTGTCTGTCATACCCACTCACCACTCTGCTTTATCAAAGAGCTGCATTTTAACTCCCTTGAGTTTGTCGCTTCCCTGAGTGCTACGATTTAAATAAGTATAGTAGTATTTGAATATGATGCCAGTAGACGTGTTTCTAAAATGTGATGTTAATTCTAATAGGAATTGGGATAAGAGTTCTTAGAATGGAATCACAGCCTAATAGAGTTGTTGCTAATTTGGACCCTACGTTGTCTTAGCTTTAGCATGATCTAATCCTCTTTTACTCCAGAACAGTGGATGCATTACGTAAATATGTCCCAAATGGGTCACAAGCACATACGCTGGCTCAGTGGTGAAGAAGGCAGAGAGAGAAACAGTTGCTTGTGTATAATTGTGTGGCACAGGGCCTCAGGCAGTCGCAAGCAGTAAAAAATGGAAAAGACGGACTAGTATGTTTTTTCTGCAGCTCTAATTATTTAAAATTTTTGGCTGACCTCTTCAGGTTTATCGTTTCCTAAAACTGGTTCCAGTCCTTTTGGCCATTGTGCAGCATAAAAAAAAGACGGAAGAACAAGCAATAAACAGACAGACAGCTTTATATACTCTAAAGCTTTTATGTAAGAATTTTGGTGCAGAAAATCCAGAGCCTTTTGTCCCCGTGCTGAGCACTGCTGTGAAACTGATTGCACCAGAAACAAAAGAAGAGAAGAATGTCTTGGGAAGTGCCCTGCTGTGCGTGGCAGAGGTGACCTCCACCCTGGAGGCGCTGGCCATCCCTCAGCTTCCCAGGTATGCTGATTAGGACCTGGAACAGGAGCCCTCATGTGGGGTTTCTGGTACAAATTGAAAAATAATACCTTAGCAATTTTTTTTTTTTTTTTTTTTTTTTTGCCTCTCAGTAGAGGTTACATAAGATTAGATTTGTTAAAGATTTAATTTTTTCTTCAAACTAAAAACCACTAACTAAAAACTTTCTAATTTCCTTTATGATGTTTGTTGCCTTCCACTTTTCACTCCCCCTTGGCCAGCTGTAACTAGGAAACAAGGGGTGAAGCCCCGCGATGGGTGTTCCATCTATTTGGGCAAAAGCTGCCTCATGCAGCCCAGGTTCAGAGTTGAATGCTCCTGACTTTCCCCCTTGGCTTTGGCATTTTCTAGCTGTGCAGCCCCGGGCAGGTTACTTGGTCTGTTAGAGCTTTGCCATCTCTAAAACCGAGACCAGACCGACTTCATGGGATTCCGGTGGGGGGGTGCACGTAAGGCTTTTTGCACAGCGCCTAACACGTAGCAAGCATTAAATTGAAAGTCCCTGTTATTTTTTAAAATGACTGAGTAACTGTTGCTACTGGGAGGTTTCTTGCTCTGAGTCTCATAAAATGTATAGACACGTTTTGTCGGCTGTGACATAGCATGATGTAGCGGGCACAGTTATTAGGAGTTTTGCATAGTGACTTCTCCATTCTCTGTTCTTAAAGTTACTCTAAAACTCTTGCTTTTTTATATCTAGCCTGATGCCATCATTGCTGACAACAATGAAAAACACCAGTGAGCTGGTTTCCGGTGAGGTCTATCTGCTTAGTGCTTTGGCGGCCCTGCAGAAGGTTGTGGAGACCCTCCCACATTTCATCAGCCCTTACCTAGAAGGTGTCCTGTCCCAGGTGAGCCACAGTACCTCAACATGCTATGCCCGTTTTCTCTCCCATCATCCCTCCTGCTTGGTCATGACGTTGAAATGGTCATCGCTTTCTTCTTATAAGGCTCATCTCTTTTTTGATTTTGCAGAATGTGTTTTATTGCCTTTCTCTCCCCTCCATGAGATCGTTCGTGTTGGGCTCGAGCTGCCTTTTATTACTTGTAGAAACTTGTGTGTCCTATTTGCTTCTAATGTAAAGGGTTTTTTAATCCTAAGGTGTCTTTCAAAATCAGAATCCCTCTATTGCTGTTCAGTGGTTACTTGGCACATGGGCAGTGGGCAAGGGGCATTTCTAACTGACAGTGCCCAGGAATGATCCTCAGTCTGTTCTGTTGTACCGGTCATTTGCCATTATGAGGTTAGGAGCTTCAACTGCCATGATGAAAATAATTTAGCTGATTCACACACCCTTGTAGCCAGGGCTTGAAGGTAGACTTTTTATAGAAAGGGACCCCTACATCTGAGGAGGTTTGTAGATAGACTTTTTAGCAAGAACAAACACACTTGACTCTTCTCATGGTCTCTGGATTCCTGTCCTCTTTAAAAACAAAAACCCATCAGTCTGAGTGCTCTGTGTTCTTCTGCCTTCCGCCATTTACCTGCATCCCTGACTCCACTTGGGGAAGAGTCATCTGTTCATTTGTATCTACAGATGTTCAAGACTGCTTTGAAAGGAATTCTGTGAAGCGATAGTGCTCCGAGCTTTCCCCAGCCGCTAGCCTCTGGGTTGACTTCTGTAAGTGTGCAGACATTGTCAGTGAGTTCTCATATTGGCTTCGGTCATGGTTTCTGTATTCCTATAGGTGGTTCATTTGGAGAAAATCACTGGTGGAATGGGTTCTGCCTCACAAGCTAATATCCGCATCACGTCCCTTAAAAAGACACTGGCTACCGCACTGTCACCCCGAGTCTTACTGCCAGCAATCAACAAAACGTACAAACAAATTGAGAAGAACTGGAAGGTTAGATCATACTGGGTTTTAGACTTTGGAGAGGGGAGATGTGGTACTGAAATTTCTAAGTTTTCACTTAAAGAAGAGGATGGTTATGTAATTGATAAACGCACTAATGAACTCGGAATATTTAAAATTGGCATGTCTCTTTACTGTGTTACTGGTAGAAGCACATGCGTCCATTTATGAGCATCTTGCAAGAGCACATTGGGGTCATGAAGAAGGAAGAGCTCACCTCCCATCAGGCTCCACTAACCGTGTTTTTTCTGGAAGCCCTGGACTTCCGAGCACAGCACTCTGAAGTAAGCTTATTTCCACTTCCCCAGATCCTAAAGTTATCTACTTGTTTAAGAGCCAGAGAAAAATCTAGCTGTGTAATCTGTTTTACTTGCCAAAGTTATTTAGAGCTACATGTTAGTAATCTGGCTAATCTTCTGTTTTTCAGGATGATCTGGAGGAAATTGGAAAGACCGAAAATTGTATCATTGACTGTCTAGTAGCCATGGTGGTGAAACTTTCTGAAGTCACGTTCAGGCCCTTGTTCTTTAAAGTAAGCTTGCTCCTTCCACGTCTCCTCTGTACCCATACATAAATGTTACAAGATATGTAGAATAAACTAATACTACTTTATCTTTTTAGCTGTTTGATTGGGCTAAAACAGAGGATGCCCCGAAGGACAGACTTTTGACATTTTACAACTTGGCAGATAACATTGCTGAAAAACTTAAAGGGCTTTTTACTCTGTTCGCTGGCCACCTGGTGAAGCCTTTTGCTGACACCTTGAACCAGGTGAACATCTCCAAAACAGGTTGGTAGCTGACTCCAGTCGATACCTTTGCTCTGTGTACCTTACACAAGGCACAGTAGGTACAGTAAGCATAAGGAGGGTGAAGGTTTTACTTCATAATCAGTCAGTAGGCATTGAAGTCTTTGCTTGAGCAGAATGAAAACATGTTAACAACAATTGACTCACTTAGAAGTAAAAGTAAGGTAAATGGTATGTGCTACTCTAAGTTATTGGAAGTAACTTTAAAATGTTAAGATTTAAGATTGGTGTTTTCTTTACTGCTAATAAGCAACCCACTTGATAAGTGGTAATAAACTAAGTGATCTAAACTGAGAATCTTGACTCCTACAGGAGCCACTTACCCAAGAGCTGCCCATTTTATGTCATGTCTTCATCCTGATTTTCTGTATTGTTTTAGAAATATTCTTCTGACTGTAGTGTTAATAGTGATTTGAATTTAAACATTGGAGGTTAAATTGTGAAAATCAACTGTTTTTTCACTTTTACTCTTCCCATCTACAGATGAAGCGTTTTTTGACTCTGACAATGACCCTGAAAAGTGCTGCTTGCTATTGCAGTTTATTTTGAACTGTTTATATAAAATCTTCCTTTTTGATACTCAGCATTTTCTCAGTAAAGAGAGAGCAGAAGCCTTGATGATGCCCCTGGTGGACCAGGTAACCACATGGAACCCGTCTTTTTGACAAACGATGAGGAAATTGCCATCACTGTTAAATTTTTTTGTTAATTTTATTTAAATCCAAGTTCGTTAACATATAGTGTAATAAGGTTTCAGTAGAATTTAGCGATTCATCACTTATATACAACACCCAGTGCTCATCCCAACAAGTGCCCTCCTCGATGCCCATCACCCATGTAGCCCATCCCTAACCCTCTTTCCCTCCAGCAACCTTCAGTTTGTTCTCTGTATTTAAGTCTCTTATGGTTTGCATTCCTGTTTTTATCTTGTTCTTCCTTCTCTTCCCGTGTTCATCTGTTGTGTTTCTTAAATTACACATGGAGGTGAAATCATATGATACTTACCTTTCTCTGACTTCTTCCGCTTAGCATGATACTCTCTAGTTCCATCCACGTTATTGCAAATGGCAAGATTTCATTCTTTTTGATTCACTGTTAAATTTTTACTAGATTTATATCTACTAAAATTAGAGCTTGCTGGGCTTTCTTCTCCAGGCTTTTTTTTTAATGAAATTTTTATTTCAAAATTTTTTTATTTTTAATGTACAGAACTTATCTTCATAGTGGCATACACCAGGTTTTACTTTTGAAGGTTTCAAATGGAAGGCAGGATATAAGGACTCATGGTTAGATTTTTAATTTTCTAAAATTGGATTTATTGAGAATGTTTTAGGACTGGGCTGCCATCTGGAAGAACGCCTCTCAGCTGTTCTCCTGGAGGGAGGGGTGACGCCAAGGGCCATGACAGTCTGCCTCGGCTCCAAAAGGTGGTAAATTTGCTCTAGAGAGTGTTAGAATTACACACCTGGTCATCGAACCTGCTGATATGAAAGAGTAAACAAGTTTATTTATACATTGGGAATCTTTCAGACAGAAAACTTGTTGCTCAGAGTCCCTGTCTCCCTCATAGCTAGAAAACAGGCTGGGAGGAGAAGAACGGTTCCAGGAGCGAGTGACAAAGCACCTCATCCCGTGCATAGCGCAGTTTTCCGTGGCCGTGGCAGACGACTCTCTTTGGAAACCACTGAACTACCAGATTCTGCTGAAGACGAGAGACTCCTCACCCAAGGTGGGCGCTGTGGTCGACCGGCACCAAAGCTGCGTGCGTTCCCCATATAAACCAAACAGTCCCAAAGCGGTCGTGGCTGTAGGCCCATGGTACACTAGCTGCTTGTCTTCTAGGACCGGAGGTTGCTCTTTGGGGCAGAAGTTTGAGCCTGAGAAACGTTTGGCTTTTACTTAAAGGCTGTTTATAAATAATAGAAGTCCTCTCCCCCACCCCCACGGTGTGTTAGACGCAAGTAGTGACATATTTAAATGTCTTTGTGCTCCCAGAGACTGTCTTTCAGTCTGTTCACAGAACATTCCTTTGAGCTAGAGCAATGGATTATCTCCGTCATGTGTATCAGGCTTAGTTAGGATTTTGTGAAATAATGGAAAATAAGGAGTGGTGGACACTCACTCACGTGGGCGAGGATGAACGAAGTTACAGTCCCCTGCCTGCGTCTCAATTTCCAGTCACCAGTTCTCAGTCTAATTAGCATACGAGAACCTCAGTGAATAAAGCAGACCGAAGCAGAATTTTGTCAAAAGATTTATTACTTGAAATATATAACATTTATTGCAGGAGAGAACAATGAGGCTATTTTCATGAACCCCCAGATTTTACATTGTAGGTTCTTACAAGCTTATAGCATTAAATTTGTCTTAATGTTTTGTTTTGAATGTACAATATCAAAAAAAGTCTGGCTTGAACATAGGTAGTTCATAGGCTTTTTAAAGAAATCATTTTGCTTTATCCAAATATTTTTTTTTAATTGTCCAAAACCGGAAAGAGGATTAGTACAGCTTTTGTTTCAAAGTGAACCACTAACAGAGCCAGACCACTGCTTGCATTCCATAGACCAGAAATATGAAATAGAGAATATATGAATTAGGTATATGAAATAGGAAGAGAGAAACACCCAGACTTTTTTTAAGTTCCCAGATCCGGAAGTCACGATACGTTATTTTTAATTCCGTGCTGAATGCCCGGCCCCTCCCACCACTGTAGTCGGGAGGGAGGGGTCCTGCCTGAGGGGGCCAGGCTGGCCTCATCGCCCACAGCCCAGCAAGCCCATGAGCTTCAGTGCACGTAAACTTGACGACATACTTGAGTCTGTGTGTGCCTTTTTGATTGTTGTTTTTAAAGGAAAATGTTAGAAAAAGGTATTCACATTAAGCCCTGCAGTACTGTAAGACACTTTAAAAAACACTGGTTTGTATAAGGTTGCCCGTATTATAAACAGACCCCAAGTTGTTAAATAAATTGGTGTTCTCAGATGGAAGTGGAGTGGACAGAGGGGGAACCAATTCGTTTAAAAAGTCAGAGAGCCTGTCTCAAGTTAGACAGTTGTGAGATACAAATGTAGCAATGCTAGTCTTGGGCAGGGGAGGGGGGGAGGGGTTAAATCCTCTTTCTTTACCTTTTTATCTCTTTCAGGTTCGATTTGCTGCTCTGATTACAGTATTAGCACTGGCTGAAAAACTAAAGGAGAATTACCTTGTCTTGCTACCAGAGTCCATTCCTTTCTTAGCTGAATTGATGGAAGGTAATGCCTAAACTACTAAGAAATAATGGCAGTAAAATTCTGTGAAAATGTGCCCAGTGATCATGGAAATTTGGATAGAACCCCATCCTCTGCCCCCTCCACATCTCACACTGCAGACAGGAGGCGGGGTGCCTGTTTCGAGTAGGGTTGAGAGACCGTATTAGGTGGCCACTCCGCGATCATCTGAAACTTGTCTACAAGGAAATCTCCACCACCTTTACCTTTGCGTTTATTGATGTTTCTCATTATCCCCATACATTTATGATTATTTTAGTCCCCATAGATTTACTGTGTCAGAAGTGCCAGTAAGATCACAGTAGATTAGCTGCCTGTTAATACCAGCCAACATTTCCTCCATGCTCTGCCTGGACGATCTCATTCAGTCCTCACGATGTGTGTGCCATTATCCCTGTTTTATAAAGAAAGAAACTAGAGGCTTTCAAAGGATTTTCATAAACTAACAAAGTGAGTGTGACGGGTAGAACAGGCGTTCAGGCCAGGTTTGCAGAGTTCTGGGCGTGGCGAACGCCCTGCCACCAGGCCGCACGAATCAGCAGGGGTGAGGAGGCAAGCAGACAAGTGCTCGTCTACAAGTACATGCCCCGGTGTCTCTTGTGGCCTAGAGCAGGGGCGTCACTAGAAGTTGGGATTCCCACTGTGTACCGCTCTTTCGGGGGCTGCGAGGAGGGTGCCGTGCTTTCTGCTTCGTGGGCAGGTTTCATTTCTGTCCTTTGACTGAACGGTGGCCAGACGATGCAAGAGCTGAAGAATTAGACTAACGATAACTGAGGCAGTTTTTATTCTTGTGTTTAGATGAATGTGAAGAAGTGGAGCGTCAGTGCCAGAGGACTGTCCAGCAGCTGGAGGCCGTACTGGGGGAGCCACTCCAGAGCTACTTCTAAGACTCCGGGTCTCGGGGCTTTCTTACTCTGTTCAGAGATCGGATTTATTCATGTTTTTATTTGTGGGTGTTTGGTACCATATTACTTTTGGTGCCCTCACCCCTGCGCGGACTTCTGTACGAAACCAGCTGGCGTGCTGCCCTCCCGCCCCTTGTAGGAACTGCAGTAAGAGTAAACGATGCCTATTTTTATACAGACTGCTGTTTATCTAAGCATTTGTCACAGTCTTTTCTGATTGATGTTATTGATATCACAGACCTGGTTAATTTTAGCACTCAAAGGTAAGAGCACCTCATCTTTGGACAGTTAAAGCCTTAACTTTTCCCGTAAAGGGGTATCTTACGTACGTGGTATCCATGTTGGATTTCATTCAAGGTAGCTCTTCGAGAAAGTGACAGTTACTCAGCACCAATGCTTTGGACTATAAAGCTATTTGGAATACTTTTCACATTTTGGGTAGATGATACTTCAGCCATAATTTTTGTGCGTGGCCACAGTGGGAATTAGTTCTGGAATGCATTTTCTACTTAGGACTATGATTGTCTTCTGTACCCTTCAGTCTTTGGTGGGGGCAGAGGCAATAGGCTCTCAGATCCCACAGATAGAAAAGGCCCAGAAACACTAGGTGGCATGGCTCCTCCAGAATTAGAAATGGTCAGACTTCCCCTGATGGTAATTCAAGAATTACTTGTACGAGAAAGTATCAAATTTTTTTTCAAACTTTATAATATATATATATATATATTTTTTTTTTTTTCCTAATGTTTACTTTTGAGAGAGACAGACACAGAGTGTGAGTGGAAGAGGGTCAGAGAGAGAGGGAGACACAGAATCTGAAGCAGGCTCCAGGCTCCAAGCTGTCAGCACAGAGCCCAGTGCAGGATCGAACTCACGAATGAGATCATGACCTGAGCCAAAGTCGGACACTTAACCGACTGAGCCACCCAGGCACGTTGGAACTTTGAAGTTTTCTAATCCCTGATGTCATGGTGAAAGTGAAGGCTCAAATAAAATAAACTACCTTCAATAAAGACAGATTTGTCTAATTTGTGCCTTAAAAATAAGTTTAAAATATCTAAGAACTATCCCATGGTTTTAGTTTGAAAGCCTTTGTTCTAATTTAGTACAGAAATTTCATGCCAAATTGTGACAAAGAAGCAAAAAGGCTGAATTGTAGCTGTAGAGATACAGCTTGCTACGAATGTGTACTCCCTTTTAAAAAATGTTTTGATAAGATTAATTAGTAAAATGCTAATAGCTTCTTTTCAAATCACATCTTATTGTTTTGTATTCTGTCAAAGAATCAATCTTACGTCTTAGTAATAGCTCCACGTAAAACAAAAAGTGAAGTATGTTTAAGAATTAGAGGAAACCATGTATGTGGGGCTTTTTTCCTGAGTGGCCTATAGTCTCCATCTGAGTCACGCCCTCTGATGTTTTACATGAAGGAAAAAAAAAAATAACCAAAACCCTGGGGGATTCTTTCTTCAATTCTCCCAATGAAAGCTGGGACCCCACTCCACCTGCCGTGAGCTTGGCAAGATGTAACATGATAAATTAACATGAATAGAAAAGAATCACGTGCCAGAATCTTCTACACTGAGTACTTTTAAAAAATCAGATTGGTAGTAGTATTCTTTTCAGTATATGGGTACAAATAATATCTAACCAAAATCTGTAATGAAAATGGTCCTAAATCCTGGCAGCATATTCAGCGTAGCAATTTAACATGATAAAATGATCAAACTAATTTAACTTTTTTACCTCCCCACTCCCAAGCCTTTGAAATTTCCTGTGACAAGATCTGACCTGTAAGAATTCTATAAAGAACTTCTGCCAACTCACTTCAAAGAATAATGAAAAAATTACAGAAATGCAACAATTTAACTTGCTGATACAGGTTTGATTTTAATCACTTAAAGTAGAACAATGTTTTGATCTGGCTTGTTAATGATGAGGGACTAATCTTTAGAAGAGCAGAGAGGTGGGGTTTGTTTGCATGCAGACAAGCAACAGATTTTTATACTGCTGCTCTCTACCTCATTGGTCTCGGTGTATTTTATTTTCTGATAGTGTGTGCCTATTTCATGAACAATCATTAAATCTAATCTTGACAATTGCTTTGTTACACCCATAAACGTTTTACAGATTGAAATCATCTACCTTAAACTTTCTAGTGGAGTGTGTGTAGACCTCTAACTCCCAAGTGCATGTACTGTAAGCATTTACTGGTATAGACATCCATGGCCTTCACATTGACATCAACGTAACTTTCATGCCATTTGTTTTTGTTTCGCTGTGTTTTTTTGACTTTGCGCTGTGTCCGGATATCATAGTGTTATTTCTTTGGCAGTGCTTGTAGCTAGCAGAGCTAGATATTTAGCATGTTAAAGAAAATTGCCAAATGTAAGGGCAACGTCGATCCTTTCAGTTACGGGATATGATCGAACTCTGGTTATAAAAGCAATGGCTAGAGAAGGAATAGTGTCTTGTAAATTCGTGCCTAGGTGACTTAACAGTTGAGTAATTCTTCTAAGTCTCTGGTTACTTTATACAATTAATGCCTATAGAAAAATTGCTGACACGAGGGCAGAGCCCAAAAGATTCTGAGCTCAAGAGGGAGCAGAGTGGTATTATGTTCCACTGTATACACATATCCCCAGCTTCTAGCGCAGTGCTGGCAGGAAATAAGTACTCAGTGTGTTAGCTACTGTATTACTAGCTACTTATTGATCTGAATCGCATTTAAAAAAGGAAGCCAAGGTGGGAGAGAGAACAGAAAGGCCTGAATAATGGCTGTCAGTTGTTGCCTTGAATTTCCTTACCCTGTGGCTAGACAAAGCCACGCTGCGTGGCAAGACTGAGAACACCTAGGAGGACTTTGTTATGCAAGCTCATTTTAACAATATAAACAATAATAGTGAGATGCACTTTAGCAAGGCCAGTGTCACATAAGCCATTTTGTATTTCAGTTTTTGTAGCAAGCATGTCGGCTACCAGCTTCTGACTTCCAGTAAGTGAATATCTCCATCAATTTCCAGCGTGTCAATATTGCTAAGATCTTTAAATCTGTGTTTGTACTCCAGGCTGTGTACACCATTTACAGCAACCTTGAACTCTCTAACGTCACAATAAATTATCATCTGGAAGGAAAGTACACACAACATTAGTGGCTTCCCTCGGTTTAGGCAGTTCTCCCAGCCTGCCGGTGTTAACGTCCCTTCTTACTAAGATTCTGACTAAAGCGTATCCAGTAGTGGCACCTTCTGCCTCATCCCACGTGGGGAAGGGACTCTGAGCATGCTTGCAGCTTCACGCTGTCCCCAGGGCCCGAGGCCTGCCTTCCCTCAGCACCCTCCATCCACTGCACCTTCTCCCAGCAAAATGGGAAGTTGTTCCCTCCCCACACCCCCCTCCCCTCCCCGTGTCTGGGAACCGTAATGACGTAGGAAAACAGCCATCTTGACCCTTACAGAGGAGCTGACTGCGAGTAACAGGCTAGAAACCAAGGGACCTGGATCATGACTCTTCGGCCTTAAACCCCAGGATCTTAGACAAATGCCACAGTAGAAAATTTCAGAGCTTTTAGGGCACTCGCTGGGACTGCACAGCCGCGTGGCAACCTTGACTCCATTTCCACCCCAGCTCCGCACATCGTGGTCTCCCGTCTGTGTCTCAAGCTCAGGATTCTGTGGCTCTCTGGAGCAACTGGCCTTCTGGCAGAGTGAGTTCACGTCCGTGGCCAGTGTCAGCCTTCTGTGCTAGCCTTTCAGAGCTGTCTCTAACACAAACCCGTGAACGTCAAAGAAACTACAGTCCTTTTAAATCACTTTGACACGTCAGCCTCATACTTCCCGCTGCCGGCCTGGCCACCACGCTACCGTGTATTCTCCAGCCACACCGCAAAGACCAGTCTGGTGAACCTGCATCACGAAGCTTCTGAAGAGCAGCTCAGCCTGCCTCGCACCTGGCTCCACCCCCGAGGGCCAGACGGAGGCAGAATCTGAATCTGCAGAGAAACAGGTTATTTATTCTGCTCTGACTGGTGATAAATGGCTGCTGGGGGCGATTCCTTGGATAAAACAGTGAACGGACAGAAACAGGCTCTAGGTCTATGTAGAGAACCGAGGAAAATACCAGTAACTGGAACCACGTTATCCTCACAACAGTGCTGGAAATCCCAGTTTCAACCAGGAGGAAGGGACCTTTGGTAACATACATTTAACAGAAATCTCAACACAAAACAACAGCCTCATGCCCAGAAGGGAAAACAAGCTGGCATCAGAGGCATGTAGTGGGAAGGTCCGTCAGTCACCAACATCGTACGACACAGCAGATGCGGCGCCCTGCATTACTGATGGAAAGGAAGGGCACACGGCCTGGAAGATGCACTCCTGCAGAACAGATATTATAACCAGGTGCAAAAGCCAGTCCCAACCCCCCCCCCCCAACTATCTGATGTTACAGAACAGCTCGTAAGAACATGATTTGATTAAAACAAAACTCACAGATGAAGTTACAAGACGAAGGTATTTTTTAAACGAGTAGTTGGAAGTGATAAATGAATTTGAAACAACAGGGAACAGAAGATAACTGTAAGTAATGGCATAATGGGAAAATCCAAGGATCTCAATAAAAGCATATTAAAAAGGCAGGAGTCTGAAGCAGAGAAAAATCGATCACTACAGAAACTTAAAAATAATCCAACATGAGGTAATGACTGTTCCTGAGGTAGAAAACTAAGGAAAAGATTTTAAAGGAATTTTTGTCCTTTTCCATTTTAATCCAGTAGCAAACATGGATGGGGCCCAGATCAAAAAGCAGGTTAGTCACTGCTTTCCTGTCACCAACCACAAGGATCCACTTCCTTCTGGAGCAGTCACTTCTGTCTCCCTCCAGTGAGCCCCAAGTGGCCTCTTATACCTGGATTCTTGCCAAGCCGACAAACCCCTGTGCTGGCCTGTGCTGCCCTCCCCATCTCCAGTGACTTGTTCAAATCATCCCCTCCATCTGGAAAACCCACCTTTAACTTCACCCTCCTGCATGCCTCTGACTTCCAAACCAGTATCCACAATTTCCAGGGACCCTCCTATGATGAGGTCACAACTGTTACCCCACATACCGGAACTTAGGAATACACATTCATGTCCAGCTGCTGTCTTTTATTCAGTCTTGGTGTTCCTGCTTTTCAACAACTGGTTTTGATGAGTGCTCAAAAACTCAACCTACTGATCCAGAGCGAGTGACAGTTTTAAAATGTAGAAGCAGGACCCTAAAGCAGTGACCCTAAATGACCATGGGAGGCAGTACGTCACCTCAACTAGTGACTGAACCTAGCCAACCACCCAGCGTCCGCATCAAAGAAACTACTGTCTGCTGAGCATCCAGAAACGTTTTCGGAAAGGTTATGTCACCATAATATTCACACGTTTGGGGGACCCCGGACAGTATGTCCTCAAGTCACACAACATGAGGGGCCCTAAAAAAGTTACCTGACCTTCGAGTTCCAGGGCCTAAACATCTCTTTCCTTGAATATATACAAACAGGACAAACTCCGTGTAAGAAAGGACTGCCACCTAAAGCTATCTATAACCAAGACGGCACGTGATGGAGAGTGCAGGCAGTTTTATAGTTCCTGTGTGCTCATGTACACAGGGGATTATCCTAAACGTGTTTTTCCAGTCCTGAGGCAAGGCTCCTGTTAAAATTCCTATTCCTCAAATTCCTATGAACTAATATGGGCCACACAATAAGAATCCCAGGGCAAATAATACAGTATTCTACTGGCTGTGCCATTTAGACTGATTGTATTTTGAATGCCCCTTTTATAATGCAGACAGTCTCCACATAAACAAAAACTACGTGCTATCTCCACATATTAAGCTAGGACTTGACGTAAGTAGACCATTTATCCCACCCCTCCTCCCAGGATTCTTTTTCCTGTCCCATAAGATCATCTTACCTCAAAGTACATCCCGGGACTAAATGGGAAACAGGTAATATTTCTCTCTTCTTCTCCCCAGGACTCGTGAAGAAAAGAATTTCTTACAAATGCTTTAATATTCAGGCGTGGGTTCAAGTGGAGAGCAATATCCTTGGATTTTCCTGATATTAGGTCAACGTTAAAGCTTTTGAGAGAATAATAAAAAAAAAACCCTAATTAACCAAGTAGAAGGAAGTGCAGTTTCTGCCATTTTAAGAATCAGAATTGAACTCTGATCACGACACAAAACACATGTATGCACACAGACAGGAATGCAGATGAAAGTAAAATTTTAAATTCAGTTATCGCTCCATTGATAAAAATATAAAAAAATTTATAGTTTTTTAGCCTCAGTGTTGAGGCCACAGGTCTGGTTGGGAAGCAGCTGAAGAGCAAGTAAACCACATGCCTGTTACTTTAGGCTGCAGGGGGATGGGGTCCTCGCAAGTGTTCTGTTCTTGCAAATGTACTATTTTCTAGGAAATAGCCAATTTCAAGCTTTCAGAAGTCTGAACATGTCTAGGCAAGGTAGTTAAGTCACATGCGGTGAGGGGCCCTAACCAACGTTACCTGACCTCGCAGCTGCCCTGGAGTTCTACAAGGCAGGCGGGGGTGGGGACAAAAATGCCACCCTCTTGTCTGGCCACAAAAAGCCTAGCTCAGAACACTGGGCCTGAGTCCTGGTTCTGCCCCAACCAGCCGTAGACAGTCTGGTAGCGGCGTGACTTCGAAGCTCTTGCTCTGATGGTCTCGGCTTCCAGGTGAGGACTGGGACACGGCTCCCGCCTGTCCCACAAGACTGTCTGGGGTCTAAGGCAACGAGAGAGACACGTGCAAACTCTTCGCACCATTATTGGCAACAACGGTACTGACCCTTTGGCATTTGTATTCACTTCTCCTTTAATGACGACAGTTCGTCCAGGGCCCATCGAGGAGTTCAACCTCGCAACGAATGGCAGAGTCTGTAAAGAGACCACAGTCGGCACCAGGAAGCCTGCAGAAAGGGGTCTCGTGGGACAACTGTCCGAAGACACGTTTTAACGTTTAAAGGCCATGACCCTGTAAAACCCCAGTGGTCGGCGCTGCCTGGCTCACAGCAGAGACTCGCCAAAAACGGTTCACGCGATGAAATGGGTTAACGGGACACGGGACCTGCCTGCGTTGGGGACTGCAGCTGGGCCACACGTCCTGCCTGAGGGGAGACGTTAAGGAAGCACACTCCTGGCTCAGAGACTACGCCCGGCCAACTCTTATCTGTCCAGGATCAGCACAGAAGTGCAAAGTGGCTCCTGTGGGTTTCTACTGAGGGTGGAAGTTACATATACCAGCTAATTAAAACTTAATTTGTTAAAAAGAATTAAGAAAATTTTTGGCTCTTCAAACCTTTGACAAACGGTTGGTAGGTAGTATTTTGGCGCAAGTCAAACTGTGATTGGCAGTCGAACCTTTGCTCTTGGTGTAGACAGTTCTGGGTACGATTTTAGAAATGTCTCCTCTATTACTAGGCTGTTGGGGAAACAGTTCTGCAATAAGGTGTGGCAAAAATGAAGCTGGCTTCCAAGGTTTAAACTATTCATTTCCTGGGCGATTCTATAAAACATTCCATATACTATAATCCAGGCAAAAGTACTTACAAACTGTGATGTGCCAGACTTTTGTACCTATTGGAAGAGAAAGGCAAAACGAAGACATTTGAAAGGGAAAAATTACAACACGAGCAGTCAGATCTTACTGGTTGAAATGGCCAGAGCCTGGGGTAGTAGCACCCGCTTGGCCTTGGACGTGCCACACAGCGGCCTCTGCTTTCTGACAGGTGTTGTATCGGGCTGTGAAGGGTGCTCAGGCTGGGAACACCGTCTGATAGTCCTACAGTCCTAGGACCACACATGAACTTTACACATGTTTTACTTGTTCTTTCCAAGGGGCTCCCAAAATGCTGAGATTATATTCTCTGAGGTCACATGCTCTGAGATCAGTAAGATGTAACTTTTTCCATTAATGACAAAGACTCAGTGTTTAGACTGTACTTGTTCCTACAGGGGAGAAGATACATGTGGAAGTTTGCTTCCCAATGCGCCGACTGTGTTCAACGTTTATAAATACTGTGAGACAGTTTACTCAACAGTTAAGAGAGAGGTTTTTTACAGAAGAACGGTGGGTGGTGGTCACAGACACTGATGGCTCAACCATCTGCAAAACTTCCAGTGCCTGGTCCCACAGAAGTAGATGCCTTAGTCTGCAAATGATTACTCCCACCTTCTTGATATTAAAAACAATTTTTCACAAGTTAAAAACATAACTTTGGGGGGCGCCTGGATGTGAGCTCAGTTGGTTAAGCGTCGGACTTCGGCTCTGGTCATGATCTCACGGTTCATGAGTTCAAGCCCCACGTCAGCTCTGTGCTGACAGCTCAGAGCCTGGAGCCTGCTTCAGATTCTGTGTTTCCCTCTCTCTCTGCCCCTCCCCAGCTTGGCGTCTGTCTCTCTCAAAAATGAACACTAAGAAAAAAATTTTTTTAACATAACTTTTAAAAACTCAGCCTGCCTGCCACCTGATTTACTTGACAACTAAAAGAACATTTTTAAACTGGTGGTTATTTAAAAGATTGAATATTTACATTTTCTTTACTTATCTCTGTCAGTTCCAGAGTAGACGTCTGGGTACTTCTTAAATCCTAAAGATAAGATTAATTTTTGACATCCGTCAGAATTCTAAATATAACCTCCCTGACATCTCAAAAAGAATTACAAATAGTGTTAAACGTGAAAATAGGCTTGAGAATCATGATCCAAAAATGCACTTAACATTAGGGTCCTCTGCCCCCTTATCAGATGGACAGACCTCAAAGAGCCTAAGAACGAGTGTCGAGAGGAATGTGACAAATGGGCACAGCTGCTGAGACTGCACACTGCTAGAATCTTCTTGAAGGGCAAGCTAGCGGTATCTGTCATAACTTAAAATGCAAATACCCTCTCAAGACATTCCGCTTCTAGGAAGTGATCTCAGGAGAAATCCTCCACTGTTCTCCTATGTCAGGGAATTAGCCCCTGTTCCAAAGGGTTTTGTTTTGTAATTACTGTTTGGGGTTTTTTATTGTTGTCAGAACCATACTAGATTTAAGATCCTACAGACATTAGAGCGCTAAATGGCGCACTACTAGTCTGAAAGCTTTGTTTCTAGGAAATTAACATACTCATGATGGAGACATTTATAGTATTTTTATCTTAAAGGAAGATGTTAATTAAAGATACTTGCTACCATTTCATCAGAAAACATCATCAAAGACCCCAAGCTATGGAAGGGTACTCACCGAGCTGAAGCTAAAACCAACTGAGTGAATATTCACTTTGCCATAAATGCCCAGAGTGTCTATCTTCTCCGGGCTAATCCTATGGGCATAGAGCAGGATATGTTTCCCATTTACCGCCACCTAGATGGACACAGAACACCCCGCCACCCCCAGGAAAAAAAAGTTAATACGTTAACGTGTCCAAATTTAAATCCCGTTTCCTTGGGTTTCATTTTATACCTCTTCCCCCAGGTCTGCACATTACACGTCTGATCAAACTGTGACTGAAAGCATCCGTAACGCTAGCAGTGGTTCTTAACCTCCTTTGAGCTCTGATCTGATTAGTCACCATGGACCCTCTCCCTCCACACCAATTAGGCATTCATGAATATATTACATGCATGTGTGCACCGACGCGTGTACAGGAGGCATCCGGGGTTCAGAGGTTTCCCGGATGCACTAGGCCTGTGAACCCAGGTTAGCAATCTGCCCGGCAAGCTTGCCCACCTGCTCTCCTTGAGGACCACACTCTAAGGAAGAGGACGCTGCACATGGCAGGCTTTCAGTAAATATTTGTTGAATCCTGAATGAACAGACATGGGCAAGCTACTCAATTTATCTGCGATTCCTGCTTAGAGCAGGACAAAGCTCTTCCTGAAGAAAGGGGCTGCTGTTGTGATCAAGTCACTCCCGTGAGTGCCAGCAGCACATTGCCTGACGACAACCCACTCCCTGTCCTTCCCTCCCAAATAGGGAATGTCGGGAAAACAAGCAGGATACGAAACGGTCTCGGACTTCAAGGAGCTTAAAATCCCCTTGGCACGTAAAATAAACACAGGAAAACGCACAACAGGACAGGAACAAGGGTTTTAGAGGAGGATACAGGTACAAGCACCCAAGAAGCCAGGGAAGGGAGGGAAGAATGGAGTCCGCGCCCGAGATGGGAGGTTTTCAAGCTAAATTGTGCGAATCTCTCTCTAGTCTGGGGGGCTCGAGGTTCTACGGGGCTTGAGGGCAGGTGCATCCAAAGCTCTAGGGCCACCCTCTCCATCACACGTACGCACTATAAGCACTGTGTCTAGACCGCTCGATGAAGCCAGCGGTGGCACTTCTAAGAACTCGGGATCTAGAATCTCACCATCCTGAAGGACTTGTGGCAGGATTCCCCGTCGATCTGTTAGTTCCAGATTCCCAACCCCCGCCCCGGGTGACGGTGACCACAGTTCACTCTCCCACGATTTATACAGCTCTGCGCCAATTCAGAAGTAAGCTCGGCTGTGCAGCAGAAGGCCACGCACAGAGGTCTGGAGGCCGCGGCCCCACAATTCCGGATGCCACGAGGCGCAGGCAGAAGCTGCGCCCCAGCTCACACTTAGGTACCCACTGCGCCCCTACTTCAGGGCAAAACGATAAAGCCACTCTTTCTCTAGACTTCAGTAACGTAAGGGCGGGTTCGCCAACGCGCAAGCCTGCCTTGGGTGCCACTTCTCATTACTTTCATTCTCCCAAACCCACCTGGAATTTGTCTTTCAACACCATAATCACAATTTCAAAAGATTTTTCTTTTTTGAAAGGCGTGTCGTAGGTGATCTCCTCCCATCCCCATTTTTCATTTTTCAGAGTATTGCAGACGATGCAGTCGGACCACTTGAAGCGTGGATTGAAATGAAAGGCCACGTCGGCGCGGGGCTTCACGCTGCTGCCGCACTGCAGATCCACCTGGAACCTGCGGGAGTGAGGAGGAGTGAGGAGGGAGGGTCGCGGGCAGCCAGGGGGCGGGCTGCAGGTGGAGGCCTGGCGAGCTGAGTGACCCGCGACTCACCCCCGCGCACCCACTCAGCTACCCAGAACATGGAAGTGAGGGCCGGGCTTCTAGCTGCCGCGAGCCAGGAGAAACAGGAAGGACCTCGCCCTGGGGACAGCAGAACGGTGACCCCGAAGCCTGCTTCTCTAGATGACAGTCACCTGGAAATATCTGGGCTTTCTCCTTCAGACTTCACTTTCACTTAGTTAAACCACTGTTACCCGGGCATCAGCCACAGAGAGCTGGCCCGGCCCTGACACCGCCTAGTCCGCAATTTGTGCCCAAAGCGGGCCTCAGACAAAACAGCCCGAAATCGATCTTCAGAGATGCCGTGGGGACCTCGTCCCTGGCGTCTGACCACAGTCCCTGTCATTAACCGTGTATCTGATCATATTCCAACCACACTTCGAACAATAAAATGAAAAACTCAAGTTTTTTGATTTCGGTCTTCATTCCAGTCTCCTCGGCACCTTGGCCTCAAGAGTATCAAAATGGTCTCCCCACATCAGTTTCTGTGGTTGTTCCACAGTCACGAGAAGACAGCTTAATCACTTCCTCCATCTCACACCATGGTTTTTACCTGTCCGAATCACAAGGAACATGCCCACGTATCACAATCAAAGTTCCAGGCTCCAACTGCTCAGGAATCGTCCCAACATAGGGGATTACCTAGGAAAAATGATTGTAACAAATGTACGTTTACATAAACAAAACGGAAAGACTACATTTTGAAAGTCTGCATACAAATCTGCTCAGAATCTAGCATTTTCCAAATCACTGTTCAAACAGCTGAGATAGTGACAATATCTATACACCTGAGTTCTGTGGGAACAGACACAGCAAAAGTTCACAGAACATTTTATTTGGCCGGGGGCTTTGTGAAATAAGATACTTTAATAGGACAATTATGATCTAGAAAAAACAACTTGCTGGAAGTCAGGTCCCCTCCCCCTCCCCTTTTCCTAACATTCCATGGATGATCCCGACGGCAGGACTGAGACCACACCAGGTCCCCTGCCCACACTGATGGAGACCGGGACACTCACCGGCCGCTTGTAGAGGGGCACCAGGTGAGCCCCTCCCCCACACCTGGGACGGGGGTGTCTAATCCCTGCCAGGCCTCCCGCCCACAGCTCACCGGCCCTGCTGGAAACCAGAACCACGAGACCTCAGGGATGACCCTGGGCGCCTGTGGCCTCTCCGGACGCAGCAGCACCCCCCCCCCCCCCCCCGTGGCCTGACCCTGTCCCGGCCACGGGCTTGGGTTCGACACGGTATCCGTGTCTCCTCTTGCCCCCTCATCACCCGGAGCCCCACCTCTTTGTCTGGGGCCGGACGCACCATCGGATCTTGTCGCTCCCCTTCCGCAGGGGTGACCCCACCACGCTCCCCGTCCACCGGCTGCGTCCGCGGCATCACAACCCCCACCCTCTTCCGCTCGGGAGCGTCAGAGCAAGCCAAGCCGGCCGGACCCCATCAGACCTCCCGCCAGGCTCCCCCGAGTTGTGTCACGTATGCTAAAACCTCTCCAAGGTAGCCGGTCGCCAAGAGCTGAGGCCTAAAACAAGAGAGGGCACATCCAAGTGGTTGCGGATTGGTGGCTCCTAAGCTGAAATTCTCGCCTCAATCGCGGTCTCCTCCGTGGAGCCCTTTCCGGACCCTGGGCCGTGACACCGTACACCCCGCCCGGCCCGTGAGCTGCACGGGGCGGGCCGGCTCCTTTACATCCCCAGGACCGACGTCAGACGAACGCGCTCCCGCCAGCCCGGTGCCGGGGTTCTGGCAGCCCCACACGCAGGACGAGCAGCGCGGGTCGTGGCCTTAACCGACGAGCAGAGATGAACGAAAACCGGAAGTAACCGAGGCCGGCGGGCATCTGGCATCACGGCAGACGCAGCGGGCAGGGCGGCTGGGACGAGCAGCGCCCGTCACACCCAAGAACACCCCCCAGATGTGCACGGTGTGGCCGCAGCCGCCCGTCGAAGCCGTGGGTTTTGCGCAGAGAACGTGGAAGGCCCTCCGCTCGCACACTGATCTTCCGGGCCGCGGCGGATTCCCTTCCTCAGCGTAAGTCTCTTAATAAACTGAGACCTGCTTTTGTAGCTTCAAGTCTTACGCCTATTCAAATTCTATTGATGCAGAATGTTTAATAATGCAAAAATGTTAGGGATAATATTAGTGAGAAAAGAGCCTACAAAACTATACACGGTTTGATCCCAACTAAGTTAATAATAAACATTAAAAAAAGAAATAAGCCAAAAATGTTAATAGTTTTCTTGAGGGACGGGATTGTGTTTTTCATCATGTATTTTTATATTTTCCCGAAAATAAGCGTTTATATTTTTATAACCGCAAGTTTTTGTTGCATAATTTTAGGGTTGGAAAGGGCTTTCTGAGACCAATAATCTATTCCCATCACTGCTAATAAGTTCTTTGCAATCGTTACTCAGTTGTTCCAGTCTAAGAAACAACAGCGCCGAACATTTTAGTCACTTGCTGTTTTCGGCATCTGGACGAATGCTTTCTGCTTGGGAGAGCACCCTAAATGATGTAACCCTTGAGGGACTTGGGCCACGTAACACAAAATGCCCTGCAGCCCACAGACAACTCAAAACTGCTCCTGTGAAAAGCGAGAAGGGCATGATTTTGTAGGCAACTTCAAGCTTTGATGCTTCGCAAATCATTTGTGTGGAAAAAAATTAAAACACAGTTACGATCGCTCTGGAGACGATACCAGAAGCTTCAGCCCCACTCGTTGAGTGTAGTGTTTTCTCCCAAAACATCCTGACTCATCCCGCTTCGCCTGTTTCAGGGTTACTTATTCAGCGTCTGCTCCACGCGACGGTCGTGGGTGGACTCCAGCTGGAAAGACGCACGACGGCCCATCCGTGAGGCGCTTCTAGTACAGCCGGGAAGAAGTCAGATACCCGTGGAAGGAGTAGAGGAGAAACATGACCCTCTGGCTGTTCAGAATCACAGTCTCCTTCCACGACTGGAAGATCCTCTCCGCCTGGCCAACATCCGGCCTCACCCAGACTGCAGCGAGCGGCAAGGGTGTACGACGGAAGCCGGTCACTCAGCAGCCCCGCCTCAGACTCGAAGTTGGAGCCAGGGCCAAGACGCCGCAATCAGGCGGCGTTCGCTCCGCCAGCGGGCAGCGGCCACGCGCAGGCGCAGACGAGGCGCTGGCGGTGTTGCCAGTACCACCTGTGTCCAGGGGTGGCGCCAGAGGTCTCGGCGGAAACACTTCAGGCGGGACTTCGGACCTTGCCAAATCCGGTTCTTCAAACCTACCAGCGATCCGGAGAACCACGCAGTATCATTTGATAAATCTTAGTTTAGCAATTAATAAATTAATCATCTCTGCTTAGAGACTGGCTTTTATGCTTGCAACTACAAACCACGACTGACTCAACGGCTTAAAATATGGGGTGGTAAGCCAGTGCCAAATCAGTGCTTCAGAAAGGTGTATGAAGAGTTCCGAGCTGCCCAGAGACACTTTATGGTGGAGGTGTGATTTGAGCTGGGAGCTTAGGAGGAGAAAGCCAGTTCGGGTAGAAATGTCCATTTACAAAAGCAGAGAGGCAGGAAAAGATAAAACATGTCTGCTAGAGAGTAAGCAGCAAGGGAGCAGTGCCAGACAGGCAGGGTCAGATTTTAGAGAGCTACAACGAGGGGTACCTGTGTGGCTCAACTGGTTAAGCGTCGGACTCTTAATTTCCGCTCAGGTCATGATCTCCCGGTTCGTGGGCTCGAGCCCCGCCCCAGGCTCTGCGCTGACAGTGGTGGAGCCTGCTTGGGATCCTCTCTCTCTCTCTCTCTCTCTCTCTCTCTCTCTGCCCCTCCCCCACGCACACTCTCTCTCTAAACATGAAAACAATTTTTTTTAAATATGTTAAAAACAAAAAGGATGATATAATGAAAACAGGGTTTAGGAACAACAGTCCAGGGGGGTAAAAATGTGCCCGAGGGCAGGGGTTATCTGGGAGACTGGCTACTTGCAGGAAGCCTGGCATAAGGAGAAAATATAATCCAGGCTGATGGAAGCAGACACCGCAGGCGGGGAGAGGAAGAGCAAGGTACAAGAAATATTTCAAAGGAAACCATCTATATGGGGCCACCAACTAAAATGGTGAAACGGGAGGAAACTGATTCAGAAGGATGATGAGGAGTTTAGTTCTGAACATTTCCCGTGCGACAGCTCAGCAGGACATCTAAGAAAGAGCCCGTATGACTGAACAGAGTGGGAGACTCAGCACAAGTTAAGTGAAGGGCCAGAACTCATGCTCTAAAGTCAGAGCAGAGGTGATTATTAAAGATATCCAGGTAGATAAACTGAGAGGAAGGAAAAGTCAGGGGCCAAGCCTCGATGGGTTTGTAAAGCGAGGGAGTGTGCAGAAAAGGGAACAAAGCAGAACTGACTGCTGTCCTTGAAAGGTGGCCTCCTTACGAGGTTGGCCCTTGGCTGGTGTCTAGGAACTTGGATTTGGGGACAGCACCCACCACCCACACGGAAAAGGGTGGTCTCCTGTTCGCAAACTGTGTGCAAACAATCCAGTTTATGCTAAAAACCTGCTCTCCTTCCAGGAGTCTGGAATTTCGGTACGTGCTAGGCAGAAGCAGTCTGCGAGACCGGCCCCAGATACGATCTCCCGGCAGCGAGTCTCTGATGAGCTTCCCCGGTAGGCGACGTTTCACATGCACCGTGACAGCTTGCTGCTGGGGGATTTAAGTCCATCTTGGGTGACTCCACTGAGAGAGGACCCATGGGACCTTGCGCCTGGTCCCCCTCAGACTTTGCCCCAGGTGCCTCTCCCTTTATGACTTTGCTATCACTTCACTACAGTAAGTCGCAGCCGTGAGCAGGACTGTGCCAGTGAATCATCACAATGGGGTGTGTGTCGGAGACCTTGATGCAGCCAATGAGAGAGAAAGGAGAGAACGATCGATCGGTCAGGCTGGACAGTCATATCAAGGAAGTCCTTTTGATACGGGAAGACTGTCAACATCTCGGACACGGAAAAATACAGAAGATTAAAAAAAGATAATGAAATGGCAATCATATCTTTTGGCCCAGTGATTCCGCTTTTACAGATTTATCCTATAAAATACTGGCACGTATGCTTAAAGACACATATACTGGGATGTACATCACAGCACTAGATACAATCACAAAAGGAAACAGTCCTTTAATGGAAACTGGTTAAAGGAGTTATAGTATATCTATACAGTGGCCCAATTATGCAGCCATGAAAATAAGTGAGAAGCTGTAAGTGTGCCAGTCTCTCCAAAATGTATCAAATGGAAAAAAGCCGCATACACAACAGTTTATATACAGGCATACCTCGGAGATATCGTGGGTTCAGTTTCTAAACCGCTTCAATAAAGTGAACACTGCAATAAAGCTATTCAGATAAATTTTTTGGTTTCCCAGTGCATAAAAAAGTTGTTTCGGGGTATCCAGGTGGCTCAGTCAGTTAAGCGTCTTTTGATTTCAGCTTGTGTCATGTTCTTGCAGTTCGTGGGTTCGAGCCCCACATCGGGCTCTGAGCTGACTGCACAGAGTCTGCTTGGGATTCTCTCTCTCATCTCCCTGCTCCTCCCCTGCTTGTGCATGCTCTCTCTCTCTCTCTCTCAAAATAAACTTTAAAAAAAAGTTACGGTTACATTATACTGCAGTCTGTTAAGTGTGTAATAGCATTATATCTTTAAAAAAGTGCATTCCTTAACTTAAAAATATTGCTTAAAAAAGCAAACCATCATCTGAGCTTTCAGGAAGCTGTAATCACCGATCGCCATAACAAATATGATAATAATGAAAAAGTCTGAAATATTGCCAGAATCTCCAAACTGTGACACAGAGACATGAAGAGAGCAAAAGAGAGCAAATGCTGTTGGAAAAGCGGGCTACCACGAGCCCTTGCTCTGTGCGAAGCACTCGGCAAAACGGGGGATCCTATTGTATGACCCAGATGCGGAAGTAAACAGGATCTATGAAGTGATACACACAACACGCACGCTCGGACACTCATGTGTGTTCTCAGGAAGGATCTGCAAAACCTGCTGAATGTGACTGTCCTCAGGGAGGGGAACTGAGCACAGGGTAGACGGCAATTTTATGTGTTCGTGAAACCCTCAAATACTCTTTGAATTCTTACAAATGGTTTACACATACTCTCTTCAGATTTTAAAAACGATGATAAAGGAAAAGCCACTGACGTTTGACACAAATGAAATGAAATTCTGAACGCAGCTTCTGTTCAAACTATGCGGGGCTTGGCGGCACGGGAACAGCAGAAGTTAAACAGCAGAAAGACACGGACAGAAACGGAAACAAACCCAAGTGAGGGGAGCTGATCCAGGGAGGAAGACACACGACTTTGGTTTTGAACTAAGTCTAAGAAGCGGGAGCCTCAGGTAAAAGGCCAGAACAATTTATACACTGTGTACACGCTCAAAAGGTCTGACGATGATCAGGAAAGACACAAAGAGAAAGCAAAAGACACGACTAGTGAAGACAAGAAAGAAATTAAGAAAGAGTTGAAAAAAATTTAAGAAAGTGTAAAAAAACAACAAAAACAAAAACAAAAACCAGAGGGCAGAGCTGTGGTGAGGACATCAAGGCCGCAGAAACAGACGCTGACGCTCTCAGGACCGGGACCAGCAAGGGAAGAACAAGGGAACAGAGGCTGGAAGGCACCTCGGAGGTTAAAAGATTTTACTGTTTTGTTTTAAGGTCAAATGGTAAGGGACAAAGGATGTCAGGTCAAAGGGTAAGGGACAAAGGAGAAAAAGATAATGTGGAAGCGAGCTTCCGAAGCAGAGCGGAATGGTGAGCTTTTGGGCGCCAGGTGGAACGAATGGTTACAAGTGGCCTATTAACTCACACAGCCAATCTGAGCCGCTGCTAAAATTCCTGAGATTTTAAGGTAATCAGCCGGGATACTGTACCAGCTAGCCTTCGAAAACACTACTTTCTTGCGTTATGGTTATTTTGTTAGCGATCAGTCAAAACCCTGAGGGAGAGCTGGAGCCGAGTGTGCGTGCTCAGCGCTGCGAGTATTTAAGAAGTGAAATTTAAAGACAGAGCTCAATGTCATTTTTGCTATTAAGTTCAATCTTTCTACCTCCATCCTTTTCTGCTTGTGAGAAGAGACTATACATATACATATATATACGTACATATGCTATCTGCCAAAATTATTTGCTTTGGGACACTGTCACCACGAACCATGCTCAGAACGGCAGCAAGGCCTTCTGGGAGCCCTGACTGCATTTCCTGCCCTGGGGCAGCACCACTTCCCCAGGCCCTTCCTCAGGAAATGAACGTCAGCGTCGATGTGTTTCAACCCTAGAGCTGCCTGTGCTAACCCCAGAAAATCGGGAACTGTCCGTGTGCTCGCATCAAGATGCGCGCGCACGTTAACCTGCAAAACTGCTTTCGGAGTAACGTTCACAGAAGTCATCTTACTGAAGCGCAGAACTGAGGAGCGTAACCTGACCATCCCTCCCCCTCCAGGCCGGAGCCAACACGGTACTTCAGTCACCCTTGACGGGCAGCATTTTTTTTTTCTTTAAGCTTTGCAGAAAGTCAGTCTACAACCTTGAGATGTTTTGAACTCTGGGATCCAGAAAAGCATTTTAAATGTCTCACTGACTTCAAATGCAGTAAGTCTTCCTTTTGAAGCCAGTACTATTTAAGGCCATTTCTTCTAAAACTGAGTTTTGCTTGATGTGGCGATGGTACCTCATTCTGCACAGTAACGTCAAAGCTTAGGTTAAGAAAAAGAGTTACAACTACAAAGTAAATAACAAGAAAATGAGACTGGGTCAGGGTCATGCTTCGAGGACCCTCACCGTCCCTCTCTTGCCCACGAGTCTCTGGGGACAGGGGGTTATTTAAAAAAAAAAAAAAAGTAACTCTATCTTGGACCTAAATTCAGGACCCAGCTTCATATATGCGGAAACTAGACATTTCTAAAGACTCTTAATCACCACGTAAAACTAAAACCAGTTCATTATTTCCAAGGACGTACACTGAAAGTTCCAGCAACTGCAGTCCCTGGGGCCCTTGAACCACAAGACCCTCATTCTTCTCTTTCTCCATCTTGCCACTAGCTTTTGGCCTTTTCCCTGCTCAAGTACGAAGCAGTATTTGAAAGGCAAGGGAAAAGCTGAGACATTTACTTCTCATGACCAGGGTCTAATTAAGAAAGAAAATTAAAAACTTTTAGAGCAATGAATCCATTTTCCTTTAAAATATTGTCTTGTGATGATCTTCCCAGCACCAAAGTCAGCTTCCCTCCACCAGACCCCATGCTCTCCATTCAGAACACGTTCTCACCACCCTGTACGGTCACTGTGACTTTGTCCTCCACCAGACCAAGCTCTGAGGGCCGTATCTGTTTTTCGGTCAGCAACCAGCACAGTCCCTCTCACACAGTGGGTACTTTCCATACACGTTCACTGAATTTGATAGTCTCCCCTCCCCAGGAATGGATAATTACTATCCAATTGGATTTGCTCTACATCCTGCCACAGATAAAAAGTGATTTCATAGGAATCAGTTACCGGGTTATAGATGACATTCTGCAGGTTGTTTAGGGACAACATCATTCTTTTCCACCTTATCGTTGACTGAGGTCTCTATTCTACGTATGATCGAAGGTTTTAAGACTTCTCAGATTGAAACGGAGGCACCTGTCCTGGGTAAAATCAAAACAGAGGGAAAGAAAAATTAGCATGCATCGTTTTTCTTCATAACTGTCTCCAAGTTTAAGTTATATTAGTTTACTAGTAGTTACCAAATAACTGGTTGCTATTAACATCAACGATCTGACCCCCAGATCAGATCAGGGAAGTACCTTCCCTCATGTACTTACACGCCAAACAATTTGGGATTATCAGCAGGAAACAGGAAACAGTGACTTAAAATATACATTAGTAGAGGAGAGGGCTCAAAATGGCCACACGGGAAGATCCTGAGCTCACCCCCTCCCACGGACACAGCGACTCTACTGCTACACATGGACCACCTCCTTTTGAAGGGGACCTGGGATCTGGATGAACAGAGCCTCGGCAAGAAGAGGTAGAGATACAGCCTCACGAATGGAAAAACCACACCCCAGGCAACGGCATTCCACAGTCCAGACAGATCTCAAAGGCATGGAAATTTTCCCAGAGGAGTCAGAGATTCAAGCTCACATCAGGCACCCCAACCCTTCCATCCTGCACAGATGGCCCCGCCCCCAAAACAGCTGGCTTTCAGAACCAACAGGGAATCACCCATGAAAACTATAGAACTATAGGGGAAGGAAAACCCATTCTTGAAGGGTCTGTGTGAAGACTCCCTCGGCCCAGAAACCAGTACAAAAATACCAGACCAAAAAACACACAGACCAGAGGTGAAGGAGACCCACTTATTAACCCTGGAGCATCTGCGAGAGAAGCTAGGACAGCTGGGCCTCTCCCCAGGAACCGAGACACCGGCGGCAGTCATTCGGCTCTCTCATTCTGCCATGCTGATCCTGGTGGACGCCATTTTGGAATCCGCTTTCTAGACTGCTCATGTCAGGGGGTGCACACTGCTGAGAGCCCCACATAACCTTACGTCTCAGCATGGCCTTGCTGCCAACAGGGCAGCGACCCTGCCCAGCAGAGCAACCTGAAGCGGTTCGGCCAGGCCCAACAGCCAGCGGGGCAGGAGGCCAGCCCTGCCCACCAGAGCACGTACACAGTCGTAGCCCTGCCGCAGGGGAGAACCCTGGAGCAGCTGGCTCTGGTGGCCAAGGGGGAGCGCGTGTCTGTGCCCCATAGGACATCCACAGAAAGCCACTCCTTCAAGAACAAGAAGACCAGGAGACAGAGCTGAACTACCTCATACACACAAACACAGAGTTAGGCAAAACGAGACAGAACAGTATGTTCCAAACACAAGAACAAGACAAAACTTCAGAAAAAGGACGAAACAAAACAAAACAATGTACCCAATAAAGAGTTCAAAGTCATGGTCAAAAAGATGCTTACTGAACCAGGGAGAAGAGCGAATGAACAGTGAAAACATCAGCCAAGGGAAGATGCAAGAAATTACCAAAAAAAACCAGAAAGGAATCTAAACATAACGTGAAAGAAAGTCATAAAGTCACAAGAGAGCAAGAGAACTGCAAAATCAACCAGAAAACCATCAACAAAATGGCAATAAATACATACCTGTCAATAATTACTTTAAAAAGGTAAATGGACTAAATGCTCATCAAAAGGCTTAGGATGGCTGAATGGATTTCAAAACAAAACACAAAAGCAAAAACACACAAGGTAGAGGACTGTGGGAAGACGGTGGAGTAGGAGGACCCTAAGTTCACGGTGTTCCCAGATAACATTCATATCAGCATAAAACAGAAAATGGCCCAAAGGCAGAACAAACTCCACAACTAAATGAAGAAAAAAGACCACACAGAAGAGGGTAGGAAGGGTGGAGACACAGTGGAAAGCTAAACACACAGTCCAGACGGGAGGAACCCACAGGTGCAGAGAAGGGAAACGGACTATCACACCAAGAAGACCCCACAGGGAAGACAAATCCCCGTAACATCTGGCTTTGAAAACCGGAGGGGCTAGATTTTGTGAGTTCATACAACCAGTGGGATTTAAACCTGGAATTTTAAAAATCAGTGGGCTCAGTTATGGGAAAGCCGGGAGGGAGAGAAGCTGAATCCTTGACCTTAAAGAAATGGCTCAACAAACAGCCCAGAGATACTGCCTAGATAAGCAGCAATTTGAAAAATGCCCGAGGCACATGGGAGATGTATTCACTCATCTCAGAGCACATCCAGCAGGAACAGAGATCAACAGGGTACTGCCCCAGGAGCAAAGACCCTGGTGAGCACTATTTCCCTCTCCCCACCCTGCATAAACACGCAGCCACCTGTGGGAGCCAAAGCTGTGCTGACATTCACCACTTGAGTTGCTTCCACTGCTTCAGGAATCTGCCCCTTCTAGCCAGGCCTGCCTCATTCCGCTTCAGGACCTCTCCTGCGAGAAAACCAGCAGCAGGCAAACCTTGCTAACACCACTGCCCCACCGCACCCCTCTAGCCCCCAAGTTGGGGGTCCACCCCCTCCAATACGCTCTCGGCTGGAGCCCATTCAAACCAGGGCCACAAGCCTGGCCATGTGCAAGCAGCCCCAACCGGGGCCAGCACCACTCCTAGGTGACTCCCGCCCTGGGGAGAGGGGACGATAACCACACACACCAGTCTGACTGTGGACCCAGCAGTGGGCTGGGGGCAGACACCTGCTCTGACTGCAGACCCCACCCACCAACTAAAGCTTCTCAGGGAACAACGCAGACGGCTCACCCTGAAGTTCGGAGCTACTGCATCTCTGGCAAATGCCTGCTCTGACTCAACTCAAGCCCAAGGCAGCCCGAGACTGGTCCACTAACACCACAGGGACCAAACGCCGTCCGCAACCGGCAAAGACAGCCGCTGCAAATGAATGGGCTGAAGTCAAAAGTGGCTCAGCCACAACAGCAGGGTGCATGCAACACACACAGGATACCCCTCAGGGGACAGGAGCTCCTCTTCATAAAGCCATGATTTTCAAGAGCAGGAAATGCAGGTGACTTTCCTAACACAAAGAAACAGACCCAGAGAGTTAGACAAAATGAGGAGACAGACGAATATGTTCCAAACAAAAGAGTAGGACACAACCACAGAGGAGAGCTAAGCAAAAGGGAGACAAGTAATATGCCAGATAGACAATGCAAAGTAATGGCCATAAAGTACACACCTGACTTGAGGAAGAAAGTGGAGGATGTCAGTGAGACACTGAACAGAGATTAAAAAAAACAATCGAAGATGAGGAACACAATAGATGAAATTAAAATACACTAATGGAATAAATAGTAGAGTACCAAAGCAGAAGAATGAATCAATGACCCAGAGGAGAGAGTAACGGAAAGCAATCAAGATGAGCAGTTGAAAGAAACAAATTATGCAAAATGAGAACAGGGAACTCAGTGACTCCATCAAGCCCAACATTCATACTTTAGGAATCCTAGGAGGAGAAGCGAGAAAACAGGGGACAGAAGTGTTATTTGAAGACATAACAGCTGAAATCTTCCCAAATCCAGGGAAGAAAACAGACATCCAGATCCAGGAGACACAGACAGCCCCCAAGAAAATGAACCCAAAGTGGTCCACACCAAGACACATGGTAATTAAAATGGCACAAAAGTAGTGACAACAAGAGAATTTTAAAAGCAGCAAGAGAAAAGAAAACAGTTACATACAAGGGGAACCCCATGAGGCTATCAGCTCATCCTTCAACAGAAACCATGCAGGCCAGAAGGGAATAGAATGATATATTCAAAGTGCTGAGAGGAAATAAATCTGCAGCCAATAATACTCTATCAAGCAAGGCTATCATTCGGAATAGAAGGAGACACATGCAAGCTAAAAGTAAAGGGATGGAGAAACATCAGGCAAACAGATTTAAAAAGAAAGCCAGAGTAGCAATACTTATATTGGTCAAAACAGACTTTAAAACAAAGACTACAAGAGGCAAATAAGGATACTATATAATCATAAAGGGGACAACCCAACAAGAAGATATAACAATTATAAATACTTATGCACCTGATATGGAAGCACCCAGATACATAAAACCATTCATAACAAACATAAAGGAACTAATCAATAGTAATACAATAATAGTAGGGGACTTGAACACCCCACTCATATCAATGGACAGATAATCCAAACAGAAAATCAACAAGAGAACAGTGGCTTTGAATGACACTTTGGACCAGATGGATTTAACAGACATCAGGGCATTCCATCCTAAAACAGCAGAAAACACATTCTTTTCAAGTATACGTTCTCAACAACAGATCGTATGTCAGGCCACAAAACAAGCATCAATGAATTAAAAAAAATCAAAATCATACCATGCAGCTTTTCTTCTAGTTTCGGTGAAACTAGAAGTTGAACACAAGAAAAAATGTGGAAAGAGCCAAATACATGGAAGTTAAAACATGCTACTAAACAATGGATGGGTCAATCAAAAAAATCAAAGAGGAAATAAAAAAAATATATACATGGACGCAAATGAAAATGAAAACACAACAGTCCAAAATCTTTGGGATGCAGCAAAAGCAGTTATAAAAGGGAAGTTTAGAGCAATACAGGCCTACCTCAGGAAGAAAAATCAAAAATTAAACAATTTAGGGGCACCTGGTGCCTCAGTCAGTTAAATGTCCGACTTTGGCTCAGGTCATGATACTGTGGTCCATGAGTTTGAGCCCTATGTCAGGCTCTGTGCTGATAGCTCAGAGCCCGGAGCCTGCTTTGAATTCTGTGTCTCCCTCTCTCTCTCTGCCCCTCTCCCACTTGCACTTGCTCTCTCTGTCTCTATCAAAATAATAAATAAACATTAAAAATAAAAAAACAAACTAAGCAATCTAACTTTAAACCTCAAGGAACTATGAAGAAAAAAAAAAACAAAACCAGCAGAAGGAAGGAAACAATAAAGATTAGAGCAGATATAAAGGATACAGAAACTTAAAAAACACAATAGAACAGATTAGTGAAACCAGGAGCTGATCTTTTCTTTGAAAAGATCAACAAAACTGATATGCCTTTACCCAGACTCATTAAATAAGTAAGACCAAAAAAATCAGAAATGAAAGAGGAGAAAGAACAACAACACAGAAATACAAAGGATTGTAAGACAATATTATAAAAAACTATATGCCAACAAATTAGGCAAGCTAGAAGAAATGGATAAATTCCTAGAAACACATAACCTACCTAAATTGAAGAAGAAATAGAAAACTTGAATAGATCGATTACTAGCAATGAAACTGAATCTGAAAATTAAAAATGCCCAATAAACAGAAGTCCAGGACCAAACGGCTTCGCAGGTGAATTCTACCAAACATTTAAAGAAGAGTTACTACCTATTCTCAAACTATTCCAAAAAAGATAAAAGGAAGAAAAACTTCCAAATTCATTCTATGAGGTCAGCATTATCCTGATACCAAAACCAAATAAAGATATCACAAAAAAAGAGAACTACAAGTCAATATCTCTGATGAACACAGATGCAAAAATCTTCAACAAAATTATTAGCATATCAAATCCAACAATACATTGAAAAAATCATTCACTACGATCAAATGGAACTTACTTTTGGATACAAGGGTGGTTCAATATTCCCAAGTGAATAAACATGATACACCACATCAATAAGAGAAGGATTAAAACCATATGGTAGTTTCAATGGATGCAGAAAAAATATGTGACAAAGTACAACATCCATTCATGAGAAAAACCCTCAACAAAGTAGGTTTAAATGGAACATATCTCAATATAATAAGATCCATATATGAAAACCCACAGTTAATACCATCCTAAATGGGGAAAAACTGAAGAGGTTTTCCCCTAACGTCAGGAATAAGACAAGAATGTTCACTCTCACCACTTCTATTCAGCACAGTACTGGAAGTACTAGCCACAGCAGTCAGACAAGAAAAAAGAATAGCAGGGACCCAAATTAGTTAATAAGACCTGTCACTATTTGCGGATGACATAATACTATGCATAGAAAACCCTAAAGACCACACCAAAGAACTACTAGAACTGCTGAAGCAATTCAGTAAGGCCACAGGATACCAAATCAATGTACAAAAATCTACTGCATTTTTATACACTGATAATAAAACAGTAGAAAGAGAAATTAAGAAAACTCCCATTTCCAATTGTACCAAAAATAGTAAAATATCTAAGGAATAAAGTTAACCAAGGAGGTAAAAAACTTGTACTCTGAAAACTGGTGAAAGAAACTGAAGATGGCACAAATGGAAAGACATTCCAGGCTCGTGGGTTGGAAGAACAAATGTTGTTAAAATGCTGATGCTACTGAAAAACCACGTGTGTGCTACCCAGAGCAATCTACATATTCAACACAATCCCTACCAAAATAGCAACAGCATTTTTCACAGAACTATAACAAATAATCCTAAAATTTGTATGAAACCATAAAATATCCTGAATTGCTGAAGCAATCTTGAAAAGGAGAAAGAAAGCCAGAGGTATCACAATTCCAGATTTCAAGTTATATTACAAAACTGCAGTATTCAAAACAATATGGTACAAAAATAGACACAGAGATCAACTGGACAGAATAGAAATAGAAAATAAACCTGTGATGTTATGGTTAATTAATCTCCAGCAAATGAGGGAATAAGGAATTGGAAAAAAAAAAAAAACCATGCAATAAGAAAAAAAAACATTCTCTTCAACATCTATATGCTGCCTATAGGAGACTCACTTAAGATCTAAAGACACACACCAACTCAAAGTGAAAGGATAGAAAATACATTCTACACAAATAGGAAAGAAAAGCAAGCTGGTACAGCAATATTTGTACCAGACAAAACAGTTTTTAAAACAAAGACTGAAACAAGAGACAAAGGAGCATTACATAATGATAAATCAACCCAACAAGAAGATGTAACAGTTATAAATATTTATTCACCCAACACAGAAGCACCTAAATACATAAAGCAAATACTAACAAACACAAGAGGATAAATTAACAGCAATACAGTAACAGTAGGGAACTTCAACACCCCACTTACATCATTGTATAGATCATCCAGGCAGAAAATTAGTAAGTAAACACTGGCCTTGAAAGGCACATTAGACCAGGTGGACAGAACAGATACATTCAGAACATCCCCTCCAAAAAGAGCAGATTACAAATTCTTCTCAAGTACACATGCAAATAAATTGTCTAGGAAAGATCACATGTTAGGCCACAAAATAAGTCTCAATAAATTTAAGAAGACTGAAATCATATCAAGCAACTTTTCCAACCACAGTGGAATTAGAAATCTAGAAATCAATTACAAAAAGAAAACAAAAAAAACCCCACAAACATGTGGAGACCAAAGAACACGCTACTAAATAACCAAAGGGCCAATGAAAAAAAGTCAAAGGAGAAATAAAAAATACCTTTAAACAAATGAAAACACACCATTCTAAAATCTATGGGATGCAGCAAAACTAGTTCCAAGAGGGAAGTTCATAGCCTACCTCAAGAAGAAAGAAAAAAAAAGAAAGAAAAAGAAAAAAAATAAACAATCTAATCTTAAACTTCAAGGAAATAGAAAAAAAGGACACAGCACAAAATTAGTAAAAGGAAGGAAATAATAAAAATCAGAACAGAAATAAATGAATAGAGACCAAAAAAAGTAAAGATCAATGAAAGGATTCTTTGAGAAGATAAACAATACAGATAAACCTTTAACCAGACTCATCAAGAAAAAGACAGGGGCCCCTGGGTGGCTCAGTCAGTTGAGCGTCTGACTCCTGATTTAGGCTCAGATCATGATCCCAGGGTTGTGGGATTGAGCCCCACACTGGGCTCCACACTAAGCATAGAGCCTGCTTGGAATTCTCTCTCTCTCCCTCTGCCCCTCTCCCCTGCTAGGAAAGAAGGCAGGAAGGCAGGAAAGGAAGGGAAGGAAGGAGGGAGGGGTGGGGAGGGAGAAAGGAAGGAAGAAGACGGGGACCAAAAAATAAAATCATAAATGAAAGAGAAGTTACAACTGATATCCAGAAATACAAAGGATCAGAAGACACTACTAGGAATGATCATATGCCAAAAAATTGGACAACCCACATGAAATGGATACAATCTTTCAAGACTGAATCGGGAAGAAACTGAAAACCTGAAGAAACTAATTACTAGTAATGAAATTGAATCAGTAACCAAAAAACTCCTAATAGACAAAAATTCAATACTAGAAAGCTTCACAGGTGAATTCTACCAAACATTTCAAGAATTGGGGTTATTTTATTTATTTATTTATTTTGAGAGAGAGAGAGAGAGAGAGAGAGACAGAGTGCGTGCGCATGTGCAGGGGAGGGGCAGAGAGAGAGGGAGAGAGAGAATCCCAAGCAGGCTCCACACTGTCAGCACAGAGCATAACGTGGGGCTCGATCCCACGAACCATGAGATCACAACCTGAGCCGAAATCAACAGTCAGACACTTAACCAACCAAGCCACCCAGGCACCCCAACATTTCAAGAATTGCTAAGACCTGTTCTTCTCAAGCTATTCCAAAAAACTGAAGAGGAAGGAACACTTCCAAACTTATTCTACAAGGCTAACATTACTCTCATACCAAAACCATAGAAAGACACTACACAAAAAGAGAAAATTATAGGCCAATATCCCTGATGAACATAGATGCAAAAATCCACCAGAAAACATTTACAAACTGAACTCAGCAGTATATTAAAAGGATCATACACATGATCAAGTGGGATTTATTCTGGGGATTCAAGGTTGTTTCAATATCCACAAATCAACATCATACACCAAATTAATGAAACGAAGAATGAAAATCGTATGAACATCTCGATACAGAAAAAGCTTACATTCAATATCCACTTAGGATAAAAAATCTCTATAAAGTGAGCACAGAGGGAACATACCTAAATGTAATAGAGGCCATATACAGGCCGACAGCTAATATCATACTTAACAGCAAAAAGCTCAAAGCTCTTCCTCTCGTATCAGGAACAAGTGTGCCCACCAATACCACTTTTATTCATCACAGTTTTGGAAGCCCTAGTCACAGCAATTAGGCAAGAAAAATAAATAAAAGGCATCCAAATCGGACAGGAAGAAGTAAAACCGTCACTATTTCCAGATGACCTACTACATATAAAAGACCCTAAAGCCTCTGCCAAAAAACTATCAGAATAAAAGAATTCAGTAATGTTGCAGGATTGAAAATCAATATGCAGAAATCTGCTGCATTTCTGTACACTAATAATGAACTCTCTGAAACAGAAATTAACAATCCCGTTTACAATCGCATCAAGAATAAAGTACCTAGGAATAAATTTAATCATTGAGGTGAAAAACCTGTACTCTCAAAACTACAAGGCACTGATGAAAGAAACTGAAGACAACACAAATAAGTTAAAAGATATGTTCGGGCGCCTGGGTGGCTCAGTCGGTTAAGCGTCAGACTTTGGCTCAGGTCATGATCTCATGGTCCGTGAGTTCGAGCCCCGCGTCGGGCTCTGTGCTGACAGCTCAGAGCCTGGAGCCTGTTTCAGATTCTGTGTCTCCCTCTCTCTGACCCTCCCCCATTCATGCTCTGTCTCTCTCTGTCTCAAAAATAAACATTAAAAAAAATTAAAAAAAAAAAAGATATGTCACGTTCACAGACTGGAAGAATTAATGTTATTAAAATGCCCATACTACCCAAAGCAATCTACAGATTCAACGCAATCCCTTTCAAAATACCAATGGCATTCTTCACGTAACTAGAACAAACAATCCTAAAATCTGTATGGAACCACAAACAAAACCAAAAACAAACAGCCAAAGCAATCTTGACAAAGAACAACAAAGCTGGAGGCACCATGCTCCCAGATTTCAAAGTGCATTACAAAGTACATAATCAAAAACAGACACATGGGGGCAAAAAACCGGACACATAGCTCAACAGAACAGAACAGAGAGCGCAGAAATAAACCCACTCTTACGTGGTCAATTCATTTATGACAAAGGAGGCAAGAATGGAGAAAAGATAGTCTCTTCAATAAATGATGGTGAGAAAACTGGACAAGCTACATGCCAAAGAATGAAACTGGGCCACTTTCTTATGCCATACACAAAAATAAACTTAAAACGGATTAAAAACTTAAATATAAAACCTGAAACCATAAAACTCTTAAAAGAAAAAACATAGGCAGTAAGCTCTTTGACGCCAATCTTAGTATTTTTTTGGATCTGTCTCCTCAGGCAAGGAAAACAAAAACACATTTTGTTAATAAATTAACGAGTGGGTCTACATCAAAATAAAAAGCTTTTGCATAGTGAAGGAAACCATTAACAAAAAGGAAACTTACTGGATGGGAGAATACATTTGCAAATAATGCATCTGATAAGGGGTTAACACCCAAAATACATAAAAAAAAAAAACTCCTACAACTCAACATCAAACAATCAGATTAAAAAATGAGCAGAAGACCCGAATAGACATTTTTCCAAACATAAACCTCATATAACTATTGAATCACTATGTTACAAGTGAAACTAACACAATGTTCTATGTCAACTACTATTCAATAAAAAAAGAAACAAGTTTATCAGAGCATGCAGGCACCTTAACGCAGGAGAAGAGGTTAATTGTGATAAGTAAAATCAGCACTAACTGTCCTTTATTTTTACCACCAAAATCCTGAGGTTGCTCAAACAGAAATAAACCAAATAATAAACTTAAAACAATACACCCCTAGAAATTCTCTAACTTGGAATTACTAAAAATAAAATAATAGCAAATCGTCCTGTACAACTACCAAAGATACTCATTTATCTCATCGGTAAAATGAAAATAATAGCATTCACCTGACACGTTTGTCCTGAGGGTTAAATGAATTAATAAAACAATGGAAAGAAAGTACTTTATAAACTTGAGCTCTTATTTTAATAGAAGGCATTCCTCTTCCTCCTCCAAAGAAAACTAGTCAAAAAGAAAAAAGTCTAATCCCTTGAATAACAAGGATACAGTTTTCCTTGTGGCTTAAAACTATGGGGGGCGGGGGGCAGGGGGCGGTTGCTACGCATTAGCCACAGTTTGAAAGAAGAAAGCACCCCACTGACAGAAGTACCCATTTAATAGCTCCAGCGAAGATTAAAGACATCAAGCACAACTAAAAGAGAAACGAAAGTAAAACTTCCTACATTTTACTTCCGCCCATTCTCTCATCGCACCAAAGAACAATACGCAGTAACCACAACTATGAGTTTCTATTAAGAAAAACAAGAAACTGCATCCTTCTTGGTTTACCACCTGAATGCCCTAAACGGTCATTAATTTAGACGTTAGTCAAAACCTCGAAACTCTTCCTTCTGCTCCGGAAAATTCAGGAAGCGCGAATACGAGCAGAGGGAAAGGATACAGAGATGCCATAGCCACATTCATAATTTACATCGCGACCAGAGAGTGACCCGATTTAAGCCACAGGCTTGCATGAAACCGGTTGTTCCCAAAGGAGCCACACGGACGGGTCCTGCAGTTTATTCGCTTCACAAAGAGCCATCATTATGTTTTGCGGACAAAGCAATTCAAGTGACCTCCGTTTCCGAACTTTAACACTGCAGTCAAATGACTCGGCATCTTGCACCAACGTGTTCAGGGTCCGGGGGAGCAAAGCAGGTCTGCCACTAAACGCACAGAACTTGTCCTTTAAAAGGTGGCGCAGGAGAACCCCGGGCAATCTGGCTGGGGGCCAGCAGGTGCGAAGGCACACCTGGTGGGGAGGGTCTGCGGCGGGGCAGCGGGAAGGGCCGCGGCTCCCGATACCCGCTCCCTCCCGGGAGCTTTCCCGCCACCCCGCCCCACGCTGCCGCGGAGAGGACCGGCGGGACGGGGTGCACCCAAGAGGTCCCACCCACCAAACTCCGAAGTGGAGACAGCGATGTCCGCATCCCCTCCTCGGCCGGCGCGCCCACCGCAGCACCCAGCGGCTCCCCGCCCCGGAGAATGGCCGCCGGCCGACTCACCGCGGGATCGGCGTGGCCGCCGCTCCACGCACCCGGCTGTTTCTCCGCCGCCGCGCGTCGTCCGGGATCCCAGGATGCGTGGGCGGCTACGGGAAGCGAGAGGAGTCAGTCCGCTTCCATTTCCCGGTTCGCGCGCCGCGGGGGCGTCGCCGTCAGCCCCGCCTCCGTCTGCTGGGCTTGCTCGGGGCTCTGCTGGCGTGCGGCCACCCCCCAGCCGGGCCTCCTGCACAGCCTCCGGGGATCGGAACGCGACCGGCTTGCTGCGGGACGAACGGAGGGGGAGGACGGCAGAGTGTGTTTTACAAATTCCCGAGCGCACCCACCTGCCCCTGCCCCGTAGTCGGGGTGGGAGTGGACGGAAATGGGTTGGAAAGGAGAAAGCTGACGCTCCCCGGCCCGGGGCTTTCCGCCGGCTCCGGTGTCCCGGTCTCTGCCGTGGGTCAGAGTCCAGATGGTGCTATGAAAGATAACCCGACGTGGACGCGCCCCTTTTTGCCAGTGCACACCCTGGGGTGTCAGTGAAATGGTGGGGGGGATGGGGTCAGTTCGGCTGCACTGCGCCCAGCCGGGGGCGCCCCGTCTGGTTAGCCTAACGGACTTGCCTCCGCTGTGGATCACCCGCCAATTACTTCGTGTGTTGGTGTTTCCTAAATTACACACCTCCCTAGGGAAAAATGTCAGCAGTATGGGGCACAGTAACGAGCAGAGGAGATGTTCAGTAAAGGACCGATTTCTCACCCAAGGACCCACACTGACCACTAGTTTGCTGTAAAAACAGAGAGATACAAATAAAGTCATGTACCTTGGACAGCTGGCTGCTTTCAGTTTGTTTTCTGTTAGGGACCGCAAAGTTCTCACGTTCCTACTTGTCTCTGCTGGACTTGTATCCACGTTTGTTTTGAAAGACCGTTTTGGTGTCCCGGCTCTGGGCTTTCTTCTCTGTGGCTTTGGTTTTTATTATTTTGTATTTAAATTGAGAAATTCATCACAAATCCCATACCTGTGAACTCACTTTCCGATTTACTATTCCTTTTTGCTCTCTCTCCTACTCATTTTCCAAGTTTGATTCACTCTGCAGGATCCAGTTTCAATAGCTGCATTTAACCCTTGACATGCTCTACCTTGGATTTGTACTAATGCTTCTGCGGGTTGTGTTTTATCTATCTAATTCGATTTTAAATTGAAAAGAGAAACTTGTCTTGTATGTTCCCCCAATGCCCAGTGTGACGCTTTACGTGAAGTAGACACTGAATATTGAGTTGAAATAATAGGTTATTGACAAGGTGGGGAGCAATTAAATATCTACACAATTTTGCCTGGGTTTAGTACCTCTCCTTTGCAAAAGAAGTTGAACTCAATACACATCAGTGCTCTTTTTCTTTGTTAAGTGCAAATGTGACTAAGTCAACGAGCCAGAAATCCAGTGTTGAAGTAATTCTATATTAAAATATGCCCAAAACCAGAGAACCTATTCTTAGAAATAACCCACTCATTAGTCCCTGTTTTGTTTAATGAGCTCAGTATGTTTTTACATCATTTAAAATCTTACAAATATATGCTGAATGCCCACCATGACAAGGCACAGTGATAAGGGGTACAGGTATACTAAAAGGTTTTTGTAGTGTTTGCCTCGTGGGACACTTCTAGACGCAAAGAAGAGACATAGGGGCGCCTGGGTGGGTTAAGCATCCGACTTTGGCTCAGGTCATGATATCGCAATTTGTGAGTTGGAGCGCTGTATCGGGGTCTGTGCTGACAGCCTGGAGCCTGCTTCGGATTGTTTGTCTCCCTCTCTCTCTGCCCCTCCCCCGCTTGTGCTCTGTCTCTCTGTCTCTCAAAAATGAAAAAATGTAAAAAAAAAAATTTTTTTTTTAAAGAAGAGACATAAATAAATGGAAGTCCCATATCTCTTCCTTGGATTATTGCAGAAGCCTCATAATTGGTCTCCCTGCGTTTGCCCTTGTTCCCCTGCAATCTGATGTCAACTCAGCAACCAGAGGGATCAGGACAAAACATAATTCAAACAATGTTACTCCTCTGCTAAAACTTGCCACTGACTGATGTTCCTTCTTTGAGTGGATATCCCCGTCCTTACATGATCTGCCCACCATCTCCACACACACTCATTTCATTTCCTACTTCATGTTCATGCCTCCTCTCTCATTCTGCAGCAAGCACTGGCCTTCTTGGTATTTTTATGACACGCTTGTCACACCTCCCCAAACCTTTGCATCTGACATTTCCTTTTCCCCCTAAAGTCCCCCTAAACTCAAATATCAATTTTGAGCGAAGCCTCTCCTGACCACCATATTTAAAATTGCAAACACCCTCCCAACACACACACACACACACACACACACACACACACAATTCCTATCACTTTTCCTTCCTTTATTTTTCTCTAGAACTTACCATATGCCAATGTGCTATATAATTGACCTTTTTATTTTATATGACTTCACCCACCAAATGATGAGCTCCATGAGGACAGAGGGTTTTCACTATTCTTGTTTCCACGGGGTTGACTTTCCCATGGGGGACACAGACAGTGATGAGTTTCAGAGAAGACTTAAAAAGGACGGTGTCATTGGGAGCACTTGGGTGGCTACTTCAGTTGGGTGCCAGGGAAAGCCCCTCCGAAGAGGCGATCTTTGAACCGCTGGTGAGTGAAAGAGGAAGCCATGGCAGATCTTGGGAAAGAGCATTCTAGGCAGAGGGAACAGCTCACTCACGCAAGGTCCCTAAGGCTGAGAAATGCATTCAGTGTGTTCAGGAACAGAGAGGCCACAAGCATGGCAGAAGCAAAGCAAAGGAGACGATGATGTGAGATGAAGTCATGGGATTTGATGAGGTCACCTAAGAGCCTAGATAGATGGAGAATCTGATCGAGGACAGAGCCCTGGGGAGATAAGTCGGGAAAAGAAAAGTCCATGAAAGAGACTGAGAAGAGGCCGCCATGCAGCCCTGCCGGGAGTGGTATTCTAGAAGCCAAAGAAAGGAAGTGCTTTGAGGAAGAGCAACCAGTTGTGTCACATGCTGCCGAGAGGTCGAGGAACAGAGAAATTTCCAATGGATTTTGCAACATGGAGGTCATCAGGGACTGACTTGGAAGTGGGTTGAGAAATACGAGGTGAAGAAGTGGCAGAAATCACGACTAATCAATATTTTCAGTTTCGCTGTGAAAAACAGAGAAACTGCCGTAGCTCAGAAAGCAGTGGGGTAAAAAGAAGATTTTGATTTCGTTTTGTTTCTATCTCCGTGTTTAAAAAGAGAAGCTACTGGGGCGCCTGGGTGGCGCAGTCGGTTAAGCGTCCGACTTCAGCCAGGTCACGATCTCGCGGTCCGTGAGTTCGAGCCCCGCGTCGGGCTCTGGGCTGACAGCTCAGAGCCTGGAGCCTGTTTCCGATTCTGTGTCTCCCTCTCTCTCTGCCCCTCCCCCGTTCATGCTCTGTCTCTCTCTGTCCCAAAAATAAAAAATAAAAACGTTGAAAAAAAAAAATTTTAAAAATAAATAAATAAATAAAAAGAGAAGCTACTAACTACAGCGGTGCTTGGCAGACTTGGGACAAGCCAGCCACAATAAGAACCACGTTTCCATCGTGACTTGTTACACACGTACTTAAAATCATGAAAACAAAAATTTGCAAAACAATGCCCGTGTTGTACAACGCGTTCCAATTCTTCATTTAAAAATGCTGCTTATTACCCACTAAAATGTTTGCAAGCCCCACTGATGGATTGGAAACTGAGGTTGAAGAACACTTTCAGGAAGTGTCGGAGCTGGCTCACACTGGCTTGCAGGAGCCAATTTTGCACACCTCTTCCATGTTGATAGCTTGAAAATGGCCAGGAACGGAAGTACTTATACCAGGGACATAGACAACCATGACAACTTAGGGCCACCCCCACGGCCCCCAACCCAAAGCCAGGTGTTAAACATTTACCACCACACTACTGACTGTACTCATATGAACGATCCAGTAGAGCGTAAAACACTAACCATGTAGAAGAAAGGGACGGTCACAAGAGTGCTTCTGGAGATGATGTTGCCCAAAACACACAGCAATAAAATTTTGGAATATCAGTTCAAAACAACATAGAGATTACCAATTATTCGCAGACAATTGTCTTAGAGTTCCAAAGCTGAAGGGATCATTCCTAGTGGGATCAATTTCATCTCTTAATGGCCTCTTTCCTTAATCAGGAAGACACATTCATATAGTGTCGTGTGGCTGCAGATTTGGAAATAGTATGATACAGAGATATTGTCTTACAAACAAAATGTGAAATAATGTATATTTAATGATGTGCATCATGTTGTTTAAAGGTGGGAAGCACTTCTGGTAGTGATTTTGCTTATTATTGTGTTGCTGGGTTTTTGTTATTATAAGTAAATTTTTTTTTTTGCCTCCAAGCATTGATTAAATGGTGGTGCCAGTGCTGGGAAAATACGCCTGAAATTAATAACTGTGGCATACAGGGGCGCCTGAGTGGCTCAGTTAGTTAAGCCTCCGACTCTTGATTTCAACTCAGGTCATGATCTCATCGTTGTGAGACGGGGCTCTGAGCTGGGCATAGAGCCTGCTTAAGATTCTCTCTCTCCCTCTCCCTCTGCTCCACTCTGCTCTCCCTCTCTCTTTCTCTCTCTCGTGCTCAAAAAAAAAAAAAAAAAAAAAAAGGTAATAATTTTGGAATACAAGTTAGATGTGCTAAAACACTGTAAAGTACTTTAAATGACTGCTTCGATAATTATTCATGCTGTGAATTTAGAAGTCAAAACTCTAGAACCTTTAGCAAAAATAATCTATAAAAAAATTCAAAACCTTGCGCAATAATTATAGATTTATGAGCTCTGAGACTATATACCCTGCTTTCCCTTTATTTCTATGAGAAAATTGTTCTTGAATTATGCAGATTTTAAATTATTCAGTCTTTAAGACTGCATTCTTTTATTTATTTATTTTTTAAGTAATCTCTACATCCAATGAGGGGCTGGAACTCAACCCCGAGATCAAGACTTGCATGCTCTATGGACTGAGCCAGCCAGGCACCCCAGAAGTGCATTCTTTACAATACCATAGCACTTATATTCCTTAAACCTATGTCTACTTCCCAGGGAAATTTCATGGTTGGTGCCATTGACCTTTTCTGATTGATTATCCTCTCCCACTGTAAATGGACTCATTTCTTCTTTGAATCCTCTTGCTTTGAACAAATTCTCTTACACCTCAATACTAACTAGCACTACCCAAGAGCACTCAACCTTTTTTTTCAAACTTCAGACCCCCCTGTGTTTTGATCCATCCAGCTTACCTCTTATGTTCTACACGATCATGTCCCTGATCCAGTCTTTTCAAGTGTGAGAAACAAGCTTCTAGAACTATGGTTTTGTCATAAAATAAAAGAATCTTGAAGATGTGGAAGATCTTCAGAGGAGTGTAAATTTAATTAATTCATCCCAATGGCTCAAAGAATGAGATACTGTCCTATTTTTAAAATGCTTTCCTTGGGGCGCCTGGGTGGCTCAGTCAGTTAAACATTCAACTCTTGATTTGGCTCCGGTCATGATCCCAGGGTCAAGGGATCAAGCCCCGAGTTGGGCTCCACGGTGGGCATGGAACCTGCTTGGAATTCTCTCTCTCCCTCTGCCCCTCCCTTTCTCTCTCTCTCTCTCAAAATAAATAAATATTTTTTAAAAATTAAAAATAAAATACTTTTCTTGAAAGTCTTAGCAAACTAAGGTATGTTAACTACAGAATAATGTATTGTTATTTTATATGAGAATATATCTGAAATTATGTAATTTTAAAAGTAGAAACACAATAAAATACTTAAAGTCACATATATATTATACTAGGTAATATTTTAGGCGCTAGAGATACAATTGGGTAAAAAATATAGCTCCCATTGGAGCTTACATCTAGTGGGAGTTAGATAATAAGTAATTATACACATGTATTTTAAAATTCAAAAGGATGATGTAAGTAACTGTTAATGCTCATTGTGATCTTTGTTCTTGCAAAGTAGCTGAGATTCTTAATACTATTAAAAGGCTTCCCTCAGCAATGCAATATGAATATTTAACCAATCCTTCTTGTGTATAACTAATTGTCTTCTAGCTTGTATTTACACAGCTCATTAAAATTTCTGTGACAGGTTATTTCCTGCCAAACCTGGAGTTAGCAATTTTTTTAAGCAATTTTTCCAAGAAAATTTTTAGTGGGAAATGGTATATAGAGACTACAGTTTTGACTAGGGATGCTTATGGCCACTGGGTTTGTTTCTAGACTTCCTCAGTAGGTGAAGCCAAGAGGAATGTTTAAAAAAAAAATATATATATATATATATATATATACACACATATATAATATAAATAAATTTAAAATAATATATGTTAAGTATATAAAATCTATTTCAAAATATGTATCATATATTGAAATATATATTTAATTTAAAATATATAAAATATAAATATCTATCCAAGTTTACACTGATTTCATTCAATTTAGGATTACAATGTTTTCATTTAGCTTTTTTATTTTATATGTATTCCTCATTTTTGAAAATAAAAATCTTGGTTTCTAATAACACTAACATAATTACTTATTTGCTTTATTCTACATATATAATAGTTTGGGGATAAAAAGTTAAATATTGTTATAACAATATGATTACATAACAAAATGAAGGTTTATTTGCATTTATTTTCTGTCTTTAAGCCATATCGCACAGGAGATAAACAATAACGTTTCTGTGTTTTATTTTTATTATTTTTTTTTTCAACGTTTATTTATTTTTGGGACAGAGAGAGACAGAGCATGAACGGGGGAGGGGCAGAGAAAGAGGGAGACACAGAATCGGAAACAGGCTCCAGGCTCTGAGCCATCAGCCCAGAGCCTGACGCGGGGCTCGAACTCACAGACCGCGAGATCGTGACCTGGCTGAAGTCCGACGCTTAACCGACTGCGCCACCCAGGCGCCCCACGTTTCTGTGTTTTAAAGTAATTTGACAATACTATCCAAAGCGATCTATAGATTCACTGCAATCCTTATCAAAATTCCAACAGCATTTTTTGCAGAAATAGAAAAAAAATCTTAAAACTAATATGGAATCCCAAGGGACCCTCAATAACTAAAACAATCTTGAAAAAAAAAGAACAAAGTTGGAGGTCTTACATTTCCTGATTTCAAAACATATTACAAAACTAGTAAGCAAATAGTCTGGTGCTGGCAAAAAGGACAGACCTATAGACCAATAGAACAGGAATAGAGAATAGAGAGCCCTGAAATAAATCCTTATGTATATGGTCATATGATCTTCAATAGGGTGCTAAGACCACTCTGTGGGGGGAAAGATAGTCTCTTCAACAAACGATGTTGGAAAAATTAGATATTCACATGCAAAATTGAACCTTTAGGTTACACCTTATACAAAAATTAACTCAAAATGGATTAAAAACTTAACCATAAAACATAAAACTACACAATTCCTAGAAGAAAACAAAGGGCAAAAACTGCATGACATTGGAATTTGGCAATGAGTTTTTGGATATGACACTAAAAGCACAGATAGTAAATTAAGAAATAGACAAACAGAGGGGCACCTGGGTGGCTCAGTCGGTTAAGCGTCCGACTTCAGCTCAAGTCATGATCTCATGGTTGGTGGGTTAGAGCCCCGTGTCAGGCTCTGTGCTGACAGCTCAGAGCCTGGAGCCTGTTTCAGATTCTGTGTCTCCCGTTCTCTTTGCCCCTCCCCTGCTCGCACTCTGTCTCTCTGTCTCTGTCTCTTTCTCAAAAAAAGAAATAAACATTAAAATTTTTTTTTCTTTTAAGAAATAGACAAATAGGACTGTATCAAACTTAAAAATTCTGTGCACAAAGGTTGCAATCAACAGAGTGAAAAGGCAACCCAAGGGAGGGAAAAATATTTGCAAATCATGTATCTGGTAAGGGGTTAATATCCAGAATATTCTGGATATTAACCAGATATAGATTCTGGATATTCTAGATATCCAGCAGTATATGTATATGCATGTATGTATGTGTGTATATATATATATATATATATATACACACACACACACACTATATACGATATATATATATATATATATATATATATATATATATATCTCCTATAACTCCACAACAAAAAACAAATAACCCAAATCAAAAATGTTCAAAGAATTCGAACAGACATTTCTCCAAAGATGATACACAAATGACCAACAAGTTCAACATCACTAATCATTAGAGAAATGCAAACCAAAACACAGTGAGGGGGCACCTGGGTGGCTCATTTGGTTAAGCTTCTGACTCTTGATCTCAGCTCAGGTCTTGATCTCAGGGTGGTGAGTTCAAGCCCTGTGTGGGGCTCTGCACTGAACATGAAGCCTGCTTAAAAAAAAAACAAAAACAAAAACAAAAAAATACAAAACCACAATGAGACACCACCTCATACTCATTAAGATGGCTTTACTAGGGGCGCCTGGGTGGCGCAGTCGGTTAAGCGTCCGACTTCAGCCAGGTCACGATCTCGCGGTCTGTGAGTTCGAGCCCCGCGTCGGGCTCTGGGCTGATGGCTCAGAGCCTGGAGCCTGTTTCCGATTCTGTGTCTCCCTCTCTCTCTGCCCCTCGCCCGTTCATGCTCTGTCTCTCTCTGTCCCAAAAATAAATAAACGTTGAAAAAAAAAAATTTAAAAAAAATAAAAATAAAAATAAAAAATAAAATAAAAAATAAAAAATAAAAAATAAAAAAAGATGGCTTTACTAAAGAAAGGTGGAGGGAAGAGGGAAAGAAAGAAAGAAAGAAAAAAGAAAGAAAGAAAGAAAAACTAACAAGTATTGGCAAGGATGTGGAGAAATTGGAATCCTTATGCACTATTAATGCACCAAAATGATGTAGCCTCTATGGAAAATAGTATGACAATTCCTTAAAAAAATTAAAAATAGAATTGCAACATATCCAGCCATCCTGCTTCTGGCTATATATCCAGGAAAACTGAACACATGATCCCAAAGAGATATTTGCACACCTGTGTTCACAACAGCATTATTCACAATCCAAGAAATGGAAACAACTCAAATGTCCTTTGACCAAGGAATGAATAAACAAAATATTATATACTGTATATATACATATACATATATAATACATATAGTAGAATATTATTCAGCTTTTAATATTTTTTTAACGTTTATTTTTGAGACAGAGAGAGACAGAGCATGAACAGGGGAGGGTCAGAGAGAGAGGGAGACACAGAATCTGAAACAGGCTCCAGGCTCTGAGCTGTCAGCACAGAGCTCGATGAGGGACTCGAACTCATGAACTGCGAGATCATGACCTGAGCGGGAGTCTGACGCTTAACCGACTGAGCCACCTAGGCGCCCCTATTCAGCCTTTAAAAGGAAGGAAATCCTGTTGCATGTGACAACATGGATGAATCTTGAGGACATTATGCTAAATGAAATAAACCAGTCACAAAAAGACAGTTACTTACATGAGATATCTAACGAAGTCAAGCTCATAGAAACAGAAAGTATAATGGTAGCCTCCAGGGGCTGGGACAAGGACAAAATGGGGAGGTGTTTGATGGGGATAGGATTTCAGTTTTGTCAGATGAAATAGTTCTGGAGATTTGTTGTACAACAATGTGAATATACTTAACATTACTGAACTGTGCACTTAAAATGATTAAATGGTAACTTCTCTGTTGTGTTAACCACAGTTTAAAAAGCAATAATAACTTGAAATAATTTATCTCTGTGTCAATAAGCCACCAACTCAATACACCATTAGATTGATTGGTTTCATTTTTGTTTTCAATTCTTGAGGCTTGCTTTTAGTTTATTTCACTTCGATTTAATTCTGGATTACAATCTTATGAAATAGTTACACGGTCCCAATGCCAAATTTACAAACAAATTTACGAATAAGACACGTTTGGGGTATCTGGGTGGCTCAGTCGGTTAAGTGTCTGACTTCAGCTCAGGTCATGGTCTCACAGTTCGTTGAGTTCAAGCCCCGCATTGGGCTTGCTGCTGTTAACCTGTCAGCACGGAGTGGCTTTGGATTCTCTGGCCCCCTCTCTCTGCTCCTCTCCTGCTTGTGCTCTCCCCAAAATAAAAATAAATGCAAAACAAAACAAAACAAATAGAACTCATTTGTGGAATCCTAGTTTCCATCCCTGTCCTCTCCATCCTATTCCCTCCCTGACTCTACACATAATACATGTAGAAGGTTTTTATATTCACATTCACACTGTAGAGAAAAGATAGCACGCTGTGCATAGTTTTGCACTTTGCCCTTTTTACTTCACGTATAGCCTGATGACCACTCCACAATAGTATACACAAATATTCCTCGTTTCTTCTTCAGCTGCATACTGTACTCTTGCCTGGATGTAACTGTGATATTGTGATGTAGAGTAAGAAATATACATTTGGTCTTTGTCCCTTTTACTGACACGGAGCTCCCTGTAATTTCCGAAGTAATGAGAGTCGGAAAGGCACCTTTTATTATGCTAATGAGGTGACTTTTGGACCGCACTTCAGGATGGAGGCTGGTTGCCAGCCATCCTAAAGGATGGGGCTAGGGAGCTCCTGGGTTGCTGAACTCCTAGAGATTTAGAAAGAACGGTAGGCTCAGGGAAGACATGGAAACCGCACCCTTTCTCCACACCCGCCCTGCGTATCTCTTCCATCTGCAGTTCTGGAGTTACATCTGTTCAGAATAACCTGGTAAGCTAGTAAGTAAAATGTTTCTCTGAGCTGTGAGCTGCTGTAGCAAATTGAGCCCAAGGAAGGGTCCTAGGAACATTTAATCTACAGTGGGTCCTTCAGAAGCACGGGTGCCACTGGCATTTGAGGTAGAAAGGTGGTCTTGTAGGACTGAACCCGTAAGGAGTCTGATGCTATCTCTGGGTAGATATGTCAAAATTGAGTTGAATTGTAGGAACCCTCAGCTGGTGTCAGACAATTGCTTGTTGGTGTGGGGAAACACCTGCTCCCCCAACACACACTCACACACGTGCGCGTGCGCACACACACACACACACACACACACACACTGGAATTGAATGCAGAATCCTTTAGTACCATAGTTTGTTCACCCTGTGGACCTTTTGCTATCATAAATGATGCTTCAGAGTATAGGTTTGCACACATCTTTTTGTATATTTGCACACTGTCTCTCTGGGATAGATTCTGAGAAGTGACATTTTTGTGTCAAAGTTAAGCACTATCTTGCTAGACATGAGTTTAAGTACTTTTGGAGAGTTCATTCAAATCCTTTGTTCCTAGTCTACCTTAGGGGAAGGTCCAGGCTACTCTTATGGGAAAGGGGTGTTGGGGGTGACCCCTGAGGGGTTGCAATGGAGAACCTGTCACCTGAGGTGACAGGAGAACCAAAACCAAAGGAGTGAGCAGGACCAGGAACCACAGGGAAGACCAAAGTCAAGAAGCCAGGAAGGAAAGCTGGGAGACTTCAAAGAGGGGCCAGGAGGAAACATGAAAGCTTCCGTCCAGGAACAGAAGCGTGGGAATAATAAATGCAAGTGGGTTTGGAACAAATTGGGAGAGGTCCAAGGTAATGAATCCAGAACAGCGCTACTCTTCTACATTCTTTTTCTGGCAAGGAGCCATTGCATATGTTCATACGAGGGCAACAGCTGAGCTAAGACACAGTAGCTGAAATGCAGTCTCTACTTGACATGCCCAACTGGCATGATGCTGCATCTCCAGGAGGAAGGGGTGAGGGTGGGGTTAGGACCACCTCTTTCTAATATGCACAGAGGTGTCCTATGACCTAACCGTACCTTGCTCAGGTTGGCTGGGCTTAAGGGCTCTGCAGAATGGGCAGCAATCATCCAAAACCTCCTTCCCCCTTAGTGGTTATGTTCACTTTTTTCTCTATAATTCAGCTATATTTTTGGCTATAATATTGCACTCTAAAACTATCTCTAGTAGAAAGGTGAGGCTGAATTGTATGGTCTTTTGCATTGGAGCCACAGTAAGGAGTTGTTTATTTTAATGAAATGGTTTATTTTCATAAATAAAATGGTCTCTTTTAACAAAAATGGCTTTTAGGTTAAACTGTGACTGCCAACTGATGAACCTTTCATGTTGTGTGAGGTGAGGCATGTTGATACTTTTGTTAATTTGGAAATGGGAGAGTCAGGAAAGCAGCAAGCCAAGCATTACCTGGAGATGATATGGAGCTTTATTTATGAGCTTTGAGCTCTGGAGTTGAGAAAGAAAGGGCACTCAGTGCTGGCTTGACCATATGCTACTTTAGATAAGTGGTCTTTAAACATTTCTACTCACATAACCTGTGATAGAATTTTGAAAAACGATGTAACCTTTCCTCTAACATGGTACTAGAAGTCCTTGCTAATGCAATAAGGCAAGGCAAGGAAAAAAGAGATGTACAGATGGGAAAGTAGATGTAAAACTGCTTCTGTTTACAGATGACATGATCATCTATGTGGAAAATCTGAATCAACCAAAAAACTCCTGTAACTAATGAGCGATTATTGCAAGGTTGCAGGATACAAGGTTAATGTACAAAATTCAATTGCTTTCTTTTATACCAACAATGAATAAGTGGATTTTTTAATTAAAAACATAATATCATTTATATTAGCACCCCCCAAAATGAAATACCCAGGTATAAATCTAACAAAATATATATGAGATAAACTACAAAACTCTCATGAGTGAAAGCAAAGAAGAAATGGGGAGATATTCAATGTTCATGGATAAAAAGACTCAATATTATCAAGATGTAGATTCAATGTATCCTCACTCAAAATCCCAGGAAGCTATCATATGGATATTGACAAATTGATTCTAAAGTTTATACACAGAGGGAAAAGACCCAGAATAGCCAACATAATATTGAAGATGAACAGAGTTGGAAGACTGATACTAATCGACTTCAAGACTTACCATAAAGCTACAGTAATCAAGTCCGTGTGTTAATTGGTGAAAGAATAGACAAATAGATCAAAGGAAAAGAATAAAGAGCCCAGAAGTAGACTCACATAAATATAGTCAACTAGTCTTTGACAAAGGACCAGAGGCAATAAAATGGAGCAAATACAATTTTTTCAACGAATAGTCCTGGAATAACTGAACGTTCATACACAAAAAAAATCTGGACACAGACCTTACACCCTTCACAAAAATGTACTCAAAATGGATCATAGACCTAAATGTAAAATGCAAAACTCTAAAACTCCTAGAAAATAACAAAGAAGGGGCACTGGGTGGCTCAGTCAGTTAAGTGTCCAACTTCGGCTCAGGTCATGATCTCACTGAGAGTTTGAGCCCCACTTCGGACTCTGTGCTGACAGCTAGGAGCCTGAAGCCTGCTTCAGATTCTGTGTCTCCCTCTCTCTCTGCCCTTCCCCCACTCATGCTCTGTCTCTCTCTCTCTTAAAAATAAACATCAAAAAAATTAAAAAACCCAAATATGCTCATAAAAAAAAAGAAACTAACAAAGGAGAAAACCTAGATGACCTTGGTATGGTGATACCTTTTTAGATACCATACCAAAGACATGGCCCATGAGAGAAATAATTGACAACCTGGACTTCATTAAAGTAAAAACATCTGTCTAAAAGATAAAGTCAAGAGAATGAGAGGACAAGATACAGACTGGAAGAAAATACTTGCAAAGGACACTCCTGATAAAGGACTGCCATCCAAAATATACAAAGAACTCTTAAAACACAACAATAAAAACACAACCCAATTTACAAAATGGGCCCAAGTCCTTACAGACACCTCACTGAAGAAGATAGACTGATGGTAGATGAGCATATGAAAAGATGCTTCACATCACATGTCATTAGGGAAATGCAAATTAAAACTACAATGAAATAACATTACATACCTATTAGAATTGCCCGAATCCAGACGCCAAGATGCCAGTCACGATGTAGAGCAGTGGATACTCTTCCTACATTGCTGGTGGGAATGCAAATGGTACAGCTTCTCTGGAAGACAGTTCGGCAGTTTCTTACCAAGTTAAACATACTGTTAACCATATGATCCAGCAATCACATTCCTTGGTATCTACCCAAAGGAATTGAAAGCTTATGCCTGCATAAGATGTTTATGGCAACTTTCTTCATGGCTGCCCAAACTTGGAAGCCACCAAAATGTCCTTCAGTAGGTGAATGGACAAATAAACTGTGCTATATCCAGATAATCGGTGCTAAAAACAAATGAGCTATTAAGTTATGAAAAGACATGGAGAAACCATAGTAGCACATTTTTAAGTGAAAGAAGGCTAAGAAAGCTACCTACTGTAGGATTCCAACTATATGACATTCTGGAAAAGGCAATAAAATGAGAAGTGGTTGCCAGAAGTCAAGGATAGGTGGGGAGCAGGGGGTGGGGGACAGAGGAACAGGTAGAACACAGAAGACGTTTAGAGCAGTGAAAATACTCTGTGTAATATTATAATGATGGACATACATCATTACACATTTGTCCAAACCCATTGAATGTACAACACTAAGAATGAACCCTTGGGTAAACTATGGATTCTGGGTGATTACGATGTGTCATTGTTCCTTAGCAAAAAATATACCATTCTGGTGGGCGATGTTGGTAATGGGGAAGGCTGTGTGTGTGCAGGAGGCATGAAAAATCTCTGTACCTTCCTCCCAATTATGTTGTAAACCTAAAACTGCTTTTAAAAAATAAGAAGGTCTTTAAAAAATAGTAAACTATGCAAGCTTTCACATGTTTTACATGGATGTTTTGGCTTAATTGGTTGGAAAGAATGTAACTTCTAGAATGTTGCAAATATTGACATTTTATTTTATTTACTTTATTTATTTTAAATGTTTATTTTTTTAATTAAAAAAAATTTTAACATTTATTCATTTTTGAGAGACACAGAAAGACAGAGCACAAGCACGGTGGGGCAGAGAGAGAGGGAGACACAAATTTGAAGCATACTCCAGGTTCTGAGTGGTCAGCACAGAGCTGGATGCAGGGCTCAAACTTACCAACCGTGAGATCGTGACCTGAGCGGAAGGCGGACACTCAACCAACTGGGGCACCCAGACGCCCCTAATGTTAATTTATTTTCGAGAGAGAGAGAGACAGGGCATGAGCAGGGGAGGGGGCAGAGAGAGAGGGAGACACAGAATCTGAAGCAGGCTCCAGGCCCTGAGCTGTCAGCACAGAGCCCGACACGGGGCTCGAACTCACGAGCCATGAGATCATGACCTGAGCTGAAGTCGGATGCTTAACCGACTGAGCCACTCAGGTGCCCCTATTTTTATTTTTATTTTAGAGAGAGAGAGAGAGAGAGCATGTGAGCAGGGAGAAGGGCAGAGGGAGAAAGAAAAAGAATCCCAAGCAATTTCTCCACCCAGGGCGGAGCCCAATGAGGGGCTTGATCCATGAGATCATGAGATCATGACCTGAGCCCAAATCGAGAGTCAGATGCTCAACAACTGAGCCACCCAGGCACTCCTGGACTTTCTTCTTATACCTCAGGGCAATGCACCATATTAAAATATAGGAAGGATGGGGTGCCTGGGTGGCTCATTGGTTAGACATCTGACTTCAGCTCAGGTCATGATCTTACAGTTTGTGGGTTCGAGCCCCTCATCCAGCTCTGTGCTGACAGCTGGAAGCCTGGAGCTTGCTTCAGATTCTCTCTCTCTCTGCCCCTCCCCCACTTGCTCTCTCTCTCTCTCTCTCTCTCTTTCTCAAAAATAAACATTAAAAAAATAATAATAAAATAAAATATAGGAAGGGTGAAAAGTTTGGTAAAGTGGGAGAAGGGCAATCGTGAAATGGGAAGTATTTCCTACTTCTAGTTTGTGGAGCCAGTTTGGTGCCCCAGTGCAGGTACTTCCTCAGGCAGGTCAATGTTCTGAAAGGGTACAATTGGTGGTTGCTGATTCTTAGCTGAGGACCACAAGCAAAGTCGTCATCTATGCCCGGACGTACACATATCCCAGTTGGAAGGTGGGTGGCCCATGTGAAGTTAGGTGAGATTCTTCATGAAATGGAGAGTAACAAAGCCTACCTGTGGAGTCGTGAGGACGAAACAGGGTAGTGTGTGTGAACAGCTCACACACATCACCCTATGTGAGCAAACACAAGCAGATGTCGTCTTCTGCGTTGGCATTCATTCTTATGCTACCATTATTTTGGTGGTAAACTTATCATTGATAATTAGAATAAGGGATGAAGGTATTTGTTGCAAGTTTGCAACATACCGTTATCATTCCAGTTATACCACTGGGTTGCAATGACCTGTTTCCTTATCTGTCTTCATTCCTGGACTCGTTGGCCCTTTGAGGTGAGGACTGTCGGTCGTCAATTGTATTCCCAGATAGATAGCAGAGGATCTGACCACAGTAAGTGATCAGGAAATGTTTGTTGGGGCGCCTGGGTGGCTCAGTCGGTTAAGCGTCTGACTCCCGATTTCGGCTCACGTCATGATCTCGTGGTTCATGAGATCAAGCCCCAAGTCAGTCTCTGCACTGACAGCAAGGACCCTGCTTGGTATTCTCTCTCTCTCTCTCTCTCTCTCTCTCTCTCTCTCTCTGTTCCTCCCCCGCTCACACACACACTCTCTCTCTAAAAACAAACTTTAAAAATTTTTTTAAATAAAAGGAAATATTTGTTGCCTGAATTAATGTGGTTTCTCCTATTAGTATGTATTTAACATTAAAACTGGAAACAGAAATCATCTAAAAGAGGTGGAAACCATTAGTCCAAATCTCTCACTCCAGAAAAGTAGCTCTTTCTTGATCTTTTCACTTCAGAGACAGACACTTGGAGGAAAAAGCAGTCCTTGCCATTTATTTCTCTTTGGCAAAGAAAAATGGGCTAAATAATTGTTTTTATTTGTGCTGTTGCCCACATGGGCCATCACAAAGCTCTGGTTGAGTGTTTACTTGGGCATGAGATGCACCATTTCCATAAGGGGCTCAATGAAAACAAATTATTGTCCTGACCAAGAGAAAGAAAAGCTTAGCAAGCAAAGGAAGACTTCTTCATAAAAAATGTTTGAGAATTAATTTCCTCATGTTGAAGTAAGTGTATTTTATTGAACTGGAAGCTATTACTGTTTCTACAGCTGTAAAATTGGTCTCCTGACAAATTCCAGAAACCCTCTTGTTCTAAAATTATGTGTATGCTTAATTACATGCATACCATATGCATACTATAGTGGCCAATTTTCACCAGACTACCACATTTTCAGCAGCTCCTTTTTTATTCAAGCATTATTTTCACGATGATGTAGCTAATAGTAATGCGTCAAAGGCAGAGAAATAATTTCAATTGGCTGAAATGTTTCCTCATCACAAACTTGTTTCTCTTTGGCTCAAGTCTAATTTCTTTTAGATCTTTTTTTTCTGTGTGTGTCTAATTTTTTCCCTAGTTGTATATACAAAATCTTCACAAGAAAATAAAGTTCTGATTCACCGGAGCTTTAACAAATTTGGTGAATCATGGGGGCACCTGGGTGGCTCAGTCGGTTAAGCCTCCAACTTCAGCTCAGGTCATGATCTTGTGGTTGGCGAGTTCGAGCCCCGCGTCGGGCTCTGTGCTGACAGCTCAGAGCCTGGAGCCTGCTTCGGATTCTGTGTCTCCCTCTCTTTCTGTTTCTTCCCTGCTCACATTCTGTCTCTCTCTCTCTCAAAAATAAATAAAGATTTTTAAAAAATTAAAAAAAATGAATTTGGTGAGTCATGCAGAATGTGTATGTGACAGTAAAAAGCCATGGCCATGGACGTCTATGTTGCACAAACGTTTCCAGGAGCAGACTCTGGCCTTTTAAATCTGTATAATTAGGCAAGAAAGCATCTGGGTTTGTCAACCACAAACACTCAGGAGCCCTGTGCTTCTCATGTTATCTGCAGATCATCACCCTTCTCATATGTGGAACAGGTTCGTTGGAAAACTATTGGATTCCGACCTCACTGTTGGGAAAATCTGTGTGGGACCCTGAGGAGTGGAGGGCTTTTAGGAGAAGGAGTCATGAAAATAATTACCCTGGAAAGTTAGCACAGGAGCTGGAATTTGAGACCACCAGCTCACCTTACTTCTTATTCTTCCTTACCTATCATTTAATAACCAGCCACATTATTAACACACCCATTGTATAGGCACCGGGGACATAGATGTATAATAAGAGTCACTACTCAGAATCAGAGCCATTCAAAGTGTGAATACTGTCAAAATTTGGCATGCCGTGAGGTTTGGTCCTGAGCGCTGCACCTCATGGCACAGAGACTAGGCCTGCCTTAGCACCTTCAAGGAGAAGAGGCCATACGTGATAAAGAAGCTGGCCTGTTTCTAGGAACAGAGCCGTCTGCTTGTATGGGGCCCCGCGTCAAGTTAAAGGACAATTTGACCTTTAGCACTTCAGGTAGTGAATGTGTTTGTTAAACTACAGCAGTTACTCTTAATGGTCAGATCATTCTAGAAAACGCACATGAAAGAGCACACCTTAAGAGAGTCAGCCCGATACCCCTTGAGAGTTTTTCGAGAATGAACCCTTAAGATTTGGGAGGCGGAACTGGCCATGATCACTAGTTCAGGCCTTTAAAGCTAGATTCACTTAGAAACTGATTTTTTTTTTTTTTTTTTTAGTGTTTATTTTTGAGACAGAGAGAGACAGAGCATGATCGGGGAGGGTCAGAGAGAGAGGGAGACATAGAATCCAAAGCAGGCTCCAGGCTCTGAGCTGTCAACACAGAGCCCGATGTGGGGCTTGAACTCACGGACTGCGAAATCGTGACCTGAGCCGAAGTTGGATGCTTAACCGACTGAGCCACCCAGGCGCCCTGAAACTAAATATTTTAAAAGAGGTGAAGACAATCTAATTACAAATCTAATATGATCCCAAATGCCCCGATGCTTTCTTTCCATAAAATCTCCCCATCCCTCAGTGACAAGCTTTAGAAAGAAAGGAAATAGAGTGATTTTTATCACAAAACCTGATGGTGGGGCAGACTGCAGGCCAGGAGTGACTCCCATCAGCAGGAGGAAGGGGCACAGTGGAGTTGAGAGACTGACTGGCACATTTAAATTTTTTTAAGTTTATTTTGAGAGACAGAAAGAGCAGAGGAGGGGGAGAGAGAGAGAGAGAGAATCCCAGGCAGTCTCCACACAGTTAACATGGAACTCCGATGCAGGGCTCGAACTCACCAACTCTGAGATCATGACCTGAACCAAACCCGAGAGTGGGACGCTTAATGGACTGAGCCACCCAGGTGTCCCCTGACTGGCACATTTAAAGAGAGCGCTTAACCAGTTCTCAGGGCCTGGAATCAGCCAGCACTGTCCTCTGTGTTGTATTAACACCCCGAGTGCTAGATATAACGGTACAGGAGTTTCCTCTGTTAATTGCCTGTCGTGAAAAATAAACCCACGCACCCAATCAAAGGAGGGATGCGGGAACTCCCAGCACAACAAAGCGAGCCTTTAATCAACCTTCCTGCAAGAGTGGGTGTCTGATGGGGCAGTTACCCAAGACAATTTATCTCCTAGCACGCAAGCCCCTCCCCTGGTTCCTCATTGGCTGAGAACTACAAGCGTTACAGCCTTAACCCTGAAATCGCTATGCCCACGTAAGGCAAAAAGCAGCCTGACCAGAACAAATGTGCATTCCCTGAGGTGAGGCAGGGACTTCAGTTCTTTGGCGCAGGCTCATTGCAAAGCCTTGAAAATAAGCCCCCCAAATGGAGGGGGGGGGCACTTCGAAGAACCAGGAAATGAAGTGTCCAAGGGTTTGGGACTCCACTGTGGGGAGGGGTGGGTGTTCGTATTTATTTCCAATAGGTTGTAAACCTACCGTTAACTAGAAAGCACAGCTTTTATTTGGTGTTTCTGGAAATGAATCCTTTCCCTTACTTCTCGCACTATGCACCATAGAGATGAACAGAATCCCAGCTTCCCAGCCACCTTTCCAGGCCTCACCCCAACACTTGGCAGGCTTCCTTCTAGAATGCCACTCTGCGGTGAAGTAGTGTGTTGCTTTAAGAGACAGAAGACTCAACCCGGTTGACACTTCAGATCTATGTGCCACCACAACTTCCTCTGCGGATGTGTGTCTTTAAGTCAAGACACGTCTGTGTGGGATCTTAGCTCTTTGAAAATGATCCATATCTGGAGGCTGTTAGGCGAAAATTGTAATTTCGGGTTTTTTAAGATTCTTAATTGGCCATCTCTGCTAGAATTACAAAGGTGCACAGCTCGTAAAATTCATCAAGGAATTCGTCCTCTGTAGGTAGTTTGTTTTTCCCCCAAGCTAGTGCAGTAGATAACTTATATCCACATACTTATCACTTCCTTCTTGTCCATCTAAACACATAGGCAAGATTACACAATGAATGTGTGTGCATAGGAAAATAATTATTTACCCAGTCCTAACACAAAGTTTTACGGCAAGGAGGCCTTAACAACCAGGGAGGTGTTTATTTAATTCGCTATCACAGCAGACACATAGTCAAACCAATCTGGTAGGGGCATATCATGTCCAAATATTTAAGATAAATTCTGGCTGTTTGGTTTAGAAGTCTGGGCTTTGCCAGCGGAACGCCCTGCCAAGAAATGCAGCAAGCCTAGCAAATGACCGGCTGCATCCTACACACTAGTATACCCGAAAGCTCCGTGGCATCCTCTAAAAAGCATGAGATTTCTCTCCCACTTCCGTTCATGATTATGCCAACCTCGAAATGTAACGTGTTAGTTCATCAGAGGAAACTTCAGGGCCTGGCCTGAGGATCTTGATTTTTCACATCAATTTGCACCCTGAGTTTTTGTGTGGCTCCTACCTGCTCCCCCGTTTCATTGAGCACCGTTAGCCTGTGGCCTCTATGCTCATGAACACACACACTTCTTAGAGAATTTGGTTGGGGGCCACTGATGCAAAGACATTTACTCACGATGTACACTTCTGTCCCTGAGGCCTGAGTGAGCCTTTAGCCATGTTTTTATTTTGTATTTTATTATTTTTTTATTAAAAAAAATTTTTTTTACATTTATTTATTTTTGAGAGACAGAGAGAGACAGAGCATGAGCAGGGGAGGGCCAGAAAGAGAGGGAGACACAGAATCGGAAGCAGGCTCCAGGCTCTGAGCCGTCAGCACAGAGCCCGACGTGGGGCTCGAACCCACAAACCGCGAGATCATGACCTGAGCCGAAGTTGGACGCTTAACCGACTGAGCCATCCAGGCGCCCCTGTATTTTATTTATTTTTAAAATGGGGCGCCTGGGTGGTGCAGTCGGTTAAGCGTCCGACTTCAGCCAGGTCACGATCTCGCGGTCCGTGAGTTCGAGCCCCGCGTCGGGCTCTGGGCTGACGGCTCAGAGCCTGGAGCCTGTTTCCGATTCTGTGTCTCCCTCTCTCTCTGCCCCTCCCCCGTTCATGCTCTGTCTCTCTCTGTCCCAAAAATAAATAAACGTTGAAAAAAAATTTTAAATGTTTATTTATTTTGAGAGAGAGAGCAAGAGTGCCTGAGCGGGGGAGGGGCAGATCGAGAGGGAGAGAGGGAGAATCCAAAGTAGGCTTCACGTATAGTACAGAGCCCGATGTCGGGCTCAATCTCACAACCATGAGGTCATGACTTGAGCTGAAATCAAGAGTCAGATGCTTAACCGACTGAGCCATCCAGATGCCCCCAGACATTTTTAATCTTGGGTAAGTTTCTTATTTCATTTAAACAGAAAGTCCAAGGGCTACTTTCTCGTAGAAGGAGGTTTGTATAGTCATTTTTGTTGTTGTTGTTTTAAATGAAATCATCTTTACATTTTTAGTGCAAAGTCAGTAGGTTGTTATAGAAACAATGTATAAACTAGAAGAATGCTAACATACCTGTAGTTACACATACCCAGGGCAACCACAGAGAATGAACATCTTCATATGCCAATAAAGATGCTTTTTCTGCAGCATCATCGTTTACGTGCAAAACTCCACGAATTAATCCAGTTTACAGAGGTTTTTTTTTTTTTGTTTGTTTGTTTTTTTTTTTTTTTTTTTAAGTCATCCTTTAGAATAATCTAGGTCATGGGGCACCTGAGTGGTTTAGATGGTTAAGCGTCTGACTTCAGCTCAGGTCATGAACTTGCGATTTCATTAGTTCAAGCTCTGCATAGGGCTCCGTGCTGACACAGCTCAGAGCCTGGAGCCTGCTTCGGATTCTGTGTTCTCCCCCTCTCTCTGTTCCTCCCCCGCTTGCACTCTGTCTCTCTCTCTCTCTCAAAAATAAAGATTATTATTTTTTTTAAATAATCTAGGTCTTGTAAATATTTAATCAACTTTCTCATCTGTGTAGTGTAGGACTAATGTGGTTTGAGAAAAATCAGGTAATCAGGGAAGTACTTAAGGGTCCCTAAAACCAATTCCTGATGGCCTCCACGCAAGTCCTACACCCCTAGTTACTAGAGGTGTGTGCGAAAAACAAGAGAAGTGAAATTATAGACATTCCAGGAATCTTATGACTTCCCTGTGGTAGTCATTTCTGACTGTGTGTTTCTTCACTTCCTATCCCGAGGTTGTTTTGAAAGCATAGCTGACTGGTGCAGCCCAGAGCCTCTGGGACCAGACTCCTGCGTGGGAATCTGGATTCCGTCACCCGCTAGTACTGTGACCTGAAGCAAGTGACTTAGCCATTCTGTGCCTCAGGCTTCTCAGCCATAAAATGGAGTTAAGAAGGGTCCTTACCTTCTAGGGCTGTGAGGACTGAATGAGTTAACATATGTAACATATGTAAACAGGTGGTAAATGCCGTGTGAGTACCTTTGCTGTTATTACTTTGCAAACTTCTGGAAATCCCACATGCCTTTTGGTTCGGATATGGCTTTTGTCATATTTAGGTGTCACAGAGGTACCCTCCCCCCCCCAATTTCTCTCATAGCAACAGAAAATAAGGATAGGTTATACCTTCATTCAACATTTATCATATTTTAGTATATGTGCTGCCGAAGCGAGCACAACATTTATCATATTTTAACTAGGTCTTTCCTTGCAAAATGAGATAGCGTTAAGAGAGCAGCACAGATGGAAGTGGCAGGACGCGGGGATGTTTTCTGACTCGAATCCTACGACACAGGCAACTGCTGTCCCCGCCAGTTATGGGGATTTAGAAGGAGTGTCCAGGCCACTATCAAGAATGGGCACCAGAGTCTCCAAGGTAAGAGAGGGTCTTAGAATTAAATACTCTTGGCATTGAACCTTACCTGATGTTCGGCGTATCTCTTCATCCTTGTGCTAGTCGTACGGAGAATGAAAGAAATACAACTTCAGATAAGTGGGTCTTAGAATTAGTTGGTTATCTGACAATGTGATCAAGGGTGCACTCTTACAAGCCTAACTAAAACATGGCGATACAGAGCTGCCATTCAGGTTCCTGACTTGGTCAGAGCTAAGAAGAGCGTTCCTGCTTTCATTCAAACTTATAAAACCCTCCTTTTCCAACTAAAGTGTTTTTATTGTACACAGTTGGGGGTGTAACTTTTTAAAAACTAAGTAAGTCAAGCTGCTGTGAACATGTGTATTCAGGCTTCTGTGTGGATAAGGCCTTTGGGTAAGTACCAAGGAATGTGATTTCTGGATCACATGGTAAACGTATGTTTAGTTTTGTAAAGAAATTTCCATACTGTCTTCCAAAATGTTCGAATGGTTTTGTATTCCCTCCAGCAAGGAAGGAGAGTTCCTGTGGCTCCCCATCCTTGCCAGCATCTGGTGTTGTCAGTGTTCTGGATTTTGGTCATTCTAACAGGGGTGCAGCGGTATCCTGTTTTAATTTGCCATACCCTGATGACATATGATGTGGAGCATCTTTTTTTTTTAAGTTTATTATTTGTTTTTGAGAAAGAGAAAGTGTGAGTGGAGGACGGGCAGAGAGAGGAAAGAGAATTTCATTGTCAGTGCAGAGCCTGATGTGGGCTCGAACCCACGAACTGTGAGATCGTAACCTGAGCCGAAGTCGACACTTAACCGACTGAGCCACCCAGGCACGCCATTTTTTTATCTGCTGATTTGTTTCTTTTTTTATTGAGGTTTAATTGACATATAATATTATATTAGTTTCCAGTATATGACATAATGATTCAATATATGTATATAGTGTGAAATGATCACCACGGTAAGTCTGGTCAACATTCACCACCACACATAGATACAAAAATTTTGTGTGTGTAGTGAGAACTTTTAAGATCAACTCTCTTAGCAACTTTCACATATGCAACGTTGCTAACTATCGCCACCATGTTGTACATCGTATCCCCGTGACTTTTGACCCGCTTCACCCATTTTGGCCTGTCCCCCACCTCCTGCCTCTGGCAACCACGTATCTGTTTCTCTGTATCTATGGGCTTGGTTTTTTTGTTTGTTTTGTTTTCAGATTCCACATATAAGTGAGATTACACAGTATTTGTCTCTCTCTGACTTATTTCACTTAGCACAACGTCCTCAAGGCCCATCCATGTGTATCCAGCCTTGATGATCTTCCAGATGGCTCTCTGCCCCCAAGCCCTCCATCATTTTTAAAAAAATGCATTAAAATAATTTATAAACATTTACTAGACACTTGATTTCCTAAAAGTATTCCAGTTTTGGTCAAGCATATTGACATGCTCTGATGGCTAATTTTTTTGTGTCCACTTGACTGGGCCAGGGGGTGCTCAGACATTTGTCAAACATTATCCTAAGTGTGTCTGTAATCGTGTTTTTGGATGACAGTAACATTTGAATTTGTAAACTGAGCAAGAAGATTGCCCTCCCCCATGTGGGTGGGCCTCACCCAGTCAGTTGAAGGCCTCCCCCGGGACTCCCAATGACCGATGGCCTTGGGCAGGGGCTCGTCTTCTCCTGCCTTTACATTTAAACTGAAATTTCGCTCTTCTTGGGTCTTGAGCCTGCCAGCTTTCAGACTGGAATGTAACGTGATCAGCTTTCCCGGGTCTCTTGCTTGTCAACTCACACTGCAGATCTTGGGATGTGTCAGCCTCCAGAACCGCATGAGCCAATTCCTTAGAATAAATCTTTTCATGGATGTATATACACACCCTATTGGTTCCGTTTTGAAAATCCCTGGGCACGGGGTCAGAAGGGCAGGGCCACGTCTACCTGGGTCCTCGGGGTCTGGCACGGTGTTCGCACAATAGCATTATTTGCCAAATGAATGAAACTTTCAGAAACTTCCAAGTGAATGCCCGCCTCCATTTGAAAGCTTTCTAATTAAATATTCAAATGTTAACTTGGAGCAAAAGATCAGCTTCATAGTTTCCATGCTTGTTAAGAGCTAAGTTATCTTTGCCAAGAACAGATAAAACGATGTCCATTGTATTATTTTTTTTTCCTGAGTGGTGTGTAAAAGGACTTTTTGTTTTCATGAATAGAAGTAAAAATAGATCCGTCAAGGACCTGAACAGAATGTTACTTCTGAGTTACCATATTGCTTCGAGACAAACATACATCATGTCCCTGGAAAGAGTGGAAATAGTTTCATTTGCTTACAGGGACAGGTATTTGATCTGGCTGGGGGAAGGGAGGGGGGAGTGCAGGGGCAGCAAATAAAGGAGGTTAAGCAGGGAAGTGATCTGACTTGGAGTGGTGAGGCATAAAGGGAAACCTTATCAGACGGTTGATATTTCCTAAAAGTATTCCAGTTTCGGTCAAACATATTGGCATACTGTGATGGCTAATTTTTTTCTGTCCGCTTGACTGGGCCATGGGGTGCTCAGACATTTGTCAAACATTATCCCAAGCGCGTCTGTAATCGTGCAGGGGGGTGGTGGGAGACAAGTTATGATGACAGCAATAAGCCAGACAACAGCAGATGAGGCCATGGGCTGGTCTGGGTGGTAGGGACCAAGGCAAGACCGATAGAACTGGTGGTCACCAGGATGTGGTCATGAAGGAGGGCAATGCCAAGCTTGACTTCCCGGTTTCTTACTGGGGTAAACGGCTCTCTTCTCTGAGATAGGTCGTGGAGGGGGAAGAACAGATATTGGGCATGAAATGATGTCCGCCATTTTTGATGTGTTATATTTGAGGCCCCTGGGACTTGTTCAACAGACAGTTGCATACACGTATAGGAGGCAAAGGGGGGTGGTCAGGGCTAGGAAATAGGATCATGGGGTTACCAGCACAGAGGTTGTAATCAAAGCCAGAGAGACTGGGCATAACATGAGAAGGGGCAGGGAAGGAAAACTGCAACACTGACGACCACCAACACTTAAGGAGACAGGTGAGGAAGAGGAAGCTACCAAGGAGAGGAGAAGGAAAAAAATCAGAGTAGAAAAGAATCAAGAGAGAATGGCATCTCAGAAGCCAAGGGAGGGAGGAAAGAAAGAAAAATTTCCCCAGCTTCTCACTTCTACCTGCAGACATGAGGCCCCCAGCACCCTCTGCGTCCTCTCCAACCAGAAATGGTTCCCCAGGAGTCCTTGGGGGCATCACATCTGTGTTTCTCTCCCATGGGATTCTTAGGCTTCTCTGGATAAGTCATTTCTCCCCTGGGCATGGTGGGCCCTTCTCCAGCCACATGGCTGTAGCTCCACAGTGGCCGGGGGTCTAAAACCACAACTCCCCACTCTGCTATTCATGGTATTGTTCTGCCATGGTCACCCTGAGCAGTCAGGGTGCCAAAGCTTCAGGGAAACCCGAGGCAGAGTGAGGGAGCACGGGCTCCTCCCCTTTGAGCCACAGTTACATTGTTTGTTGGCGGGATCTCGAAATTTGGGGTATCCCCTGGGGGAAGAGTCAAGAAACACCCACTGTAATGTGCTAAAAACCCCTGCTTCCTTTCAGTGATATGTGTCGGTACCTTAGGAGCGTTTGGTTTTTTTTTTAAGTTTATTTATTTATGTTGAGATAGAGAGCAAATGGGGGAGGCACAGAGGGAGAGGGAAAGAGAGAGAGAGAATCCCAAGTGGGCTCTGTGCTATGAGTGCAGAGCCCGAGGTGTGGCTCGAACTCACAGACCATGAGATCATGACCTGAGCTGAAATCAAGAGTCAGATGCTTAACCGACAGAGCCACCCAGGCGCCCCATACTTGGCTTCTTTTCTCAGAATGTGCTCTCTCCTGGGAGGCCCTTGCAAATATGACTTTGGGGAGAAGACCTGGCCAATTCCCCCAACATTTCCAGATCTGCCTAGCAGTAGCTGTGACGAGAATTCTTTCCCAGCAGCAACTTGGATCCCAAGCAACCATTCTCTGTTGGGTCTGTGGTGTCACTTTGCCAACAGATTTGAGCCTGCCAGTGGACCCTAGAGGCTAAGCATGAGCAAAATGAGCTCTTTTCTACATAAGGCTGTGGGTTGTTATGGATAAGTAGATACTGCAGTAGTTAGAAGGTCATTCTTCACCTCTGCCAGACACTTCAAAGAGTCAGACTTCAGCAAGTCACAGAACCCAATGGGAAATTAAGAGTTCCAGACCAAGGGATGCGGGGTTGGTCAGACGGTTGAGCATCTGACTCTTGATTTTGGCTCAAGTCATAATCTCTCGGTTTGTGAGATTGAGCCCCCCGTTGGGCTCTGAGCTGACAGCATGGGGCCTGCTTGAAATTCTCTCCTTCCTCTCTCTCTGCACCTGCCCCCCTCAAAATAAATACATAAACATTAAAAAAAAAAAAAAGAGTTGTAGACCAAAAGAGCAGACAACTCTTTCAAGAGGCTAGGCTGTGAAGGAAAGGAGACAGATGAGATGGGGGGTAGCTATACACAACCCTGAAGTTGAACTCCAAGGCCTTTTGTTTTGTTTTGTTTTCAGGTGGGAGAAATTCAAACGGAAGACAAATATCATTATTTTTTGTCTTTAATTTACACTCCCTTCTGTTTTTTGGGGTCCAGTTGGTCCTCCTCCTCTATTTACTGAGGCTGCACCAAACATACGACGATTTTCTGTAACTTGTACAAATCCAACGGTGACAGCCCTGATCACTTCGGCTCTTCTGTGTTTTGTTCTCTTCTGTTCCGGGAGACAGAGGGGCCGAGGCGCCATCAGGGTAAGGTGGTTAGATGCATGGTGGCATTTGGAGCAGGGCCCCTGGCTGCACAGACCCTCTGAGGAGGAAGATCTTCAGCCCTGAGGCACGTCGAGAGGAGAGCAAAGGAGAATGGGGCTCCAGGGTGCTTCTTGTCACCTTGCTGTCACTATGAAGAAGGATGACACTTTACCTGGTTAGGGGTCACAGAGCCCAGTCTTTACTGGCTGTCCTGTTTCCTTGGTTTCTGTTTTTACTTTTTTTTCTAACTTAAAAAAATTTTTTTAATGTTTATTTATTCTTGAGAGAGAGAGAGCATAAGCATGAGCAGGAGAGGGGCAGAGAGAGATGGCGACACAGAATCCGAAGCAGGCTCCAGGCTCCGAGCTGTCAGCACAGAACCCGGCCCGGGACTCAAACTCAAGAGCCATGAGATCATGAGCCAAAGTCGGACGCTTAACCGGCTGAGCCACCCAGCTCCCCCATTAACTTTATTTATTTATTTTGAGAGAGGCAGAGACAGCATGAGTTGGGGAAGGGCAGAGAGAGAGGGAGTCCCAAGCAGGCTCTGTTCTGTCATCTTGGAGCCCGATGACAGGCTCAAACTCACGAGATTATGAGATAATGACCTGAGCCCAAACCAAGAGTCGGACGCTTAACCGACTGAGCCACCCAGGCACCCCTGTTTTTACTTTTACATTTCATTATTTAAAAAATAAATTTTTATTTGAGAACGTGACATTTGTTTCGGGCACCCAGCCAACTTCTTGCTCGCCTTCCCGCCTCTGGCCTTCTCCCTGCCCCTTCCCCCCTCCAGCACCAGGCCCCTGCCTCTCAGCGGGCAGCTGGCCTTTCTGCCCCACGTTCTCCTGTGGGGACAGCACTGATTATTTTTTAAGCTCTTTTTCTCCCCCACTTGGGGTACAATTTACCCAACATCAAATTCACCATATCAACCATTTTAAAATACCCAATTCAGCGGCTTTTAGCGTATTCACAAAGTTGTACGCCTGTCACTGCTACCTAAATTCCACATTTTTGTTTTGACCTTGTAAGCCCACGAGAGGGACGGGATGGGGTGAACGTCATCAAAATGAACAAGAGTTCCAGTGTCCAGAGGCATTCACGATTCGGGAAGCGAATCTCCTCATTTTGTATTTTCTACTTATAATAATGTATTTCTATTTCCTCACAGGCCATGCGATCATAAAGACAGGCTTCGCTTTACTTAGTGTCTTTCATTTATTTATCCACTAGCTTCATTTCACTCCTTCAGCATATTTAGAACCTCTCCTAGCCCAGTGAGTACTGATGACCCAGAGGTGAATGCACAAGCAAGGCTCCTGTCCTGGGGGGGGGTCTGCTGCCTCGCAGGACGACCCTGCAATCAAGGGGTTACGTTCGTGGTTTGTGCTGTGGAGGTAAATGAGGTAAATGACAGGAAGACAGCCAAGTCTGGGAGTCAGGTGCAGTTTCCCCGAGCTAATGGTGTTGCGGGTGAGGCCTGGCGTGGCGTAGGATCAGCTGGGAAGGGTGGTGTGTCCAGGTGTGAGTGCAGCTGCGGGTGGACAGGGCAGAGCAAGCGGCAAGGGGGTGAGGACTTGGGCCGGAGAAAGAACGACGGCCTCGGGGACCTAGAATCCAGCGCGGCTGAAGCATCAGGAGACGGGGGAGAACGAAGCAAGATGGCGCCCAGTGGGAGCAGGGCCAGTCACACAGGACTTCATCTTGCAAATGAGAACCCATTGAAGAGGTGTTTGACATGGTGATGACAGGCTCCATCTGCTATATGGAGACCGGCTGGGAGGCCCTTTCAGGGTGAGGAAGGGTGGAGGTTTGGGGACGATAACAGTCAAGAAAGAGCCAGGGGAGGAGATTTAAGTGACATTTGGGGGGTGGAATTGGCGGGAGAGGAAAGGAAGGTCTTTATGATGACATTGGCTACAGGGTGGGTGGTGACCAGGGGAACTCTGGGGAGAAACAGGTCCCCTTTAGGACAGGCTGAGCTGAGGTCCCCAGGGCATCCATGTGGAAACGTCAGGTCGATTAGTTCGTGACGTCTGGCAGCTCAGAGGACGAGCCCCGGCCAGAGATAGGAAGTTAGGAGAGGGAGAACGTAACCACAAAATCATCCTTCACCTACAGACATCACAGTATCCGAAGCACTTGGTGGATTGCTTGCCTTTCTTCCTACCTCAGGGATTCTCAGTTTTGTTCTGCCATTGCTGACCACATGTGCCTCGCTCTCTCCAGGAATGTCTCTCATCATGTACAGAAATTCTCCCTTGTCTATAGGCTCCTCGAGGGTAGGAAGTTGTTGCTTATCTTTGCATCCCCAGTGACCAGGATACATTTTATTTATTTTATCCTATTCTATTTTTAATGTTTATTTTACTTTTGAGAGAGAGAGAGAGAGAGGGAGGCAGAGAGAGAGGGAGACAGAGGATCTGAAGCAGGCTCTGCTCTCACAGCAGAGTCCGATGCGGGGCTCAAACTCATGAACCTCAAGATCGTGACCTAAGCAGAAGTCAGCTACTTAACCAACTGAGCCACCCAGGGGCCCCTTTATTTTTTAAACGTTTTATTTATTTTTGAAAGAGAGAGTGAGCACAGGAGGGGTAGAAAGAGGGAGACAGAAAATCCCAAGCAGGCGCCACACTGTCAGTACAGAGCCCAACACGGGGCTCAAACTCACAAACCGTGAGATCACGACCTGAGCCAAGACCAAGAGTCCAACGCTTGACTGATGGAGGCACCTAGGCACCCCAGGACACATTTGAGAAACTCACAAGTTTTCTGACTGATGACTGACCAACAGATCACATCAATCACTGATTGTGCTGGAATCTCCATAAAAGCACCAAGTAGGGATAGTGGTTGACATCAATCTCTAATTTTGTAGTACCCATTATTATAGTCAAAATAATCTTTAGTTATTTATAAGACAAATACGAAATCATACAAGGGATCAAAATGAGGGCGGCCTAAAAAGCATGCCATTAAGGTATATAAATAGAGTATCCCCAAAATTGAGTAGTTTAGAAGCATTGCCTTTATCAGCTGACGACGCGTCCTCCGGGAAGCCTCTGAAGGCATGCCTCAAAGGCATGGCCAGCTGTCACGGGACACAGAAGGGCACGGCTCAGCTTGGGGAGCCGTGAGAAGCTACCCTTTTTTACATTCCCAAAGGGGTTAATAACCATTTCATCTCGAGTTGCACCGTTGACTGCTTTGATCACTTCAGTTGAAGGGTGGCGTTCGTTTCTACAGGCATACTCAGCTAAGCACAGCCTCAGGAGGACAGACGACAGGCCGCCCTCTGCTGTGGGTGTCCAGGTGGTGAGTTCCCCAGCTGCGGCACCCACCCGTCCAAGGCTCCAGCCAGGGCCGCGCATGGTGTGGCACCACGGCTACAGGCTTCTCTATAAATGTTTTCTTTTTTTTTAAGTTTCTATTTATTTATTTTGAGAGAGACTGAGACAGCATGAGTGGGGAGGAGCAGAGAGAGGGAGGGAGAGTCGCAAGCAGGCTCCACCCCACCAGCACAGAGCCCGACTCGGGGCTCGACCCCACGAACTGTGAGATCATGATCTGAGCCGAAATCAAGAGTCGGAAGATCAACCAACTGAGCCACCCAGGGACCCCAACGTAGGCGTCTCTAGACCCCGAAGAAGCAAGACTTGCTCTCATCAATTTATACCCAAGTGTACAGGGCTCGGCAGTGGAGTGTGAATTCGCAAGCAGGAAATCATGCAACAAACTGGGTGAACGTTTCTCCTCACTTCTTGGGGCGGATGTAGTCATATATGTTTCGGTTACAATGTTTCGGAGGGAACGATTTTTAACACTAGTAGGCCCAGAGTGTCATTACATACGGAAGATGATTCAACAAACTGCATCTGCATGTGCAAGGGAGAAAGGAAGCAGACATTAGCTCACGGCTGGGAGGGAGAAGGCCATGGGCACAGCGAGGAAATCTGACTTGGGAAATGAGGGACTAGCTCTAAAATGAGCAACACAAAGAGCAGAGACATGGCCCCAAAGGAGAGGAAGATTGTATTTTATTTATTTTTTAATATATATTTTTAATGTTTATTTATTTATTTATTTATTTATTTATTTATTTATTATTTTTTTTAATGTTTATTTTTGAGACAGAGAGAGACAGAGCATGAATGGGGGAGGGGCAGAGAGAGAGGGAGACACAGAATCGGAAGCAGGCTCCAGGCTCTGAGCCATCAGCCCAGAGCCTGACGCGGGGCTCGAACTCACGAACCGTGAGATCGTGACCTGGGCTGAAGTCGGACGCTCAACCGACTGAGCCACCCAGGCGCCCCTATTTTTGAGGGAGAGAAAGACAGAGCATGAGCAGGGGAGGGGCAGAGAGAGGGGGAGACACAGAACCCAAAGCAGGCGCCAGGCTCCGAGCTGTCAGCACAGAGCCTGACACAGGGCCCGAACTCACAAACTGTGAGATCATGACCTGAGCCAAAATCTGATGCTTAACTGACTGAGCCACCCAGGCACTCCGAGAGGAAGATTTTAGAACAGGAAGGGCAGAAGCAGAAAATATTATAAGGAGGATGGTCTTGGGTCAAGACTAAATGAAACATTTATTGATTTAAGAAAGAAAGGGAAAGAAAATCTGCTAGACCTTAGTTATTAATATTGTATTTAAAAGGATCTATTTTTTATACTATAAATTATAAAGGACCCACAAATAGCTAACTGTAAATCTACATGGAGGAAAGGTCTTACTGACAATTCCCAGACCGTGGAACTGTTATTAGAACAGACTGGTCACATACGGGACCTGAATGACAGGGCTATGTGACGATGGACATCTTCGGGCCACTGGACCCTCATCTCAAATATGCTGGCCTCATTCTGCTTATGTCAATTTGTAAAGTAACTGCATTCTTCCTATCTTTTATCGGGGCTATGTATAAGGGTTCTAACATAACACCAATAATGAATACAAGGTTGGTTCTAGGCTGTTCTGAGGACGGCAGCCAAACCAGAAAGGATGTGTGTGCAGACTCTATGCTCCAGCAGAGGGCAGTCCCACACAAAAATCACTCTCCAGGAAAAACTGACGTCTGTTACTGCAAATTTCCCATGTTACTGAGTAAATGTTATTCAGCGTCACCACAATGGGCGACTTGTCCATACGGGGTATCCTGAAATATCGGTGGGCAATCCTGGCAAACAATTGAAGCCCTAACCATTTTAAATCTTAAAAATTTTAAGGAAAGCGTGCCTATGTGAGCCTCCTTTTCTACGAGCCTTCCTCTGGGTCTATGTGTCTCGGGCGTGTGTGGTGTTTATCGTGACTTTGCCTCCCTCTCTCTCGTGCGGTGATTTTCTACGCAAGCAAATAAAATTGGTTCGTAACATAAAGCCTCGCTCCGTAACACTATCAGAAGACCATCTCCTGGAACTTAGCTAAAGTGATTTCATCTTCCCAGTAGCAAAAGGACCTCATTATAAGCAGTTTCGTTTCTAACGCGGTCAACTTAACCTAGATCCTTAGGAGCAGCATAATGAGAAAAACTCTTAGGTGTAATGAACTTGCGTTTTAAGTTATTTGATCAATTAACCAGAAAGCGCTTTCCTTCTTTTCCACTCTCTCTTTTGTGGAGTCTCGGCATATTTATGCTGTTCTATTTATTTGCTGAAAATTAACTTGAAAATTATTTTGGCTTATTAGGCAGTGGAGTTCTGGTTCTATTTCAGTTGAGAATTTCTCTCTGATATGTCTGTATGGAAGAGAGAGAAAAGCTGTCCTACCTTTAATCAAAGTCTAGGGGCTGAATGAACTTGACTTGAAGAAAACCTTTTAAATTTCTCTCTGCTAATATCATACTTCTAATAATTAAAACTTTTCGTGAACTCAAATGCCACCTGATACAGATGCTGAGGATGGGCAAATCATGGTAAATTCAAATTCAAACAGCACGTGTCCATCAACTCCCCCGCACACAAAAATCCTGTCCACCCTAGCACTGCCCCCATGCAGTTACAAACAGGAATTTTAAGCCTTCGTAGCCAGTGGTGGAAATTACTAGCAATCAGGACTTTGGACATAATGATGCCAAAAGGAGAGATAAGGGCGTGATACCCTGTGCTCACACTGTTTTCCTGGAAGTCCTGACTTTGACCGTAAAGGGACACAGTTAGCCCTGCCCACACCTGAATCACCTAAATTCCGCCTTAACATTTTTTAAATAAATGTTTGTCAAATTAATGTTCTCCCTATTTTTAAATGTTTATTTACAATCTCATTTTTGACAGAGAGTGAAAGAGAGATAGCGAGCACAAGCGGGAGAAGGGCAAAGAGAGGGAGACACAGAATCGGAAGCAGGCTCGCAGCTCTGAGCTGTCAGCCCAGAGCCTGACACGGGGCTCCAACTCACTAGCCATAACATCATGACCTGAGCCAAGGCTGGACGCTTAACCGACTGAGCCACCCAGGTGCCCGTTAAGGTTTCTGATCCAGCTCACAGGTAAACTCAGCTGACATTTACGAACAAAGCCATGTTCAAGATACGATGATGAGTTCAAAGTCTGTTTTGAGACTGAAATTTTGAGTTCGGCGTAGGTGGATCTTGAGAAACTTAACAGAAGACCATGGGGGAGGGGAAGGGGGAAACAAAGTTACAGAGAGGGAGGGAGGCAAACCATAAGAGACTCTTGGATACTGAGAACAAACTGAGGGTTGATGGGGGGTTGGGGGAGAGGGGAAAGTGGGTGATGGGCATTGAGGAGGGCACTGTTGGGATGAGCACTGGGTGTTGTATGGAAACCAATTTGTCAATAAATTATATTTAAAAAAAAAAGAAATTTTGAGTTTGAAATCGGAATCATGTCCAAAAGTAGTGCCCACAGGGACCATTCCCAAGCCAGCTTACGAAAAACTTTTAATTCAGAAATTTGTGAAATACAAAACTGACAGTTCTAAAGAACCCAATCACCACGTGTAACAAGTGGTTTCACGGGAAAAATTTTCACCATTCTCCAGATTTAACATCTGGGATATTAGCAGCTTAACTTTTTTTAAATGTTTATTTTTGAGAGAGTGAGAGAAAGAGAGAGAACCGGGGGGGAGGGGCAGAGATGGGGTGGACAGAGGATCCAAAGCAGGCTCCGTGCTGACAGCAGAGAGCCTGACGTGGGGCTCGAACTCATGAACCATGAGATCCTGACCTGAGCCAACAGATGCTCAACCGACTGAGCCACCCAGGCGCCCCAAACTGAATTTTTTTTGTGAAATTTGCAGCTGTGACCCTACTGAATGGAAATTTAGAAGGCCACGTCCCTCAGCTACTGCTCCAAGCCACCGAGGGTGGTATGTGATGTGCCATGGGTTTCAATAGAGCAGAGTATCCACTGAGCTGGGAACTGGGCGGGGGGGGGGGGGGGGGGGGGCGACGGGGAAGACCAGGGAAGACGGCGCAGCAGGGAAGGGAGGGCGCCTTGGTGGGGGTGTTGTTATGCCAATCCAATCCTCTCCTCTACCAGGTTGCCCTTTCTTCTGGCGCTGTCCCTCTCTCTTGTGTCACTGCTGGGGCTGGAGGGAGTCTCTGGGAATAAGGGAACCTTCCCATCCTCCCACTGTGGGAACGATGGCTGGGGTTGGGGGTGGAGGACCACCTGCTCTTTTCTGTCTCCATTTGGAGACAGTGGAGACCTAGAGGGGGGAGGGGGGAGGGGGGAGATGGCAGGAGGGAAAGGGCTTTTTCCTCCCATCTTTCCAGCAGCAAACCCTTCCATCAACCACACTTCACCTCCCCCTAAAACCATCTAAGATCAGATATTCTTTGGAACCAATTTTTCATTCGGTGTGAAATCTTTTAAAAGTTGGATTTTAATGCCGATCTCCTGCCCCAGCGTCAGCGTGAAAGATTCCCCATTCTTGGCTAAACCTCTGTGTAGTGTTTGTTCGTGACCCTGTATCCAGCTGGGACAGTAGGTACTAGAAGTGGTTACATTCCAACGTTGGGCCTGGTGAGTTTTGTTTGTTTCTTAACGAAGCTTGATCTCATGGGTGAAAACACTCAGCCTTACACAAAAGATGGAAAAGTACATATTAAGTTAATTTTTAAAAAGTCTTGGGTAACAAAGGGCATTCTGTGTACTCTCTTTGTGAAACACTTTCCTAAGGTCCTTATTCTCCCTCCTGATTCCTCTTTCCTCCCCAAACCACTATTTTTTATTTCTTGCAAAAATACCTGAGCAGATGACATTTTTGACAGTGCACGGATGACAAAAGCATTTGAATAAAAAAGATGGCACACGTGGTCTGAAGGCATGGCCCCATAATACCAATATCCTGCTACTTCACCTAAGTACAGTAAAACCTTGGATTGTGAGTAACTCGTTCTGCTAGTGTCCTGCAAGACGAGCAAACGCTTCTAATAAATTTTAACTTGATAAACGAGCGATGTCTTGCCATACGAGTCGTACGTGACGCTGAATGTCACATGGCCACAACTGAGCCAATGGTTCTTGAAATTCGCTTTGACAGACCAGTGCTTTGGATTACAAGCATGTTTCCGGCACGAATTATACTCGCAAACCAAGGTTTTAATGTCCCTCATGTTTTCTTCTAAGCTGTGGGCGTCCCGTCCAGCATGAAGGATCCTATGGATGATGATGAACTGGGGCCATCAACAATCTTAGTTCTTATTTCAATCTTCCACAGTGTTTAAGGGAGAGGATAATTTTATTTTCATCATGGCATGAGTCCATTCTGATTGTAGTCTTTGGCCCTGGTCCCTATGTGAGTCTACAAAGTATTTTTCCCAATTCCAGATTCAAATGTTAAATTAAAACAGATGTGCAAAACTAAACAAACAAAAATCCACCACCAAAACACAACCTACCCCTCCAAAAAAAAACCCACCAGCTTTGGGGAAAACCAATGTCCACTGTCATGTGTCCTCATCCTAAACCCTTAAGAAAGAACAGATCCACATTCCTCCTTAACCTGTGGCTGTTTCAATGTCCAAAGAGGCCAGCGGGAAGCAGAGAGGTCTAGAAGTTCCTGGGGTGGTCTCCACGCCCCCTCTTGGGCCACTCCTCATCCACCCACCTGTGCAGGACCTTCTCCACGTCGGCCCTGTGGTAGAGCCTGCAGAGCTCCATCAGCTGGCCCACCGGCCTCTGACTGTTCCGGAGCAAGAACTCCAAGGTGGGGCTCTGAGGCCTCTGCTCCAGGAAACACAGTTCGTCATAGGGCATGCCCCATTTGCTTGCAAAATTCCTCCAGTTTTTTACTGTCGGGTGATACGGATCCAGCTTTATCCTGATGACGTCTAGTAAGTCCTGATCGTTGAGTAAGTCACTTATGGTGGGGGCCCGGAGCGAGCAGGCGGGACAAGTGCAGTCCTCCTTGCAGGACTCGCCTCTGCTTATATCTGCAGAAACAAACAACACAGTCCCCACGTCAGCAAGGCAGCGAGCGCACGCGTCCATCTCCTCGGTCCTTTATTCTCCTGCTCGAGTGCCAACAGCACTGGTGTAGATACCACACACTGTATCTTACAGAGGAATGTTTCAGAATACTCATTTCTGTAGACCCCCACAACAAATGTGTTTTTAAAATTTTTTTTTTAATGTTTCTTTCTGAGAGAGAGAGAGAGAGAGAGACAGAGTATAAGCAGGGGAGGGGCAGAGAGAGGGAGGGAGACACAAAATCTAAAGCAGGATCCAGGCTCTGAGCTGTCAGTGCAGAGCCCAACACAGGGCTCAAACCCACGAACCCCGAGATCATTACCTGAGCCGAAGTCAGACGCTTAACTGACTGAGCCACCCAGGCGCCCCAACAAATGTGGTGTTCTTGACAACCAAGGGTGGGTTGCTTTGCCGGATGCACTAGTAAGATTTTATACAGTCGATTTCCCTTTCTTTTGGAGACTCCCTGTGTCTTACATTGTGCATTTGTGACAGCGTGGACCAAAATCTGGGATCCGAGGAGCAAGGCTCTCTCTGTAGGCAGGTCACCAGCGGGAGTCAGACTCTGTCCCGTGAGTAAACCAGCCCATACTTGCCTGTACCTCAACCCTTACCCTTTCCAAGCTACAAGTCAGCCCTGACAGCTCTTTAATGCCAAACGCACAGCACATTAGGGTATAAAGGATTGTGCAATGTTTTAAAAGGCCTTTAAACACACACACACACACACACACACACACACACACCACACTGAAAACTAGAATATCCACCCCATATGCATATTTGAAACGGAGTGATAATTGATAATGCCAGAAAACGTACTTTTCAGATTTACGGCCACCTTATCATCGCTTTGCCTTTATCTGTGTTTTCTTCACCCACGGGGCTGCCTTTGAAGCGGAGCCAACAGCCTGAGGTGTGCACAGGGGGCTGGATGAACAGGAGGCTTTTGAGCTGAGCCTCACCAAGAAGGGCACAGCCCCAGCCCAGAGGAAGGGCAACATTCTTCCATCAGTCATCTTTAGCTCACTTTAATACTAGGAAGCATGTTAGGAGGGGGAGGAAGGGGTAGAGAAGTCCTTTACAATAAAGTTGCAAGTGGGTTTGCACAACATGGTAACCTAAGTGACTTAAATTCTACATCAGCACTAGGTCTCCTGGCTCCTTCTGACTAGGGATTTTCACTTTTTTTTTTTTTAATGCTTATTTATTTTTGAGAGAAGAGAGAGAGCAAGCGAGCAGGGGAGGGGCAGAGAGAGAGAGGGAGACACAGAATCTGAGGCAGGCTCCCGGCACCGAGCTGTCGGCACAGAGCCCGATGCTGAGCTTGAACTCACGGACCCTGAGATCGTGACCTGAGCTGAAGTTGACACTTAACCAGCTAAGCTCCTCAGGCGCCCCACGGATTTTAATAGCTACGCTATGCTAGAGATCTCTAGCTTGGAAAATTCTGGGAGGTTATAATGACCTTTACTACACTGAGCCCCGGACTTCCCGATTTAGGAAAGTAAGGAATTTGGAAAAAAGGGCGTCACTTTGGTGATCGTTAGGAATGATCTGGTGGCAAATACAAATGACAACAAGGACCATGAAGATTACGCTCATGCTCTTTGACCTGTTAACATAACTTCTGGGAATAAGAGATAATCTAGACTATGTATGACAATTTTTTTTTAATTTTTTTTTTCAACGTTTATTTATTTTTGGGACAGAGAGAGACAGAGCATGAACGGGGGAGGGGCAGAGAGAGAGGGAGACACAGAATCGGAAACAGGCTCCAGGCTCTGGGCCATCAGCCCAGAGCCCGACGCGGGGCTCGAATTCACGGACCGCGAGATCGTGACCTGGCTGAAGTCGGACGCTTAACCGACTGCGCCACCCAGGCGCCCCTGTATGACAATTTTTAATTACAGTCTTATCCTTATTATCTACTGTTTAAACAAACGTCAAAGAGAAGGGGCTCGTGAAACAAATTGTTGTACAACTTGACGGAATATTAGTTAAGTAACTATGAACACTGTGTAGCAACCCAGAGACTGCTTGTGCTATAATGTTAAGTGAAAAATGCAAGATGTAAGATGTGTGTGTACTCTATGTTAGAACTATGTGAAAACTCTATGTTACTATTACTCTGGAAGGAAATGTACAAGAATAGTAACAGTCATTATCTTAATTCAGTAGGATTACGCTTCTGTTTTCCAAACTTTCTCCAGCGGTGTGTTGTTTCTGTGATAACCAGCACAGCGTATCACATGAACACGCAGGTCCCCACTTGACTTTGAAGGTCACCTGGACCCCTCCTGCTGCTTCTAATGCCCCCCTTCACCCCGGCCCCCCCTTAGATACGGCTGCCCCCCTTCACCCTAGCCCCTCCTTAGATATGGCTGCTTCTGGAACTGATCCCAATGCTCCTTTGTCCCTTTGGACACTGTACATGGCACGGCAGGCTGCATCCTCCCGGAAGGTTCCTTCTGACAGCGCAGGCCCAACACCCCCATGTCCCTGCTGCATCCTTTCCCCTGGCGTCTGACACGCTGAGATCTCCGCCTGTCTCACTGCTGAGTCCTTCAGAGCTACAAGAAGGTGCTCTGGTACTGTTCTTAGCACTAAGCTCTCCCCGTCCACACGCCCTCCCTTCGGTCCCCTCCCCCACTCCCAACACCCCCCACCAGGCGCTCCCGCTGTAATGGAAGGCCCCTCCTTTTTGGATCTGCCGGACCCAGCACAGCCCTTAGCACACAGCAAACGCTTAAGCACTGTTTGCTGAGTGAGTGAATGCATGAGTGCATAACTGCTCTTTTGCACCCCAGAACTGACCACTGGAAAGCCCCTCTTGATGTCTAGATGAATCTCCAACTCAGGGCAGACGATACAGTAACTTCCCCCCCAACCCCATGCACCAAAAGGACTCTGCCTCCCCTATTTACACTGGCAGTTTCCTGGTGTCCTTGCAGACTTTTTCATTGTATCCAACCAGTTACCACGTCCCAGCCTCTACTGGAAACTCTCCATGCTACAATTCCTGTCTTATTTCCTTTTTAAAAAATTTTTGTTTAATGTTTATTTTTGAGAGAGAGAGAGAGAGAGAAAGAGAGAGACAGAGCGCAAGCAGGGGAGGGGCAGAGAGAAAGGGAGACAGAATCTGAAGCAGGCTCCAGGCTCCGAGCTGTCAAAACAGAGTCCGACATGGGGCTCAAACTCACGAATTGTGAGATCATGACCTGAGCCGAAGTGGGTCGCTTAACCAACTGAGCCACCCAGGTGCCCCTTATTTCCCATGACTTCCTTAAATATAACCTGTGCTCTAGACAAGCTGGACTGCTCTGTTCCCTGAACTTCATCCGTCCTATAAAACCTACCTCAGATTAATTAAAAGAAAGACTAATATCAATTTGGTTTGAAAATTTGGAAATTGTATACCATTACAGATTTTGTATAAACTACTCACCATTTAGGGTTTTCACAAATTCTCATGACAATGAGGAAAAATTTGATGCAGACCTTTGCATATATGCTTTTGGCCACATCTTTATTCACCTTCCCAGTAATGGGATTATTAGGCTCAAAAGTATGAGCATTCCACAGCTGACAAAATGCATGAGCCCAAAACTGCTTTCCAGAAATAACAGTGGTTACCAATTTATACTCCAATCAGGGAACAGAGATGGGGTTCATCTCACTTGATCTTTGTCAGCACCAAGTAAAAAAAAAATGTTTGTCAATTTCTTTTTTTTTTCTTTTAATGTTTATTTTTCAGAGAGAGACACAGAGTACAGGTGGGGGAGGGGCAGAGAGAGAGGGAGACATAGAATCTGAAACAGACTCCAGGCTCTGAGCTGTCAGCACAGAGCCCGATGTGGGGCTCGAACCCATGAACCGTGAGATCATGACCTGAGCTGAAGTCGGATGGGTAACCACGTTTGTCAATTTCATAGGTGGAAAAATTACAGCTCATATTTTGCTACCTTCAAGTCTTTCGTGGTGTTTTCTCTCTGATCAATTTTCTCTCTTCTCTCCCTCTGTTTAACTTCTCTCTCTCTGCTCAACCTCAGCCACCTTACAGACCCCACGTGATTCACCCATTGCATGAAATCTCCCCAGCCAACGCCCAGAACACTGCCTCACAGAATCCCATCACTTTGTCTGTATCTCCTGACTCAGCCTTGCAGTGAGATGTTCTGTATGGTTTTCTGGCTCCTCATTCATTACACCTTAAATGGCCCAAGACCAGATCCAGATCTTTCTGCAATGTGTTCCACATCTTAGAGTTTAAAAATGTTGCATTACATTTCCACGTATGGAACTATTCTTCAGCCGCATTAATAATGATGTATTAAGAAGTAAAGCTTTAGCACGATGGGACAGAAGTTTATTTAAAAAATGAACCTGGTAATGGTAAAGGTGATTTCTCACTAAAAGAGGTATGAGGGAAATTTTGCAATTTTCTTTGCTTTTATTTAAAGATAGGGTCATGGGGCGCCTGGGTGGCTCAGTTGGTTGGGTGTCTGACTTTGGCTCAGGTCATGATCTCATGGTGAGTTTGATCCCCGCGTGGGGCTCTGTGCTCAGAGCCTGGAGCTTGCTTCGGATTCTGTTTCCCTCTCTCTCTCTGCCCCTCCCCCAATCACGAGCGTGCTCTCTCTCTCTCTCCCCCTCTCAAAATAAGTATACATTAAAAAAAAATAAATAAATAAAACTTAAAAAAATAAAGGTACAGTCAAATGCACAATATTCTGTCAAATGGCAAGGAAAGCAGGTTACTAAAGAGTATGCCTAGGGGCACCTGGGTGGCTCAGTCAGTTAAGCATCTGACTTCAGCTCAGGTCATGATCTCAGGGTCCGTGAGTTCGAGCCCCGCGTCGGGCTCTGTGCTGACAGCTTGGAGCCTGGAGCCTGCTTTGGATTCTCTGTCTCCCTCTCTCTCTGCCTCTCTACCACTCGTGCTTTGCCTGTCTCTCTCTCTCAAAAATAAACAAACATTAAAAAAAAAAAAGAGTATGCCTAATTCCATTTTTGTAAAAAACAAATGGTACAGTCATTCATATCCACGTAAAGCATATATTATATACATATTCACAGGCACAGAAAAAGTCTGGAAGTATGTATAACACACACGTTAACAATGGATATTTCCTAATTTTTTATATGATTGTGTTTCTTTGGATACTTTAAAAAATATAGTTGTTAAATGTTTATTTATTTTGAGACAGAGTGAGAGCAAGCAGGGGAGGAGCACAGAGAGAGAGAGAGAGAGAGAGAGGGAGAGAGAGGGAGAGAGAGAAATCCGAAGCAGGCCTCAGGCTCAGCACAGAGCCCGATGTGGGGCTCGATCTCACGAACCTTGAGATGATGACCAGAGCTGAAATCAAGAGTCGGATGCTCAACGACTGAGTCACCCAGGTGCTCCAACTTTAAAAATATGTTTAAATGTCACAGAAAAATAAAGGAGGATCTGTATCTCAAAGTCCAGAATTAAATGTATTGATGTTTGAAGGTGCTCCCCAGCATCTCCTGTGTCAGATTCAGGGTTGGCAAGTTTTCTCCATTAGGAGGAAGAGAATGATAATCACTTCTCAGCCTTTTGGCTAAGGTCAAGTGAAGAAGAATAAAAATAATATAATAATAAATAATATAAAAAAGAAGAAAGACATCAGTAAGGTTCCTGGGAAGCTCCTTGAAGCCTTCTAGTGTAAGAGAAGCTTTTATTCTTTGAACAATTACGCTGACCATTTATCAGTCTGTTTTACAACACATGACGTGCCAAAACCCTATCGATGTTTTCCTTTTGTATCTCTCATGACACAAATCACAAACCACTCCGTGAACTGAAATCTACCCGAACTGGCAACGGTAGCGAATGTGAAGCTGCCGTTTGGAATCATAAACTATAATTAGCTCTCTGGCAGACCGAAGTGGAGGAACATGTTTTGTTTTGTATCGAACACATTTTGTCCTGCCCTGCTTTAAACACCTATCATGTAATAGTGCACATAAAACGCTAGACTGGGTGATGCCTTGGGGGAGAAACAATTGTGGGGGGAGAGAGTCATAGCACCGAAGAAGCTTTCATCAGAAATGGGGAAAAATGGGAATATTATTTGATGTCTCTCAAAAAACAAGCACAGGGTTGCTGTGTAGGTGAAGTTCAGAAATTGTCTGCCAGATGAATGAATGAATGAGAACTATACTTTCTCCCCAGGAGACAAGGCAGATTTGTTCTTATTATCTGATGCATCTTATGACCTGAAGAATAATAAAGGAAAAGGAATGTTGCTTGTGTTTCTTGAGCAATAAACAGATATTGGTGGAAAACAGTACAGAATTGGTCTTAAGATACAAGGGGATTCTAGATTTGGGGGCAGATAGGAGAGGGCTATTTCAAAAAAGAAGTTACTTATGTATAAAAATTCACTCAGATTCTCTACTAATGAGGGTCCTCACTTGTCATATTTGGACACCTGACTTGTGTATTTTCTGCTGATGCAAAGCAAGAATGGAACGCACCATTAATTTATGATGACTTCTTATTTTAGAGACCAAAACCCTGGAAAGACTTGCTCTCTGTGAGTCTAGTCTGAGTACTGGCTTAAACTCGGGGAGACTTTGTCAGAGGAAGAAACGCCAGATTTCTCAATGTCTTTTCTTCTTTTTTTTTTCTTAAAGTTTATTTATTTTGAGAGAGAACAAGCAGGGGAGGGGCAGAGAGAGGGGGAGAGACAGAATCCCAAGCAGGCTCCACGCCATCAGTCAGGAGCCCAACACAGGTCTCGAACTCCTGAACCATGAGATTATGACCTGAGCCGAGATCAAGAATTGGACACTGTGACCAGCTGAGCCACCCAGGCTCCCCTCTCAGTGTCTTTTCATCGGGACAATGGTCATTCACGGAATGGCTAACATACGACCAGCCCTGCACGGAGCAGCATCTTCAAATCTCAGCCCTCCAACCTCCTAGAGCTTGACCTCTCCACGCATTTAACATCTACGGACTTCAGGTTCCTCATCTATAAAATTAAAATGATCATTTCTGTATCTCATGAGTTGAATGAGATAAATGATGTAACGGCGTTTCTGTCAGGTCTTATGTAAATGTTATTGAAAGATGTTAGATTTAACATTTTTTTAAGGATATGTAAAGAAAAAGAGTCCCCATGCAGTGTGGCCTCTGCTGCTATCTCCCAGCTCACTTCCTTCTCTATGGCTTCTCCCTGCCCGCACTTGTCCCTAGAACATGAAGCTCAGCCCTGCCCCAGGACCTTTGCACCTGCTAGCTCTTCTCCCCGGAGTCCTCCTTCCTCACATCTTCACACGGCTGGCTCCTCTGCATTGTTCAGGTCTCTGTGCATCTTCTTAGCTAAAGCAGCACCCTCCCCTACCAGGCAAAATTCTGTTCCCCTCGTTATTTTCCTCACGGTACACCTACCACCATATGTAATGACTGTCACTCCCAGTGCCTGTCACTCTCAGCTAGTATTAAACTCCAAGAGGAAAGAGACTTTGTTGTCTGATGTCACCACTTCGCTCCAGGCACACAGGAGGCATTCAGTAATATTTGTTGAGTAAATCAAATGAGTGAAGAGTGTGTCTTAGAGAAACAAATTGGAAAGCTCTGGGCAGCCTAAGAAGAGCTATCTAGAAAATTTCAGATGAACTGAAGCTTTTTTTTGTTGTTTAGTGCTGAGCATATACAAGGCAGAAGACGCCTGGTTGCTATGGAGAAAGAGTACACACTGTGTACGACCAATCAACAACAAGAGCTTTAGAGACACCCCAGCTGACAGTCAATGCCCATTAGCACAGTGCAGGTGTGCAACTTGGACTGGTAATGAGCTTGCTAAGGCCACAGCCTCACTCTCTAACCAGGGACAGTGGGATCTACTTCCCAAGGTTATCGAGGGGATTAAATGAGATCATCCACTGAAACTTCATTCTGTGCACAGGTGAGCAACAAAGGATTAGTAGCTGGGGGTGAGGAAGCATAACCAAGAGCCTCTTTAAAAGCACTCGTTCTGGACCTTTGGCCGCAAGAAGGAACTCCTCCTGACCCACCCCCCCCACCCTCCCGGCCAAGGAGATTTACAAAATCCTGACTCTGACCAGGGATCGTCTACCGAGATCCTTAGTTAATTGGTGTGGGGTGCAGGCAGACATGGGATATTTAAAAGCTCTCCTGGGAATTCTAATATGCAGCCAGGGTTGAAAACCATTGCCTTAAAGACATCTGCAGGGTAAGTTCTTGGCCAGAAGGGCCTGCCAAATGACATTTTCGAATCAGAGCTGCTACTTTTCTTCGAGAGATAGCATGTCGGTTTGGTCGTTAAGTCTTTGAACAGATAACACTTCTCCACCCTCAAGAGTAGATGAATGGGTTTTCCTGTGGGGTGTTTTTGGTCTTCTCTCCCTGTGCTCTATCGTCTCTCTCACACACATTTTCATACACTTTAAGGAAGAGTCCAGGATTCAAGAACGTTCACTGATGAGGTAGGTCTATGTCACTTAAAACAATGGTAAGAAACAGGTCATGTCCGACGGTGCAGGGTAACTCCAGCTTGGGGCTGGCAAGGTTTAAAATAATGGCCAATTAACAGTTAATTGTGAATTGGAACAGGACTCCAGGATCCAAAAAGGTCATGATTAGTTGGGTCTAGAAAATGGCGCCAGCCAGGATTTTGGCAGTGGATCACACACTGACTTAACGTGTCTCCCTGCAGGGGTGAGTGCCGTTTTATCTTGTACACTCTGGCTGTTCGAGAACTATTACCACACGGGTGTTTCCCTCCAGTGTGCTCAGGACCACTGCTCGCTCTTAGATCATTTATAGTAACGTTCCCCGGGGTGACTAGGTCTTGAGTTAATTCAGACAATTAAACGGGAAGCATTTTTTATACTGGCAACTTTGCAAATAGCAAAATATTGTGATCCTGAAATAAAATAACTCTATCCCAGGGGTCTATAAACTATTCGATTTGGAGCCTGAAAATACCAACTAGGGTCAAAGCAGAGTCGAGTGCTTCTGCAGTTGTGTGTGTTAAGGGTATAAATTCATGCTTTTTTCCTATGTGTGGTTTCCAATGTGGGTGGAAAGAAATATATTTAAAATGTCAGTTTATGGCTTTGATAAATCATTGGGATGCACACACACACACACACACACACCACATTATTCATCAGAGGTGGTTTATATGCTCTGAGCTGGAAAATGATGAACTATTTTTATCTCCCAAGAAACTACCCCAAGGGCTTTTGGTGGGCGTTTGATCTCTTAACCGAAGGGAAAAACAATATAATTTCATTCTCTCTCTCTCTAAAACACCCCTTTAAGGAGACATCATGTCGGCGGCAGCACTGGGGAGTCTAACTGACAAACTGGAAGGATCTAGGCTGGCAAATCACGCCGTGCCTCAATTGTGTTATCACACAAACTCAGAAGGTAGAGGGCACTTTCAAAAGGAAACGAACCTACGTTAAGAAAGGACCTGGGTAAAAATTCAGCACAGAATTCCATGTGAATCTGGACTCAGAAGTTTTGTCGTGCCAACACATTAACAAAGTGCCATTTAATGGGCCTAACTAGAAAAATAAAAAAAATAAAAGTCCTATTTTACATTCGTCTCTCTGGGGACATTCGGTCCCGATCAGGCAAGTGCTGAATTATGCAAGGTGGTCAGAAAGTCATCCTCGGGAAACTGGCCAGGCGTCGAGAACAGGTACAGAAAGCGCCGTGGTCCATGTGACCATGCGACAGCTACCGCTTTCTCAGAAAGGGAGGGCGAGGAGGGGTTCTGTGTGTTTTCAACCGGAGGGATACTCTCTTGATAACTGACTCGTGTTCCTTTCATGCCCCAATGTTTTCATTTCGAAAGTCCGTATGAGAACATCGAACACCTTTAAGGTTTCCTTCAGCAGGGTACACAGGCCGTCACTTGTGTTGCCGTTTCAACCCAGGCATCGCAAGGAGTATCCTTGGTCTTGGGCTCTGCCTCCTGTGGGTGTTTGCTTCCGTGTTCAACGGTTCCACAGAGGGGGCTTTGCTTTTCTAGGGGTGGCTGATTCTGCTTTGTGTTCTTTTTCTTTCCTTGATTACAAACTGTCAGCTGTCCTTTCCCACGTCTGTCTAACCCCTCCTTCTAGGACAGGGTCTTTGGCGGAGACGGACTTTGGTGGAGGGGGGTGGATGCTGGCTTTGTTCCAGATTAAGACTCTACCTGAGATACTGCTGACCCCGCGGTAGGACACTCAGCATTCAGTGTGTGCACTACCCAGGCGAGGCATCTGACCAGTAGAGGGGCAGCCCCATGTGGTGGCTGGAAATGAGCTCCCGGCAGGCCGGGGGCTTGAATCCCACTTACGACTTGTGAGACCAAGCACGAGCCACGTGACCCAGCATCGCTTCTGTCACATCCACCCGGTAAGGAAAGTAAACTCAGAGCTGTCATGTGCACTTTTTTCTAAGCACATTTTCCCAATAAGCACATTTTTAAAGTGCTTCGAACTGGGGCTGGTACACAGTAAGTAGGGAATTAGTGCATGTGACCAAAACAATAAGATAAATCTTACTTAGCTTGCTACTCTCCTTCAATGACTGAAATACAGCAAAACCTTGGTTTGAGAGCATAGTTCATTCCAGAAACATACTGATAGTCTGAAGCACTTGTATATCAAAGCAAATTTCCCCATGAGAAATAATGGAAACTCTCAGGCACCTGGGTGGCTCAGTCGGTTGAGCATCCAACTTCAGCTCAGGTCATGATCTTGTGGTTCATGATTTTGAGCTCTGTGCTGGCAGCTCAGAGCCTGGAGCCTGCTTGGAATTCTGTGTCTCCCTCTTTCTCTGCCTCTTCCCCACTCATGCTCTGTCTGTCTCTCTCAAAAATAAATAAAAACATCAAAAAATGTTTTTAAAAAAGAATGGAAACTCAGATGATTCGTTCCGTAATCCAAAAATATTCATACAAAAATGATTACAGTACTGTAATATAATGCAAAATAATAAAGAAAATACAAACCAGAAAGAAAAATAAACAAATTAACCTGCACTTACCTTTGAAAGCCTTCGTGTCTGGTGTGTGGGAGGCAAGAGAGAGGAGGGTTATTGTGTAAGACCACTTTCACTATCACTAACAGAATCACTGCTACAGAACAGTATTAATAGACTCTTGCCATAGACTGTATTTCATGTAACTGGCAATAAGGCAGCAGAGGAAAGGGTCTCTATCTGCAGGCAGCCTGACCTAGAAGGAAGCAAAGCATTCCTAAGCTCACTCTTGTCTGGAAAAACAAAGGACTGTCCATAGGTGCTTTGAAGTGACCAAAAACACAGTAGTGCCCGTTGTGGGCACCTTCCAACATTCTGAAAGATCACTGATTGCTGCCAAACACCGTGGCCTGAGACCGAGCATCCAAGCATGGGAGATGACCATCCACAATCCCACAGACAGAGAGGAAGAGAGAGAGAGAAGAACCATTGGCTCAGTTGTGATCATGTGACCCTCAGCGTCATGTACTACTTACTTGTACTACAAGTCATCGCTCGTTTATCAATTTAAAATTTATTAGAAACGTTTGCTCGTCTTGTGGAACACTCACAGAACAAATTACTCGCAATCCGAGGTTTTACTGTATCCAGATGTTTTCACCAGTTTATCCAAGAGCAAAGCCATTAAGTTACTGTCTCTCATCTACTTGTTTACGAAGACAAAAACAAAAATCGAGCCAAACACCTGATTGTTCTTGTGTGCAAAGCACCGTGCTAGGTGCTCAAGATGTTGATTTCAATGGCAATCTGCTCGCACTAACACTACCTGCTATGACTATCACTGTGAAAAGTTTACCTCTTTGAAGCTCTTCCATTTCATTTTGACACACGTAAAAATTTTTAAGAGACAACTGAAAATTGATTAATCCATTAGTTAATAACAACCTTAAAGCATAAAGGTTTCTAGATATTCCTGAACAGCTCTATCCATTCTCATTTTAGCTCACATTCCACATTAGTGTATAGGGTGTTAGTCTTTCAAAAGTGTATAGATCTTTTATAATTAGAAAAGAAATATGTGCTATTGCAGAGAAGCTGAAAATTTAGATGAGCATGGGGAAAAAGAAATCATGCTCTTTAACACCCAGATCGATAACAGTTGGCCTTTTATGGATTTCTTTGGTTATTTTACCACACATTCTATGCATTTGCCTACATCTGATCATCTTTATGTATACATTTGCGTATATATAATGGTTATGTATATATATAGGTTATGTACATATACAGGTTAAAGTTTTGGGGGAGAGTTTTTTCGAACTCATGTTAGAAATTTAAAAAATCTGGCCTTTTGTAGCAATGTGGATGGAACTGGAGAGTGTTATGCTAAGTGAAATAAGTCATACAGAGAAGGACAGATTCCATATGTTTTCACTCCTATGTGGATCCTGAGAAACTTAACAGAAGACCATGGAGAGGGGAAGAAAAAAAAATGGTTAGAGAGGGAGGGAGCCAAAACATAAGAGACTCTTAAAAAAACTGAGAACAAACTGAGGGTTGATGGGGGGTGGGAGGGAGGGGTGGGTGGGTGATGGGTATTGAGGAGGGCACCTGTTGGGATGAGCACTGGGTGTTGTATGGAAACCAAGTTAACAATAAATTTCATATTTAAAAAAAAAGGTACATGGTAAAAAAAAAAAAGAAATTTTAAAAATATAGGATAGTGGAGGGGCATCTGGGTGGCTCAGTCGGTTAAGCGTCTGACATTTGATCTCAGCTCAGGTCTTGATCTCAGGGTTGTGAGTTCAAGCCCTGCACTGGACCCCTCACTGGGCATGAAACCTACTTAAAAAAAAAAAAAAAGTGGCTGCTTGTATACAAAGATGCCTTCTCCTCCTCACACCACCCAGCTAGGTGCTTCTAATTTGAGCTTGTCTGCTATAGCATTTGTGGAAGAGGGATAATCCTTGGCCAGTGGTCCTAGCCTCTGGTAGGGGAGGGGTGTGGCCCGAGGAAGACAAGTTCCAGTGGGGTGTCCGGATGGGACCCTGACATTGGGCCTGTCCCATGAGACTGGTGGGAAGTCTCTAATGCAAGTTCATCTGGCTCAGTTTCTCTTTTGATTGCTCTAATCTCAGCAGGGGGATGACTGAATTGAAACCAGGATCCCCACTTCTGTCTCCCAGAACTATACTTTTGCCACATGGCCTCTTTAGGGAACCTGGCACACAGTAGTCCTTAATAAATATAGATCTGCTGAAGGGGAAAAAAAAATCACCTACCGTCTCACCACCAGAGATCACTGTGGCTAAGGTGATTATACAACACATGTTCTGGTTTTCAGCATGGTTACACTGGCAGAGGCTAGGTAGGATTGGTGAGATTATCCTGAGGGCTTCAGGGTCCGCCACCCTCCCATTAGAAGAGAAAGAAACAAAACTCTGATGACTCAGGTCATTTGATATGTGTTTTAAAAGATATAGAAAATATGAGTGAGGTTTCTATATCTTTTCATTATTCTTTTGGTAGCGTATTTTAATGCTCACTCCAGATTTTCCCCAAGATTGATTAATAAGAAATCTAAACACTGCCAGAGTTTCCATCTTACAATAAAAAGTGGGAAAGGACGCAATCCTTCATGTTTCTTTGGTTAAACACACCGGTAGCAGAAAGAGGGTAGGGGATAGCACATGGCCAGGTGTCAGGAGGGTCCCCTTGGCTAACCGAGTGCCTGAGGTACCGAGAGAGGATGCTGGCCCTTCCTGTGCTGACCTGGTTTACCTAAGCCCTATTGCTTTCTTCCACCTGTCACAGTTTTCCGGCAATGGCAAGCCTCCCAGGACTCCTGAGGGAGAAGGGTCTGCTTGCTCTGTTTTGTTGCCCCATCCTAAACTTGTCCAACTGGGAACCCAGCTGTGCCCCGCCCCTGCGCACAGTAGGGTTAGCTCGGAGAAAAGACTCTTTGAAGGCTTTTGTGAAATCTGGTTAACATTTCCTTGCAGTTCACCATGACCGGTGGTTGGAAAGTTTCTCTAGGCTGTAATACAGATTTTCAAAGTTAATGATAAACATATTCCTAAATTATCTTTAATTCAGCCATGCCAGTTCTCAGTGAAGCCCAGACATCCGTGGAGTCAACTGTTTACCTGAAAGGGGTTCTCCAGTACTGTCTGGAAAGCCGTTTTCTTCTCCCTAAAAACCAGAAAGCAACCTTCATTAGAATCATCCCTATTTGTGGAGACATTATCAATTTTCCAATTTAGTTACATTTCCACCAAAGCCTGGCAGGTGGTGGGGGCAGGGGTGGTGGTGATGGAGCTTAAGAACAGTATTGCTTACCTCCCTCTATGAGTTCCTGGAGGGCAGGGGCTCTTGTCTATTTGCGCCCCCCACTCCCGCCCCCCACCCCCACCCCGTGCCCAGAACAGTGCCTGACACACGATAGACACTCAACAAATGTAAGTTACATGAGTGACTCTATTTTTTAAAAAGGTATCAATGCATGAAACAATGTGCTACTGTTTTTATTCCCTACCCACTTTTTGTTGGGCTTGTTGTCAGTCTAGGTTACAATTTGTTCCCATATCTATTATACTTTTTTAATGTTTATTTATTTTTGAGAGAGAGAGAGAGAGAGAGAGAGAGCGTGAGCAGGGGAGGAGCAGAGACAGAGAGACACAGAATCAGAAGCAGGCTCCAGGTTCTGAGCTGTCAGCACAGAGCCCAATGTGGGGCTTGAACTTGCAGACTGTGAGATCATGACCTGAGCCGAAGTTGGACGCTTAACCGACTGAGCCACCCAGGCACCTATTATTTATTTTTTTTTAAATATATTTCAAAACAGCAAAGAGAAACTGTTAGAAAGCAGTGTGCAAATCTCCTGAGGATCGTGTTTCTGCCCTTCTGAGGGGGGTTCTGTTTTTACAAGCAAGGTTGTGCCATACAACATGCTACATGAAGGGATTTACCGTGACCTTGTTGGAAGGGGGTGTGTGTGTGTTTTCAATGAAGTCCACAGAGGACACCATAGTCAGTACATGTTTGTTTATGTTAACTCCATCTTCATACAATGAAAACCTGTCCCAGCGGCTAGGATTACCCCATCGCGGTCCAGAAGAAGCCACGGTGTTGGGTCAAAAACCCTGGGTTTTATTTACTCCAGCTGCATCCATAATTTATCAATGCAGGTCTCTGCATCCTCATTTGTAGATTAAGGGGGAGGATAGATTAGCTTATCTCTAAGATGCTCTACATTCTCGGTTTTGTCCTTAAAGATGTGCTAATTCCCTGGTGTCTTTTTCCTCTTAATCTTCTAAGAAGCCTTCCCCCCTCACTCCAAGCTCATAAATCTCCATGTCTCAGCAATGTAGATACAGCTGTCTAATTACGGGCCTCATTGTTTTTCCACACCAGAAGCATTCCTATGTTTTACCAGCTAGATTTTTCCCTTCAACGAATCTAAGTATTTCTTCTTCTATGTTTTTTAATGTTTATTTATTTTTGAGAAACAGAGAAAGAGTACAATTGGGGTAGAGGGGCAGACAGAGAGGGAGACACAGAATCAGAAGCAGGCTCCAGGCTCTGAGCCATCAGCACAGAGCCCGACGCGGGGCTCAAACCCATGAGCTGTGAGATCACAACCTGAGCCAAAGTCGGACGCCCAACCGACTGAGCCACCCAGGCGCCCCAGGTCTAAGTATTTCTTGCTTCTGTCTGAGTCTTGGTCCTTGCCAACGTCCTAAATGGAGTAAAAAGCACACTGCTCGCTCTATACATATGGTTTGTAAGAGTTACAGGGAGTTTTTGAAAGAACAAAACTCTGTCTCTATGCAACTTTTTTACTTTTGGGAGGCTAAAGCTCCCCAACAGCAGGCAGGGCCACCGTTCGGTGGTTCGTGCAGGGACCTGCCTTCCCACATCTGCGCGGCCGCAGCAGGACCAGGCAGGCATGTTCTTTTATCAAGAGCCATGGTTCTGCTCACCGAACTGGAAACATGCACAGGAGGAAACAGAAATGGGGCCTTCAGCCGGAGTTAAGAGGCACCAATGTTCAAACCTGTCAGCCTCCGTGGTACAGCTGAGGTCCCTGCTAAAACGTGAACTCTCTTTTAATGGGAGACTCTGTGATGGAGCATACATGACTCGGTTTCTTATCACCTGGAGAGCATTCTTACCGAACACGATGTCTGGCCAGAATTATCCCCATGACAGAGATAAGGGACATGACATGACTCAGAATTACTTGTGAAGGTTGATGGAGACAGAATAATACAAGAATATCAACGATCTCTGTTCTTGCTCTAATTATTATGTGATGCTACTTTTAGGCTAGTTTTCATTTTAAAACTTTTTTTATTTATTTTTTTAAATATTTATTTTTGAAAGAGAGAGAGAGAGAGCGTGCGCGCGCGCGCGCGCGCGCAAGTGGGGGAGGGGCAGAGAGAGGGAGACACAGAATGTGAAGTAGGCTCCAGGCTCTGAGCGTTCAGCACAGAACCCGATGTGGGGCTTGAACTCATCAACCACGAGATCATGACCTGAGCCGAAACTGGACACCTAACCGACTAAACCACCCAGGCACCCCTTTAGTTTCTTTACTTTGAGAGAGGGGGTGGGAGGGGCAGAGGGAGAATCCTAAAAAGGCTCTATACCGTCAGCACGGAGTCCGACGCATGGCTCGATCTCATGAACCGTGAGACCATGACCTGAGCTGAAATCAAGAGCCCAACGCTCAACCCACTGAGCTACCCAGGCAGCCCATGAGGTTAGTTTTCAAAGAGTGAAATCATAAAAGAGACTTATTTTTGCATTTTTTAATGGCCTTACTGAAACCACACGCATGCCTTTATTCAAACCTTCTTTACGGAGAATGTAATATGTACAAGTTCCCGTGCTGGAACCTACATGCAAAAACAAAACAAAAAAAAAAATTATCTGAACCCTTGGCCTCAAGGCCTGGCCCCAGATGTACTGGGACAGTAGAGACGTACACAAATAACCCAAATACAAGGCAGAAGGGGACAAGTTCCAATAGGGAGGTGTAGTTGAAGTCAGAGAGGAGACATTTCTTCCAACAGAAAAAACCAGAGGCAGTTTCTCTGAATCTCTGAACCAGAAATATTGAGATGAGCTTTTGCTGGGAATTTGGACAGTGGGCACTTGGAGGCAAGGGCATTTAGCCGGGGTCTTTCTGATGCAAAGGCAATGAGAGGCAATGGGATAGGAGATGGTGCTCTGAGGCTGGACTGAGGCCTGAAAGCCCATCTAAAGAGCTAGGCTCCATTTCACAGATATTGGGGGGTGGGGGGGGGGTCACTAAGGAGCTCTGGCCGGAAGCAGCTATGCTTGCCCAGGAGCACAGCAGGAAATTCCCCCTGGCCGTGCACAGCACAGGTACATGGCACTTAGGGAGCATGTAAAGGCCAGGTGGTGGTGGGGTGTGGTGGGGGAAAGCAAGATGGCCTTGGAGGTGACGACTGATGAGACCCCAGACCATCCATCTGGGAGAGGAAGGGATAAAGCTACAGCCCCTGCAGAGATACAGTCACGAGGTGAAGGGAGGTGAAATCCAGGGCAAGTTTTGAAGAGTAAGACCACAAGATGTCCCTGTGTGTTGAAGACATGGCTCTGGTCCTTGAGGGACGCCAGGGCAGGAGAGGAAAACATGGATGTTGACGGGATTATGGAAGGAGAGAGAGACGCTGGAGAGCAAGACGTGTGGTCACAAACTTGAGGAGCACTTCAACACCCACATTTCGGTGGAAGGGGAGGGAACGAGGAAGGAAAGCAGAGAAGGGAGGTCAGAGAGGAGGGAGACAGCATCAAGACCGGGAAAGGCTGGAAGCTCTGGGGGCCGTTTGGAGACGAGATTCGGTGAGGGGATGAGCGGCCATATCCTAGAACGGTTCTAGCAGAGAGGTGGGCGTGCAAGCCGGCTTCTACCAGGGGGCGGCGAGGACACAGAGGTGTCTGTGGTGCTAGCCTCCCCAGCCTTTCTATCCGCCTCACTTTCTCTTATCTTTGAGGTCCCGGCTCAGAAGTCACTTCCTCCTGGAAAGCCTTCTGCAAACTCCCAGTCTGGGTTACGTGCCTGGGGTGTTCCCACACACCCGCACGTGCCGCCCCATTGGATGGCGACACTGGGTGTGGGAGTTTGAAGTCTGGAGACTCCAGACTACCAGGCAAGGGCCCTTGTCCATGCTGTCCTGTGATTAGCACGTTTGACACAGATAATACATAGTATCTGTGCAAGGGACAGCGAGTGGGAGGGAGGAAGGAAAGAAGACACAACTATGGCATGGAGTCTGTGTTCTCCAGACCAGGGGATGAACGTTCTCCATGATGCTGTCCCTACGTCATCGTCATGCCCTCTGACTCTGCTCCTTGGCCTCATGTCCTTGGCCACCAATTCTGTGGCCTCCATCCCAGCTCTGTTGTTCTGGTCTCCCCTGGATTCCTGTCCACTTAGCCAGGGTCCGGCATCTTAGGGATGGGTTTAAAAACACCCTAGATTTGTCCATCAGCTGTGGGCCCCTGGCCAGTACTTAGCTCTGCCCTTCCTTCACCCTGTCTTGTTCTAAATTGCTGAGTATGCTGGGAAAAAGAAGGGACAAACTTCACACATTATATGATCACGTATCTGGTCTCAGCTGGGTCTCAGCTTCTCCTCGGTCATTCTTGGTCTCTCTTCCAACTGTCCCCTTAAGGCCCTACTGGGCCTTGTTCCAAACCTTTTCCAGTCCGCTGAAGGCCCCGTACCTATTTGTGCCTACTATCCCAGAAAGGGCTCGGCCGATGTATTTGCCCCCATTCTCCTTTTCTCCTATCTCCAAAGAGATGGGGTCTTTTCATCTTCAAGGCCTGACCTGTATCCTCGAATTATGGTCCTGTGCAGAGGTTTTTAAGAGTACTTACTGCAAAGGGTGGGACAGGTCTTGTCCACTTTTATATTGCCTAGCACTGACCTTAGTTACCGTGTTTCAAAAACGTTAGTTCAACTTAACTGAACCCAGAAGCGTCACAAGGTGGCCTCTCGCTACAACACGGGACTCGCCTCCAGGACCAGTTCAGCCTTGAGGAATGGTCTGAGGTAGGGAGGGGACAGAGGATCAGCTCACGGACAAGACACAGGATACAGAGGATGTGGCAAGTTCGGTGATGGTTCCGGAAGCAGCCTACGTGGAGAATTTCCAAAAGGGGACTGTGGGTTCCACGTGGATATCAGAGGGGTGTGTGATACCCGTAGGGAATGTGGGCAGATGACACCTGGGGACAGCCAGGGCCAGTACAGTCCTCAAGAGGTTGCTGATGGCAGGAATCTACTGTAAGCCCAGTTCTAGGAACTGGAGTCCAGGGTGCCGGGACGCTGTGACTTGGGCACAGAGGTCCAGGCTGTGGCATCCCTGGGACCTAGGGCTGGGACCTGAGGGAATGAATAATGTTCAGCCGCACAAGCTGTAGCTTGAGATCTCGCTGCTCCCATTAAAACTGATCCAGGAACACAGAGGACAGAGTTGTGGGTCAGAGCGGCACCAGGCTTAGCTGTGAGCAACCCAGGAAGGCAGGGGAAATGAGGCAGGGCCTTAAAGGGGTCCCAACTCCATCTCTTCCCTTGCACGTCTGCCCCTTCCCCTCCAGGGATCCTATCATACACAATTCTCCCCTGTTCTAAGCCAACCTCTGAAACCAGCCTCCTCATTCCACCCTCTTTATTCTTCCCTAATTCTTTCCAGATTTCTCAAGGACTTAATTCTGCAGAGTGCCTGCTATGCGCCACGTGCATGATGCTTTGGGTTAGCTCACTGACTCCTCCAAGCGCTTCTTAGGAGCTAAGAACTATGATTTACAAATGATAAAGAAGAGTTCTGTTCAAAGGCCTTGTTTTAATTCTGAATGAGATTTGAGCTCAAAGTACTGGTTTTGTGGGAAAGAATGGTTCCTGGGTACGGTTCGACCTGAATGCCAAAAGAGAAAAGTCTAGATAAGAAAAAAGATGGAAACAACCCGAATGACCATTGACAGATACATGGAGTAAAAAAATGTAGAATATTATTCAGCGTCAAAAAAGGCAGGAAATTCTGACCCACACGACAACACAGATGAACCTTGAGGACATTACGGTGAGCGAAATAAGCCAGACACAACGGGAAAGATGTTGTGTGAGTCTAGTTATATGAGGTACCTGGAGGAATCAAATTGAAAAGACAGAAAGTCGGGGCACCTGGGTGGCTTGGTCGGTTGAGCGTCCGACTTCGGCTCAGGTCATGATCTCACGGTCCGTGAGTTCAAGCCCCGTGTCGGGCTCTGTGCTGACAGCTCAGAGCCTGGAGCCCGTTTCAGATTCTGTGTCTCCCTCTCTCTCTGCCCCATCCCCACTTATGCTCTGTCTCTCTCTGCTCAAAAATAAATAAACGTTGAAAAGACAGAAAGTCAAATAGCGATTACCAGGAGGTGGGAGGGGGGTGAGGGTAGAATGGCAAATTAGTATTTAATGGGTATGGAGTTTCAGTTTGGGAAGATGAAAAGGTTCTGGAGATGGATGGGGGTGATGGCTGCCCAACATGAACGGACTTAAAGCCACGGAACCATATCCTTAAAAATGGTCAAGATGGTAAATATTATGTCATGTGTATTTTGCCACAATAAAAAAATTTGTTTACCCTTCTTAGGAGATTTGAAGGTACCACAAAGTTAAACACCAATGTTTTATATATTCAACTAGGCTAAAGAAAATCCCCATTTTGTTAAGCCTCCTCACTGTGAATATGGGGGGAATTAGCTTCTATTTGGGCAAAGGTGTTGACTGCTGAATTCTCTGAGCAGAGAGAAAGCTGGTGTGGTCATACTCATTTTGTACTCTGGTTATAGCTTAGAAGCTGGCAGCCCAGTTCCATCATGCTTAGGGAGCTGCAGGCACAAGGTGCTGAAGACCTGCTTCTGGAGATTTACACCTGGCGATTTCACACAGGGCTCTGGGCAGCAGAAATCCAAAGGCCAGGAACACATGTGGGGAAAACCCCACACTGTGGGGAAAACGCCAGGTCTGGTCCATCCCCCGTGGGGATGGACGGATCGGCGGGAGATGCTGACAGATTGACGGGGAAGGTACTAACTGGTACCTAGGGGCTAGTTTTCTGTGAATCATGCTCTTCTGGACTGGCGAGTTCCATCTTTAATGCCTACGCTGAGCTAATTAATGAAGAGTTCGTTCCATCTTTATTATTTCGCAAACTAGGGAAAGGATAACCGGGTGGGAAAGCACTCAACAGGCTGGTTAACCTGATGATCACCTAAGTCTGGTTGGAGGTTTCCACAAAGAGCAAAACCAAGTTATCACCGCTCAACCTGGTATCGGTAACCCAAATTACAGGCAAAGAGCCGGAAAAGAGCCGTCTTCCATGCGAATTACTTAAGTAGCTTCTTTGGGGGGAAGCAACTAATACTAAAGCTTGAGCTCTCTGCTTTAAGAAAATATTCCGGAAATGGCTTTGAAAATATGATTTTGAGGTTCCATCATGTAATGGTGAGCACTCTAGACTGTGAAAATATGATTTTGAAAGCTCAGGTGTGCAACAGTAACAGGGCTTCGATAGCATGGATTTACACGGTTCTAGACTCTCTCCTGTCACACGGCTAGTGAAACTCAAGTAGCTTTCAGTGGTGTAAATTCCCAAGACAGAGCGAGTATCTCTATAACTCTTCTTGTTTTTTTTAATTTTGTAAATGTTTATTTATTTATGAGAGAGAGAGAGAGACAGAGCACGAGTGGGGAGAGGGGCAGAGAGAGAGAGAGAGAGGGAGACACAGAATCCGAAGCAGGCTCCAGGCTCTGAGCTGTCAGCACAGAGCCCGACGCGGGGCTCGAACTCACAGACCAGGAGATCGTGACCTGAGCCGAAGTTGGATGCTTACCTGGCTGTCACTTAGGCACCCCTCTCTTCTGAATGCATTTACCGATCATCTGCTTCTACACATTAGGAATGGACTATGAATCTGCTGTTGGATTTTCTAAAACAATTTATACTCCATTCTTTTTCTGCAAGGTAGTTACTGTTATCGTAGCAACCATCTACACTTTTACTTTTTATGGAAGGATACTATACATACCTATTTATTTGGAAGTATATTCTAGAAGCCGGCCTTTAGAAAGGACCTACTTGGTGTAAGAGACCATTCTAGGCCTGGGATATGGAGACAAAGGAGCCACATCCCTGTTGCTTCGAGGTTACAACTCAGCAATGCAACAAAGACGTGAGCAAAAATACTGACACCACAAGGAATGAAAAACATGTTAGAGAGGCATAGAGGGGCGCCTGGGTGGCTCAGTCGGTTAAGCGTAAGACTTGGGCTCAGGTCATGATCTCATAGTTTGTGGGTTCGAGCCCCGCGTTGGGCTCTGTGCTGACAGCTCAGAGCCTGGGACCTGCTTCAGATTCTGTGTCTCCCTCTCTCTCTGCCCCTCCCCTGCTCATGCTCTCTCTTTCTCTCTCTCTCTCTCTCAAAAATAAACAAACATTAAAAACATTTTAAAAAAGAAAGGCATAGAGAGAATGCCAGGGGAGCACAAGGGTGGGCAAGAATCCAGGTGATACCTCAGGGAGCAGGAAAAGTTTCATTGAGTTTGAAAGAATGAAATACAGAAGAATGGGAATTTGAATGAATGCCACCCTGCTTTGCTAGGAGGAGAGCAAATCTGTGGCTCTGTGTACATTTGGTTCTTTATTCTCTTCAATGAGGGTTCTGTCCAATTACGAGCAAGACCGGCTACTTCTGGAGTTGAAGTCAGGGTCAAAGACTGGAGCAGCTGCGCCTGGGACTTGGAGGCCGGGCACACTCAGATGTAATTTCATACCCTTGCTACGGTTTCAAAGGTGAAGGGAGGAGGGGTTTTCCCCTTGTGCATGATTACTGTTCAGAAATATCACCAAGCGTTTCACAGGAGGTGATGATTTGCATGCACAAAGGCAATGGGTGTCACAGAGAGGTGGGGGGTTCCTGCCTAGTCTCACCCTCACTCCGGGCGGAGGACACACGCGATGCCAGAGCACAGACTCCTCCGAGGCTGCGAGATGAGGACGTGCATTCACAACCCCTCATTTCAGCCTATAATTTTCCTGCAGTGCATAATTACGTGTGGGCTGAAGAAAGACCACTGGATGTCAAGTGCCAGTGTATGGAAGTTTATGGGGCCTAAATGCCACCGAAATGTTTGAATGAGTGACTCCACTACTTTCTCCTTTAATTTGAAAACAAAAAACAAAAAAAACAAAAACACAAAGTAAGAAGGACAGGGGCACTCAGGTGGCTGAGCTGGTTAAGGGTCTGACTCTTGATCTCAGCTCAGGTCTTGACTGCAGGGTCCTGAGTTCAAGCCCTGCATTGGACTCCACGCCCGGTGGAGTCTATTTAAAAAAAAAAAAAAAAAAAAAAAAAAGGACCGTTCCCAACTGATAATTTTTCTTTTTTTAATGTTTATTTTTTGAAACAGAGAGAAGAGAGAGCAAGCGCGAGTGAGTGGGGGAGGGGCAGAGAAAGAGGGAGACACAGAATCCGAAGCAGGGTCCAGGCTCTGAGCTGTCTGCACAGAGCCGAATGCAGGCTCCATCCCATGGACTGTGAGATCATGACCTGAGCCGAAGTTGGACACTCAACTGACTGAGCCACCCAGGCACCCCTGACTGATAATTTTTCTTAAAAAAAAAAACCATGATTTTTGACTTTCCTATGGAGCAAAACTGATATGTGTTTAGAGAAACCTCACTTCAAATTTTGGATTTGCATCTTTTCCCAGGGTAGTGACATGGGGTATGGTCCTCTCCCGTGATGCTGGGCAGTGGCTCCCACTCCCCGCTCCTACATGACCACAAAGGTCAACAACCCACACACTGACAACCATACTGCACCCACACAGCCCTTCTGCTTTTCACTTTCAGAGCAGTATTCAATCAATTACATTCTACACTTCATTATCAAACAGGCTTTGTGTTAGATATTCTTGTCCACCTGCAGGCTAATGTAAATGTTCCGAGCACATTTAAGGTCAGCTGGGCTGAGCTATGATATTCGGTAGGTTAGGTGTAGTGATACATTTTTTACTTAAATATTTTCAGTTTACGATGGATGGGCTTATGAGGCATAACCCCATTATAAGTTGAAGAATACCTTTATTCAAATATCATATATATATATTTTTAAATTCGTAAGAGATGTGAAGCTCTTTCTCTCCAGCTCTTAGCTCATCTCTCAATCGCTCCTCCCAACCCAGAGGTCACTGGTTACAATCTGAGGCATGTCCTTCCTGATTCCTTAGTCATAGGAACCAAGACTGAGCCACTTTTTTTTAGCCTCAAACCATACTAGTCTACAACATGCTTTATTTAATGATACCTTATGGATATCTTTTCAGGTCAGTGGTCTCTCTTTTTTTTTTAATTTTAAAAAAATTTTACATGTTTATTTATTTTGAGAGAGAGAGACAGAGGGAGAGAAGGAGGGGCAGAGAGAGAGGGAGACAGAAAATCCCAAGCAGGCTCCGTGCTGTCAGCACAGAGCCCAATGTGGGACTCGAACTCATGAACTGTGAGATCATGACCCGAGCTGAAACCAAGAGTCGGACGCTTAACCAACTGAGCCACCCAGGCGCCCCTGGTCTCTTCTCTTTTTAATGGTTTTAATTATACTGTGTCAAAATACCAAAATTTACTCGACCGGTTAATTTTTTTTCTATTTCAAACACACTCTGCCTTAATTTCCGTAGGATCAAGTCCTTGAATAGTGACATTGCCCAATCAATGAGTAACAGATGCCACCAAATAGTGTTCCAAAAGTTGTATCAATCTGCATCTCAACCACGCAAACCATGCTGTACCTCGACACCCACACCAATGGGAAGTCTAAGTGAAATCCTAAGTCACTAGTGAAATTCAAAGGCATTACAGTCAATAAAGCACTGAATGATGATGAGAACAGAAGCCTTTAAGTCAAACAATTAGAGCAGATTAGAGACTGTATAATTTAATGATTAATAAACTTCTCGTGTGCTTGTTCTTAGGGAAATAACTACTTAAGTGCTAGAAAGCAGGCATTTTTGCCCTTTGGCTTCTATGTGTCTTACCAGAAATATGTTATCTTGACTTGGCCCGAAAGTAGAAATAAGTAAAAAAAAAAACAAAAAACATCAAATTAGACTACATCAAATTAGAGTGCAGATTTTCCTTGACTTACAATAGGGTTATATCCTGATAAACTCATCATAAGTTGAAAATATCCTAAATTCAAAATGTGTTCACTACCATGAATGTTCATTACCGAACATCATAGCTCAGCCCAGCCGACTTTTAATGTACTCAGAACACTTACGTTAGCCTGCAGTGGGCAAGAGCATCTAACACAAAGCCTATTTGATAATAAAGGGCTGAAGATCTCTGTAATTGAGTACTGCACTGAACGTGAAAAGCGAAGAGTGCCTGGCTGGCACAGTCGGTTAAGTCCCCAGCTATTGATTTCGGCTCAGGTCATGATCTCGTGGTTCATGAGTTTGAGCCCCGTTATCGGGCCCCACACTGACAGCACAGAGCCTGCTTAGGATTCTGTCTCCTCTCTCTCTCTCTGCCTCTACCCTGCTCACATGCTCTCTCTCTCTCCCTCCAAATAAATAAACTCAAAAAAATAAAAATAAAAAGAAAGTGAAAAACAGAAGGGCTGTGTGGGTGCAGAATGGATGTCAGTGTGTAGGTTGTTGACCCCTGTGGTCGTGTGGCCACGTGGGAGCGGAGGCTGCGGCCAGCATTAGGAGAGCGATGCGGATCCCCCGCCTGGGAAAAGATCCAACTCCGAAATTCGAAGTGCAGTCTCTATTGAATATGTATCATTTCACCACCACTGTAACATTGAAAAATTATAAGTTGGCCCATCAAAACTTGGGGACTGGCTGTACTTTGATTTTTCTTTTAAAATTTCACTTCTGAGAAGTTTACGAAAGAAAAGATCTGCAGGGACCTCAAAGGATAACTTTAGTGGGTAGCATGAATTTGTAGTGGGGACAGCAGTTTGCATTCCGTTATTTTCTCCAGCATGCAGAAACACAGAGTGCAGGTAGTCCTGGTCTACCCAAGCCCAAGGGCTTGGCCACACAGGGTCCACCAAAAATCAGCAACAGCCCGTTGAAATGCCAGACAGGTGGAGGGCTGTTGTGCGCTGAGCCTGAGGGGGGGGGGGGAGCGAGAGAGAAAAGGGTACAAGGTTGGGGGGGGAGGGACTTCAGAGTCTGAGGTGGAGTGTTTGTTTCCTGTGATGATGTGCTACGAGACAGATGGGACAAGCAGAGAGAGGCAGGTCAGTGGGAGGTCACCACGCCAGATACATAAATTTAGTCTAGAAAAAGTCAGATGATACAACTCGAGGACGTTAAGTTCTATCCTGGGAAACAGAATCAGATCCTTGTGTGTATGGGGCAGAACTGTCTAGGGAATCAAGACAAAGAAGAGATCTGCCCCTCGGAAAGACCCTAATCAAATTCACCTGGTACTACTCCCCTAATTTTAAGTTTCTAGTGGTTTGTGTATCTGCTCCCCCAATGTGGCACCCCAGGCACGTTATAGTACAGGTTAGACAGTCAACAGCAGGGACTGGGTGGGACGGTGGGTAAAGGAAGGAGGGAGGGAGCAGGGAAAGGGGGAGGTGAGGGATACATGGACTTACAGAACAGGTGCTTTCTGGTCCAGCAAAACCCACCCTCGAAATTCCTTCTCCGTCCTCTCAATGCCCAGGCAGCTGTGTATCAAGAACCACCCCCCTCCCCCCCACCCCACAGCCTGTTTCAAGAAAGTGCGGTCTAAAATTTTGGATTGGTAGATACTGGCCTCAAAGCCAAAGGGAGTCCCTCTCACCAGAGTTAAAAATAGCAAGTAGAGGCTCTAGGGAAAGTTTTCTAGTTTTCTGGAAGAGCACTGCTTCCTCATTCTCAAAACATCGTCTCAGGGACGAAGTGAGAAACTGCCAAGTACTTCCCGAAGCCAGAACTATCTGCTTGTCCCTCAAAGAACAAAGCAAAGGGCTCACCAATCTATGAGACAGGTCTTGTTGGCGCTTGAAAAGGATCGCCACGTATCACTCAGAGCAGGTAGCAGCCTGCCGGGCTGACTCAGGGAAGATACCATCAACAGCAAGTGCCGCTCGGGTCCGTTCTCTGTTATTATAACGCACGTAATTGCTTCGGGTTCGCAGATAGTCTCGCAGACCGGTTGCTCTGCCAAGGCAGTGAGGGTTTTGCCAACTACCTCCCAATACAATTTGAAGGAAAGAGCGACCTTGCCATTTACCGGTTTTATTCCAGGAGCTCTTACCCAGGCTACTCTGCCAGACGGATATCATTTAGAACTGTTGGAAAAGCCTAAAATCTCCCTAGGCGAGCGGCCCAGCGGCAACTGGTAACTGGCAGCTGTTACTGACTCAGAAATGCTGGGCATCGGGGGTGGGCAAGTGACGCTGGACAAGGTCCCAACTCCACCCCTCAATCGACTGACACCGGTTCCCTCCACTATGAAACAAAAGGAATCGCCAACAACATGATTTTTGTGGTCCCCTTCAGCTCTGAAGATGCCGAGCTGTCAATCTACACGTCTGGGCCCAAACCCACTTTCTAAGTGGTCAGGATTAGGGGGGCCTGGGTAGCTCGGTCGGTTAAACGTCCGACTCTTGATTCGGCTCAGGTCATGATCTTGCAATTCATGGGACTGAGCCCCAAACTGGGCTCTGTGCTGCCAGCTCGGAGCCTGCTTGGGATTCTCTCTCTCCCTGTCTCTATGCCTCTCCCCAGTTAGTGTGCTCTCTCTCAAAATAAATAAACAAACTTAGAAAAAAGAAATCTCTTGGGGTGCCTGGGTGGCTCCGTTGGTTAAGTGCCCGACTTTGGCTCAGATTGTGATCTCGTGGCTTGTGAGTTTGAGCCCTGCGTCGGGCTCTGTGCTGACAGCTCAGAGCCTGGAGCCTGCTTCCGATTCTGTCTCCCTCTCTCTCCGCCTCTCCCCTGCTGGTTCTTACTCTCTCTCAAATATAAATAAACATTAAAAATTAAAAAAAAGAAATCTCTGTACCTTCCTCCCAATTTTGTTGTAAACCTAAAACTGCTTTAATAATAAGGTCTTTAAAAATTAGTAAACTGTGTAAGCTTTCACAATTTTACATGATGTTTTGGTTTAATTGGTTGGAAAGAATGTAATTTCTAGTGTATTGCAAATATTGACATTTTATTTTTAGATATCTATTTTTGAGAGAGAAAGTGTGCCCAAGTGAGGAAGGGGCAGAGTGAGAGGGAGACAGAGGATCTGAAGGGGGCTCTGCGCTGAAAGCAGAGAGCCCAACGTGGGGCTCCAACTCACAAGCCATGAGATCATGACCCGAGCCGAAGTCAGATGCTAACAGGAGCTTAGGAAATAAGGCACAAGAATTAGGCGTGAGCTTCTGGGAGCTGGGAAGAAGGTAGGACCCAGAGTTGGAAGAAATGTAAGGCATGGATGGTAGGTGAGGGGTCAAGGTCACAGGGGGGAATCCCACCTAAGATAGAAAACATGTGTTGGAAATAAAAGACTTCTGTCGCTTTGGCGAATACACAAGATACAAGATTAATCAGTTTCTTGGGCTGCGACTTTAGCATCGATCGTTAATGAAGATAGTTTTCTGGATTACAAAGGTTCAGGACTTCAGTCTTGGTCATCACGTGGTACTTTGGATAATACTATCAACAAGCAAAGCTGCTGTTAGGGTTAGGGTTGGCGTAAAAACTGCGTGTGGGCCCCCTGCCCCCCATCTACTCTGGGCAACATCATGTGCAACTCTATTTTTGAGAGGCTTGTTTAACTTCAAAGAAATCACTTGGTTACTGATAGGCTTTCAACAGATAAAAACAGCATCTTCTTTGTATTTGGTGGCATTTGTCACTAGGAACTGACTTGAGGTCTTAGAACTTATTCAGCGGAAGAAGAGACTGGCAGTCTGGCCTGTTAGGTTTAGTCTGTAAATACAGATGCAAATGTAGTGTAAGGAATATACAGCCTTACATGGGGGGCTGGGGGGGTGCGGGGGAAGGATGTTCCCCACAGCAGGGTTTAGGACAGCAAAAAAACCCTGAAACAGCCTCAAGTCCCATGATAAGGAAACTCTTAAGTGACTCACGGCCAAGAATATAATATAACAGGATGTGAGATAGGATATTTTCCTAGGGTTCTTAAGAGTTTTGACTGGGGCCCCATGCTGAGGACAATGGCATGCATGCATTCCACAGAAAGGGGCCAGGGGAACCCCAAAGGATGAGCTACAAAGTGGACCAAAAGAGGTGGTGTGACAATTAACCCAACCCCACTTTCAGCCTATATAAGAGGAAGAGACTTCTTTGAAGGAACTGGCGGAAGAAGTTTCCCTTCCTCTGCCTTTAAGAGGAAGGGGCACCTCTCTGGCCCACCCACGCCAGATGAGGGGGTCTCAGGATCACCACCTGTGGGGGGTGCTTGACAGAATGGAAAGACCAGCCTCTCGCTCTTTGTGACTGAGGCGCAATACTTCTGCCACTGGGAGGCTCGAACCTGTGTATATGAGGAAGCCACAAGCTGGCCAGGGCTGTCCCTGTCCCTAATGGTGGGACAGTGGGGCAAGTTGCCCATGGCCAAGTGGATGGATGCCATCTTGAAAGCACCCTGCTCAGGTAGGAGGGGTGTGATACATCACAGGGAGAGAAGGGGCTGGGCTTGGCTGTTGGGAGGCAGATGTAAACAGTCAGCTGGGAGTGCTTTGTCCACATCAGGCCATTATATGGTGCTGAGTTCTCATTTGGGGAAGGAGAGGGGAATGACATCCCTCTTTGGGCCTCAAAATTTCAATCAGGCTTGAGCTGGAAATGAGGAGACAAGCTTGGAACAGGATGAGTGATTCAAGTACGGGATGGAGTTCATTTAGATGCAATACTAACCAGGTATTTATCGAACATCTTCCCTCAGTCTCCTGGCACGATTATACCCATTTCATAAAGGAGGAAACAGATTCCCAAAATCAGAGTGCCTACATGGCTCAAATCTTGGCTCTACACTGGGTGTTACATGTAACTGATGGATCGCTGGGTTCTACTCCTGAAACCAATACTACACTGTATGTGAACTAATTTGAATTTAAATAAATGAATTTCAGAAAAATGAAAAACAAATCTTGGCTCTACTACTCAGTAGCTGTGTGACCTTAAATTATTCAACCCTTCTGTGTCGCAGTGTGCATCTGTAAAACGGACGTAGAAATAGTACGTCCCACTGAGTCATTTGGAAGATTAAGTGAGTCTAGATAGCTGAGTGCTTAGAAGAACTCTTGGGCTTAAAAATGTTAATTATAATTATTACTCTTTTGATTACATAGCATTAACTTCTTGGAAAGGATGCTTAGGGTACTGCATTACGTGAAAGAAGGAAATCATGACATTGTACGGTGTGATTACAACCAGATACAAAATAATTACACCCATGCAAAAGAAAAAAAAGGAAATAATACTTCCCTCATCTTCTTTTCCTAAGAACGTAACTTTCGCATGGAGGGTATGTGGGAAAGCTCCGGCATTCTGCTTGGAACAGGATGTAAACAATCAGGCTGTGTGTGTTTTCTGCACGGATCAGTGGCCAGCACATACAATTTCCCGAATACTAGAGGACATGTATTCACCCACCCATTCCACTTATTAAATGTCTATGGAATATCAGAGTCCAAATAAATGCTGTAAAATACTCAACGCCAAATCACTCAATATTGTTTTGGGTTGAATTGTGCCCCCCGCCCCGCCTCCAACTCCAAATTCATATGTCAGGGTCCTAACCTCAGAATATTTTGGAGTATTTTGGAAATAAGGTCTTTATGGAGGTAATCAAGTTAAAGAGAGGTCATCAGGGTGGGCCCTCATCTAACAGGACTGGTGTTCTTATAAAAAGGGGAAATTTGGATGCCTGGTTTACCCCAGGCTTTCTCACTCTGCAACACAGAGACGTTCCCAGGACATGAAGAAACACCAGTGACGGGAGCCCACCCTAAAGCAGTCCAGCTGGCATCTCTGGGGGATGGGACCCAGGCACTGGTGCATTATAAAAGTTCTCCCAGTGATTCCTAATGTGCAGCCAGGGTCCAGAATTGTTGGGCTAAGCAGATCATAGGTGGGCACTAATGTTAGTAAGAAAATTTGTATCTGTTTTCTGCGGGCCACTAACAGGTGCTTTCCATGTTTTTAAAAAAAAATTTTTAATGTTTATTCATTTTTGAGAGAGAGAGAGAGAGAGAGAGAGAGACAGAGCACAAATGGGGGAGGGGCAGAGAGAGAGGGAGACACAATCTGAAGCGGGCTCCAGGTTCTGAGCTGTCAGCACAGAGCCCGACGCGGGGCTCGAACCCACAAACCACGAGATCATGACCTGAAACTCAACCGACTGAGCCACCCAGGTGCCCCATCACGTTTTTACATCTGTCCTTAAGGATTCTCATTACTGTCTTCAGTGCCAGATCCTACAGCAGCCACTTGAGATGCACAGGACCCCTGCCCCTCCCACGTGCACAGTCATGTCAGGCTCGTGCATTATCTAAAAATGGCCAAGAAGGGTAGGGTGGGGGGAGAATACGGCAGATGAAAGGTGACAGGTACATTTGTGACTAATCTCACAACACCTTCCACTGCCGATTTATGTTACCATAAACTAAAATTATTCATCTATCAACGCTGCCATAGAATGGGTGAATCTAACCAGTGGCCAGATGCTATCCCTCCTATCCAGTGGTTTTGTTTGCAGGGGAGGAAGTGGGAGACATCAGAATCACCTACTGGGCTTGTAGGGGCACCTGGGTGGCTCAGTCGGTCAAGCTTAGGGTTCTTGATTTTAGCTCAGGTCATGATCTCACGGTTCCTGAGTTCCAGCCCCGAGTCAGGCTCGTGCCAACATTGCACAGCCTGCTTGGAATTCTCTCTCTCTTCCTCTCTCTCTGCCCCTCCCCCACGTCTCTTTCTCTCTCTCTCTCAAAATTAAATAAACATTTGAAAGAATTAAAAGTTAAAAACAAAAAAAAGAATCACCTATGGGGCTTTTAGAATCTACTCCTGGGTTTAGGAAGGTTCTGCCCTCCCTTTTCCTGTTCTGGAAGCTCAGAGCTCCTACAACAGTCCCTCCTCTCTACCCAGCCTGCCTCTCTTCTGAAACATGGCCAGTAGGGTGGTCTCACTAATGCCTCTCTACCCCTGTTCCCCCCAGAAAACAGCACTAACCCCGCACAGGAGAGAGTTCTGGAAAACTCTGAGGGGCCAGTCTCAAGATGCGTGCCTGATTAAACCCCTGAGGTCAATGCCTCAAGCCGTGTTTGTCCCTTGCGTGTCCTGCCAGCTCAGCTCCTCTGTGGGTTTCTGGAGGGAGGAACCTGGCCTTGTGGGTCCCGTGCAAGCCACATTGCCACACCAGGGCCTGTGCGGCCCTGTGTGGGCCCAGGGCCTGTGCTGGTACCTGAGCCAGCACAGCTCTTGATTTCTGGGGACTCTCCCCACCTTCTGCCTTGACTGGTTTTTTTTAGAACATGTTCCAAAGATACGTCATTTGCTCTGGTACCCTTAACACAGCAAGCTTGTGTCTACTTTCCTATTACAAATGGCAACTCCTACCGTGTGGGGCTCCCTCCCCCCTTCTCCTGCTTCATTTCTCTCCAAAGCACTATTGCCAGTAATAACAGACTTCATTGTCCTATTTGTTCCTGGTCAGTCTGACTTATGAATCGCACACCCGTAAAGCATTTATGATGTGCTTGATGACATTTTTAAGAGCTTAAAAAAGATCAACCGGTATCCTTACAAAGAGGGGGCATTTGTGCACAGAGACAGAGGAAACACGAGGTGAAGACACAGGGAAAAGACAGCCATCAACAAGCAAGGACAGAGGCTAGGACGGAGCCTGCCCCCGGCGCCCTCAAAAGGAACGGGCCCTGCCCACACCTTGATCTCAGACTTACGGGCTCCAGAGCTGGGACACCATGCATTTCTGTTACTGAAGCCACCCCCGCTGTGGTACTTTGCAACAGCAGCCCCAGACATCAACACGGATGTTCGGAATGCTACCCTCTCCTCTTCATTCCCCCTTCCACGTCCTGTACCTAAGCCCTTGGGATCGCATTCCCGGGTGAGCCAAAGAACCTTGGTGTTTGCTCCTAGCCATTCCCTGGACCAGCTACCGCTAGGATGACTTGGCTAAAGCTCTGTTCTTATGCCATCACTCTACAGGGAGACTCTTTCAGGAAGCTCCCCTGTCTGGGAGACGGAGACCGTGCTCCCACCCTGGCGCTCCAGGACTTGGCCCGGAGCAGCACTTCCCAGAGAGGAGCTGAGAGGAAACGCTGGATGCAGGGGTAACAGGCATGCTGAGGAGGTGCGGGAAACAAGGCTTTCTCTGTTCAGACAAGTCTGCCTCCCTGTCAAATGAACTCAGCCATCTCCTCTCTCTTTTCCCTTACAGATATGTGCTGAGATTGTCCAAGAATCCAAGGGAGAGTTTCTCAGCTTACCTGCCTATGGAGCCTCTGTTCTGGGAGCATCCATAAACATTCCTACTCAGCTTTCCAGGCCAGAGATTTCAAATGCTAATTCTGAGTGTAGCTCTAAGCAGTCACCATTGTATCCCCACACCTAAGAGAGTAGTGGTATCAAATACTTGAAGGATGGATGGATGGATGGATGGATGGATGGATGGATGGATGGATGACTGGGTGGGTGGGTGGGTGGGTGGATGGATGGATGGGTGGGTGGATGGGCGGGTGGGTGACTGGGTGGGTAGGTGGGTGGGTGGATGGATGGATGGATGGATGGATGGATGGATGGGTGACTGGGTGGGTAGGTGGATGGATGGGTGGGTGGGTGGGTGGATGGATGGATGGGTGACTGGGTGGGTAGGTGGATGGATGGGTGGGTGGGTGGGTGGATGGATGGGTGGGTGGGTGGGTGGGTGGGTGGATGGATGGATGGGTGACTGGGTGGGTAGGTGGATGGATGGGTGGGTGGGTGGGTGGATGGATGGGTGGGTGGGTGGGTGGGTGGATGGGTGACTGGGTGGGTGGGTGGGTGGATGGATGGATAGATGGGTGGGTGACTGGGTGGGTGAGTGGGTGGGTGGGTAGATGGATGGATGGATGGGTGGGTGACTGGGTGGGTGGATGGATGGATGAATGGATGGGTGGATGGCTGGCTGGCTGGCTGGCTGGCTGGCTGGATGGCTAAGTGGGTGGATGGATGTGGCATCATCTAACCTCTTGCAATCCATTTCTTATTTATCAAACACCACCATGCTACTGCCTTGTTCATGATGGCCTGTGGCCTCCCTGCTGTATGGAAAGAATAAACCCTTTAACCCCGTAATCTCTTTGCTAGATTTCCTTCCTTCCTGCTCCATTCAAGTGTTGCCATTCAAGACCCAACTCAAATCTGGCATCAGCTATCTCAGCTTCTAGAGTCTTTATGTATAAAAAGAATGTTTGTGGGGCATCTGGTTGACTCAGTCGGTTGAGCTTTGGACTCTTGATTTCAGCTCAGGTCATGATCCCAGGGTGGTAGGATCATGCCCCTCATCATGTTCTGTGCTGAGCATGGAGCCTGCTTGGGATTCTCTCTCTCCCTCTGCCCCTCTCCCCTGATCAAGTGCACATGCTCTCTCTCTCTCTCTCTCTCTCTCAAAATAAATATTTTTTTAAAAAAATATTCTGTCTCTCTTCCCCTCTGCCCCTCTCCCCCGCTTTCGCTAACTCTCTAAAACAACAACAACAACAAACATTAAAAAGAATGTCTGTATCTTTACCTATCTCGCCTTTTTGGCCTATGAAAGAGCCGAGGTTCTTACTTTTAAAATGTTAACTCATCTATCCGTGCCTCTATTTATCGAACACCTGTGTGCCTACACCTTATCTTCCCTACCAGATAACACATTCCTTGAGGGAAATCAATGTGTTGCATGTTCCCCACAGAACATTTTCAACCGTATTATCAATAAGTATTTGCTAAGAACGTTAATCCTCTCTACCTTCCACAGGGAAAACAAATCCCACTAATTATTACACTTCTCCTCCTCCTGGTTTTAATCTCTCTGCTCCTCGATAATACCTTATCCTTTAAAATCTGAGGTTTCCCATCTTGAGAAAAAAGAAGCCTTTTTTCCCCATATTTTCTAACACTCTCCAACAAGAATTTACTATTTTTACTTGCCACCTTAAGGAATTTGACAGGACTGCATGAACTTTCTTGTCACCTGCTCACTCTTTAAGACTGGCAATCACGTTTTTGTCCCGATGACCAGTTTCTGCTTCTGAGCTCTTTTCTTCCGCTGGCCTCTAAAGTGAGGTGTTCCACAACTTCCACCCTTGGCTCCTCTCTTTGCTTTTCTACAAGGACTCTCTCCTCGGCAGTCTTGTCCGCTCCTGAGGCTTCAACTGTAATGTCCTGATGCACGAGTCCTAAATCAGTACCTAGTGCTGCGTTTTCTAGCACTTACCAGGCATTGCCACAAATCTCACATACCCCTCACTCTACAAACGTTTATCTCCTTTTTCCCCAACCCACAAGCGGAACTTAATCCCAGCAACACATGAATCTTAACTTCTATCCGAATTCTCTATTTACATTCTTGGTAGAAACATCTCCCAGTCACAGGCTTAAAATTTACCCCCATCTTCTCTCCAGTCCCCCTGGGGTCCCGTATGGTCATATGGCCACGACTTACAACCCCCAATAATTTCTATCAACCTGTGTCTGGCATTCAAGGCTCTGGGGCCCTGGCTCCAACATAACCCTCAGTCTTATCACCTAGGATCTCCTAATACTTCAGCTCCAGACAAAGTGTTCGTCAGGGGCTCTTTTGTCAGAGCACTGACATATACCATTCCTCATAGCAGGGGGAGGCCCTTGCCCTGCCCTCAGGGGGCACACATCCTAGACACACATCCTAGAATCTACTTCTGTGTTAGAGATGGTCATACCATGGACCCATTCAAACTGATGGCAAAGCCATGTAGCAAACTGGATAAAATGTTTGTGAAATGGGGGCGCCTGGGTGGTTCAGTTGGTTGAGTGTCCAACTTCGGCTCAGGTCATGATCTCACGGTTCGTGAGTTCGAGCCCCGCATCACGCAGACAGTGTGGAGCCTGCTTGGCATTCTCTCTCCCTCCCCACCACCCCTCTCTCTCAAAATAAATGAATAAACTTAAAAAATGTTTGTGAGATAACATTACATAAGAAAAGCAAATCTCACTGACAGTTTTGACAATTATTCATATAAAAAAATGTACAAGGGAATACATCCAAATGTCAAACAATGGTTATATCAGAGCAGTGGAATTGTGAATGAGTTTTTTCATTTTTCTACATTCTAAATTTTACTTAGTGTGGTTTTTAAAATACATTTTTATTTTAGAATAGTTTTGGAATTACATATAACTTGAGAAGATGGTAAAGACAGGCCCTATATGCCCTACATTCAATTTCCTTTATTATTAACATTGCATGTTAGCATGATACTTTCATCACAGCTAAATAAATGAGTACTTTCACATGGTTTCTAAAACTTAAAGAAAAAAGAAAGAAAAAGAAAGAAAGAAATAGGAAGAAAGAAAGAAAGAAAAATAAACTCTTTAGTTTGGTAAAACCAAATAACATAGAGGAAAATGTCATTCTTTCCATAACCTCGAACTCCAAGTTAGCATCCTGATATTTATTATTTTTATTATTACTTCAGGCTCCTCTTGGCATGGATATCGTTGGTTATAAACTGGAACAAATTTTGCTTTAACTATCATTTGCTATATGTTTGTGCAGGTAGTTAAAGTAGTTGAAACTTTATTGTTTCATAAAGGTTCTGGGGAATGTTTTCTTGAACATAAAGTTCCATGGATATTAAAAAAAATTTTTTTTACATTTATTTATTTTTTGAGAGAGAGAGACAGAAAGAACGTGAGCAGAGGAGGGGCAGAGAGAGAGGGAGACACAGAATGGGAAGCAGCCTCCAGGCTCTAAGCTGTCAGCAAAGAGCCCAACACGGGGCTCGAACTCACAAGCCTTTGAGCCATGAGATCATGACCTGAGCCGAAGTCAGCCGCTCAACTGACTGAGCCACCCATGTGCCCCTCGTTCCATGGAAAATTTGAAACCCTGCGAAGCATCCCCACATCCAGAATCTAATGTTGTGTGCACGCTGCTTCTCCAGCAAATCCGTAAGCCCTGCTGCGGTCTTCCCTTGTCCGTTCCCCTCCCACTTTTTCTTACACCCAAGAACACCCAGTCCAGATCTGGGCTCCAAGTGTGTGCTCAGCAAATGCAACTTTTGATAAACTGAAGTAGTAGGACGGGATCTAGTAGATAGGGTATTGATTTTAAGTTCCTAAAATAAAGGATTCTTTATTACGAAACTTTGTCTGAGATGTCAGAGTTTGATCTTGCGTACCAGGACACTACAGCGTTTTCCCTCTGCATCATTCAAAGGAGGCACTCTTGCTAGAGTGAGTTTTAGTCTTAAAATGATAAAAATCACGAACATATCAAGTGTTAAATATTCTAAAGAGCACATTTTCAGCTTGCCTTTAATGTCTGAGCTCTAGAGGGGTGCCTGGGTGGCTCAGTCAGTTGAGCGTCCCACTACGGCTCAGGTCATGATCTTGCAGTCTGTGAGTTCGAGCCCCTCGTCGGGCTCTGTGCTGACAGCTCAGAGCCTGGAGCCTGCTTCGGATTCTGTGTCTCCCTCTCTCTCTGCCCCTCCCCCGCTCGTGCTCTGTCTCTCTCTGTCTCTCTCAAAAAATGAATAAACATTAAAAAAAATTTAAAGTCTGAGCTCTAGAAAATGGACTGTGGGGGTTTTTGTTTGTTTTTTTTAAATGTTTCTCCCCTAGTGAGTTTCCTTTGTTCTGTCTGCCAAGTTGGTTTCAAAGAATCCTTCTGGATATCTAGCAGTTAGAACAAATCCTATAGATTACGCAAAGAAATAACTAACTGAAGCAGCAAGGTAGTGTCCTACTTTTCACAGGAATAGAAGACATTCTCTTTTAAAACGGAACTGAAAAAAAAAACCTCAAATAGGTTTCTTCCCGTTTTATTTGTTGATAAATCTATTTTTCATCTTTTTTAAAATTTTTTTAATTTTTATTTTTTCATCTTTTAGTATTGTTTTTACTTCAAACAGCCAGATCTATGACACTAAAATTAAAAAAAAAAATTATTGAACAGCGTCCTAAGGTATATTCGGTACCTAATCTTAACTGGTTTTGGAAAATCCCTAAAATCAAGCTAAACAAACAACATTCTTGTATCTTCGTGGGAGTCTGTATCATGTTACAAAACGTGTGAGGAGCAAAACTTTGCCAAACAAATTAAGGAGTGCAAGAAAAGAAAATTTCACAGTTTGGGTTTACTAAAGTTGTTTAAAGGCAGTCAGTGCCAAAATCAATCCTTAGATTGTAATTCCAAGGAAACTGCTGAGGATTAATTAATAAGAATGTGAGGGGGCCCGGGTGGCTCAGTCGGTTAAGTGTCCGACTTCAGCTCAGGTCGTGATCTCACAGTTCATGAGTTCGAGTCTGGCATAGGCCTCTGTGCTGACAGCTCAGAGCCCGGAGCCTGCTTCGATTCTGTCTCCCTCTCTCTCTGCCCCTCCCCCACTCACACTCTGTCTCTTTCTCTCCTTCAAAAATAAACATTTAAAAAGTACAAAAAAATAAGTAAGTATATGATATTCACAGTGGGTGACTGAAAAGCCCCAAACCAGAGTTAAAAGCAGCATCACTGACAACTTTCAAGAGAGATGTATACAACTAAAATTGACTGTTTTATCAACTACTGTGTAACTTTGCTTTATTGCAAAAGTGATTTGACTCTCCAGGAGTATCACTATTAATAAGTTATGACAGACTGATGTTTGACAAGCAAGCCTAAACAAAACCTCCAATTTGTCTTGCTAAAAATTAACTTGGTGTTATGGAACGGGCAGGACCGAACCAGTCCATCGTGAGGCAAGACAGGCTTTTTGAGACATTTGACACTCTAAATATAGTTCAGCAGATGTGAAGCATTATGCAATTTGGCTAATAAGCTCCGAGCGAGTGGAAAGAAATGGACTGGACAGTACCAGAAGTGACTGAAACACACGGTGACCCAAGGAAGCTTCTGGAAGGAGGTACCTCAAAAGGTGAACAATGGAATGACAGGCAATTCTCAATTTTGGGGGTACATTTTTGTCCTATCTGGAGTCTAAAAGAACATTCTTTTACAATCAGAAAACAACACATGGATTTGCTTTTTGGAAAAAGACAATAAAAATGATGTGAGGTTTGACTTCTCATATCTGAGAAAAGTTTTATAAAAGCATTACAAAAATGGCATAGGACTATCCAGTTTTGTTGCGGCTTAATAAACATTGATGGTCTGTGTTTAGCATATAGATACATATTCATTTCAAAGGACGGATTAAAGGTACCATAGTTACTGAAAGCAACAGACGTTTTGTCAATATCCCATACAACTGGGATGCTTCAAGATCATTTCCAGACTTATTTTATTACCTAGAAATCCTCTTCCTTATTTTCAAAGCTCTGGGAGAGAATCTCTAAGACCTTCCAGTTGGATTAGCAGGTACCTAAGGGTGAAAATAGAAGCAAAATGATTCTTACCTCATGTGGTGCATCAGAATTTGTTGGGCCGTTCAAAGTAATTGGATCACATTCCTCAGCTGGGGGGGAAAAGAGACAAAGCTTGATAAAGAAAGGGCACGCTCTGCCGTGTGAGGCCTGCGATTGGGACTCAGTGCTATGTGCTGCTTTGACATCTGGTAAAATCGGGAGGACCTCGGTTCTCCTGCCCTCTCTGCTTCTAGGCATAACGCCCCAGGCTCCCCGCCACTGCCTGCGAGGGCACCAGGTGAGGGCACCAGGCACGGTTCCCACTTACCCGAGTACTGAGTTTCAGTTCCCCGCCAGCCCACTGAATTACTCAGACGAGCCGTCCCTGGCGAACCAGGGACGCTACCTCCTCTTGCTACTACTACCCTTACCACCTACAGCTGCTGGTGGCTGGTGCCCTCTGTTCCCGTGGGCAGCCTCGTGGGATGTGACCCTGCGGGGCTTGAGGTGTCCCCCTCCCCCAGGCTGTGAGCACAAGTGACTCACGTCAACCTCATCTGTCCAGCGTCAGGCATGTAACCCCTGGGCAGGATCCCTCCCGCACTGCTGGGGTGAACAGGAGGGGATCAAAGCAGCTGGCCTCGTGAATTGCATGCCCCAACCGCCATGGAAGACACTTTGTCAGATGTAACTAACTTCCCCGCCACAGTTGAGGCTGCCTGGGGCTGGCCGACTTGCACTCTGGCCTACGCAGCACTGTGTGTCGTCTTTGTTCAGTGTTTGTCCTCTCTTCCCACCTAAAATGTCCCCGTCCCCAAGGTGAAAACTGTTATTGACTATGCCCCAGTGTGATGTGCTGTTGGGTTCGACTGATGTCTGGTGGGTCAGCTCTGAGCATCCCATCCATAAGCCAGTGCGCCTGGGCCCCGCGCAGCCGCTTACAGGAGCCAAAGGACCGATCCTGCAGTCATGGGCCCGCTGGTCCATACCAGACCCATAAGCAATACGACCTTCCTGGAGGTGGACCCAACCCCAAGCAGATTGACTGGCATTCCCTGGAGGAAGAGATGGCTCCCTACGAGGTGGGCCGTCAGCCTCCCAAGCCTCTCCCCGTCAACACTCAGAAAGTCTGCACCATGAACGATCGGAGACAGAAAGTGAGTGCTGACCCTTTATACAGGTAGAAGTAGAAATACTCCCAGGGAATCTGGGAGAAAGCCCCAGAAAACCAAGAAAAGGCAGGGCCATAGCAGAGCTCAGTTCCAGCCCATTGCCTGCTGGGCTGCTCGGCCACCTCTGCCTGGCTGCAAGGAACATCCTGATCCTCGGAGTTATCGGGGAAACCCGTGGTACCCCCGGGGCACGGCACGGGGTTAGTTCGACCCTGACGCAAGCCCGGGGTCCTGAAACATATGAAAGCAACCGCTGCCCAGGGAAGGCCCCAACCCCGCGGTACTGATTTGAGGCTCTGTGGAGGCGGAAATGCAGAAATACGAGCGGGGTGGAGGATTCCCCCACCTACCTGCACCCAGAGTTTATCCAGTGACGCAAAAAGAAAAGGGGACGGGAAATGAAAGAAAGAAACTGGACAGAAAATGGAAAGAAACTGGACACCGGGGAGGAGATGAAAGGAAAAAAAGGACTGCAAGCAGAGGTCCACAGTTTGACCCAATGGGAAATCCAACATTTACTGAAATAATTTACATAGCCAACCAGTAAACGAGTGCTGGATACCCCTGTGCCTGACAATGTCGGTTCTGAATCCGCTTTAATACCTGCTGAAATGCACCAACCCTCAGGGACTTAATCAGTCCCGGGGCTCCAATTACAGTTACACCTGGAGCTGCCACTAAATGTAAACACGAGGTCCCCACGTAACCCTAGAGAGTTCTGGAACGTGAAACAGGAGACAAATAGGCATGACTCACCCTAACCAAAAGAACTATTGTTTTGCCTCATTTTCCCATGGTCACAGCACCCATTGCCTTAGATTATCCCATGTGGGCATGGTGGCTCTGACTCAACAAATTACTATTAAATTAAATCTTTACAGTTAGAAGTTGATTTGAACGAAATGGGACCCTACAGACCTCTCAGTGCAAGCACCTAATATGGCCCGATGTAAATTAAACAGGACCTTCAAAGATCAAAACTTACTATGTAAGACCTGATTTGAGTGAAGGGTGAATTAACTGCTGCCTCTCCAATTAACAGCTGAATTTGGCCTGTTCTTAAACCCGAAAGGCAATGAACAGTGTCTCACAGGACATTACTGCAGCCTTAATGTGGTGGCCCCATCCATTAAGGCACCAGACCCAATGCCCAGTATTTTTTAAATTACTGACTCCATCCCATCAGCCACTAATAAATATCTGGCTATTACCAATTGGGCTAATATGTTCTGCTCAGTGTCTATTTGAGCAACCTCTCAGGTGCCATGTGCCTTCATCGCCAAAGGCAGTCGTACATGGTGACCGGGCTCCGTGTGGGGGACCTAACAGCGTTGCCCTAGCACACGGTCTTTGCAGGCAAGATCTTAACTGCACCCAACCTTCTCCAGGATCGTGGGTATGCCAACATGGATGACATCCTCCTCCAAGGATATCCATTTGACATTCATCCAAGCCACACAACACCCATAAAAGAGCTCACAGAAAGGGAACAGGACACTGACCCCCACACAGCGTGCGGTCCTACCACCTTGGTTAAATTCCTGAGAATCTGTTGGTAAGTTAAGGGCTGCTCCATCTCTGACATGGTCAATAAAGAGTTAAAAAAACAGGGGCGCCTGGGTGGCTCAGTCTGTTGAGCATCTGACTTCAGCTCATGTCATGATCTCACGGTTCATGAGCTCGAGCCCTATGTCCGGCTCTGTGCAGACAGCTCAGAGCCTGGAGCTGCTGCAGACTCTGTGTCTCCCTCTCTCTCTGCTCCTCCTTCATTCATGCTCTGCCTCTGTCTCTCAAAAATAAATAAATGCTAAAGAAAAACTTTTTTAAGTGTTATGAAAATAAAAAAACAAAAAAACATTAAGGGACACCTGGGTGGCTCAGCTGGTTGAACCTCTGACTCTTGATTTTGGCTCAGGTCATGGTCCCAGGGTCACAGGATCTAGCCCTTCGTCAGGATCTGTGCTGAGTGTGGAGCCTGCTTGGGACACTCTCATTCTTTCCCTCTCACCACCCCGCCCATCCCCTGCTCGTTCTCTCTCTCTCTGAAATAAAATAAAAAATAAAAAACAAAGAGTTATGGACCCTCTCAGTACTTACTACAAGTTAATACAAGTCCAACATCTTCTAGTTTGGGGGGAGTTCTGGAGGCAATGTATTCCTCATTTCCATAGTTTATTTGTTCTCACTGACACACTTACTTGTAAAGTGCTTCACTGTAAATCTGGCTCCAACAAAAGCCTACAACACGCATTCTCTGAGACCCCTTCACCATAAGGGTTTAAACAACCTCCTCATATTCTTCCTGAAGTCTCTGGACCACCCATGACCACCATATGCTGTCTACGTGCTTCTGATGCATGAAACTGCCCTGCTAGACCCTTCTCTCCATACACCACTAGGGCAGCGACTGCTGGCTGCACACTGGGCTCTTCTGGAAACAGAGGCTCTCACTGACCCTGCACCTGTGAGCCTTCATACCCTGCTGCCTATTATGCCTTGAGTCACAGAAGCAGCTCCGTACAAGCTCGACATGGCTACTGAGACTTTACTGCTACTGAGTGGAGACAAATGTGGGCCTTCTGGCATGTTCCACCCATAGGAGGGCATGGTCTCCACTATCCTCAGGCTCTTGCCAGATGCCATGGTGCTGGAAGAAGTCACCCTTCTGACATTCCTGGTAACCTGGGGAGCCCCTTCAGATCCACTGAGCGAACAACAGTGGGAATTTGTAGATTTTACAGGTGATATCACCACCATCATACATGATGGAGTTCATGGATAGTTATGCTTTCTAGCCCTCAGTCAATACGTCCCTGATAAAAGACTGACAAACTTCAGGTGGTCATCTTAGTGCTGGATGCCCTGGCCAACAAGTGGCCCCATCGGCACTTTTTTTTTTAAAATACAAACTCTTGGACCACTGCCCAAGACTTGCCCACTCTGGGACAGAAGTCTGGGAATCTCTTGCCTCACCTATGAAGAGAATGTAAATCAAGGTAACAGATATCTCTGCACATAGTCAGGCCACAATGTAAGGCCTCACTAGAATATTCTCTATCCCCTTTGGAGTTCCAGACGTTACTGCTAGTGACCAAGACATTCATTTCACTTCTCAGAACACAATGCCCGGCTCTAAAAGAAGCCACTCAACCGAATTTCCATCTACTCTCTAGGCAACAGGTTAAATCGAAAGGGAGGATGAGCTCCTCACAGAATTCCTATTTTATAGAACAAATAGAGCTCTTGCCTTGGGTCACTATTGCCACAGGCATTGGTTATCTAAAAAAAAATTTTTTTTTAAATATTCATTTATTTTTGAGAGAGAGACAGAGACCAAGTGGGGAAGGGACAGAGAAGGAGGGAGACACAGAATCCGAAGCAGCTCCAGGCTCCGAGCTGTCAGCACAGAGCCTGACGCGGAGCTTGAACCCACGAATCACGAGATCGTGACCTGAGCCGAAGTCGGACGCTTAACCGACTGTGCCACCCAGGCGCCCCGGCATTGGTTATCTAAATTCATGCCCTCACTATACCAGTGCCATACCACATGGCCCACCCTCTCCTGGTCCAGTGTCTGGTGTGCTTTTTAGGGAGGCCCTTCCCTACCCTCTAAGTCCCAATCATCACTAAGATTTAAATTGAAGTCAAGGTTATCATGGAGTCAATTGTGGTATAAGATCCAAGACGAAGGCTCAATACTAGCACTGCCTTGACATCTGGTAAAAATCAGGAGGGCCTCAAATGGCCGAGGTGCAAAGCTTTCCACACGCTGCCCCGTGATCGGCCCCTGAGCCGAGCACCAGGCACGGTTCCTACTTACCCCCGAGTACGGAGTTTCAGTTCCCCGCCAGCCCGCTGAATTACTCAGATGAGCCGATCACATCCTCCCTGGGGAACCAGGGACGCTACCTCCTCTCGCTACTACCACCCTTACCACCTACAGCCCCCGGTGGCTCACTCTGTTCCCAAGGGCAGCCCCGTGGGATGTGACCCTGCGTGGCTTGCGGTGTCCCCCTCCCGCAGGCTGTAAGTACAAGTGACTCATGTCAATCTCATCTGTCCGGTGTCAGGCAGGCGTGGCCATCCCCATAACCCTAGGGCAGGATGCCCCCCCTTCCCCAGGGGGTGAGTAGGAGGCACTCCGGACACATTTCCCTCTGCTTCACATCACAACAAATTCCTCTGTGCTCATTGATCTGTCTGACATTTTACCAAGCCTTTCAGATTAGCAGAGTGGGATTTTACTTGTCTTGATAGGTCACCCTCCTAAAAGCCAAAGCTATGGCAGCTCTCTTGTCTAAGTGGCCACGGCCAGCGCACGTCAAAGGCACCTGACATGCGTGTGAAGCGTGTTAACACCTTTCAAAGAATTCACTTTGGAAAGGAACCTCCATGCTTAGGGTTGTCTGACACAGGTGTTGGCTTCACAGCTCCCCGAGGGTGGTGATGATGGCACTGTGTGACAAACTGATTCGGGTCCATCGGATTTTAATCTGTGCGGAATTCCTTCCTGCACGCTAAACTTGAAAGTTGACAGAAATACAGAACGTTATGAAGGAAAGGTTTATGTCGATTTTGAGAGGTGTAAAGCTTTAAGTAAAGAATCAGTTATCAGGGTCCAACAGCTAAGACTGAATGAGGGATTGATTGAGTCATCTCTTTTCCACATTAACATTCATTCACCTGTTGAGCGCTGGGCTGTTGGGTTTGTTCAAACAAGGTGCTACTACGTTCACTGCTCCTGTACAATTCCCGCTAAAGGACAATCTTTCCCATTAACAGAATTATCTGAGAAATTTATTTATTTATTTATTTACTTACAGATTTTTTTAAAAATTTTTTTTTTTAACATTTATTTATTTCTGAGACAGAGAGAGAGCATGCACAGGGGAGGGTCAGAGAAAGAGGGAGACACAGAATCTGAAACAGGCTCCAGGCTCTGAGCTGTCAGCACAGAGCCTGACGCGGGGCTCGAACCCACGGGCCGCGAGATCATGACCTGAGCCAAAGTCGGACGCTTAACCGACTGAGCCACCCAGGCGCCCGTACTTCTAGATTTTTAAAAATAAATGTTTCTTCATTTTTGAGAGAGACAGCATGAATGGGGGAGGGGCAGAGAGAAAGAGGGAGACGGGATCTGAAGCAGGCTCCCGGCTCTGCACTGACAGTAGGGATCCCCACACCGGGCGCAAACTCAAGGAACCATGAGATCGTGACCTGAGCTGAAGCTGGATGCTCAACTGACTGAGCTACCCAGGGGCCCCTCTCTGAGAAATTTAAACTAAAAGCATGGTTTTTTACTAAGATTCTAGATGGTATCTTTCAAAAGGAGAGCAGTAGAGATCTTGCCTTGGCTTGAGTTCCTGAGTATAGTCCCCAGCATTCTGGCATCTGAATGAAGTACCTCTGGGGCTTATTAACAATGCAGATTCCTGGGCTCCACACCAGACTTCCTTAACTGGAATCTCAGGGGCCCCAAGGGTCTGACATTCCACAGGCGCCCCACAGAATTCTCATGCACACTCCAGCCGAAAGTCACGGAAACGTGATTTCAGTCACACGGATCCTCGGAATGGCTAGTGTCATAACTGCCAACTCAGCGTTTGTGCAAAAACATGGTTGCTCCCCCAGCAGGATGACACCTTGAACTTAAGTAGTTACTTTTGTGAAGTGGTGCACCCCAGACATTCTCGTGGTCATTATCTCTCTCCTCTCTGCCCTCCACACCAGAAAAATAAAATTTGCGGGGTGGTCACCTTTGCATTCAAATCATACGCTGGGGGAGAGGGGTTGATTTGGGCATGTGTTGTAACAGGAGGTTCCCAAGAGAGTCCCAGTCCAGGTTGAGTGGGAGGGAATGAATTTATGGATTAAGCAGGACCAGCGCACAGAAACTCATGCAGGCAGTCGGGGTGTTTAGTTTCCTGTTAGAACAAGGAGGCTTATCGGCAAAATGCTGTCAATCTAATGAGGAGAGAAATCATATAAAATACAGCGTATTGGCTTGCTAGTTTTAAGGCAAACATTTTTTTTTTTTTTTTAACGCTTATTTGAGAGAGAGCACATCGGGAGAGAGGGCAGGGAGGGGCAGAGAGAGAGGGAGAGAGAGAGAGAATCCCAAGCAGGCTCTGCCCTGTCAGTGTAGAACCAGACCCTGGGCTCGAGCTCACAAACCCCAGATCACGACCTGGGCCGAAATCAAGAGTTGGACAACTTTGGGGCGCCTGGGTGGCGCAGTCGGTTAAGCGTCCGACTTCAGCCAGGTCACGATCTCGCGGTCCGGGAGTTCGAGCCCCGCGTCGGGCTCTGGGCTGATGGCTCAGAGCCTGGAGCCTGTTTCCGATGCTGTGTCTCCCTCTCTCTCTGCCCCTCCCCCATTCATGCTCTGTCTCTCTCTGTCCCCAAAATAAATAAACGTTGAAAAAAAAAAAAAAAAGAGTTGGACAACTTAACCGACTGAGCCACCCAGGTGCTGCTAGGGCAAACATTTTTACTTCTGATTTTAGTGAATTCTCTCATATCTGTTTATTTTTTCCTGATGTTTTCAAGTGGAACCACTGCTTCTACATTTAGTTAACAAATTGTTCTAAAAGGTCCCCAAATATCATCTACGCTTTTGTTCAAATTCCTCAAATTCAGTAACAATAGAATGAGTTTGCTTTACTTCTCTTTAGCTTAAAATTCACCATGAAATATTTTGAGTAAGAGAGAAGAGCAGTAATACTAGAGAAAAAAGATGATAAAAGCTTGACTGATTTGTGATGTATTTATGTGCAATTTCCCCTCACTGGGAATAGTGGTTCAAAAATCAGAATTCTTGGGGCGCCTGGGTGGCGCAGTCGGTTAAGCGTCCGACTTCAGCCAGGTCACGATCTCGCGGTCCATGAGTTCGAGCCCCGCGTCGGGCTCTGGGCTGATGGCTCAGAGCCTGGAGCCTGTTTCCGGTTCTGTGTCTCCCTCTCTCTCTGCTCCTCCCCCATTCATGCTCTGTCTCTCTCTGTCTCAAAAATAAATAAACGTTGAAAAAAAAAAAACAAAAAAAACCAAAAATCAGAATTCTTTTTCTAAACACATTTTCTCTCAAGATGTGAAGAGTCACATTCCCTTCAGAACACGGAAGTCAGCAGTTTCTACAAGATATCAGGAACTCTGTGATATAAAATAAGCCCCACTTATGTCACAAACTGTAGACTCTCATCCTTTTTAATAGCTGTGTAATATTCTACTTCACACACACACACACACACACACACACACACACACACACACAACATCTTTCTTATCCATTCGTCTGTCAGTGGACACGTGGGTTGCTCCCATATCTTGACTATTATAAACAATGTTGTAATAAACATAAGAGTGCATAGATATTTTCAAATTCATGTTTTCATTTTCTCTGGGGAAACACCCAATAGTGGAATTAGTGGATCATATGATATCTCCATTTTTAATTTTTTGAGGGACCCCCCCACGCTTGCACTATGATGTGTACCTGAAACTAATGTGTCAACTATACTGAAATGAAAAAATATTTTAATAAAATAAGTCTCACTCTTAGTCCTGAGTTTAGGGCCTGCAGGCTCTCCCAGAAAAGCTCTCATAAAAGAGGCCTGACACATGAACCCTGACAGAATGAACCCCTTGAAATCTCTAAAATCAGGGGAGGAGGAAGTTGCACATTTGTTCCTGATAAGAACACAAGTTAAACAATATGTTTCATCTCAAAAACATGCTGATCACTGAAATCGCACTAGATTTCCACAATTGATTTATGGTAGAACCACATTATTCAGAACCACTCTGGTTTGGACCGTGTAAAGGAATAGTGTTACCATGAATACAGTAGGAATACACTAGAAGTACAATAAAGGTTTTGTGAAACATGCTGAATCTGCCTAAGAAAATAAATTTTGAAGACTTTTTAACCACATGGAAATAATTCAAGCTAACTACAGATAAATCCTCTGTTAAATAAATAGGACGCCCTCAAATTTACTTAAACATTGTGAGTCCAACTCTGGACTTCATTAGATTACATTTACTTTGAAATCTATAAATTAGCACTCCTGTATCCCTTGGGTAAATTCCTAGCAGTGCTATTGCTGGGTCATAGGGTAGTTCTATTTTTGGCAGTGCTTTCAACAATAGCCAAATTATGGAAAGAGCCTAAATGTCCATCAGCTGATGAATGGATAAAGAAGATGTGGTTTACATATACAATGGAATACTACTTGGCAATGAGAAAGAATGAAATCCTGCCATTTGCAGCAATGTGGATGGAACTGGAGAGTGCTATGCTGAGTGAAATAAGTCAGTCAGGGAAAGACAGATATGTTTTTTCACTCATATGTGGAACTTGAGAAACTTAACAGAAGACCATAGGGGAAGGAGAGGGGGGAAATAATAGTTACAAACAGAGAGGGAGGGAGGCAAACCACAAGAGACTCTTAAATACAGAGGACAAACTGAGGGTTGATGAGGGTATGGGGCAGGGGGAAAATGGGTGATGGGCATTGAGGAGGGCACTTGTTGGGATGAGCACTGGGTGTTGTATGGAAGCCAATTTGACAATAAATTATATTTAAAAATTAATTAATTAAAAAGAAATCTATAAATTAGACTCTACATTGATTCATATGGGTTTTCTTTCCCTAAAAACATTTATAGTGGGAAAAGTACCATACATGTTTAATGATTATATTGGCCTCATTGGTATGTTTAAAAAAATACTGGCAGGGGCACCTGGGTAGCTCAGTTGGTTAAGTGTCTGACTTCGGCTCAGGTCATGATCTCATGGTTCACAAGTCCTAGCCCCGTGTCAGGCTCTGTGCTGACAGCTCAGAGCCTGGGCCTGCTTCGGATTCTGTGTCTCCCTCTCTCTCTGCCCCTCCCCCCGCTCAGGCTCTCTCTCTTTCTCTCTCAAAAATAAACAAACATTAAAAATTTTTTTTAAAAAATACCATCAGTTATCAAATCATAGATATTATTGAATACAAATGTTGGAATAAGTTTTTATTTATTTATTTAACATTTATTTATTATTGAGAGACAGAGAGAGACAGAGCATCAGCATGGGAGGGGCAGAGAGAGGAGACACAGAATCCAAAGCTCCAGGCTCTGAGCTGTCAGCACAGCACAGAGCCCGATGCAGGGCTCGAACTCACAAACTGGGAGATCATGACCTGAGCTGAAGTCGGATGCTTAAGCGACTGAGCCACCCAGGTGCCCCTGGAATAAGTTTTTAAACTTCTGGACATTCAGTATAAGATGATGTGTTTCTTTGGAGATGAGAAATTATGTGCTTAATAATACTATTCTCCAGGCGCTTGGGTGGCTCAGGTGGTTGAGCGTCCAACTTGTCTAACTCTTGATTTTGGCTCAGGTCATGATCCCAGGTGGTGGGATTGAGCCCTCCGCTGGGCTCCGTGCTAAGAGCCTGCTTAAGGTTCTCTCTCTCCCTCTGCCCCTTTCCCCCACTCGCACTTGCATGGTCGGTCTCTCTCTCTCTCTCTCTCTCTCAAATTAAAATAATAATAATAATAATAAAAAAAGAGTAATAGATAATACTGTTCTCTGTGAATAAGAATAGAAGAAAAATCTAGTCACATTTCTTACAACGGTGGTTTTCACAGTCATGCTACTTATAAACTCATTACCATTTTAATTAAGATTTTGTAAAACTCAAATTCTAGGAGAAACCCGGTAGTAGTTACTGTAGTATCAGACTGGTAAGCAACCAGTCTTTTTTTCCAAAACAGGAAGTCATGTTCAAGGGTGTTAAAAAAGATCTTTAGGGGCGCCTGGGTGGCGCAGTCGGTTAAGCGTCCGACTTCAGCCAGGTCACGATCTCGCGGTCCGTGAGTTCGAGCCCCGCATCGGGCTCTGGGCTGATGGCTCAGAGCCTGGAGCCTGTTTCCGATTCTGTGTCTCCCTCTCTCTCTGCCCCTCCCCCGTTCATGCTCTGTCTCTCTCTGTCCCCAAAATAAATAAACGTTGAAAAAAAAAAAAAAAAGATCTTTAGACAGATCTAACCATGACACTGCAATCCCAGAGTCTCTGCAGCTCAGTGGCTGTCTCAAACAGTGCCACTTTTGCCACAGTGCTGGGAAAGCATCCTCAACCCTGATTTTTCCCACTTCTTTTTACCAGATTTCCCTCCACCATCTGATGCTCACCTATGCCAGGCACTGTTCTGGACTCATTTCACTGCAATCTTTTTTCTTTTTTAAAAAATGTTTATTTATCTTTGAGAGAGAGAGAGAGAGACAGAGCGTGAGTGGGGGAGGGGCAGAGAGAGAGGGAGACACAGAATCCAAAGCAGGCTCCAGACTCCCAGCTGTCAGCACACAGCCCAACAAGGGCCTCGAACCCATGAACCATGAGATTGTGACTTGTGCCAAAGTCGACCCAGGCGCCCCCTATTTCACTGAATTCTCATAAGCACCATGGGAGGGGATGAAAACATTGTCCTCCCAACACTACAGACAGGAAACCGAGACCCTGAGATGTGGAGCCATCTGCTGAGGGCACTCAGAGCCCAGCAGGCCATGGTCTGGCTATAGCTCAGTTCTCTTGTCTATGTGCCTCCCTGGTGGATACACCAAATCCTTGAAACGTCTTAGGCTCCTTTTTTTTTTTTTTTTAAGAGAGAGAGCAAGCACAGGGGAAAGAGAAAGAAAGAGAGAGAGAGGGGGAGAGAGGGGGAGAGAGGGGGAGAGAGGGGGAGAGAGGGGGAGAGAGGGGGAGAGAGGGGGAGAGAGGGGGAGAGGGAGAGAGAATCCCAAGCAGTGCGGAGCCTCATGCAGGGCTCGATCCCACATCCCTGGGATCATGACCTGAGCTGAAATCAAGAGTCAGATGCTCAACCAACTGAGCCACCAGGTGTCCCAGGCAGGCTCTTAAAGTGAGGTCTGCATCCCAACCACTCAGGTGTACAAATACACACAGGTGCCTGGGCCTGACCCCAGACCTACCATGTTGTGATTTCAGAGCAGCTGGGCCCAGAATCTGCATTATAAACGAGCCTTCCCCACACTCCCAGATGGTTCTTCAGTGCGTGCTGAAGTCTGAGGAGCACCACCCAAGGCTGCCTCCCATCTGTCCCTGGCTGCCTGGCTTGCACCTTGCACCATCTTGCTGAACTCAAGAGTTAAATCACACACTGGAGGATTCGGGACACTTAGAAGTCATTCAACAGGGGAAAGGAGGAAGTGAGCTTGCCAGATGCCACCCCTACCACAGCCAGGATTTGGACTCAATCTTGGCTTTCGGTCTCTTTTCCCTACATCACTGCCACCCCCAGGACATGCACGGGAGGCAAAAGGAATTAAACTCTAACAGTGTAATTTCTGGATGCAAAGAGAAGAGTCTGGCGAATAAGGGATGGAGGGGAGGGGAGCTTTGGTAGAGCCCTAGACTTCACCTCAGGTGGGCCCAGGCAGGGAGCTCCCTCCCAACTCTCCAGTTGGGTGACCCTATGATCACCCCGTCACAAAGACTGCCAGGAAAAGCCATGTTGGCGGGTGCCGGGAAGCCCTACCTCTCCAGGAAGCTGGGGGCCCCTGCCATCTCTGACGCTGGTCAGATCTGATTGTCCCCCACCTCCCCCACTCTGGGTTGTCAGCAGAGCACGAGGTAAATGCTCCAGTAGGGCAACCAGCAGCTTGGCCTCCAGAGCAGATACAGCTTTGTGCACGGCCCCACAAGAGAAATCGGGAATGGCTGAGCCTAGCCATTTTTCTGGTCTGTACTGTGCCGAAAACGTTAGCCTGTGGATTACAAAAGATAGGTTTCTGGGGGATTTCTGTTTGTCTGTTTTCTGCTTTAGGGCCTGACAAGCATCCTTTGCCCCTCTGTCTAGTAAGAGAACCCTCCTTCCTGTGGTTTGGGTAGAACTTACTCTACACTCTCCCCCACCCAACCTCAAGGCTCATACCTGACCAATGCCCTCTTCCATCCTCCTGATGGCAACAGACGATTCACAGATGGCCACATGACCCAAACCACCCATATGACAGTCATCCCCAGAATTATGTAGGTGCTAGGGGAACCCCCCCCCAACCTTGCTCTGCCATCTTGAGGGGGCACTGCGTAAAGCTGGAGGCATTGGTGACCACCTTTCCCATCATGAAGAGAAAGCCTGCCCAAAACTGGAGCCAAGACAGAGCCATGAGAGGGACGGAAAGACAGAGAGACCAAGCCCGAGAGCATCATTTAAATGCTTGGACCCAGGAGCGTCCAAAGACCCCAAGCCAATATGTCCCTCCTCCCTTTTTAAAAATTAACTTGAGTTAGACTTCTGTCACTTGCATCCCAGAGTCCTAGCTATCTTCATTTCAGGCATGTGAAAAACACCACAGGAATTTAATGGATAATTTCTAATGAAGTATCTTACAGATTTAAATAAGAAAACTCATGCCTGGGATCATCCACAAGTCGTCAGCTAAATTATCAGTATGTTTCTGTTTTACACATGAGAAATTGCTTTGACTGGTGCTTTGTTCAAGATATTAAAATAATCACAAGTTCAAGTAGTTATATTAACCGTACATACCTTTAGGGAGTCCTGTATCTTGAATGGGGTATTTGTCTGACTGTGGAAACCAACAAAAGAAGAGAGTTATTCTTAAACACCATAGTCAATTGTAAGATCAAAGTGAAAAGAAAGCTTTGTTTTGGGGAAGTCATAATTTTAGTTTAAAACCTCGCAAGTTTCTAGCCATGGCTTTATCAACAGGCCTGACCCATTGCTTGTTTTTATGCTTAGATCATAAAAATTGAAATCTACGTTGACAAGAAGTTAATGTTGGAACATGAGACAAAATAAGCCTTCTCAATTTCCTCAGCTCTGACCACTAAACCACACTTCCTCTCTTTTCTGCAGTGCTATTTCCCCTATTTCCTGTAGTTTAAAATTGAGGGACATTTTCATGAATTATGGGGATAGACTGATATCTTGTCATCATTTCTGTGATATTCATTTGGGTCAATAAGCCTGCGTGCCAGGCGGTATTCACTATTGGAGAGCTCTGTCCTGGGTTGACTGGGATGGGATTCAAAAGCCAACCATCCCTACTGACCTGCACAAAGATCTACAAAGATCTACTCATTATGCATGACCATACACAGTTCCTCAATGCCCTGGATGAGGGCAATTCCATTGGAGGGAATTCAAAATAGCAAAGGCTCTTACAATCATGTATGTCTTTGTTGGTACCTCCATGCGGGTAGCTAATGTTCTGAACACTTTGACTTCCGATTAAAGAATGGAGTAATTCTCTGATGACTTACATGAGAGGAGCGAGAATGTGCCCAGTCTCCCTATCCTGTCCCCTAACCCCTATTCAGCTCCCACCCTCCATCTGGGGCCTTTGGGTCCATGCCCTCCAGCCTTAAAACGAAAGTTACACCTTCCAACTTGCCTGTAGGTCTCACACATGTCCTCCTCTGACAGAAGAGAAGAAGAAACAAATGTGGAACCAAGAATTTTGTTTTAAATCCCTTTCCTTGCAGTTACTTTGGAGATGAACAGTGAAGCTTCAGAACCTCTAGGAGCCTCAAACTCCTCTTCCACAGAAGAAATCAATCAATCATGGAGAACTTAAAAAGTCAAGTTTTCCCTCAGACTAAATTCTTCTTGATACTCTGTTCTCCAGAGAATGGAAAACACACCTGTCTTATAACACTTACCAGGCTGTTTTTAAAGTATGTAGTTGTCTATTTCCTGGAACAAACTTGGAGTTTTTCAAGAGAAGGAACTATGATCTTTGCAACTCCACATTTTGACTCAGTGTTAACTGAACATCTACCAAAGGTCTGCATGAATGAACAGGCTGGAGCAAACACAGGTTTCCTGAAAAGACATTCAAGCTAGGCCTGGAGAATGCCCAAGAACTTGGGTGACCAAGAGGAAGGAACGCAGTAATTGCAGATGGCAGACACAGGTGGTCTGGACAGTGACAGGTGTAGAAGACCCATCAGCTTGAAGCAGAGACGCACGCTGGAGGGGGACAGGGCTGGATACGAAATGATGGAGTCGGTTTACATGGAAGATCCTGGAAGTGAGGTGGAAAGATTTAATGGGTGCCATTCTAGGTGTTTGGGAAGCTTGGCCTATCCAACTGTGCATGGGAAGATGTTCAACACTGTCTTGTAGAAACTCAGACAAGCAAACAATTTCAGCACAGTGCGATCGAAAGTAGAGGTTGGGCTGTGGAGAAGGGGGCCCCAGAAGGCCCCAGGGTGAGGCAAAGAAAGCATCACAGGTCAGCAAAGCTTGAACTGAGAAGAGGAGGAACGACAGGAGTTCATCAGGTGAGGAAGCAGGGAGATTTTCTTCGCTGGATGGAGCAGGGTTATCGGTATCCCAGGAAGGTGAGAAGGCCTGGGTGTTTCAGGAGCAGCAAATAGCTACTCAAGCTTGACTCATCAGGAGGGATGCTGAGATGGGGTCGTGGAGGACCGCATGTGCCATTCTGAAGAGTACAGGCTTAACCCCAGGAGCAGATGCCATGTTATGGGTTGATTTGCGTCTCCCCAAAAAAGACCTGTTAAAAGTTCTAACGCGCAGTACCTCCGAATGTGACCTCATTCGGAAATGCAATCACTATAGATAGAGGACTAGTTAAGGTGAGATCATACTGGAGTAGAGTGGACCCTCAATCCAAGATGACTGGTGTCTGTACAAGAGACACAGACCCACAGGGGGAATTCGGCCACGTGCCAACGCAGTGAGGGAACGGATGGGTGCAGTTACAAGCCGAGGGCCACCGCCAGTTACCGACAACCACACAGGCCTGCAGAGAGGAGAAAAGATTCTTCCTCCACTGATTCCGGGGGGAAATGGCCCTGCCAACACTTGGGTTTGGCTTCTCACCTCCAGAAGCGTGGGACATTTAGGTCACCCATTATGTGGTGCCCTGTTGTGGCCACTCCAGCAAACTGACCCAGGGAAGGCTTAGAAAAATCAATCTGGCCCAGCGTGGAGAAGCGATCAGAAGTAGCTGTGACCCAAGAAGAGAGGGGAGAACCTGATGTTGGGAAGAGAGTGGGAGTCCCAGGGGAGCACAGGTCAGGCACTAGGGACAGGAAGGACCAACTGAGTAACACCCTACAGGAGCCAAAGGCTCTCGGAAGGAACCACAACACAGGGGATGACAGGAATGATCCACAGGGCTGCTCTGCATCCTGTCCTTATGGAACGCAGGGACAGGGGATTCTTTCATATTGATTTCCACTGTGTGTCCAGCTCCGTCCCATTCTCACTTAGGAAACTGCAGTGCCGACTAAAGATGTGAGAACAAACATCTCAGGGCTTTGAGACACAGGTGCCGCATGAATCACCAAAGACTTAAAGACATTTCATTGAATTGTATTGTTTAATTATATTGTTGTGTGCATTTATGTCATTCTAACTAGATTAGTTCCTCAGAATTGTTCATGACTGGGCAGTTCCTCTCCTCCAAATGCTGACAGAAAAGAAAAGAGAAGGAAGAGAAGAAAGAGAAAGAAAGAAGAAAGAAATGAAGGAAAGAAGGAAGAAAGGAAGGAAGGAAGGAAGGAAGGAAGAGGGAAGGAAGGAAAAAAAGAAGGAAAGAAAAAAGGAGGAAGGAAGGAAGAAAGGAGGCAGGAAGGAGAGGAAAGAAAGAAAGAAAGAAGAAAATGTGTCACACACTATATGCATAATAACACATGAAATGTTGCCGAAGGCACTGATTCGGTCATAAAACAAGAGGCAGTACCACATAGGAGAGCGGGGCTCCAGTCTGGGTGATTTTATACAAATCAGTTCACTTTCCTTGCTTCTTCTGTAGCATGGGGGTAAAAACAGCTGTCCTACCACCTCACCGCTTATTTGGAGGACGAAGAATGATGTATGTGAAGTCCTCGGTAAACCTTAAGCAGTAGACATGCTACCGAGTGGTTATGGGAAGGCAGGGCAGGGACCTGAAGCCAGCCGCTGGGCCGCTGCCAGTCGGGCCTCTTAACCTCATCCTCTGTGCCTCAGTCTTTCATCTGTAAAACGGGCAGTGCTTACCTGGAGGGAGGTTGCAGGGATTAAATGCAATAACACACTGAATCAAACGGTGGACGCCCATCTGGGGAATGGGCAGCCCCCAGTTACTGGAAGGCAGCCCTGTTGTTTCCTTCAATCTCACATTAAATAACTTGAATTTGGAAGAAGAGGAAGTCAAAAGGAGACAGATAAGTACTGAGTAGACAAACGTACAAAGACCTGATGTAATCTGAGCAGATCACTTCCGGTACATGCCAAACAAGAACAGAAACCTAATACCATTTTTAGCCTTAGAGAAACCCAAAGTTTATTACGTCACAGAGAACACTGTGATAAAGACATTTATCTTGGGAAAACCGAACTTGGGCTTTCTGATCTTCATGTTAATACGGAGCCATAAGAATGCAACAAAGGGGAAAAAGGAGTAACGAGAATTATCGCCATTCGTGTAAAGTTTGCAACCTACCACGTTAAAGGATAAAGTGCTAGGGTCCGTGTCTTCCACCGGCTCCTTTGCCATATGATCTGAAAAAAGCAAACAAACAAGTGGAGAGTATTTAATTTAAGAGCACAAAGGTGTCCTTTGAGAACTGTCTTCACAGCGATGCAAACCACCCTAATCAGGTTTGAGAAACACTTACTTTGAATCCTTACTGAAAACAAATTCAGGAGGAATGGGGTCAGACCACACCAAGGAAGAGATTAAGACAAATAAACTTCATTAAAAAAAAAAAACGACAAAAAAACACCATAATTTGGGACAGTTTCCTTGTAGATATCTATAAACACTCAGAGTTCCAAATAGTCGTGAACTATGCAGATGTCATTCTCAGGACTGTGTGGCATACTGGATTTGATTATAACTTTGACTTCTGCTTTTCTCCATTTCCTAAAGAGAGAGGGAGACACAGAGTCTGAAGCAGGCTCCAGGCTCCAAGCTGTCAGCACAGAGCCCGACACAGGGCTCGAACTGACCAACCGTGAGATCATGACCTGAGCTGAAGTCAGCCACTTAACCGACTGAGCCACCCTGGTGCCCCTCATTTTTATAATTTTAAAATACTAAGCATCTGGATGTGGTTTATGCAAATTAATAAAGTCAGAAATGCCTCCCAGTATCATTATCAAACAAAAAGTGACTTTGATTTCCCAATATATTTGCTTCTTATTTACCACTCGTTGCATTTCAGGAACTGAATGAGGAAATGCAGAAAAAGGGATAGGCCTCAGTCAAAACCACAACTACATCTTAAGAATTTGCACAAAGTAGAAAAAAGTTCCCCTCTCCAAGGCACTTTATCAGACATCTGCCAGAAAACTATCTTAATAAAGAACCAAATCTGTTTGGGGAGGGGGTCCTCGAGATTTGTGCGGCACACCACCCACGAAACCCTAAGTGGCAGCCTTGGGTCAGCCGACTTTTCAACTTTCATTTTTTCCCTCCAGATCTTCATTAAGTATACACTGTGGACCAGGCACTGAGACCCAGGAAATGCCTTTGGGGATCCCAATGAGCATAGCAAGATGATTTATAATAATTTGTGTTTGTTCTCCCTAGATGTTTCCCTTCTAGAATGTGCCTGGACTTTCCCCATGTCTTTGCCCGGCAGGTGTTGACAATGCCCAAAGGAGCAGCAGTGTGAAGGGAACATCTATTTGTTTGTTTTATGACAGCCTAGTCATTGGAGAGATTAAACAAGATGGCCCAGAGGAGTGGGGACAAACGAGGAGAGCTTTCGCCAGTGTCATTCCACAGAGCAGGGGACAGACATCTGCAGCCTCACGAGTGGGGACCGTGGCCTGGTCCCCGGCAGAGCCCAGAGGTAGCAAGGCCACATCAGGAGATGCACCAAGGGGACTTCCCAACCCCAGCAAAGGGACCCGTGGTTTGTGTCTAGCACAGAAACAAAGGGCTGCTGGATCGCAAGGGTCCTGTAAGGCCCAGACCCTGAGGACAGCAATGCCCACCAAATGTACTAAAAATTCAAGGCTCCTCTCTAGTTTTCCAAGCACCACATCATCCTCTCAGATTCCCGTGTGACCCTGAGGAGGGGGCCAGGTCCCGACTCGGACTGAAAAGGAATTTCCTGGGAGCCCAGGGGAATATGGACTCAAATATGGATTTAAATCCATGTAAACAAAACAGGAACCACCTGTGTTGCTGATTTCACCCAGAGTTTTCACAACTGCTCCTGCCCAAGTGATAAGTCATTATAATACAGAGCCCTCAGTGTTAAGAAACACAAGCGCAGAATGCTATGGAAACAAGAGGAAGCGTAAATGCCCAGCCTGGGGTACATGGTGGGGTTGGGGGGGGGGGGGCGGGGAGAAGATCCTGCCTGGGAATGGACAGCTGGGTCTGGAAGGATGAAGTGAAGCTAGCCAGGAGAAGGGGTTTGGGGAGGGAAAAGCATTCTAGACAGAAGGAACAGCATGGGAGAAGGCTGAGAGGGGATAAAGAACATGGCACATTAGTATACTTCAGATATGTCCGGCCAGACACACCGAGTTTGGTTTTTGAGTTTTTCCGTTTCATTCTTTTCCTTCCGGTTCCTGGCTGGAGACAGGGTGGTGGAAGCCGTCACTGAGTAATCTCAAGTTCCTTCCTCCCTCCCCACCTATCACGGCCTTGTTGCAACAATTTCATTTTCACTAAAGCATACTTAGATGCTAATGCTTTATTTATTTATTTATTTATTTATTTTATTTTGAGAGACAGAGAGGGAGCGAGCGCAGAGGAGGGGCAGAGAGAGGGGAGGAGAAAGAGAATCCCAAGCAGGCTCCATGTTCAGCCTAACTCAGGGCTCAACGCCAGGACCGTGAGATCATGACCTGAGCTGAAATCGACAGTCAGATGCTCAACCGACTGGGCCACACAGGCAGGCGTCTCTGGATAATACTTTAAAACCTGCCCCCCACCGGGGGTGTGGTATATGAGCAGGTATCAACAATGGCATTTCAGGTCAAGGGCTGTGCAGGACCTAGAGAGCTGGGGAGGGGTGTGTGTGGGGGGGAGGTGGTGGTTTCCAAATGACCCTAACAGAATTCATGCAGACCTCACCCACTGTATCTGTAAGTTAGTTCTGTTTCCTACAGAAAAATTAGCATGAAAGGAAGGAAAAAGAGGAAGAAAACGGAGGACATGGTCAGGAACGGCAGAATCACACCAAAAGTGGCCGTGAGGACTCAAACAGCACAGTTAAGGAAGGCACAGTGGGCTTGGGTGCTGAAGGCCTTGGTTCTCCCTGCCACATCCTGAGAGCAGTGGTCTGGCCTTGAGCCAGTGTGACCTTGGATGACTCACCTAAGTGCTTATGGCTTCAGGCTCCTCCCCTGTAACCTGCGGGGTGGGGGGAAGGGGGGGGAGGGGGGCCCCAGGTGATGGATATTGTGGTCAGGCCAGGATTGGGAACCCCAGGCTGGATGAGCGTGCCTCACAAAGCTATGAGGTGAACAGGAAAAGCCAGGCGGATGATGGCACGTGTCTGGAGGCCCAGAGCCTCTTGCTTTGGTCTGAAATCTCTGAGTCTAAACAGAATTTATGATGGCAAGGGCACAAGGAATTCAGGTTTTTCATTTTCTGATGTACGGCAGCAAAGCGAAAGGGTAATCGGGAAAGGCGATGCGTTCGGACCCCGTAGTAAAGGCACGTCCAGGTCTTTTATCACCTTCACTGGAGTCTCTGACGTAGATCAGGCCGTGGAGGAAGTTCTTCTGTGCACATCACTGCCAAGCACGCACACAGACCCAGGCCTGCGTGGTGCCCAATGTGCCCCGCCTGACATCGTGCCTTCTCCCAGCAGGGACGTCCTTGTGGTTCGCGCTCAACTACCTGTGTTCGCCAGGCCTGGGTGGGTGTGTACCAAGGAGAGTATTTGGAGGAGGGCTGATCCTGATTCTCTGACACTGGTCTGGAAGTAGGAAGTTGCCCCAAAGGACTTCTGAGAGCCCTTGGAGCTGCATGTTTACAGTATTATTACATACAAAATCAAATCTCTTATTTAGAAGCATTACAGTGTTTATTTTTTATAAGTTCCGGGGAACAGCAGGCAGGGCCCCCAGGCAAGGCTCTGACAGCAGCTGGGACATGGGGCACGGGAGGAGCCAAAACAGAAAGGGGGACCACATGAGCTCAGGCTGGGACTTCCCCTAGCTCCCAGCTGAAGCCCTGCTCTCTCTGGCAGTGCTCCCAAAGCCACCTCGACTCCGGGATCAATGTCTCCAGACAAGAAGACACACACCACCCCAAGTTACCTGGGAACTGACCAAAAAGGATCTCACTGATGGCACTGATGTTTAATTTATATGAGCGTCTTCTGGAGAGTTCTCAAAAGGCACGAGAGAAGCCCGTGGTGACCTGACGCAGCGTGGCCCTGGAGGACACCTGGCCCGGCTCTCAGAGACATCAGGGGAGAGCAAGCTAGGCAGGCTGCTCGATCGTTTCTTCTTTCTCTGGGCCTCAGGTTCCTAATCTGTAATAGTCAGGGGTGAACTGAGCCTCCACGCGTCCTTCCAGCTTTAAAGGTCCATGAGCGGTGAGAAGCAGTGGCCCCATCGGCCAAAGAGCATCTTCAGGCTAAAGTCACTGAATGATATAGGAAGCCGCGGTCAGCACCTTCCTCTGAAATTCCCATTAGAGCTCCTGCTTACCTGGTGCCCAGCCCGTGCTGCAGGGGTTACCCCCAGGCTCAGTGTATCCTCACAGGAACCCCGAGGAAGGTTCTGGTGCCTCCCTTTTTACATAACTGTGTGCCTAAAGTCACAGGGTGATACAAGAGCCAGCATCTGGATCTGGGACTTTGTGACTTCAAAATCTGCCTATTTTGGGGCGCCTGGGTGGCTCAGTCAGTTAAGTGTCTGACTTCGGCTCAGGTCATGATCTCATGGTTCATGAGTTCAAGCCCCGCATCAGGCTCCGTGCTGAGAGCTCAGAGCCTGGAGCCTGCTTTGGATTCTGTCTCCCTCTCCCTCTGCCCCTCCCCCACTCAACGCTCTGTCTCTCTGTCTCTCTCTCAAAAATAAACAAACATTGAAAAAAAATTTTTTTTTAATCTGCCTATTTTCCACTACTTTCTAGAAGTTCACGCACTGACTACCTGACATGCTCCCCTGGGGGGAATCTCAGTGTCCAGATTTTCCCTTTTAATAAGGATGTTAGATTAGGACCTACTCTAATGACCTCGTTTTAACTAGATTACATCTGTAAAGCCTCTATTTCGAAATAAGGTCACATTCTGAGGTACTGGAGATTAGAATGACAACAATGTTTCTGGAGGAACGCAGCTCAACCCATCATAGTTTACTCTCTGGCCCCCCAATTCACATCCCTCCCACGTGCAAAATACAGGCACCGAGCGTCCCCCCAAAGTACTATGCATTCCAGCACCAGCTCTAAGTCCCAAATCTCCTCCTGACTCCTCATCCGCTCAATGACCCAAATCGCATCCTTAGAACCGTGGACCGCAGCCCACAGCCTCTCCAGAAGCAACCGTCCCCTATTTTGCAACACACACCCTGGTGAGCCACCCAACAGCCGTATGGTTCCGCTCCAACACCTCCCTTCATTAGCCACGGAACACGGGCGCCACTCGTTCCTAGACACAGTCTGTCAAGGGAAATCCAAAGACCTCCTCTAAGGATGTTCTTTCAGAGCGAACAAAGAGGGAAGCATGCCGGAGCGCCCTGGCTTTCCCAGGGAACCAGGAGCCGTGGGAGGCCTTGTGTGCTTTCGAGCGAAGAACTCAAGACAAGTTTCGAACTTGCAGTTTCAGAGCGAACTTATTTTTCCTCTGTTATTAGGATTTTGTGCGTACGATCGCTTTTCTGTTGACCGACGGCTGTTTTCATTCCTGGTTATGAAGAAGTCCTAGAGCCCTAACCATATTCAGGACACAAGGTCTCAGGGAGGCAGTGCTCTGGTGGTGCTGGCACACTGTTCATTTTCTCTTCTTCCCTGTCGTCTGCAGACCTCACATCAGGTGCTGAACAAGCGGAAGAAGGACCAGGGGTCAAGAAAGTGCACACCCAGGGGGTGCCTAGGTGGCTCAGACGGTGGCATCCAACTCTTGAGTTCTTCAGCTCAGGTCACGATCTCAGGGTTCACGGGTTCGAGCCCCACATCAGGCTCTGTGCTGACAGCACAGAGGCCGCTTGGGATTCTGTCTCTCCCTCTCTGTCTGCCCCTCTCCTGCTGTAGCATGCTCTTTCTCTCAAAATAAATAAACTTAAAAAAGAAGAAGAAGAAAAGGAGAAGGGAGAACTCCAGCTTGCCACGGCTCTCAGGTGCATCTGAAGAAGGGCTAGCCGGTCTGGCTGGTCAAAGAACTGTGCTCCTTGAAGCAGTCGGCTCTTCTGTCCCGGTTTCCATTCCCACTGCTACCTGGGACCCACCTAAACTCATGGAGGGGGGGGGGGGCGCGCTGGGAGGGGCAGTGAGAGATGAGGGGCCACCCAGGGCTGTCCTGAGCTGCTGCCCCACCAGCAGCCTCACTGCACAGCGCAAACGGGGACCCCAGAACAAAGGAAGGACATGCGCCCATGAGCTGGTGGCCCTGGGCAGTTAGCTCATCGCAGTGATTCACCCCCACCTCCTCAACCCAAGGTTTCAAAGCCTCTTTCTTTGCTTCTGGCTTGAAGTCTGTATGAACGTGAGCCAGACTGGACTCACCTCCGACACAGATGATCCGACTCATTCCGTGTTCGATTTTTATTAGTGGCAGAGATAGAGTGAGACAGCCTTACTAGAACCTGCATGACTGTTTTTCTTCCGTGTGACCCCAACAGTCTTGTAGATTTTCTTAGTGCAAAACGTTGTTTCCTCACACTAAGCTCATAACCTGCTATGATAGTATATGTATACCTTTGTTATTTGCACGTGAAGACACAAACATCTTTTTTATCTTTGCAAGGTAAACTCAGTTGACATATCTAACTGAAGAAGTTTCTAAAATGTCAAAACAAGAAAAGCTTTTACTGCCCACAGTTTGAAGCATATGTGGTTAAACTGTATTCTTCCATTCATTCAGTGAGGCAGTAAGTATTTAACCAGGGCTTACAAAGCGCTGAGTGGTGTGGGAAACAGAGGCAGAAGCAAATGGTAGACAAAATTAAATGGCCTTATAACCTGCAGCCCATTGACAATTATCGAGTGTAACAATTCTCCAGGACCTCCCTACTGTCTTTATGTTGAGGCTTTGCTGGAAGGGAAAACAACCTTAGCAAGAAGACAGTCAGGCCTCCAGGATATGTGAGTCTTCTTTAGCATATGAAAATGCTGTTGGAGACTTCCTCTTGCCTTTACCTCCCCAGCTCCCAAGTATGTAATCAGCCACTCCTCACTATCGGGGCATCGATTCCTGCCCCACGGGTCCTGTCCCTGTGCTTTAATAAGATCACCTTTTTTTTTTTTTTTGCACCAAAGACGTCTCAAGAATTCCTTCGTGTCCTTTGGTTCCGGATCCCCACCACCACTCGGAAACCACATCACCGAATACCGTGACAGGTGTGAGCTCTGTCCAAGAGCTTACTGTCTAGTTGGGGACAGACAGGAGTGGGGGTGGGGGGGCGGTGAAGAGGGCCTTCCGGACAATGGGAACAATGTCTGCGAAGGGGCAGGGACGGCAGGGGTAGGTAGAGACGGACGTAGAGAGAATGAAAACCTCTGAAGGACTGAGAATCTGTTAGAAAAGTCCATGCAGGTTTCTTAAGTAGACAAGTGCAGGATCTGTTAGGTCTCTGGCCACCTTCTGGCGAAGCGGCGGGTAAAAGGCAAGCATAGGTGTGAACACGGCAGGTGAGCGCTGAGTGCAGGAAGTCAGGAGAGAGCACGGGAGCTTGGTCAGGGATGCAGAAGGGAAGACTCCCTTTAATGAGTTCCACAAATTGGCACCATCTGTGGCTTCATTTCAGAAATAGAAGGGGTGGGCGGGTATGCGCTGGAGGTTATAGACATTAAATGAGAAAGGGAAAGTCATTTTCGATCTTTTTTTAGATGGAGGAACCCTCCTCTTACTGATAGACTCCCAGAGTGGGAACGGACATGGGGACATCTTTCGGATGTCTGAATAGGTTCTTCTATATCTTTACGAGTGACAAGGAGACCTCGACCTTAGGAGGTCTCTCCCCACTCTGTGGGAAGCCAGAAAGATCTCACGTACGGATTTGGGTTCTACCTCTTAAAGTTCAGGAGACCAATTTCTTTTGAAGGACACCCTCCTATCGTCATCCCCTCTGGTCACGCCTCATGTGCTGGGATTTCCAAGTCCTTTGTTCCATTTTGGCTGGGCCAGGCAGAGCAAGAACACCACGACAGGAATTCTAGATCCTGTAGTGCTAGTGTGGTCCGCTAAGACCACGTTGGCTGCCCTGGTGGCCTCTTCACACCATGACTCACTGAGGCTTTTTACACACTGTATCACTATTAAGGGGCAGTTCCTGGGCCTTGTCTTCTCTGCTGCCATTAATTTGGGGGGCCCGAGCAGATTTTACACTTGTCCCCATTCCATGGATCCCCGTACCCCCTCCCCCCCCAATCTTTTTGAAGCCCCTTCGCCACTATCATGTAATGAGATCTGAGACGACTGTTGGTAAAATCGGGCCTCACACCTCTTGGCACTTGTCTGTCCATCAGGTTCTTGGAAGATGTGGATGCGGAGGTGAGTGGGGGTGGCTGCCCTTTCTGTTTTTTCCCAAACAGTGGGTATGGGGGGAGGGAAAGGAGATCCAGACAACTGATTTATTTCCCATTTCCCTGGAAAACATATTTACCATTCCCCACTTGAAGAAGAATTTAGACCTTGCTTCAAAATCTCCAGGAAACTCTCCCAAACTTAGCACACCATGATGCCAATGTAGCTGTCTTCTGACTCACCTCCAGATACTTTGTCTCCTCCTAACTTGCTCAAACCACAGATTAATGATGGAATGTTGCTCTGTCCCTGCCCAAGCCCAAGCCAGAAAATAGGAAACACGTTTATCTACACAGTTACAGGCAGTTCTGTGTATGTGGTTTTCTCCGCAGCCTTTCCAACCTCAGCAAAGGAGAAAAATCCCTAGCGTGCCCCGGGGAGTAGCTCGATCATTCATTCATTCATCCCAAGACGATGGGAGAGCAAGGGCAGAAATCCTGGAAGGTGAAGTCTGAGGAGGCCCTTAAACCAAGTAAGAGATGAAAGAAAAATCGAGATTCTGGCCTGGGTACACACAGTATTTTAACATAAGGACAGAACTAGAGGCCATTCTAATTAAAGGCCTCTACAGGTGGGATCCCACAGGTGGGATCAGCCTCTCGGTTTCCTGGATACCAGTTCATGCAACGGCTCTGAGGGCCAACGTACATACAGAACAAAAGCATTTAATGAAAGTGAAAAAGAGGAGAGAAAAGGAGAAATGAGAAGGCCTGTGAGTGGGGAGAAAGGAAGAGCCAGGGAGGAAAGAATGAAATCCACTCCTTGCGCTCTTTCCTGCCAGAGAGGCGTGAGAGACTTGTTTCAACTGGGATCTCGAGTCCAGAACAAAAGCGGCGGGGGCCACGGCGCGGGGAGAGGGAAGGCGCGTCCCAGGCACGCGTGGGGGTGCCGAAGGGTGGGGGTGGCGGGCGCGCAGGAGGCCAGCGAGACCCGCGGGGATCGGCAGCCGCTCGCGGGGGGGGGGGGGGGGACCTCGCACCGCGCCCTCGGGGCCCCGGGCGCCGCCGCGGTCCCCGGCCCGACCCCGCGCGGACCGGGGTGCGGCGCCCCGTCCAAGGTCGTCCCGGGAAGCCCCGGGGGTCGCGGGAGGCTCGGCCCCCCGGTAGCTGCGGGGGCCTGGCGAGCTCGCGGGCCGCGGTTCCCGCTCCAGGTGAGGGCGCGGCGCGGTGTCACTTTACCTGCGCGCAGAGGGTCGTCCGGGAAAGCCATGGGGCGGGGTAGGGCAGACGAGCGCCCAAGGGGGCTGCGCGGCCTCGGGGACGGGGTTGCAGAGCGGGAGGGCAGGGATGGCAGGTCCTGCCGTGCCGACGCGCCCGGAGCTCACCACCACGGCTCTGCGCGCCCCTCCTCCTCCTCCTCCTCCTCCTCCACCTCCTCCCAGACTCTCCGCAGCGTCCTCCGCGTGCTCACTTCCTGCTTCGGCAATTAGCAAAGCCCCTTCTCGGCGCGGCCGCCTCCCTCCCTCGGCAGGCGCGGGCCGGGGCCGGGGCCGGGGCCGGGGCGCGGGGAGGGGCGCCCGCGTGCCCGGAGCGTCGCCAGTTCGGGCAGCGCCCGCAGCGGGCGTCCTTCCTGCCGCGCGCCCAGGCTCCCGACCTGGCGGCCCCTCGAGCGCCGTCCCGGCCTGGCCGCGAAGGAATCAGTGGCCTTAAATCCCGGCTGCAGTCGCGGGTCGCCGTGCTGGCCCCCTAATCACGCCGGGGCCGGCACGCAGCTCTCCCACCGCAGGCCCCGCGATCTGCTGTTTAAAGTCTCCCGGTCTTTGGGCAGCGAATGCCGCTGCATGGTGGCACATGCTAACAACCGCGATTCGGAGTTTTCTTTGGGCGATAGCTATTACGTGGCCTCCAGGATAGATGCTGCACAAAGGGAGGGAAACGAGAGAGCGCCTGATCCACACCCGTACAGCCGTTCTAGAAAAATAGCCGGGCTTCTCTCGGAAATGCGGAATCGGTTCTTACGAGAAAACCACTAAGTCTAATTTAAAGGGAACACGCGCCAGTTACTTACGGGAGCACAGACTGGCGTCGTTTACTAAGAATACATTAGAGATAGTTGTATTTTTAAAAAAGTTTTCCAACGTTTATTCACTTTCCGAGAGACCGTGAGCGGGGGAGGGGCAGAGAGCGAGGGAGACACGGACTCTGAAGCAGGCTCCAGGCTCCGAGTTCCGCGGGGCTGGAGCTCGGGAACCGCGAGATCAGGACCCACCCGAGCTGCAGTCGTCCGGCGCTTAACCCACTGAGCCACCCAGGCTTCCCAAAGACAGTTGTATTTTAATTAAACCTATCGTCAGTCATAAGTCTATTACACAAACGTTATAGGCAATTTAAATGTAACAGGACTCTCCTAAGGGTTTTTAAAGAATCCACATCGGCCTTGGCAGGTGAGGATGGAAAGACGCATGTAAGAGACAACATAATCGCTGTTAGTATGCAGTGTCAGCAACTGATCATTAAAGGAGCCGCCTCCAGCCCAAAGCTCAGCTTTGAGAAACGCAGAAAAGCAGCAAATACCTACATACCCTCGTGGTGACCAGAGGCTTGTTTTGTGCTTCTCCTCATCTGTTTAGTGGTCCGGAGGCCCATGGCGCTCTCTAGATTGGTGTCTTAGTCTCTGGAAGAGGCCATGGAAGAGGCAAGAGCCTCAGAAAAGAGTGACCCGCTGTGCGTCTGAAGAAAGTAACAACCTTCTAGATGAAGCTTTCTGGGGAACTTGTAAGTGGGAGCGTAAGCTTCCTTCTGGTCTGCTTCTGATAGGAAGGGAAATTTTTTCTAAGAGTATTTTCTCTTCGAATCTATTTTGAGGTTTGGTTTGTGGTTCTTGCAGACTTCTCACGAAGATGGAATTATTTCTAAAGTTGGTTGGCAGGAACCGCATATCAAATTGTGCTATCTTGTTAACACTGTAAGCTCGAGCATTGCCATAAAGCTGGTTGGCCTTTCAAAACCCTGAAGTAGAATTCATCTCTGTATCACTCTCATTCTTTATTATACCGAATAGAAGATAGGTGGCAGAAATGTACTTTCAGATTAAATTTTTTTTTAAAGAAGATTGATTATGGACGTAAATTATTATCTCCTTTCATTCAATTTCCTTGTACCTCCTTTCCTATGAATTGCAACCATAACCCATCATTATCTTCACTGTTCCCATGTGCTTTGTGAACTATAAAGTGTGCACTACAAACGAGAACTTTTTTTTTTTTTGCAATTTACAAAAGAACTAATTTAAAAACAATTCTCATCCACCATCATTCCCACAGATTCCCATACAAGCTATTTGCTCTCACATTATGTCATTCGGCTTTTGCTTCTATTGCTTCTAAAGAGTGTAAAACACTCAGCTCAGGCCATGACTCAGCTTGTTTCAGCTGACTTCAGCTCAGGCCATGATCTCACGGTACGTGAGTTTGAGCCCTATGTCGGGTTCTGTGCTGGCAGCACAGAGCCTGGAAGCTGCTTCAGATTCTGTGACTCCTCTCTCTGCCCCTCCCCTGCTCTCTCAAAAATAAATAAACATTAAAAAAATTTTAAAAAGCACTCTTTAAAATGGACATTTTTTACATTTCCCGATAGCCCCTACATACTCATGAATCTCAGAATCGTGGTAAATGGGGATGGTGGACTTGGTAATCAAGGAGTCAAGCATGCTGGATATGACTCATCCCCCTGTCACTGGGAGTTTGGGTTACTTTGGCAAGCAATGCAAACTCTTGAGTGTAAGAATTTATAGGATTGTGAAAGTTCAATGGAATAATGTGTCTATAAAGATACCTAAACCAGGGGCGCCTGGGTGGCTCAGTCAGTTAAGCATCCAACTTCAGCTCAGGTCATGATCTCATGGTTCATGAGTTCGAGCCCCCATTGGGCTGGTTGCTGTCAGCATAGAGCCCACTTCGGATCCTCTGTCCCCCTCTCTGTGCCCCTCCCCTGCTCATGCTCTCTCAAAAATGAGTAAACATTAAAAACAAACAAACAAAAACTAAACCAGTGCCTCTCACATAGTAGGTACAAATAAACCAGCTACCTTCCTGTTTTCATTCTTTCCTTGGAATTTAGTTTATTGCAAGAAGTTCCTATTTGTTATAAGAAATTTGTTGTAGTGTTTGTGCATAGCATAGATGGATGGATTGAGTCATAGCATCAAATAACATACTTTTTGAATTGCCCATTCCCCTGCCCCGCCCCAACGCCAAATAAAATGCCAAGCCCTGGGGAAACCAAAGTGAGAAGTCCCCAACTTTTAGGAGTTTATGGTCAAGAGAGACTTGCAAATACTGTTTCACTATAGAACTGGGATCATGAAGGTTTAAACCAGGAAGAGAGCATGTGTGAAGATGTATGCAAGCCATCTGGCTGGGTGGTGACCACCCTCAACCTGACAATTTGCCTTGAAAGCTTTCAGGCAAACTTTGAGACCTTTATTCAAGACAATCTGGCCTTAAGTAGAGAAAAACATACATACACACACACACACACACACACACACACACACACAAACTGTTGGTCTTGTGTCTTTTCACGAACCAATGACAGTTATCAGAAATGTTATCTTTAAAGAGAGAAAGCATTAACTCAAAATATATTTTATTTGATTCATCACAGAATATGTTGTTTTTGTTCATTTTACACCATTGTGGCTGTTACTTAAATTTGTGCAACCTGAGATAAAAAGTTATTATTGAGGGTATGTACATTGTATACAATGAACCCAGCAAATTGTGCTCCCAGACAGGGTCTCATCTATATAAAAGTGGCTGTAACGGGGGCGCCTGGGTGGCTCAGTTGGTTAAGTGTCTGACTCTGGATTTCGCCTTAGGTCATGATCTTACAGCTCATGGGTTCAAGTTCCATGTGGGGCTCCACACTGACAGTGTGGAGTCTGCTTGAAATATCTCTCCCTCTCTGTCCGCGCCTCTCCTGCTTGTGCTCTGTCTCTCTCAAAATAAATAAACATGAAAAAAAGTTTTTTTCAAGCAGCTATAATGGAAGTGCATGGATTTGGGGCAATAGGAGACTCCTTACATTCCAGAATAAGACAGTGCCTCCCTCAGCTGCATTTGTGTGATAAAACCCTGTGGAATTGTGTGTGATGCAAGAGGCCTAATGAGAGTTAATACGTTTGCTTGTCTCCTTGAATTTTGTCCAGTGTGTTAAGGCACTTGTAGGGGATCTCAGCTGTTTTACCACCTGACTGCTCATGATAATGTCCCAGTTTTCTTCTGGAAAACCGCCATTCCCACTTTCAGTCCATGTGATTAGGCAGTGGCAACATCACCCTGACTCCTGACTCTAGGGTTTGGGCATGTGACCCAGTAATAGCCTTTCAGACCATTACTGAGTAAGCCAATGAGTCTAGGAGGTGCATGGGACCTTTGCCGGGTCAGTGGGGCCGTGGGGTCAGTGGGGTCTCTAAATAACTAGCCGGAGATCATTTCTTCCACCACACCACATGCTTGTGTGTGAAATGTTTGCCAGGGTGCACATCACAGAGAGCCTTGAATGCCAGACGAAAGCATTTGAGACTATTTTTCATGCAACAGGAAGCCAGGAAGCTAGTTTTGAAAAGCAGCATATGAAAATTGGTGTTTTTGGAGGATTAGTGTGGCAGCTGTGTGTAGGATAGGATGGAGGAAGGCGCGAACTCAATCCAAGAGTGCATTTAATCTTCACAGTGCACTGTAATTTATTACAGAGTTGAATTTGCATCCTTGTCCAAAAGTGAGGGAAACTCATATCTGAAACTCACATCTAAAAATTGTAAATGTTCTTTTGTTGCCTTTTTAAGCATTCGTTGTCTCCCATGAAGTGATTGCTTTATGCGTTTGCAGATGCTCCTTACAAATGATGTATTCCAAAATGTTGACAGAGGGACTAGAAAACTTATGTAAGGAAAATATTATCATTTTTGTTGATGTGAGCCCTATTTGACAGGGGCACAGCACTCTGGTGCATATATTTAAGCATGAATAGTTCTTAAAGTTTCTTCTACCTACTTGGACAAAAGCCGTTCTATGTACAGGAGAGTAAATCTCTCTTGCCAACTTCTACCAGCTTACTTTGAATCATTTACCCATTACGACGCATGAGCCAGAAAACCACCATTTTTGTGCTGTGTTTGGTTTTCCACAAAGAGAATGGAACAGTGGGTGATTCTCAGTGTGGGTCTTGCTAAAAACACTTTGAGTGCCATGGATAGGGAGCGGGAGGTACGGAGAGGTAAGGAGATGGGAGAAAAAGTATGGCTCTCTAATGAGCACTTTATCCTGGAATCTGACTACAGCCTTGCGCTCTCACCACTCACAAGTGTGTGCTGGTACCTTGACCTTGGGTGCCATCATCCTCAGCATGTTCAGCTGCTTTCTTAGTGAATATATATAATAGCAATTTATTCCTTGCTCCAGATATTAAGAGAAAATCTGATCAAAGAGATGAACTTTATGGATCAAAACCTGAAACCCAACTAACTGAAGTCAGCTAGAGATTTTGTTCCATTTCTGCTGTTAGGAGAAAAGGGCAGATGAGAAGAAAACCTGGCGTTATCGGCGACCAACTAAAAGTTGTGTAGTCGGCACCTGAGAGTTTAGTTTCCTGTGCTGTGTACCCTCAGAATGTGGAACACGGGCTCAAGTTGCTGACTTGGGAATCTACAAAATCATCCATCATTTAATAAATTATTTTAAAACTTGTCATTTAGAGTGTATTATTTTTTATAAAAAATGTTTATTTATTTTGAGAGAGAGAGAGAGAGAGCACACGAGTGGGACAGGGGCAGAGAGAGGGGGAGAGAGAGAATCCCAAGCAGACTCCTCACTGTCCACACAGAGCCCAGTGCGGGGCTCGATCTCATGAACAGCGAGATCATGAGCTAAGCTGAAATCGAGAGTCAGACTCTTAACCAACCGAGCCATGTAGATGCCTCTAGAGTGTATTCCGAGCTAAGACAAGAAGGTGGACTTAGATACAAGTGAGTCAGATGAGGAACTATTAGAACTAATAGGTGAATTTAGCTTGGAGGAGAGAAAAAGCTCAACGTACGGAACACCACCAGCTTTCCTATAGATCAGCAATATGGAAATGATCCCATTAAAACAGCAAATAAAGCTATAAAGTTACTGGGGATAAATTCAATAAAACTATCTTTAAAAATCGCAAGAACTACAAAGCTTTCCTGAAGGCTGTAGAAAATAAATCTGAGTAGATAGAGAACTATACCAGGTTAATTGATAGGAAGCCTCAATATTGTAAAGATACTCATGGTTCCCTAATTAATCTATGCAGTTAATGAAACCCAATCAAACTAATAAGATTTTCTTCGAGCATGAAACTGGTTGTAAATTTATATGGAAGGGTAAATTCAAGATAATTTTGAAAAAGAATAACAAAGAGGTGGTATTTGCCCTATGAGATAGCAAGGTATTATAAAATAACAGTAATTAAAACAGTGAGTATTGGTATAAAAAAGGATTAACGGGAGCAGAAAAAAATGAAGCACAGATTCTTGTATCTTTGGGGAATTTGCTATATGATTGAAACATTTAAATGTTGAGAAGATAGTTCAAAAATAGTATGGGGATATTTTGCTATTTAGATGAACAATGCGATTTATATCCCTACCATACCTTATACACAAAAGTAAGCTTCAAATAGATTAAATATCTAACTGTAAATTATTTAACATTAAAATTAGTAAGAGAAACTATAAGAGAGAATGTTTTAATAACTTTAGTAACAGGAAAAGCTTTCTTAAGGTAAAAAAATCAACAGATATGAAAGAAAAATCTGATAAACCTAACTGGATAAAAATTCAAATTCTGCACCATAAGACAATAGAAAATTATAAAACAGGGGTAAACGTAGAGAAATTAATTACATATATGATATTCTATTTTGTAACTTATAAAACTTATAAAATATAAAAATTAAATATAAAATATAAATAAAATTTAGGTAAAAATATAAAATAAGATATTTGTATTTCTAATTATAAAATAGAATAGTATATAATATATAACTTATATATATAAAAAATCAGTCCAAAGTTTTAAGAATTTATTTAAATAAATTAAAATATGTTAACAATAATTCAACATAAGGCTGGACAAATACTAGGTAGAAAATCCCCAGAAGAAACAAAAATGGTCAATAAAAATATAAGATATTCAACCTTGTAAAAATAAAAGAAATGCAAACTCAAGCAATAAGAAGCTAGCAGAAGGGCAAAAACTTAAAATCTTGCCAATATCAAATACTGGCAAGACTGAAGAAACAGGTTTTCATACACTGTAGGAATGTTAATTTATATGGTCACATTGGAGAGCAATTTGACCTAAAATTGCTAAATTCGCTAACATTGACCCAAAATTTCTCTAAAGGAATATTTGCATGTGCTACACGGAGGCAGGCATAAGAATGCTGGATGCAGTGTTTTTGTCATAGCAAATATTAGAAACAATCTAAATGTCAATCAATAGGGGGATGAATAAATATATAATATAATCATGCAATGCAATATTTTACAGAAGTTACCAAAAGTAAGCTAGGAAAACATTTTAAATGAAAAAACAGGTTGCAAAGTGATATCAGGGGTAGACACAAGCCAATCCATATGTTTTCTATAACTACATTCTAATTTTTAAAAAATGGATACATACCAACTTTACCTTGCAACCAAAGCAGAGTAACCGGAACTAGATCTACCCTCTTGCCTGAAACAAGAACAGCAAAAAACCCAAATAAAATAAATGAAACAACAGTTTTTAAGGCACTACACATCAGACAAAAAAGGCCAGTGATCCCTAAGAGCCAGGATATAAGCGAGGTGATTCCTGTGCTTGCCCCAGCTTAACGCCTTGAGAGAATTTCCAGGGTGTGGCACAGAGAAAGGGATCGAGGCAGAGTCTTATGGACTCCCTGATGTGAAGAACTGTGGCTAGAAGTCACAGGACAGGAAGCTGTAGAGACTTCGCAGAAAGGTCCTCAGAGATCCATGGGATGTCCCTCTTGACTACTCAGCATACCATTTACTGATAGATGCGCTCATGTTGGAAATGACCCACAGTTGGGGAGGATGATGAGAGGGACTGTAGTAGAAGATCAGAGGGAACAGTACCCGGGGCTCACTCAGAGCCACGAATAGTGCTTACCAGTCCAACCAGACTGCAAATACCTTGCATTTCATGGGAATTTGGTAGATTACACAGAAGAGTCTTGCCTCAGTACCGGTAAGTAATTACCCCTGGACTGATCAGGCACTGCCCCAGTCCCACCTAACAAATCTTAAAAGACCCAAAAGGATCAAACTCTTTCAAGTAACTTAGCTGCATCCTGAAAATCTCAATAAATACAAATACAAAATATAGAAGTACAAAAATATCCAGTACCCAACAAGGTAAATGCACAGTGTCTGGGATATAAAGATACTAGGCTTACAAGAAGTAGGACAATGTAGGCTAATAATGAGGAGTAAAATTAGGTAATTAAAACTAACCCAGACCTGACACAAATGTTAGAATTAATGGAGAACATTAGGGGTGCCTGGGTGGCTCAGTCGATTGAGCGTCTGACTTCAGCTCAGGTCATGATCTCACGGTTTGTGAGTTTGGGCATCGGGCTCTGTGCTGACAGCTTGGAGCCTGCAGCCTGCTTTGAATTCTGTGTCTCCCTCTCTCTCTGCCCCTCTCCTGCTCATACTCTGTCTCTCTCTCTCTGTCTCTCAAAAATAAATAAATATTTTTAAAAAATTAAAAAAAAGAATTTTCAAAAAAAAAAACAGAATTAACGGAGAACATTAAAACTTTTATTATACCTGTATTCCATAGATTCAACAAGCTATGTAGAGACACGGAAACTATTAAAAAACCCAAAGTAAAACTTTCAGAGATTAAAACCATAATACTTGAGGTTAAAAAAAAAAAAAAGAAGACTAGATGGGATTAGCAGCAGCTAAGACATTGCAAAAGAAAAGATTAGTGGCTTTAAGACACCCAATTGAAAGCACTGAAAATGAACCTCAGGGATGGGGCACCTGGGTGGCTCTGTCTGACTTTGGCTCAGGACCCTTGCGGTCCATGGGTTTGAACCCCATGTCAGGCTCTGTGCTAACAGCTCAGAGCCTAGAGCCTGCTTTGGATTCTGCTTCCCTCTCTCTGCCCCTCCCCTGCTCACGCGGTCTCTCTCTCTCTCTCTCTCTGTCTCCCTCTCTCTCTCTCTCAAATAAACATAAAAAAAAAAAAAAGAAAAGAAAATGAACCTTGGGGAGAAAAAGTAATTTTACAAAAATGAAAATAACTGTGGGACAACTTCAAGTCACCTAATATGCACGTAAAATACATGTAAATGAAATCCCTGAAATGGAAAGATGGTGGGGGACCAAAAATTATTTGCAGAAAGAATGGCTGAAAGGTTTCCAAATTAGATGAAAACCTTAAACGCACAGATCCAAAAATGCTCAGTGAACACCCAGCACCAGAAACATGGAAACAACTTCACCAAGCCCCACACACTCCCATTTGCTCAAAGCCATAGACAAAGACTAAGTCTTAAAGTGGCCACAGGAAAAAAAGATACATGACAGAGCGACCAAACTAAGAATAACAACAGATTTCTTATCAGAAACCATGCAAGCCAGGAGACAGTGGATCAGTATGTTTAAAGGACATAGAATTGTAGACCCAGTAGAAATGTATTTCAAAAATGAAGGTGAAGCTTTTTTTTTTTAGACATCTAGAAGTTGAAAGAGTTGGGGCGCCTGGGTGGCACAGTCGGTTAAGCGTCCGACTTCAGCCAGGTCACGATCTCGCGGTCCGTGAGTTCGAGCCCCGCGTCGGGCTCTGGGCTGATGGCTCAGAGCCTGGAGCCTGTTTCCGATTCTGTGTCTCCCTCTCTCTCTGCCCCTCCCCTGTTCATGCTCTGTCTCTCTCTGTCCCAAAAATAAATAAACATTGAAAAAAAAAATTTTTTTTTAATAAAATAAAAAAAAAAAAAAAAAGAAGTTGAAAGAGTTCCTGTCTGGCAGACCTGCACTAAAGGGGTCAGTGTATTTGAAAGCTAATAGGTTTTATTTAAAGCAAAATAGTGACAATGTATGCAGAGTTTATAATCTATGTGAAGGTAAAATTGACTCAAAAGCAGGAAGGAGAGAAATGGAAGTACACACTTTTAAGGCTCTAATGCGGGAATTATTAAAATATCATTTAAAGCTATACTGTGATATGTTAAAGATGTACACAATCATCAAAATAACACGAATGAGAGTAATGGCTAGCTAATAAGCCAATAAAGGAGATAAGATGAAGTCAGAAATAATACAGCTTGGCAGTTTCTTAAAAAATTACAGGTAGGAGCACCTGGGTGGCTCAGTCAGTTGCGTGTCTGACTCTTTCGATTTCAGTTCAGCTCACGATCCCAGGGTGGTGGGATCGAGCCCCGCATCAGACTCCATGCTGACGGTGGAGCCTGCTTAAGATTTTCTTTCTCTCTCTCTTCCTCTGCCCCTCTCCCTGCTCATGTGCTCTCTCTCTTAAAAAAAAAAAAACAAAAGTTGGGGGGGATGGGCACCTGGGTGTCTCAGCTGGTTAAGTGACTGACTCTTGATTTCGGCTCAGGTCATGATCTCATGGTTTACGAGTTCAAGCCCCACTGCCTTTGTGACAGTGCAGAGCCTGCTTGAGATTCTCTCTCTCCCTCTTTTTCTCTGACCTCCTGTGTACTCTTTCTCTCTCTCTCAAAATAAATAAATACAAATTAAATGTATACCTACTATATGGTCCAGCCATTCTACCCTTACTCATTCACTCCAGAGCAATTAAAACATATTTAAAAGATTTGTGCATGAATATAAAACCTAAAACTGTAAGACACCTAGAAGAAAACAGAGGAGAAATTTTTGTGGCTTTGGGCTAAGCAAAGATTTCTTAGGTACAACACCAAAAACACATACCTATTAAAAAATGTAAATATTGGACTTCATCAAATTTTAAAACTTTTCCTTTTCTAAAGAAACTTAGAATAATGGAAAGGGCAGCCACTGCTGGGAGAGAATATTTGTAAAACATGTGTTCGACAAAGGACTTTTTGCCAAAATGTGAAAAGAACCCTCAGCATAAGGAAACAAACAACCCAATGGAAAATGTATAAAACATTCAAAGAATCATTTGACCACAGAAGTTGGCAAATAAACACAAGGATAGATACTCACATCACTAGTACTTTAGGGAATTCTAATTAAAACCATAATGAGATACTACTTGACACGTGTTAAGATGGCTAAACTAACAGACTGACCATACCAGATGTTGGCAAGGATATGGAGGAGCTGGGATTCCCATGCCCTGGTGGTTGCAGTGTTAAGGAGTACCACCTGTTTGGAAAACCACTTGGCGGTTCCTTAAAAATGTAAATGTATACCTACAACATGATCTTGCTATTCTACATCTTTACCCAAGTTTTTTAAAATCTCATGTCCAGACAAAGACTGGTGCACAGTTCAGTGCAACTTTATTTGTAATAACTCCAAATTGGAAACAGCCTAGATGTCCATCAATGGGCGAATGGGTAAAAATATTGAGGTATACTTTTAGCATGGAAGCCTACTCAGTAATAAAAGGAATGAACTGGGGCATCTGGGCGGCTCAGTTGGTTATGCATCCTGCTCTTGGTTTCAGCCCAGGTCATGATCTCACCGGTTGAGATCAAGCCCCATGTGGGGGCTCTGTGCACGGTCAGTGCAGAGACTGCTTGGGATTCTCTCTCTCTCCTTCTCTCTCTGCCCCTCCCCCCCCACTCTTTCTGTCTCTCTTTCAAAATAAATAAACTTAAAAAAAAAAAGGAACGAACTATTATCACTAACAACATGGATGAATCTCAAAATAGTTATGCTGAGTGAGGCCAGAAAAAAGGAGGAGTACTTAATGTATGACTCCATGTATATAAACCTATTGAAATGCAAACTCATCTCTAGTGATAGAAAGCTGATCTTTGGGTGCCTGTGATCGAGGATGGGGAGGGAAGAATGATCACAAAGAGAAATGAGCAAACTTGAGAGATGGATAGGTTCACCACATAGAGCTTGGGGTAAAGACTTCATAAATGTATACGTATGTCAAAAGTTATCCAACTGAACAGTTTAAATATGTGTAGTTGGTTGTATGATAATTATACCTCAATAAAGCTGTTTCATTTTGTTTTTTTTAAGGATGGATACTTGCCAAACTCATAACAATGTCTAATAAGGGCTATCTCTGGGCAACAGGGAAAGGACCAGGACTGGAAGAGATTAATGCTTACAGAGGCTTCAGCTTTTTTGGTAGTGTTCTAACTTTATATGTAAATATTTATTTATGTATATATTATTTTAAAAATTTTATATAGAAAATTTGGAAATAATTTTCATAAAGGTGTCTGCTTAACAAAATCAGTCTTGACTTGCCTCACCCCCCCATAAACATTGTCTCCCGGACTGATCTGTTTGCAAAGATTCAGTCACTTGAAAAACTATCCGTCATTCTCCTCCTTTTCCAGACTTTGAATTGTTCGACATTGCAGACTGCAAAATGAATATGAAAGTAACCATTGATTTTTTTAAATCTATTTTACAGACTAAGTGGTGGTTAGCATATTTGAAATCATTTGAGACATTTCCTATCTGAGATTACACCATTAGCATTTCATTCCTTTGTGTCACACTATTTTGATCTCTTTTAAGATGCAGGGACGCCTGGGGGCTCAGTCGGTTAAGCATCCGACTTCAGCTGAGGTCATGATCTCACGGTTCGTGGGTTCGAATCCTGTCAGGCTCCGTGCTGACAGCTCGGAGCCTGGAGCCTGCTTCAGATTGTGTGTCTCCCACTCTCTCTGCCCCTCCCCCACTCACTCTCTGTCTCTCTCACTCTCAAAAATGAATAAATGTTAAAAAAAAAGTTTTAATGCAAATAGTTTCATGCCATGAACAATTATTTTTATCCAATCAGGTTTTCTCTGGGGAACATGGTAACACTAGGAAGAGAGGAAATAATGAAGAGGAGCAAGGGAGTGCACCAGGAGATAGGCAGAGGGCACCAAAGGCAAGCACAAGTACACAGGACGTGTGCGTGAACAATCTCAAACCAACATCTGGAACATTGCGGTTTCTGTGGAAGATGCTTGTACTTTTTTTTATCAGTTAAATTACAGTTGGTGCAACTAGCATGGAGGTCAGTTTAATTCAGTTGAGACAGAAGGGGAGGTCTAAGCTGCACATTGCAGAATATCATTTCTTATAGGTTAACAGAATTCCGTTGATCTTTCTTTCGTGATCATTAAGCACTTGCATTTTAGGGGCACCTGGGTGGCTCAGTCGGTTAAGCGTCCAACTTTGGCTCAGGTCGTGATCTCACGGTTGGTGAGGTCAAGCCCCACGTTGGACTCTCTGCTCTCAGTACACAGCGCGCTTCAGATCCTCTGCACGCCCCCCAAAATAAAAACATTAAAAAAAAAACTTGCATTTTGGAAATGCCCATCACCAGTATTTTGATAAAAGCTCTCTCAGCTTTAGGACTCCTTGTTTCTTTTGTTGAGAGGAGGGATCGTCACTTTATCTGTTCTGACGGGCAACTTCTTATGATACTCCGACACTTTCCATTGCAGTCAGGGTGAAGACTTGAAGGTATGGAAAGAGGACTAATCCTCATCCCTTTCCTCCCCCACCTCCTCCCCCAGCCAAATGATCCAACCAATTATGAATACTAAAGTCATGTTTTTTTAAAAGCTTTTTTCTTCTTTAATAAAATGTACTTATTTCGACAGAGAGTGAGTGGGGAAGGGGCAAAGAGAGAGGGAGAGAGAGGATCCCCAGCAGGCTCCGAGCTGTCAGCAAAGAGCCCGATGTGGAGCTTGAACCCATGAACTGGGAGACCATAAGCCACGCTGAAACCAAGAACTGGATGCTTAACCAACTGAGCCACTCAGGTGCCCTAGTCATGTTCTCAACAGAGTATGGGATTGAGAATTATGGATGTGAATTTGGGTATAAGAAGAAAATAATCTAGAGAAGAAGAATTTTAAGTGCACAAAAATAGTCACTTCAGCTGAAGTATAACTAAGAAATAAAGGAAAAGTAGTAGTACCTAAATGTGCAATGATAGTAGAATGGTTGAGTTAGGATACATGAATGATGGATCACAAAGGTATACTGATACAACAATAAAATCATTATTTTGCTTTCAAATAATGAAAACTTTATAATGGCCAGCATGCAGCCTGAAAGTCATCACTCCTCCCTGACAACAAGTAAAAAGCTCAACAAACTGGAAAGTCAACAGCCCTCCTTGGATCCATCAGAGAAGTGGGGTCACAGTGGGGTCCACTGCTTTCGTATCTGGGGAAATCAAGTACAGAGGATTACAATCCACCAGAACAGAAACCAATAGCAGAGACCTTCAGTGGAACTAGTACCAAGACAGGAAAGCGAGAACTGTAATTGATGAATTACTGAAGGCTCAGTGTGGACTTCTGAGAAATAAAAACTCCAGGGGCAACCACACACGTTTACAAAGTTTACCTCCAGGAGTTTGACCAGGTTCTCACCGTGAATATCAGCATCAAGAGGAGAAAAGGAATCACTTTGAAATACTCATAGAAATCTATTCTGAACAAGCCCTCCAGAGCCTAAACTATGGGGGTTTTATCACAGCCTAGCCAACTCAGAGGAAGGAAATGTCCAATTTCAGCTGGCTCTAACCTTCCACATGGGGAAAGGAAATACCCAACTCCAACCCTCTCTAGCAATTTTGTCTCTTCTAGGGGGGACAGTGGACTGAGAAGCATTTGTGAAGTTTGCAGTCCAGAGATACAGAGTTACTAAAAGACTGACACCAAATAACAGGACTACAGAGTGCTTCCTCTCCCCCACACTCACCACCACATTACTAAAGGGCATGTACTGAAGGCCTATGGACTGCAGTTCCTTTTGCCTAGTCCTTCATGTCTGGCTATCAGGAAAAAAATGACATAGCATACTAACAAGGCAAACAATGCAGTTTGAAGAAAGAGAACAAGTAGGAGAACCAGCCTCACCTCAGATAGGGCAAGGATTTGGGAATGATCAACCAGAAAACTGAAAACTATGATGAATATGTTGTGGGCTCTAATGGATAAAGTAGATGGCATGCAAGAACACGCTGACAATTTAATCAAGGAGATGTAAATTCTCTGAAAATAAACTTTTTAAATGCTAGAAATTAAAAAAAACAAAACAAAACGAAACACCAAACCACTAACAGAAATGAAGAATGCTTTTGATTGGCTCATTAGCAGATGGAATTTGGCTGAGGAGAAAAACTCAGAGTTTCAAGATAAGTCAGTAGAAAATTCCAAAATGGAAAAGGGAAAGAAGACAGAAAAAAAAAAAAAAAAAAAAAAGAAAAGAAAAAAAGAAACCCTAAAACAAAATATTCAGGAACCAAAAAATAGCTGAAAAAGTTTTAACATACATGTAATGGGAATATCAGAAGGAGAAGAAAGAGAAAAATGAACAAAAGAAATATATGAAGTGATCATAACTGAGAAAATTCCTACATTAATGTCAGACACCACCCCACAGATCCAGGAATCTCAGAGAACACCAAGCAGGATAAGTGCCAAAAACAAATACCAAAACAAAACAAACAAAAAGTATACCTAAGCATATTATATTCAAACTTCAGAAAAGCATTAGCTAATGCAACAAAGAAAAAATAAGCCAGAGAATAAAAATACCTTATCTGTACAGGAATAAAATTAAGAATTGCATCCAACTTTTGCTCAGAAACTATGCAAGCAAGAAGATAGTGGAGGGCGCCTGGCTGGCTCAATCAGTAGAGCATGTGACTCTTGATCTCAGGGTCATGAATTCGAGCCTCTTGTTGGGCATGGAGCCTACTTAAAAAAAAAAGAAAAAAACAGCAAAATAAAGAAGACAGTGGAGTGCAGTATGTAACCTAGAATTCTGCACCCTGCACACTTATTCTTCAAAATTGAAAGAGAAGTAAAGATTTTCTCAAGTAAACAAAAATTAAGGAAATTTATTACCAGTAGACCTGCCTTACAAGAAATATTAAAAGTTCTTTAGAGAAAAGGAAAATAATATAGATCAAAAACTCAGATCCACATAAAAAAAGGAAGAACATCAGGCAAGCAATATGTGAAGGTAAAATAAAAACTTATTTTTCTTATTTTTAATTGATCTAACTAATAACAAGTTGTTCAAAATAACAAGAGCAACAATGTATTCAATTATATATGCTTATGTACACATACGGGTTTATGTATGCTTGTTGTATAAGTGAAACGAGTGACAGCAATGATACAAGGATGTGTGGAAGGAATTAGGATTACTTTATTATTATAAGATACTTATCTGCACTATTTGAAAGTAAGTGGCTTGTATTAGTTATTATATTGCAAACTCTAGGACAACCACTAAAAAAAGTTTTCAGAAAAAGTAACATAATTGCTATGCTAAGAAGGAAGAGAAAATATAATCACATAAAATGCTCAATTAAAACTACAAAAGGCAGAGGAAGATAAAAACAGGAACAAAGAAGAAAGGCAACAAATGGAAAATAGTGACAAATACAGGAGATATTAGCACAAAAATATCAGGGCACCTGGGTGGCTCAGTGGGTTAAACATCCAACTTCAGCTCAGGTCATGATCTCACAGTTTGTGGGTTCAAGCCCTGTGTTGGGCTCTGTGCTGGTAGCTCAGAACCTGGAGCCTGCTTCAGATTATTTGTCTCCCTCTCTCTCTGCCCCTCCCCCACCTCTCAAAAATAAACATTTAAAATTTTTTTTAAAAAGTACAACGATATCAAATAATCACTTTAAAGGTTAATGGTCTAAATACACCAACTAAAAGAGATTGTCAGAGTGGATCAAAAAACAAGATTCAACTATATGTTGTCTAACATATATATAAACATATATAAAATAAAATATAAATAAACATATAAATAAAAATATATAAATATATATAAAATAAGTTTCTAACCGGAAACTTATTTTAAACATAAAGAAACATACATAGATTAAAAGTAATGGAATGGAGAGATATATACCATGTTAACACTAATAAAAAGAATGCAGAAGTAGCTGTATTAATTTCTGACAGAGCAGACTCCAGAGCAAAGAAAGTTATCAGAGAGAATTAGATAATAATAAAGGGATCAATTTTCCAGGAAGACTTAACAACTCTTAATGTGTATGTGTCTAACGATGCATGAGGCAAAAAACTGCTAGAGTATAAGGAGAAATAGATGAATTCATTATTACAGTTGGAGAATTCCACATCCTCTGTCAGAGATGGGCAGATCCAGTAGAAAACCAGTAAGGACATAGTTGAATTCAACAGCACCATTAATCAAGTGGACATAATCTACATCTATCAACTATTTTAGTCAAGTACAGCAGAATTCTTGATAAAGAACACGTATAAAAAACAATACTTAATGGTGAGAAACTGTAAGTTTTGCTGCTAAGATCAGGCACAAGATAAGGATGTCCCTTCTCAACACTCCTTGTCAACATCATATTGGAAGTTTTAGCTAATGCAATAAGACAAGAAAAGGAAATTAAAATATACTGATTGGGAAGGAAGAAATAAAACTGTCTGTTTGCAGATGACATGATAATTTATTTAGGAAAAAAAATTGTCAAAAAACTCCTGGAACCAATAAGCAATCATTGCAAGGTTGTAGGATACAAGGTTAAAACGCAAAAGTCAATCACTTTTCTGTATACGAGCAATGAATAATTGGTATTAGAAATTACAAACACAATACCTTTTGCATTAGCACCTCCAAAAATGAAATACTTAGTTATAAATGTAACAAAATATGTATAACATCTATGGGAGGTAAATTATAAGACCCAAATGAAAATAATCAGAGAATAACTAGGTAAGTGGAGAGATATTCCATGTTCATGGATAGGAAGACTCAATATTATCAAGATGTCAGCTATTCTCAATTTGATCTATAGATGCAACAGAATCCCAATAAAAGTTCCAGAAAGTTATTTTGTGGATATCACCATATTGATTCTTTATTTTAGATGGAGAGGTCAAAGACTCAGTATAGCCAACACAATATTGAAGGAGAACAGCGAAGTCAGATTGACAAAAATCAACTTCAAGACTTACTATAAAACTACAGTAATCAAGACAGTAGGATTGGCAAAAGAAGAGACAAACACATCAATTAAACAGAATAAAGAGCCCATCAATAGACCCACATGAATATAGTCATATAGTCAACTGATCTTTGACAAAGGAGCAAAAATATTCTTTTCAACAAATGGTGCTGGAACAACTGGACATGCATATACCAAAAAGAAAAGAAAAAAAAAAAGAAAAGGAGAAAATAGAAAAAAAAGAAAAAAAAAGAATCTAGACAGAGATCTTACACCCTTCAAAATTAACTCAAAATGGATTATATACCTAAATGTAAATGCACAATTCTAAGACAGGTGACAACACTGGAGAAAACCAAAAGGACCTGGGGTATGGCAATGGCTTTTTAGATACAACACCAAAGGCATGATCCATGAAAGAAATAATTGATAAGCTGGACTTCAGTAAAACTAAGAACTTCTGCTCTGCAAAAGATACTGTCAAGAGAAAGAACACAAGCCACTTACTGGGAGAAGAATAATTGCAAAAGACATATCTTATAGAGGACTATTATTCAAAATATACAAAGAGCTATTAAAACTCAACCATAAGAAAATGAACAACCTGATTTAAAAGCTGCCAAAGGACTTGAACAGATACCTCACTGAAAAAGATACAGAGATGGAAATGAGCATATGAAAAGATGCTCTGATGCTCCACATTGTGTGTCATGAGGGAACTGTAAATTACAATTACACCCATAACAATAATACATCTATTAGAATGACAAAAATCCAAAACACTGACAACATAAAATGCTGTTGATGATGTGGAACAAGAGAAACTCGCATTTGTTGCTGGCGAGAACACAAAATGGTACAGCGACTTTGGAAGACAGTTAGGCAGTTTCTTATAAAACTGAACATACTCTTATCATATGATCCAGCAGTTGTGTTCCTTGGTACTTATTCAAGAGTTAAAAACTATATGCATGCAAAAACCTGCACACAGATGTTTATAATTGCTTTACTCATAATTGCTGAAAGTTGGAAGTAACCAAGATGTCCTTCGGTGAGAAAATGGATAAATGAACTGTGGTCCATCTAGACAGTGGGACATTATTCAGCAATAAAAAGAAATGGCTACCAAGCAATGAAGAGACATGGAAGAAACTTAAAATTCATATTAATAAGTCAAAGAAGTCAATCTGAAGAAGATGCTGTATGACTCCGACCATATGACCTTCTGGAAAGGGCAGAACTGTGGAGACAGTAAAAAGAGCAGTGGTTTGTAGTGGTTAGGGAAGAGAAGGATGGATAGGCAGAGCACAGAGGATTTTTAGGGCAGTGACACTATTCTGTATGATACTGTAATAGTAGATACATATCACTACACATTTGTCAAAACACATACAATTTACAATACCAAGAGTGAACTCTAATGTAAGCTGTGGACCTTGGGTGACAATGATGTATCAGTGTAGGGTCAGTGAATGTGACAGATGTATCACTGTGGTGCAGGATGTTGGTAGTGGAGAAGGCTGTGTAAATGTGGAGAATGGGAATAAATGGAAAATCCCTACCTTCTGCTCAATTACTGTGAACCCAAAACTCCAAAAATTAAAGTCTATTTTTTTAAAAAAAGATCTTTATTATGCAAGACCATACAAAACAAGAATGCATATCAAGAGAGAAATAATATTTAAATGAGGACAAAAAGCTTGAGTAATGTGTACTTAGGGATTTTTGGTTGTACATTTGTAAGAAGTTCACACTGTCATTAACAATTGTTTATCTGTTCAAAGCAGAAGTAACATAAACAAATAGTAATGAAAACTCAAACATATAACATTTAAAATTGCCATCTATGAGCTCTTAAGAAATGGAACAAAATTGCTGTCTATCCAATATTTCTAGGTTTATAAGGGTTGTGGGGAATGAAAGCTGAAATTAAATTTAAATTTATGATTTTTAAAAGATCAGATAATAAAGAAGACCCCTCTGAGTAATGAAGAAATGAATATGGTAGCAGAAGATGGGAAAATGCTACATCCCTGTCAGCTCTCACTCTCTGACACCCTGGCACTTAGTGGAGACTCAATAACTATTTGATGAATAGAAAATGGTACTCTTTGACATTTCTGAGATTTTCACTAAGGCCTCTTGGTATTGCCATAGTAAATGAGGCTTGTAAATTGATTTTTTTAAAATACATATAGAATGTTTACACTGCAACCACCTGCAAACAATTGAAGTTTTAGAATATATATATTTTTAATGTTTATTTTTGAGAGAGAGCGTGAGCATAAGTAGGGGAGGGGGAGAGAGACAGAGGGAGACACAGAAGCCAAAGCACATTCCAGGCTCTGAGCTTTCAGTACAGAGATGGACACGGGGCTTGAACTCACAAACTATGAGATCATGACCTGAGCCGAAGTTGGATGCTTAATGGACTGAGCCACCGAGACACCCCTGAAGTTTTAGAATATTTTATTCAGCAGAGAGGATCAAAATGACAAATTTTCAGGATAGGAGTTAATATATGGGATTTAAAAAAATGATTGAGACGTCCTTTTAAAAGACAGTTGACTATTTAAACAAAAAGTGTAACTCAGAGAATTACCACATTATCTATTTGGGTGGAAAGGACCCGGGGGCCCATTTTGCAGAGGAGGAAATAAAATCACTAACAGGCCTCATGCCTTGTACAGTGATGAGCTAGAATCTAGGCCTCTAGACCAAGGGACCCTGTACTGTAATGTCTGTAGAACCATGTTACTCTTTCTTGTGTGCCAACAAATGTTTGGCCAGTTAAGAGTACAGTAACAATGAGTTACGTAAAGTTATAATAATTATCAGTGTCTTGAAAAAATCTTGTAAAATTCCCACAGTTAGAGAAAGTTATCTGTGAAACATCTCTACTGAAACGTCTCCTTGCTGTTACAAATTTAACATAGCAAAAAGAAAACAAAATTCTACTAATGAAATGTTCAGTAGGGGGAGCCACTGACAACAATGATAGGTTTTGCTAGCAGAACAATTTTATTGCAGAAACGGATGAAAGCAGTCAGGTAGACAGAGCCAAGGGCTGGAGGGATTTTTAAAGTTACCATGCCCCTGCCCAGCCCCCCCCCCAAAAAACCTCAAACCTAAATCAAAATAAAAACCAATGGCCAAGATTTCAAGTTTGCTACTAAAGGTATAACATGGTTCTAAGAAGGGCGAATGACAAGATCAAAATTAGATTTTTAGAAGATGGAACTATTTGATACAGTAAGATCATGTAAATTATAAATTACTAGGAATAGAATATATAGAGGGTGCAGCAAGGAAAATGTTTTCACCTGATCTGATCAAGAAGTGGTTGAGGCCTGAATTAAAGTAATATAGGGTACCTGGGTGGCTCAGTCAGTTGAGTGTCCAACTCTTGATTTCAGCTCAGGTCATGATCTCATGGTTTGTGGGATCGAGCACCGCATCAGGCTCCACTCTGGGTGTGGAAATTTTGAGGGAAAAAACCCTAGAACAACAGCAATAATAACACCTACTGTTTATTGATCCAGACCCTGTGCTAAGTCAACTGAATGAACCATCCATGGTGGGCAAAGGGCCCACTGAAGCCGGAGCATAACCACCATTTGTCACCAGCACCCAGCATTTCCTGAGAGCCAGGCATGGGGCTCCGACTGGAGCTGAAAATGCTCAGGGCCCTCACTGCTCCTTCCTCTTCTCAGGGGAAGACCGGCATGTCCACAGTGCAGTGTGACAAGCTCTTTAATAGAGGGAGTTAAAAGGCTGCCAAGGGATGGAGCTGGGTGGGAGCCACTAAGTTAGCAACAGATTTTCAGGGGAGGTGATGCGTGAATGCCACCCGAAAGAAGGAGTACGAATGTGCCAGGAGGCAGCACAGTGCATCTGCGAAACTACCGCAAGTTCTGGACAACTGGTCACAGCATCTGGTGGGAGGGGGATGGGTTGGAGGGGGAGGTTAGTGACTGCGGCTAAGCCCAGAGCATGAACTTAGGGGTGAGATGGTTTGTATACTACATTGACGAATTAAGATACTACACTGTGGGAGTGCAGAATTATAATCGCAATAGAGTATTTAATTGAATCTTAGCTCTTATCAATGGTAAGATGCACTATGTTTTATGTACTGCTAGGAAAGGGAAACACTGTCAGTTGAAATACAGTACATTGTGAAGTACAAGATGCATGCGGCCTTAAGGGGTATTAAAATTGGGGGGTGGGGAGACAAATCTTGGAACCAACAAATTATAGTCATAGAATAATTTAGAAAGGGTGAACATCTGGAAAAACCAAGACACCGATTATTGTTTAGTATGTGCCCCAAACTACCTTAACTCTTAGAACAAGAGACCTGCCAGGTATCCTTCCCTTCCTGACATTCCACAGCAGTTACACGCAAGGTGCAGGGGGCAGCCAATGCCATCAGGCGCCATGTGCCATGTACAGATTCTGCGAGCAATGGCCTTTCGGAGAGGAAAGGGTGGAGAGTGGGTTTTCTGAGGTAGAGAACTACTAACCAAAAGAGTAGGGAAATTGACAAACACAGAATCGGGGTGAATGTTCATGTATGCCACTAGGAGGCAGAGTCTGAAATTTCACTTCTCAGAGATCTTTGGGCTCCTCAGAAAATTGACTATTTTTCATTTGGGACAGAACATTCAGGGTCAATGTAATCTATTTTGGGTTCCTGGTTCACTCATCAGAAATGTTTCATAGGCTTCCCTGGCACAAGGAATGGGTTTTGATAGCTCAGGGGCAAAGTCCTGACAGAAGCAGGCCACAATGTTTATGACAAACTATCCACGGAGAGGAGAACAGACAAAAAGCCAGATGGGTCTGACCCTGCAGATAAGGGTTGGTCTGGCAACAGGGGCAGATGGGAAGTGCGCACATCCTGCTAGAAGAGCTAGAAAAGAGATAAGACCCCTCGTGGAAAAACCACTGGGAGAGGAGAGCAGCAAGTGCTGAGAGGTGCTCTGCCTTTGTCTGAGGGACCCCTGCCTGAGGCCGGCACCAGGATGTTGCAAGGGAGCTGAACAACCTTGAACTCTTGAGAATTGGGTTGGAGGGAAGAAGTTGGTGAAGGAGGAAGATCCAAAACTTGGGTAGGAACCACAACTAAAGCGGCTGGGACAGAGGTGAAACCCGGCGTCTTACAGTAACCACTTCTTTCTTTGAAACTTGACAGAGCAGTGAGGATCAGTCATTGGGCATTTCACCTCCAGAACAACCTTGTTGCTCCGCATCGAAGGCAGTGAATCTTCCCAGGGATGGAGGACCACGACAATGATTTTTGGCATCACTTGAGCAGCTCGAAGAGTCATCAGCTCACACCCAGCAGGAGACAGCTTTCTGCAAAACGCATTCCAGGCCTTCTCCATTGTTCCCATAGCTTCCAGCTCCTCTTTGGGGTGTTGCTTTTCCCCATGAGCCCTCAGGCCCCTTGGGACTACCCAGGGCACTCGTTGTGGTCTCCCAAGTGTAATTCAGCTTATTTCCCATAATCAAAAGTTACTAGTGATGTTTCTTGTTATCAAAACCTTCATTAATGATGGAAGGCCATACACTATGGGGTCAGTGGTTAGAAAATGTTGGCCTTCTCTAAAAATACAGTAATTTAAATTAGAACCTTTTATGTATGCCCCAACTGATTAATTAGCAAATCTTTTTGTCTATAATGTGCATGATAATTTCAAAATTGAAGTATCAAAATTCCCTAAAAAGGTATATCCCTTACCTCAAAAAATTTACTTATTCTTGATAAGACATATATAGGGAGATAGAAGTGTCTGGAGCTGGATAATAGATCGTCAAATGACTGATACAGAGAGTAAGTGCTATCACGTTCAGCAGAGACAGAAATACGAGAGAAAAGAGATCCTTCCGAGTTGTGAAGTTCACAAAACCAACAAGAGCCGAAAATCTCGTTGGCCTTTGAATGACTGGATGGGAGTTGGGGTGAGCAGAGGTGGGAGCAGACAAGGAGACGGTGTAGAGAGTCATACAGTGAGAAAGCAAACAATAATGAGAGAACATTTTCTTAAAGATTATTAAAGGGAGAAAAGGTTAGAAAGAAGAGGAGGGGCCCAACTGAAGAGGACCCTAAATCCCAGCCAGCAACCTGTTAGTGCCGTTGAAAGTGTTAAGTATGATGGGTTACATGATGACATCTTTGTAGGATGAAATTTTAGAATCACAGAAATTAATATTGCTTGGATTATGAATGCTTTACAATAGGTATTGGGATTGGAAATTAAGGACTAGACACATGTATGTTTCATCTTGTTCCTTCTGAAGAGCACATCTTCTCTTCAGCATTATTTCTTTAATTGTAATATAATCTGGTTTTACATGATAAACTTTTTCTTCTTCTTCTTTGTTTTTGTAGAATATGTGCTTCAGTGATACAAAAGTAACCTGAATCTGTAGTGAAAGATTATCAACTTGAAGGACAGGATTCTAAAAAGAAAATAACATCGTGATGTGAACTGTCAATTTTTATGTTTTCTCTATTTTCTTTCTTTTCTTTTTCTTTCGTTCAAAACTATGTTTTCTCTATTTTATTTCTTCTTTCTTTCTTTCTTTCTTTCTTTCTTTCTTTCTTTCTTTCTTTCTTATTTTGAAAGAGATAGAGGGGGCAAGTGAGTTAGGGGCAGAGAGAGAGAGGGAGAGAGAAGAGGGGCTCACCTGACTGGGGACTCAAACTCACTAACCGTGAGGTCGTGACCTGAGCCGAAGTCGGACACTTAACCGACCGAGCCACCCAGGCGCCCCTGTTTTCTCTATTTTCTACCAGAATCAGTTTATTAAATGTGTATCCACAGTAGTGTCTGAGCAGGCCTCTTCCTATGAATTATTCACTGTAAGCTGAAAAATCATAGTCCAAACGTCCTAGTTTGGGGTTTGAATAATATTGCCACCCTGTCTGTGTAGACTTCCGTGTCAGGCACAAACTTAGATATTATCAGCCTCAATCTCAAGGATATAGTGAAGGGTTAAATGGATCATTTCGTCAGCAGGAATGAATTCTGGTGCACTCTGTTTTTCTGGAATCCTGATTTGTTGACTTCATAAAATGTTTCAGACAGTGTATATATATATATATATATATATATATATATATATATATATATATATATATAAACAACAAAGGAAGAAAAGAAAACACCCTTAGTTTCTGTTTCTAGCAAGGATACAGTGATATGGACTCGATTCATTGTCCAGCCTAAACAAGCCCCTAAACAGACAACATAGATGAAACAATAGGTTTCAATTAACCATTAATCCAGCAAAGAACAATGATCTCTGAGCGAGAAAACAAAGATGATGAGCCCTAGTTGTCACAGCACCACCTGGAGAGAGTTCTCAGCCCCGTCGGGGTGCAGCTGGTAAGCGCCTGGTGGTAAGAGGCCACAAAACACCACTGGGAGGAGAAGAGCCCTACTTTGGAAGGTCGGGGCCAAATCCTGGGCCCCGGGAGAGGGGCTCAGTTTCGAGCCTGTGGGGTCGCTGACGGCAGTGCGCAAGGAGGGACCCGGGGAGACGGCTGCCGGCCGAGAGAAGGACTCCCCGCGCGCACCTCCTCTTGTTTTGGAGGCCCTCGTGGTCCTACCTCATTTGCCGCCGTGGAGCCCGAAGTCCCAGGGAGGCGGAGCGGCCTCCGCAGCTGTAGTTCCCGGGTTCTGCCGGCCCCCTGCCCCGCCTTCCGGCGGGAGGCCCCCTCGCCGTCGCGCGAGACCACAACTCCCACAAGGCCCCGCGCTCGGAGGGGGCGTGGCCGGGGCGAAGGGGCGGGGTCTGCGCGGTGGGTCGAGGCTGCGGGGCAGGTACGGTCACGGCGCTCAGCATCTCGGCCTCCCCACCGGGCGTCCAGAAGCTCGGGAGCTTTCTCATCGCTGGATTGGCACGGGACACCTGGAGTCACCCAAGTCCGGGAGCGTCGTCTCGAACGGGCGCTCGATGGGCTGCGTGTGCCTAAGTGTTGGTTGGGGAGGCACAGTGCTGGCGACTGGGTGGCATTGAAGCTGCTGCTAGTCCTGGGCTGCCTGGGGAGCCTGAGGAAGTTACAGGTGCTGGTAGGGGAATCCCGGGGGAAAATCGGAGCCCAAACCAGCATTTGAGACTAGGAGCCCGAAGCTAACAATAACTGCGAGAAAGCCCAACCGCTAAAGTCCTTTACTTTCGGCTGAAAAGAAGGGAAGATGGCAACCAAACCAATGGGACGTCTGCTGGAACTGTTAGATCTGATTTTCATTAATTCTTTACCTGCCAACCATAGCTTTTGTCTTTTTATGCCTTGTGTTGCCTTCTGGAAGAATTCCTTAGCTTGATATCCCATCTCTCTGGTTTGGTTTTGAGCAGTGCCTGTTCTGCTGTTCAGTCCATCTCTTATTTCAGTAGCTGCTTGGATTCCCGAGATCTTGGTTAATTCTTTTCCTAACCGCTTGCTCTCATTTCATGATGAGAAATTCTTGCTTATCACTATGATTATTTTAATTATACCAATGTTAAAGTCTTGATTACTTTTCTTTTGCAAATTCTCTCTCTCAAAAAAAAAAAAAAAAAGAGGGACATGAGTGGCTCAGTCGGTGTAGCCAATTTAGGCTCGGGTCCTGATCCCAGGGTCGTGGGATTGAGCCCCATGTGGGGCTCCACACAGAGTGTGGAGCCTGCTTAAGATCCTCCCCCCGCCCCCTCTCAGTTCTGGAGGTTAAAAGTCCAAGATCAACGTGCCAGCAAGGCTGGGTTCTGGTGAGCCTTCTCTGCTTGGCTGATAGATAGCTATCTTTTCACCACGTCCTCAGGTGGCCTCTTCTCTGCGTGCACTCACAGGCAAGGTGGGCAGAGAGAGCCACGGTGTCTCTCCCCCTTCTTGTGAGGACACCAGTGCTAGCAGATCAGGATCCTTAGGTCCTCATTTAACCATTATCACATCCATATAGGCCCTATCTCCAAAAGCAGTCATCTAGGGGATTAGGAATGCTACATATGGCCTGGGGGACACAATTCAGTCTATAATAATCAGTGCAGGAAAAAAAAACAACAACAACCCATGGAATGAATTCTAGAGTAATCACAGTGGGATGTTGTAAGGTAAGTGGGTGTAAAAAAGCACTTCCGAAGTCCATTTGGGTGTTAGTGCTAGAGGCTAATGGGAAAGTCCCACATCTTCCACCCTTTGGAGTTTGATGCAAGGGTAACCCCGAAGGGAAGGTCTTAGGGAATCCTCTGCCAGCCATTACTTCCAGCCAGTGGTGATTCGGAAGTGAGCATCTCTCAGAGTCTAAAGTGCCGCATTTGAATCAGGACTCTGGGGTTGGGAAAAGTGCCACTCCCAAAGCCTGAGAGGTATGGTGCTGTAAGTGACTTAAAGAGCACTGTTCTGGGAGATAGCACTGTTCTTGGTGTCCTCTTGGGTCGCTGTGACCCAGATGTGAAACCTCAGGTAATTCCTTAACCATCTAAATTCTACCTGATGGTGTCATGTGTCCCAAACCCCAGTTAGTTTTTTTTCCATAACCAGATGCAGGTCCTTTGGTTCCCAATCTCTTACTGGGGCTGACCATCACAATATATGAGGCACAACCACTGGTGAGATGTCATGGTCCTCTTCCCCTTGGGGAGAATGGAAAGGCTCTAAGAGAGGGCAGAGCACTAGGGCAAATCCAGCCAGTAGGAGTGGAGGCAGGGACAAGAATGTGCTGATGACAGCCTTTGCCGAGGGAGGGTGGAAGTTGCCACTGGGGGTTCTGTTTCAGTCACAGATGGTGCTTGGGGGCAGAGCAGGGGGCAGTGAGCTATGGAGCAGTAACAGGCATAGTGACTTTGTTGCGCTTAAGCTCACAGTGACTTAGTTATATTGGGAAATACCTTATCATTGTTTTTGACTTTGTGAGCGTGTGTGTATGAGAGAGAGAGTGAGGGCGGGGGGGGGAGAGAATGCATTAAATTTTAAACAAGGAGGATAAGTAACATTTTTTTTGCATCTGATGAGATTTCTTCTGTGATGTTAAGAGATTCAATGTGATTGTAAATGGGGTGCTAGTGTCGGAGTCCAGACATAGGTTCAAAGAGTTGAAGAGGGAGATCTGGGGAGCTAGCCTCTTAATAAGAGAAGTGAACACCCAGTCATTGGTAAGACCACAAGTCTGGCAATACAATATGGCACCTGTGGTTTTGGTCCCGTTAAGATGGTGGTCTCGTCATCTTTAATCTACTAGTATCATTCTTCATTGCATGAAGTCCAGTGGGCCTGGCTGCAGCACAGTGTGGAGAACTGGGGGCAGCTGTGACATTTAGCCCTTTGTGGAGGGAATTTTAGTGGTATAAATAGCAACAGTTATCAGTGTTGGAGAGCTTATGCTACTCTGCTCCAGGCACTGTGCTATGACCTGGGTTTACAGCGGAGAGACAGGAATACAAATAGGTGCGGGATCCGTTCCCGTGAAGCTGAAACCCACCATTCGCTTTGTCCTATTCCCATTGTGTCTTCTCCAGCCCCTGTGCAACCCCATCAAGCACCTACAGGGTTGGAAGTGTCCTGTAAAAGGACTTTAGTGTCCTCAGTGAGCTCATCAAGTTGGCTCTGTCTTGAATGGTGGAAGAAAAGGCAGGACATTTCTTCTTTCCATTAGCTGGCGATTTTATAATCTGGGGATGGTTTCTGGTTACCGAAAATTGGTGAAACTATCTGGCGTGGCCAAGTTGTTAAGTGTGAGATAAGAGTGGGGAAAGGGAGGGGCACCTGGGTGGCTCAGTCAATTGAGCATCCAACTCTTTTTCTTTTTTAAAATTTATTTATTTGGGGGAGAGGGAGGGGCAGAGAGAGAGAATCCCAAGCAGACTCTGCACCGTCAGCACTAAACCTGATGTGGGGCTCGAACTCATGAACCATGAGATCATGACCTGAGCCAAAACCAAGAGTCGGAAACTTAACTGACTGACCCACCCAGGTGCCCCGAGCATCTGACTCTTGATTTCGGCTCAGGTCATGATCTCAGAGTCGTGGGATTGAGCCCCACGTTGAGAGAGATTCTCTCTCCCCCTCTCTCTGCCCCTCTCCTCTGCTCATGTGCTCTCTTTCAAAATAAATAAATAAACATCAGGGGGAAAAAAAAAAAAAAAACACTGGGGAAAGGGAGCTGGAGATCATGGAGGAAGAGCAGGTCCTGAGCAATATTTCCCACTCTTGTGTGACAAGCAGATTCAAGAATGTGGTCAGTTACCAGAAGATGACGGGCATGGTGTGCAGATGGGCTTGGGGTTTAAAAGCAATCCTAGGGGCGCCTGGGTGGCGCAGTCGGTTAAGCGTCCGACTTCAGCCAGGTCATGATCTTGCGGTCCGTGAGTTCGAGCCCCGCGTCAGGCTCTGGGCTGATGGCTCGGAGCCTGGAGCCTGTTTCCGATGCTGTGTCTCCCTCTCTCTCTGCCCCTCCCCCGTTCATGCTCTGTCTCTCTCTGTCCCAAAAATAAATAAACGTTGAAAAAAAAAATTTAAAAAAAAAAAAAAAAAAAAAGCAATCCTAGTAGCCCAGTTCTGTTAACTGATTTTCGGAATGCAATTATGGGAAGTGTCGTGTGCTAATGAAGATGGTCTGTGGAACAAAGGGGGAGAAATATGGATCAAGTTTGACCAGTCAATGAAGTTATCACTTTTTTTTTTTACCCGGAGCACAGCACTTCTTAATCTCTAGCCTAGTTGATCTGTTGGTTATAAAAACGTGCTTTCTTCAAACTGACATTTCTCATTTTGTAACCTCTTTTAGCAATATAAATCATTCTACACGTTATCCCAAATATATTTAATCCTGTCTAGTAAAGAAAGCTTGAGAGTTTCAAAGCTCTGTAAACATTTAAGAAAAACAATGGGCTCACTCTAGTTACTTTTTAATCCCGTTGACTTGCCAAGGGAAAGAGAAAATCTTATCACCAAGCACAAATTGCAATTTATACCTGTCAAGATGTTATTCAATATATAAATCATCAACCTCCTCAGAAGGCTTTTACCCTCTAATATCTCTATTATTCCATATAAATAGGTAGTTACCAGAACCCAGCTGACTCATTGATCACAATTCAGCTTACTCCCAGAAGCATAAATAAATTGTTACATGTTTACCTTGTTACCTGAACACTGATATAGAATTGTTAACCAGGTGACTCCACACACACACACAAAATTTCTTTTTTTTATGGAAGTATAGCTGACACACAACGTTACTTTAGTTTCACCTGTACCACATCACGAGTTAACAATTCTATACATTACCACTCTATACACAAAATTTTAATAGAACAACAATATCCTTGATTGTATCATGGAAATGTAAGAGACCAGTGCATTTTTCTGAATTTGTGCAATTACTTAGACATCATGAATCAAGGCCATTGTCAAGCCTTGTTAATTAATTGTTAATGATTAACGGTTATTAATCATTAATTGTTAATGATTCAGACAGGTTCCATTAGTTGGCCACACGCATTTGGCAGCCTTGTGGACTTTTTGACAGCTGAACAGCATATCTGTGTTTCAAGCATTGTGATCCTTTTTCTTAATGCAAGAGTGACAGTGTCACCTTAACCTGTTAACTCCTGTCTTCGACTCAGAAGGTCGAATCAGTCCTCCAAGGGAATTTTCAGAAGAACCACCTCCAAGATGATCACCTGAGATATCTCCAAGAAAAAAAGCTGAAATTCTAAATAACACCCATCAGAAGTCTATTCATGTTGATAAAGAAAGGATTTTCCCCTGAATACCATGGAGGCTCCACGAGAGCAAGATTGTTACCTGTTTGTTCACTGCTGGGTCACCTGCCCCTAGAACAGCACCTGAAACATCAGTCAAGATTAAGTTGTTTTCAATGAATCAGTATGGCCTTTGATAGTCAGGTAGTTCATGGTCGTCAGGCAAGGGCTGGGATTTGTGTTGGGATTTCAAGAGCAAGAGAAGCCAAAGAGCAAAATTGAGAGGCTAAGCCATGACAGGACACATTTTACTGGACTGGGGTAGGTCTGAATACATTTCACTCATAATTAACCTATGGCTGTGGTCTGTATGCATTTTGATAATTTTCCTTTGAAAATGTGAGGCACACAGATGTCGTCCCCAGTGAATTCTCTTTGTCCATGACCAGAACCACAAAAAGAGTCGTCCTGACTGGCCTCGGTACTCACTCCAGAATTATACGTATTTCTTCTCCCGTGTTCTGACACCGTGGACTTTCAGGTCGATCTCTCCCATCTCGGGTCCACTTGGTTGTAGATTACTTGCAATGTCTGCAATCTCAGGGTTGCGACACTATCTGACGTTTGGTCATAACAAGTCTTTGAAAGCCAGTGTGTATTTTACATTTACAGCATTTCTCAGTTTGAACTGGCCACCTTTCAAGTGGTCAATAGCCACATGTGGCTGCTGGCCACAGTATTTGGACAGTGCAAGGTCTAGCAAGTCCACATGTTCTTCCACTCAGAGCATGTTGTGAGTTATGCTACATCTTAATTTCAACAATTCCGTCAAGTGGTGGCAGTAACTCAGTCATGGCATCATGCATTCTAAACCTGATGAGGCGGATTCCCACATTGCCCTTGTCTCTGCTACAGTGCTTACATCTGTTGTTGTTACTATTATAGTTATTTTTTTTTAATGTTTCTTGTTCACTGAATGTTTGATAAAAGAATTAGTGAAAGGTGCGACTACAGAAAATATGAGGGGTCGTGCATGACAAAGACTTTCTCCTTGACCAAACTTGAGTCAGGTTCCTCTGGGTCCACTTTCTGCCCAGACCCTGACCTTGGACTCTGCCTGTTTAGTCCAGTTTAAACGAGAATCCTGCCGAGTCAATTTATCAGAAATCTCCTGCTCTGCCCTTGATATCTGATCAAATTCCTTATCCCCCACCTTCAATATTTTATGACCATGGCCTGCCTTCAGCAATAACCCTGTCCCATTGGTTGAGACAGAATCCCCTGACTCTTACTCCTGATGTTCCCTCTTAACTTTCCATCCAATGACTGTCACCATGCTCTTTGGCTATAAATCTCCACTTGTCCTTGCTCTGTTCAGAGTTGAGCCAGATCTCTCCCATATTACAAAATCCCATGGTAGTAGCACCCTTGAATAAAATCTTCACTACTGCCTTTAGTATGTGTCCTGAGTAATTTGTTTTTGTCTTAACAGTCAAGAAGATGCTAATGGAGAACCATGACAAAAAGCATCACTTCCTATAATGGCCATTTGTTGGGTTTACCTGACAAATATTCTTTGCCTCTTCCTCCAAGGTACTATCCTCCTCAATTCCAATGCTTGGTAGAACTGCCAGCTGGCCCAGGGGTGGGCAAGTGAGTCAGATGAGGCCAACATTAAAATTCTGATGAGAAATTGGATCTTGAGGATTCAAACCAAAGATGAGAAGGGGTTGGTGTTCCATTATTCTGATGGTCCAATCATTCTTGCTTTCTTGGTTCCTGGATCTACTATAGCTCCTGCCTTTCTGAAGATAATGACCACTCATCTGAGTACACTGTTCACAGAGTCCCTTTATAGTGGCCCATGTGGGCCAAGGTGATGGAGCATAATACGTTTCTGTAAGTTTTTTTTTTTTAATTTTTTTTTCAACGTTTATTTATTTTTGGGACAGAGAGAGACAGAGAATGAACGGGGGAGGGGCAGAGAGAGAGGGAGACACAGAGTCGGAAACAGGCTCCAGGCTCTGAGCCATCAGCCCAGAGCCCGACGCGGGGCTCGAACTCACGGACCGCGAGATCGTGACCTGGCTGAAGTCGGACGCTTAACCGACTGCGCCACCCAGGCGCCCCCGTTTCTGTAAGTTTTTAAAGATGCCTTTGTCCCCGTTGCACATGGCCATTGGAGACAAAAGGTCTGGGTGGGAGTAGGATGATGGGAAAAGGTGAAGTTATAGCTACTCACTGATTTTGTGGTTGGTGGAAAGAAAGCAACACCCACATACAGGGCCAGGGGTGTAGGTGAGTGGAGTGAGTATTCTTGACCCTACGAGGAATGGGGGAGGGAGAGATATTAATAATCCTTGTCTTCATAATTGCCCCTGAACCTTCCTCACAAAGAAAAATGTCCTAGTGTGGCTCTCCTAAACTTTGGCAAGCCCCTTAAATTTAACTGACTGCTGGGTCTGCTATTCCCTGCCAGATAGCTCTGATCATGATTTGATTGCCATTTACTTTAACTGGACAGAGGAGGCTGCTGGAAACAGCAGGCGATGGCCCCAGCTCCCGCACCTTCCATGCAGAACATCTGTCAGCACCTATGGACATCTTCCCCACCCCTATTCTTGTAAATGTCACATAGTCGTTACATGGGATAGACAAATGCTGCTGGTTGGTGGTATGGACACACCAGACAAGCTGGGCCTTCAGTAAAACAAGGGATAGCTTTAATGACTGAAACTGAGCTGGGAACTCTAGGATTTACCAGCCTGCCAGGAAGTCACCCTGGAGGCACTTAACCTTTGCCCTTCCACAGATGTGGGCTTCACTTGGGGGTTTCCAACAAGCACTTCCTTTCTAGGGGCCCCACGTGGACCTCTGGCACTGCGCTTCTTGTATGTAATCCAGGCACTAATTTGCCTCCTTCCTGAAAACACATGGACTTGTATTTTTGGGGTGGGCCTAAGAGACCTTCAAGTGTTTAAGGATACACCACCAAGATGTCATGTAGCCCTAAGATGATTGCAGAGATCTACCTACATTAAGGCTACTCTTCAGTTACTCAGGAGAGTATTTCAGAAGAATAACTGACTTATCACGTATGCATGTATTGCAGACAGTTTTCCCTAAATGGGAGTCATCTAGTCAGGAAAGGTGGTACAAAACTTGTTCCTGACTTTAATGGACTGATCACCAGTGTGGCCATGGGAAGCAGTCAGGCCAGCCTAAACCCACTGCCTGGGGTTATTATGGATGTCAGAAATACCCTAGACTTCTTCCTTGAGGACCAAGGCAAAGGCTGTGCAATCACAAATACATCCTGCTACACCTGGGTTAATGCCTTGCACCCCATGGAAAGGTCAGTACAGAACCTTAATGACAATAATGGTGTATAAGATTTGTTCAACTGGTTGGGTCTAGGACCCTAGAGGGCATGGCTGAGTTTAATACCACAAGATGGCCTCATCCTGCTGCTTAGGTCCTATTGTTCGTAACTTTAAATGCTATATGAGACCAAAGGAATGGATTTGCTCCTAGCCTCTATTGGTCAGAGTTTCTTACTTGAAGGAAAATTCACAAGAAGCCAGGAGAATATAGAAATAAGGAGTAGATACTACGGGAGATGGTTCTCTCCACAGATCTTTCTATTTCTGCACATCTTGTGTGTAGAGGCATTGAAAGTCTTTGTTCCAGACTCTTTTCAAGGATGTTTATATAGTGAATATCCTTAAAATATTGAAAGAGTATCTCTTTCCAGAACAGATGACAGGTTTGCTTCTTGTCCTGTATAATAATGATGATAACGTCTCCCTCTAGGAAAAGTTCAACCAGACTTACTGTCCATTATAAAACACTTGGGGTCCCTAGTCTCAGGGATCCTCTGAAATGCAAGCCCGCCGTGTGCACAGCATCGGCCAGGGCTGCCCCATGTTACCTTCATGGTACCTGGGGAATGGGGTAACCAATGTGAACATGAAGTTCATGCTATTTGTTGTGCCGTTAGTAATAAAGTCCTTCGTTTCTGACCTAAATACCTTGTTTTCTGCTAGCATCCGTGATATCGTGGCAGGCTAGCCACAGTAAAAATTTCAGACTCTTCACAATTCCTGATAAAAAGTAAAGTAGGCAGTTGAATTTCTAGGTAGGGAGTTCAGAGGAACGGTCTGGGGCTTACAGGTCCTGAAACATCCCTCATGTGCAGATGAAGAGTCTGAACCTTAGAGATGAACAGCTTATCCAAGGTTATGGCAAGGAACCTAGACCCAGGTGTATGTGCTTCTTGGTTAAGAATGGCTGTGAAATCGAGCTGCCTCAAATCTTGGTTCTTTTTGCTACTTCTTCTCAGACCCTGTTTCGTAATTTAGGAAATGGGGATAATAACAATATTGGCTAATGGGTTATTCTGACTTTTCAATGTTTTAATCCTTGTCAGACATTTACCACAAAGCTTACAACGTGCGTGCACACACACATGCACACACACACCGCACTCAAAAAACTGTTTCCTAATATTAACATTACTTATCAGTGCACTTTGTACCCACCACCAATTGGCTGTTTTGTCAAAAACTGATAAAAGCAGAACCGTCATATTAGGAACTCCTACGCCAAAGCATAAAGGCTATGAGAAACCAGCTCCTGGGAGGTTTTGTCTCAGCTGTGCATCCGTGATTAGAAGGTGACAAAACAGGCTGTGGGGACACAGTTTGCCCCTTCATGAAGCAGCTAGAGAAAACTTGAGGAATTTTCTCTAAGATAACACCTTATCTTCCAAAGACCACCTAGGACAAGCCTGTGGTCTGTTAAAATCAGATTCTTGACTCAATAAGGTGAGGGAGAACGTTCCACAGGAACCATAGAGTGCCGCTCGTCACAAGTGAGGAGAAAAGCATCTTTTTCAAAGTTGGGCTAGAGGCTAGGAAGTTCAAGATCAAGGTCCTGGCAGATCTGATGTCTGGTGAGAGCCTGCTTTGTTGTTTGCAGACAGCTGTCTTCCTGTGGTGTCCTTGCATGGCAGGTGGCTGGAGAACGAGCTCTCACGTCTTTTCTTAGACAGACATTCATCTCATTCACGGGGGCTCCAATCCCATGACCTAGTCTGAAAGGCCACACCTCCCAATGAGCGTTAGGATTCCGACATAACGAACTTGGGGAAGACACAACATTCAGTCCATGACAGGCGTTGTCCATGAGGACAGGGTAGCCTAGCATTGGGTATCCCCAGTAACACATGGGACTAGCAAAGCAGATCAGGGGGCATCACTGGTAAGAGACCAGTGATTCCTCAATATGGGAGTCCTCGCAGCATTTTACAGTCATCGTGTGACCTTGGAGAAACAGTGATTCCTGTGACCTGGGCACCTGCCCTTATCTGCGCCTGGCCTCCCGGCCTAATTCTCAGCATGGCTGTTTCTCCCATCTTCAGCACAAACTGATCCCCACTTTTTTAATCCTGATACATTTTGGCCCTTTTCGAGTTAGTACGTTGTCCTTCAGAATTTGGTACTTTTGTATCTCCAACCATAGGAACTGCCAAAGGTCCAGGGTCTGAGGTCGCTGACCCCAGCCTCTTTGCTATTTCACAAGGTAGGAACTCCAGTCTTTCCTGCACCCTTTGCTTCTGCCAAAGGGTTCGTGTACATTGGCTTCTTGTTGTTGTTGTTGTTTTTAATGAATTGCTTATCCATGTGTTTGAATGGTGGCAATCGCAAAAGCCATCCACTGGGCTTTCAGTGAAAATGGTGTCAAAGCTGCACCCAGAAGTCGCTGGAGAAAGTTCCAAGAACTCTCAGTTGCTATGAGGCTAGAGGGAGAGAAAGAGAGAAAGAAAAAAAAAAAATCTGCCTCTCTAGTTTTTGAAAGTCTGGGCAAGATGCTAGAGCTGTGCATTCAGCAGATGGAGACTCCATGCAGGGAAGCCCTCCTGGGCCTCATTTCCTTGTGCTCCTCCTCCAGGAGTGATCCTTAATTTGAGACTAGCATTTGGGAAGGAAGAGGAGCAGAGTGGGGTCGAGAAGGAGGGACCCACAGACCGTAGGACACAAGAGGGCAGGGTGCAGACTCTGTAGCCAGGCTGGTTCCTCCTCTGTGTTGATGTACAAGTGGGCGCAGTCCATCAGGCACAGCGGTGCCTTTGACCCCTGTAGGGGGCTGTGCAGCGCCACAATCTTGGAAAGAGAAACGGCTGGTTGAGGTGACTTATTTTGGGCCCGGAAGGAGAGGACAGCAACATAAATAAAACAACTAAAGAATGATGTTGGAACTTGAAAGATGGTCTTTTATATCTCAACTTTCTCTCTTGGCTTCCCTCTCTCCGTATTGTGCTCTCAAACTTTGGGCTCGATATTCCTGTTCGTTGACTTACTCTTGTGTTGTGTCTTTTCTGCAACTCAGCCCAATCTGACAAATTCTTGAACTGCGAAAACTCCCTTCCCCTCTCAAGATCTCGTCTCAATACCTAGTCTCTTTTCTGCACGTGCCATTGTCTCTTAGCCCACTAAAAATGTTAACTACAGGTATTGTAGAGCCCCATGCTGCCTTTAAAAACAGATTCCCCATTTATAGAGATTGTCACATCTCTTTCATGGTGTCAGTTTTTCCTCAAAAGCTTGTGATGGTTGGTTATTAACAAATCTGACTTGAGAGTCCCTGATAACCTTGTGCTCTCTGCACCACAGAGGGTGGCCTGGGAGGAAGTCATGCCTGAAGGCAGACCCTTTTCATGCTGCTGCCTGGCTCAAAGTGAGACATGAAGCCTTCATGGGGCACTTTCCAACTTTATGTCAAGGCGATGATAGGATGATCTGATATGTCAAAAAAAATTTGTATTTTTATTGTGTCTTCACAGCTTAGAAGTGAACAGGCATATATTATGGGGATGCTGAATAAAAAAACAAAATATTAAACATTACTTTGGGCTCTTTTATAGAAACTGCTATGCAGAAAAAATACTTTGCATTGTCAAATATAGAAAGAATTGATTTCTTTTAAGTCACCTTGTAGATACAAAAGCTGTCTTCATGTAATCATAGAGAATATTCTTCTCCAGTTCTTTTTTTTTAAATTTTTTTTAACGTTTATTTATTTTTGAGACACAGAGAGACAGAGCATGAATGGGGGAGGGTCAGAGAGAGGGAGACACAGAATCCGAAACAGGCTTCAGGCTCTGAGCCGTCAGCCCAGAGCCCGACGCGGGGCTCAAACTCACGGACCTCGAGATCATGACCTGAGCCGAAGTCGGCGGCTCAACCGACTGAGCCACCCAGGGGCCCCATCCAGTTCTTAACTGATAAAGTAGCAACAGACAGATCCTCTATCTTTCTAGATTTCTCTTGAAGCTTTTGTGTTAGCAACCTTCCAATAAAAATCTTGAATGCTGATGAAATACAATTATTAGTTTGAATCCTACCAGTAACATGAATCTCTGAATCCACATAAAATTGAAATATGTTTTAAGTTGAGCTCAGAATTCTTCGGTCTATTCATGCTTCTTGGGGAGGGCTTCTTGGTACCCTTCAGGTAGACAGCCAAGGCCACATATCATTCTCCACAGCTCAAGCTTAGTCTTATGGAGAAGCTTGAACTAACAATATTCAAATATAATATTTCTCTTTTATATTACTGTCCTTCAAATGCATTAATTTTTTTAAATAATAAAACTGTATTGTAGCGGCCTTATGCCAAGGGCAGGATCAGACTCCCCAAGATTGTAATAAACACATAGTATTTTCCTTTTTGGAAATTCCCTCTCTTCTTCCCTCCCAACAGAGAGGAAATTTTACAAAACTAGACAAAATACATGAGGCAATAGTTTCCATACGTTGTGCCAAAGTGACACAGATGACAGCCCCTGAGAGACGGGACAGTTGGGATGTGGCTCCTAGAATGGCCCCTCGCACTCAGTCTAGGGACAATTTCTTGACTCCGGTGCAGGTACCTGGCGTGGGGGCCCCACTGCTGTGAAGAAGACACTGGCGCCTGGGGCTGCTGGGGTGGCTGAATCCTGCCGGCCAGCCACAGGTGGGCGGTCTCCCCACAGCCCACAGACCATGGCGCCCACCACCGTGCTCCACGGCTTTCTGGGGCCTGCGATCTGAGCTATGCTCCTTTCTCCCATCTAAAAAGTAGAATGCCTGTCTTGTTATTTGAGCTTGAAAATATTAATTTTAGGGGCACCTGGGTGGCTCAGTCAGTTAAGCAAGCGGCAGAATCCTGGTTTTGGCTCAGGTCACGATCTCATGGTTCATGAGATGGAGCCCCCCGTTGGGCTCTGTGCTGATAGCGCGGATCCTGCTTGGATTCTCTCTCTCCCTCTCTCTCTGTCCCTCCCCCACTTGCGCTGTCTCTGTCCCTCTCAAAATAAATAAATAAACTTCAGAAAGAAAGAGAGAAAGAAAGAACGAACGAAAGAAGAAAGAAAGAAAGAAAGAAAGAAAGAAAGAAAGAAAGAGAAAGAAAGATTAATTTTAGGTAAGGATAGCTAGGAAGATTGTGAACAGGGTCGGGAAGCTTGGAAGTCCTTTGCTATGAGAAGCCGATATCATCGTTGGCACCACTCTGGTGATTTTTTTTAATGTTTATCCATCTTTGAGAAAGAGGGAGAGAGAGCATGTGCACACGCTCACACAAGCGGGGGAGGGGCAGACAGAGAGAGGGGACAGAGGATCCGAAGCTGACTCTGAGCTGACAGCCGAGAGCCTGATGCAGGGCTCAAACTCATAAACCACGAGATCGTAACCTAAGCCGAAGTCTGACGCTCAACCGACTGAGCCATCCGGGCGCCCCCCACCCTGGTGATCCTTAAGTGAATAGTTACCAGAAGGCCAAGTGCCAAAAGGACAGTATAGAATGTTGGCCTTTTGACTTTTCTGTCGGCAGCTGTGAAGCTGGGGAGCTCCTGGCCTGGCTGAGGATTTTGGATTTCATTTCCTCCTAGCCCTTTGACCTTTCCCTGAAGCCCTGCAATAAAATGGTTTGATCCTGCCCCCCCCACCCCCCTCCCTCCACGAAAGAGGACATTTGGAGCCAACTGCACCCTGAGGAGTTATCTGCTGTGCTGTAACTTAAGAAATATGGTCTTACCCTCTGCTTGTGTGATCGTGGTTGGTCCGTAATTCTTGATTTCTGTAACCGTAGGATCTGAGGTGCTCGTTTAGGGCAGCCATATCCAGTACCCAAGTGCTCTGATTTCTCACCTATCGGTTAGTTTGACTTCCTCCACGTATAAAAGACTAGACCCCAGCAGTGTTTTCACCTTAGCAGAATTCACTGGAGGAAGGGCTTCATTTCCTTTCACCTGGACCAGGGAGTGGATGAAGGAAGGATGCAAGAAGGATGAGATCGTTATCCCCAAGTAGTACAGGGCAGAAGGCGCCACCATTACTCCTAACTCAGCCTTTGCTAGAATCCATACCAACCACAGAGCGGAGATGGAGGGAGGCTAAAGCATGACAACAGCAGGCTTGAAGAACAAATGTCCTCTGTGGGGGCCCTCATCCTGCTCCACATAATTGTAGTTTATTGGGAAATGTCTGTAACTTGAGTTCAGGTGCAAAAAGACACAAAGTATTTAAAAATTTATTTACATTTATTTATTTATTTTGAGAGAGACAGAGATAGCGTGAGCAAGGGAGGGGCAAAGAGAGAAGGAGAGAGAGAGAATCTCAAGCAGGCTCCACACTGTCAGGGCACAGCCTGACATGGCACTCGAACCCATGTACCGTGAGATCATGACCTGAGCCGGAGTTAGATCTTTAACCAACTGAGCCACCCAGGTGCCCCTAGACACAAACTATTTATTTATTTGTTTGTTTGTTTGTTTATTATATTTATATATTTTTTTTATTTAATTTTTTTTTAATTTACATCCAAATTGGTTAGCATGTGGTGCAACAATGATGTCAGGAGTAGATTCCTTAGTGCCCTTTACCCATTTAGCTCATCCCCCCTCCCACAACCCCTCCAGTAACCCTCAGTTTGTTCTCCATATTTATGAGTCTCTTCTGTTTTGTCCGCCTCCCTGTTTTTATATTATTTTTGCTTCCCTTCCCTTACATTCATTTGTTTGGTCTCTTAAAGTCATCATATGAGTGAAGTCATATGATTTTTGCCTTTCTCTGACTGACTAATTTCACTTAGCATCATACTCTCCAGTTCCATCCACGTAGTTGCAAATGGCAAGATTTCGTTCTTTTTGATTGCCGAGTAATACTCCATTGTATATATATACCACACCTTCTTTATCCATTCATCCATCGATGGACATTTGGGCTCTTTCCAGACTTTGGCTATTGTTGATAGTGCTGCTATAAACAAAGGGGTGCATGTGTCCCTTCGAAACAGCACACCTGTATCCCTTGACTAAATGCCTAGTAGTGCAATTGCTGGGTCGTAGGGTAGTTCTATTTTTAGTTTTTTGAGGAACCTCCATACTGTTTTCCAGAGTGGCTGCACCAGCTTGCATTGCCACCAACAATGCAAAAGACATCCTCTTTCTCCGCATCCTCACCAACATCTTTTGTTGCCTGAGTTGTTAATGTGAGCCATTCTGACAGGTGTAAGGTGGTATCTCATTGTGGTTTTGATTTGTATTTCCCTGATGATGAGTGATGTGGAGCATTTTTTCATGTGTCGGTTGGCCATCTGGATGTCTTCTTTGGAGAAGTGTCTATTCATGTCTTTTACTCATTTTTTCACCGGATTATTTGTTTTTTGGGTGTTGAGTTTGATAAATTCTTTATAGATTTTGAATACTAACCCTTTATCTGATATGTCATTTGCAAATATCTTCTCCCATTCTGTCGGTTGCCTTTTAGTTTTGCTGATTGTTTCCTTTGCTGTGCAGAAGCTTTTTACTTTGATGAGGTTCATTTTTGCTTTTGTTTCCCTTGCCTCGGAGATGTGTTGAGTAAGGAGTTGCTGCGGCCAAGATCAAAGAGGTTTTTGCCTGCTTTCTCCTCGAGGATTTTGATGGCTTCCTGTCTTACATTGAGGTCTTTCATCCACTTTGAGTTTATTTTTGTGTCTGGTGTAAGAAAGTGGTCTAGGTTCATTCTTCTGCATGTCGCTGTCCAGTTTTCCCAGCACCACTTGCTAAAGAGACTGTCTTTATTCCACTGGATATTCTTTCCTGCTTTGTCAAAGATTAGTTGGCCATACATTTGTGGGTCCATTTCTGGGTTCTCTATTCTGTTCCATTGATGTGAGTGTCTGTTCTTGTGCCAGTACCATACTGTCTTGATGATGACAGCTTTATAGTATAGCTTGAAGTCTGGGATTGTGATACCTCCTGCTTTGGATTTCTTTTTCAAGATTGCTTTGGCCCTTCAGGGTCTTTTCTGGTTCCATATGAATTTTAGGATTATTTGTTCTAGCTCTGTGAAGAATGCTGGTGTTATTTTGGTAGGGATTGCATTGAATATGTAGATTGCTTTGGATAGTATCAACATTTTAACAATATTTGTTCTTCCTATCCAGGAGCATGGAATCTTTTTCCATTTTTTTGTGTCTTCTTCAATTTCTTTCATAAGCTTTCTATAGTTTTCAGTGTATAGATTTTTCACCTCTTTGATTAGATTTATTCCTAGGTATTTTATGGTGTTTGGTGCAATTGTAAATGGGATCGATTCCTTGACTTCTCTTTCTGTTGCTTCATTGTTGGTGAGGAATGCAACTGATTTCTGTGTGTTGATTTTATATCCTGCAACTGTGCTGAATTCATGAATCAACTCTAGCAGTTTTTTGGTGGAATCTTTTGGGTTTTCCACATAGAGTATCATGTCATCTGTGAAGAGGGAAAGTTTGATCTCCTCCTGGCCGATTTGGATGCCTTTTATTTCTTTGTGTTGTCTGATTGCAGAGGCTAAGACTTCCAACACTATGTTGAATAACAGTGGAGAGAGTGGACATCCCTGTCTTGTTCCTGACCTTAGGGAGAAAGCTCTCAGTTTTTCCCAATTGGGAATGATATAAGCATTGGGTCATTCATATATGGCATTTATGATCTCAAGGTATGCTCCTTCTACCCCTACTTTCTTGAGGGTTTTTATCAAGAAAGGATGCTATATTTTGTCAAATGCTTTCTCTGCATCTATTGAGAGGATCCTATGGTTCTTGTCCTTTCTTTTATTGATGTGATGAATCACGATAATTGTTTTGTGGATATTAAACCAGCTCTGCATCCCAGGTATAAATCCCACTTGGTCGTGGTGAATAATTTGTTTAATGTATCGTTGGATCCGGTTGGCTAATATCTTGTTGAAGATTTTTGCATCCACGTTCATCAGGGAAATTGGTCTATAGTTCTCCTTTTTAGTGGGATCTCTGGTTTTGGAATCAAGGTAATGCTGGCTTCATAGAAAGAGTTTGGAAGTTTTCCTTCCATTTCTATTTATTGGAACACCTTCAAGAGAATAGGTATTAACTCTTCCTTAAATGTTTGGTAGAATTCTCCTGGAAAGCCATCTGGCCCTGGACTCCTGTTTTCTGGCAGATTTTTGATTACTAATTCGATTTCCTTACTGGTTATGGGTCTGTTCAAATTTTCTATTTCTTCTTGTTTCAGTTTTGGTAATGTATATGTTTCTAGGAATTTGTGCATTTCTTCCAGATTGCCCATTTTATTGGCATATATTTGCTCATAATATTCTCTTATTATTGTTTTTATTTGTGCTGTGTTGGTTGTGATCTCTCCTCTTTCATTCTTGATTTTATTTATTTGGGTCCTTTCCTTTTTCTTTTTGATCAAACTTGGTAGTAGTTTATCAATTTTGTTAATTCTTTCAAAGAACCAGCTTCTGGTTTCATTGATGTGTTCTACTGTTATTTTTTTTGTTTGTTTTTTTGTTTTTGTTTCCATACCATTAATTTCTGCTCTAATCTTTATTATTTCCTGTCTTCTGCTGGTTTGGGGTTTTATTTGCTGTTCTTTTTCCAGCTCTTTAAGGCATAAGGTTAGGTTGTGTATCAGAGATCTTTCTTCTTTCTTTAGGAAGGCCTGGATTGCTATATACTTTCCTCTTATGACTGCCATTGCTGTGTTCCAGAGGTTTGGGGTTGTGGTGTTATCATTTTTATTGGCTTCCATATACTTTTTAATTTCCTCTTTAACTTCTTGGTTAGCCCATTCATTCTTTAGTAGTATGTTCTTCAGTCTCCAATTGTTACCTTTCCAAAGTTTTTCTTGTGGTTGATTTCGAGTTTCATAGCATAATTATGCACGGTGTGATCTTGATATTTTAAAAAAAAATTTTTTTTTAACGTTTATTTAGTTTTGAGACAGAGAGAGACAGAGCATGAACAGGGGAGGGGCAGAGAGAGAGGGAGACACAGAATTTGGAACAGGCTCCAGGCTCTGAGCTGTCAGCCCAGAGCCCGACGCGGGGCTCGAACTCACAGACCATGAGATCATGACCTGAGCCGAAGTCGGACACTTAACCGACCAAGCCACCCAGGCGCCCCTGTGATCTTGATATTTTTGTACTTGCTGAGGGCTGATTTGTGTCCCAATATGTGGTCTGTTCTGGAGAATATTCCATATCCACTGGAGAAGAATGTATATTCTGCTGTTTTCGGATGAAATGTTTTGAATATATCTGTTAAGTCCATCTGGTCCAGTGTGTCATTCAAAGCCATTGTTTCCTTGTTGATTTTTTTGATTAGATGATCTGTCCATTGCTGTGAGTGGGGTGTTGAAGTCTCCTACTATTATGGTATTACTATCAATGAGTTTCTTTATGTTTGTGATTAATTGATTTATATATTTGGGTGTTCTCACATTTGGTGCATAAATGTTTACAATTGTTGGGTCTTCTTGGTGGATAGACCCCTTGATTATGATATAATGCCCTTCTGCTTCTCTTGATACGGTTTTTATTTTAAAGTCTAGATTGTCTGATATAAGTATGGCTAGTCTGGCTTTCTTTTGTTGACCATTAGCATGATAGATGGTTCTCTATCCCCTTACTTTCAATCTGAAGGTGTCTTTAGGTCTAAAGTGGGTCTCTTGTAAACAGAATATAGATGGGTGTTGTTTTCTTATCCATTCTGTTACCCCATGTCTTTTGATTGGAGCATTGAGTCCATTAATGTTTAGAGTTAGTATTGAAAGATATGAATTTATTGCCAATATGCCAATTCTTACTCTATTGCTTGTAGAGTTGGAGTTTCTGGTGGTGTTCTCCGGTCCTTTCTAATCTTTGTTGCTTTTGGTATTTATTTATTTATTTATTTATTTATTTATTATTTTTTAATATATTTTCATCTTTTCTCCCCTCAGAGAATCCCCCTTAAAATTTCTTGCAGAGCTTGTTTAGTGGTCACAAACTCCTTTAATTTTTGTTTGGGGAACTTTTGATCTCTCCTTATATTTTGAATGACAGCCTTGCTGGATAAAGAATTCTTGGCTGCATATTTTTCTGATTCAGCACATTGAATATATCCTGCCACTCCTTTCTGGCCTGCCAAGTTTCTGTGAATAGGTCTGCTGCAAACCTGATCTGTCTTCCCTTGTAGGTTAGGAACTTTTTTTTCCCTTGCGGCTTTCATGATTCTCTCCTTGCCTGAGTATTTTGTGAATTTGACTATGATATGCCTTGTTGATGGTCGGTTTTTGTTGACTCTAATGGGGGTCCTCTGTGCTTCCTGGATTTTGATGTCTGTGTCTTTCCCCAGGTTAAGAAAGTTTTCTGCTATGATTTGTTCACATAACCCTTCTACCCCTATTTCTCTCTCTTCCTCTTCTGGGACCCCTATGATTCTGATGTTGTTCCTTTTTAACGAGTCACTGATTTCTCTAATTCTTAAATTGTACTCTTTTGCTTTAATCTCCCTCTTTTTTCCTGCTTCATTATTCTTCATAAGTTTGTCCTCTATATTGCTGATTGTCTGTTCTGCCTCATCCATCCTTGCCACCAGGGCATCCATCTGTGATTGCAGCTCAGTTATAGCATTTTTTATTTCATCCTGACTAATTTTTACTTCTTTTATCTCCACAGATAGGGATCCTAGTCTATTTTTGACTCCAGCTAGTATTCTTATTATCGTGATTCTAAATTCTGGGTCAGACATCTTGCTTGTGTCTGTGTTGGTTAAATCCTTGGCTGTCGTTTCTTTGTCCTCTTTCTTTTGGGGTGAATTCCTTCGTTTCCTCATTTTGAAGGGAGAAAAGGAATCAATGAGGTAGAAAAATTAAAATGAAAAAAATTAAAATGAAAAAATATTAAAATTAAAAAATTAAAAACACACACATACAAAACCGAATAAATGATGCTAGATCCTAGGTGTGTTTTGGTCTGGGTGTTGAAAGTGGCTTGATAGATTAAAGAAAAAAGGGGGGGGGGAAGGAAATCATTTGAGAATTTGAAAAAATGAATACACTGGAGTAGACTAAAATGAAATAATGGAAGTAAAATAGAATTTGAAAAAATTTGCACAAAAGTAAAGAATATAGTAGAAAAACTTAAATAAAAATATTTATAATAAAAACTAAAAATAAAAATGAATTTTTCTCTCTGTATTCAAGAAAAATAAAAGAAATGAAAAAGAGAAACAAGAAAAGTAAAAGAGGAAATTGTTTGAAAATTTGAAAAAGTGAATACACTGTAGTAGACTAAAATAAAATGATGGAAGTAAATTAGAATTTGAAAAAATTTACATAACAATAAAAATATGGTACAAAAAATTAAAGAAAAATATTTTTAATAAAAATTGAAAATAAAAATGAATTTTTTCTCTTTCTGTATCCAAGAAAAAGAAAAGAAGTGAAAAATAGGGGGGAAAAAAAGAAAGAAAATTGAATAGATGGACCTGCTAACAGATTGAAATAGGACTGAAATTACTTCATTTTCCCCTATAAGTCAGACTATGAAGTGCTTTATAGTCCATAAACTAAGCAGGCAGTGAGACTTGTGTTCTTGAAGAGCAAGGTTGGCCCCATTGGGCGGGGCTCAGTGTAACAGCTCCGTTCTACACTAGATGGCGCTGCTAGACTACTGGGGTGGAGTGTTGTGGCGCTCCTAAGTGCATATGCGCATGTGCAGGAGCGGTGAAAATGGCATCACCCAGCTACCCAGTCTCTAGTATCAGACCTCTGTTCTCCCTGATCAACAATCGTGCACCCGTGCTCTGTCTTCAGCTCTCATCCACTCCCTCCTTTTTCACTGTCCATGACCAAGCCCCAGGCAATACCTCTCTCCCGAGTTTTGTTTCAGATGTGGCTGTTTTCCCCGGCCCCTTACTTCTGAAGGACCGTGGCTTTGACTCTTTCTGCCCCTCTGTGGGAGGGTCTCACCGAGCAATGGCCAAATGAATGTCGGATGCACCCAGGAATGCTTCCTGGACCCTTCTGCTGCCAGTGCCCCGAGACTGCGGCCAGGTGCCACCCGCCCCAGAAAAAGTTCACGAGATAGTGTAGCAGCAGCGCCTCAGGGACTGTGGAAAATCACAACACACATCTGGCACCAGGCTTCACCCTTACTGACCTTGTTCCAGCACCAGCGAATGTGGCTGTTCTCTGGGGTCTGTTGGGACCAGGTGGCCTCAACAGTCTCTACCAAATGTCCTTCCAGCAGTGGAACCACTTTTCCCCGTGTGGCCCAAGAACCTCCTGGACCCCACTCTGCTCCTGGAGATTTGCCCTTCCCACCAGAGCACCGCCAGGTATGGAGCTGCAGAATTGCAGACAATGTGCTCTCCTTGTTTACGGTCTTAATGGAATTTAAATCCTCTCCTTTCTCCTTTCCCCCTTTTTAGTTTAGTCCCTGCGGCTGTTTCTCATTTTCTACTTTCTCTCCAGCTGCTTTTGGGGAGGGGTGCTTTTCCCGTATCCCCCTCCCCCCCCCCAGCCTCCGTCCTCTCTCCAACGGCAAAAGCGGCTGCCTGCCCGCTGCGGCTTCTCGCTCCCCAAGTTCACCTCTCTCCGCCATGTACCTGCTGAATTCTGTGGTTCAGGTTGTGTAGATTGTTGTGTTAACCCTCCAATCATTTTTCTAGGTGTGTAGGATGGGTTAGTGTTGGTCTGGCTGCGTTTCATGGACGTGAGACACACAAAAAACTTCCAAGCTGTTCCACCGTCTTGGCTCCCCCCTGCCCCCCCTCCCCGCTCTGTGTCAAGACACAAACCATTTAAAACTATTATTAGCAATACTTAACTAATGTATTAGTAACTATATGATTGATATTAGTAATTTAAGATTTTAAGCTAGTTTTTTAATTTGAGATAGTAATTTTTTTGTGACATTAATGCTTCAAGATAATAGAAACTAATAAGTATTTTATGGAATTTACGTATACACATTGTAAGAGATGGACAAGCTGCATAGCAAGGGAGATGTCAAATTATTGGAAGGAAACACACGTAGTTAAAGAACCTGCTGTAAATTTGATATTAACATACAGCATGGTTTATATAATCTTGGTCTTTTAAATATTGTTTAAAATTTTCATGTCCTGATAACATGGTCCTCAATAATATTATGTTTTACTGAGTATTGTCAGCTGATACCTCTATGGTAGGCCTTGGTCTGGAGAAGTGCTGAGAAGGTCAAGGTACAGCATCAATTTCAGTACCCCCACTTCGACAACATTAAATACTATTCATTCCATGCCTTCTATAAAAATTAAAATAGCAGTGGGGCACCTGGGTGGCTCAGTCAGTTGAGTGTCGGACTTCGGCTCAGGTCGTGATCTTGCAGTTCATGAGTTCGAGCCCCACATTGGGCTCTGTGCTGTTGGTGCGGAACCCACTTCAGATCCTCTGGCCTGCTTTCTTTCTCTCTGCCTCTCCCCCACTCGCGCTCTCCTTTCAAAAATAAACAAAACATTTAAAAAAATTAAAATATCAGCTAATGTTTACTGAATGTCTGCTCTGTGTCAGGGCAGGCTGTAGGATCGAGGATCTCATAGAACAAGATGAGCATCTTCCATTTAAAGAAACCGAATAAAGCTTACTATTCTCGTTGAATGTCCTTGTTTTGGTTTTTAAAGGCATTATTTAGTGCCGCTGGGGGAAATGGCTTCTGATCCTACTTTCAAATGACAATCGCTTATTCTGTGAACTCACAAAGCCAAGCCTACGCCAATGGGTTCAGGAAGGGATGGGGGACTAACAATTATTTCCCAGTTGCGTTTCAGTGAAATCTAAATGTAGTAGGTACCTATTAGGTGGTGTATTTATCTTTCTCCACTGCCACCCCCAACCTGCATCCCTTTTCAGAAGACTGCTCATTCATAACTACAGGTTGGCTAAGGGAGCAGCCACATTTGGATAACAGGGCCTTGAACCTGGTAAAAGAGTTAACCCCTTACCACGCCGAACCAACCAAATCCATCTGCTGAGAATTTGGAGGGATTACCAAGATACCCCTTCACAGACCCAGGTGGGTTTGAAAAGGGAGGGAGTAGGAGCCTGGCACCTGGGAGTGTCCATGTCCTGCTGTATAAACTGAGAAGCAGAAAAGGCTGGTCCGCGGTACGGGGTGAAGAGGAGACAGATGTTCAGGGAGGAACAGGGGTACGAGAGTGTGGATCCTGGTGGTGTTTGGTTGCCCACTTCTGGTGTGTTTCTGGGATTAGATGTCCTGCAACCCCCATTCGCATAAGCCAACTTCCGCAATCAGAACGCTAAAGACCAGACTCCCATATTTCAAAGAAAATACTTTCCTGTTTACTAGACACTGGAGAGAAAACAAAAATCAGAAGCACTTGTTTCAAAATCAATGCTAGTATATTCCAGGAGTCATTAATATTTTGGAATTGGATGCCTTCTCCTCCTTCCACACCACTCCCTTAGAAGAAAGGTAAAATCCAGTATAAGGTGTAATGATTGAGGTAGAACTATCTAAAAGACCCTGAGAGACCCACAGACCCTGGAGAGAGACTCACTGGTATAAACCCTGGGTCCACAACTTCGTAGGACTGTGACCTTGGATGAGTTACTATGCTTTTCCAAGGAAAGAAAACTCTAAAGGTTGCTGGAGGATTAAAAATGTTCAGTACATGTAAGGCTCTGAGAACAGTCCGGCACACAGAAAAATGCTGAATAAATGGGAGCTACCATTGCCCAGGCCATGCTGTGTTCTCCCCTTGCCAGAACAGAGTATAAGGGGTCATTTATACCCTTTCCCCACCCCGCAATAGATGCTCTGCACTCTAGAACTGTCCAGTGATCAATCAGAACTCCAAGTGAGTGCTATTTGAGTCAGAGCCAGCAATGTTAGCAATATTTCAAAAACAACTTCTCTGGATTATTTGTTTTCTGGGGCGTTGAATTCGATAAGTTCTTTATAGATTTTGGATACTAACCCTTTATATGATATGTCATTTGCAAATATCTTCTCCCATTCCGTCAGTTGCCAGGTGTGCTGTTTGAAGGGACACATGCACCCCAATGTTTAGAGCGGCATGATCAACAATAGTCAAAGTATGGAAAGAGCCAAGTGTCCATCAACAGATGAATGGATAAATAAGATGTGGTATATATATACAATGGAGTATTACTCAGCAATCAAAAGGAATGAAATCTTGCCATTTGCAACTGTGTGGATGGAACTAGAGGGTATTATGCTAAGTGAAATTAGTCAGAGAAAGACAACTATCATATGACTTCACTCATATGAGGACTTTAAGATACAAAACAGATGAACATAAGGGAAGGGAAGCAAAAATAATATAAAAACAGGGAGGGGGACAAAACATAAAAGACTCTTAAATATAGAGAACAAACAGAGGGTTGCTGCAGGGGTTGTGGGAGGGGGGATGGGCTAAAAGGGTAAGGGGCATTAAGGAATCTACTCCTGAAATCATTGTTGCACTAGATGCTAACTTTGGTGTAAATTACAAAATTAATTAATTAATTAAAAAATAAATACATTTTAAAAAATGAAAAAAAATCAAAACAACTTCTTCTCATAGCTCCCTTAGAGGAGGCTGTTGGTCACCCATCATTGCAGAGCATTCACTTAAATATATATAAGTATATATTTGTATATTTATATTTATATAATGCACATAACTACGTGTAATAATTATAATGGATATAATCTGTATTTTATGATACTTTGTTTTCTGTGCAGCTTTTATTAAAGAACTAAAATTTTTTATTTCAAAACTCCATATTTTGAATATGCTAAAAAGCCAGATAGTAAAATTAGAAATCCATCAATTGTGCTGGATGGCTGATGTATGGGGAGGGGCTGGAAGGAAAGAGGTGGCATAGATGACTGTTGTCACACTGGGGGACACGCGCATTTCAGGAATGTGATTCGGCCTGGCAGTCACTTCTATTAGTGATATGGAAAAACGAAAATCCTATTAAGCACTCATTTAAGGACCAAGTGCAAAGGACTGTTTTAAAGACCTCTAGAATAGGTACTCTTGTCTTTTTTCCAAACGAGAGCACAGCATTTGAAATATAAGCTACAATTTTCTTTTTCTTTTAATGTTTTTTTTTTTTTTTTTGAGAAAGAGAGAGAAAGCGTGTGCGCGTGCATGCGAGTGGGGGAGGGGCAGAGAGAGATGGGGACAGGGCATCCAAAGCAGGCTCCTTGCTGACAGCAGCAAGCCCAATAAGGGGCTCGAACCCACGAACACCTGAGCCGAGTTGGAGCCCCAACCGACTGAGCCACCCAGGTGCCCCTAAGCTACGATCTTCTTAAGGAGAAGGTGGAGTCCTTGAAGCGAATCAGAAAATGGAAACCAGTGATCAAGGACTGCGACAAGGCAGAAGGGATTCTACCCCTGAGTGGAGATTGGGGCACAGATGGTGGGGAACAGAACCTCGCCCCACTGAGCCTGCACAGGAAGCACCAGACTCTTCAGGGGGTTCACGGGTCTGACCCTTGGAGAAGCAGCAGCACCAAGCAAAAGGGAGCAACCACATGAAACCAGTAAACGTGGTTTTGAATGAACCAAGGGAAAAGGCAGTGAACTTAAAAAGTTCCAGGCTCATGTAGAAACCCAGTGTTGCGAGGTTCCCGATGCGTTGGGGTACAGATTGACAGGAGGGAGAAACTCAGGGCCAACACAAACTCCCCTCCATCAGCCTCCTATGACTCGAATGGCTGTGTATTCAGTCTTTCCCTGTCCGCAGTCAATAGCTCCATGACCTTGTCCCGTGCTATGCCAGGTGATATTTACCTCCCACTGTCTAAACATCAGTGGTGCTGATGTGGAAATGGGTTGTGGAGCCGACAGCCAAGAAAGAATTCCTGAGACGTCTTTGGTACAAAAAGGTGGCTTTATTAAAGCATGAGGACAGGGCCCGTGGGTAGAAAGAGCTGCACTGCACTGGGGTTGTGACGGGTGACTGATTATCTACTTTCAAGTTGGGAGGGAGTTAGAGATAGTGTAAACCTCCAAGGAATTTTGGAAGCAAGGTCTCCAGGACCTTGAGGGGGCTGGCTGTTGTTAGGAAAAGGTCGTTTACTACTGTTTACTAAAACGTTAGTTATGAGACCCTTCATATTGTATACAGGGGGCCGTATGCTTGGAGGATGATTGCTAACATATCTCTTGGGGGGGTTAGAGATAAAGGAAGTTTCCAAAGGAATTTTTATATGTTAAGGTAGATTTACAGTGTCCTGGAGCTTGGGATGTTAAGCTAAGATTGCCTTTTGCGCTTAGCAAAGTGTCAACATGGACTCAGCTGAGCTCCTAGAAGAAGGTCACTCTGCCTGTTTCAAGGACTTGTCAATGGGCTGTAAGTACTAAGAAAATTTAATTTTTTCTTTTGCCTTTGTCCCCCACAGCAGTACTAGTCCTCACTGTGACCTTCCCAGGGTGGAGCAGGCTAGAGTTGGAAAGCGGGAGGAGTTAAGAAAAGGGTCCTAATGTAAAGGGTTCTGTTACATTACTCCCTGATCTGTTTTAGTCTTATTAAGAGTTGCAACATAGGGGCACCTGTGTGGCTCCGTGGGTTAAGCGTCCGACTCTTGATTTCAGCCCAGGTCATGATCTCGATCTCAGGGTTGTGAGCCCCTGTGGGGGGCTCTGTGCTGAGCATGGAGCCTGCTTGAGATTCTCTCTCTCTCTCTCTCTCTCTCTCTCTCTCTCTCTCTCTCTCTCTCTCTGCCATTCCCCCACTCATGCGCACAGGTACTCTCTCAAAAACAAATAAATAGGGGTACCTGGGTGACTCACTCGGTTAAGCACCCGACTTCAGCTCAGGTCCTGATCTCATGGTTTGTGGGTTCAAGCCCCATGTTGGGCTCTATGCTGACAACTCGGAGCCTGGCACCTGCTTCAGATTATGTGTCTTCCTCTCTCTCTGCCCCTCCCCTGCTCATGCTCTCTCTCACTCTCTCAAAAATAAGTGAAAAAATAACATTAAAAATAAATAAACAATGGGGCGCCTGGGTGGCGCAGTCGGTTAAGCGTCCGACTTCAGCCAGGTCACGATCTCGCGGTCCGTGAGTTCGAGCCCCGCGTCAGGCTCTGGGCTGATGGCTCAGAGCCTGGAGCCTGTTTCCCATTCTGTGTCTCCCTCTCTCTCTGCCCCTCCCCCGTTCATGCTCTGTCTCTCTCTGTCCCAAAAATAAATAAACGTTGAAAAAAAAAATAAATAAATAAACATTAACAAAAAAGAGTTGCATTATACAAGTTAATGTGTGAAGAAATGGGGCAGAATTGTGGCATGAATTTTACCAGTTTTTTAAATCTTAGAGTCTCTTGAACACGTGTAGCACATTGAATGCTAGCCAAACTCATTATGTTGGTGATTTTAAAAAGAGCTTTCTCCATGTGATATTTCGTATTATATAAACTCAGCATTATTAATGATTCTGAATTATTTCATGTTTTTCTCTGTTGTATGATAAAGAGAAGAAAGTTTTATTTTCAAGAAATACTTTAGGGCAAAAAAATGGTCTCTTTCATTTTGGTTACTCTTCATTCCTATTGTTATTTTTTTATTCTGCATTTGATTTTTTGTTTTTTTAGATAGAGAGAGGCAAGCACGAGCCAGTAGGGGAGGGGCAGAGAGAGAGAGAGAGAGGGAGAAAGAGAATCCCAAGTAAGCTCCATGCTGCCTGCACAGAGCCCGATGTGGGCTCGATCCCACAACCCTAGGATCATGACCTGAGCCGAAATCAAGAGTTGGACATTTAACCAACTGAGCCACCCGAGTGTCCCATTCCTATTATTGTTTAAAAGAAAGAGAAATGTCTTGAGAAAAGGCCAGAAAAACCTAATGTCAAGCAAAAGGTCACTCGTATAAGTCACAGATACAAATCACCAGTGTCCCATTTACAGTACAGTGTGGGTAAGCACCAACACCCAGCTAGTTCACTCTCACAAATTAGTCTTGCCATTAAAAATACAAAGTATGTTATTATATTTTCGTCCCAACACTGTCAGCTTGAAGTAGAACACCTCGTCAACTGTTTCCTCTTTCATTAAAAAGACAAGTCAACCAAAACACAGTCACGGTAGAATGGCAATACGTTTGCTAGCATCATGGAAATGCGGACAGTGCAATTGAAGTCGCCCAATCTCTTAACACTGTAGTAACCTAACAAGGAGTTCTGGAGCCTTTGTTATTTAAAAAAATTGTTAGCCCTTTAACATAGTGCTTCAGAGAAAACCTCTAGCTGATGGGATTCTACGTACTAATACTGAAACCAGTAACCAAAAGGTTAACGGGACTAATAAACACAGCTGTAGACTAATAAGCAGAACTGCAACTTTTTACCCAGGTCGCGTTCATTTGCCTTTGCATTTCCCTGACTCTGCTTAGGTGAGGCAGATTTGAGGCTCTCCTTCGGGTCTCCTCCTTTGGCTGCCTCTCCAATAAACTCTTTCCTTGCTGCAGATTCCATGGAATCGTCTTCCCAGGGATCGTCTTCCAGGGATCGTCTTCCCCGTGCATCAGGCTGGCACACTTGGGTTTGGTTACACAGCAACAGGTAGGATGATCATTTAGACATTCCGACTTTGATGAACTTCTTGGAAGAAGGTACAGCAAAACCCTGGATTGCGAGTAACTTGTTCTGCGAGTGTTCCACAAGACGAGCTAACATTTCTATTACATTTTAACTTGATAAATGAATGATGTCTTGCAACACAAGTAGTATCTGATGTGAAACATCACATGATTGCAACTGAGCCAATGGTTCTCCTCTCTCGTGTGCATGTGCTGCGGGATTGTAGTTGGTTGTCTCCCTTGCTCGGATGCTGGCTGTCAGGCCATGCTGTTTGGCTGAAATCAGTGATTTTTCAGAATGTTGGGAGGTGCCCACAACAGGCACTAGTGTATTTTTTGTCACTTCAAAGTGCCTATGGACAGTCCTTTGTTTTTTCATACAAGAGTGAGCTTACCTGCAGATATAGACCCTTTCCTCTACTGCCTTATTGCCGGTTACATGAAATACAGTATATGGCAAGAGTTTATTAATACTGTACTGTAGTCAACAATTGTGCAAGCGTATGCAATGGCCCCCATGCAGAAAAAGGTTGAAAAGAAAGGCGGTAAGAAGAAGGAGATGATTACAGTGGAAGTTAAAACGGAAATCGTCAAGAAATAGGACTGAGGTATGCGAGTGACCAAACTTGCAAGATTTTATAAGAAGCCTACATCTGCATCTCATCTGCAGAGGAGGAGGAGAAAAAGGTGGAGAAATCCCTCTGTTCAAATGAGATTAGGGAGATGTGTAAAATGGTTGACACAGTGCAAAATTTTGCATGTGTTCCTTGTTAAAGTTGCATGAAAAGAAAGAGATTCCATTGAGCCAATAGATAGCAGTGATTCCATTAGTGATAGTGAAAGTCGTCCTACCCAATAACCTTCCTCTCTCTTGTCTCCCTCACACCAGCCACGAAGCTTTTCAAAGGTAAGTGCAGGTGAATTTGTTTACTTTGTCTTAATATTTTGTATTTTCTTATTATTTTGTATTATATTACAGTATTGTAATCATTTTTATGTGAATGTTTTTGAGTTGTGCAACAAATCATCTGAGTTTCCCTTATTTCTTACGGGGAGATTCACTTTGATATACAAGTGCTTTGGATTACAAGCATGTTTCTGGAATGAATTATGCTTGCAAACTGAGGTTTTACTGTACATCCTTTGCTAATGAAAGATCACTTTTCATCTTACTGCCTCTTCAAGAAATGCCAAATGTAAGCCATCTAAGAGAAATATTTAGGATATTGGAGAAATAAGATTCATGTTTTACTTAGGTAAGTCTCTTATAATCATGAAATGTACTTTTCTGAAATAAGCCTTGAGGAAGAATGTCAAGACAAAGTATCTTAGTACTTTCTTCCTAGAAAGTGAATTCATGCCACATATATACTGATGAAGTTATAGGACAAAGATACACTAATCATCATGGTGATGGTATATACATTAAAGCTTGGGTAAATAAATTCAATTTCTACAAAATATGAATTTAAAGATTATATTTCCCTGTAACAAAACATATTATAGTATTTTACAACAAACATGTAACCCTACACTCAAGATTAAGAAGTAAATTCCAGGGGGTGGCTCAGTCGGTTGAGTGTCTGACTCTTGATTTTGGCTCAGGTCACGATCCCAGGGTCGTGGGAGTGAGCCCTGTGTTGGGCTCCGTGCTGAGTGTGAAGCCTGCTTAAGATTCTCTGTCTGCCCCTCTCTACTGCTCATGTGCTTGCTCTCTCTCTCTCTCAAAAAAAATTTTTTTTAAAGAATTAAATTCTAGGGGCGCCTGGGTGGCACAGTCGGTTAAGCGTCCGACTTCAACCAGGTCACGATCTCGCGGTCCGGGAGTTCGAGCCCCGCATCAGGCTCTGGGCTGATGGCTCAGAGCCTGGAGCCTGTTTCCGATTCTGTGTCTCCCTCTCTCTCTGCCCCTCCCCCGTTCATGCTCTGTCTCTCTCTGTCCCAAAAATAAATAAACGTTGAAAAAAAAATTTTTTTTAAAAAGAATTAAATTCTATAGGAGAAGGAAAAAATTTTGTACTTAAAAATAGATTATTACAAGAGACTGTTTGCCCTTCATAGAAGAAAATTAGCCAGAAACTCAGTTTCCTAATGCTAAAAATCACAGTATATTCAGCTATTCCTTAACCCCACTTGGCTAATGTTCTTTTCTCTTTGTGTCATTATGATGACTGATAAATATTTTTCCTCCTCCTTTTTTCTCTCTATCCAAGAATAACAAGTTCAGTGTTGCTTTCTCAAAAGTGCTTGCATCATTGATCTTACCCTCTCAAGGAAATATACTAGGGTTTTTTTAAATTAAATTTAAATTGAATAGAAGCTAAATCAAAGTATTTAGGGTTTATAGTTTTTCTTTCCACAAGAGGCACCAATTCTAGGATGGTCACCTGAGGAAGCCTTTGGGATTAAATGGAAAATTTAAACGATATCAATGGTTCAGTCAACAGATACTTACCAACAAGTGTGTGAAGGTGAAGTATGTGTGGTTGACTTTCTTGGCCCAATCCAGAGCCCCTGAGCAATTGCCATGGCCATATTGAAATGGCCCTACCCTAGGACTTCCCTCACCCTTAATCTCTTGTGTCCTAGGCTTTCAAGCCATCCCCTCTCTCCTGTACCCAATGCTTTGCTTCAATGTGGATTAGGTTCTATAATCTTACCATCACCAAGTCTTAAAGAAAATTCTCAGCTTTGATCTATTTCACGATCTTCTAAGTTGCAGCCCTGCTCAGAATTTTACCTTATAACACTACCTGGGTCACTGATCATTTTACTTCCCAAACTGTCATTAATTAGAGATTTGCTAATTAGGGATTTGCAGTCTCAAACTTGAGCCATGATTTTGTTAGGATCAGAACAAAGAATATAGAAGGCTCCAGAAATAAAATAATTGAATTTAAGAATTTAGGAAAGAATAACACAAGTGTCCGGGTGCCTGGGTGGCTCAGTGGGTTAAGTGTCCGACTCTTGATTTCAGCTCAGGTCAAGATCTCACTGTTCTTCAGTTCAAGCCCCATGTCGGACTCTGCCCTGTCAGCCCAGAACCTGCTTGGGATTCTCTCCCACTCTGCCCCTCTCCTGCACTCTCCTTCTCTCTCCCAAAATAAATAAATAAACTTAAAAAAAAAAAAGAATTACACAAGGGTCTGCCTATACACAAACACTCCTCACGGCCCCCCTGTTGTTGAAAACTCAGGAGAAAGAGAACATGTCCCCTCTCACCTCCTCGGTCTTTGGTAGCTGGAGTTGGCTTCCTCACTAGGAAAAGCAAAGGATCTCCCACCCACTGCATTGCCACAAATTTGTGGTGTGATTTCAGGCAACTAGAGTAACTTCTTGGTATTTTGGTACTAACCCCATGGGACTGTTGGAAGAATTAAGTAAGTTAATACTTGTAAAGGGAAAAGGACGATGTCTGGCACGTAACAGCTATAGCAAAAGTAATACTTGCTTACCATGCAATCCAGTTTCATGGATGTCAACATACCCTTGGTGTGTGTGTGTGTCGGGGGGGTGGTTTGCAGAATTTCAGAGCAGGGATTTAAAAAAAACCAAAACTGTAAGAATCCACTACTTTATTTCTAAGAAATTGGGGGAATTTCTGTGGGACCTGAATTTTAAAGTGTTTGACCGAGAGGATAATAATTTTGAATCCGGAGAAAGGTATTGCTATGGGCATAATCACCCCAGTGTGCATCCAATATGCTCACCATAAAAGTCAGTTACATTTCAACAGTTTTCTGGGTTGCCTCTTGTAAGCTTAGACCTCGTGGTGCTCAGGTTGAATGATATAAATAGATAAGAAATCTGTTGGCACAATGGAACAGTGATTCTCAGACAATTTGACAGTTGTCTGTGGGCATTTTTGATTGTCACAACTGAGACAGTGCTCAAGGCCTCATGGATAGAGGTCAGAGGTGCCGCTCAACATCCTACACTGAGCAGGACAGCCCCCCCCCCCATACTAAAGAATTATCTGGGCCCCAATGACTGTAGTGCCAAGGTTGAGAAATCCTGATGTAGAGGAAGGATTACCAAGACTTGGCATGATGAGAATATTGGCTTTGAGCCACATGAATGTTATTTTCATTCATGCCCTTGCTATGGTCCCAAAAGGACAAGAAAATTATTTTTATCTCTTGCAGAGAGAACTTTTTAATTAAAGACACAAGACAACCTGGGTCCTGGATGTTAGTGTCCTGTTTCCTTGGCCAACCCAGCGCGCTCATGAATCCATCATCCTGTGGCAGGGATTCAAGTTATGTGCAAGTTCAGTACTATGGACTTCTGGTCCCCAGTGTTGCCACTGTGCGACGCCTAATTTGCTGGCCACCGTCATTCACACTGAACCCCAACCTGGCACCCTCGTCTGAGATGACCAGCCAGCTACCTCGTAGAATGCCAGTGACTTTGGACTTCATTCTTCTTGGAAAAAGGAGGAATTTTTCCTTCACCGGGACAGACACATTCTGCATTTGGATTTGCCTTTTCTGTCTGCCCTGCCTCCCCCAGCATCATTATCTGAGGATTGTCTTTTGTAGCAGGAAATGATCAAGACTCAAGTAATGGGACAAGCCATTTTGGACTATAAAACACAGCAGAACAGGGGTGCCTGGGTGGCTCGGTTGGGCGTCAGACTTTGGCTCAGGTCATGATCTCATGGTTTGTGAGTTCAAGCCCCATGTTGGGCTCTGTGCTGACAGCTCAGAGCCTGGAGCCTGCTTCAGATCTGTATCTCCATCTCTCTCTGCTCCTCCCTCACTCGTACTCTGTCTCTCTTTCCCTCTCTGAAAAATAAATAAACATTAAGAAAAAATTTTAAAAATCTTAAAAAAAACCCCACAGTGGAACACATTAGAAAGAATAATCAAAAGATTTTTTAAGATTATAAATCAGATTGTTATATCTCCTGGTTTAAAGGACAGTTTTATAACGAATACCCTCATTAAACAAAATTGGATGTAATTTATCACTAAACCTGGTTTAAAGATGGGATAAAAGAAGTAGTTTTAATTGAAATAAATGGACAGGAAAAGCAACAAAAGATCTTATTAAAGTACAAATATCACTGGTTACAGTAAATATATATATATAAGCAGAGTATTGGAATCGTCTGATAGTGGTGGATAAATAAATTATAACACTAGTACACAAGAAAATGAGCAAATGTTTGGGAATAATCATAACCACAAAAATCTGTAATGTATACACAACATAAGTAATAAATTCTGGTATCAAAACTTAAAAAAAAGATTATTTTTTTAAATAAATAAAATTTTTAAGTAAAAATTATTTTATCATGGCTTGTGTAAAAGAAATACTATTAAATTGCAAGAGACCTGCTGCACCACTTAAATAGGTGTTTGATCAGTAGTTGAAATGTTAAAGAACAGATTAAGTTCTGACTTTCCGTCGATTAATTTGGAAAAACAGAATTCTGTTTTGAGAAGTGTGCTTTTAAAGCAAATTAGAAATGAATTGTGTAAGACGCTTTTCCAAAAGGAGACATCCGGATGGCTAACAGATAGATGAAAAGGTGCTCCACATCACTCATCATCAGGGAAATACAAATCCAAACCACAATGAGATACCACCTTACACCCGTCAGAATGGCTCACATTAACCACTCAGGAAACAACAGATGTTGACGGGGATGCGGAGAAAGAGGAACCCTTTTGCACTGCTGGTGGGAATGCAAACTGATGCGGCCACTCTGGAGAATGGTATGGCTGTTCCTCAAAAAATTAAAAATAGAACTACCCTGCAACCCAGCAATTGCACTACTAGGTATTTATCCAGAGGATAGAGGAGTGCTGGTCGAAGGGGCACATTCACCCCAATGGATATAGCTGCACTATCAACGATAGCCAAATTATGGAAAGAGCCCAAATGTCCATTGACTGATGGATGGATGAAGAAGATGTGGTATATATGTAATAGAATATTAGTGATCAAAAAGAATGAAATCTTAACATGTGCAACTATGTGGATGGAACTAAAATGCACTATGCTAAGTGAAATAAGTTAGGGAAAGACAAATATCATGTGACTTCACTCATGTGAAATTTAAGAAACAAAACAGATGAACATAGGGGGAGGAAAGGAAAATAAGATAAAAAGAGAGAGGGAGGCAAACCAAAAGAAACTCTTAAATACAGAGAACAAGCTGAGGGTTACTGGAGGGGAGGGGAGTGGGGGGGATGGGCTAAGTGGGGGATGGGCATTAAGGAGGACACTTGTTGGGATGAGCACTGGGTGTTAAAAGTAAGTGATGAATCACTGGATTCTACTCCTGAAACCAACGCTACACTGTATGTTAACTAACTTGGATTAAATAAAATAATTAAAAAAAAATTTTTTTTTAACGTTTATTTATTTTTGGGACAGAGAGAGACAGAACATGAACAGGGGAGGGACAGAGAGAGAGGGAAACACAGAATCGGAAGCAGGCTCCAGGCTCTGAGCCATCAGCCCAGAGCCCGACACGGGGCTCGAACCCACGGACCGTGAGATCGTGACCTGAGCTGAAGTCGGACGCTTAACCGACTGAGCCACCCAGGCGCCCCAAAAATAATTTTTTTAAAAAAATGAATTGTGTAAACACAAGAATACAAATCTCATAACCTTTATTAAATTTTTAAGTAATGCTGCAGAAAAGATTGCAGACTACCTTCCCTGCAGATCACAAGATAGCTGCTAATAGCTTCTAAGAAAGGACTTCTTTGCTTACCTCCATCCTGGTCATAGAATGAAAGCTCCTTCCAGAAGTCTGACTCGACCAACATTGGTCACCTACCCAACCTTGAACCAATGATAATTGTCTGGGGTTGTCATGCGTTGATTGGTTCTAACTTTGGTTTCTGGTTCTATTACCATAAGACCAATGGACTCAGCATGTTTGGCTTCGAGCCCTGTGGCTAGGAGAGAGATTATTATCTCTAGAATCACATGGCTCATAAGGGGTACAAACGATTGATGAAAATGGGGAATCTGATGTAAAAGAGGTGGGGATGGATAGGTGCTGAGGGAAGAGTGTTCACAAGGAACAAATTCTCTTTCCCTTGTTGTGAGAGTCAGTGCCAACACTAACTCTAACTCTCTCCTTCTTGTCTGTTTTCCTGGTTGAGCAAAAAGCCAAAACTAGTCAATGGCAACACCTATTTCAGCAAAAAACTTACTATGTCCTGGGGGTGGTATAGAGAGAGGAAGAACACATCAGTAAAACCTTTGGACCTGGAGAACGAAGGGTCCAGGGGAAAGGAAGCAGATGATTCATGAGCTGTAACTCTGGGAAGAATTCTCTTGTCTTTCCCTCATCCAGCTCTCCTCTTGGGTTCCTATATCTCTGCATTCTTCTATGGGGAAAAATAAAACTGTATGTGTCACTAACTCAAGGCATCTGAAAGGCAGCAGCCAATCCCCCATTATAGTCGCTCTTGGTAGCATAGATAAAGCTGACTCACAAGGGAGGGAAGACCAAAGAGAAGATTCCAGAAACTGAGCAGGGCTTTGATAAAAATGTGCCTGAAACCTAATCTACTTTCTCACTTCTCGTTCATGAGAAAATAAAATTCATTGTTTTTTTTATTCAGTTCTAAATGGAGATTTTGTTATCTGCCCACTGTCTCCCCCAAAGCCTCTAAATTGATATTTTGTGATACAATGAGGTCATGAAGAGAATAGTGACCCTCTGAAGTCCATTCTGGGATCTTCCTTAATTACTAGTCCTAATAGCAAAAATGCATGAGGACTACTCTTACTTTACACTGGCAAAAAGACCATGAATTCAGCCCTCAGGAATAAAACTTCAGGCACTCTGCTAAGCACAGATCCCTGACCAGTAGAGCTGCTGGCCTGATGGGGGAAGGAAGACGTGAACACCAGCTGTATCCTCTGACCACGTTTTACTTCAATCTGTACTTCCTGCTTTTCTTTGTCTTCTGTTTATTTAAAAAATTTTCCTTCTCTTTATGCCTACCTCTCACATCATTAGCAGGAGTTTGGGCAATGGTTAAATTCACCGTGGATTTCAGCATATTAAGAAAATATTGTGGGGGGGGGGTGCCTGGGTAGCTCAGTATGTTAAGTGACCAACTCTTGATTGCGGCTGGGGTCATGATCTCAGGATTCATGAATTCGAGCCCAGCATCAGGCTCTGCACTGACTGTGTGGAGCCTGCTTGGGATTCTCTCTCTCTGCCCCTCCCCCACTTATGCATGCACGCATTCTTGCGCACACACACTCCCTCTCTCTCTCAAAATAAATAAACTTTTAAAAAAAAGTAAGGAAGTATTTGGATGGAATAAGAAATGGAATGAACTTTATTGGGAGCTTGTAAACTCTAAAAACATCTAAGCCTTTATTCTAGATGCAAGAGGTAGGCATGACTTTGGGTTGTCTTCCATTGGTCAGGGAATGAAAGTGTTTACAAGTTGCATATGGAAATTTGCAGAATCTCAGGAACATTTTGGGGAAGCCTCAGAAGAAGGATTTATAGTGTACATATGTGTGTATTCTGGCAAGTTAAGTACTATAATGTGGTGATGTTGGAATATAGGTGTGTTTTTTTCTGCTCAGCACCCATCCTTTGGAGAGTACCCACTCCATATGGTTCTTGATATGGGGAGGGAGCAGGAAGAGGATGGGAGAAGCTGGGAGAGCTGTCAGACCTGGATACTCCCAGGAATGGGCTTGTCTCACAGCTGTGCCGAGCTCACTGGTTGGCTGGGAGCAGCTTGTGGGCAGCATGGGCTCTGAGCTAACCTAACGATAGATTCCAGAGCACAGCATCTCTGAGATCTGAGAGGTCCATTCTCCTTGCCTGCACGATTAGTAAGAGGAGGGAACATGCCAGCCTATCCACTCCCACTACAAAGGAAGTGAGACTAAGCGGGTCAATGACATACCCTTTCAGGAATTTCGATTCCCAAGGAGAAAACCCACAATAGACTTAAGGTCAGAAGCAGAGTCACAGTATGGCAGGACCCACAGGAAGGTTCCTGCTGCTGAAGACTTTGGTGCTGCCATAATCAATTTCAAGATTTTTTTGGTTCAGCACTTTCTTTGACTATATGAACTGTTCAGTATAATTGTAATACATCCCTTTCTTTTGAAAAATTTTGGAATTATTTTCTATTGCTTGTATATGTCAAAGAATCATAGCTGAGGTGGGGGAAAAGGGCTAGTTTTTGAAAATAAAGATGCTTTTAGAGAAATATAAAAGTTTGTACATTATACATAAGTGTAAAAATCTTTAAAAATTACATGGGGTGCCTGGGTGGCTCAGTTGGTTAAGCATCTGACTTAGGCTCAGGTCATGATGTCATGATTCTTGAGTTTGAGCCCCATGTTGGGCCCTGTGCTGACAGCACAGAGCCTGGAGCCTGCTTTGGATTCTGTGTCTCCCTCTCTCTGCCCCTCCCCTGCTCGTGCTCTGTCTCTCTCTCTTTCTCTCTCAAAAATAAACATTGAAAATTTTAAAAATAAATAAAAATATTTAAAAATTACATACATGATATTATGTGTTCTGGAAAGCTGGTTTTTTTTGTTTAGTATATGTTTCAGGTTTCATCTGTGTCTATAGTTCATTACGAAATACTCCACTGATTGAATATACTGTTCATGAGAATGGTATACCCATTCTTTTCTTCATGAACAGTAAGAAGAGTTGTACCTTTTTGCAATTACAAAGCTGAGAGTACATGTATGTGTCTTTTGTGTACCTATACAAACATTCCTGTAGAATTCATACCTAAGAATGTAACTGCTGTGTCTTAAGGTACCCACTTCTTTAACTATAGGGGTATTGCCAGTTGCTATTCATAATGGTTGAAAATTTTACTCTCTTTCTTTAGGAATACAGCAAATTTCTCATTGTTCCACATCATTGAACTACTTGGTATCTTTAGATTCTTAATTATGGCATACTTACAAAATGGAACATTATTTGACAGTAAAAATAAATTAACTGATACATACTAGAACACAAGTGAACCCTGAAAATACTATGCTAAATGAAAGAAGCACGCCCCAAAAGACTACATATTATAGGATTCCATTTGTATAAAATGCCCAGAATAGGCAAAGTGACCAAGATAGAAAGTAAATTAATGATTTCCAGGGGCTGAGTGGTTGGAGGGAAAGTGGGGATGCATGCCAGTGGGTATAGGGTTTCTTTTGGGGATGATGGAAATGTTCCAAAATTGATTGTGGCGATGTTTTCACAATATTGTCAATGTACTAAAGGCATTGAACTGTGCACTTTAAATGGGTGAATTTTATGGTATATAAATTATATCTCAATAAGGCTATTACCAAAAAAAAATGTTTGGAGACTACTGGTCTACATAGAGTAGGAAATACTAGACACAGTAATAGCGTAACTGATGGCAAAATGTGAAATAGAGAAGACACTGATTTGTATTGCTTACCGCAGGTGGAGTAAATCAGAGGTGACAGAGATTTCAGATAGACTGACAGAAATGTGGGATTATGAGTTGAGATGACACCTGTGTGGGAGAGTGTACAGATTTTGTTGGCATCACTGTGTGTCTCCAACAGCTGTGATTTCAGGGACTGTCAAAGTCTAGTGATGTTGAGTGGCAGGGAGCTTGGGTGTCCTACACAATATAATAGGTAGATGCTGCCTTCTTTCTTTCTGATGTGCTGTAGTTAAAGGATTCTGTGAACATCCAAGTTAACCAAAATTGTAAGTTCTTTTTTAAATGTTTAAAGGACAGGGGCGCCTGGGTGGCACAGTCGGTTAAGCTTCCGACTTCAGCCGGGTCATGATCTCGCGGTCCGTGAGTTCGAGCCCCACTCGGGCTCTGGGCTGATGGCTCAGAGCCTGGAACCTGTTTCCGATTCTGTGTCTCCCTCTCTCTCTGCCCCTTCCCCGTTCATGCTCTGTCTCTGTCCCAAAAATAAATAAACATTGAAAAAAAAAATTAAAAAAAAAAATGTTTAAAGGACAGAAAGTAATTTTAAGTGCGTCAAATGTGGTCCATCGAGAACTAGGATTGACTTCAAACTACCGTGTGCACTTCTTATTCTTTTCTTTACAAGTTTTTATTTAAATTCAAGTTAGTTAACATACAGCATAATATTAGTTTCAGGTGTTCAATGCAGTGATTCAACACTTGTACATCACCCGGTGCTCATGACAAGTGTACTCCTTAATCTCCAGCACCTATTTCACCCATCCCCCCACCCCCTCCCCTCTGGTACCCATTAGTTCCTTCTCTATAATTAAGAGTCTGATGGGGCGCCTGGGTGGCGCAGTCGGTTAAGCGTCCGACTTCAGCCAGGTCACGATGTCGCGGTCCGCGAGTTCGAGCCCCGCGTCAGGCTCTGGGCTGACGGCTCGGAGCCTGGAGCCTGTTTCCGATTCTGTGTCTCCCTCTCTCTCTGCCCCCCCCCCCCCCCGTTCATGCTCTGTCTCTCTCTGTCCCAAAAATAAATAAACGTTGAAAAAAAAAAAAGAGTCTGTTTATTGGTTTCTCTCTCTCTCTTTTTCCCTTTGCTTATTTGTTTTGTTTCTTAAATCCCAAATATGAGTGAAATAATATGTATTTGTCTTTCTCTGACCGTATTATCTTGCTTAGCACGATACTCTCTAGCTCCTTCCATGTGTTTGCAAATGGCAAGATTTCACTTTTTATGGCTGAGTAATATCCCATTGTATATAATGGATATTACACACACACACACACACACGCCACTTTTTCTTTATCCATTTATCGATTGATGGACACTTGGGCTATTTCCATACTTTGGCTATTATAAATAATGCTGATATAAACATGGGGGTGCATGTATCCTTTTGAATTAGTATTTTTGTATCCTTTGGGTAAATACCTAGTAGTGCAATTGCTGGATTGTAGGGTAGTCCTATTTTCAAGTTTTTGATGAATCTTCATACCGTTTTCCAGAGTGGCTTCATCAGTTTGCATTCCCACTGACAATGTAAGAGGGTTCCCCTGTCTCCACATCCTTGCCAACACCTGTTGTTTCTGGTGTTGTTGGTTTTAGCCATTCTGGCAGATGTGAGGTGATATCTCATTGCAGTTTTGGTTTGCCATTTCCCTGATGATAAGTGATGTTGAGCACCTTTTCATGTGTCTTTTGGGCTCCCATATGTTTTCTTTGGAAAATTGTCTATTCATGTCTTCTGCCCATTTATAAATCGGATTACTCATTTTGGGGGTGTTGAATTCCATAAGTTCTTTATATATTTTGGATACTAACCCTTTATTGGATATGTTATCTGCAAATAACTTCTCCCATTCACTAGGTTGCCTATTAGTTTTGTTGATTTTTTCCTTCACCTGCAGAAGCTTTTTATTTTTATGTGATTTCAATAGTTTATTTTTTATTTTATTTCTCTTGCACTAGGAGACATATCTGGAAATAATTTGCTGTGGCTGATGTTAAAAAAGCTACCACCTGTGTTCTCTTCTTGGCTTTTTATTGCTTCAGGTCTCATAGTTAGGTCTTTAATCCATTTTGAATTTATTTTTTTAAGTTTATTTATTTATTTTGAGAGAAACAGAGACAGTGCAAGTGGGGGAGGGCAGAGAGAGAGGGAGAGAGAGAATCCTAAGCAGGCTCCACGCCATAAGCACAGAACCGGACACGGGGCTTGAACCCACGAAGCTGTGAGATCACGACCTGAGCCAAAACCAAGAGAAGAGTAGGATGCTTAACTGACTGAGTCACCCAGGTGCCCCCATTTTGAATTTATTTTTGTGTATGATGCAAGAAAGTGGTCCAGTTTCATTCTTTCTCATGTTGCTGTCCAGTTTTCCCAACATCGTTTGTTGAAGAGACTGCCCATTGGATATTCTTTCCTGCTTTGTCAAAGATTGACTATATAGTTGTAGGTTCATTTCTGGGATTTTTATTCTGTTCAATCTATGTGTCTATTTTTGTGCCAGTACCATACTGTTTTGATTACTACAGCTCCAGCTTTGTTTTTCTTTTCTTTTCTTTCTTTTTTTTTGTTTTTTTAAAGTAGGCTCCATGCCCCAATTCAGGGCTTGAACTCACAACACTGAGATCAAGAGTCAGATGCTTAACCAACTGAGCCACCCGGGCACCCCTGTTTTTGTTTTTCAAGGTTGCTTTGGCTGATTGAATCAGGGTCTTTTGTGGTTCCATACAATTTTGGGGATTGTTTGTTCTAGCTCTGTGAAAAATGCTGTTGGTGTTTTAATAGGGATTGTATTAAATGTGCAGATTGCTTGGGGTGGTATAGACATTTTAGCAATATTTGTTTTCTAATCGATGAGCATGAAACGTCCTTCCATTTCTTTGTGTTGTCTTCAATTTCTTTCATCAGTGTTTCATAGTTTGCACAGTACAGTTCTTTCACTGCTTTGGTTAGGTTCATTCCTAGGTATTTTACCTTTTTGGGTGCAGTCATAAATGGGATTGATTCCTTAATTTCTCTTTCTGCTGCTTCTTTATTAGTGTATAGGAATGCAACAGATTTCTGTACTTTGATTTTGTATCCTGCACCTTTACTGAATTCGTCTATCAGTTCTAGCAGTGTTTTGGTAGTCTTTCAGGTTTTCTAATATAAAGTATCATGTCATCCACAAACAGTGAAAGTTTGGCTTCTTCCTTACCAATTTGGATGACTTTTATTCCTTTCTGTTGTCTAAACGCTGTGGCTAGGACTTCCATTACTATGTTGAATAGAAGTGGTGAGAGTGGGCATCCCTGTCATGTTCCTGACTGTAGAATAAAATCTCTCAGATTTCCCCATTGAGGATGATGTTAGCTGTGGGTTTTTCATATATGGTCTTTATTACGTTGAGGTATGTTCCCTCTAAACCTACTTTGTTGAGGGTTATTTATCATGAATGGATGTTGTACTTTGTCAAATGCTTTTTCTGTGTCTATTGAAATGATCATATGGCTCTTTTCCTTTCTCTTATTGATGTAATGTATCACATTGGTATGTTTTCAAACACTGAGCCTCTCCTGCAACCCAGGAAAATATCCCACTTGATCTGGTAAATGATTTTTTAATGTATTTTTGGGTTCCGTTTGCTAGTATTTTATTGAGAAATTTTGTATCTATGTTCATCAGGGATATTGGCCTGTAGTTCTGTTTTTTAGTGGTGCCTTTACCTGGCTTGGGTATCAGGGTCATGCTGGCCTCATAGAATAAATTTGGAAGTTTTCCTTCCTTTTCTATGTTTTTTGGAATAGTTTGAGAAGAGTAGGTATTAACTCTTCTTGGAATGTTTGGCCTGTGAAGCCATCTGGTCCTGGACTTTCGTTTGTTGGGAGTTTTTTGATTACTGATTCAATTTCTTTGCTGGTTATTGGTCTGTTCAAGTTTTCGATTTCTTTCTGTTTCAGTTTTGATAGTTTATACATTTCTAAGAAGTTACCCATTTCTTCTGGGTTGTCCAATTTGTTGCTATATATAATATTATATATTATATATATAATTATATAATATTATAATTGTGGGTATTTCTGTGGTGTTGGTTGTTATTTCTCTCTCATTTGTGATTCTATTTAGCACTGTTTTTTCCTATTTACTTATTTATTTATTCTTTTGAGCTCACACACTCATGTGAATGGGGAGGGGCAGAGGGGAAGGGAGAGAGAGAAAGGGAGAATCTTAAGCAGGGCTCCACAAGCGCTCTCTCAGGACTCCCCCTCACAACCATGAGATCATGAAATGAGCCAAAATCAAGAGTCAGTGCTTAGCCCAATGAGCCACCCAGGCACCCCTGGCCCTTCTTATTCTTGTCGGAGAGCACACCTGCTTGTCAGCACTGCTTTCTCATTCTTTTTGTTTTGTTTTGTTTTCCCATTCTTGATGGAGAAGTGAAATTATAATGCTTCTTATACTATACAGTACATGCTCTAAAAGATGCTAAATAGAGCATAAATCTGTAATTACTGGTTAATAATGGGAGAAGCTATATTCTTAATTGTGGTTTTGGTGATATTACTCTCTTGGTTCATAGCCACTTACATCTGAATGGGTTTTCATTATATATGGGACTATAGTTCTAGATTTTCCAGAGGTCTTGATTTAGCATGGTTTAACTATTGTCAAGAATAATAAACAGTGAAGGATATCTAAAAGTAATCCAGACTAGGATATTCCCTTAGAAAGTATCTATCTACATATCTATCTATCTATCTATAACATTTATATGTTATATATTAAATACTATAAATATATATAAATATAAAATCTCGGACCATATATACCAACTTAGAGGTTTGAAAATTTCCTCATGAAGAGTTATCATGAATAAAATTCTCTCTTGAAAGACTGTATTTTATTCACTTATATCCATACTATTTCAAGAGTTTTCAAGGAATAGTCACTTCATAAGCTAGCTCTATGTTGATCATCATTATAGTTTTCTGCAAGCATGACATTTGGAACATATTATCTAAATAATTCTGGAATTTGGACTTCTCATTTTTCAAAAGCTTCACTTGTGAAATAAAAACTTTAAAAAACTATGGTCTTGGGGCACCTGGGTGGCTCAGTTGGTTAAGCATTTGACTCTTGATTTCGGCTTAGGTCGTTATCATGGTCCATGAGTTCAAGCCCCTCATCAGGCTCTGTCTGTTAGCACAAGATTCTCTCCCTCCTTCTATCTCTACCCCTTTCCTGCTCATGCTCTCTCTCTCTCTCTGAAAATAAATAAAATAAACATTAAAAAAAATTTTTAAACGTATAGTTTTAAAATGTATATATTTTAGAGGTACTTGGGTAGCTCAGTCAATTGAGCATCAGACTCTTGATTTCCACTCAGGTCATGATCCCAGGGCCATGGGATTGAGCCCTGCATCAGCTCCACACTGAGCATAAAACCTGCTTAAGATTCTCTCTGTCTCCCTCTGCCCTTCTCCCTCACTTACACGATCCCTCTCTTTCTCTCTCTCTCTCTCTCAAATAAAAAAAAATAGGGATGCCTGAGTGGCTCAGTTGGTTAAGCATCTGACTCTTGGTTTCAGCTCAGGTCATGATCTCATGGTTCATGAGTTCAAGCCCCACGTTGAGCTCTGTACTGGCAGTTCAGAACCAGATTAGGATTCTCTGTCTCCCTCTCTCTCTGCTCCTCCCCTGTTCATGGTCTCTCTTTCTCAAGGTAAATAAATAAACTTTTAAAAAATAAAATTAAATAATAAAAAAAGAAATAAACGTATATATTTGATGCTCTGAAGATGATTTGTTATCAAGCAAGCCTTGCCAAAAGACCATTTGACAAAATGGATTTTCTGGAAGCCTAGAATCTTTATTAATAACACCATTACCTTAATGTCCTGTAAGGAGATGTGTGCATTTTAGCAAGGCTAAGTGTTTTTTAACCTGGAAGGAGCCCCTAATTGAGTAAATGAATCTGGTGAAACGTACTAGGCATCTGGTGAAAAGGGCTGATGTCAAGGAAAAATCTAAAAGGCTGGAAAAAGGATGGCCACTTCAGTGGCTATTAGGAGTCCAGGAGGTGTGGACACTAGTGAACCAGGCGGCTGGGGGTGGCATGAAGGGGGTCTTGGGAAGTGGTGCACCGACTCATTCTCATGGCGGCAGCATCTGCGGGGCGGTTGACAGGTGGGACAGGTCAGACTTGCAGATTTTTCAATAATCCAGCAACCTGGATATAAATGTGAATTAAATGTTGACAACTAACTACATTTTTAAATAGTCTGTAGGTCAACAATTTGCAAGCCAGATGGGTTGGGCCAGAGGAGTCTGAAACCCTCACAGTGGAACATTTCCCAAAGGAAGCTGGAGAATACCGAGCGTTGAGGTTGACCTCTTCTTAGCTAAGCCTAGGGCTAACGGCATTAGGGATTCTCCCCTCTGCTTTTGTGGACTCTCCATGATTAAGCTTCACACAGTGTCTCTGTGCACCCGGCCAGCTCCTTCCCTGAAGCTGGAGTTCAAAGTCAATCAATGCTCAATCCCTCACCATTTTCGGAACCAGCAGAGGCCCTGTCCTTTCCCAGAAGTCACAAGTAAATCTTCTGCGTTGAATAAAATTATGGGAAATGCAGCTGCTTCTACTTCTGCCAGGGATCTAAGAGCATGAAACCTATTTCCCTTATTCCACTTTGCTCCTATATACTGATTAGTACTTACGTTCTTCAATAACAAATCACTGAGAGCTTGGAGAGTAAATGTCAGGCCAGACAGACTCTTTTTTTTGAATATAATTTATTGTCAAACTGGCTTACATATGCTACCCAGTACTCATTCCAACAGATTTCTTTTAAAATGTTTTTAATGCTTATTTATTCTTGAGAGAGACAGAGCATGAGTGAGGGAGGGGCAGAGAGAGAGGGAGACACAGAATCCAAAGCAGGCTTCAGGCTCTGAGCTGTCAGCCCAGGGCCTGACACGGGGCTCAAACTCACGAACGGTGAGATCATGACCTGAGCCAGAGTCCAATGCTTAACCGACTGAGCCACCCAGGCTCCCCCAAACAGCTTTTTTTTTTTTAAATTTTTAAAAATGTTTTATTTATTTTTGAGACCGAGAGAGACAGAGCATGAATGGGGGAGGGGCAGAGAGAGAGGGAGACACAGAATCCGAAGCAGGCTCCGGGCTCCGAGCTGTCGCACAGAGCCCGACGCGGGGCTCGAACTCACAGACTGCGAGATCATGACCTGAGCTGAAGTTGGATGCTCAACCGACTGAGCCACCCAGGCGCCCCTCCCCCAAACAGCTTTTTTAAAATGTTTATTTATTTTTGAGAGAGAGAGGGTGAATGGGGGAGGGATAGAGAGAGTGGGGGACGGAGGATCATAGTGGGCTCTGTCCTGACAGCAGAAAGCCCGATGTGGGGCTCGAACTCACAAACCGTGAGATCATGACCTGAGCCGAAGTCAGATGCTTAACCGACTGAGCCACCCGCGCGCTCCCAACCAGACTTAAATACAGTGGTTGCCAGAGGTGAGGTGGGTGGGGGAGGGGATGGGTGAAATAGGAAAAGGGGATTGAAAGGTACAAACTTCCAGTCATAAAATGACCAAGTCACGGAGAAGAAGAGTACAGCACAGGGACTATAGTCAATAACGTTGGAATAACAGATGGTGACAGCACCTGCCACGAGCATTCTGTAATGTACAGAATTATCGAATCCATATGTTATACACCTGGCACTAATATATAACAGGGTATGTTAAGTACAGTTCAATAAAAAGGAAAAAACGCGCTTCTAAGCCAGTTAAGGTTCCGCAGTGGTTACAGAACCCCAGCTCCGGAACCAACTGTCTGGTTCAAATTGTGACTCCACTGCTTCCTTAGTACCTGCCTGTGCTTAACCCATCTGTAAGATGGGGATAATCAACTACCTATTTATGAGGTTGTTGTGAGGATTAACTAAGTGAATACTCAGTGCACCATACAGCTTGCTATTATCAGAAAAATGTTACTTTGGAAATGTGAGGAAAGCTGGGCCTCAGAGAAGCTAACTGACTTGCCCAAAGTCACACCACTTCAAAAAGAAAAAAAATAGAAAAACTAGGTGCCGAAATTTGAATTCCAGTATAAATCTAAACATAGTACTCTGGGCTATTTACCCCCACCCCCCAATTTTGTCATAATGATGTTAAGTTTGTGTGATTGCTTAATATATGTGATTTGTGGGGCGCCAGGGGGGCTCAGGCAGTTGAGCCTCTGACTTCAGCTCAGGTCATGATCTCGCGGTCTGTGAGTTCGAGCCCCGCATCAGGCTCTGTGCTGATGGCTCAGAGCCTGGAGTCTGCTTCAGATTCTGTGTCTCCCTCCGTCTCTGCCCCTCCCCAGCTCGTGCTCTGTCTCTCTGTCTCTCTCTCTCTCTGTCTCTCTCAAAAATAAATAAACATTAAAAAACAAATAAATAAAATAAAATTGAATGCTTGTGATTTGTACGTAACCAGGTTTTGCTACAAACCCTGGTCACACTGGAATTCAGTATATTGTAGGAATCAATTGCAGTAAGTATCCTTACAAATGACTGAGCTCTTCAAAGAGGAAGACAGGTTCAAGGCAATAAGGAAAGATTCATAAGGCAAAGCTGGTACAGGTCCTATAACCCAAAAGGCAGGGGAGGAAAAAGCCTCTCCAGAAACATCGGACCCCAAATAAAAAGGTTTGTCCAAAAGTAGAGAAAACGAAAAGCTTATCACCTGGTACTTGTTTTGGGGTGTGCAAGAACAACTTGGGGTTAAGGGGCAAACTGGGTAGTAAAGTCTAGAAATCAAAAGAGGCTTCTTGGACTAAATGGCCTTGCAAACTTAATGGACACCAAAGAGTTCACTCAAAAACATTTTTATTAGTTCAACGTCTTTGCTGATAGACAAATGTTCAAATCATAGTCATAAAACCTCAGCTCAAAAGCAGCTTCGTGATCGCTCACAGATAAGGAAAGCGAGGCCGGGACAGAGAAATGACTCGCTCAAGGTCACACAGCTGAATCGAAGCCGAATTAAAGTTAGACTTCAGGAACACGGATATCGGCAGTTAGGGCCATGACCCTGGAATTGGATCGCACGGACCCACGTCTGACATCACCTCGTGCTTCCTCTAGTACGTCCTGGGGGGAACCGTGAACTGTTTCTGGACTTCCACGTCTTCATTTCAACAGCAGGACGAAGAGCAGTGCTTGCCTCATTTGGTCGATCCGATGACATGATCCGCAAGAAATCCCATAAAACCTGGCGGGCAGCGAACCCTCCAATGCCTCTGCTGCTGACATTATTGGAGGCCAGCTACACAGTCACAGATCAGTCATTTCATGAATAAATGATTAGAATGGACCGTTTTGTTGGGCTGATATAGAAAGGAACTTCCAGACCTTTCTATCCGCACCCCCACATCCGCTCAAAGCAGTAAAGCCATGGGCAACTGGCACCTGCTGGTATCGCCAGGCCTGTCACGAGGCGTCTCCTGGAACAGGTTCGCTCGGGGACACCGAGCTCGTGAACAATGTGTGCCAAACAGGGTCTCAGCACAGTGGTCAGCCTGGAGGCTACCCCGGCACATTTGGGCTCGCGTGCTCCTTTCATCAAGATTAGCAGCTTTCGGCCTGATTTGCAGGCCCCTCAGCTCCCTCCTTGTGTGCCCCAGGTCACGGGCTCCCCCTTCTTCCTACCCACGACTGCTTCCTCCCTAGTCTGCTGGGGGAACCTGGAGATACCGAGAGAGAGAGAGACAGAGAGAGAGAGAGAGAGAGAGAACTCCAGCTACAAGGGGACGGTCCCAGAAGGGTCTGGCTGAGGGAGAAGTTAGTAAGCTGGGACTTGCAGAGGAAGAAGGGAGGACACTTGACCTTTCAGCTTTCACCTGGGGCCACCGGAAGCCAGAGGAAGAGTTTTCGCAACTTCTGGTGATTGAAACACTGATTCTGCAGTCTCTCGTCTCCTGAGACCTGCGCTCTCGAACGGTACCGGCTGGGCCACAGAGGTGTTCCCCCCTTGGTAGGTTGTCGAGGGGCTGCTGGTGGTGCTGGCTTCGAGGGGCTCCTCTGAGGCACAGGGAGGCGAGGGCAGGGACAGGTGCCAAGGGCAGATAGGACTACAGTGGGTGGGTGGGAAGGGGCTAGGCCCTTATGGTGATTTCTCTGGTGGAGAAGTTGATGAGAAATGACGCCGATAAAGTCACTAAAATGTAGGCCAATTAGTACTAGAAGTTTTTTTTTCCTTTTAATGTTTATTTATTCTTGAGAGGGGAGGAGGGGCAGGGAGAGAGGGAGACACAGGACCCAAAGCAGGCTCCAGGCTCTGAGCCATCAGCCCAGAGCCAGACACGGGGCTCGAGCCCTCGAAACTTGAGATCATGACCTGAGCCGAAGTCGGACGCTCAACCGACTGAGCCACCCAGGCGCCCCAGTACTGGAACTTTTAAATGTATCTGCCATGCCTCTTACCTTTGGGTGAAATTCATCATTAGCTGCTAAGTTCATTCTCCTATATAACCCAAAGTGTTTTTGCGTGTGTGTGGTAAAATATACATGATATAAAGATTGCCATTTCAGCCATTTTTAAGCGCACAATTCAGTGGCCCTGGTGCATTCATAATGCTCTTGCAAACGTCACCACTATTCATTTCCAGAACATTTCCATCAACCCAAACTGAAGCTCTTTATCCATTAAACACTAAGTCTCCATTCTTCCACCCTCCCTCCTGGCCGCTGTAACTTTTATTCCACTTTCTGCCATTACGAATTTGCCTGTTCTAGGTACCTCATGTAGGAGTCATACAATATTTGCTCTTTTGTGTCTGGCTCACTTCACTTAGCAGGTCTTCAGAGTTTGTCTATGTTGTAGCATGTGTCAAAATTCCCTTCCTTATCCGGGCGCCTGGATGGCTCAGTCGGTTAAGCGTCTGACTCTTGGTTTGGGCTCAGGTCATGATCTCGTAATTCATGGGATCAAGCTCCGAGCTGGGCTCTGAGCTGACAGAGCCTTCTTGGGATTTTCTCTCTCCTTCTGTCTCTGCCTCTTCCCCCGCTTGCGCTGTCTCTCTCAAAATAAATAAATAGACTTAAAAAAAAAAAAAAGAATTCCCTTCCTTATCAAGGCTGAAAAGTATTCCATTGTATGCATATATCACATTTAGTTTATCCATTCATCCGTTGATGACCCAATGTGATTTGTAAGCAACTAGATATTTACTCTCCGAGATCTCGAAACATTTGAAATGTATAATAACCTTTCCTGTGTGTGATCTCTTCAGTGTTTGAAGACTAATTACACTTTTAAAACATACAGAGTTCTGCCCTGTTTGCTCTGTTACCTCTGTTTTCTCCCAAGTAAGTCCCTTTATTTTCTCTCTTCCATAGCATCAGCTAGCCCCGTGGATTTGGTCATTTTAGATCATGGGCTTACCTTCCTAGGTGAGACTCTGTAAAACGTCTCTTCCCTCTATCTGTACCTCCTCTTCAGAGAGGGGGAGTGAGGGTCTAGGGGAGCACCACAGACAGATGCAGGCCAATTTCCAGTGCGAATGAGGGACAGGCAGGGTGTGCTATCCACCCCCACAATTCCAGCCTGATGGCTGATTCCCCTCCCCTCCTAGTGCTCCCGGCCAGAAGACAGGGATGGACCCAGTTGGCTGAGCTACCTTCGTTCCCGCCTCCCAACCAGTCAGCTTGGCTGTTTTTCCTGGTCCTCCCCCTGGGCTGGTTTCCCACACCTCCATCGCCTCATCTGCAAAATGGGTGTGAAAATAGGAAGAAAGGTTCTAATAGATTAAGTGTTTACCCTCTTTTCTTCAGTATTTCCATGAGAGAGCATCTTGTACGGCAATATCAAGGGTGAATAATTCTTTTAAAGAGACTGTATTTTAACCTATGGGGTACATAAGTAATAGCATATAAAAAAGGACTGGAGTTCTTAAATTATGTCCTCTTGTTTAAAAAAAATGCATTTGTATTTATTTTGAGAGAGAGAGAGTGTGAGGGGGAGAGAGGCAGAGAGAGAGGGAGAGAATCCCAAGCAGGTTCCATGCTAAGCGCACAGCCCGACTTAGGGCTCAGGTCTTGAGAACCGCAAGATCATGACCTGAGCCGAAATCAAGAGTCTGACACTTAACCGACTGAGCCACCCAGGCCCCCCTGATGTTATATTTTAAATGTGGCATTATTTAAATGTATATTTGGAAAACGAGGCATTAAAAAATCTCTATCGTGTCAGGAACCGTGGGTTCACAGTGTAACTTAAACTAATGATGAAATGATGATCCATCATTCTTCTTAAGTAAAAATCATTCTCTTGAACCTGTGTGGATAACATCACCAGTAACACCAGCTACTGAAAAATATATAGAACATTGGTCCAATGTAATTACCAATAGCCCTTATTCGGCACAACAATTTTAATTTAAAAATGGAACCAGTGTCTTTCATAAAGAACTTCTTTGTGGATAAAGATTTACTCTTTAGCAAGTATTGGTTAGGCAGAAAAGACAAACATGAAATCTCTAAAAGAATTTTTTAATGTTTATTTTATTTTTTATAGAGACAAAGGATGAGCTGGGGAGGGGCAGAGAGGGAGACACAGAATCCGAAGCAGGCTCCAGCCTCCGAGCTGTCACCACAGAGCCGGACGTGGGGCTTGAACTCATGAACTGTGAGATCATATCCTGAGCCCAAGTCGGACACTTAACCGACTGAGCCACTCAGGCGCCCCCTGAAATTTCTAAAACTCATATATGGGCTAATGACAAATACAAGTAAGTGATGACAGAGCAGAAGGCTTGAACTAACATATTTTTTAATACTGTATTCCTATTTTAAATTAGTTTTGGTTGAATAAATTGTGACAAGCCATCGTGAAGTTCTGCCCGCCAGCCTGCACTCAGGAAAGCGGTGGGGCCCTCAGTTCCTGGTGTCTCTGGCCAGGCTCAGCTCAGTACCACCAATGCGAGGATCGGATTTGGCTCGAATCGTAAAATGTGAGCTTTCTCTTTCCTCTTTGTCATTTCCCGTTTTAGTTTTGGGGGAGAAGGAAATGTTTGCTCCAAAGATCCAAGGTGTGTCTGTCTGGATATTATTTATCCATTATTATAAAGCTATGTAAGGTAGTAAAGACAAAGAATAGTCATTGGGCCCTGTAACCAGAACTGAGTGAACCATGAACAGCAATCCATCCAGCAAATACTCTGACTTGCAGCAAACTACTGTCGCTAATTGCCTATCAGGTTTGAAGAGCCAATGATTTCCTTAACGCTATATCATGCATCAAGCAACATATGCTATTTCGTGAAATCTCCGCCCACGTGGCTCATATCCACAGTTACACAGTATGTAGGGTTCAAAGTCAAACATAAAATATTGCTTAAGCAAACAGCCATTAGTATATACTTTCCAAACTTCTCCCTGTTTGGGCTACCTTCCCTGGTAGAATATTCCCGTGTAACATCGAGCGCTGCATTCAGACCTAAATATGGGCAATCTTCTCATCAGCTTCTCCATAGAGATAACTGTGAAGACCAATCTCCATGTCCATTCGACAAGTGTCTGATGACCACTTTTATATTAGCCTCTTGTCTTGGGGCTGAGCATTCAGTTGGAATCAGTACAGACCCTGCTCCTGACTCCACGGTGGTTAAGAGCTTGGTGTCATTTGGTGGAAAGTTTGTCACGAAGCTTACTTTTGGAATTCTTATCATCCACAATATGGTTCTATCTTAGCCCTTGTCTTTATTAGGCAACTGGATCTGCCGACAAAGCTTGGACAATTCTTGAAATGAAAGGAAAAGTATGTAGACATGGCAAAGAGGGTGTACACACAAATCCTACCTTACTTCATTTTACTCTTGCAGTGGCTTTATCAGGCTTGAGGAAGGCGGCTGTATTTGCCCTCACTTTCTAGATGAGGATGCACAGAAACGTAAGATGACTTGGTAGAGGTCACTAAAAGCTACCTGGTGGTTGAGGAAATACCTGGGTGGCTCAGTGGTTAAGTGCCTGACTCTTGATTTCGGCTAGGGTCGTGATCTTACACTTTGTGAGATCAGGCTCTGTGCCGACAGCCGGAGCCCGTTTGGGATTCTCTCTCTCCCTCTCCCTCCCTAAAGCACTAGAATTTTGGGTTCGTGCCAGGCAGGTTACAGTGAGTGACATCGTTGTTTTTTGCTCTTTTTGTTCAAAGTCTACTTTCTGTTTCCCTCCAAAGTGCTCACCATTGCCTGAAAAGAAAAGTTCTAGTTCATCACTTGCAGTGGACGTTGAGGGTTATCAGAATTGGCGTCTCTTCCAGCCCCTTCACGCAGTTGTCTTATCAAATTCCCCCTTCAAGAAATCTTTTCCAGAGACTTCCCATGTTCTGGAAGTGTGGACTTAGGACTGTTTCCTAGAGTTGCTAGTGAAACTTCAAGAGCTGGAAAGGGCATGTAGACAGTTCAACATTTCCCTCGGTTTAAAAGATCACAACCTTCAGGGGCATGTGGGTGGCTCAGGCAATTAAGCCACCAACTCTGATTTTGGCTTAGTTCATTATCTCGTGGTCTGTGAGATCGGACTCAGCATCGGGCTCCGCCTGGAAGGCGGAGCCTGCTTGGGATTCTCTCTCTCCCTCTCTCTCTCTGCTCCTCCCCTACTCATTCTCTCTCTCTCTCTCTCTCAAAAAAAAAGATCACACTCCTCAGAAAAAGATCCTATCTTTTTCTCTAGCCAGTATGACATTTTTAGTGTCATCACTGACTTTAATATTTTTACAATTTTATTATTTATTGGTTTGTTTGTTTTTTTATTTTACAGGGAGTGAGCAAGAGCGGGGGCGGGGGCGCAGAGGAAGAGAGAGAGAGAGAATCTTAAGCAGGCTCCACACTGAGCACTGAGCCCAGCGTAGGGCTGGATCCCTGTACCCTGGGATCACGACCAGAGCCGAAACCGAGAGTCAGATACTCAACTGACAGCACCCAGGCACCCCTGAATTTTATTTTTTAAAAATTTAGTAAGTAATAATACCCTAGCTGACTTAAAGACTCATTGTATTTACTTACAAGATTTAGTACTGACAGAAATGAAGGAAAAATCAAACACCATTGCTCTACACGTGAACCCTCAACTGAAGAATGAAGTCTTTGTAAGAAATTCTTTCCTTTGTGGGTCAGAGGGAGGAGAAGGGAGGTGTGCACCAGATTTGCATTTAGGCACGGGAAGTACTTCGAAGTGAGATTATATGTCCAAGTAGAACAAAAAATAAAAACCTTTGGGAAAGAGAGGAAATAAATGACCCATTAAAAATTAGTCTAAGGGCACTTGGGTGGCTCAGTCGGTTGGGTGTCCAACTTTGGCTCAGGTCACGATCTCACCATTTGTGGGTTCGAGCCCCGCATCCGGCTGTGTGCTGACAGCTCGGAGCCTGGAGCCTGCTTTGCATTCTGTGTCTCCCTCTCTTTCTGTCCCTCCCCTGCTCATGCTCTGTCTCTCTGTCTCTCAAAAATAAATAAACATTAAAAAAATTAGACTAAAGTTTAAAAAAAGGAGGAAATATTGATTTAAATGCTCTCTTACATCAGAATTTTATTAAAATGGCAAATATAGGGGAGCATAATATTATTTACATCAAAACATGCACTTTTGAAGATGTGTTGTCTTGGGGGCAGCTGGGTGGCTCAGTCAGTTGAACATCTGACTCTTGATTTCAGCTCAGGTCTTGATCTGGAGGTTCATGACTTCGAGCCCTGTGCCAGGCTCTGCACCGACAACTTGGAGCCTGCTCGGGGTTCTCTCTTTCTCTGCCCCTCCCCTGCTTGCGTTCTGTTTCTCTCTCTCTCAAAATAAATAAATAAACTTAAAGAAGAATTTTTTGAGGACGTACTGTCTTGTAATGAATTACCTGTGTAGCTCCATGATGGAGAATAGCCACTTTAGCAGGAAAAGTCACGTCTAACCTGAGAAGATACCATAACGCAGAGCGCTAATGATGGCTTCGCAATCTATATTCTTCTCCTGAAGTTTCTCTCTCCTTTCAGGTGGCCATTCTTTCCCTGAAGAATCTTAGATAAGATATAAATGCCAGAAATGAATACTGCTGGCTTGGAACTGGCAAAGCATGTGTCCTGAATCTTCAAAGTCTAAAATCTTCCTCATAAAATGTCCAGCATGGTGAGCAGAAGAAGGGGAAGGGGCTCTGTTGGATGTAGATTCTATGCTCACTCATTATATATGAGTCCCTCCCTCCCTGTAGCCTTAAGTGCAGTGGATTTTAGATTTGCTCCTCAGAAAGACTGAACGTTGTATGCCGAGGCTCTTCGTACCCCTTTAGATCACCCAAAACCACAACTGGTAAAACCAAGAACTGTAAGACAGACTGGGACCTTGCTACTCAGATTGCCGGGGTAGACTGGCAGGATCAACTGCACCTAGGAGCTTGTTAGAAATGCAGAATCTTAGGCTCCCTGCAGACCTCCTGAATCTGAATCCGCACTTTAATGAGATTCTCTAGTGACAAAAATGCTCATTAGAGTTTGAGAAGCACTAGACTAAAACACATCCCAGTGTCTTAGGATTTACCAATATGGTGCCCGCTTCTGCTCCCTGGCAACTTTACGGAAGTAGCTCCAGGGCTCCATGGAAGGATTCTTCTCTGATTTTTCCTATTGAATGGAGACAAATGAGTGAAGGATTTCTTGAGGCATGGTATACGCTTATAGTGTTCTGTCTTTATACTAAATTAAAAATAGGGGACTAATGTTCATCTGACATGACAACAAATAACAAAATAATAACTCCCAATCTAGCAATCACAATAATTCAGAATTTCTAGGCAACAATATTTTAGTTCAACAGTCTGAGGACCACTATTCACAATTCCAAATTTGTCTCTGCTTTGTATAATATATTTGCTTTATGGTTTGCTTTCACTTTTGCCGAGCCAGTAGCATTGGTTGCTTATTATCAGGAGTCAAAGTGAACACTCCTGCCCGCTGTATCTTGGTTTTGGAGTCACCAAGGAGAACGCAGTACAGTCTAGCCCTGGATGGAATACCCCTTTGCTCACAAGGGGAAGAGATAAGTAAGATTATCTTCAGTAGTGGGTTTTGGTCCCCTATGGCCAGCAGACCCTGCCCCCTAAACAACTGGCTCTCAGACACCCCTCTGAGCCACAGCAGAAGGACCCTGTCCCCTCTCCACAGGAGACAGATCTAGCAGCAGGATCAGCGAGGTGCCATGTTATACACACGCTTAAGCAGGATAAAGGATTACACATTGAGTTTAAAACAGAGAGAAATATTCCCATACCAGATAACAAGTTCAACACAGGATTTGGTGACTTTTTATCTCTTGGTTAGAAATGTTCCAGACCCAAAGCCTAGCCTTACGCAGCGCATGGGGGTTGAAGAACTGCACACAAAAAATTCCTTTCCGCATAGTTTTGATTTTAGCATTCCTCTATTTTATGTTAGCTTTGTATAAAGCTATTTCATTGAACGGTAACTTAAGTGGAGAAGGTTTACAAACTGAGCTAAATCCCATTTTCCCTCGTAATACTGCGAATGCTGAGCCGAGAACTACAGCTTTTTGGGGTACTCTCTAGTCGATAAGATAATGCCATTAATAACTGCCTGAGTGTATGCTGTGAGCCTTAGGGTGGCACCAACAAGGGAACCAAGTGAGTATATGCGTCATTCCTCGACCAAGCGTTCAGTTTTGTATTTGGTCTTTCTTCCACGGGGTGGCTGCACTGGAGCAGTACGTGCTATTCCTTGGCTTTATGAAATGTCTTTATAGAATTTCCAGTGAACGGGATCCCAGTGCTCCCAGGGTGCTAATAATAAACTCGTTCCACAGTGGCCTAGCCATGTAACCATCTAACCATGGTATTGAATGGCTACACACTTAGTACAAGTGGTCACAAAAACTATACACAATCTGACAATTGTAATGCTTACATTTACATGTAATAAGTCATGCCAGACTGAGCTTACTTTTCACACACTATGGGGACATTAAGGATGCTATGACGGTTCTGTTACCTACCATACCTTTGTGGACAGCATCCTTCATTGAATGGAAACCCTTAATTTTGTTGTAATAAAATTTACCAATTTGCTTTGTTGTTTCGAAATTGTTTAATGATTCCTTTGCCACCTCTTAGTTCAAAGGTGCTGTCCTATATCATTTACTATTAACTTGATGGGTTTGCCTTTCAAGATTAGATATTTTATCCACTGAGAGCCATTTTGTATGGTGTTATGTAGAAATAGTTTAATTTTTCCCCATAATAAGTTGGGTTTCTCAACAGCAGGTAGTATGTGATCTGTCTTTTCTCCATTGGTTTATGGTACCACGTTTATGGTATGTTTGGTTCCATATACACACATTCCATCTCCAAGCTCTCTCTTCTGTCCCATTGAGTGATTTCTCTGTTCTTGAGCCAATATCATCATTTGAAAATGTATTTAAATGGCTTTGGAATATGTCATAATACCTAGAAAAGCAAGTTCTTTCTCTTTTCTTCTTTTTAAAGATTGACTTAATTATTTATGGATGTTTATGTATGTAAAGTTTAGAATAAATTTATTTGGTTTCTCAAGAAAACCACAACTGGATTTTTGTTTGGGATGGCCCTAGATTTAAAGATTAACTTGGGGAGAATTGATATTTTTGTAATATAGATGTATTCCATCCCAAATCATGGGATATCGTTCCTTTTTTGTTTCCTTCAGACCATCTTCTAGCCAAGTATACATCTCTTATCTCTTACTTCCCTCATAGTGTTGGTCAGGACCTCAAAATACTATGTTAAACTGTAGCGATGATGTCAGGTATCACTGCTCTCACTTACTATCTTAAAGATGTCTTAAAGATTTTCCATTAAGTATAATGTTTGCAGCAGTTTTGGTATAGAAACTTTATTGAATAAAAGACGTTTTCTATTCTTAATTTGCTAAGAGTTTTTTCCCCTCTTAAAGCTAATAGCTGAGTTTTATTTTTTTCTATATCTATTGAGATTATATAGGTTTTCTCCTCCAGTCTGTATTAATTCATTACTTAATGTTATTCCACTCTTATATTCTGGGAACAAACTAAACTTTATCATCTCCTTTATGTCCTTGTGGATACATTTTCCTTTCTCATATTGTCCTTGTCTGGTTTTACTATTAAGGTTATACTAGTCTAGCAGAACAGATTAGAGACGATTTCCTGTCTTTATTTTCCAGAACTTTTACAATTTTTTAAATTTTAATTTAATTTTTTTTTTAATTTTAGGGAGAGAGAGAGAATGCTAGTGGGGGAGAAAGGGCAGAGGGGGAGAGAAAGAGAGAGAGAGAGAGAGAGAAAGAGAGAGAGAGAGAGAGAGAGAGAGAACCTTAAACAGGCTCCATGCTCAGTGCAGAGCTTGATGTGGGGCTCGATCCCACAACCTTGGAATTGTGACCTGAGCAGAAATCAAGACTCAGATGTTCAATCGACTGGGCCACCCAGGCATCCTGGGAGGTTTTAGAAATTGGAATGGTGTATTCCTTTCAAGTTTTGGTAAAACTTACTTTTAAACTGGCCAGAGGCAGGCATTTTTCTTTTTTCAGGGGAAAAAAAAGCATAAGGAAATAGACATGTATGTATACATACACATACATATGTGTGTATATGTTTACAGAAGTATAACATACATCCAAAAGCGTGCAAAAGACATAAATGTATACCTTTATTTTCACAAAGTAATTTTACTCATGTAATCACTTGATCAGGAAACAGAACATTACCCGATCACTTCTTCCCAATTTACTTGATATTAATGTCTTTTTAAACTCCGCATGAGACAGACATTAATGTTACTTAAAAAAAAAAAACAGGGGCGCCTGGGTGGCGCAGTCGGTTAAGCGTCCGACTTCAGCCAGGTCACGATCTCGCGGTCCGTGAGTTCGAGCCCCGCGTCAGGCTCTGGGCTGATGGCTCAGAGCCTGGAGCCTGCTTCTGATTCTGTGTCTCCCTCTCTCTCTGCCCCTCCCCCGTTCATGCTCTGTCTCTCTCTGTCCCAAAAATAAATAAACATTGAAAAAAAAATTTATAATAAAAAAAAAAAAAACAACAGTGTGTGTTTATACTAATTTGTATTTACCAATTACTTACCCATTTTTGTAGCTCAGACTTTCCTTTGGAGGAAACTTTGTCTATGAGGTTTGTTTTAGTATGTGTTAGAGATAATCTCTCTGGTTTTAGTTACTATAAAAATGTCTTTATTTTGCCCTCAGTTTTGGAAGATAGGTTTGATGGCACGTAATTCTAGGTGGCCACTTATTTTCTCTCAGACTTTGAAGTTGTTTATTCCACTCTGTTCTCACTTACACTGCTGCTTTGAGAAGTCTGCAGCATATCTGTCTGTCTTTCCTTCAGAAGTCATCTGCCTTGTCTCTGTGTTTGCTTTTAAGATTTTTTTCTCATTTCCTATTCTGCAATTTCACTACAAAGCATCTGCATGTGGGGTTCTTTTATTTTTTTAATTTTTCTAATGTTTTTTTATTTCTCAGAGGGAGAGAGAGAGGAGACAGAGCACAAGCGGGGAAGGGGCAGAGAGAGAGGGAGACACAGAATCTGAAGCAGGCTCCAGGCTCTGAGCTGTCAGTGCAGAGCCCGACATGGGGCTCAAACTGTGAGATCATGACCTGAGCCGGAGTTGGACACCCAACCAACTGAGCCACCCACGTGCCCCTGCATGTAGGTTTCTTTTTATTCATCTTGCTTGAGATTCACTGGAGTATTAAATTTGTGAATTTGTGTATTTTTATCATTTCTAGAAAATTCTTGGTCACTATCTATTTGAATATTCCCTTCCTTTCATTTTCTTCTTTCTCTCCTCTTGACATTTTTGATTCAATGTTTGTTGGAACTCCTCATGGTAGATTTTATGTCTCTTACCTCTTTCTCATATTCTCCATCTTCTAGTTTCTGTGCTGAAATCTGGGGACTTTCTCAGAATTATCTTCCAGCTAACTAATTCTCTCACCTGTGTATAGTTTTTAATCCAGTTTGAATTTGAAATATCCCTGCTTATATTTTTCATTTTTTAATGGTTTTTTTTTTTGGTTATTGTTTTTATGTTAATTTCAATCATCCCTTGCTGTTCATTTATTTTTAGAATTTTGTCTGCACTTAATTTGATTATACTTAAACCCTGTCTTACGTAGTTATTTTATATTCAGAATCTGGTAAAAATTCCCACCCTTGGGGTCTTGAGGCATCAATCTGTTATTTGTTTTTTTCTGTTGACTTTTGTTGATAGCAGATGATTCATGTATGTCTGGTGATTTTTTGAAATTGTGATTCACCCATGACTAGAGTGAACAGGTGGGAATCCAGAATGCCTAAATCGGAGTTATCTTCCATCAGGAGAGCTTTCGAGTTGGTAGCTACCAACATGGAATCACTTGACTTTCATTTGCGGATCTTGGTTTAAATGGGCAGCCTCAGGTTGGACTATTTCATCAAGCAATGAGCCACAGGCTTAGCCTACTAATCATAGAAATGGTACCTACAATTGCCCCAGGGAAAAGACAACTTTCAATTCACTTTCACCTCACTAAGCCTTTTAATAGCTTTATTTTCCTTTGGCTCTCAGTCTTTTGTTTGGAACAACTTCCTCACAATATGAAGTACAGTAGGGCCACTTCCTATTACTGGCAGGGTAAGACCTTGTTTTGTTTTGTCTCCTTTTGATTACGTGAGTGTTCACCATCCGTGGGGTTAGGAGAGTCTCCTTTCCCTTGTCCCTGGAGGAAAGACAGGAGACGCGGTGAGGCAACAGCGATAGACGTAGAGAGCGAATTCCTGCTCGGAGCTCCAGTTCTCCACCAGGTAAAACAAAGGTGTGTTGTTTTTGTTACTGTTTCTGTTAATGCATCAAATGTGAGAGGGAAATGAAGCCAAGAGTAAACACTGAGTGATGTCTGATCTTCCCTTCAGATGTCTGTTTATTGTGATAAGTATGCACAGAAGATTGCCACAAGGGAAAATCCTATCCCAGACTACAAACACAGGTTAAAAGAATTAGAGAGATGGACACTGTGGCCATCTCTGGATGTACCGATTGAAGAGATATGAGGAGCCGGTGGTGGCCAAGTCTATTTAAGATTGTTGAAATACACCATGAGTATGTCAATGCATCCTCTTTACCTAGCTGTTTATTTGTTTGTTTGAATTTCTCTTGTTCTATTGCAATGATCCCTCATAATGATAAACCCTCCTGGCCCTTGTCAGTTGCTACCATCACAACATGCTTCGGTTCTATAATGAGGTCAGAGAAACAGAAATATCTGTGCCATCAAGGCTTTTTTATTGAGGACACTGTGTTGTCTTCTCTCTTGTAACTCTTTTTTTTTTTTAATGTTTATTTATTTTTGAGAGAGAGAGAAAGACAGAGCGCCACTGGGGGAGGGGCAGAGAGAGAGAAAGACACAGAATCCGAAGCAGGCTCCAGACTCTGAGCTGTCAGCCCAGAGCCTGACACGGGGCTCGAACCTATGAACTGTGAAATCACGACCTGAGCCAAAGTCGGACACCTCACTGACTCAGCCACCCAGGCGTGCCACAAATAAAACGTTTTTTATCATGAATTTCCATGAAACCCAAATATAGTAGCTATCTGCTGGGTTGCCTCAATCAATCTGCTCCCCAGTCCACTCCCAAGTGATTTGGCAACTGTCCACTTTCGTCCACCCCGTTCAAATAACAGTATCCATGTTGATACACATATGGTGAATCAGAGGTGGTTACTTGGCTCCACCAGTTTCTGAAAATTTGGAATTGGGACTAGGCGATTATATTCTCATTCTAGAAAGGAACGAGAGAGAGGTAGGGCTTCTGCTATGTTTTGCGTATTTAGAAGGATAAGCAGAGAAAGCTGCTGGGTGGTGAAAGAGAAGAGTTGATAGCCAGAAAAGGGCACAGAGATGAGAAGCACTGAGATTCCCGAGGAATTTGGGTCCTAATTCCAGTCTAGTCCTGCAGTCTGGCTTCTTCTTTGCTCTTGTGGTCCATGAGTCACTCTTGTGGTCCATGAGTCACTCCCGTGTCCTTGTAATACATTCTTCCTTGCTTAAGCTTGTTCAGGTAGCTGTCTATTAATTTTGCACTGACATAAAATTGGAATCACTAATTATGCCTGCAGGAAATGTTTTTCTGTTTGCCAAAGGCTGAAAAGGAAAATTAGAACTGTAAACGTCTGTGTCTTGATCAGCTCTGCACCATCTAAGAACCATGAGTAGGCCTAGCGATCTTGGCAAAAGTCACTAAGCTTCAGGGATCAATTTGACTTTTGTAAGTCTTCCTTTTCTGCCTTACTCCATTTGTGGGCCCACCAAATGAGTCCCCATTCTGAGAGAACTTGAAGAAATGCAGTAGGGAATCCTTAGTCATGTATCAAATAACAGATTATACAACATTGGGTTAATTATACTTATGTTGTGACACTACATCTTACCTCCCGAGTCTGAACCAGCAACAGTATAAAGATCTTGGATGGTACTTTCTCTCAGTACTCTCCTGTGACCTGGAGCACCAGAAAAAAATCATTCACAGGCTGCTTTCACTATTTGTTCCTGTACATTGTTTTAGCTATTCTGAATGGGAACCCTACTCCCATCCTTGGCCAGGGCAATTGTATTAGCCTAAGTGCTCACGAGCTTATTTTTGTAAATGAGGATTGTAGGACATTTGTGCATCATGGGTTAGAAAGTATTTGGCATAAAGTCTACACCACATCTGTTTAACAAATATTTATTGTGATTCCTGTGTGTCAGGTGCTATTCTGTATGCTGAGGACACAGCAGAGGACAAATCTTACTTTTTTTTTTTTTAATATTTTAAAAAATTTTTTTCTTTGATGTTTATTTATTTTTGAGACAGAGACAGAGCATGCATGGGGGCGGGGCAGAGAGAGGGAGACACAGAATCTGAAGCAGGCTCCAGGCTCTGAGCTGTCAGCACAGAGCCCAACGCGGGGCTCGAACTCATGGACCGTGAGATCATGACCTGAGCCGAAGTCGGATGCTTAACCGACTGAGCCACCCAGGTGCCCCAAATCTTACTTTTTTAGTTGAAAAGAAAGGAAATATGGGGCACCTGAGTGGCTCAGTCAATTAAGGTCTGAGTCTTAACTTCAACTCTTGAAATGATCTCACGGGTCATGAGATCGAACCCTGTGTCAGGCTCTGCACTGATAGCACGGAGGCTGCTTGGGATTCTGTCTCTCTCTGTCTCTCTCAAAATAAATAAATAAACTTTTTTTTTTAAAGAAGGAAATGAGCAAGATAAATAAATAGATCGTATTTACATATAGTGCTAAGGAGAAAATAAAGCAGAGAAAAGAGAGGAAGTATCAGGGCAAGGGGAATGACAATTCTAGGCATGGAAGCCTCACTGAGAAGTTGGATTTTGGGTGAGTATCTGAAGAAGGTGAAGCAGCAGGCCATGTAGGTGTTTCGTATTTGGAAGAGAGTGTGGCAGGCAGATGGTTCAGCTGCAAAGGACAGCGGAAGCTTGCTCAGTATATCTGAAGAAGAGTAAGAAGGCAAACACGGGCCAATGAGAAAGTAAACAGAGCCAATGAGATGAACGAGCCAATGAGAAAGTAAACAGAGATGAGGTTAGAGAATAATGAGCGTCAGATCATGTGAGGTCACTGTAAACACTTGGGCTCGTGTGATGAGTGAGGAGAGAGCCATCGAAGGGTTATAAACAGAGGAATGACATGATCTGATGTATATTTTGACAAGAGTACCATGATTGTTTTGTTGAGAAAAAATTAAAGGCAGGTAAGAAAAGAAGCAGGAGGACCAGCTAGGAGGCTTTTGCAATAATCCATGTGAGAAACGATGGCGGCTTGAACTAGGGCAGTGCTGATGGAAGTGGTGAGAAGGGACCAGATTCTGGATGCATTTCGAACAGCAGCATGAGTTGCTATTGGATCAGGGTGGGGTGAGAGAAGAAGAAAGACAAAAGACAACACAATGTCGAGAATTTGGGGCTGAATCACGAGTAGTAGGGAGTTGTCATTTTCTGACGTGGGGAAGATGGCAGAGAAGCCCACTGGAGCAGGATGGTCGTTAGACGTCTGCAGTTGAACTCCAGGGAGTCTGGGCCAGAGATCTGGGGGCCATCAACCAACGGCGGCATTTAAAGAGGCTGCAAGAAATCGACAAGGAAGTGAGAGTAAATGACGAAAGAGAGGCCATATTTACGGAGATGGTAATGAACCCGCAAAGGAGACTTAGAGGAAAGAAACCGGGGGGTAGAAGCAAAACCAGGGGAAGTCAAGTGAAGGAAGTGTTCCAAGGAGAAGGTGACCAGCGGTGCCAAATGCTACTTTAGGTCAGGTAAATGAGGACTGAGAACTGACCTTGGATGTAGCAATACAGAAGTCAGTGGGGGAGCTTCCATAAGAGCAGTGTTGGTGGGGCAGCGGGGGCAAATAATTAAAGTGGGTTCATGAGAGAACAGGATGAGCAGAATTAGACACAGCAAACATAGATAACTATGTTAAGGAGTGTTCCATAAAAAGGAAGGCATGGCAGATATAGGGTCAAGAAGCAACATGCAGAAGAATGAAACTAGACCACTTTCTCACACCATTCACAAAGATAAACTCAAAATGGATGAAGGACCTGAATGTGAGACAGGAAACCATCAAAACCCTAGAGGAGAAAGCAGGAAAAAAACCTCTCTGATTTCAGCCGCAGCAATTTCTTCCTGGACACATCTCCAAAGGCAAGGGAATTAAAAGCAAAAGTGAACTATTGGGACCTCATGAAGACAAAAAGCTGCTGCACTGCAAAGGAAACAATCAACAAAACTAAAAGGCAACTGACGGAATGGGAAAAGATATTTGCAAATGACATGTCGGATAAAGGGCTACTACCCAAAATCTATAAAGAACTCATCCAACTCCACACCCGAAAAACAAATAATCCAGTGAAGAAATGGGCAGAAGACATGAATAGACACTTCTCTAAAGAAGACATCCAAATGGCCAACAGGCACATGAAAAGATGCTCAATGTCACGCCTCATCAGGAAATACAAATCAAAACCACACTGAGATACCACCTCACGCCCATCAGGGTGGCTAAAATAAACAAATCAGGAGACTATAGGTGCTGGTGAGGATGTGGAGAAACAGGAACCCTTTTATACTGTTGGTGCAAATGCAAACTGGTGCAGACACTCTGGAAAACAGTGTGGAGGTTCCTCAAAAAATTAAAAATAGACCTACCCTATGACCCAGCAATAGCACTGCTAGGAATTTACCCAAGGGATACAGGAGTGCTGATGCATAGGGGCACTTGTACCCCAATGTTTATACTAGCACTCTCAACAATAGCCAAATTATGGAAAGAGCCTAAATGTCCATCAACTGATGAATGGATAAAGAAATTGTGGTTTACATATACAATGGAATACTACTTGGCAATGAGAAAGAATGAAATCTGGCCTTTTATAGCAACATGGATGGAACTGGAGAGTGTTATGCTAAGTGAGATAAGTCAGGCAGAGAAAGACAGATACCATATGTTTTCACTCATATGTGGATCCTGGGAAACTCAACAGAAGACCAGGGGGAAGGGGAAGGGGGAAAAAAGTTACAGAAAGCAAAGGAGGCAAACCATAAGAGACTCTTAAATACTGAGAAAAAAACTTTGATGTGGGGGTGAGGGGGAGGGGAAAGTGGATGATGGGCATTGAGGAGAGAATCTGTTGGGATGAGCACTGAGTGTTGTATGGAAACCAATTTGACAATAAATTTCATATAAAAATAAATAAATAAATAAATAGGTAGATAGATAGATAGATGGGAGTACTGGAACGCCTGCGTGACTCAGTCAGTTAAGTATCCAACTCTTGATTTCGGTTCGGGTCATGGTCTCAGGGTTTGTGAGATTGAGCCCCGTGTCAGGCTCTGTGCTGACAGTGTGGAGCCTGCTTAGGATATCTCTCTCCTTCTCTCTTTGCCCCTCCCGAGAGCTCCCATACTGTCTCTCAAAATAAATAAACTTAAAAAAAAAAATGGGAGTACTTACACGTTGTTACATATTGTTAGAATCCGTCTGCAGAGTGGGAAAGTCAGCATGCAGTAACATGAGAGAATTGTTACAGCAATGCACTTTAGTTGGCAAAGGGAACAGAGCTAGGGTGTAAGGGGAGGGGTAGGCAAAAGATGAAAGGCAGACACAGGTCAGTGGATAGATGAGGGGGTGTGAGACATGGCTATACTTTGGTTTCTGTATGCTTTCTGCAAATGAAATAAAATTTCTGGTTAACATACTTCTGCTTTAAATACAAAGATAGCAATGGTTGAGGTACTCACCTTGGGATAAAAAATCTCTCTCTCTCTCTATCTATCTATCTATCTACTTATGTATATGCTTATTTATTTTTGAGAGAGAGTGCGTGAGTTGGGAAGGGGCGAGAGAGGGGGACAGAGGTTCTGAAGCAGGCTCTATGCTAACAGCAGAGAGCCTGATGCAGGGCTTCAACTCACAAACCATGAGATCATGACCTGAGCCTCAGTCAGACGCAACCGACTGAGCCACCCAGGTGCCCTGAAAATGCTATCTTTATAATCTGAAAAGTCCTGATGTTGCTAATGTGGTTGCTGTGAACAGTGAGAAAAATGGTGTACTAATATTCCAAGATAGCATCGTGGATTTTCTCCCAAATAGTTCTTTCTGACAGTTATCTGGATGTTTTAAAGTGTTTCCTTAACGATCAACTTTATTAAAATAAGCCCACAATGATTAGTTCTTAGATAAACATCAGCTATGTGTTAGTTTAGATCTTTGAGTCCGAAAGTTTTTCTTGCTATTTTTTTTTCTCACAGTATGCTACATTCTTGTTTCCTGGGCATTATTAAACGTAGTCTAGTCTATTTCAAAAGTTGGTATTATATGCCTGCTGATTGCTCCATTCACTCAATTTGCAATTTATAGCTATTTTCTTGTTCAAGCTATTAAATGTGGGAACATGGGATAATAGGCCATTTACTGAATTGCTGATACTGATGCTCATGCTGAAAATGGGAAGGGAGAATGCTAAAATATTTAAAAGATGCTAGAAGAAGGCTTTTTGCTTGTCCATTGGTTTTTAAAAAAAGGTTTGGTACAGTTCTGTTTTTTAGGTGGAATCACTGGAAGTCAGGATTGAAAAAGTCTCAAAAGTTTTCTGGCCCAATTCATTTGACACTCAAACTCCCTTACAACACCCCTGCTGAGAGGTTGTCCAGTGTCCAGGGAAGTGACTACTTTACTCCTCTACATCATAGAAATTAGCAAACAAAAAACACATTCGTAGCTTTTATTTAAAATTACTTTTCAGGACAGTCAAGAGATTTTCCATTTGTTATGCAAAAAAATATATAAATCAGAATTAAACCTTTTTACATAGATACAAAATGGGACATACAGATGGTATAAATACCTTGTGCAGCGGTCTGAGATGCTGAGACCCCCAGCTAATTCTGGTCTGAAGCACCAGTCACTTCACAGGTGGGAAGTCTGAGCTACAGGGCGCTATCTATCCCAAAGCTACCGAGGAAGGTCTTATGTCTACCTTCATTTTCTTTCGTAACCTTGACAGTGTCACAGACACATCTCTTGTCTCTGATTTAGCGCAAGAAATCTGTATTGCTACCTTGAAAATCCCACCCTCCCGATGCATAATTTTGGCCAGGAGATTGAGATGATAATCATTAATGCTTTGTAAGATACCTGGACACCACTACGCATCTTTTTTTTTTTTTTTTCTCTTGAAATCACATCACGCAGAGTGAAGAGACACCATTTCGGGTTAATGAATTTGGGGCTCGTTTCGCTTTATTCTACATCGTTAGAATTAATTCCAACTGATACAGACTTTGCCATTTGTGACATGAACTTCAGGGCAGGAAAGCTTATTAAAAAATAATTTCACTGGGGAGAGAGAATGAATAGGTGGGACAGGGGATTTTTTAAGGCAGTGAAACTATTCCACGGGATACCACAAAGGTGGACACATGTCATTACACATTTGTCAAAATTCATGGAATGACTAACACAAAAAAATGAACCCTAATATAAACTATGGGCTTTGGGTGATAATGATGTGTCAATATTGGTTCATTGATTGTAACAAATGTACCATTCTGAGGGGGGCGGGGGATGTTGATAGTAGGGAAGGCTGTGCAGGTTGGTGGGAAGGGTGTATGGGAACTGTATTTTCAGCTCAGTTTTGCTGTGAACCTAAAACTGCCCTATTAAAAAGTAATTTCACAAAGTTTTCAGATACAAACATACGGTTTTCAATAAGCAGGACTTCTAATTTCCAAAGTATTCTTTTGTTATTAAAAATCTTAGAGGGGCGCCTGGGTGGCGCAGTCGGTTGAGCGTCCGACTTCAGCCAGGTCACGATCTCGCGGTCCGTGAGTTTGAGCCCGGCATCGGGCTCTGGGCTGATGGCTCAGAGCCTGGAGCCTGTTTCCGATTCTGTGTCTCCCGCTCTCTCTGCCCCTCCCCCATTCATGCTCTGTCTCTCTCTGTCCCAAAAATAAATAAACGTTGAAAAAAAAAAATCTTAGAGCCATTTTGGGGGCATGTAGGTGGCTCAGTCAGTTAAGCATCCAACTCTTGATTTTGGCTCAGGTCATGATCTCCGAATGGTGAGATCAAGTCCCACGTCAGGCTCCACGCTAAGCACGGAGACTGTGTGAGATTCTCTCTCCCCCCTTCTCTCTACCCCTCCCCACCAAATATATATACTTAATAAAAAAAAAAACAACAACACAAAACCTTGGGAATGCAAGCTGGTGCAGCCACTCTGGAAAACAGTATGGAGGTTCCTCAAAAAACTAAAAATAGAACTACCCTATGACCCAGCAATTGCACTACTAGGCATTTATCCACGGGATACACGTGTGCTGTTTAGAAGGGACACATGCACCCCCTTGTTTATAGCAGCGCTATCAACAATAGCCAAAGTATGGAAAGAGCTCAAATGACTATCGGTGGATGAATGGATAAAGAAGATGTGGTATATATACACAATGGAATATTACTCGGCAATCAAAAAGAATGAAATCTTGCCATTTGCAACTATGTGGATGGAACTGGAGGGTATTATGCTAAGTGAAATTAGTCAGAGAAAGACAACTATCATATGACTTCACTCATATGAGGACTTTAAGAGACAAAACAGATGAACATAAGGGAAGGGAGGCAAAAATAATATAAAAACAGGGAGGGGGACAAAACAGAGGAGACTCATAAATGTGGAGAACAAACTGAGGGTTACTGGAGAGGTTGTGGGAAGGGGGATGGGCTAAATGGGTAAGGGGCATTAAGGCATCTACTCCTGAAATCATTGTTGCACTATATGCTAACTAATTTGGATGTAAATTTAAAAAAAATTAAAATAAAATAAAAATGCAAAAAAATATATACATATAAATATTAAAAAAAACCTTAGAGCAATTCTTGATAAATTAGTAAATTTTTATACATGGCAACTTGCTAAGGGAACTTCTTTGATAAATTATTTTGTATAGTGAAGAATCACTCTAATTTAGTCGTATGATAAATTCAGGGAAGTCTGAAAAAAGCAACACAGACCAGGAGCGTGAGATTTCAAGACATTTTAAAAAAAGAACCTGAAAACTGGGGGAAAGATTCTCTCGAGTAATTGCAAAGTTATCTTTAAAATAACTGAACATTTTCTCTGGGTTTTCTGATTGTTTTACCATCCAGTGACAATTGCAGCATGGTAAAAATTGGTAGTATTTTGTAGGAAATTGTAGTTGATTTTATTAGATAGCAGAATAGAGAGTGAATCCCTGGGATCATGAAAGAAAGGAGAAGCGTAAATGACCCATTTCATTCTTGGGGGGACGAGGAGAGTCCTAACAAAGAAATTTAGGTTGGTGGCTCAACCTGTTTCTGTGGGTGACTGTGGACAGTTGCAAACAATGAGAACCCCACTGGGATTCCAACCCTAAGAGGTATCAGGTAAGAGGTACTTATGGTGCCTTGCATAGTATATGCCATGCTCCTCTTTTTTTGTGTTTTAGAAAAGAGCACAGAGTTTGTGTGTAACATTGTGAATGCAAGATGGCCATTCTGCTCAAGTAGAAGATCATCCTTGGAGACTGTGTATCTATGAGGGATGATCAAAAGCCCCCAGATGGAACAAAGGGGAATAATACGAAATGGAAACCAGCAAGTATGTGATTCTGTTAAGGCCAAATGGAATCCAAATCTGAATCAAGATGTTGGCAAATGAGAGAGAATGATGCACAGGAGGTTAGGATCCTACACGATAAGAACCAGATTCTGCTAGGGGTCGGGGATGGAGAAGAGGGGCTGGCAGGGCAGTGGTGGGGGAGGAAGTGTGAATGTGATCCTTGGAAAAGAAGCAGCAGCACAAAGCCAGGATGAAGCAACTGGCTGGACTCGATATACCTACTTGATTGAACTAAGGAAAAAGCAACCGAATTTGGAAAAACGAAACTTCTTGAGGTTCCAGTGGCTGGGGGGAACTGACTGACAGGAAGGAAGAGCTCAGTCAGTGCCAATGTAGAAACACACTTCCAGCAGCTACTTATGACCACCTATGACCTTCTCTGCTTTTCCCTCCCTGCCATCACCATTTCCATGACCTTGTCCCCCTCTACTTCCTGTAATGTTCATTTTCACATCATAAGAACATGCTCAGTGTTAGCCCTTCTGTGACGTGCCCTAGACCCTATGTGGAGTGGACCGGAGTAGCAGCTGGAATAAAATCACACAGTCCCAATGTGCAGGCCAGTTACATAGGACTTTGTGATTATGTGCAGTCTTTTCCACCATAGAAATTAGGTGGGAGAGTGAAATTGGCAGAATCCTGATTCTGGTTTTCTCAATTATTTACATTTAGGAGATTTCCCCTCTGATTGCATTACATATTAACTTTTAGCATAATGCCATGTGTTTGTTACATAAAAGAAGGTTTTATCCAAACTGCATATATCTCCGTGCAAACTCCTTTAGAAGTGGAAATAATTCCAACTTACTCCAGTTTATCAGCTTTAATGCTGTTAAGTGAAAATGCTTGAGAGTGTCACAGCTGAGTAAATATTAAAGAAAAACAGTGAATGCTTTAGGTAGGTAACTAATAACAGGCCACAGGCTGGCCAAGGTCTTTCATTTTAATTACTTTTAATCCCTATTACTTGTCAGAAGAAAAGGGGAAGAAATTCCCTCAGTAAAATTGAGAAATCCTATCATCACCCAAAAATTCCCTTTATAACTAAGTCGCAGGTGGAAATCTACTTTCAAAACAAAATAGCCGTGGCAGCTTGTTAATACACCAGTACAAATACACTTGTTTAAACACAACAGATTGCTACTACTCAGCAGGTTTGTTAACCACAATTCAGCTTGCCATCAGAAGTGAAAATTATTGATGTTATTAAATTTCCACCCCATTACCTTGGCTTTTATTTAGAACCATTCATCAACGATTTCCTTCATTAGAAGTCACAAGTTAACCCAGCCAAAAAATCATCAAAGAAACACAATACATTTGATGGTATCTTGGAAGCCTGAAGACAGTGCAGCGTTGCTAACTCACAAAGTCTCTTAAGTGTTACAGTAATCTGTTCAAGACCGGTCTCAAGCCATTGCTTCAACCACCACGAGTAAAGACATTTCAAATAATGCTTGAGGAAAAACCAAAATGCTTGAAGTAACGGATTTCCAGTAATTGGTCTCAACCAATCCTCTGACAAGTCCATTACTCTCCTCAGTCTTTTCGATAGTGCCCAAATACACCTCTGTTTGAGCACGTGTAATCCCTTGCCTTAATGAAAGGCTGCCCGTTTCATCTTCCTGGCTTCTCCAGGAATATTCCTGTCCAATGAAGCTACTTCCCAGCTGTCCACAGGAAACGTTTAGGGGCACCCATCCAGGATTGGTTCTGAGACAGATGTCTTCTAAGATAAATTGAGATCGTAAGTAATATCAACCAAATAACAAATGTGTATCAACTACTGTTCATGCGAACTGACATAGCCCCTAAAGAGAATACAGTATAAAAAGACAGAGTCCTCTGAAACTTCACACTCTAGACACCTATAATATGCATATACACTGGAAAAGCTAACCCTAATACAGAGCGGGCAGACTGTTAGAGTTAAATGAATGTCATGGGTAGGAACTGCGATAGGAAGCTGGATGACCCACTCTAGACTTTGGGGATGACATAATTAGGCCATCCTCTCAGAGAGGAGAGAGGTATGGAGTAGAGAGGAGGGGAGAGAAAACAAAGAGATAAGAGGGACGGGGAATCATTTGTATCTGAGAGCAAGATGGAAAAAATCTGCGATGAATAGAAATTTGGTTTTGTGCATGTTGTCAATGTGACTACATTTCAAATACCAATATTATGAATAAGACTAATCTTGACTTGGGGCGCCTAAGTGACTCAGTCGGTTAAGCGTCCGACTCTTGGTCTCAGCTCAGGTCTTGATATCAGGGTCGTGGGTCCAAACCCCACATTAGGGCGTTGGGGTCCACGCTGGATGTGGAGCCTACTTAAACAACAACAATCAAATGAACCATTCATCTTGACTTAAGCCCATTATGACACTACTCATTGAAAACCTGCAGCACACAGAACAATGATTATTAATTATATTAATAATAATATCAATAATTAATATTAATAACATCAACATTGATATAATTAATTATTATTATTAATTATCACAATATGATTAATAACAATTAATAATAATTGCTTCAGATTCTGTATCTCGCTCTCTGCCCCTCCCCCGTTGGCTCTTTGTCTCTCTCAAAAATAAACATTATATTTTTTTTTAAAAGAAGGACCCTGCACTTGGTTTAATGACCTAATATCACTGTCTTGAAATTCTTACCATGTTTTGAGCCAGGACCCTGCATTTTCATTTTGCACTAGGCTCCACAAATTATGAAAATGCTCAGAAAGGTATAACACACTGTGTTGACTGATTAATGTCCCCAAAGACGTGTACACACCCTAATCCCCAAAGCTGTGAGTGTATTACCTTATAGGCCAAAAAGGACTTTGAAGAAGTGATTAAGAATTTTAAGGGCTGGCACCCACCCATCCACCTGCCCAATAAACAAGCTCTCAAAAAAAAATTGAGATGGAGAGATTACCCTGGATTATCTGGGTGGGCCCCACGTAATCACAGGGGTCTTTATCAGAGGGAGGCAGAAGAGTTAGGGTCAGCAAGAGAAGGCATGTGACAATGGAAGAGGAGGGAGTGAAATGTGATAATGTGGGGTACAGTCATGACCCGAGGAATGCAGGTGGCTTTTAGAGGCTGGAATGGGCGAGGAAACATATTGCCCCCTAAAGCCTTTAGAAGAAATGCAGCCTGGCTGATATAATTTGGGGTTCCGATCTTCGGAAGCTTAGGTCACTAAATTTATGCTAATTTGTTATCGAAGCGGTGGGAAAGTAATAACACACTACATAAATGTATGGTGATGTATTACTAATTCTCTAGAAATCAAGGCTATTAATAAAACGAGTAGCAGCTATCATTTATTGAACACTTCTTTGTGCTAGGCACCCTACTAAGCCCTTTATGTATGTTATCTATGTAATCTTACGTAATCCTAGAACAATGTCTGAGGTGGGTATTATTGTCTTCACTTACAGATGAACAAATTGAGGCTCACAGAGGTTAAGTAACTTGTCTAAAGACACATAACAAACTAGGATGTTTTAGAGGCGGGAAATGAACCCGCTCTGTATCACTTCCAGTTCTTCTATGCGTATAGCCCCGTTCCAATACATCATTATAAACGATTGGGTTTGTTCCCATTCTCCAACGTGCATTGTGTTTCTCTCATCAGAGGAGAGGGAGTGGGCCGGGGAAGAGAGGACATCCACGTCCGGGGCGTATAAAATAAAAGAGGAGCCGAAGTCACCTCTCCAAGTAGCAGGTGGAGGTGGTTGATTCTTATAAGGCACTTGCAGTAGATGTGAAGCCACAGAACACTGAATGAACCAAGAAAACGCTTCGGCTCGAAAGTCGAAGATCCTGCACCACTGGTTCCTCATTTGCGTAGGTAGCGGGCGGATCCCGAAGCCTGCCGGCTGTGCGATGTTAGGGAGCAACCGTACGGGGCGGGGCGGGGCGGCCCCCTCTCTCCCCGGTTTCCAGGAGCAACCGCCCGGGGAAGGGGGAGCGGAGACCGCGGCCGGCCGGGAGGAGCGCTCCCCGCGCCACCTCCTCTTGTTTTGGAGGCCCTCGTGGTCCTGCCTCATTGGCCGCCGTGGAGCCCAAGGCCCCGGGGAGGCGGAGCGGCCTCCGCAGTTGTAGTTCCCGGGTTCTCGCGGCCCCCTGCCCCGCCTTCCGGCAGGAGGCCCCCTCGCGGCCGCGCGAGACCACAACTCCCACAAGGCCCCGCGCTCGGAGGGGGGCGTGGCCGGGGCGAAGGGGAAGCCGGGGGCGGGGCCGCCTAGGGGATGAAGTGGGGGCGCTCGGCTCTTCAGCCTCACTCGCAGCTGCCGGGAGCTGGGGAGAGCGGCCCACTCCTCGGGACGGGCGTGCAGACCTCTGACCCTGGAGCCTCTTAGCCGCCGGGAGCCGTCCCCTTGGGTCGTCGCCCGGGCCGCCCGCCGTTCCCCGGCCCCGAGGGGCCCGGCCGGCCGCGGTGGGGGGAGAGGTCAGCATGAGCCCGGGGCCCCGGCGGGCCGGCGCCGGGCAGGGGGCGGCGGCCGCAGTGCAGCTGCTGGTCACCCTGAGCTTCCTCCCGAGCGTCGTCGAGGCCCAGGTGAGCCCGAGTGATGGCGGGGCGGGGACGCCGGCCGAACGCCCGCGGCGGTGGCGAACGGGCCGGGGCTGGGGCTCCGGGAGAGGGCCGGCGCCGGACCCCGAGGGGGATTCCTGGCGAGCGGAAAGGGGCCGGGGTCTGGAACCGAACCGTCACGTCCAGGAAACGTCCGCGAGCGGCGTGCCGTGTGCGGGGGATGGCGACGCTCGCGGGGTGATGGCAGCAAAAAGAGGAAGATGGTGACGGTCCCCTGAGGTGTTTTCGTTTTCCTTTTCTGATGTTTTTAAGCGGCTGGGAGTGTGGCGGGAGAGGAGACGGGAATGAAAACGTCATCAGCGGTTTGGGGGAGACAACACGCGTAGAAACGGTGAAGCCCTCCCGTCCCTCCCAGGAGGAGGGGAGGTGGACCCCGCGCCCGCAGAAGTGGGGTGGATAGGGAGGGGACGGGACTCACTAACTTGCTTGAACTTCTGGGGCTCTCTAAGCCCCTCGGCTGCTACCCTCGCTCTGGCATCTTTCCTTGGGACTGCTGTATTTCCACCCAACTTGTGGCACCTCCAGATGAGCCCAAGCAAGAGACGTGGGGGGGGGGGGGAGCTGGCCTTTGTAGGTCTGTGAGCAGCGAGGTGATGGCAGGAGGGTGAGCTAGAGTTGAGGGGCTGCCTTTGTGAAACAGTGTTACTACAGACGTGTTGTCAACACGGCGGACGTGGGAAGGTTAGCTGACCACCGCCTTGTGCCTGGAGAGCGGCGCTGACTGCTTTTCTACAGAAGATTTTGAATAGACTGCCAGGTGCAGCCGCGCCTTGTCTGCACCTGCTGCAAAGTGGCAAAACTGCTAAGAGAGAGAGGGGAAGGAACCGTGTCTCAGGTGGCTCGATAATGAGGGGAGATGTCATTGTAGGCAATTAATACTCACTGCCGAGAAAAACCGAAGCTGTGAGTGGAGCCGTGTAAACATGTTTTTCTGACTGTTCGCACGCTGTTTTCAGGGCGTTAGGGTGTCCTGCGCTAAGTCCCAGAATGCCTGAATAGTCTGTTTTGTTCGCGTTTGGGTATTTTTTCAAATGAATGATGTGCTAAAAATAAAAGGGGGCAGACTTGGTTTTGGTATTGGTGAGCGTGTTAAAATGCAGATTCTCTGGCCGCATGTTCTGATTTAGTGGATCCGGATGTGCCCCAGGGATCAGCAATTTTAAATGAGCCGTGTAAGTAGCTGTAATGCAATTATCCTTTGAGCTACCTTTTGAACCCCACCTAGAAAACCCTGAAGTAGCGGAAATCTGGGTGGGAGTATCTACTATATTAATAAAAAGTAAATTTCCCAAATTACCTTTAGCAAAATTATTTTCTAATCACTGGTTGGGTGATTGTTTTTGAGTGGCATGTACATTTAGATATTTTTCTAAAATGGGACTCTTGTCATTTTTCCTTTTTATGCCTTATATTGTATACGTTGCCATCAATCTAGAAGCTTCGTTTTAGTCATCTTTATCTGCTAGTTACATGTGTTAATGTTTTATAATTGCACGTTACACATGCAATTTATTAAGGTAAATTTTTAATTTTATTGTATTTAAATGAATATATGTAATTTCATCATTTCCAAATGAATACCTGTAGTTTAAAAATTAAAGGTTTGTGCATATTCAAAGTAGCATTGTTCCAAACAGTCCTCAAAAGTGGATACGTTTGGTTTTTGTTTCCAGTGGTACTTTCTAATATAGAAGTTGGAGCACATTTTAGGTAGTACTTTAATCTCTAACACGTTTAAATATACATTATCTCGTTTTATTGGATACTTCTCAGAAGTGGGGCTATTGAGGTAACTGAAGTTCAAAAAGCTTACGTGACTAATACCACACTTGTTAAGTGAACAAGGTTGAACTGGACCCCTCGTAGGCCCCGTTTTCTTCTGTGCAGTACATCTCTGTATGCCTGCTTCTTTGGGGTATAGAAATCTGAGGGAGACCCAGGAAAATTAAAAAAGTGCAACTAAGATAGTTCTTTTTTGTTGGGGGGGGGAGGGGGAAGGAAGCCCAATAAAGCATAAAGGGAAGAATTCGATTTAAAAAAGAAAACACCTGGGGCACCTGGGTGGCTCAGTTGGCTAAGCGTCCGACTTCAACTCAGGTCACGATCTCACAGTTGGTGGGTTCGAGCCCCGCGTCAGGCTCTGTGCTGACGGCTCAGAGCCTGGAGCCTGTTTCTGATTCTGTGTCTCCCTCTCTCTCTGACTGTGCCCCGTTCATGCTCTATCTCTCTCTGTCTCAAAAATAAATAAAAACGTTAAAAAAAAATTTTTTTAAATAAAAAAAGAAAAAAACACCTCCATTTAAAAGAAATCATTTAAGGACAGGACTATATCGACTATGTCTCCTTGCAGTGAAAGCATAAAGTTATTTTTGAACACTTAAAATGATAGGCATTTGTATATCTCCTCCGTTTTCTTATAAATTAAATGCGAATGGGCTTTGTAGTCTGGAAAGCACTAGAAACTAAAGACCTAGTGCATACAAATGAAATGACAAGTTAATCTTCCTGTAAAGAAGTAATTTTAGTCAGATGTATTTTTAAATCTTTCTAAATGCATTTCTGAGGTGGCATGAAATCAAAGAATACATAGAGCTCCCCTGCCCCCAGCCCCCAGTGGAAAGTCAGATCTTGAGACTCAAACAGTGCTGTTCCAGTCCATGACCCTGAGGATTTCCCCCAAACCCTGAAGACCCTGAGTTTCTGCTTTAATTGCTCCTTGGTGTGGAATGGACAAGAAATAAGGGTTGTGTGCCCAAAGAGAGGAAACTAAAAGAAGACCCCGTCATAAAGCTTGAACTCCAAAGAGCTACGGCCTCAACATGAGAAATGAATCCTACCAGGAATAAGGGGAGAGTAAGAAACTTGCCAGGGAAGGGGAGGGGGGGGAAACTCCCTCGAGAATTTGTAACCATGAACTTGTTCCTATAAAGGTTTGTAGGCCAAATTCATGCCACCTATGCTGGGAAAAGCTTCAGGTGGAAAATTTGATTTATAGCAGACCCAGGTTGGTATGCCCCCAGCTTACTGGTAAAAGCAAATGTCCATCCCCTCTGGAGGAATTTATTTTCAACCCAAACCCTAAAGAAGTCTTCAAGAGCCCGTGCCAAGGAGAACAAGCAGCTAATAGTCAAAAATCACAAAACACAAGGCACCGTGAATGAGATAATAGAAATATAGCCTATAGAAAAAGACCTGTGATAATCTTGGATTCTGAAAATATCAGACATAATTTAAACACATGAGACATAGTGAATTTAAATACAAAGGGGTGGGGGGCAAAGATAGGGACACTGACCTGAAACTGTGAAAAGGAACAAGAGTTTTTAAAGAATGATCAAAAAGATTAAAACTGTGATAGGATTTCTAGAGATGAAATTAAAAACTCCGTGGATGGATTAAATAGCTGATTATATCCAGCAGAAGAAATGATTCCTGAATCAGGCAACCATTTTATGTCTTTTTCTAATCCTCCGATACTTCTCCTTTTTTTTTTTTTTTTAATGTTTATTTATTTTTGAGAGACAGAGACAGAGAGAGACACAGAATCCGAAGCAGGCTCCAGGCTCTGAGCTGTCGGCACAGAACCGGATGCAGGGCTTGAACTCACAGACCCCAAGATCATGACCTGAGCTGAAGTTGGGTGCTTGACCCACTGAGCCACCCAGGCGCCCCACTTTTCCTTTTCTTCATTTCATACTTCACACTAACAATGTAATCCATATTTATTCACCCATTTGTCTCTGTACCCTCACATTTTGCCTTCCAATGGATTACCATAGATGAACTGTGAACTCTTATCAAAAGCCAATCCCTCTCATATATTAGGTCCCAGTTCCTTCTTTCAAGATCGTGTTTTGAGCAAATCTTTTTTCTCTCCTGGATCATTAATTTTTCCTTGTCTGATGGATTGTTACTGTCATCCTAAAACATACTGTTAATTCTGTTTTAAAGTTCTGTCTTGACCCACCCATCTTTTCTGGCTCTGCTCCATTTTTCTGTTCCCCTTTATGGAAAAACTCCTCAAAGGAATTATCTTTATTCGTCCTATTCTGGTCCTCTCGCCAGCCTATTCCAGTCAGACTTTTGCCCCTACCTCTCCGAAACTGTTCTTGTCAAGGTCACTAATGTCTGTCTTGTCACTAAAGCCAATAGTTAGTTTTTAAACCTTAGCTTTACCTATAGACAGCATTTTTTCCCCCACAGCTCATGGCTTACTCTCCTTGAAAATACCATATTTCTTTGGGCTTTCAGGATACTGTACTTTTCTGATTTTCTTCCTTTCTTTTAGGCTAGCTGTACTAGTATCCTTTGCTTATTTCTCCTCTGCTACTACTGACCGCTAGTTATTTCAGCCTCAGGTTTCAGATCGTGTACTCTTTCCCCTCTCTATCTTGGTTCTCTCATTTGGTTTCTCATCTTTAAATACCACCTATATAACTGATTGTCAAAATCTCCAGAACAGGATTCTCAGCTTTAGATCTGGATAGGCGGGGCACCTGAGTGGCTCCTTTGGTTAAGCGTCCCACTTTTGATCTTGGCTCAGGTCATGATCTCACAGTTAGTGGGATGGAGCCCCTCATTGGGCTCAGTGCTGACAGTGTGGAGCCTGCTTGGCATTCTCTCTCTGCCTCTCTCTCTCTCTCTGTTCCTCCCCTGCTCTGTTCTCTTCTCTCTCAAAAATAAATACTAAAAAAAGAAAAACCTTGGAATTTCCAGAATAATCGGAATGCCTCTTGTTATTTATAATGAGCCCCTTTTAATCACACCTATTTATGCTAACGGGAACCCCTAGATCACCTCAGGGTGGTAATGATCATCAGACACACCAAGTGATTAGAGGGTTGGAATTTTAGCCCCACCCATGACCCCTGGGACGGGGAGAGGGATGCTGGAGACAGAGCTCCGTAAAAGCTCTTGGGGCGTCTGGGTGGCTCATTCGGGTGAGCGTCTGACTCCGCTCAGGTCATGATCTCACAGTTCCTGAGTTCGAGCCCTGAGTCGGGCTCTGTGCTGTCAGCTCAGAGCCTAGAGCCTGCTTCAGAATCTGCCTCCCTCTCTCTCTGCCCCTCTCCTGCTAGCACTCTCTCTCAAAAATAAACATAAAAAAAATTTTGAAAAATATAAAAGCTCTTAAAACAAGATGGATGAGCTTCCAGGTGGGGGAAACATAGACTTTCTGGGAAGGGGCTCAGAGGCATGGAAGCCCTGAACTTGCACTCCCAGTAGCTTTCCCTCTGCACCTATTCCATTTGGTGCTTCTTGAGTTGTATCTTAACAATAAACCAGTAGATATAAGGTAAGTGTTTCTCTGGTTCTATATGCCATTGCAAATTACTGAACTTGAGAGTCATTGGAACCCCCAGTTCATAGCCGGTCAGTCAGACATACAGGTGGCCTGGAGCTTGGCAGTGATACCCAAAGTGGGGATCGTGGTGTGTGACTGAACCCCTGATCTGTGAGGTCTGCTCTAACTCCAGATAGCATCAGAACTGAATTGGGCGCCCAGTTCGCGTTGGAGAGTGGGAGAATTGGTTGGTGTGAGAAAATACCAGGTTCCAGTAAAGGCCAGTGTCTTAAAATGGTCTCCTATTTCTCCTTTTTACATCCGACATAGTCCTTGTCCTATTTCCTCAGGAACTTCAGGTGAGCATACTGCCTCAGGGCATTGAGCTTTGTATTCCCAGTGCCTGGCATGCGTGCCCCCACGTAGCACACCCCCACATGGCGCCGGCTTGTTCCTTTTCCCCCTTGAACTATTACCAACATTTGCCAAAATTTCACTGAGACCTTTTTAAATTATACTTTCTAAAATAGTAGGAGCTCAGTTCTGCACTGATGGTCTCCATTCCCTAGTTTTCCTGTCCCTTTATTACCATCTGGAAGCCCCTGGAGGGCAGAGATTTTTGCCTTTTTTTTTTTTTTCCCTTCTACTTCTGCATCCCCAGCACTTAGAACAGTGCAAGGCTCATGCTAGGTAGGTCCTCAAATAGGTTGAATGAATGAATGAATAAATGAAGGGGAAATAAATGCAAATTCAGAATGAAGCCCAGAAAAATAATGGGATAGTAAATTTTAAAGAGAGCTTATGAGACATGGTCTAATTTGTGTGATTGGAGTTCCAGAAGAATGTAATTGAGTGGGGAAAGCGGTACTGATTCCTGCAGGTCAGTATGAAAAAGACAACCCAGTAAAAAAATGAAAAAAAGGGGCATCCGGGTGTCTCAGTTGGTTAAGCGTCCGACTCTCAGTTTTGGCTCAGGTCATGATCTCATGGTTTGTGGGTTCAAGCCCTGCATTGAGCTTCGTGCCGGCAGTGTGGAGCCTGCTTAGGATTCTCTCTCTCTCCTTCTCTTTCTGCCCTTCCCCAGCTCTCTCTCTCTCTCTCTCTCTCAAAATAAATGAACTTTAAAAAATCTTTAAAAAAAGAAAAATGAGAAAGGACAAACAGGTATTTCACACAAGGAGCAATTACAAATGTCTTATGAAACATTATACCTCATTAGTACAAAAATCAGATACCCTTTCGTTCTTACTAGATTGGCAAAAATTACAACAATATCCAATATTGGTAAGGAGATAATTCAGCAGTAATTCCATCTGCTGTTGGATGGGGTTGTGAATTGGTAACCTATTTTGAAAATAAGCTATAGTAATTCCACTTTAAGCATATAAGCTGGAGAAACTCTTATACGTATACGTAACGAGATCATGACAAACCTTTGTGTGGCATTATTTAGCTAAATCTGGAAACAACCTGCATATGTTTTGTATTAGTTTCCTGTTACTGCTCTAACAAATTACCACGAATTTAGTGGCTTAACGTGGGTTTCACAGGGATAAAATCAAGGCTGCCTTTTTTTTTTTTTTTTTTTGGAGGCTCTAGGGGAGAATCATTCCTTGCCTTTTCCAAGCTTCTAGAGGCTGCGGTGCTTCTGGCATGTGGCCTCTTCTGTCTTAGAAGCCAGTGGTGTAACATCTTCCAGGTCTCTCTGACTCACACTCTTGTCTTCCTCTTTCAAGGTTCTTAGTATTGAGTCCACCTAAATAATCTACTATAATCTTACCATCTCAGGATCCTTAACTTAATCATGTCTGCAAAGTCCCTTCCACCGCATACAATAACAGATTTACAGGTTTTAGGAATTAGGGTATGGATATCTTTGGGGGGCATCATTCTGCCTACCTTATGGGTCAACAGTAGAACAAATACATTATGATATTTTCATGTAATGTAACATTTACAGCAGGGAAAATGAATGAGCTACTAGAAAACTCATTATTTTGGGTAGATGTCAAAATGTTAGCAAAAGAAGTATATTACAACATAATTCCCACAATAGATTCCATTAATATTAAAGTTCAAAAATGAGCTCTTCAGTGTATTGCTTCAGGATATATATCACATGCGATGAAATTACAAAGAAAAAGAACAAAAATAAGATATTCTACCTCCGTGAGGAGGAAGATGAATGTAATTAGAAAGGGACTTAAAAAAAAGCTGTATTTGTGTTTTTTAAAAAATTTTGGTGATATACAGGTTTTTGTCTTAGTAGTTGTCTTTAAGAGTTAGAAGTAGGTACGTGACAATTTTGTATACCTTACCCCAACCCCTACCACAATTAAAACATCTTTAAAAAATAAACTGTGGTGGTTTACTAACTAAAAATAAACAATTTAAGAAAAATTTATACGAAAGAGAAATATCTGGATAAAATATTTTTAAAACATAGAAAGCTTTTGGTTCTTATTTCTACCCCCCCCCCCATCCCTATTACTTAGAATTTGAGGTTTTATAAATAGTAAGCTTGAGAAATGGAGTGAATTTCAGTAGAGTTGGTGACAGGATCTTAGTAACTAGGATAGTAAAGCATATGGAATTCTAGAGCTAAAATTCTCGTTAATGATCCTTTGTTCTTTAAAGAGAGTGTACCTCTGACTCTTTATGTTGTAGAGAGTTTGGGGACTTATTTACAGCCCTAGGGGCAAAGCCTGAGAAAGAAACAACTGGGATGTTCTGGTTTCCAGGTTCTGGTCATTCTTTGCATAGATTCCTCCAGTGGATCATGTGAATGACCTTTAAAAGACTGGGTCCCCTTCTTGTTTTTAAATTTTAATTTCAATTGAGATAATTGTAGGTTCCATGCAGTTGTAAGCAATAATACAAAGAAATGCCACCTACACTTCATCTAGTTTTCCCCAATGGTAACATTTTGTAAACGTACAGTGCAGTATTATCACCAGGACATTGGCACTGATTCAGTCTGCTGGTCTTCAGATTCCCCCTTGTCTCATTTGTGTGTGTATGTACTCTTTTCACTTTTATCACGTTTAGGTTTGTGTATCCACCACCATGGTCAAGATACTGAATAATTTGATCACCACAGGGATCCTTCCTCTTGCCCTTTTATAACCACACTTGACCTCCTTTCCAACCTACACCCCCACTCCACCTCCTTCCCTCCTCCAGTCTTTAACCTGGCAACCAATAACCTGTTCTCCATTTCCAAAATGTAAAAATGAAACCACATAGTATGTAGCCTTTTGGGGTTGGCTTTTTTCACTCAGCCTGATTCCCTGAAGATTCATCCAAGACGTGGATGTCAGTGAGTCCCATTTTTAAATTTAGCGGAAGAATGTTTTATGGAAGTTTTGGATTCTGAACTCCCTTTGTAAATATCAGTTTCTGTTGCATTAATGTATACTTTGAGTAGTGGATAAAGCATGTATTTTTAAGTGTGATTGACTTAGGACTAAGTCTCATTGCTACTTGGGAAAAATTATTTTAACCGTGTTCAGCCTTGATTTTCTTAGGTGTAAAATGAGGATAAGACCTATTTCATAGAATATTTTTTTAAAAATGAGGTAACATGTAATGTTCTTATCACCATGCCTATCATATAAGTGTTCCATAAATGGCAGTGGAAAAGAAAGATAAGGCTACTACAGCAATATTCTTACAGTCTGTGACTTCTAGGTTAATCTTGGAAGAAATGGCTTTAGCATTCCAAATAATTGTTGGAATTTATGTATGTTTCATATATTTCTCTTTAGCCATTAAACATCAATGCTTAGTTCTTCAGAATAGGTGTATCTGATCCTTCTATTGTATCTTAATTGGCCATAGTAAAAAGTAAATGATTGCTTTAGTGTTTTATATCTCAGTCAATGAAGACTAGTTACCTTGAATTAACAAATTATCTCTTTTATATAATATTACAGATTTGTTAAGGTTGGAATATCAGTAATACACATATTTAAAGTTTTATGTTTGTATATATATTTTCCACCCCACAGGTCACCGGAGTCCTGGATGATTGCTTGTGTGATATTGATAGCATTGATAACTTTAACACCTTCAAAATCTTCCCCAAAATAAAAAAATTGCAAGAGAGAGACTACTTCCGTTATTACAAGGTACAGTTATAATTTTTGGTTCCATTCGTAGCAAAGGTTTTTACACAGCTGTCTACAGATGTGACTTTTATGACCCTTTTGAAAGCCCATTTTGACTCTTCTCAGCACCCTCTGTGTGTTTTATCGTTGGAATGTATTAAGTATTGTGGTGAAACCTGATAGTCTTTTTGAACACAAAGAATCTGAACCCTCTTCCTGTGTTTGGGGGATTCGTCATCTTTCAAGTTTTGTTTTTGAGACAGAGACTCATTCCACGGAAGCTCAAAATGCCAGACTTCCTTGGTCAGCCTTCCTTGTGACGTTGCCTCCTCCATCTAGACACCGACCCGGGTTCTCTGCTGTGCTGATGGCAGTGGCCTGTGTTAGCCTTGTTAGCTGTACAAAGTACCCCTGCGGCAGACGTTCACCAGAAGGGCTGGCCCCCAGGCTGAGGGTACAAGCACCATTCATAGTAAAACTGCAGAATCGGTTCTTAAACCTAACAGTCATCTCCAAGTATAACCATAACAGCTTAAAGGGAGGAGAAATGAGGCAACATTCAAAAGAACGGTATTTTAAATTTAAGAACAATATTTTAGAAGCTGCTGTTCTGCTTTGCCTATGCTCTTGTGCTCAGCATTCAGTTGGGTTCATAAGTTCTCTGATTTTCATTTTTAGTTTATTTTAAAAATTGAGCATGATTTTACACTTTTTTTTAATCCTGATCCTACGTAGGCTGTCTTAGTCTTTAAATATTTTTGAGGATAAAAAAATTTAGAGGAGGAACTAATGGCCATTCTTTTTATGGTACCACCAAAATCTTGAATCAATTTCCCATATTTTTGCAACACTTTGTACAGGTGTCAAATTTCTGGCAGAACACTTCTATAAGTGTCTAATTGACCAAAAGAGGGAAAGACACTTTGGTTAGCAATCCTACTTGCATAAATATAAGGGAAATGATTGTTTCTTAAAGGAACATTAGAGGATGTTACAGAAGAAGGAAAAATGAAAGTTGGATAGGCAGAAAGAACAATGTTCTAAAAAAACGTTCTACCCAATTTAACAAAATTGCTCTGTGTGTAATGGGAACATAGTCCTGTTCTCCCAAGGGAGGGTCATGCAGTAATCTAGTTAATGGATTTATCTCCATGGCAAGGATAGCAGTGATACCCACTCCTTTTCTAGTTCTGTCAACCTATGAATTAAACTAAAGGGACATTTAATCACCACAGTATCCTGTACGTGCACCAGTGGCAGAAAGGAAAGCTAAGAGAAGAGGTGAATTGTAAACATGCACATACATACTGGTGATTGAGCACGCAAGGGTGCACAGGTTGAGGCACCAGTCTGCCCCTGTCGACTGGTCAGCTGGCTGTTGTAGTTAGTGTTTACAATTTCTTGTACTACCCATTCCATTCCTTTAGTCATGGAGTATTTATTGAATGATTATTCTGTGGGAGGCCCTATTCTAAGTGCTGTGGATACAATAGTGAATAACACAAAGACTCTGACTTCATGAAGCTTTTATTCTGATTAGGAAGACAAACAATAAACAATGAAATATAATTTCATATGGTTATACGGTAAGTGCTATGGAGAAAAATAAAGTAGGAGATACAGAGTAATTAATGGGGTGGGGATGGAAGGTAGCTTTATCTTTGACGAGGATGACCAGGAAAGGAAGGTATTCATACTGTGCTGTTTGAGTGAAGACCTACATGACGTGAAAGCCATGGTGAGATACGGGGAAAGAACATTCCAGGGAAGGGGAGGAGAACTGCAGGTGTAAAGGTCTAGAGTGTTTGAGGAATAAGAAGACAGGGATAGGCTGGAGCAAAGTGAGTGAGATGGAGAGTTGGAAAAGTGGGTAGGGGCCAGATTAAAAACAAAAAAAAAAAATTAGAAGGCCCTATTCACCACATAAGGATGTTGAATTTTAGTGTAGGTGTGATCAGTTTCTGGAGGGATTTGTACAAAACAGACTAAGGGTGTGAGACAGGAAATAGAGAAAAACCACGTAGGAGGCTTCTGCGGATGGAAGGTAACGGGTTTGGAATAGGGCAGTAGACTTGGAAGAGGTGAAAAGTGAGCAAATGAGCATTATATCTAAGAGGTAACACCAAAAACTTGTCTGATGGTGTGAATGTAAGCTCTGAGGGTAGAGGTGAAATCAAAGATAATGCTGAGTTGTGAGCATACTACAAAAAAGTGTGAATGTAAGCTCTGAGGGTAGAGGTGAAATCAAAGATAATGCTGAGTTGTGAGCATACTACAAAAAAGTATGTCCTGACCAAGTTCATCTTATTCTAAGAATGCAACGACAAGGCTTTTAGGTCTTTAACACAATTAAACACACATTCTTGATTTTTTTAAAAATAGAAACGATGGATACTTCCTTAACATGAACATTTTAATGCTAACATGAGCATTGCCAACCTCTTACTTGCTGGGAAATAATAGAGGAATTCACACTTAGGTGAGGGACCAAGACAGAGGCACCCATATCTCCTTTACTGTTGGAGGGATTAGTATATCACAACAGCTAGAGGATAAACATTTGTAAAGAATAAGGAAAACGGTCTCCTTTTATAAATGACAGAAGTATTCTAGAAAACTCAAGTAATAAAACGAACACAAGTGATAAATGCATTAAGCTCGCAGGCTATAAAGTTAATGTACAAAAATCAATATCTTCATAAATACAAACAATAACAAGTTAAAGGATCTGATGGAAAAGAAATCCCCATTTACATAAGCAGTGTGAAAAAAGGTGAAATATATAGGAGTCAAAAACTGTGCAAGACCTAGAGGAGGAAAGCCTCAAAACCCTACTGGGAGACCCAAAAGTAGGCTTCAAGAAATGGACAGGTGTGTCTATAGCTAAAGAGGTTGGTTCTCTCCACGTTGGCGTATACGTTCAGTGTGATCCTAGTAAAAGGACCAATATTTTTTTCCTGGAGCTGGACAAGTTGTTGCAGCCTCAGTTCTCTGGGCAGCAGATGAGACCGTGGTTGGTGTGCAAGAGGTTACTGAGGGACTGCTCGTGGAAGTGACGGCTCAGGGAAGGACCGGGCGGAAGGGAGGCGAAGCTCTGGGAGTCCGCCTCTGTGGAGACCTCAGGTGACCCTCTGGGAGCCCTGGAGATGGGATGGCCCTCCAGAACTCTCCCCCCTTGCCGGAGAGACCTAGGCCTCTGCAGCCCTCCATCAGTCATTTGCAGGCCGCCGTTGGAAGGAGTGGTGTGACCTTGTGCTAAGTGGCTGTCTTCGGCTGAGGCCAGCTGCCTGCAGTGTTTTTGGAAGCCCAGGGTAACAAGCCCTTCCTGAAGGATGACGTTAGCGGCATGTTCCAGTGTCCACCACAGTCCGCTCCTTGCTCTGTGTTACTAGTTTTCTGTTGCTGCCTGACAGATTAGTCTAAAATGTAGCAACTTAGGGGCGCCTGGGTGGCTAAGTTGGTTAAGCACTGGACTTCAGCTCGGGTCATGATCTCGCGGCTCCTGAGTTCGAGCCCCACATTGGGTTCTGTGCTGACAGCTCAGAGCCTGGAGCCTGTTTCAGATTCTGTGTCTCCCTCTCTCTGCTGCTCCCCTGCTTGTTCTCTGTCTCTCTCAAAAATAAATAAACATTAAAAAAAAACATTTTTTTAAATGTTTAAAATGTAGCAACATAAAGCAGCAAACTGAGAAGGTGGGATTTGGGGAAGACCTAAAGAGAGGAGGAAAGCAAGCCATGTCAATATCTGGAGGGAGCACACCCCGTGCAGAGGGACCAGCGGGAGCAAAGGCCCTGACTCTACAGTGTGTCTCCTGTTTTGAGGAACAACCCAGGAGCCAGTGAATAAGGGGCAGAGCGCAGACGGACAGGCCACGTAAGGCATTGCTGACCGTTACGGGGACTTGGGTTTTGAACTAACCCAATTTTTAGAAGTATTGGATGTGGAGTGAGAAAGTAAGGAGTCAAGAGTGATGCTGGGATTTTGGCCTGAGGATCTAGAGTAATGGGGTTGCTGTTTTCTGAGATGGCAAGAAGAATGTCCTGTGGACAGATCCAAGAGGCATTGGACGCATAAGCCAGGAGTTCAAGGAACCTGCAGTTCCCAAAAGAGGTTGTCTTCGGACATCCTGAACCCTCTGCCTGGAAATCTCTTTCTCTAGGAAACCTGTATCCGAGTTCTCCCCATTTTACATGTAACTGAAGGGAGGCCTCCCCTGATTAACTCCATGGTCAGAGCTGACCACGCTCTCCTTGTGTCACCAGTTCCACGTGTTTTTGCCTCTTCCTCTGTGACGTAGGTGTTATTCACTTCATTTAATGGCTATTGATTGAGCTGTCTATTAAGTGTCCCAGGCACTGGGGATAGAATAATGAAGAAGGTGAAATCTCAGTCCTTACAATGGGAGATGCAGGCAATAAGTAAATCAGAAATAGGTAGTGGTGAGTGCTATAAAAGAATAAAAACGGTGTAGGGTGCATACTGAGTGCTACTTTAGAGAGTCTGGTCAGGGAAACTCTTTGCCTGCCGAGGTGGTATCTGAGAGAGCCCTGGCCGAGGTGAGGGGAGCAGGCCGTGAGACCTGGAGGAGCAACAGGCCAGGCAAAGAGGAGCCACTGTAGAGGCCTGGAGACCAGGAGCTGGGTACGTTCCAGGCCGGAGGGGGTATGTTCCAGGCAGGAGGGCCAGCATGGCTGGAGGTGCACAGGAGACCAGGTGAGGGAGGGCCTAGTGGCGCTTGCTACAGAGCTGGGATTCCTTCTGAAGGTGCCGGGAAGCCACAGGAAGGTGTTGAGCAGGGATTGGTACCGTCTGAATTACGTTTCAGAGGGATCACTGTGGCTGCTGTATAGTAGAAGCAGGGAGCATGGGGTAGTCCTGGGATTCCCCTCCCTCCCTCCCTCCCTCTCTCTCTCTCAAAATAAATAAAATTAAAAAAAAAAAGTGGAGGTGGTGGGAAGAAGTGGATAATGAATTGTGCATGGAGGTAGCAGAGGGAAGAAACAAGAATAAAGCTTTGATTTTTGGCTCAGGCAATCCATCTGGCAGTCCTGTTGAATCACTTTCTGTTAAGTTCAAGATAAGAAAATCCAGAGTTTTTAACAACATGGTTAAAATGGTCCGTCCCTGGGGCACCTGGGTGTCTCAGTCAGTTGGGCGTCCGATTTCGGCTCAGGTCATGATCTCGCAGTCCGTGAGTTTGAGCCCCGCATCGGGCTCTGTGCTGACAGCTCAGAGCCTGGAGCCTGTTTCCGATTCTGTCTCTTTCTCTCTTTCTCCACCCCTCCCGTACCCATGCATTATCTCTCTCTGTCTCAAAAATAAATAAACGTAAAAAAAAAAAAAATTTTTTTTAATTAAAAAAAATAAAATGGTCCATCCCTTTCCTATGTCTGCACTCATTCTCGCACTAAAAGTTGGTTAAACTGTTTTGTTTTGTTTTGTTTTCCAGTTCCCACAACTGTTCAAGCTCTATCACCTTATCCAAATGCACAATTTCTCCAACTTTGATCCATCCTGAGATATTACCTCCTCAGAGGCTGCCATCCACCAGCCCCATTATTTTCCATTGTGAAACTCTGGATTTTTGTTTGTAATTAAACATTAATTCCCTCCAGTAGATTATCAGTTCCAGGGGGAAAGTGCTTTTTGTGTCTCTTTTTGCCCCAGAACCTCCATGGTGCCAGACAGATAGTGGGTGCTTGGTGCACGTTTAGGTGGCTGGGCGCATGAGCGAATCCTCACGGGTAAGGTAACGGCATGGTGCCGACAGTTGTGAAAATGCTTTCCAGGGTCTGCAGGTGAGCAGTGTGCTTGGACTTTATTCCTTTTGGGAAGTGTCAGAGGACTAATAACAGTTATTTTTTACATTAATATTACACCTGGGTGTCTGAAAACCTGCAGTCATTTAAGATTCTGAACTCTATAGATGACACGGGAGAGGAAGCTTTTTCTTCTAACTCACCAGCATGTCATTGGCGCCCACACAGTGACACTTAGCATGCGGACTGTGACACTTCTAATGTTAATCCAATCTCTCTCTCAAGGTTAATCTGAAGCGACCATGTCCTTTCTGGGCAGAAGATGGCCATTGTTCAATAAAAGACTGCCATGTGGAGCCCTGTCCAGAGGTAAAATAAATTTAAAAAATACGAATAGGGAAAACATTGCTTCCTCTTGGGCTTTTAGACAAACATGAACTTTATATTTTATTGATGGATTTAGACCTGTCATCAAATTCATAAACTGTTAGATCTCTCCTTTTTAAGTATTTTTATTTTATTTATTTATTTTGAGAGAGAGTGCAGGGGAGGGACAGAGGGAGGGGGAGAGAGAGAGAATCCTGGGCAGGCTCCACACTCAGCACGGAGTCCATCGTGGGGCTTAATCTCACAACCCTGGGATCATGACCTGAGCTGAAATCAAGAGTTGGATGCTTAATTGACTGAGCCACCCAGGTGCCCCTAGCTCTCTCCTTTTTATTGAGATTATTAAAGATTTTATACTCATTACCAAAATGGGTTTGAAGATGTTTGTATCCAGTGGTATTGATGATTGGATATGGAAGTATAGTATTCTAAAACAGATGGAAAATCAGGGGCCTGTTCTAGGATTGGATCTGCAATGTCTAACGCTTATTTCATGCTTTATTGGATGTGCATCTTGTTTCATAAGAAAAGCAATGCTACCAGGGGCGCCTGGGTGGCTCAGTTGGCTGAGCGTCCGACTCTTGATTTCAGCTCAGGTCATGATCCCAAGGTCATGGGATCCAGCCACGTGTTGGGCTCTGTGCTGAGCGTGGAGCCTGCTTAAGATTCTCTCTCCATCTCTCTCCTCCCCCTGCCCCTCTCCTTGTCTTGTACTTTCTCTCTCTCTCTTTCCCTCTCAAATAAAAAGAAAAGTAATGCTATTGGACCTTCAATTTTACATTTAGAGTGGGAATTACCATGGGTAAAGTGGGAGAATCTCAGGCTTGGTATCAGGTTTGCACTTGGTCTTGTTATATTAAAAAAAAAAGCTAGGGATGCCTGGGTGGCTCAGTCGGTTAAGCGTCCGACTTCGGCTCAGGTCATGATCTCACGGTCTGTGAGTTCGAGCCCCACGTCGGGCTCTGTGCTGACAGCTCAGAGCCTGATGCCCATTTCAGATTCTGTGTCTCCCTCTCTCTCTGCCCCTCCCCTGTTCATGCTGTCTCTCTCTGTCTCAAAAATAAATAAACGTTAAAAAAAAAATAGCTATACTTATATTTTAGACTTTATTTTTTGGCATCTAGCACAATTCTTTTTTTTTTGAATATATGAGATTTGTTGTCAAATTGGTTACTATACAACACCCAGTGCCATCCCAAAAGATGCCCTCTTCAATGCCCATCACCTACCCTTCCCTCCCCCCACCCCCCATCAGCCCTCAGTTCTTATTTTTTAAGACTCTCTTATGCTTTGGCTCTCTCCCACTCTAACCTCTCTCTCTCTCTCTCTCTCTCTCTTTTTTTTTTTTTTTTCCTTCCCCTCCCCCCATGGGTTCCTGTTAAGTTTCTCAGGATCCGCATAAGAGTGGAAAACATATGGTATCTGTCTTTCTCTGTATGGCTTATTTCACTTAGCATAACACTCTCCAGTTCCTTCCACGTTGCTACAAAGGGCCATATTTCATTCTTTCTCACTGCCACATAGTACTCCATTGTGTATATAAACCACAATTTCTTTATCCATTCATCAGTTGATACAATTAATTCTTAAACAGTAATTAGTTATGAGCTATGTTTTCATTCATTTTTTTCTTTTCTTACCTAATCAGTCTAGTTTGTTACCCTTAAAAATGGGGGGGGGGAGCCTTATCTGAAGCAACGTCCTTCCTAAAGGGACAATTTTAAAAAATTCTAATTTTCCTTTAAGAATAAAATGTTTTAACTTTTTAGTTTGAAATAATTTCAGACCTACAGAAAAATTGCAAGAATAATAATAGCAGTCCTCATATACTTTTTATTCAGATTCCCTAAATGTTCATCATGTTTGCTTCATTATTCTCTCTATACACATATGTTAATATTTTCTGAAGCATTTGGGTCTAAGTTACCAACATGGTGATCTTTTACCCCTAAATACTTGAGTGTGTATTTCCTTAAAAACAAGATTATTCTCTTACCTAGCCACAACATAATTAACAAAATCAGGAAATTAACATTAATTATAATACTGATGTCTAATCTGTAGACCTTGCAGCTGACTTAATGTGCTATATACTAAAAAACAAAGTGTAAAAACATAGTGTTGTGTTCATTTCAGGTATACAAAATAGTGATTCAACAGTTCCATACATTACTTAGTGCTCATCAAGATAGTGTACTCTTAATCTGCTTTGTCTATTTCAGCCCCTCCCCCCCACCTCCCTTCTGGTAACCATCAGTTTGTTCTCTATAGTTAAGAGTTTGTTTTTTGGTTTGTCTCTCTCTTTTTTGTTTTTTTGTGTTTTTGTTTTGCTTTCGTAAATTCCACACATGAGTGAAGTCATATGGTAATTGTCTTTCTCTGACTGGCTTATTTCCTTTAGCATTATACTCTCCAGATCCATCCATGTTGTTGCCAAGTGGCAAGATTTCATTCTTTTTTATGGCTGAATAATATTCCTTTGTATGTATATGCTACATCTTTTTCCAATCATCTACCAATGGACACTTGGGCTGCTTCCGTAGTTTGTTTATTGTAAATAATGCTGGAATAACCTAGGGGTGCATATATCCCTTCAAATTAGTGTTTTTATAGTCTTTGCATAAATACCTCCTGGTGCAATTGCTGGATTGTAGGGTAGTTCTATTTTTGATATTTCAAGGAACCTGCATGCTGTCTCCCAACAGTGGCTGCACCAGTTTGCATTCCCACCAATAGTGCACAAGGGTTCTTTTTTTTCCACATCCTCGCCAACACCTGTTACTTGAGTTTTTGAGTTTAACCATTCTAAAAGGTGTGAGGTGATATCTCATTGTGGTTTTGACTTGTCTTTGCCTGATAATGAGTGATGCCGAACATCTTTTCATGTGTTTGTTGGCCATCTGGATGTCTTCTTTGGAGAAATGTCTGGGATTATTTGGGGTTTTTTTTGGTGTTGGGTTGTATAAGTTCTTTATATAATTTGGTAACCTTTTATCGGATATGACACTTGGAAATGTCTTCTCCCAATCAGTAGTTTGTCTTTTAGTTTTGTTGGTTGTTTCCTTTGCTGTGCAGAAGCTTTTTATTTTTATGTAGCCCCTAATAGCTTATTTTTGCTTTTGTTTCACTTGCCTCAGGAGACATATCTAGAAAGATACTGTTATGGCCAATGTCAGAAAAAGTACTACCTGTGCTCTTCTAGGATTTTTATGGTTTCAGGTCTCACACTTAGGTCCTTAATCCATTTTGAGTTTTTGTGCACAGTGTTAAGTGGCCCAGTTTCCTTCTTTTGCATGTAGCTGTGCAGTTTTTCCAATACCATTGTGGAAGAGACTGTCTCTTCCCCATTGCATCTTCTCGGCTCCTTTGTCAAAGATTAATTGACAATAACATCATGGGTTTATTTTTGTGCTTTTTATTCTGTTCTATTGATCTGTGTGTCTGTTTTTGTATAAGTACCATATTGTTTTGATTACTATAGATTTGTAATGTAACTTGAAATCTGGAGTAGCTCCAGTTTTGATTTTCTTTTTCAAGATTGCTTGGCTGTTCTCGGCTTTTGTGGTTCCGTGCAAATTTTAGGATTATTTTTTCTAGTTCTATGAAAAATGCTATTAGTATTTTGATAGGAATTGCATTAAATATGTAGGTTGCTTTTAACATTTTAACAATATTTGTTCTTCCAATCCATGAACGTGGAATGTCTTTCCACTTCTTTGTGTCATCTTCAGTTTCTTTCATCAGTGTTTTATAGTTTTCAGAATATGGGTCCTTCACCTCTTTGCTTAAGTTTATTCCTAGCTATTATTTTTGGTGCAGTTGTAAATGGTATTGTTTTCACAGTTTCTCTTTCTGTTGTTTCCTTATTAGTGTATACAAATGCAACAGATTTTTGTACATTGACTTTATGTTCTGAAACTTTAGTGAATCCATTTTTCAGGTCTAGTAGTTTTTTGGTGGAGTCTTTACAGTTTCTGTATATACTGTCATGTCATCTGCTGATAGTGAAAGTTTGACTTCTTCCTTACCAATTTGAGTACGCTTTATTCCTTTTTGTTGTCTGATTACTGTGGCTAGGACTTCCATTACTATGTTGAATAAAAATAGTGTGAATAGATATTTTGGTCCTGTTCCTGACCTTGGGGGGGAAAAAACTCTCCATTTTTCCCTATTGAGTATAATGTTAGCCGTGGGTTTTCCACATAAAGCCTGTATTATGTTGAGGTATGTTCCCTCTAAACCTACTTTGTTGAGGGTTATTTATCACGAATGGATGTTGTACTTTGTTGAATGCTTTTTGTGCATCTATTGAAATGATGGTATGGTTCTTGTCCTTTCTCTCATTGATGTGGTGTATCACATTGATTGATTTGCAAATATTGAGCCACCCTTGCATCCCAAGAATAAATCCCACTTGATTGTGGTGAACAATTTTTTTAAATTGGTTGTTGGATTTGGTTTGCTAGTATTTTGTTGAGGATTTTTGCATCCAAGTTCATCAGAGATACTGGCCTGTAGTTGTCTTTTTTAGTGGTGTCTTTATCTGGTTTTGGTACAGGGTAATGCCGCCCTCATAGAATGAATTTGGAAGTTTTCCTTCCTCTTCTATTTTTTTGGAGTAGTTTGAGAAGAATAGGTAGTAACTCTTCTTGGAATGTTTGGTAGAATTTGCCTGTGAAGCTGTCTGGTCCTGGATTTTTGTTTGTTGGGAGTTTTTTGATCACTGAATTTCCTTATCGGTAATCAGTCTGTTCAAATTTTCTATTGCTGCTTCAGTTTTGGTATGCTACATGTTTCTAGGAATTTATCCATTTCTTCTAGGTTGTCCAATTTGTGGGCATATACTTTTTCATAATATTCTCCTACAATTGCTTGTATTTCTGTGGTGTCAGTTGTTATTTCTCTTTCATCTGTGATTTTGTTTGGATCCTCTCTCCCCCTTCCCCACCTCTCTCTATGAGTCTGGCTAGAGGATTATCAATTTTGTTGATCTTTACAAAGAACTGGTTTCATAGATCTGTTTTTTTTTTAACTTTCTGTACCATTTGTGCTCTAATCTTTATTATTTCCTTCCTTTTGCTAGTTTTAAGTTTTGTTATTCTTTTTGTAGCTCCTTTATGTGTAAGGAGATTTTTCTTGCTTCTTGGAGTAGGCCTATATTGCCCTAAACATCCCTCTTAGAACTGCTTTTGCTGCACCCCAAAGATTTTGGACTGTTAAATTTTCATTTTCATTTGTACCCGTAAAATTTTTGATATCTTCTTCAATTTCTTAGTTGACCCATTCATTGTTTGGTAGCATGTTAGTTAATCTTCATGCATTGATGCTCTTTCCAGATTTTTGTTTGTGGTTGACTTCCAGTTTCATAGCATTGTGGTCAGAAAAGATGCATGATATGACTTGATCTTGAATTTGTTGAGGCTTGTTTTATGGCCTAATAAGTGATCTATTCTTGAAAATGTTCTGTGTGCACTTGCAAAGAATATGTATCTGCTGTTTTAGGTTGGAATGTTCTGAAAATACGTTAAATCTATCTGATCTGGTGTGTCATTCAGAGACACTCTTCCCTTGTTGATTTTCTGGTTGGGTGATCTTTCCATTGATGTAAATGGGGTGTTATAGTCCCCTATTATTGTATTTCTATTGATCAGTTTTTTATGTTTGTTATTAACTGTTTTGTGTATTTGGGCACTCTCAAGTTGGGTGCCTAAATATTTACGGTTGTTGTATCTTCTTGTTGGATTCTCCCCTTCGTTATTATATAGTGTTGTTCTTTGTCCCTTGTTACAGTCTTGTTTTAAAATCTATTTTGTCCAGTATAAGTATTGCTACTTTGGCTTTCTTTGACATCCATTTGCATGATACCTGTTTCTTCATCACTTCACTTTCAATCTGCAGGTGCTTTTAGGTCTGAAATGGGTCTCTTGTAGGTAGCATATTAGATGAGTCTTATTTTTTTTTACCCACACTGTCATCTGATGTCTTTGGATGAGAGCATCTAGTCCATTTACCTTCAAAGTAGTTATTGATATATATTTATTACCAAGTTGTTACTTGCTTTGTGATTGTTTTGTAGTTTTTCTCTACTCCTTCTCTTGCTCTCTTTCATAGTGTTTTGGCTTTCTTTAGTGATATACTTGGATTCCTTTGTCTTTATTCTTTGCATATCTATTGCTGGTTTTTGATTTGTGGTTACCATTAGGTTTGTACATAACATCTTCTGCATAGCAGTCTATGTTAAGTTGATGGTTGCTTAAGTTTGAACCTATTCTTTCTTCCTTTCTGCCTGACATTTTAGGTATATGGCGTCATTTTTATTTTGTGAATCTCTTGACTGATATTTACATATATATTTATTTTTACTGCTTTTGTGTTTCCTACTTTTTATGATAAGTCTTATAGTCTTCCTTGCCACTCAAAGAGTCCCCTTTAACATTTCTTGTATGGCTAGTGGAGTGGTCATAAACTCCTTTAGTTCTTGTTTGAGAAACTCTTTGTATTTTCTTGTATACTGTGAATGAGAGCCTTGCTGGATAGAGTATTCTTGGCTGCACAGTTTTTCTTCTTAGCACTTTGAATGTATCATGCCATTCCCTTCTGGCCTGCAAATTTTCTGCTGAAAAATCAGCTGATATCTTTATAGTGTTTCCCCTTGTATGTAACTTGTCTTCTTTTCTCTTGGTGCTTTTAATTTTTTTCTTCATCACTACTTTTTGTCACTTTAAGTACTCTGTGTCTCGGTGTGGACATCCTTGGGTTGATTTTGTTGGGGGATCTATATGCCTCCTGGATCTTGATATCTGTTTTCTTCCCCACATTCAGGAAGTTTTTAGCTATTATTTCTTCAGATAAAATTTTTGCCCTCTTTTTCTACTTCTTATGGGATCCCTGTAATGCGAACGTTATTATCCTTGATGGAGTCCCTGAGTTCCCGAAGTCAGTCTGTTCTCATTCTGTGTAATTTTTTTCTCACACCTACTGAGCTTGATTACTTTCCATAATTGTGGCTTCTGGGTCATTAATGCATTCATCTGTTTCATCTAGCCTGCTATTTATTCCAGTTAGTGTGTTTTTAATTTCATTTATTGTGTTCATCTCTGATTTATTCTTTTTTATCTCTGTGTTAAGGGTCTCACTGATGTTTTCCGCTCTTTTCTCAAGTCCTGTGAGTATGTTTATGCTCATTATTTTAAATTTTCTATCAGTCATATTCTATTCTTTTCTCTTTGGTCTCTTGCTGTGCTTTTGTCTTGTTCTCTCATTTGGGACATGTTCCTTTGTCTCCTCGTTTGGTCTAATTCTGTGGATCTGTTTCTGTCTGTTGGGGAAAGTCTGCTACATCTCCTCCTCTTGACAGTAATGGCTTTATGAGGAGGAGGTCCTATAGTGCCCTGCAGTGCAATGTCTCCTGTTCTCCACGACCTTATACTTCAGGGAATGTCTCCTATGTGTGTTGCAAATGCCCTGCTCCTGTGCCTTGGCCACTTTTTTCCTTTAGTCCGGTCGTCTGCAGAGGCTCTCTTAGCCCATTGTGGGCCGTATTCGGTCCCAGACCTGTGCCGCACATTTTCACAAGGTGTGTGCTGCTCTGTTTGTGAGATGAAACCTGTTGCCTGCACTGGGGGAATGGAGGGTGTGTGGGTGGGGCACCAGTTGTAACAGGATCTGCCATGAGCTTCTGCAGAGCCCACGCTGCTGGGACCTATGCCCTGCAAAAACCCATGGGTCAGGAGAAGCTGTGTTGCTGATGTGATGTTTACATTGGTGTTGTGGGGGAGGTGATTCGCAGCCAGGACTGAGGAAAATCTGTTGAAAAGGGCAGATCGGCCAGGCGTGGATGGGTGGGGCTTGCTGTGAGCAATTTAGGTAGGGAGTGTTGTGCAGCACTGGTTCCTGCCGGTGCCTGTGTGTTTCTGCTGGGGGCAGGGAGTGGGGATTGTGGGAGGGGGTTGCGGGGGAAGGAGGGAAATAACACCTGCCTCTTCCTTTGTACCTGGAAGGGTCTCCCAGTGATCCCTGCCTCTCTGGACTTGCTCTGTGATTAGTAAATAAATCTCAGTCCCATGCGCCCTGGGCATTTTTCAAACTGCTGCTTCTAGGCTGTATCTACCTGGGCCGTTTGTCATGCTATCGTTTTAAGGGCAGGAACTCTGCTTCCTAATGCCCTTCAGGCTCTCCCACACCAGAGCTGCTGATTCTTAAAATTCCAGGCTTCAAGTCCTGCTGGTTGTAGGAACTCTTGTAATTTGGACCCCCTGGCTTTCAGAGCCCAATGTTAACTGGGATTGGTCTTCCCTGTGCAGGCTCCCTGGTGTGATCATCTATTTCTCCCCCTCTCCGTGCCCCCCACTCAGAGAAGAGTGAGATGCGCCCTCTTCTCTTCCTTAGTTGTGGAGTTTGTTCTGCCAGTCTTTGGGTTGTTTTCTGGGTTATTTGTGCTGAGGTGAGTGTTACCTAGTTGTATCCCTGGGACGAGGTGAGACCAGGGTCGTCCTCCTCCACCATCTTTCCAGCCTCAATCCCAGCCAGATTTATTTCATGCTTGATTTTAGTCATTAGTTTTACATTTATCATTACTTCTAATAATTCTCTTTTGTGATTGTTACATATTATCCGTGACAGTGATCTGTGATGCCTACCCCAGTATTTCTAAAAGCCTTGTTGTTAAGATTTGCTTAAGTCAAGTTACTGCATTTAGCATCAAACCTTTAAAAAAGCTGCTGAAGATTTTGATTTTAGCACGTTATACTACACTAGTTAGAGGACACACTGTAGCCAGCAGTCACTTTTGGTTAATATTTATTCCGTATTTTAAATTCAGGGTCTGTGGCTGTTAGGTTTGACTTGAGTTTTATAGTCTTCTCTCTTTTGCCTTCTGTTAGATGTCCTCGGAAGCACTGAAATGATAAAATACTGGCAGCACGGAACATTTTAATTGATTAATCTTTTTATTGATAAGGGAAATATCTCTTATCATCATTACTATTATATACATTCTTCCACCTGACAGGAAGATATTTATTCTGAATATTTGGTTAAGTTTGCCTGTGTTAAAATTTATCATGATACATAAAAAAATTTTAAGAGGTAATTTTCTATACCGTAGATCCAGATGTTGAAAATCAGTCCCCTGAATTGATCAGAGTTACCAACCTGTGATTTTCTTTTTCAGTATGGTTTTTGTTTTAAAACTGTGTTTGATAAACCAGCTGTAATGATTTCTAGATTTATTTATTAAAGCCTAAAACTAATTACTGGCTTTGTAGGAAAGTGAGTCAAATTGGATCCACATGCAGATCTTCTGTTAGTAAACCCTGATTACCTAGATTGATAAGCCCTAGGTTAATCCTGTGGACCAAAGAACTGACTCTTTTAGTATTAATCCCAAACTTCCTTCACTATAAATGTCAATTTAGAGCAGAACTTAAGATTGAGCCTAAGATATTTCAAATAACTGAAAATTTTTAAAGCTTCTGTTTCTGTTGTAAGAAAGTTTATGGAAAAGTGATTTTTGTCAGGTTTTTTTAACCTAAAAATTGTGTAAACTATTAGATACTTCATTGAGAATTTAAATTATAGCTAATTTTGACACTCTTATTTTGTATATGTCATTTGGTTTGCTGTACTATGATTTACAAGTTTGTAAATTGGTATACCTCCTTACGATTTATCTTAAAGAGGTAATATGAAAACAGATTTTGAATGAATGTATATTTTCTCATCATGGAATAAAATAAAATACCCTTTATTTGAGCAATGTCATTATTTGTGAAGAAATCTCAAAAAAAAAAAAAAGCGATGGTCATTTTTTAAATTGCTGTTGTTGTTCTTTTAAGAGTAAAATTCCAGTCGGAATTAAAGCCGGGAGTTCTAATAAGGTGAGTCCCTTTTCCTTGAGTATTTCTGCTTTATGTTATGAAATTTACCATTTACTGCTTGACAGTAGTTACGGAAGGAGAACTGTACTGTGGTTAGTTGGGAGTGGGCACATTTTGCCCCAGAATCCCATATTTCCAATTCTTTCAGCAACAGAGAGCTTGTGTATTTTTTTTTACAGTTAAATTATATACTTTTTTTTTTTTTTTTAAGATATTTCAATTCTGTTTTTGGAACCTCTAGAAGAGCTACAGTAGTGTAATGTAACTACAGTGTCAGATGGCCTACTCAACAGGTGTTTTATCATGCATGTATTTTTAGTTTTCGGTTTCAACTAGTCAACCTGTCATATTCAGGATTATATTGTATAAACAGCTATTAAGGTATTAGAAGCATAGTACTTTTCAACGGCATTAGAATACTCCTTTATTAAAGATTACCCTCCCCCCTTTTTTTACCCTTTCCCTTTTAAATTAAAAAAAATTTTTTTTTAATGTTTATTCTCAAGAGAGAGACAGAGACAGAGTGTGAGTAGGGGAGGGTCAGAGAGAGAGAGGGAGACACAGAATCCGAAGCAGACTCCAGGCTCTGAGCTGTCAGCACAGAGCCTGATGCAAGGCTCGAACTCCAAACTGTGAGGTCATGACCTGAGCTGAAGTCAGACCCTTAACTGATGGAGCCACCCAGGCGCCCTTACCCTTGCCCTTTTATTTATTTATTTTTTTTAATTTTTTTTTTCAACGTTTATTTATTTTTGGGACAGAGAGAGACAGAGCATGAACGGGGGAGGGGCAGAGAGAGAGGGAGACACAGAATCGGAAGCAGGCTCCAGGCTCTGAGCCATCAGCCCAGAGCCCGACGCGGGGCTCGAACTCACAGACCGCGAGACCGTGACCTGGCTAAAGTCGGACGCTTAACCGACTGCGCCACCCAGGCGCCCCACCCTTGCCCTTTTAGAAGCATGCCATAATTTACTTAGCCGTGCATGTTTTTATGTAACAGTTTACTTCTAGTTTTTCACTATTATGTGTACATAGTAAAGATCATCATACCCTCTCTCTCCCTGTTCCCTCTCTCCATTTTCTTTTTTCATTTTCTCCCCTGTGTGGTCTTTTGTTTGTGTTCACTCTCTTTAATTTATTTTTGTTTCAGTTCTGAACTAAATACACAGTGTTAGAGACATTTGAAATCTCTTCTGGACTCCTTCCCAATCCCATTCTGTTTCCTCCGTCCCCAGAGATAGCCACTTTTCTGAAACTTACATGTGTCCTTCTGTGTTACTGAACTTTTCTACTTCTAATGCACATGTAGCCACAAGTGACATATAGATCTTTTTATTTTTTATTATTTTCTTAAACATTTGTTTATTATTGAGAGAGAGAGACAGAGCATGAGCATGGGAGGAGCAGAGAGAGGAGGAGGCACAGAATCCAAAGCAGGCTCCAGGCTCTGAGCTGTCAGCACAGAGCCCGACGTGGGGCTCAAACTCACAAACCGTGAGATCATGACCTGAGCTGAAGTCGGACGCTTAACCGACTGAGCCACCCAGGCGCCCAACATATAGATCTTTTAATATGAAGTTTAAACATTAAGATTATGCTTTTTTATTTCTTCAGGTTAAAAACATTTTTTCAGTTACCTTTACGCCACATTATGCTTTTGTCTCTGATATAGCTTTGTTAATTTTAATAGGTAGTATTCTATTTTTTTCAATGTTTTTTTCAATGTTTTTTTTGTTTTTTTGTTTTTTTTTTTTGAGACAGAGACAGAGCATGAGCAGGGGAGGGGCAGAGAGAGAGGGAGGCACAGAATCTGAAGCAGGCTCTAGGCTCTGAGCTGTCAGCACAGAGCCTGACGCGGGGCTCAAACTCACGGACTGTGAGATCATGACCTGAGCTCAAGTCGGACGCTCGACCGACTGAGCCACCCACGCGCCCCAATAGTTGCATGTATTCAATGGTATGATTATGTCATTGATTAGCTCCTCCTCTGTTGATGGACATTTCACTTGTGTTGACTTTTTTGCTATTACATACAGTGAGGCACTAGCATTTCTGTCCTTTGTCTCATTGTACATATGTAAGAGTTTTCCTAGGTCTGTATTTAGAAGTAAGGTTGCTGGGGCATCTGTTATGCTGTCCCAACATGAGATAGTACCTAATACCTTTCTAAAGTGGTTGTACCTTGTTTTTAGTTTTGTTTTTAAATGTTGCTCTGGATATGGTTTCAGTTTTAAGACTGCTGGTTCAAGGATATTAAGCATTTTTGCAGCTCCAGATAAATATTGTCAAATTACTTTCCCAAGATGGTTTTCTCAGTTTAGGTCATCACCAACTTACCAGTACTAATTGTTTTTAATGTCTTAGCTTAGTTGGTGGAAATTTGTGATGCATTTTGATTTGTATTTCTTACATATGTGAGAGATTTTGATGTATCTATGTCATCACTGTCAGATTGCCAGTCGTACTTGAGATTATTACTAAACTTCCTATGAACTTCCTTTCAGTACTCAAAAGTGGCAAACAGCACCAAAGAATTAGAAGATTGTGAACAAGCTAATAAACTGGGAGCAATTAACAGCACATTAAGGCAAGTTTATTTTAGGAGTGTTAAAAAATATTCTCTTGTTTAGTATATTTATATCAGAAATCTTCTGTTTGTGATTTTGCTTCAAGTAATTCTTAAAAGGAAGAAGTTATTTTTATCTTAAATTCCATGATTGCTTTGCTTCCTCCTGTTAGCTGATTTGTTCTTAAATTTCTGGAACGTATGATCAATAGTGACTTTATCAAAAAGTAAAAATTTAGAAGATTGCTCAACTAGCAGGGCTTATGGGTCTATTTTTCCTGGTTATTATAGGAAAAGGAACTTGAACCTCTAAGTGTTTTATAAATAGTAATTCAATCTGTAGGTTACATTTTGAATGGGAAAAGTTATTACCATAACTGTTAAGTTTCGTAGATTCTTTTTCCTATTGACTTTTCCTTATTGTAATAAAAACCTGCTTGGGAAGGCCAGTGTAATTGTGAGGGGTCTCAGATTATGCACTATGAAATGATTGTATCTATAGTTGAATCTGGGGAATGGAGTATCATTGAACTTCTTTTGAATTTCCCTTTTTGTTTAGGTTGGCATCTATGTACTATAACTGTTAAAGGCTTAATAAAGTTAGCAGTTTTATTATCTATTGAAGAACAATTCTATAGAAAACTAGACAAATTAATATAATAAATACTCCCGTGTCCTTCACTCCAGATGAATAGTTGTTAACTTTTTCTACCATGTCCTCTCTGGCCTATTCCCCAATCCTGTTTTCTTTCCTTTTTCCTTAGGAGGAGCTACTCTCATGAATTTGCTGTATACCCACCTATGTTTTTCTTTTTATCATATATATCATCTTTATTTCGTGTATGATTTTACTTTTCCCTTATATAAAATAATACTGTACTTAACAGACTTCAACTTTATACTGTACATTTTGCTTTTCTAGATCTGTCTCATTTTTTTAACTGATGAGTGGTTTTTACCTTATGAATATATATTTTACTTCTCTGTTCCCGTATTGATAAACACTTGAATTGTTCAAATTTTTACTTCTGTAAGTTATGCCACCTTGAGCATCCTTGAGAAGTTTTTTTTGGTGTACGCTAGGAAATTTGTCCTACGCTAGAAAAACTGCTGGATCTTCCTGTTGCCCAGGTGCGCCTATTCGCGTTACTGCCTGATGGCTTTCCAGAATACTCGTGTGGTTACATACTGCCTCCGGGACTGAGAACTTGTTTTGTTCTTCACATCCTTGCCAAAAATGGATAATGTTTGACTGTAAAGTAGTACGTCATTTTTGTTTATATTTTGTTACTAGTGAGTTTGAGCATTTTTTTGATCTGTGTATTGAACATTTATGTTTTTTATTCATTCGGTAAATGAATGCCTGCAATATGCCAGTCAGTGTTCTAGATTATTAGGCATTTAGCACTGTACATGGCAAATTCTTTTTCTCAGGAAGCTTAATATCCTAGTTGGAGATAAGCAGTAACTGAGTAAAATGTATCAGAAGTAAGTAAAATGATGATGAGTGCTCGGGAGAAAAAGAAAACTGAGAAGAATGATAGAGAGCTAAGAGTGGCAGGGTGGGGAGGGGAGGGAGTTGCACTGTTTCCAATGGTTGGTGAGAGAAGGCCACAGTGATAATGGGACATTTGAACAAAATGCCCATGAAGACATAAGTCCTATTATGGCTGCCTGGGGCATGAGTGTTCCAGGCACGTGTAATTGTTAGTAAAAAGAACCTGTGGCAGAAGCACGCCTAGATTATTTGAGGAACCACAGAAAGTCCAGTGTCGCTGGAATACAGTGGTCACAAGATCCTAGGGGTGGACGTAGGAGTAGGGTGGGGTGGAGATCTTGTAGAGCCTTGAAGACGATTACGAATACTGCTTTGAGGCTAAGTGGAATGAAAAGTCACTGGAGGATTTTGAGAGACGGTGTTGAGGGAGGCAGGTGTTCCTGTGGAAGCCTTGTTATGTGATTATTGTAGTGATCCAGTTAAGATATGATGGTGGTTTAATTTAGACTAGGGCAATGGCAGTGGAAATGATGACAAGTGATCAGATTCTGGATGGATTTTGAAGATGGAGCGGACAGGGTTTGCTGTGGGATTTGATGTGAGGTTTGAAAAAAGATAGGAACTGTGAATGACTACAAGATTTGGAACTAGAAAAATGGAGTTGCCATTTACTGAACTGGGATACCTACAGGAGGAACAAGTTTGGTGGAAAATCACAGTTCAACCTTGGACCTGTTAAGTTTGAGCTGCCTATAAGACATCCAGTTGGAGATGTCAAGCAGGCAGTTGGATATACAAGTCTCAGTTTCAGGGGAAGGAGAAAACGTGGGAGTCATTCAGTAAATATATGCTATTTAAAAACTATAAGCCTGAATAAGATTACCCAGGAGAGAATATAACTAGAGAAGTCATCAAAGGATTGGGCCTTAAGTCATTCTAAGATTTTAAGGTAAAGCCCCCGTTCATATTCTTTGCTGTTGTTTCTCCATGGGGGGGGGGGGGGGCAGGGTAAAGGTGGAGTAGGTGTGCATTTCTAGATCATTATTAATTTGTAGGCATTCTTCATATAATATGAGACAATGGCTTGTCTTTTAATTTTGCTTACAGATATTCTGTTGAACAGCAGTTACTGATTTTTTAAACTTTTAAATTCCAGTGTAACTCACATATAATAAAGTGTATAAATCTTAAACGTAAAGGTCAGTTTAATTTTACAGAGTAAATCAACTCTGCAGCAACTATCCAGAATAATGCACTCGATACCCTGAAGATTGCCACGTGGGCTTTCCTAGTCATTACCACTGTCCAGAGTTAACCATGATTTTGAATTATATTAGCAGAGATTGGTTTTGCCTGTTTATATAAATGAACTATTAAGGAATGTATTTTTTTTTGTATCTGGCTTATTTTATTAAACATCACATCTGTGAGAGTCATTCATGTTCTTAAGGTTAGTAGCATTTAATTCTCTTGTCATTGGTATAATATTCCATAGTTAAGACTGCACCAAAATGTTTCCATCCAACTATCATTGATAGCTGGGGTTTTTCACTTTGCAGCCATTACAAAAAAAAAAAAATTTGGTGGATATTTGGTGGTGTTTTTGGTATGCATTTCTGTGTAGAATATACCTACAAGTGGAATTAATACTGGCATGTGGTCTTCCAAAATGACCACTAAAATACATTGCCACTAGTAGTATACGAGATTTCCTCATTCCACGTCTCCAACAATTGGTCTGTAATTTTTTAAACAGCTTTATTGAAGTTTAATTGACATGCAGTGTATTGCACCTACTTGAAATACACTGTTTGATGTTTTGACAAGTGTGCACTCATGAAAATCCGCATTATCAAGATAGTTGTCCTACCCACCACCCTGAAAAATTCTCTCATGGCCTTTGGAAAGGCCTTCATTCCATTCTTTCCTGCCCTGCGTTTCCCACTTTGAAGGCTCCTGCTTTAACACACAGCACCATCTTGACAGGAAGCCCTGGTTTAAGCCCAGGAAATTCTTATAGAAGTAGCTTGGCATCCATCTTCAAACTGACTTTTAGAGAAGCTGGGCAAGGTTCTTTTTTTTTTTTTTTTTTTTTTTACATTTTATTTATTTTTGAGAGAGAGAGCGAGCACAAGTGGGGGAGGGACAGAGAGAGAGGAAGACACAGAATCTGAAGCAGGCTCCAGGCTCTGGGCTGTCAGCACAGAGCCTGATGCAGGGCTCGAACCCACAAACCATGAGATCATGACCTGAGCCAAAGTTGGATGCTTAACCGACTGAGCCACCCAGGTACCCCTGGATGAGGTTCCTTCTAACTCATTTGTAAAGCAAACTGGGCCAGCTCTGTTAGCATTAGGTTAGTGTTGCCTAGTGTTGCTAGGTTAGTTAGCATTAGGTTTTCTGTTGCTGTGGCTTTCAGGCAGGGTTTAGGATGAAACAATAAAGTGTCATCAAATAAGTATGCTCAAAGAAAAAAGTTTGTTTTTCTAAGTCAGATTGTTAACAAGAAAATTGGAATTTATGTCACAGTGGTCTTGTTCTTGACTACTTTCAATGGAAGATGTATCTAATTAAACCTAACGATAGTTATTTTAGCTGTAATTAGAACTTAGACATTCTCGTTTTATGGAATTATATGTTTCAGCTGAGTCAACTAAGATACGAGTATTTCCGTTAACTTTTATTATTAAGTTAACTCAGTATTCCCACAGTGGAAAAAAAAAATCCCACAGTGAATTGAAAACATTTATTGATAAAGTTGGGGTAGTCCAGTCAGTCAGCCTTATATACTTCTCGTAGTGGTTATGTAATGTAGCAGTTTTTCAAATACAAAATAAATTCTTGGCTATGAAAGTAACACATTTAGGAACTACCTGATTTAAACTTAGTACACAAATATTTTTTTTTTAATCTTTTTCCCCCCTATTGTGTAGTGAATAAAGAAGAGTAATAATAGTTCTCTTATAGATGTTGCCAGTCTGGGTTTAAGACAGAGAAGGTCTGAACATAAGTTAAAGTAAATGTAGGTCCAAGTTTATTTGAGAGACTGTGATTGTTCCTTTATTCTCCAGGTAGAGATCTTGATCATAGATTTTGTTAAATGTGAGGTAGTATGTAAAATGAATGATATGTCCTGATTAAAAATGATATTGGTGTTACCAGTGAATATCACATTGGAAGGGACATCCTGGAAATGCAGCTTTTGGTGTTTTTGTCCTATAAATAACAGAAACAAGTTAAAAGAATTATGAAGGTAAATTCAATTCCTGCTTTAGAAAAAAATACCACAATTTCTAAGTTAGGTGAAAAGGCTAGCTTAAATTTTTTGTTTAACTAAATCTCATATATATTTGTAAATTTTCTAGTTAAAGTAATTATCGCAGTAGGGCTAATAATAGCTTTAGTATGAATAGAAATCCTTCACGGGAGAGTTAATATCTGTGTTTTTCATAAAACTTGCTATCATTCCTTCATGTGACCACTAATTGAATTTGTGACACTATCTAAATTAAAGATGTGACCTCGGGTTATCTGTTTTCAGTTATACAAGATGCAGTGTAAACATTTTCAACTCCAGATTTAATCATTTTTTTTTCTTTCTTGTTCCCTCCTTCCCTAGTAATCAAAGCAAAGAAGCCTTCATTGACTGGGCAAGATATGATGATTCACAGGATCACTTTTGTGAACTTGATGGTAATAAAATAAACTATTGTAATTAAATTCTGTTCACTCTAATCCTTTTATAAGAACTTGAAGTCAATGAAAATATACTCAGAATTAGAACTTGAACACACTGGATGTTGCTGTGTGGATCTTACTATTGTTCATAATGGCATTTATTGAGAGCTTATGTTCCAGACCCTGTGCTCAGTGCTTGAAGTGCGTTATTTCTCATCTTTGCAGTTACTTTATTTTTAATTTTTTTTCATGTTTATTTTTGAGAGAGAGAGAGAGAGAGAGAGAGAGAGCAAGTGGGGGAGGGGCAGAGAGAGAGGGAGACACAGAATCCGAAGCAGGCTCCAGGCTCCGAGTTGTCAGCATAGAACCTGATGTGGGGCTCAAAGTCATGAGCTGTGTGATCACGACCTGAACCAAAGTCAATGCATATCCAACTGAGCCACCGAGGGGCCCCTTTGCAGTTACTTTAATAAGTATCTGTTATTTCTTATCCAAGGAAATGGAGTCTCAAAAAGACTAGCTTAGCCAGGATCACACAGTAGCAAGAGGCTGAGATGGGATTCGATCCCAGATCTGAATCCCATATTTTTTTCATCATGACATACCATCTCCTGTGGACCTCTATTTCAAGCCACTTAGTTTAGGTCTGTGAACATATAAACATGTTCACAATGGAATTTTCTGGAGGTCTCAACAAACTAACATAAAGATACCCTGCAGTATTGGGGAGGACTCTAATTTGACTTCCCCATAGCCCTCTTGCCAAGAGTCTGCAGAATGGTACGAAGAGAGGGCACTATTTACCAATAACTACCATGACTCCTATGGCAGAAGGGAATTGGAGTGACTCAGAATTTTTTCTGAGGAGAATATTTCCAAGAGTTTTGTGCTGAGTAGGCTTAAATCATTCATTTGGCCTCTCTTCACTTTTTACCTTTATATTGTGGGTAGTGGAAAAGAACTTGGGATAAAGCCTGCCCATTTGGAGATAGCAGAAGTTCCTCTGAATTCTTAAAGCATATAGAGTGGTCATACTGCTTTCTAGAGGTTTTTGGAAGATTCGTCTGTAGAACTGTGCTGTGTGAATCCAGTCTGTAATGGAGTAAGTTACAGTGAGCTGCTACAGTAGTATGGGAAATTGAGACAAAGCCAGGAAGTGGAACGTTCTCACCATGGTTTATATGGTTTCAGCAAGGACATTTTTAAGAGATCTGAAAAAAGTGTCTTTGGGTATCATAACTCCTGTTACGATATTTAGAATCGGCCAAAGGTTTCGTCGAAGCAAGCCACTGTACCTAGGTTAAGAATTAACGTCACTGCTTACTCTCATTTGCTCTTGGGTCATCATTCTAATTACATTTAACGTTCAACACTCACGGTCACTTCCTGCCAACTTATTTTACCTGTTCGTTATTAAAATAAAAAATTTTCAGTAGTGCTTAGTTGACAGGTTTTTTACATTAAAAATCATTTCTGTGAATATTTCTCTCAGTAAATGATATCAATATGTATTTCTCTTATAGGTATTTAGTAAACAATACTACTCATTGGCAGGGATCACCTGATATGATTAAATTGATGTACTCAATTACCTCATCAATATAAATAGTATTAGCTAATTTTTTGACATTAGCTCCTTTTTTTTTTATTTTTTTTTTAATTTTTTTTTTTTCTTTCAACGTTTTATTTATTTTTGGGACAGAGAGAGACAGAGCATGAACGGGGGAGGGGCAGAGAGAGAGGGAGACACAGAATTGGAAACAGGCTCCAGGCTCTGAGCCATCAGCCCAGAGCCTGACGCGGGGCTCGAACTCACGGACCGCGAGATCGTGACCTGGCTGAAGTCGGACGCTTAACCGACTGCGCCACCCAGGCGCCCCTGACATTAGCTCCTTCTATTGTAAAAATGGAAGAAGTGTCCTAAAAGAATTTATATCGAATCATCCCATAAGATTTTTAGGATGGTATAATTAAAATAATTAGTGGTGTTTATATTTTGTGTAGTCCTTAAACACGTAAACTGTTTTGCTAGTTGGATTACCACTGCTCTTCCGGGTAGTAATGTTCGTGTGTCTCCCAGTGATTTATACGTACAATTTTTAGTAAAAAGTGAAAGATGTATACAATCTGAAGAGAAACCAGAGTATTATACGTACAATTTTTAAAAGCCCATCAGAGTAGCTTTAGAGTCACTGTTGAGTAATTTCAGTTACACTCACTGGATCAAAACAACAAATCTGAAGAATAGTCACCCCGTTTACTGGAATGTGTTTATACGCCCGTGTGCTCGGCTGCTTTGTTGTTGTTCTGTGTTTGGAAAGGAAGATGATCTTCATAGATCAAACGGTAGGTTTTTAAATAATTTAGCAGGTTAAGGTAAGCTGCTTTCCCTGCTCATTTTGTCGTCGTCGTTGCTGTCTTTATGCGTGGCTGGCTGCTGCTTTTGCTTCAGGTTTCTGCTCACATGTCACCTCATCAGAGAAGCCTGCTGTCACCTCCCTGTATGAAATGGTAACCACTGCCCCTCTCTGTCTGCACTGCTCCCTGCTCTCAGACCACTGAGAACTACCTGAGCGTGCGCGGTGGGTTGTTTAGGTTATCTGCTTGTTGTCTGTCTTCTGCAGCTACAGTGAGAGCTCCTCTGGTCCACTACCACACTCGTGCCCAGAACCGTGCCTGGACGTGGCATATGCCACCCTAGTGCCTAGAACAGTGCCTGGATGTGATATATGCCACCTAGTTGTTTCTGTGGTATATGCCACCCTCGTGCCCAGAACAGTGCCTGGACGTGATACATGCTCAATATATATTTGCTGCATGACATTGTTGGTTCAGATATAACTGAAATAGTGTGATTTTTACTTTTATTTTTTCCATTATAACATTAATTTAAACATAACGTAAATTTAAAGGGTTTAAAACAGTAGTTTCTGAATCTGGCTGTGTATCAAAATTATTTGGGGACTTTGTGAACTGTAGGTTCTCCTCAACTGAGTATACTTTAACAGTGCATTACTAGCAATCTGGGATCAAGCTGGTGATGGAGGGTTGTAGGCTCAATCCTGAGCATACAATAGGACTTTTTATCCGTGTCCATACGCAGAAAGCCTGTGCACTAAGTTGGGGTACCAGCACTGGTGTGTTTGTAGGGGAATGCAACCTATGTATGCTGCCCCCCACCACCCATCTAGGTGTCACAAAGTTCTTGCCAGTATGGGTCAGGGGTGGACAAACGTTTTCTTCTGTAAATGGACAGATGGTAAGTACTTTAGACTTTATGGACCATATGGCTTCTATTACAGCTACTCAGCTCTGCCGTAATAGTGTGAGACAGCAAATGAACATGGCTTGTGTTCCCATAAAACTTTCCTTACAAAAAGTACACACTAGACTAGATGTGGCCTTTGGGTTGTAGTTTGCTAACCCCATTCTGTAGGTTAATAAGACCCACTTTTTCATCATTTGAAAAAGTAATACAATTTTTAAAACCACTTTTGATTTAATTTAAGGGAACATACATTAAGAACGTTGAGGTGCAAGTTTTAAATTAAACGTTGATATAATTTTGTGATTTGTCACTGCCTTAGCTTACATTTTTTTTTAAGTTTATTTTTCAGAGAGAGAGAGAGAGAGGGTGCATGAGCAGGGGAGGGCCAGAGAGAGGGGAGAGAGAGAATCCCAAGCAGGTTCTGCACTGTCAGCCCAGAGCCCAACACAGAGCTCCATCTCCCAAACCGTGAGATCATGACCTGAGCCAAAATCAAGAGCCAGACACTCAACTGACGGAGCCACACAGGCGCCCAAAATTACATTTTAAATCCTTGTACTTTAATATCTGAATCTGTTTGTTTTTCCTTATTGGTTGGTTAGTTGCTTTTGTTGGGTGAAGGGGTTGATAGCAGTCCATTGTGTGCATTTGTAGGTGATCCTACAAATGTGTAGGCTTACATGCCCACACACATTCTTTATACATGTGTATATACGTATATATCCATGCATATAGGTGTTTATGATATGTTTAATATTGTAAAGCTTATGTAAAATCAATTTTGCAAATGAGTTTAATTGTGAACAACTCAAAGAAATTAAAAATCTGTAACAGAAGCTAGTGAATTGTAAAACTTTTGTTTGAACTTTGCTATAAAAGTCACACTTTGATTCACTTCATAATTTGAATCTTTTTGTAATGAAGATTTTTTTAAATTATTGTTTTTAAATCTTGAATCAATCCATGTCCATGGGCAGTTTCTGTTCATCCGTCTGTAAATTACCTATTTTCTCTATCTTAGCTTGTATAGTGGAATGTCTATATAATGTTAGGGCTAGAAATAGAGGCAGTATTCTTCATGTTTCTGTTGTCTGTAAGTTAGATATAACTCATTTAGTAATGACAAGTTGTAATTATCTTTGTATTCTTCCTACTTCCTTACAAAACCCAAGTAGTTCTTGGAAGGTGTGCATCAGGATTCCATTTTACTCTTAATGGTTATGGGTAATCTCTGTCTGTGGTCACTGAATGGTTAATGAATATTGTTAGGTAATGAAAAGAAGGGGGGCCGTATTTTAATGACTGTGTTTGGCCACTGTGTTAAGTCAGTGCCTGTATACCATTGATTTGATCTCATGACACCAAAAGGGAGGAAACATACAAATAAAGGAATACATCTGGGCCAACATATATAGCGCTCCAGCTTACATGCATTATGAATCATATATTTGGGAAGCGTGGTCAGTATAATTTTTCTATTTGTAGTACAATATATATTTAGTAAAATAAAAAAATGGTTGCAAGCATGTGTGTAGGTGGGTGTACGCATAGGGAAGAAATAAAATACTCGAACAAGTTATAGTCTGTTTGGTCATTTCGATCCTGGGTGGTTAAAACTTAAGAATAACGAATGCCTCTAAGAAGGGGAGGTGCATTCCATTACTGAAGAGAGTATCGAGTATCGGAAGGAAAGGGAGGAGTTGTTTTTTCCTCTCTCTCAAGTGTAAGTTACCCTGGGTCAAGTATAGTCACAAGTGTGCTAACCATTCTACCATTCACATTGGAGATTACCTGAAAAGCTGGCCTTTCTCTAACCTTTGGGTAGTTCTGCTTGTGTTATAATGTGAAATTTCAGATAACTGGTGACATAGAGGTGGTTTTTATGACTTGTTTCTTGTTCAGATGAGCGATCCCCAGCTGCTCAGTATGTCGACCTGTTGCTGAACCCAGAGCGTTACACTGGCTACAAAGGGCCCTCTGCATGGAGAGTGTGGAACAGCATCTATGAAGAAAACTGTTTCAAGTAACTGGAGGGAAAACGGCTGAAGGGAGGATGGAGTAAGGGGGGTATGGTTCTGCAGGGAAAACATTACATACAAAAATCAAACCATTTTATGACTGAGTTTCACACTTGCTTTTTCAGGCCTCGATCTGTTTATCGTCCCTTAAATCCTCTGGCGCCTGGCCGAGGTGGGTGTTTCATACATTTTCATGCTTTCAGAGATTATTTACAAAGTGTCTTTGTAACTAAACAAATTTTGAGTGAATTTTCAACTATTTTATGCTTTTCTTAATTTGAATGATCAGAAGTATAAGATTAATTTGTGGGGCACCTGGGTGGCTCAGTTGACTAAGCATCCAGCTCTTGATCTCAGCTCAGGTCATGATCTTACAGTTTGTGGGACTGAGCCCCACATCGGGCTCCTCACTGACAGTGCTGAGCCTGCTTGGTTCCCCTGTCTCCCTCCCTGTCTCTGCTCCTCCCCTGCCCCTTTCTCTCTCTCTCTCTCTCAAAATGAATAAACATTTGGAAAAAAGTATAAGATTAGTTCATAATTGAGGCTCAAGGTTTCTATGTGTTTTATTTAATTGCTGACATTTATTGAGTGCCTGATCTGTGCCAGGCCCTAACGTAGGAGTTCTAGGTGAAATAAATCAGAATATATGAGTAATGCTTATATATCAGAGGTTTCCTGGGGAACTCTTAAAAATCTGGATTTCCAGGCCCTATCCTCTACCAACTTAAGTCAGAATCTTTGGGATTAGCCCCAGGTATTTTGTTTTGTTTTGTTTTGTTTTAATTGTCCAGGTGATTCCAATATGCAGGCAAGTTTGAGAACCAGTGGCTTGTAACGTGCTTCTCAGGCTTCAGGTGTGCATACGAAGTACCTAAGGGCCTTGTTGAAATACAGGCTCTGATTCTGTAGGTCTTGGGTAAGGCCCAGGATTCTAACAAGCTGCCAGGTGATGCCTAGGGTTCTTGCTGATCCATGTGGCACATTTGAGTCCTAAGGATGTAGAGGAGTCAGAAAGGTTGCCTGCAGCTTTACTCTAGACCTGCTGTGTCCAAGCTTCACCACTTGACACGCTGGGCTGTATCGAGGACGTGAAATATGGCTAGTGTAAAACCAAGTTTGACATCTTACTTAATTTGTTTAAATTTTAAAATGGAAGCAGTGTAAAATACTTCCACCATGGAACAACTTTATTCTTTCGATAGGACTGCTTTTTTTTCTTCTTTTTTTTTTTTTTTTAATTTTTTTTTCAACGTTTATTTATTTTTGGGACAGAGAGAGACAGAGCATGAACGGGGGAGGGTCAGAGAGAGAGGGAGACACAGAATCGGAAACAGGCTCCAGGCTCCGAGCCATCAGCCCAGAGCCTGACGCGGGGCTCGAACTCACGGACCGCGAGATCGTGACCTGGCTGAAGTCGGACGCTTAACCGACTGCGCCACCCAGGCGCCCCTCGATAGGACTGCTTTAACTGGTGCCTCACATAATGTGCAGTTGTTGTAGTGCATGTATACTTTTTACTTTTTAAAACATGGGTATTCGAAAAAACTTTAGTAGAAATTTTTATTAGAAAAAACTTGACGCATGTGGCTAGTGTTGTATTTCTATGGGACAGCATTGTTGTAGACAGTTGGAGGTTAATCAACGTGAAACTACCTGGGCACATCTTCAGTCCGCTCTCAACAAGGAGCCAAACTCTGTTCGCAACTCTGTAATTGACTTGGACTTTTGATGTTTTCTTCAGACCAGGATTGATTTTAAGAACTTGAATTTCCCCGGTCTAGATTTGTATCTTTAAGGCATCTTTAAAGGTTGACTGAATGGACTGCTTTTAGCTACTCTTTTACAATGTAGCAAATGTTCTTTGCTTAGGGGAGAAGGGAATTGGATCATGAAAAGGGTGTGCATGGTTTCTCATCCTTTGTCTGTTTTGCTACTTTGACCTTATAATTTATTATAAAAGTGGAAACGCAGAAGTTATATAAAGTAAAAAGAGAAGGCTCCCCCCACACCCACCCTGGTCCACACACTCTGTTCCATAGTGCAGATCTTGAAAGGCATTCTTCGGACCTTTTTTATGATTAGTTTTTTGTTTGTTTTTTAGGATTGGAGTTCAAACATTAAAAGTTGAGGTATAATTGACATACAACATTATATTAGTTCAAGGTGTAGAACACAATGTTTACATGTTTGTATATATTGCAAAATGATCACCATAGTAAGTCTAGTTAATATCTGTGACCATATGTAGTTACAGAATCTTTATTCTTGTGATGAAAACTTGTAAAATCTACATCCTTACCAGCTTTCAAATATGCAGTACAATGTTGTTAACTTTAATTGACAAGCTGTTCATTACATCTCCGGGACTTACTTATTTCATACCTGGACGATAGGTACCTTTTGACCACCTTCACCCATTTTGTCCACTCCCTACACCCTACCTCTGACAGCCACCCGTCTGCTCTCTGGATCTGTGAGCTTGGGGAGTTTTGTTCTGTTTTGTTTTGAGATTCCACATTTAAGAGAGATCATACGTTATCTGTCCTCTGACTTCTTTCTTTCAGAGTCCATCCATGTTGTCACCAGTGACAGGGTTTCCTTTCCTTTATGGCTGAGTAATATGATCACTTCTTTTTTTTTAACATTTATTTATTTTGAGGGCGGGGGAGGGAGAGGCAGAGAGGAAGAGAGAGAATCCCAAAAAGTCTCCCCTGCTTAGCACAGAGCCTGACATGGGGCTCAATCTCACAAACCAGGAGATAATGACCTGAGCCAAAGTCAAGAGTGGGACGCTTAACCGACTGAGCCTCCCAGGCGCCCTCGATCACTGGCTTTTAAAGCAGAAAATATAGTTAATTTAACAAAACCATCACATCCCAAGAAATACTTCATGTCCGTATTATGATAAATGAGAGGCGTGAGACCACTGGAAAGATGAGAGGAAGGAGAGCACCACGTAGGAAAAGATGGGAGGCAGAGAAAGGGGGGAAAAACAGCCAAGAAAGAGGGGAGACAAGGGACCGGGGCGGGGAGCCCCAGCCACCAGGTGAGGGATCCATGCCGTAATTCAGTAGCTCTGGCCGATGCTCTTTGAACACCATCTCTGCGGAAACTGCTAGTGTCGAATCACAGCTCCTCAACCGTCTCCACCATGCTGCTTGCTGTTCCCCAGCCAGACAGCCAGGCATGTACAACTGGCTTTCCAACAGTTTCCACAGCAGAACCTTTCTTTCTGAAAATGAAACCTTGTATCGGAATGCCACATACAGAGCTGACAAAGGCAGAGCTGCTGTGGATCCCTAGAGCCCAACCTTCTAGTGCTTCTCCATGTCTGGGGAGCTCTGCAGCACCTGCACTGAGGCTTTTGCGGATGACAGTTTGGGCGGTACTTTTATTAAGGTGTGTCCGTGCTGAGGAGCTGTACCTGGAAAGAGAGAAGTATCCGGCATGGAAACAGCAATGTTCAGAGTGGGTTGTGCACATAGGATGAAGGAAGCAGCTGGGTCTCTCTGTTAATTATTGAAACTAGTGATCTTCAGGAGTATTTTCAGAGGCTTTTAAAAAATTTATTCATTTTTGAGCGACAGAGTGTGAGCAGGGGAGGGGCAGAGAGAGAGGGAGACACAAAATCAAAGCAGGCTCCAGGCTCAGCTGTCAGCACAGAGCCCGACGCGGGGCTTGAACCCACTAACCGGGAGATCGTGACCTGAGTTGAAGTTGGACGCTTAACTGACTGAGCCACCCAGGCACCCCCAGAGGCTTTCTGATATTTATTGTATAAAACATCTGTGAAAATCTTGTACCTTTTGGCCTCCATTCTTATCAAGAAGTCTCATTTGGAAGATCACTATACACTGACCAAGGTTCATAGTATAATTAATAATTTAACACAGTAAGTTTTAATCTGATGTTGATTAAGTAGGTTTAAAATCTGAACTATGGAAGACAGTTTCTAAAATCCTGTTTATTATTTTCTCTTTTAGGAGAAGATGATGGTGAGTTAAAACTGTTCTATTTGGGTTTGCCTCAAGTGTAGAGAAAATGTTTTTAGTGATCAAAATTTGATTTTTCTCTCTATTCAAAAGAAAATGTTTATCCTATTTTTCCAGAAATAGCCACCAATGAATGGTGACAAAAATAAATGTTCTATAATGTATATTTACCCTATGTTTGAAAGATGTATAAATTCCATCTTAAACATTTAGTGTAGAAACCAGGATTACATTACAAGTTCCCCACTTTCCGGTTATTATAATCTGCTTGAATATGTCCTGTAGAAATGGAGACAAGATAGTTTTACCAGATAGTTTGTCTTGTGCCTTTATTTTCTTAATGTCTTTGTAATTTGTAACCTCTGTTACAGTAATACGTAATCTGATGAATAGTAATTTACCACCAATTGATTACTCCAGGTTACCAAATGAATATCAGTCATAAATTGCCCCCAAACAATCAAAATAGTTATTTCAAGTGGATGTTTACTTCTCTGTGCTCAAGGCAGTGATAAGCATTGTGCAAGGTTGAAAGATGTGTGAAAGATGATGCCTTGCCCTACAGATGCTGACAGTATGTAGCAGGAATGACCAGCACTGCTCATAAATAATGGCAAAGAAGTGCTGCACATACATAATAAAACAGTAAGTGAGCTAGCTCTTTAGAGGTGGGACAGATCCTGTCCCACTGATCTGGAGGCTTAGTGGAGGAAGTGGCATTTGAGAGGAGTGTTGAGTAATGGGACAGGTTTAGGCTGATAGAAATTGGATCCTGTGTGCTGTTAGGAGGAAATAGCATGGACCAAGGAGCTCAGAAGAGAAGAATCAAGCGTGTTTGGGGAGACCGTGTTAGCAGTAGGGAACACTTCATACAGTAGTAGTTTAAGTTGGGGGAGAGGAGCAGAGGCCACATTCTTGAGGATTGGGGAGCTCAACTTTTCCTGATAGCGTTTGGGGTTTCTTGAGTAAACAAGTGAGATTATGATGAATGGTCCTTAGGCAGAGTATGTGGAATAAGTTCATCTGTGGGAAGATGTTTGTGTAGTTTTGCAAAGTATGAAGACTCTCAGGAGACAAAGTTATTCCCCACTATCTAATTTATCCCCTAGACTCCTTGCTCGGCTCATCTATGTGTTGAGTTTTTCTTCTGTTTTGCTTTTCTCAGGTAGAATAAAGATAGGTAACTCACAAAGTCTATTTTGATGAACTAGATTGATGTTTATTGGCTGTCATTTTTTTTTTTTTTCTAGTCAGAACAGCATTGTTCTAGAAATAGCTCTTTTAGCATTAGTACATGGGTAAATCAGGCCCTTCCATACTTTAGGCATTGATGTTCCTGAAAAATTTTTTAAAAATTAAGGGATTTTAAAATTACCTCTTGCAATTTAGGAGTTCTAGATAATTGAGGAAATGTATCTAGCTTTACTGCTCAGGAAAAAATGGAATAATTACTAATTTGATTTTTGGATTATAATTCACTGTTTTTTCCTAGAAATTTTAAGGCATTATATGGCTGTTATGAAAAGCAAATTTAAGATTGTTAAACTCTTTCACCACCATACTTAGGGATGTTTAAGCCTTCTAATGAATAATATTACATAATATTTTGACTGAAAAATTTTTTTAAAAATTTTGCTTAGTCAAGTATCATTTATAAGAAAATTTTCCCAAAGTTACTTAAAGTACTTTGGGGCTTTATTTTCTAGAACCATATGCCTATTTTTCTACTTCACATGAAGCAGTGGCCATTTCTAGAGGTGTTCCTTAATCTGTCGTAGGAAATACTTTATGTGCTTAATTTATTCTGATTTGTAGATGACTGTTTAAAATATTTTAACCCAATTCTGTGTGTATCTTTTTTTTTTTTAAAGGAGAATCATTCTACACGTGGCTAGAAGGTAAACTTACACATCTGCATTTTAAATTTATTAGTCTCCTATAAAAATGTATGGATTGATTGAATATATTTTTGTAAGTTCAGGATTCATTACCTAGACAACTAATTTTTACAGTGTTGAAAGAAAATAACATATTGTAGGTTGTTGTATTTTAGGATATAATTATTTGAAAAATTTGAGGTTATTGGTCAGCCAAAAATAATCAGCATTAGGGAGATATACACGGCATATACTGTCCTCAGGTTTTCATAACTGGCTCCTCAGTGTTATTTTCATTCTGTTTGTACCACTCATCCAGACTGCTTTCCTAGTAACCATTTTGCAAATTTGCTTTGTAGGTAGAGACCTTCTTGTTGGAAGGAAGTACTTGTTATGTATATGAAAATGAGGGAAGGTACATTTGATTTCAGAAGATTAAACAATGTTTACACATGTTAAGATAGTCTAAACTTGTTTAATTAAAGGATAAAGCAATATAGCTCCCAGTAGATACTTTGCACTCTTACATTTTTTGGTGTTGAAAATATAAATACTAGTAGTGGAAAACTGAAGCATTCTAGGATTTTAACAACTTCAGTTAAAAACTGGATATGTGAGGGGCGCCTGGGTGGCTCAGTCGGTTAAGCGTCCAGCTTAGGCTCAGGTCATGATCTCAGGGCTCGTGAGTTTGAGCCCCGCGTCGGGCTCTGTGGTGACAGCTCAGAGCCTGGAGCCTGTTTCAGATTCTGTGTCTCCTTCTCTCTCTGACCCTCCCCCGTTTATGCTCTATCTCTCTCTGTCTCAAAAATAAATAAACATTAAAAAAAAAAACTGGGTATATGCTTTTTAAAAATTTACCAAATTGTCATTAATTTATGAAAGCAAAAGTTAAAATGTGTCGGTGAAAGATAACCAAGTTGAATGATACAGGAAATCATAACTGTATAGGAACTCTGCAGAGTTCAACTAAGTATTTTATGTTTGCTAATTGGTGATGTTACCTTGTGAAAATGATTTCTCTTTTATTTTTATTTATTTTTAAATGTTTATTTTTTTTGATAGAGAGCGCAAGCAGGGGAGGGGCAGAGAGAGAGGGAGACAGAAGATCAGAAGCGGGCTCTGCGCTGACAGCAGCAAGCCCGATGTGGGGCTTGAACTCAGAAACCACGAGATCATGACTTGAGCCAAAGTCAGACACGCAACCAGCTGAGCCACTCAGGAGCCCCCTGATTTCTCTTTTTTAATGTAGTATGTACCTGTGTTGGCCATTATTAAGGTGAACATTATTGATGTGCCAGTACTACTAGGAGTTATATTGATAAATGGCCTATGTGGAAGAAAATTCTTAATTTTATTTCATTAGCTGTATTCTAAAGATACAAATTGTGAAGAGTAGTATTTAGGTTGAGAGAGGTGGTAAGGGACTCTGAATATTGATAATGGAAGATGAGAATGAGATTTACGGGCAATATTGAATTTTCTAGGGTATTCTTTATTAACCACTTTTCTAGTGTCCTACTGATGGGAGTCCCTGAATACTGATACCTGGTTTCAGAGAACACTCCTATATATAGGCAACTGATTGAACTTTTCTGAGATCTAGTTCGCTCATCTGGGACATGAGATTAACAATGGCCATCCAATTCACCTACACTGTACGTGTAGATGATGCCTGTAAAAATGCCTTTGAAAATCACTAAACAACGTGCAAATATCCAATAATACTGTTACAGTAAATCTAGCCCTTTTGTGAGAGAAAAAATTACATATCCGTGTCCTGTAATTCACTTGTTGAAAATGAATCTGGGTGAAATTAAATCCAAAAGAAAGAGAACCATTGTCTAAATTGGATAGTTGAATTTGCTCTGTATTTTTAGAAATAGAAATCGGTAAATTTTGCCTTTGTAAATCAGCTTCTGTAGATGTTACTTAACATGACTGTGATGGCTTCGTCATGCCTGCCAGCAGACTGCAGGCAGGAGAGAGCTGTCCAGCAATTTCCCACAAGGTGTGCTGTGTGTTTTATTGGTACACCCAGTTGGCACATCTTCTATTATTAACCATTTTGCTTAAAGTTACCTTATTTTCACAGTTTATGGAAAGACATTTCTACTCCTTCTCACTCCTCACCTGTCCCCATTCCAAGTAAAGGGTTTTGAGGGCTTTGCAAATTAGAATTGCCTCCCAGTCTGTGTTCTTATTTTTAGGCATATGAATTTTCACAAGCCGTGCTTTGCCTGTTTTCCCTTCTCTGGTCTTTAGACACTTTACTGGCTGTAAACACTGCTTACAGAGGTGCGTTAGAAGGAAAAGAAAGTGAACTATACATCTGATCATTTTGCTACTTGGTAACAGATTTAATGAAAAGTTTTACTAGAGGAAAAGTTAGTAGTTCATTAAACTTGTTCATGAGGTTTATATGCCTTGCTACCATGAGCATTCGAACTGGGCCATATACTTTTAGGAAGAAGCTGCAAAAAAGAACTTAATTTCTACTTTTTGGTCTCCATCCATGACAATGGGAATATTCTAGCAAGAATTCTAAATTAGGGAATGAGATCTCAAAAGAATTATATTTTGCTGTTAAAAGCTACTTGCTTCACGGCCATATAGGGTAGAACATCGGGTAAATTGAAGATCTAAAACACCTTGGGGAAAATGCAAAGCCAGCCGCATACGTACTCTTACACTTAAAAAATCCCACAGCTTACAAGTGAGGTTTTTTCTTAGTTCCTTCCCACTGTTGAAGTTCATTTTTCCTCCACGGGGAGAGTTTACAAAAAAAAAAAAAAAAAAAAAACAAAAAGCAAAAATGACAAAAAATGTTGGGTGGTAAGAGAAGGAAAAAGCCAAATGCTCTGCATTCAGTGGATTCTTAAAATCTAGGTTTTTGCATTTTTATCTATTCCAAAAATCGTCTATGAAGAATATTTTCTAGAATTTTTTTCTTTTTTTGTGGTTAAATATACATAACAAAATTTACCATTTAAATATGCGTAACATAAACTTTGCCATCTTAATTATTTTAAGTTTAGTGGCGTTAAGTACATCCACAATGCATAGTACTTTTGTAGTAAGAGTAAAAATGGAGGTGGGGTAGGATAGGGTAGTGGAATTATCTTGACCTCTGTTTGAGCAAAAGCCTGTGTGGCTTAAGGCTACATAAAATCATTTTCCATCATATTCCTGTATTCCGTCTGATCTGATTCTACTCAGAGGAAACAGTCAACCTACTTTTGTTTCCTTGGTTGAAATTCCTGGATTACTGTTTCCCAGGTTTTGCCTCCTTACCAAGTGGACCATATAGTCCAGTGGAACTAGAGGATTGTAGGGTGGAGGATTAGTAAGACACACTAAAGAATCCGGAGGAAGAAGAGAAATGGAATGCGGTCTCGTCTTCCTCCACAATCAAGTAGGGTCGGAGAATCGACAGCCATAGGAAAGGGAAAGGGAAAAACAGCTGTTGTTAAGCCAAAGCAGTGGCTTTCTAATTATATTGGCTTACAGTTTAGCCCTAACCCATGAAAAGTCTGTGCCACTGCTTTCTGAGTAACGTGGGAACTTGTCAAGTACACCCATACTGCTTGGACCTCCAGGGCCCAGCATTTTCTGTCTTACTCTGCATTAGGTTAGCATGTGCATAACTCCATTCAGAAGTCAGAATCTTCTAGTAAGAGAATCTTGATCTAATCATTTTGTTATTCCTTGATTATTTTTAATTTCCTTGAACCTTAACTTTAAAAATAAGCCTGTGTACTGAATCTCCTTGATTCAGTATTTCCGTTATCTAAATGGATGTGATTTCTTTTTCAATTTTTTTCTGAATAGGTTTGTGTCTGGAGAAGAGAGTCTTCTATAAGCTTATATCGGGACTTCATGCTAGTATCAATTTACATCTGTGTGCAAATTATCTTTTGGAAGGTAATCCCATTTTTATGTAGAAATCTTCTATTAATGTAAAAATTGTTGGGGGTAGATATATATTCTCTAGAGAGGGGAAAAAAGCCTACTTATTAAAGGTATTCTATGTATTTCTGTTTCTCTGTAGAAACGTGGGGTAAACCTAGCTGGGGACCCAATATGAAAGAATTTAAACGCCGCTTTGACCCTGTGGAAACTAAGGGAGAAGGTCCAAGAAGGCTTAAGAATCTGTACTTTTTATACTTAATTGAGCTTCGAGCTTTATCAAAGGTCGCCCCGTATTTTGAGCGCTCAATTGTTGATCTTTACACTGGAAACGTAGAAGAAGATGCTGACACAAAAACCCTTCTACTGAATATCTTTCAAGATACAAGGTAAGAATATGGTTTCACTCTTATGTGGATCCTGAGAAACTTAACAGAAACCCATGGGGGAGGGGAAGGAAAAAAAAAAAGAGGTTAGAGTGGAAGAGAGCCAAAGCATAAGAGACTCTTAAAAACTGAGAACAAACTGAGGGTTGATGGGGGGTGGGAGGGAGGGGAGGGTGGGTGATGGGCATTGAGGAGGGCACCTTTTGGGATGAGCACTGGGTGTTGTATGGAAACCAATTTGACGATAAACTTCATATATTGAAAAAAAAAAAGATACAAGGTAAGAATTGACTATCAGCAATCTGAAATTCTGCACTCTGAATATGAATGAGGCAGTGCTTGAAATACAACAGAAACTGATTCCTGAAAGCCAGTTAGGAAGAGGGAGGGTCACACGTGAGAAGGAAAATGCTCAGACGGACAGCAGAGCAAGTAGAACAGCCTGTCCACACTTGCGAATGGCCTGTATTTTCAAACATAACTTTACATTTTATGTGGTGTCAAAGTTTAATGCTGTTTTAATGTATTCTGCCAGTTTTGTATTCTTCCCATTGCTGTTTAAATTCAGATGCTGCTATAAGGGGGTTGGCATGAAGGTAGATACCTGAGGGACTGTTGTTAGCTTGACCTTCTAGAATAGAACCCCTTTTAAAAATGCTGAGTTTGTAAAATTTGAGTTTACTGGTTGTTAAAATGAGCATGAAGGAAAGTTGGATTAGCAAGTGTTTAAATTATGCATTAAATTTTAAAACCTTTTTTTAAGAGTGTTGCACATTTTCCACATAAATTGCTTTTAAACTCATTTTTTGAATTATTTTTTATCATGTAATTTCTTTTTTTTTTTTAATTTTTTTTCAACGTTTTTATTTATTTTTGGGACAGAGAGAGACAGAGCATGAACGGGGGAGGGGCAGAGAGAGAGGGAGACACAGAATCCGAAACAGGCTCCAGGCTCCGAGCCATCAGCCCAGAGCCTGACACGGGGCTCGAACTCACGGACCGCGAGATCGTGACCTGGCTGAAGTCGGACGCTTAACCGACTGCGCCACCCAGGCGCCCCTCATGTAATTTCTTTAAAACATTAGTCTTCTAAGTTACAAAGCCATGTTTATGTTGTTTTACTCTTTTATTGAGTAGTTTACATGTGAGCTGTTGGCCACCTTCCTGTGCTATTGAACTTCACACACGTGTAAATTATGACGTGTAAGCATTTGTTCAAGGGACAGAAAATTCTGCCAGAGCTCTACTGCATAGGACTTGAATTTTTCGTCTGTAACTTACAGTCTTGTCATTTCATCAGGTCTTTTCCCATGCACTTTGATGAGAAGTCCATGTTTGCAGGTGACAAAAAGGGGGCCAAGTCATTAAAGGTAAAAAGTTTGAGCTTGGGGGCTAGGGTGGGGAGCAGTTTACTGGCTGTGTTTTAATCCTGTCCATCTGAACTCTTTCCAGTTCTCTATCTTGTTGAAGTTGGTCTGATTGGATTTTACTACAAATGACACAGAAAACCTCTTCTCTGTACTTTTCAATTCGCCTTTTCTCCTTTCTGGTCTGGCCAACTCTCAGTGAATCCTCACTTGTTACTCTGACCAATGAATATGGAACCTTTGTAAATGTAAATGTCTTTTTAAAGGTCTTTATCTTGAGAGCAAGTTTTCTTACTTTAAAATCACAGCGTGTCCTGTTTTGATTCTAAAATCGTGAACTGTTAGCGATTTTGAAGGCAATAAATACCATATTTTTTCTAAAGTTTATTTAATGGGATATCTTCTGGAATGTTCCAATTTCTGGAACTATTATGTCTTTGTCTTTATGGACTGACTTAAAAGGCAAAAAAATTACCTGCTAACCTAGGATATCAGAAGGAGACTATATTTAAGGAACCTTATCAAACTTCATGTTAGCAGCTCTTCATTTTCATTTGCTTACAGTATGTTAGGGAATATACTGTACCCTTAAAATGTTCATAAAAATAGTTGAAATGGACTAGCAAATAGTCTTCTAGTACACCTCCACAATCCTTTATAAGCAGTTCTGAAATCCAGAAAGCTCCAACACGGTCATGTTTTTCTTCTGTTTGGTGCAAATTAATTTGTTAGCAAAACCTGACCAGAACTGATACACGAGTATTCGTAGTGTTTTTTAAAAATTCTGCTGTATGAATATTCTTACATTTTGCAACAGAAACATTAATGTATTTGATGACTAGGTGTTGCCACACACTCCAGTGGCATGTTTCGTAATAAATCCTGTATGTACTGTATTTCTGAAATTTGGAAAATTCTGAATGCTGAAACACATTTGCCTCGGAGATGTCTTAGTTGTGGATATACTACAAGAACTACTAAATTAGCACCGAGTGATGCTTCACTCTGGAAGGGGTTTCTAGGGGCTTCGGAAGTGAAGTAACAGTCCCCTGTATACTAAATACAACTCTATTTTAGTTTTGGAAGATTGTTTTGTTTGATGATTATTTGAGGGGCATGTTGCTGTTGTGGTATGTAATGTAACATTAATATGTTTTTGTATTGCTGTCTATTTTCTAAGTATTTATACAAATGTTATACTTTTGGATAACTGGATCTTTCTGTGGAGGAGGAAGGTGGGAGTGAGAAAGGAACTAGCTTTCAACTAGAAATTGCTGGAAATTGTGTTTGCTGTTTTTCAAAGGGTATAAAGGGGGACTTCAGTTCACTTTTCCATCTGCTCCTGAGAACACAAACTATATGAGAATGGAGAGCAGAGGACTTGTGTTCTTTCTGTTGTCTTGTGGCTGGGATACTGCTTCTTGGGAACCCTTTGGGCAGCCAGACAGGGCTTCTGGTGGCCAGAGTTTTCAGGCTGCTTGCCTCTAGCTTCATACAATAAAATGTTTACCTGGGTACAATGAAATGAAATTTATTTTCTGTGTTTGCCAAATGCAAAAGATGAGGAAACTCTCTTGACTAGTGTTAGCCTCAGAGGAGACTGATCTTAGAGTCCTAGAAACCATGATTTAGATTCTCTCCTGTGTAGGAAACAATTACAGCACAATACAAGGTCCAGTAGGCAGCCGTCCCTGCAGAGGCTGTCTAGCAAATGTGGGGATCGCACAGCCCTGTGATCACCGGGGCTGATGGAGCACCCATTACAGTGTGTGGTTCTAAGGGGAAGGATGAAAATTGATCGTTGGTCTAAGGCCGGCTTTCTGATGTGGCCTCACACAAGCAATATGTGAAAAATAAGCCAAACGTAATAGAGAGGTATTTACCCCTTGTTCTATGCAGATATCAAATGGAGGCAGCAGTGAAGTTCCTTCAGAGTAAAACCCACCTATCATTTACGTTCGTTTCTCCCATAGTGTTACTTTGTAGAGAGTAGCACCTCAATAAAACATTTGTGTTAATACATAGAATGACTTGTATAAATTTCTATGGTCCGTTTTATGTACCATGTTATGTCATACAAATGCAAATATTTTTCTTCTTCGCTGTTGAGAAACTCCTTCATTAATAAGCTTCAGAACTTTTATTTCTTACAATTCAGACCAATGCAGTTTAATTTTAAACCTCTAATGAGCATAAAAAATATGTCCTGCATGTTAGGAGGAGTTCCGCTTACACTTCAAGAACATCTCCCGAATAATGGACTGCGTTGGATGTGACAAATGCAGATTATGGGGGAAATTGCAGGTTTGTATTTTGTCTTCTGTTTTAAAACTATTTCTAACCTTAAATTTTCCTCCCGGGAAGTTGCAGGTTTTTAGTACAGTGCCCTCATTATTCACTGAAATTAGAGGATCTAAAGTGTGGATTTCCTGCTTCTTCAATGAAAAAGATGAATATATTAAATCTGTGTTATATGTGTAAGAATATCTCTCCTGTTTGTGTTAATGATTTTGGTTTTATTGTATTTGTTTCTATTGGTACAATCTCAGATTCATTTTTTCTTCTTTTTTTTTTTTAATGTTTATTTTTGAGAGAGAGACAGAGTGTGAGCGGGGTTGGGGCAGAGAGGGAGAGACACACACGGAACCTGAAGCAGGCTCCAGGCTCTGAGCTGTCAGCACAGAGCCTGATGGGGGGCTTGAACCCACATAAAAGAGAAGTTCTGCCAAGCAGGCCCATTTCTGTGTCTATTCAGTGTGAAAGGATTGTTTGATACTTTATCTTATTTATTTACAAGTATGACAAGAAGTCCTGGAAAGATCAAGAGACAAAATTTTTTCTCTAGTTCTAATAATTGATAAATTTTGAAGTGTGGTTTTCACTAATAGCTTCTACGTTTTGAATTGCTAGGGGCCATAAAGATTGCTTTCAGGGTTACATAGTGAACACTGTTATTCTAATGGGATATTTTCTAGGTTAAAGCATTTTAGTAATTTATGTCCAACAAGTGTTAAGTTATTCAGGTTCCTTAATAGTTTAGATACATTTATCATATGCGTAACGTGTGAGGAAGTAGAAACTGTAATTTGCAGTTTAACATTTTGGTGAAAAGTTCAGTTCATATGAATTTCTTGACTCTCATCACAGTGACTGCGTATTCCTTTTAACCTTTATAGTAATTATTACTACAGGAATTTAATTGTTAACATGTATCACTATTTTCTTTAGACTCAGGGTTTAGGAACTGCCCTGAAGATCCTATTCTCTGAAAAAGAAATCCAAAAGCTCCCAGAGAACAGCCCATCTAAAGGCTTCCAACTCACCCGACAGGAAATAGTTGCTCTTTTAAATGCTTTCGGGAGGTAAGAACGGTTTTCACAGTGAAGGCTTCTTGGGTTTTGCTGGCTTCAGCAGGACCACAAAGAGATCATCTTCTCTGCTAACGTCATTTGCTTTGTTTGGTTGACAAAGAGAAAGAATTCTATGGCATCCTACCTGTCCACACCGTCCGGGGTCTGCGCAGGTCCCAGGAAAAATGAATAAAGTCCGATCGCCTTCTCAGTGTCGTGGGGCAGATACTCTACTGATAATGCTCCCTTCAGCTGGCTGTAGCCTGTTGGCACACAGCAGCAGGAGTAAGGAAAGGAAAGCTGGGCTGAGATGGTGATAAAGCCGAGGCGGCATTTTCCCTTCGTTCATTCTTACCCCATTCTCCCAGCACAGACACAGAGTTCGCTTTTGGTTTGCACACAGATGGTTTCAAACAGAATTTGAGTTTTCCCCCAGAGAGGCCTGCAGTACCAGTGAACTGAGAATACAGAGCAGAAGGAAAAGAATCCCAAAGTCAAGGAAGAATTGTTTTAAAAAATAGGGAACCACATGATGCAGAAATCATTTCTTAGGTTTTCTTAACGTGCATTTTTGAGTTAAAACGGGGCCATTAAATTAAATTGGCTCTTCCCCATCTTAGATATCACCTGTTGCTCCTGTGTATTTAAAGATGACTCTGTAGGTTGGGATTTCAGGCATATGACAGAGGACATAGGACATCAGTGATTAGTGCCTGATGGAAAATTTAGTTCACTCACTTATGAGGCCTATGAGTAAGATGGAACAGGAGAAACTGAATTAAAGTATTTAAATGAAATTTAAATGAAAAAGATGTTTGAATTTTTTTTTAACATTTATTTTTGAGAGAGACAGAGCATGAGCTGGGGCGGGGCAGAGAGAGAGGGAGACACAGAATCCGAAGCAGGCTCCAGGCTCCGAGCTGTCAGCACAGAGCCCGACGCGGGGCTCGAACCCACAAACTGGGAGATCATGACCTGAGCCAAAGTCGGCCACTCAACCGACTGAGCCACCCAGGCGCCCCTTAAATGAAAAAGATGTTAAACAATTTAAGCATTTTAAATCCAAATTAAATTGAGGAAAAAAACAGATGTTCACGTCCTCAGATTTCTCTGAGTCTCCTAGAGAATATTCATAAAGGCAACCCTTCTGGCTCTAGTTCTGTATCCAGAGCCTGGTGTTCTCTCTTACTGTTCTTTAAAGACAACCGGAGTCTGAGTCCGCGGTTTGGAGTTCTAGAATCCCAGGCCTGCCGTGTACTGGTCGTGTGAGCTCAGGCAAATGACTTCGCTCTTCCAGCTTGTGCCCCTCTCTGTGACAGATGGATGATAGAAAGTCTTCTCCCAGAGCTAATGTGATGATGACCTGAGATTAGACATGACCGTGCTTCTAAAACTACAGGATGCTACCTGAATTCCATGGTAGGGGTGCTGGTGATGGGGATTTACAAACCAGTGGAGGTTCAGTGCTCTTGTTTTCGAGTATTTAAAAAATTGTCTTTGTTTCTCACCAGATGTGGGGAAACTGTTCTGCTAAGGGCAGTGACACTCAGGCTGGGATGGTCACACAAGGATACAGCCTAATTTAATCTCCTTTTTCTTCCCCAGCGAAACACAAACACTAGTTTATTCATGTGCTTTTTAAAGCTCTTAAAATAATCCTCTTCCCCCCGACTCCCAATTATAAAAGTAATTCATGGTCATTATAAAAAATTTAGAAAAACATATGAGAGTATAATTTTAAAAATAAATTTAAAACTCATTCATATTCCCACTACCCAGGACTATTTCAGCATTTGTTGTATTTTTCATGTGTATTTTCCCCCTACTTCTAAGTAAAATATTTGTGTGTGCACGCATATATGTGTGTATGTGTTAACAGAATTGAAACATACTTTTTTTTATACGTATAATTTGTCGTCAGGTTAGCTAACATACAGAGTGTGCAGTGTGCTCTTGGTTTTGGGGGTAGATTCCCATGATTCATGACTTACATACAACACCCCAGTGCTCTTCCCAACAAGTGCCCTCCTCAAGGCCCATCCCCCATTTTCCCTTCTACCCTGCCCCCCATCAACCCTCAGTTTGTTCTCTGTATTTAAGAGTCTTTTAGGGTTTGGCTCCCTCTCAGTGTGTAACTATCTTTTTTTTCCTTCCCTTTCCCCATGGTCCTATTAAGTTTCTCAAATCCCATATATGAGTGAGAACATGTGTTATTTGTCTTTCTCTGACTGGTTTATTTCACTCAGCAATAATACCCTCCAGTGCCATCCACTTTGTTACAGATGGGAAGATTTCATTCTTTTTCATCACTGAGTAGTATTCCATTGTGTATATAAACCACCTCTTCTTTATCCATTTGTCAGCTGATGGACATTTTGGCTCTTTCTATAACTTGGCTGTTGTTCATAGTGCTGAAAGCATACTTTTTGTGTATTTTCCTGTTCTATTTGGCATTGTATTACAATCATTTCCTGATACGATTACATTTTTTAATAAGGATTATTCTTTTTATTTTTGAGAAGAAAATATTATATTAGTTTTAGGTGCACGACATAATGATTTGCTGTTTGTATGTATTGTGGGATTTTTACTACAGTAAGACTAGTTAACATCCATCACGACAGTTACAGAAATCTTGTTCTTGTGACAAGCTTTAAAGTTTACTTTCTTAGCAACTTCCAAATACATAAGCATTGTTTTATTTTTTATGAGGTTTTTCAGTTCCAGTATAGTTGACACACAGTGTTATATTAATTTCAGCTGTACAATATAGTGACTCCACACTTCCATACATCATGTGCTCATCACGACAAGTGCATTCCTTAATTCCCATCCCTGCTTAACCCATCCCTCTATCCCCCTCCCCTCTAGTGACCATCAGTTTGTTCTCTTATAGTTAAGAGTCTGTTTCTTGGCTTGTCTCTCTCTTTTAAATATGTGCCAATATTCTGTTATAAGGACACACTGCAATTAACTTAGCCCCACTCTCCTCTTAATCTTAGTTGAGCTTTATTTTTTTAATTCATATGAATCCTATACATTTACTTTTTCCTTAAAGAATGTAACAGTTTTTGTTACTAATTGTTACGGGATTTGTTCATTATATCTTTTACCTGATTATCAGTCCATTTGTTTTTTATTTAAAAAAAATTTTTTTTTCAACGTTTATTTATTTTTGGGACAGAGAGAGACAGAGCATGAACGGGGGAGGGGCAGAGAGAGAGGGAGACACAGAATCGGAAACAGGCTCCAGGCTCTGAGCCATCAGCCCAGAGCCTGACGCGGGGCTCGAACTCCCGGACCACGAGATCGTGACCTGGCTGAAGTCGGACGCTTAACCGACTGCGCCACCCAGGCGACCCAGTCCATTTGTTGTTTTAATGTTTGGGTGTTTTTGTTTTTTGTGTTTGTTTGTTTTTTGTTTGTTTTTGAGAGAGAGCATGCAAGAGTGGGGGTGGGGGCAAAGAGAGGGAAGGACAGAGGATCCGAAGCAGGCTCTAGGCTCCACACTGGCAGCACAGAGCCCAATGCGGGGCTCAAACCCACAAACCGTAGGATCACGACCTAAGCTGAAGTCGGACACTTAACCAACTGAGCCACCCAGGTGCCCCTCAGTCCATTTAAATAGTAAATGACTGGCTACACTAACACATACTAACACATAAAAATTATTGTGTTACACCTCGGGGAGGTTGTGCATTAGCTTTACATAAGTGAATTCGTAGTTTTCTCTGTCCAACAGCTTATTTAATACAGTTTTATCTCAGGGCACCCAGCACCACATTGCTCTGTCACGTGATGCTGGTGAGCAGGGACATACAATGCGCACTGTCTTCAGTTCTAGCCACTGAACTGAAGCCATTTCGGCCATTTTCCAGGGAAAATGTGGTTTCTGTATCTTGAATACTCTGTAAGTATCTTTCCTACACGAACAGCCATTTTCTGCTAGTTTCTACATTTGTATCAAATGGTTTGCATACGGCATTAATATACCCGTTGGGTGTTACGATATCCTCTAACGCGCCTCTGAAAGAGAGAAGCAGCAGGTAGACACAGGTGCGCCTGTGCCCTCCTATGTACGAAGGTGTCACACGTCTCTTGGTTAATACGTTGTGAGGTCTGGGACTTCTCTCCACAGAGACTGTGCTGTGATGGCCCCTGGCTGTGCTGGCCAGTGTGTGGTCTCTGGGTGAAAGGAATCCCTGTGGTTAATTTGTGTGTAACCTTGGAGCTTTCTGATCCTCTGCCGTCTGTGTCTAAATCAGACTTCGAGCATGCTTTTTCATTCTGGACACCCCTCCTGCTATTTACTCAGCTCTCTTTTCTTTAGTTTTGGGCCTTGGTTTCTTTGCTGTACCTTCATATGTATTTTGACAGGTTGTTTTTAGAAGTAGGTACTTTAACACACATGATTTTACGCATTTATTTTGTTTAATAATTACACTGCTTTTTTCTGATAATCAAAAACTGTTTGAATCCTTTAATATTCTGAGGATTAGAGTAAGAATTCATTTTCTATTAATCCACATCTTGCAAGCATCTTAGAAGAGTATAAAGAAAACATTGTTGAGACTCTAGAGAGCATGGACTTTTTGAGAGGCTGTGTGGTCATGGGATATGATGGACAGGTTGGAACCCATCTATTAGTTGGGTGACCCTGAAAAATTACTGATTTATTTGAGCCTCAGTTTTCCTCAAATAGGACATCAAGGTTAATTTTATCTACCTTGTAGAATTTTTTCCTGATGACTGAGAGTATGTGTCTGATGTGCTCAGGACATTGCCTGGCATATCCTAAGCTTTTAATATAAGAAAACATATTAAGTACTTAGAGGAAAGAAAGACATTTAATACTGCATACTACATCATCTTATGTTCTAGAAAGAAAAACATTAGACTTTATTCTGTCAACCCTAAATTGTACATAGGGTAACTGGGCTTATATTATTTTTTGTGATTCCCATTCCAGAATTTTTGGGCCTGGACCCAGAAGCATGCATGCATTCATTAACTGATTCAGTAATTACTTATTGAACACCTTCAATATTGATGGGCATAGGGCACAGGTATTCACCATGAGATAAATAACCATCTTTACCTTGTGGGGCTTATAGTCCCCCCATGTGGTAAAAAATCCACGTATAACTTTGGATTCCCCAAAATTGTAACTATTAATAGTCTACTGTTGATCAGTAAAACCTTACAAATAGCATAAGCAGTCTATTAACACCTATTTCATACATTATATGTATTATGTACTGTAGTCTTAGAATAAAGTAAGCTGGAGAGGAGAAAGGTTATTAAGCAAATCATAAGAGAAAATACATTTACAGTACTGTATTTATTGAAAAAAATCTTTGTGTAAGTGGCCCCTTGCAGTTCAAACCTGTGCTCAAGGGTCACCTATAGTGTGTTTGGGGAGCGACAGGGAAGGACTGAATATTTGGAGAGGAAGGTGCACCATGAATGTATATGACAAACTGTAAATGATTTGAGATTCTTTATTGTAATGAGTTATTCATATCACGGTTCCCATCATTAGTCTAGAATCTGTTGTTAATAAGTGACATAGCTCCCTTTTCCCCTTCTGAGCCAAGACTGAGGAACCATGCCTGTGTGTTTTGTCAGTCTTTAATCGTTAATTACAGCGTGCTCATTTAAAAATGGAACTTCCATTGTTCAGTGTTACTTACCTTCTTTTATTTTGGATTTTGCTTTCAAATTATAGCTCATATCACAGTATCAATAATTTGAAATATGTGCACATATTAACTGTCCTAATATGTTCTTTTTTTTCTTCTTTTCTAGGCTTTCTACAAGTATAAGAGAGTTACAGAATTTTAAAGTCTTATTACAACACAGTAGGTAATAAAGGCTTTTGTATGTCTAATTAGAGACATAATGTGACTGTGTGAAGCCTGTTAGTCTTGGACATTCAGCAGAAGGAGACTAATCTTCAAAGACTTGAAGAAAGAATTCTGAACTCTTAAAGAGAAAATTCAAATGTTCACTTGAATATTTATGATTCTTAATAGATTGTCAATTAGAGATATTTATAAATGAAGTATATGCTTTTAAAACATGTAAATTATACTAATTCTGTGTTTAATTTCATGTTTCCACTTGTTGAATATTCTGCTATTCTGTTTAGAACTGGTTTTGTTCTTACTCTATTATCCTTGATTTCCAGTTGTCCAACTTATATGACCATCCTGATAACACTGTTAGCAGTCTGTTCTGGAAAAAGAGAGCTAGAGAACAAATGTTGCTTAGAGCTGATACCGTGATAAAAATTTATCAGTGATCTTTGAAACGTGTTTGGATTAGCTTTGCCTCATTCCGGGTGTCACCCTCTGTAACATGGAGGCGTCGGTGTGATGAATGGTACTTTCAGCGTCAGAATCCCCGTCCCCAGGGCTTCAACTTCAGTTTCCCTGGTGTTTATGTAAGATTTTTAGTTGCTGTTGTTGTGGCTGTTTTGGTCTAAAGGCCCTGCTTCAGTAGAGGTGAAAAAGCACCATCCCCTGTGCTGGCTGCCCGGCCAGACCCCCCAAGTGTGTCGTGGGCAGGTCTTCACTGAGAGCCTATCCTATATACCCATTTCCTTTGACTCTGTATTTCTCTGTCCGTACTCGAATTACAGAATTTTTGTTCACTTTGAGAAAACAAAAAAATTGCGTAAATATTTAAGTTTTGCCTTGATAAAATGTGAATGGGATTATATGGATCTGTAACGCCACCTTCAAACATTATATACACAAAATTTACTCTTTTAAATTAAGCATTTTTAAAGGAATTTTATTTTTATTTTTATTTTAGAATACAATCTATGCAATCCCCTGTCGACCTGAATATCTTCAGTAGGTCATTCGAGCAGGTAGAGGAGTTCAAGCCTCCGTGATGCTCCCCGTCCCCGCCTCTCTTTTCCTTTCAGTCCCTTGTATATAAATGGTACCTTGTGGGACTTGTACCAACAAGTGACTCTCAAGTCCTCAGCTTATTTTCTAAAGCTGGGGTTTAGATATCCTTAATATTTAAAATACTCTTTTTAAAGCTGTTAGAGATAGATTAATTTGGAAGGAGGCATCTGTGTAGAAGTAATGCGGGGACATTTCTCCTTCAGTCTTTTATGAAGTGCTCTTAAACCCACATCTCACCTGCCAGAGTCTGAAATGTGTTCATTGATGATTTAGTGGAGTGTTTTAAATTGTGCTTCGTTGGCTCACCCCTCTTTTAAAAATACTCGGTCATCCCTTGGAGGGATATGGCTGAAGGGGAGTAAGGTCTCACTAGTTAATTATTTTCTTACCCAATTTCTAACCTTTATAGACCCAAGGGTTTTTTGTTGTTGATGGTGGTGACTTGTTTGTTTGTTAAGTCGAATAAAACAGACCGGCTTGACTGGAGAGCCTTCTCTACTTTTTCTTTTCATTCTTAGGAATGTAAGTATTGTGCGGTGGGAGAGGGGGACCTTAAGGTAAAAAGTGAGTAAGTAATCTTGTTGGTAAATTAGTAAGAATTATTCTTAGTGTTCATTCAGAGTTTAAGAAAATGTGAAAGTTTTGCACTTTGTCTATTACTGTAAGTTTAAAAAATCGTTTGGTAGTGTTACTTTACTGTTCCCTCCGTTAAAGATAAAACTGTTATTTAAATTCTGTTGACTGGAGAAAATCCTTGGTCATTTCCATTTATTGCTTTTTTTCTTTATGTGATTTGCTTGAAGCTTAGGAAAAATTGTATATTAGAGTGAGTCCTAGGAAATTAAAAGGTTAGGATTCAGTTCTTTTCAGGGTTTTAATGGATGTTTTCACTACCAAGAAAATAAACAAGTGAAGTATTCTTAAGCTGAAATTTATGTAACTTTATTTTACCGCAAATTGGATTGGGGGTGGGGCAGCCTACATTTTCACGTATGTGTGTATCTCCTAAATGTACGTGTAGGAACCTCTGTTTTGTGCGCCTAGTGATACTGTATGATCTTTGTGATATAATGTGTTTTTCTAAGTCACAGACCCCCTTGTGCAGGGACACTAGAGCACTGAGTGTGTCGTGAAAACACGTGGCTGGTATCTCCTCCCGCGTTTTGTGTTCCTCTCATCACCTGATTTAAAAATCCAGCACTTGATACTATAACTGACAGAAATGATTGTACCGGCTGATGAAGTAATGAAAATGAAGAAAAGGAAAATAATTCCTTCCTTCAACAGCATGGGTTTATTTTTTTTTCCCTTAAGTGGCATCTATGTAAGTTAGAAATATTATATATTAAAACTGATAAAATTTGAATGCTTCTCCTGTGTTGATTCTTAGATTATCAAGAGGATCAGACAGAATACTAAGTTTTCAGTTTTTGAAATTTAAGTCAAACATGCTGACACGATAACGTTGTGAATTACTCAATACTTGTCAGCTCCGTGTGTATACGAAACACTGCCATATTTTTGGACTTGACCTAGGTGCCACTGTAAGAAAGGGCAGCTGTTTCCATCTACGTCAGCATCACCTTCAGCTGGAAGTTGGGGGGCAGCCGACAGTCCAGCGCTCGGCAGTTGGCAGCCTGAAGGGCCCGCAGAACCCCTGGCTGTCCACCACAGCACACAGACTGCTTCCGTGGGATCGCGGAAATGATTTGGTGAAACGTCACAGACGCAGACATGCCCGCAGGTGGGTGTGCGTTCTAGCTTCAGATCTGAACGGGTGCAGCTTTGATTTTGAACACCGTTCTAATAATCCATCGTGGTACCCACCAGACTGTAGAAAATGTGAATTAAAGTAAATGTTTCTGCGATCTTTCTTTTCTTGTTCCCTCCCCCCCCCACCTCCATCCCCGCCCCGCCTTTGAAATGTTTCCTGTTATGAGCTGAGGATTTGATTATAGTTAGTGGAGAAGTGAGAGAGGACGGAAGCAGTCAGAGCTGGTTTCTCGGAATGGCAGCCACCGGCCTCCAGCGTGCAGGGTTTCCTCGGGCTCCTGGTCCCTGCGGCAGCACCAGTAGGTAGGTCCGGTGACTAATCCGTTTTAGGAGAGAACGGAGAAGAGTGGATGACTAACTTGTCCGTAGTCACAAATTGCAGGTTGTGGGACTAAAGTTTAAAACCAGCAAGTCTGACTCTATGTCCTGTGCTCGGAATGTAGTGTATCTGTGTTATCACAGAAGTTGGCTTATAATACTCAACGAAAAATTGGGGACTTTGAGTATTTTTTGACTTGTTTTGAGTCACAAGGCTTTTCAAATATTCTTTATTTAATTTTCCAGATAAGTAATACATTCGCATGGTTGAAAAACCAAAAAATAGGAAAGGCCACACAGTGGAATGTCTTCTGTCTGTCCTTGGCCAACCTCCCATACTGCGGACCTGCCCCACCCTTCACCCCTCACCCCAGCCTCTGCCCTTGGTTTCTTAGGTTTCCATCCACACTCTACTTGGGCTTTACACAAGCAAATACAAATGTAAAGTCTTCATTTTGCCTCTCATTTTTACCCAGGAGTAGCATCCTATACATACCATCTGCTTTTACTCACTTAATTTTTCTTGGTAGTCTTCCCATCTCACTAGTTACTTCACTCATTAAATAAACTTTTTTTTTTTTTTTACTAACTGCTCGATATTCCGTAGTGTGAATGGACAGTCATTTAATGAACCAACGCCCTACTAGTGGGCATGTGTCATTCCACACATATGTAAATATGTACTTGTAGAATAAATTCCGCAAAATGGAATTGTTGGGTCACAGGCCATATCCATTTATAATTTTGAAAGATAGACTGTTTCCCTCCACGGAGGCGGTTTCACCGAATTGACGGATCTACGTGCTTACCCGCCACCTTACCTACGTGGATGTGGGTTTGCTGTTTGCTGTCCTGATAGATACAAAATTGTGTATCAGTGTGTTTTAGTTTTGATTTTTCTATTACCAGCGAGACTGACTCCTTTTAACACGTTGAAAATCCATGGTGTTTGTACGTGTCTTTTGTGTTCATATCTTTTACCCATTTTTGTACTACACTGTTGATCTTCTGTTTCTGTGAGTGCTTTGTTACAGATATTAATCCTTTGTATTTTTTTTCTATTTGGTGTCTGTCTTGTGACTTGGCTTATTTAGGATAGCTTTGCCATGCAATTTTTCTTAATGCAGTCTAATTTATCAGTTTCTCAGTGGTTTCTGGACTTTGAGTCAGAGTTAGGAATACCTTCTTACTTTCAGAGCAGTGATTCACCTACCTTTTCTTTTAGAACTTTCATGGCTGTTTTTAGATCGGAATTTGATTCCTTTGGAGTGTGTCCTGGCATGGGGCGTAAGTTATGGATTCGACCCAATTTCTTCCTGCCTGATTACTCAGTTGTTCCAGTGTCATTACTGGACAGTTCTTCTTGTCCTCACCAGTCTGAGATGCTACATTTATTGTATCTAACACCCTACATGCATCTAGGTCTGTATCTGGGTTCTCCGCTGCATCGGTCTGTTGACTCAGGTACCAGTACCACAGTTATTTTAATTACTCGGGGTCTGTGTTTAAATATCTGGTGTGGTGGTCCCCTCTTCTCCCCAACCTCCCTTTTTTTTAAAAAGTTTTCTTTAGCTTTGCTTGTTTATTCCATATGAGTTTTAAAAACATTCTTGAACATACAGACCATGCTAGAACTTGGCCCTATTCAGTGTTTTCTCTGGGGAGTTGCCCTTTTAACCACCTAATGTGTCCCTACTCTTTTTATTCTTTACCGGATAAGAATCTACTTTTTACTGCCTGTTGTGTTCATTATTTCAGTGTTTCACCTGCCAGTGCCCAGACAGGTGAGGGCCACGACTGGGCATGCGGTGCCTGTGTAGACCTATTTTCATCTCCATGCTCCTGTTTTAAGATGGAGTTCTCAAATGATTCCTAAGAGGCTATCTTTATGTAAAATCCTTATTTCCCTTTTTATTCCATTATGAATTCTTTACCCAAAAGCTACACATCTGTCAGACTCCTAAAAAAACAGGGATAGGCCGTTATAGGAATATTATACTTGTCAAATCAATACCTAGCAGATACAAGTGCAAATCAAAGAAGTTACCCTTAAAAAAGACACCCGTCTACCACAAGAACAGGATTGGACTGTTCATTCACTGTTGTGGTTGTGGATGTCGGGACAGTGAACAAAACACAAATACCCCAGCCATCATGTAGCTTATGAATTCTGTAACCTAACTAGGCTAGCCCTAGCTTCTAGCGAGGACACACCCAGGAATAGCTAACATAGAAACCTGTCTAGCAGAGAAGATGCCCTCAGTGTGAACACATCTTCGTGTCTCTCTGACGATGCCATCAAGTTGTCACAGATGGATTAAAATCACACCGTAACACCCCTCGCTCACAGCAGAGTCCACCTTCTTCAGGAAGCACTCGGATAGATTATTTAACTTTCCATACGGATTTCCTTCACAGAATATGCCTCCGAATGGGAAAGTGTTCTCCACTGCGTAGGTGTCAGGTCTGCAAACTTCAGTAAGGGGACGGCAGACCACGGGTACTCAGTAACACAAACTGAATGGCTCTGACAAAACATTTGTTCTTCCTAAACATACCGTTTTATATCTCAATTAATGCCCGAATTCAAGGAGCACCATGTGGGGACCGCCAAGGGACCGGAGGGGCTGTTGTCGGTTAGCAAGATTCGTGGGAAACTGAGGTTCAGAGAAAGGGAGGGATTTAGAGGGAAGTCACAAATCTAGCTTGAGGAAGCAGGCATCTGATCTCCAGTTCTGGCCACGCTGAAGTTCAGAGGCAGAAAACCTGTTCTGGAGATAAAGAGGCTTAATGTTCTGAGCCTTAACGTTGCAAAAGGGAAGACAGAGTTGGAGGCTATGCTGGCATGAAGTATCATCAGCTTCTGGGCAGAGAGAGGAGAGGTTTCAGCCACAGGTCAGAGAAAAGATGAAAATCCAGCTTTGGAGGAACCAGGTGGATTCCATCAGGAGCTGGTGACTTGGACCCGAGGACTTGGAGCCCCTACTTGATGATCGGGGCGGTCCACCTCAGAACTCCACACGGAGGGACCCGCCGTGAAGGCCCAGGCCCCGAGGAGCTGCGCGACCGGCACAGGGAATCCACAGTGATATCTAGGTTGGGGGTACGGGGACATCTTTAGCTACTTCCAGGTATTCTGACCCACTGGCACAAGGCCTTTGCATATATCCCTACTAAGGGCCGAGAGGAGAGTTAACGGAAGGATGCTGCTGAGTTTACACCCTGGACCCACAGACTGGCAAACGCCCAATAATCCCAGCGTCTAGCACATAATAAGCACTCTCTAGACACTGACGGGATTCCACTCCCTTCGTGCCTTAAATGTTTCCTCACTTGAATCACTTTACGGTTTCTGATGAGAATTCCATTATTTTAGCCTGATCCTTTCCAACAGCTCCTCTCTCTGGACCATGAGAAGCCTTAAAATAGCATTATGCATAGTTAGAAACTTTTTTAATCACTGAAATTCTCACTAACCTGGGACAAAAAAATGGAAAGGCCTAGGAGATAGGTCTTTGATGGACCTGACACTTGTCTAGGTTTTATTATACATCCTCTAAAGTGAAAAGGTATTTTTTAAACAAAGTTTCTTCAGTTGGAAACCTTCAAAAAAGGTTCAAATACTTACACCCATCTAATTCTAATGTAAATTTACCTTTATTAAAAAAATAAAAGCAATGTTCTAAAAAAATAAAAGCAATATTCTAGTAATATCTACTATGAGTAAATATAAATGAGAACCTTTTCCTCCAAGCACTTTTCATGCTCTAGGATTTACTAATGCTTACTCCTTTCCTCTTAATAGGAATTAAGTGTTCAAGGCCAACAAAGAGCAGTTCTGTTGGATTTTGGTAAAAGAGGGTATCTGGGGACGCACTTGCAGGTGTCCCTGATTTACACAGCTAAACAAGCCCAGTTTTAACAACGTGCCTGATACATTCAAGAGAGAACTGGCATAACTAAATACGATTGATGTGTAGAGTGCAACCGTCAAAACTTCTTACGGTCCCAGCTCCGTGTATCACAATCACTGGCTCAATTAAACAGGTTAATTGTAGAAAGAGAAAAAGAGCCAATGAAAGGTATCCACACGACCCAGCCGGCACCTGTAGACCGTTACCTGCAGGGGTGCACACCCATTCTGCAAGATCTCCAGCAGGTGCACAGAAATACCCAGCCTTTTAGCGCAGAATCAGACTTAGTCCACAATTTTCAGCAACTCTGCCTCTTCCCCATTTTTAACTTTTAAACGACCAGGGTTTAAATTTCATCATGTTGCCTTAAGACAGGAGGACATTCGGATATTTTACAACCAGTAATCCCCACTCCTTGTCTTGTCTTAGCCTTTAATATTTCACGTAAGCAGTAGTAGCTTTGTTAGTGTACCTATTTCACCACACTTAGGAAACTAAAGGAAATTTTCATTTCCCTTTTCATACCATACCTGTAACATTTCACAGGGTACATGTGGTCATTTACTAGGAGAGAGAGTTTGATACAATCCTATTTTTTACATTCTAGATGTGTTTACAATACTTGTGCTTTAGCAATCCTTTTATAAAGGGGAAGAGAAATATAGGCTCTTAGAACATTTTTATCCTTTCCAGTAAAAAAAGTTCAAACAGCTTTATCATAAAAATAGAATTTTGGCTTTTATCGGTTAATGCTGGGTATTTAATTTTCCTGCCAGTAGTGATAGAATAATGTGTTGATACAGCAGGAGTAGAATAATTGGATGATTTTAGTGATTTATTACTATATTAAAAAAAATATACCTACCCTTGAATGATCTTAAGTACTTTCTGTGAAAGCATGATCTAAAGTTTTAAGCATATGCCGGGTCTGCCTTTAAATTTTCCTAAGTATTAGTAACAAAGACAGTATGACAAGTCAGGTGTTCTTAAAGCTATTTAGAATGACAACTTACAATATAATAGGCAACCCAAGTAACCAGTGCAAATTTTGCTTCAATGTACAATTTTCCCTGACAGTAACTATTTTCAATGATGTGTGACCCCAATTCTTCCATATACTAAAAGGCAAGAATGCTGTTATGTGGGATTCTGCAGGATAAATGTGTTCTGTACAAATGACATAACCCAATCACAAACCATTTATGACTTGAGATGGCAATTTTAAATACTATCAAGAGAAAGTAGACTTGATCTCTGTGAATGAAATCAGTGCCCAGAGATAAGTTATTTCTGAAGACCACAAAAAAAAAAAAAACATTTTGAAATGGGTTTCATCCTGAAGGCAGAGCTTATTAATATAACTTTCTCTTCATCTCCTCCTCCTGTCCTGAGATGTAAGATTTCGTAGGCAGAACAGATACTTTCTGGTAACAGCACTTCCTCTAGTACCTTCTCTCTGATTTACAGAAAATCGGAGCATTCAACTGACAGAGCCATGCACCACGGTTCTGCATTCGAGGCAGTTGTACTTCTAGAAGATCTTGGAGGTTTCAGAGTAGCACCTGTGGCTGGGGAACCAGTATTTCAGGACAGGGGTCTCATTTAAACAGAAGAGGACTTCTAAGCAATGGTCTGGAACACACCCTTTTGCGTGGCTAAGAGGCAGGAATCCTGCTACAGAAAACTGCCCTTTTTAAAGTTGCAGTTTCTAATAGGCTGCTCTCAGAGCTATTTAAAAATAAAGGGCGTTACTCGAGATATGGTGGGAAGTTACAGGAAACCTGCTGAGTCTTCTGGATCAAGGGCATTTCTTACTCCTCCCCTTGCGAGAACCTCTCCTTTGTTCCTTGAAGGTAAGGAACCATTGGTGCTTTGGGAACGGCGCTGTCCTGCAGAGGCCCTCAGGTACCGCTTATCAGATTTCACTGGGCTGAAAAACCAGGCAAAGTTTCCACATAGAGCAGAGCACGTTTAATAGCGCGAGTCCACTCGGTTTTTAACACACCGACTCATCACCGAAGCGTATGCATTAGTGCCCTGTTGAAAGGATACCGCCTTTTTGGCAAAATTTAGGAGATTAGTTGAGGGAACAACTGCCTGGACCTTAAAGAACTCAGAAGAAGGGGCCAATTACCTGGTACAAGTCCTGGACATTCTCCTACATCATAACTTTTAACACTGGAGTTGCAACTGGCTTTCCGAGATGTCAACTGTATCTCGAGTTGATTCAGAAGCTTCGGATCTGCATGACCCGAAGAGGTGAGGACCTAAAGAACACTTTAGTCCAAAAGCCTTAAACAACCATCAGACCATGTACTGTATGCTTTTAAAGTGAATTATGCATAAAAGTCTGTGCAAACTACAAACATATATTGCAATAACATTCTCAAAAAATCCTAGTATATATTTTAGCATTATTAAGTTATATAAAATACATCTTTATAAAAGTACAGAATTTTTTTAAAGTTTAAATTATACCCACTGAAATAGGTGGCCAGGCTCACTTTTTAGTACTAAAATAAGGTTTTTATCAATCTAAATTATTGCTTAGTCCTATGGAGCCATTAGAAACCTGTAACAAATAAAAATCAAGTCCTATTTCTTAAGGAAAAGTGCCTTATTAAAAATTCAGCTGTCACTGAGTTGGTCTCTCTGAAGCCTCTCGCTTGAGGAATCTTCCATAAAGGTTTTTACTGATGCTGCCCCTGGCTTGGCTTGTCAGGATCCAACATGGGGTCTGGTTGGAAAGTCCCCACCTGTGCCAGGAAGCTGTTTGTTTGCTGTCCCCAGTCATAGTAGTCTGGAGCAAAACTTAAAAAGAAAAAGACATATTGGTGACTTGGAACGCTGTACTTCCTCCTGATGACCTATTTTAGATGGACAGAACTGGGGTTTTTGTAGATAAAGTGTAGACAAGCCCAGTTTTTTAAAGTAGCTTCTTGAAGTCCATGTGCAGTGGCCAGAAGTTCACCCGCAAAAACCTACTGAACGCTGTGCAGCCCAGAAGCATCGTATTAGAACCGTAAGCCAATCACTATGTATAACAAAATATTCCACCAGCAAATTGTGTCTGACAGCTCTGGACAGGTAACTTCGCATTGATTTTGTCATGTGTCGAACACTCGTAGAATCAATAACTGCCCTGTTGGGCTTCTGTGAGTTAATACCTGTAAAGTGCTTAGAACAGTATCTCAGTGTCTAGTAAGCCCTCAACAGTGTACCTTTTATATTCTTCTTCTCACCTTCCGTGTAGTAGAAAAGGGATCTTCTTCCACAAGGGGAGTGAGGACCCTCTCAACTCTGGGCTGCCTTTGGCAGGTGAGAGGCCAGGGCAGCTCCAGCAGGACAGGGAGGGACACACATAGTGAGAGGGAAATGTGGTGGGGGAAAGGGATGAGAGAACATTCTAGGGAGGAGGGTGAGAACAACTTTTGACCTCGGGAAGTCCTTGGTTATTGGCTCCCCTCCAGATTTCTATGTTCTTCACATCTGCTGGTGTGGTCTGTGGATTGCTGTGCTTTCCCCAAGCACCATCTTGGATTCTGTCTGGTTCGCTGCTCCCTCATCTAGTGAGCAAACCATGTGTCCCCCAAGCTTTTCCTCAGTTCTGTGTCCCTAACACAAGGGCGCCTCTCACGTTTTCCAAGGACATTTATTGTTCGTAATAAGGAGTAAAAAAGCTAGCTTATCTTCTATCATTCCATCCTGAGGGTGGAGTTGGGGGGGGGGGGGCGGAGGATAATTTACGTTAAAGTGTTAATGATCACCCTTTAAATGTACAAAGGATTGCAAAAAAAAAAAAAAAATAAGCTTTCACTTCCAAGAAACACACTTCCAAGAAAAGAGGCCTGAAGCCTCCCTTTCACAGCAAGGGAACGGGGTCCTGGGACCACAAGCCCCAGCAGAGAGGCGCTCGGTAAGCATCAGCTCAGCCCTTTTTCTTCTCTCCCTGCTGCTGGCCCTCAAGTCCCAGGTTCACAGGCTGCAAGAGGGGACACGATGATCACTGGGCCCTGGGGAGTGGCTAAGCATCACAGGCTGAAAAGGGGGAAGGGAACCCCAGTAGCTCCCGCCCCTCCTGTCTGCCGCAGAGTAAGGAAGCATAATCCTGGGAGCGGGCCTCTCAGGTTGCACTTAGTCTCCTAGTCAGGGGCTTCTCCTCCCTCAGTTTCCTCTCTGCCGCACATCCTCTAGCTCCAGGGTTATTTTACATGGGCGTTTTCTCTTGGGTTGAATCGATTTCACCAGTGCGGTCCTCGGCCTACTAACCATGCCTCTCTACCTTGAACTAGGGTCTCACCTTCCCTGAAGTCCCTGAGGGGCGATGTTCCAGGCAAGGTCATCATCACTATCGTATCTTCGAGGGTTGTCAAAGAAGTAAGATCTGGGGCTGAATCCGTGGCTGGGGACCATCCCAGGGTTCGTCTAGAAAGACAGTTAATTGTTCAGTTACTTTGAGACACTATGCCTTCCTCTAGACAAAGACGAGGAAGATTCTTTCTTGTTGGAAATTGAAGATTCTGTGCCCATCTGAATGGAGGATGTACCTGTTCAACTACAGTGTGCATTTTAGTTGCTTTTCTAGTTAAGAGGTGTTAACTTTTTCTTTTCTCAGTATGGACAAAATCTTCTTTCAGAGTTCTGCTTGCAACAATGAATTACTGTTTCAATCCCTTACTGAAACACCAGGCACCGCCCAAAGTAGCCAAACTCCATAGTCCCGAATTAGCTACAAACCTCTATAAACATGTGGGCATTTACCACAAGTGAAAATAGTGAAACGATAATGATGAAATAATTTTGAGAAGGTTTTGTATCCAGTTTCCATATCCTGCTTCTATAATCCTTTCATCCTGTTTCCCCATGCTGAGCTCACCTTTCAAAAGATTTCAAATGACTAGTTTCATTAAGCAGAAGATCAGAACTGCATCATATGGCAAACCAAAGCTGGCATAAAATACAGAATTTGTTTGACATCCTTGTGCGTATCACTACTGGTCTGTTTTAGAGTTAAACAAGAGTCTGAAACAAGGTTGCTATATGATGGTATCTATATGGAAATGCCTCCTTTTCTAAGACTAATCTAGCAAATACAGGAAACTTACACAAGGTGGGATGCCTGAAAATTTATGTTTGTAGCAGTTCAAGAATGTCTTTGCAGAAGAATGAATTTGGATCCCTAACCTCACACAGATACAAAAAGTAACTCAAAACGGATCAAGGGCCTAAATGTAAGAGTAAAACCTGTAAATTGTTGAGAAAAAAGATAAAGGCACGGATCTTTGTGACCCAGGAAATTTGGCAAAGGATTCTCAGAAATGGTACCAAAAGCATGAGCAACAAAAGAAAAAAACATGATTAAAATTAAAAACTTCAAAAGATACCATCAAAAAAGTGAAGAAACAGCCCCAAAATGGGAGCAAATATTTGCAAAATCCCTTATATGACAAGGGACTTGTATGTAAAATACACCAAGAACTCTTACAACTCAATAATAACTCCATTTAAAAATGGGCAAAGGATCAGGGCACCTGGGTGGCTGTCGGTTAAGCGTCCGACTTCAGCTCAGATCACGATCTCGTGGTCCATGAGTTCGAGCCCCGCATCGGGCTCTGGGCTGATGGCTCAGAGCCTGGAGCCTGTTTCCGATTCTGTGTCTCCCTCTCTCTCTGCCCCTCCCCCGTTCATGCTCTGTCTCTTTCTGTCCCAAAAATAAATAAAACGTTGAAAAAAAAAATGGGCAAAGGATCAGGGCACCTGGGTGGCTCAGTCGGTTAAGCGTCCGACTTCAGCTCAGGTCATGATCTCGCGGTCCGTGAGTTCAAGTCCCGCGTCGGGCTCTGGGCTGCCGGCTCAGAGCCTGGAGCCTGCTTCGGATTGTGTGTCTGTCTCTCTCTTTGCCCCTCCCCCACTCACACTCTGTCTCTCTCTCTCTCTCTCTCAAAAATAAACAAACATTAAAGATTCCGTATTTTATAAAAGCAGGGGAAGCAAAGGATTTGAATAGACATTTCTCCAAGAACGATGTACAAATGCCCAATAAGCCTGTGGAAAGATGCTGAACATTGTTAGTGATCAGGGACATGCAAATCAAAAGACACAGCGAGGTACTGGCCAACCAGGGTATCGAGAATCAAAAAATCAAATCACAAGCGCTGGGGAAGAGGTGGCGGAGCCAGAAGATTCACACGCGACGGCTGTGAATGTAAAATGGGGCACCTGCTGTGGAAAACAGCGTGGCAGGTAGGTCTTTTAGAAAACGTGCGGCACCAACTTCCGGGACGACGGCAGAGTCGGAGGGGCCTGAGCTCACCTCACCCCACAGATGCAAGCAGATGACACATCGGTGTAAATAACCCAGAAAACAATTCAAACACTGACACAGCAAACTCCACAAGTAAACGCTGAGAAGGAGTCACGTCAAAGACCGTAGGGAGAGCAGAATCCTGCTCGGGAGCTAACGGGCGATGCCATCTGCAGGTGGCCAGGACCTGGGGGCACAGTGAGGGCAGAGAACGGGTTCCTCACACCCCCGGAGCCTGCATGGGGAAGTGAATCCCCGTAACATGTGGCTCTGGAAGGCAGAAGGGCCGAATTTCCTGAGTTCTTACAACTCAGGCTGCACTGAAAGCCTGGAACTTCGGAACTCACCAGGCTCAGTTCCGGAAGAGGCAGGAGGGAGAGACGGAAACCGTGGGCCACTCTTAACGAGGCAGCACACCAAACAGCCGGGAGCTGCGGTTTGAGAGATGCCTGGGGCTCACGGGAGCGACAGCTGGTCACTAACCTCAGGGCCCGTACCCGAGGGCCAGATTTCACTGGGAGATGCCTCCAGGAGCAAAGGGGCTGCAGACACAGCCTCCCTATCCCACCCCCACCCCCAGCAGTAAACATAGCCACCTGGGGGAGCCAGCACCGTGCCAGCACCCACGGCCTGCCTCAGCCCTGGTGCCGCGGGTCCCCTCCTCCGGAAGACAGTCACAAACGTTGCCGAAGCCGAGTGTCCCTACTGTGTGTTTTGGCAGGGCCTGGGTCCTGGCAGCAGGGGTGGGTCACCCCCCACGGGGCATGCTTGCACCTCGTGGAAGCTGCACGCCCTGCCCTCTGTACACACTGCAGAGCGGCCCTGGCCAGCCTGTCTCCGCAAGGCTGCGTGTCCCCTGAGGAAGAGGACCCGCACGCGAAACTGCACGGGCAATGCACATTCCACTTGTGCGCTTTGCGGAGCAATCCAGGCTGGCGGGGCTTGGCGGTGGAGGGACGTCCCCTCTGTAAAAGGGCCAGTTCCACCTTCTTAAAAGTACACAGCCCACTACTACTTTCAAGGGCAGGAAAAGTAACTGACTTTTCTAACACAGAGAAACAGAATCAGGGCTGCCTGGGTGGCTCAGTCAATTAAGCACCCGACTTTGGCTCAGGTCATGATCTCACAGTTCGTCCGGTGCTGACAGCTCGGAACCTGGAGCCTGGAGCCTGCTTCGGGTTCTGTCTCCCTCTGCCTCTGCTCATCCTCTTGCTCTCTCTCAAAAATAAATATTAAAAAAAATGAAAATTAAAAAAAAAAAAAACAAAACAGAAGTAGACAAAATGAGGAGACAGGAACATGTCCCAAATGAAAGAACAGGACAAAACCTCAGCAAAACACCTAAGCGAAACCAATATAAGTCATATACCTCATAGAAACTTTAATGATCTTAAAGCTACTCACTGGACTTGAGAAAAGAGTGGGAAACATCAGTGAGACCCTTAACACGAGATAAAACAGAATCAGAGATAAGATAATCTAAAAATACAGTAGATTTAATAACTAGCAAGCCTGAAGCACCTGGGTGGCTCAGTTGAGCATCCAATGCTTGATTTCAGCTCAGGTCGTGATCTCACAGTTGTGGGACTGAGCCCTACATCAGGCTCTGCTCTGAGCACCGGGCCTGCTTGGGATTCTTTCTTTGCCCCTCCCCCACTCATCCTCTCAACATTAAAAAAAAAAAAAAAAAAAGGCTAGAGGAAGCAGAGGAACGCATTAGTCACCTGGGAGGGCAGAGTGTTGGAAAGTAATCAATCTGAGCAGGTGAGAAGAAAACACAAATTGTGCAAAATGAGAACAGACTTTGAAGCTCAGCGACTCCATCAAGCATAATAACGCTGCATGACAGGGATCCCAGAAAAAGAAGAAAGAGAAAAGGGAGCAGGAAATGTATTTGAAGAAATAATAACTGAAACCTCTGTCATGTGAGGAAGGAAATAGATACCCAGATCCAGGAGGCGTACAGATCGCTCAAAAAAATCAACCAAAGGAGGTCCACACCAGGACGTATGGTGATCAAAATGGCAAAACAGTGATAAAAGATTTTAAAAGCAGCAAAAGAAAGGACTGTTACATACCAGAGAAACCCGATAAGGCCATCCGCTGCCTTTTCAACACAAACTATGCAGGCCAGAAGGGAATGGCATGATATATTCAAAGGAAAAAATCTGCCATCAAGAATACTCAACAAATAATCCTAAAATTTGTATGGAACCACAAAGACCCCAAATAGTCCATGCAATCTTGAAAAAGCAAAGCAAAGCTGGAGGGATCACAACTCCAGACAAGTTATATTACAAAGCTGTAGGCATCCAAACAGCTCGGTGCTGGCACAAAACAGACACATAGCCCAATGGAACAGAACAGAAAACCCAGAAATAAATCCACAATTATATGGTCAATTAAAATTCAACAAAGAAGGCAAGAACACACAATAGGAAAAAGTCCCTTTAACAAATAGTATTAGGAAAACGGGGCCACATTTTTACACCATACACAAAGTAAACTCAAGATGGAGTAAAGATCTAAATGTGAGACCTGAAACCATAAAAATCCTAGAAGAGAACATAGGTAGTAATTTCTCTGACCTCACCCACAGCATCATTTTTCTAGATATGCCTCCTGAGGTAAGGGAAACGAGCAAAAATGAACTATTGGGACCACATCAAAATAAAACGCTTCTGCACAGCGAAGGAAACAACCAACAAAACCAACAGATAACCTACTGACTGGGAGAAGATATCTGTAAGTGGCATATTCAATATAGGGTTACTATCTAAATTATATAAAGAAATTATAGGGGCGTCCGGGTGGCTCAGTGGGTTGGGCGACCAACTCGGGCTCAGGTCGTGATCTCGCAATTTGTGAGTTCAAACCCCGCGTCGGGCTCTGTGCTCACAGCTTGGAGCTGAAGCCTGCTTTGGATTCTGTGTCTCCCTCTCCTCCTCGTGCTCTGTCTCTCAAAAATTAATAAACGTTAAAAAAATAATTTTAAAGAAGTTATAAAATGCAACATCCAAAAACCAAATAATCCAACTACAGGGGTGCCTGGGTGGCTCAGCTGGTTAACTGTCTGACTCTTGGTTTCTGTTCAGGTCATGATCCCGTGGTTCATGAGATTGAGCCCTGTGTTGGGCTCTGTGCTGGCAGTGTGCAGTCTACTTGGGATTCTCTCTCAAAATAAATAAACATTTTTTTTAAATGGGCAGAAGACATGAAAGGACATTTCTCCAAAGAAGACATCCAGATGGCAAACACACACATGAAAAGATGCTCAACATCACTCGCTATTAGGGAAGTGCAAATCAAAACCACAATGAGATATCACCTCACACCTGTCAGAATGACTAAACTCAAAAACACAAGAAACAAGTGTTGGCAAGAATGTGGAGAAAAAGGAACTCTGGTGCACTGTTGGTGGAAATGCAAACTGATGTAGTCACTGTGGAAAACAATATGGAAGTTCCCTCAAAAAATTAAAAATAGAACTACCCTATGATCCAGAAATTGCACTACTAGGCATTTACCAAAAGAATACAAAAACACTAATTCAAAGGGATATATGCAACCATTTGTTTACTGCAGCACTATTTACAATAGCCAAATTATGGAAGCAGCCCAAGTATCCACTGACAGATGAATGGATAAAGAAGATGTGGTGTATATATACAGTGGAATATTATGCAGCCATAAAAAAGAATGAGCTCTTGCCATTTGCAACAACATGGATGGTGCTAGATAGTATTATGCTAAGCAAAATAAACCAGTCGTAGAAAGACAAATACCATGTGATTTTCACTCAAAACAAATGAGCAAAGGGGGGAAAAAAAGAACAACAAACCAAAAAACAGACTCTTAACTATAGAGAACAGTTATCACAGGAAAGATGGGTGGGGGATGGGAGAAACGGGGGAGGGGAATTGTAAGTACACTTATCTTGATGGGCACTAAGACACGGATGGAATGTCAACCTGCCAATATTATACACCTGAAACTAATACAACACTATATGTTAACCATACTGAAATTTTTAAAAAGTTCCACATAGAGTTACCACATGACCTAGCAATTGCATTCCTAGATACATACCTAAGAGAAATGAGACCTGTGTTCACACAGAAACTTGTACATCGATGTTTACAGAAGCACTGTTCTTGAGAGCTAAGAAAACGGAGGGGCACCTGGGTGGCTCAGTTGGACATCTGACTTCAGCTCAGGTCATGATCTCATGATTCGTGAGTTCGAGCCCCACGTCGGGCTCCGTGCTGACAGCTCAGACTCTGGAGCCTGCTTCGGAATCTGTGTCTCCCTCTGTCTCTGCCCCTCCCCTGCTTGCACGCGCTCTCTCTTGATCTCTCAAAAATAAACATTAAAAAAATTTTTTATAAAGCTGAGAAATGGAAACAATGGGTAACTGGATAAACAAGATGTGATCTATCCATACGATGAAATGTTATTCGGCCCTAAAAAGGAACAAAGTACTAACACATACTGCAACACGGATGAGCCCTGAAAACATCATGCCGAGGGAAAGAAGCCAGTCACGGAACACCGCGCGATATGATCCCATTCCTGTGAAAGCCCACAAGAGACAGATGAATAGACACAGATTAACAGTTGCTCAGGGGCTGGGGGCAGGGGATGTGCAGTGATAGCTAATGGGTACAGGTTTCTTTCTGAGGTGATAACGTTCTCAAAAGTGTGGTGACGGACGTACGTATCTGAATACACCGAAAACCACGGAACTGTAGACACGAAATGGGGAAACTGCACGGTATGGGGATTCTAGCCCATTAAAGCTGTTTAAGCAACAACAAAAATACAGAGATTCTCAAACTTCACGGTGCATTCAAATCACCTGGGGTGCTTTTTTTTGAAAACGTGGATTCCCCGAAGCTACCCGGGAGATCCTCACCTGGGTCTGGAACGTGGCCTAAGAGTCAGTGCTGACACTGAGCGCCCTTGGGACTCTATGGGGACGGGAGGGAGCCACACTGCAAGGACGGTCACATTGGTTTTAGTGATGCCAAGTGCAGAGGCTTGTTTATACCGACTGGACGATGGGTACAAGCGGTAGCTAACGTTTTAAAGAAATGCCTCCACCTGCAGCGTGTGCTTTTAAAGTCAACGAAACACGAGTTGTATTATAAATCCGCCCCCCCGGCCCCAAAGCAACATTAGACTGTTTTTTCTCCAAGCAACGACAGGAATTACAGACAGTAATCAGAGTATTACTGGGCCATGCATATTAGCAGTGTAGCCTCCCCAAACCTTATGCCAAGGAGAGCCACCGCTCACCACAGTAATGAGCATTATGGACTTGGGAGCCAGACTGCATTTGGTCCCGGCTCTGTCTCCGACTGGCCGTGTGGACTCTGAGCCTCAGTTTCCTCATCTAAGTATGATAACAGTTTCCATCTCAGAGAGTGAGGATTAAAGCGCCGATCAGAATCGGGCCCAGCACACACACGCACTGCACCGTACAGCCGTTAACTACTTCCAGCAAACTCTGCACGCGATAATGGCATTAACTCTGCAGTCCTCTGCCTGAGGATGTTTTAGGCACACTGGTGCTTTGCCAAGCCCAATCTGACACTCACGCCACCTGCTCGTTGGAGTTAGTCCGTGTGTAGAAAAGGGAGCGTGTTTTTGTATTCAGGATCATGCATCCTTCGTACTGAAGTCCCTTCCTCGTGGTAAATTAGGAGAAAATATCCTTGGGGGCATAAAGGGTCGCTGTAACTCACTAATCTGCTACTGTCGGTGGGAGCTTCTCGTGAGTGTGGTGCATGGACTCGAAGTCCCAGAGATGATCTTCTGCAAGGTCATGACTGTTATCATAACTCGTGTGTTAAGATGTAATCTGCCTTTTCCGTGGTCTCAACACTGGCACTAATGGAGAACCAAAGTGCTGTGGCATCGACTGCACTGGCCATCACCGCGTCCTTCCCCACACTGCACGGTCAGGTAAAGCAGGTCCACTGAAGATGGTCTTCGGGGCATCTGGGTGGCTCAGGCGGTTGAGCAACCGACTTTGTCTCAGGGCATGACCTCACGATTCATGAGTTCGAGCCCCGCATTGGGCTCTGTGCTGACGGCTCAGAGCCAGCTTCAGATCCTCTGTCCCCCCTCTCTCTCTGTCCCCCATCCCGCCTTCTCTCCCTCAAAAAAAAAAAAAAAAGATTGCCTTTGACAAAGAGGAAGTTATTAGTTGTATTAAATCTTAACCCTTGGGCCTTTTTTATTTTGGGGGCAGGGAGAAAGAGAGAGAGAAGTGGGGCTGACCTGAAGCAGGGATCGTGTTTTTTTTTTTTCCCAAAGCAGGGCTCGTGCTCCCCCAATGTGGGGCTCGAACTCATGAAGCATGAGATCATGACCTGAGCCAAAGTCAGGTGCTTAAAGACTGAGCCACCCAGGTGCCCCTCGGACCTGTCATTTTACTATGTGATGTGACAAAATGGGACGTACGCACACGGCGCTTCTGCTGTGAGAGAGCTGTTTTTGGGAATAGACTCACAGCAGTGTGAGTTTAACTACCTCTTTCTGTGCAACTTAACTCAGACCATGCTTTTTTGGACCTGGGTATTTGACGGACGCTTGAAAGTAAATGAAAGAGAATGTGTGGATGGTATTTGTTGTCACTGATCAAATTTGAGCTTTTAAGCCCAAATTAAAGCTTTGGAAAACCTGTATTCCCCACCATGAGCTAGAGGGCATCCCAATACTTAAAGATTTTCCTGATGAGATCAGTGGTGATATTTAATGAATGAATTTTAGAAGATCTGCATAACTCAGTAAGCCAGTGTTTTCCTGATGACTGATGCATATTACAAATGATGCGCGGGTAAAAGATCCATTCAAAGCACAAGACAAACTGATGGATGTCCGTGTACAACAATCCGGAAAGTTCACTGGTACGGTTCTAGAGTCCACACTGCAGGTACCTTTTAAGAAACCACAACTTGTCAGTTTTGATGTGTATCAAAGAAAAATATCCACAATTACGTTCAAACTTATTAGAACACTCCACTTCATTGCAACCACATCTTTCTGTGAGGGGAATTTTCTTCATATACTCAACCAAAACAACATATTACAACAGAAGCAGAATCCAGATGTCTTCTATTAAAAGCAGGTCAAACCCCCCCCCCCAAGTTTAAAACAATGCTACTCTTCTATTTTGGTCTGGATAATGTTCTTTCTCATAAAAAAAAAATTAGGGTAATGTTTATTATTTTTAGTGCATTTTTTAATGTTTATTCATTTTTGAGAGAAAGAGGAGACCGAGAAAGAGAGAGAGAGAGGATAGATGGGGGAGGGGCAGAGAGAGGGGGCACAGAGGATCTGAAGCAGGCTCTGTGCTGAGAGCAGCGAGCCCGATGCAGGGCTTGAACTCATGAACTGTGAGATCATGACCTAAGCTGAAGTTGGATGCTCAGCTGAGCCACCCAGGCTCCGCTGGTTTTAAATTACACACACACACACACACACACACACACACACACACACACACACACACCTCCAAACAAGAGCCTCTGGGGTGCTCAATAATTTATCGGTGTAACCCCTAAGAGCCAAGGCAATCTTGAAAAAGAAGAACAAAGCTGTGTCACGCTCTCTGATTTCAAACTATATTACAAAGATACAGTAATCAGTACAGTATTGCCATAAAAACAGACACCTAGATCAATGGAACAGAACTGAGGGCGCAGAAAGAACCCCATGCTTACATGGTCAATCACTTTATAACAAAGCAACCATGAATACATAATGGAAAGAGAACAGCCTTTTCAATAGATGGGAAAACTGGACAGTCACATGGAAAAGAATGGAACTGGACGACTATCTTATACTAAATACAAAAATTAACTCAAAATGGATTAACTACTTGAATGTGAGAATTAAAACCATAAAACTGCTCCTAAAAGAAAACACAGGTGGTGATCTCCCTGATGTCAGTCCTGGCAATGATCTGGCACCAAAAGTAAATGACACAAAAGCAAAACCAAACAAGCGGGACATCATCAACTAAAAAGCTTCCTTCCACACAGCAAAGGAAACCATAAACAAAATGAAAGGACGACATACTGAATAGGAGATTTCTGCAAATCATATATCCAATATCCAAAATATCCAATCTATCCAATCATATATCCAATCTCCAAAATATATGAACTCCTACAACTCAATAGCAAAAACCCAATTAAAAACAGGCAAAGGACCTGAGCGGACATTTTCCCAGAGACCTACAGATGGCCAACAGGCACGTGAAAAGATGTGAACCTCACTAGTCATCGAAACAAATCAAAACCACAGTGAGCGACCGCCTCACACCTGTCAGAATGGCTACAACGAAAAAGACAAAAAGTAACAAGTATTGGCTAGGATGTGAAGAAAAGGAAATCCTTGTACACTCCTGGTGGGAATGCAAACTGGTGCAGCTGTGGAAAACAGTACCGAGGTTCCTCAAAAAATTAAAATTGAACTACCTTACAATCCCTTAATTCCACTTCTACCTGTTTATCTGAAGAAAATAAAAACATTAACTTGAAAAGACACATGCACCCTCGTGTTCACTGTAGCATTATTAACAATAGCCAGGACATGGAAACCACCTAAAAGTTCATCAATGGATGAAAAGCTAAGGAAAAGCTATATGTGCTGGAGTATTACTCAACCAAGAAAAAGAACAAAATCTTGCCACTTGCAACAACATGGATAAACCTTGAGGGCGTTATGCTAAGTGAAATAAGTCAGACAGAAAATGATAAATACCGCAAGATCTCACCTAGGTGGACTCTAAAAGTAAACCAAGAAAACCCACATGGATATAAAGATCAGATGGGTGCTGGCCTGAGGTGGAGGATAGGGGGTGGGCAAAATGGGCGAAGGGGGCCAAAAGGTACAAACTTCCAGTGATAAAGTAGGTCCTGGGGATGTCACGCATAGCACGGGGCCCACAGTTACTAATAGTGTACTGCATATTTGAAAGTAGTTCAGAGCATGGACCTCGAAAGTTCTCATCACAAGAAAAAAAAAACCCCTATAACTACACAGTGATGGACGTCAGCTAGACTAACAGTGATCATTTTGCAATATATGCAGATATCAAACCATTACACTGTACCCCTGAAATATTGATATGTCAGTTACAGATCAGTAAAAAAAAAAAAAAAAAAAAAAAAAAAAAAAATGAATCCGTGTAAAGTATCCTGAGACTGAAAAGTTTAAGAACCACTGCTCTAGAAAATGCCCTCAACAGCAGAGCTATTCAAGGCACTACAACCAAGTAACTCCAGCTACACAGAGTATGTTAAGGGTGACCTAGGGGGGCCTGGGTGGCTCAGTCGTTTAAGCGGCCGACTTCGGCTCAGGTCATGATCTTGCGGTTTGTGAGTTCGAGCCCCGCGTCGGGCTCTGTGCTGACAGCTCAGAGCCTGGAGCCTGCTTCGGATTCTGTGTTTCCCTCTCTCTCGGACCCTCCCTCATTCATGCTCTGTCTCTCTCTGTCTCAAAAAGAAATAAACATTAAAAAAAAAAATTAAAAAAAAAAAAGGGTGACCTATTTCCCTGGACAATGAGATCTGAGAGTACAAATTGAGACATTCTTCCGCATTCATTTAAGAAAATAGTACCTTGGACACTATCACGTTAGCCTTTCTCTCGTTAAATTTGGACACCTACTCTCTCCTTCAGGCTGCCCTGGGCTTAGGGAGCCCAGTGCTGAAGTCCCTGAAACACAGGGAAGTGACGAAAAGGCACATGATGCCTGGGTGAGGCCTCGCTGGGCACGGGAGTGTGATTAAGAGACCCCACACTATCCCTCAGTCAGGCAAGCAAGGCGCCCAGAAGACTTCAGGAAAGGACAGAAAGCAATGCAGCTGCACTCCCGGCCTGGAATCCGCTGCCTGCCCGTCCGGTCCTGTCTCTTCGCCGGTGACCCCAAAGTGTTTAGGATCTGACCGTTACAGTCGCCTCTGGCTGTTCCCAAGTCCAGTAAAGGTCAGAGGAAGTGCAGGGCGGCTTCCTAAAAAATCATGCAAGGGGAGGAAACGGATCCCGAGGTCTAAACAACACTGCCCACCTGCCCGGTCTGCGGGGGCCTCGGTCAGGCTGTGCCGCGGGGAAAACACGGCGGGCTGGTTACCGGATCGCTGCTCTCTTTACCGCCCACGCTTGGCTCACGTTGGCCAAGACCCACTCACTCTACTTTTCCACGGGTTTCATAGATCAGCGACTCAGAATTCCAGGGCTGGTTAGAGTGGCTGGGATAATTCACGAAGCCAACACTCCCAGGGGTTTCCTCACTCTAGGAAGTCGTGCACTTTCTGTCCCGTCCTCATAAAGACATTTATGCGAAGCTGGCTGGGCAGAAATGGGGCCAAACTGGGACAGTGGGGTCAGCACTCCTCACGGTGTTTCCGTATCACCGCACCTCCGGCATAACATGGGGTGAGGAACTGGAGCCCCATTTTCTATTTCCCTTTTGCTTAAAATCAAAGCTTATAGACGGGGTTCGCCCCAAGGCAAGGCTAAGATACTAATGACACTGTTGTTGCTTTAGGAAAAACAGCTGATCACTACCTCAAGGCCGGAGATACAACTAAAAGCATTAGCTGAAGAATGAATTTGCCTCGCAAAGAGTTACGCAAAAAGACAGTCACAGACAGACACGGGAAATTTTTATAACACGACAGGACAGAAGAGGCACGCTACTGAAAATCTGAGAAGAAAATCTGATTGTGTGTTTTGTGACTAGAGGCAGATCTTTTCTGCAAACATCAAATGGTCTACTCACAAGGTCCTTTGTAGGGTTTCTAACTCGGAAGAAGTAGACGACCAAGGTGGTGGGTAAGAGCTCCCACACGAAAAGAACCACTCCAAACACCACATATCCGGCATCCCCCAGCTGGTTTTTCAGATCCGCCTGCGGAAAAGAGAGGAAATGGAGTCACCAGACTGAGGGCGGAGGAAAGAAGTCTGATCGGATTCTTCCTAACGTGAACAGAGACTAATTCTAACGCTACAACGTGCGTGCTGAAATCAGGCAAGACTAATGGTCCAGACCTCAGGTGGGGGCTTATTTCAGCCACACAGGAGAGACAGTTATCACCTTCAAGAGAATCAAGGACAGAAACTGCCCGTCTCTGATGTTCTACTACTCCAGCCTCCAAAATCTTCCTCATATCCTAATTAAGTCTCCTGAATTTAAGTTGATTTTCTTTCCTTCAACAATCAAATAATGAGACGTTATGTCACCCCCTCCCCAATTTTTAAGAGCGGCATGTAACTGTGACCCTTTGTCTCATCCCTAGGATAAACACGTGAATTTTTTAAGCGGGGGAGAGGGGCAGAGAGAGAGAGAGGGAGAATCCCCTATGGGCTCCATAACCCCAGGACTGTGACCCAAGCCAAAATCAAGAGTCGGATGCTCAACCAACTGAGCCACCCAGGAGCCCCAACCCATCAATTGCGCAGGCTAGATTGTCTGGAAACAACTGTTCAGAGTCCAGGACGTTTGTCCGGACCAGTGAGACAGCTGAATGGGCCTGGCGCGTGGTCCCTCCCTTCCTGCAGGGCACAGGGCCTGTGAGAAGCACACACGGTCGTGTCTGGGCAACTCTACCAGAGAGGCCAGCATCTCAAACCTAGACAGTGTGCCAAAATCAGGCCATAGCTGGCCAATCACCTCAACTCGATCCGTCTGCCTTCTCCATTACATGGGATTCGAAGTACAGTAACCAGCACTAACCATGCCACTCTCGGAAGGATCCCTCTCGAGCTTTGCTCCAGTCCCATCTCTGCTACATCTCCGCAGTACACTGTCCCTTCTATTCATTCTACACAAATAGCGGGCAGCTTGTGGCCACCTGTTAGATTTGCTCCTAGATTCTCTCAGTTGCAACCCATAAGTCTAGCTACTCGTGAACCACCATCCCCCTAAAAAAAAACAACAGGACTTTCAAGGTCGTGGTATTTTAAATTTGTTATCACCAGAAGCCCTTAACTGAAAGAAAAATTGAAATAATTATTTTGTTAAAACCTAATCTCTGTTGTTTAATGGATATGAAGTTTCAGTTTGGGAAGATGAACAAGTTCTGGAGACAGAAGGTGGTGATGGTTGCCCAACAATGGGAATGTGCTTAATGCCAGTGATCTGTACACTTAAAAATGGTTACAATTGTAAGTTTTATGTATATTTTACTCCATGAGATCCTGTCTTACGAATAAGTCTCTAATTTATTATTGCTTAAAGTTTATATGTATGTGTGTGTGTGTGTGTGTGTGTGTATATTTGAAGTTTATTTATTTTGAGAGAGAGAGCAGGAGTGGGACAGAGAAAGAGGGAGACAGAGAACCCCAAGCAGGCTCCACGCTGTCAGCACAGAGCCCAATGTGGGGCTCAAACCCACAAACCGTGAGATCATGACCTGAGCTGAAACCAAGAGCTGGACGCTTAACCGAACTGAGCCACCCAGGCACACCTCTCTGTCTAGATTTTATCCTAAACCCACTTTGCCCTTAGCTAACACACTGGTTAACTGCACAGGTTAAATTCACCAACAGGAAAAATACATTTTTATGTTTGATTTTCTCAAAACAGGGCGCACCTTCAGCAGTGCTCAACTTTCTACCATCCTGCACGTGTGGTATTGGTTTGGGTGGTGGTGGCTGTTTTAATCTTTTCTAATTATGACACCTTCCATGTGCCTGTCCTGAATTTCCCTTTGTCCTCACGTGTTTATTGTGGTCATTTAGTGCCTTCCTCCAGGGTCTTAATCTGGCCCAGGTACTGAGCACCGCTAGGATTTTTAGAAGTGCATCTGTATATGGTTGAATATTCAGTATTTTTCCAGGAAAAGTTAAGGGCTTTTGCAATTCAATCCAGTAGACTCCTGTCATAAAACAGAAGTTCTGTTTGTCTCTTGTAATGGCCTGTGTGTGTGTTCTCCTCAGTGGACATAAGTCGCTCCCCCAGGCAGGGAGGGAGTCTGAACGTTTGTGTCCCCAGCACCCCGTCCACGGCTGAGGACAAAGCGTCGCTATTTCCCAAATGAGGGGATGACTTACGTTCAGTCTTTCTCATTTGGACAAGAATCCCAAATGATACGTCGCTACCTTTGTTTGTTGCTTTATAATTTATGAGCTTCTAGGATGTATTAAATGAGAAGAATAGCAGATGGAAACAACTGCTAAAAGGAGCTTTTACTAACACCTTAATACCCCAGTCATTTTTGTCTCGAGTTCCTCAAATGTTGTTGTTTACAGGCTCCATTTTTTTTTTTAAGTCATGGTTTTATGTATTTTCTGAAACCTGCATACACTCTGTTTTCCCTTGGCAAATTTCACCCTTTAAGGAAACCATCTCACATTTATATGGAAGCACTTAAAATTTTTTTCAAGTACTGCTTGACAAGAGCCCCAGAAAGGAGAAAGGAGGAAGGAGAAGTGGATGCATGTGTGTGCCTGCATGTCTGTGTGCGCGTGTCTCTGTGTGTGTGTGTGCACATATATACCCTAGTTCTCTCAGAAATGTGAGCTGGAACAAGGCAGGTACTATGATCCCATTTTACAGATGAGGATGCAGATACCACACAGGTTAGCGACCGGCAAGGTCACCCAGCTATTTAGCCGCAGAAGCAAGGAGCTTATACCTCTCTGCCACATGGGATGCTGCGAAGCAAAGAGTCGCCGTTCAGGTGACAGATCGCCGGCACCCACTGACCTGGTCTGATACATTGTACCAGTCGTAATCAAAGGAATGGACGTTCTTGCTCTGAGAAAACGAGAGGATGAACAGGTTGTAGCAGGCCCGGGAGGCGTAGAGGAGGATGACGGTCACTCCGATGGCGGTCACTTGACACACGGAGGAGCCCTGGAAGAGCGGGAGCCGTGAGGGCTGCGCCCGATCCGGGTCCGGGACACCGGCCTCCTCCCGGAACCCGGCCTGTGTTCAGCCTAATGCCTCAGAGGCATGCGCTATGGTGCCCGCGAGCCCCATCAGAGCCTCCACCCTCAGACATTAGACCCAAGCCCAAGCTTCATTGCATCCCACATCCCCCCTAAAAATTTTTAATTAAAAAAAATATTTTTTAATGTATTTTTGAGAGAGAGCGAGAGAGACAGAGCATGAGCAGGGGAGGGGCAGAGAGAGAGGGAGACGCAGAATCCGAAACAGGTTCCACGCTCTGAGCTGTCAGCACAGAGCCTGATGAGAGGCCCGAACCCACAAACGCAAGATCATGGCCTGAGCCAAAGTCGGACGCTTCACCGACTGAGCCACCCAGGTGCCCCTCCCCTCTGCAAATTTCAGATTATCTTCATATAGATGCTTCAAAATCTGGAAGTCAATTTGGAGATGCCTTAAATATGGGCCATTTGCCTAACGCAAAGTCAAGTGGCTTATACTGTTCAATTTCCAAGACGACCCCTGACTTATGAGCCCAGTGCACAGCCTGTGGCCCAGGGAGAGCCCATCTCAGCAGGATGGTAGCTGGGAGAGTGTGATCCCACTGATGGTGGCTCTGGGCAGGGAGCGCTGCCTCAAAGTCCAGAATCTTCTAAGCCTGAAGCACTGGAGTCACAGTGTCACTCTGGACTTGGAATTACATGGAAATTGGTGATTTGTGCCCCAATTTAGGAAGCTATCGATTTACAGTCAATGGGTGCCAGCTAGAAACACACAGTTGACAAACATAACCAAAAAACTGAAATCGATTTTTGAGATTTGCATTTGGAAGTCACTAGTTAACGAGATAGTATTTTATTTTGTCCGTAGTAGGTTATTAGCTTGTTTGCCACAGGGGTGACCTAAATGGTCTTTGGCAGTCTGAAATTTAACCCTTCCTGTAAAAACCACAATTCTGATTTTTGTGGGGTTTTTTTCCGTAAAAAAATTTTTTTTAATGTTTACTTATTTTGAGAGAGAGAGAGACAACCCACAGGTAAAGCATGGAGGGAGAGAACTTGTAAGTGGGAACTATTCTGGTGGGTACAACATATTCTGGTTGTACCGAAGTCTTTTGGGATTTTGCAAGAGGTCAGCCACTCACAGGATGCCTGGTGATGGCTCTGTATTTCTTTTTTTTTTTTTTTAATGTTTATTTATTTTTGAGACAGAGAGAGACAGAGCATGAACAGGGGAGGGTCAGAGAGAGGGAGACACAGAATCTGAAACAGGCTGAGCTGTCAGCACAGAGCCCGACGCGGGGCTCGAACCCACGGACCGTGAGATCATGACCTGAGCCGAAGTCGGCCGCTTAACCGACTGAGCCACCCAGGTGCCCCACGGCTCTGTATTTCTGAAGTCAGAGGCACAGATTTTAATCTACTGGTCACTGCTGAGGACACGACACTGCAGAGACAGAGCTGCCTCACGGTCTGCAGACCGAACATTTACCGCAGCCAGCTGGGCCTCGGGGCACAGAGGCAGCCAAGGGGGTCTGCCGCAGGACACGGTCGCAGAAGGTGAGAAGCAAGGGAGCTACGGAAGTCACTCAACCGTGTTACAAATGAGAAAAGCCAAGGTCCAGAGAGGTCAAGTGACTGGTGTGCTGGGGCCGCTCCCCGGCCTCCACACTTCACTGAGCTTCTCGACAAAGGGAAACTTGGGATCAAGCCGCTCAGGGGCACCTGGGCACCACAGCCCCAGGAGCATATCCACCCCGTCCTTTTTTTTTTTAATATTCATTTTTGAGAGACAGAGACAGAGCGTGAACGGGGGAGGGGCAGATAGAGAGAGACACAGAACCAAAGCAGGCTCCAGGCTCCGAGCCGTCGGCACAGAGCCCGACGTGGGGCTCGAACTCACGAACCGTGAGATCATGACCCGAGCTGAAGTCAGATGGTCTGAGCTTAACGGTCTGAGCCCCCCGGGCGCCCCTGTCCTTTCTAACTCCAGGGAAAGGAAGGAGAAAACAGAGACTCGAGGCTGTGCCATACAGCAGCAAAGCGGGAGAAGGGGCCAGGAGCCTCCCTCTCATAGCATCTGCCTCCATCCCTGACCAACCAGCAGGAGAGAGACGTTGTTCCGAACCCCAGGGGGCGCTGTCCACACTGGGATGTCCACCATCCCCTGACATGCAGGCCGGTCCCGAGGGGAGCGTGAATCGCACCTGACAGACCCCGGGGCCAGCCTGCCGGGTCCCAAGTTGAGCTGAGCATCCACTGAGTGTGCAACCCAGGGCGAGCTACTGGCCTCTGCGCCCTGGCCCCCCGGTCCATGAAGTGGGGAATCATACCTCCCCCCAGGGATTTGTGAGGATTACATTAGCTTCCCCGTGTAGACCGCTTATCTTCTATAAAAGTGCCTGGAGCACAGGGGTCACTGGGTGTGTGTTTCTACGAATATTATCAGCACGGTCAATCCTGCCAAGTCCTTTAAACACTGTATCTATAAGCCAGAGATGACCTCTCTGCCAGTAATTCTGCACTCTTGGTTCCGTTGAGCCAGCTCGAACGGAACCCTCCTTGCGTACAAAGTTCACGAACTACACAGCTCTGTGTTTTGGCCACCACGGCACGGCTAATCATTTCTAGGGCAGGCGTGAAAGGTATTTGTTGAGCTGTCTGTTTGCAACCAGGAAACTATTTTCGGAGTAAGTTTACTGAGGGGATCTTGACCGTCATTCCACCTACCTTAGACTCCAAGTAAATGTTGGCTAAGGACATCTTCGAGATTTTGTAGAGACAGATGGAGAGCGAGACGGCACACAGCACAAAGAGAGTGTCATTAATGGCCACACGCACGGAGACAATGACCTTCCTCTCCCAGTTTCCCGTCTTCACCAACACCGCACAGGTTAAATTCACCAACAGGAAAACGAGGCTGATGAAGAGTGAGGCCAGGTAGAGGGGTAACCTGGAAGGGACCAGTGAGAAGCGTCAGACGCTGCCTGCACGCTGGCTGTACATTCCGGATCCATCCGGAAGGAAACCGCGGTGCTTTCTGGTTGGCTGCCAGAAACAGAACGTACCAGAGTTATCCAACACCTACGAGGGCAGATTTCGGAGGTGGCTGTTCCACGATTCAAGTTACAGATAAAAGGGGCGCCTGGGTGGCTCAGTCGGTTGAGCGGCCGACTTCACTCAGGTCACGATCTCACGGTCCGTGAGTTCGAGCCCCGCGTCAGGCTCTGGGCTGACAGCTCAGAGCCTGGAGCCTGTTTCAGATTCTGTGTCTCCCTCTCTCTCTCTGACCCTCCCCCGTTCACGCTCTGTCTCTGTCTCAAAAATAAATAAACGTTAAAAAAATTTTTTTTAAAAATTACAGATAAAACTACATGTTGTGCCCTCAGGAAGGTGCCCTCGGAGCCACCCTTCCCTGCGTCCGGGAGGCCATGCGGACTGGGTGGGACAGCGCACGTCTGGACTGAAGCCCCCGCTGAGCGCTCACTTCTCACGAGGACACGCTGAGAGTGAAGCGCGTGGGCTCCAGGTCAGAGGAGGGTCTCAGGGGGGCACCCACAAGGCTGCGCTCGGTGACCCTGGGCAAAACCACCCCGTGGGAGCCTTAGCCTCGTCATCTGAACGCAGACTAAATAACACCTGCTTTGCAGGGTGTTGCTGAGGACTAAGTGTGTGTGTATACAAGGCTGTACCCCCCAAAAAAGTCACGGACGGAGGGGGCAGTCTGGGTGGTGCTCACATTGACCCGGAAACACTCACTACTGAGGCAGTATTCTGCGGCGATGCAAATCTGCCCAAGCATCTTGCCCGAGGCTGAATGGACGCAAAATGTCTAGGTCGCTGCCAGTTTTATCTTGTAGTTTCCCAGATCTCCTCATGTCCTGGGTGACTGGTGCAAGGTCTACAGAAAGACTTCTCGGATTTACTAGAACCAAAATCAGCAGCCTCCCGCTTATCTTCAAGACTGCCCATACCCTTCGCTTCCTTCGGCAGATATGCAAACAAGGAACAGACCTGCTTGGCTCAAAACCAGACTGGTCTAACTGGACTACATTTGGAAATCCAAAAGATGGAAACCGTCGGCTCGAAGTGGTCTGGAGGCTACAGAATGACACCGGTGTCTTCAAAAGCTGTTACAGACCGGGACCCAGAATCCCGGGTCGTAGTCCCAGCTCCAGACCTCATGGCACTGACGGGACCCACGGAGGGAGGGGCAGAGGGAGAAAGAGAGTGTAAGTAAAGGGTGAGGAAGCCAGACATAACTCAACACTGACCGTGTGGCACCCAGGGCAGCTGGTATGGGGTGCCTCCCTGCCACACGTTTCCACCTTGGGTTTGCAACCAAGCCTCCGCCACACCCTCCCTCCTTTCCATCACACTGCCCTGCCCTCACCTGCCTGGCGTGACCCAGAGAAGAAGGGTGTGGGCGACACATGGAGCTGAGACGTCAGGCGAGTCTCTGGGCCACTCTGGGCTGCGTGTCCTTATCCGCGAAACAGAGATGAGGATTCCTATTCTGCCTCAAAGAGCTGCTGTGGGAATCCAGCGGGTCCTGCGCCTTCTGGTTTCTCCTCTGTCCTCACGCCACGGAGCCTCAAGGTCTCACCCCAGCCTCTCCTATTGCCCACAAAGTCTTTACCTCTTCCTGTCATTCCTTCCTCCGCAGGTCCTCCCCTGCTGACCCCACGTTCTCCCGGGCCCCCATGACCCACGCGGCAAACCCAAAGGTGTCAACTCTTGGCCGCCATCTTGCCCCACCTTCCTGGTGCTCCCTTGTCCATCACTCCACAGCCCTCACCTGCCTCACGTTCCCCTGTCTGAGCCTGCCCCTTGGATAGCCCCTGGTCCCTCTTCCTCCCCTTCCTCCCCCAAAGTGATGACATCCTTGGCTCTCTCCTCTACCCCCCGTTCCCTAGGAAATACGTTCACTCTTACAGCTTCTGTACGACCAGGTTCATAAAGATCTTGTCCTGAGCCACTGCCGCCGTCCTACGACCAGACCCACATTCCAAACAGCTGCCACCCTGTCGCCTCAGACCGTGTCCAAGCCTAATTCCCGACGGTCCTCCTCCAGCACTTCTCTCTTTTCCTGTTTCTATGAAAGGCACCGTCATTTTTTTTGCAGACTCCTGAACTATAAAGATCTTCCTTGATTACAACCCCGGTTTACTCAGCTGTCAAGGTCAACAGATTCTTTATTCCTGCTCCCCGGTGTGCCCCCCTCCCCGTCCTCACCAACCACATGGTCCCATGCCTTCTGTCTAGAACCAACGTGCTAGTGTCCAGATTGACCCTCACCCTAAACCCCACCCTAAACCCTCTACTCCGCCACACTCCCAATCAGTCTACGGAGCCAGGTCAATCGGTGGGTGCCCCACATGCTAATTAAGCCAGTCTGTGTGTTGTCGTGAAGCCCACAGATGTCCCCATCTCCCCCTGTCTTTACCCAAGCTGATCTTTCTGCCTAAAACCTTCCTGCCCCATAATTTCTATCCCGACCTGCTCTGAGTGCTTCTAAGACCACCTGCCGAACAGAAGCCTGTTATTGTCTTTTTTCTTTTTTTAATGTTTATTTATTTTTGAGATGGGGGGTGGGGAGAGGCAGAGAGAGAGAGAGAGTGAGAGCGAGCATATGAAGCAGGCTCTGTGCTGAGAGAACAGAGCCCCATGCAGGGCTCGAACCCACAAACTGTGAGATCATGACTTGGGCCGAAGTCCGATGCTTAACCGACTGAGCCACCCAGATGCACCGAAGCCTGTTTTTGTCTTCAATAAGCTGTGTTGTGAGACGTGAAACAATATGGAAAAAGTACTTTTACTCCAACATTAAGGTAAAAGTCAGCTAAATCGTCAATGTGGTAAAACAACTCCGTCCTGGGAAATGTATATGAAAACCTATGATGGAAAACATCACTGTGTTTCCTCAGGGCTGGACGGGGGTTATGTGGGGAGGAGAGTGGGGGAGCTCAGTAGATTTGGTTTCTTTCTTTCCACAGGTCCACATTCCAAACTTTCAATCTTTTTCTATTTTATCATTTTTACAAAAAAAAAAAAAAAAAAAAAAAAACCCTTACAAAACTTCACTTTTCCTCCTGGGTCTGCAGCTCTGCAGAAAAGAGATTTAGATGGTGGGCAGGGGTGCAGAACAGATCCTAGGGCAAATGTGTGTTTCCATGGCAACAGCGTTGTACACTCTCCCCCAGAATTACTGCCTTTCAATTCAAACCATAGGGTCAGGATAAACAGCCTATGATGAGAAAAAAAGGCCAAAGGAGAAGAAAATCAGTGGGGCCCTGCATCTGGGAAGACGACTTTGCTCATGAGCCCAGAGGGATCAGCTTCTGGCTAGTCCCCAAGCGCAGAGACGGTGGGCCTTTGAGGTGGCTCCTAGAGTCCTGCCCACGCGGGCCTGGGGACAGAAGTGCCAGCTAATGCAACACGACAGAACTTTGCTACTTGGCTACCTCCTTCGGGGAGGGGATGGCGCTAACGGATTAGAAAGCGTCGTTTCCATTTCTCTTCTTAGATCTTAGATTCCTTACAGAACCGGAAAAGCAAAGCCTGGCTCATTACATTTTTACTTACCAACAACAACAAAAGAATCAAAGATGGAGGGAAAACAGTTTAAAAGGCTTAAAGTCAAAGCGTTCTCGAGCACGCAGCCCCGTAGGTTCGAGCCCTGCATCGGGCTCTGCACTGACAGTGCTTGCTTGGGATTCTCTCTCGCTCTCTTCCTCTCTCTGCCCCTCCCTCCCTCCCTTCCTCTCTCAAAGTAAATAAATAAGCTTAAAAAACAACAACAACATCGAACTGCTATGGGAGTAGCTTGGGGTGAGGAGTTGCAACTAGTTCTAGACTAAGGGCTACTGTTTCATTTCAAATGAGTCATGATTCAATTAGAAAAGCCAGTCTATTTACAAGCCCATGTATCAAAGCATCTCAAGGGATAAATCATGGCCTGAAATGTCTGCAGGGGCATCTGGCTTAAGGAAATGGGGAATCAAGCAGAGGAGATAGAAGAGATAAACACGAATAACTCTGAGGATTTATTATCAGACCGGAGTTAACAGGCTTCTCCCGCTGAAACCTTACCCCTCCTGGCTTCTTATGCCTTCTCCAGCCCAAGCATCGCATCCAGCCGGGTTTCTCCTGGTCTCCTCCCTTCATTTCTGCAAATCCCCTCCCACTAGAAACAGCCTATCCTACTGGCTGCACTTTGGTTCCAGAATCAAGTACAGTCCCCACACACTCATCTTCTCACCGAAAGGAATCCCATCCCCCAAGTGCTCAGGCTGCAAACTTTCTGACCAGTGCTTTGGGATTTCACTTCGAGAAGACACCTTACTACCCCAGGCTCAACCAACTGCTTCCAAGACAAGACCAGCTCCGTGATCCAATCAGAACATTCTTCCTCCACCCCAATCTTCACCCATTCTTGGCTCCCCAGTCCCCAAAGCTGATCTACATTTCCAGAGTCAAGAGGATGGAGGCAGAGATTATGGGTGCGGAGGAAAGGCCAGGTACCTTGCTTCCGGAGAAGTTAACTTGGGAACTGCTCCTTTAAATGGTTCTCCTTATTATAATAACATTATATTATATTATATTATATTATATTATATTATATTATATTATATTATATTATATATTATATCATATTATATATCACATTTACTATTAAACATTTATTATTATTATTATTATATTATAATAATAACATTATTTCATGGTGGACCCTAAAATCCCAGTTGAGTAGTCTGGTAGAAACATGCACAAAGTAGTGAACAAAGACATCAAGATGAGGTGAAAAAAAAAGAAACGTGGTCAAGACTTGTCTCTTGATCTGAGTACTGTCATATCACTTCCTCAATTTCAGTTTTCTTGGATATAAAACGGGAGATCAAAATACGCACTTCCGTGACCGTAAAAGTTCTCATCACAAGAAACAACAATTTTTGTAACCATGGATGGTAATGCAGGTTAACTAGACTTACTGAGGCGATCATTTTGCAATACACATATACCAATATCAAATCATTCTGTGGTACACCTGAAACTAACACAACATTGTATGTCAATTACATATGAATAAAAGTACATCTTTGGAATTTTAAACAGAAAGCATTTATACATTTCAAATTATATATTTACGTAAAACATAATAGGCACACGTTTTTACACACTTCTCAAGGAACAAAGGAAATACATTCTCATTTTGATTCAAGGAGGTAACTGGCCAAAGTTGCCTTTTCAGAAACGTCCGCCCATGGCAGTGGGGCCCTCCCGGGCAAGGACATCAGAACACAGTATGCTGGCCTCACCCCTTCCGAATGCCTGGTCTCCCTTTCCCCCTGACCAAGTCTCACATTCTTTAAGCCACTGGTTCTTTGCCGTTGGGGTGGAGGGTGTTGGGGTCACAGACCTCTCTGAAAATTTTGGGAAACCCATGAGCCCTCTCCACAGAAAAACATGCCTATCGACCTCTTCACATAAACGTGGCATGTGATTTAAGGCATTTCCTTCCAGATTATGAGCCTCTCCTCTCAGCTCAGCACAGACTGACTTCTTCCACAAAATTCCCGTGACTCTCACAGTGCACAGAGCCCGAGGCAGAGACTGCTCCTGCTCCTGAACAACCACCGCTTTGCCTGATTCTGTGAGTTTTTGTGTTGGTTAAGGACCTCTTTACTGAGTGTTTGGTTCTCAAGGACGAGGACTACATTTCTGCCTCAGGGTGCCTCGCCGAGTACTAAGTAGTCAAAAATGTATTTGCTGGACGCGGATGGAAATTCCCCCGGGGTACTTACCGGTATTTGAGTAATTCTGGAGAATATTTTGACTTGGCTTTGAAAATCACCTGCAAGACAGAACAACATGGCAGGTTGGGGATGCGATACGTTGACACCAACAAACCAACATCCTCGCTTTAACGCCCCTTTCCCTTTATACCCAGGTGCCAGGGCACAGCTTCTGAAATGGACAGATCTGCTTTGTGAGAATGTTTGTTAAGCTAAAGATTTTTTAAGCCACCCATACAATTTTCAAGACCAAGGTATTTAAAAATGGTGAAAATGGGGGTGAGGGGACACCTGGGTGGCTCAGTCAGTTAAGCATCTGACTTTTTGTTTTGATTCAGGTCATGATCTCATAGTTGGTGAGTTCAAGCCCTGCAACGGGCTCCATGCTGACAGTATGGAGCCTGCTGGGGGTTCTCTCTGTGCCCCCAACCTTGTCCTCTCTCTCTCTCTCTCAAAAGTAAATAAAACTTAAAAAAAAATTTTTTTTAATGATGAAAATGGTAAAAAGGGGAGAAAATGTAAAGGTATTACTGGTCTACCAGTGCCAGGTGTTTCTCTTATGATAAGATTCATATTTGAAGGGCGCCTGGGTGGCTCAGTTGGTTGAGCAGCCGACTTCGGCTCAGGTCATGATCTCACAGCTGGTGAGTTCGAGCCCCACATCAAGCTCTGTGCCTGGAGCCTGCTTCGGATTCTGTGCCTCCCTCTCTCTCTGCCCCAACCCACTCGCATTCTCTCTCTCTCTCTAAAAAATAAACATTAAAAAAATTTAATAAAGATTCATATTTGAGCCCATACTCCCACCGGAGATAAACAGCCTACCCTTACCCTTTATTAGAATTTTCACTGGCACCAAATTCATGCTGTTTGAACATAAGCATCCACGCACCCAGGCCTCACACTTTGCAGCCCACTTTGTCAATGTCCCTGGTCTCTAGAAGCATCAAACAACCATTATCTATAGGAGAAAGGTCACGTGTTGGGAATTCGCCACAACTTTTGCGTCCTGCACAATTGCTAATGCGTCCATGCAGGGTGCAGCGGCCGGCCTGGCAGAGACTCTGAGAGGCGATGAGCAGAGAAAGCAGGCGGCAGCTCCCTTCAGCCCAGCCGCGACACGGCCACGACACGTAGTGCGCATGCGCGCAGGGGCTTCGGGGACAGGCTCGGGCGGGTCCCGAGGACCCCGCGGGGCTAGGACACTGCAGCACACGAGCTCATGCCCTGGCTCTCCTGGACCCCTGGCGTTTGCAGGGCGGGGGTGACTCTGGGAGAAGGGAGGGTATGGGAGAGTAGACAAGGGGCGACCCTTCTCCAGGGATGACCTTGCCGTGGATGGGGAGTATGGGAAGCCCCGCTACGGAGCGAGTCCCTCTGCACCGAGCTCCCAAACACGCTCTCCAGCTTCGCAGCTCTCTTCGTACTTGGGACTTCTCGTGGATTTGGCTCAGCTCCTGAAAATATCTAAGGGGCAGATACGTTGCCAGAGCTGGAAAGAGTGAAGGAGGGGCAAAGGGAGAACGGGGTGGGCATGGTTGGGGGGGGGGTGCGGGGGCAGCTCTGGGATCTGAGAGGTCACACAGGTTAAATATTGGCGCCCCCCCCCCGCCCCGAACCCCCGGGTCTGAGGAAGACGCAGTGAGAAATCCGTTTGCAAGAGGGATATCTGAAAGTAATCCCAGGAAATTCCTCGGTGGATCCCAAGTGCCTGGCCAAGTCTGCGGATGCAGATGTCACAACGGAGCCTCCGTGATGGCTCTAAGGGCCAGTTCCCAGAACACGTATGCAATTTCCCTCTGGGAGCCTTCTAAAAGGCCTTCTTCTGAGGACCTTCAGCAGTTAATCCCCTCTCTCCACCACTATGGAAAACAGTACAGAAATCCTCCAAAACATTAAAAAAAGTATCATACAACCCACGAATTCCACTACTGAGTATTTACCCAAAGAAAACAAAAATACTACTCTGAAAAGATAACACGCACCCCTATGCTTACTGGAGGATTATTTCCAATAGCCAAGATACAGAAGCAACCTAAATGCCCACTGACAGATGAACGGATGAAGAAGAAGTGGTACGCATACGCGATGGAACATTTCTTGACCACAGAAAAGCATAAAATCTTGCCAGTTGCGACAACATGGATGGACCCATAGGGTATTATGCTAAGTGAAATAGGTCAGAGAAAAGAGAAAGACCAACACCGTGTGATTTCATACAGACGTGGAATCTGAAAGAGCAAAACAACAGACAAGCAGACTCTTACATGCAGAGAACTGGGGTGGGGGGGGATGGGCAAAATAGGTGAAGGGGATATTCAGAAGTATAAGCTCCCAGTTATAAACTTAGTAAGTTACAGAGATGAAAAGTACAGCATAGGGAAGACAGTAAATAAGGTAATAGCGTGGTATGGGGATGGTCACTATGCTCACCATGGGGAGCCCGGAGTAATGTACAGACTTGTCGAACCACTATGTTGTACTCCGGAAAACTAACGTAACATTGTGTGTCAACTATATTTCAATTAAAAGAAAAAAAAAATCACCCAGGGAACTTGTTAAAGATGCAAATCCCACAGCCCCACACTTAGAGGTGCCAACCTGGTGGGTCTGGGGAGGGGCCCAGGAATCTGCATTTTAATACATTCCCGACCCCAGGTGATTCTAATTCAGCTAGTCCAAGGACCACCTCATGAGAAAAAGCGCTACTCTTGAATAGCTCGGCAATCATTAATTTAAAACACACTGGAAGTGGCCACCACGATAATCACACGACACTGAGAGGTATGATGCAAAGAACAAAGATCAGGGGATACTCAGGGTCCGTGGACAGCCCCCCAGACATATATACTCCTGCCCTCCCTCAAGTCTCCAATAACAGGCTGCCAACGGGGACCCTCAGGCACAGACTCTGTATCTGGGGGAGGAGGGACCACACCTATTCCCACAGGCTTTACAATCAGCAGAACTACCAACCCTCCTTTTATTTATTTATTTATTTTTTTAATTTTTTTTTTTTCAACGTTTATTTATTTTTTTTGGGACAGAGAGAGACAGAGCATGAACGGGGGAGGGGCAGAGAGAGAGGGAGACACAGAATCGGAAACAGGCTCCAGGCTCTGAGCCATCAGCCCAGAGCCCGACGCGGGGCTCGAACTCCCGGACCGCGAGATCGTGACCTGGCTGAAGTCGGATGCTTAACCGACTGCGCCACCCAGGCGCCCCTCAACCCTCCTTTTAAAACGCATTTTCAGGGGCGCCTGGGTGGCTCAGTCGGTTAAGCGTCTGACTTCGGCTCAGGTCATGATCTCATGGCTTGTGAGTTCGAGCCCCGCATCGGGCTTTGTGCTGACAGCTCAAAGCCTGGAGCCTGCTTCGGATTCTCTGTCTCCCTCTCTCTCTGCCTGTCCCCTGCGCATGCTCTCTCTCTCAAAAATAAACATCTAAAAATATAATAATAATAAAAATTAAGAATTCATAGATATCAAAGTGTGGAAAAAACCACAGTATTTTTTTTATGAAGTTTATTTACTTATTTTGAGAGAGAGAGAGAGAACGAGCAGGGGAGAGGCAGAGAGAGAAGGAGAGAGAGAATCTCAAGTAGGCTCTCCACTGTCAGAGCAGAGGCTGATGCCAGGCTCAAACTCACAAACTTGGACCCTGAACCAACTGAGCCACCCAGGTGTCCCGAAACTACAATATTTTGAAAAAGTGCCTGACCTTGTCAAGTCAATGTGCAAATATTTTTAACGTTGTGCCGCACTGAGTGGGGCTTGGTCAGCGGCAGGTAACTTCGGCCTGAGTGACTCAGTTTACTCGTACACACCAGGCCTATCCCGGTGCTCCCGGGCATGGCCCAAGGGCACTCCATGGGATAGCGTCCCCCGGACGGGGCACGACTAGGTGGTCGCATCCTGTGGACTCGGCTCTGTGCCAAGTGCCTTCAACAGGCCTACAGCTGGAGGGGAGACACCCAGAGGAGACAAGATGGGACGCAGACCAGAAAGAGGCTCTGGCCTCAGCGGGTCTGAGCGCAGGGAGCCGACACGCAAGCCATGGGCTCCAGCGGTGGGCACCTCGGCCTCCTCTTGTCTCGCCCGGAGTACTGCCCCCTCTGGCCCTGCAGCAGCTCCTGGTGGCTCAGAGACAACAGGAGGGAGTCTGGGTGGATCAGGGTCAACTCAGGCGAACAGGGCTCCCTGCTGCTCCCGCCACCAGCCAGCGCTGGGTCTTCAGGCTGGATGCGCGGAAGGAGTCCCCACCTCCCCACCTGCCCACCTTCTTTACAAACCAAACAGACGTTTCTCAACTTCCCACAGCCCCCTGCCTCTGTAGCTCGCCTGCATACGTTCGTAGACTGCACAGAGTCAGGTGCGGGGGGACTGCCTCCGAGGCCAGCCTGGACCCCAGAACACCCCTCTCGGAGCGTGGTGAAGGGCGGCGTGCCCAGCCGCGACCATCAAAAACTCGGTCCAGGATGCAAGCCTCATAAGCAATCACATGCTTTGCTCCAACAGTTCCGCTTCTAAGAAATTTCCTCGGAGGCACAGCTTCTCAAGGTGTTCCCACAGAACTGAGAATTCATCAGTGTTAGGGAAATAAATGTCATGGGATCAAACACATTTAGGAACTGCTAGGCTAAACAGTTTTTCCCTGCAGGAACTTCCCAGAGTCTGGAAAAGACTCCGATCTGCTGTAAATCTTTGAGCAAAACATACGGTAGGCACCAGTTTTCCAAACTTACTTGGCCACGTAAGGTCTTCTGAATGAGTGTTCCAGGGAAAAGAGTTCGGGAAAAGAGTTCGGCACTAAGCATGGACTGTTCACTGCGGCCTTAGTAAGAGTAATGATGGCAATAATAATAGTCGCAACAAACAAGAAGGAAGGATAACTTTTAAATGATACTCAGACTTTTCCCCCTTAAACACAGACAGCAGCCAAGGAGTGCGCTGAGCATGGGGGGCCCGTGGGTGAGGGGTTCCACCCTGAGGGACCAGGGGGTCCACCCTGAGGGACCACGGAATGACTTGTGCAATAAAAGAGGGGGAAACCCCACAAAACTCAAACTCCCGCCTTGCCCGGAGGGACAAGGTCCTCACCAGGGAAAGGCACAATCTGATCGTAAATCATCTGATCCTCTCTAAACTCAAAGCCAAGGTGATAACCACATCAAAATACAAGGCTTGTCCATGATTTGTAAAAACTCGACCCGCTGCTGACAATTTGTGATGAGTGTATGCCTCGAATGCAATTGAATCTAGTCGAGCCGTGCTGAGAACATCTTCCTTTATCCTTCAAGTTAATCCTCCAAAAGTCAAGTTCCTTAAAGCTGTATTTAAATTCCTGCCATTTTAAAGCGCAATATACACATTCCGTTATTATATACTCCCCCCACACAAGTACACACACATACAAACACGCATGTGCATATAAATACACGTACGTGTATATTTTTTACAGCACAGTTTTTGCCTCCATTAATGAAAAGTGCATAAATGTCTGGACCAAATTTCCAGCAAAATAAATCCAAACTCTTCCACTCACCCCTAATCCAATCTGGGCTCCAAGAGACGTCATTAAAGGTTGGTTAGTGCCCAGAAGTGGAGCTAAGCATTCTGGGTAATCCCTGCTCTCTGGCCCGCCAGGGATCCCTTATCAGGCTGCCCATCTCCTCCAGTCCACTGCTAGCTCCCGCTGACCTCGGCAGGAACTCGGTCGGGAGAGGAGACAGCTCCTGAAGGGCAGGCACACAAAGATTAATCATCCTTGCCTGTTTTACGGTGCTCCTGACGGCAGAGGCCCTGCCTGCTCAGTACAAAACCAGACCCATAAAATCAGAGAGGAGGAAGTCAGGGACTGTGTGAATAGCTAAGGAAAATCTGAGACCAGACAAAAATCCGTGTCATTCCCACTTTCAGATCGACGGCGTTCACATCAGGTCACCTGACATGGCGCACGGAATCTGGACTCAAGGACTGTAAGATAGAGAAAAGTTGGTCCCTGACCTCCAGAAACTCACAACCAGACACAGACATGCCAGTGATGTGAGGAGGGCAGAGGTGTGGAGAGGCATGAGTGATTTGAGGGGGTGTGAACAGGTGTAGGGAAGTATAGGGAGGTGTGAGGGGGTATGAGGGGTGTAAGGAGGTATGAGGGGGTGCGAGGGGGTGTAAGTGGCTATGAGGAGGCAGGATGTGGCACGAGGAGGCAGGAGCAGACCTGAGATGACGTGAGGAGAGGAGGACGGCCGAGGGGGGCACCTTACGGCTCCGGGACGGCAGTGGCACAGCAGCAGGGCTGGGAAGCAGCAGCCCGTGGGCAGGAAGGCACGTGTGTCCCCGGGTGGGACATCACAGAAGGTGTTCAGTGGGGGAAATGGACATGGGAGCGGTGCTTTCAGGGGGCGGGGGGGGGGGGTGCAGCAGGGGGACGAGAAGCAAAGGGCCCACCGGGGGCTTGAGAGGGGAGGTGAAAGTGAAGGCAAATCCAAGGCAGAAGGCAGGTAATTGGTGACCCAGGTCTGGGCATCTGGGGAGACACAGGGAGCTTCAGGCTACAGGGGTCTCCTTGGGAGTGGTAACGGTGTTGTAAATCTCACAGGGTGGTGGCCGTGTGGAGCGGTTTGTGTCACCACCCAAGTGCAGGAGCAGGAAGGAAGCGAGCAGCAGGCCAAGACAGGGGCCTGGGGAGGGGACAGGCCACGGGAGAGGGGCCTGGGGAGGGGACAGGCCCCAGGGAGAGGGGCCTGGAGACAGGAGGTGTGAGAGAGAGGCTAGATGATGGGGGGTGGTGGAGGGCACCCTCAGAGGGAGGCCCATGGCAGGGAAACTGAGACAGGAAGGAGGGGCCGCAGGGTGTCACAGGGACAGCAGGGGGTGGTGGCCCCGGGGGACTGTGAGGTCTGGCTGGAGCTCTGATGAAGGGAGAGCCCCAGCTGCCTCCTGGGGAATGAGAAGGGTGAACGAAGGGGTCAGGTCTCCTCTCCCGACATCCCTTTGGTGTCTACACAGTCGGTGAAAACACCAGGGTTTTCAGGGGGCCCCCATGGCGGTGAGGGCTGGGAGGACAGGGTAGGGCAGGAGCACACAGCTGCTGCCCTGGAAGGTGGCTGCTCCATCACAGAAATACAGTGTTTCCCATCGCAGACGCCCCACGGGCTCAGCATCATTCTCACCACTGTAGAAAGTCCTGCCCAGAACGGGTGCCCACGGGAGGAAAACTAGCGGACTTTCCCAAGATGTCATCTGGGGTTGCAGAAGTCACTGCGCAAACCTGCCTCCTCAGATTCTGATTTAAGACCCAGTTCCAGGTAGACATGGGGTGAAGCTGGAAGCTGTCCCCCAGTTGGCCCCTGTGGCTGGGGCAGAATGTGACCCCCCCCCCCCACTGTGGGCCCTCCAAGGTCCCCTTGGTAACCCCAGGCCCTTTGCATCACCTTTCAGATGACGCAGGAGGGCTATAGATGACGTACTTGCTTGGACAGAAGCAGAAAGGCTCGAGAGCGGCTGCTGACCTCTGCCTCCTTCCCCTGGTAAATTACAGTCCCTGACCCCCTCACCCACCCCGCTCGACCTTTTGAACTCCTGCCTATTTTTCCTCCTACTGACTCAAGTTGGCATTTGCTGCCTTACAATCATTTTTCCTAATGTCACGTTGGCTGCTTCTGGCAGAAACTCCCCACGCTACTCTTTGCGTGTAGGACGGTCTCCCTTGTGCATTCAGCGAAACTAAACAAAAGCTCTCTGGCCCCAGAGGAACTGTCTGCGACGACCGACTGAACTTCCAAACGTGCACTTGATTCAGAGTCGCATGCAGACATCCCACCTGATGAACCCCCACCAAACACGACCCGTGTCTCCGGGGCTCCATATCCCCGGAAGCTCTGCCGCTTGGAAATGAACACGCAGGGCGGACACCCCCCAACTTTCCCACCCATAACAGTCTCCAGACCCCACCGCCCCAGCTGCACCCCGGATCCTCAGTGCCGTGGTCCCTGGGAGAGTCTCGCAGGAACGGAGTGGGGCTGACGCTGTGTGCACCACGCAGGCTGAGGTCGGAAGAAACCAGGAGGTCTCTCTCGCTCACACACGCACTATTTTTAAATGTATGTAGGCACGTTCGTTTGGAAACTTCGCAAACTTACGGCTGTTCAAGCTTCATCATAGAATATGTCACGTATACCCAAAGAAGTAACACAGCCAATACTCATGTACCCACCACGCAGGTCAGGCCACCTGTTATGACCTGCAAGGTTTGCTCCGGGTCTGTTTTATTTTTAATAAATCAAAAAGATAAACACGAGGCTCCCAGCATCTCTCCCCCACTCTGACCCCTCCCTCCTCTGCACAGATCATTGCTTTCTGAATCTAGCATTACTATACCCAGGAGAGCTTATACTCTTACTATGTACGTAGGTATTCCCAAATAACACATGGCATATAAATAAATACGTATGTGTCCACAAAATAACACGTATCACATATAACAAATACATGGTACCTTCTTGCCTGGTTTTTCACTTCATCTGAACATGTTACCACCTTCCCTACCTTTGTGCAACTTCTTTGTTCACCCGCTGTGATGTGTTTGCAACATTCGAAGGCTGAAACACACACGCTGCTTCATGCATTCTCACTAAGGCCCGGTATCCCACTGTCCACAGGCCACAGCTGTGTGTCTGTCTCTGGCAGAGACATGTAAAGCTGGTGAAGAGTGTGGACTCGCGCTGGCTCCCCTGGACTTGAATCATGACTCCACTAATTATCAGCTGGGTGACTTTGGAAAAGTTACCTAACCTCTCTGTGCCGCATGTACCGCATCTGTAAAATGAAATTAGTAACAGTGCCCACCTCATAGGTTTCTGTGACGATTAGGTGGATTAACACACACACACACACACACACAGCACTTAGACAACCGTGGCCACCTTGCAGGCACTCTGTGTGTTTGCTGCTGTTACTATTGTTAGTCCTTGTATTATCTTCTCAAGCCACGATTCTAAATGCACAACTTCTAAACTGTGACCACGGAGGCTTTCTTGACCATAAAAGGAACTTTCACGCTCGCAAAGATTAGGAACCATGACACATTCGCTCTTTGCTCTTATTAAGGTCCCTCTGTGGTGCCCACTTCCTGACATATTGGGGAAATTATGCAAACCCGGGGGCCTGTTCTCCCCAGGTGACAGTCATTAGTCAGCTGCCTCAGTGTTTCCCCATGCTGAGCACCCTCATTCACCAGAGCAGGGTGACATGACAAAGTCCCTGAGACCCAAATGTGGGATTTCTCTCTTTCTGTGGCAATCCTGGAGATGAGCAAAAGACAGCTCTAGGGAGATCGGCTGTTCAGGTCAGCTCTCTGTGAAAACAAGGGCAAGCACGGTGTCTCTATCTTTGCAGAGACTGTCCGTGTCTTTATTTTATTTTTTTTAATTTTTAATTTTTTTAACGTTTATTTATTTTTGAGAGAGAGAGAGAGAGAGACCGACCCAGCGCGAGCGGGGGAGGGGCAGAGAGAGGGAGACACAGAATCCGAAACAGGCTCCAGGCTCTGAGCTGTCAGCACAGAGCCCGATGCGGGGCTTGAACTCAAGAACCACGAAATCACAACTGAGCCGAAGTCGGACGCTTAACTGACTGGGCCACCCAGGCGTCCCGCTGTCTGTGTCTTTAAAGCCACAGAACCCCATGAAAGAAAAAGGTGTATGCCGTTCGTGCCTTGTAATTCTGGGGTGCGGTAGCCTGGAGGCAAGGTGTGCTCCGTCTGGGTCCTGGGCTGGCCAGGTTGTGAGGGACCCGCAGGGAGGTGACGGGGGGCCAGGGTCAGGTCTCCACCTCCCCAGCACCTGCTTTTGAACTTGGCAAGCTCACGGCCCCAGGAGTGAGTCCTGCTCAGCCTCACGCTGACCTGAGGAACACGGGAGCCCCCAGCACCAGGCAAGCTTCTTTCCTGCGTGATCTCAGGACCGACAGTGATGCTGCCTCCCCGTCTGTAAAGCCCAGAACTCCCTACAAGCACCGACAGCCGTCTCCAGCCTGAGAGTCTGCCGTCCTGTCCTGTCCAGCGGACCCAGAGCCCAAGATGCCTTTCCGGGCACCTGCGCGTGCATGCACGTGCGTGTCTGTGTCACCCCCGCAGCCCGACTAGGAGCTCTGTGCAGCAGGAGCCGGGCCTCACACCTAACCTGCCCCCGACACTCGGCCCTCCTCTGAACGGCAGGGGGAAACGCCTCACCATCTCTACCTGCCTCCTCCCTTCCTCTCCTGTTGGCACTTCCCACTGGTCAGGCCAAGTCTGCTCTGTCTCTACCCCTCCCTGTCCTTCGTCAACACAACCTCGCTCCATCTGACAGTGCCCACACCGGCCAGGCCGCTCCAGAAGGCTCCGGGGCCCACGCTGATTAAGGTAGGCTGGCAGGCAGCCCAGGAGGGGCAGTCGTGCCCGGGAGCGTGCACCTCTGTCCGGAGGCCCTCGCCTAACGACGCACCGAACCCTGGCCCTCAGTTTTAGCGCTTTTCCTTGTCGTCTGTCACCGGAGTATCTGGATTCAGGGGCGCGGCTGGCCAGATGGCCATGAACCTGCTTCGCTCAGCCCCGAGGACCTCTCTTTACCTTCCGTGTCTATCAGTGAGACAAAGTCCCAATATCCACGAAGGTGCCTTCTACCTTTAAAACTCTAGGACTTGGCGCCTGGGTGGCTCAGTCAGTTAAGCCACCGACTTTGGCTCAGGTCACGATCTCACGGTTCGTGGGTTCGAGCCCCACGTCGGGCTCTGTGCTGACAGCTTAGAGCCTACAGCCTGCTTTGGATTCTGTGTCTCCCTCCCTCTCTGCCCCTCCCCGTCCTCTCTAAAATAAGTAAAACGTTAAAAAAAAAAAAAAGAAACGAAACTCTGGAACATGAAGTGCCTTTCTGGAGGGCAGCCTGCGTCCTCCACCCCGGGAAGCCCACTGTGAGTGCTGTGGCCTTGCCTCCAGGTGCACATGTGCCCCACCTGCAGGGGAGGAAGGAGGTGGGTCCCACAGCCCCCAGCAGCAGAGACCCACCCTGGCCTGCCAAGGCCGCTGGGCAGAGGCCACAGGGAGAGGCGGCCTCCCTCCCTGTGGGACAGGCGGGGACTGACAATGCGGATCGGCCTCCCTGGCAGGATTCTCTCTCTTCAGCCTCATGTACGGGAATGACCTTGGCCACACAAGGCGCCATTATCATTACTAGGTTTCTGAACCACTCCTCTGGCAACAGAGGCCATTCCCGATTTGCCAGTCAAGGCCCTGCCTGTAATTGTCCCGGATGTGCTGAAATAAGTGACACCTTAGCAGCACGGAGGCCACTCTGTCCAGCACGGGAAGCTCAGCCGGGGGTTACCGGCCGGCCGGGCCCAAAGGCTCCAAGAAGGCAGGTCCCCGCGCCCCTCCAGCGCACCACGTCTCGCTACGCCACGGATCCTTGCAGGAAGGTACACAGAGCTACAAAATAGGTTAGCGGTGAAAATGCCTCGGGGGTTCCCCCCACAGAACAACCTTCTGCCTCAGAAATGAGGAGGATCCTGACATTTCCTGGGAACTCTGGCCCTTGCTGGGGGCAGTGTGGTACCTGCTACTGACTGCCAACTTGCGTTCCCCCAAATTCACGTGCTGAAGTCCTGCCCCTCAATTTGATGGTGTCAGCAGGGTCCTCCTTCAGTGGACCCCAGAGAGCTCTCTCTGCTCTCCGCCAGGCGAGGACTCAGAGGAGTCACCGTCTGCAACCAGAAAGCGGCTCTCGCCACAGCCCGGCCACAGCGACGCCCTGATCTCAGACTCCCAGCTCCAGAACCGTGAGCAGCAAATTTCTGTCAAGCTGCAGAGTCGGTGCGGTTCTGTTCCTGCAGCCTGAGCACACGAAGACAGCAGAGACGATGCTCCCTGCATCCTGCCCGGAGACAGCCGCCATCCGTCTGTCCTAAGAAAGCAATGCCGTCTGGCAGGGAGAAACTGCTCACGGGGAGGGCGGCCTCGTGCTCCTGGAGCTGCCCCCCCACCCCGGCTCACCGCTCACCGTGGGACACGGGGCGGGGCCGACAGGGACCAGGATGGGGAGGGACAAACCCACATCCCATCAGAAACAATGAAAGGAACTGAGAATGTCCCACCCCAAGTGGACCGGACCCGGGAGGATACATCTGTGAAGGGCTGTCGTGGGAGGAAGGACTCTATCTGTTCGGCATGACCCCATGGGGAGAAATGGGAGCTAACCAGCCATCCCCCCCAAGTACCACCCTTCTGTCCCGGATACTGCTCTGGGCCCCAGGAAGCCGCCACCATGAACAAACCAGAGCAAACAAGATTTGCCCTACACTTCAACGGTAACAAAAGCCACTGGTTCAACCTTCCGTTGGAGACATCCCACTTTGTGTCACCGCTGTGAGGACTGTGACCAAGTAATGTCGCCAATGGCACGAGAGATGCTCGTCAGGTAGTCTGCTTCCCCCTCAACACCAAGTTCCTTCAAGGCAGGAGCCATGTTCGACCTTAATCTTGTCTACACGGCATCTAGAGAGTAACAGGTGCTCAGAAACACAAGACCAGGCAACCCCAACGTCCATCCACGGAGGAAACGGTAACCATCCGTGGCAGACGCCCACAACCGAGCATTCTCCAGCCTTGAAAAGGAATGATGTCGTGGGGCACCTGGATAGCTCCGACGGTTAAGCGTCCGACTTCGGCTCAGGTCATGACCTCACAGTCGTGAGTTTGAGCCCCAGGTCGTGCTGTCGGCTGTCAGCGCTGAGCCCACTTCACTTCCTCTGTCCCCCTCTCGTTCTCTGTCCCTCTCCCACTCACTCTCTCTCAAAAATAAAAAGACATTTAAAAACTTTAAAAAAGAAAGAAATGACGTCATGATACCAGCTATGATGTGGATGAACCCCGAAAACATTATGCTCGGTGAGAGAAGCAGGCACACCAGGGCACTTGCTGGGTGATTCCTCTGATGAGAAACATCCGGAACAGGTCAACTCGCAGAGACAGAGAGGGCGACAGAGAGGGCGCTCCGTGGCTGCCCAGAGAGCACCGACCCGATGGGTTTGGAGTAATGGAGACATTCTAGAATTAAAGAAAGATGACAGCTGCATAGCACGAATGGCCTAAATGCCACTAAACAGTACACAACACAAATTAGTTGTATGTTATGTGCAGTTCACCTTAATTTTATTTTTTAATATTTATTTTTGAGAGACAGAGGCATGAGTGGGGTAGGGGCAGAGAGAGAGGGAGACAGAGAATCCGAAGCAGGCTCCAGGCTCTGAGCCGTCAGCACAGAGCTCGATGCGGGGCTCGAACCCACGGACTGCGAGATCATGACCTGAGCTGAAGTCAGACACAGAAGTGACGGAGCCACCAGGTGCTCCCCACCTTAATTTTAAAAACATACCTTGTTGAATGAACGAAGTGAATCTCTAGGTTCCGGTGCAAAGGTGTGTGAAAGCTGTATGTGGACACAGCTTTGTGCTTGTGCTGTCCCCTCACGACAGGAGTGCGGCCCTGACGGGGGCCTAGCCACCTAGCCATGGGGGGGTGGGGGTTGTGGAGGGGAGCTGGTGGTGTTCACATTCTGCACCCTTCTCTCCCTGTGATCACCGTTCGTGCACCATGCCTGATGGACGACACAGCCCCCAACAGCAAGCCCAGGAGAGCAGCGTGAGGCAGGTGCGGCCCGGGAGCCGATTCCATTGCATGTGTGCAATTTTACTCCGTGGATCACGTTTAGCAAGTATGTCTGCAATTAAAGGGGGTAGAGAGCCGATGATGTCATAAGACATCAAGCCGGTAGAGGCCCCTCGTCTGTCTCTCCCCAGCCCCTGGCAGGGGAGGGGAGAGTGAATGATGCTCTCTAACCATGAGACATATGAAAATCCGAGTCCATTTCCAATGGGTCCCAGCAAAAATAACAAGGTAAAGATGGGGCAGGAGCTTGGTGGTAAATGCTGGGTTTGTTCTAACCTCGTCCCAAGGACCAAATGCAGCCCACGGTCTGTTTTTGTATGGCCTGTGAGCTAAGAATAGCTTTTACCTTTTAAAAGATATGTATAAACACACACACACACACACACACACATATGTATATATATAAATAAAAGAATACACAGCAGAAACCGTATGCAGCTCAAAAGGCCTAAAACACTGACGTGGGCACCCAGCACCACTTCCTTCCTCGGGGCCCTCCACGCACAAATTTGAGGAAATCAACCCACTTGTAGAGAAAAACCACTCGGCCTCAATCTGTCCCCACTGGTTACCCGACTCCACACTTCAGCCCCAGGATAAACAAACAGTAAAATATTTACAAGCCTTTGCAAACCTCCGTGAATGCCAACGTGCCAGGTATGGTCTGAAATTGTTTGCTGAGGCTATTTCTGTCCCGGGAAAACCGACCTGCCGGAACGTCAGGGCTGAGACAGGCCCACAAACCAGGAAGAGCCTCTTCTCCTCTCACTGGAGCTGAAGAACAGGAACCGACGGCCGAAAGCAGCGCTCCAGATCACATGATGTGTTGTTCTCGAAAACCGAAGAAGTTCAGGGTGATGTCACGGGGGTGAGCAGCCTTTGAGCCCGTCAACGTCTGTCGTCTAGACAGCCCGGCCCTCACTGCCCAGCCCAGCACCTCCAGGAAGAGCCCCTCCCAGGCACTGGAAGCCTCAGGCATTCAGATGGGGGACACATGAAAGCCCTGTCCTTGGGGAGGGCACCCGCCACCGTCCCCGGGAATGACACCCACCTGGGGACAGTGCTCTCTCCCTGCCTCCACCCCCAACCCCACAGGCCCTGCTCATCTGACCTGGGGAAAGTCAGGGAGGAAAAAGATGCCACAAAACCCTGTAGGTAGCAGGGTGTGTGGGACCCAGACCAAAGCTCCCGGTGGGGACAGGAGCCGCAGGTCTGGGCTCGGTGCACACGGATGAAGCCGGCAGCGCTTGGATGGGACTCTGCTGTTGGGAAATCAAGGCTTCGTGGTCAGTGGGGTTTGATTTCACATACACTGTGTGAGTCTAACCATTCCCAGGAGCGCCGAGGGCATTAATGAAATATGGTTCACCTTAGGTCGGCACCAAAGCAGTAATAATGGGAGCAGGGAGAATTAAAAGCTTGTGCTGCAAGGAGAGATCTTGGGAGCCAGGCTGTGGAATTAGAAGCCTTCTTCCTGGGGGAAATTTTTAGAAAGCTGGGAAGCTACTTCCTGGGAGAGGCTGGTGCCGGGCGGTACACAAGGTAAATAAGGAAACTTGTCCTGGGCTCTGTGTGCCCATGCCCTCGTAGAGGCACACACACAGACATATACACAGATGCTTACACACACAGACATATACACAGACGCTTACACACACACACACAGGAAGACATGCAGGTACATACACACACAGAGGCGTGCACACAGGCACGCACACACAGGTACACACAGAAAGACATGCACACAGGTACACAGAGAGGCATGCATATAGGTACCCATACACAGAAGCATGTACACAGGCACACACAGGTACACAGACACACAGGCATGTACACAAACGTTCACACACAGGGGCATGCACACAGATGTATATGCATAGGGGCATGCACACAGGCGTACACACATATAGAGGCATGTGCACAGATGTACACACACAGAAGCGCACACACAGGTAAAGATACACACAAACATGTACACAGATGTACACACACCGAAGCATGCACACAGGTACACAGAGATGCAGGCACACAGGTGTACACACACAGAGGCATGTACATAGATGTACACACACAGCTCTGGAAGCTGTCAGTCCACTGACTGACCGCAAGGAGCCCGTGCCAAGGACAAGGAGATCATGGGTGCAGTGCACAGAGGTGAGGCCAAGCATATGCCCTGCCTTGGTGTGACTGGTCCCAGCTTTGAAATAAGGTACCTGGGGGCTGTGAAAGGCTTGCCTTGTGTGTTCCTAAGCTTCTTACTTCTTCATAATCACCAACAGGCCTACAAGCATCCCCCTGCTCAACTCCTGGATCAGGGCCTAGCACACAACAGGTATTTAGTAAATATTGCTTGATTAAATGGACTGCCAAGACTTGTTTCTTCCTAGGATCAACACCTCCCTTTTCCTGGTGGGGGAGGCGGGGGGAGAGAGGATCCCTGGACTCGATTCTGGCTGCCTCCTGGCTTCCTGTCGGCAGGGCTGAGGACAGGGATGCATTGTGAGTTGGGGGTCGTGTGTGCACCAAGCACAGGCTCACAGGTCCTAGGTCTCATCCCGGCTCTTCACGCCAGGCTGGGTGACCCTGGACAAGTCACTAGCATTCTCCTGGCCTCGGTCGGCTCACCTGCAAAATGAAGGGCGGGGCGGCTGAGCCTCCCACTCTCCCCGGCTCCTGGCTCTTCCACACTCTCCCTGAGGGCAGGCCATGCGCCACGACCGTATTACAAACACAAATGCCGCCACGCGGTGGCCAAAGTCATTTTGGTGACCCGATGGGGTGATAAAAGGAGAGCCAGCACTGGGGTGTGGTCCCTGCCGCTAGAGGCAGAAAGAGGACCTTAACTGAGGTGCAGAGAGATGCCGCACAGACACTATCTCCTTTGACCTCCAACCAGGGGGATGGGCACCATGGTGGCCGCTTCCCCAGGGAGGAAGGTCAATAACCAGCCACGGGAGCCACACTCGGGGTGAAGCCAGGATTCGAACCCAGCTCTGCCCAGAGTCCCTGCTCCTCCCATTCCCAGTGATGCCTCCTGATTCATAGGCCTTTGCTGGCACATCATGAGCCCCAGGCCCCCACAATGTGCTCCGGACGACACCCACCATGGCCCCCAGGCCCCCAGGATGAGCCCCGGTCCCCACGGTGACTCCGACACCTCCCATGAGTCTCAGCGCCCCGCCCCCCCCCAACCCCCCTTGCAGCTTCCCAGCTGCCCCGTGAGACACGCAACGGTCCTGGCTCCCGCCTCAGCATCCATTAATCACACCACATCTCCCCCCACCGAGAGAGGGCACCTCTCCTTTTCCTTCCTCAAACCACCCTACTGTGATGGCAGGAATCTGTCACCGGGCTCAAGACAAAGCTGTAGCAGCAAGAAGCTGAGCCCCCTCCACTCAACCGAACTCAGGGACCCCAAGAGTCTGGGGTCCAGACTCGTAATTCCCAGTGAGAATGGCTGGAAGACACAGCTGCCCGGGGACCACCGAGCCCACGGCCACACCACCACGTCTGCAGACAGACCCGCCCTGCCCAGGGGCTGCCCTGGCCCGGGAGCTGTGGTGGGAGGCACCGCAATACCTCACCCCCATGTGCCTCAGGTGTCAGGGTCCTGCTCTGATGGAAACCTCTATGTGAAGGGCAAATGCAAGGGCAAATGGTGCTAGAAGAGCAGGCTCTGGAGGAAAGGCCTCGGTTCACGCCTCGGCCCCACCCCTTCCGAGCCAGCAAGGAGCCGCGGGGGAGCTTGGTGGGGGCCGGCACGGGTGCTGGGGCCCGGAGCCAGAAACGAAAGGTACCCCGTGCTCCGTGTTCCGGAGAGAGCCCCAGACATCTGGGCCGGCCGTTCGCACCCTTCACAGGGCCTGCTCAGAGTGGGCAGAACCATTACTACCACAAGCCAACTCCCCGCCTTCCAGGCCATATGACAGGGCAGAGACTGGAGAAAAGGAGTCATCAATCAGCCTGCCGGCAGGAGGGCAGCATTCGTGGTGGAAGATGTGACCGTCGCCCCAGGTCCCTGGAGACAAAACTCCAAGGGAACTGCTCAGGGGGATCAGGAAGCAGGGGACCTGGCCACCCTGCTCCCCGGGCAGGAGCTGCGCTGGGAACGCTCAGTCCCAAGAGGTGGAGACCTGAGAACAAAACGGGTTGTGGAGAGAGTCCTGCCAGAGGCCAGCCTGTGCCATGGAGGTCTGAGGACACCAGGGACTCCGGAGCAGCACCTGCGTGGCCCCCAGGCGGGCAAAGAAAGGAAAGGGGCAGGTGGGGGCCTGGGAGGAGACCTCGTGTGGGCACCAGCCCATGACCTGTGTGGCCCCACCCAAAGCCAGGATTGGACGGAAGGGGGGCGGGCAGAGGGGGCCACGACAAAACCAAGTCCACGACGTAGACATGGCCACATGGCAGGGTTACCCACAGAGCCAGAGGCGAACACGCTGGAAGTGAACAGGCAGGGAGTCACTTGAGACAACCCTGTCCACGCCCCACCCCCCCCCACCCCCACCTTGGGCCAGTCCCAGAAGAGCCAGATTCCAAAGACGGAAGGGGAGAGACTTAAGAGTGCAGCCCCTGAGGGACCAGACCGCGGCACTCGGATGGTCAGGGCACCTCACCAGGTGCTGCACAGGCTGCGTCTTCGCCTCTCCGGCCCTCGGAGGAGAGAGTGAGAAGATCCTTCTCACGGGTCATCAAGGAGGATCCACAGAGACGTCAGTGAGCCCCAGGCGCAGGGCCAGACACAGATGACAATGACAGTAAAAACTTCCTCCAGCTCCAGAACCACCTTCCAGTTCCTCCCCAGGCTTCTGCCACGCCCTCTGCCACTGCCCTCTCCTTCCCAAGCAGCCTCCCAAACTGCCCCAAACCCGCCTCTTCTCTGAGGACTCGGCTCCCACTCAAGCCTCCTGAAGCTTAAGCATGCACTCCCCTAGATCCCTGAAGTCATTGCTTAACTGCGTGGTACACAGTACATTTTGTGTCTCCCCAGCCAGGTGTTCGCCCCTCGCAGAACAGGTGTCACGTACACAATAGGCTATGTTCTCCCAGAAATACTGTACCACGCAGGACAGGCCTGACACTCAGATGTCAGAAGTGTGGGTGGGTCTCCCGGCTCTTCCGTGCACTGACCACGTGACCCTGAGTGAGTCACTGAACCTCTCTGACCTTCCCCAAAAAGGGAACACTATCTGGGGACTGCCGTGAAGCATAAGGCAAACCACTCAGAACTGTGCCTAGCACACAGTAGGCGCTTCTTAATTATTTCCTGCTACCCCTCCCCCAAAATATAATGTACTTGTTGAGATGGGACCGGGCAGCAGGAATTCTTAAGGCTCTCTCTCCTGGCAATTCCAGTGGTTGAGAACCTTGTCTAAGAGAAGGCACGTGGAGGAGGGGGGCAGTCAGTTAAGCGTCCGGCTTCAGCTCGGGTCGTGATCTCACAGTTCGTGGGTTCGAGCCCCGTGTGTGGCTCTGTGCTGAGGCTCGGAGCCTGGAGCCTGCTTCAGATTCTGTGTCTCCCTCTCTCTCTGCCCCCTCCCATGCTCATGCTCATGCCCTGTCTCTCTCTGTCTCTCTCTCAAAAATAAATAAACATAAAAAAAATTTTTCTAAATAAGAGAAGGTACATGGGAGGGAAGAGGGAGTGACGTCAGAGCTGAGCGCCGAGCTGAGCCCCAAAGGTTGACTCCCTTTAGAACTCCCCAGAAATATCAGAGCATTTGTCAGGAAGCCAGGGGATGGCTCTGCTCTGCAGGGTCTCGGATGCCAGCACGGAGGCACCACCTTCCTCCGCCAGCCACCCTGGATATATAAAGGGGAAAAAAAGACTGGGAAGATATAAAGAGGCCAGAGCTTGAGGCCTCTTGGCCTGAGCAGCTCTGTCTGCCTGGTCACTCTTTCCCTCACTCAGCATTTACTTGCCAACCAGCAGATGGTGCAGAAACTGTGGCCCTGGCCCTAATCCAGCCGGGCGGAGGATTTGCATGTGATTAGCAGAGAGCTATGGCACTGCCCTACGTTTCCCTTTTCTTTTTTTTCTTCAAAAAGGGGCACAAACGATCTCAGTACAAAACACGATCGCTGTCACAGTGCCGGAAGTAACATCAACCCATCTGACTTTTGTATCTTGCAGGAACTATCTCTTTCTGATCCCACTAAAAAGCTGGAGTAGCCTGCAATGTAGCTGACTGCCTCAACCAGTTTGGGAGCTTAAAAGTAGTAGCTGGAGAGATAAAACCCACCACTTGTGGACTGGAAAACAGGGTGCTACACACAACATATCAGCAGACTTCAAGTGTTGATCCATTTTTACAAGGTCATAACAGCTACTAAACGGTACATGTGCTATTTTGCAGTCAGAACGTATTTCCACCAGATTTCCAGTCATGGGCTGCTTCTACCTTTCCTGGCCTTTCTTTTTTTTAAGCAATGGCATTTTCTTTAGAGAAACAGGGACGCTGTGAAAAGGAATGTAATGCCTGCTTACACAAAGCCTCTGCCCACGAGAGAGCTCTTAAATCAACAGGTGACATGGGCAGAGTCCTAGTGAAAATGCATGCGTTAGTGCTTGGAAAGCTAATGAGAATCAGAGATGACGGTGATGGCATTGTGCTATTAAACCTTTATGCAATTCTTTACACGGTATTTGCACAGCACTTTACAATAGCTGTCCTTTTCTCAAGGCAGCCAAGTCGATTCACATGGTCTCCCATTAGCTTATTAACAACATGCCTCATAAACTGGTTCCTCTGTGCCCGTAAAAGAGCCCCAGTAAACTTTATGGCTTTTTCTTGGGGGCCTCTCAGACCGGCTCAGACAGCAAGCCCGACCTCCTGCCGCAGCAGCTGGGGAGCTGGGTGTAACCCCAGACTGCTGTTTAGCAACCCTGTGAAATGAATTAGTAAGCTCCAGTTCATTCAAGAGGGCTCCTAAGCTGGAGATGAAAAACATCTTACCCGAAACGGGACAATCCCACCCTGCCATCACTCAAAAGAAAAAAAAAAAAAGAAAAGAAAAGAAAAAAAAAATCGGCGTCTGGCCCAAATCTGGAGGCCAACATGCGGATGACCTTTCCAGGCTCAGAGTTAGGTGCCCTGGGATGACGGGGTGGAGGAGAAATTCTACAGTTCAAGTCTTCCTGGCGGACACACTTCCCACAGTACCGATCCTGATGTGTGTGTGAGGGAAGATGCGGCTGTGTCTGGACAGTGAGGGCCCGACTGTCCCATGGCCCACTGGACCATGTTGAGCTAAGGGCAGAGACAGACGTGGTGGCCTCCGGCCCCGACTTCCTTTCGCTTTCGCCTCTTTTGGGAATACAAGGGCGATACCTTGTATCTGTACCTGCAGAATGGCCTGCAGGTAGGACAGGGCTCGGGTGACCCCAGCCCAGTGCCTTTTCCCCTACACTGTCAGCCCTGGGGCTCTGTGACCGCCCCCGGGCAGCCGTCGCCCCGGCATCCGGCGGCGCCGAGCAGGGCGCGGAGCCACCTGCCAGGTGAGCGCCCGCCCAGGTGCCTCCCGCTCGCGGCGCTGCGTTCCGCGACTCACCTGCGTGAAATACAAGTTCATCAGCGTGAGGGTGAAGAACTGCAGGCACACGGGAAAACAGTAGAGCAGCCAGAAGACGAAGGGGCTGAGCGCATTGGCCGCCACGAAATCTTTGAAGTAGAAGGAGAAGAGGACCGTCCGCAGGGAGGCCCAGAAGAGGCAGAGGAAGAGGAAGACGCTCTGGTAGCTAAGCCGCTTGTGGCGGTAGCGCAGCACCAGCCAGAGCTGGACGTAGATGAACACGAAGAGCAGCGAGTAGAACACGGTGTAGACGATGGTGAGGCCGAGCTTCACGTAGGGGGGCACGGCCGGGGTCAGCGTGGGCGGCAGCGAGTCGTTGCGGAGAGGGTCCCACGGCGGAGCCTCCATCGGGCCGGGGGCGCCGCAGCGGGGCCGGGGGCGCTCGGGCCTCATCGGGGCTCGCCGCCGCCGCCGCCCCCGCGGGGGTCTCCGAGCATCGCGCTCCGCCCGGAGCCCGGCGACTGGAGGAAAGAAAACAAGCCGCACTTCCTCCCCCGGCACCACATGATTCACTGGGGCGGCCTTTGTCTGCGATTGGCAGCGCCGCGCCCGCCGCCCCCGCGCGCCCGCCAGCCCCGCGCGCCCCTGCGCCGCCCCGCGCGCCCGCGGGCGCCCACCCCGCGGCCCCGAGCCGCACGCCCTCTCGCCCCGCGTGGCCCCGCCCCGCCCCCCGCACTGCGCGTCCCCGGCGCCGCCCCGCCCCCCTCCAGACACCGCGCCACTACTCTGCCCCGCCCCCCGGCTCCGCGCGACGCGCCCCAGCACCGCACCGCCCCCTGTCCCGCCCCCGCCAGACGCCGCGCCGCGCGCCCCATCACCGCACCGCCCTCTGCCCCGCCCCCGCCAGAGTCGGCGCCGCGCGCCCCATCACCGCACCACCTCCTGCCCCGCCCCCGCCAGACACCGCGCCGCGCGCCCCAGCACCGCACCGCCCCCTGCCCCGCCCCCGCCAGACACCGCGAGGCGCGCCCCATCACCGCACCGCCCCCTGTCCCGCCCCCGCCAGACACCGCGCCGCGCGCCCCATCACCGCACCGCCCCCTGCCCCACCCCCGCCAGACACTGCGCCGCGCGTCCCATCACCGCACCGCTCCCTGCCCGCCCCCGCCAGACGCCGCGCGCCCCATCACCGCACCACCTCCTGCCCCGCCCCCGCCAGACACCGCGCCGCGCGCCCCAGCACCGCACCGCCCTCTGCTCCGCCCCCGCCAGACACCGCGCCGCGCGCCCCAGCACCGCACCGCCTCCTGCCCCGCCCCCGCCAGACACCGCGAGGCGCGCCCCATCACCGCACCGCCCCCTGCCCCACCCCCGCCAGACACCGCGCCGCGAGTCCCATCACCGCACCGCCCCCTGCCCCACCCCCGCCAGACACTGCGCCGCGCGTCCCATCACCGCACCGCTCCCTGCCCGCCCCCGCCAGACGCCGCGCGCCCCATCACCGCACCGCCTCCTGCCCCGCCCCCCGCCAGATCCAGCCCCGCGCGCCCCAGCACCGCACCCACAGCCGCCGGATACTGTGTGGGGCGCCCCATCACCGTACCGCCCCCTGCCCCGCCGGGCACCGCGCGCCCCAGCACCGCACAGCCCTCCCGGCCAGACACCGCGCCCGCGCGCCCCAGCAGCGCACCCGTCCCCTGGTCCCGCACCGCCAGACACCTCACGGCGCGCCCCAGCACCGCAGAGCCCCCGGCCAGACACCGCGTCGCGCGCCCCAGCACCGCACTGCCGCCCGCCACTGGGTCTCCACTCCGCATCGCCGCCAGGCGGACTCTAGGCTCTGCCTGCGGCACGGCACGCCACCCCGCTCCCCTCCCCCGCTCCGTCCAGCACCCGCAGCCCCCCCACCAACCGCCCGCCCTCGGTTGGTGCTTCTCACTGCCTCCCGCTACCTGCTGATGATTACTTGTTTCGCACAAGTTAATTCTTTTATTTCAAAACAACAAACTCAGTCTTTTTTTTTTTAATTAAAATGTATAACTGTACGACTCCGGCTGTGAAGTGGTGGTGCTTTTCCTTGGAAATCTCAGGCTGGGGTGACATTTATTTCTAAATCCAGAAAATGCCCAAGATAAAGTTTGTGTTTTTGAGGTCACGTATACCGCGGGTGAGGAAGGGAATGGTTCTGCGGCTGCTGCCTGGTCCCGGTGGTAACCTGGTAACCGGGGCATTTTTCTCCCGGAGACGCATACCGTGCGCCCCTCACAGCGCCCCTCGCCTCCCGACGGCGCAGTTCAGACAGCGAGGAGTGTGGGCGGGGGGAGGCTGGGTCAGCGCCACGGAGGCCACAGGACTCAGGAGTGAAGCGTGACTGCTCTGCGTGTGCTGCCTCCCATTCCAGTCCAGCGCAGCCAGCGGGGTGTTCTGTCCGCCAGACCCCCAGTCCCCTCATTTGCGGCGCCAGAGAGGATCGATGCTCCCAGACAGAAAACTTGACTTCGTTTACACCCCAGGCCATCTCTCCAGGTTACCCCGGGATGCCGGCAGTTGTGGAGTGCTGGGGACAGAGAGGGGATGCCAGGCTGACCTCTGGAAGCACTCCAGACAAGCAGTTCGGGTAAACGGAAGAAAGAGGCCCGAATCTCCAAGGCTCCAGTAATTTCTTGTGACTCCTTTTCTCATCTGTAGAGTCAACTTCAAGCGAAATTGTGGGTTTTTCTAAAACTGGCCCCGCGGAGCCTGGATCCAGCCCTGTTTTTCCTCCAAATTAGTGTTTACACTTTCCCGATATATTCCAGGTGCTTCACCAAGGCAACGTGTACCTTTGGCGTCAGGCTTCTGTTCCAGCTTCTCCAACTTTCCCTTCTCATCGCCATTTGAAGAGGAAATACCGCGGTGCCTGGGTGGCTCAGTAGGTCGAGCATCTAGACTCTTGATTTCTGCTCAGTTCAGGCTCCCAGGGTTGTGGGATCAAGCCCCACCTCGGGCTCTGAACTGAGCGTTGAATTTGCTTAAGATTCTCTCTCTCTCCCTCTCTCTCTCTCTCTCTTCCCCTCTCCCCTGCTCACGTGTTCATGCTCTCTCTCTCTAAAATAAAAAATAAATAAAGAAATAATCCCCCACCTGTGATCTTGTTCCCCTCAATCCCTTCTGCACAGAGCAACTGGAGTGAGCTCTCTGAAGAGTAAGTCTGACCATGTCGCTCCCAGGCTTAATAATATTCACTTGTCCCTCACCGTTCTGAGGATAAAGTCCACACCCCTACCCAAGCTTACCTCCCTGACTTGTCTCTCTAACAGGTGTTACAGAGTGTTAAACAACTCTTAACTCTCCTACACCTAGAAAACTCTTTCCACCCTTTCCTCCAACAACTAGCCAAATCCTATTCATGTATAAGGAGGTTACTTCCTCCTGAAAGTCTCCCCAGACTATGCCACCCACCATCTACTCAGGATTAGATTAAATGCACCACCTGTGTGATTACAGGGCAACCTTGCACAATTTGTCAGTCACCCCACTTGTCTGTAAGTTTCCTTCAGCTAGAAATGATGCCTTATCAATGTCTTCCCTGTGTTTGCCTGGAGATTAAAAAAAAATATCTGTTATTACCTTATTATACTGAAAGAATATAGTTTGTCATCAGAGGCCCAGGCTCTGATATTTCTCTTTCACCATGTGAGACCTCTATTCACAAGACTACCTTAGGACCCAATATGGCTGCCAGCTCTCCAACCATTGCATCCACCTCCCAGGCTGGCTTTAGGAAGAACAGGGGAGAACTAGAGGGCCCTTATCCTTTCCTGTTTATGGAGCCTTCCCAGAAATACCACAGAATGCATCTGCTTTCCCCTCATTGTTAAAACTTAGTTACCTTAAAGAGGCAACTGCAAGAGAGATTGGGAAATGTAGTTTTTATTCCATATGGCAACATGCCCAGCTAGAAGTCAAGGTTCTGTGATTATGGATGAAGAGGAGAATGGATTTGGGGAGGAATTAGCAGTCTCTACCAGCATCAAATGTGCTTCTCACTATTCTTAACATTTTTGAAAATAAAAACTATGTAAAATAAAAATATTTGCACTTAATAGAATGCAACACACCTGGGGCACCTGGGTGGCTCAGTCCTTTAAGTGTCCGATTTCAGCTCAGGTCATGATCTCGCAGTTCCTGGGTTCGAGCCCCACATCGGGCTCTGTGCTGACAGCTCCGAGCCTGGAGCCTGCTTCAGATTCTGTGTCTCCCTCTCTCTCTGCCCCTCTCCCACTCCTGCTCTGTCGCTCTGTCTCTCTCCCTCTCTCCCTCTCTCCCTCTCTCAATAATAAATAAATATTTTTAAGAAGTTTTTTAAAAAGAATTCAACATGCCTTGTACACTTGAAAAATACCTTCACTCCTCCTCACCAAGGGGTCACACTGAAAGGTCATTTCCTGGGTCCAGCTTGGAGTCCAGCACCTGTGGGGGACAGTCATTCTTCCTTTCATTCTGCCACTGCCCATCTCAATATTCTGATCTCCTAGATTAAGTTGTCTAGTCCTAACTTATCTTATATAAACAGAAGAAAAATTAAAATACAAGGCAATTAGTTAAAATAGACATAAACACACATAAGGCACAGCAAGGAAGAAAATATAAGTAGAAGTTAGAGTTCATTATTTTTGCAACTCGTCACAAAGCTATAAGTCATAAAACGATACCAATTTATGACTCCTCTCTTCAATGCATATTACAAAATCTCCATTTCTCTTTATCAAGCATCTCAGCTAATCAGGAGATAACCCTCATGTCTGAGGGATCTGAGTATGTTAATTTTTATTTTAAGGTTTTTTTTATTTATTTGAGAGAGAGAGAGAGAGAGAGAGAGAGAGAGAGAGAGAGAGAGAATGAGTGGGGGAGGGGCAGAGACAGAGAGGGAAACAAGAACCCAAAGCAGGCTCCAGGCTCTGAGCTGTCAGCACAGAGCCCAACACAGGGCTCAAACCCACGAACCATGAGATCATGACCTGAGCCAAAATCAAGAGCCAAACACTTAACCGACTGAGCCACCCAGGCACCCTGAGTATGTTAATTTTTTTTAACAAAAAGTTGTTTCCCATTGGACATCCCACGGCAAGAGACACCAGCACGGCTAGCTTCTATGGGCCTCCTTTTGCCCATTGTATGATGGCAATCTTACATCCCCTTGAGTGTCACTATCATCACAGCCAACAGTAGAAGTGACCTTTCATGCAATTTCAGCCCCTGGCATGAAGAGTCTGGAATAGCCAGTATCTCCATTTCAATCTCAAGGGAGCTATGCTGGAGTCCCCTGGGAGAAGAATTCCTCCTCAGTCGCTATGACCTTCAAACTCGCAAAGCCCAAAGGAGAAGGGAACAGAAACAAAAACTTTGCAAGTGGGTCATTTGGCATATCAGAGATGCCATCCCCTTGGATCCTGTGCCCACGTATCCTGGCTGCAGGAGAAACACCATATATTGGCCTTGAGATCAGAAGATAGCCTGTGTGTGCAGGACAGTCGTATTGTCCTTGCAGGTGTATCTTCCAGCAGGCAATATCACCAAGCCTACAACTGTCATTCCATTATTCTTTAAGCCCAGCTGCTTCTAAGGGACAGAAATTAGCCCACCTTATTTCTTCTTTTGGTGCAAAGTGAGGTTCTTAGTCAGAAGCAATATTGTGTGGAATGCCATGATGATGAACATGCCATTCAGAAAGTCTGAGCATGAGAGCATAGGCATGGTGGGAAAAGAAATCCAACTTCAGAAGCATTGTCTCTTTCAGTGAGGACAAATCACTGATCCCCCTCCATGATGAAAGAAGTCTATATAATAATCTGCTTCCAGGTGTCTGTGTAGGACCTCCTCTGAATTTGGTGCCTTTTGCAAGACTCATTTGGTTAGTGATGCTGGAAAGAAGCCAGGTCAACCGTGGAAGGGGAAGTCCAAGTTGCTTAAAACAAGGCTAAGTCTCTGCCTACATGGTCACTGTGTCCATGAACCCACTGAATAAGCAGTGGACTAGCTGGGGACTTACATTCATGGTGCTAGCTAACCTCTCCTCTTGAATACTGAGCGTCTCCAGTGTAACTGGGTCTTTTTGGTGACCTGACTTGGTGGCTTGATGGACCAAAATAACATTAGGCTCAAATGGGCAGCTCTAGACTGCATGGTAATCTGAGTTTCTTCATAAGGCATTCAGTTTCTTTCATGGCCCAGTAGCAAGCCAAGTTTTTTTCTCAAAAGGAAAATAGCTATTTGACAAAGAAGGTATCACTGAGAGTTGACACTGTGATTCTCCTAATAGGGCTTGTCACGAGTACCATACGTCTGTCCAATCTGCCATTGGCACTTGGAACGCCATTGGATCCACTGAGTCGAAGGCAGCAGAACAGATTGTACTGCAGCGTGAGCAAGATGGAGAGTCTTCTGTATCTCTGGGCCATTCCTCAAAATTAGCACCCTTTGAGTCACCCAGTAACTCACCCAATGTGACAAATGTTGCTTCCATTGAGGACTTCAAAGCATTGTCTCTCTTTCCTATAGGAGGTTGTGTAAGGTACAACCGCTCATCCTTCGCTTTGGAGAAGCTATGTCAGCCTGCTGAGATGACTAGACTCTCTAAAATTGGCTCCAAAGGGGGGTGGGGTGGCGCCTGGGTGGCTCAGTTGGTTAAGCATCCGACTTTGGCTCAGGTCATGATCTCACAGATCATGGGTTCGAGCCCTGCATCACGCTCTGTGCTGACAGCTCAGAGCCTGGAGCCTTCTTCAGATTCTATGTCTCCCTCTCTCTCTGCCTCTCCCCCACTTGCACGAGTTTGCTCTCTCTCCTCTCTCTCTCTCTCAAAAATAAACAAGCATTTTAAAAATAAATAAAATTGGGGGTGCCTGGGTGGCGCAGTCGGTTAAGCGTCCGACTTCAGCCAGGTCACGATCTCGCGGTCCGTGAGTTCGAGCCCCGCGTCGGGCTCTGGGCTGATGGCTCAGAGCCTGGAGCCTGTTTCTGATTCTGTGTCTCCCTCTCTCTCTGCCCCTCCCCCGTTCATGCTCTGTCTCTCTCTGTCCCAAAAATAAATAAAACGTTGAAAAAAAAATTAAAAAAAAAAAATTAAAAAAAAATTAAAAAAAAATAAAATAAATAAAATAAATAAATAAATAAATAAAATTGTCTCCTAAGGTCACAAGTCCCTGTATATTCATGCAACGTATTTCCCACACTATGATTTGCATGTTTCTTACCAACACATCTAGAATATATATGATTTGTGCTGTTGGGCCCCTCGAGCATGATATCATCAATGGAGTAATCACTGTGTTGTCCTAAAGAATGTTGAGCTGATTACAATTTCTATAGACCAAACTGTGATGCGGAGTCGGAGTTGACATAATACTGAAGCAAGATGGGAAGCCGCCCTTGCCAGATGAGAGAAAGCAGTTTTGGAGTTCTTTGCTTAATGGGAATGAGAAAAAAAGCATCTTCCTCCAGGAGCTGTGTGGATTCGCTGTACAAAGTTACCACCTCGTGAAGCTCATGATAACTCATTATCACTAAGACCCGTTCATCTTCTACATCAGCTGGACCGTTAAATGTGGATGTTGTTGGAAGTTACCACTTCTGCGGCGTTCAAGTTCAGGCCTAAGAATTGCATATGGGTACAAGTTGTCTGTTGATGACGTGTTACGTAGGGCCATGGAGGACTACCCATCTATTTCGGTGCTAGGACTCATGGTCAATTAGTTTCTGCCAAAGAGATCCGATGTGTAGATAATTCCGATTCCCAGACTGGCCCTGAGCCAGTCAGCAGGCCTTCCACCGAGATGACCTTGCCTCTCCTGGTGGTTGTGCCCCCACTGACCTCTGACGCCCGGAATCCTGGCAAATGTGAGGGAGTCTATTTGACTCCAGCAGCTCTGAACAGCCTCCCTGATGTACATAAAACAGCCATGGCAGTGCTTTTGAGAGGTGGTGGCATTTCCCTCACCAATGTATTTCTCAGTGCCTCGATGAAAGGGGTATCTCCTGGTCCCTCTCAGGGAACAGAGTTGGGGGATTGGTGAATGGCTCAGACGCAGTATATCCACACCAACATTCCTATTTCCTTGGGCTCCCGCTTCTCCATCATGCCAAAGGAATTGAGGCCTTTCAACCTCTCTTGGTGTGGGCCACCGGGTTTCATTCAACCAAGCAAGCAAGCCAAGGCTTAGAACCACTCCCCCTGCTCCAGGAAGCACACTGAGCGAGAATCTCTTGGGAAGGAGACATCCAGTTCCTCCCTCCCTGGTTTAACACCCTCAGAATTGATCCCCACATGTATTTCCAAGACTTTTGCCAAGATAAAGAGCAACATCTTGCACTTACTTTGGTGTAGAAGTCTCTTCCATCCAGGTTTGGCTTTATTACATGAGACACGTGTTGGCATTTAGCTCTGGTTTTGGTCTGAAGACCATGAGAGGTGGCAAAGTGACTTCTCAGGCAGGAACATTATAGGTCTTCAAGCACATGATGAACAGCAGGGAGAAGGGGCTACTTTGTAAAACAAGGGAAGCTTTGTGTTCTGTGAGTCCTCCGCCCCGTGTGTCCCATTTCTCACTCTCTCCAAGCAGTCCCTTAACTACCAATGAGAGACGAGAGGAGGTTGTGAAGCTAACAGATGTTGCAAATCAGGAACCCACAGAATCTGCCTGCTGGTTTCAGTTGCAGTTGCAAAAAGATAAGGTATTCTTTCCGTAGTCATTGAAAGCCCCTTGTTTTCAGACTGTGCCTTGGACGAGAAGTTAAGACCTTGCCATTCGCTTCTTAATCTTTCCAGCCATTAGGATCAACCACTCCACCCCCACAGTTCTTGAATTCTTTGCTCCCTTCTTGCTATTTTCTGGAAGCAATGGCTTGGTTTCTCAATGCCCTAACCTCAGTGGGACCTTCACTGGACTGGACGGCCGCTGCAAGTGACAACGAGGCATCATTTGCGCATGAACTGTCTTAATACTACTTGAATTTCCTTTGTCATGAGATCCAAACAGGCTAGATGATCAGTCTCAAATTCTCCCCCATTTCCCGAGGGTATGTTGCTGCCATCACTCCTGGTGTCAATTTGACGTGGAAGTTTGTGTCACAGGCTATACCAACGCCAGACACTGGAAGCTGCCTGTATCCACTGGGGATGAAAACGGTTGCAGATAACAGAAAACCTGGTTAATAAATAGGTTACAAATAAATGCTTATTTTTCTCACATATCTAGAAGTCAGTGGTTGCAAGCATGGATTCAACTGTCCAAAAATCTGCCAAGGACTCTGGCTCTTTGGATCTGTTCTACCACCCTTAGTATATTGGCTCTAACAATCCTGAGAGTTGTTACCTCGTGGTTGCAACCTCATGGTTGCAACATGGCTGCTGAAGCCCCAGATAAGACATTTGTGTTGTCAAGGCAGAAACTGGGAGAAGACAGAAAGCGTGACTCTCATATCAGGAAGGCAAGAGTTTTCCCAGAAATCTCAAGACAAAACTCCACCTATATTAGCCTGGCCAGAAGTGTGCCGAACAGTCATCTAGTGACAAAAAGGAATCTGAGAACGTACATACTTGGCAGGACCAGGCTCTATATAGTAGGGGCAGGCAGGGGGTTGTAAAGTCTGTACGGGGCTGTTGGGTGAGGGAATCTCTCTCTAGAATAGATTATGCAGCTCATGCTTCTTTGAGTCAAGAACTTCTAAGTCAAAGTCTGGGGCAAGGCCATCTGTTTGGTAGAGCCTTGGCCATGTTCCCACATCCTAGCAGCAATGGCGGCTGGAAGCATAAACATCCAGCATCTTCAGCGGCCAAGGTGGGAGTTTCTACTTCCTAAAGCAGGACATTCCCCAATGTAGGAAGAGAGTTCAGATGCTGGAGGGGCCCAAACGGTGGCAGACATCTCCCTTCCTACATCGTTGTAGACCTTCCCAGATTATCGTCTGCAGGCAGTTACAAGTTTAGAATGAACTTTTTTTGGGAAACGGAGTATTTGCATGAAATTATTATTTTTTAATTATCTGTCAGCTGTCCTCAGATATTCTTTTAAATACTTAAAGGGTGAGAAGGCAGCACTCCAAAGAAGGAAATCTGTTCTGCACCTTGGCTTGTTGCTGAGGTCCAGCTCACCACCAGGCTTCTCTTCCAGCTCTGTACTTTCTGTCTTGACTGAGGGTGCAGGTATCCAGGAGCCTGCAGCCGCACAGCTGCCCCAGACCTACTGACCACAGCGTGCCCACCCTCCAGGCCTTTCCAGCACCGCCCCCCCACCCCACCCCATGCTCCAAGCCCCATAAAATGCATCTGTGTTCCGCTTTGGAGGACTAGAATTTCCAAGGTAGTAAGTAGCTCACTTAGATACACAAATCCTTGCTGGTACTTTGCTGGGAGAATGCACGCTGTCCTATTCGGTACTGCTGATTGCAGCTACGGAAATGCATGAGAGTTAGAAACCACATAACCACCACAGCCTGACCATATTAATAAAGGCCCTGCGAAGGCACACACACTAACCGGGAGAAGCAGTCAACTGAAGAAGGCGTGGCCCCCGAGGCAACAGAAACTGTCCTTATTCACATTAATAGATGTGAATTGTTAGGTGAAAACTACCTCATCGTTTCCAGTAGCCCCAGAATTATTGTTGTTTCACATTTTTAAAACTCAGCGCCTGAAAGCTTTGTTTCATGTGGCTGTCAGTCTCTACATTCCACTCCTGAAAGTTTCGTTTTGCTGTAAGAGACGATAGGTTTGTCCTGCCTCAGCAAACCTAAACTTACAGAAAAGCATAGCGATCGCTTCATTTTCGTGATCAGCACGTATTAGATGTTTGATGGCTGCAGTGTTTGTTCTTAGCCATTTCTTGTGGGTTTCTGGTCTGATTTGCATTCTTAAACTTTGAAAGCTAAGAGTTTCAAACATTTCAGGAACGCTGAGAGATTCATGGGGGAGTAGGTGAAATACCATGAATGAGAAGGGTTTTGTAAGCTGAGATTATTCTTAGGCAAGATTTCAGCAAACAAATCTCACTTTTTGTGAAATACGAGTGACTTACGCACCTCTTTCTTTCTTTTTTTTTTTTTGCTCTCATGCTTGTACTTCCTAAATTAAAAGACTACAAAACATATCAGATTTTTTTAAACGACTTTATTGGATCCACCAAATGAGTGGATTTTAAAATTCACCCATTTCAAATGTACAATTCAGTGATTTTTCATCACCTCGCAGTGCAACTATCTCCATAAAACTGTGTTCGAATGTTTCATCCCTCCCAACAAGCAGCGTATCAGATTTAAATTCAGTCAGGTAGCCAGAGTGGGATTATTTGTAACAAACTCCAAATCTAGGACAATGCTGAACCGGTATCTAAGCAAACAGGCAGATGGTGCAGGCCTCCCGGGGTTATTCAGTAACCGCATTAAAACTTTGGCATTAAGTGGATCTGGGGCAAAAAGGGAACTTAGTGCAAACTGAGGCCCACAGCGGTCAAGAGCATGGATGTTGCCTACTTGCCTGGAAACGGAACTACCAGTGAATCCCCAAGAGCCTGGCAACATCACACTCTGCTCCAGGGGAGTACTTTTCAGGGGTTTGCTCAAGTTTTGGTGCGGAGGGGAACTAGATCCAGTTCTTTCCAGGATTTCTTGGAAAGGCACCCAAGCTGCCTGCTATGCTCCATATTCCTCTTTGTAGCCCATTATCGTCTCCGGACAACGTAGCGCTTGAACAGGACACGGAGAAGTGAAAGCAGATTCCGCAGGGCCTGGGAATAACCATATCTTATTTTCAGGAGTGGAAGGTGCGTGCACAGCAGGGAGAATGAGCTGTCAGGATTAGACCACGGGTCTGCTGGGCACACACACATTTAGCCATGGAGGGTGGCTGGAATGTCTGTTCCAGTGAACTATGTAGAAAGGCTCGCCGATAGCCACAGGGCAGGGCAAAAGGGTGAGAGGTGTGTGTTCGGAGTCATTCTGAGAAAGCAGTTCCAGAGGCTGGGCTCCATCCAGGTTTCGTGGGGCCTGAAGCTTCCTCGATGTCGGAAACCCTCTTTAAGGAAAGAAAAACAAAACTACTAATACAAAACTAGGTAAAGTGAATATTTACTTGAACAACAAATTACAAAATTTAAGAAGCCAATCGGCACCACAAATATCACAAAACCCAGAAGAACAATGCAGGGATTTTACTAATTAATTGCCTGAGGCATTTCTAAATACTTTGTTCCCTTTATTTTCCGGCTGTATACGCCTCTTCACATAAGAATGATTCTGCAGTATAATCTTCTGTGGAGAGAAGAGAAAGAGAATTCTTTCCTCGAACATGATTAATCAAATACTGTTTTTTATTACCAAAGTTCAGGGGAGTTTCAGCTTCCTCACTTGGTAATGTTAGTCATGTAGAGCTTTAAGATTCTTGTCCGTTTGGGAAAACTTCAGTGAACTTTTCTTTCACTTACAATCCATAGCTTGTAGGGCATCTCAAGCTTTCTTGTGCAGTGCTGAATGTTAAGTGGTCTTTGAATCAAGGGCCCTCGTTACCCAGTTGGTTGTGATGTCCCTGTTGGGGTGTATTAAAATTTCAGGCTATCTTTATATGTCAGGCCCAGCCTGTTGGAAGGGAAAACAAAGGCCACAGTAAGAAAAACTGCAGGCCAGCACTTGGGGCCCCAGGCTGGGCCACACCCAGAGATTCATTTGCGTTTCTCCTGTGAGGCAGTGCATAGTGATGCTTTGTGCTTGGAGAGGGAAGCATGAGCTCCCGGCCCACGGTGCCAGGGAGCGGCCTCCACCATCAGCCGTCTGGAGACCAGGGCAGGAGGGAGCGAAAGAGGAGGACGGAAGGCAAACTGAGGACCGTGCGGTGGGCAGGGCCGGGCCGCGCGGTCAGGGATGGTAGGACGTCACCAGCAGGGGCCTGGATCTGGACAGATGCCTTCTAGAGTAGATAGAGAATTGAAACCTGGCGCAAGAGTATCTAGCAGCGGATCCTAAACAAAATGCTTGCCAACTGGGCTCTTGAAGTGGGAAGCAGCACTGGGGAGAAGAATTCTAACAGCAGTCATGCCCGATCGCTTGTCCTGAACTGAGGATAAGGAAACTAACAGTGTTCGTCTGCTCGGGCTGTCGTAACAAGGTACCAAAGAGTATGTGGCTTAAACAACAGACATGGACTTTCTCATGGTCCCAGAGGCCAGGGGTCCACGGTGAGGACTCTTCCTGGCTTGTGGATGGTCACCTTCTTGCTGTGTCCTCACATGCCCGAGTGAAAGTAAGCTCTGGTGTTTCTTCTCATAAGGGCACTAATCCTACCATGAGAGCCCCACCCTCATGACCTCTCCTAACCCAATTATCTCCCAAAGGCCACAGCTCCACATACCATCACACCGGGGGTTGGGCTTTCGACACATGACTTTTGGGGGAGACAGCATTCAGTTCACAGCAGCATATAAATGAAGGAAAGGGTAAAGCCCAGGGAATCACAGGGCTCAAACGAGTCGGGGAGAAGTGGAGTCACACAGGCAGTGAGAGCCAGTGTGGGGAGCTAGTGGGTGGGTGAGCTGCCCCCCTCTGCCCATAGGAACAGCACAAAGCCACACCACAGCCACAGCGGCCCCGGCCCGTCCACCACATGCTGCCTCAGCGCATCTGGGTCATGGGAACAGCGCCAGCCTTCTGCTTGGACAAACTCAATGACCAAGCTTCAGAACAATCTCCCATGACGATGCAGTGAGAGCCCTCCACCAGAGGGCATGCAGCCTGAGCCACTGCCCGTCAGCTGAGTAGATGGCTGAGCCACGTGGCTTTCTGGAGCGCACGGAAGCCCCAGAGGAGGAAGAAGGACATTCCCAAGCCCAGCGCTAAGCTGCTGAGGCCAGAAATGGGTCACTCTGGAACCTGTGTGGGATGGCCAAGTACCGTGCCTCACTGCTTTAAACACAGACTTGCTAGCGCGCCTGGGTGGCTCAGTTGGTTAAGCGTCTGACTCTTGATTTCAGTTCAGGTCACGATCTCATGGTTTGTGAGTTAACGCTGACAGCACAGAGCCTGCTTGGGATTTTCTCTCTCTCTCTTTCTCTCTCTGCCCCTCTCCCCAGCTCATGCTCTCTCTGTCTCTGTCAACATAAATAAATAAACTTTAATAAACATAGCCTTGCTGATAACCATGGCTCTTCTGTCCAAACTAGGTGATCAACCCACAGGGCTACTGTGAAAAAGTGAAATAAAATATGCATATGAGCTCTTAGCCCTGTATCTAGAAGATTCTGCCAGTTGGGAGCAGTGAACGGTGCTGCCGTTGAAAGTTCTAGGGTGGTGATGGGGGACTGTCAGTGGTGAGAGGTGTATTCCACTCTCTCGGTCCCCTCCGACCTCATTCCCACTGTGATGGGAGTGACTCAGCCACACGTGCACTGAAGCGAGCAGTCACGTAGGAGACGTATGACCCCTCAGCTCCAGGGCTAAGAATCACAAGGTCAAGAGGGAAAGAGAAGGAAGTCCAGCATGAGGGAAGGCTCAGGGGACACGTAAGAACGAGGAGTGCACAGAACAAGGTTTGGCAACGGAACAGAAGAGGGGTCCGGTCTCACAGGTCGTGTGGGCTGTTAGGGGGAATGGGAAGCAGGCCTGGGATCACCAGAGGAGGCTGGAACCTGAGAAGGTGGGGGGAGGAGGGCTGAGCATGGGAATTAAAAATGCTTGAGGAGAAGCAAACAAGCAAACAAACCAACAACGATCATCTCTAAGGTGTTAAAAGAAAACATTTTCAGGCATAGTATTTCATGCATTCCTAAGCATATTCCCGTTAATTTAACATACTGTTCTCTCTGGGTGATGAAAGGCTCAGAGAGGGTAGGAGAGTCCCTGAAGTCACACAGCTCACTGAGGGCAGAGCCGGCCCGGGAAGTCTCGCATTTAGCTCTGAAATGCTGTACAGTTCTGACCAAAAGCACAGTGATGATCACACCCCCCCCAACACACACACACCACCCCCACCATCCCAGCACCAGGGCAGGTGACTTTATAAACTGTAACTTGCCCCACCTGGCCTGCTTCCTTTAATATGTAGCCACGTGCTGGACTCTGGTCAGCGCAGCAAGGGCAGCGAGCCCCCGGGCCAGGGGGCAGCCCAATCTGTCACGCTTCAGTAAGAGCTGCTCAAGTGACCACTTGGCAATGGCATTTTAACTATGAGCTGCTTTTCGGGCTCGGCCTCAGTCTGGATCCCACATGACTCTGCAACAGCAAGTTGTAGGAGACTCGAAACTGGCCTGTAGGCTGCATCTCTGTGAGCACTGGTGGGCTCCCAGGAGCTAACGGCCAAACCACCACGGACGAGCCGGTCCCCAGCAGGCCCGCCCAGCTGGTCACCTGCAACACAGGCATCAGGCACTGAGGCAGGTTCTGAGAATGCAGAGGCGTTTACTACACAGGCCTTGGCCTTGAGGAGCCCAAGGCAGAGACGCTCGCAAACACCATGTAGCCGGGGAAGCTCAGAGGCGGGAGGTTCAGCCTGCGGGTGGGGAACTTGGGTGGGGGACTCTCCGGCCGAGGTGGCTTGGGGGGTGTCAGCAGGCACTTGCAGAGCCGAGGGTGGCGGTTTTGGTTGGAGAACCATCTGGGGGCTCAGAGGTGAAAGCAGACCCCCCTCTGTCCAGCCCATGGAGCGTCCCCTGCACTAGAGAGGGGGCAGCAGTGAGAGAGGAGCCTGGCCAGCAGCATTGACCAGGAGCTGCTGAGTTAGGATCTTATTCTGCAGAGACGGCATTAGTCAGGACGCTCTAAGTTGCGAACATCCCAACCCGCCTCCAATGAACAGAGCTTAGGGGGGCAGAGGTGGGGTTGGCCTTCAGGGTGTTGGGGTGAAGCCTGGGCGGGCCCCCGGAGGCCCCCTCATCGCAGGTCAGCTTCTCCCCACAGCAGGGCTGTGGCTGCTGCTGTGCACACGCACCTTCTGAGAGTTGGCCGGGAAGATGGCTTCTGTCCCCAGGCACAGTGGGGACACATACTCCTCCCTCCCCCTTCTGGGCAGAAACTCCTTCACAGGTGGCTGGCGGAGCCTTGTGCCTCAGGGTGGCGTGGCGGCTGGCTCTAAAACACAAGACAAGGAACTTCTCTAGTTGGATACGTTTGACCCCTGAAACAAAGTCCCACAGGGTGGGTGGCTTCAACCATAGAAGTTCGTTCCCTCACTTTTCTGGAGGCTGGAAGGAAGTCCACGAGCAAGGTGTCCACAGGGTTACTTTCTTTCTGAGACCTCTCTTCTCGGCTGGCAGATGGCCACTCGTCACTGTGTCCTCACATGGTCTTCCTCTGAGTTGTCTGTGTCCTATTCTTTTCTTATAAGGACACCAGTCATACTGGATTACGACCAACCCACATGAGCTCATTTTACCTTAATTCCCTTTTAAAGCTCCAACCTCCCAATATAGTTACATTCTAAGGTACAGGGGGTTAGGACTTCCACGTATGAATCTCGGGGGGGACAGGAATAACAGGGCATTCGAGGTGAATTGTGACTAGGAGGTAAGAATGCACGTGATATCAATTTCTAGTGCTCATTGTGTTCTGTCTTTGTGCCAGACACTGTTGTAAGACCTTTTCATGAAGTAACTAATTTTATCCTTGTAACAATCAATGAATTACGATTTCCCAATAAACTTCCAACATCCATTAAAAAACAAAAAGCAAGGGGCGCCTGGGTGGCCCAGTCGGTTGGGCGTCTGACTTCGGCTCAGGTCATGATCTCACCGTTCGTGGGTTTGAGCCCCACGCTGGGCTCTGTGCTGACAGCTCAGAGCCTGGAGCCTACTTTGGATTCTGTGTCTCCCTCTCTCTCTGCCCCTCCCCCACTCATGCTCTGTCTCTCTATGTCTCTCAAAAGTAAATAAACGTTAAAAAAAATAAAAAACAAAAAGCAAAACCAAACAAAGGCTCAGATGTAGGCAATGGTCTTGGAAGACAGCAGGAAAGGTGCAGGCAGACTGTTCATTTTAATGGTCCATATTCAGCACGTACATTGATTGCCCTCCTTAAAGCACACTGCAAAGTCATATTCCTTCTTGCCCAATTTTTTTGTTATAATACCTGTTAATCACTTTCATCAACAGATATCTATGGAAGATTTACTCAGTACTGGGCACAGAGCAAGATAGTTAGAAAACTTGCAGGTATAAGACATAATCCTGTGGGTGAAATATTTCCATGTTTGCTTGTATATGGATAGAGAAACTCTGGAATGCTATAAAAGAAACAAACAGCAATGGTTAGCTGAGGGTGGGATTGGGCCCATGGTAACAGAGGCCTGGAGGATTGTCACTGTATCCCTTTTTGTAGGTTTTGATATTTTTTGAACCATATATCTGGATGGCCTATTCACAAAAATTAGGTTAAAAAAAGTTAGTTGTGAGCTCTGCACCCCCCCTGCCTCCCTCCCCATCCCACCAACGCATCTATAATTTGTCACATTTAGATCAGGCTTTAACTGGGGTGGCTTAGTCAGTTAAATGTCCAACTTGGGTCCAGGTCATGATCTCACAGCTCGTGGGTTCGAGCCCTGTGTCGGGCTCTGCACTGACAGTTCAGAGCCTGGAGCCTGCTTCTGATTCTGTGTCTCCCTCTCTCTCTCTCTGCCCCTCCCCTGCTCGTGCTCTGTCTCTCTGTATCTCTCTCTCTTTCTTAAAAATAAATAAACATTTAAACATTTTTAAAAAGTAATAATAAAAGATCAGGCTTTAACTTTAACAGTGAGGTAAATCTAAAATTATCCCACCTTCTTCACCCAGTAGCCTCAGAACATGTGTGACTGGAACCATCATCCTTGCTTTGCAGGTAAAAAGCTGAGCCCAAGAGAGAGTGTGTGCACTGATCACTCAACACGGGGGTAACTGAGCCTAAACTGGGGGCCTGATTCTCTGATTTCTAGCTTGGGCCCCTCCTCACCACCATTATCAGAAGATAATGAAAGATACCATCATCATTCATTCAACAACTACATTTTGAGTCTCTGGCAAACAAAATGTACACGGTCCCTGACCTTTGGGGGTTTATGTTCTAGGGGGAAAAACAGGCAGAGACTCAAGTGAGCATATCATTACATATTGTGGTAAGTTCTACAAAGAAGAAAAGAGATGCATTGAGGAGGAGAGATGATGGTGGAATGTAGGAGGATCCCAAGGTCACCTCAACCCACAGACACATCTAGAAAACACGCACATCAGTGCAACAAACTCAATAAATGACCTGAATCCTGACAGAACAGACTTTCTATGGTTACTCGCAGAGAGGAGGTGAGAAGGGTAGGAGGGGCAGAAACATGGTCAGGAAGCAAACTTCTGAAAGGACTAACCACAAACAGGAGGGACACCCCAAGCATGGAGAAAGATGAGGAGCCGACCCCACACCCAGCATCCCAGACACAGGGGACCTGCTCTGGGAAGACAAGTCCCCATAACATCTGGCTTTGAAAACTGGTGGGGCTTAGCTTTGCGAGATTTTACAATCAGTGGGGCTTAACTGAGGGTACTTTAAAAGTCAGGGGGCTTAGCTCTAGAAGAGCTGGAGAGTGACAGGAAACTGAGTCCCTGCTCTTAAAGAAAAAGCATAACAAACAGCTCTACCACGATCCAGCATTAGAAGCACAGTTTGAAAAGCGCTTGCGGTATATGTGAACACTGATTTATACTAATCTCAGAATGTGTGCTGGAAGGAAAGGGATCTTTTGGAGACTTCTCCAAGAACAAAAGAGCTGGCGGAGGTCATTTCTCCCCCATCCAACCCCCATGTGGATAGACTGACACTTCCAGAAACCAGTGTGAACACCCGCCACCCATCTTGCCAACACCACAGCCCTGCCCCAGTGTTCTCCTCTGTGTCTGCTCTATCCAACTCACCTCACTCAGCAGGTGTCCCCCCGAAGTGGCTCCTGCTACAACACATCCTGAAAACAGCTCCGGTATATATATACAACATATATATATATATATATATATATATATATATATATATATATGTATGTATTTCTATATACACTAATAATAAAGTTGCGGATAGAGAAATTAAAAAAAAAAAGTCCCATTTACAATTGTACCAAGAATAATAAAATATCTAGGAATAAACTTAACCAAGGAGGTGAAAGGCCTATATTCCAAAAACTATAAAACACTGATTTAAAAAAATTGAAGACAACACAAATAAATGGAAAGATATTCCAGGCTCATGGATTAGAATAATTAACATTGTTTAAAAGTCCATATTACCCAAAGCAATCTACAGATTTAATGCAATCTCTATCAGAATACCAATAGTATAAGGGCATCTGGCTGGCTCAGTCAGAAGAGCATGTGACTCTTGATCTCTGGGTTGTGAGTTCAAGCCCCACATTGGGTGTAGAGATTACTTAAATAAATAAACATTTTTAAAAATGTTAAAAAATACTGAGCACATACACCACAAAACTAAAATGAATGATACTAAAATCTGTATGGAACCACAAAAGACTGAATAGCCAAAGCAATTTTGGAAAAGAATGAAGCTGGAGGTATGACAATCCCAGACTATAAGATATACTGCAAATGTGTAGTAATCCAAACAGTATGGTACCGGCACAAAAACAGACACATAGATCAACAGAACCGAGAACTCAGAAATAAATCCACAATTATATGGTCAATTAATCTATGATAAAGAGGCAAGACTATGCAATGAAGAAAAGACAGTCTCTTCAGCAAATGGTGTTGGGAAAACTGGATAGCTACATACAGAAGAATGAATCTAGACCACTTTCTTACACCATACACAAAAATAAACTCAAAATGGATTAAAGACCTAATGTGAGACCTGGAAATATAAAGTTCCTAGAAGAAAACATAGGCAGTAATTTCTTGGACATCAGCTGTAGAAACATTTTTCTAGGTATGTCTCCTTTGGCAAGGGAAAGTAAAGCAAAATTAAACTATAGACACTGCACCAAAATGAAAAACTTCTGCATAGTGAAGGAAACCACCAACAAAAGTGCACCCTACTGAGAGAAGATATTTGCAAATGATATATCTGGTAAGAGGTTAATATGCAAAATATCTAAAGAATTTATACAACTCCACACCAAAAAAGCCAACAACAACAACTAAGCAATCTGATTAAAAAATGGGCAGAGGATGTGAATAGGAGACATTTTTCCCAAGAAGACATACAGATGGCCAACAGACACATGAAAAGATGCTCAACATCATTAATCATTAGGGAAATGCAAATTAAAACCACAATGAAAATCACTTTTTTTTTCTAGTCAGAATGGCTAGAATAAAAAATATAAGGAATAACAAGTGTTGGTGAGGATGTGAGAAAAAGGAACCCTCACGCACTGTTGGTGGGAATGCAAATTGGTGTAGCCCCTGTGGAAAACAGTCTAGAAGTTCCTCAAAAAATTAAAAGTAGAATTACCATATGATCCACTACTGGTTATTTACCCAAAGAAAATGAAAACATTAATTAGAAAAGATATATGCCCCCCTATATTTATTGCAGTGTTATTTACAATAGTCAAGATAGGGAAGCAATCCAAGTGTCCATCGGTACATGAATGGATAAAGAAGTGGTGTAATACATACAATGGAATACTACTCGGCCATAGAAGAGAATAAAATCTTGCCATTTGCAACAACATGGATGGACCTAGAATCTTCTAGGAGTCTAATTCTAATGCTAAGTGAAATAAATCAGTAAGAGAAAGACAAATACCATATAATTTCACTCATGTGGAATTTAAAGAGACAAAACAAGCAAACAAAAAAAGAGAAATGACAAAAACCGGACTCTTAAATATGCAGAACAAACTTGTGATTGCCAGAGAGGAGGTAGGAGGAGTTACGAGTAAAATAGATAAAGGGAATTAAGGGTACGTTTATCTTGATGAGCACTAAGAACTCTATGGAATTGTTGAATCATTATATTGTACACCTGAACTAATATAGCACTGTGTTAATTATACTTGAATAAAAACATAATTTATTATGTTGAGATGCCTTGAGAAAATAGCAAAGCAAATCTATGTCCAATGCAGTAATCTAGATGCAGGTCATGGTCACAGGTGAGTGAAGCAATGGGGCTGGCATCCTGATCTGTGACAACTGGTTTTAAGGAAGAGACTTTTAGCATGTCAACAGACAGTGACACTTAATAGGCCTAAACACATTTCTTGGGAGATTTTTTTTTTCCAAGCAGAAAATTCAAAGTTTTTTTTGTACTTATTAGCAATACTGCAGTGGACCCCAGCACTCTACGGTTGAAACTTATCAACACTAGAAAGGGAGGCTGTCGGCGCCTGGGTGGCGCAGTCGGTTAAGCGTCCGACTTCAGCCAGGTCATGATCTCGCGGTCGGTGAGTTCGAGCCCCGCGTCGGGCTCTGGGCTGATGGCTCAGAGCCTGGAGCCTGTTTCCGACTCTGTGTCTCCCTCTCTCTCTGCCCCTCCCCCGTTCATGCTCTGTCTCTCTCTGTCCCAAAAATAAATAAACGTGGAAAAAAAAAAAGGGAGGCTGTTGTTACAGCAGAGGCCATTCGGGACAACCAGGAGCTTATCAAGTAAATACACAAAGGAAAAAAAAAACAATCAGGACACACAGTAGGGGAAGAATTTTCTTCTACTCATCATAGATTTCAGGTGACATTGTATAATAAAAGCAAGATTAACAAGGCAAAAACGAATAAAACTCCCCAAACCCAAGTTTATTAACATGTATATCTCACATCTCACATGTACATCTCACATGTAATTCAAAGATGTGGCTTAGAACTCTGGGTTCTATAACATAAACAAAGAACAACACATTTATAGAGAAATTAAAGACAGAGAGAGAGAGACAGAGGGAGACCACGAAAGGAAATAACCAGGGTAAAACTTGAAATCCAGTGGTCAGGGAAGACTCCGGTGGAATGACATTTTGGTTGACATCCGAAGAGCTGCAGGAGGGTCTGTGAAACACAAACAAGATTGTGGGAGAGAAAAAAGTTGAGGACACAAAGGGAAGGGTCATTCCATGAGTCAAAAATCTGTGGTCTTTGAACATGTCATTTGTGGGTTCTGTGTTGCCCCATTGACCATCAAATGTGCCCAGCTTGCTATCTAGTGATTTGGGATGAAAAACGAAGTAGGAGCCATGCTCCTTGGCCTCAGGAAACTTACCAGGTGGTAAGTAACCCATGAAACAATCAGAGTCAGAGAGAATCATGAGATTGGGGAGACAGAAGGAGGGATGTAAGTGGCTGTATTTGTTTGGTAGATGGTGAAATGCAGAAAACCTAACAGGCAGGGAAAGGAAGCAGGTGGATCAGGCTATCAGAGAGGCAGAGTATGGTCTTAGGGTCAGGAATGGTTTTGAATCCCCAGTTGTGTAATGTTGGGTGAGTTCTTTTTTCTCTCTGACCCTCAGTTTCCTAATCTGGCGATTAAATCTTGTGTTTTCTACCCCTTTTGTGGTTGTGAATATTAAGTAAAGTAAGATACATGTAGGACTTTGGACAATGAAATGCCTGAACCCCATGGCCGTCTAGGACATGGAGGTAGACCATCTCCCCCGGGGCAGCACTTGGTGAATTTCCAGTGTTTGCTGCAACCACGAGCTCAGCCTCCTGGTTAATAACCAGCTTGGGGGGTACAGACAGCAGTCCAAATCTGTGCCCCCTAATTAACAGTCTTGACTAAATCATAGGTGGGTTTTGTGGAAACCGCTCACAACCACTAAGGAAACCATCTGGGTTTGTAAGAGGTAATCTCTCTGTCTCTCTCTGTTTTTCTCTCTCCTTTCCCTCTCAGCAGTGGCGCTGGCCAGATCTCTCATTCAGTACAGCCATATTTCTTTTTTTTTTTTAATTTTTTTCCATGTTTTTATTTATTTTTGGGACACAGAGAGACAGAGCATGAACGGGGGAGGGGCAGAGAGAGAGGGAGACACAGAATCGGAAACAGGCTCCAGGCTCCGAGCCATCAGCCCCGAGCCTGACGCGGGGCTCGTACTCACGGACCGCGAGATCGTGACCTGGCTGAAGTCGGACGCTTAACCGACTGCGCCACCCAGGCGCCCCAGTACAGCCATCTTTCAAAGAACTCTGAGCAGGTTCTATATCACACAGATGAATCAATTATGTCATTTATCCCAACTCATAACATGTGAAAATAGTTAAAACCAAGAGTGCAGTGAAAGTCCTTTCTTCCCAAGAAGCACCTCAAATAAATTGGGCATTTACATAAGCAACAGTAATCAAGACTCGGGTCATAGTCATGGGCGAGTGGAGATAAGTCTGTGACTACCCGCACCCTAAGAGGATTCAGCCGTTCCTTTGATAGTTTGGAAAATGTGAATCAGTTTAGCCTTAAAAGTACTGAACAATCTTTAACTGCCAATATTTTCCTCTTTCTAAATGTCAGAGTTGAAAGATCTCTAAATATCCCTTTGGTGTACATATGAAGAAGGCTCCTGGGCATTATGAGGTCATGCAGCCAGTCAGTGGCCGATCTGGAAAAGAAGACTAGAGGACCCCGATGTAGCTAAGACCTCTTTCAGCTATAGCACTCTGCCTTTCTGTCTTGTGTGAGCTCATATGCAGCCACAAGCTCTTGTAGGCTGTGATCGGGGACAAGCAGACCCCCTAGTCTGGGGGAGGACAGAGTGACATCCTCTGCTGAAGCACAGTGCTGGCTCTTGTTCCAGAACATACAGCAGGAGGTGGGAGAGGGGCTCCCACCAGATGCTGGTCTTCTTCACTGTTGTGGTGTGGCTTTATAATACCGGCTGTAATAAAACTCCTCAATTTGGGCTGTCTGTAAAATGATTTCTGGTAATAAGTCTTTCTACCCTAGTCTAGGGTTGCAGCACTTACTCTATTTTCTTATTTTCCTAGGACCGTGCAGGAACTGCATCCATTTCCTCTCGGCATCTTGTCCCTGGACCAGGTGGCTCAGTACTAAGAATGTTTATAGTGGGAAGGGCGGGACTTTTGAAGACCTGGCTTTCAGTCCTAGCTGTACCCTTTAATGATTTTGAGATCTCCATCAAGACATCAATCTATTTTCTGGAGCTGCTTACATTTATTAACTTTTTGTCCAACTATAAGGTGTCATACTAAACACTGAGATATAAGGGGGTAAGCAAGATCCCTGCCCTCCAGGAGATTGCCCTGTGGTGGGAGACAGCCACACAAGCAATCATAACCTACATTCTAGAGTAGAGGGACTACACGTATGCTGACGATGTATAAGCAGCCTAGATCTCCAACACTGGAACTACAAATGGTTCTATGCTGCAGACTTTAAAGGGGTGCTACTGAGGATAGTGTTTGAGGTCATGGACAGCCAGGTTAGAAGGAGCATTCTATATCTAACTAAGGAGCTTAGGTTTTATCCTGTCAACTAACGTCACATTTGTAGACTTGAGGCAGGATCCGATTTCCCTCTAAGAAATATCACACTGGTTGGCACGGCAGGCCTAGAGGCAGGGAAACCAGACAGGTGGTTCTGGGAGTGGAGGTGAGTTCCTGAGCCAGGACGAGGAGAAGTCAGAAGAAAGATCCAAGAGGTAAGAGGAAACCTAGGAGAGAGGGTGTTAAAGGAATTTCAGAAGGAGAAAATTTCCAGGAGGGATTAGAAAACAGATTTTCCAATCCTGCAGACCAGAAGTAAGCAGCCCAGGACATTCTGCCACCAGGACATGCTGACAGCCCTGTGATGGGACCAGTTCCAGGGCAGCTGTGGGCAGAAGCCAGATTGTAGGTGCTGAGAAGAAAATGGGAAAGGCAAGGAAAGAACAGCTAGAAAATCTCGGTTTCTTTGCCTGACCATTAGGACAGGAATAAAATGTGTTATGTGACTACCCATTCAGAACCCTTTACGATCCCTTGGCTGTGGACGAAAATGTCCTGGGGGTGGATGGAGGCGACAGCTGCATAACAGTGTGAATGCACTTAATGCCACTGAAATGTACACTTTAAAAAATGGTGAAAATGGTAAATTTTATGTTGTATCTATTTCGATCTTTAACAGGTTAAAAAAAACCCAGCTTACAGAAAACTGAAGCATTCCGTACAATTTTGTTTACTTATGTAGAAGGCTTAGAAGCGCATGCACCGGCCTTCGGCTGCAGATTTGGACATGTCCTGTAGGACATGCTGGCTGGGCAACCGCCATGGGGAGGCAGCATCTTTTCAGAGCCACACGGTTGTTTTCACCTGTTCAGACTTCCTTTGAGGTCAAGTGAGAAGCTATACACGAAAACACTGGATAACACAATGCGTGTCAAACGATCATGAGGTACGTTATTATTAGTGTTCCCCTGATCTTACTATTTTGTATTGCAGTAACTGATAGTTTAAGCTCATTTTTATTTTCACTGAGTTTTTGAAAATATAGAAAGCCATCAAATAAGATAAAAATTAACCATTGCTTCACAACCTGAAAATACTGAATTTTATAACATGACTTTTAATAACTTCTCTTACAGTTGATATATTTATATCCATTGTTGAAAATCTGGGAAATACAGGAAATTCAGATCTCCCATAATCCCACTGTCTAGAGATCATTTGGCATATTAATGATAGTTTGTCTTTTCAATGCTCTTTAAACTATTGGGGCGCCTGGTGGTTCAGTCAGCTAAGCATCCAACTTGGGCTCAGGTCATGATCTCGCAGTTCTCGCGCTCTGCCTCTCTCTCTCTCAAAAATAAACATTGAAAAATTTTAATTAAGCTATATTATTTTGTAAGCTGTTTATTTTACTAAATATAACATGTTTTCTCATATCATGAAATATTCTTTTAAAAATTTATTATTATTATTATTTTTAACGTTCATATTTTGAGAGAGACAGAGACAGAGTGTGAATGGGGGAAGGGCAGAGAGAGAGGGAGACACAGAATCCAAAGCAGGCTCCAGCTCTGAGCTGTCATCATAGAGCCCGACGAGGGGCTTGAACTCACTGAGCCATGAGATCATGACCTGAGCCGAAGTCAGCTGCTTAACTGAGCCACCTAAACATTTTAGATGACAATATATCCCACTGTTGTGTGTAAAATTCTACTTTTAGACATTTAATTTTTAATTTTCAGAAAAAAATGAATTATTTTTGTTTTTTAAAATTAATTATGATGGTTCTGTGCATAAAACACAGAAAAACAGAAACAGAGAAAAAGCCTCCTGGAATCCTACCACCTAGATAGTCACTGTTAGCAGTTAAAATTTTTTTCAGTCTTTTCCTCTGTATGTGTGTGCATGCATGTGTGTGTATATTCACTCGCCAATAACAATTCTCTCTTGTTGAATATTTCAATCATCTATCATTTTTCAATATTGTAAGTTATATCCCATAGGATACTATGTAATCATTAAATAATTTTCTAAAATAATATTTCATAACTTGACAAAATGCACATTCTACATTATAAAATAGTGGACAAAAATAAGTTACAAAATGTTATCATAATGATGAGTTTATTCATGTGCCAGGATTTATCAAACCGTATGCTTTAAATATGTACAGTTTACTTCATGTCAATTATAGCCCAATAAAGCTATTTTATTTAAAAGAAAGATAAAGTACACTTCCTAAAAAAGTTTTATATTGACATGGAAAACATCTTAATGAACATATCTTTATCCTCAGAGCAGGTCCCCAGACTGAAATTCCTGCCTCCAAGTTTCTCGATATCTCCTGACAAATTGCAGGGAAGGATTAGCAATGTATATTCTGAAAGCTAACTCACTTTTTTCATGCACCAGATAGCTAGAGAAGAGGGCATGATGATTTTTTTCAGCAAGTATAAAAATATTTTAAAATATATTCGACTCCATGTTGGGTGATATTAAAAAGAGTGAGAGGGGCGCCTGGGTGGCTCAGTCGGTTGAGTGTCCGACTTCGGCTCAGGTCATGATCTCGCGATTTGTGCGTTCGAGCCCCACGTCGGGCTCTGTGCTGACATGACAGCTCGGAGCCTGGAACCTGCTTCAGATCCTGTGTCTCCCTCTCCCTCTGCCCCTCCCCTGGTCACGTTCTCTGTCTTTCAGAAAAAAATTTAAAAAAAGAGGGAGAGAAGGCAGAACTAAGTGTAAACAGGACACAGGAGAGGAAGAACAGGAGCCGCCACGTTCCTCCACCTGTGCGAGCCTCTGCACCCACACCTGGTAATGGGATGCAGGTGCACCCTTTGCAGCCGGCGCTACAAGCCAAGAATGCTAGATTGCCAGCCACCACCAGAAGCTGGAAGAGGCAGGGAAGGACTGTCCCCTAGAGCCTTCAGAGGGAGCATGGCTGTAGACGCCTTGATTTCAGACTTCCAGCCTCCAGAGCTGGGAGAAAATACCTTTCTGTTGTATCAAGCCACCCAGTTTGTGGTACTTTGTTACCGTAGCCCTGGCAAACTACACTGAGCACGTTTCTTCACTTCTAACTAGAGCACAGTTCTCTCCTGAAACACTGGCCACAGTTGTACTTTACATATTGTTTGTATCATTTAACTAACCTCAGTCATGGGACAGGTATCCTGTACCTGGCTACATGCCAAGTTGCATGTGACACAGGAAGTGACTTGGGAAGTCCGTGTGCTGCCATCCACCCATGGTCCTAGATGCTTGGCTGTGTCACTGCTTTGGTAACAGTGACACCATCGGGCACGCTTGATTCAGCCTTGGCCAGGTACCAGCTACTCTGCTAAGCATTTGGCCACTACTGTTTCACTTAATCCTCACAATAGCTCTACCGGGTTAGTCCCTGTGTGGTTCCCACTTTACAGATGTAGAAATTGAGTCTTGGCGGAGGTGGTGCAGCTAGAGAATAGCAAAGCCAGGACTTGAGTTTACATTTGTCTGGCCCCAAGTCCTGGCATGAACATCAAGCACCTCCCAGAGTTCTTCATTCTGTTGACCGGGCAGGTCCTAACCTCTGGGGGTCACCCCCTTTGGTTAGACTTGAAATTTAAATTTACAAAAGAAACGCACAAGTGGGATCATACCCAGGCAGGGTCCCTCGTTCACCCTCCACTCTGTGTCCAGGGTGTGGGGCCATGTAAGTCAAATCCCTTCTTATCAATCACATGCTTAAAAGCCCATAGCCGTTGGGGGGTAAAATCCCTTGGTTCTGTACCCTTCACTGACTTCTCTGCTTTCAGCCCATGTATCTGCCACAGCACATGGAGGCCCTGTTCTAGCCACCTGGAGACATCCGCGGTCCCCAAAGAGCCACCTTGACACCTTCCTGCAGCAGCTCTCTGAGGGGGCCTTTCCCTCAGCTCCGTCACCCTCAGCAGACTCAGTAGGTTTCAAGAAGCTTGTTCCTGACCCAGTCTGAGCTGGATGCCCTTTCTTAGTGTTCTCACACTGGCCTTGCGCAACCTTATCACACTTGGTTACTTGCTTGTCTCCCACCAGATATCCAGGACATCTGAGTGCTTGGAACACTGAGGGCGTGGGGCAGGGAAAACCTCTGCGCTCTGGCACTACAAAGACCTGGGTTTGTACCCTGCCTCCTCCAGTTGCTCGCTGGGGCACCTTTAGGTAGCCATCTAGACTACCTGAGTTTCATTTTCCTCACTTGTAAAATAAGCATTCTCTACTCATCTTATAGGGTTGTTGGGAGTTTTGATTTACACACAAAAATAACTGCATATATTCATAATGCCAGGTATGTAGTAAAACTTCATTCCCTGTATCCAGTTCCACAGAGGGGACACCTTTAGTAAGATTAAATGCACTTGGAAGTCCCATTTTATATTCTTCTCCATCTTACAAACCTTGGCAATTCATATAGATACACCTCCAAACTGTGTTCTCCAGTGTGTAGCCACTAACCACATGTGCCTAATGAACACTTAAAATGTCCGAATTGAGAGGCACTCTCAATGTGGAATGAACACTGAATTTCAAAGACTTGGTAGGAACAAGAGAATGTAAAATATCCTGATTATATATTTTTTTACTATTCATTACATGTGACAATGATAATATTTAGGATATACTGGGTTAAATAAAGTGTATTACTAAAATTACTGTCACATCTCATTTTCCTTTTTTTTTAACAAGGCTGCTAAAAAAAACCTTGAAATTATATATGCAGCTTACCTTTGTGGTTTGCATACATAGTATATAAATATAAATGTTAATTTAATATATGTTAATTATATAGATTTATTACACATATATATTAAATATATATATAATATCTATAATATAAACACCTACATATTCTCTATATAACATATATATAGAATATACAGAAATATATTTGTACTTGACACTGTTACCCTTGACTCTCAGAGAAAACCTGAAAGCTTACATCAATTCATTTACTGTGTGTGTGTGTGTGTGTGTGTGTGTGTGTGTGTGTGTTTAAGTCTCATGAATGGCCACAGAAAAGGGAGCAAACTGTAGTCATAGGTGGCCTGAGCAGGGTAAGTGGGTGTGGGACATCAGTCAGAGAAGAGGCTTTAGTTAAAAAAAAAAAAAGTCGAATTCAAATTCTCTTGCTCTGACCCTGGCTGTGGCCCTTTGGGCTCCCCCCATGTACAGTCCAAGCTTCCCCATCTTGAGAGGCAGCTCTGATTCTTTAGCTTCCATCACAACCCCTGGCCCGGATCCATTCACTCAGATGCAATCTAAGGAGTCAAGTGTCTGCCAGTTGAGGCTGGAGGGGCTTCAGATTTTCCAAGATGTTTTCAGTAAGAAATAGTCATCAAGTGAGTAGAGAAAATATCCACTTAGCAGATGGAAACTGAGGCCCAGAAGGCAAAAACCTTTGTATTAATAATACAAGAACTCGGGGCGCCTGGGTGGCGCAGTCGGTTGGGTGTCCGACTTCAGCCAGGTCACGATCTCGCGGTCCGGGAGTTCGAGCCCCGCCTCGGGCTCTGGGCTGATGGCTCAGAGCCTGGAGCCTGTTTCCGATTCTGTGTCTCCCTCTCTCTCTGCCCCTCCCCCGTTCATGCTCTGTCTCTCTCTGTCCCCAAAATAAATAAACGTTGAAAAAAAAATTAAAAAAAAAAATAATAATACAAGAACTCTTACTTGAGCCTACATCAGATAAAGAAAAAAATATTCTGATTCCAGGAATGATGGCTTTGAGGAATTATGATTCATCCTTGGAAATTTCTGAGAAAATTATTTGGTAGAGACCAAAGGGCAAATGTGAGAAGATATAATTAAAGAGGCTACTGATTAGGATGAAATGCTTATTTACCTCAGGAGTCTTTCAAAGACAAAAGTCAAAGAAACCAAGCAGCCACTTGAACATTATTTAAAAAGAAAAAAGAAAAGAGAAAGAAAGAAAGAAAGAAAGAAAGAAAGAAAGAAAGAAAGAGAAAGAAAGAAAGAAAGGAAGAAACAAGTCAAAGAAAAACTACCATACTAGAGTAAGGAGAGACATCAAAAAGTCAGGAAGATAATTAAAGATGAGAATCTAATTACAAAGTGCATAGATTCAGACTAATAATCAAGAGCTCTGCAAACACATTTGGAAAGAGGGGAAAGAAAATGTCCAATATAGAGAAGGAAGTCCAACTAGTTCAGTTCTCATCTCCCTGGACCTCAGTTTCCTCATCTGTAAAGATCTCTAAGGCTCCTTTCAAATCTAAATTTAATATTTTATAAAACAAATAGCTAAATGAAAATTTTTTATGTTTTTCTTCATCTTTAACTCAAAAATTACAAGGGTAATTTTTGTAGAAAAAGTAAAATTACATCTAAGCAAGGAAGAAAAATCAAAATCATCAATCTCACCACCTAGAGAAAGCTACTGTGAATATTTTAATGTATATTCTCTTGGGTTCATATATACATGTAGAGATAATTTGGTACAAATTTTGTTATTACGTATTTCCAGTCAATGAAATACTTCAAGGATATTTTCTTGGCTCAGGTTTCTTTCCATACCATTGTTCTTGATGGCTGTCATGTGTTGTAGTTTAAATGAGGGCATCAGAGTACAATGAGTTGCAGGATGTGTCATATGGCAAACTTGAGTGTATCCAGACTGGGAGACACGAAGAAAGCAGAGGAAAAAAAATCATGTATGACACCTTCTAGTTTATAAAGGATTTTGTATAAAAGCCTTATAATCTACAAAGTATTTTTATGTTTTATGACTGCCCAGGTAGCACAATGTCTGGCATATAGGAAAAATCAATAAACATTATTGAATAATTGAAAAAATAAATATTCATTATCTTCTGTATTTCCCATAAAACTGGGATGAGACATGCATCATTTCACAAATTTTACAAGGTCACCCCTGTCACCTTGGTAATGAGCATAGGATTTTAGTCCCAAAGACAGATAGAAACTGAGGCTAGGGTCAGACGGTCAACAAGTGGGAGAGCTTGACCTTGAATGCAAACCCACAACACTCTCCATTGCTTCCCAGCCTTGGCATGTCCCGCTCCCCCTTTATTTAAGCAGTTTGTGCTGTGGGACAAATAATCTGTGTGCTGGTAAATGGTTAACATTCAGCTCTGGGTGAGGGGGAGCCATGATTTGCAGTGTTTACTGATTTCCCTGGTGTAAATACTCCCACCACCGCTGATACGAAGCTACTGACGCGGTATTACTGAACACAGACGTCCACACTTAGCACACAGGTGCCAGCTAGCTTTAACATACTCCTGCATGGAATAATCTTTCCTTCCCCCTAATTATTAATTCCTGGAGGCCAGGGACTGCATCTCTTTTCCGTTTTCATAATGCCACGTACCTAGATAGCAATTAACAGATGCTTAGGCTTGGTGTCAATGTTTAGTTAGCCTGGCTTTGCAATTTCTCACTCTCTTTGGTTTCCTCATCTGCACAGCCCTTTTCCCCAGACTTGAGGCAATGCATAGAGACAATCCTGTCACTTGGATGGTTTCCCTTTCTTTCATCTCCATTTGTGTCCTTGCTGTGGCCTGGGGCAGAGTCATGAGCCTGAAGACAGCAGTGGCAGCCACTGGGGCTCAGGATCTCCTGTCTTACATTTATAGTCTCTTACTCTCAAATTTAGAGCCTTCTTCTGCCCTGGGGTCCCAGTACCTCACTGTTAAGCAAAACATCTGACCTCCCTGATGTCGGTGGGAGGCAGAGGTGGCAGATGGGGAGGGAGGCTGACCTTCACCTGCTGGTACATTTCTTCAAACCTAAATTGGCACAAAATCCATCAACAATCGGGAAACCTGGAAGTTCTTAGATGTGTCAACCACGGCTACACCTCTTGAGGCTATGTTTCCCCCCTCAACATCTTCTGCTGTGGATCTCTTACTAGAGCTGGGCTGTGCTGACACAGAAACTTCATTTTCTTGAGAGTGAAATGTGCAGACTGAAACTCTAAAGAGTGAGGAAGGAGGTGGAGAAAAGGCAGACTTTGGCACCACCTTCTGGAAGCTCCTGTTTTTACATGCCATATATGAATTTACTAAAGTTGATATGATGGATATTTTGTATTCTGTTCTCTGATAAATGGCCAATTTTGAAAATCTCCTATAAGAAAAAATATGGGAGGGGCGCCTGGGCGGCTCAGTCAGTTAAGCATCAGACTTCAGCTCAGGTCATGATCTCGAGGTTCGTGGGTTCCAGCCCTGCATTGGGCTCTGTGCTGACAACTCAGAGCCTGGAGCTGCTTCAGATTCTGTGTCTCCCTCTCTCCCCCACCCCTGCTCATGGTCTGTCTCTCTCTCTCTCAAAATTAAACATTAAAAATAAGAGACTCTTAAAAATTGAGAACGGAGGGTTGATGGGAGGTGAAAGGGAGGGGAGGGGTGGGTGATGGGCATTGAGGAGGGCACCTGTTGGGATGAGCACTGGGTGTTGTACGGAAACCAATTTGACAATAAATTTCATTAAAAAAATAGAAAAAAATTAAACATTAAAAAAATTTTTTAAAAAAGGAAAAATATGGGAAACAAATTTAATAAAACAGTAGTTAAATACTAACTTCCCCCCTACTAAAACATTTATCAAATCCACTGCCAGATGGAATTTTAACTCAACTTATGTTCCCCTCCAATCTACCCTCCCTTCAAATACTAACATCTAGTAGAATAGCCAAAGACTAGAGAAAGAAAAATGGGAAAAGGAAAGGCCACTGGTCTGGAGAAACTGAGAAGTGATTCTACATGCAAAGCCAGCATAACCTTCTCTCTCAGGAGAGAGAGAAATGTACTTCCAGCAACTTCTAACATGAGATAACCGCAGCAAAAAAAAAAAAAATGACAACAAGAAAAGATATGCCAGCTGTGTGTACCAACAAGCCACATGCCCAGCAGCAGCTTTGCTGGAAAGTTTCTCCCTATGATAGTCCGGGCCTCCTGGGTCAGGGACAGACCTTCTCCATTGGTCTGGGCAAGTCACACCTGGGGAGCCTGATCTGTTAATGCTAAGTCCCTTGGCTTCATTTCCACACCAAGGAGCAGCTTCAGAAAGGCTCAGGATTGTTTTCTCTTCTTCCTCTTTTGAGTTTTACTTCATTCACATTCATTTTCAATGGCTTATTTGTAGGACACTGATAACTACATTTTTCTCTCCCCAAAAAGACCAGACCAAAATTATTTTCATCGTAATATTACTTGGTATTAGTGCATCACTTGATGCTTTTTATTTTTACATTTTTTATAATGTTTATTTATTTTTGAGAGAGAGAGAGAGTGCACACAGGAGAGGGGCAGAGAGAGAAGGAGACACAGAATCCAAAGCAGGCTCCAGGCTCCCAGCTGTCAGCACAGAACCCAGCATGGGGCTCAAACCCATGAACCATGAGATCATGACCTGAGCCGAAGTTAGACGCTTAACCGACTGACCCACCCAGATGCCCCTCGCTTAATGCTTTTTAAAAGCTGCCATTGCTGTCACTTCCCAATACCCTGTGAGGAAGGTAGAAAGGGGCTGATCCTCTAGCCACCAAAGAGAAACTGAGGCTCCAGGAGGGCTGTTGTCCAGACCCCACAGACCAGCACCTCTGGCTCCCAGGCTGGGCCTTCAGTCACCCGGTGCCCTGTAAGCCCCGGGGCCAGGTGGGGCTTCCGTTGTGTGGAGTGGTAAGGACAAAGCCTGGGCCAGCTGCTGTTCCCATCCCCGTACCAGGCTGCCTGAGCAGGTGCTCTCTGGAGCTGAAGGGACGGATGTAGGGAGAGAAAACTCTCCAAGTCTGTACTGAAGAACACTGGCAGCTGAGCATGGGATTGATTCAAATGTCATGACATACTCGTCAAATACCTACCATGTGCTGGGAGCCCTAAGCCAGACTGGATCTCGTACGGTCTTCAGGGGGCTTTCAGTCAGGTCAGGCAGAGAAGTTAAATGACCACAACGCATAGCAGGAAATGGTCGCTATCACAGGACAAAGTGTGCTAGGAGACACAGAGGAGAGACGTCCCTTTGGTTGGCAGGGGAGGGACAGAGGAGTGCTCAGGTGGCCTTTAATAGGGCCTCTACGTGGAAGAGCAGATGTGAGGGATGATTTGGGATCAGAAAGTTATACCCACACACACACTTACCCTCAGTCACACACAAACAAACATACACACTCACAGAGGAAGACCCTCAGACCCTCTCCATCCCTCAGTTTTCCTGGGGCTGCCCCAGAGGCCCGCCTCCACTTGAGACCTGAGGAGCAAGTCACATTGCTACTGACAATGATGAGATTTGTAAAGATTTTCTCCAAAACTGAGGGATGACAAAGGACCGTCTCTTCCTACTTTTCCATACTCTAGCCTTGTTTGAGCTTCGCTAGGACCAAGCCTGGGGCTATCCGGTGTCACTGGCTTGGACCAGTGTGTCAGCTCTGCCTAGTTTCTGGAACCAAGGGGCCTGATGAATTATAGTCCTGGGAGTTATTTCTATGTTTCCTGCGGTTTCCCAACCTTCTTGGAGATGGGACAGTGCACACTGAAATTGCTCCATGGTGATGGCAGAAACTCCTGGCTTAATCTATTTATTTATTTTTTTTAAGAGAGAGAGAGTACGAGTAGGGAGGGGCAGAGAGAGAGAGGGAAACACAGAATCAGAAGCAGGCTCCAAGCCCTGAGCTGTCAGCACAGAGCCCGACGTGGGGCTCAAACTCACGAACTGTGAGATCATGACCTGAGCCAAAGTCGGGAGCTTAACCGACTGAGCCACCCAGGTGCCCCTCAACTGGCTTAATCTAGAGGACACTCTGCTTGTGACCCACACTGTCATCCTCATGTACCCTTCTTTTTCTTCCTCTGACAATGACTGTTTATCCTGATAATGACCACATAATGACTCCGATAATGACCCACAAATACCAATGAGTAATTCCTTTTGGGTTTTTAGAACATGAGAACCAAGGCAGTAATTTCAGGGGTTGGAAGTAAACTGCAGGTCCATTTTTTTCAAAGTTTACTTGTTTATTGTGAGAGACAGAGAACAAGTCGGGGAGAGGCAGAGAGGGAGGGAGAGAGAGAATCCCAAGCAGACTCCATGCTGAGCATGGAGCCCAATGCAGGGCTGAAATTCACGAACCATGAGATCATGACCTGCGCTGAAATCAGGAGTCAGACACTTAACCACTGAGCCACCCAGGGGCCCCATGCAGGTCCCATTTTTATGTTAAAGGCTTCACTGAGGTTGGTATGTTCTAGACACAGGAGAAAACAAAATCCTACCCTTCCATGGTTTATGAAAGTCCTATCCATTAGCATCACGATCACAATAATTTTATCTGGGCCTCAAGCCAGGGGCCCCTAAATGGATCATGTGGGTGGGGTCCATGCTGCAAGTGCTGGTTCTGGAAGTGTGCTTTGGGTTTTTGGAATCCTCTGAGGATGTTCATTGGAAAGCAAGACGTCAGGCTCTGGAGAGAGATTTTATCCTTACTCCTCACTTCTGTTTTTAATCCGTAAGTTGGAACAGAAGTAGAATTCAGGTTCATTCATTCATTTGACAAACATTTACTTAACACTTGCCCTGAGCACACCTTATATTAGGAATTGGAAATACACGTATGATTAGAACCTGGTCCCTGCCCTAAGAGATAAGGTACATAATAATGAAAGTGTACTAACGAGCTAAGAGCTCTTTAATGCATGGTTCCCGGTCTTACTAATTTTCTACCCCCTGTACTTAGCACTGAGATTTAAGTGAAGGAGCTCAGTAAGACTTTATTGAATGAATAAATGGCCAATGATTAAGAATCCACTTGTAACGATGGCAATGCGTCCTCTTTAGACGGGACATGGCAACGGTATGTTCTCAGCAAGGACTCTGTGGTAACATGCAAATAAAGGAGTTATTGCTGCAGCTTATTAAAGAAATAAAAGTAACATAGCACAGAGGAAAGAACATTTCATTGTGCCTAGGAGGGCTGTGATGTTGAAAGGGAGGAACTCATTGTTTCTCCTCTATTTACCATTCTACTGTCAATAATTCTGGCATCAAACATGTGGGGGGGGGGCGGTTCTCATACCAAGCAATTCTCCAACACCAGCTAGGTGTCCTACAATTTACTTAGTCCTGACACTATCTACCTGAAGATAATGTCAGATCCCACAGGTTAAGGGTTCAGTCCCACAGGACTGTCCTCACTTCAGATACCAATTGCAAGCCCCGGTTGTCACCTGTGCTTCTGACCAGCTATAAAATCCGAGGTTCCCACCTCCCCCATCTCAAGTTTGATAGTTTTCTAGAATAGCTTGAAGAACAGGAAAAGAGGCTGCTTAATATATATGTGTGTGTCATATATATATATATATATATATATATATATATATATATATATGACACACACAGCACCAGGTATATATGTGTGTGTCATATATATATATGACACACACAGCACCAGGTATGGAGGAAGGGACATGGCGTTCCCACACCCTTCCAACACCTCCCTATGTCCACCAACCCAGAAGCTCTCCAAATGCCTAGTGTAAGACATGTTCAGAGCAAGTGTTAAATGTTTATCAGATGAATGAATGAACTCTAAATTAGGAATTTTTATGGAGGCTTCATTATGTTGACATGATTGATTATACCACTGGCCATTGGTGATTGGTCCAACCTCCAGTCCCACTGGAGTCCCCAGAGGTCTGGAGGTGGGACTGAAGGTTCCAAATCTAGTTATATTTGGCATCCAGCCCCCATCCTCAGGGTCTTTCAAAAAGTCACCTTATTAACATAAACCCAGTGTGGTTGAAAAGAGCTTGTTATGAATAACAAAGAGATCTTTATGACTCTTATCACTTAGGAAATTCCAAGGGTTTAAGGAGCTCTGTGCCAGAAAAAGGACAAAGACTAAATAATATATTTCTTATTATAAAGCACAACATCACAGATGTCTTTATAGGGAAGTTACCGTTTGAGCTGAATTTTAAGGGACAAGTAGAATTCACAGATGTGTAGGTAAAAAGGTCAGTCCACAAAAAAGAACAAAGGGGGCAAAGTCCCTAAGAAATGAAAGATCATGACCCATCATGGAGTAGATGGAAATACAGGACATGTGTGGGCAAGCAGAGAGATGATGGCAAAAATCTGGGTGAAGAGCTCGTTTTCCTTTTGCCACTCTTAGGAGGTCAGGCTGTCTCCTACAGGCAATGCCAAACCACTGAAAAGTTTCAGAACTCTGCATTAGCCATATGGAAGTGCAGGCTGGAAGCTGCAGACATTAATAGAAGGTGGCATTAGTCCACATGAGAAATGATGCAAGTATCAAAAAGGCCAGCCCAGGGCAGGGGTTGGAGAGAGAGATGCAGATGTGAGGAGGGTTTAGGACATGTGATCAAAGGTAGTGCACAGTGGCAATGATGAACTCAAGTTTTAGAATTAAACAGATCCAAGTTTCAGTTCAGCTATCTATTCACTCTGTGACCTTGAGCAAGCAATCTGTGCCTCAGTTTCCTCACCTATAAAATGATGCTAAGAGTACCTACCTCATATAGTTAGTGTACTAAATTAAAATATTAGGGATTAGTATAATGTCTGACGCATAGGATGTGCTCAATCAATATTAGCTACAATTCTGACTACTGATTAGGCATGGGGAGTGGAGATGGAAAAGGAGGAATCGAAGAAGCCTTAGGTTTCTAGACAAAGCATCTTTCCCTACTCCCTTTAAGTAGGGAAAGATGGTGTCACGGACCCAGATGAAGAATCAGGTGGAAGAACACACTTGAGGGAAAGAATTTTAATTTCCAGTTTTGGAAATGTTGAATTTAAGATGTCTATGGGACAGCAATGGAAATGTCCACTGGGCACTCAGTAGAGAGATCGGGGCTGGAGAGGAAGATTTAGAGGATTCACAGCACAAACAAGGACATTTAAATCAGTAGAAGATGTAAAATCAGTTGAAAAGGGGTATTAGAGTAGTAAGAGGAGGAAACTCCGAGAACACCAACATGCAGAGGGGGTACAAAGAAGAGCTCTGGACAAGGATCCTGGGGATTGTCGCAGATGGAAGAGGGAGACTGTCCACTCGCAGTGCTTCCAAGGAAGGGAGAAGACAGTTCGCCCAGAACCCACTGTGTGCCTGCTTTCTGCTGAGCAGCTCATAAAGAGAAGTAAGACACCAGCCTGGCCCTCACAGAACTTAAAAGAAAGCCCCAGGAGCTTCAAAAACCACATCGTAATGGACTGCAACTCTGTTTCAGTTGCCTCTTTTCCGTCTTCTCTCTTCTTTATGAATAAATAATTTTCACTTGCAATTTCTCTGCCCATCTCTGCCTTTGCTTATAGGGTAGCTACACACGGGCTCAGCCCTCGTGTAGACAGCAGGTCTCCTGAAAGCACTGTGGTGGGGCCAGGCCAGACCAGATGTCCTGTGTTGCCTTCCGGTTCTGTAGAGCTTCCTCCCAGTCTACTGTGGCACACTGCCCCACACAGCCAGTGCTTTGAGAAGTGAGTCAAATACTCTGGCCAGGAAGGAAGGAAGTGTTGCAGGTCTGTGGGAATGTAATGTAGCTACTTTAACAACAATCTTGTGCATTGAAAAAGATACACGGATTTCAAATTAACTTTAAAGCATGTCTAGTTTTGCAACAATGTGCTATACATGTCTAGGGTATGCACAAAGCTGTATTCATGTAATTTAATCAAAGAGAGCCACATGTTCTGAGATTGAGTGGGAACTAATGGATGGGAACACTTAGTACTTGGTCACTAACGCAGCAGGTTAGTGTAGAGCTATAACTCTCCTGAACCTTTGTCAAATCCCCCCCCCCCACACACACACACTGTAATGAAAGGGCATATTAGTGCAAATCTGCAAAAAATGCTCCCAATAGCTCCCTCTATGGATTAGACAACTTTGTCCCAGAATCAAAAGCTGGGGTAGCTGCCTTATGATAGCCCTTGTCCCCCATTTTCCTGAGGCTGCCTCCTCTGTATAATCCAGACAGTTATATTTGGTACTGGGCAAGGAAATCTCAGAGTGCCAATGAAATCAAGTTTAGTTAACTTATAGGTACACAGTAACAAGTGATGAGGATGATCATGAAAGAAGAATACCAAACACATCCTTAATGCTTAAAGGACCAGGCATTGTTTTAAGTACTTTATATGGAATAACTTAATCCTTGCAAACACCATAGAAGGTAGGCGCTATTATTAGCCAATTTAACAAAAGAGGAAACTGAGATGGAGAAGTGGCTGGGTGGAAGACAGGGACTGACTGTAAAACAAAAACAAAAAACAAAAACCACAAAGGATCTTTTTGGCGTGATGGTAATGTTCCATAGCATAATTGTGATGGTGGTTACATGACTGTATCTATTTGTTAAAATTTGCCAAACTCCATATTTAAGGTTACTGAACTGTACTGCATGTAAGTAATACATCAATAAAGCTAATTTAAGAGAAGAAAACATAAAGAAAGCTTCCCAAAAAAAGGTAGCAGAGAGGGGAGCAAGGCCTTACTAGGTAGGTGAAGTAGGCAAGCTACATAACAGCTCTGTGTCTCTATTTCCATATATATAATAATAATACCTAGTCCTCAATAAATGTCAGGTTTCTTCCTCTTGTCTTTTGTCCCTTTTCTGTACCATAAGACTGAGCCAGCTATAAATCAGGACTATCATTTACGGGTGGGGTGGGGGTTCTTACCACAGTCCCTCCAGACAAGGCTGTCAGATAGAAATGGTTGTCTCTCCAAAGGGGGACTTCTCTCCTCTATAGATAAGAAGACTATCATATGTTATTGGAAAAGCTCAAATTGACACAATAATTTCAGAGTAGAATTTTATAGTATGTGACAACATTTTAAGCCCATATACACTTCTACAAACCTATGTTAAAGAAGTGCCAGCAAAAAACCTGCAAAAAATATCTACGTAGAAGGATGCACATGGAAACTCCATAAGAGTAAGAATTGAAAACAGTCTTAATGCCCATCAATAAGGCTTGGTTCAGTGAGTTAAGAGACCTCTGTTCCCGGAATACAATGAACTGACAGGCAACTGACAGGCAATATACTGACATAGGGAGACCTGCCCAACATATTGCTAAGAGAAAAATCTATGTGTACAGCAATATGCGTGAAATGATACCATTTAAAAAAAGAAAGCTTGTGGGGTAGAGCTTGCTGATTGTTTTTCAGTATCCCTGCTTTATTTCATTTAGTAATAGAATTCTGGTCTCCTGCCAATCCTGTACGTTTTAAATGGGCATCTAAAGACTACATTAGCTTGGGTGGGTATAGAGATCCCAGGGGGCAATGTAGCCCAATCCTACATGTACATGGATGACCAAAGCCTCCTTCTTTAGCCAGGTTTGGCAGAGGGTCTAAATTCTGGCCAAAGGGACGTGAGCAGAAATGATGCATGCAAGTAAAGGTCACATCCTTCAAAAGGAAGCTGGTTGTCTTTCACTTCCTTTGTTTCTTCCTGCAGCTGGACCCAGAGATAACCCTTTGATGCAGACAAGGACCCCTTCGTGGAACAGAGGCAACTACCTGCTCACTCCTCCAAATGCTTCTAGAAAGAGGAAGAAATCTCTATAGTGTTTGAGCCACTGTAGTTTGGAGTCTCTGTTACAGCAGCTAATCCTGTATCCTAAGTAACACAGAACACATTGACAGTATTACCACTACTGAGAACTGTAACTCACACATCTAGTGCTTATTGTGTGCCAAGCACTGTTCCAGGTGCTTCACATGTAATAACGAATTTAACCCTCACAATAACCCTATGAGTTGAGTTCCGTAACTGTCCCTGTTCTACAGATGAGAAAACTAAGACACAAGAAGGCCAAGGAACTTGCCAAAGGTCTTCCAATAAGAGTGGCAGAGTTGGGACACGCACTCCAGAGGCTATGTTCCTAATACAAATCCCAAATTACCTCTGGATGTGGAATATATGGAGGGAAAAGGAAAAAGTCTCCTTTTTACATTACGCTCTTCTGAATGTTTGAATTTTTTTTATAACAGCCTTGCATTATTTTTGTAATTTATAAAAGTTTTTTCTAAATCTAGATATTTTGGTAAAAAATAACCACAATGTAGTGGTATCATTAATTTAAAATAAAACTTATAAAAAGAAGAAAAAATTCACTTTTCAGGCCTAATTGCTCAGGCTCAAAGACAGCAGGAAAGCTGATCTGTGCCGAGCCCTAATACCACAAGACAGTGGTAAAGGATGGCTCTGATGCAAAGACAGCAGAATAAGTCTGAAAATGCTCCACAGATGGGCCAAACCAGCCAGCTGATGCTGCTGCTGTCCAAACAAGCAGTTGGACACATTTCTCATTTTTCATCATTTGTTTTGCTATGATATATCTTCAACGTAAACCTAGAAAGGGAAAAAAAAAAGACCCTCTCAGTCAACCACTCCTCCCTTGAGAGGGTCTCAGACATACAGTCTCTCTTTGCATTTGCAAATATTTAGCCCTCTAGTTCCTGGAAGAAGATGAGTCTTGACTTTTGTAAACCCTCCTGTGCTGCATCACAACTCTGTGGGGGGTGTGCCGAGACAAAATGTCGCACCATATATGAACTGAAAAGAGTGGTTTGCTGATTGTTTTAGTTTCAGATCTTCTAACTGGAATGAAGTATATTAAGTCGACACAGTTACTGGATTTGCAAGACTAACAGGACTTAGGAGTTTCTGTCCAGTTATTTATCTGCAGAGCTTCCTGGCTGACAGGAAATGCATGCGCATTACACAGAAGCCCATGTAAGCCCTAAGCCAGCAGGTTTTAAGTAAAAACTACAGTTTGCACCTAGGTTACACTACTTATAGAAAATAATATTTTCTTTTTAGGTTTTCACGTTAGGTTAAAAAACTCCACCCATAACACATTATGTCCTTTAAAGATAATGTTAGCAACAGTTTCATGATCGCTGTTTTACTCATTTGCTTTCCCCTCCCCCAACAATATGACAATCAGCTGTGTTTTATTTCTTAGCATTATCTATGGAATATCATCTTACCAAATGATTCTATTTTGTGGGCAACAATTTAAAATTATATATTTAAAAATTTTTTTTAAAGTTTATTTATTTTGAGAGAGAGAAAGATACAGAGCCAGAGAGGGGCAGAGAGAGAGAAGGAGAATCCCAAGCAGATGCGGGGCTCAAACCCCACAAACCGTGAGATGATGACCTGAGCCAAAATCAAGAGTTGGAGTTGACCAACTGAGCTACCAAGGCACCCTAAAACTGTATTTGCTTTTAACCTGTATGGACACCTATCGTTTTTTCTCAGGACCCTTCTGGACGGAGAATAGTTACTTGGTCTCTCATGTAGGATTTGATGTTAATACCCCAGGGAGGTGGTTTTGTTATCTAATGGACTCATGTCTGAGTCATTCTCATTAAGGAAACTTTGCTTTGAACAGGATAATTTTTGCTCAAAATCAGTTCAGTTTGGTAAGAATTTCATGAGCACCTACTATGCTCCTTCTGTGACAGGACCTAGAAATAAACCTGGAATGTTGAGTCTAGTCAGGGAAAAGGACTCTCTTTTTCTATCAACATGATAACAAAGATATAAAAATGATACTATTCTAGGGCATGAATGAAAAAAAATCTTTTTTTCCTGTCTTTTAATTAATTTACTCATATAATTTAACATAGATGCTGACAGTTTTCAAACTACCATTAAATTTAGGTTTATCTCAATATTTTTCAAAGAGTGATATAACATTTTAAAATGCCAACATTTATGATACTCTGAATGCTACATACTTTGCTAATGTTTAGATTTTTTTAACGTTTATTTATTTATCTTGAGTGGGGGGACACTCACGAGCAAGGCAGGGGCGGGGAGAGGGAGGGAGAGAGAGAATCCCAAGCAGTCTCTGGCATGGTCAGCACGGAGCCCCATACAAAGCTCCATCTCAGAAACCACGAGGTTGTGGCCTGAGCCGAAATCAAGTTAACTGACTGAGCCACCCAGGCACCCCACAGTTTAGACATATTACCAAAGTTTTATGTTTTGTGTTTGTTTTGTTTTTTGTGGGTTTTTTTTTATTACAGAAAATGTAAACTTGTATGTATTCTGTGCAAAGAGGGGGATAGAAATCACCTTAATATAACATTGCCTTTCCTTTGTTGCAGTCACAGTCCCATCAACAGGCCAGGAAAGCCATCCCATTCCTGTAGTAAGCACTTGTGAATGGGGAAAGGGAACCCACACTGTGGTTGTAGCATCCAACGGCCGCTCTGATGTGGCAGGGCTGGCTCGCATCGCTGTAAGCCTCAACACCACACAGGCTTGAAGCACTCTTTTTTCTTTTCCTTTGCTTGGTTTTAGTGGAGTCTTACCCAGCACTCCCATTCCCTTGGGATCCTGATGCAGTTTTCCTTGAGTGCTGTGATCCAGATGATGGAGCTGTTGATGTAGGATGAGGTGTGTTCTCAGGAGACTCTGGGTAGGACTTCACGCAAGACCCCTCAGCAGTTGTGATACTGGATGAAGATTGCAGAAGTGGTGTGGCTACAGGGGTCTCCCACCTTGGTTACCATGTCCTGCCTCACAAGAAGAGCCAGGTCCACTAACTGTGGTTTCCACTAACCTGGGTCCACTAACCCGGTTTCTTAAGCTAAATATACAAAACAATGTGCAATGAGGCGTGCAGTCTTGTGTAATTGCAGGAGTTCCTGGGTGGCTCAATCAGTTGAGCGTCCAACTCTTCATTTCGGCTCTGGTCTTGATCTCATGGTTGTGGGACAGAGCCCCATCATGGGATCGAGCCCCACATCAGGCTCCTTGGTGATTGTGGAGCCTGCTTGGGATTCTCTCTCTCTCTCTCTCTCTCTCTCTCTCTCTCTCTCTGCTTCTCTCCCACTTGCACATGCACTTTGCATGCTCTCTCTCTCTCTTAAAATCAATAAACATTAAAAAAAAAAAAAAGAAACATGGGGGTGCCTGCGTGGCTCAGTCAGTTAAGCATCCCTCCAGCTCAGGTCACCATCTTGCAGTCTGTGGGTTCACGCGCCTGTGTCTGTACTGACAGCTCAGAGCCTGGATCCTCCTTCAGATTCTGTGTTTCCTTCTCCCTCTGCCCCTCCCCAGCTTGTGCTCTCTCTAAAAAATAAATAAACATTAAAAAAAATTTTGGGGGGGACGCCTGGGTGGCTCAGTCAGTTAAGTGTCTGACTTCAGCTCAGGTCATGACCTCACGGTCCGTGAGTTCGAGCCCCGCATCGGGCTCTGTGCTGACAGCTCAGAGCCTGGAGCCTGTTTCGGATTCTGTGTCTCCCTCTCTCTGACCTTCCCCCATTCATGCTCTCTCTCTGTCTCAAAAATAAATAAACATTAAAAAAAAATTTTTTTAAATATGCATGCATACCATTACTTCTAGGTTGTGATATACAATAGGTTCCAAATATGCATTTTTTAGGCAAAGAAATGATACTTCCAAAAGTAGTCATGTTGCAGAAAAGCACTTTTTTTCCTAACATATTGGAATAATGTAATACTCCTATAACGGTCTTTCCGTGGAGTTGCCAGGCTTTCTAATTAATGCTCTCTGTTCAGTACAAAAGCGGGAATACATAGCTATTTTCCAAACACCTTTTAACCAGTGCTATAAAAGATATATCCTTATGCTGTTATACAGAAGAAATATTCACACTTTTAGAACCAGAAAACAGAAGGCCTTTGGGATCACACCTGAGTTGGGTCCAGGTTCTACCCTTTAAATAGGCTCCCACCCCTGGTTGAACCTCCGGGGACTCAAAAGTAGGACCCAAGGTAGGAGGGGATAGCCTTGCGTTGTCTTCAACGACTTCCTCAGTTGATTTAAGGGAGTCAGGCTATTTTCCTTCTTCCTGTGTATAAAAGATGCCAGGGCCCACTTCACAGAGTTCACTGCTACACAACACGAGGTCAACGAGTGCTACTCAGGATTGCCAGTGGACTTGGACTCCTATGGTCCGGTCAAGCAAGCCGGTGCCAGAAAGTTAAACACCAGTAGATCCTACTAGAAGTGTTTGGCTTGCATCACCCCACCACAGTCGTTCTCCGGGGAAAGGGCAATTGGTGACAGCTGGCAAAATTGGGGGCCTTTGTGGTTGCCCGGCACCTAGCGGGTGGTGACCATGTTTGCTGCTAACCATTCTAGACCGCGCGGGGCAGTCCCTCACAGAACCTTGCCTGACAGCAACAGCACGTTGGCTAAGAGACCCTGGGTCTCTGAAGGGAAGCTGGTCCAAAGGGCCCTCGCTTTCCAAGGTCTGGCAGGCACCCAGCCCTCTCTCTGCCTCCTTAGCTGGTGATTAGAACTACACCTTACCTTGCGACGCGGCCTCTGGCGCGCACAGCTGGCCAGGGCTCCTCAGGCGCAAGTGTCAGCAGGACAAGTCCCCCGCCGCCGCGCGGGGCCCGCCGGGAGCACGCGGCCGCCGCGCGGGGCCCGCCGGGAGCACGCGGCCGCCGCGCGGGGCCCGCCGGGAGCACGCGGCCGCCGCGCGGGGCCCGCCGGGAGCACGCGGCCGCCGCGCGGGGCCCGCCGGGAGCACGCGGCCGCCGCGCGGGGCCCGCCGGGAGCACGCGGCCGCCGCGCGGGGCCCGCCGGGAGCACGCGGCCGCCGCGCGGGGCCCGCCGGGAGCACGCGGCCGCCGCGCGGGGCCCGCCGGGAGCACGCGGCCGCCGCGCGGGGCCCGCCGGGAGCACGCGGCCGCCGCGCGGGGCCCGCCGGGAGCACGCGGCCGCCGCGCGGGGCCCGCCGGGAGCACGCGGCCGCCGCGCGGGGCCCGCCGGGAGCACGCGGCCGCCGCGCGGGGCCCGCCGGGAGCACGCGGCCGCCGCGCGGGGCCCGCCGGGAGCACGCGGCCGCCGCGCGGGGCCCGCCGGGAGCACGCGGCCGCCGCGCGGGGCCCGCCGGGAGCACGCGGCCGCCGCGCGGGGCCCGCCGGGAGCACGCGGCCGCCGCGCGGGGCCCGCCGGGAGCACGCGGCCGCCGCGCGGGGCCCGCCGGGAGCACGCGGCCGCCGCGCGGGGCCCGCCGGGAGCACGCGGCCGCCGCGCGGGGCCCGCCGGGAGCACGCGGCCGCCGCGCGGGGCCCGCCGGGAGCACGCGGCCGCCGCGCGGGGCCCGCCGGGAGCACGCGGCCGCCGCGCGGGGCCCGCCGGGAGCACGCGGCCGCCGCGCGGGGCCCGCCGGGAGCACGCGGCCGCCGCGCGGGGCCCGCCGGGAGCACGCGGCCGCCGCGCGGGGCCCGCCGGGAGCACGCGGCCGCCGCGCGGGGCCCGCCGGGAGCACGCGGCCGCCGCGCGGGGCCCGCCGGGAGCACGCGGCCGCCGCGCGGGGCCCGCCGGGAGCACGCGGCCGCCGCGCGGGGCCCGCCGGGAGCACGCGGCCGCCGCGCGGGGCCCGCCGGGAGCACGCCGAGCACCTGCCCAATCAAGTCTGTTTTCTAAGACGCAGAAACAAAGAAAACCCAATAAGGTAACTGAGCAGGATTTGAGAGACGAGCAGGAGCTTACCCAAAGGCTGGGAGGAGAAAGGAGGAGAAAGGGTGAAGCTCAGGAATCTGGCAGGCAGGGGTGCAGAATAGCTGGTGCGTCTAGCGTGACGGGTGGGTCGTGAGGGCTGGGGGAGGGCCTCGTGGGCTGTCACGGAGCTCACGCTCGGCTTAGTGCTCACAGGCACTGTTCTGGGGCCGGCCTTGTTCGGGTCTTGGTTGTTGGATTTCCCAGGAAAGGTTTATGTGATATCCACGCTCAAGTAAAGACAACCAGAAAGAAGGTGGCAAGCACAAAGCAGTTTATTAAGGACAGTACATTCTCAGGGTGGGAGAGCGGGCAGGCCCAGAGGTGGCGTCCGCACCGGGTTATATGTTTGCACAGGTTATGGGTCATAGCTAGGTTGTTTCCAATCATCTCAGGAATGCCTCCCCACCAGTTGGGAGGGGGAGCTTTAGGCCCTACAAGGTCCTTGTCCAAAGTGTCATGGCCAACTTCCCCTTCTGGGGGTGGGGGAAGATCGAAACCCCAAGTAAATATAATGAAGCTATAGGTTACCCTGGGACAAAGGTTGAAGAGGAGGGTACATGTTCTGCACCTGTGGCTCCTGGTCTTTTAGCCCTGAGGTCTTGGAAGCCTCAAAGTCAGGATGTTGTGTCCCCAGGCTTCTAATGTGTAACTTATCACCATCCTAGCCTCTAGCTCACGTCTAACTAACTGCCTACTCTATCAGTAAGATCGTCTAAAATTACATGCATTATCATTGCATATTATATGTGTACAATCACAATATATAGTTATCCATATAAATAGGTGAATTTTATGTAAGTAAAGCAAGTTTATATAAAGCCAATGGGTGGTAGCAGGCCCACTGGGGATAACTTAGGATCAAGACCAGAGTTAACGAGGGTCCCAATTCCCAAAGTCCATTTCTGTTTGTATTTCAGTGTAAGAGCGCACCCTCTTAAGCCTGAATTCTGGCCACCCAAGTCACAGCTGGCCTGGATATGCCTAAGGATGCCCTAAACCAGAGCCACCTGCATTCCTTTCCTCATGATGCACATTGATTGGGGTGTGGAGGGGAGGTCTTTCCTTTCCTAGGAAGTGGTTTATTTTCTCTCCTCCAGTAAAGATCCTGTAAACAACCACCCAAAACACCCAGTCCTTTCCGACGTGGTCCTTTCAAAGCCAGAACCTTTCAACTCTAACAGGAAATCCTTTATTTTTTCCCTTCATTTCAAATCTGAGAGGTTACCTGAATGTTCTAGTGGAGTTTTCAGTTCTCCCTTAGAACCGAGGCCCTGTTCAGCAGCTTGTACTCCCACTGCTGGCCCGGGTTCAGCCATGACAGAGAATCAGGTGGAATGACTCTGGACAGGGGCTGATATCAGATCCTTTCTGATTTAATTGGGAGGAGCAAACTGGGATCAGGCTCAGGATGTAAGACAGAGTTCAGGGACCAGGAGGTACTCCTGAACATCCCTTTTTCAACAACTGCTCCTCTGCTCGCATCCCAAACACCACACAAGCACATGCACACATACAACACATGACTATACACACTGACCTCACCTACCACTCTCCTCCCTCATTCTTTCTCTGGCTCCTCTGGCCACTTCCCATACCAGGCCTATTCTAACCTCAGGACCTTTGTACTGACTGTTTCTCTGCCTGGTATACTCTTCCTCTGCACAGCCTCATGGATCATTCCTTGACTTTCTTTTAGTCTTTGCTCAACTGACACTTTTTCATTGAAGCTTTTCCTCACCACCTTATTTAAAATTCATAGTTCCCTCCTGTTACATTCCCAGTGTTCCCACTTTTCTCTATTTTCCCCACAGCACTAAGCATTTCTTACATATCATTTAATTTATTATATTTATTTCCTGTCTCCCTCAACCATAATGTAAGTTCCATGACAGAAGTCGTGCTCATCTATCCCATTCAATGTTGTATCGCCAGTGTCTAAAACCAGGGGTCAGCAAACAATAGCCCAGGGTCAAATCCAGCCCAACCCTAGTATTTATGTAGCCAGCAAGCTAAGAATGGTTTTTACATTTTAAAATCTGAACAAAACAAAACAAAACAAAACAAAAAACACAAAAAAACCACACATACGCACAAAAACAAAACCACTACTGGCTTTTTGGTGAGAGAAGCTGCTTCAGGAATTGAGGACATTACTGGGGCACCTGGCTGGCTCAGTAGAGAATGCAACTCTTGATCTTGGGGTTGTAGATCAGAACCCCCCCCCCCCACATCATGTTGGGTAGAGAGATTACTTACAAATAAAAATCTTGAAAAAAAAAAAGAGTTGAGGACATTGCTTCTTGGCCTGCAAAGCCTAAAATATTTACTCTCAGGCCCTTTACAGATATACCCCTGCCTGAAACCATGTCCAGCACATAGTAGATGCTGAAAGAACAAACGAATGAATGACTGAATGACTGAATGACTACGATTTTACTTTCAGTTGAACTCAAACAGGAACTATGTGGCTGTGTTTAGGAGGAATTTGATTTTCAGAATTACCTGGATCAAAGGGGAAGTACATGGGTATGTCTCTTGTTTATTAGAGAATATGAGAGGAAAGAGAAGGTACATGTCAAACAAAGTAAAAGTAAAAAGGTAATAGCGTAAAGGGAAATATGTAGACGGAGAATTGAAAGAGGGCAAGGAAAAGTGAGAAGAGATTATGAAACCAAGGCATCATGGATGTGCGACAAAAGCATCACTATTCCTCATGGAGGCTGGGGTGAACAGCTTGAGCAAAGAAAAGTGCCTTACTCCATCCAGCCTAAAGACATTCGTGGACCACTTGATATGTGTGCAAGGCCCTGCACCAGAGGAGAATTCTAGAGGATAATTCAGAGATGGCCATGTAAATGCCAGCTGATGAGTCTTATGGACTTACATAGCGGGTCTCGGGCTTTAGCCAGCATCGGAATGCCCTGGAGGGTTTGTTAAAACACAGATATGGGGCTCACTCCTAGGGTGTCTGATTCGTTAGGTCTAGGTTAGGGCCCTGAGAATGTGCATTTTAACAAGTTCCCAAATGCTGCTGATGCTGCTGGTCCCACATTTCGAAAACCACTGGGCTAGTGTCCCCTCATTAGGGGTTCCTTCCTCAATGCCCCTCTCCAGCTAGCATGGTCTTCCTCATGCCCCTGTCCAACTAGCATGCCTTCTTACCCACACCTCCCTCTCTCTGGCTTCTCACCCTGCTCCATTATTCTTCACAGCCTGGGTCACCACTGGACACTGTAGGTTTTCATTTGTTTATTATCTGTCTTCCCATCTGTAGGAAGCATCATGAGAGGAGGGACTTTGTTTTGTTCCCTACTATTTCCTCAGATCCATGCTTACACATAGTAGCTACTCAGCAAACATTTGTGCAATGAAGAGAGCACAAAAACATAGAGAACTAAGTATGATACAAATCAGAGTAATCACACTATAAAAGACAGGTAGGACAAGGTAGGACTATTCATTGCTGGGTTAGGGGAGATCAAGACTCATGGGATTCAGAGCATAAGATCTAGACCTAGAATGAGCAAGATGCTGACAACAGGTGAAAGGCGGCTGGACAAGCAGTCCAAGTGGTTATTATCAGATGGATGCAGAATGGGATGTAAAGAGTAAATGGGTCAAAATGGGTCAAATAAGTTATGTAATTGGCAGGGCCTCCAACTGGGGTTTGTGTCGGGTATACCCTCCAAGGGCTACACAAACTTGGGTGGTTTCAAAGGAATCCATTCTAGATCTCCAGTTCCATTGCATTCCTTTTTAAAAATGATCCACCTATTTGTGAGTTTTAAGCAGTTTCAAAATAAGTTATTTTTAAAGCAGGAAAAAGAATACAACTATGTCACATTTTTAAAAACAGAAGATATAAAAATAATTTGTGTACGTATATACATCCTAATGCATACATCGTTAGCATGTGGCTGATTTCTTTCCAGTCTTTTTTGTCTTGGTGTATGTTCTTACATAGTCCTAATGCACAGACTTAAAAAGAAAGATGTGACTGAGAAAACTCAGAAAGTTGAGGTGTCACACTGTGTCTTAGTTTGCTAGCACACTTGGGAGCTTAAACAGCAGACATTTATTTCTGGAAATGTTGGAGGAAATGTTCAAGGCGTTAGCAAGGTTAGTTTCCCACGAGGGCTCTCTCTTTGGCTTAAAGATGGCTGCCATTGTGATGCCTTTCCACACGGTCTTTCCTCTGTGCTCTCCTGGTATTTCCTTGGGTGTCCGAATTTCCTCTTATAAGGACATTAGTCATTATTAGGGTCTATCCTAATGGCCACATGTTAACTTAATTATTTCTTTAAAGGCCCTATCTCCAAATATAGTCATATCTGATATACTGGGGCTTAGGCCTTCAACGTATGAAGTTTGGGGGAGATACAGTTCAGCCCATACACACTAGTTTTCCTTTTCTAGCAATCTTTTCAAAACTACTATCCTCTCACTTTACAAAAGGAAGGCATTCTCTTCACCTTTGCCAAAGCCTGCTTTGGTATATCGACTTGGGAGTGTGAACACCTTCTGGGCTTCAAGTAAATACTTAAAATACTAGTATGGTATTAAGAAAGCCTGCAGCTTAAAAACAATTTTTTTCATGTTTATTTATTTTTGAGGTGGGGTGGGGGAGGGTATGCAAAGCATGAGCAGGGGAGGGGCAGAGAGAGAGGGAGGCACAGAATCTGAAACAGGCCTCAGGCTCTGAGCTATCAGTACAGAGCCCAACGTGGGGCTCGAACTCACGAACCACAAGATCATGACCTGAGCCGAAGTTGGACACCTAACTGACTGAGCTACCCAGGCATCCCAAGGGGGGCCTACAGCTTTAACTGTAGGTAACAAATCCATTTGCCCATCAGATGGTTTCCAATTCTTTGGTAGAGGACCAGCTTAAGTTGTCACCTGACATCTATTTTCCATCCCCCTTCCATCACCAAAAATCATCCGTTTGCCCTCCCCACACCCTTAAGGATGGCTTATATTTATGAATTATTTTTTCTTCAAACCTGCCCTTGAATTTCATAGTAATCTGATTTAATCTGTAGTCAGACATTGAAAAGAGGGTTAGCAGGTTTGATCTGAGGAGCTTTACAATTAAAATTACAACAAATTTGAAAATTGAGAATGAGAATAATATAGATGGGAGTGGAAGATCAAGATGGGAGAAATGCTAAAGGAGCTAATACGTAGGGTCTGCAGTTATTAAAGGTGCACCTTATATTTTGCCTTCATAGTTCCTTAAGCAGATGGAACAAAAAAGAAAATAGTTAAATTTCTGGAAGAAAACCCATATTAGTACCTTAGGGAAGATGAAGATTTTCCTGGCATTTGGATTTAATGGCAATCTAAGGCTCTGGGTAATATTGTAAGCAATATCCTCAACAAGGTACAGGTGATAAATGTGAGTGTTTCCTACAGGTGTCTCTTCCAGAATCCCCTTTTGTGAGCCAGAAACAACTATATCTAAGCCAAGTCACAACACAGTGTGAACAACCATGTATGGGTCCAAACAACCTGATCAAATTGTACAGCTTTCTGATGTTCCAGAATGTTCCAAGGTTATCAGAAGAATGAGTAGGAAAACCCAGCCTTAAAACCACAACTTTCTTTTTTTTTTTTTTTTAATTTTTTTTTTTCAATGTTTATTTATTTTTGGGACAGAGAGAGACAGAGCATGAACGGGGGAGGGGCAGAGAGAGAGGGAGACACAGAATCGGAAACAGGCTCCAGGCTCTGAGCCATCAGCCCAGAGCCTGACGCGGGGCTCGAACTCACGGACCGCGAGATCGTGACCTGGCTGAAGTCGGGCGCTTAACCGACTGTGCCACCCAGGCGCCCCAAAACCACAACTTTCAACCAGGCTCTTGACTATTAACCAGCAAACTTCTCTCTTTGAGAGAGACTATAAGCAGACCTTTAGTGCTACCGACTGAGGTCATGGCCACATTATTTAAGGATCAGCATATGGACTGAAGGTCAGCATCCAGAACTTGTAAGAAGTTTTTGCCTACGAGTAAATGAAACCCCTACTTAAAATGGCTTGAGCCAAAAGGTAATTTATATTATCTCACATAACCAGAAAACTGGAGGCAGGGCGGGTGGATTCATTGGCCCAACAATGTGTTTAGCTATGGGAGTCTAAGACCTTTAGTGAATTGTCTTTCACTCACTTCACTGCCTCCAACAAGCTGGTGAAAACTAACCAGTGGTGACCTTGTCAGATTACTTACATTTATTATAGCATTGTTCAGTATAATGATCTAACATAGGATTATTCACTCTATCTTGAGGAGACATTTCAATTAATATACATCACACACACACACACACACACACACACACACGGTATTCCTTTTGGGTATAGGTTAAAAGGTCCATGCTATCCAAAGTGTGGTCTACAGACCAGAATTAGTCTGTGGATTGTGACCAGTACTCAGCGAGACAAGTACACAACCTGAGAGCATCTGTGATTAGAAAGTTTTATAGCAATTTGATAGAGTAATTTTATATCTGTTCAATCTAGTAATTAAAAGCATGAGTTTTAGCACTTAAAAATTTTTTCATTTTAGTTGTTTTTTATAAAAGTATCAGTCCACTACAGATCGGGCATTTAAAAACTAATCCTTGGGGCGCCTGGGTGTCTTAGTTGGTTGAGCGTCTGGCTTCAGCTCAGGTCATGATCTCATGGTTCGTGGGTTTGAACCCTGCGTTGGGGTCTGTGCTGACAGCTAAGAGCCTAGAGCCTCCTTCTGAGTCTCTCTCTCTCTCTCTCTCTCTCTCTCTCTCTCTCTGTCTTTCCTCTGCTGGCATTCTGTGTGTCTCTCTCTAAAAATAAATAAACATTTTTAAAAAATAAAATAAAATAAAAGCTAATCCTTCCCCATGCGCAGACTGAAAAGCTCTCCTCCAGGCAGGCACCTGCACTAATACGTTAGTGACCATGTAGGTGTTGTTTCCTCTCTACCATACATACCCTCATTCCAGACCGGATCCTGTACAAGGCCTCCTATCAGACCAAAGTCCAGATCCAACCTGCAAGCATTGGAAAAGATGAGAATCAGGATGTACCCTGCAGAGGAAGCTTGCGCCGTCAGCTATGAGGGGTTGGGGTACACTCTGCAAGAGACCCTCTGTGATTGATCCCCTTTGTTGGACTTGGCCCTTCACTCTGATTCTTTTCTCACATAAGAGAAGTCCAGGGGTCACCAGTGCAGGCAGTGGGGCAGTCCATGCAGTCCTTGGGGTCCTTGCAGCTTGCAGCACTCTCCCTCATGGTTTCACACCTCATGGTTTCAATCAACTGCTGAGCTCCAGCTAACACATCTGCATCCCAGGCAGCAGATGAAGGAAGGAAGAGGAACTTCCCAGCAGGCTTTCACTAGGTAGATATAGAGAATACTTTTAACAACCCACTGGTTTTCATGTTCATTGGCATTCATGATTTCTAGGCCAGCCCTTTTCCCCCTGGGCCACTCAGCCATTAGTAGGACACATTTCTTCCCAGGATTATTATGAAGAGGGGTTGAAATGCCCTTCTTTGATCTCCCATTGTATTGGTTCAAATGTTCTTTAATCTTACACCTTTGTGTGTGTGTGTGTGTGTGTGTGTGTGTGTGTGTGTGTGTGTAGGAATAGTTTGTAATCAGAATTAAATGGTCCATAAGCAGGAAATCCCATTGTGATGGGAATGTCCCGAATGGAACCAGATGAGAAACGATGATCCCGTGGACAGTTGGCAGATCTTAAGTTTTGATTGACGATGGTCCATCTAGGCTGCTTACCAGATTCTCTTTGTAAGCTGCACTTGTCTCCCCACCCCCTTCCCAGATCCTGGCACACCCCCAGGTTATCAGAATCTGTGGAAGGTGATTCTCTTACCCTCCTTTCTGCCTCCCACCTCTCAGTCCACCCTGCCAGGAATCACTGTTCTGAAGACAGCTGGATGTGCTTTCTTGTCCCTGGTGGAGTTTCGAAAAACTGAGAGGCTGCCCAACCTCTTGGAGAGGCTGCATGGAGAAGTCAGCATTATTTCAAAAGCCAAAATGAAAAGTTCACCATTAATATGAGTTGTCCTTTCATATCTCTGTAAAGGAAAGGACCCTGTGTTTAAAGACCTGGCATTGCCTCTGGCTCATTAGGTGTCCTTGGGAAGGCGTTTAATCTGAGTCTCAGTTTCCTTATCTATAAAATGAGGCTAAAAACTGCAGAAGAAATGAGATTGTAGACATACTGTGTAAACTAAAGGGTTCTCAGCCAAGATGAGGTGGCGTTAAAATCATTGATAAATAGGATGTAGGAAAGAGAGAGATTAATTCTTCTGGGGGGATATGGGAAGGACTTTTGCAGAAGATCCATTTGAACTGGATCTGCAGAAAGGTTTAAAGACACGCATCTTATTTCCCCAGTGATGGTTGTGATTTTTGTCCCTGTCCTACCTCTCAACTCCCTTTGCCCTCACTCCCAACAGTGACATACCAAGGACCATGAAAATGTTCACATGCTTATTACAGGTTAGTGTCTATAAATCATATTTTAATAAAGTTGGTTTTTTAAAAAAATGTTCACATCTTTTGACCCAGTAATCCTGCTTTGGGGAAGAGGATTTTAGGAAATAATCCCCAGAGAGAAAGAGCAATATTTACTGCAGATGTGATTCAATAATAGCCAAAAAAAATAGAAACAACTTAAATGCTAACAGTAGGGCAATGGTCAGATCACTTGTGCTCTAATAAATGCAGTGTGTATGAAATAACTATGAAAGGTATGTCCCAACATGGAAAATCAGTATACTATAGTGTTGATTGGAAAAAAGTGAATACGAAATAATGTATATATGCTTTAGCAGCAACACTACATGAAATTCGCATATTGTCTCAGTTTGCTACATGCTCAGTGGCTGAGAAATGCATAACATACTGAAGCACCTATGGCACCTTTCCCTTGAGAAACACCTGAAACTTTCTGTAGAATTATTTGCATGGCTCCCAAGCCCATGGTCAGGGTGCTGGAGGAAGGGAACAAAAAAGAGAGAAAAATGAGAGAAATGAAGTCAAGGGAGAAAAAGAACAGAGAGGAAAAATACGAAGTAGGCTGGGTAGGAATTAAAGAGAAGATCACTGGGCCCAGGGGGACAGGACGACCTTTGCAAAAGGAGCTGCTTGCAAGTTAACATAAGGAGTGGAAGGAGGAATATCTGAAATCAGACAGAAAGTTGTAACCCCAGATGGGACTGGGCGTGGCTCATTGTCCTGGCCGGAGCTGTGCTGGCGTGCATTTTGCACATTCCTACATGGCTCAGTTCAAGTGGGTGCAGTTTTCTGTGGTCATCTGGTGTTTCTCCAAGACAAAATTTTGCATAAGCAAATGCAAAATCGCATTATGCTAAAATTGTACCCTAATATATCATTCGTGTTGGAACAGATCTGCAGTTTTGAAACAAGCATTATAGCAGAACTGAGTGTACCTACAGTTCAGTGAGAAGACAATAGAATTTTGCTCTTTGTACTAATACCTTTCCAATGATAACGTCTCATTTTGTCTCACGCTGGAATCATTTTCCTTCTTGGTTCTCTGGTACTAGATTTGTACCATTTTCAGAGGCAGCCGTTGAATTCAGTCTTGGAAGTATTCTGGTAATTTGGTTGATTGCTTCCAGTTTTGATATTGCCTGTTGAACTACTTTCAGGTGCTTACTAACTGTCAAAAGCCCTTGCTGTGGCTAATAAGGCCAAAGGGTCTACGCCTGCTCACCCATCTGACCTTGCTGGTCTTTGAGCAGAGGGACCCGTTCTTGCTGAGGAACTTTACGTCTGCGGTCCCCACATCTGCTCCAAATGGGGCCCCATCCAGACATCTGCCTACACTGCTCTTTTATCCTGTCCACATATGGCTCCCTCACTTCTTCAGGCCTCTGTTCCAAGGGGAATAAGCACTTGAAGAGGACTTCCCTGATCTTCCCAAATAAATTATTCTCACACCCACCCACATCACTCTACTCTCAAGTCTTTTCTTAATTTGTTTTCATTCATTAGCACTTTTACCCATCAACACTTCACACAGTATCTAATTACTTGTTCATTCCTTTGTTTTCATCTCCCCCAACTGGTATATTTTGTTCTCAGGTGTTCATCAGTGTCAGGTACATAGTAAGTGTTCAATAAATAGTAATTGATGAATGCATGATCAGCATAGGTTTATTGAAGGTATAAATATAAATGCTAGGTAAAATTATTTGGGGTCAATTAACCCATCAAAAAAGTCTAGCACCAAATGTGTGCCTTGTCTTCAATACTTGAATGGCTATACCTGGCTGACCCTGGGGGAATGTGGAACAGACCAATTGTGCCTTAAGCACCCAGTTTTCCCAGTCTGTTATTTTCCCATCCTCAATTGGATGTCCTTACATCTAGTCTCCTGATATTCTCTCTGCTTTATGAAAAGATGCTTTTACATAACTCCCAAACTTAGGTGGCCTCTGATTTTAATTGGAAGGAAAACCTTAAGTTAGGCAAACAAAATTAATTAAAATTAAAGCCGGTGGGTGAATCAGGACTTAAAGAAGTCTTTTGTATCCTCTAAAATAATCCCCTGAAGCCAGTTGTCTAATCTATTTTATAGAAAGATAAAATATCTAGAGAACGCTTTATAATGCAACCTTGCCCCAGAAGGTCTGGATTCTAATCGCAGCATCTAAGTAGGCTGTACCATTGGCGTGGATTGTCTACAGAAGTTCTAGTTAAACATAGTCACTTACGGGGCGCCTGGGTGGCGCAGTCGGTTAAGCGTCCGACTTCAGCCAGGTCACGATCTCGCGGTCCGTGAGTTCGAGCCCCGCGTCGGGCTCTGGGCTGATGGCTCAGAGCCTGGAGCCTGTTTCCGATTCTGTGTCTCCCTCTCTCTCTGCCCCTCCCCCGTTCATGCTCTGTCTCTCTCTGTCCCAAAAATAAATAAACGTTGAAAAAAAAAAAAAAAAAAAAAAAAAAAAAAAAACATAGTCACTTACTTTACCCTGCTAAGCACACTTGATCTCATAAGGATCTTATAAGGAAACGTGTTACAATTTTTTAAAATTTTGGCAGATCTGATGCCTACCCACCTTGCTAAGTCGTTATTGACTCTCAGCATTAAACATAGAGCCAGAAGCCAAATGGTAACTATTGATCAATCCCATTCCAACAAGGAGATTTTTACAAATATAGTTTTGTAAGTACTTGTCTTCTAATTAGCTAAGACAAAGTAATAAGCCATCATGGTCTAACAACCTTCTTGCTGTATGACTGAGTGCAGTCATATAGTGAAGTACATTACAATCAGTCAGTCATCACAATTTATGCTGAATTTATTTATTTATGCAAATTTGAATTCTTGCACAATTTATGCAAAATTTCAAGTTTGGTTACATTGTTTACCACATGGGAACAGGACTGTTTTTTAAGTTTGTTTGTTTGTTTATTTAGAGAGAGAGAACAGGAGCCAGAGAGGGCCAGAGAGAGACGGAGAGAGAAAATCCCAAGTAGGCTCTGTGCTGTCAGAATGGAGTCCCATGCAGGGCTTGATCTCAGAAACCATGAGATCATGGCCTGAGCCGAAGTCAAGTCAGACACTTAACTGACTGAGCCACTCAGACACTCTAGGAATAGGACTTTATGAAGATTTATTAACAAAATTAAGAAGAAATAATACCTTTTTTTGCACTTGACTCAGATTGAATGTTATTTGACAATCTCAGGCAAAGATAATATGATCTATCACAAATCACTATTGCTTTTTAGTTATTTATTGAGTATAGTTGGCACACAATGTTACATTTATTTCAACTTAGTGATTTGACAAGTTTATACATTATGCTCTGTTCACCACGAGTATAGCTACCGTATGTCCCATTAAATCACTATTATAATAGCATTGACTACATTCCTTGTGTCGTGCCTTTTATTCTGATGATTGTTCATTGCGTAACTAGAAGCCAGCATATCCCTCTTCCCTTCACCCATTTTGCCCAACTGCCACTCCTCTTCTCTCTGGCAACCATCAGTTTGTTCTCTGTATTTATAGGTCTGAATCTGCTTTTTCTTTGTTTATCCATTTTTTTTATATTCCACTTATATCTGAAATCACATGGTACTTGTCTTTCTCAGTCAGACCTACTTGAGTTAGCATAATACCTTGTATGCCCACCCATGTTGTCTCAAATGACAAGATCTCATCCAAGATCTCATCCCTTTTCATGACTGCATAATATTCCACTGCACACATGCATATTACATTTTCCTTATCCATTTGTCTATTGATGGATGCTTAGGTTGCTTCCATATCTTGGATATTATCAATAATGCTGCAATAAACATAGGGGTACATATATCTTTTTAAATTAGTGATTTTGTTTTCTTTGGGCAAATACCTAATAGTGGATTTACTGGATCATATGGTAATTCTATTTTTAATTTTTTTGAGGAATATCCACACTTTTTCCACAGTGGCTGCACCAACTCACATCTCCAACAATGCATGAGAGTTCCTTTTTCTCCATGTCCTTAGCAACACTTGCTATTTCTTGTCATTTTGATATTAGCCTTTCTAGCTGTCATTTTGATATTAGCCTTTCTAACTTTCTAAGGTGATATCTCATTGTGGTTTTATTTGCATTTCCCTTATGATTAGTGATGTTGAGCATCTTTTCACGTGTCTGTTGGCCATCTGTATGTCTTTGGAAAAATGTCCATTCAGGTTCTCTGCCCATGTTTAATCAGATTATTTGTCTTTTTGGTGTTAAGTTGTATAAGTTCTGTGTGTATTGTGGATATTAACCCCTTATTGGATATGTCATTTGCAAATATCTTTTCTCATTTAATAGGCTGCCTTTTTGTTTTGATGGTGGTTTCTTTTGCTGTACAAAAGCTTTTTATTTTGGTGTAGTCCTGATAGCTTAATTTTGCTTTTGTTTCCCTTGCCTTAGGAGACAGATCTAGAAAAATGTTGCCATGGCTGATGTCAGAAATTACTGCCTGTGTTCTCTTCCAGGATTTTTACAGTTTCAGTTCTCACATTTAGGTAATTAATTTTGAGTGTGTGTGTGTGTGTGGTGTTTAGAAAGTGGTCCTGTTTCATTCTTTTACATATAATTGTCCAGTTTTCCCAGCCCTATTTATTGAAGAAATTGCCTTTGCCCCGTTGTATATTCTTGCCTCCCTTGTCATAGTTTAATTGACCATATAATCATGGGGTTTATTTCTGGGCTTCCTATAGTGTCCCATTGATCTACGTGTCTGTTTTTGTGCCAGCACCAAACTGTTTTGATTACTACAGCTTTGTAGCATATCTTGAAACCCAGTATTGTGATAACTCCAGCTTTGTTCTTCTTTCCCAGGATTTCTCTGGCTACTCAGGGTCTTCTATGGTTCCATACAAGTTTAGGAGTTTTTGTTCTAGTTCTGTGAAAAATGCTGTTAGTATTTTGATAGGAATTGGCATTGAATCTGTAGATTGCTTTGAGTCATATGGATATTTTAACATTATTCGTTCTTCCAATCCATGAGCATGGGGATATTTTTCCATTTGTTTGTGTCATCTTCAGCTTCTGTCATCAGCATTTTAGGTCTTTTACCCCCGGGTACACTTATCCCTAGGTTTTTTATTCTTTTTGGTGCAGTTGTAAATGGTATTGTTTTTAAATTCCCTTTCTGCTACTCCTTTATTCATGTATAAAAATGCAACAGATTTCTGTATATTTATGTTATATTCTGTGACCTTACTGAATTTATTTATCAGATCTAATAGTTTTTTTGGTGGAATCTTTAGGATTTTCTATATAAAATATCATGTCACATGCAAGTAGTGACAGTTTAACTTCTTTACCAGTACGGATGCCTCCTATTTGTTTTCTTGTGGGACTCCTGCGGCTAAATCAGTATTATTTTCTTTTTTTTTTAAATTTTTTTAAACGTTTTATTTATTTTTGAGACAGGGAGAGACAAAGCATGAACAGGGGAGGGTCAGAGAGAGGGAGACACGGAATCTGAAACAGGCTCCAGGCTCCAAGCTGTCAGCACAGAGCCCGACGCGGGGCTCGAACTCACAGACCACGAGATCACAACCTGAGCTGAAGTTGGCCGCTTAACCGACTCAGCCACCCAGGCGCCCCTAAATCAGTATTATTTTCAATGAAACATTCATGTAGGCCATCTAAAATGAATATGGGTCACAATATTCTTTCGCAGGAGCAGAGAGTAGAATGGCAGTTGCCAGGGGCTGGAGAGTGGAGAAAATAGGGAAGTGTTGGTCAAAGGGTATAAACTTTCAGTTATGCGATAAATTCTGGGGATATAATGTACAGCATGGTGACTATATGTGAAATGATAGATATGTTAATTACCTTTATTATGGTAATCATTTCACATATTATATGTATATCAAATCATTACATTGTACACCTTAAATGTTTACAATTTTTATTTGTCATTTATGCCTCAATAAAGATTGGAAAAAAGTGATTCACATGTGAAAACTCATTGTTAGAATAATATAATTAAAAGTAGGATCTGAAAAGCCATAAACTTTTTGGGTTGATCTCCTGATAGTTTCCTATAATACTATCTTGGGATAAACATTGTTTTGGAACATGACATAGTTACAAAAATACTCTCACAAAGAATTATCATCCTTTGTTAGGGGATGGTTATTTAATTTATGTTATCTTTATCTGAGATAATAATTGAGGTTAAGTTGTTTAAAATAGTGATCATCTTATTCACAAATTAGGTGAATTCCCCTGGAATTGAGACACTAACACATTTATTTCTACATAGCATCTAGTAAATAAAGGAATCTTCCATAACCATATGTGGTCAGTGGCCAAACCTCACGGGAGAGTGAGATTAGAACAGATGTCTTTTTCAGTGAAATAGCCAGTTGAGCTATTTCTCTGCTCATTTGCCTGGACTTTTGTCTGAATAAACCATATAGAAAGTTTAACTTGGTTTCTTATAGATACAGCCTGCTTCCTGAATTTTGTCTTCCTTTTGTCTCATCCAGATGACGGCAGTCAGTGAAAAAGTATGAGTCTCTAAAGTGGCAGGTTTAAAAAAAGATAATAAAAAAAAAACTGGTGTATTATGTCATTGTGGGTTCATCTGCTACTGCAGATATCAAATAGTTCTTAAAAGTACTACTGAGTTTTCAAACTGTTAACTTTTATTAATGTGCACACAGTATTAGTGAGGCTCTGTGGACTCTGGAAAAGAATAGAACACATCAGCCTTTCCCCAAAGAGCTTATATCGGGGGAAAAGACACTCAAGACAACTAGAGAAAAATACCTAATTATTATATACACTTAGGAAATGACCAGGGCACTACATAAAATTAAGTATTCTATGATGAAGATTATGCATCTACATGTATTTAAAACTAGAAATCCTAAAGGAGTGGCTGGCTGGCAGCCAGCCCACATTGTCCTAGTCAGCAGCACAGCGTAGATGTCACATTCCCCAGCACCAGGCAGTGTTCACTGAGTGCAGGGCTATAAATAGGAAACGACAGACAGTTTACAGTACATATGAGACTTACTTGAGCAAGAACATACTGATGAAATAAGTGAACAGAAGCATATGTAAATACAGCATGAACATTATGTATAAACAACAGAGCAGATACACCTTGTGGATGGAAATTGAGGGAGAAACCTCTCCATTTATAGAAAGGCGGGAGGGTATGGCAGAATCTGAGCTTTGGTTTCAGAGACACTGAAATTTGAAAACATTCAAATCCTGGCTTTCCCACTCTGGAACCGGGTGCATTATCTAACTTCTGTAAATCTCATTTCTCCACATCTACTTGAAGCTACTAACTTAGGCAACTAAGTAGCACTGTAGCTAGTATTAATTCTAGTATTAATTCTGCTAAAACTAGTTAACATCCACCATGTTGCTGGTATGTCTGTCTTCCATAGACCGTGAGCTGTGCACAAAAGGGATTGTGTCTTAATGGTCTTGGTACTTGGAACCAGTAAACTGGAGAAGTGCTTTTGCTCCTCTATTAGCCGAGGAAAATTCCGTGAACCAATAGGAGGTTCAGAAGCTGCCTGAGCACCAAAAACGGAGAGAATTCGTGAGAGGGGTGAGAGCATTCCAGGCACAGGCAATAGCTTCAGCGTAGCTCTGAAGCGAAACAGGAGGTGGGTTGGGGGTTTGAAGGAGGAGAGAGTCTGAGGCACAGGCAGGAAAAAGCCAGCTGGGTGTTTTCAGGCTTCATGCTGTGTGCAGGTAAGCACAGAGGAAGAAGAGGAGCCTCCAGACGGAGTTCTTGGCAATTCGAATGGGCAGTGCTGGGGCCTGGAAGCCCAGAGGTGCAGCAGCTGAAGCTAGGGGTGGCATGGAGTAGTCAGGAAGTACTTTTGGGGTTAGGGGAACAGAGGCAGAGAGCACTGCAATTCCCGGAGGGAGTTGAAGGAAAAGCCACTGGATTGCCACAGATTGCAAGCAGCCTTAGTCACTTTAACAACAAGACACACACACACACACACACACACACACACACACACACACACACATACAATACAGAAGCTATGTATTGGTTAAGGTTAATATAGTGGTTAAGGTTGTCCTGGAGCTGATCCTGGACCAGCTTGGGTCACCTGAAGCCTTCCAGCCATGTGACCTTAGCAGAATGATTTAAACCTCTCTGAATCTCTGTGCCCCTCTTGAGTAAAATGGGGATGGGTCTCTGTTCCTGAGGGTTACTGCGGTTGCAAAGCCAATTAGTACCTGTAGAAACTTAGTATTTTCTCTGATGGCTAATGAATTTAAAGGAAAAAGATGTCGAGAGTAGAGCAAAGATTTTATGTTCAGAGGGTGGACTTCATTTGCTTTTTATGTTTTCTACTGGTTCGGGACTCATGCTCCTTATATTATGTTGAATTTGCTGTTTATTGGGAGAATTATTTCAAGTTGGGTCCTAGGTCCTTAATTTTAGTTGGCAACAGGCAAGAAAAATGCCCTGTTGACACCTCCAGGTTTTAACAGGTCTGCCAGCAAATACATACCCAACACCCACTGTCCTGGGTCCTCCCCCCTGACTTCAAAAGGCAGCCTCCGGGCTCAAAACTTTACACCCAATTTTAAGTCCTCTCCCCAACCCCCATATCAAATTCAAAATCAGGTCTCATTCCTTCTTTCATTGTAATGCCTCTTAGATTCAATTCTTCTCAATTTCCACCTTTTCCTTTCTCATCCTCCCCCCCACTCCCTTTTCCCTTTCAACAGTCTTGAATCTCCCATCTCTAGTTTCAACCCAGTGCCAAATTAATGATCAACCCATTCGTCAGGATACCACTTAATCTCCCTTTGTCAAGAACTCTCAATGGTTGTCCTGGGAGTGTTAGAGTGAGTTCACATTTCTAGGTTTGGTATTAAGCCTTCCTCCCAAATTCTCAACTTCCCTTTTCCAAATTCTCAACTGGGGGATGGCGCCTTGAATCCACTCGCGTCTCCACGTTCCAGAACGTCCCTTCCCCAGCCTCCTGATGAAATCCCATCCCTTCCAGAAGACTTGGTTTGTTCCCACCCCCCAATCCCCCCAGGAAGCTCTCCTTGGGCAATTATTCCGGCCCTACTGCCCTTTATCACTTGGGGACCCCACCCACCTGACACCGAATTATTTTATACACTCGTGAGTTTGTCTCGCGGGTAGGACCCCATGTTTGGCCGAACGTCCACATCACCAGGCAAAGGATCCCGCCCGCACTCAATAACGCCGAAAATCTGGATGGATGTATTCAGGAACATGCTCCTGGTCCAGTCCCTGCTTGCTAATTCCCAGCACCTACCCCCTCCTCTAACTGGGGCGTGACCCGGTGAGTCCGACCTCCGGACGCCCCCGAGCAGCCCTGGGTTGGGCTGTGTTCCCGAATCCAGAGCGTTTCCACGTAGCCCGCCCTCCCACTTAGCCCTGACCCGGGGACAGTGGTGCAAAGTCCCAAGCTCTGCTCTTCGGAGGCAACCGGGCTGGTTTCGGGAACCTAGGGCCACCAGCGCCCAAGACCCCCGCAGGGGTCGAGGGTGACGCTGCCGGAACCGCCGGGGGGTTTCGGTGTCGCCCCTCGCCCACGCCCTCCCCCTCGCGGCCATTGGGCAGCCTCCGCGGCGCGCCCTGTGGACGGGGCGGGGCCCTCTCCCTCTCCCCTGTTCCCCTCCCCTATTTCCAGGGGTGGGATCGCCGGGAGGCAGGCGGGAGGCGTGGAGGGGCTGCGGAGGGGCGTCCGGTTACGTCTCCGCCTTCCTCGGCCGTGTCCGCCGAGCCGCTAGGTTTGCGGGACCGCAGTTCGGCAACATGCTGGCCGCGATCCGCCGGAGCGGGGCTGCGTGGACGCGGGCGCTGCTGCTGCAGCTGCTCCTGGCGGGGCCCGGGGGCTGCCTGAGCCGCCAGGAGCTCTTTCCGTTCGGCCCGGGACACGGGGACCTGGAGCTGGAGGCTGGGGATGACCAAGTCTCCCCAGCCCTGGAGCTGAGGCGGGCGCTCCGCTTCTTCGACAAATCCGACATCAACTCGGTCTACGTGAGTGCGACCCGGGGCAGGCGGTGGGGGCCGTCGGGGAGGAGGGCGTGGGGGCCGAGCCGGGGTCGGAAGGAAGGCCGAGGCTGGCAGGGTCGCCCGCGGGGCCGGACGGACGTGGGCGTCGTGGGCGGGGACCGGGACCCGCTGGGCGCGGGGGCGCGGGGGCGCGGGGCGCGGCGCTGGGTCTCCTGGCCTCCCGCCCCCGCCAGGTCCGCCGACGTCTCCGCGCCGCCTGGCCACTGTCGCCAGAGGAGCACGCGGGTCTGGGGGGCTCGTCCCGTCTGCGCGGCCCGGCGCGCGCCCTCCCGACCCCGGGACCCCGGGACCCCGGGCGGAGTTTCCTCTCCGGCGGCTGTGGGCGGCATCGCCGCCGGGAAGTCGGTCCGCGTCTCGCTATTGTCCTGTTCCCTTGGGGACGGGACCCGGTCCGGCGGGACTCGGGCAAAGGCGAGAGCTGGGTCGCAGGCGGCGCGCGGGCCCTGGGACTTCCGTAGGTGCCGGGTCAGGAAAAGACCGCCAAACCCGGCCTCTGCCCCGGGAATTTAGCCGACAGCCTGCATGTGTGAGTGTGGACTCCGGATATGTCTTGGCAATGTTTCTGCTCTCCAGTTGAGCTCGTTTCAGTCCAGAGTTTAGCGCTGGGAAAGCAGGGCGACCCGATCGAATTTCCTGTGGCAGAGCACTGTCACCATGGGGGGCCCCAAAGGGGGAGCGGGCCCAGGTGGCCTTTAGTTCTCTGGAGCCTTCTCAGAACTGGCCGGGCCCGGGGACGCTGTCAACTTGGTAAAGTCCTTCCGTGCCGCCGCCTTCCCCAGCCGCGCACCATGTGGATTTCATATAAAGCTGTGCGCATTCCACAAGTGGGGGGAACAGCGCAAACAGCGGCGGGAGCCTGTCCTGCCCTTGAAATGGCTGTGCTCGTCGCCTGGCCGGGGCAGACCGTGCCTTGGACAACACCCACGTGGAGCTTGTCGGCTTTGCCTAAAAAGAAGGAGCCTTTCAAGTCTCCACCCACAGAGAGTGCTGCCCTTGTGGGCTGACCTCCGTGGGCCGTCTGGTGAGGCCTGTCGGACCCCTTCTTAGAATAAGATTTTTTAATTACATAGAGTAACATCCGCAGGATTGCCAAGGAAATCAGTTGTGTTCGAATACAGATACAAATATTAGAAATTGTATGAAGTAACGTGTGTATTTTTAGCCATTTTAAATATAAGGTGTAAGAGTGGTGGGGGGAGGGTCAGGTAATTACTGAACTTTCAAGATCATGAGGACTGTGAACAGTGTTTGAAGACATCTACAATGACTAAAACGTGAAATGGGAATATCAGTGACCCCTATTGGTGGCAAGGTCATTAATGATTTGTTGCCTGCATTCATAATGGAAGGAAATGCTAAAATATCACTTAGGAGTTATTGAAAATAAAAATAAAATTTCTCTTTTTCCCTTCTTAACAGACACACCGAATTCTATTCATGAGCCCCAAGTTCAGAACCCCTGTGTTAAATTTGAGACCTCCTGCCCTCCTTCACTTGTGGCATCAGACTAACCACATTACATTCTGAAGACCTAGAAAATCTATTGCTGAAAAAACGATTCCTGTCAAGCCATACCCTCCAGGTCTATTCGGGTTTACTCTGCATTTCAGGGAGAAAGAATCCCGGAGCTCGCTTGGTTGTAGCTGCACCCCCACCCCGCCCCTCCCCCAAGGGTTCCCAGGAAGCTGACTGTGAAATGGAGATTAGCCAGCAGGTTATTTCTTGGGGGAGGGCTCCTCATTTCCACACTTACGGAGGCAGGGAGGTGAAGAACTGAGCAGAGGCTGAGCCGCCAGCAAAGGTCTCAGCCAGCTCCCTGGGAGCTCTGGAGGTGGGGTGTCTCGAGCTGTCTCCAGTGTGCCTGAGAGGGCTCGGTCTCTGTGCCCTTGCAGCCATCAGTCACGGGTAAGGGCTGCCTTGGAAGGAAGCGTGATCCTGGGCCAAGCAGTTTTTCAATGGAGGCAATCCTCAAAGAGGGCCCACGTTGGAGGGCTGCGTTCCCAGGACTCGAGGGGCATCTACTGTGTGATGGCCCTGAGTAAAAGGTGGATGGACAGGGATGTGTGTCTGAGCTAGAGGGTCTGCACGGTCCTGGGCACTTGGCTAGGAATATGAACATTCACTGAGAAGGAAAAGTATTGGGTGAGTATAACTACATGTGTCAGAGGACCTGCTAGTTTTACATTATTTAATCCTCAAAACAGCTCTCCCTTCTTTTCAGATGAAGAAATAATAATAAACACTGGTCCCAGAATTCCAAAATCCTACCAGATATTTCCACCCAAATGCCCATCTGTCACTTCAGATTCCACGTGGCAAAATGAAAATCACTCACCTCCCTCCTCCCCTCGGATACTTTCACTACTTGCTTTTCCTTGTTCATAGTACCTTATGCGGGTTCTTCACTGTTTTGAGGCTGCCTTACCCCTTCTTTTTATTCATTTATTCCACAGATACCTTCCAAGTGCCTACTATGTACCAGGCACTATTTAGGGCACTCAAAATACAAGTGAACAAAGCAATCCTATCTTCAGGGAGTTTACATTCTAGCAGGGGAGTGGGACCAAGAAAACAAACAGCAAACATAGTAAGTAAATTATATATCAGGAGGTGATATACTACCTAATGTAAAGGGTCTGGGATGGAGTAGGTATATGAATCAGGAATTTAGAAGAGAAGCCTAGGCTTTAGGTACAAATTGGGAATCATTGGCGCATAGATGGTATTTAAAACAGAACTAAAGTGACCCCTGCAGGGGAGTATATGCAAATAGAGAAGAGGTCCAAGGGAGCCTCCATTGGTCAGGGAAAAGAGGAGGAGTCAGCAGTGGAGACTGACAGGATGTGGCCAGCGAGTTGAGAGGAAATGAAAAGGAAGTGGAGTCCTGGAAGCCAAATGAGGAAAGTGTCTCAAGGAGGAGGGAGTGAACCACCAAGGTTAAATGGGCACAAAAGGTGAGGACTGAAGAGTTGCCCACTGGCTTGAGTAACACGGTGATCAGTTCCCCATTTCACCTTCACAGAAGGCCCTTGCTTTTGTATCTTTCTTGTCCTGTTGCAGTGACACTTTCCAACAGTGTTGTTTCTTTCTTTTCTTTCTTTTTTTTTTTTTTGAGAGAGAGAAGGGGCTTGGGAGCGCTTGTGCACTCAAGCGAGGGAGGGGCAGAGAGAGAGAGGGAGAGAATCCCAAGCAGGCTTCGTGCTGTCAGCCAGAGCCCTACGAGGAGCTCAACCTCACCAGTTGTGAGATCAGGACCTGAGCTAAAGTCAAGAGTCGGAAACTCAACCAACTGAGTCACCCAGGTGCCCTTATGTTCAATTTCTTTAGTGCCCTCCCTCCATTCTGACTTCAGAGGACCCTGGACTCCTTGACCTGGATTCAGGGCCTCATCCTACCATTCTAGCTTCATTTCCAGCTTTGCCTTAACACTTCTAAGACAGTAGAATATGTCTCACTTTGGCCCTTTACTCATTCTTTCATTCTTCCACTTTATCCATCTCTTAACCTCTCAGATTCTCTCCCATTCTCTAGGCCCTTCCTCCTTCCTAACTGACCGGTACTTGTAGACTGCATGCACCCCTCAGTCCTTAGAACTCTTCTGTAACTCCAATATTGTCTGGTTTGGAGCTTAGTATATTGATAAATGTTTACATAACTTAATCTGTTCAACGGGAGTATCAGTAGGTAATGTGGAAAGAGTGGGGTCTCTGGAGCCCAATACGTGTGGGCTTGAATCTCTGTTCTACCACTTACTTATTGTGGACCCTGGGTAAGTTATCCAACCTCTGAAAGCCTTATTTTGTTCATCTGCAAAACGGAAACATCATTGCCTTTCTCATGGAGTTGTGAACATTCACTGAATTAATGTATTTAGACAGCTTATCATGTAGTAATGTGCTCTAAAACTGCGGGCTTTCTTCTTCATTGAGAGCAGAGATTGTGTCTTTTTTGAAAAAGCCCCAAACCTTTATTCTACACTTTATTCTGTAGTACTTTGGTGCTATACAGTTGATGTAACTTTTGAGAAAAGATGTCTCATATGTAACAAGCTGATGCTAGCTTTATCAAAGGCATCTACAAAAATATGCCCCTGTGCTTTTACACATAACCAATCATCAAATCTGTCAAGGTGAAAACTCCCTGGTATTTCTTAATGCGTCGGGAAATACAGCAAGGCAGGAGAAAGCATTCCATCCAAATAGTATTTAAGCTTTCTGGCCATACACAGCTTTCTCAGAGTAATTGAAGTGCAACTTATCTATATAAACACACAACACATTTCAGAAGCAAGTGAAATTAACAGAAGCACCTGTTCTTTAAATTACTCTTGATCAGGAGCCAGGCTGTGATAGCTCATCCTGTTCCCTGGGAAGCAACCTACCTATCTGCAGAACCTATCTGACCTTGTGGTGGTTGTCTATGTGGACATTAAGGCCAGCTTCATGGGTCATTTCTTGCAGCCGCATATGGACTTGGTTTTGCAGTATTGTTAGGGTAGTGGTGCAACTCCTGTGCCTACCATTTGCTGCATAGAAACATCCAGCATTGCACATTGGTGTTGGCGTTGGTCCATCAGGGCGGGAATCTTGTCAAGGTTCATACCCCTCAGTTAGCATCCACTTAACCAGATGGCCATGGCCTCCGTTCTCTTGCCCATTGTTCCTGCAGTTTGAACGCTTGCACCCACCGCATTAACCTTAGCACTCCTGCTCGAGAAATTAATTGCTTGGTTCTTTTGGCGGATTTCATTTTCAGTGTGTGTTCTCAAAACATTTGTGCTGCTCTTCTGAATGGTTTTTTTTTTTTTACTCTCAGCTTTTTCAGCCTTTCCTTTTTTTTTTTTTTTTGTAGTTTATTTTGAGAGAGAGAGAGAGAGAGAGCGCGTGTGCAGGCACACGCAGGGAGAGGAGAAGGGGGAGGGGCAGAGAGAGAGAATCCCAAGGAGGCTCCACACTGTCAGTGCAGAGCCCAACGTAGGGCTCGGCCTCATGAAACCGGAGATCATGACCTGAGCCAAAACCAAGAGTCAGATGCTTAACTGACTGAGCCACCCAGGCATCCCCCAGCCTCTCCTTCTTAATCGTGTTTGACATTTCTTTTAAGCTCTTTCACAGAAAACTTCAAGTTAAATAGGTGTTTCTCCATGTTCAGCATAGTCCCATGACTTTCCTTGGAGGTGGCAGCCCAGAGCCGTGGCCCCAGTTTGCTAGGAGGGCATTCAGGGTCCCATCCTAGTCGAGAGGTGGCCTGCCCCGCTCCCAGAGATCAGGTCCTATTCCCATTGCTGTTACCCATAGAAGGGACATGCTTACTGGCACATGGGAAGTTTATGAATCTGTTGGTTGAGCCCAGGGCCAGCGCCTATGGTCTACAGGTTATTTGCAGCACAAGGGCCATGACCAAGGGGGCAGTGAGAGCTGGAGCCCATCCCACAGGCAACTGACCAAGCCCTAAACCTCAGCCTGGGACTGGGGCCACTCAGGAAAGGACACCTGCATTTGATTTGCCCAAAGGTGCCCCATGGTCTAGCAGAGGCCCTGGTTGAATAATAGAATACTTACAAGATTATTAATTTCTAGTTGGGACTAAAATGAAACTGAGTCATTATGGTGATCAACTTTTTTTTTTTTTTTAAGATTTTATTTTTAAGTAATCTCTACACCCAATTTGGGGCTTGAACCCATGACCCTGAGATCAAGTGTCACATGCTCTACCGACTGAGCCAGCCAGGTACCCCTGTTGATCAACTTATAGCTGAGGTCAAATCACTTCATTTCTCACCCTCATGTTGTTTCTGGTCTTGTTTTTTCTAAAATGAAGAGATTTGACAAGATTATCTCTCAGCTCCGTTTTATAGATTTTTAATATTCTTTGAGTGACCGAGGGTTGAATATGTGCATTTCTATTTCAAGACAGTGGATATTTTTTCTCATAAAATTCAGTGCAATGTGAAGATAATGCCATCCATTCACTCAGCAAACAGTTTATTGCCTAATATGCCAGGCATGGTGCTAGGCTTCAGAGATACAGATTGAAAGAAGATCAGTTTCTGTTCTCAGCTTATAGTCTGCTGGGGAAGGCAGACATTGAACCAATGATTATACCCATAATTGACCAGTTGCCCCTGTGACAAGTGCTATGAAAGAGAAGTCCGGATACCGTGATGGCACCTGAGCTAGATGGAGGGGTCAGGAGAACCTTCCCAACCCCGCTGGAACTACAGGATGAGTAGAGGCGAGGCCTGTGAAAATGGCAGGTGGGCAGGACTGTGCACGTTACTGTGCATGAGACCATGAATGTAGAGAAAAGGAGTGTGTAATGTCACAGGAATGAAAGGCACTGTGAGCTAGGGCAGTGGCCGCAGACCCTGGAAAGCTATATCAGACCTTGTCACCCCCAGGTCAGAAACCCTCGAAAGGTTTCCCTCGCTCTCCACGACATCCAGACTTCCCATCACGCTCCCAAAGCTCCCTGTGGCCCTGTCCAGCAGGTGTCTCTGCCCCCATCCCTCACCCTGTTCTCACCGGCCAGGCTCCAGCCACACCAGCTTGCTTTCTCTCCCCACCACAGCCAGCTTGTCATGCTTGGTGCTTGGTTTCCCTCTGCCTGGGACACAAGGCCCCGCTGTTCTGTGGCTACGCCTTCCTGTTGTGCAGCCTCTGCTCACACGCAGACCCCCATTTGTGATTTTTTTTTTCGGCATGCTGTCTTATTTACATCATGGCATGCATCACCACCTAAAACCAGGTTGTTCGTTTATTAGTTTACCTGTTTGTTGGCTCTCTTTTCCACTAGAGTCTGAGCCCTGTGAAGGCAGGGTCTGGTTTGCCATATTCACCCGCATTTCCCCCATTCACTAGTGGCCTGTGGCACATAGTGGGTGCTCTGTTATGATTTATTGAATGAATGAATGAATGAATGAATGAACCCTAGGCGTTTATCATCAGCTGGATGCCGTTAGACATTCCTAAGCAGAGGAGTTACATGATTTATTTCTAAAAGATTCCCACTTTCTTTAAGGAATAGACAGCATGGGAGAAGAAGAAGCATGAGGGGGAGAAGCCTATAGATTAAAAGATTAGGTTTAAGAGACACGTGAACCAAATGCCAGGGGGAGCACCTTGTCGTGTCCCGATTGAAACAAAGTGGCCATAAAAGGACATCTTTGAGACATACTGCTCTTCTAGAAGAGATACATATGGAAATATTGACAGGTGAAATAATTTGATGTCTGAGATTTCATTTAAAAGATTTCAAAAAAAAATACGCTCATGCGTGGGAGGAATTGCTAAAACGGAAAGTGGAGCATGTTGGTAATTGTGGGAGCTGATTGATGAGTATATGGATGTTCGTTACGCTGTTCTGTGTGTGTGGACATTTTCCCTTGTAAGTAGTCTGGTTTTTAGAAGTTTTTAAAAAATTACGCTGCCTTCCAGCCAGAGGATTTTGGGGGGCAAGGTGGAGGAGAGAGTGAATTTCAGAGCCAGAGAGGCCTGCTGCCAGGGGCCAGAGGAGAGGCGGTGTGTGGATGAGGGCGGTGGGTTCCAGACCCATTTGGAAGGTGGGAACAAGGAGGCCTGCTCCTGTGTTAGCTCACTTGAGACATGCCGCTTTGCAGGGTGGCTCAGGTGCATCATGGGATGAGCTTTGTATCACAGGGGAGGAAACTGCCACGTGCAGCTAAGGGACTCGTCATAGTTCACTCAGTTCATAAGTATGAGCTGGAACTTGAACTTGGATCTTCCGACTCTGAGTTCTGCGGTCTTTATACTACGCCATGTAAGACAGCACGTTCTTCCTTTCCTTTCTGCATTTATTCATTTTGATGAGGGAGCATTATGCGAGCCGAGGGAAGAATACAGGCTGGCCCCCTCCCTCCCCACGTGGAATATGTGTGATATTCCCCAGAGACTCCTGGCTGCCCAAGAACAAAGGAAAGGGGTTTAAGGGCTTGCATGGTGATGTGGGAAACTAAGGCAAATGAAAAATTAAATTCTGTTACAGCCTACAGCCCATAGACAAGTGCTTGAAACAGGCAGGGTGACCTCCCTCTGGGAGCTCAGCTGCCCTGATGATGACACTTTGCTGGGGCAAAAGGGGATCTTGGCTTAACATTATGCTGACCCCCCAGGATCCTGTGAGTCTGCTTTAACATGTAACAATTCCTTTGGAAACTTCCTTTATCTCAAATCCCCCAAGATGTATGCTGGCAATCATACTCCAAGCTTATGGCCCCTGGTATCCCTCTGAAGGGTCTCATGACTGAGGTTTTACTAAATGGCAATAAATGGCATTTTCCTAACAGCACCTAGCGCCTCAAGTTCCTGGAAACGTCGCTTCCAAAATACCTCAGAGACTTACCTAACCCCCTCCCAACCTGAAGGTATATAATCAGTTACCTGTCAGCTTTTTCTGCCCATGGGTCCTGTCCCCATGCTTTAATACAGTCGCCTTTTCGCACCAAAGACGTCTTCAAGAATTCTTTCTTGGGTGTCAGCTGCGAACCCTACCTTCATCCCAAACCCCTTCAATTTGACAGTATCTTATCAGTCCCTGTTCTGTATAGACTTTTGGGCTGGGTTTATGGGGCAGCTGTGATGAGTGGCATCACACATAGTCTCTGCTCTCATGAAGCTCACTAGGGCATGGCACTACCCACCCCTACGTGACCCCACTCACCACTGATCAGATTACCCGCCACTGCACTACCCATCCCTGCGTGACCCCACTCACCACTAATCAGATTACCCACCACTGCACTGCACTATCCACCCCTGTGTGACCTCACTCACCACTGATTAGATTACCCGCCACTGCACTACCCACCCTTGCGTGACCCCACTCACCACTGATCAGATTACCCGCCACTGCACTGCACTACCCACCCCTGTGTGACCTCACTCACCACTGATCAGATTACCCGCCACTGCACTGCACTACTCACCCCTGCGTGACCCCACTCACCACTGATTAGATTACCCGCCACTGCACTACCCACCCTTGCGTGACCCCACTCACCACTGATCAGATTACCCGCCACTGCACTGCACTACTCACCCCTGCGTGACCCCACTCACCACTGATCAGATTACCCGCCACTGCACTGCACTACTCACCCCTGCGTGACCCCACTCACCACTGCATTACTTGTAAGAAAAGTTGGTTCTTAGCCCCTAGAGAGCAAGTCTCTAAACTGCTTTTGTCCTCAGGTAAATTTTTTTCTTTTATTTAATTTTTAATTATAAATGTTACACACATAAAAGGGAGAAAATATCATGAGCACCCATAGGCACATTACCTAAATGTAACAGTTGTGAGCCGTTTTCCCTATTTATTTCGTTAATTTTCCTTTGCTGATGTATCCAAAGTAAATTACAGTCCTTGTGACTTACATCACTATTTTAGTGTCCATTCCTAAAATGAAAAGAGCATTTCCCTATATAGCCAGCCTACTATTATCATACATAACAAAGTCAATAATAATTCCCTATTATCCGTTTGTATCCAGTCCATATCACAGCTGTCCAATGTTCCCAAAGCTTTCCTTTATAGCTAGACTTACTCAGATGGGTTTAAAGAAAGACAAGCATTACATTTGACTGCATCTCTGTAGTCTGTTTTAATCTTGACCTCCCCCTTTTGAGTCATCAGCCTATTCAAGAATCACTGCCTGTTGTCCCGTAGAATGCCCCACCTTCTGCATTTGGCCATTTCTGTGTAATGTAATGTAATGTAATGACCATTTCTATGTATGTTATTCCATCCCTGTATTTTCTGAAAACTGGCAATCTTGAAATAATTCAGGTTAAACATTTTTTTTCTTTAGAAAGCATGTAGAATTTTATTTTAAAATTAATTCTGGAAATAGGAAGACAATGCGAATGGTTAAAAGAAAATTGTAAAAACAGAGAACAGGGAAATCTTCCCACCCTGGCCTCCAGCCCCATACTGCCCTCCCTAGAGACAATCACTATTCATGAGTTGTTTTTTTTTATCTCCTTGCAGAGAGATTCACAAATTACAAACATACGTGTATATACAACTACCCCCTGATTTTATATACCTCCTTGATTTTTTTAAATACCAGCTTTATTGAGATATAATTCACATACCATAAAATTCACCCCTTTAAAGTATACGATTCAGTGATTTTTAGTATATTCAGGAAATGTGCGACCATCACCGCTGTCTAACTATGGAATATTTTGATTTCCCTCAAAACAAACCTCATATCTTTTAGCAGTCACATCCCATCTCCTCCCTGCTCCCCTACATCCCTGATCCTTAGCAACCACTAATCTACTGTCCGTCTCTATGGATTTACCTGTTGTGGACATTTCACACAAGTGGAATCATACTATATGTGATCTTTTGTTACTGGCTTTTTTCACTTGGCATAACATTTTCAGGGTTCCTCCATGTCTCAACATAGATTGGTACTTTATTCTTCCACGACTGAGTAATATTGTTGTTTATTTGTCCACTCATAAGTTAATGGACATCCAGATTGTTTTTCTCTCTTTTTTTTTTTTTGACTGTTTATGAATAATACTACTGTAAATGTTTGTGTACAAGTTTGTGTGTGGACATCTGCTTTCAGTTCTCCTGAATCTGTCGTGAGATCTGGAATTGCAAGTGAAGGGGTTCAAAAGAAGTCTCCATAAAGTATGCCACTTGAGCATGTGGGTTATTTTGCGCTGAAAGTGATCAAGACCTAGTGGGCTGAAAACATTTGCACCTCCCTTAACTACCTAATGAATGTCAGTTGGGGGTCTTTCCCAGGATGAGAGTTTTTATCAGAGATAAGTTTTACCTGAGTGACCCATCAATGTGGCAGGGCAAACCTCTGATTATGAAAAATCTGCTCTTATCACCCCGTGAATTGCCCTACTCTTCCATCTCATTCCCTAGCTCAGGATAAACATATATGCCTCATTTTACCTTCCTGTCTTGGAATGCCCCCATGCATGTGGTGTTCCTGTACATTGGAAACTAAATGTGGTTTTCTCCTGTTAATCTGTTTCGTGTCAATTTAATTCTTAGACCAGCCAGAAGAACCTTTAAGGGTGGAGGAAAACTTCTCCCAGCACTAGGTCACATGGTAACTGTTTAACATTTTGGGGGAACTATCAAACTGTTTTCCAAAGTGGCTGCACCATTTTACGTGCCCACTAGCAATGTATGGAGGGTTCCAGTTTCTCATCTTTTGTCAACACTTCTTATTATCTGACTTTGTGATTCTACCCAACTTAGTAGGTGTCAAGTGGTATCTCACTACGTTTTTGATACGCATTTCCCTAACGGCTAATGATGTGGAGCACCTTTTCATGTGCTCATTGGCCATTTATATATATTCTTTGGAGAAACATTTATCCAAATCCTTTACTCATTTTTTTATTTAGGATATTTGTATTTTTATTATAGAGTAGGCTAAAGATTATTTAACAAGAGTCCTTCATGAATGAAGTTGTGACATACTGTATAACATCAGGAGGCAAGTGATAATGTGGTTATTGCTGTACTATCTGCTACTGATAAGGAGATGACAGTGAAATCATGTCTGTCAAGTCATGTTTTTTTCCCTTGTGAACAGCAAGCAAGCTATGGGGTGATACTTCGGTCTTATGGAGGGGACCCCTTTCCCACCAACCTTTCAACTAATGCTTAGCATCCATTGATGATCATTGCCTGACTCAGCTATTAAATGAAGGGTTGCCAAGTCGTATTTTAGTTTGTTTTCTGGTTTGCTTGTTTCTTTGTATCATTCGTTCTATATTATTTATTTATTTATGAAAAAATTTTTTTTACTGTTTATTCATTTTTGAGAGAGAGACAGAGAGACAGAGCATGATTGGGGGAGGGGCAGAGAGAGAGAGGGAGACACAGAATCTGAAGCAGGCTCCAGGCTCTGAGCTGTCAGCACAGAGCCCGACGCGGGGCTTGAACTCATGAACTGCGAGATCATGACCTGAGCCGAAGTCAGACATTTAACCGACTGAGCCACCCAGGCTCCCCTTTATTTATTTATTTTGAGAGAGAGAGAGAGAGGAGAGAGAGGAGAGAGAGAGGAGAGAGAGAGAGTCCTTAAGCAGGCTCTGCATTCAGTGCAGGCACAGGGCTAGATCTCACAACCCTGAGATCATGACCTGAGCCAAAATCAAGAGTCGGATGTTCAGCTGGCCGAGCCACCCAGGTGCCCCTCTATAATTCTTTGTATACTTACTAGCCAGTACACTTCTTTGTAAAGAGTAGCTTTCCCTCATCAACTGGGGCTTTGAGGTGATATTGACATATGGTCCATTCTGGAAAGGCAGATGGATACTTAATTCTTTCTTTATCATTTCTAATGTTCAAATGAAGGGATTGGTGTTCAAATTAAGGGGCTGGTGTAATCCAAAGTAGGGGAGTTTCTGAGGCTCCGGTTGCCACAGGGAAACTTCTGATATTGATCTCTAGGGTGTCAAAGAAGAGCATGCTTCTCCCCAGTGACTGAGAGTTCAGACCAGCCCTTCTCCCTTCCCTGACTGGCTCCTATTCTGGACTGCTGAGGCACATTTCTACCTCTTTTTTGATAGACACACTAGAAGTGAACATTTAAAGACCCTGACCATTTTTAAATGTTGGAAGGTAATCTCAGGTAGAAATTCCCTGCAGAAGAGATGGGTAACTGATCCAAAGTCTCTCATTAGACATTAACTGGATTAAATTGAAACCACTGGCAAATCTCTTAACTATTACCCCTAGGTTGTCCCTTATTTTTATGTGTGAAGACTTTTATTTTTATTTCTAATTCAAGCCAGAGCCATTTCTCTGGCTCAGTGGGGTTAATGGAAAAGGTCTGCAGTTTGGACTCAAGAGTTTTGTTCTGGCACTTCTAGTGTGTGATCTTAGGCAAGACCTATAAACTGAAACTCATTTTTTCTCACGTGAAGAATGAAGATGATATTAATGCCTGCTTTACTAGATTTAATCAGATAACTGGAATAAAAATGCTTTTTAAGTACCACAGAAGGGGGTAAGGCCATAGATCCCTTTTTTGGCCTCGACTTAAAATCAGTCAACCTCCTCCTTGATTGTATTACGGGCTTGGCTTTTTCCTGGGCTTCTTTATCAAGTTTTCCTTTCCTTAGGCCCTTTTAGTTTCTTAGTTTTTTCTAGCTATCCAATCTTTATCCATGAAGCTATCCCATGAAGCTTTGCAACTTCCACTGTGGCTCACAAGTCTTCCCAAGTGGCCAGCAAATACAAGAGAAAGAGCAGAGGTTATGGATGCCAGCAAATGTGAGTTCAAATCTCGGTTCCATCACTTACTGGCTGTATGACATTAAACTAAATTATGTCCCATTTGCTTGTCTTTTTTATGTATGTGAAAAGAAGTATGGTCGTATTAAATTTTTTAAACTGCGGACAGCTGTAGTAAAGGACTCCTGAGTTGGCAGACAGTCTGTGTTTGTTGCCTTTCCATTCTTTACCCCAAATAATTTTACCTTAAATTCCCACTTTCTCCCACCCATGGAGTTTGCTTTTGCAACTGCATGCAATTTCATTGTCTTCTCAGTACAACTGAGTACAACAATTTGCATTTGGAAAACGACCGCATTTGTTTCTTATTTGTGCCTACCCTCCAGTATTCTTTTTTTTTTTTTTTTTTTCAACGTTTATTTATTTTTGGGACAGAGAGAGACAGGGCATGAACGGGGGAGGGGCAGAGAGAGAGGGAGACACAGAATCGGAAACAGGCTCCAGGCTCTGAGCCATCAGCCCAGAGCCTGACGCGGGGCTCGAACTCACGGACCGCGAGATCGTGACCTGGCTGAAGTCGGACGCTTAACCGACTGCGCCACCCAGGCGCCCCTACCCTCCAGTATTCTTAACCACATCTGTTTTGGAGAGGGCTTTCCCCAACAATCGTAGGCTGCCTTCTGCCCTGGGGATCACTACTAGGCTCATTTAAGCCTCAAGAGATGGTTGTTTCAGCTTCTTCCCTGTGCATTTGAATGTAAGGAATTTAACATGTTATGTATTGGGTGTCTGCATTTAGACTTTCTCCACTGATTCATGCTGTCTGTCTTCAAAGAGGAACAAACATGAAACAGGAAGTGCTTTTTTAAAGGGGGAATAATCTCCGTTATGGGTTAGTTGCTCTACCTCTTCATAATGTCAGCTGAGTTGAAACAATTGTACGTTAAATGGCTCCAGCTGTTAGCCATGTGGTGCTGGGCATTTCACCCTGGGGTGTTTTGTGATGTAAGAGACTTGTTCTTGTTCTGCGCTGTGCAAATGGATGAAGAGCCTATTGTTTGGTGTGTTCCTTGGAGTGGGTGAATAGATACATTCTTTATTTTTTAGATTTTTATTTATTTGTTTGTTTTTTAAAATAAGCTCTACACCCAACATGGGGATTCAACGCGAGATCCTGAGATCAAGAGTCACACACTCCACTGACAGAGCCAGCCTGGCACCCCTAGATATATCCTTCCTTCCTTCCTCCCTACCTTCCTCCCTCCCTCCCTCCCTCCCTCCACACGCCCAGCATGGAGCCCCGTTTGGGGCTTGAACTCAGGACAATTCAGTCAGCCTTTCTCAGGAATACATTCAGTCCATAAGAGTTTTGTGGTGTAATCTGTGGAGGCCACTTTTAGGCAAACAGGCTTGAGCAATGGAATGCAGAAAGGGACACACTGACCACATGGCTGACTACACACAGGCCCTCGGCTCTGATCAAGGGGCTACTAACAATTAGGCACAGTTACCAAAAGAGGGAGAATTCCATCCATCACCATACCGCCTCGCCTCGCCTTCCCTCCTTAAAAGCAGCCCCCTCCCACTGCCTCCTTACAGACCACCTCTCCTCTGCTGTCCTGCCCACCACTCCCTTGTGTTGGATTCAGTAAACTTCTGTCTCCTTCGTTCTGCCTCAGGGGGATGTTTTCAGGTGGGCTTCTACCTGATCGTCACCCCACACGTGGGGCCCCCATCTGATCAAGAGACACCCCCTTTAGACACCACATAATCTACAGCAAGGAATGTGCTGGTGCCATTGGGAGTCAGGGCACCTGAGTTGGGGCCCCAAGGTAAGAACTGTGTTTGAAGGTAAACTGAGGCATATTAAAAACTTTAAGAGTTTACTTGAACAAAAATCAATTGGCATTGGACCGCATCCATACCTAGCACGTAGAAATGAGCTCTGAGGAGCTGTACAAAATGGAAGACTTTCCTAGCCAGAAGGGAGCAGGAACAAGGAACTTTTATACTAGGCGGAAAATGGATTGGTTATGGCCCAGTCCGTTTCCTTCTACGGGATGGTAGGGGTCTGTCTGGAGGGCAGATGACCTAGCTAGTGCTGATCAGGCAATTCCTGATTGACTGGTTTCTGATTCCATTTTGGGGAGAGCTGAAACCTATAATTAAGTCAAGTCTCGGTTTGGTGACGTGGAGCTTTGCATAAGCGACTCCACTGGGGCTTGTTGTCTTGTGGGTTTTTTTGTTTTGTTTTGTTTTGTTCCTAACAATTCTCCCCCTTTTTAAAAAGTTTGTTCGTCTATTTTGAGAGAGCATGCAAGTTGGGGGAGGGGCAGAGAGAGAGAAAGAGAGAGAGAAGTCCAAGCATACTCTGTGCTGTCAGCACAGAGCCCGATGTGAGGCTCGAACCCATGAACCATGAGATTATGACCTGGGCTTATATCAAGAGCCAGACGTTTAACTGACTGAGCCACCCAAGCGCCCCACTGGCAATTCTCCCCTTTTGATCAGGCTCTCAGCCTGAGAGATGTGATCAGATTTTAAGGCATTATGCTTCTCCCAGCTCTCGAGTTCGTGCAGGTTTTATTGCCTCATCCTCCGTTTGCCGCGGCCTCCGCGTGGTATTCATAGGTCAGTACGCCTTTCTGCTGCATCTATCTGGGGTATTTGCAGGTCATGACTTTGGGCTCACATTCCTTAAGTCAGTTATTCTCTTTGTTTCTTTTCTGATGATTTAGTCTTAGGAAGATCATCTGCTTGGTGGCTAGTGGCCGTAAACATGCATTTAAAGCTTCTGAGAAAACATAGTGTTTCAGGGAGACTACTATGATTATTATAAGGAGGATAATTCCCAATGTCTAGAGTGCTCTTTGGAGCCATGGCATCCAAGAACCAAACCAGTCAGAATCGAATAAAGTCAAAGAAAGACCCCATTGAAGGAGTCACTTTTTTTCTTTAATATTTATTTATTTTTGAGAGAGAGAGAGAGAGAGAGAGACAAAGCGTGAGAGAGAGGGAGACCCAGAATCCGAAGCAGGCTCCAGGCTCTGAGCTGTCAGCACAGAGCCCGACACGGGCTTGAACACACAGATTGCGAGATCATGACCTGAGCCGAAGTCGGACGCTTGACTGACTGAGCCACCCAGGGTGCTTCAATGGCACCCTGAAGGAGTCACTTTCTTAAGCTAAGTGCAGCAAGTGATGCTGGCCATAGCACACACACCTCCTTGCTCAGCTAAAAGATAATCAAGGGCTGTCCTATTATCGAGAACAATTTTGGGGAGGAAGGATTTGTGTTGGGCAGTTACTGCTTTAGCAGTAGATTCAGAGGTAGGTGCCACGGTTAGGGAGCATCGTCCTTGCATGCATTCATAAACAGAAAAAGCAAATAGTGAAAAGGAAAAAGGAATAAAATCTTCATAGTGGAGGTGAAGATCTTGATCTGTGACCGTGGGAGGGGCCGTCCACCTCGAGATGCTGTCTGCTTCTGGGGAGGAGCCTCCCTTGTCGATGTTAATTTTATAACTCCAGCTGGTGTGCAGTTCCAAACGTCTCGAGGAACCCTTTTTATTTGGGAGATGTGGACTTGAGGTTCAAGTCCCTGAAGGTTGACTGCTCTCTGGGTAGTGAGGAGGACCTGGTATAGTCCCTTACATGGAGGTTCAAGGGCAGTCTTTGTTCTTAGTGATTCCAAATGAGAAGGGTAGGAGAAAATTGGAAATGTCAGTCTGGAGAGTTGTAGCCAGACATTTGAGAAAACTCGAAGAATTGATTTGAGGAACCTTGAAGAATCTGGTCCAATTTAGAGGTATATCACAAAAGCTCAAACACAAATGATCGGGAGTAGAATCTGATATCCACAAGGTTACAGGGTGCCAGGGTGGCTCAGTCGGTTAAGCGTCCAACTTTGGTTCAGGTCACGATCTCAATGGTTCGTGAGTTCGAGCCCTGCATCGAGCTCACTGCTGTCAGTACAGAGCCTGCTTCGGATCCTAGGTCTTCCTCTCTCTCTGCCCCTCCCCTGCTCTCTCCCTCTTTCTCTCAAAAATAAATAAAAATTAAAAAAAAATTATGATATCCACAAGGTTGTGTTATCAGTTTCTACTGAAATAATCACCCTTATTTCTATCAAAGATAATCATAGTCAGACTAATCTGTTTGTAAAATAAATTGAAAAATTACATTTGACCAGACTATTTGTGTTAAGTGCAGCAAGAATAGTGATTGACTGTATAGGCTCTAAAAATCCACTTTGCTGGAACTTTTCATAAGGAATCTTAGATTGGACTTTTAAAAGCCTCTCCAGACTAAGAAGCCAAGCAGGCCAAAGACTCACCATCAGACTTCACCTGAAATCCCTGTAGATTTGGGTGAATTTCTCTCTTCAAGAGGTCCCCAAGATATCCTGAGATTCCTATGGCTGCTGGGAAGTGACTGTCCTTACCTGGTTAGGCTGCCAGGAACCCTATGAGCAAGACACCAGGCTGGTTTTTCCAAGGTGCTGTTTTTGGCTCTGCAAAGTCAGTTTTAGTTTCTCAAAGCTGTTTGGTCCCATCTGATTCTGTGCACATTCTCAAATCTGACATACCAGTCGAAGCCTTGGTCATATAACCAATGTTTCCCGTTGTGTCCAAGGGAGAACAGATGCTTACTGAACTTATGCAAATATCAATATAGATATGAAAATAACAATACTAAGTTTCCACATTCTGGAGGAACCAGGTAGGGAGAAAAAGTAAATATTTAATGTATACTTACAAAGGTACGGGCACCTGGGTGGTCCAGTTGGTTGAGCATCCAACTTCCGCTCAGATCATGATCTCACAGCTTGTGAGTTCTGAGTTCTGAGCCCCATGTCGGGCTCCCTGCCGTCAGTGGAGGCTGCTTTGGATCCCCTGTCTCCCTCCCTCTGCCCCTCCCTCGCTTGCATGCGCGCGCATGTGCGCGCGCGCTCTCTCTCTCTCCCCCCATCTCTCAAAAATAAATTAACATTAAAACATTATACTTACAGGGGCGCCTGGGTGGCGCAGTCGGTTAAGCGTCCGACTTCAGCCAGGTCACGATCTCGTGGTCCGTGAGTTCGAGCCCCGCGTCAGGCTCTGGGCTGATGGCTCAGAGCCTGGAGCCTGTTTCCGATTCTGTGTCTCCCTCTCTCTCTGCCCCTGGCCCGTTCATGCTCTGTCTCTCTCTGTCCCAAAAATAAATAAACGTTGAAAAAAAAAAATTATACTTACAAAGGCAAACTTTACAAAATTAAAAAGTAAAAATGCTTTCCTTGAAGCTGAAAAAAACCAAAACATTAAGGAACCATCAATGTCTCAAAGACAAACTTGTAAAAAAAATAATAATAATCCTCATTAGTTCATTCAGTCCCATGGTATTAATTCTCGTTCTGCTTTAGTCCAGTTTGTCCATGAGTTCTGGAAATTCGTACCCGGTGCAGTTTTATAATCTTCAAGTTCCCAGAAACGTGTACTCTCGAGTATTTGTTGAGTCCTTTCCCCCAGTCTTTCTGATGATGAGGCACTTTTGCGAAAGCGTCAGAGTAAAATAAACATCCGTAAGTGACAAAAGACATAAAATGACCATGTTTCAACATCTGATGAGAGTTATTATAACAGAATTGTAATTATAATAGAAAATTTGGTTATTTCTGTGACCTACAACGTTTTAAGAGATAACTGGAAATGGGACTGATAATATTACACCAGGACACACCAGATTTTTAGCAATTTCACACAATTTCTAGAGCACGTATATTAGTAACATGCATTTGTGCAATATAACCTAATAAAGTTTAGCATCTTGGCCCCTGGGTGGCTCAGTTGATTGAGCTGAGTGTTCGGCTCAGGTCATGATCTCATGGTTCCTGAGTTTTGAGCCCTGCTGTGCTGACAGCTTAGAGCCTGGAGCCTGTTTTGGATTCTGTGTCTCCCCCTCTCTCTGCCCCTCCCCTGCTTGTGCGCTCACTCTCTCTCTCTCTCAAAAATAAACATTTAAAAAATTTTTTAAAAATAAATAAAACTCTTATTATTTCTAGTAGTCTTAATTACATATGTTAATTAGAATTCTTAAGTATTAAAATCCTTAATTCCTGGTGAACACTAAGAAGTAAGCAATTGTAGACTGACAAATTTATAAATACATTTTATAATTTCTAGAAGTATATTCTTCCTAATTGTAAATTTTCCAATGTGGCACAGAACATGTTTACTAATACACCCTAAAAATCTTGACTTCCTCTAGAAAAGAAAGCCAAAGGATGATAAATAAGTCTGTGTTCAGTAATTACTGTTTCAGTGTTTTATCTTATTTGGAAACGATCTAGATATTCAGTGAATATCCATCATTTAACTTATCTCAGTATAACTTCAAGGTTTCAAGTTACGAAAAAGATTTTGGAAACTAGTTTTATGTAGACCTATCGTAAAGCATCATTATTGTTGAAAAGTTCATTTATAAACTTTTATCTTACTTGCATGCATTTAAATCACTTGTTCCGAACCATTATGTTTAGGTAAACCATGAAAATTTCGCAAGACATGAAACAGGTTAACCATTATCTGAAGTTATTTTTTCTTATTGACAAATTTCTGTAATAGAGAGATCAGTAGTTATTTGACTTTTAGTAGACCTATGTGGAATAAAAGTATTATATATTCAATGTTGATAACTCTAAATGAAACTCTAAAGACAAGCCTGTTTTAATTAAACCAACAAACTTACACTAGCTGCTATGTACTAAATATTATCCTAGATCACTTGAAAAACCGTTGGGTTAGTTTCATATTTCTGAGAGCATACTTGATTTATAGAATGTGTTTTTGTCTTTAAGCCAATGAAAGAGAGCCCTTTACAACTTCATCGTGGCATTACTATGTGGAAGTAGAAGAAAAATCACACATTTATAATATCCATACGTAAACACATAGACAGATGCCAACAGAGATCTTCTGGCTTTTATTTTAAAATCTTTGCCGTGAGACAGGCAAAACTAACCAGTTTATAGACGAACAGTTGGATCCAAATTTTCTTTCTGGCGGATGGAAAGTTTATCTGCTCAGATGGCAGGTGGCCGAAGCTTTTTAGTAATATTTGTGGAAGAGACTTGAGATTTGTATTTGTCCTTGGCAAGTAACCTTATGGAGGCTGTGGACTAGATTTGGGCCCAGAGAGCTTTTTTAACTGTTTATATTTTTAAAAGCCTCCTCCTCCCCTCTTTTTCCCTTCTGTCTCAGGTGACTGTGAGCCTTGTTTTACTTGCCTCCTTGGGGTATTTACATTTCAAAGAAACGTGGTAACATTTACATCTTCAAGGGACCTTGGGAGAAAGCTAGTTTTCTTCTAGGGGTTTTAGGGTCTATTTGTCTATTATCAGAAGGCTAGGGTAATACTACTTAAATTGTTCCTTCATTTTCTGAAAAGCAGGAAGGTTCTGATTCCAAAGTTCTGATCTTTTACAACATCTGTAGCCATTCTGAGATGAATAAGGGGGTTTTGGGAGATGGTGGAGATAGGTAGACTTTGAATTGTTTCTAGAGCTGCATTTCTGGTTTTGCAAAGATTTGTAAGATAGGGACAGTTGCTCTTAATTCTGAAAACTGGCTTATAGTCTTAAAGGTATCCAGGGGCCGAACCGCCCATCTAACTACACTGGCTTCAATTTGCTTCTTTTTATCAGGGAGAAGATCTTCAATCAAGATGGAAATCACAAGATTCTTGTGTTCTAGGTTTAGAGCTGTTGGTCTTTGGAATATTTTAGTAAATCCTTCCAGGAAAGACTTGAGAATGTGTTTCTTTCCCTCTGGGTTACATGGTTTCATTTTAGTTCAGGTGAGAAGGCCTAAAAAGTATTCCTCTCATCTCTGAAGACCGGCTTCCAGGCTGGCCCACTTCTGACCATAGAGCTACTTAACAAGATCCTTTCAAATATCTTGTCAGGTTTCAACAGGCACAAACGGTAAATATTCCTGGCAGTATTGAACAATCCCTTGAATACAAGAGGCATCCCCAAAGAGGGTGCGGAGGATACTGCCTGCCCAAGATAACCACCAGCCGCCCCCAAACATAACGGAAAGAATGAAAGACTTAGTTCTCCTGAGAGCTGGCAATGGTTGATAGGACCCTAGCCGCAAATGGAGTGCAACGCACATCTCTGGCCAAATTTGGGGGGCCCCCAACCTGACACAAAGCAAGATAAATAAGAAGGCAGTAGCTGTCCCCGGGAGAGAAAGGATCAACAACCAACGGGTACCCAAAAGTAAATTCTCGAGAGTCACAATTCAAAGACCTCATTGTCACAAATGTCTTTTTGCCTGCCAATCTGAATTTGGAAAGGAAGGGACAGCATGAAATTTTACCTTCCTCTCTCAACCAGGCGCTACAGATAGAGATCTGGGACAGCTGACTTTGGCGAGAATTCTTACCGTTTGCTGGCTTTTGCTAGTTTTCCCAGGATCCCATCTGTAGGCTCTGGAGGGAGTGGGGTGTCCCAGCAGGTCATATCCTGGTCACCAGAAACCATAGAGCAGGAAAAATAATTTTCCCTCTACCTTTTATGGTGAGTGCTTGGCTGAGACCCCTTTTTCTGTAGGATACCCCATAAATGGATAAGCTTATCTAGGTTAAAAGTTCTCCACTGTGGGCCACTGTATTTCAAGATTATCTTTGGTAAGGTCAACCTGTTTGTTCCTCCTTAAAACAAAATTTTATTCCCCCGAGGCCTCATGCTGGACCCAGGCCAGCTTAGATTGGACCCAGATCTGGCAGATATGTTTCTTAGGACTTCTTAAATCTACAGGTTCCCCTCACAGCCTTTTTTCTTGAAATGTATTTATTAAAGAAACTGGGTATTTGCCCTTCACCGTGTCCCATACTCTGGATTTTGCTGATCATGTCCCTACAGTATCATTGAACATGTTCTTCTGGGAACATACAGGAACATGTTCTCCTGTATTTCCTGTAAACTGGTGGTTAGATCTGGAGACTTGTTATCAGTTTATATTTACGCAGACTCTTCTTTTTTTAAACCTCACTCCTTCTTGTTTTTTTTTTTAAGCTTATTTATTTATTTTGAGGTGGGGGAAGGGTAGAGAGAGAGGGAGAGAGAGAGAATCCCAAGCAGGCTCCACACTGCCAGTGCAGAGCCTGACATAGGGCTCGAACCCATGAACCGTGAGAGCATGACCTGAGCCAAAATCAAATGCTAGACGCTTAGCCTACTGAAGCACCCAAGGCATCCCAACAGACTCTGTTTTCTTTTTTTATTTTTCTTTTTTTATTTTTAAAAGTGAAAATTTTAAAAAATGTTTATTTTTGAGACAGAGACAGAGCATGAGTGGGGGAGGGGCAGAGAGAGAGGGAGACACAGAATCCGAAGCGGGCTCCAGGCTCCGAGCTGTCAGCCCAGAGCCCGAGGCGGGGCTCAAATCCGTAGACTGTGAGATCATGACCTGAGCCGAAGTCGGACACTTAACCGACCAAGCCACCCAGGTGCCCCCAGACTCCTTGTTTTAATCATTGGTGTGACGGACCAATGACCAGTGGGAAGGACCTCCGTTAACACATCATGCCGTGTTCCTTCATGCGCTCACAGATGGAACTCACACACCTTTGGGCACTATTTCTAGAACAACTGTGGTATTCAGGCCTTATTCTGTATGAATCTCCTCACCCTATTTTCTAGAGGAAGTCAGGAAGGGACGGGGCTAACACATACCAGGCATTGTCGAAGCTTTGCAGCTACAGTAGTGACCAAAGTGGACACTGTCCCAGCTTTCAAGGGGACACACTGCCTTGCGGGGAAAGCAGCCAGAGCTAGCACGAGTCAATAAGGTCATTACACAGCGTGTTCTGCACTTGGAAGGACACAAACAGGAAGCGGGGACAGAAATGGGGGGCCAGGGAGTGAGGGAAGAGAGGAAAGAAGAGGAGGAGACTATGCTGGCTACCTCTCTTAGAGGCTGTACCTCCCTGAGCTCTGGAGGACGGGAGTGAGCCAGTTATGTGACTGTATGGGGCTGGGGAGACAGTGCTGCTGGTGGCAGGGTTGGAGAGCATGCCAGGGACCTTGGAGGTGGGACACATGGGACACGGGCTGGGAAAGGGAAAAGAATCACGGCCGACTCTCCAGTTTCCTGGCTTAAGCAATGGGGCGAATGGCATGGATCTCTCAGTAGTTCCCACTTTGTTCCCTTTGGAGGTTGTAGGGCCCACTTCTGTCCTCCTGGCCTCTTAAGAACCTTCTAGGTGGGGTGCCTGGGTGGCTCAGTCGGTTGGGCGGCCGACTTTGGCTCAGGTCACGATCTCGAGGTCCGTGAGTTCGAGCCCCACGTCGGGCTCTGTGCTGACAGCTCAGAGCCTGGAGCCTGTTTCAGATTCTGTGTCTCCCTCTCTCTGACCCTCCCCTGTTCATGGTCTGTCTCTCTCTGTCTCAAAAACAAATAAATGTTAAAAAAAAAAAAAGAACCTTCTAGGCCCTTCCCTTTGTGTTCCCTGTGCTTCTGTTGCTTGCTCGACTTTAAGAAGGAGAAAAGGAACCAGACAATGGGAGCATCACACCCTTGAGAGGTTTGTACAGTGAGACTGGCATCCAAATGTAAGAGAATATTATTGTTCAAGTCAGCCATTAATTGGTATGTCTCAAACAAACAAAGAAACATTTACTGGGGAGTTTTTTCTTTTTAAAGCATATTTCTGTTAAGTTTATTTATTTATAGTGAGAGAGAGAGAGAGGGAGAGAGAGAAGGAGAGAGAGAGAATCCCAAGGAGGCAGCACACTGTCAGCACAGAGCTGCCTGCGGGGCTCGAACTCACAAACCGTGAGATCATGACCTGAGTGGAAAGGACAAGTCGGATGCTTCACTGACTGAGCCACCCAGGCGCCCCCAGGAAGAAGTGTAAAGCTAAGACTCAGACGATACTTCTGGATGTTCTGTCTATGACATTTATACTCTGTTGTCGTCTTTCTTCGTTATCACCAGCAATTGAGCCACATGTACCATTAAAAAATGGCTGAAAAGTAATTGTGCAGGACAGATCCTAATGAGGGTTATGTGGTCTGTGTCCAAAGCATTTGCAGTGTTCTTGATACTTGTCTAAACACTCGATTCCCAAAGCAGTCCTTGTGATAATAGAAACAGCCCCGTGCCCAGATTCTAAATAAGAAAAGACACCGGGAATGTTTTCAAAATTGTGGGACTGACTTCAATGCCACCGGAAAACAGCTTTTTAAAACTAAGTTGTGTGCATGTGGCCTCCGTGTGATCGCTTCCCACTAGCGGCTGGTAACTGCCAGCTTCTGGAGGCTTTGGGAGAGTGAGCTGTTTCCCACGCCCCCACACACAAGTCCCGCTGGGATGTCCGTGCAGGGAGATGTGTGGATGGGCTGGCGGGACGAGAGGGTGAGAAATGAGCTGGCAGCGCTCCTTCCCTGACTCCCTTCTCCGCAGCCTGCCAGCAGCACGCTCTGGAAAATCATCACTGTGCCAGATGGTGCTGGAAATTGTGTCCTCTAAACAGTTAACAGCCCGTGAAGACGGGTGTAAAGGGAGGGCTTTGCAAAGTCCACGCGGAACTCCCAGAACTCTTGTGGCTTTCTCTTCCCGGAGCCCAGATCTGCTCCACCCCTTTGAACCTTTTCACCCAGTTCTCCCGCCTGTTGCAGGGTTTGCTTTTTAGTTCTCTTAAGTGTGTACCCCGCCCCCTTCTGTAGTAGTGAGGTCTGTAGCGAGTGGAGGAGAAGGCTGGAGGAGGGAAGGGGTGGGGGGAAATAAGTGACTTGGAAAACCCAACCTCCCTCCCGCCGAAAGCCGAAATCGACTCCTTAACAATAAAGAGTGCCTTGTTTGCATTCATGTTCTTGTGATCCACAGACTCTTAAAGAGCACACTAAGGTGCCATTTGCAAAATCTCTCCCATTTGATTAGGGCAGTTTTTTAACAGTTGACTTATTTTTGAGAGAGAGAGAGAGAGAGAGAGCATGCACACACACACACACACACACACACACGCACGCATAAGCGGGGGAGGGGCAGAGAGAGGGATGCAGAGAATCCCAAGCAGGCTCTCCACTGTCAGCACAGAGCCCGATGCAGAACTCAGACCACGAACTGCCAGATCACGACCTGAGCCAAAATCAAGGGTTGGACCCTTAACCGACTGAGCCACCCAGGCGCCCCTAGGGCATTCTTATTCACAAATTCTTGGAGTAAAAAGAGCAACCAGAGCGGTGTTCTGTGTCATCATAGGATTGTGCACTAACAAGAAAGAGCAAAGGGGTCAAAGCCTCATTCTTAGCATGGCTTTGCAGGAGACCCAAGCACTCCCACCACCAAGTGCCTTCCATCAAGGGGCTCTTTGTCCCCCTCCCTTTTTTCCCCAAGGCGTGTGGGGGTTAGCTGGATGAGAACACTGAGCTCTTTTTGTAGGGCGTTAAAACTGATTTCAAGGAGGCTGTACACAGTGATTAAAGAGGGCCAACTTCGGAGTCTGGCTCCCTGGGTTCGAATCCCAGTGCTGACACTGGGTACCTTTGGACAAATTGATTTAACTTACCTCATTTTCTCCACCAGAAAAACATGGAAAATAACAGTATCTAGTCTTATGGGGTTCTTCTAAGGATTAAATGTTAATAAGATGTCTGGAACATGGGGGCACCTGGGTGGCTCAGTTGGTTAAGCATCTGCCTGTTGTTTTCAGCTCAGGTCATGATCACATGGTCACACCTCGTGAGATCGAGCCCTGCGTCGGGCTCTGCACTGACAGTGAGGAGACTGCTTGGGATTCTCTGTCTCCCTCACTTTCGGCCCCTGCCCTGCGCATGCTTCTCTGTCTCTCTCTTAATAAATAAATAAACTTAAAAAAAAAAAAAAAGATGCCTGGAACATGATAAACACTCAAAGTGTTAGCTATTATTTTGACAGATTAAACCAGACATAATGATTAATGATACCATAATGTCCCATTTAAATGTACTTTTTTTTTTTTTAAGTTTATTTATTTACTTGGAGAGAAAGCCAGCACAAGCAGGGGAGGAGCAGAGAGAAGGAGAGACAGAATCCCAAGCAAGCTCTGTCCCATCAGCACACAGCCCGATGCGGGGCTCGAACTCACCAACTGTGAGATCATGACCTGAGCCGAAACCATGGTCAGACGCTCAACCGACTGTGCCACCCAGGCGCCCCGACGTGTGCTTCTTCTTTTTTTTTTTAAGAGATACGCTTCCAATTTATTTTATTTATTTATTATTACCTTTTTTAAAGTAAGCTCGACACCCAAAGTGGGGCTTGAATGCACGACCCTGAGATCAAGAGTCCCATGTTCTACTGACTGAGCCAGCCAGGTGCCCCCAAATTGACTCGTTACTTATTGTATCGTCATCTGTTTGTGTCAATCCTTCCCCATATCCTTCTGGATCACGGGATCCTTGAAGGCAGAGCCTGGGTACTACCCACAGCACCTGACACAATCCTGGTATGTAACGACTGCTCAGTTTGTTGGGGAACGTGATGAAGGCTTTCACAATGGCTTATGTGTGAGGGGTGCTTTGCGAGAGGCAAAGCACGCGTGCATGGAGAGCCCAAGATTTGAAGTTCAAGACACGTGTCCGAGGTTGGGTGACTGGTCTAGGCCAGAGTCAGGTCCTGTGATTCTCGCCCCTGGAACCTTCCACTGGGTCATCCTGCTGAGGAGGGCAGTCCCGAGTCTTACGGTTCGGGACCCTGCCCTTCTCCAGTTCCGTTGTATTTGACGGACGGGGGGTGCCTGTGGCAGTGTTCCGTGAGTGGCAGTTCAGAGTCCCTGAGGAAGACGGTTTTTTTTCCCTGCATGCCTCGTAACTATGCTTGGTTTTGTACAGGTCACCACAAATGGCATTATTGCCATGAGTGAACCCCCGGCCAAAGAATCCTCCCCTGGGCTCTTCCCACCGACCTTCGGAGTAGTTGCACCTTTCCTGGCGGACTTGGACACGACAGATGGCTTTGGGAAGGTTTATTACCGGGAAGACTTATCCCCCTCTGTCACTCGGCTGGCAGCGGAGTGTGTCCAGAGAGGGTTCCCAGAAATCTCTTTCCAGCCCAGTAGCGCGGTGGTTGTCACTTGGGAATCCGTGGCCCCTTACCAAGGGCCCAGCAAGGACCCCGCCCAGGAAGGCAAGGTAAGCGCTCACCCAGGTTCAAGTGCGAATACTCCACAGGTTAGCTTTGCACACTTCAGTCTTCCTTGAAGGAAGGAAAATACTTGAGTGAGTCGAGAAGCCATCTCTAGATCTGAAGTCACTGTTCAGGACACGCCTCTGTTTCTCCTTAGAAAAATAATTTCACTCCGCCATTATTTAATGTTTACAGTATTACAGAGGAGAGAGAACCTTGAAAGGTCCCAAACCACTCCCTTTAAACACAGGAGGTTCCAGGTTGGTGGTTCCCAAAGTGTGTACCATAGAACACCCAGTCCTGCACGAGAGTCCTTGAGAAAAAAGCCCCCCCTGGGCAAATAAATTTGGAGATGCAAAACTTTCTCTCTCTCCTGGTGACTCACTCTGAAAAGTCCTATGATAAAGAAGACTGTGTAATTTTCTTTTTAAGTTTATTTGTTTATTTTGAATGAGAGAGAGCATACGAGCATGCAAGCAGGGGAGGGGCAGAGAGAGAGAGGGAGGGAGAGAGAGAGAGAATCCCAAGCAGGCTCTGCACTGTCAGCACAGAGCCTAGTGTAGGGCTCATTCTCACCAACCATGAGATTGTGACCTGAGCAGAAACCAAGAGTCAGGTGCTTGACCGACTGAGCCACCCGGGAGCCCCGAAACTGGCTTAATTTTTAAAAAAAATTTAGGAGTCCCCAAACCTTTTGGCCAGATTCTTTTTTCCCCTCCCGAATAAGACCTGTTACATCCCACAGAACACGCTTGGGGAAAGTCTGTCGTGGGCCTGTGTGACACAGTTTACTTTTTGTATCTGTGTGAGTGCCATCCTTGGAAACTGCTTAAAACCTGCCATTTCTGAAGTGTCTGTCCCTGTCACTTGAGTGATAAATGCCCAACCCCTTGTGCAGAGCCCTTGCCTGCCTCTTGGGCCTAATCTCCCCTTACTTCTCCACACACCCTTTGCAGCACAATTTACACGAAATTGTTAGCAATTCTCTGATCATCCTGCTCCCCACCCCCCCCCCCTCCAATATCTTGCACTTGCTTTCCTCTCTGCTGGTGACAGCCTCTCCCCGACTCCCACGGCTGGTGTCGAACTTGTACTTGAGCTTCCCAACTTGCACAGCCTTGTCTGCTCCCTCCCTCCCAGCATCGGGCATTTCTTTCTGTGGCTGCAATAGCACTTGGTTACAACTCCCTTAAAGAATCTGCCCCCCGTTGTTTTTTAAGAGTTTATTTTTAAGTAATCTCTACACCCAACATGGGGTTCGAACTCCCAACCCCAAGATCATGAGTCACATGCTCTACTGACTCAGCCAGCCAGGCACCCCTGTCCCCTAGTTTTGCAATGTTTTCTTCACATGTCAGTCTTCCCATCTGGACCAGAAATTTTCAAGCACAGGGACCATGTATTTATAGGAAAGATAACCAGTATTTAAGGAATATCGTCTCTGTGCCTGGCCCTTCGTGTTTCACACAGATCTCCTATCATTTCTGCGAAGTAAATGGTTTTCTCTCCATCTGGCAGATTCAGAAATCCAGACTTAGAGAATTTAAGTAACAGGCCCAAAGTCACACAACCCATGATGAGTCAGGCAAGGATTTGGATCCGCATCTGTTTTCTCCCAGAGCTCACGATTCTTCTTACTGTGTGTTGCTTGGGCTCAACAGATGTATGCTAAATGCTGTTGAGCGTGATGTTTGAATAAATTTCATAGTAATGGAAACAAATTCTGTGGATAAGAATTTGCTAACTTACCTAAGATTTAGGTCTAGAGGTAACGTCTCTGTAATTTTTGGCTAACCTTCATGCAGAAAGTATTCGTTCATTAATTGGAAAATTTCATGTTGACAAAGGCTCAGAAATATTTAAGTGGAGCCATCCTGGAATACTTGGTTTTTGCTACAAAAATACTTTTAGAATAAGGTGAGGATACTGCCATCTCTGGATGTTCTCTGTGTAGCCTGGGAAATAGAACAATTTAAGATCCATCGATATTTTCCTGAGTAACTCAACCTCAACTCATCTTCACAGAGAAACACATTCCAGGCTGTTCTGGCCTCCTCCGATTCCAGCTCCTACGCCATTTTCCTTTATCCTGAAGACGGTCTGCAGTTCGACACGACATTTTCAAAGAAGGATGAGACCCAAGTTCCCGCTGTGGTTGCATTCAGTCAAGGCGTACAAGGATTTATATGGAAGAGCGATGGAGCTTATAACATATTTGCCAACGACAGAGAATCAATTGGAAATTTGGCCAAGTACGCTTTCTTTGTTCTTCAGTCGATTATCCCCTTCATGATCATTTCATTATTAAGATGATCATTTTATTATTTTACTAAGGATGATATATGATATAATGGGCACTATGGAACATTACCTAAAAGTGTTCCCACAGATTTAAATTTTGTATGTAGTTTTTTATATTATGTAGTGTTTTTTTCCTGATGAACTAAAAGTAATACACTCTTAGGATGAGCAGGCTTCCTATTTTTTAGATCTCATGCTCATTTGAAACTGTTTCTACTATCTCTTCTGCAAGTATAAAGTTAGAAATAAAAGCTATTCAAACCCTATCTCCTGCTATGAACCCAGGGCTGAGGAAAACCTTCTCCCGCCACACGGACTAGAGGAGAAATTCTCACAACAGAAATAGTGCTCTCTTGGGCTATTTCGTAGAATTTGGCGGAAGCGGGGAAAGCTCAGACTACTTTTTCTGAAACTAAAATCTTTCCTCTCCCAGTATACTTTAAAAAATGAAGAAAGAACACCCTCCCTCAACATCATATTGTCAAATTGACTCTAAAACTCCCCTGCCCTTGACTTAATGGCCTGCTTAGCAACTGGCTTTATATGGGTGAGGAAAGCCCTCATTTATACTTCTTGCCTATTTCCATGCTGTAAATTCTCCTTTATTGGCCGCTTTCCGGCTACCCACTTCGTGTTGCTCAACCATGGAGCTCAGAAGAGAACCATGCTCAGCACGCAGATGCAATAGATTTCAATAACTTCCAGAACATGTAGGCGATCGTAAAATAAATCAACGTGATGAGTTTCAAGTATTTGTTGCCTTTGTTTTTTTAATGTAATTTATTTAATTATAAGTTTACGTAATTTAATTGCTTACAATGGCTGTGTTTAATAACTGGCTTGCAAAATTGCTAACATTTAACAACTGGTTCTCATGAGCTGGTGCTAGCAAGGTCCTGTATACCCTTGCCTTTCCTGGAAGTCCCCGGCAGACAGATTGAATACAGATCTTATTTCTGCAGGGCTTTTTGGATCCTCATCCCCCCGTCCCACCCCAGCATCTTGCTCAGTGTTCCCCACCGAGGAACATCTGTCCCCTCCTTCCGCTGCAGAAGCTGGTCATTTTGCGTAGTTTCTGATAGGAGCACTTCCAATCACAGACACATAAGAACAGTAAGCATGGTGCCCAGAGGAGAGATTAGGGTTATTCTGCTGTGTTTTTTAATTATAAAAGGCCTTTAGATTCTGAATCTCATTTGCATCTCACCGTACCTTTGGAACATAAAAAGGTAAACTGAGGCCTGTCCAAGATTCCATGGCTGATAGGCTTGGGATTTCTGATCATCCAAGTCTGTACTGTTTTCACTCATAACACTTCTGACACCAAATAGGTGGGATTCCCCCCCCCCCCCCCCATACCAAGCAATACTCTAACTCTCTGGACATCCACTTGGTGTCCTACAATTCAGTTCAGTTCTGACACTAACAGCCCAGGGTGAGCACGGACCCCACTGGTTAAGGGCTCAGTCCCGCAAGACCGGCCCCACTGCAGATGCCAGCCACACTTTCCAGGTTGCCACTTGTACTTCTGATCAACCAGCTCTATAAATTGGGGGTTTCTGTGACCCCCCCACACACACCCCCACCCCGCTCAGGTTGGATAATTTGCTAGAATGGCTCAGACTCAGAGAAGCACTTTTCTTACTATCACCAGTTCATTTTATGTTCTTTTCTAACGTTTATTTATTTATTTCAAGACAGAGAGGGAGTGAGAGTGTGGTAGGGGCAGAGAGAGGGGGAGAGAGAGAGAGAGAGAGAGAGAGAGAGAGAGAGAATCCCAAGCAGGCTCTGCACTGTCAGAGCAGAGCCCAATGCAGGGCTCAAACTCATAAACCGTTGAGATCATGACGTGAGCCGAAACTGAGTTGGACACATAACCGACTGAGGCACCCAGGCGCCCCACCAGTTTATTTTAAAGGATACAAGTCGGGAACAGCCCAGATAGAAGAAATGTATAGGGCAAGGTGTGGGAGGGAGAGGAGGCTTGAACCCTCCATGCTATCCCTGGGCACACCACCTACCAACGCAAAAGCTCTCCCAACCTCATCATTTAGGGTTTTTTTTTTTTACATAAGCATGATGGATAAACTCATCGGCCTTGATGATTAACCCAGTCTCCAACCCCCTCCCCTCTCTGGAAGTCAGGGCTTGGGGCTGAAAGTTCCAACCTTCCAACCTTGCCCTGGTCTTTCTACTGCCCCGCCCCCATCCTGAAGCTCCCCAGGGTTGCAACCACCACTCGTTCATTGGCAGAGAAAAGCCCATCTCATCACTCCAGAGATTACAAGGATTTTAGGAGCACCGTGGCAGAACGAGAGGTTTCAGGCTGATGCCAGACGCCCAGGGCTCCTTCTGCTTGGTTAGTGGGGGCGGTTTGTGGTTGCTGGCCTGTTTTTAAGAAGCCCATCCTTCTCCTCTAGGAGCAGTAACTCCGGGCAGCAGGGCGTCTGGGTGTTTGAGATCGGGAGCCCGGCCACGGCCAGTGGTGTAGTGCCCTCCGACGTGAGCCTCGGACTGGACGACGGAGCAGAATATGATGATGAAGATTACGACTCGGTGACACATCTGGGCCTAGAGGACATGGGCACGACATCCTTCCCCTATGAGGCTCCGAGAAGCGGAGACCCCAGCATGCACAGCGTGCCCTGGGTCCTCTCCCCGCGCCGCCTGCCCACCGAGAGACCCCCTGGACCTCCCGGACCTCCTACGGAGAGGACCAGATCTTTCCAGCTGCCGGGGGAGAGGTTTCACCAGCAGCACCCACAGGTCATAGACGTGGATGAAGTTGAGGAAACAGGAGTGGGTAAGGCCTTTGAGGTTGCAGCTGGTATGTTCCTGGACACTTGGGCTTCCAGACAGGAGTCCTGCTGGGGGGATGTCAGTTGCGTGTCTCACATGGTGGTTTGTGAGGACGTGAGCTGGGGAAGTAGAGGCAGACCCCGTTCTCAGCCGTAGAGCTTCGGTGGATGGGCCTGATGGCTGCAAAGACTCCAAGCCATCTTTTGGGATTAGGGCTGAGGTTATGGGGGACTGCTGAGCGGGTGCTCTTTCAAGTTTCCTCTTACTCGTTTCTGTCGTTTTAAAGAGAAAAGTGCTTTGGAATTATTTTGCAAGTCTGATTTTCTTATTGGTGACTTCTGGGATCAGAAATGTATTCACCCACCTGAAAAAACATTTTCGAAGTTTCTTTGGCTATTTACGCAGTTTATCTTTGACGTTTATTTCCTCTTGGTTTTGGAAGGAGAATGGTTGATTATTTTTCCTCCCTGGTCCTGTCAGCTTCAGAGTTGGTTTGTGAAGATTTAAAAATGCAACACAAACAGAGTCCTCTTTTAAAGATAGTTTTAAAATACAGTCTCTTCTAATCTCTTCTAGTCAACCACATTCTATCAGATTTTTGCTGCATTCTGAGGGAAAACCATTTGGGCTCCAGCGTGCTTTGATTTGTCTTATAAAAGATGTTCAAATTAAACTGTATTTACTCTGTTTCGCTCTTCAGGCTGACGCATAATCCATTAATATTCATATAAATGAGATGGCCCAAGCCTTTAAATGTTGTTTACTGCGACTCTTTCCTGCTTCTACTACGAAGTGTTAAGGTCCCCGGCAAAATCTACTCCGTTGCACATGATTCACTCTGTTTTATTTCTCCTTCTGATTTGTTTCATCCAGGTCCTTATACGTGTTTGTTCTTTTCGAATATCCCAAAGCATGGACAAGATCTGGTGGGCAGGGGAAGAGTGCTTACTTTTTAGGCACAGAAATGGGGAAATTACCCCTTACTGGCATGATGAGGACATAGGCTCATGTCTCAGGGCTCCCCTATACACGCTGCGCCCTGGATTTCTTGGGGTGATGCTAACAGCTAGCATATGGCACTCTGTGCTTACAGCTGGTTCCAGACTGATTTCTCCGAGACATGTAGGGTGTGTTTACTCGTAGAACTTGTTCCAGACTGATCCCCCCAGACATGTGGGGTGTATTTACTTGTAGGTGTTTAGTCTGGAATCTTATTCTGCTTTTCCCTGTCTAGGTGTCTCTGACATAACATTTGTGAAGCTTTCATCATACCTAGCACCAACAACTTATGGTGGTTTATTACTTGGTACTGGTAAAAGCCTAGACTTGAACCCCAAATGTGTCTAGAACAGATGTTTCCTGTCCCTCCAGTCCCACTGTTTTTATTAGAAAGGTCAGTCTCCTGTAGCCAGCAGTACATTCCCGGTGTTCTTTGAAAAGTCACCCACAGATACACAGGCCATAAGGGACCCACTGGGAGCTGGGCCCACAGCTAGAGCTGAAGTAATTAGTCACGTCTTGTGTGTTCAGCTCAGGGCCCGAATGTTCCCAGCTCCAAACGCCACCCTTATACACACTGGAAATTCCCTTCGGAGGGTGTAGACTAATCAAATCCACCACTAAAGGTTAAACTTTAATCTTCCCTCGTAACAGTCACTTATAAATTGGATCATTATCCCCTCTGAAAGTCCATCCCTCTTGTGCTTTTGAAGTTCATTGCAAATTAATTTGCTCTGGATTATTAAATTTAATGAGCTAGTTCATAGTTCTAATAAAATGAACCTGGGAAGTAGGAATTTGAAATAGAAATTCTTTTTGTTTCTTGGGTCAAAGGCCTTTAGACCAAGGATGACTAAAGAATTACTTCGAATCAGCTTTTGAGTATAAGGGCTTCTGAGTTTCCCCTGGGGAGAAGAAAGAGGCAACAAAGTTTTAAAATATTTTAGGTCATTAAAATGACACATTTTATGAGATAGATCTATATGTGTAATTTTCTTTTACCACAATAAATAACAGTAAAAAAAAAAAAATTTAGGGGCACCTGAGTGGCTCAGTCGGTTCATCATCTGACTCTTGGTTTCAGATCAGGTCATGATCTCGAGTGTTGTGAGTTCAAGCCCCACATCAGGCTCCTAACTGACAGTGCAGGACTTGCTTGGGATTCTCTCCCTCTCTCTCTCTCTCTCTCTCTGCCCCTCCCCCACTCACCCTCTGTCTCTCTCGAAAATGAATAAATAAACTTAAAAAAATTTACGGTCTCAGGGGCACCTGAGTGGCTCAGTTGGTTAAGCGTTGGACTTCAGCTCAGGTCATGATCTCACAGCTCATGGGTTCGAGCCCCGCATTGGGCTCCGTGCTGACAGCTCAGAGCCTGGAGCCTGCTTCGGTTTCTGTCTCAGTTTCTCTCTGCCTCTCTCCACTCACGCTCTTGTCTCTCCCTCAAATATAAATAAAAATTAAAAAAAAAAAAAACTACGATCTGCCCCAAAATGTCAAGCCCATGTGGCTACATTACCTGGATCCCATATTAAGATTGTATTTGGTGGTAGTAGCCTAATATCGATACAGTGATAATATTGATTGCATGACCCAGTACGTAGGATTATAGCATTTTATAATAATTCACCCTTGCGATGTCTCAAACCCCGTTTAGACCCATTTGCTTTGGTGGTTTGCGTACTGCAGCCACCATACTACGTAAGAAGCTACAAGTGTGAGCACTGTCCTGGAATCCCCCCAGCAGACGGGAAGGGCTTGGGGGCACACAGTGTCATTAACCCAGCCTGGTCCACCGCCATGCACACGCTAACCGGTGTGCCGTGTTTTCCCTAAACAGTATTCAGCTACAACACAGATTCCCGCCAGACGTGTGCCAACAACAGACACCAGTGCTCTGTGCACGCAGAATGCAGGGACTTTGCCACGGGCTTCTGCTGCAGCTGCGTTGCTGGCTACACTGGGAACGGCCGACAGTGTGTCGCAGAAGGTACTCGGCTTTTGTGTGTTCCATTTGTGCGGGAGGAAGGAGGGAGTGGAGTTTCTGTTTTGGTGCTTGTTTTGAAAGGTTGGCTTTTACCCAGATCTCTAAAGGTGAGTAGTCTTTTTAGTAGGGCAATCATATTTAAGATCTCGTTCCCATTCTTTGTCATCCTCTCCTAAAGGGTATTTCTCGGGGAATGCCCGTTTTTCTAGCACGGTGAGGTCTCTTTCTTTCCTGCGCTGTTTTTTCCTCCATCTTTGAAATGAGCCCATCTTCACAACGGCCCCTAGTGTTGGACAAAGGCTGAAGTTTTGAAATAATGCAGCCTGGACCTGGCATCGTTAATGCCTCTCATTTCCCTCACTTTCTTTCCAACCTCCCGTGTGGCGCTGCTCGAAGACCTGACTGGCCTAATGGTTGTTAAGCCCCAGCTGGGCCAACTTGGGTGGCTGTAGACCAGAGTTTGTAGTGGGGAAAAGTCTAGTCCAGTCACCCTTCCCCTTGGGTTGTCCTTCCCCCATGCCTCTAAAATCACAGCGCGATGATGGCAGAGCATAAGGGGCACGCCAATTAATTCCGGGCTCCAGACCCATGGGGGGGCTGACTCCAAAATGGATTCAGCTGTGGGCGGACATCAGCTCTGAGCTCTGCACCCAAGAGGACCAGCCAGTCTTGATGTTCTCAGGTGAGAAGAATCTTCTCAGTGAAGGTCTAGGGGGTCAGACAGTGAGGCCTCCAGGAGGTTAGGGCCATAAAATTAAAACCAGCAAAAACCCTACCATACTGAACATTTGTCCCCTTCAGACACCAACTCACCTCACTTGTCACTGGCCATTTTCCTTGTGTTTCACTGGGAACCTCAACTGCTTTGCAAATTTGATTAAATAAAACTCAGTTGCAGAAATGGTTTCTGTTTTTCACATCCCCAGCCATAGCTGTGGTAAAATCAGTTAATTTGCTAAAAAAATTTTTTTCTTCTGGGTCACAATGAGATAAAGTGAGTTTTGTTAAATACTATCTGAAGCAATGAAAGAAAATTATGTGTACTTTTCATGTTAATTTAGGGGCATGTTTTGAACTTCTGTAAATGTAAATCCCACCCCACCCCCCAGGTATGGTGTTCCTTTGCTTCTTTGTTTTAGGCTTGGCTTTTATACTTCTCTCACCCTGAGACAAGCTTCTAGAATCGACACTGAAAACTTTTTCTTAAAGAGCAGCCTCCTTAGCTCTTTCTGTGCCAAATATCAGAGCTGGAAATGCTGAGCAGTTTGTGCTTGTTTTGCAAGCTCAGATATAACAAACTGTTCAGCTACATATTTTGATATTCTATACACGCCCCATAATAGTTCTGTGGTTCAAATATTTGTTGGATTCTTGCTACTTTGGAAACATTTTTCTGGCTCAAGGTTTGGTGGAAAAAATTTGTTTGGTTTCCTTAACTTGGCTTTCCTGCCTGTTTCTGTAATTGTTTAGGGGATGCATTTTTTTCATATTAGTCGTCCCAACTTAATAGCATTCCCCAGTGCAGTGACACAATTTGTGTGCGTAGTTTTTGTGTGTGTATGCTTTGGCTTGTCAGTGACCTTTGGGCATCCCGAACATAGTGAAAGGTCTTCTGAACATGGGCGATGACGGTCAGGTACAAGCCGCTCTGTCTAGTGTGACTCATTAAGAACTTAAATATGTGCAGAAAACTCTGCAGAGACCAAGTGAAGGAGCTGGGTAGGAAAGTCCTGTCCCTATACTCTAGGAAGGGAAACAAGATATGTGCTGTCAATAACTGATAGAATTTAATTCTTTCTTTTTAAAATGTTTATTTATTTTGAGATTGGAAGAGAGAGAGAAAGCAAGCCGAGGGACAGAGAGAGAGAGAGAGAGAGATGGAGGGAGAGAATCCCAAGCAGGACCCGTGCTGTCAGCACAGAGCCTGACATGGGGCTCGAACTCACAAACTGTAAGATCATGACCTGAGCCGAAATCAAGAGTCAGACGCTCAACCGACTGAGCCACCCAGGCGCCCCAAGATGTTGGAGTATCTAACTTGCTTTATAGGTACAGGTCCCATCAGGCATGTTACTCTTTGTTAAAAGGCTGGCTTCTTTGTTTCTTGCTCAGGTTCCCCGCAGCGAGTTAACGGCAAGGTGAAAGGAAGGATTTTGGTGGGGAACAGCCCGGTGCCCATTGTCTTCGAGAACACCGACCTCCACTCTTACGTGGTGATGAACCACGGGCGCTCGTACACAGCCATCAGCACCATTCCCGAGACCGTCGGCTATTCTCTGCTTCCTCTGGCCCCTGTTGGAGGCATCATTGGATGGATGTTTGCGGTGGAACAAGATGGATTCAAGAATGGGTTCAGCATCACAGGTAATTTATCTCAGACGTTGAAATTAATGGACCACACGATGGTGCCTGGGGCCCTGGGGGGGGGGCTGGGGGGTGAATGCAAAGGGAACTTCCTGTCTGCAAAAACTTACTGATGAACATTTTGTGGCTCCAGAAATAAGATTTTGAGGCAAAATCATCAATTTTTTCATTACTATGTACTAACTAAAGCTATCTAGAATTGCATTGTGATCAGGGAGTGATTTCATGTGGGGCGGGGTTTAGAAGTCTCCAGCAGAGCAAGTGATGTCATTTTATACATGCTCACACCCCAAAGTGTGGGGCTCACAGTTTCCCTCATTCTGGTTATCAAGCCTGCCTCCAGATTCCCAACCAATCTGAACTGATAGTTGACGTTTCTTCAGTATCTGCTTGGAGAAAAGGAACCTGTCATTTCTAGCTGGTAAATTAAGCCTGATAAACATAATCCTCCTGCGTCTTAGAAAACCTGACTTTCCTTGAAGCTTCTTAGAGGCTGTGCCAGGGAAAGTTCAGTCTTTATTGGACACAGGGGCATATGGTTGGGAGGAAGGTTTCCATAGAGTAGTCGTGGTCTCTGCTGAGGCCAGCAGCCCTGTGCGTGCTAGAGGCCCTTTTCTGGAACAGCTTGGGTGCAGGAGACTCTGTTCTTCTTCTCCGGCCACTTCCGGGACCTGAAGCCTGTTGTTCTGGGTCACAGGTACCTAGCCGCTGCCTCCGTTTTCTCCACCACTGCCTCCCCTCGCTGGAGCCTCAGCCGTGGCTTTGTTGTGGAAACACCCCAAAAGCAGGGTCTCTGGGCTTTACAAGGGTAACCATCCAAAAGTGATGGAGTGTAAATACATGCTGAAATGTGGCCATTTTCAGAAAGGAGAGGATATATATTTGGAAAAGGGTGGACCTACCCATAAGATATCTAATGTTTGGCCTAATATTTCTTCTCTCTGCCCCTCAGGCATATATATCCTGAGTATTATAACCTCGTTCATGTTCTCATGCAGACATGCTCTTTCCTTGGCAGACAGAGTTGAGCTTTGCAGTCAGACCCACAGACGCTACTCCTTCCCTGCACAGCGTTTCATGCTGGTGTTGCTTTATATGGGGGTTAATTAAAATGGTGATATTTTGAAATTTTTTTTAATGCCTATTTATTTTTGAGAGAGAGACTGATATGGGTGGGGGAGGGGCAGAGAGCGAGGGAGACATAGAATTTGAGGCAGACTCCAGGCTCTGAGCTGTCGGCACAGAGCCCGATGAGGGGCTCGAACCCACGAACTGGAAGATCATGACCTGAGCCGACGTCGGACACTTGACCGACTGAGCCACTCAGGCGTCCCATCATTCTTTTGACTTTTTAAAAAAGAAAAACATTTAAAAATGTAAGGAGCGTTCTTGGCCCAAGGGCTGCCTGCCAGAGTTAGCCCTGGGGTCATCGTTTGCCAGCACCCCTGCTGTAATGGGAGTGTGCAAATGTGGAAAAGGGAAGAAGCCGGGAGAGGGGGCAGGTATTTTTGTTGCCTGTCTGGGGCTACTGCCCTGCACAGACCAAGGAGGTTTCCTGAGCCAACACCTGTAATAAGTGCTCCTCAGGTGGTTTCCGGTAGTGGCCAGGGTTTGCCCTAAGCCACTCCCCCTTCCTGACCACCATTTAGCTGTTACGCTAATCATCATTGTAACTGGCATCTGGGAACGCTTGATGTTTGGCAAAGCACTTTTTAAAAACATTTTTTTAAATGTTTGTTTATTTAGAGAGAGAGAGAGAGAGTGTGTGTATGTGTGTGTGTGTGTGACAGAGAGAGAGAAAGAGAGAGAATGGGGGAGGGAGAGAGGGAAGACAAGAATCCCAGACAGGCTCTGTGCTGTCAGCATGGAGCCCTAGGTGCGGCTGGAGGTGCGGCTCGATCCCTCAAGTCGTGAGATCGTGACCTGAGCCGAAATCCAGAGTTGGACGCTTGATCGACCGAGCCACCCAGGTGCCCTTGGCAAAGCAGTTTGTAACATCCTTTACCTCTTCTGGTGTCCACAAGTCAGAGTGGATCACTCCTTTATCACCAAGAAATGGAGGCTCAGCGGGGTTAGGGGACATGTGCTGGTTTATCCAGTCGGTACCTAGCACTGCTGGTCCTCTGTTCTTCAGCACCATTCCTGAGCCAGCCCATCTCAGATGCAGGGGTGGGGCTGGGAAGGAGTGTCTCTCCAAAGCGCATTGCTCAGTGGGGCCGCATGGACATCCCCGCTCTGTCCTCCGTGTCGCCAGCTCCGTTTCTAGCAATCAGACTAAAGCACCTGTAGAGGAGGTTCTGGCCTCCTTCCCGCGCAGCACTGTGAGCCTAGGGCTGACAGGAGGGGGCTTCCCAGACAGCAAGGTGACAGACTGCCCTTGTTTTCCAGGAGGCGAGTTCACCCGCCAGGCCGAGGTGACTTTCGTGGGGCACCCGGGCAAGCTGGTCATCAAGCAGCGGTTCAGCGGCATCGACGAGCACGGACACCTGACCATCACCACGGAGCTGGAGGGCCGCGTGCCGCAGATCCCCTTCGGCTCCTCGGTGCACATCGAGCCCTACACAGAGCTCTACCACTACTCCCCCGGGGGTGAGCAGCCAGCGCCGTGGGGGAGGGGGGTGGGGCTAGGGGGGTGGGGGGCAGTCCCGGCCTCCGGCCCGCCCACCGCTGCAGCCCCAGCACTGTCTCCTGGGCTTCGGAGCAGGAAATAGATGGGTGCTAGCTTACTAAAATCACCTTTTCCCCTAATTACAGGCATAATACACACTTGTAGAAAATTCGTGCAAAAAGGAAAATAAGCATAATGGTAAAACCATGCCATTATTATTAGATTTAAATGCATTTATTTCCTTTCAGCCTTTTCCCCATATATGTGTGTGTGTGTGTGTATATATACATATGTATATATTTATATGTAAAATACCCCAACATATATATGTAATATCTCAACATAGATCTCATAAGTCTCCGGGGATATAACGTACAGCATGGATATTATATCTGTATGTACTGTATGTATATATGTACATATGTTTGTCTCTATATTTTAACCTGTTTTAAATAATTTCAAATTTACAAAAAAAGTTGAAAACAACACAGTTTACATTTGCCATTTATGCAGCTTCACCAATTGTTAACATTTTGCTACCTTTACTTTACCATTCCATTGCGCATATGTGTGTGTGTATATATATATATATATACATATATATATATGCATGTATATATATATATACGTATACATATATACACGTATATATACGTGTATATATATCACAAATTATACATATTTTTTGAGAATAAGTTGTAGTTGTTGTGATCTTCCGTCCCCTAAATAAGTCACCTATTTTTCCTAAGAACAAGAACATTCTCTTACGTGGCTACAGTACAATGATCACACAGTCAGGAAATTTAACATTGATGCATTTCTATTACACATTCTACAGTTGGGTATATAGTTGTTATTTAAGTAAAATTGCAATTATATCACATCATATCTTCATTTTCAGTGGGCTTTGAAAACATTGCTTAGTGAGTCTGTACTATTATACGGCTATTACTTTAAACCATTCTATTTTCTTTTTTTTTTAATGTTTATGTATTTTGAGAGCGAGCATGTGTGCACACACATACTAGCACAATGGGGGAGGAGCAGAGAGAGAGGGAGTGAGAGAGAATCCCAAGCAGGCTCCACGCTGTCAGTGCAGAGCTCAATGCTGGGCTTGATCTCATGAACCGTGAGCTCATGACCTGAGCTGAAATCAAGAGCTGAACGCCACCCAGGCGCCCCTAAACCATTGTATCTTCTGAAGTTTAAGCTATTTCCAATTTTCCCATCTTGTAACGAGTTGAAATGACCATCTCCATCAGAAATCTTGACCAAATTTCTGATTCTTTTCTAAGATTCAATTCCTAGAAATAGAACTGCTGAGCCAAACAACAGGAACTTTTAGAAGGCTCTTATAAAATTGCCATCCACGAAGGTTGTGCTAATGACCAAGGCTTTGTGGCTTGATTGGGCTCTCCTGGGGATGACAAGAGCTGGGGAACAGGACCCCAGTCTGCGGTCAGCCTGCAACCAGATGGTGTTTCTGGCAGCACAAGCACATGGGAGCTGGACAGGAGGCAGCTTACACTGATCTTTTATTTATCTTCTGGCTTTTGTTATGAACTACATCAGAGCACACAAATATAAAGAGCCTTTTATTCTTTTTTTTTCTTAAATAGGAAGTTGAGAGTTTCATCATATGGGGGAAAAGGAGGCTCTTCTGAGTGGGGAGGGCTGTCTCTCTTCTCTGTTGAGGTTGGCTCACAGCACTTTAGTAATTTTTCAAAAACTGGTTATTGAAACCCATTTAGTGTCTCATTTTTTATATGGGAGAACTGCTTAATCTAGGGTCACACATAGCAGCCCCTATTTATTGAATCCTAAGTAAGATAACTTGCGTGAAGCAGTTAGCGCTCTGCTGGTCACGCGGTCAATGCTCCATAGATGGTAGTTTATCTTAATAGTGGTGGCCCGCTTGAGACCAGAAATTTTACATGCATTATGTCATTCGCGCCCCAACCCATGTTGTAGAAGAAACCGAGGCTAGAGTTGTAACCGGCCTGTGATCACACACCTTGTGAGTGGTAGTGCAAGGTGTAAGTTCAGATGTATCTGCTTCCCCGCGTGTGCTCTTTCCACCAGACCTTACTCTCTGGGGCGGTTCTGGGTGACTTCAGAACTTCTAAAGAGCACGTGATGAGAAAAAGGAATACATATTACTGATGCAGACAGTCCCATTAATAGTATGGGAATCTAGGTAGCAGAGCGAGTCCCAACACGGAAATACATGGCCTTCTGCAACCTGCTGCATCTGATCTCTCATCTGGGCAGGCAATACTGCCAGTAGTTTTAAAGCCCTTGACTAAGCCTCTTGCCTCCTTTGTCTCCCTGCCTTGTCTCCCTTCTTCCCACCGCACCGCACCGCATCCCAGTGATCACATCCTCCTCCACCCGGGAGTACACCGTGATGGAGCCTGAGCACGATGGCGCTGCCCCTTCCACCATCTACACTTACCAGTGGCGCCAGACCATCACCTTCCAGGAGTGCGCCCACGACACCTCCCGGCCGGCCCTGCCCAACACCCAGCAGCTCTCAGTGGACAGTGTGTTCGTCCTGTACAACCAGGAGGAGAGCATCTTGCGCTATGCGCTCAGCAACTCCATCGGTCCCGTGAAGGGTAGGAATGGCAGCTCGGATTGGGCATCGCGTGTCTGCCCGCACATCTATCTCCGCTCTTTTGCGCATAACTTTTCACGTTTTACTCTCAGTGAGAAGATGAAAATATGCTAAAATATGGCCTGACAGACGAAATAATCTCATCACCTGTGATTCTTAGCTTAGGCGTCTCTGTTCTGCTAACCTAAAGCCTCTTCATTGTTCTGTTTGGGGTGAAGAATGCTAACCCGTTGAGTTACCCCACAGAGCGGACCATCCAAAAGGCTACAGCTGGCTTCAGCAGGGCATTTAGAGCACTCGCATGCTCAGCCTTGAATGGAATGTGTGCTCAGAGCCTGAGGAAATCTGAATAAAGTCTGATGAAAGTCAGGCACAGCGCCTATGACGCTCTTTGCCTGTGACAGCACATTGCTGGGGCTGAGGTCGGGTCTATGCATGCTTCTGGCTGCGTGGAAGGAGCTGGCATTTGGAGAGCGAGCATGACATCTCGGCGTCAGACTTCACATTATCCGAATCTCCAAGCCCCAGGGTTCCATATCTTTGGGGTTGGGTATTAAGGTCTTTCTCTTTGTCGGTTATTTTTGGTGGGGTCCCCCCACACCCGGGTCACTTCTCCAGCTGACCACGTTTGTCCTTCCGTAGCCCCACAAAGGACAAGGAGGGCTGGTGTCTTTCTCTATCCTTTGACAACTGTAGCTCTGGGCATCGGGGTTGGCGCATTTTTTCTTAAAAATGTGAATATTTTAGGCTTTGCCAGCTATGCAGCGTCTGTCACAGGATCTCAGTTCTGTCATTCGAGCGCAAAAGCAGCCATTGACCGTTTGCAAGTGAATGCATGCAGCTGGTTTCCAATAAAACTTTATTTACAAAAGCAGGCGTGGATCTGGAGGGATGTAGTTTGCCGATGCTGCCCCCTGGTGACACAGGAGTCTGGTTTCTTGTTCCAGGACCCACTGCTGTTCTCCTGGTCATCAGCTGTGCCTTCCTTTCTGTGGAAGGAGGAAAACCGGCAGGCATTTCTGAATACTCACTTGGCTTTAATGTCTCTCCTTCACAGACGGCTCCCCCGATGCCCTTCAGAATCCTTGCTACATCGGCACTCATGGGTGCGACACCAACGCGGCCTGTCGCCCCGGCCCCGGGGTTCAGTTCGCCTGCGAGTGTTCCATCGGCTTCCGAGGGGACGGGAGGACCTGCTCCGGTACAGCCGTCCATTCTGACTTGTGGGGGGGCTGGGAAGCGAGCTGGGAGGGGGTATCCAGATCCTGCAAACTGGAGGGCTGGGTGTGGCGAGGGAGCGTGGGTGCGGGAGACGCCAGTGGGCCTGCCGAGCCTGGTTAAGCCCCACACCCTGGGTTTCCCGTGGTCACGTTAGGGGTACCGCCCCTTTCTTCCATCTGGTCCAGTGCACAGACTCCGAGCAGTAGAGTAGAATTTAGAAAGCCGCACCGCACACAGGTTTAAAGGGAAGCTGAAGTCAGCGCTGTTTCTAATATTAATAATGTAACGGTCCCTGTAAGGAACCCAGGCACTGCTGGTGTCCTGTGCCCCGCAAACCCCATCTCATTTCTTCCAGCAGCTCTAGAGATCCATTCTTTCGCTTCTGCCTTTTAAATTTTAAAAAATATTTATTTATTTTTGAGAGAGAGAGAGCATGAGGGGGGAGGGGCCTAGAGAGGGAGACACAGAATCTGAAACGGGCTCCAGTCTCTGAGCTGTCAGCACAGAGCCCGACGCGGGGCTTGAACTCACGGACCGCGAGATCATGACCTGAGCTGAAGTCGGCCGCTTAACCGACTGAGCCACCCGGGCGCCCCTCATTATAATTTAATTTTTTTTTTTAACATTTATTTATTTTTGAGACAGAGAGAGACAGAGCATGAACTGGGGAGGGTCAGAGAAAGAGGGAGACACAGAATCTGAAACAGGCTCCAGGCTCTGAGCTGTCAGCACAGAGCCCGACGCGGGGCTTGAACTCACGGACCGCGAGATCATGACCTGAGCTGAAGTCAGCCGCTTAACCGACTGAGCCACCCGGGCGCCCCTCATTATAATTTAATTTTTTTTTTTTAACATTTATTTATTTTTGAGACAGAGAGAGACAGAGCATGAACTGGGGAGGGTCAGAGAAAGAGGGAGACACAGAATCGGAAACAGGCTCCAGGCTCTGAGCTGTCAGCACAGACCCCGACGCGGGGCTTGAACTCACGGACCGCGAGATCGTGACCTGAGCTGAAGTCGGCTGCTTAACCGACTGAGCCACCCGGGCGCCCCTCATTATAATTTAATTTTTAATACATGCACGTCGACAGCTGGATCCTGATACGTTCGTGATGTATCAGGTCCAGTAGCAAGGGCCAGTTGGTGGATTCCTGACTCAGTGAAGAGTCCATACAGCAGAGGCAGCTAGTGCCAGGAAGTCAGGTGCTTCAACCAGAGCTCCCGACATCTGTGACACAGGGCTCACTGGTGACCGTAAGGAATGCTAGAAGTAGATTCCCCTAGTGCAGGAGCAGCATACACAAGTGTGTTTGGCCAGAAAGATGAGCAGCCCCCTTGAGTGACTCAGGCGTAAGAATCTGGTGAGCCCAGAAGCCCTGAAATTTGGGAACGATGCCTTAGGTCTGGAATCCAACCCTCTGATGAATGGCACGCTTCATGTGCTGATTTAACAGAAAGGGTGGCAGAGTGAACTCTATGTGAGGCCCTCGTGGGGGCATCTGAAATCATGGAGAGCAGGAACTGTGCTTAAAAGAGCAGACTGTATAGTCGTTTAGCCAGCCTGCTGATAGCTTTGTACATGGGATAGAATTCAATCGGAGGCTCACCTTCCTTGGAACATACCACTGGGAAGGGATCTGATCGCCTCAGATCATCAGTTTTCCAATATGTCCCAGATAGCCCAACAGTTTTGAATGGCTGAGTTGGCTCAGGCGAATTTGAAAAAGCATGGTCCTGTGTGTGTGTGTGTGTGTGTGTGTGTGTGTGTAAGAGAGAGGGTGAGAGAGAGCACGAGTGAGCAGAGATCTCCCAGGGCTGTGAAGATGGTGATGGACACCATGCAGGGGGTCCCTCATTTCTTTGGGGGAAGCACATACCTCCTTAGTCTTTACATGGCCCTGTGTCTACTTCATATGCCAACAGAATGTTAATAAAACATGGAGATGCCCCAACCCGCTGCTGCTGGGCCATGACATCTGGCTAATTCTTCCACTCTTGGTACCTGAGTTTATTGTAGAAGGAGCACTTAATTCAGTTCACAGGGCACAACCAGCCATACGTTGCATAATCTATTGCTATCATAGAAAACTCTCTGATGCAGTCACTCAGGAAGACAGGTGGTCATGTGGGGACTTGCTTTTGTTCTGGGGTTAGCCCTTGCTCTGGCAGATTAGTACCATGGAATGTGGGTAGATTCCCAGTCAGGCTGCTTTTTGTTCTGGGTCACTAGAACATGCCTCACAGTGTTAATGCATGGAGACATGAGGCCGTTGATAGGAAATTGCATTAAGCAAATCACTTCATGCATTATTTTGACCTGTAAAATGACTTAGAAGAGAACGATCCTTTGTAATTCAGTTTGGGTGATGTGGATATAATGATAGTTGGCATCCTGAACAAGCCCGGTGTTGGCGAGACACTGCAGAGTGACCCTCGAAGGTAGTTTGGAGAAGGTCTCCAGATGAAAACACAAGAGCTTGGGTGCCTGGCAGAATGGCTTCCGTGTGTTTCTCGATTGGGAGTCTGTAGAGATGGTTGTGGATAACCTGTCATCTCTTGAGCACACACAAGACACTTAAATCAAAGTGAACAAGTCCCCTCCTCAAAGAGCCTGGCCTTTATAAAAGGGACACATTTAGACTTGTTGAAAAGACATGAAAAGTAGCCATTCTGAAAAAAACTAAAAAAGGAAGCAGTGATTACAGGAATAGTCCAGCATTTTCCTTTCGGGTTAGAGAATGAGCTGTGTGCGAGGAAATGTCTTCCCAAAGAAGAGTTTGACCAGATAATACAATAAGAAAAATAAACTTTGAACAGATACTGTGAGATTTTAGGAGGGACAGTTATCACCAATGCACTGTTTCCAATAAAGTAAGAATTAAAGTCCTAGCCTCAATTTACAGAAGGGTTTAAATTAGACATTAGGAAGAGTTTCCACACTCTAAGGACTGTGCACTTCTAGTGGGGAAACTGCTAGAGTCTTGCTCTAAAGAGAAAGTGTTACCCTGCTTGGATTATATGTGCAGACTTTTATGGAGGTGTGGGTTGTGCCAGGGGACTGTCCCCTCCATCATCCCGTGAGCCCCGCCCCCATCCTGTTGGCCAGTAGCACCTAGGACATGAGGGATTGAGCTCCCTCCTAATCACTTACGTAGCTTTTTTGAAACTCACAGCTGCCCTGCCATAAACCTTCCGGGGGCGAATGGAACTTGGAAAACTTCCCCCAGCGATTTTGTTCTGTCCCTTTGATTGAAAAGCTTTGCTTCTGTGCCGTTGTGCTTTGGCAATCGCGTTGAAGCCGTGGAGTCCTGCAGTCTGTACAGGGCGTCCAGACATCTGTGCTGGGAGTGTCCTCTGAGGGTTACGCATGGAGACCGTGGAAGCCGGAGTGGTTTTTTTTTTCTCCTGTGTTGTTGGAGCAGCAGCTGGTGGATAGAGCTGTGGAGGCCACGCTTGCTCAATATCCCCGCGCCCGCACCCCAGTCTCATGGAAGAGGCTGCTGGGGGAGGGGGCTTTGTTCCGTGACCTTCCAGCTGTGCCTGGAGCCGTCCTCTTGTGTGAGACCTTGTATCTTAAACGTGTCGCAGGAACGTTCATTGCAGTATATTTTCAAAAAGCTGTTACCGTTTGTTTTGGGGTTTTGCGTGGGTACGGGAATGGTGTGGCAAAGATGCTTATCTTGTGCCACGTCCACTAGGCCAGCGGGGCATTTGTTTTACCAGTGAAGAGACTGACTAGGTGGTGGATGCATGAGGCTTTGTCTCCCAAGTGTGAAAGATTCACCTTAAGGCATTGGGGGGGGGGGGAGTGGTGGTGGGGGGGGGGGTGGAGGAGACTTGTCTGTTCTCAGCCATCATGAAATCTGTCTATGTGTCTGAGTTCTAGAAATGCCGGAAGTAACCGTGTACCCTCTGAGAATGAGGTTGGCATGGGAAAGACCTTGTGTGATTGTGTTTATTTCAACCCATCAGTGGACAGGTAACCAGGGTCCTGACAGGTTAGCTCGGTTTCTTGTCCGGGCCAACCAGGCTTCCTGTGGGATTAGCTCTAGATTGGACCCCGATGCCTAGAGGTCATGCGAGGGCCATGTTCCTAGAATTGGCCAAATCCATCCCCATTGGCTGGTTGTATAGGTTGAATCCTTAAAAATTAGAATAATAGCTACATTTCTTGAGAATCCTAGGTGCTGCTCTGCCTTACATCCATTTTGTGTCATCCTCAGAAGGACCCCTCAAGGTCGATAGCACTTTGCTTATTTACTAATGGGGAAGCTAAGGCTGACTAGTCAGCCACTTGCCCAAGAGCACACAAGCTGGTAACTGAAGGAGGCAGGATTTGAACCCCAGTACGTCCAGCTCCAAAGCATATGCTTTTTTTGGTTCTACTTTACCCCATGTGATGGCTTTGGTGTCATCATGCAAGAGGACATCACCCGGCTAGTTCATTTACAACCTTGTGAGTTAACAGCTTTCCTTTTAGAGCATTAAGCTCTAGGTAACATTCAAAAATTGACAGTCAGGCTTTACATTGTTCGACTTTGCTTTGTAACCGTAACTGGAGAAAGGTAATATTTTTGAGGAGCATATATTTACATATGTTCAGTAACTTAGGAGGCTTACTCACGGTCTGGACACTTGTCCGCACATCTTTCTGACATGCGTGTACCATTCTGCTGTTGGTGAACTCCAGGCTCAGCAGCTAATCCCAGGACAGGCACGGGAAGCCCACGTTTACAGCAGGAGGACCTTGAGATCTCTCTCGAAAGTTATGCCCAGGAAAAAAACCACTATTTACTAACGCTACTTTTGGAATATAGAACAGTTTGTTTCAAAATTGATCCCTTCACGGGCCAAAATGCTTTCTATTTTATACCTGGTGATACTTGAAGAAGTGGTTTTTAAAAGTCTGCCTGTTGAAAAAATTTGTTGTAGATATCGATGAATGTTCAGAACAGCCCTCGGTGTGTGGGAGCCACGCGATCTGCAATAACCACCCCGGAACCTTCCGCTGCGAGTGTGTGGAAGGCTATCAGTTTTCAGAGGAGGGGACGTGTGTGGGTAAGTTCTGTAGGTAACTTTCCAAAACGTTTGTTCATACGGCGAAGGTGTTGCCCCAGGTAATTGTCTTGGCTGGGTTGGCGAGTGCTGGCTTCTGTTGTTGAGGGAAGCAGTTTTCAAAGATGAATCAGACTTCATTCCCTACCCCCAACTACCCAGGGGGTCATACGTATAACGAATAAGCAGTGTTATTGTCTACACTATAGTAATAGTGTCCCCTCACCTTTGATAAGCTTTTTTGCACTACGTTCCTTCTTATAAATTTCCTTTTAATTCTTTTCATTGTTTTAATACCTGTTAAAACAATTACACTTGTTTCTTCATTTGTTTGTTTATTAAGTTTAGTTATTTTTGAGAGAGAGAGAGAGACAGAGAGGCAGAGAGAGAATCCCAAGCAGGCTCCATACTGACAAGTGCCCAGTGCAGGGCTTGAACTCACAAACTGTGAGATAATGATCTGAGCTGCAACCAAGAGTCGGACGCTGAACCAGCTGAGCCACCCAGGCATCCCATAATCAGTGGTCTTGAAATTCATATGGAGGGAGCACCTGACAGATGCTTTAGATGGAATTTTTCGTGATTTACCTCTAAAATTCAGGGGGCACCTGGGTGGCTCAGTCGGTTCAGCGTCTGACTTCAGCTCAGGTCATGTTCTCGCAGTCTGTGGATTCGAGCCCTGTGTCGGGCTCTGTGCTGACAGCTCAGAGCCTGGAGCCTGCTTCGGATTCTGTGTCTCCCTCTCTCTCTGCCCCTCCCCCACTCATACTCTGTCTCCCCCTCTCTCTCTCAAAGTAAATAAATGTTAAAAAAAATTTAATAAAAATAAAATAAAATTCCATTTGGGACCATTCTGTGCATGGCTTTTGAATTTATAAGCCACAAGTAGTAGCCTCATCAAAGCGAGTGACTTAAAGCAATTAATTGGGCTAATAATGCTTTAGGTTGGTGATGATTTTAGTGGTGATGGAGATAGGCCAACCACAAAGACCCAGATTGTTTAGATTTCTTCGCTTTTTTTTCCTACTGCCGCACTTTGACCTGTTGGTTCCAAGAATTTTAAGTTTAAAGATTTGTGGCGATTTCCAGGGCTGGAGGGCAGCATGCTGAATGGACCATCTGAACTCAACATTTCTTCCCAACTTAAAACAGATTCTTCTTTTACGGCATCAGTGAACCGTCTCATCGCCCCTTCCTTGCTGTTCACTAAACCCTAGCGTGCTTTCTGTTTGCTCTGTCTTGAAGCTCAGATGAGACTCCAAGGTCCCAGGGCGAGGTGATGTCTCGAGGGCGGGAGGGAACAGGCAGTTCTCAAATTTTGAATGTGACCCAAACATCTGTGGATTTAGAAAAGCCGGTCCCCTTCGCACAGAGTGAAGATTTCAGCTCTGCTGCTAAGGTTACTTCTTTTTCTTGTTCGATAGAGAACAACCGTTTCTGTGTATTTGGCTTGACTTCCATGCTTTTTGAGATGAAGGCGATTCAAAGGTTTATTTTCTTTTTTAAAAAAATGTTTATGAGAGAGAGAGAGAGAGAGAGAGAGAGAGATAGAGAGTCCAAACCAGGCTTCACGCTGTCCATGCAGACAATGCAGGGCTCAAACCCATGAACTGTGAGATCGTGACCTGAGCCGAAATCCAGTCGGACAGTTAACTGACTGAGCCACCCAGACGCCCCTCCAAGGTTTACTTCTCACGACAGCACCGTTTACATTACATTTGGGCTCAGACTTGGGTGGTGGAGTGTGCAGTCGTGGGGCCAATGGCTGTGAGGCGTGATGTCGTGGGTTTCTGTGCCGGACCATTCCTGCCATGCACACTCACTGGAGGATAGGGCAGGGTGCAAGGCAGGTGGGGTGCAAATGTCTACTCCTAAGGCATCGGATTTTGAGGAAGACACTTAAAGTCTCTGGGCGTCCACTCCTCAGACTGGATCCTGGGTTCACTGTGTCCCCTGGAGCCCTTGAAGAAGCCTCGGGAGCTGCCAATGAGGACACAGGGAAGCCTGGGCAGATTTGGCCTCCACCCCGACCTCCAGCCTTTGATTTCTCTACATATCAGATTCTGGGCGAGATTTTGTTTGAATGGTGGATCCCGTTGCTTGGAAACAAATGTGAAAACCACCTGAAGATCACTGTGCTCCACGGGTCCCAGCATTGTGAGGTTTCCTGACTCTCCCACTGCCTGGAGGCCCCACACGATTCCATCCCACTTGGCTCTTAACCCCTCTTACTCAGCTCCTTTGAGACTCACTGCATGGAGGGATGGCTCAGGGGGTAAAACCAGGTCTGCCTAAACGCATTCAAACAAATCACTCCGGCTCATCACTGCATAATTTCATGGCCATTTCACCTATCCCAGAATTCCTCATGAAAACTGTGTCCTGGGTCGGAAGCCTGGGTTGGGAATAAGGAATAAGCAGTGTTTTCTCCTGGTCACAGGAAGAGTTTTCTCCTGGTCACAGCAAGGAAGGAAGAGAAAAGAATTTGGACAGGTGAGGAGGCTGGTCCTGTGCCCTGCCAGCTGTCAGGGGTTGGGGCCCATGCCCAGTGGATATGAGCTGGCGGGAGGAAGTGAACTTTTCATGAGGACTGGCATCCATTATGGGAGGGGCAGCTTCGTGGACTTCCGTGTTTGGCATTTTCTGTAAACCTTTGACTTTCTCTTGTCCACGGCATGCAGGCTTTTGCAGTTAATTAGAATATGGGGCGCCTGGGTGGCTCATTCGGTTCAGCGTCCGACTTCGGCTCAGGTCATGACGTTGCAGTGTGTGTGTTCGAGCCCCACGTCGGGCTCTGTGCTGACAGCTCAGAGCCTGGAGCCTGCTTCAGATTCTGTCTCCCTCTCTCTCTGCCCCTCCCCCACTCACACTCTCTCTGTCTCTCAAAAATAAACGTTTAAAAAATTAAAAAAGAGAAAAAGAATGTGCAGAGTATGTTCACACGAAAGAAACAGCCCATAAATCACCTTGACATGAAGACACAGATACCCCCTCTGAGTGGCCACGGTTCTAGGATAGGTGGCTTTGCGTGTGGAACGTGGGGAAACTTGAGGTTCTGTTGACCCCTTGCATGGGTTTCTTTGCCCAGTGCATGGCCCCGTGCACCTGCCCCTCCTTCAGGGCAGGAAGAGGGCCAGGCTGAGGCTTAGGCTTAACCTTCCCTCACCCATCGTTCTCCCTTGCCTTTCCCCTCTCTTCCTTTGCCCATCTCCTCTCTCCTTGCCTGTCATATTGCTAGGAAAAGTTATTATAAATCCTTCATTTTTGTGACCTTATTTTCGGAACTGGAAGTAACTCGAGGCTGTGTGAAGCCACCCCACTTGGAGCTCTTTATACCCTGCCCTTTGTTCTCCTTTGAACACATGACTTCTTTCCCTTAGTTGTCCTTCCCTCCCTTGCCGGCATCTTCTTCCTTCTCTCTCGTTGCCTCATTTCCAGCCTGAGCCAGCCTGCAGGTGTCTCCGGGTGGCGGAGCGGGGGGTTGGGTTGTGGCAGCAGCTCAGCCCCAGCCAGCCTACTCTGCTCATTCCAGGTCAGGGCCCCTTCCTTTCCCAGGGTTGTCTTCCCAAACGGAGGAGCTGGTAAAGTACAACCCCAATGTACCATCTACTTGTAGCTATAGTTCATTTTTAATTCCCATTTGGGCCCAATTTTTCTCTCCTTCCCAAACTTGCCCCACCATCCCACCCTGTAGCTGCCCATCAGTTGGATGGGCAGGATCAGAGTTCTAGAGAGGTTACCAGCTCTGCGAGGTCAAGGCCTTTGCAGAAAGCAGAGCCAGGCACCCTGGTGTCTTTTTTTAAAAGTGTGTCATTTTTTAAAGTGGTGTCATTATTTTAAAATGAAAAAAGTAGAATGAAATTGTTTGGAATCGTGAAAGGAGCTTTTAAAACCTCTTTTAAATTTTTTTTTTTTCAACGTTTATCTATTTTTGGGACAGAGAGAGACAGAGCATGAACGGGGGAGGGGCAGAGAGAGAGGGAGACATAGAATCGGAAGCAGGCTCCAGGCTCTGAGCCATCAGCCCAGAGCCTGACGCGGGGCTCGAACTCACGGAGCGCGAGATCGTGACCTGGCTGAAGTCGGATGCTTAACCGACTGCGCCACCCAGGCGCCCCTTAAAACCTCTTTAAGAAGAAAATTGCTTTGGCATGGAAACATGGTCTTCCATAAAGAAAAAAACATGACTTAAGAAATTCAATTTTCTTAAATTTCTAGATTTAAGAAATTAAGGGGCACCTGGGTGGCTCAGTCGGTTAAATGTCTGACTTTGGCTCAGGTCATGACCTCATGGTCTGTAAGTTCAAGCCCTGCATCGGGCTCTGTGCGGACAGCTGGGAGCCTGGAGCCTGATTCAGATTCTGTCTCCCTCTCTCTCTCTCTGCCCCTCCCCCATTCACGCTCTGTCTCTGTCTCTCAAAAATAAACATTAAAAAAATTTTTTTAAAAAGGAAATTCAGTTATAAATTGCCTTTTTCTAGAAATGATTTGAAGATTATAGAAACGCATACATATGTGAAGATGATGGTTGGGAGAGAACACCGAAACCCATACGTGCTTGCACCAAGGTTCCCTCTCCTCTGTTGAGAAGGGTGCAGCAAAACGAGGCCCCGGGCAAACGTAATTTATAAAAGGATCGCTTAAAAACTATAAATGACATAAATATTTCTTGGAAGAGGGAAAAGAAAGCAGAGTGAGGCTGATTTCCTGGTTGTTCTGTCGGCCAGTATTTTCCCTACCTTTTGGGGATCCTAATTTGTTGAAAGCATCCCCTTTCACACCAGGAGCTGAAGGATTTGTTGGGGTGGGGGAGGGGACCCTAGAGAAAAGAATAGAATAGAAGAATAGTCAGCAGGAGGGTCCAAGGAAGCAGAACGTGTTAGGACTTGTTAGGTATCATCTAGGTCACTGTTTTCCAGACATATCTGTGGACCGCTAGCAGTAATTTAACATCCAGCAACCCTTTGGCCCATAAGACTCAGTTTGATGGTGCCTGTCCCATGGGAGTTGATTTAGTCTTGACTTCAGGAGTCTAAGCTGCCAAGTGCACAGGCTAGACCTCCTCCTTCCGCCACTACTTTGCTAACCTCTCGTTTCCCACAGACCTTTGAAGAGTATCCTCTCCTTTCTGTATCCCCTGACAGTGCTCAGAGTTCTCGCTCTCAAAGCACATGAGACCAGAAAAACTGGAATCAGTCTTGGGAAGACTCAGGAGAAAGAGGAGAAGCCCTCCTGTAAGATAATCCAGACACCGAGGGCCCCCTCGAGGGAAGGAGAGGTTCTGTTCCGCCATTTCGAGGGATAGGATTCTGTCCTGGGTCTTAGAGCTTTAAAACCAGAAGTTAACTGGTACCTTGGGAACCCCCAGAGAACCTGAACCAGCCACTGAAAATATGCCCTAGACCTCAGCCCTTGACTTCCAACTTGAGGGAAGAGAACAAGGTGGGGTGTTATTGGCTAGCCTCTGTGTCACTCACCCACTTCCTGAGCCCTCGTTCTATGAGTTCTATCATCAGGACCCTTTAGAAAACAGGAGTTCCATCTACTGGGCCTCCTTGTGCTTGGCATGCGGGAAGTAATTCCTACAGAGGAAGAACTTGAGGCTCTGAGAAATTATGTGATCTCCCCAAAACCATGTGGCGGACACACATGCACCTGGTAGAAACCCAGGGACGCCTACCCTCCCCCCGCAAAGCCCACCGTCTTTCTATAACACCTGTCTCACTGCGCGGGGAAAATTGATCTCTCCTTCCTTCGTGGGAAATGGGTGACTTTGACTTCAGCCACGCTCAACCGTGTTCTTCCTTGCCCGGTGGGCGAAGGGGAAAGAACTGCCACGGGAGGTGTGTACATACACCTGCAGGCGTTCCAACTCGCTTCCAGGTGAAAGGGAAGTTGGGTTTGGGGGAACCTGGTTTGGAGCGTGGCCTGAGACAGAGAGGGTGAGTACCAGGTTGGATGAGCAGCCATGGTGTCCGTGTGCAAAGACCATCAGAGGCAGGATCCAGGTGGGAGACAACAGGAAGTCCATGGGTATCACCCAGTGGAGAGCGGAGGATGACGCCCGGCAAGATGCCTAGAGGTCTGGGGTTCTTGCACATTCCCCTCAGTGGACTAAACCACTGATGCAGAGGGAACTTAGAAGGTCACTGGGACCACTCAGAGGCCTTGCTCCAAACACCGTGTCCACATTTTGTTTGTAGCTGTCGTGGACCAGCGCCCCATCAACTACTGCACGACGGGCCTCCATGACTGTGACATTCCACAGCGGGCGCAGTGTATCTACATGGGAGGGTCCTCCTACACCTGCTCCTGTTTGCCGGGCTTCTCTGGGGACGGCCGAGCCTGCCAAGGTATGTGGTTCCTCTGATTTTTCTCCCTGTGTAACCCGAAAAGATTCCATGTGCTAATTACCAACTCATCCTGAAATTAAGAGAGCTATTCTTTTTTGTTTTAAGTTTGCTTATTTGTTTTGAGAGAGAGTGAGTACAGGGGAGGAGCAGAGAGAGGGGGAGAGAGACAATCCCAAGCAGGTTCCGCCCTGTCAGCACGGAGCCCAGGGCATGGTTCAATCTCATGAACTGTGAGATCATGACCTGAGCCGAAATCAAGAGTTGGACGCTCAACCCACTGAGCTACCCAGGTGCCCTGAGAATTACCCTTTCAACTCTGTTGGGTAAATGGGCTGCATTTTGTCTGTCTCTGGTAGTGTGAACCATGCATTTTCCTTTGGAAGCTGTTCTCACTGGAGAAGACGCTCAGCCTCCCCCTACTATTTTGTTCTGTGACTTGCTCGCTTAAGCAACAATTAGACCCCTGCTGTCTGGTAGGAATTGAGGAGATTGTCTTTTCCAAAAAGGCAGATAATCCTTGTATACATGGGGACTTGAGGTCCAGCTTTTTCTTTAGTAACATAGCTATAGCCATTCTCCTGGTCTGCTCTCACCTTCTGCTCCAGAAAAAGCCAAGTCCCCTTATTAAATAAAAGACTACAGAGTCTGGGAGAGTAAATGTCTCCACAGAATTCTTTCAGACCTGAGGTGAGTCCATTGTTGGCTGCCAAGATGCTTTTTAAAGATGATTTTAGGTAAGATAGCTGTAAAAAAAAAGTACCCCGATCCCCTGATTTGCAAAGTTACTCAGTAATACACCATGTAGTATTTCTGAAAAGTCCAAGCTTTTCTAAGATTATAATTTCTGAGATACAGAACTTTCTTTTTTTTTTTTAAGTTTATTTAAGAGAGAGAGAGAGGGAGAGACAGACAGAGGAAGAGAGAATCCCAAGTAGGTTCCACCCTCAGCACAGAGCCCGCCACAGGGCTTGAACTCAAGAATCGTGAGATCATTACCTGAGCTGAAATCAAGAGTTGGACACTTAACCGACCGAGTCACCCAGGCATAACTGGGATATTTACTTTTTGTTACTGAATGAAAAGTAAATGTGAATTTTCTCTTGTCTGTGAGGTTTTTCTGTCAGTGGTGGTTAATAATGTCTCCAAACTCTCAGACATTTTTGAAGCTCTCATTTGTGGTGAGAAGGATCATTTTATATAATATGCAAAAGAATCTTCTCTTTTTTTTTTCCTTTTGCATGCTTAATTTTCCATGAAAATGTTAATCATCAAAGCGAAACACATTTTACAAATACACAAGATAGAAATTGGGGAGTTAGTGGTTTTTTAAAAAATGTTTGTTTATTTTTGAGAGAGAGAGAGACAGAGCATGAGCAGGGGAGGGCAGAGAGAGGGAGACACAGAATCTGAAGCAGGCTCCAGGATCCGAGCTGTCGGCACAGAGCCTGATGTGCGGCTCGAACTCACAGACCTCGAGATCATGACCTGAGCCAAAGTCAGACACTTAACAGACTGAGCCACCCAGGCGCCCCAGGAAGATTGTGTTTTGATGAGTAATGTTTAGTGAACTTTAAATCACTGTTCCCAGATCAGAAACAGAGTCCTTTAGAGCTGACGAAGTGGTTTAAATTATTGTATAAACTATGAATTCCAGAACAAGTGTCATTGTCCCTGGGCTTGGTGGCTCTTTTGCAGATGTGGATGAATGCCAGCCAAGCCAATGTCACCCCGATGCCTTCTGCTACAACACTCCCGGATCCTTCACATGTCAGTGCAAACCCGGCTATCGCGGAGACGGCTTCCATTGTGTGCCTGGAGGTAAGGTGTCAGAGATGTTTGGAGTTGGTAAGCCATTGCCACATTCGTGAATCCTGAGTCCCTGAACCTGGGAGAGGAGGTGAGGTGGGGAAGTTGCAGTCTCTGTGGAGGGTCCTCAGAGTTGTTAAGGTGGGATATCAGAACACAGCTGTAGTGGACGGGCATGCAGATTGTGCACTGCACAACTCCAGAGGGTGCCACACAGACCGTAACTGTACTGGCAACCTAAAGTCTGTCATCCTTGTAACTTGAGCAAGCAGTTCAGGTAAGAACTGCTCTAGATTAGGGTTCCGCAGAGAAACAGAATTAATAGTGTGTGTGTGTGTGTGTGTGTGTGTGTGTCTGTCTGTCTATCTGTCTGCCTATCTGTGTTTGTTTATAAAGGAATGTATTATAAGGGAGGTTCTGGGAGGTTCTTATGATTATAAAGACTTGCAAGTCCCAAGATTTACAGTTAGCAAACTGGAGACCCGGGACAGCTAATGTTTCCATTTGACACTGAAGGCAGAGAAAAGCCAGTGTCCCAGTTCATAGTCATTAGGAAGGAAGGATTCTCTCTTACTCAGGGAAGGGCCAGCCTTTTTGTTCTATCCTAGCCTTCCACTGTTTGGCTGAGGCCATCTGCTTTACTCAGTCTGTGAAGGTAAAATCTCATCCAAAACATCCTCACAGAAGCACCTAGAATGTTTGACCAAATATCTGGGACCCACGTATCTGGCATATCCCCACCCTGTGGCCCAGTCAAGTTCACACGTAAAAGTGACCCATCCCAGCTTCCTAGGAGTCACGGGGAATAGAGCTAGGGTGGAGGTGGGGAGCCCGCGTGAAGGGCCACCACTGGGGAAAGGTGGAGGCCACGGACTGTACAGAATTGTCCGTATTACCACCTATACCTGGACTGTGCACCTGCTGAAGTTACCTGCTGACCCAAGGCTTGGGTGGCATCTCATTAGACCATAAGAATCATAGTCCTGGGTCCGGATCTGGACTCAATTCTGGAAACGTGGGAGGCACTCGACAGATGCTGTCGCGTGAATACGTGTAATTGGCTGCTGTTTGTTAGAACCTGCTCTGTGCTAGAAGCTTCCCCCGTACTCTTTCATGTAATGTTCACCATTGTCCTTTTGGAGCAAACACTATTACGATCCCCGTTGGCAGAGAGTGCCGATGCTTACCAAGATAAAGGCGTAATCAAGGTCCCACCAGTAGTAAGTGCTAGAACTGAGACTCAAACCCAGGTCTGTCTGATGGGCTTAAGCCTGGATTCAGTCCTCTAAACCACATGGTATTCCGTCACGAGATTAAGAATGTATTTGACACAGTAGACTGGAGTCACGTAGTTACTTATTTTTAATGACTGCTACTGTTTGTAGCCAGATATAGTCATGCCACTGTCAATATGTTATATATATAAATACACAAATATATAATGTCTCAACAAAATATCCATTTCACCACCTTTAAAAAATATATATATTTTTGAGAGCGTGAGTGGGGGAGGGGCAGAGAGAGAGGGAGAGAGAGAGTCCCCATTAAGCTCTGCGCTGCTCGAACCACAAGACCACGACCTGAGCTGAAATCAAGAGCCAGAAGCTCAATCTGCTGAGCCACCCGGAGCCCCCATTTCACCACCTTTTTAAGCAATTAATAGCGATTTCGATGTCTGTCTCCTTCACTAGCCTGTGAGTGTAAGATGCGTATGCCTTTTATTTTTATGTCCAGCGGTATCCCGTGGAGCATGTGGCCCATGATGGTGCTCACAGATTTATAACTGTTGAAGAACCAAGTGAATGTACCAGTTTCCACTCCTATCAGCAGTATATAAAAGTATTTATTTATCCCCGCTCTCAACAGGACGAGGTGTTTTCCAGTTTTTAGGATAGTTGTCCAACTATAAGGGGAAAAAGCATAGATTAAGTTAAAATTTGGGTATATAATACATATTTCTGATCTACATTTTTCCCTTCTGATTAGAACAAGTATCGCCATACCACTACTTACACGTCAAATCTGGCCCACCTCCTGTTTTTATAAATAAAGTTTTATTGGAACACAGCCATGCTTGTTAGTTTATGTATAGTCTGTGGCTTCTTTAATCTTACAAAGGCTGAGTTCAGTAGTTGTGACAGATATTATAAGGCACGCAAAGCCTGAAATATTTACTACCTGGCCCTTGAGAGAAAATGTTTGCCAACCCCAGCCAGAATGAACCGAGGCAGGGCCAACTTTTTGTTCCTGAAATTGTGGGTAAAAACTCTTAGTGCTGCCCATAGATTCTGACAGGCAGATTACATAGAGAAGAGTTCGTGATGATCTTAGTCAAGACTCTCCAGCAGCTACTAAAATCACTGACATCCCATTATTTCCTTAAGCTTGCTTCATATCACCAGTTCAAAAAGAAGCAGATGTCTTCATCTCTTGGTTTTGTTTTTTGTTTTTAACCTCACTCCTTGCCCCCTCTTTAAGGCTCTGTTAAGTAAACAGAAACAAATTCATCCCTGCAGGCTGGGATGTGAAGCTGGGACAAGGATAAAACCAGTGAGCACAGTCTGCTAGGATTGTTTATGTATTCAACCCTGTTCTCCTAAGAAATTCAACATCTAGTTAAATAGTCAAGAGAGAATGTGCACTAGAAATACATACCAATGTTCACCGAGTATTGCTTGTAACAGAAAAGAAATCTAAATGACTGTTGGTAGGAGGAATGGACCAATGGAGTTTTGGAACAATTCATACAATGAAATAATATGCAGCAATTAAAATGAATAAAATGTTAAAAATGTAAACAATGTAAGAATGTTAAAAAGTTTGGGGCGCCTGGGTGGCTCAGTCAGTTGAGCACCCAACTCTTGGTTTTGTCTCAGGTCATGATCCCACTGTTCGTGAGCTCGAGCCCCCCGTGGGGCTCTGCGCTGACAGTGCGGAGCCTGCTTCAGATTCTGTCTCTCCCTCTTTCTCTGCCCCTCCCCTGCTCACACTGTCTCTGTCTCTCTCAAAAATAAATAAATAAACTTAAAAAATATATAACGCTGTATGAAAATAAACCTATGTGTGTATATATATGTAGGAAATCTACAAAATGCATACAGAGGAATGAAAAACGAAAACTGAGAGCACGGGGTTACCTGCATGTAGGAGAGAGGCAGTTGGGATTGTGGAGGTTACACAAGAGCAGACTTTGTATTTTTCAGCTGGAATATGAACACTGAGGTTTTCATTGTATATTTCTAAATTATGGCTGACTAAAATACTTTCTGAAATATTAGCAGGGAGAAAACTAATGTCATCCGGACGCCTATTGCCAAACACAATGAAGTGCAGCGAGTCGGACAGTCCACACTTAATTTGGTACCTATTGTATACAGAAGGGACTAGCTGAAAAAATTAAACTGGCTTCGAGGGTGAGTCAGTTGAGGCAACAGCTTCTGCATTGTCAACTGGTGACAGGCAAGACCAGAAATTCTGATTTGTTTCCCCCAAGCTTCTGCACTCTTGCTCACAACCTGTGTATGTTCCATGGATCGCTAGCGCCATTTGCTTTTAAATGAAATGGAATCGAAAACAAGAATCAAGAAGATATCAGAGTATATAGAGTACATATAGTAGGAAAAAGTACTGTTTCATGAAATGATGCTTGTATCTGCACGGATGAGTATGTGTGTGTGCGTATACATGTGTGTATCGAGTTGCTGAGCGGAATGTATTCCTGTGGGTCATGGCCAGAAAGTTTGAAAGCCACCATGGTCCCGTTGACTCTTGAACAACACGGGGGTTAGGGGCACTGACTCTCCCACGCAGTTGAAAATCCACATATAACTTTTGACTGCCCAAAAACTTAACTACTAAGAGCCTACTGTTGACCGATAACATAAACAGTCAATTAACACATAGTCTGTATGTGGTATGTATTAAATACTGTATTCTAACAATGCAGTAAGAGAGAAGAAAGAAAATTTCATGAAGAAAGTCATAAGGAAGAGAAAATACATTTACAGTTCTGTTCGGTAAAAAAAAATTCACAGTTCAGACCCGTATTGTTGAAGAGTCCTTTGTAGTTATCTATTGTGATGTAACAAATGATCTTCAAGGTCGACAGCTTAAAACAATACGTCTTTATTATCTCAGTTTCTGTGGGTCAGGAATTCAGGAGCCGCTTAGCTGGGTGGTCTTGGTTCAGGGTCTCTCATGAGGTCGTTGTCTGGGGAGTAGCTGGGGTTGTGGTCTTTGAGGGTCATCTGAGGCTGAAGGATCCCCGTGGTTGCTGACAGGCCTCTGTTCCTCATGCATTGTTGTACTGAGGACTTCACATCCTCACAGCCTGGGTCTCTTCATAGGGCGCCTCAGTGACTTCAACACCTAGCAGCTGGCTCCCTCCAGACCAAGTGATGAGAGAGAGAACACCCAAGCTGGAAGCCATGGTCTTCTGTAACCTCATCTTGGAAGGGACACACTGTCCCTTCTGGTGATACTGTTAGTCACAGGCCAGCCCCCTACCAGTGTTGAAAGGGAATTGCCTAAATGTGAAACTACCAGGAGGTGGGAGATGGGGGCCATCTTGGAGGCGGGCTACCAGAGCCAATGACCTTACCTGAGGACTGTCTGGAGGAATGTAATTGGCTAGATTTTTGGAAAGTAGGAGACCGGATTCTTAGCGGATCAAGAGATATATAATACAAAGTCCTGGGCTAGAGTTGCAAAGCTTGGTCCTTAAGGGCAAATGCCAAGCCTATGGATGTGTGATCACATCTCTTCACCTATGGATGTTTGATCACATCTCTTCACCTATGGATGTTTGATCACATCTCTTCACGTGTGGCGCCCGTCACACTTACCAGCATCTTGCACCTAGAGACATATCACACAACTGTAGACACAAAGGCAATTCAAGAGTTCAGAAAGCAGGGCTGCAAGAGAAGATGAAAACATCAAGGAAATAATACAGTTTAAGAGAAAGAAAACTGACGAACAACTTAATGTACACTTTTTATTTTTTATATGTCTTGTTTGTGTTTCAGTGTGCACTTTACTTCAATCAAACCCTATGATAGAAAACTTGCATTTCCCAGTCAGAGCTAGAAGCAGCTCTAGAATTCTATAATTCATCTCCTTTGTTTTATAAACAAAGAACAGGAGGACTGAGTAATTTCTTGGTTTACAAAAAAGTTCCTTGAACTTTTTATATAAAAGAATTTTCTATAGCAATTTTTCTCAAAATTGAGTAAAACCCTTTTTATTTATTTATTTTTAACGTTTATTTATTTTTGAGACAGAGAGAGACAGAGCATGAACGGGGGAGGGGCAGAGAGAGAGGGAGACAGAATCTGAAACAGGCTCCAGGCTCTGAGCTGTCAGCCCAGAGCCCAACGCAGGGCTCGAACTCACGGACCACGAGATCGTGACCTGAGCCGAAGTCGGACGCTTAACCGACTGAGCCACCCAGGCGCCCCGAGTAAAACCCTTTTTAAAAGAAATTCTTTTTTTTAGGTTTATTTATTTAGTTAGAGAGAGAGAGAGAGCGAGCATGCAAGTGGGGGAGGGGCAGAGAGAGAGGGAGAGAGAATCCCAAGCAGGATCTGCACCATCCGCACAGAGTTCAATGCGGGGCTCGAACGTACAAACCGTGAGATCATGACCTGAGCCGAAATCAAGAGTCAGATGCTCAACCAACTGAGCTACCCAGGCGCCCCAAAAGAAAGATGTTCTTAAAGTCTCTGGTGTTGGGTTAGATTATTTTTATTATAAATAAGTCTCCGTGTGTAGAAGAGTCCCCAGGAGCAGCCAGCCCCTCTTGGGGGCAATCGGGGCAGAAAGAGGCTAAAAAAATGGCACCTCCCCAAATGAGTTCCTCAGCCCCATGGAGTATATCAGAGGCTGCAATAGTTATCTATGTGAATTAGCACAGAGAAAGAAATGTAATCAGGCGAGAGAATGAAATGTAAGTCAAGAAAGTTAAAAAGGTACTTTTTTTTCTTATTTCTCCTTCTCTTTCATTTTTCTCTCATTTTCTTTGTCCCCAACCTTGAGAAAGTCACCCCAGACTTCCTGCTTTTCCCTGGATAAATAGCAGGTCTTGACTGCTTCCTCCCCCACGCAGATCAGACTAGATGAGTGAAAGGAATCTTGCCTGAGTGGTCATTTTATCAACCAGAAACAGGGCCAGGAAATGTATCGTTATTACCCCGTCCTCACCCTGCCCACAGTGGAAAATTCTCCATGGGGGGCTGGGGCCCCAGGAGCAGCTCCCACTGCCTGGTGGCCAGGCTGAGAAGCCATCCCAAGAAACCCAGCGACATCACAGCTTTCCATAAACATACCTGAAATTCCATCTCCTGAGTCACAACTGGGGCTTTCCCCTCCTTTGTATGAGTTCAGGATACAGCACTTAAAAGTTCCACTGTAAAAGTTGCCGATCGCTTGAGATGTTGTACGTTGGTCAAACACCACGTCCGTGCAGAACCGTCAGCCTCGTAGAATGGAGCTGCCTCTGCTTCCTCAGATGTTTGCTTTGGTTGATTGCATGCAGAGCGCCAGGTATGGTTTCAAGTTGGAAAGGCAACATCAAACACAGATGGTGATGGAAGGAAAAGGAGTCTGGGGGCCACAGATGATTTCATGAACGTATTAAGCTCACTTGTGTATGTCACTGTTGACGCAACCCACCCATTGTGTACGTGCACTGGGCTTGTGGGTACAGAGGGGCAGGGGGCTAGGCTAGGAATCCAAAGACCCACATTGTAGTTTGAGCTGAGCTGCTTACTCGTGTTGTGATCGGGGAGCCCTTCACCAGTCTGAGCCTTGGGTCTCATTTGGTGGAAAAAAATACAGTTAGTTGCGTGTTGCATAGGATCCTAGTAGAGAGTTAAATGAAGCACGTGTAAACGGAGACCCCTTGTATGGGAACTCTAAAAACATGTGCGCACAGGAGGTATTGAGGAAGTGAATAAGTTCTATGTCCAAGAGTGAACAGGACCCAACATTTTATTCCCAACCGCATGGCTTAGTTGCATCTTTGTTTGGCTCTTCCTACATCATTTTTTTTTTTAATATTAGCCCCTAGGGCTAAAAGGGAAAGCAATACCCACTTTTCCCTTGCCAGGTTTAACACACACTTTCCAGGCACCTTCACTGCTTCCGATCAAGGGAACAACCACATGAGGCAGGCTAACATGAGACCTGGCAACATAGACAAAGGTACTTTAAACGTTTATTGGCACCATGTGTGCTGAATGTCACCGCGAAGGCCATGTATAGACACGGTCACAAATGAACATTTGAGGGGCGCCTGGGTGGCTCAGTCAGTTAAGCTTCTGACTCTTGATTTTGGCCCAGGTCATGAGCTCTCGGTTCCTGAGATTGAGCCCCAGTGCAGAGCCTGCTTGGGATTCTCTCTTCCTCTCTCTCTGACCCTCCTTGCTCATGCCCTCGCTCTCTCTCAAAAATAAATAAACATTAAAAAAAAAACCCCAGCACTTTGGAGGCACCCGGGTGGCTCAGTCAGTTGAGTGTTTGACTTCGACTCAAGTCATGATCTCACAGTTTGTGGGTTCGAGCCTTGCGTCAGGCTCTGTGCGGACAGCTTGCTCAGAGCGTGGAGCCTGCTTCGGATTCTGTGTCTTCCTCTCTGTCTGCCCCTCACCCACTCCTGCTCTGTCTCTGTCTCTCAAAAATAAATAAATGTAAAAAAATTAAAAATATATAAATATACATTTAAAAAAACCCCAGCACTTTGGGGGTGCCTGGACTCTTGATTTCAGCTCGGGTCATGATCCCAGGGCTGTGGGATTGAGCCCCACATCCAGCTCTGTGCTGAGTGTGGAGCCTGCTTAAGATTCTTTCTCTCTCTCGCTCTGCCTTTTGCTCTCATTCTCTCTCTCTCTCTTTAAAAACAAAAACAAACCAAAACAGCACCTTGGTACCCCTTTGCCCTTGAGACCCACGGAGGAGATGTCTTCTGTGGATCTGGCCTGTCCTGGGCTCTTCTGTCAGGACAGAGTGTAACAGTGTGTTTTCTTGTCCCCTCACCTCTGGACCGTGAGCCCCTTGAGCTCTTCCCTTGTCAGGTGCTTCCTGAGTGGAGGTGAGGGATGATGCAGTAGAATCCGCTTGGGGAGACAAACGAGGAACAGAGTCAGTGTCATTGTCAGTGTGACACAGCTCCAGGGCAGGTGAGCCCAGGCCCCCCCGGGAGCTATGGAGGCACACAAGACCCAGCCCTGGAGGGCCTGGCGAGGCTTCCTGGGGGAAGTAACTGGGAGGAAGGGAAAGCAGGGTCAAGGAGGAAGTGTCCCACCACGCACAGCACATGGAAAGGCCTGGAAAACAGAGGCAGCCGACATAGTTGGGTTTGGCCGGAGGGTGGCTGTCAGCAGTCAGCGTTGCTGGTGGCTGGGCATCGCTCGTGTGGTGGAGACTGTAGGGCTGAGGGCGGTGCTGGCCTGGCCCTTGTGGTGGCCGGACTCCAGCTGCTTCGGAATGAGCTAGAACTCTGTGTATTGGGAAGTTGTTGATTCCAGGCCATAGCTTCTTATCGGCGATTCCCAAAGATCTAGAAGTATTTCCCTACGTGGGGATCTGAGTTGCAAGGCTAAGAGGCCATGTTTCATGCCAAACACGAGCTCATCGTTAAAATGAAACACAGTTGTTGGAAAATGTGCCCTGTGGTGTTTGGTCTCCCCAAATCTTTGACCTCGACTCAACGTGGATAATCAAGCAGCTTGACATGATAAAAAGGACAAATTTCAGAGAAGCAAAGTTTCCCAAAGCAAATTTCAGCGACGTCCATCCGGTGATGAATGGACAAGCCAATGTGGCGTAACCACCCTGTGGGATAGTATTCAGCCATCGAAAAGGATGGCATACTGACGGATGCTACAGGGTGAATGAGCCCCGAAGACATTGTGCCGAGGGACAGCAGCCAGACACAACAGGCCACGTGTGATATGATCCCAGTTATAGGACGTGTCCAGGAGAGGCCATCCATGGAGACAGAAGGCAGGTTGCTGGCTGCCGGGGGCTGGGAGGAGGGGGAAACAGAGAGCGGTGCTCTGCTTCTAGGTATACGGTTTCCTATGGAGCTGAGGACAGTGGATCAGAATTCGGTAGAGGAGGCGGTTGCCTCTCACCGTGACTACACGAAATGCCACAGAATTGCTCACTTTGAAATAATTTTATGGCGTGTTCGTTCTGCCTCAGTTGTTACAAACTGAAACCAAAAAGTGCTTAGCAGACAAAAGAAAACGCAAACGTAATCTTGACTGTCAAATCCCTCAACCAGGATGATAGTTTACGTTTTAGAAAATGAACAAAACAAAACCCAGTGATGAGCGGGCAGCCTCTGGGGGCCCGAGTCCAGCGTGGGTGTCCCGCAGCCACGGCTGGTGAGCACCGACCGATGACACAGCTGACCGTCTCCCTCTGTTTGTCTCTGTCGTAGAAATGGAGAAAACGCGGTGCCAGCTGGAGCGAGAACACATCCTCGGGGCGGCGGGGGCAGCGGACCCACCACGGCCAGGTCTGTTCGTCCCCGAGTGTGACGAGCATGGGCACTACGTACCCACCCAGTGCCACGGCAGCACCGGCTACTGCTGGTGCGTGGATCGCGACGGTCGTGAGCTGGAGGGCACCAGGACCAGGCCCGGGATGAGGCCCCCCTGTAAGTCCGAGGGCAGCGCCGTGCTGGGCTTGTGTCTGAGAAGGGCCTGGGGGACCGTGAGCGTCACCGGGGGTCCAGTGCCCGTGAGCGTCACCGGGGGCCTTGCCCAGGACGCAGGTGGCACTTTGTGTCTGCCCTCTGCACCCCTCTTCTCCGTCTCCCTCCCGTGAACCCCACTCCCTCCATCTCTCTGTCCTTCCTCCCTCCCTCCTCGTACCCGTTCTCCTCCTTTCCTGTGCAGACCTGTTCTGCACAGATGCCAGCGGGACTGGCCGCAGTGATCCTCGGTTGGTGGCAGAGGGTGCGTGTGCTGTGGGTCCCCCGGGACACAGTCCCTGCAGTGGTGGCCTGGCCTTCCAGTGTCTGTGGTGTTGGGACATTGAAGGCCTGGGAGAGGCCGACCGAGGCCCTTCCCTGGGAGGCGCTGGGCAGGGAGTAGGGGCCTGTGTGCGGCCCAGCGGGGCTGTGCGGCTCGGGACCCAAATGGCCTCAGTCTCGGCTTCCTCATCCTCCACCCAGCAGAGAGAGGAGCAGAACAGTCTCTTGGATGGATCCCAGCTCTAAAATCCTGCCTCTGTCTCAAACGTAGGAAATGGTAGCTGTCACAAGTTACCAAAATCAGATGCAGTCAGTCCTTGAATCTCCATTGTCCATACAGCTAATAATCAGGGGTTGACCCCCTACCAGATATTTTCCGGAAGCTGCTAAGAGGCTGCTAAGTGAGCGGGAAGGGGTCATTAATCCATCCGGCCAACGTTCACTGAGCTTCAGATGCTGGGGTCAGTGCTGGGGGTCCAGAAGGGGGAGTCACAGTGTGGCACCCAGAAGGTCAGAGGACAGGTGAACAGGTGCAGGGCAGGGAGAGGAGCTCTGTGAGAGAGGAGGGGGCCGGGAGACCCAGAGGAAGGTGTCCCTGGCTTCTGTGGGCATGGGGGGCTAGTTGGGGAAGGCTTTCCAGAGCAGATGGTGTGAACCAAGTTATTGGGGGGGAGGGGCTGGGGTTGAGAGGCCGATTCCAGGCAGCAGGAGCAGGCTGCAAGCTCACAGACATTGCAGGGGTGTCTGTCCTGTGGGAGGGGAGTCGAGGTGAGGATCTGAGATGCCCAGCACAGGGGCCTGGGGTCGATCACGAGGGCAGCTGGGAGTCCAGGGAAGGTCTTGAGCAGGCGTGGATGCCACCAGATGTAGGTTTTAGACAGATTGCTGGTTGGACCGTGGAAGCCGGGAGAAGAGTAAGAGGCCCCTGGGGGAGGGGAGGGGCCGTCCAGGTGCTGAAAACTAATCCAGGTGAGAAGCTTCGAGGGAACGGACCTCAGGGGCTGGCAGTGAGTTTGGAGAGGAGGGATGAACTCCAGAGAGAGTAAAGACGTCAGCCAGATGGGTTTATGTCACTGACTGGGCACAAGGAGCAAGACGTGGAAATGGCCCCAGTGACGACCGGGTCCAGCCCTCTCTCTTCAGAGAGCAGGAGACAAAGCCCAGGAAGAGCCATGACTCATCCACACAGCAGGGGAATGGAGGGCTGGGTCTGGGACCCAGGCTTCCTGACCCCCACTCTGTGCCCCTCACCCTTCTCGGGACACTCTGTCGTCAGGGGAGCCGGGGCGTCGTGCTGGGCATCGGGGTCAGCATTTAGGAGACGAGGCGGAACCTGGGGGCGAATTGGTCTCTGATCCTCGTTCTGTCCCTGAAAGCCCAGAAGGGGCGTGTTCCCGCACGGCAGTGGATGTGACCCTCGCCCACCACGGGTACAGGGTGCGTGGGGCTGCTTCCCTGCTAGTCCCCCCAGCATTGGGAAGCTTAGTGCCTGCCACTGGGAAGTGAGCTCCCTGCGGGCAGGGCTTTCCAGGGGCTGTTTTGGTTCACTGCCGCGGCCCGTGCCCAAAGCAGGACGTGAATGGTCGCATTATTTCTATTTCTGTTTCGGGGAAGTCCAGGCCATTTTTTTTCAAGTGACCTTTAATGGCACACTCATGCCCCACCTCCTCTTCCTCACAAATGCCCTCTGACTGAGGTCTTTCTGCAACTTGTGCTTTTAGATACAAATGGGCATTGAGTTAGCTGTGCGCCTGTGGTGCCGTGAAGCTGGCGTGACCCCGTGTGTGTGTTTGTGTGCACTCCTCCTGCACATAGGCCTTGCTCATTGACGTCTCCTGCCACCTAGGTCTGAGTACAGTGGCCCCCCCGATTCACCACGGACCCTCTGTCCCCACTGCTGTGATCCCTCTGCCACCTGGGACCCACTTACTCTTTGCTCAGACCGGGAAGATAGAGCGCCTCCCCCTGGAAGGAAGCACCATGCAGAAGTCAGAAGCCAAGACGCTGCTTCATGCCCCGGTGAGTGCTGGCTTAGTGCACTTGGCGACAGCTTCTGCTTCAGCGACCCGGAAAAACAAGCAGGGTGTAGTTAGACCAGTACCGGGGCTTGACCCCTGGACGCAGGAGCCTCTTGATTCCACGTGACCGCAGGTGTCCGTCTCTAGACGGGGCCACTGTGTTCCCGAGCCGCCTGTGTAGCTGGGAGGGCAGGAGCAGAATCGGGAAGGCCATGGAGAGGCCACTGTGGTGTCTGACCCCTCGAGTTGGCAGATCTGGTCTGTGTGCGTCTCCCAGGTCTGACCTTGCCCTTCCTGCTCAGTACAGTGGCTCGTGTTTGGCAGACCATCACCTCGGGATCCTCAAATCTGCCCCGAGGCGGTAACAGCTTCGGCTTAGAGCTTTTCAAAGCATCAAAGATGCATTCTGCGAGTTGGGGAATTTTTGTCTGTTAGGGGTTGGACGCTTCTGAAAAGCTGTTCTGTTTCATCTGTGATCCTGACCCCCTCTCGCCAAGAACCCAGACCTGAGACCTGGGGGCTTCCGGCGGGATTGGGTCAGGGTTGCCAGAGCAGTGGGGCGGAAGGGGGGGCGGCCCTCAGGTTCCGTAAGGAGTGAAGACGCTTTTCAAATCCCCTTCTAATTAGCCTCGATTGGATTCGTGTTCTTCTCCTGCACAAAACCCTCTGACGGGCTCTTCCTTCACACAGAATGAATCCAGTTCTTCTTTGTCCTCTGGCCACCTCCTCCATCCCGTCTCCTGCCACTATCCCCCCCACTCTCCAGCTTCAGCTGTCTGACCCTCTGGCTGGTCCTCAACACACCACGCACATTCCCACCTCAGGACCTTTGCACCTGCCTGGAGTCCTCTCCCTCCCAGACCCTTCTGCAGTGCACTGCCTCGCCTCACTCAGATTTCTGTTGGCACATCACCTCTCTGAGAGGCCTGACCTGGCCACCCTGGCCACACTGCTCTCTGCCCCCTTATCCTGCTTTGTGTTCACCATAGCACTCAGTACTGCTCGATACATTATGTGTCAGTGTATATGTTCCGTATCCGATGTATCTATTCCCGCTAGGAGTATAAGCATGCCAGACCAGAAACCATCCACCTGTTTCATGGAGGTATTTGTTTCACAGCGGTGTTAGAGCCAAAACAGCGCTTGGCACTCAGAACACAACTGCCGAACGAATAAGTGATCTTTGTATTGTCCTGTTGCCTCACTGACACACAAATCCCTTTGAGGGTGAGCATCATTCTCATTTTGTGTCCTCTCAAGCACACGCTCACGTAGCGGGAGTGGGCTGGGTTCCCTGTGAAAGTCATTGTCGCCCACGATGAAGGGAAGAGGTTAAATGTCAAGGGAGGCTGTGAAAAGCAGAAAATGGAGGTGGGGCCGGTGGAGGGGAGGGCACTGATACAATAGGAGAGATACTCACTGTTCTTTTATTTTGTGTCTTGTGTATTGTTCCCATTTTTAAATTTTTAAAAAAAATCTTTATTTACTTTTGAGAGAGAGAGATAGAGTGTGAGCAGAGGAGAGGCAGAGACAGAGGGAGAGAAGCAGGCTCTAGGCTCCGAGCTGTCAGCACAGAGCCCGACACGGGGCTCAAACTCACAAAGTGCGAGATCATGACATGAGCCGAAGTTGGACGCTTAACCGACTGAGCTGCCCAGGCGCCCCTGTTTTTACCATTTCTAACCACTTCTCAATGATGGTGTGACTGTCACCACCATCCATCTCCAGAACTGTTTTCATCATCCCAAACAGAAACTCGGTCCCCGTTAGATAATAACTCCCTCCTTCCCCAGCCCCTGGCAACCTCTAGTCTGCTTCCTGTCTCTATGGATTTGACTCCTCTGGGTGCCTCATATATTTGGAACCATCTGGTATTTATCCTTTTGGAAGGGGCTTACTTGACTTAGCATCATGGCCTCAAGGTTCATCCATGCTGTAGCCCGTGCCAGACTTTTCCTTCCTTCTTAGGCTGGATAATATTTCGTTGTATAGATTTACCACATTTTGTTTACCTGTTCATCCTTCGATGGACATTTGGGAATATTGCTTCTGCGGGGATGTATGCACCAACGTCTGTTCAAGTCCTTGCTTTCACTTTTTTTAAGGATGAACCAGACCTGGAATTTCCTAATCATATGGTAATTCTGTGTATGTTTTCTTTATATTTTGAGAAACTTGCCATGCTGTTTTCCTTAGCTGCACCATTTTACATTCCCGCGAGCGTGGTACAAAGATCCCAACTTCTCTAAATCCTTGTTGATACTTATGATTTTTAATTATTAATGCTAGTCATCCTAATATGTATGAAGTGCTACCTCGTCGTGGTTTTGATTTGTGTTTCTCCAACAAGCGATACCTGAATCTTCTCACGCACTTATGGACCATCCGTGTATCTTCTTTGGAAAAATGTCTACTCATATCCTTTGCCTATTTTGTAATTGAGTCATTTGTTGTTACTGAGTTGTAGGAGTTCTTCATATATTTGCTTTCCCTCACTTTGCATTTCCATAGACATTTTAGAGTAAGCTTGCAAGATTCTACCAAAGGGAAAAATAAAGCCTACTGGGATTTTGATACAGATGGCATTGAATCTTTAACTCTATTTAGGGGAAATTGATATCTTAGCAATATTAAATGTTACAATCTATTCAACTAATGTATCTCTTCATTTATTTGGGTCTTTAATTTCACTTTGTGATGTGTTAATAGCGTTTAGTGTAGAATCGTGCACGTGTAAAAATATTCTTAAATACTTTGTTTTGAATGTTATTTTAAACATTACTCTCTTAAATTTTTTATTTTGTGCTAGTATGTAGAAATACCATTTTATATTGCCCTTGTACCTGCAACCTGGCTGGATTTAATTGGTAGTTATAATAGTTCTATAGATTCCCTGGGATTTTCTACAGAAACAATGAAGTTGTCTTAGAGTGGTTTTACCTCTTCCTTTCCAATATTTGTCTTTTTAAAAAATGATCTTTAGGTAGGCAAAGGTTGCTTAGATGATGTAGAAAAAGTATAAGAGAAGCAATCATGAATTGAACTTAATAAATACTTAAAACTTGTGCTTTGTTAAAAACACCATTAAGAAAAAACAAAAAGAAAAAACCCAAAACAACAACAACAAAAAGAAACTGAAAAAAACTACATAATGAGTGGAAATACACACACACACACACACACACACACACACACACATGACAGAAGTTTTTAGCTGAACTATATAAAGAACTTCTACAGCTCAGTAATAAACATTTTTAAATGGACTAAAGACTTGAAGACCTTTCATAAAATAAAGGTGTCTAGATGCCAGGAAGCACACAGAAGATTCCCACCATCACTGGTCACTCAAATGCTAGTGAGTGGGCCACTCTTATGGCTGGTCTGCACTTCCAGGATAAAGTCATCATTGGCCTGGCCTTCGACTGTGTGGACAAGATGGTTTACTGGACCGACATCAGTGAGCCTTCCATTGGGAGAGCCAGTCTGCATGGCGGAGAGCCAACCACCATCATTCGGCAAGGTGGGCAAGCAAATACCATTCTTCCTTCTTGGTTTGGCTTCTGGAAGCCCAAAGGGTTCCTGGGAGAGAGCAGAGGAGTGGGTGTATGATTGCATACAGGATATGGTGATTTGAGGCTGACTGGGTCCTTGGCCTCAACGCCACCCTTTCCAGCCTTCTCTGGAAAGTCCTCCAAGGACTTATTGTTAAATCGTGAACACCTTAGCTGGGACTTGTGGCTGGCCTAAGATGAATAAAGTTAAAACAGGTAAGTGCCCACGCCTTTCTCTAAAAGCTTACGTACCCGGTTTTAATGAACAGTAAGGGCCAAACTCCACCATCCACTTTGGATATGCATTTCTCCTCTGCCTGTTGAGCCTAGACTTGATTCTCAGAATGCCTGCCCCATGGTATGCTCCACTGGGATTTCCCCAAAGGCAGCAGGCAGATGATCATAAAGTTGGGAGGGTTACAAGCATATTGGCAAATATCGTCCCTGATAGCTGTCTATTCCCAAGACAGTTTTCAAGTCAAAAGTTGTCACTTCCACCTGTGACATCGTGGTGGTGGTGGGGACATGTCTTTTCTACCTTAGCTCCACTGGCACCTGTTCTGATGGCCTGTGTCAGAGGAGTGCAGCAAATCGGGCTGGGCTTCCATAGACATTCCTCAAATTTCAGTTGCATTACTGGTAATGAGGTGCACGACGCTTTGGCACAGCCTACCCCTCAGCATTTAACCTCAACTCCTTAACTTACAGAGGTTGATTAAGGTCAAGAACTCTATGCGTTATTGTAATGCCTACATTCAACAAGTCATGACTATTTTATGTGGATATGTTTCATCAAGATTAAAGACCATTACAGCCAAATCCAAGGGTCTGTACAAATTCACCTTTACTGAAAAGGTCAAATATTACATGTTGCTAAGTCAGTAACTCAGCAGCTGACTTGCAGGTATTTTCAATCGAAAGACATCGTGGGGGCGCTTGGGTGACTCAGTCGGTTGAACATCCAACTCTTGATTTGGGCTCAGGTCATGTTCCCAGGGTGGGGTCATGGGATTAAGCCCGGCATCAGGCTCTGTGCTGATCGTGAAGCCTGCTTGGCATTCTCTCTTTCTCTCCCTCTGCCCCTCTCCCCTGCTTGCGTTCTCTATCCCTAAAATAAAAAAGAAAGAAAGAAAGAAAGAACGAAAGAAAGAAAGAAAAAGAAAGACATTGTTATGCCAATGATAGTTGTATAAAATCATCTTGTTTCCTCTGCAAAACACTGAAATCAAAGATACGGTTTCAAAATGTATGAGCCTCGTTCGGTATTTCTTTTTACTTGGGGCTGCATGTCACTTTTCCCACTTCCAGTTTAATGTTTCTCTAATAATTGATGTTCCGGAAGGGTGCCTATGGGACAGTTTTTTTCCTTTCTTGGCTCCTTCACAAAAGATGATCAACAGGAACCAGGCTGAGGTTGAGTTAAATATGTCTAGCTTTGGACATAGACCCTGACTCCTTTTCTGGAAGCTGACATGCTATTTAAATAATGTCTGGTAGTTTTCATGGTTTCGTTTAATGAGCAGAATTTTGAAAATGCCTTTTTGCATCGTGTGTGTGTGTGTGTGTGTGTGTGTGTGTGTTAAAAATGTTGTTGCTATTGTCTGTGATTTGACTTCAAAACCCAGTGGAAAAGGGGAATAGGTCATCATTGCTATTTCCTGTTGCTTCTGGAACTGATAATTATCCAAGAAAGCTTTAAGCACAGTAAGAAACATTCCAGGCCAAAAGTCCACTGTGAAAACACAGAATTAAACTAGAATGCGATCTTTGTAGAAGAAAGATCACTGGGAATAAATTTTCTTTTATTTACAAATAAAAATAGTTATTGAAAAATAATTTTTAAAATATTTAAATAAAGGAGAAAGAAACTTCCACTTAAATCTTCATTGTGGTACAGGTTGGTGCATCCCTAGTGAGTGGAAGAGGGGGTATGTATCTCCTCTCTAGTTCATGCAGCCTGAATCCTAAGCTTCTCTTTCTTTCCTTGAGTTAAACTCCTAACCAAACATCTTTAATCAGGATCATCATCTGTTTCCTTTTGACATCAGCAGTGTGGAATATATTGCCTTGCTGTCTTCCCTAATTGCCCTGACTGCACAGTAAAAGGGGAGGCTTTCCAGACCTTTCCTTTGGCATGATAGTTCATAAAGTAGTGTTTTCCTGGTTGGAGGAGGTTTGATTGCTCTTGGGTTTGAGGTCAGGATCAGAGCTGTTGATAAGGAACCAGAGAGACATGGAGTTTCTGGGTTCCTCTGGATATCTTGCAAAGTACTGTCACTGAACAGCCTTTTCTCCCCCACTCTTCTGTCTGTGTGTCTGAGTGACTGGTGTCCTGGCAGAGAATGTGCTCATTCCAGATACACCCCCAGAATGACTTATTCTACCTTTGTCTGAAAGTCGGAAGGGGTCTTTGGAGGTCAGGCTCGCTGTCCCTTCACCTCTAGGGACGTGGGAAACAGTTTCATACTTTACAAATCTCTACTTTTGGTTTGAATAACAAAAATCTTGTTTGAGTGCTTTTTCTAATTCTTAATAAACTGCCTCTGGCTGGGGTCCTTTCCGGGGGACGGGGCTGTGGTGTTTCCAGCATCTAGGGTCATGGTCATATTAGGAGTCTAGTGGAGGCTGATATGAGAGAGCGGACGTTCTGAACCATTTCCACGCTGATGAAAGAACACATGTGGGCATGATTTCCTCATATCCAGGATCCCTCGGGTAGGATGGCTTCATCCTTGGCCTCTTCTGCCTCCTGCTTACACTTCCAGCCATACTAAGTGACCTTCAGTTCTCTGATCAGTAGAGAAGAGGGAATCCTAAGTGACACTACTAAAACCCTGGTGGGGTTCTGATGTTTCATTTGCTTTTATTTATAGTCCGGAAACCATTAGTTCTGTGGCTCTGAAGGTTCCTGTTGCGGCTGGCTTACTCTGTGGCAGCCCCTGGCTTGGAAATCAGTTACTTAAAACCTAGTGAGGACTTTCCGGGAGTGCTATATGCGATCACTGACACCCCTTCTTTGTACTCCTGATACCTGTGCAAAAGTAGTAACAGCTGTGATTTCTTGCAGTTACTCCTCTGAGATGACCCTATTCCCCCAATAACTAATGAACAAGGTGTATGGATTTGTTGCATTTTTCTATGCTTCCCCCCCCCCCCATGCTTGCGGGTTAAGCTCGAAGCTCTTTAACACGGGCATCCTAACTTCATCTCTGGGCACTCTCCTGTCCTCATGGACTCCAGACATACAAAATCATGCTGTATCCAATCTTCTCCCACTCCCTGGAAGCCCGCAACCAGGATCTTTGCCTGACAAACACCTGTGGGTCCTGGGGGAGCCAGCTTTACGAGGTGTTGTCTCCCTCAGAAATCCCTCCCAGGTCTCCCCAGGCTAAGTCTAGTGTCTCCCTCCACGTTCCCATAAAACCAAAACTCAGTCTGAATTGAGATTGGTTGCAAGTTCCTGGAAACCAGGGCCACCACTTAGGCGTCATTATGGGCTTGGTACATAATGAGATGTCCGCCGAGTGAACGAGTGACATTGTCACTTTGACTGTGGCTCATCTGATCAGCAACATGCATTTCATGTTCCCATTTGTTTTTCCAAAGTGCAAGGATTGAACACCGAGGGGAATAACACTGAGTAAATCCGCAAAACCTAATCTTAACTTGCTTTAAAAACCCAGAAGTATGCCGTGTTTGATTCTAGATCTTGGAAGCCCAGAAGGCATTGCCCTCGACCATCTTGGCCGCAACATTTTCTGGACTGATTCTCACTTGGATCGAATAGAAGTTGCAAAGCTGGATGGGACCCAGCGCCGGGTGCTGTTTGAGACTGACTTGGTGAATCCCAGAGGCATCGTAACGGATTCCGTGAGAGGGTATCTTTGTGTAAATCTGTGTAAATCTATTCGACTTGCAGCTGCTCTTTCAGATACTCTCAAATGTCAGGCTCTAATGCCAGCATCAGTCTCCTGAAGTGAATGAGTTCCAGGATGAACAGGTCTACAGCTGGTACCTTACAGATACGCACTGTGAAATGCCACAGTTCCCTGTGACCATGGACTTGATCAACCATGTTCTACTTGTAAATCTTTTAGGAAGGGACTTTGTAAGTTCACGGCTCAGAAATTGGGTATTTCCATTCGAGTCGAATGTGGATAAACACTTGCCTTGTACCAGCCCCAGAATGGTGTCCAAGTGGCATAAATGTACCCCTGGGGCTGAGACCCACACAGCATGGACACCTTGGAGACCCCTTCCTGGGGGTTTTGTCATCACATCAATGCTTTTTTTTCTTTTCCCTACAGTTAGTTTTAAATCTTACCTGCGAGACCTTTTGTACCTCACGCTGTGATTCCTTCCCCATGAGACCACACCCCCAGTTCTGTGGCCGCTTGGCCACCTCCCCCCCATGGCAGACACCTCAGCCACCAGCTCTATCAACATCTGCTTCTGTGCCCGAGCCCCTGGGTCCACTATGCACCCCTGTGTAGTGACAGCATGTAGGAATCCCCAGATGTTTATCTCAGGTGTGTGTTGTTTTGTGTTGTTCTTTTAAATAGCTTTATGGAGATACGCTGTATCCGTTACGTTTAAGGAAAGTGAGGTCATTAGTACCAGAATAACCAAACTCAAACCAAGAACCAAACCCAAGTATCTCCTGCAAAGGAAAAGGTGTCTTATCACCTCCAGACCCCTTTTAGCCATCCTGGGTTTGTTTTTTTTTAATTTTTTTTTTCAACGTTTATTTATTTTGGGGACAGAGAGAGACAGAGCATGAACGGGGGAGGGGCAGAGAGAGAGGGAGACACAGAATCGGAAACGGTCTCCAGGCTCTGAGCCATCAGCCCAGAGCCCGACGCGGGGCTCGAACTCACGGACCGCGAGATCGTGACCTGGCTGAAGTCGGACGCTTAACCCACTGCGCCACCCAGGCGCCCCAAGCCATCCTGGGTTTTAATGTGTTCATCGTGGGTTCTCTTAAAGTTTTTTTTTTTTTAAATAAAATTTTTCTTATCCGTCTTTGTTCTTTCTTTGTTGTTCCTCTTTCCCTTCCTTTTCCTCCTGCAGGAACCTTTATTGGACAGACTGGAACAGAGAAAGCCCCAAAATCGAAACTTCCTATATGGACGGCACAAACCGGAAGATTCTGGTGCAGGATGATCTGGGCCTGCCCAACGGGCTTACCTTCGATGCCTACTCGGCTCAGCTCTGCTGGGTGGACGCAGGTGACAAAGAGCCCCGCGCCTGGCTGCTGGGGTTGCAACAGTGCTTTTTCCTTTTAACCTAAACAGTTATTCTCACCCACCGTAGGCTGGGATCTGTTGTGGGGAAGAGAGTATAAGATACCTGTTTTATTTTCCTACACAAAAATCAGCTGCCTGTCTTTGCTCTGAAATGCATGGTTTCTATAGGCTTGACGGTGTCCAGGGCAAGTGTTCCATCTTTAAATCAGGGGTCAGCCAATCCTAGCCTGTGAGCCACATCCAGCCAGCCGCCTGTTTTGGTACGAGTCAGGTGCTATAAATGGTTTTTATTTATTCATTGTTTTGAGAGAGAGCAGGAGAGCAACAGAGAAAGAGAGAGAGAGACAGAATCCCAAGCAGGCTCCATGCTGTCAGCACAGAGCCTGACGTGGGGCTCGAACTCATGAACCGTGAGATCATGACCTGAGCCGAGATCATGACCTGAGCCGAGATCAAGAGTCAGACGCTTAACTGACTGAGCCACCCAGGCACCCCTGGGTTTTACGTTTTTAAATGTTACATTTTAAAAGTTTCCATAAATAAATGCCTCCATAGTGTCCTCGATTGTGCCTCTTGGCCCACAAAAGCTAAATTAATTACTGTCTGGCCCTTTGAGAACAAGTTTGCTGACCCTTAGAGTTGTTCTCATCCTATTATTATCTCTGCATTATGCAATTTGTGACTTCCATCCTGTCACTTGCATCTGTTCCCCAAGGGCTCGGGCAAGACTTGTGGAGCCAGGGAAGAGAGGCATGGGGTCCTGATGTGAGCCCCTGGCCTGGGGTGTCCCTCAGGGGAGGGATGTGGGCTCAGTCGGGGAGCAGGTCAGTCATCCCTCGAGTGCCTGTGGAGTACCTGCCCTGTTCCCAATACTGTCAGGTGCTCAGGGCCAGGGTGGGGGGCGGTGCAGGGACTGTACCACAGGAGGGAAGCACGCATAATTAAATCAAAATGCAAGCCGTGAGCTGGCCCCAGTGTGGGCACTGACAGGAGGCTGTGCGGGGCTGCAGCCGAGGTGCAGGTTAGCAGTTGTTAAGAGCTCTGACTGCAGGGAGGGAGGGCCTGGGAGGCTTCGGGGGGGGGGGGTGGTAGGGACTTGAGCGAGAGCTGGAAGACGTCCTCGTTCCCACCGGGTCCCCAGCTGCTCTGGGAATGGGCGGGACAAGGAATGGTCCTCTGCCCAGCCCACATGGGAACCAGGTATGGGTTCCCCAGCGGAGGTGGGTGTTGACCAGTGAGAGGGGCAAGGCAGGATGAGGAGACCGCGTTCTGCTGTTGAAGAGCAAGTCATGTGTGTTCTCCGGGATCTGTCATCGTAAGGCTGACTTTCTGTCACCCTTGCCTCCGTTCCTCGTTTTGACACCAAGGGGCTATTTCTTCTATGAACGGCTTGTCTTTGCTCCACACAGGCACCAGTCGGGTGGAGTGTCTGAAGCCCGGGCAGCCGAGCAGACGGAAGGTTCTCGAAGGGCTCCAGTATCCTTTCGCTGTTACGAGCTACGGGAAGCATCTGTATTACACAGACTGGAAGATGTACGTGAGCTGTTGCAGCGTGGGGGGCAGGGGGGAGGGTGGGGGCGGGGTAAGTGGTGGCGGGGGAGCAGGAGCCTGCCACCCTGTCTCGGGGAGGCCAGGCCCTTCCCAGGTGGCCTCTCGGCCTGACCTTCCAGGATACCCGCCCTCTGCCTCGCCCTTCTGCCCGTCAGGAGGGGAGGGCGTAGCAGGGTGAGGGCCGGGCTCCTTGGGGGCCAGGAGGGGCCGTTTACCATCCCAGGGCTCCTGGATGGGCAGCTTCAAGTCTGTGAACTTGGACTTCATGAGCCTGTCTGTTCTTCCCCCAGAAGCTGGCCCAGGCTCATTTGGCCGGCGGGCTCCCCGCCTACCCCGTGCCCCCACTTCATTCTATTTAAACTGCGACATTCCCACAGCCCCTTCTTGACCACCCCTTCCTGCAAAAAGGAGGAAGCAGCTGTGGCCACGGGCATCTGGAGAGAAAGCCGATTTCCCAGCCTGGAATTTAGAGCTGAGGGGCAGAGCTAGCTCAACTTTGCCCTTTTTTTTTTTTTTTTTTTTTTTTAAAGAGGCCAGAGAAATGCAGGCTTGTTCCCACCACAGGAGGAGGGGTGGATGGCTAGGAAGTGAGCCCAGCGTGTCCCTTCACGGCCTCCAGTTTATCCCCAAAACCCCAGAAGACGCTGCCCAGTAGACAGAAGGTTGGAGCCACCAGATGTGTCTTTATTTGCTGCCCTTTGGTGTTTTGTAGGAGTTCTGTGGTTGCTGTAGATCTTGCCATTTCCAAAGAGACGGATACCTTCCACCCCCACAAGCAGACCCGGCTGTACGGTGTCACCACGGCCCTGTCTCAGTGTCCCCAAGGTAACGCCCCCGTGCTCTTGCCGTTCAGGGGCCAGGGATGCTCTGTGGCTCCACGCCTCCGGCCTGCCTGCTGCCCGTGGGGGCCTCCACCTGCCCTGGTCACATGGCAGGCGAGACGCACTCCCTTCCATCGAGGGCCTGCATTGTTTAATAAGTGAGCCAAGTCAATACCTAGGAAACATTAGGCAATGAACTGGAAATGGTGGACAAGGGGGAGGAAGAGTATTGAATCTTGGGCCGGGTCTGGAAGTGTGTGGTCTCCGGGTTCCAAGTAGGAACATCCGTGGTACGGTCTCTGTGGCTTTAAGGGTCCCTCCACTTGGCCTAACAGCCACAATAGTAATTACCCCTAATAATAATCACAGACACGGACAAGGTGCTTACCGTGAGCTGGGTCCTTTACGTATGTGAACGCGGTGTGCTAAGTGCCTTGTGTTCGCTAGTTCGCTTAATCCTCATGGCGACCGCACGAGGTAGGTACTATTTGTGTGCCCATTTTATGCATAAGGACACGGAAGCCACTAGCCCGAAGTCACAGGGCTCACAGTGGTGCAGCAGGAGGGTCAGCCAGGCATCCTGGCTCCAGGACCTGCTGTGTTGCCTCTTGGGAGACCTCTCCCCTCCCTCACCCCCCCTTGGCTCCCCACCTCCCCGAGGCCAGTGCAAAGCCGAGTGGACAAGCTAGACAGAGAGCCCTCTGTGCTTGAAAACTCCAGCTGCGTGTTACAACCAGAGCCGGAAGACCCTCCCTGAGACCATCGATAAGGTTCATGGTAAATCCTCACAGTCCCCAACTCAGAAATCAGTGTTTTTGCCCTCTGGCAAATCCATCACCGTGAGGATTCCCTTTCTGGAAGCACCCACACGCTTGGTCTCCTGGAAACCGAGAAGGGGACTGATGGGCGGGCTCTTCTCTTACATGGCTGTTGGACTGACCTCTGCCTTTCCCAGGTCACAACTACTGCTCGGTGAACAATGGTGGCTGCACCCACCTCTGCTTGGCCACCCCCGGAAGTAGGACCTGCCGTTGCCCTGACAACACCCTGGGAGTTGACTGCATCGAGCGGAAATGAAGACAAGAAGGCCTCATTCCCTCGGCAGGTACTCAGTGTCACCCTACTTGAAAGGGTCCAGACTGAAAACTGTCTGACCTGGTGGCGATCAGGCCCAGGTCCTACCCAGCCTGAGCCCCGACAGTATTCCCCTCACTGTTCCCCCAAAACATATGCCCCCGGCTTCTGGAATGGGAAAGCCCCTTCCCCCTCCACAAAGACAGAAAACCCCGACTCCGGATTATGTGCCCATCCCAGTGCTCTGGAAACTGTCCCCAGTTTATCCCCCTGGTGATGAGCAGGGCCCGCCCAGGCCTGAGCTGCCCCCTCCCCCTGTGGCCTTATAAGCTCAGCCTCACTCTGACACACCCGCCATCCTGTTAACTACCCGAGGCACCAGCCAGGGCCACCTGGGCAAGGCCGTGAATGAAGGAGGGAGTTAACCCTCCCCCTCTTTTTTTCTCTTGGTGCTCTGATTTCCCTCTTCATGCTCCTGGCTTTTTACTCCCAAGTTCTATACCACCTGCATCCTGCCCAAGGCCCCCATCATAGTGAGCAAGCCCTGCCGTTTTGTTCAAAACCCACCTGGTCTTAGGGCCATGTGGATACGTATGGTCGATCATCAGCATTCCCTCCCAGATAAGTTACTGGCATTTCGGCAGCAGCCCTTGGTAGGCCAAGCCCTTCAATCAAAGGAGTGTCCAGTGGTAGGAATTTCAACACGTAGAGTTGGGTTTTGAGGACGAGGATTCTTGGATGTGCCTTAAATTACACCATTGGATACCAAACGATCCCACTTTGCCCAAAGCACCTGGATCCGAGCATCTGGTCTCTTGAGCAGCATGGCCCCACTGGGGGCTGGTGCCAGTGGTGACGGGTCTATAGGCCTTCGTCTCCCACCTCCGCTGGTGAGAGCCAACCTACAGTCAGTCAGCATGACCCCGTGTCTCCTTTGTTTCCCCTTCTGTTCATGGCTCTTGCTGGCTGTGTTCCCACCTACAAGGGCCAGAGTGAGTATTTATATTCCTGACCCAGACCCGTTATTGCTCATTGGTGTAATTAAAGGGACTGTCGCCACATTTCATGTTTATGTTCCTACAGTTTGTTTAGAAACATCTCCTGGCCGTACGAGCAGCTAGTGTTATCTTTTTATCAACTGCCGTCCCGAGGTGCAAAACAGTAGGAATTTTGGATTGAAAGTGGGGAATCAGGAGATGGAGTCTGTAAAGATTGGGGTAAGGGCGCAAGAAGGCTCAGGAGAAAGTGTCACAAAGAGGTTGGTCAGGAGCAGGAGTGGAAAACCCAAGAGGAAAGGGGAGAAGAAGGTATTTAGCAACGGCAAGAAGAAAAACTCTCCAAAGAGAAAATGGCACATTTTGCCAAAGGACACCTTCGCTTGAGGACGTGGAAGAATTCGTCTGTTTTTCTCCTTGGGGAAGAGGTCCTTCCCTTATCTGCAAACCTCAGTACACTCATCACCCCTCCAGCCCGTATCCCCTCCTCACTTTGTCCTCATGTGCTGCGGCATCACAATGGAGCCTGGACCGGGAACGAGCCTTGCCCTGAATGATTGGAGTTCCTTCTGAGAGCCAAACACATTCCCGAGAATCACGCAGTTTGGGGAACGTGTGGGTCTTTTATCCAGCCCAGCCCCATGAATTAGTTTCACCTTTTTATATTTATCATTCCATATCAAGCCCTGTATATCAAATGTTCGTCATGATTTTGTATAATTTTTATAACTATTTTATTCATTCTACTAGATTCATTCTAAAAGTTTTCAGACGGTAAATTCTTAAACTGTGGAAACCACTGAAGGTGCTTATTAACTGTTCCCCCCAGATTTTTACAAGTATTGGATGATTCCTTGAGTTTACAGTTGTATAAATATCAGTGCAAAAATAAAATTTTTTTCATAAAAAAGAGTCTTTATGCTTTTTGAATAAAGAGATTTAATGTTGGGGGCTGATTCACAATGAGAAGATCGCCATTTAATAATCTGCAAAATCTTGGGGTGTCTGGGTGGCTCAGTGGGTTAAGCGTCCCACTCTTGATTTTGACTCAGGTCATGATCTCAGTTTGTGAGTTCAAGCCCTGCATTGGGCTCTGCACTGACAGTGTGGAACCTACTTGGGATTCTCTCTCTCTCTCTCTTTCTCTCTCTATCTCTCTCAAATAAATAAAACTCTTTTAAAAAATCTGCAAAATCTGTGGCACCCCCAGTGTTACAAGGGGTGGTTTGTTTCCCACAAAAGACTTAGGGGCTTATTGAATTAAAAAATCATTCTACCAGGGACCCCAAACCACCCTTTTGGACATTGTTTTCATGTTCTAGAAAACTGTTCTTCAACCGCAGGCGGAGGAGTTTCCTATCTCAGTTCTGAAGATGAGCCGTGTTTTTTTTCTTTTCCCTCTCCTCACCTCCAGAAGGAACAAAGGCACTTTCCTGGCACTGACCATGGCCTGAGATCCCTGGACTGTTCCATGCTGGCCCTTGGGTGGGATGGGAATGGGGCTTTGACTTGGATAGAGCGAAGGGGGGCTCAGAAGTTGCAGGGGTGATGATGCTCAGAGCTGCTGTTGTAGGCAGAAGGGAACTGGTACCCGAGGGCCTGCGTGGGACATGACAGCATCCGTGGGACCAGTGACAGCCTGCCAACATGAACTTCCTAAAGGGGACAGCTTCTGTTTGGGCTAAAACTTACAGTGTTTTAGGTTCATAAAACCTAGTTACCTAAAGGGTACATCAGATGGTAGAGTGGGGTGGTCCAGAGATACATCTCTACCAAGACAAGGACTGCACTGGCAGAAGCTGTCTGCATGAACTACTTTGGACCTCTAGATGTAGGAAAACACAGCTGCACCCCAGGGAGAGCTTGATGAAGAGGCTGCTGAATTTTGGTCAATTTCAGCTTTTCCTGAGTCGTGGTGGCCATCCGCCATCATGCAGCCCCACTGTGGGGCAGAGGGGACAGCAGCCCAAGCTCCTAGTGTGGCATTGCTGGGGCCAGGGTGGGCCATAAGGACCTTGTTCTCCAAAAATCAGGGTTGTGTGTTCTGATTGCTGACTGCTGCTTTTAATTGTTGGGGGGCCAGCACATGGAAAAAGTCTTGAGGACCTTAGATTTGACAATGGTTTCTTGTAGATGACATCAAAAGCCCAAACCTCAAAAGAAAAACAAATAGATCGGTCTTCAAAATTGAAAACTTCTGTGCACCAAAGGACACAACTAAGACAGCAAAAAGACAACCAACCCGTGGAAGGGGAGAAAGTATTTGCAAATCCTGGTTAGTATCCAGAGTATATAAAGAACTACAACTCAGCAGTGACCATAACAAAAAACCCAATTCAAAAGTGGACAAAAGATTTGAATAAACATTTTTTTTCAAAAGAAATCTACACATGGCCAATAAGTGGACAAAAAGATGCTCAACACCATTCATCATTAGGGAAATGCAAGTCAGAAGCACAATTAGATGTCACTTCACATCAGTTAGGATGGCTATCAGAAAATCAAAACCAAAACCAAGCAGGCAAACAAAAAAGACCAGAAAATAATAAATGTTGAGGAGGATTTGGAAAATGGAAGCCTTGTGCATAGCCAGTGGAAATGTAGACTGGTGTAGCAGGAAGGAAGGCAGCTTTGTGGTTCCTCAAAAAGTTGAATAGAAAATTACAGTACTTCTGGGGCGCCTGGGTGGTTCAGTTGCATAAGTGACTTCAGCTCAGATCATGATCTTGCGATTCGTAAGTTTGAGCCCCGCATCTGGCTCTCTGCTGTCAGCATGGAGCCCACATTGGATCCTCTCTCTCTCTCAAAAATAAACTTTTAAAAAAAGAAGAAGAAAATTATCATAACTTCCAGGTAGACACCCAGAGGAATTGAAAGCAGGGGCTCAAATGGATACTTGTCCATCAGTGTTCATGGACAAGTATCACCTGTTCACCTTAACCAAAGATGAAAACAACCCGGGTGCCCATCAACAGATGAAAGGATAAATAAAATGTACTCATACAATGAAATATTCAGCTATAAAGAGGAAAAAGTTTCCAAGAACATAGATGAAACTTGAAGTTGTTATGCTAAGTGAAGTAAGTCAGACACAAAGGAACCAATATTGCATGATTCCACACATGTGAGTACTTCGAATAGGCAAATTCACAGAGACGGAAAGTAGATGAGAGATTACCGGGGCGGGTAGCAGGGGGAATAGAGAGTTATCACTTAACGGTTTCAGAGTTTTTATTTAGGGTAATGAAAGAGTTGGGGACGTAGATGGTGGTGATGCCCTGACGACACTGTGAATGTACTTACAGCCCCTGAATCACACACTTAAAAATAGTTAAAATGGCAAATTTTATGTTATATATATTCTATCACAACTTCTAAAAATTAATGTAATATACCAAGAGCCATAAAACGTGTACTTTAAGTGAAGTATATGGCATGTGAATTATATATCAATAAAGCTTTTTTTTTTTTTTTTAATTTGAGAGAGAGAGCGAGGGAGCGAGTGGGGAGAGAGGCAGAGGGAGGGAGAGAATGGACATGGGGCTCGACCCCACAACCCTGGGATCTGACCAGAGCCGAAATCAAGAGTCAGACGTTCAACCGACTGAGCCACCCAGGTGCCCCAAAACTTAGTTTTCAAAAAAAAAAAATCACTGTAATTAAAAAAAGAAAAAAAACTTGTTACCAAAGGTTGGCAAAATGCTGACCACTGTTGTAGTTGGCTACATTGTATAGATTCCAGGATTCTAGTCTAGGTACTTCTGCGAAAGGATTTTGCAAATAGAACTAGGGTTATTGGGGGCCTGGGTGGCTCAGTCGGTTAAGCATCGGGCTTCGGCTCAGGGCATGATCTCACAGTTTGTGAGTTCAAGCCCCACATTAGGCTCTAGGCTGACAGCTCAGAGCCTGGAGCCTGCTTCAGATTCTGTGTCTCCCTCTCTCTCTGCCCCTCCCCCACTCACACTCTGCCTGCCTCTCTCAAAAAATTAATAAACTGTAAAAAAAATTTTTTTAAAGAACTAAGGTTATTAACTACCTTAAAACAGGGGATTCTTTATCCTGGACAATGGAGGTGGGCCCTTAGAGGAATGGAGGCACTTGGGTGGCCCAGTTGGTCTCTCTCAAAAAATAAATATTTAAAAAAATTTAAAAAAAAAACAAAACAGAAGAGGAATGCGGAAGAATCAACTAAGGCAAAAACAGAAAGCAGGCAAGATGACACTGAAGGGTAGGAAGGACCCGCCTGGACATTGGTGTCTTAATGGAGGAAGGCAGTTGTGAGCGAGGAGCAAGGTTACCTCCACAAGCTGAAAACAATTCCTGGCTGGCGACCAGCAAATTGGGACCTCCATCCTACGACTACAAGCAACTGAGTCCTGCTATAACCTGAATGGGCCTGGAGGTGGGTTCTAACCCCAGAGCCTCCAGAAAGGGGTGGAGTCCTGCAGATGCCACAGTCACGGCCAGATGAGACCCTCAGCAGAGGACCTACCTGAGCCACGCCGTGCTAATCGTCTCATCTACTCAGCTGTGAGACTTTCCACGGTGGCGTTTTGAGTCACAAAACGTGGGGTAATTTGTTACGGCAGCAACAGAAACCTAATACGCTGTTGCCGCTTGGGGGTTATGTCAGATACTTTCCATTTGTCCGTCTGCTCTCCCCGTCCTGATCCGAACCCCAAGAGGCCAAACCACATGGATGACATAATGACTCCCTTGCCCCCTGGCCTCCTAGGAGGCAGAGGAGGGAAAGAAGAGAGCAAGAACAGATCTGTACCGCCCACTCCCTCCCTGCTGGGTCTCCCTCCCAGGACCGGGTGTATCTCTTGACCAGAGGTCACAGCCCCTCTCCAGGTGTCCTCTCCCCACACCCCGCCAGTGGTCCCAAGGACCCCTTTCCTCCCCTAGTCAATCTGGGCGTCAGGGCGCTAACAGCTCAGGCTGGTTCCCCACACCCCACCCGTAACGTGAAACCTCGCTCAAATTATCCTAATGCGAGCGCACCTGCCTATCGAGACCCTACCTGATACAGGAGTTCATAACGCTGTGATCTCTACTTGTATGTTTGTCTGTAGTTTCGTTCCAAAGGGGAAAAAAAAAGTTAAAATCTGTCTCCTGATCACCTCACATAATTTGTGTCCAACTGGGACACATGTTAGTGTAGCCAGTGGGTATGAATCATACAGATGTACCCAAAAAAGGTACCCGAAACGTCCAGTTTCTTCCATAGCTCGTTGTGATGTTCAGACTTGGAGCCCTGCAATGGCAGACCGCTCACTCGGGGAGAATTCCGGTTCCATTCAGTGATTTCTCCGTCACGCTGCGTCCTTCCTTAGGGGTCTCCCCCCACCCAGACCCCAGTCTAAAGTCTCTGTGGCTCGTGGGCCTGCTGCTGAGGACGCCCCCAGCCCAGCCCCCTCAGTCTTAGGCTGGCCTGGCACCCCCAGCGGTGGGGCCTGCGCTTGGCAGCTTGGCTTCGCGGGGTCTCTCTCTGTGGCTCTTGGAGTCATTGGTCCCGTGGTCCTCCCGGTCCCTCACTCTGCAGCCTTGTCACCCCGCCGCTTGGCCTGCTTGGGCTGCTGAGACTCCCTCAGCCCTCTCTGCCGCAGGGGTGAGGTGCGCTCCGGGAGGGACAGGGCAGTGAGTGGGCCGGCCCTGCAGGGCTCCATGCCCCCACTTGCCGGCTCAGTTCTCCCACCAGAGTGAGTGGGCCCGCCCGGTGGGCCTTCTTCCTTTTACCCCACGCCTCCCCCCTGCTCGGAACTTAAAGAAAATTCAGCAACAACAACAACCAGAGTTAAGAGGTGGAAGGGCCAGTCTTCAAGAACAGGCTCTGTGGTTGGTTTCTTGTTTGCTTGAAGGGTAGCTGGGAATAGCCCGGCCTAGGTGGCAGCCTGAGTGAGAAGGAAGGTTCCCCACCTGGGCAGGTCTTCTCGAAGGCAGTTCCAGAAGAGACCACTAGAGGGCAGGAAAAGCCTCTCTGTGCCTGCTTGGCTGGTGGGGGTGGGGTGGAGGTTGAGGCTCGCAGGGCTGAAGGCCCAGATAACTTCCCCAAAAGATGGTGCTCAAGCTTTCCCATGTTGTTGCTCTAGAACTTTCCCAATATTGGTTAGTTGCCTCATCTGCTGCCAGAGGAAATCTAAATGTCACAGTTTCTCCGTGTGCACAAGCCTGTGCAATTTAAATGCAAATCCCCCCCCCCTCCGGACGTAGCCCTGGGGGGTTCCTCCCAAAGCCTTATCTGCCTCAAACATTTACAGATGACTGTGGGACCCAGTCAGGGCCATGCACTCAGCGCTGTGAAGTAGAATTCTACTTGTGAAGTAGAATTTATCTACCCGTTGCGCAAGTCAGGAAACTGAGGCCCAAAGTGAGGTAACCTGGCAAAGGTCAGTCAGCCACCAAATATCACAGCAGAACCCACGTCCGGATCTAGTTTGCTCTGTAGGCCACACTGTACACACCCTTCCCACCAGCCTTTTTACATAATACTTTAAACAAACTTATTTTTACTGTATCTTACTTTTATGTCTTTGTGTTCAACACATTTTACATTTAGAAAATTAGAAAGTCAAGGTAAGGCACAAGAAAAAGAAATCACCAGAAAGCTCACCATTTAGCAATCACCCCATTCTTACATTGATCTCTTATCCCAGAAATGAAAACCCACTCACACACACAAAACCGGGTTGTATGTATTTTGTAAAATGTATGTAACAAAAATGGGACCCTGCTAAAGATACTTTTTGGGATTTTTGTTTTCTATTTAAATAAATGTGCATATGAACATCACTTTTAATGTCCGCATAGTATCATATTCTGTGAAAGGACCATCAACTCTCACAAACCCTCTTATTGAAAAACATTTAGGGGGCGCCTGGGTGGCGCAGTCGGTTAAGCGTCCGACTTCAGCCAGGTCACGATCTCGCGGTCCGTGAGTTCGAGCCCCGCGTCAGGCTCTGGGCTGACGGCTCAGAGCCTGGAGCCTGTTTCCGATTCTGTGTCTCCCTCTCTGTCTGCCCCTCCCCCGTTCATGCTCTGTCTCTCTCTGTCCCAAAAATAAATAAAAACGTTGAAAAAAAATTAAAAAAAAAAAGAAAAACATTTAGGATGTTTCATTGTTTTTTTCTTTCTTTCTCTTTCTTTCTTTCTTTCTTTCTTTCTTTCTTTTCTTTCTTTTTTCCTTCCTTCCTTCCTTTCTTTCCCTTTCATTTTTCCTTCCTTCCTTCCTTCCTTCCTTCCTTCCTTCCTTCCTTCCTTCCTTCCTTCCTTCCTTCCTTCCTGTGGTAAATAACAACACTCTTGTACTTAAAGTGTCCTCACTTATTTCTCTAGAATAAGACTTGCTATTATTAAAATGTTAAGGTGCACCTGGGAGGCTCAGTCCATTAAGCGTCTAACTTCAGCTCGGGTCATGATCTCATGGTCCGTGGGTTCGAGCCCCATGTCAGGCTCTGGGCTGATGGCTCAGAGCCTGGAGCCTGTTTCCGGTTCTGTGTCTCCCTCTCTCTCTGCCCCTCCCCCGTTCATGCTCTGTCTCTCTCTGTCCCAAAAATAAATAAAAACGTTGAAAAAAAAATTAAAAAAAAAAGAAAAACATTTAGGATGTTTCATTGTTTTTTTCTTTCTTTCTCTTTCTTTCTTTCTTTCTTTCTTTCTTTCTTTTCTTTCTTTTTTCCTTCCTTCCTTCCTTTCTTTCCCTTTCATTTTTCCTTTCTTCCTTCCTTCCTTCCTTCCTTCCTTCCTTCCTTCCTTCCTTCCTTCCTGTGGTAAATAACAACACTCTTGTACTTAAAGTGTCCTCACTTATTTCTCTAGAATAAGACTTGCTATTATTAAAATGTTAAGGTGCACCTGGGAGGCTCAGTCCATTAAGCGTCTGACTTCAGCTCGGGTCATGATCTCATGGTCCGTGGGTTCGAGCCCCATGTCAGGCTCTGTGCTGACAGCTCAGAGCCTGGAGCCTGCTTCGGATTCTGTGTCTCCCTCTCTCTCCACCCCTCCCCAACTCACACTCTTGAGTCTCTACCAAAATAAATAAACATTAAAAAAAAAAAAAAAGCTAACTAGCCTTTTGTCATATATATGACAAATACTGTTAAAAGAAGATTTTAATCTATATGTAGTCAATTCCTGCCTGTTCCACTGCACCATGTGCATGTGAACTAGAATAAAAGCACTGGCGTACAAGTCACGAGCAGAATGTGTCCAAACTCCGCCCTGTGGCAGATGGTATTTTTCAAGGCGGCTGTGACACTGTCTCCCATCCCACGTATTCTTACGATTTTGTGTTGATGTGATGTTGGCGTTCCTCCCGAGGAGTAGGGCCTATGCTCCCTCTATTCGAATCGAAGGAAGCCCGTGACTACGAGGGCCTGCCGTGTGAAATCTGACGGTAATCTAGCAAAGTAAAACAGCTTCTCCTGGTCCCGTTGGACTCTGTCTCTAGGAGCCCAGCATCCGTGATGTGAGGAAGGCCAGGCCATATGGGAAGGTCATATATGCGTGTCTGGCCTGGTAGCCCCTGCTGAGGCCCCAGCCTACAGCAAGCATCAGCCACCAGATATTCAGGTGAGGAGACCTCCCAGGTGACTCCAGCCCGAGCCATTGTCTAACAGCAACCCCATGGCAGAGCCCGGTGGTCCTAGTCAACCCTCTGTTCGCAGTGTCAGCCCTGTTTTAAGTCAGAGCCTCTGAGTCTGGGATCAGGCAACAGTATTCTCTCTCTTTTTTTTTAATGTTTATTAACTTTTGAGAGACAGAGAGAGATAGAGCATGAATGGGGAGGAGCAGAGAAAGAGGGAGACACAGAATCCGAAGCAAGCTCCAGGCTCCGAGCTGTCAGCACAGAGCCCGGTGCAGGGCTCAAACCCACAAACCATGAGATCATGACCTGAGCTGAAGTCGGATGCTTAACTGAACGAGCCACCCAGGCGCCTAGGCATCAGTGTTCTCTTATGGCTCTTCATAAGTGATTCCGATGTGCAGCAAGGTGAGAATCATTGAAGGAGTTTCTGGGGGAGAAAAAGAACCTGAGGAAATTCTGATAGGGATCTAGTTGCATCCATAGGTCAATTTGGAGAGAACGACCATCGAAGCTTCCAGTCCAGCAAACATGGATTGTCTCTCCATTCGTTTAAGAAGAGCTACAATTCTGGAGCAACTTTTACACTCTGGTCCTTAGACTAAATCATGTATATAATCTGTATTTTACTGATATGTCATCTGGGCCCAGAGAGGTTAAGACACCTATCAAGGCCACACAGCCAGCGTGCCAGAATTCTGAGCTTGATATGTCTCAGGCTATTTCCATTTCGATCTGTTGCCTTTTCCCTCTACTAAAGAGGCTGACAGGCCCCAGCCAGTTCTGGTTTAGGGCATTTCATTGGTATAATCAGCTGCCTTTAAAAAGAGATGAAGTATTGATGAAAACAAAAGGGAGATCAGGTGATCTGTAGTATCGTGGAAATATGTCCAAAATGCAGAGATTAAGTGAATAAGGAAGTCACAGAACACTGTGTCTCCTACCTACAACCTATTCTTCCACGGTCAAGGATGTGTATTTACACTTGGGGAAGGCCTGGAAGGAGACACAAATTTTTCACCATTGTAGATTATCCTCTACTGTGTTAAAATTTTTTTTAATGTTTATTTATTTTTGAGAGAGAGAGAGCACATGAGCGAGCAAGCAGGGGAGGGGCAGAGAGAGAGAGAGAGAGAGAGAGAGAGAGACAGAATCCAAAGCAGGCTCCAGACTCTCAGCTGTCAGCACAGAGCCCGACGCGAGGCTCGAACTCACAAACCGTGAGATCATGACCTGAGCTGCAGTCAGACGCTTAACCGACTGAGCCACTCAGGCGGCCCATGTCTCTACTGTCTCTAGAATGCTTTACTGTATGGGGCTCCTGGGTGGTGTATTCGGTTAAGCGTCCAGCTCTTGGTTTCCGCTCAGGTCATGATCTCATGGTTTGTGGGTTCGAGCCCTGCATTGGGCTCTGTGCCGACAGCGAGAATCCTGCTTGGGATCTCTATCTCCCTCTCTCTCTGCCCCTCCCCTGTGCCCTCTCTCTTTGTCTCTCTCTCTCTCATAAATAAATAAACATTTTCCAAAAAGTGCTTTATTGTAAGCAAGCATTGTCTTTACAAGGAAAAGAATTTCTAGGGGCGCCTGGGTGGCGCAGTCGGTTAAGTGTCCGACTTCAGCCAGGTCACGATCTCGCGGTCCGTGAGTTCGAGCCCCGCGTCAGGCTCTGGGCTGATGGCTCAGAGCCTGGAGCCTGTTTCCGGTTCTGTGTCTCCCTCTCTCTCTGCCCCTCCCCCGTTCATGCTCTGTCTCTCTCTGTCCCAAAAATAAATAAACGTTGAAAAAAAAATTAAAAAAAAACAAGGAAAAGAATTTCTAGCTGAGAGAGATGGGGAAAGATTTTCCCCATGTTGCCAATTGCAGAAACTTGAAAATGGGAAGCTCCTTGGTTCTGCTTCACAGCTTAGTGCCCGTGAGTCCATCCTCCTGGGGTCACTGGTACGTGCTGTGCCCGGCGGGGGTGGGGGTGGGGAAGGTGCACACCCCAGGGAATGGGCCGTACCCTTTAGTCTGCGGGTGGCCTCTGAGGCACACACGAGCCACGTCCCCGATCTCCGGAGCCACTTCACCCATGGCTGATGTGGGTCTTGCAATAGTTCCTGTCTACGGTCGAAGGTAGCACATGAAAGTGACAAAGAGGAAGATGCGGCTGTGACAGCGAGAGAAGGGGTCTGGGCAGGGCCACCTGCTCTGCCCTCTGGGAAGGAAGTGCTCCTGCAAAAGTCTGGCCAGGACAGGGGATGAACTCTAGTGCTGCCGTCAGGGTCCCTGCAGACCCGGGGTAGGTGAGCCCGGCACTCTGCCTCTCCCTCTCCCTTCGGTCATCGCCCCCAGCCAACAGCCTTCCCCACCGCCACTGTCCCCAACTTTCCCTCACCGGGGCATTTCTCACCAGGCACTAGAAATGACCCATTTCTGAATCCACTTCCAAGACTGGCCTGTGAGTTTTGTGAAGACAAGAACTCTGTCTCTCTCTCTTTTTTTTAAGTTTATTTATTTATTTTGAGACACAGAGAAAGTGAGCAGGGGAGGGGCAGAGACAGAGGGAGAGAGAATCCCAAGCAGGCTCCGCGCTGTCAGTGTAGAGCCCGATGTGGGACTCAGACCCATGACCCGTGAGATCATGACCTGAGCTGAAACCAAGAGTTGGGCGCTTAACCGACGACGGAGCCACCCAAGCGCCCCTAGGAGGCAGCTTTAATAAGCAAAGGGAACTTGCATACGAGGCTCATCTTGGGTGGCTTCAAGACAAGTGGATCCCCACCCTTGCCGCCACATCTTAAGTTTATCTATAGAGAAGCCGTAACTGGGTTAAGTATACCTTGCAGGTGTTCTCAACGACACATCATTATCTCAAGGCTGTATCCTTGGAGGAGACTGTAGGAGCAGGAAAGGCGAGCTAGATCCACATTCCAAGGACAGGAGAGGGCGAGAAGCCTCTGATGGCCTGGGGCCAGCTCTTGGGTCAACTGGCGGTCACATCTTTTTGATGACTTTCGCCAGCAGGCAGGCACCATGGCCCTAAGTATAAGCAGATGGGTGTGCTCGTGGGCAGATGAGACTTCCTGCCCGGAGGTAAGCTGACATGTTATTTTAGGACAAATGATTCTATTTAATGAATATAAATATTTTATACGTCACCTCTTTCCAAAAAGAAATGGAGACAGCTGCCCATTTCTTAAGGGAAATTGGGTTTTGTATGTTAGGGAGCTCTGTGTTCCAGAAGTTTTGTAACCATTTGCTTATTAGGTTCCCTTGACCCTGGCCTGAAAGGGAAAGTGGGAAATGAAACAGAATAGCCTTAGGCGAAGCAGACTGTCTCAGGAAAGCCTGAGGTGCCTGAGGGTTGGGGAACAAAGGGCTGCTATGGGCTCTCCTCTGACCCCCCACCCCCGTCCTGGGGGAAGGTCAGATCACTGAACTGTCCCCTTCAGAGCCCAGAAGCCCGCCACCCTGTGGAGAGTCCATTTTCTATGGCCACATTTTCACCTGGGTTTTATGATCATCCCAGCTAGGAGCTTAATTACTCCTTTCCTATTTTTATTTCCTTACCTCTTCCTGCCATTGACATACCCTGGCGATATAATTGAGGAATAATTCCTCTATTTCAAAAAGTTAGAATTTGTTGGTCATCCATTTGCTTTTTATAGTATTTACTTGCACATCTGGAGTTCAAGCAAAGATAAAACCTCCTTTCCCTGGGGCAGTGTGTCATAAGCTCAGTTTTTAGAGGTCTATTTTATTTTTCTTAAGGTTTATTTATATATTTTGAGAGAGTGTGTGCAAGCTGGGGAGAGGCAGAGAGAGAAAGAGAGAGAAGAGAATCCCAAGCAGGCTCCGTGCTGTCAGAGCAGAGCCTGATGCCAGGCTGGAACCCATCAAACTGTGAGATCATGACCTGACCCTAAATCAAGAGTCAGATGCTGAACTGACTGAGCCACCCAGTTGCCTCTCATTAGCTCATTATTCACAAGTTCTTTGAATATATAGAAGAATCAGGAATTTTAGCCTGGGTTTAGTTAGTGATTAGATTCCTTTTGCTGTATTATTTTCATATTATTCGTTTACTAGTCAAAGATCCACTCTGTGCCTAGAGATGGCTCACAAAACTTCACGGCTATTTTTAAGAATTCTTTTTATTGAGGGGCACCTGGGTGGTTCAGTCGGTTAAGCGTTCAACTTTGGCTCAGGTCATGATCTCACGGTTCATGGGTTCAAGCCCTGTGTTGGGATCAGTGCTGACAGCCTGGAGTCCGCTTCAGATTCTCTGTCTCCCGCTCTCGTGGCCCCTCCCCTCCCCTCCTTGCACTCTGTCTCTCCCTCAAAAATAAACACTAAAAATTTTTTTCAAATAAGATTTTAAAATTGCTTTATATTGAGATATAATTGACATACAGCATTATATTAGTTTCAGGTGTACAACTTAATGATTTGATATCTGTATGTATTGCAAAATGATCACCACAATAAAGTCTAGAAAACATCCATCACCACATATAGACCACATACAGTTACACACTTTTTCCTTTGTGATGAGAACTTTTGAGATCTATTCTCTTAGCAACTTTCAAACATGCAATACACTATTGTTAACTATGTAGTCACATTGCGGTGCATTACAAGGCCCACACTTATTTATTTTATAAGTGGAAGTTTGTGCCTTTGACCCCCTTCATCGCTTCACAGTTATTTTTGTCTGTTTATTGCAGGGGAGGTAGGGGCAGAGAGAGAGGGAGAGAAGGAATCCTAAGCAGGCTTCCCACTGACTGTGGAGCCCTACACGGGGCTCAATCCCGCAAACTGTGAGATCATGACCTGAGCCGAAATCAAGAGCTGGACGGACACTTAACTGAGCCACCTAGCCCCCCCCCCCCCACCCCTGCCGCCTTCAGTTATTAATTCCTAATAAAATGGCTTTTACAGGAACATCAGAAGGCATCACACGCCTGGCTGCGCTGAGCAGGAGGAACGTAAGGCCTACAACTTTCCTCTCCATAGGTGTCCCCGGTGCACGTAGTGGAGAGCCTCAGTTGACATCTAACACACCCCCTAAGCCGGAGGACAACTGAATAGAAAGGCTGTTCACGAAGCTGGATCATCCTGGTCACGTGGCTTCGCCAGGACCGAGTAAATCCATCACTGGGATAATTCCACTCCTCCCTGATTGACTTCTGGTGAGGCAGTTTGTCTAGCAACCATGTGTCTTCACTTACAACCGACGGCCCTTCCCACGGGAAGGCAGCTGGCAGGGCGCGTCCGCAACCAGTGCGAACTTAACCTCACACACCAGGTTATCGCTGCAAAGGAGCGGACAGATCGCTGCTGTTTTCCGCCGCCTCCCTTGCCTGGAGTTTTGTTCACCACACCCCTCGGTTCCGGAGCTGATCTCTGTAACCACTGCCTGCGCCTAGAGGGCAGCAGCGACAGCCCAGTTCCAGACGGAGCGGGGCCCAGAAGCACACCGCGGGCGGCGTAGAAACCGAAGGTGAGCCACGCCCTTCTGCTGACGGCTGGGGCCCGGGTCGCGGAATTACCGGGAATGACCAGAGGACCCATTAAAACGGAGGGGCCGAGCCCCGGGGAAGAGGAGGGGCTTGAGGTGGGAGGACTGAATTTTAACCTGGTCACAGACGGCTTGGAGTCTCCAGCCTGGTCACGCTGCCATGAAATCTGGCGCCGGGCACCCTGTGTACCGCATTATGCACAGTGCTTCCCCAAAGGACAAGTGGTGCGGGAGTTCTCTGCAGACAGAAAACAGAACTAAACCTAGCATCACTTAGGGTGAAAGTCCAGCCCACAAAAACCCCCGTGGTGCACCTCTGCATGTTACCAAATTAGCCCTGCCCACGAGGCATCCCCACGAGCTGGTCTGAACTCAGACTGACCGGGAGGTTCACAGGCTGGCGACCATCAGTGACCGTTGTGCACTCGGCACAACAAATAATAATTTGTCTGTGAGCAGACCTCCTCCATAATCTGAAAAACATCCTTATCAGGTCTTGGGACTGATTTCCGGTTTATGATACTTTTCCTTCACCCTCAGCTTGGCTTCATTTTCAGTCCCAACTGTGCAAAGACCCGTTCTCGGCTCCCCCTCGGCCCCTTGTGCTTTGCTCGTGCCCCATCATCACCCTCCCTCTGTTAGGGCTCTCGTGTCCTACCTCCTTGCCCTAACTTGGCCTCTCCTCCACCGGCCCTGAGGCATGTGCATGCATGTGTGTGAAGCTCTCCCGTGAGGTAGAAACCGGTGGACGGGACAGCAGTCATTCGTTCAATCCACAGATATTGATTAGACACTTCTATGTGTGTGGACTAGGGCTACAGCAGGGAAAAGACAAAATCCCTGTCTTCCCGGTAGGGGACGCACCGCTAAGCAGGCACTACTGAGAATGGCAGGATGTTTGTTGCTGGGAGAGAACCAGGTGGGGCGGGGTGAGCCTCTCGGAAATGGGAAAGAAGCAAAGTATGCCTCAGGGTGGTCCAGCCGGCCCCAAATACCTGTACTGGGAGAGGGCTCGCCTCCTGCTCAATGCCCACATGCCTCAGGCTTCGTCCATGGGAACGTTACGCAAGCATCGTTTTCCCCCACAGGTATTGGGGTTTTGTGAGGATCAGATCTTTGATGGTCCCAACAGCCACCCGCAGGAGGAGGTTCTCTTCGTAAGGAGAGATGGTGAGGAGAGAGGGTGCATTTTTCCAGGCCACCACGGTCCGGAACTTAGGACGGTGGCTTTCCTCCAGTGGCCAAGCTGACCCCGAGGGTTGTGGGATCTGGGGAGTGCTGGGGTGCCTCGGCACTCGCCGCCGTGAAAACCAAAGGAAGGCGGAACTGGGGGAGGGGATGGAGGGGAGCTGGAAGGCACTTCACGTAGGCAGTGGTAGACACTGGAAATGCTGGCCAAGGTGTGAAGGGCAGGTACCTGAGGGTCATAGGACCACCAGAAAATGACATTCCCTGGCTGCTGATAGGGGGTCAGGCCCTCGTCACTGTGGCAGGAGAGAGCGTGCGTGGTGGGGCAGTCCCAGTTCAAATTCTCCCCCTGCTCATCCCCAGCTGTGTGTCCCCTCGTGAGCTCCTTAGCCTCTCTGCGCCTCGTGTCACTCATCCGGAAAACACTTTTTAAAAATCGTTTTTTAGGGGCGCCTGGGTGGCGCAGTCGGTTAAGCGTCCGACTTCAGCCAGGTCACGATCTCGCGGTCCGTGAGTTCGAGCCCCGCGTCGGGCTCTGGGCTGATGGCTCAGAGCCTGGAGCCTGTTTCCGATGCTGTGTCTCCCTCTCTGTCTGCCCCTCCCCCGTTCATGCTCTGTCTCTCTCTGTCCCAAAAATAAATAAACGTTGAAAAAAAAATCGTTTTTTAAAGTTTAATTTATTTTGAGAGAGAGAGAAAGAGAGCGAGAATGAGCTGGGAGGGGCAGAGAGAGAGCGAGAGCAGGACGGAGGATCAGAAGCAGGCTCTGTGCTGACCGCCGAGCGCCTGATGCAGGGCTCGAATTCACGAACCGTGAGATCATGACCTGAGCCGAAGTTGGATGCCACCAGGCGACTCCGGAAAACACTGTTTCGTGACACCTACTTTAGGGGATTGTAGAGATGATGTTTGGAAGGGAATGGGCGCATTGAAGGCATTTCATAAATAACCCAATGCACACAGCAAGTCTGGGAGGTTTATTACCGAACAGAAATTTTAGAGATGTTCCAGTTCAGTGATTCTCAAACTTTAGCCTGGATCAGAACTTCCCAAAGGACATGTTAAAACACAGATTTCTGGGCTCTACCCCCTCAGAGGTTCTGATTCAGTATATGTGGGTGGGGCCTGAGAATGTGCATGTCTTTTTTTTTACTTTTTTAGAGAGTGAGAGAGAGAGAGTGTGTGTGTGTGTGTGAGTGGGGGGAGAGAGAGAGAGAATCTTAAGCAGGTGCCATGCTAAATGCAGAGCCCAACACGGGGTCCGATCCCATGACCCTGGGATCACAACCTGACCCCAAATCAAGAGTCCGACGCTCAACCAACGGAGCGATCTGGGTGCCCTGAGAATGTGCATTTCTAATGAGTCCCAGGTGACCTTGATGCTATTGGTCTGGGGACCCACTTTGAGAACCACTGTGCTAGTTTAGATTACTGATTTTAGGGATAAGAATCTTGAGACTCAGAGTGTGTGCGCCCTGCCTGTGGTCAATAGCATCTCGACCGCTCTGCTCCTGTCCAGGCCAAGGCTGGAGACAGAAAAGCAAAGTGCCAGGCACGCAGGGAGTGCGGGAATGCCAGAAGTCAGACTCCAGGCAGAAGGCCCCAGATGGATCGAAGGTTCTAGCAAGAGGAATGAGGTTGAGAGAGACCAAAGGAAGGGAACTGGCCTCGGTGCAGGCCCGAGCCGCAACAGCCCAAGTCTCGGGGCTCAGGAAGTGTGTGTGAGGGTGAAGTGTGGCGTGTGTGGGTGTGTGAGAGTATGTATCTGTGTGGGTGAGTGTGCGTTTGAGTGCGAGTCTGTGCAAGAACGGGTACGAGTGTTTGTGTTTGAGATAAGTGTGAGCATGTCTGCATGGGTGAGTATGTGAGAGTGTGATTTGTGTGTGTGTCTATGTGAGTGGGGGGGAGTGTATAAGGATATATGTGTGAGTGAGCGTGTTTGATGTGTGTCTGTGTAGATGGTGTATGAGTATATGAGTCTGTGTGTGTGTGTGCGAGGCTGAGTGTGTGAAAGTGTTCCTACGTGAGCGTGAGAGTGTGTGAATGTGTGGGAGTGGGTGCGTTAGTCTGCCTGAGCTTCTGCAAAGTACCGCAGACCGGGCAGCTTACACGATACGAGTTAATGTTCCCACGGATCTGGAGGCTACGGGTCAGAGACCGAGGTGTTGGCCATGTAGGGGAGGAAATAGTTTCCTTCTACCCTTGTAGGTTCTTTGCTCCGATAATTAAATTGACATAAGATAGATCGACAGGGGGAACATCTATTTTAATTTTGTACGTGCAGGAGCCCCATAAAAACATGGGACCCAAAGGCAGTCGGGCAACTGAGGCTTACGTGCCATCCTATGGGGCTTCAAAGGGGAGGGGGCGATTCACAGCACAGGACCATGAGAAAGAGCGGATGTTTGGCAGTCAGACGTTTGTCCTGCCACGCAGGTAAGTCTTTCAGATAAGAAAGTTACCTCCGGCCGTTGTTCTTGTTCTAGCTCAGGCCCCTTTTTCACTTCTTCCAGGCAGTTCAGGGAGAGAGAAAATTTTTTCTCCGAATGTGCTAGGTCTTCATTGCCTTCAGCTCAACATAATCAAAAAGTGGCACATCTGGGGTGGCATATTCTGGTCCCCTTCGGCAAGTTTGGCGTCTCCCGAGGCCAATCTCCGTGGCTTAACGGTGGCTGTGTTCCCGCTGTGTCTCCACGTGGTCGTCCCACTGTGTGTCTGTGTCCCAACCTCCCTTTATCATAAGGACGCCAGTCATAGGGATTAATGCCCACTCTGATGACCTCATTGAACCTTAAGTACCTCTCGAAAGGCCCTGTGTCCAACCACAGTCACATGCTGAGCTCCCGGGAGTTAAGACTTCAACGTATGAATATCAGGGGGATAAAGTTCAGCCCGTGACAACGTGTGAGTGCGCACACACACACACACACACACACACGTGCGCCTTACGGAAAGTTCCAGCTGCCTGTCCGGCAAGAGCGCCGGCGTGTCCGAAATCTGCCTTTCTTTCCTGCCTCATCCTCGTGAGTTTACGGGGAGGCTGAAGAGTGCTGAGCCGCCACGGGTGAGCGCGGTTCTTGTCGGGATGTGGGACCAGCTCCTCCCAAGCTCACGTGGTGTTTCGCCTGCGTGGAGGTGATGCCATTGTCCAAGCGCCGTCCTGTGACGGCGTCGCCCTTCGCAAGCCCACCCTTGCTGATGCTCCCTGCACGGAAGAAAAGCAGTGCGGGCAACAGCGTGGCAGCTCGGCCCACGCCAGCCGCCCCTGGCTCGCCGCTCTTCGCAGGAGCTCCCCTCATGCACTGTCATCCTCTGCTTGTCTCTGCGGCCAGATCCCATGATTTTTAGAGCTAGAAAAGACGTTTTCAAGACTCTTTCTAGTTAGTCAAGCTTGTTCTTTCGTAGTGAAAGAACTGTTTGTGGGCCTGAAGGGGGATGTGGCAATCGTTAATTTCAGGCCTTACGAAAGGCGTCTTTTCCATTTGGAACGGATTATTACCTAATAGACAGTCCTTTATAGGAACTGAACAAAGACTCGCTGACACAATCCCAACTGTTGGCTGTTCTCAGGACAGCTGGACAATTATTTTGCTTCTGGGTGCAGCACAGACAAAAGAAGGAACTTGAGTACACATGGACTTTTGGTTTAACTGGATAAGCGCTGCGCGATGAGCCACCAATAAAGGGTCTCGAGGAGGCTCTGGGCAGGATTGTCACGAGGGTGGAGGCACAGGCTTGCAGGTCAGCAAAGCCACAGGGCAGGAAGCATGGGGACTGTAGCCCAGGACCCACTCTACAACCGGCACTCGCTAAATGTTTGTTGACCGAATGGCTGGTTGAGTAATGAAAAATACAACACGAAGGGAGGAAAGTTGTGTTCCAGGCAGGAAAGAGAAGGCTGGAGGTACTGGAGAGATGTTATCACAGGCTTCCTTCTGGAAGGGTTGCTAGGGTGGTGACATCACCTTTCACAAAAGCTTTTGGTCAGGATACAGGCCAGTCTGCCTAAAATTACCTATTGAGCACCCATTGTATGCAGAACACTGGAAGGCATCTAAAAGACATGTTCTCAAGAATTTTGATTTCCTGCTTATCTGCTCTACTTAAAAAACCATAATTGCAACTATAGACATGAAGTAGGGTTCTCCAGAGAAAGAGAGCCAGTAGGAGATTTATGGGTACATAGAAAGGGATTGTTGTTTTTTTTTACAGCTTTGCTGATAGACAGTTTGATGTGGAGAACAAAGGCAAAAGAAATATAGAAAAAGATTTCATTTCCTTTGCAGCCATTGACAAGTACTTGAGAGAGGCAGAGTGACCTTCCTCCAGGAGCTCAACTGCCTTGATGTGAATACTTTGCTAGAGGCAAAAAGCAACCATAGCTTGACATTAGCCTGACCTCTCCAGGATCCTGTAGGTCCTCTTTAACATATAAAAATCCCTTTGGAAACTTCCTTTATGTCTACTCCCCCCGAAGATAAATGTTAGCAGTCATCTTCCAAACACGTGGCTCCACTGATATACATCTAAAGGGTCTCATGACTAATGGTTTACTAGACGGTAGTAAATAGCTCCTAAGGTCCTAGAAGCCTTGCTTCCAAATGCCTTGGAGACTCCACTACCGCTAACCCCCTCCCGACTTGAAAGTACAGAATCAGCCACCCCTCACAACCCCAAGGCAGCTCGTTCTGCCCACACATCCTATCCCCATGCTTTAATAAAACCATCCTTTTTTGCACCGAAGACGTCTCAAGAATCCTTTCTTGAACGTTCACTCCCCGACCCCAACATTTCACATCCCAAAGGACATATAACACAGTAAGTTTAAGGTGTACAGTGTGTTGATTTCAGAAGGAGATTCATTATTAAGGACTGGCTCGGAATTGTGGAGGCTGAGAAGCTCTACAGTCTGCTGTCTGCAAGCTGGAGAGGTCCAGAAAAGCCCATGGTGCCATCCCAGTCCAAACCCAAAGGCCTGAGAAACAGGGGAGCCAATGGTGTAAGTACTGGTCCAAGTGTGAAGACCTAAGAACCAGGAGAACTGATGGCCAAGGTCAGGAGAAGATGAGCACCCCAGCTCGAGAGGAGAGAGAGACCATTCATCCGTCCTCTGCCTTTGTGCTCGACATCAAGACTGAATGATGCCCACGTGCCTTGGTGAGGCAATCTTTACTCAGTCTTCTGATTTACATGCTAATCTCTTTTGGAAACACCCTCAGAGGCACCCCAAGAACGATGTTTCACCAGCCCTCTGTTCATCCCTTAGCCTATAAGGCTAACACAAAATTAACCATCACAAGACCTAAGGAAAAAGACTGGACTGGACATCAAAAAACAATAGTAATTGATCGTATTGAGGTCATGGGATTGTCGCTAACTTTCTTTTTTCGTCCTGACTTCCTGTGTTATTTTTTGGCTTTTACCATCAAAATAGGTTTTTAAAAATGTGTGAAAGTTCTGCTGTTGTGACCTCTGCAGTCCCTCTGCAGCCCTAATCTCAGTCTTGGAGGGTGGAGTGCTCAGTAACAGAGGGGGACGACTGCAGGAGGGGCAAACCCCAACCTTTCTTGGGGCAGAGTTGGCCTCTCCATGGGGCCACATCTGCACAGTGTCCTCTCCTGATTTTGCCCCAGTGACCTGAAAATCTGGCTTCGTTTTTTATTCCTCTCTATCATACTTTTCCACTCCTTCATTCACTCCTTCATTCAGCAGATCTTTATTAAGAACACCCTATGGGTGCACCTGGGTGGCTCAGTCGGTTGAGCGTCCAACTTCGGCTCAGGTCATGGTCTCACGGTTCATGGGTTAGAGCCCTGCGTCCGGCTCTGTGCTGGCAGCTCAGAGCCTGGAGCCTGCTCCAGATTCCGTGTCTCCCTCTCTTTCTGGCCCTTCCCTGCTCGCGCTCTCTCAAAAATAAATAAACATTAAAAAAATTAAAAAAAAAAAAGAACACTCTATGAACAATAAGCTATAGCAAGCCCTGGGCGTAACAGAATGAGAATCAGGCCCTGGGTGCCCAGCTTACAGAAGAGGTAGATATTTAAACAAATATGGGAACAGGAACAACAATGTGATATCAGAGCTCAGGGCCAGGAACCTGAGCAGCAAGAAAGGGAGGCTTCATGGAGGAGGTGATGTGTTCGAGGTGAGCCTCAATAGAAAAGTCAGGAGGCAAATAGTCATAGAGACTTTCTTGGATGAAGGAACTATGCCAGAAAGTCATGGAAGATTCAGCTCTCATTACCCTCATGGAGAGTAATGCGTGTTGTTTGTAGGAAGGGGCTATGAGGACATGAGCCTGGGTCCAAGGATGCGGGGGGGGGGGGGGGGGGGGGAGAGAAAGTAGATGTGGTCAGCCTTTGAAGGGCCTGGTCTGCCCTGCAAAGGAGCAGGGACTTATCCTACAGGCAGTGGGTTGGTTGGATCTAAAAGCAGAGCGAGGACATAGCAACATTGGCTCTTTAGCAAGAGAATTCTGGTGGCCGTGAGAAGGGTAGGGAAGCCAGATCAAGGGCTCGAAGAGCAAGGAGAAGGCCGGTGGGGGAGGGGTAATGAAGGTCTGATCTAAGGACCCAGCAGTGGGTGTTGGCAAGCAACTGCATCACCGTGATTTGCCCATCAGTCAGGCGGGAGGGGAAGGGGGGCAGCCGGTAGGTCCAGGCGATCGGGAGCGGCCATCTCTCCTAGTGTGACCATACCCCCGTGCCAGGAGATCCCCTTAGGTCCTCACAGACCCCTCTGTTTCTGCTGCTGACACTGTCCCTGCAGGAGCCTGGGCTGCCCTCCTGCCCTTGTGTCTGGAAGGCATCCTCCAGGCTCAGCGCTGGGCTCACCTCTGCAAAGCCCACCAGGGAGGTTCCTTGAAGAGGGTTCTCCCTCCTCTCATTGCCGTGACATTGATCTCCACACTCCCCCGCCCTGGTTTTGCACTGTCTTTCGCATGGTTTGAATATGTGTCACGTCTCAAAGTACAGATCAACCTCTTTGTGGGAAAGATGGCATGAGTTGAAGCCTTTCTGCACCTTCCAGGCACCATCTGGCGGCCTGATAAGACATCAATAGCTGATTGATGAGTGATGGATGGTCAATCAGCCATCAGGAGGTTTATCAGCAGCACCTGTCACTCTGCCGTCCTCAGTGTTATATTGGGGGTGGGAAGCGGGTCAGTAGTGAGAACAGGCCCTGGGCGGGAAGCCAGAAGTCTCGGCCACTTACTGTAAACTCACAACCTCGGGCCACTTAACCTCTCTGGATTTATTTCCTCATCAGTGAAAAAGCAAAAACAGATCTGAGATTGTTAACTCCTTTCCCCCTTTTATTGACAAGGGAACCGCCTTTCACATGTGTGCCGGTGATAGATGGAAGTGAGTCTGCTTTGCACCAAGCCCTCGTCGCCCCTCCTCCTCTCTTCTCCCCTCACTCCTTCTCTTGGATCCGCAGCAGACTCAGAAAAACAACTGCAAACCCCCAGACTGGGTGGTTCCTTCAAAGGCAAACTCGCAAGACTCCAAGCGTCCAGGCTCCAGGACGGAACAGACGACTGGTGGGACGGCTCTGAGGTCTGTGCGTGGCTAGTGTCTATCATCCGATGGCTGGGTCTAGGCTGAAGGCCGTGGTCAAGCCCATGCTGACTAATTATAGAGAAGCAGTTACTGCAAAATTTCCCGAGGAAACCAAAGCTAGGGTTTGGTTTCCACTTACATTGAGCAACTTCCTTCCAGGGCACTCAGCCTCCTCAACAAAGCATTCTCTTTCAACATAGGCGAGTCCGGTAACACACAAGGGTTGTGATTGTACGTTTGACATAAATATATACACGTACTTTCAGGAGGAAGCTGGGCCCATGGTTACTCTCTCTCTCTCTGGTGGGGATGTTTACCTAAGTTTGATTGCTCACCTTAAAAATCTTAAGAACGTGGGCTAGGTTGAGGTCATAGTTCATGGGCAATGTGGAGGCAAGGGACGGTGAAAGATACAATGTTGGTTTAAACTAACAGGTGTTACATCGAGCCCCAGAGGACATTTCGCGTTTCACTGTGGCCACCTACAAATAATTTAAACCCACACTAAAGCGGTCCGAGGCTTTCATTACCTATAGGCTTCTTCTCAAAGTTGTGTCTCCTTTGCGGGATACCTGAGCCCCTGGTACCCCCCCCAGCCCAGCCCATCCACTAGCCCCCCACCCTGCCCCCAGCACGCTGGGCTCGGCACTCAACCAGCCTAGCCTGGCCCTGAGAAGAACAGGAAACACTTAACTAAAGTGGTTGCCTCAAAAAGGCCCGTATTCCTGGGTTCGCTTTCTTCTGACCTGTTCCTAGCTCTGTTTGGACTGGTTTTCGTTGATGGGCTACACGAACGATTTTCAGGTTTTCCAAGTCTTTTCCCTTTCTGTGGATACTTTGGTCTAAATTTCCCAACCACCGCTACCTGTTGGTTATCATTTTTGCCAAACCTTGACCTCCAGGTTGCTAATTCATTCTCCGTCTCTCTCTCTGTCTCCCTGTCTTTGTCTCTCTCTATATATACAGTCTCCACAAATAACTTCTAACTTTAACTTTTTCTATCCCTAAAGGAACAACTGTAGTCAAAAATAGCCCATTGAACGTAGCCGTCTTTACTTAAAAATTTTTTTTGAATGTTTATTTATTTTTGAGAGAGAGAGAGAGAGAGACAGAGTGCAAGCGGGGGAGGGGCAGAGACACAGAATCTGACACAGGCTCCAGGCTCTGAGCTGTGAGCACAGAGACCCGATATGGGGCTTGAACTCATGAGCCATGAGATCACGACCTGAACCAAAGTCGAACGCTTAACCGACCGAGCCACCCAGGCGCCCCAAACCTATCTGTCTTTCAACAGCAGAGTTCTCTGGGGTGACTGTCGTGGGGACTCCTGGGACCTGTGTCATCCCCAACAGAAATGCCCTGCAGAGTAGTGGCCGTCAGCGTGGTCAGGCTGAGTGTTGGGCTACTAGACATGAATCCATGGGGATTCCGACCAAAAGTACCCTGGGTGGTGTGATGGTGCGTGTCAGGGGAGAGAGACCGAGTCAAGAACTCTTACCAAGGGGCTTCTGTCAGCATAGACAGGACCCAAAAGTGAATGAGCTGTTTGTTTTATCGCGTAGACAAAATATTCTCTCCCTTTGGGAGTCCGTGTAGATGACGGTTCAGGCCATGGATATTTACTTGCACAATCCAGGAAGGACCTAGGAAGTGACAGGGTCGAAATTCCAACCTCCACAGTTGTCTGCAGTGGTTTCTAGTCGTCCCGTGGAACATCCACCCTGCTAAATGTGAATTTTGCACATAACAACTTCCCTGACTCAAACCTGCCTTCGCCTCTGTGGTCACTCCTTTCGTGTCTAATTACTCCCAGTCACCCATACACTTGGTGGGATTTAGGAGCCACCGCTCTACGGGCCCCAGGTTCCCGAAGGTTACGCGTAATGATACATTTGTTATGCACCGAGCACTTTTTTTGAGCCCTTAACAATGCTCTACCTCAGGTAACGCCAGAACAACCCTATAAGGTAAGTGCTTTTATAGCCCTCATTTTTTAAAGGAAAACTCTACACCCAGTGTGGTGTATAAACTCATGACTCCAAGATCAGGAGTTGCACACTCTACCAACTGAGCCAGCCAGGCACCCTATATAACCCTCATTAAAAAAAAAATATTTTAGGCAACTGAGGCTAGTAGCTTGTTCATGGACCCCCAGTCAGGAACATGATGAATGTGGGATTTGAAGCCAGGTAGTCTGATTGGCATCTCAACTTTTTTTTTTTTCATCACGTTAGTTCACATACAGTGTAGTCTTGGCTTCAGGAGTAGAACCCAGTGATTCATCACTTACATTTAACACCCAGTGCTCATCCCGAAAGGTGCCCCCCTTAATGCCTGTCACCCATTTAGCCCATCCCCCCACCCAACGCCTCTCCAGCAACCCTCAGCTTGTTCTCTGCATTTAAGAGTCTCTTATGGTTTGTCTCCCATCTTTGTTTTTATCTTATTTTTCCTTGTCTTCCCTTATGTTTGAAACTCTGTGGAGTTTCTCAAATTCCACATATGAGTGAAATCGTAAGATATGTTTGTCTCTGATCTCAGGTTTTTTTCATGTTTATTTTTTTTGAGGAGGGGAGGGGCAGAGAGAGAGAGAGAGGAAGAGAAAGGGAGACAGAGAATCCCAAGCAGGCTCCTCATTGTCAGCGCAGAGCCTGACATGGGGCTTGGACTCACAAAACCACGAGATTGTGAACTGAGTTGAAACCAAGAGTCAGAGGCTTAACTGACTGAGCCACCCAGGTGCCCTCATATCTCGGCTTTAATTCCGACACAGCAGCAGTAAAGAGCACGTTCTTGGAGCCAACCTTCCCAGGCTCAGAACCCAGCTCTTCAACATACTATCTGTGAGATCTTGAGTGAGTGTCCCCACCTGTAAAATGGGGCAGTAATAATAACACCTCCTGCAGGTGGTTGAGACGATTAGATCACTGAGAGGTAAAACGTGCCCGACACATCGCAAGGACCATACGGGCTCATCTCTATTTTTCTTATGCTACACCTGCCTCCATGTTTCAACCCCTGCCTTTAACACTAGGACAGCTTTTTTTTTTTTTCAACGTTTTTTTTTTTTTTTTTAATTTATTTTTGGTACAGAGAGAGACAGAGCATGAACGGGGGAGGGGCAGAGAGAGAGGGAGACACAGAATCGGAAACAGGCTCCAGGCTCCGAGCCATCAGCCCAGAGCCCGACGCGGGGCTCGAACTCACGGACCGCGAGATCGTGACCTGGCTGAAGTCGGACGCTTCACCGACTGCGCCACCCAGGTGCCCCGAGGACAGCTTTTTAAACGTTTCATTTTTAAAAAATATCAACTGAAAGAAAAAATAAAAAAATAAAAATAAAAAATATCACCTTTACCGAAAATTTGCAAGAAACGTACAATGAAATGTTCAGGTCCACTGATGACTAATATTCTGTCACATTTGTTTCACCTCTTTTTCCTCTGTATACTTGCTATCATTACTGATGGTTTTGCTAAACCACCTAAGAGTTGGGTGAATGGCAGTATTTGGCCCTTGCCTGTGGGAACTAGGCATGTGTGTGTGTGTGTGTGCGCACATATGTATGTATAGAAAACCACCATTCAGGGAGCCTGGGTGGCTCAGTCGATCAAGTGTCCGACTCCTGATTTGGGCTCAGGTCACGATCCCAGGGTGGTGGGATCGAGTCCTGCGTCAGGCTCTGTGCTGCGTGTGGAACCTGCTGAAGATTCTCTCTCCTTCTCTCTCTCTCTGTCTCCTTTCCCCCCCCTCCCCTGCTCGCACTCTCTCTCTCTCTCTATCTACACTTTAAAAAAAAGAAAAACGAAAACTGCTACACAAGTGTCATCTTCAGGAAGTTTAGCACCGATACAATATATGATCTAACATGCAGCCCGTATTCAAATTTCACCAATCGACCCAGTAACGTCCTTTAGAGAAACTGCTTTTCCCTGTTCCGGGAGCCAACCCAGAATCACATGCTGCTTTCAGTTACCGTAGCGCACTCGTCTCCTTTAATCTGGGACGGCTCGCTCTTCAGCCTTGTTTTGTCGCTCATGTGGAACCACACAGTTTTTAGAATGCCTCTCGTTTGGGCCTGTCTGATTTGTTCCTTGTGATTAGGTTCAGATTATGAGCTTTTGTCAGAAATGCTACAAAAATGTTATCTTCTTACTGTATCGTGCCAAGAGGCACATGATGTTACTTTTAATTTGTGGGGGAGATACCAGGAGACTATAAATATTCTGTTCCTCTCAAACTTGTACCCCGTGGTTTCTAGAACACACCAGAAGGCCCCACACTCTATGACACAGGCACTCAGTCTGCACCTGGCCGCCCACGCCCTCCCTCATGCTATGTGTTCCTCCCCGCATGCCCCCCTTCTCCCCTACTTTGGGGATCTGCTCCTCATGCCCCTCCCTGCCTGTCACAGAGGTTTGCACAGAGGAGGGATTCCATATATACTTGTCAAATCCAAATACAATTTTTAAAATATGTGATCTGAGGTCCTGTGTATCTGCTCAGGAATAGCAGATACTTTTAGAAAGATTTCATTTATAGCTAATTGAAGTGAGACCTCCAAGAACACAAATATTCTTCTTTTCGTCTGCCTCCAGGGGACTCAGACAAAGAACTTTGAGTGGTGTGTATATATATATATATATATATATATATATATATATATATGAAAAAGAAAGGAGAGAAGGAGAGACAGGGTGGGGGGAGAGGGCATGAGGGGGGAAGGGAGGGTTCAACATGAATACACCTCCTAACCCAGTGACTCTCCTCCATTCCGTGTTTGTGGTGAAAAAGAGAAAGAGACCCGCTATGTATTCCTCACTGGGGAGAAAAGAAATTGTGGTGGATTTGCATTCATTCATTTACTCAACAAATATTTACTAAGAACCTGTCGTGCCTGGCACTGTTCTATTTGCTGAGGATGTAGCTGTGATTAAAACCAAGTCCCTGGGGCACCTGGGTGCCTCAGTCGGTTGGGCGTCCAACTTCAGCTCAGGTCATGATCTCACAGCTGGTGAGTTCGAGCCCCGCGTCGGGCTCTGGGCTGACAGCTCAGAGCCTGGAGCCTGTTTCCGATTCTGTGTCTCCCTCTCTCTCTCTGCCCTCCTCCGTTCATGCTCTGTCTCTCTCTGTCTCAAAAACAAATAAGCATTGAAAAAAAAAAAAACAAGTCCCTGCTCTCAATGCTAACAAACAACGGACAGCCGTTACCCACATGCACGCGCGCACACACGTGCACACACTCACACGCTCGCAAATGCATATCAGGGCTACAGGGAGAAGGGCAGGGAGAGAATACTTCGCATCACCGGAAGTAACAAACTAGGTTTACAAACGCTAATGTAAATAAAACTTAAAAACGTGGTCACTGGGAAGAAGACATAGAATAAAATCGATGGCACGGGGCCATCTGTAGGGCTTCAGGACGTATACACAAAGCGATGCTGTATGTGCATATGCATGTACACATATACGTGTATATCTGTGTACACATTCGGGTATACGCCTGTATCTAAGGACGTGGACGTAGATGTGTGCATTCAGGTGTCCATGTATAGCTAGAGACATATATTTACACGGGTTAGCGTGTAACCCAGATGGCAGTGAGAATGGATGTTGGCGAGGGAATAAAGGGGGGACAATGTAAAATGAAGCAGATAAGCTTCGCCTGAATGGATGAGAGGAGGCCAGGAGCCAAGGTGTCTCAATTGAATGTACCTGAGGTCCAAAAAGAGAGGGGAAGGGGGACTTTGCTGCCGAGGACAAAGAAATGAATGACTTTCCTTCCTCCCTACATTCTGGGACTAGGGCCGTCTGGACTCTCTCCACTTCTCCCCTCTGTACCTCCCCCCCACAGCCCCCAGAGCCGAGTGGCAGGGGCGAGCCGGTAACAGGAGGAAGGTGGGGGACTACGAGGCAGGGAGCCCTCCCAGGCTGTGACTACTGTCACTTTGTCACACAGGCCCGGTTCATGTTCCAGCTCCATCACTTACTGGACACGCGATCTTTGGGCAGATTGCTTAACTTTTCCCATCTGTGAACTGAGAATGATAATAATCCTTTCAGGGGATGGTGGTGAGGACTCCGTGGGCCAAAGCCCTTAAATCCCTCATCGCCAGACCTGGACCACAGCGCATTCTTGGAAATTCTTAGTTTTTAGCACTCTTATCTTTTGCTGTCATAAGAAGATTGCCAAACTAGCTCCAGAACAGCTCTCGGAATGCTTGGAACACGGCTTGATAGGCTCTGGGCAGGGTACTGGTGACTTTGCCAAATGACGCCTACGGCTTTCACTTTCTAAACATGGCAGACTGGACCCTCCTCCAGCATCAGGGGCTGAAGATCATTTCAGTACACACACTCGGCCTGGGCGTGTTCCCATGACTGAACCGGAGGAAAGCCCGCACTGCCCTGCTGATATTCTTTCCGGGAAGCTACTGAACTGCTCGTGTTTAGTTTTCAACACACGGTACTCAGGACAGATTCTTCTTTCTGGACATTTGGGATGGGGTCACATGAGTGATTGGGTCCAAGCAGCGGGAAGGAGGCACGTGTGGGCACCCGGGACCGTGAGCAGGCGTGTGTCCCCTCCTTCTAGGTGGTGGCTGAGTTCCCACCTCTGATTTTCCTTTTAACGGCAGGGCACTCGACCCTCAGCCCAGGCCAGTGTAGATGCCTGACGTCGGCACGATAGCTTTGGCAGGAATTATGAGCCCTCTTTTGAAATCTGTACTTCTCAGAGGCGGTGTGGCAATAATGACAGGAGGGCCCAGAGTTTCACCGGGACGAAAGTGAAGCAGCTCTTTGTGGGTGGGACTACAGAACCCTCAGATCTGCTCCACCCTCTGTGTGGTGGACAGGAGGACAGGAGGGCCCCCTGGGAGGAGTGGGGACATGCATCTGTGAGCCCCCACCAGATGCGTTTCTGCCCTCAAAAGCACAAGTCAACAATCCCAAGCGCGGCCCTTGGGATTGACTTCTCAGAGGTCTGCAGAAGGTGCTAGACTTTGCACTCCTTGTGGTCGGGGGCTGTGCCTAATTGATCTTGTTCTCCCAGAGGCTGGCACAGGGCCGGGCTCAAAGCAGCTGTTCTGTAAGCGTTTGCAAAATAGAACCAAGCGTTGAGGGAAATTGATTAAAGCTTAAAACCAAAAGTGGCTGTCACATCTTTTTGCCGTGTGGCCAGCTAAAATGAACGCCAACTCTTACGGACAGAAGGGCACACACCCACCACCTATTGGCTTCTGAGATTTTTTTTTCCCTTTAGAAATGCAAACTGCAGGGTCTCCCAGGATGCTGTTCGCAGGAACATTCTCGCCAGCGTGATAGTACATTCCTGCTTGCATTGCTGTAGTAGAATTCATGCACCTGCAAAATGCCTCTGATTCATCCTTTCCCTCACTCTCCAAAGCAAGGTCACTGGGGCATCTCCAGTCTACACTGCAGGCTCCCGCTGGGCGCAAAGCTGTGGGGAGCAAGCACAGTCGGTGAAGGAGGAGAGAGAGGGGTTGGTCTCTTTCCTGCCACCTGGGGTCCAGTCTTTCCTTAAACCTGCTGAGTCAGAACCCTTACGCTTAAAGGAACAAGAAACAAAGGTTCCTTTTGCTCTTTGGTGTTCTGAATCTGGCCTTCCAAATCGTCTCAAAGTATTTTGTTCTTCCAAGTAGCTGCTGACAAGCTGCAATCCATTTTAGGCAGAGAGGAGTCGCATGAACACGGAGTGCTGAACTCATGTCCCTGGCACACTCTGAGTTCGTTGCTGACTCCCTTACGCCGTTTACCGTGAACACGTTTTTTTTTAGAACGAGCTACCTGAATCACAGATTATTACGAATATATTATTACACATGGAAAATTTCCCTCAGAGATTCCCCAGCCTCCCTAGCCAGTGTAAAGCCAAAAAAAGTTCTCTCTCTCTCTCTCTCTCTCTAGATCAACTAAATCTATCAGGAAAGAAGTTCGTCTTCTTAGTCATTGCCTTATATACAATGGTAGCTGAGTTGATATTCTCCTTTTTCTCCTCCAGCAAATCCATCTCAGTTCTGAAAAGAACGAGCCGAAAAGCCACTTTTCCAACTCGGATCCCGAAGGTCAGTTTCATCACAAAGAGGACAGCTTTTCACTTTACCGCCAATCAAATTCTTCTTAGAGAAGGAGACAAAGACAGCTGTCCTCGATGCTGGGTATCAGAAGACATTGAGAGATCTAGTGGTTTCTTGACTAATGGACATTTTCTGGTGGCCCATGTCCCAGAACCAGAGCCTACGAGGAAGATCAGGTAAGGAACAGTGTAGGGAACACACAAGTTGAAGTAGGGTAAGTTTGGTCTGAAATGCCGCTCTGCCGTTACCACCTGTGTTTCCTTGAGCAAGATCCAGAACTTCTCTGCTGCTTGCGGTGGAAGACAGTCTAGCTGAGCACCTGGGTTCAAATCCTGGCTCTGTGTTTTGTTTTTGAGCAGCTTACTGAATATACCTCGGCCTCAACGATCTCAACTGTAAAATGAGAGTAATAATTGTACCTACTTATAGAGTTGTCCTGAGGATTAAATGATTTAATGTGTGTAAAGGTTATGGAAGAAGGCCAAGGACTATGGCAATCACTCAGAAAAAGAAAGGAAATGTAGCTAGTAACATTTATAAAATGGGGCTAATAATGCCTACCTTACGGGAGAGTTTTAGAGAAGAATCGAAGAGCCAACATTTAAATATCAGGCATCCGTTAGGTCCTTCAGCAATGCTTGCATCCCTCTCCTTCTGTCTTTTTTTTAAGTTTATTGAGAGAGAGAGAGAGAGAGAGAGAGAGAGCACGAGCAGGGTAGGGGCAGAGAGAGTGAGAGAGAGAATCCCAAGCAGGCTCCATGCGGTCAGCTCAGAGCCCGACGCGGAGCTCGATCCCAGGAACAGTGAGATCATGACCTCAGTCGGATGCTTAACCAACTGAGCCACCCAGGCGCCCCACCCCCATCCCTCCCCTACTAACATTGGTACACCTAAAATATTTACATATCATGAGCACACGCAGAAGCTTTGAAAGGAGAAAAAGCAGGACGCAGATTCTGGGGTGAGGGTGTGTTAAAGCACATGGAAGGTGGGAGTGTTGTTACCCACCGCAGCCTAGGTCCCAGGACATCCCCCGTGCTCGCTGGCATTGCTGTGCCTCTGGCCTTGCAGCTCAGCAGAGCGGGACCCTCTGAGGCGCTGGACTGGACTCTCTCTCTCTTTGATGAACCTCTCTCTGCACGCTGACTTTATCAAGGCTCCAGGACGGTCTACCCTCATCTGAAAGTCCTGTCCATCCTCCAGAGCAAGGGTTGGCAACCTTCTTCTTACAGAGCCACATAAGAAATATTTTCTGCCTTGTAGACCATATGATCTACATCACAGCTATTAGATTCTGCCATTATAGTTCTAAAGCACCAGGGACTGTACCTAAACGAATGGACATCTTCCAGTAAAAGTTTATTTGGGAAAACTGAAATTTCAATTTCATTTCATTTCCACCAGTCACGAAATGGTTTTCTTCTCTTGGTTTTTTCTCAACTATTTGTAAATATGCAGACCATTCTTAGTTCACAGACCGCACAAAAACAGGCACGGGGCTGAACTTGACAAGAGGGCCCTAGTTTGCCAATCTCTGCGAACCCCTTTTCTGGTTTAGAGTATTTCCTTTGGATAATGTCTAGTCACCGTTATTTATTTTTTTCTTCTAATGTAACACTAGCCTTATAGGCTTGCCACAATGTATGTGGGATATGTTCTGGGGTGGACGTGCCTTTTAAAAAAATTTTTTTATTTACTTATTTGAGACAGAAAGATAGAGCTTGAGTGGAGGAGGGGCAGAGAGAGAGGGAGAGAGAATCCCAAGCAGGCCCTGAGCCATCAGCACAGAGCCCCAGTTCAGGGCTTGAACTCACAAACCATGAGATCATGACCTGAGCAGAAGCCAAGAGTTGGATGCTTAACTGACTGGGCCACCCAGGCGCCCCTTGAGTGGACGTGCTTTTGAGTATAACATTTGGGTATCTATCAACTATGGTATGGGGCTCCTATGAAAATGGACTTGGGAAGCCTCGAGCTTTTTATTCTCCATTTCCATTTCTGAATCAGTGCCTGGTAGGCACCCATTAATTAATTGTTTTATTGTGATAAAATACATGAAAGATAAAAACTACCATTGCAACCATCGTAAAGTACGCACCTCGGTGGCATGACGGATGTTCGCGGTGTCGGGCGATCACCACTCTCCCCAGTCCCCAAGCTTTCTCTTCACGCCACTGTTAATTCATTCTTCCACCCTCTGAACGTTACCTGTGTCGGATGCAAGCTTGGAGACGTCAGGGCCCATCTTGCAAGCAACAGCCTGCACTTCAGAAACATGGGAACAGCCCTGCCTTTGTTGAGTTCAGAGTCAGAGAGGGAAATTAAAACAGCCAGTCTGATTTTCAGGAAAAAACCAGCAGTTGCGTTTAATGGATCTTAATATTTTGTCTTGCTTTCTCTCTTATTCTATTTTCATTTTAGACATGCAGTGATACCAACCATGATTTTGTAGGTGTTGGTTTTCGAGGCTTCTCCAAAACATGAGTTATTTTCTCCTAAAATGGCGAGAACTTCAGTCTCTCTTTCTTGCTGAAGGGCTGGTACCCCTAGACGATTCTCCAAAAAATGAGTTATTTTCTCCTAAAATGGCCAGAACTTCAGTCTCTCTTTCTTGCTGAAGGGTTGGTACCCCTAGACAATTCTCCAAAAAATGAGTTATTTTCTCCTAAAATGGCCAGAACTTCAGTCTCTCTTTCTTGCTAAAGAGTTGGTACCCCTAGACGACACAAGGACCAAACCCAATGATGGCCGGTTGACATGAAGTAAAATAAATGGGCATACGGTTTCCTCATACTTCTTCAGGATGTATCTTTGACATGTTGTTAAAGTAAAATGGTAAACGGCCTGAGATACTACTGGCTCTATATCTGTGTGAGGCCTTGGTGTGGCTATATGTCAGGCAACCCTCTATTTAACACAAGGAAAGACCTACAAGTGTCTTTCACGCTCTTGAGCTATTTGTCTCAATATCTGGTTCCTCTGAATCAGGCATCATCAGCCTCATGCAGAAAGTAGACAGAGAACAAGCCGGGAAGGGGCAGAGACAGAAGGAGACACAGAATCCGAAGCAGGCTCCAGGCGCTGAGCTGTCAGCACAGACCCAGATGCAAGGCTCGAACTTGCTGACTGTGAGATCATAGCTGAGCCGAAGTCAGATGCTTAACCCACAGAGCCACCCAGACGCCCGTCCCTGTTTCTTTGCATGAGGGAGAAATATGCTTTATGAACCTTGTGACTTGGCAAATATGAAGGGGGAGGCAGGGGAGGGAAAGGGAGGTTGAGGTCCGTACAGACGTGATTTAAGTCCCGCATCATAAGCAGACATGGAGGAAACCAGTTTTCCCCATACAAGGTGATAGTTTTCTCCAAACTGAGTTGATAGCCTCTCTAATACATTATTTTCTCCCCAAATAAATATTGACTGACTAAAGTTGCCTTCATAGACACCATAATTCTTGTTAGTTTTGTGGATACAATGTACCTAAATATGTTTACACATATGCATATATATTTATATATACACACATATACATATATTGCATATACACATATACCTACACACATGCACACACACATATACATATATGCACATGCATTCATACACCTTTTCATACATACATACATTCATACATACATGCACATATGCATTCAACATTTATATCATCTTTTTTCCCCCCTCCGGAAGGAGAAGGGACAACAAATTGCTTAGGTTATTTGAGTTCAGTGGAAGAATGTGTTTTCCCCGTGACCTGTTCTCAGGCAGGAGTTGTTACAACATCAGAGTGTGAATCCAATTACCGAGTTGCCACTCTTGTGCTCACCTGTCAGCGTTGCTGCACGTGACAGAAAGGAAATAGACCCTTCGGAATAGTCAGGGGCCCATGATCTCTGGCACCAAGAGTATGTTGGAAACGTGACAAAAGTAATGAATGTGGTGAGCAGCACCCTGCCCGCTCGGGGCTATTTGCACAATTGCTACTGTACTTGTGTGTCTGTCTGAATTATAGCAGAATGGAAACCCGTGGGACCGGCTGCAGAATTTGACATGGGGGAAGGCCCTGTAATTGGATCGTTGGACGTGAGCCTTGAGGGTCCTTGGCTTTGTCTTTTAGGCTGACTTATCTGGACCATGCTACACCATCTCCAAAATCCCAAGGTGCTTTTAGCCAATAAAACGAAAGACTCCGCATCAGACTGGCTTTAGCGGGCATCCTCTGAGCTGTTTTTCCCCCAATGCGGGCATCACCACTGAGGCCTCCAGCAGCTTCTGCTCTAACTCAGCACAGGAACTGCACTCAGAAGAATCTGTGCTGAGTTGAATGCTCTGGTGTTGCTGTCTTACAATCCTCAATTTTTGAGCAAGGAGCCCCTGAATTTTCATTTTTGCCCTGGGCCTGACAAAGTATGTGTCTGGTTGTGCCAGCACACGTGAGCTCCCTGAACCCACGACCCACAACAGCGCGTTTGCCTGGGTGTTCGGCAATTATCTAGAACCTTCTCCCTGGCAGCCCGTGACAGTCCCTTGGAGAGTGTGTTTTCCCACGCACTCCGTGGCAGCACCTCAGGCCACTGAATCAGAGGCTCTGGGAGAGGCAACCTGGAATCTGTAGATTTCAACAACTCACCGGACTGAACCAAGTTTGGAAACCGCTACCTAAAGGCAAGCCACCCTTTCCCACATATAAACCGTATAAATGGACCATAAATGGGCGTCTGGTCCATTACCACGCTCTGGGGTTGGTAGGTTTACTATTTATTATCCCCATTTTACAGGAGTAACTAAGGACCTGGGAGACTATGTGACTTGTCCAAGAGCTAGAATGGGGCTTGGACTCAGTGTATTTGCCTTTTGGGGCTTCTCTTTCCGCTGTCCATGGTACTGTTCATGTGTGTATTAGTGTGTGTGTGTGTGTGTGTGTGTGTGTGTGTGTGTGTGTGTGTGTGCATACGCACAGGTGTGCGTATCTGTGTGTGTCTTGAGATCTATGCTTGCTGTACTGTGTTTAGACCATGACCTTGGAACCAACTTGAGCACACAGGCCACGTCCAGGCGCCACCCGCTTGAAACCGCCTCTAACCATTCCCAGCCACTCCCTACGCTGTGCTCTCATGATCTTTGCGTAGAGCTGTGTGGAACAGTCAGGTGCTCATCTGCTCACATCTTTCCCCCATTACACTCTGGGCTCTTTGAAGTGGTCGCAGTGCAGTGACGGGTACACTTTAATTAGGTGTGGACAGGCCCAGGTTTGCCTCTCAGTTTGGCCAGTGTAGGGCTGCCGTGCAAAGTCCCACACTGTGTGGCTTTAAACCACAGAAATGTACTGTGTCACAGCTCTGAGGCTCCGAAGTCTGAAATCGATTGTTGGCAGGGTGGTCCCTTAGGAGGGCTGGCGGGAGAGAGTCTGTTCTATGTCTCTCCCGTAGCTTCTTGCTGTTTGCCAGCCGTCTTTGGCAATCCTTGGCTTGTAGAAGCATCTTCCCAGTTTCTGCCTCCATCTTTGCATGGTGGTCTTCCCGTATTTATGTCTGGATCCCAATTTCTCTTTTTTATAAGGACCACCAGTCATGTTAGATTAGGACCCACCCTAATGATTTCATTTCAACTCGACTGCTTGTGGAAAAAGCCTGTCTCCAAATAAGGTCACACTGTGTGGTACTGGGGGGTTAGGACACCATTATAATCTTTTGAGGGGGACACAGTTCAACCCATAACAGCCAGTGAGGGACTAGATTCATGACTTTGAGCAAGTATCTGAGACTCACAGAATCTCAGTTTCTTTATCTGTGAAATCAGGATTTTAAAAATATCTACTAAAGAGGCTTTAAAATATTTTTTGATGTTTTATTTATTTTTGAGATACAGACTGAGTGCAAGTTGGAGAGGGGCAGAGAGAGAGGGAGGCTCCAGGCTCCGAGTTGTCAGCACAGAGCCCAATGTGGGGCTTGAACTCATTAGCTGTGAGATCATGACCTGAACCGAAGTTGGGTGCTTACCCGACGGAGCCACCCAGGCACCCCTACGGGCTTTTTTTTTTCCTTAATTTTCATCAGATTAGACACCACACTTAATTTTTTTTTTCTTTTGGGGCACCTGGGTGGCTCCGTCGGGTAAGCGTCCAACTTTGGCTCAGATCATGATCTCACGGTTTGCGACTTCGATTACCGCGTCGGGCTCTGTGCTGACAGCTCAGAGCCTGGAGCCTGCTTCGGATTCTGTATCTTCCTCTCTCTCTGCCCCTCCCTCACTTTCACTCTGTCCCTCTCTCAAAAAATAAACAAGAAAAGAAATCTTTAAAGAAAATATTTTTTCTTTTCTATTTATCTGTTTAGTATTTATTTATTTTTAATTTTTTTTTCAATGTTTTTATTTATTTTTGGGACAGAGAGAGACAGAGCATGAATGGGGGAGGGGCAGAGAGAGAGGGAGACACAGAATCGGAAACAGGCTCCAGGCTCTGAGCCATCAGCCCAGAGCCCGACGCGGGGCTCGGACTCACGGGCCACGAGATCGTGACCTGGCTGAAGTCGGACGCTTAACCGACTGCGCCACCCAGGCGCCCCATTTATTTTTGAGAGAGACAACGTGCACATGGGGGAGGGGCAGAAGTAGTCTCCAGGTTCTGAGCTGTCAGCACAGAGCCCAACACGGGGCTTGAAGTCGTGAACTGTAAGATCATGACCTGAGCCAAAGTCAGACACTTGACCAACTGAGCCACCCAGGCACCCTCTTTTTTTTTCCTTTTTAAAAGCGAGGTGCAGAACAGTGAGGTTAGTTGCTATAATCTGGCTTAAAGGAGATGGGCAACTCGCCATCCATTCTGCGCGTGCGTGTGCGTGCACGCAGGTGTGCGTCCCATAGGCTGGGACTATCTAAATCATGGGACCATCAGAACCTAAGGCAGACTAACAGAAACCACATAGCATGCAAACATGATGACTTCACATTTTCACTCCAATGCAAGGGGATATCAGCAATGAAATCAAGAACTAGGCAACTTTGCTGCTGCTAAATCAGCTTTATCATTTTCTTCACAATGAGTGGCATCTTCCCCAAGTTTCCTGATCAGACCCACTAAAAGCACAGCCTCTGTCCCCCGATAGTCGGGTCTGGTTGGCCTGGCCAGGGGATCTGCATTTTACCAGCTCCCCAGGTGAGCCTTATAGGACGAGCCTGGGAACACAGACGTAGCGGGACCCGATTTCTCGCCTCGGCTTCCCCGAACCGGAGTGACCTTCGTTTCTTCAACTTTGACCTCGTGCCTGACTTGGGGTTGAGATCACAAAGTCCTTTCCAGCTCTAAAATGCCACCCCTTTTCGTGCTGCTCCAGGCTTGTCCACATCGCAGCGTGCTCCTTGAGTTGCACCTGACCTCTTTCCTCTTCCACGCGTCTTCCCACCAGCTGGGGAGGCACACGGTCCATGCTCAGTGGGGGGCTGGCCAAGCTGACCTGCTGATGGACCCATTCGAATGGGGGCAAAGAGCAGCTGACCGTGGTGGGGGGTGGGGGGTGCACAGGAGCAGAACAACTTTAGTAGAGCCTCTTCCCCTGAAGCGGCGGACAGACCAGCTTCTTCCGCCTTTGCGGGCAGCTTGTGGACCAGCTGGGTGTGTTTGTTTTAGGCTCACCTTTTACCAGAGCTGCTTTGTGAATCATTGTTAGGAAACGCACTTGGTTCTGGAGAGGCCCTTGGCAGCCGCCGTGCTTTAGGATGAGCAGATTGTTTTGCTGGTTTGGTTTTGTTTCGCTGGATAAGAGGGCGAGGGACCCTCCGACTGTACTGGTGGCCGTGCCCAATGATGCAGCAGCTTTGGGAAACAGTTTTGCAATCGATTAAAATGCTAAACACAGAGTTACCATATGGCCCTAGAGCAATGCGAGCGTACATCTACCCAGAAACGTGTGCATGAATGTTTGTAGCCGCATTAATCATAGTAGCCAAAAGGTGGAAATGACCCAAATGCCCATCAACGGATGACTGCCTGAGTTCTGCTACACCCACAAAGTGGAATACTCTTTGGTCATAAAGAATGAAGTACTGGGGCTGTCTGGATGGCTCAGTGGGCTAAGCGTCCGACTCTTGATTTCAGCTCAGTTCACGACCTCACGGTTGTGGGATCAAGCCCCGCGTCGGGCTCCACACTGAGCACGGAGCCTGTTTGAGATTCTCTCTCTCCCTCTGTCTCTGCCCCTCCCCCCGCAAAATAAATAAATATTTTTTAAAAAGAATGAAGTACTGTTATTTGCTACAACTTGGATGATCTTCAAAAGCATAACATGAAGTGACAGATACGAGACACAAGAAGTTACATATTGCACGTTTCCGTTTATATGAAATGTCCAGAGGAGGCACATCCCTAGAGACAGAAAGCAGATGAGTGGCTCCTGCCATGCCTGGACAGGGAGGGGAAGCCACAGAGGCCACTTCATGCCTTCAGGGATGTTCTGGGGTGATGAAAAAGTTTTGAAACTAGACGGAGGTGATGGTTGCACAACACTGTGATGCACGAAATGCCACTGAGTCATATGCTTTAAAAACGGTTCATTGTTTGTTCTATAAATTTCACATCAATAAAAATAGAGCAAAGAGTAGGGGAGGGTGCGGTGAAGGGCAGGAAGGAAGAATGGGACAGAACGCGAGGGAAGCAGTATTATTACGCCCCAAGTGCATTTTCTTCGTTTTAAGGATAATGTAACCATTGTGTCACTAAAATAGAACAGAGCATTCCACTGAGTGCCTCTGAGCCGTGGAAGCTCCAGCCCTTCCTTTCAGCGGGAGAAATCTTTGATACCGGAAGTCACAAGATGCGCTGGCCAACATCAAGTCTGCGGGTTGACTGGCTGAGGCCCCTCTGGCTTTCCTCGCACTCAATACCTCCAGCTCCGAGGACTCGGCTCTGAGACAGGCACACAAGGTTCTCCCAGCCCTGGGAGCTGATTGAGCACCTCGGAACTCGGGGGGTATGGGGTCTCAGGGGGAGAGCGAGCCCTTCTGGGCTACAGGATCACCAAGCGCCCGTGTAGGGACCCCCTTTTTGTCAGCTCTTGGCTGCATAAGTCCTATGTGTCCTAGTGCTCAGCAAGGTAAGGACTCAGATTAAACACCACCACCAAAAGCCTGGGGGGCGGATTCGAGCTGAACGACGGAGAAGACGTGCTGGTTGGCCAGTCCAGAGAGAGCACGTGGGAGAGCTTCCGGACAGTCCTTCACCGCTGGCTTTGCCACTCTTCTGTCCCGGTCCCTTCCAGACAGGTCTGGATGAAGGTCACGGGCAGGCCTGACCAGTTCAGGATGCAGACAGAGTTCTGCAGAATTCACTCACCAGTCAGGCCCACGCGGGCTGTCTGAATGGTGGATCTTGGCTGCTTACCCGGACTCGCTCCTCCAGGACCACTCTGCTAAGGGTTTGGTGTCTACCGACAGGCTTCACCGCCACCGCCAACATCACCCTAAACCGGGTCTCTGATTAAATCTCTGTCCCGTCATGCGCGCTCAGCACTAACTATGAACATTTCTGGATTCAGGGTCTAGATTGACAGTCACTGCAGAATCTTCAACTGAGAAGCTATTTGAAAAGAGGCAGGTGTAACCCCTAAACACAGGTCTTGCCACAGTCAGAGGGAGGGGCTTGGGGCACGTGCCCAGCTGCTCCCGTGTGCATGTTTTTCCCCAGAGCTGAGCGGTTGGCTGCCCCCAGTATACCGGGACCCTGCGATCTCCAGAACAGCCGGGCAGCCCCTTCTAGCAGTTCAAGAAGTGCTTTGGGGTTCAAGGTCAACACTCCATAGATGACCTTCTTTAGTTTACAGCTACCTGGTGGATCCCTGCTGGAACCCCCTCATCAAAGGGAGAGAAGGGGGTGGTCCTTGAAGGAAGGAGTCTATCAAGCCCTCTTTAGAAGTCCTCACTGCACTGAGTCTGTTCTGATGCAAAACTCACCGTTCCCTTAGATTCCTGTTATGGTTGCTATTTTCTCCTTATTTGAGTATTTTGACACATGACTTCGTTGTTCTCCAGCCTAAGACTTTCAGTAACGCGCACGGTTTTTTAATCAAATAATTACAACTAAATGACAAATTTTAATTTCCATTAAAAATTTAGATTTCATTTAAAGTTCACTGAAAACCTAATTATATTTGCTTTAAAAAAAAAGATGCAGCATAGCTGTGAGACTGGAGGCCTGAAAGGCCCCATCCCTCCCTCCCACATCACCTCACCCTTCCCCAGCCCCACAAATGGAATCCTGCCTGAATACCATCCTCCTACCCCAAAGGCAGAAATCTGTGCCCGATCTTGTCTCCGGGGCTGGAGCGCACAGATCACATCACAGATCACATGGGGTGGCCACTCATGCTTCTTAATCAGAGCATCAGATGATTTAGTTGATGTAGCTGTGCTTTTGTTTTTATAAAGCTTCTCTCTGGCGAGGCGATCTCTGAGCTTATGGGCCTTTCCTTGGCTCCACTTCAATAGCCCGATTAACTTCCTGTGCTGAGGGCCCTTGAGCCAAGACCTCTTCTCATGTGAGTCACCGTCAGAGCCTGAACCTACTTCAGAGCGTAGGTTCAGGCAGGAGGGCCGATCCACAGGTGGCTTGGGTGCTGTGAAAAAAGAGCCCTGGAATGGGAGACTGAAGTCTGGCTTGAATTCTGGCTTTGCCCCTTAGTAGCTGTGTGACTTTGTACAAGTTAGTTAACGTCTCTGGGCTTCCATTCCTGCATCCGTCCAAGAGGGCTTACAAACAGGAAGCGAAGAGAGAAAGGAGGTCAGGTCAGGCTGGGACTTTCTTGTTGGGGATCTTGACTGCCCTCTGTCCTCCCAGAGCCTCAGGGGTGAGCTCTGGTGAAGGGGGGAGACTCAGCCTGTCTCTGGGAGCTCCTGCAGAAATTAGGAGAGCAAATGTATGTACTGTGCCTGGCACGTGAAGAAATGTTTTCATTGACTATAAAACAAAGATAAAATATACCAACTGTATCTACCTGCACAGACTTCTGAAAGGATCCAATTAACAATATATGTGAAAATACACCGTAGACTCTAAAGCCCGGTAGGACCATCATCATCATGATTAGAATCTGTTTTCTCTCAGACCTTTCAAACCTTCAAAAAGTTGAAACAAAGCATTACAACAAACATCTGGCCATCCTTTCCCCGGACTCACCAATTATTAACACTTGCTCACTCTCTGTATCTCTATCTGCTTGCCCTCTGTCTATTTATGGTCTGTGATTTGTCAAGCCATTTGAAAGTAAGTTACAGACATCAGACCTTACACCCACGCAATTTAGCATATACCTCCTAAGCATGACACTATTCTCCTACACAACTGAGTGTAGTTATTACTCAAGGACTTTAATGTATATATACTAATATTAAAAATACACAGTCTATACCACATGAAGTCTATAAATTGCCCCGGTTAACCCCACAATCTCCCTTAGAGCGATTTTTGTTGTTGTTCCAAAACAGGTTCCCACATTTCATCTGGTTATTACATCTCTTTAAAATCCTCTGTAATCTAGAACTGAGCCATCCAATATGGAAGCCCCTGGCCACGTGGCTATTGAGTGCTTGACATGTGGCTTGAAATGTACATTGTACTGAAAACTCAACACACACACAAACTAACGCAAGCTATCTCACTGGTAATCCCGTATACTGATTGCATATTGAAGTGTTAATACATTGAATATATTGGACTAAAAATATAAAATTAAAATTGTTTGTTGAACTTATTAATTAATAATTACCATTTTAAATGACTAAGATTAATTTTACCTGTTTCTTTTATTTTTAATGTGGCAATGTAAATTTTTTAAATTGCATATATGGCTCTCGTATTTCTACTGGACGGTGGTGTTCCAGAATATTCTTTCCCGCCTTATTTTTTTCTTTTGTGACAGAGTTTTTTCAGAATCAAAGCCCATTGTCTTGTAGAATGGCCTATAATCTGAACTTGCGTAGATTGACTAGATTCTGGTTAAATCTTTCTGACAAGAATATGACCTAAGTGGGGTCGGTACTTTACAGCGCATCACATCGTGGGGTCCGTTTGTCTCTGTTGGGATTACAAAGTCTCATCACTTGGTTAAGTAGCATCTGCCAGATCTCTTCAATATAGTGGTGACTTCCCCCGTTGTAATCAATAAATAACCTCAAGGGAGAACCTTGGAGACCAAGTGACATCCTCCTCCTACAACCTTTTACCCAGAGGTTTTAGCATCTAGTGATGATCTTTGACTCTATCAATTATGCATCAGTGGTTGCGAAAAACACACACATCTTAACTTTTCATTGAAACTCAATGGCTTGACTAATTTCCTGTTCATGTCTTTTATGCTGAGACAGGATGTGAACAATTCACTGCTTTCTAAATCCCATCATGTTGCCGATTGCATAGTGTTTTGTTGCATAGACTCTGGAATACAACATAGTTTATATATAATCTTTCTTGATGATTATTTAGGTCGTTTCTTTCTTTTTTACTCTTAAAAATATTGATTGCATGAACATCCTTTTACCCTGCCCATACAGCCATTTCCTTCTTTGAGATATATTCCTAGAAGTGATATTACTGAGTATGTTTAGTTGGATTTTGACACATATAGTCAGATTGCCCTCCAGAAGTATTGCACACTTTTAAAAGTTCACACTTTTAGTGAGTCACCCAGGAGCTTTCAGCTGTGAAGGAATAATAATCCCAACACAGATTAGCTTAAATAATAAAGATATTTCTTTTTCTCACATAAACCAGTACTCCAGATGAAAAGTATAATACCATTTTTACTCGATTTCATGTTTTGGAAGGACACGGGCTATGACTGGCCAAACAAAGTTCATGTTATAGTGTGAAAGCAGTGGCTTTACATACTCAGATTCCATTCTAGAGCTGGAGACGGGTGGCTACCTGAACACCTCTGACTCCTGCTTGGAAAGGAAGAATGGATACCCAACACTTTGTCTACACGGGGTAGCCGAGCACACTTTTCCCCAAGCCCTCCTCACCTTGGACATCGTTCAGCCTCCCAGTCTTTGCCAATCTAATAAGTGAATAAACTGTCTCTCTTTCTAAAATTTCATCCATACAACAGTGATATTTCATGGGCAAGTAATATTTTATAGTGCAAGCTCTTGTCAGAAATTTGCTGGGTTCACTCTGGAACCATCACTTATCTGCTGTGCAACACTGAGCAAGTTACTTAACCTCTCTGTTGAGGGGCCTCTGGCTCCTCATATCTAAAATGGGGATAATCATAGCTATAATATATAAAATCTCAGTGTTATACAAATAACAGGTAACACCAGTTATTATAGGATAATGGTGACATTGAAATTTCCAGTAACCCTAAAAAAAAAATACTTGGGGTTTGAGGGAGCCATTTCTTCAACCTTCCCCGTGGGAAGTAATCAAATCTAAGTCATCTCCACTCTGTGACTCATAACCTTTCCAAGGGCTGTTGCATTATGCTACTGTCGCTTCTGTAATGACTAAGCCATCAAGATAGATTTTTTTTCCTAATGACATATACAGCATAGGGCCAGATTCTGTTAAGGCAGCCTTTGAGTCTGGACCTGGAGGGGTGATTGTATCTCTGTCTTTCAAAATTGGGCTAAAGGGGGTGGTATCTATTTACATAATGGGGCCTGGGTTCCCTTCTTTGGGGACGCCTGACCCCTCCCGCTCGTTCCCAACTCTTGCCAAATGAAGCTGCTTTGGGTTCATTGTGGAGAGCTCACCATAGCCTCGTTTCCCTGAGAAGGGGGGTGTCAGGCCGGGCCGGGCCTACAGGCCTCCTCAATGTCCCCCTCTAGGCATTATGCCTCTGTCTCGGGGTTAGCCACAGAGGCCAGGCAGAGCTAAATTAAGGCAGTCACCCAGAAAAAAAAAAAAAGAAGGATCCACCATTCTGTCCACCGTGCTTTCATTTTCAAGCAGGTCCTTTCTGACCCTGACAGCCCATGATTATGACCCTAATAAACATTTATTTAGACAACAGCACATAAATCAGTTGATGACTACTTTTGTTACTTATGAACCGCAAGGGTCAGAGGTAAAGAACCGAGTCCAATGAAACGTCTTGAAATTGAAATCATTGCTGAAACAGAACCACTGAAATTAATCTGAAATTCTTTGAGTTCTAATTATTGATGTACGGAGCCTCTTCCCAACTAAACTCCTGGCTCTTTTCTCAGCTTCTGAGAATAAAGAAAATCTGATGAGACGCTTCCCTGATCAGAAGCTCCCCTTCACCGCCAGGATAAACTCCAACCCTTTTATGATGGTGAAGACAGTTCTTCCTAGTCCACCCCCTGCTTACCCCTTATCTCTCAACACCCCTTACCTCTGCCCCCAGCGAAGCCTCAGCCCTACAGCAGCAGGGTCTGTCTGTGTCTCGGTGGGCCCAGGGGATCCCCTCACGGTGAAACACCCCCTCCCCACCCTGCCCCTTTACCCTCACCTGGCTGACTGAGTCTTCATGCTTCTGTCTCAACTAAGATGTCATTTCCTCCTAAGACGGTTCCCCCACCCCGCCAACCCCCACACGCACGGGTGACATCCTTCTGTGTTCCCACCAAAGAGCTCAGTGGGGTTCACACTGTGTTCCAATGGCCATCGACTTACCCGTCTGTCTCTCTGATCTTAAATCCTTGAGAGCAAAGACTGTATTACTTACGTTCACCACATCCCCAACACCCAGCCATAGGATCTGGCACTTTAGAAAATGCTTGATAAATTGTGATTGAATGTTATTCATGCCCGTGTGACTTTTGGTATTTTTTGCTATTTAGCACGGAGTTACCCATTCTCTTTATATACTCTCTGCTGCTTACTGAGAACAAGCAGGTGACTCACATTTTCTCCCACCCTGAGCTGACGCGTTATCATGCCATCCGGAGGGCCGCCCTCTCCCCACCCCCTCACACCGTCTGAGCCAAGCCTCAACCCTACCGTGTAGGAACCTGAATGTTACTTTGAGGAATTGCCTTGTGTTGAGCAAGAAGCGTGAGTCAGTGGAAGTTTGTTTGGGGCCAGTGAAGTGTGTAATTACAGCTAGGTGCCAAGATGAACATTTCCACAGGTCTGGGATGGGTTGGCAGTAAGAAAAACACGAGAGCGAGAAAGATTGGTTAGGGAACCAGACAATAATCAATGCAAATCAGGCTATTAGGGCTAGATATGGAGAGGAAGGGCCAGATTTGAACTGAGGGGTGGGGCTTGGTGGTTCATTAGATATAGGGGCAAAAGAGAAAAGAGGCTCAAAGTTGACTTCAGGGTCTGGAGTCTAGAACATGGGAAGGCAGGTGATACCACTAAGAGAAATAGGAATCATTAGAGGGGCTGTGCTGTTGTTGCAAAAACAGGAGAAGTGTGCTCATAGAGTATGCAAGTTAAAACGCTCGATCGTTCGAATAAAAGTTACAAAGAACACAGATCAAGTGATCACCATGTGCCAATCACTTTGCAAAACTAACTTCTTTAATGCTTTTTACGACACCATGAGGTGCATTCAATTCTCCCCATTGTATAGATAAGGAAGCTGAAGCTCAAGTCACTAGTCCACATTCACACAGCTGTTCTGCGTGGCAGGGGTGGGATTCATCCTGGTGTGAATCCAGTACGTGGCAACTGAGGTCTGAGAGAGGGCTGTGACCTCTCTGAGACCTCAGGGCGCTACACGTCAGGATGCTGATCATACACTGGGACGGGATGAGGTTATCCAGGGAGATGACCTTCAGAGGGAAGGGTTGAGAACCGAGAATGGAAATGGGAGACTGAGAGAGCACAGGCAGAAGGAAGAAGAGGGGCCAGAGGTAGAGACTAAGCAGGAGCCACCGAGGAGAGGACTGGATAGAAGAAAGCACCACAGAATCAGGTGGAAACATGTTCTAGAAGAGAATGACGATGGTGCCAAGTGCTGGATAGGGAGGTCAAGAAAGGAAAGTACTTTAAGGCCACGAGATGGTTTATTAATTGTCGGTTGGTCGGGTTAATAATCGGTATGTTTTCCTGAGTGTTTCAGGGCATCCACAGTGCAGAAAGCAGAGAAATGTCAAGGAACAGCATGCACAGAATTGTATGTAGGACCAGCCCCGGAAGGTAGAGGGAAATTTGTGCAGTGGCTTCCATGCTTTGAAGATGCAAAGCTGTGGCATGGCAAGTATTATCATTAGGTTGTTTGAAACCCACAGGGTATCTCTCCAGCATAGATAAAGCCTCAGGATCACTCTGTGTCAGCAAATTGGTGTTTAGGTTGAACACATAATCTGAGACGGCCTTGACTGACTCCAGTGTTCCTGGGGCCTCTAAGATCATTTGCCAAAGATCCAGATCTTATTTCAAGCTCTTCTTTCAGGCTCCGTCACTGGATGGCATGGAATACGGCCATTTCCAGAATTAGCTACAACTATTGTTCATCTGGAACTATTCAAGTAATACTTTATACACGTTGACAGAACTTACACACTAAGATCATTCCCTTCAACTTTGCTAGCTGCTAAGTAATCTTTCAGCTTGCTCTGCAGAGTTTTGAAACTCAGGGAATTTAAGACGATCTCTGCTAACACTGGCCCCTTTGGAAGAGGAGAAGTTTCTTTCCTTTTCCTTGGTTAAATAATAAATGAACTGACATCCAAGTTACTATGACTGAACTCCCATTAGGGGCTTAATGGCTTCAGGGCGTGTGTGCAGGAGACGATGGATAGGGCATATCGGTGGTCTTGAGGCATTGTAGCATGTTAAGACTAAAGGAACATCAAAAACCATTCTGCTCAAGCCCTTGTTTTGCATATGTGGCCCGGAAATGTGAAAGGTTTGTTCAAGCCTTGGAGCTAGTGATTAAGGGTACCAAGACTGGAGATTTAGTCTCTTAGCTTTAAATCCAGCTCTCTTTCCACCACGCTCCTCAAGAAACAACTCATTGACCCATGGATGATCTAGCATTCTAGCATGCTAGCATCTGATAACTTTTGCTGTCTCTAGAAGTGTACGTTGTACCTTAGGCAAGAGAGCGGGGAAGGAGCCTGGTAGACTAGCTCCTCAAAACATGTTGAGCAAATAGCCAAGGAATTTCTTAAAAGGTGACATAAGCTTTCTGGAAGGACTGCCCATGCTTTGGAGTATTCACTCTTGGGTTTTGGGGGGTTCCTACCCCCTCCCCAGTTTTACTGAGATATAATGGATACCACTCTCGGTTTTAAAAATGGCTTCATCCTATCTAGTTTGTGACATTGGGCAAATTTCCTATTGCTGCTGTAATAAATTGCCACAAACCTAGCAGCTTAAAATAACACAGATTTATTCTATTACGGTTTTAGAAAAGTCCATTTCTTTTTTTCCTTCCTTCCTTCCTTCCTTCCTTCCTTCCTTCCTTCCTTCCTTCCTTCCTTCCTTCCTTCCTTCCTTCCTTCCTTTTGGAAGAGACAGTACAAGTAGCGGGGAGGGGCAGAAGGGGAGGGAGAAAGAGAATCGTAAGCAAGCTCCATGCCCAGCTTGGAGGCCAACGTGGGACTCCATCTCACAACTGTGAGATCATGAGCTGAGCAGGAATCAAGAATCAGAAGCTCAACTCACAAGTCACCCAGGAGCCCCAAGAACAAGTCCAAAACGAGTCTTGCAGATTAAAAACAAGTGTTGGCAGGTGGGTTCCTTCAGGCGACTATGGAGGGGAACCCATTTTCTTGTTTGTTTGGTTTTTTTCCAGCTTCTAGAAGCTGCCCACATTCCATGGCCCCTTCCTGCCACCGCTCCAACCTCCGGCTTCTACATCTCCCACTATTGGCTTTGCCCTTCTTGCTTCCTCTCAGAGGGGATTACATGTGATTTCATTGGGCCCACCCAGATAGCTCAAGATAATCTCCCCATCTCAAGATTTTTTGCTTAATCACATCAGCAAAGGCTCTTCTGCAATATAAGGTAACATATTCACAGGTTCTGGGGATTAGGATGTGGGCATCTTTGGGGGCCAGTATTCTGTCTTCCCTAAACTCTATTAGGCTGAAAGATAATTCTGGAAATAATAATTTTTCTTTTTTTATATATAATTTTTTGTTTTCTGTTTTTTTTTTTTCTTGAGAGTGAAAGAGAGAGAACAGAAGCCGGGGAGGGGCAGAGAGAGAGGGAGAAAGAATCCCAAGCAGCCCCATGTCATCAGCACAGAGCCCAACACTGGGCTCGGACCCATGAACATTGAGATCATGATTGAACCAAAACCAAGAATAGGACACTCCACGACTGACTCCAGGCATCCCTGGAGATAACAATTTCCATCAAATAGTGCTTAGAAATCACTTCCTCCAAGAAGACATCCAACACTGGTTTAGGGTCTCCTCCTATGTGTTCCCAGAGCAACCTAGTCTCACCACTTTGCTCTTATAATACTGTATTATAATATTGATCTTGATTATATCTTCCACCCTAGACTATACAATTCTGGAGAGCCGGGACTGGGCCCAATTTATTTTTTGTATCTTTTGTCTTCAACGCAGTGTCTGGCACATGGGAGTTGCTCAATAAATATTTGTTGTCATGAGGATTAAATGAGACCATACAAAAGACCCAGTGGTATCTGCTTCAAATTGATGTTCAGATTATGATGGATGCTTTTGTTAACACCCGTTATACCCAAGAAAGTGGGAGAATTTCTATGGCTGACAAGTAAAATGTCTCCATTCCTAGTAGGAAAATATAAGATTGCATACCTTGTAGCTTAGAGAAAAAGACCCTCGGGGGCAATTAGAGCCAATGTCATGGTTCGCCTTTTCTGTTTTTATTATAATTTTCTTTTGCCCAGAACCCACCACACATTTGCTGTAGAACGAGTGCTGGCTGACTTCCAGAGGCCAACTGGGACATGAGCAGGCAAAAAGGAAGAGCCCCATTAACTGTAGTTCTTCACCCCCAGTGGGGAGAACAGAAATGCAACCAGGGCCTATCTCTTCCCCCCCTCAATGGGCCACCGTTGTTTTCCTCTGCTAATGTTTGTGCCTGGTACAGTGTCGGGGCAAGAAGGCGGGCAGCGGGCCCAGTAGTTCTGGGCAGTCTCGTGGCACAGGATTCACTGTATTCTTGGAGTTGCTCCTCTGCCTTATGTAAGTCATTCCTCCGTCAATTTCTGTATCTGTAAAAACACATGACTCACCTCACAGAGGCCAAGAAACTCAAAGACTTTGTGTTCTTGTCATTAAAGGGGAAAAGTTAAATCAAAAAGACTGCCATAGACATACCTATCAGACCATTATTAGACCAAAGCTAAAGTCAAGACCAAAGCAAGCTTTGATTTCATTTCAAAGCACGGAGCGGGGGACCTAGTGCCAGAACTTTAAAGGTGCATGCTTCAAAGTGAGGCTGCCCACCTCTATGACTTGGATTCAGATTCAAACATGTCCTGCCATAGGGACCCTGACTCCCCTACAAGTACATACGATAGGACTTGAACCTGCAACCTTGCCTCTCAATCCCCACGATTGAGCCAAGCGGTAGCACATACTGATCGTGCTGACAGCCAGAGCGGGATTGGTACACCAACCATTTTGCTGACAAAATGGGGTCACGTGGTCTGGAGAAGAAACTTTTTGATGATTTGTGAATGTATTTCCATGAAAAGGATAACAAAGTATAACAAAACAAATATATATATTTTTTCAAGTTTATTTACTTATTTTGAGAGAGAGAGAGAGGGAGAGAAAGCGGGGGAGGGGCAGAGAGAGAGAGAGAGAGAGAGAGGGAGAGAGAGAATCCCAAGCAGGCTCAACGCTGTCAGTGAAGAGTCCCACGTGGGGCTGGAACTCATGAACCGTGACATCATGACCTAAGCTGAAATCAAGAGTTGGATGCTTAACCAACTGAGCCACCCAAAACAAATATTAAACAGAACAAACATTAAACCAAACTTAATTTTGCATTCAACAAGACTCTCTTTAAGAACAAATAATCAGGCTGCCATGAGCTTCTTGAAGACTGCTGTGTTTCATTTATTTTTAAATCTCTGTCTTTAAAGTATCCTTAAAATAGTTTGGGCTTGAATACATGTTGACTGATTAATTAAGTATTCAAAATTGAGTATTCAATCAAACACTAGTTCTATTGTCTTTGCAGGGATGAAAGGGGACTAGAAGACATAGTCTTTGCCATCCGTGGAGGCAAGAGAGCAAACAAGTTAAAAAAGCAAAGGGGCATTGTACGAGTGAAAACAAATTTGCATCCACATAAAACTTATGCACTCTGGTAACATGAATCATTCATTTACTCTCTCATTTTTATCTCCCGACAAACATTTTGTAAGTACCTTCCTTCTATGAGACAACAAGGGAGCAGGCCATGTTAGCCTGAATTATGTTCAGAGTTCTTGAGTCTTCTCGGGCTTATGAAGCAATAAATGGACAATGACGTGGACATTGGGTATGGCAAGTGTTGCTTTAGGGAAGCAAAGGAGACCACAGAGACCGAGGAGGACACTCACCCAGCCTGGGGGTGACAAAGGGTCAATTTCAACCACCAAAGAACACCTGCGTTTAGTCACAATATTTTCAAATATGAAGAGCAGAGGAGGGGGGTGGGGCAGCACAGTATTCTGGAAAAGGAACTTGCCCGAGGCCTCAAGGACCTCGATAGTCACCAGGCAGGAAGTTTGATGGAAGGTTCAGATTCAGAGATTTAGGACAAAATTAATAATCATAACAAAGGCATTTTGTTACTCTGGAGAAAGGCAGTCTTGCTGTCATCAGTATCACCATAGCCTCTGCGCAGAGGAATAGAATTCTTCTTCAGTGCCTCCTTTACTTTTGTGGATTCCTGAAACCATAGCCAACCAGCTCCCTCCCAATTGCCCAAGCGCTCCCGTGTCGCCCCTTCTATCACAGGTAGGGTTCCCAAGAAGCAGGGGGCTTCTTGGGCAAGTGATTCATCGTGGAAGTATTCTTAGGAGAAGGGCAGTGGGGGGAGACAGATAGGACAAGCGGAAACCCAACCAGGGATGGGTCTTGACTGGAGGCTAGCTTCAAGCTCACCCCTCCAGGCAGCTCTGGAAACTGGAACTGCACCATAGAGTGAGTCCCCCTTGGTGCGATGGGGCTGAGCCTTTGCATCTCAGGCCAGACAGCATGGTGAGGGTGACAGAGCCCTGGGGAAGCCTGGGCAAGCCATGGCTAGCATCTACTATGGGGGACACTACTAACCACTGAGTTGAATCTTCAACAGGAGTATGTGATTCTGGAGTCGTGATTCTGGAGTCGTGGTTCTGGAAACCAGCCTGCACCAGACGTTTCTGGAAAGCTTGTTAAAAACAGATTGCTGTGCCCCACCTCCCAGAATTTCTAATTCAACCGGTAAGGTGTGAGGCCTGAAAATATGCATTTTTAACATGTTCCCAGATGATGTTGGTGCCCCTGGTTGGGGCCTACACTATGAGAAGAACGGGTTTGGAGTCAGAGGAGTGGGTTGGGGCAGATGTAGAATTGGGGGCATTCTTTGGGTATGTCCTACAACATTTTTAAGAGGGATTTTTGCTATTTTAGTTTACTACTAATGGGTGAAATGTTTTTTCTCTCTCTGTCTTTTTTTTTTTTTGCCTTATTGTGAGACTTATTTGGAAAGAGTATCTAAGTTTCCATAGCTCTCCATTACTGTCAAAAGAGAGTAAGAAATTTTGTGTTTATTTTTCTTGAGAATATATACTTGACATGTAATATTATATTAGTTTCAGGTGTATAACACAATGGTGCAATATTTGAATATATTACAAAATGATCACCACAATAGGTGTAGTCAGCATCTATTCTCACACAGTTACAAATTCTGTTTTCTTGTGATGAGAACTCCTCAGATCTGTTCTCTTAGCAACTTTCAAATGTACAATATGGTCTTATTAACTATAGCTACCATGCTATACATTATATCCCCATGACTTATTTATTTCATAACTGGACATTTGTACCTTTTTTTTTTAATGTTTTTAATTTTGAGAGAGAGAGAGAGCATGCATGGGAGGGTGCGAGCAGAGGAGGGGCAGAGAGAAGGGGGACAGAGGATCCCAAGCAGGCTCCGTGCTGACAGCACAGAGGTGGGTGTGGGGCTCAAACTCATGAACTGTGAGATCATGACCTGAGCCAAAGTCCCTCACTTAACCAACTGAGCCACCCAGGTGCCCCTGGGAATTTGTACCTTTAGACCACCTTCACCCACTTTATCTGTTCACCACCCCTGGCCTTTGGCAACCACCGATCTGTCTCTATATCAAAGAATTTGCTTTTGTCTTGTCAGGTTTTTTATTTTTCAGATTCTACATGTAAGTAAGATCGTATTGAATTTGCCTTTCTCCATCTGACTTGTTTCAGTTAGCATGATGCCCTCAAGGATCATATATGCAGGAGATAGCAGGATTTCCTTCTTTTTAACGGCTGAATAATACTTCATTGTGTGTAATATATGTAACAATATATATTCCATTATGATATATATGATATATGATATGATAGATAGGCATGTAGGTTGTTTACATGTCTTAGTTATTGTAAATAATGCTGCAGTAAACATAAGGGTGCAAATGTTGTTTTTGAGCTGGTGGTTTCATTTTATTGAGATACGTATCCAGAAGTGGGATTGCTGGATCATATGGTAATTCTATTTTTAATTTTTGGAGGAGCCTCCATATTGTTTGCCATAGTGGCTGCACCAATTTATCTCCCACCAACAGGGCACAGGGATTTGCTTTCTCCACATCCTTGCCAACCCTTGTGATTTCTCGTCTTCTTGATAACAGACATTCTAACAGGTGTGAGGTGATGTCTCGTTGTGGTTTTGACTTGCATTTCCCTGAAAATTAAACCTATTGGCCATCTGTATGTCTTCTTTGAGAAACTGTCTACTCAGTTCTTCTGCCCATTTTTCATCAGATTTTTTAAATTGAATTGTATGAGTTCTTTATATATTTGAGATATTTAACCCCTTATCAGATATACGATTTGCAGATATCTTCTCCCATTCTGTAGGTTATGTCTTCATTTTGTTGACGGTCCCTTTGCTGTGTGGTTAGTTTGATGTGGTCCCCCTTGTTTACGTTTGGTTTTTTTGCCTTTGCTTTCAAAGTCATATCCAAAAACTCATCTCCAAACTGATGTCACAGAACTTACTGCCTATGTTTTTTTTCTACAAGTGTTATGGTTTCCGATCTTACAGTTAAGTCTTTACTCCATTTTAAGTTAATTTTGTGTGTGGGAGTAAGACAGTGGTTCAGTTTCATTCTTTTGCATGTGGCTGTCCAGTTTTCCCAGCACAATGTATTGAAGAGACCGTCCTTTCCACAGTGTATAATCTTGCCTCCTGTGTCATAAATTAATTGATCATATATGTGTGGGTTTATGTGTTGGGTCTATTCCATTCCATTGATCTATGTGTCTGTATGCTAATATTACACTGTTTGGATTACTGTAGCTTTGTAATATAGTTTGAACTCATGACTGTGATGGCTCCAGCTTGGTTCTTCTTTCTCAAGATTGCTTTGACTGTGGGGTCTTTTGTGGTTTTATGGAAGTTTTTTTGTTCTATTTCTATGAAAAAAATGCTATTGGAATTGTGATAGGGCTTGCTTTGGATAGTATGGACATTTTAACGATATAAATTCTTCCAATCCTTGAGCATGAAACACCTTTTCATTTATTTGCATCTTCGTCAATTTCTTTTGTCAGTGACTTAGTTTTCAGGGTACAGGTCTTTTGCCTCCTTGGTTAAATTTATTCCTAGGTGTTTTATTCTTTTTGGTGCAATTGTAAACGGGATTGTTTTCTTAATTCCTCTTTCTGATGCTTCATTATTAGTGTAAGAAACACAACTTATTTTGGTATATTGATTTTGTATCCTGCAACTTTACTGAATTTGTTTTTAGTTCTAACAGGTGTTGGGGTGTTTTTTTTTTGGTGGCATTTTTAGCGTTTTTTAAAAATATATAATATGATGTCATCTGCAAATAGAGACAGTTTCACTTCTTCCTCTCTGCTTCGGATGCCTTTTTTTGTTTTTCTTGCTTAATTGCTCTGGCTAGGACTTCCAATATCATGTTGAATTAAAGGGTCAAGAGTGGTCATCCTTGTCCCATGCCTGATCTTAGAGTAAAGTTTCAGGTAAATTATATTTTCATGCAATATTTTCAAAAACTCGAATTGACAAACTATGGCCAATGGGCAGCCACCTGTTTGTTTGTTTGTTTGTACACAAAGTTTTAACTTCCAATTTTAAGTGGAATTCTTGGTTACACTCTTATAACAGCAAGCCTATAAAAGAGTTCTAGAATATTTCCATTACTTCACTGATACACCAATAAGATGTTCATGTTCCTAGGATTATATATTTTTTCTTTGAATGCCCCATTCAGGTCATCATTATCCAGCTTTGGAAAGAAATTCAGAAAATGTGACATTATACCAGATTTACAGAAAAAGCCTTCCCTAAGATGACTAACGGATAAAGTGAATCTCGGATCTATTCTCTAAAGTTACATAAGGAAGCGACATAAAATAAAGCTATATAATAATATTCTTTTAGCAGAGAAGTGTTTTATAATATATTATTCTCCTTAGGAATTGCAAAGGGAAGTAAGACCCTCACGGCTTTCCTTGTCCCATAGATGCTGGATTCAATCATGGAGTGTTTACAACACGTGGGAGTGCCACTGTTATTCGCATGATTTGCACTCTCCTCCCTACTATGCTTATTCTAAAATAAGAGATATTTATGGAAATTGTGTGCACATCAAAATGGTGGCACCCTGCCGTACTCAGCAACATTTATTCAGTTTTGAACGTTATTTAACGTATTTAACAGAAAAAACAAATTTTCTTAAAAAAATCTTTTTAATGTTTATTTATTTTTGAGAGAGAGAGAGAGAGAGAGAGAGTGCAAGCGGGGGAGGGGCAGAGAGAGAGAGAGAGACACAGAATCCGAAACAGGCTCCAGGCTCCGAGCTGTCAGCACAGAGCCCGATGCGGGGCTCGAACCCATGAACTGTGAGATCATGACCTCAGCTGAAGTCGGACGCGTAACCCCTGAGCCACCCAGGTGCTCCCAAACATTTTCTTTATAAAGCTAACTGGAGGGGCGCCTGGGTGGCTCAGTCAGTGCTTTTGTGAGGAGTAAAGCTATCAATACAAGCAGAGCGCTTGGAATATACAAAGCACAGAGCAAGGGCTCAGTAAGTCACAGCTATTATTAGCTATTAGAGATTGGCCACCCAAGCCTGGGGGACGCAATGGGAATGAGATTAACAAGCATGAAAGAGTAAATAACTAGCGGGGGGGGGGGGGGCGGGGTTAACTGCATCTATTTTTCTCTCATTCCAGCTGAGAGCCAATGTGAGGGTTTCCCTGGGATCCACATTGGGCCCCGTTGCCCACTGCATTCCACACAGCCTCGGGGGTGGGGGTGATAACTCCCAAACCTAGAGCTCCAGCCCTGATCTCTGGGTCCATGCCTCCTGGGTTCCCGAAAGCACCTCGGATTTAGCGTATCCCAGACCTCACGTGTCACCTCACTCCCTCCCCACTCGCCAAACCTGCTTCCCAGGTGTTCTCTTGGTTGATGGAATTCTGTCATAACCTCTATCTGCCAAGCTATCGACTCTCCTCTTTTCTCAGCAACCTCCCGGCCAAACTGTCCCACATTTAATCAGTAACCAAGTCTTACTGGTTCTGCGTCTGAAAGGTTCTCGAAACTGTCCCCGACTCTCTTTCTCTCTCACTGTTACCTCTGCCCCTGGTCAGGTCCTTATCGTATTTTATCTGGTCTCCCCGCCTCCAAATGTGTCCTTCTCAAAAAATCTGCCACCTCCCCACCCCCCACCCGCCCCCATTAAAACTCCCAGTGATCTCTTCTGACTTAAAAATCCAAGCTTCCAATGCCCTCCTTGGTCAGCCTCTGCCCATCTCTCAGACATATTTTGTCAGCATCTTCTGACTTGCACTTTATTTTCTAAACTGCTGACTGTTTCCCTGCCCGCAAAATGTTGCTTTTCAGTTCCATATCTGGGCTCAGGCAGTTCCTGTGCTTATAATGTTTTCCTCCGCTTTATGTGGCTCAGATCAGATGACATGTCCTCCAGGAAACCCTCTTGGATCTTCCTTTCTCCCAGACGAGGTTAGACATCCTGTCCCTATAATACTGTCTTTGTCTTGGAAACAAGTCACTGCATTTGCTACATAGTACGATTATGTGCTTCCCTCCCTAGACTATGAGCTTCTTGAAGTTAGGAAATGCTGTATCTTACCCATCTTTGTATCCTGAGTGCTTACCACAATGCTTGGCACTTAATAAATACATGCTGAATGAATGACTGTCTCATTCACCCAGTGTTTATTGAGTATCTACTAGTGAGGCTAGCCCTCAGAACACACAGCAGTGGAATAAAAAGGCCTTGTCTCTGTTCTCGCTGAGCTTACCGAGGGGTGGAGAGACAGAAAATACCAATGTGAACAAAGAAATCTATAATTACATATAGTAATAAGAACCGCGGAGGAAGAAACAGGATGCCGTGAGAGAAAATAGCAAGGAGGGAGGGAAGGGCTCTCTAAGGATGTGGTTTTCGAGCTGAAGTCGGCAAAGACAGGAAGGAGCAGGAGCAAACAGGCCCTGGGGACTGACCTGTACAAGGCGCTGAAAGAGAACAGAGCAGCCTCGAAAAGGTGGGCGAGGGAAAACGAGGCCTGACAACATTTGCTGAGGAGGCAGGCGGACACAGAAGAGGTGCTCAGCTGGGATGAATGGAGGAGTTGAGACTGGGTTCCATGTACGGTGCTCAAGGAAAAGTTGGAAGAAAGTGGGTAATGCAGTGGTGGAATGGGGTTTACATTCACAGGAGAACATCCAGGCTGCTGGGTGGAGATGAGACCAGACAGGAGTTTGGGGAAAAGAAGGGAGAACAGTCAGAGGTTAAGCCATTTAACGGTTCTCTTTAGGAAATGTTATCATTAACCCCATTTTAGAACTTGGGAAGAGCTTGGAGCTGGAAGACAGACCCAAGTCTGTTCTATCCCAGAGTCAGAGCTTAGACCCCCTACTGTGGACCCTTGTGCTTGGTTACACCTAACTTCCTGACTGGTGAAGATTAAAAAGAGTGATAGCATCTGCTTTTAGCAAAGCGTCGGAGAAAAGGGGAGTTCACATCCACTGCAGATGGGAATGGAAACTGGTGCCGTCTTTCTAGAAGAAAATCTGTGCCTTAAAGATGTGTGTGCTCCTAGGGTCCCCCATTTCGGTTTTAGGAATCCTTAAAAGACAAACCAGCTACTGAACGGAGATGTCTGAACAAGTCGTGTTTATCAGTATTTGTGACAGCAAAACAGGGCATTGATAAAACAAACTCCGGTATGATGCAGTTAATAACCGATAATTTACTGACTCAGAAAGACTACAATATATTGCCCAGTGAGAAAATTGGGTCACCAAAGGATGATTCTGTTTTTTGTAGCATATGTTAGTATATAGAGAAAAAAATTCCGGAAGGATCTACATCCAAATATTAAAAGTGGGTACTGTCAGGGAGGAAAAGTTTTTCCTTCTACTCTTTTAGGTTCTGTGGCTGGTCTAACTATAAAAATGATACAAAGCAGATAACTAGAGAAAAACACGTTTAATTATGTATTTACGAGAACCCCACCAAGGCAATAAAAATCATGGGCAAGTCAGGCAATTGAGGCTTAAATAACATCCTGAGCCAAGGAATGGGGTAGCGGCCTGGAACCCTGGAAGTGGGGAGGGTAGCTCACAGGACAATAAAGATAGATGCTCGAGGGGCACCTGGGTGGCTCAGTCCGTTGAGCATCCGACTATAGCTCAGGTCATGATCTGATGGTTCGTGAGTTCGAGCCCCCACATCGGGCTCTGTGCTGACAGCTCAGAGCCTGGAGCCTGCTTCGGATTCTCCCTCTCTCTCTGCCCCTCCCCCACTCACACTCTGTCTCTCTCTCAAAAATAAACATTAAAAAAAATTTTTTTTAAAGATAGATGTTTGGTAATCAGATGTTTGCCCTGCTCTATAGACAGGTCTTTCAGATAAAAAGTTGTCACTGATAACAGCTCTCTTTCTGGGCCAGACCACCTATCTAAATTCCTTTGGGTAGTTTAGAGAGAGGTAAGAGTTTTTCTTGAGTCCGCTGGCTCTTCATTGCCATCAGTTCAAAATAATCCACATGCCAACGTGGTACATCTTGAAGCATTTTTTTTCTGAACCCCTTCACTAACTCTGGAAGATAGAGAATCTGAAGATTTTTGTTAGTTGCTTTTTTTTTTTTTAACTTGCAGTATCTAATTTTTCTAAATCAGAACTTTTAACTCTTTATTAACGTAGAGCATATGTACAGAACAGGGCACACATCCTATGCTCACAATGTGATGCAAAATTTCACAAATTGAACACACGCATGTAAACAACGCACAGAACAAGAGAAAAACAGTCTCAGCTTCCTGGAAGCTGCTCTGTAAAATCATATACAACCTACCTTATTGTGTCCGGCTTCTTTCACTCAACATGATTTTGTGCAATTCTTCCATGTGGTTGCCCGGAGTTGTAGCAAATTAATGGTATTAATTGTTTAAAAAGTTAGAATGTTAACACCTTGTCTGTTATACATTTGAATCCTTAGAATGATCATCATTCCCGTGTTTGTCAGCTTACAAAGCACTTTCCACGGACACCAGCTCTACACATTATTATCATCCTCACTTGCTGGGCACAAGGTGAGGGGGGCAGAGGGTAATTCAGCCCTGCTCAAGTTCACACACAAAGCTAGTAGGTGGCCAAACCAAGGCAGCTTCGGATCTAAATCCATGCCCTTTGGGCCCCGCCTCATGAGATTGAGAGCCAAGGTCCCAGGGGATTCAACGAAAGGCCTATCTTGCTCACCATTAGGCTCTTTAAACATCAGACGGTTACCAGGCAAAGCTGTTTAAACTCCTTTTCTGAAAACCATTTAGAATAGAAGACGCAGACCCTTCTCATTCAGAAGACGAACGTCCCATAAATATTCAACCAGTTTCGACATTGGTCATCTTTGGCGAGAACTTTCTTTGGCTAAAAATCTGTGATGGCCACACTTCTCGATATGTAATATGTGCCTCTGTAAACTTGTCCTGTGGGTTTCATATTTGTGTATGTCCACTTTTCTCTCTGACATTATGAATAATATCGATTGCAGCCTCTCGGTGATCGTATACCAGAGTTCTACTTCTCATTCACAGATGGGAAAACTGAGGTCCACCGTCAAATAGCTGGTTTAGCAGGACTGGGGCAGGCCTCAGGACTCTGGCTTGCGGTTCACAGCAATCTTGCCCACACGTCACTGCATAAGACGTGAAACTTTTTTTTTTCCTACCGGGAAACATAAGCAGTCACGGTCGTGGTTATTAATAAAACTGTGGGTGTTGTTACTTTTTGCCCCCCAACAGAGTAGAACCACATGACTTAGCTTTATGTATCACAAAATCCTATTTCACTATAAGATCTAGGGTGATTCCCCCATTCAACACTGTGCTTCTAGGTGTCTGTATTACATAACACATTTCACAATCCAGTACACTGCTCAGAGAGTTCAAAAGAAATTAGGTGAATTAGCAGAGAAAACAAGAACACATCACCTCAAATATTGACTTACGCACTCACACAGGTGTCCTTGCTTTATAGGTTAGCGCTGTCAGCTATTAAGAGCTGAAGTGCAATAAAAGAAAGATTCAGTTCCCATCCCTACTTCCCTTCCCGTGGATATCATGGTTTTTTTTGTGTTAATTTGATTTAAAAAAAAAAAAAGCAAACATTTCACGTCTGCAGCCTTTCTACCTCTGAGTCGAGCATTGGATACAATGCACATGGAAGAATTTAGGACACTATTTCCTTAGGAAGTGAATTCTTCATTCCCCTGGATGCCTTTTGGGAATCTAAAATCTGCAGGGACTGTTTTTCCTGACACAAGACCAGTATCTGCAGGTCAAAGAACAATTGATAAGCCTATTTATCTTCCCAGAGACTTTGGCTGGTGCTTGCCGTCTTAAATTTCCCCGTCAGCCTTACACAGCCTTGCCAACCCCCGGGCCTTCCCGCCTGTCCTCCCTGGCGGGTTTTCTCTGCCTCCTCTTTGAGAGCCTCTGTGAATCTCTACCTTCACAGTTACCATTTTGTAAATAGACATGGGGCAGTGGGGGTATCTTTAAATAAACAGATGAATAAGGTCCCGGAACTGTCACCCCTTCTAATGACCTTTAGACGTGAGGGAAATACCTCAGCCTCAGAAGCCAAGAAGCGGGCCCTCAGAGATCTGGGGCGGTCCCGTCTCAGTGCAGGGACTGTGGGGTAGGGTGGTGGTCTAGGGGCACAGCTCAGGTGCTGAATAAATACAGAGACTTCCGGGCACGTGGCATGAATACTGAGTCTACTACAGAAAATGGTGGAGCCCCAGAACTCTTGCCTGCTGACCTAGACTGTGGTGGAAACTGGCTACTCATTTATCCTCAAGCCCGGGGAAATTCAGTGCACAGTGTTCAAACAAGGGTTGAGTGAAAGGGGCTACAGGGAGTGAGTAGCAGTGACCTACAGGTGACCTCCTTGACAAGGCCAATAGTAGGACCAATAGTGGGCTGGGCAGTCTAGGAAGAACCTCACTCCTGGCATCCCGCTGGAGTCCAAAGGCTTTAGAATTCTTCCTCTTTTTTCTTTTTTTTTTTAAGGTGTTGCTCTTTATACAGAGTGCAGAAATAAACCCATGCTTTTATGGTGAATTAATCTATAACAAACGAGGTGAGACTATGCGACTGGGAAAAGACAGTCTCTTCAACAAATACTGTGGGAAAACAAGACGACTACATGCAAAAGAATGAAATTGGACCACTTTCTTACACCATACACAAAAATGAAGTCAAAATGGATTGAAGACCTAAATGTGAGACCTGACACCACAAATACCTTAGAAGAAAACATAGGCTGTAATTTCTTTGACATTGGCCATAGGAACATTTTTTCTAGCTATATCTCTTCTGGAAAGGGAAATAAAAGCAAACTTAACTACTGGGACTACACCAAAATAAAAAGCTTTTGTTCAATGAAGGAAACCATTAACAAAACAAAAAGGCAGCCTCCTGAATGGGAGAAGATATTTGCAAATGATGTATCTGATAAGGGGCTAATATCCAAAATATATAAAGAACTTACATAACTTAACACCAAACCCCCCCAAATAACCCAATTAAAAAACAGGCAAAGGATCTGAACGAACATTTTTTCCAAAGAAGACATCCAGATGGCCAACAGACACATGAAAAGATGCTCAACATCGTTAATCATCAGGGAAATGCAAATTAAAACCACAAGGAGATACCACTTTACACCTGTCAGAATTACTAAAATCAAAAGGACAAGAAATAACAAGTGTTGGCAAGGATGAAGAGAGAAAGGAACCCTTATGCACTGTTGGCGGGAATGCAAACTGGTACAGCCACTGTGGAAACCAGTATGGAGGTGCCTCAAAAAACTAAAAATAGAACTACTCTATGATCCAACTATTCCACTACTGGGTATTTACCCAAAGAAAATGAAAACATTAATTTGAAAAGATACATGCACTCCTATGTTTGTCACAGCATCATTTACAATAGACAAGATATGGAAGCAACCCAAGTGTCCATTGATAGACGAATAGACAAAGATGTGATGCGTGCGCGTGTGTGTGTGCGCGTGCGCGCACACACACACACACACTGGAATGTTACTCAACCATAAAAAAAAAAAAGAATGAAATCTTGCCATTTGCAACAACATAGATGAACCTAGAGGGTATAATGCTAGGTGAGATCATTCGGTCATAAAAAGATAAATACCATATGATTCCATTCATATGTGGAATTTAAGAAACAAAACAAATGAACAAATAAAGAAAAAAGAAGAGACAGACTCTTAGATCTAGGGAACAAACTGGTGGTTACCAAAGGGAGGTGTTTGGGGGATGGGTGAAATAGATGAAGGGAATTATCTTGATGAGCCCTGAGAAATGCACAGAATTGTTGAATCATTGTTTTGTCCACCTGAAACCAACATAAACTGTATGGTAACTACACTTAAATAAACTAAAGTTAAAATGTTACATTTAAAAAAAAAAAGGTGTTTCTTCTGGCCAACACATTAGTTATACCAACAGTTGCGTTAGGCTGTTTGAATGATACACACCATACTCCAGATAATAATTACCTCTGTGGAGGGGCCACAGGAGAAAGGTGTCATTGAGATTTCATGTCCAAAACGTGGTGGTTGTTTTAGTAAATGTTTTGTTTTGGAGTAATTTTGAACTCACAGAAAAATCGCAAAGATAGTCCAGAGAGTTCCCATCCATGCTTCACCCAGTTTCTCTTGACATCAGCATCATATCTAACCAGGGTACGTTTATCAAAACTGAGAAATTAACATTGGTACAACCAAGCATTATGGTTTATTCATTCAGATTTCATCAGTTTTCCATTAATGTCTTTGTTGTGGGGTCCGATCTGGGATACCACATTGCATTTAGCACAGTCGTACATTTTGTATCTTTTAGACATCTGCAGAAACCACGGCAAATAATTTTTTTAATTTTTTAATGTTTATTTATTTTTGAGTGTGAGTGGGGGAGGGGCAGAGAGTGAAGGAGACACAGAATCCAAAGCAGTCTCATCTGGGCTGTCAGCACAGAGGCTGACGCAGGGCTCGCAGTGCCCCAAGGGTTTTGCAGTGATGGGACAATACTGTGACAGTGTGGAGGATCCCAGCACAAGACGGAGGAGAATGAATGCGTGGATCAAGATGCAGAGAAAGGGCACTCCGTACAATTCATTCTGGGAGTACCTATAGTGTAGAGACCTGAAGAACTTTGCTTCCCCGGGGCTGAACTGGAAATTCCAGTACACTAACTGGAACACAGCTTGGGCCACGTCTGTGGTCAGCTTTCATTCTCCGACATTGAGGCTTCCCTTCTTTCTTTTTTTAATTTACTCATTTAAGTGTACTCAGTATATTCACGATGTTGTATGGCCACCACCACCATCCAACTCCAGAACTTCCTCATCTTCCCCAACAGGAACTCTGTACCCATTCAATTATAATGCCCCCATTCTCCCCAACCCCAGCTCCTAGAAACCACCATTTTCCTTTCTATCTGTATGAAATTGTCTTTTCTAGTACCTCATATAAGTGGAATCATACAGTATTTGTCCCTTTGTGCCTGGCTTACAGAAAACTCTTTAGGGATAAATGACTTATTCCTCCTGGAATCTAATGCCAATTAATTTAATGCCAGTTTAATATCATTTATATCAGATAAAAGATAAAAAGCCATTGTGGGTTTTTTTCTTTCCTCTCTCTCTCTTTTTTTTTTTTTTTTTTTTGGTCTGACCTATTATATCCGTCCTATTTCCCTTTTTGCATTGGTTACCAGGAATCTGGGCCAAATTCAGAGCCTAAATATCACAATCAGCTCATCTCAAGTAACTGGCTATAGTCACCCACTTACAGAGCCTCTATTGTAGTTTCAATCTTAAATTACCCTATATTTTATTATGTTTATGTTTGAAAACTATCCGGTGCCCTTTCAGAATTAGGCAGGATAGAAATTCTAAATACATGAAATTAATACCACACCTTCAAGAAGTTAACTCTTTCATGCTACTGGAGTCCCACCAAGTGCAGTATCGTCATAGAACAGTAGAACTGCACAGACTTTTCAAGGTGGAAGCATCTTGGGGTAAATCTAGCTTCTGTGTGTGTTGACTTAACTGACCTGTTTATCTGACAAAATCAGGACTTCTAAGAGAGGATCGCTGCTACTGAAAATGTGAATCAGGCATTTTGGCCCCTGTATCAACTTTTCCAAGCCATTGATATGACTCTGTGTGTCAGAAGAACATTTAGCTAAATGGTGGCAGCCCATAAAGGTACTCTGTCTTCCAAAGGAATCATTTGCATCCTTAAGGGTCTCTAAGTTCGTAACAGGGCCCAGATATGTTTTTTTCCAGAAAGCTTTCAGGAGGAAAACACTAATTCGTCCATCCAGTTGTGGGAGGTGATCACACAGTGGTAGAATTAAATAAGGCTACGGACATCACGATAAACACAGGTCACAGTTGGAGAGGGATATCTTTAAAGTATCAGAATACTTTGGGACTTTTTTTGTGTTTCACAATGTGAAACAAGCTAACAAACCTTTCAAAGTTAAGAAGAATTTTCCTGGAGCCTTGATTATCTGTAGCATTCAGACGGCTTTCACGTTGGAACGATAAAGAACTTTCTTTCAGGCCCTTTGGCCCTTAGAGCTCCATTGGGTGTGTGTCCCGGAGTTACACTAGACCTGATGCAAGGATGGAAAATACAGGCATCTACACTCATTTCACTCTGAGTGGCTGGGAGAGTCACATGACCCAACAGTAATAGACATTACAGGGTGGAAATGCAATCACTCTTCATTGAAAAGATGTTTATCAAGGGCCTAACACATACATGGCACGTAACATATCACATCTTCTATGATGCACATCTTCTATGATGACTATATAAACATACATATATTGCACACGCACACACACACACACACACACACCCCATCAGCAGTCTGGCCTGTAGTTAAAATAATGGAATTGGAAGTAAGACAGGCCTGAATTCAAGTGCTGGTGTCACCATTTAAAAGCAGTGCTAGCCCAGGATCTGGCTTACATGCTCAATAAAAGGGAGTGATTTATCATCTTTATAGATACATACACATGAGTTTGGTAATAACAGTATTAACTCAGAAATCCATAATACATATGAGATTTAAAAGATGACAGCATTTAACAATATTTGTTCTTCCTATCCAGGAGCATGGAATCTTTTTCCATTTGTTTGTGTCTTCTTCAATGTCTTTCATAAGCTTTCTATAGTTTTCAGTGTATAGATTTTTCACCTCTTTGGTTAGATTTATTCCTAGGTATTTTATGGTTTTTTGGTGTAATTGTAAATGGGATCAACTCCTTGATCTCTCTTTCTGTTGTTTCATTGTTGGTGAATAGGAATGCAACCGATTTCTGTGCATTGATTTTATATCCTGAAACTTAGCAATCTACATATTCAATGCAATCCCTATCAAAATAACACCAGCATTTTCCACAGAGCTAGAACAAATAATCCTAAAATTTTTATGGAACCAGAAAAGACCCTGAATAAGCCAAAGCAATCCTGAAAAAGAAAACCAAAGCAGGAGGCATCACAATCCCAGACTTCAAGCTATACTACAAAGCTGTAATCATCAAGACAGTTTGGTACGGGCACAAGAACAGACACTCAGATCAATGGAACAGAACAGAGAACCCAGAAATGGACCCACAAATGTATGGCCAACTAATCTTTGACAAAGCAGGAAAGAATATCCAATGGAATAAAGACAGTCTCTTCAGCAAGTGGTGCTGGGAAAACTGGACAGCAACATGCAGAAAAATGAACCTGGACCACTTTCTTACACCATACACAAAAATTAACTCAAAATGGATGGAAGACCTAAATGTAAGACAGGAAGCCATCAAAATCCTAGAAGAGAAAGCAGGCAAAACCCCCTTTGATCTTGGCCACAGTACCTTCTCACTCAACACGTCTCCGGAGGCAAGGGAAACAAAAGCAAAAACGAACTACTGGGACCTCATCAAAATAAAAATCTTCTTCACAGCGAAGGAAACAATCAGCAAAACTAAAAGGCAGCCAACAGAATGGGAGAAGATATTTGCAAATGACATATCGGATAAAGGGTTAGTATCCAAAATCTATCAAGAACTTATCAAACTCAACACCCAAAAAACAAATAACCCAGTGAAGAAATGGGTAAAAGACATGAATAGACACTTCTCCTAAGAAGACATCCAGATGGCCAACCGACACATGAAAAAATACTCAACATCACTCATCATCGGGGAAATACAAATCAAAACTGCAATGAGATACCACCTTACACCTGTCAGAATGGCTAACACTAACAACTCAGGCAACAACAGATGTTGGTGAGGATGCGGAGAAAGAGGATCTCTTTTGCATTGTTGGTGGGAATGCAAGCTGGTGAAGCCACTCTGGAAAACAGTATGGAGGTTCCTCGAAAAACCAAAAATAGAACTACCCTATGACCCAGCAATTGCACTGCTAGCTATTTATCCAAGGGATACAGGTGTGCTGTTTCGAAGGGACACAGGCATCCCCATGTTTATAGCAGCACTATCAGCAATAGCCAAAGTATGGAAAGACCTCAAAGGTCCTTTGATGGATGAATGGATATAGATGTGGTGTATATATATATATATATATATATATATGTGTGTGTGTATATGTATATATATGTATATATGTATATATATACATATATGTGTGTATATATATATATGTATATATATGTATACATATATATATACACACACAAAGGAGTATTACTCGGCAATCAAAAAGAATGAAATCTTGCCATTTGCAACTACGTGGATGGAACTAGAGGGTATTATGCTAAGTGAAATTAGTCAGAGAAAGACAACTATCATATGACTTCACTCATATGAGGACTTTAAGATACTAAACAGATGAATATAAGGGAAGGGAAGCAAAAATCATATAAAAACAGGGAAGGGGACAAAACATAAGAGACCTAAACATGGGGAACAAACAGAAGGTTACTGGAGGGGTTGTGGGAGGGGGGATGGGCTAAATGGATAAGGGGCATTAAGGCCTCTACTCCTGAAATCATTGTTGCACTATATGCTAACTAATTTGGATGTAGATTTAAAAAAATACAAAAATACGAAAATAAAAGATGACAGCATTTAAAAAATGTTTATTTATTTATTTTGAGAGAGAGAGAGAGAGAGAGTATGAGAGCATGAGTAGGGGAGGGGCAGAGGGAGAGGGAGGGAGAGAATCCCAAGCAAGCTCCAAGATGTCAGCACAGTGCCCCATACAGTTGATCATGAATCATGAGACTGTGACCTGAGCCAAAATCAACGCTTCACTGGCTGAGCCATCCAGGCCCCCGAAATGACAGCAGTTTTTAATAAAAACTTTAAACAAGAAATGATAGCAGATTTAAAAAGGAGAGAGACAGATGTCAGCACAAAGGAAGGGCAGAAATCTACACCACCAGTTTGGTGAAAGTTTGCAACCAGAGGGTTAGTGGCAGTGGCTGGACGCAGGACTCTCATTCTCAGGTTGAGCTCCAAAGACTGCAGAATTCTCGAACCAAGAGTAATGACGATCCTCACGGGGACAAACTTAGGCCCTCCCCCTCTGCAGGACAATCAGGGCGCTGTGACTCATTGGAGTCACCACGAAATCACTAACTGGAAATCCTTGCTGCAGCTATACTGCAAAGGAATTGGACTTGATTTGCCAGATTCCCCATGTGATGCAAGGGTGGCCACCTGCCAAAGAGCCAGAGGGAGAGAGGGCCACTCGCTTTCCTGGCAACACAGAGATTGCCTAGCTCCATCACCCAAGGCAAGAGCGGCGTAGGGCAAACGGGCAGCCATTCCCGACGACGATTCGGCTTTGATCAGAGTAGCTATAGTGCCAGAGTGTTCGGTGCATTGCCTGTTTCGGCAGCTCATCCATTCTTCCGTGGGAAGGTTGTGTTCTGAGGTTCTTGTGGTACATGAAGTTATTGCCTTCACCATCTGCTCCTGTATCTTCCTCCCGGTGACATCAGACAGTGCGGCAGGGTTTGCCTTCGCCGTCTATCAGGCTGTTTGACTCAACCGTGCGCATTCTTATAATGCCAGGAGAATGATCCTCCCCTAAGTCAGCTGAACGGAAGCCAGAAGTTCACGGCAAACAAGCGACTCAGCTCGCCTAACAGCATGGAGGAGACCAGTTTCACTGCAGCTAACAGAGTAGATGGTTGCTAATTAGCCTGCAGTGTGACTACCAAAGGGAAGAGTTCCCTGCTCACCCGAAGAAGGGAATCACTGTGCAGGTAGGTTAACACGTTTCTGAGGCTTCCCAGGGCCAGCTAAGAGTGTGAGCTGCTTTGGTGGGCCGGCTGGGGACAGGCGGAGAACTTTAGAGCCACCGGGGAAGGTGATTAGCAGATGGCTGCTGGCAGTGCTTGTGCTCTCAGGAGCTGGTTCCTACGGGCTGCTTGCTCAGAGAGGCTGGAGACTGTGCGGAAAGGAAGGCCAATGAAGATACTCCTCTGCGGTGGGGTGAGCCAAAGACCCTCACCAGAAAGACTGCAGCTCTGATTCTTGGAGGCCAGCAAACTGAGATTGTTTGGGGCATGGAGTAGTTACAAAGACTCCTTTAGGAAATGGGTGCTGGTGGATTTTCAGGTGCGTCAAATGCAGCATTCCCTGAGTGCACTCATTCTCTCCCTCACTGCTGTCCAACCTTCAGCCTCTATCGTATTCCTAATCTATGCTAGGGAGATTTCAAGTCCCTCCCTGCCCCCCCCGCACCCCATCTTGGAGGCCAGAGACTGGTCTGTGAGGAAGAAGGAGTGCGCACAGAGCTGAGGATCGGAGTGGGGTATCATGAAGGGACAAGTAAGAAATCCCACGGCTGGAGTGTGGGGGGAGGGGAAGGCTGGATGGGACTCGAAGGAAAGCCAAGAGGAGCCCCAGTGCCCACCCAACTGGGAGGGGGCTGAGGACAGTGTGGAAGTCCGGATTTTAGAGATTGGGAGGTAAGAACAAGCCCCGGTTACCATCACGATTGGCAGGGTCTTGAGCAACTGTTCTGGGCCAGGGGACCTGGAGTGCGCGTGGGTGGGTCAGCCTGACTGGGGGTATGGATGAAGCCATGCGTGGAGCCTGGGAGCTACCCTCCACTCCATAAGCCTCCTCTCTCCCCACCTCTCTGTGGTTCCCACGTCCTCTCCAAATGCCCCTCCCCACCCCCCCCACCCCCACACATCCTCCCAGCTGGGCCCTCCTGATCTCTCCCTTGGGCTCTCGGAAGTTTCCCCACCAGAGTCCCTGCTTCTAATCTCTTCCCCCTCCAATCCATTCCTCACACTACTGCCAAACATTATCTTTCCACAATGTAAGCTCGGTCATGTCTGCAAGCTTAAACAGAGGAGTCCAGTGGTTTCCCACTGCCTGCAGAATAAAGCCCAAACATCTTGCAGGGCACGCAGGAGTGTTTAAGATTCTGCCCCCACACTCTGCCTTCGAGGCTTCATCTGCTGTAACTTACCTGCAAGTACCCAGCACCTGGATTATTTGCTGTTCCTTGAATATGACCTTGTAATGGCTTTATTACTTCCTGACATTATTCCCTCAGCCCGGAGTACAGTTTTCTTCTGTCCTACCTAGCGCACCTCTCCTCGTCTTTCAAGACAAAGCCATGTGCTCTGAGAAGCCGTTTCCATCCCTCTCCCTCCAGATCAGGGTTAATTGTTCTGTCTCCCGGTATGTGTGCATGTGTGCGAGTGTGAGATAAACTACACATAACACAAAATTTACCATTTTTACCATTTTAAGGGTAGAGTTCTGTGGCATTAAGTACATTCACATGGTTGTGCAGCCGTCATCCCATCCATCTCCCGAAATTTTTGTCATCCCCAACTAAAACTCTGTCCCCATGAAACACTGACTCTCCGTTATCCCCTCAGCCTCTGGCAGGGGGGACTCTGCTTTCCGTCTCTATGAACTTAACTATGCTAGGTGTCTCATAGAAGTGGAATCATACAAAATATTTCCCTTTATGACTGGCTTATTTCACTTGGCAAGATGTCCTCAAAGGTTCATCCATGTCGTAGCCTGGGTCAGGACTTCCTTTTTAAGGCTGCATACTATTCCATTGTGTGGATACACTACATTTTGCTTATCCCTTCATTCATCCAGGATACTTGGGTTGCTCTGCTTATCAATTACTATGACTATTGCTGGTATGAACATCAGTGTAACAAATATCTATTCGAGTCCCTGCTTTCGGTTCTCGGAATATACACCTAGAGGTGGAATTGCTGGAACATATGATGATTCTAACACGTATTCCTTCTTCCTCAAAGGTAATTGTGCGTGGCAGGTGTTCACCTTCAATATGGCCGTGTAGCCACATATACATTCCCTTGGAGTAATGTTAGCTGATTAAAGCACAGCAAAGGCACCGAAAAGAATATTTGACTCTGCCCTGCAGTAAAATGTTTCCCACGTAGAGAAGTTACAAACCCCTTGAAATGTGAAAGTGCTAATAACATGTGAACTCTAAAATTAGACTCTGGCGAGCTGCTTCTTGAAAGAAAATGCTTTCAAGAAATCCAGTTAGTATGTTTTGTCGTTATTACTTGGTTGTGACCTGCTTGGGAATTTAGAGGCCGGAATCCTGTGTTCCAGCCCTGCCCCGCCCCCTTCGGTGAGTGACTAGCTCTTTAGGCTCTAATTTTACCATCAGTAGAATAGCAAATGTCCCTGCCCATTCATGAGAAAAGAGCAATTCAAATGAAAGCGTGCTGGTAACCTCAAAACCAACCAACAAACCAACAAAGATCATCTGAATTATCATAGCCATTGGCACCCCATGCATCCTGGGGCATTTTTAGCAGGCCTAAATGGTCAGTTGGATTCATATTCATCTCTCAAAGGAAGCTACGTGGAATCCTTTAAAGGGTAGAGCACAGGGAGACGTGATCATTCCTACTCAGATTAAAAAAAGAATCTTTGAGTAGAAAGCAGAATTACAGGGACGTTTGAGGGGTATCTGATAGGAAAGTGGCTGGCAGGATTTTAAAATGTGGCAGTTGAAGAGAAAATTTTTTGTGTCATTACAGAATAGGCACCGATAAAGAAAGCCCTGAGCCAAGATTATAAAAAATTCTTTAAAAAATACTCTCGGTAAAATTAGATGGGAAGGCCTATATAGCGTGTGTGCATTCCATCGGGGCAGAATTGGCAGGAGTATTCATGAAAACCGGCAGGTAGAATACTTTACCCTACTTTACATAGCTATTTCTGGCCTGTAATAGCAGTTGCCAAAGACATGTTTAGAGCCACTGTTAAGATGCGGGTGCCAAATTATGACACGTCGACTGCGTCATAAATCAACACAGCTCTTGCCTTCAAAGAGCTGGCCACTAAAGTTACTTTCAGATCTTACCAACACTATTCCTCTCTTCCATGTTTTCAGAAAGACTTCTCCGGAAGGGAAGGGACCATAAGGCAAGACTCCTGATTTTTTTTCCCACGTAGACGGAAAAATGAACATTGAGTGGGATGTAGTCTCCTTCCTCCGTTCCTCCTACTTCATTCTCTGGAATTGAAGCCGTGGCCGGTTCAAAGATTACCTGTTTGGAACGATTACAGGATTCGGGTGATGCAATCAATCACTTGTGTATACAAGATAGAAGACACACTGCTGTGTGATTTAACTCATAGCAGTTAAATCAAAGGGAAAAAGCTGAGATGGTAGTTCTTCTGAAGCATTTCTGCTGACAATTAAGATCCCTTTTCAGGGCTTTCAGGGTCTGTATTTCTCTATTCTAGAGAGCTCAGAAAGGGCCTGGAAAATAGAAAGGAATTTAGTATGAAATAAGGGTCGCATTTCTAATTAGAGGGGAAAAGATGAGGGCAATGCCTGGTGTTGAAACAAGAAACGATCAGGGCGCCTGGGTGGCTCAGTCGGTTAAGCGTCTGCCTTTGGCTCTGGTTATGATCTTGTGGTTTGTGAGTTTGAGCCCTGCATCGGGCCCTCTGCTATCAGGGTAGAGCCCACTTTGGATCCTCTGTCCCCCTCTTCCTTTGCCCCTCCCCCGTGCTCTCTCTCCCTCTCAAAAATAATAAGTGAACTTAAAGAAAATAAAACAAGAGACTATCCATTCGGAGGCAAATGTTTTGTTCCCGTTCTCGTTCCCTTTAAATGGCGTCTTTTGCACTAATTCTCAGGCACCTGGTTAGGGAGCCAGTAACCAGAGGCCTCGCACATAGGGTGACTTTCAGCGGCACTTGAGGTGAATATCGCTGGCACACAAGCATTTCCCACCCCCTTGGCGAAACCAGTCCCCGGGGGCCAAGGATTCTTCTTATTGTCAAAGACATCTCTATTGTACCTGACTGGTATTTATCAGATTTCAGGAAATCCCCACATACCCGCAAGGGCGTTCTCCCCAGTGGCGAATGTTCTCTTTGTCTTTGTGGAGAGACAGCCGAGGTGGGTGGGATAGCTGCTCACCCGGTGGCTGCATCCGTGTGTGAGGAACTCAGGCCACTAGATTGGCTAAGCTGGGCATGATAGATGGCAGGTGCAGGGCTCAAAACCAGGTTTCCAACCATGAGTGGAGGTACACCTGCCAGTAAGGACGCTGTGGTCTGTATCCCATCAGGAAACCCTTGCTCTGCATTAGACCCAATTATCAGTCAGCAGCGGAGTTCCAGAAATGGTACTATAAGCTGGGCAGGAAACCAGTCAGGAGAGGTTATCCTAAGGGGTGAGCGACCCTAAGATGATGCTTTGTGCTACCCTTCCTGGTCATCTGTTATTCTGATTTGGTTGACCTTGCATTCTTGGCTGCTGCTTTTAATGTCTGGAGAAGAAACCCGTACTGCATGAACAACAGTAACAGAAGCAGGGCTGTGATCCCGATTTTTATTGTTGGTTCCTGGTGCCTGGTTCTTTGAGAGAGTGTGTCTGATGTTGGGGGAGGGGGGGTAAGATGGAAAGGGGGGAATCTTTCAGAAATCACAGAATCCAGGAGAATCTGAGTCAAGTAGCAGCTTGCACGGTGGCCACATTGGGGCAGAGTCACTTGCCATAAAGTCACTTACCCCTCGCCCGGGGAGGCAATGCGTTTTGGTGAGACCCTCTCCTGACTAGGAATCCTCATCTAGCCGAAGGCTGAGTTTTTCTGCTCCTGGGGTGTTGCCTTGGGGGTTTTCCGACTAAACTGTTCTACCATGCCAACACATGTGAAGTGATGCGATGATATTTTTTAAATTATGGATAAAAATCCAGAAGATTGGGTCATTCAATGGGCCCAGATATTTTTAAGTACTTGCTTATTTAAGGTCTTTTGCAGTTCACAAAGACGCTTTCATATGTCTTACCTGACAAACGGTTTTCTCAGATTCCTAGACTCTAGAAATACCTTGCCTGCATTTTCTATTTCAGGGCTTGATTTTCCAACATAATGTCTGCAGTTTTCCCCCCAGTGTTATTGTGTGTTTTGGACCCCTCTTCCGTATCAGATGTTATACTTCCAAACAGATCATACATTTTCTTTTTTTAAAAAAATTTTTAAAAATGCTTATTTATTTTTGAGAGAGAGAGAAAGAGAGAGAGAGCGCAAATGGGGGGAGGGGAGAGCAGGGAGAGAGGGAGACACAGAATCCGAAAAAGCCTCCAGGCTCTGAGCTGTCAGCACAGAGCCCAACGTGGGGCTCGAACCCACCAACCGTGAGATCATGACCGGAGCCGAAGTCGGACGCTCAATAGACTGAGCCACCCGGGCGCCCCCCATACGTTTCCTTTTCAATAATATGGCACACATGGGCTGCATCTACACTGCTGAGTGAAACCGCTTTCTCAGAACTTTGCTTTTGGAATAGTTGCGTTAAAAACACAAAACCTGACCACAAGTTAAGGGTTTCTGAAATGGATTCTACGTTCCCACGGGGCCCTACGGTCCCCGCATGGCTCTGATGTCAGCCCAAGCTGGTCAGGTAGAAGGGTTTTTGCTTCCCTTCAAGACTCCAGGCAAACGTTTGATGAAGTGGTCTCACTATGCCCCTGATGACACACAAAGATGCTTTAATGTGTCTTACCTGACAAACGGTTTGCAGGCCCTGGCAGGCCCCACCGCATGACGCAAATATTCATGGGGCCACTCTGTTTTCTCTGATGCGACTATGTGGTTGCATGGATATGAAAATAGTGCTGCCGGGGACCAGGGATTCTACGCCAACAGGCTCTTCCAGTTTTGTTTTTTTTTTTTTAATTTTTTTTTTCAACGTTTATTTATTTTTGGGACAGAGAGAGACAGAGCATGAACGGGGGAGGGGCAGAGAGAGAGGGAGACACAGAATTGGAAACAGGCTCCAGGCTCTGAGCCATCAGCCCAGAGCCCGACGCGGGGCTCGAACTCACGGACTGCGAGATCGTGACCTGGCTGAAGTCGGACGCTCAACCGACTGCGCCACCCAGGCGCCCCAAGGCTCTTCCAGTTTTAATCGCAGGTGCCTTTAAAACATCTTTGAAATTTCAGGACTATAGAAATGTCGAGGATGCCGGTGGGGAACAAATTCGAATATCAGACACCATGCTGTACCTACCATCATCCCTTCCCTTCTGCAACCCAGGTTTTGTTATTAGAGGAGCTTGTGTGCCAACTCACCCAGAATACCCTTCCCTCACTCAAGCAAATCTATTCCTGGAGGGTCCCACCGGGACCCCCACGTCTGCCACTGTCTGAATCCCGTAGGTAAACATAGCTTAGGCTTAACGTGAGTCCACACTACATTGACATTCAGTTCTGATTCCAAATATGTGACAGTGCTACACCTCTCGGGTTGGTATACATGATGAACGGGGGAAATGAGCATGTAACTTTTACAAATGTGATTTCTCTTTGTGTGAAACAGAGCTCTACTGACAAACAAGAGTCCACGTCAGAATGCACACAGATATAAAATACTCTGAGATTCCAGGCACGAAAATCAGGATTTGAATTCAATCTCCTAAAGTATAAAAGACACATAACTGGGGCACCTGGGTGACTCAGTCGCTTAGGAGTCTGACTTCAGCTCAGGCCATGATCTCCCCGGTTGTGGGTTTTAGCCCCTCGTCAGGTTCTGTGCTGACATCTCAGAGCCTGGAGCTTGCTTTGGATTCTACGTCTCCCTCTCTCCCTGCCTTTCTCACTCTCTCTCTCAAAAATAAATATTAAAAAAATTAAAAAAAAAAGACACATAACTTCTCACAACTGTTGACCATGTGACTTGACTATAGGTCACAGAAAATTTTCCCAGCTACTTGTATCCTGTATCTTTCCCTTATTTAGTCAAAAATTTTATTGAGCAGCTTCTATCTGCTCACAGTGAACACAAAAAGATAGAATGCAGTCGTCACAACGTAATAAATTCAAAGTATATTTGAAAAGACAAACAGATAACAAAAATAACAATAGTTAAGGGGAGGTAGAGAAGTTAAGGAAAACTATCTGAGATTGGTCTGGCTTGTCTGTCACACTCTCTTGCGTTACACTTCCCTTTTCGGCAGATAAAAGAGAAAAAATATATACTTTAATTTATATCTTAATTTATAATTACCAAGTGCCTCCTGTACATTCAATGCAGCCTTATGTTAGTATAGGACGAAGACTCATTTAGATATCAAAGCAGTCGGGTGGGGCATGGCTCCTTTCATCTGCATGATGTAGCAACACCCTGGCGTAGGGTAAGCCTTTCTCCTTTGGTGTCTGGTCCTCATTAAAGCAGACTGTTCACCAGCCACCATGGAGAGTCGGCACGACCTGTTATTATCGTTATGATAACATCCCACTAACTGCCACACATTAGGCCCAAGATATTTATTTGCCCCACAAGAGTTTAACCTATGTTTTGAGGTTCTGCAAGAAGTGATTGAGCATTGTAGGCAATAGGGAACATGGCTTAGTTTAAAATGACCAGGATGAGGGGCGCCTGGGTGACTCAGTCGGTTAAGTGCCCGACTTCGGCTCAGGTCTCAACAGTTCGTGGGTTCGAGCCCCACGTTGGGCTCTGTGCTGACAGCTCAGAGCCTGGAACCTGCTTCAGATTCTGTGTCTCTCTCTTTCTCTCTGCACCCTCCCTCCCCACTCTCCCATTCATGCTCTGTTTCTCTCTGTCTCTGAAAAAAACAAACATTTTTAAAAAGTAAATTTAAAAAAAATAAAATGACCAGGATGAAATATGGAGCAGTTATCTATCTGGCTATAGTTGGTGCAGAGGGAAAATATTAATCATCACCCACCCTCCTGCCTGCCCTGCTAACATCACCCTCACCTCTGTGAAATATGGTCTTTACTCTTTCTACTTTGGAAAGGATCTTCCAGCCACCGTGATCTCTCCCACCAGTTTTTATATAATGCTTTTCCCTCTCCTAGAATGGTGCTTCTTAAGCTTTAACGTGTGTATAGATCATCTGAGGATCTTGCTGAAATGCCAAGTATGACTCAGTAAGTCTGGGGTTGTGGCCTGAGATTCCGGATCTCTCACAGGTAACGCTGATGCTGCTGGACTGAGAAGGAACATGGCCTTAGAGCACCCCACCTAGCCTCACCTGGCCTAGCTGTCAGTGGTTTCTGGACACATGGATTCTGTAGACTGCTACAATAATAATAATAATAACAACGGCAACCACATCAATGAAAAGAACAAAGCAACAAACCCTTTCAGGGACTAGTTTGCCAACTTTTTATTGCCAATCAATTTGTCAAGAAAGGACATTGAACATATGCGTGGCTAATATTGCCATATCCTAAAGGAAGGCTATTTAAATCCTACTCTGTCTTTGTCTCTCTCTCAGATATAAAATAAAACACACACACAAATTTTTTTTAAAGGTCCGCCTGAGTGGTTCAGTGGGTTAAGTGTCCAACTTCAGCTCAGGTTGTGATCTCACCGCTCGTGAGATGGAGCCTCACGGCGGGCTCTGTGCTGACAGCTCAGAGCCTGGAGCCTGCTTTCCATTTTGTCTCCGTCTCTCTCTGCCCCTCCCCTGCTTGTGCTCTGTCTCTCTCTGTCTCTCTCTGTCCCTTTCAGATCTAAAATAAAACACACACAAAACATTTAAATTCTATAAAAAGGAGGAAGGCCATAGCTTCAGAATAGAAGACAGTCTTCAGAATTGAAGAAGTTTAACTTTATGAAAAACTCGCTACCCTAGTCTCATTTTTTAAATTTGGTCCTAGACTGGGGGCACTAAAGGCATATATAGGAAAAATTAGCCTGCCTGAAATCCAAAAAGCTTTTCTGATCCCAGACAAGAGGTTGGATGTCCCTCCACAGTGCCCGAGAAATCCCAGTGCATGACGCTGTCCTAACCCTCATCACCCTCTACTGTTATTGCTTGTCTACCTGCCTGGAGTCCCCAACAGTCTAGGCCTTCCTCTACCTTTGTATCCCAAAACCTTGAACATTGCAAGTACATGGAAAATACCCAGTGACTGAATGAAAGCCTGAAATAATGGATCACTCTAACAATATTACTAGTGGATTCTGTTGTCTGGTTTTAGGTGGAGTAAGAGACATTTTTTGAAGTGGTCCAAAATTGTGGTGTACATGAAATTACAGAGAAAGTGTACATATTAAGAATCTTTTTTTGAGTTTTTTTTTTTTTTTTTGAGTAGGTAGTGAAACACATATATATCTTTACCTGTTCCTTACCTTGAATCTGACCATCCCTTTCCAACTCTTGCTTTGAACTGGTCAAGTGATATTCTGCTCTGTGAACCTGTGGATAACTTGAACTATCTCTGTTTTTCTGGTCTTCTAAATGAGACGCTGTGAGATTTAGAGGGTTCTTGTGATTTTAAATTTGCTACGATCCCTTGGTTTTATAAACAGGAATGGCCAGCAAATATGCATTTCTTATTAACGTTTCTTAGTAGCCTATTGTGTAGGACAGACTGGGTTGACTCTTCCAAAAGAAACAGCTCAGGCAGGTTACAACTCAATGCTCATCATAAACTTGTTGAGCACAGGTACATGTTGGGAATTAAGACAGACAAATACCAACTATTAAAATAAGAAATGGTAAGTAAATCACTTGGATAAGAATTATGCTCAATAGTGGACTCAAATTCCTCATTTTTCCATGATGGTGACAACTTTATGGCTGTGTGTGTGTGTGTGTGTGTGTGTGTATCTGTGGACAAATACATCACTTACTAGTGAGTATTTCTGGGAGGAGATCACAGAAGACTTTCATTTTCTATATTGTATATTTGTCCTAACATTTGAATTTATTACTATACAAATGTTTTCTGTTTTAAGCAGAAAGACAATTCAGATTTTAAAAAGAAAAAAAATGCTTTTATGAGAATTAATGACACTGCTGCCCACAAATATCTACACATGAAAGTGGGACATTAAGAAACTCAGCATGAAGTTTCCACAACAGAGAAGAGAGATTTGGGTTGTTTTAACACTTTTAACTGGCTGAAAAGAGCACCTCTTAGGATATTTTTGATGTTTACAAATCTTGTAATGACATAAGTTTTTAAAGTAAAACACACATACTTTGAGGGTTTTAAAATGTTATCAGTGACTTAGAGAAAATTACATTAAGAATGTTATTAAAACTTAATTTGATAATTTTTGCAAAAAGAAAGAGTGAATATTGTTAAACAACTTAATAGAGACATAAGTTAAGAATTGACTTCTTTGGGGCCCTGGCTGGCTCGGTCAGTAGACTGTGCAACTCTTGATCTCGGGGTTGTGGGTTTGAGCCCCACGTTGGGTGTAGAGATTATTTAAAAATAAAATCTTAAAAAAATTGACTTCTTCAATAATGTTTTAGGGTGCCTACTAAAAAGAGCATTTTTTAAAGATTCAAATACATCCTAATAACATAAAGCACTCCAAAACTACATTGATATATAATTTTTTAATATAGCCATTGTTCCATCTGTAGTCAAATGTGGAAATCTGCATAATTTTGACCATGTTATTCTTACAGAAATGAAAGCCCCGCAATTGCTTTACCACTTCTTCAGAAATCTAGTTCTGCTCCAGTACAGTGCAGTGGGCATTAAAGTTTCAAACTTCCGCTAAAATTATAATGAGCCATTTGGACATTTATTTGAATGTAAACAACCTTGTCTTCATTACATTGTTCATTCAATAATATTTGCTGAATGCTTACTATGTGCCAGGTAGTGTTCTGGCACTCCACGTACATCATAAACAGAACAAAGGGTGCTGCCTTCATGAAGTCTGTATGCGGGAGACAATAAAGATAAGCGTAATAGATGTGTAAGTTATGTAGTATGCTCTTATTGAAATTATTTTGGGGGGTGTAGTATTCTGCTAGGGCTGCTGTAACAAAATACTACAGACCTGGTGGCTTAAACAACAGATATTTATTCCCTCACTTTCTGGAGGCTGGAAGTCCAGGATCAAAGTGCCAGCAGGGTTGATCTCTTCCCCTGGTTTGCAGATAGCTGCCTTCTTATCATATCCTCACATGGCCTTTCCTGTGTGTGTGTGTGTGTGTGTGTGTGTGTGTGTGTGTTTGCATGCGCATGCACACAAAGCTCTGGCGTCTCTTCCCCTTATTATAAGGATACCAGTCCTATTGGATGAGGGCCCCACCCTTGTGACCTTATTGAACCTTAACTACCTCTTTAAAGGCTCTTCCTCTAAACATCTAAACAGAGTCACATTGTGGTTTATGACTTTAACGTATGCATTGGGGAGGGGCGGGGGTGGGACCCAACAATTTCAAACACTCAAGTGAGGGACCCAGGACAGAGACTCCTCTTGTCAAGGTTTCAGGACAATGTTGAGATAGACTTCACTGAGAAGGTGAAATCTGAGCAAAGATATAGGAGGTAAGAGAGTTATATCTGTGGCTGTCGGGAGAAAAAAGCATTTCAGTTTGAGGGAACAGCCAGTGCACAGACCTTAAGGCAGGAATGTGTCTGGAAGGTTCCATAAACAGTAGGTCTTCAGGGACGGAAGAGCAGGAAGAGAAGAGAATGTGCGGATCTGGGTGGTGTAGAGCTCTGTGGGCCACTGTAAGGGATTTGGGGTTCGCACGGGTGAAATGGGTTTTTAGCACAGGTGTGACATGGTCTGATTTGTAGATATCCATGAAGCTGTCAGTTAAGTGTTCAGCTCTTGATTTCGGCTCAGGTCATGATCTCAAGGTTCGTGGGATCAAGTCCCGCATCAGGCTCTGCACTGACAGCGTGGAACCTGCTCGGATTCTCTATCTCCCTCGCTTTCTGCCGCTCCCCTGCTCGTGCACGTGTGCACACATGCACGCTCTGTCAAAATAAACATGTTTTAAAAAGAATACAGTATGTAATAAATTTACAAACTATGTGTTCCTTAACTGTTTATGTTTTCAGTAAGGCTTTCGGTCAACAGTAAGCTATTAATAGTTAAGTTTTGGGGAAGCCAAAAGTTGTATGTGGATTTTCGTCTACGCAGGGGTCAACACCCCCAACCCCTGCGTTGTTCAAGGGTCAACTGTACATTAACTGCATCTTTTAAAACCTTGATTTTACAATCTAATTTTAGAGTCAAATTATCTAGACTTCCCACTTACAAAGTTTTTCAACATGTGATACACATACATAAGTAAGGCTTCCTTCTATATATTTATTAATTTTTCTTTTATCTTTCTTCTATGAATGTACTTGATTACACATTTTTTGTGTTCATTTGAAATCTTTTGAACTAAGTTTATCTAATTATGTATGCTTAATATCTAGATTCTAAGATACTCTTTATTTTTAATTTTTTTAAGTTTATTTTTGAGAGAGAGACAGCGTGAATAGGGGAGGGTCAGAGTCAGAGAGAAAGGAGACAGAGAATCCCAATAACCTGGGGTTTGAACTCACAAAACCATAATATCATGACCAGAACTGAAACCACGAGTCAGATGCTTAACCCACTGAGCCATCCAGGCATCCTTAGGTTCTTAGATACTTTTGAACAAAGTTAGTACACAGATACACAGAGAAAAGAGTAGACACAAATGACATTACCTTGTGCCTTTTACAAATAAATAATACTTTGAGGGCCAACTGGGTACCGTTGTAACACAAAGTGTTTCGTTCTGTTTGGCTTTAATAAAATCATGATCGCCTATTATCTTACATTCAAGAGAAACAGAAACTGGATTGTTACTTATTATTTCTATGACTTCTTTGTCCATTAAAAAAAAAAAGAGGTGTTTTTAAGATGAGCGGGTAAAAGTAGATGTGAAAATAAGAGTGGGTTCACTGTTAGGTAAAACTGTGAAACAGGTCAAGTTTGGCTTCCTCTTCCTTTTAGTTCAGGGAAACTCACCAAAGTATCTCCAGTACCTAGCACGGTACCTAGCACATAGTAGGTGCTCATTATTTGTTAAATGAGTGGTGATTTCGCTAAGACATATCTTTCACTAATTTGTTAGTGACTTCGTATGTTGTCCATCCTTGGAGTATTTGCAGTCTAAAAGATTGCCAGAGGAAGTGGGCAACCTCTGCCCAAAGGTACGAACTGTTAAAGGTTGAACTTCAGTGGGGAGATCTTTTAAAGTGCAGAATTTTCCCCAAGAGCTACTTCCAACCACATCACTGATCAACTAGTTACTTCCCTAAGACATAACATCCTGAATATTTCCAGTTCTTGATTCCTGTGCAAAAATCACAGGAGTTGTTGATTCTAAAGCAATCACTGCCAATTTGTAGACTATTTGCTTGTAATTTGTATTATTAGGTAAGACTTGAATCCGGTTCACCATCTTCCCCAGTACCTCTAACATTCCGCACAAAGGCTGTCACGGTGACTGGGTGGTGAGCAGGGATGTCCTCTAAAACGCCAAACTGCTGGCGGCAGCAGCCTACCAGCCATGTGCTGGCCCAGGCACTCAGTGATACAGCCAAAACATGCTGTGTTAACCCTACAGCTCCCACCTGCTGGAGGCACTGCTATTTTAAGGTATAGAATGTAGACAGTACGCACACACTACACAAATGTGTTTGAAGAGAGCTAAATTGAAAAATACACATTTGTGCTGAATTACTTCAACAGTGGCTTCGTTTTTTGAAAGAAGCGTACCGTTACCTTTGCAAAATGGCTTTTTCCAGGCCCCAAAGGAAGGCTAGGCTTCTTCTCGGGTAACCTTTCCTCCCTCTCTCAACCCCTTCCCATATTTCTTCTTGCAGCCCCCATCCTCTGAACCCACACAAGGAGGACAGAACGAGTGTCTCTGTTGAATGGAGGAAGCGGACGCTGCGCAAGTGCTAGACACTTTTCAAACGATGGTCGCTCTCCCCTGGATCTGACAAAGCCAGCCTCGCGACGCACCAGCAGGGTGAGAACGGAGGCAAACCTCCCCAGCACTGGGAGAAACCCCAAGCCCCACCCCCCCGTCCCTCCCGCCCTGAGGCTCGGCCCGCCCTCCTCCCTTCCCTATTGGCTCGGTGGCTCCACGCGTCACGCCTGCGACGCCGACGGTGCCCTACCAGCGAGGGGCGGGGCTCGGGGCGCGCCAGGAGGGGCAAGCGCGCACGCGCAGGAGAGCGGGTCTGGGTCCGGACGGGGGAAGGGAGGGGGTGGTGTTCCCGGTTTCCTGGGTTACCTGAGGGGGCGGGGGTGGAGAGTTCGCGGCGGCGGCAGTGGCAGCGGCGGCGGCGGCAGCGGCGGCGACAGCGACGACGACTCGGGATTCTCCCGGTGAGTGGAAGGGCGCCGCGGCGGCGGCTGCAGCCGGAGAGCAGGTAAAGGCGGCCGCTGGGCGCCGACGACGCCGGCAGAGGGCTTGGGGTCCCGGACACCATCCGTGGCCTGGAGGGAAGGCGGTTTGGGGTGGCGGCGGTCGCGGGGGTCTGGGGGTCGCCGCCACCCGGCTGAGGGCGCTGGGGACCCGGCCCCAAGCCCGTCCTCAGGCGTCCTCTCTGGCTCCGGGTCTCCGAGATGTCTCCCCCCGCCCCCCGCGCCCGGGCAGCCTCTGACAGCAGCTGAGCGGCGGGCGGGAGCTCCTCCCGGCCCCCCCGGACCCTTGCAAGCGGCCACCCGCCACCAACTTTATTTCCCGGCGCACGGAGGGGCGGAGGTCGAGTAGGCTGGCGGCGATTTGCTGCTAGCTTGATTGTATTTATTGTCCTGTGCGGTGGCACTGCCTCCACCCCGACCGGGCCCAGACTGGCAGGTCGGGGACGGGAGTTGACAGTTTCCGCGCCACCACCCTTGCAGTCGCTCCTTGAGCTCCTGTCCCGCGGTCCTCACCCATCTGTCATCTCCCCCGTGTGCCTTGGTCTGCTGCTTTTCTTATGCCTGTGACACCCTTTGCCGGGGCGAGAGACTCTCCAGAGGATCCTCTGAGACATCTGCTGTCTGTCTCCGGCATCATTGGAGCCTTGGCTGAGATGCCTCTTGGTCTCTGGCAGGATTAAACTGTTCGGGAAATAACCCAGGAAGACCCCGGCACCACAGCGTGGAGGTCAACGAGTTGTTTAGTAGTGGCGGGGATAAGGCCAGAGGCTTTAAGAACTGTCCCTCTAGCCTTAATTCTTATCGTGCGAAACAAAACAAAACAAAACATTCCCTAGATGCTCAACGGACCATACACACCCAGTGACAGCACTTGGCAGTTGATGAGGTTTGTTTTAAGCAGATAGAAAATTTTAAGGGAGTTGCATCTCGTGTTGAGTACGTGGGTGTTAATAGGGACCAACGTTTCCTTGAACACTGAATTCAACCCGCATTTTTCCTAGGGTTTGTTTAACAAATTGATAGGACAAACCGAATTGGGCTTTCCTTCCTGATGATTCTTGGCTGATCTGCTGTTACTTTAAACTTCCACACCCAGAAACCTTATGCTAATAAAGATGTTGACAATGAGCTTTCATTTTATAGATGTAGTTATTAATATGGGGTATCTGTTTTAAAGAGCTTTACAAGTAGTCAGCAACTTTTTTTTTTAATAACTCTTTGCTGTCCTTCATATTGTTACTGCCTAAAGATTGAGAATTTGGAGACAAGAATTAGGAGAAAATGAGTTACTATATAATTTAATTTACATGAAAGCAGTGTGTAAGCCATAAAATGATCTATAAATTTAGTATATATTTATTGAGCATGGACTGTGTGTCAGAGTTTTCTGAACACATAAATATCCCCTCCTTCATGGAGCTTACATTCTAGTGGGGGATCTCAGATAATAAAATATGTGCTATGTCATTCGGTGTCAAGGACTAGAGAGAAAAAGCAGGGAAGAGGGAGAGATCAGGAACTGGAAAAGGGTTTTAACTAGGGGTAGTCAGGGAAGACTGCCTAGAGAACGTGGCGTCTGAGCCCAAGACCAGAAAGGAGACGGTAATCCGTACCCCTCTCTAGGGGAAGCGTGTTCAAGTAGACGGAAAGGCACTTGCAAAAGCTTTGAGGCAGGCGTGTACTGGGCATGTTTGTGGACAGCTCAAAGTCAGATTTGGCTGTGGTGGAGTGAGCAAAGTAAGAGATCATCTCTAGTAAGAGATGAAATCAGGTGAGTGGGAATGGGAAATCAGATTGGGTGAGGTCTTGTAGGCCTTTGCACGGGCTTGGTCTTACACTCTGAGTGAGAAAAGGACTCATCCCTCTGAATAAAGAAGAGATATAATGAGACTTTTACAAGGGTCACTCTGGTGGCTGGATGAAGAATAGACTTTGGATGAAGGAGAGGGTAGAAGCAGAGATATCAGCTCAGGGACTCCTGCCATAATTCAGGCCATGGATGATTATCATTTGGACCAGAGTAGAATCGGTGGAGTGGTTGATTTCTGGCTGAATTGAGGATACACTCAACAGGAGACTTAAAGACAACTACAGTTTTTGTCCTAAGCGAGTGCAAAGATGCAGTAGACATGTACTGAGATGAGGTTTATGAGATGGCCAGTGGGTTAGGAGTTGGTTAGAAGACTACAAAATGAGACATCCAAGTAGAGATTATTGGTAGTAGATTCTGGTAACTTTGTATTGAAGACACTTTTCACATTATCTTGACTTTAACAGGGGTTTAGTATTTCACCCATGAACTGCCAACCTTTTTCAGACTCCTTTTCTTTTTAGCTCTTTTGGACCAACTTATTCATTCTTTTCACGAAATGTAGCTTTGCTTTTATTTGCTTGCACTCAGAACATGTTTGTTAGTTTCATTTGTAGAGAAAGCCGTATAATCCAGAATTTCAGAGTACCTTTTTAGTTTGTTGCTGTGTTTAACTTGAACACCTCAAATGACTAAGCTTTTCCCAAATTATGTTTAGATGCCTGGCTTAAGTTCAAGAATTTTTTTAAGTCTCAGAAATCTTGTTATCAAACGTGGCTTCACTTGGCCATTTGTGAAATTACAATGGAAATGACCTGTATTTTTAATACTTTATTAATAAGTCAGTAATATACAGGGATTATCCTAATTCTTTTGTTTCATTAAAGATGGCTTGAAATAAATGGGCCATCACATGTTAAATGGAGATCTTTTCATCAAATTATGCAATATTTGGAGCCATAGAATTTGGCCTGTAAAACTTGTATCAAAAATATATCAGGATTCTAGAGTTTAAGGTCTATACCTTCCCTTAAGAACCAGGCTACAAGTACATGACTGTTCGGGTTACCTTTCCCTTTTCTCTAAGTTGTGCCAAGACATCTACTTCTTTTATTTGTATCATTCCTTCGAATAAAGTAATTTGGTACCCCCTCCTCCGAAAAAAGAACCCAGGCTATAAACTAATATATTTAAATGGATTTTCAATCTAAATATATTCTGAAAGTACATAAAAAGACGTCATATTAATAACTAATTATAAACAGTCCATGGGAACACCATATGTTCTTTGATACTGCTTTCTTTTGCTATTGTTTCTCACCGGTATTTGTCTTTCTTTCTCTTAATTCTTCTGGCCTTGATTTGTAGTAAGTGAGAGAGACCTGATACATTTTGAAACTTTGAATGGTTTTCAGGTCTAATTGTGGGGAAGAAAAAAAAAAAGAAAAATCTTTTTTAACAATATGAAAAAGTAGTGCTTAAAGTATGATCATCTTAATTAATCAAGAAAGGAATCAAACGGTTTTCCTAAAGGCTCGTCATTGTTCCATTCAAATGTGATTCCTTGAAATTGAAACTCAAAATGTGTGAGGAAATAAGAGAACTTCTAGCCACTTTAACTGAGTGGAAGAAATGGATGAATGATAAGAATACTGTGCATACTTAGAAATGTTGATACAATTCATCTTTAAAAGGTAAAGAGGATAGATTTTTGCCAGAAACCTGAAGAATCACATATTTCAAATTGAAAAATGAGGTAGGGGAAAGTGAAGCTTAGAAACTATACATTGAACATTTTGACACTAAATGATTCCTAGAAAAATTATAGACCAGATTGCCAAGCAGATGCTTTGTAATCTGTGATTAGAAAACACGGCACTGATTATTAAGACCCAGAGTTAGTTTTTTAAGAACAAGTCATATTAACCTCTTGCACACTTTGTCAAAGATATGATAGTATTAAATAATCTTTTTAAGCACCTCACATCTTACAAATTGCGTTCCCATTTATTATTTTATTTAACTCTCACAACATCCCTGTCAAGTAGTGACAGATGAGGAGTCCTCAATGGTAGGAGCCCTGGGAAGACACAAAGGGGACAGATGTGGGAGATGTTAGAAAGGACTTGCCTAGATACGGAGTAAAAGAAAGGGAGGAATCAAAGTGGGCTTTGGGGATTCTAGACTGTCTGACTGGGTGGATGGTAATGCTGGTAATTGATCTTAATTTTGAAAATATAGGTGGTGGAACAGATTTGGAGATGCGAAATTCATCAGTTCACATCAGTTTGGTGAGACTAGTTGTTTTCTTTGTTGGAACAGAGTCAGGTATAATTAGAATTTTCAAAATATATAGGTCTGGAGCTCAGAAGAAGAGTCTAACCCAAATAAAAGAGGCTTCATTCATTCAGTAGACATATCCTTTCAAATACTTTTGGTAAGGAAGGGAGGACAGTGGGGAAGCTTGAGCTGGGAGATGGCATTGGGGAAGGTTTATTTTTCTTTAAAGATGAAAGAGCCAAGGAACTTTAGTGGACTGATAGAAAGAGTCCATTGAAGAGGAAAGAAAATTGAAGTCACAAAAATTGAAGTCACAAGAGAAAGAAGATAATCAGACATAACCTCAGCAGAAATGGAAGGGTTGGGAACAAGAGCACAGGTGAAAGGGCTACCCTGTAGAAGAGCAGTGATGTATCTTCCTAGTATTTAAAAAAAAAAAAAAAAGGAAATAGAGACTAGATACATAATATAATATAGCATCTCTTGTCTCTGTGGGAATCAGGTTATGTGCTGAAATTGAGGAGGCAGAGCATGGATTGGGGTATATTTCATGGGAAGAGTTACTGTTGTGATGGGAAAAGGGACTTGGCCAGGGACCACTAACCTAATTACTGAATAGTGATAAACACCCTTGAAATCACAAATGAGTAGAGCAGCCAATCAGAATGGTTAAGCAGTTTTCTCCAGCAGTTCTCCATAACAGTGCAGAAAATGCTTGGTTAGACTAAATCTGGATGGGGAGTGGAAGGGGGGTTGTGATGTAGAACCTGGAAGGGGGTGGTACAGAGTCAAGGAACTGAGGGTGCTAATGAAGTTGCTAATTGAAGAGCTGAACCATAGGTAGGTATCCTACTTGATTGAAGAAGACAGCCAAGCCAAGATGGAGCTGATAAATGTGGAGAACAAAGAGGGTGAAGAATTTCAACGAGTAAGCTGTAGGATTAATGGAAGCAAAGGAGTACTAGAGATGGAAAAATAGGCATGTGATGTGAGGTCCTAACTTTAAGATTCTAGAGTCAGAACAGTTGCAAGTGTTGATAAGGGTCAAAGTATGGCCAGTGATGATGGGTAGCCAAGATTAATAGTGCTTATGCAACAATCATAATGTTAATAAAACTACAATTTATCAAGTACTGCTGTATACTAGTCTCTATACTAAATGCTTTGCATAGTTTATCATACTTATTTTTCACAACTATCCCTTGAGGCACATATTAGGGACTCTATTTTACAAATGAAGAAATGGGTGCTCGGTGAAGTAAAGTAACTTTCCCAAAGGTACACAACTAGGAAGTACCTGATTCTTTCTAGCCCCAAAACCCTTATGCCCACTTAATACACTATGCTGTTCTTCTCCAAAGTAGGGGTCACTGAAGAAGAGGAAATCAAAGAGCTCTAAATCCTAGTATGTTGGGATTAGATTATTTTTTCTTATGGATAATGAAGCCCTCAGAAACAACAGATCTTGTGTGGAGAGGAAGACAGGACTTTTGTAACAAAGTTCTCAATAAATGGAGATGAAAGACTCAAAGTCAGTAGTTGACAACTATAAATATAGCTATAATTTAGCCTTAGAAGTAGATAAAATGGGTAATAATGATGCACAAGTCACTTTGAGAACCAGATGATAACCAGAATAATACCGACTTGTCTTCCTGGCCTGGGATCTGGGTGTATACAGTGATTTATTAAGAGGAGAAGATTAAATGCTCCTCTTGTGTAAAGGTAGAGGATACAGGGACATTTCTTCACAACAGAACTAGGGTTCCTAAAGCTAGGGAGTGAAGTGTCCAGGGAGGAAGAAGCACTCATCTAGTTGCGTATGAAAAATCAGAAAGGATAGGTGGGCAGGTAGCGTCATCATATAATTTATTGACCAAATACGTGTTATTTTGAAAATGAAAAGAGTGTCATTAATAGTTACCCTGGGACAGCAGGCATAAACTAGGGCTGTCCTAGGCAAATCAAGATGGGTAGTCATATCTGTGATATGTAACAAGAGGAGCTATCATCTTGGAAAAGGGCTGTGGATGTTGAGAATGAACAAATTGAGCCGTAAGTTAGAGGGACATGAATGGGGCTTACTAGCCTGAGATTATTCTCTCCAGCCCTGTAATACTGCCCGGACATGTTCTGGGTATGTCTTGTTCTAGAAGAGTCAGGAGATCTGAAGGAAGTTCTGGATTCATCTCTCTATGAAGAGTTGGAATCCATTAGCATATAGGTGGTACTAGAAACCTTAGAAGTGGATGAGATCATCAAAAGAGAACACAAAGAATGGGAAGTGAGGAATAGGACAGGACCCAGAGGCTGCCCAACATGAAGGAGCTGGCAAAGAAGAATCCAGCTAAGGAGACTGAGGAGGAGTGGTCAGAAGGGTAGAAGGAAAACCAGAAGAGATTTGTCATCTCACAAATCCAGAAGGAAGAGAGATTTAAGAATGGATGATTAATAGTCTCATTTGCTTTATGTTCCTCAGAGGTCAAAGAAGATAAGGACTGGAATGTGTCCATTGGGTTGCATTTGGCAATTAGAAGGTTATTGTTGATCTTGGCCTGAGTAGTTTTGGTAGAGAAGTGTGAGCACAACTCAGACTGCAGTGCAGAGAGGTGAGCTGAGGCGAGGCAGGAGGACTGCTTCAAGTGTAGATTACCCTTGAGGAATCTTGAAAGACAAGGGTATCAACAGGATATATCCGGATACTTATATTTATATTTGTATTTGTATTTGTACTTATATTTATTTATTTTAGACAGTGAAGAAGTCAGTGGAGATGAGGGGTTGAAAACTAGGAGAGAGCTGGATTTCCAACCAATGTCCTAGTAAGGTCAGTAATTTTGTTGTAATGAAAAGAGTGAAAGTAAGAGGAAGCTACATTGTAAATCAAGTAAGACAAACTTTGTAATAACTACAATTCATCAGAACCTGGAATAGGTAGGAAGAAGAGAGAGAATTCCTAATTTGGTGAAATAGTGAAAAGTGACATCTAGGTTGTGGACTAACTCTAGGATTCCTTTTTTTCTCTACAGTTTTTGGGGGGAGCGGGAAGCATGCACATAAAGTTTATTCGTTCAGGATTCCTGATCCCATAACACTAATGATTTTTATAATTTTCATCGATTAATTTTTATCAAGTTCTTGGACCAGTTTCTTTTGCTAGATACAACATTAACACATCTCGCAAACACTGTCAACGCAACATTTTAGAGCTTGAAAAGCAACAAGAGATAATCTCATTCCACCTTCTCATTTTTTACACGGGGAATCAAAGATCTAGGGATGCTGGCACACAGGTGGAGGCACCGAGCCTCAGTCTGACTCTTAGTCCAGAACTGTATCTCCTACAACCTGCTAGATTTTTATCCAGGCTACTTTCTTGTTGCTAAGGCATCTTCTCCTTCCGTTCTTTGACTTGACAGATTGTAGAAGACTAACTTTTTAAATAAGTAAAATAGAGGTCTTAATATGTGGATTTATTGTGATAGATGAACAAAATGCTCTTCGCATCTTACTGGAAAATCACAACATGTTGTAATATTATTTTATTATTTTATTATTTTTATTAAAGTATTCCAAGCCCTTCTTGGAAAGTTGAACTTTCTTTTAAGATATCTCTTTTGCGGGGCGCCTGGGTGGCGCAGTCGGTTAAGCGTCCGACCTCAGCCAGGTCACGATCTTGCGGTCCGTGAGTTCGAGCCCCGCCTTGGTCGCTGGGCTGATGGCTCAGAGCCTGGAGCCTGTTTCTGATTCTGTGTCTCCCTCTCTCTGCCCCTCCCCTGTTCATGCTCTGTCTCTCTCTGTCCCAAAAATAAATAAACGTTGAAAAAAAAAAGATATCTCTTTTGCAAAGTCTCTTTTTAAGAAGTCTCTTCTCTTTAAGAAGCCAAAAAGAATATAGACTTCCAGACCATAAAAATGTGGTTTCTAGGAATAGCTTATCCAATTTCCTGGCTATCATTCTTGACTATCTCTGGATATTTCAACTGTCTAAAATCATAACAGTAATATTTCTCTTTTATGGTACTTGAGAATATTAAGGTATATAAAATTATATTTAACGTAATATTATATATGTATATATATCATTTACATATATTGTACGTTATATATATTTGGGACAATTTTTGAAGTCATTTGATAAATACTGAGAAATATCAATGTTCTTTCCTCTTCCTTTTTGGTTTTTGTTTGTCTTTCTCTCTCTCTTTCCTTATTTTTGAAATATAATTAACATAGTGTTATATTAGTTTCAGGCGTACAATAAAATGATTCAACAATTCTATATGTTACTCTAGTGTTCATCATGAGAAGTGCATGCGTAATCCTCATTACCTATTTCACCCAACCCCCCACCCACCCACCCATGTCTGGTAACCATCAGTTTGTTCTCTATAGTTCGGTCTGTTTCTTGAGCCGCCTGAGTGGCTCAGTCAGTGAAGTGTCTGACTCTTGATTTCGGTTCAGGTCATGATTTCACAGTTCATGAGTTTGAGACACACTTTGGGCTCTGCAGTGACAGTGAGGAAACTGGTTGGTATTCTTTGTCTGTCTGTCTGTCTGTCTGTCTCTCTCCCCCTCCCCCACTCACATTCTCATTCTCTCTCTCTCAAAAATAAATAAATAAACATTAAAAAAAAAAGTCTGTTTCTTGGTTTGTCTCTCTCTTTCTCTTTTCCCCCCATTGCTCATTTGTTTTGTTTCTTAAATTCCACATATGAGTGAAATCATATGGTATTTGTTTTTCTCTGAGTTTTTTCACTTAGCATTATACTCTAGCTCCATCCTATTGTTGCAAATGGCAAGATTTCATTCTTTTTTGTGGTTGAATAATATTCCATTGTATATGCATACCACATCTTGTTTATCCATTCATCTAATGATGAACCCCTGGGTTGTTTCCACGTCTTGCCTCTTGTAAATAATACAGCAGTAAACATAGGGGTGCATGTATCTTTTTGATTAGTGTTTTCATTTTCTTTGGGTAAATACCTAGTAAAGGAATTACTGGATAATATGTTAGTTCTATTTTTAATATGTTGAGGAACCTCCTTACTCTTTTCCATAGCAGTAAAGGAATTACTGGATAATATGGTAGTTCTATTTTTAATATGTTGAGGAACCTCTTTACTCTTTTCCATAGCAGCCATGCAAGTTTACATTCTCACCAGCAGTGCACAAGGATTCCTTTCTCTCTACATCCTCACCAACACTTGTTATTCCTTGCCATTTTGATTCTAGTCATTCTGACAGTTGTAAGATGATATTGTATCGTGGTTTTGATTTGCATCTTTTTTTCTAAGTTTATTTATTTTGAGAGAGAGAGAGAGAGAGAGAGAGAGACAGAGGTGGGGGCGGGGGGTGGGGAGAGTCAGAGAAAGGGAGACAGAGAATCCCAAGCAGGCTCTGCACTGCCAATGCAGAGCCCCGTCGCAGGACTCGAACTCATGAAACCGCAAGATCGTGACCTGGGCAGAAGCCAAGAGCTGGACACTTAACTACCTGAGCCACACAGGTGCCCCAGATTTGCATTTTTCTGATGATTAACAATGTTGAGCATCTTTTCATGTGTCTGTTGGCTGTTTGTATGGCTTCTTTGGAAAAATGTGTATTCAGGCCCTCTAGCCATTTTTAATCAGATTATTTCTTTTTTGGTGTTGATTCATATAAGTTCTTTATATATTTTAACTGTTAACCCCTTTTCAGATATATCATTGCAAGTATCTCTGCCATTTCTTCGGTTGCTTTTTTGTGTTTTGGATGGTTTCCCTCACTGGGCAGAAACTTTTTTTTTGGTGTAGTCCCCAGTAGTTTTAATTTTGCCTTTTTTTTTTTTTTTTTTTTTTCCTTAGGAGATAGATCTAGAAAAATGTTTTTTGTGACCGGTGTCAGAGACATTCCTGCCTGAGCTCTTTTCTGGGATTTTTATGGTTTTAGGTATTATGCTTTCATTTAGGTCTTTAATCCCTTTTGAACTTATTTCCACATATAGTAGAAGAAACTCGTCTGGTAAGACTGTCTTTTTCCCATTGTATTTTCTTGCCCCTTTTGTCATAGATTAATTGACTGTGTAGGCATGGGTTTATTCTGGGCTCTCTATTCTCTTCTACTGATGTGTCTGTTTTTGTGCCCGTACCAGACTGTTTTGATTACTATAGCTTTGTAGTATATGCTGAAATGTGAGATTGTGATACCTCCAGCTATGTTCTTTCTCAAGATTGCTTTGCCTAACTAATTTAAAGGGATTCATGTACCCCTTTGTTGTACCCCCTATACTGGAATTAAAATTTTTAAAAACACTAAAAAAATAGATTGCTTTGGCTTTTCAGGGTATTTTGTGGTTCTATATAAATTTTAGTATTATTTGTTTTAGTTTTGTGAAAAATGTTGTTGGTTATTTTTTCTCTACTTTTTTTAAATGTTTATTTTTTAATTTTTTAAGTTTATTTATTTTGAGAGAGAGAGTGCAAACAGGGTAGAGGCAGAGAGAGAGGGGGGAGAGAGGATCCCAAGCAGGTTCTGCACCAGAGCCCGATGGTGGGGCTCAAACTCACGAACCGCGAGAACATGACCCAAGCCAAAGGCGGATGCTTAACCAACTGAGCCACCCAGGCGCCCCTATTTATTTATTTTTGAGAGAGAGGAAGAACACAAGCTGGAGAGGGGGGCAGAGAGAGAGACACACACACAGAATCTGAAGCAGGCTCCAGGCTCTGAGCTGTCAGCCCAGAGCCCGATGCAGGGTTCAAACCCATGAACTGTGAGATCATGACCTAAGCCGAAGTCAGATGCTTAACCAACTAAGCCACCCAGGCACCCCTATTTTTTCTCTACTTAAAAAAAAATTTTTTTTAATGTTTATTTTTGAGAGAGAGAGACGGAGTTTAAGTGGGAGAGGGGCAGAGAGAGAGGGAGATACAGAATCTGAAGCAGGCTCCAGGCTCTGAGCTGCCAGCACAGAGCACGACGCGGGGCTCGAACTCACGGACTGCGAGATCATGACCTGAGCCAAGGTCGGACGCTTAACCGACTGAGCCACCCAGGTGCTTCTGTTTTTTCTCTATTTTTACGCCTGCTTTTTTTGGCATGGTTTAACCATGTCCAATCCCCAAGATAGTTGTTGGGATGGATTTGCTATTTTTTTAGGAATGTGTTCTTATGTTTAAGTGTTTCAAAGTTAACTGTGTCTTTGCTTAGTGGAAATATATTTTAGTTAAATATATTTAAATGATCTGTGGTAGCATTTGGGTTTTGGCTGAGTGTGTTGTTTTTAGTAATTTATCATAAGTGAAATCAATTCTATATGCTCATTTGAGTATTATGAACTTTTAAAGAGCAATAATAGTATATTAATTTTTTCCTTTCTTCTTTCTCTTCGATCTTTAAGATTGCTCTGATCAAAATGTGATTTGGTACAATAGAATTTTAATTAGTTCTGTAGGTTCATTTGTCTGAGTTCCTTAGATGGAATAATAATAATTGTAATTGCATACGTATCATTTCAACAGTGTAATTATTATACTGAGTTTGGATGGGTGTGAAATTAAAACAATGGTAAGAATGATTTCCTCTTTTATTATATTAATGTGGCTTATTTGAAAGGGCAACAAAACATTTATCTGTTCATAAAATCACTCATTGTTACTGCTTCTGGGCATTGATTCATTGAAGTATACAGTTCAGTGTATCCTGGTCGATGGTAAAGGGAGGTTTTACTGGTGTAACTTGCAGAACAGCTGTGTCTTTCTATCAGCTTGCGTTTATACTACTTTTTAATATTTACTTGTCTAGACTTTACTGGATCTTAAATGCATTGTAACTTACAGTTTATTAAAGGTTAAAATCCGGGGCGCCTGGGTGGCGCAGTCGGTTGAGCGTCCGACTTCAGCCAGGTCACGATCTCGCGGTCCGTGAGTTCGAGCCCCGCGTCGGGCTCTGGGCTGATGGCTCAGAGCCTGGAGCCTGTTTCCGATTCTGTGTCTCCCTCTCTCTCTGCCCCTCCCCTGTTCATGCTCTGTCTCTCTCTGTCCCAAAAATAAATAAAAAACGTTGAGAAAAAAAAAAAAAAGATTAAAATCCTTTACTGTCTTCTGGATTTCCTCTTTAATAATGCTTCCAAAGATGGTAACTGTTCTTTAAGTTTTTTCTGTTAGCCTTATTTAAATATTTTGGAGAAAATTTCTTTTTTTCTTTTTTAAGTTTATTTATTTATTTTGAGAGAGAGAGAGAACTTGGGGAGGGGCAGAGAGAGAATCTCAAGCAGGTTCCGTGCTGTTAGCACAGAGCCCAATGCAGGGCTTGACCTCATGAACTGCCAGATCACGACCTGAGCTGAAATCAAGAGTCAGGTGCTTAACTGACTGAGCCACCCAAGCACCCCCGGAGAATATTTCTGAAGTCATATGTTCCATACGACTGAAACATATTCATTTTCTCTACACTTTGTTTTTAAAAATAGAATCCCAGTAATGTAGTTTTGATAAAACTTGATTATGCACAATTTGAGGAAACATTTAGAATGTGTAATTTTGATTTTAAATTAACTTTGATGCTTACTGTTACTATATTACTATTACTATATTTCTGTTTTCTGCATACTATACTGTCATGGAAGTTCACAGCCCAAAAGATAATTAGAAATCATCCGTTTTGTTTTTGTTTTTATTTATTTTATTTTTATTTATTTTGAGAGAGCATGTATGCTCGTGTGTGTGCGCACATGAGCGGGGGAGGGGCAGAGAGAAAAGGAGAGAGAGAATCCCAAGCAGGCTCTGTGCTGTCAGTGCAGAGCCTGATGTGAGGGCAGATCTCATGAACTGTGAGGTCATGATCTGAGCCGAGATCAAGAGACGGACACTTAACCAACTGAGCCACCCAGGTGCCCCTGTTTTTGTTTTAATATGTATGAGAAAAATGGGGATCAGAAAGGTTAAACATTTGCCTAAGATTCTAAAGAGTGTTTGAGGCAAAACCAGAAAACCTGAAGTCTCTTGGTTTTTAGTGTAGTATTCTTTAGACTATACTGCCAACCTCTTGAACATTTTAATGCACTTTATGAAAGTAATCTCCTAACCAAAAGATGTCTGATATACTATAAAAAGTGATAGCATTTGGTTTTCAGTATGTAATTCATTTATAACTTTAACCCCTCCTCTTTACATGTGTCTACATGTTTATACCACAGTGGTAGAAACTAAATTGTGATGATACTCAATGTAGTAGAAAAAAATATTAAGCATAGTTTGAAGTTGAAATGCATTTGCTTAATATATACTCCTTTTTTATTTCTGTTCTCTGTCACTCTCAGTACCTTCTCTCCTACTATCTGTCTATCCATCTTCATGGATGGTTAGAGAGTGGCAGAGTAAGCAGCTGGGTCTCAACTTGACCTCACTGCTAATCTTTCTTGATGTGCCACGTTTTATAACAGTGAACACATTTGTCTGTAATTGACTGCCTCAACCAAATTGTTTTTAGAAGGGAAGCTAATTTTCACTGTGTCTATAAGAATTATGAAGGAATAAGAGGAAACTATTGCCATGCACACTTACGTGGTGTCTTTACAGCTTCTGTATATCTGTGTTCAGTATTTCTGAAACAATTTGCAGAATCTTTTACCTTATACAAGACAAATATTAAAAACTGATGATTATGGTGCTGCTATATAAAATATTTTTATTATTTTCATTTCACATTTAGGATAAGATCCCAATCTGGGTTTTTATTGTTTCTTTAGGAGATATGGAAAACCGTTATTTCTAAAATTGATTTTAAAGAACTTTTAAACTGTGTCCTCTGCATTATAATCTTTAAAATAGGAAGAATAAACATCCAAGATTTTATTGCTAAAGTTTTTTGTTTTTAATCTAAAAAATTTTTGGTAACGTTTTTTACGTGTTTCTGTAGCACTTTCCTCAGTACCTTAAATGCCTGCTATCGAACAGAAAAAGGCTTTTGTAAATGTGGCTATTTATTTCTCAGAGTTTAAGTTGTGGGAAAATTTCCTAAAGGAATTTGAATGTTAAAATGTTTTCTATCAAATCTAGTATCAAATGAATTGGTGTTTGTTTGTTGAGCTCTTACTATCTGTGGCACTGTATTAGGCAAAAAAATTTTTTTTCTAAACAAATGAGACCTGATTTTCCTTCTTAAGGGGAGTATAATCTTGTTTGGAAAGAAACAATACAATACCGTTAACACAAGGCGGTGAGTCTTAAGAGGCATGTTGAAAGTAATGAACTGGGAATGAATAGGAATTCTGCAGCAGCAACAACATGACAAGAAACATTAGTGAAATAGTGTTGAGACAGTGAGCACCCTTAGGAGAAGTTATGGGGTGCTGGAACGTGTTCTGAGATGTGCCGAGAGATTAGAAAGGTTAGGTGGAGGGAATGACATAGCACGATAATAAGGAGTTGGGAAATTATTCCCTAGGAATTGGAGTGTCATTTATTATTTTAGGAAACGTGAATGGCATTTTTAGCAGTTGTACAATTTGGATTGGATGGAAAGTAGACCAGGCAGAGTAACCAATTAAGAGGTTGTCAGTATTACAAGTGAGAGAGGGGATGAGGGCCGGTGGATGCTCCGGCATCCAGGCATTCAAAGTAATGATCATAATCACTAATAATTATTGATCTTCCTACAGCCTGCCCTTTCCCATGCAACGCATCTTATGTGAGTTATCCCATGTAATTTAAATATTCACAACAGGATACTCCTGAAACCAATGCTACACTGTGTGTCAGCGACCTTGAATTTAAATTAATAAAAAATATTCACAGCAGGGGTGGCTGGGTGGCTCAGTTAGTTGAACATCTGACTCTTTATTTCAGCTCAGGTCATGATCTCACAGTTGTGAGCTCAAGCCCCGCCTTGGGCTCTGCGCTGAGTGTGGAGTCTGCTTGGGATTCTCCCTCTCCTTCTCCTCTACCCCTCTCCCATTTGCATGCACAAGCTTGAATGAATGAATGAATGAATGAATGAATGAATATTCGCAACAATTTTACATGCTCTTAGGTAAGACTGAGACTTAGAGGAAACCAAGTAAGCCAGGGTCATAGAGTTAGCAAGTAGCAGATGCAGAGGTAAACCAGCAAAGCTGTCAAACGGAAGAACTGACTGGGCCCCAGATGAAATGCTATTCTGGTTTCTCCCTGAGTAACTGGGTAGAGCCCATCAACTGAAATAGGAGTGAGGAAGGAAGAGCTGGTTTGTTGGAGGAAGGAGTTGACGTTTGCTTGGGAGAATAGAAATTTGTATGCAGAATCCAGAGAGTGCCTGAGTCTGTATCCTGCCTCTGACGCTTAGTAGCTGTGTGGCCTGAATCAGTTGCTTAACCTCACAGTGCTTCAGTTTATGACATGTGACAAGTGGGGAGAGAATTGTACTTACAACATCCTTATGAGGAATAAACCAGCTACTAGAGTAGTGTGCTTACAGTAGTTCCTCATGTCTCGTAGTTGTTTTAGATGTTAGCTGTATCATCACCATCATTCTCATTATTCTATAAAAATCCAGAGATGTGATTTCAAGATGTATGAGCCATTTGGTGTCAAACTTCTAGCACATTCCTCCTAGGAGGGTGTGAAGCGGCAGGAGATGATTTACCCTGATGAGTCTTTGTAGTTCTTCTTATTGCCACCTCACTATAACTACAGTGTCTCATTCTCCATTCTTTTATGGTGCTCAGGATCAAACCCAGGTTCTTCTGAGATATCTGGTTCCCCATTTGTTTGTTGTAGGGAAAATGAACTGCTTGTGGAAGGGCTTAACTTCGGTACATTTTGGTGTGGCTTCCTCTCAATTTACTTCAAACTTCTGCCTTGCTGTGTTGTACCCAGGCCAGCTTTGTCGAATGAGGGGTCATGATGACTTCTCTCTGGGCCAGTTACAGGTGTCCAGGCAGCCACGATGGAGAGTGTTAACCAAGACTTCATGGGCTGAGAGAGGGGGAGGGGAATAGGTGGGTGTTTGTCGACTCCTGAAATGTGGAAAAAAAAAAATAGTATGTTCATTTTTCTGGGGTCACTGCTTAGATTTCCACCTGTTGCCCCCACACCACTGCCATTTTCATTTTATTGAGTTTTTTAAATCAGGCTAAGCAATTGTACATAAAATTATTTCAGCACACTTTTGCATTCTATAATACAAATACATAAATGCATAATACAGAATAAAAGTAGGAACAGTACAACTGTTCTTCCCCCTCCCCCCCCCCCACACACATTTACTGGTTAAGGATTAGTGTAGTCCTATGTTTTTAATATGGAACATCTACATCAGAGCTGACTTCTGTGACTAATGCGTCTCGTACTTTGTAACTCCAGTTAGAGCTGAAGGTGTTACTTCTTGTTAAAATGTGAATACTTTTTTCTAGGAGGAGCAGAGTTTTGTGGGTTTTTTTTTCTCTAGTTCATTTACTTCTTGATATAAAAGAGAAATGTGGAAACATGCAAAAAGATAACATGAAGCTATAGAATACCTTGAGAAGTTTGGGGTGGCAGGATATTTGACTGGTGGAAGGAAACAGCATAGGACACAGAGGCAGGATTACTGTCTAGTTGCATTTGCACTTAGTGCAACAAACAGAAGTTTGTAGAGAGGTTCTTGAAGCATGTTTCCAGGTGTGTAGATTGAAACCTAGCAGACTTGAGTAAAAGTTCCGGATAACATTCAGAGATAGTATTTAGTGTTAAGGAAACTTCTTTGCCCATTGTCTAATTTTTAATTGACCTGACAGAAGGAGAAAGGTAACGTCTTGGTTAATAAACTTGGTTATTTTCGTTCTACTTAATTAGCTCTAAACATATCATGTAACTCCCAAGACAACTGTCATGGGACCTAACCATGGGACTGTGGACCTGTGAGCCTCAGTTTTTGTTAACTGTGGAATGTGGTTGGATAATATGATGTCTAAACTTTTCTGCCATTGTGAAAATGTATGATTCTAACATATTCATATTCATACCTTTATTTATGTCACTTATGAAATAGTATAGTGTTATCAAATTTTTCTCCTAAGGGTTTTTAGATTTAGTGATTTGTTACAAAGAATATGTGAGATCTTTGAGAAAGTCACTGATCAGTCTCTAGTCAATATATATTGAACTCTGGAGAGATGGGATTTAGCATGATTAATAGTCCATAACAACCAGCCTTTATTTTCAAAAGTCTGCTTCAAATAGTGGCAAGTTCTGATTCAAAAGAATTCACTGAATATTTATTATTCTGTATAGTATTGTAGTCAGTCCTTACAATAATCCTGTGATTGACAGAAGTCTCCTCCTTCTTGGTACATAATACATTTCTAAAAGTATTCTTTCCGGGGCGCCTGGGTGGCTCAGTTGGTTAAGCATCCGACTTCAGCTCAGGTCATGATCTCATGGTTTGTGGGTTCGAGCCCCACGTCGGGCTCTGTGCTGACAGTTCAGAACCTGGAGCCTGCTTCAGACTCTGTGTCTCCCTCTCTCTCTGACCTCCTGTGCTCCTACTCTGTCTCTGTCTCTCTCTCTGAAAAATAAATAAACATTTTAAAGGAAATTTTTTAAGATTTTCTTTCCAATGGCAATTTCCCTAATACTATCATAATTAGGAAATTTAGACAAGCACTTAATATTATTTTAAAAATGAATTTACCAGGGGCGCCTGGGTGGCTCAGTCAGTTGAGCTTCTGGCTTCAGCTCAGGTCATGATCTCACGGTTCGTGAGTTCGAGCCCCACGTCGGGCTCTGTGCTGACAGCTCAGAGCCTTGAGCCTGCTTCAGATTCTGTGTCCTCCTCTCTCTCCACCCCACCCCTGCTTGTGCTCTATCTCTCTCTGTCTTTCAAAAATGAATAAACATAAAATTTTTTTTTATAATAAAAAAATAAAGATGAATTTACCAGGATTTTGGCATTTGGTTAAAGTTAGGAACTGAGTCCTTCAAATGTTACCATTTCCCAAGGAAAATGTGTGATTTCTAATGAGGCTATAAGAATAAAGTTCATTATTATAAACTTTTTTCTTGTCTTTTTCCTCTTTTCCTTTTCTATAAAAGTCACAAGACAGGTACTCCCTACTTTTATTTTCAGTGCTTCCTTGGAAACTATATGGTCATAGAGCAGAACATCAACATTTCCATACACAGTTCTGAGGACAGGTGGCCATGATCTTTTTCTTCCTGCAGATGGCACTCTCTGCTGTTCACCTAGCACTGAGCATTTAAAGAGCTGTAGCGTTTACCAAGAACGTTTCCTGATGTTATATAATCTTTGAAGATCCGCACAGTAATTCTGTGGGACAGACATTTTATGGAAAAGGAAGCCAAACTTGACACAGCTCTGTGTTGCGGCTAGTACTTGCTAGATTCCCAGTGTCCTGCCTTTATTTTCACCACTGTCACAATGCTGACTGACTATTCAGAACAGATTTAGAACTAGGGAAATATAACGAGTAAGCAGATTAGTAAGTATTTATTGAATAAGAAATAAATTTTGGTTGAATTATGAATGAATGAATGAATGAATGAATGAATTAGTGATAGATTTGATGGTTCTTAGGGAGGAAACTTGGTGACCTAGAGAGCCTTTCTTGTCCTATTGTTGAGCGTGAGATTTTATTTTCAGTGGTAAATGTCATGTTATTGGTAGCACTGACTAAAACAGAAATGACAAGGTACTAAAAAATGCCTAAAACTGAAGAATATCTGTGGTAATGACTTGGTGTAGGGGGGAGGTGTAGTAGTTTTATACTGTATGTCAAGGAAATGACTATGTCAGAATCCACAAGACTGACGGTGATGGCTTAATTCTGTGATCTTTTGGATAATAGGTTGTGGAAATTAATCACAGAACCAGAACAGAGCTGAGATATCATAGTCGGCTGTCCAAATGTCTGTGGGAAGTCTCACTCAGTAAAAGCAGGGCTGCTATTGACTTACTTTATTGACCGTTTCATTTCCAGAAGGTTAAGGAAATAGTCAGGGGAGCTGATAACTCCGAGCCTAATTTTGACCCACAATGAGGGCTCCTTAGACAGGTGAAAATAATGGGACTCCTGGGAGAAATCCATGATGTTCATTTAAGAAATTCAACAAAAGGTTGTGCCACATACTGTGCTAGATGCTGTCGATTTTGCAGTAAATGCAGCAGACAAAATCCCCGTCACCAAGGAACTTTTATTGAAGAGCTAACCATGATCCAGCCTCATGGTTACTTAACTGCAGTGACCTTAACTTGCATTTCAGACACCTACGTGCAGGGTCACACTCTGGCTGGTGTTATGATCTGGAACTGCTTGTTTCAGAAATCTAAAAATTCCAAAATTCCTATATCCTTAATTCCCTCATTTTTTATTCTTTAATCTCCTAGACGTGGGTTGCCTGTATTTCAGTTTCTATGTCAGCATCTACCTGGCCTCTTTCTCTTTCCTACCTGGTCTACAGCCCAGTTTTGACTGTATGGATTGTTGTCTCACTTGTACTCTTGATTCCCTTTCCCTTTCCCTTCTGCCGCCTCACCCACCCAAACTCCCATCTCTATGTCAGTGACACAATCTGTGTTATCTACTGTTAGATCCAAGCAGCTAAGCCCTGCGGGAGAATCGCAAACATCTGAGAAAAGTGACACTACCCAGCGTTCATGGTTTTCAACTTCTGCTGAGCTCTGAGCCCACCAGGAGGTCCTTTTATTCATCCTTGGTCACTGCTCTCTCCATCCTTGTTTTCCTGCTTCTCATTTTGTATTTTATTACCACACTTAACCGTAATTCTCTCAGGGACTTGACTTGAGCTGCTCTTTCTGTCTGTAATGCCTTTCTGCCCCCCTTTTCTTTCGCCCTTTACATGCTCAACTTTTACTGAAAGATTGTGTCCATCATGAAGCTTCCCTGACTACTCAAATTGGGCTCAGTGTCCCCTCATCAGTATACAGTACCTGTGTATTGGTTCGCCTTTGCCATCATAATGGGGCGCAGAGACGGAATTACTTTCACATTTTGCATTCTTAGTGCCTAGCACAGAGTGGGTGTTTTAGTAAATGGTAGCTAAATGGATCAGTAAAAAAAACAGGAAGAGGAATATGGGTCAAAGCTGGAATTTAGAGAATTAGAAGTACATATCTTTTTTCAAAGAAAAGATAGATAAGATGCCATGGATATAGTCTCCAGAGGGGAAGGTGGTTGTAAGGTGGCCATAGGCAGAGTTTTTACTGAACCACTGGAGATAATGTGAAGAAAAGAGAGGTAAAGTGGCCAGATGAACTCATATTTTAAAATAATACGTGTAGAAGAGGGAAAGAAGGATACGAAACAAAAATATGTAGATGTAGGTACAGATCTCACGTATAACAAGAGAATACAGGGATGCCGAGGTGGCTCAGTCAGTTAAGTGTCTGACTCTTGATTTCAGCTCAGGTCATGATCTCAGGGTCATGAGATTGAGCCCTGCATTGGGCTTCTTACTGGGCATGGAGCCTGCTTAGGATTCTCTCTCTCTGCCCCCCTGCACCTCCCACCCCTTCCCCCCCCCCCCGCCCCGATCACGGACACGTACACGCTTTCTCTCTCTCTCAGAAAAAGGGGCGGCGGTGGATGGAGTACAACACTAAGAGAATAATGAGCTGAGGTTTTGAAAGAGGTTAAGGGTGACCTTTTACATTTTATATGTAGAAGATGAAAACAGCAAGCAAATAATAGATTTTTTTTCTTTTAAACAGACTGACCCCAGAGAGTAGCTACACTTGTGGTGAGCACAGCATAAAGTGTAGAGATGTTGAATCACTATGTTGTACCCCTGAAACTAATGTAATATTGTGTGTCAGCTATACACACAATGTTTTAAAAAGATTTTAAAAAATACACAAAAACCCTGACCCTATAATTGGATACAGAGAGTAAATGAAAATTCTCAGCTTCTGTTGTGTTTCTGACTTCTTTGATGATGAAGAATGATCTATACATAGACTAGTAAGACTGGATGTAAAAATAATAATAGGAGAAAGTTTAAGCCCAGGATTAGAGAGGGATTGTACCAGAACCATTGGCTGCTCTAAATGAGTTCACATCTCAGGTTCAGATTCTGAGAAAATGTGTTAATGTCATTGACAAACTGGTAATCTTTGAGTCATTGTGGTGAATTTGAAAACTGTTAGAAGACTGTGGAGGACTAAAGTTCCAAAATTATGTATGTATGTATTCGTATATATGTATATGCGTACATATACATATATGTATATACGTACATATACATATATGTATATATGTGTATGTACATGGATATATATGTATATGTACATACGTATATATGTGAACATAAATACATGTGTATATATATATGAACATAAATTTCGATGAGCTTGATGCTACTTCCGCAGAAGATTCTAGAGATCGTTTTAAAAGATTCTCCAATATTTACAAAAGGTAAAGATGAGCAGTCAGGGTTACAGGGATTTTCTAAGAATAATTCATTCCAGGTAGCCCAGTTTCCGCTCTTGGCAGGGATGCCACATGCACAGGTTAGGAGATGCTGAGACTGTGATATATCTAGGCTCCCAAACGGTATTTGACATCATCCATTCTATCATTCCGTGCATGGGAACGTGTTGGGGAATTGCACCATAATACAGGGCCAGGGATTGAACACCCGAACTCAGTCTTAGTTACTAATGGCAGCCTAGGGGGAAGTCTCTTAGGGGTTGCTGTTTTGACCCTGTTCCACTCATTGGTTAACACCTCCTCCTACTTCTCAGTCTCAGCCGGGAACCTTGCAGTTTGTTTCACCAAGGAAACAAAAGCGCCCAAATCTTGGTCTGTTCCCTGCCAGAGCTGCTAATCTTCCTGCGTGTACTCACGTACTGTCATCCTTTTTGTTCCATTACGTGAACCGTCCCTGTTCCTATCACTTGTGTGCTAGATACTCTTCATGTTGCCTACTCACTGCTGCAGCAATTACCTCCTCTCGTTCTAGCTTTTCATCTATTTTCCTTCCCCTGTTGGAGAAACATGCTATGCAAACATGCTATAATAGTATCTCAGCTTACAAACGTGCCATAATGTCATTCATTAAAAAACAAATAAAAAGCACCACCTCCCCACCCCATGTTCCCTTCAAGCTACCACCCATTTCCTTGCCACCCAATGGCAGAACTTCCCAAAACAGCTGTCTTAACCCCCTTGCCTCCGTTTCCTCACCACCCTCTGCCACTCCACTGAGACTACTCTTTGACAGGTTTCAGTAACTTCCACGTTGCTAAATCCTGTGGTCATTACCCAGTCTTCATCTTACTCAACCTGTCAGCAATATTTGACACAGTTGATCAATCTTTCCTGTTTCGAGCTTTCTTTACCTGGTTTCTGGGAGGCACCGCTCTCCTTATTTTTCTCCTGCCCTACCTGCCGCTCCTTCTCAGTGTTCTGTGCTAGATCCTGCTCCGCTTCCCGACTTGGGGATGCTAACCCGTCGGCTGAGCCTTAGAATCTCTTCTCCGCTTCATTTATACTCACTTTCTGTTCCCCACTGATCAATAGTGTGGCCACTAGCCACAGTCCCGTCATTGCAGAAAGTTCTGTTGGACAGCACTGCTCTGGGTTATTTCATCCTTCTCGTCCTGTTAAAATCCTTCCGTGTGCGGATAACTCCCAAATTGATTCACCAGTTCCAGCCTCCCCACCTGGAGTCCAGTTTGGTGTATCCAAATATCTACTTGGTTTTCAAGCCGCCTGTCAGATATAGCATAGTGAAAATAGAACTTTATGTTCCCTCCCACCCTCCTGTCCTGTTTGTCTTGTCGATCACTAAACAGTGCTGCTCTTCACACAGCCTTAAAAAGTCTCGTGGACTTTTTGGGGTGGGGGCAGGCGGGAAGGAGACTTCCATTCTTAAGGAGAAACAGTTCTAGGGGAACACTTCTTTTTCACCTTTCCACACCTTACTTCAGTCCCTGGCAAGTGGGAATGAGTAGCTTTTCTCCCTCTTTGTAATAATTTTTAACTTCTTCTCTTGCACTCAGTATCCAGTGCATCAAACAGAAACTAATCTCGGAGTCCTGGACTGCTTTCCCCAGATGCTCACATGACCCATTGTCTTCCTTCATTCAGGCTTCAGCTCAGATATTACCTCTTTAGCCTTATCGCTATGGAATCTCTATGACAGTAGCATTCCTGTTGCTCTGTACCCTTACTCCTTTACTTTTTTGTAACACTTAGCACTGCCTGACGTTACGATATGTTTGTTTTCCATCTGTCTGTATCTCACTGGAATCCATGAGGGCAGGGACTTTGTTTTTGCACTGTTCCTAGTGCCAAAAATAGGAGCCAGCAGGTTGTAAATGTTCCATAAATATTTGTTGAAGTAAATGCCATATTAATGAAATTTCTGATGAAATAAAACTAAGAGGTATAGCTAATACATTGTCAGGTTTTTGCTTTTTGATTCGGCCATTCATGTTTTACACTTTACCAGTCACTGTATCAGAAAAAGTGAAACTTACGGGCGTCTAGGTGGCTCAGTTGGTTAAGAGTCCGACTTCGGCTCAAGTCATGTTCTCATGGCTCGTGAGTTCAAGCCCCACATCGGGCTGTCTGCTGTCAGCTCAGAGCCCACTTTGGATCCTCTGTCTCCCTCTCTCTATGCCCCTCCCTCTCCCTTCGCCTCAAAAATAAACATTAAAAAAAGAAAAAAAAAAAAAGAAAAGAAGAAGTGAAACATTATTTTCCTGAGGTCATTTGCGTGATTACAGGCATTTTGCTCTGCTTTTCATTTATTTTAAGAATATAAAAGTTCTTATAATATTGTTAGGAGAAAGTTTTATTTATTTAGGCATTATAAGAATTGTTGCATTAGAAGTTGAATATGATAGGGTGCCTGGGTGGCTAAGTCAGGTGAGCATCCAACTCTTAATTTCAGCTCAGGTTATGATCTCATGGCTCATGAGTTCAAGCCCCACATCGGGCTCTGTGCTGACAGCATGGAGCCTGCTTGGAATTCTCTCTCTCCTCTCTCTCTCTGCCCCACCCCTGCTCACTCACTCACTTGCTCTCTGTCTCTCAAAATAAATAAATGAACTTAAAGTTTAAAAAAAGTTGAATATGATACTAATAACGATTTTTAAATTTGATGTTTTAGCTATAAAGTACAAAAAGTAGTAAGACAGCGTTCCTGGCCTTAAGGAACTCATGACCTAGTGGGTAAGACAGTCATAAGTAACTACAGGGTGTTTATGTAGTTTGGAAACAGAGGCAAATACATATAATGCCCTAAGGATATCTTCAATCTAGTGTCCAAGGCTGTATTTGCAGACTTTATGGCCCTCCGGTATAATACAGGATGATAAAGGTCGGAGTGCAGCTGTGTGTGTGATCGTGGGGGCAGAGGAAGGTGGGGGGCACAACTGACTCTGCCCGCTGATAGAGTGACAATCTTAGGTAGAATGAAACTCCATGGATATCCAAGCTGGGCTGCGTAAAATATAGATAAAGAAGCCATCCCAGTTTCAAGTATTAGAGAAGTCCCTCAGCGTGGCCTAGAAGTGTTCCCTGATAACAGGGGAAAACAGACAGATCCAGTTGTCTGTCAGCTTCCGCTGTTTTTTTTTTTTTAATTTTTAATGCTTATTTATTTTTGAGAGAGAGGGAGACAGAGCATGAGCAGGGGAGGGGCAGAGAGAGAGAGGGAGACACAGAATCCAAAGCAGGCTTCAGGCTCCGAGCTGTCAGCACAGAGCCCGATGTGGGGCTCGAACCCACGAACTGTGAGATCATGACCTGAGCCGAAGTCGGACACTTAACCGACGAGGCCACCCAGGCGCCCCTGTCAGCTTCCACTTCTAATGGCCATGCTGAGTTACCTGGAATCACCATAGCATCACGCATAACATCTCTGATGGCTCCACCTTGTAAGAGTCAAAGCAATTAATAAAATACCATATTTATGCTCACAATTTGATCAGTAACTTCCCCTTCTGTAATTTTAGAGTTCAAAATATCGAGGTGATTTTTAGTAGTTCAGGATGCAGCAGGAGCAGGTACGGACGGTGTAGTGAGGCTTCACTCCAGGACTGTTTCAGTTGGTCCGGCAGTTGATGGACTGATGTCTGGTGCTCAGAGTGGAGGAGTGGGACCGAAATCTAGCCTGTACTTTGCTAGCTGTGGGGCTGCCGCAGCCTGGGAAAGGGTGTCTTTTGCTACATCACATAAAGCCCTGTGTAGTCGAACAGCCAATCCCATTGCTGCAGACTTTATCCTCAGGTGCCTAGAACAATGTGGTACTGTTTGCCAAGCTGAAGGGAATTTAAGAAAGTTCTCTAGCTTTGAGCATCTTGAAAGAGTTAAAGATCATTCTGATTTTAAAACTTGTGATTCAAAATAAACGTTCATGGTTGCCTTGTACCTGTGTTAAGGAAATATTTGTTATGCCTCTGTCTAGTCAAAACTATAGAGCGAAAACTGGTAACCAAACAGAAGCATCTTGCGGCTACACCAGGAGTAGAAATTTATCCGTTAGTATTCTAGAAATAGCCTTCATGGTATTGTACACAAAAGATTAATTCATTTTTAAAAATTCAACATGGATATGAGGTTTAGTGGTAGTTTATTCATTATTTGGTTTTAGTATTTTTCTGAGTTTTCATAGATCCTCAGATGCCTCTCACTGTCACAGGAGAGTAGCGACTTGGCTCCCCATGGCACGCAGGTCGTATGCCACTGCCTCCCTGATTCCAATCGAGATCGCCCTGGCCTGATTCTCCTTCCTCTGTAGTTAACTGGTGATTCCTCTGGAGGTTGGAAGGAGCTGGGAGCAGAGGAGGAGTAAGGAGCTGTGGTCAAGTCACCTTGTTCAGATCACGTGCTAACACTCCCTGTCTCAAGATTCCGTTCTTGGAGCTACAGAAACTTTTTAGTGTGTTCTTGAGGTTCAAAAAGTTTGTTGGCTTCCTTTACCTCAAATATGAAGACTGGCCATTGATTTTTGTGTCAGAGCTTTATTAAAATTATTTGTGTCTTATTATTACCATTAATATGGATGTCTTTCTTTTTAATAGGTGAAACTTTATTCTAGGAATATTTGTTTCATCTAGTTCATGAGCTCAAATTATAAGGACTCTAAATGTTACAGAAGTGTTGAGAGATTGGTAAGTATTTAATGTAATAGATATTAACAGTCAAAATACTTGTTTCAGTCTAACCCTTTGAAACTACATAGTTATGTGACATTAATTAAACCCCAAAGTACAAACAACTAAACTTTCTTTTCCTGTAGTAGAGATGGATATACAAATTGTGGTGTATTCATACAATGGCATTATTGCACAACGGTTTAAAGGAACAAATGTAATGTTAAGAGGGAAATGCAAAGTTGTAAAGGATACCTATAGTATACTATTTATATACATTTTAAAAATAGCTAAAACAATATTGAATATTTTATGGCTATAAAAACATGTATAGAAATGATGAACACCAACTGAAGAGAGGAAGAAGTTGGGTGGGGTGTGGCTTTCCTGTACTGTAAGGTTTGATTTCTTTGAGCATGCGCACGCGTGCGCACACACACACACACACACACACACACACACACACAAACTGATCTGAACATAGCATAATGTTTAATACATGAATACATGCCAAGTCTGAGTATTGGCTATAACCTCATGTTATGTATCCTTTATACTTTACTGGGTATTCAAAGTATTTAAAAAATCTTTTTAAAATACCATGCAATCATGTTTTCAGTTGGCATTCAGAGTGGCTGAAAGGCATTCAGTGAAATTCAACATTCCTAGTAGATGAGTCAGAAGAAATGAATATTTCTTAATGTGCAGAGCAAAAGTGTCCTCTGTCACCCCTACCAATGTTGTTGTGTTAGTGCTAACTAAAGCTGTTAGATAGAAGAGTGGAAAGCATGTGAATGTTGGATAGAAAGATTCAGAATTTTTGTTATTTGTAAATGAGAAGGTTTTATATCTGGAAATTTCTAAAAAAAAAAGTTAGTAAGAAGTTTGGGTATATGATTACTATATCAAAATAAATCTACTTCCTATTTGCCTCCTATAAACCAGTTTTCTATCCTACTTAGAATGTATAATGGAAACAAAATCCCATTTAGAATAGCAGCGAAAACTGCAAAACATCTAGGAGCAGACCTAACAAGTCATGTATAAAACCTAATACATGTTTCCAACAAGTTTCCACCACAAGGACATAGAGAATAAATGTGCAAGTAGTGCAAGGATGTTCATTGCAGCTCTGTTTATGATAGTAAAAATGAGAAATAACCTAAATCTTCAATGAGAGATTGGCTGCATAGTTAATAGTACATCTGTATAATGAAACACAGGTAATGTGCACCTGCAGCAGGATGCCGGGCCGTAAAGAAGGGTGAGAGAGAGCGCAGGTGAACAGATGTCCAAAGTGAACCAAAACAGATAGTAGATCATTTATGTATAAGATCCTGTGTATGTAACTGTGTGTTTATTTTAGGTACATTTAAAAATCAGGAATAACCTACATTTCCGCATGGATTATAATGCTTTTGGCTGACCTGGCATCTTGTGCTTTTAGGAAGTGGGGTTGAAATTATTTCTTCACTACTAAATATTCGTGTTATCTTAATTTCTGGAAAATAGACCCTAATTATTAGCACAATTTTTAGATCTTTCACATTTTTAATATTGCTCAAGTTGCAGCGTGCCTTGCACTTCGTGGTGTCTAGGGAGCCCTGTCGGCAGGCTGCCCTCGCGAAGGGGTTGTTCGTGCCTGCTCACGAGTGAACTTGGTCACAGATGTTCATATCAGTACTGCAGCTGAGTTACATGCACCATCGGTACGATATCTGATGAGTTTTAAGTGTTTCCGGGTTGTTTTCGGGCACTTTTTGCTGATCCCATCTGGTAAGATCAAGAAAACACCTGCATCAGAACTCACAGAATGATGTCAGCATCTTTGAAAGAAAATCCCAGGAGCAGTGGGAGATGGTGCGTCTCATAGGAGATGGTGCATCTCATAGGGTGGATGGTCTAGATGGCCCAGAAGGGGATATTGTATGGAAAATTCTAAGTGATAAGAAGGCAGTGTGTTACACTTTAACTGGCAGTCTTATTTCTGTTTTAGTGGAACACTAAAATTATTTCTCTTATGTAAGTAATTATGTACCTTAAAATCAGTGACAGATTAGGTGAAATAAGTTAATAAAATTGGATAACTATGGACTGAATATGAACTAGTTTATATTATTATATACATATATATAATTAGTACATGTTATTATAAATTATTATAAACTATTTGATGTATGGAATAATTTTTACCTTATGAAAGCTTATAGAGAACCAGCATTTATGTAAGAGAAATTATTGCTGCAATTTTGGATAAATGAGTAATGTACATTTTTTTTTATACTTTTTCCTAGTGATCAATAATATTAAAAGCAATGATCTTTGTTACACTAAAGAAAGGATTGCTTTGTAATAATACCTAGGATCCTGATAGGAATCCAGGAATTAAGTCGATCAGGCCCAAGACTGAACAGGAACCAAAGTAGTATTAGGAATTTCTTTGGTTTCTCCCTTTTGTGTTTATCTGCTTCTCTTTGCATCCTGGTGGTTCATTTTCGCCCATTTGGCTTCTTCTGAGCCTCAACCACCTCCTGATAACCACCACGGGCCCATATTTATGTGACTTTTCAGCACATCAGCTATGCCCTTTAATTCAAATTCCCAGGAGAAAGAAAGAAAGCCTGATTAGCTCAATGCCTCTTTGCAAGCTGCATTGAACAAGTCACATCTTGCAGCCAGATGTTCATCGGCTGCCCCGTGAATCAGGTGTGCTTCGGTTGATTAGTGCTCAGATGCCAGCCTTGTCCCTTGGCAGTAGGCATGGTCATATGGTCCACTGCCTTCTCAGCAGGGGCTCTGAGGCAGGTTCCTGCCAACGCCCATGGGTGAAGGAAGACTCCACAATATGCATCTTATTTAATTTAACCTCTTCAGGTTAAAAAGTTTTTAAAGGTTACTGGCTGTTTCAAAAGTACCTTTAGCCCTAAGATGAAACTGTTCTGAAGTTCTTTGGAGATTTTATTGTTCATGATTTTTCCTTTCTAAATAGTTGCACATTTTGGGGCGCCTGGGTGGCTCAGTTGGTTAAGCGACTGACATCAGCTCAGGTCACGATCTCATGGTTTGTGTGTTTGAGACCCACGTCGGGCTCTGGGCCGACAGCTCAAAGCCTGGAGCCTGCTTTGGAATCTGTGTCCTTTTTTCTCTCTGTCCCTCCCCCACTTGCTCTTTCTCTCTCAAAAATAAATAAAGATTTAAAAAAATATTTTAAATAGTTATACGTTTTTCTTTATATTGGTGTTTCTCCTCTCTTTTGTCTGCTTTACCTTATTTTCCTTCATCTTAAAATGTCACGTTGCCCTTTATTTGATTTTAATGTGTAGTAGGAAGCAAAGTGGCATAACTTAAGCTGCTAGAATTGTTCAATTTTTATTTACCTGGTGGTAAATCCTTTTTCTTTCCATTAACTGAACTCTGGTGTTTGCAGCGGGGGGCATCACTGATTGTCAGCTCCATCACATGAAAAATAGTTTATAGTTTTTAAAAGGTCCATTCATATTTTTAAACCATGTAAAGCAAGAATGTTTTATGAGTGTATTTTTATTCTACGATGCGGCTCTTGAAGAAGGTGGGGATCTACCTTAACTGCCACCAGTCACTAGTGCATCTTCCGTGGTGCTTTCACTTCCCGTTCTTGGTTGTGCTCAGCCATTTCCATACCTGGGACTAATTTCTGCCATGCAAGAATATTTAAGGAGCCCTGGCTAGATAAGATCTGTGTCTGAAAATATTATAGGGTTAAGTACCAATGCCCGATAATTTAAAGCCAGGCTTTAGTTAAAAACAAACAGCCTTAAAAACACGTGGTTTTAAACGTAAATTTTTATTTCTCTAATCTTCTTTTTTGTAATATTTATCTTACAGCTCGGTCATGAGCACCGACAGTAACTCACTGGCACGTGAATTTCTGACGGATGTCAACCGGCTTTGCAATGCAGTGGTCCAGAGGGTGGAGGCCAGGGAGGAAGAGGAAGAGGAGACACATATGGCAACCCTTGGACATTACCTTGTCCACGGCCGAGGATTTCTGTTACTCACCAAGCTAAATTCTATCATCGATCAGGTAACATTTCGTATCAAATAATTTTTTTCCTCAGTGTATCGTAGTTAATTACAGATACATGATTTCTGAGTTACATAGTTTGTGAGAGTCTCTTTGAGATAAAGTCCTGTCTCTCACATCACTCCCAACAAAGAAAAGCAGCCTCATTTATGAACATACTATTTATTTGGATACTTTCCAAAATGTCAGAAGTGTCTTAGGTTATAAATGGCCTTAGGATTCTAAGATGGCCTCATCCATATTATGCTTTTTGTCCTAATATCAGTGTGAGATAACTATGATTATTACTAAGGATATAAGAGTACGATTCAGAAACATTATGAATTCGCACTTTCAATAAATGTCAGATATATTTTTTGAAAAATTTAGTGTAAATTATATTTAGGGAGCTTACTAATTCTGGGGTAAAAGTAGAGAATGCTTTGTGTACGTCTAGTTTTTTGCACCTCATTGTGTTTGCTTAAAGTATGGTCTGAACATATAGCATTTTATTGTTTCCTTATTATAGAATTAATGGAACTTTAAAGCTAGTTGGGAGATGGAGGTGTCATCCAATGTTTTTTTTTTTTTTAAGGTTTATTCATTTTCCAGAGACAGAGACAGAGCGTGAGGGGGGAGGGGCAGGAGAGAGGGAGACACAGAATCGGAAGCAGGCTCCAGGCTCTGAGCTGTCAGCACAGAGCCGGACGCGGGGCTCAAACCCACAAATCATGAGATCATGACCTGAGCTGAAGTCAGACACTTAGCCGACTGAGCCACCCAGACACCCCAATCTTCTTTTATAGATGAAAAACTCAGGTGCAGAAACATTAAGTAACTCAGACAGGGTTAACTTGAAGCCCAAATGTGATTTATATCTTTGCTTTGTTTTAGTAGAAAATAAATATGTATTTTATGAAAGAAAAATTTCACTATCTGCTTTCAGGAGACTAATTTATGTGGTTAAATAATATTTCAGTTAACTTGAAAAGGCCCCTATAGCACCAATATGACAGACATTTTTATTTTTTTTAATTTTTTTTAACATTTATTTATTTTTGAGACAGAGAGAGAGCATGAACAGGGGAGGGTCAGAGAAAGAGGGAGACACAGAATCCGAAACAGGCTCCAGGCTCTGAGCTGTCAGCACAGAGCCCGACGCGGGGCTTGAACCCATGGACCGTGAGATCATGACCTGAGCTGAAGTCGGACGCTTAACCGACTGAGCCACCCAGGCACCCCATGACAGACATTTTTAAACACTGATATATGTTACTGGTTTCAGATATAAACTTAACCATTGTTAAAATTTCTTTGCTATGAAGGCATTTTGCTAATACATATATTGGGTAAAGACAGAGACTAAAATTAAACAATGCCTCTGTTCTCACAATAAGCTAAGGAGCCTAACATATATATCAGGAAGTATTTGTTCACTGTGGTGTCCACCTGTCATGAAATTTTCCAGAGTATTTTTAGGTTTATATATTTTTATTCCTTTTCATGAAATTTATTTATTAATTATGTAACTACATATAATTTAATTTTTGTATTTTGTATGATTTTTTTCAAAAATGAAACTTAAAGTTAGAAAAAATTATTTGTTAGATCATGTGTAATGATTTTTATTTCAAAATTTTGGTGATATAATAAGCATATCATGCTCTGTTCATTTTCTTACCCCACATTAGAACAATTCAGTGCTTTCTCTTTTTTTTTAAAGATACATAAATAGTATCAGAAATATCAAATACTCAGGAATAAATCTAATAAAATATGCACAGATTTCTACACAGAGTTCTATAAAACATTATTGAGGGAAACTGAAGAAGACCCAAATAAATGTAGGACTATGTAATTTTCACGTATTGGAAAAGTCAATAGTGTAAGGATACTTTTTATTTCCAAATTGATGTATAGATTCCACAATGTAATCCCAATCAAAATTTCAGGAGGTTTTTAATGAAAGCTGTATTAAGATATAATCCATATATCCTAGAATTCACCCATTTCATGTGTACAACTCAGTGGTTTTTAGCATAATCACAGATACGTGCAACCGTCACCATAGTCAATTTTAGAACATTTCATCACCTCGAACAGGGACATGGTTCCTTTTAGCTGTCACTCCCTTATCCTTCCCATCCCCCTCAGCCCTAAGCAAACACTAATCTACTTTCTCTTTCTATAGTTATATGCTTTCTCTTTTAAGTCATGAAATACCTTTTAATGTATTATTAAATGACTGAAATCATTCAAGTCATAATTTCAACAATATTTTTTCCTAGGGTAATATCTTATGTTCCCTTTTCCCCAGTCATTCACTTTTGGAATTATTTAGAACAATGGAAGTAGGAACAGTAGAAGTAGAAGTAGGGAGCAAATAAATAGCCATTTAAAAAATAGGGCTTTTTAGGGCACCTGAGTGGCCCAGTCGGTTAAGCATCCAACTTCGGCTCAGGTCATGATCTCACAGTTGGTGGATTCAAACCCCCAAGTCAGGCTCCGTGCTGACAGCTCAGAGCCTGGAGCCTGCTTTGGATTCTGTGTCTCCGTCACTCTCTGACCATCCCCCACTCACACTCTGTCTCTCTGTCTCCCAAAAACAAATAAACATTAAAAAAAATAATTAAAAAGGGCATCTGGGTGGCTCAGTTGGTTAAGAATCTGACTTCAGCTCAGGTCATGATCTCACGGTCCATGAGTTCAAGCCCCATGTCGGGCTCTGTGCTGACAGCTTAGAGCCTGGAGCCTGTTTCAGATTCTGTGTCTCCCTCTCTCTACCTGTCTCCCGCTTGCACTCTGTCTCTTTCTCTCGAAAATAAACATTGGGGCACCTAGGTGGCTCAGTCGGTTAAGCGTCTGACTTCAGCTCAGGTCATGATCTCACAGTTCATGGGTTCGAGCCCCACATCGGGCTCTGTGCTGACAGCTTGGAGCCTGGAGCTTGCTTTGGATTCTATGTCTTCCTCTCTCTCTGCTCCTCCCCCGTTCATGGCTCTGTCTCTCTCTCTTCGACAAAAATAAATAAAAACATTTAAAAATAAATAAATAAATAAACATTAAAAAAATTTTTTAATTTAAAAATAAAGATAAATTAAAAATAGGGCTTATTAACACTTAATTATTTAAACCAGGAAATGGAGAATGATCATTTGAATCTTTAAGGGGAATTTAATTGTACAAGTTTAATCATTTCACATGGAATCAAAACACTAGATTCAAAGCTGTGCATTTCAATAGGAACTTCAGCTTTTCTGTGTGTGCTTGTCACGAAGGAGCACTTCCTGGGTGCTCTGGGGAGAGACAATTTAAGCCCTTACCTTCCACCTTTGTGCCAGGACTTTATTAATAGATATTTAGTATAAAGAATTAAACAGATTTTTTATTACCGTATAATTTACATGTCAAGAACATACAGATGTAAAGTGTACACAGTTGGGTGATACCTGTGTAACCACGGCCTAGGTCAAAGTCTAGAACGTTTCCACCACTCTAGAAAAAGCTTTTCATGCCCTTTTCAGGCAGCCCTTCCCCTTCTCCCACTCCAGTGTAACCACAGTTGTAGTGTCTAACATCTCAGTGTAGTTTTGCTGTTCTAGAATTTCACATAAATGGAATCATGCAGCATGTACTCTCACGTCTCGGATCTTCACCTGTTGTGCATGAATCAGTAATCCACTGTTTTGTTTCTCATTGGTGTTCTGTTGTGTGGATATACCACCATTCGGCCATCTGCCTGTTGTTTAACCATTTGGCTTTTGTTTCCATTTGGCTAATACAAATAAAGGCGCTATTAACATCCTTAAAAAAGCCCTTGTGTGAATATATTTTCATTTTTCCAGGGTAAATATCTAGGCATGCAATTGCTGTGTCGAAGGGTAGGTGTTTAACGTCATAAGAAAGTGTCAGACTGTTTTTTCAAAGTGTTTGTACCACTTTTCATTCTCACCAGCAAGGTATGCGAATTCCAGTTCCGTATCTTCTCTGATATTTGGCATTGCCAATCTGTTTAATACTAGTCATCCTATGTGAACATGAACTAGTATCCCACTGTGATTTTAATTTGCATTTCTGTGAAAACTAATGATGCTGAGTGCTATTTTATGTGTTCACTGGCTGTTTGTATGACTTCTGTCAAATGTCTGTTTAAGTTTTGTGCCCATTTTAAAAGTCAGGTTATTTGTTTGGTATCCAGTTGCAGGGGGTTTTGTTTGTTTGTTTGTTTTTAGTGTATTCTGGATACAAGTCTTTGTTGGGTTACAAATATGTTCTTTGTGGCTTGCCTTTTCATTTCTTAACAATGCCTTTAGAACAGCAGGGGTTTTTGTGTGAGTAGCATGTTTTGTATTCTAAGAAATCCTTATCTTGCATCCCAAAGTCACAAAGATATTGTTTTTTTTTTTCCCTAGAATCTTTTTAATTAGTATTTTTATTTTGAGGTCTGTGATCCACGTTAGTTACCCAGTTATTCCAGCAACATTTCTTCTTAAGAGTCTGCTCTTTCCCCCAGTGGCCTTGGTACCTATGTGAAAAATCAGTTAACCATTTATGTGGAGTTCATTTCTAGACTCTTCTGTTCCATTTATCTGTCATCTGTTCTTTCACTGATACCGTACTGTTTGGGTTACTGTGGCCATTACAGTATATCTAGAAATTAGGTTGTACAAGTTCTTCAATGTGGTCTTCATTTTCAAGAATGTTTGACTCTTCTAGGTCCTTTGCATTTCCATATACATTTTAGAAGCAGCTTATTCTGCAGAAATGCTTGGTAGGATTTCAGCTGTGATTGCATTGAATCGAGAAACCAGTTTGGAGAGAATCGACAATGTTGAGTTTCTCAGTCTATCAGCATGGTGTAAATATATGTTTATTTGAGTCTTTCTAATTGCCCTGCAATATTTTTTGGTTTTTGGTATGGAAGTCTTGCATATTTTTTTGGTAAATTTTTCTGAATATTATTTTTTGATATTATTGTAGTTTGCGTTTAATTTTTTTTATTTTCTGTCATTTGTTGCTCATAGAAATGTAATTGATTTTTGTACATTGACCTTGTGCCCTGTGCCTTTGCTAAACTCACTTATTTATGTTTATTTTGAAAGTTTTCTGTAGAGTCCCTAGGGTTTTCTATGTACACAATCATATCATCTGTAAATGATAGTAATTTCACTTATTTTCCAATTTGTATACCTTTTATTTCATTTTCTTGTCTCTTGCACTGGCTTCTAGTACAAAGGTAGGTGGCAGTGATGAGAGTGGACATCCTGCCTTATGTCTGACCTTAGAGAGAAAACATTCAGTATTTCCACTAAACATGATATTAGCTCTAGGTTTTTCTTAGATGCCTTTTATCAGAAAGAGGGAGTTCTCGTCTATTCCCAGTCTGTTAGAGCTTTTATCCTGAATGGATATTGGGTTTTGTCAATGCCTTTTCTGAATCTGTTGAGACCATCATATTATTTTCTTTTAATTCCGTTAATGTGGGTGAATTACACTGATGGTTTCTAAATGTTGAAACCATCATTTTCATTCCTGGGATAAACCCCATTTGGTCGTGATCTGTTATACACAGACATGTTAATCTGTTTATTCTTTGGGGGAAAGCATAGTCTGCGTACGTAGCAAAAATATATTCTTTTCAATGGTTAAAGATGGCATAGTTGAAGTTTATATGCAGATATTTATAAGTTTTTTGAAAGAAAATTTGTCCAGCCCAAAAAGGAAGGGTTATCATAGATTTTTAACCTTGGCTCTAGTGTTAATGAGATGGGTGGCCTCTTCAGATCTCCATACCCTTATCAGTAACATAAATACTTCAAGTTGGGTGACTTAAAAGATCCCTTCCAACAAAATTGCTACGTGTTTTCATATAACATTGATAATAATGGTTTCTGATTTCTTCTATACCCTGGTTATAAATATAAGTAGCTTAATTCTGGTGTAATGAATAGAAAATTACAATGACTTATTACCAACACAAGTGTATAAATACTACTTTTTAAAACTCCAATATATAAATACATAATTTCCATATATGTTCACACTTTATGAATGTTCTATAAAGTTTTTACTTATTTTGCTGAGTAAAATATGAAGTTTTATTGGAGGAGGTTATACATTTATGAATAAAGCACTATTTAAAAATGATAATAGGTTTGGAGTGCCTGGGTGGCTCAGTTGGTTAAGCGTCTGACTTTTGGTTTGGGCTCAGGTCATGAGCTCACAGTTCATGAGATCAAGCCCCATGTGGGGCTCTGCACTGATGGAGCAGAGCCTTCTTGGGATTCTCTCTCTCTCCTTCTCTTTCTTTCTCTCCCTCTCTTTCTGCCTCTCTTCCACTTGCACGCGTGTACTCTCTTTCTCAAAATAAATAAACCTATAAAAGGGGTGCCTCGGTGGTTTAGCTGGTTAAGTGACTGAGGTCATGATCTCACCGTTCGTGAGTTCGAGGCCTGTGTCGGGCTCTGTGCAGACAGCACATATTTGAATACATATTTTTAAAAATATTAAAAAAAATAAACCCAAAAAGAATTGTAATAGGTTTCTTTAATCTTCAGCTGTTTTCTTTGTAAGAGAGTACTTTTTTCTTCCTAATTTTTTTGTAGTATTATCACTTTAATACATAGTACTACATACATGGTTTATCATTGGAATATATAAAATAAGTATTATAAAGACACATCAGACTTTTAGAAATATGGCTACATAATTTGTTCACGGGTTTATTCAGCAGACCATTAAGTACCTAGTAAATGCCAGCACCTCTGCTAGATGTAGAGATAAAAGAAGAGAGATGGTCTGTACCAGCACCTCTTAGCTTTTTTTTTTTTTTTAACTGAAGAGGCTGTTTTATTTTATTTTAGTTTTTTTTTTTTTTTTACATTTATTTATTTTTGATAGAGAGACACAGAGCACAAGCGGGGGAGGGGCAGAGAATCCGAAGCAGGCTCCGGGCTCCAAGCCATCAGCACAGAGCCCAACGCAGGGCTCAAACTCACTGCGAGATCATGACCTGACCTGAAGTCAGACACCCAACCGACTAAGCCACCCAGGTGCCCCACCAGGGCCTCTTAGCCTTTGAAGAGATGGACAAGTTGAAAAAAAAGCAGTGATGACAAAACAGTGTGGAAATATTTGGGGAGTACAGAGGAGCGGGTCGCGAGGAAATGCTTCTTAGAAATTGGTACCTCAAAGTAGGGGTTGGCCATTTAAAGAGGGAGGAAGCATGAGGCCAGAGAAACTGCACATGTAGACCCCGGTGGCTAGAGGAGAAAGAACAAATTCAGTGACCTAGCAGTCGTTTAGAGGAGTTAGAACAAAGGCTGTGTGTGTGGTGTTGGCTACTGAAGACACTGGAAGGCAGGGGCCACGTGATGGCAAGCCTTGTGTACCACATCAAGGAGACTTTAGTTTATTCTGAAAATACTGGGGAGGTTTTTCAACAAGAAAATAGGCAATGAAAATTATTCTTCAAGTTTGACAAGTAAGTCTTTGGTAATATTTATTAGCAAGAGTTATTTCAGTAGGAAAATAAGGCAAACTTTTAAAGTTAGTAAAGGTGATAATAGTAAGTCAACTTTAGTTTGCTGCATCTAGGTCTGCAGATTCTGTTTACACACATGTCAAGATTTATCCATGCATGATTAGTCCAGCATTAATGAGGGCATAGTGGGGTGCTGATATGCCTGCTTCTTGGAGTAGTGAAAGTATCAGCTTAGCCACCAGACAGTGGTGCTAGCCACAGAGAGTAGGTAATCCATTGAGTTATCTCCCTTTACACCCAGGCTAATAGATAGGAGCAATGACTGTGTCAATTGATTGCTGTGTAACACACCACATTCCAAAGACTTAGTGGCATAAAACACCATTGATTTGCTTGTGTTTCTGTGAGTTGGAAGTTCAGGTAGGCTCAAATGGGACTACCGCCTTGGCTTCTTGCGGTGTCGTCTGGGCTCATCTCTGAATGTGCGGTCTGTCGGCAGAAGACTAAGGGTTTTTGGATGGGGCTGCTGGCCCGGCTGCCTCAGTTCTCATCCACACGGCTTCTCACGTTTCAGTGGGAGAGACTCAGCTTCTTGACATGGTTGTGCCAGCATTCCAAGAGGCTGAGAAGAGAAGCTGTGGGACGTCACATAACATCACTCCTGCCACGTTCTCTTGGTCAAAGCAAGGCCCAGGGCCAGCCCAGAATTAAGGGATGGGAACATAGACTCCATCATTTCAGAAGGTTGTCTGTGGCCACACTTTATCTACCATAGCCCCTTCTCTGGCCACATTTGTTAGCATTCCTCCCACATTCCGTCTCTCGCAGGACTCTCAAAGTCTCGTCCCATCATGGCGTCAGGCTTGAAGTTCATGATCTCATGATACAGGTCAGTTCTGGATGCAGATGAGGCTTCCAGGTGCAGCACTTTAGTTACCTGTGAACATAAGAGCCACGCTCAGCCATCCACAATGATGAGGAGGGACACGTTAACCACACTAGATGCTTGCATTCGAAAAGGAGAGTGACCAGAGGCACGTAGCGGTCACTGCCCCCCTGAACTCCTGTCAGGTGTGTGTTGTCAATGCCCCCTATTCTTGGGACAGGGAATGGTTCTGCCCTACTCCATGATTCTCCAGGACCCTTGGCTCCCTCCTCTGGGGTTTCTTCTCTTTCCCGTAAGACATAGCTTATCATGTGCAGCTTTCTTACCCTGCTTCATGCATGGAGAAAAGTGGCTGTTGGTATTTTTCAACAATACAGCTTTCTTGAAAAATGTAACGGGTCTCCTCTGAATTTTAATGGTGTTCACTACATTCCCCAAAAGCCACATCTATAACTGTTTTTGAGACAGACCTCTCTACTTTGGGCACATAAAGCTTATATGGAATAATCCTCGCAGGATTCCGAGTAGGACTTTTGTCTAGCTGATGACATTTACGAGGTACCACCCAAAGTCTTTCTGGAGTCTTAGCAAAGAGTAATACAGCCATTTTATCACCATTCTTTGCTGTCAGGGAAAGAGGAGCGACACCAGGCACTGGCTGGGCAAACTGTGGCCTGCAGTCCAAAATCCTGCCACCAGTGATCTGTTTTTGGACAGCCCACAAGCTAAGAATAGTTGTGAATTTTTAAAGAGTTATTAAAGGAAACAGAAGAATATGCAATAGAGACCATTTAGGACTCAAAAAGCCTAAGATGTTTACCATCTGGTCCTTTAAAAAAAAAAAAGTGTGGCACCCATTATAATTCAAGAAAAACTATCACCATAATGTTTGACATCCATGAGAAAAAGCAGCGTGTTTAGCTTCCTGAGACATCAAAAGCATTTGGCAAAATTAATCCATTTTTCTTAACAAAAACTCAAAAAATAGATTCAGAGGGTGCCATATGCAAAGGGTAGAAAAACCAGTAATATTTTTAGGAAAAAGCTCCACAATAGAATCAGTAGAAGAATAATTCTTTATGGTTATTTCTGTTTGATATCATGTTTTAAAAACATGCAGTACTGGGGCGCCTGGGTGGCTCAGTCGGTTGAGCGTCCAACTTCAGCTCAGGTCATGATCTCACGGTTTGTGGGTTTGAGCCCCGCTCTGGGCTCTGTGCTGACAGCTCGGAGCCTGGAGCCTGCTTCGGATTCTGTGTCTCCCTCTCTCTCTTGCCCCTCCCCCACTTGTGCTCTGTCTCTCTCTGTCTCTCAAAAATAAATAAATGTAAAAAAAAATTAAAAAACATGCAGTGGTGAAGTGGAATATGAAAGTAATGACAACTCAGTGTGAGAAAGATGGAGTAACAAAAATGCCATTCTTAAAAGCAATACGTACAGAAAACTCCAGAAGATCACTGTTTCCTTTAGCTATAGCTATACAGCTAGAAAATAAAAGAAAAAAGATGCTGTTTACAGTACTAATAGAGTCATGTTCTTATATACGTATGTGTACACGTATATATTAGAAATAATTATAACACTCTGGCAGAAGGAATAAAGGACTTAACATATATTTCTGCTCATGTCTGGAATATTCAATTTAATTAGCATGTCGAAGTGCTGATTTAAAGTAATACCATTAATACCAATTAAAATGACTCCAGTAGTCATCCGTCACGTTCTGAATGCAATTCAAGCTCTAAGCTTAGCCTGTCATCCTGGGGTCCTCGAACCCCATGATCTGGTACCCACCTGCCTTTGCGACTTGCTGGACATCCATCTGGCTTCCCATCTCAGCCCTTCCCCTGGCTCATTTGCCCTTTCTCTCCCATCCTGCCACCATTACTTCTAGACGACTAGGGTAGGCAATTAATATTCCAGTCTAAACCCTTGAATTGTAAAAGGAACAGCCTGACACCTGGTAGGTACTTAAAATATATTTCTTGAATTGAACTAAAAATGTACCACCTGCATGAGAGTGCTTTTCCTGTTTATTATTGGTATACACTTTAAAAAGACATGTTGCAGTCATTTTCCCTGCAGAAGGAGAAACATAAAAATGTAAGTATTAAATGAGAAGAGGTGTGATTTCTATAGACCGGACAGTCCAGGAATAGCCAGGCAATGGATCTGTTTATAGCATGTATTGCCTAAATTGCCTAATAGGCCATGTTGAGAACTCTCCACTTGGTTGACGTGAGGTAACACCCCATTCTTCTGGACACTGTGACTAATTAGGACCTTGGGAGAGGAAACCAGAGCTTGGTTTGCCCTAGTTTGCCAGGATGCCTGCAAAATAAGAGAAAACGATTTTATGACTTGCAAAAGGATGGAATTAGATGTGTGGTTTCTTTGGAATTCGAAAGGATGAGTAAATCTGGAAATATGCAATACCTAGGAAAGTAAGAGGTCCAGAGGATTACCGAGAGCTTCCCCAGTGATGAATTGTGTTAGAAATTATTGTGATTGAATGAAGTCAAGAATTGTTCAGTCACTGTTCTATTTATTGGGTCACGGAGAGGCGAGGGGTGTTCTCCTCAGAATGCACTTCCAGCAGAGATGGCAAAAACCAAAAACCTGCACTTGCCACAACCCCATTCTTTTGAAGGGCCCATGGTTTCCAAGAACTAATCCACTTGGTGAAATGGGGATACAGGCATGCAGTCCAGAGGGGGAACAGTAAACTTGGGTTGGTGCGGAACAAAAAGCATCACAGAAGAGGTTTAGCTGGGGCTGGGCCTTGAAGGTAGTGAGGGACCCCTTAGCTAAGTGGGAGGGAGTCACAGAAGTTCCAGACAATGTGTCATACCGAGGTCGGGAGGCAGGAATGCCTGTTCACGTAGCGATGAGGATTTGCCAGTGTCCTGTCCTGTCCTGGAGCAAGGGCTGTGGCACTTCACACACTCGTAAGGTTTCTGCAAGCTCTATTAGAATGTTACTAGTTCATCTGCTAAAGAGAAAGACTCAGATTAGGAGGACTCTACAGGAACGATGTGCCCAAAATGGGTTTACATTTTTTTAAAGACCATATTACACATAGATAACTCCAAACTCCTTCACATGGCCCACAGGCCACATTGGATCTGGCACTCTCCACCTTGCCAACCTGTGCCCTCCAGCCATCCTGGCCCGCTTGCTGTGCTGTGAAATAGCCGAGCTCATTCCCTACCCTTTGTATACTTCCGAGAGCCCTTTTCCTCCAAATCTTTGCGTGGATTCCTTCTTCTGTTCATTTAAGTATCTACTCAAGTGGCCCGTCACTCTATAATCCCTGTCCTGTTAATTTTCTTCATAGCACTGCGTTCTGTCTGGAGGTTTCCTATTTGTGCCCATTATTTTCCATCTCCTCTGCACGAGCATCAGCTTCGTGAGAAAGTGAATATTGTCTTCTTTGTTCACCACTCCATCCAAAGCGTCTGGCCCATGGTAGGGGCTCAGTAAATATTTCCTGATTGAATAATAGAGACATTTGGACATGAACAGTTCAGCAAGTTGACTGCTGTATGAGAAGTAAATCAGGAACCTGAAATGTAGCTTTCCTGGGGAGGGGATTAGAGAAGGCTTTCCACAGAGGGACTAAAGACCTGCCTGAAGAATGAGTTAGCGTTTGGCCGATGGGAGGACGGTAGTGGACAGCTGCAAAAAAAGCAGTGCGCGTGAGGCAGGTGTATTGGGGAGGGCAGACCAGTAGTGTTCAGGAAACCCTTCGTAGCTGGACATGTGGGGTTGGGTCAGGTGTGGTGGCAGGAGCTGACACACTGGACAAGTCAGTAGGAATCATGTCACGAAGGGTCTTCTAAGCCTGAAAAGAAATTCGGATTTTCCCTTTGAAGTATTTCTGAGCCTTTCCATAACCAGGGCACTAGAAGGAACAGTCTGAATGCTGCGCCTCTGCTCTTCTCATTCCTTTCAACTCTCAGCCTGTGGCATCTAACTTGCACCCTTATCACTGCATTAATGCCGCCTTTGCTGAGGTCCCTGGTGACCCTCTACTTGATAAATGCTTTTCTGCCATCATTTTATACAACTAAAGAACAACAGCTCTTGACCTGGTTTCCTCTCTTCTCTCCTGAACTGCTCTCTTCCCTTGATTTCTCTTGTTCTACATTTCTTTGGGGGTGCTACTTCTCAGTCTCCTTTACAGACTTCTTTCTCTCCAGCACCTTCTTCATTCTTGAAATGGTGAGTGTTCCAAAGCCATCCGTCCACTCTTGTCATTCTTCATGCTCTCCTTAGGAAATCTCCTGTGCCCTTGACTTCTGCTGCAGGGACTCCCAAAAGACTTGGGAGTTGTGTACTTCGCATCTTTTTCTTAAGCTCCAGATCTATCTATCCAGTAGTCACCTTGTTGCCTAAACCAGAATTCTCCAAGTTCTTTCAGATTTTTCTTTTCTCCCCCCTTCCACCTCATAGATAATCAACTGTAAGTTATTTCAGTTCTTCTTTGCAATTTCTCAATTCTGTCTCCTTTTCAGATTTACTGTTAGCACTTCTGTTTATCAGTATCTCTTATCCAGATTATTGTTTTCCTTGCTTCTAAACACTGATCAATCAATCCCTCTCCCTCCCGCCCCAATTCTGTCCTCTATACAGTGGCTAGAGTGGTCTTTCTAAGAAGCAAATCCGATTATATTACTGTGACTCCCTGCCCACTGACTAAAGTGAGGAATCTGAACTTCATTTGTCAATTCCTTTACTGCCCATGACGTCAGTGTCCAGACTGGCTCTCTGCTTCCAGTCCCACTTCCATACTTCTGGCTGGCAATGACCGCTCCTTTTTCTGATCTCCGACACCGAGTATCTGTACCACACCCAGGTACTTACTTATACCACATGCCTTCTATTGTCCTTTAACTGCTTGTGTGTATGTATTTTATGGACCAAATGAAGGGACCTTCTCCAGGGCTTGGACCATATCCTCCAGAAAGGGTAAGACAGTCAGTGCTGTGGACATAGTGTGCAGTTGATACATATTCATTAGATTACCTTCACTAATAAGTCTTTCTTTGTAGATGTTCTTCATTAATCATGTCAGTTTCTCCTTTTAAAATTGTGTTCTCTGAGTTTTACATTTAACCGCATGAAGACTTTTTGTTTAGTAGCTTCATATTGGTTTGCTAATTAATAGGGCTGAACTTTTCATTTTCACCTAGCACATTTTTTTTTCATAGATGAGGAATTCTTGCAATGTGCATGGTGGTAATAACAGCTATTTGGGGGAAAAATCAGCAAGAGTGTGCTAAATACCGTCCAATACTCCTACATTCTTCTGTCATTGGAAAGGTTTATAAATTGAAAAGTATCACAACTTTAATGGGATTTGAGATCAGTTAATTTGATTCTTAGCTTCTCAAATGCAACCTTTTGAGAAAAAAGGAACTTATGGTTCAATTTAAGACAAAGCACTAGGAATTACGTGTCTCATGACCTCAGAACATGAAGGATTGTTTTGTTTCTAACACAGGCATTGACGTGTAGAGAAGAACTCCTCACTCTACTCCTGTCACTCCTTCCACTGGTATGGAAGATACCTGTTCAAGAAGAGAAGGCAGCAGGTATGTTTCTTTTATCATATCACTTGCGTTACCAAAATTCCACTGGGGAAAAAAAGTTCCGTTGAAAAGCTCCTTCTGCCTTGATAGTTGATACAGTTCAAATTCAGAACAGTGTCTATTAGCGTGAGACTTGACATGAGAAGTTCTTTACGCAAACACATTTTTATTCCTGCTAATACAAAAACCATGGTGCTTCTTAGGGGATTACTCAAATGTAATGACGATTAGAAAACATATGAGGAAGGAGATCACTCAGCAGAAGGAGTAAATGTAGGTATGCAACCCTGTCTGAGAAATGGATAGTGAAACGTTCAAAAAAAGAAATGAAATTTCCTTCGCTTATTTTAAAGACTGCTTTCTATGACCAGTGCTCTACCAGTGACTTTTGCTGTTTAGTTTAGGGTTTGGTTTTGTTTTGTTTTAACATTTCTTTGAAAGGGTTAATTGGAAGGAATACTTTGTTTCAAGGCTGGGTAGAATTCTTTCACTAAGGTCAATATCTGTTGTTAGTTTCTGATTTTGAAAAAACTTACACACACACATATATCATATTAAGTGTATGAAACTTTGTTTAAATGTTTCAGTAGAGGAATTACAGTTTTCCTCTTGACCATTACGTGATATGTGGGATATGTGAATTGTGAGATGTTTAGTGATCTCTCAGGATAAAAATAAATCTTTATATATTATATTTTAATGCCACATATGCATTTTAATTTCTGATATGAAGCTCTCTTCAGGGGATTAAGGTCTTGTAAGATTGCCATCCTGCTTATTGGTTGATTCACTAACTCTCTGCTCTTACTTACTTCTGATTTTGTAGAATTCACAAATTGTCTGGCGCTTAAGATATCTGGTATTCTTTTGGGAAAGCTGTCTTCCTTGCCTGCGTCTTTTGCATCGGTAGAATTTGTCCAACTCCTTTTAATTTCTCCCCTTCCTCTCTTAATTAAGGCCGATATCTTTTATTTAGAGATTGTTATTTATTTGTTCTAAATTTTAACTATATTTTTCACATAGATCTTTCTACATAGCAGTGCAAAGGGAAAGACCGATTTTCTGAACTTTTTAATTAGTAAGGAAGATTTATGCATTTCCCCCAGAGGGAGGTATTGTGCGTGGGCCATGTGCTGGGGCCCTCAGTTTGAGGCACTGAGGACAAAACGGGGATGCCTGTTCCTAGCTCACTGTGAGGCACATTCAGTAATATTTTGAAGAACTCTTTTAACCTCAATCTTTGTGAATAATCTATTATATGCTTTTAAAATAATTTTGGGAAATCTTAAAGTTCTTAAGTTATATCAATAATATAGACTAAGTACTATTTTTGAGAATATAATATGCCTTTGTTTCTTAATTAATGGGACTGTTGAAGGAGATTTGTAATATAGTATGAAGAGTAGTGCCAAATCCTAGATAATCTAGAGTCTCGTCTGTTGATGTCAGAGTGTAAAGTATGGTTTTTAAATTAGATTTTCTTCCCTAATTTTGTTCTCCTTTGTTGTGTTCCAAATCAATTTGTATCCCCTGAACCAGTGCTACCTGGGACTGAGCATGAGAAAAATAATTATGGGGGGAAAGTGATCTGGAGACATAACACATCACTAAGGGAAATCAGCCCCAGTAAAAATTAACGGAGGAAAAGCTCCTAAAGTGGAAGATAAATAAGAGAATAATCACCTACACAAATTGAGTTTGAAAACATATTAAGGTATTCTAAATTTTCTTTCTTCATTTTATTAGATTTTAATCTACCGTTCTCAGCTGATATAATCCTGGCCAAAGAAAAGAACTCAAGTTCACAAAGATCTACTCAGGAAAAATTATATTTAGAAGGAAGTGCCCCATCCGGTCAGGTTTCTGCAAAAGTAAATGTTTTTCGAAAAAGCAGACGACAGCGTAAAATCACCCACCGCTATTCTGTAAGAGATGCAAGAAAGACACAGCTCTCCACCTCAGATTCAGAAGCCAATTCAGATGACAAGAGCATAGCAATGAATAAGCACAGAAGGCCCCGTCTGCTACAGCATTTCGCAACACAGTCTCCTAAAGAAGACCACCTTACAGCTAAACTTGACCACTTAGCAACCAAAGAACGGACTCCTCCCGACACCATGGCTTTGGAAAATTCCAAGGAGATCCTTCCAAGACAGGAGTCAAACACCGACATTTTGAGTGAGCCAGCTGCCTTGTCGATTCTCAGTCACATGAACAATTCCCCATTTGACTTATGTCATGTTTTGTTATCTTTATTAGAGAAAGTTTGTAAGTTCGACATTACCTTGAATCATAATTCTGCTCTAGCAGCCACTGTAGTGCCCACGCTGACTGAATTCCTAGCGGGCTTTGGGGACTGCTGTAATCTAAGGGACAATTTGGAGAGTCAGATGGTTTCTGCAGGCTGGACTGAGGAACCGGTGGCTTTGGTTCAACGGATGCTCTTCCGAACAGTGTTGCATCTTATGTCAGTGGATATTAGTGCTGCAGAGGTGATGCCAGAAAATCTTAGAAAAAACTTAACTGAACTGCTTAGAGCAGCTTTAAAAATTAGAACTTGCCTAGAAAAGCAGCCTGACCCTTTCGCACCAAGACAAAAGAGAACACTACAGGAGGTTCGAGAAGGCTTTGTGTTTTCAAAGTACCGTCACAGGGCCCTTCTCTTACCTGAGCTTCTGGAAGGAGTTCTGCAGATCCTTATCTGTTGTCTTCAAAGCGCAGCTTCTAATCCCTTCTTCTTCAGTCAAGCCATGGATTTGGTTCAAGAATTCATCCAGCACCATGGATTCAACTTGTTTGAAACCACAGTTCTTCAAATGGAATGGCTGGTTGTAAGAGAGGGAGCTCCTTCGGAAGCCGCAGAGCATCTGAAGGCCCTAATAAACAGCGTGATGAAAATAATGAGCACTGTCAAGAAAGTGAAATCGGAGCAACTTCATCACTCAATGTGCACAAGAAAAAGGCACAGACGGTGCGAATACTCGCACTTCATGCACCACCACAGGGATCTCTCAGGTCTCCTGGTGTCGGCTTTTAAAAACCAGGTTTCCAAGAACCCATTTGAGGAGACCGCAGACGGAGATGTTTATTATCCCGAGCGGTGCTGTTGTATCGCGGTGTGCGCCCACCAGTGCCTGCGCTTGCTGCAGCAGGCCTCCCTGAGCAGCACTTGTGTCCAGGTTCTGTCTGGTGTGCACAACGTCGGAATATGCTGTTGCATGGATCCCAAATCCGTAATCATTCCTTTGCTCCATGCGTACAAATCACCGGCGCTGAAAAATTTTCAGCCGCACATACTGAATATCCTTAACAAACTTATTCTGGATCAGTTAGGAGGAGCCGAGGTCCCACAGAAAATGAAAAAAGCAGCTTGCAACATTTGTACCGTTGACCCTGACCAGCTAGCCAAATTAGAGGAAGCACTGCAGGGAAGCCCATGGGAGGCTGAACCTTCCCCAGGCCCGTCCAGTCCCTCTCACAGATCTCAAGGGATCCTGCCCAGCAGTGGGTCCGAAGACTTGTTGTGGAGATGGGGCGCCTTAGAGGCTTATCAGAATTTTGTTTTTGAAGAAGACAGGTTCCGTAGTGTGCAGATTGCAAATCACATTTGCACTTTAATCCAGAAGGGCAATGTAATTGTTCGGTGGAAGCTGTATAATTGCATATTTAATCCCGTGCTCCAAAGAGGCGTCGAGTTAGCACGTCACTGTCAACACCTTAGCATTACTTCAGCTCAGGCCCATGTGTGCAGCCATCATAACCAGTGTTTGCCTCCGGAAGTGCTTCAGATTTACTTAAAAACTCTGCCTGCTCTGCTTAAATCAAGGTTTGTATGTGCGCGTGGGTGCAGATATTTTTTTCTTGTATGCTTTTGAATGTCTTGACCTTTTATTCTTTCCTAGGATTTAAGTTTAGTTTAACAACAAAGAATGAATGTTCCCATCTCAGGTCAGATTTTTTTTTTTTTTTTACCTTGATTGATTGATTGATCTATTTATTTCATTTTACTGGAGTGGTTATAGGGCAGAGCATAGAGCCATTGATTTTAATTTCTCAGTGGGGAAAAAAAGTGAAGTTTAAATATATCGCTGAGGGGAAAAAAATGGACACAACATAGATACCCAACAGCAGGGGCAAGGTTAAATTAATTAATTTATATTTTCTTGATAGAATATTTATTAGTTATTAAAAAGAATGTTTACAAAGAGCTTATAATGTTTTATAAAACATACAAAATTAAAAATATCACCCACTTATTTACAACTTTGTAAACTATGCACATACCTAAAATGCTAATTATTTGTCAAGGCAGTAGATTTAAGGGAATTGTTATTTCTCCAATACCATAGCCACCTTTATTATGTATACAATGCATACAGAAAAATATAGAAAATACAGATAAGCAAAAAAGAAAAATAAAATTACTTAGAATTCTACCAACGAGTGTTTTAGATTTTGTGATTGTCAAGTACTTAAAAAATAATTTTATGAATAAAGCTAGCTTCTGATAGTCTGGCCTTTCAAATTAATGCATATATCATTTTAAAAACATAATAAAATATAACCTATCATTATCTTTACAGTCTTTTTTTTTTTTTTAATTTCTGACATTCTGACATTGTTTAAAAAGAACTGACTTTATTCCAAAGTTTTGTAACTCTTTGGTATATTTGTGGACACCCTGGATCTTTGCTGAGCTGATTTATATTAGTTATTACTAGGATTCCAGTGATCCAGTCCCGAGAATCTCACCTGAGACAGGGCTGAAAATCTTCAGCTCGGTAGTTTGGTTCCTTCCCTTTGTGAGGGGCAGGTGTAAAACAAAAAGTCTTGATAGACCATTGGGCAGACAAACAAATGGACACACAAATGCCTCCCTGCTTGCAGCATTCGTCCATCTGAAGTGTGGAGGTGGTTGTGGCATTTAGAACTTGTATAGAATCTGCCATTTGGGGAAAAGTATTTTTCCCTGAATTGTTTCATTTAACTTGGGATGCATGTGATCCAGTCTTTCTAAATGATGCTTGAGTCATTGCAGTGTTTAAAGAAGGATGTGAAAGCAAGTAGAAAGCAATTGGAGATCCTCATCTAATGAAGAATGTTGGCAAAATAATTGATGAATTGGATGAGTAGTATATACCACGTGCAACAATGACATATTTAAATGGTATATTTGCCTCTGTATAAATGACGTTTCTGTTTGTAAAATCTCGTGTATTTTTTTTCCCTCACAGGGTAATAAGAGATTTGTTTTTAAGTCGTAATGGAGTAAGTCAAATAATTGAATTAAATTACTTAGATGATGTTCGAAGTCATTCCCTAAAAGCATTTGAAACTCTGATAATCAGCCTAGGGGAACAACAAAAAGATTCTTCAATTCCAGGTATTGATGGGCTAGACGGCGAACAGAAGGAATTGTCATCTTTAAATGCAGGTACTTCCTTTCGTAACCAGCAAGCTTATTCAGATTCTCCTCAGAGTCTTAGCAAATTTTATGCCAGCCTCAAAGACACTTATCCAAGGAAACGGAAGTTTGTTCATCAGGATGTTCATATCAACATGATAAACCTGTTCCTCTGTGTGGCATTCTTATGTGTAAGTAAAGAAGCAGAATCTGATAGAGAGTCGGCCAATGATTCCGAAGATACTTCGGGCTATGACAGTACAGCGAGCGAGCCTTTCCATCATATGCCGCCATGTTTATCTCCTGAGAGCCTTGTCTTGCCTTCTCCCAAACACATGCACCAAGCGGCAGACATTTGGTCCATGTGTCGTTGGATCTACATGTTGAGTCCAGTTTTCCAGAAACAGTTTTATAGGCTTGGTGGTTTCCAAGCGTGCCATAAATTAATATTTATGATCATACAGAAACTGTTCAGAAGTCATGAAGAAGAGCAAGGAAGAAAGGAAGGAGACCTACATGTACATGAAAACCAAGATTTAAATAGAACTTCTCAATCTGAGATCACTGTGAAGGAAGATCTATCATCTTTGACTATAAAAAGAGACTCCATGCCATCAGGAATGGGTAGTCCAAAACAGAGTCCTGACAATTTAGGTAAATTAGAGTCACAGCATATCTCTTCCAAAAATACGGGCCATGTTTCAGCTACTGAAGCTGCTCCTGAGGAAGCAAAGGTATTTATGAGTCAAGAAAGTGAGACCTCACTTCAGAGCATACGACTTCTGGAAGCCCTTTTGGCCATTTGTCTTCATAGTACCAGAGCTAGTCAGCAAAAGATGGAATTAGAGTTACCTAATCAGGTAATAACTTGGTCCTTTGTTCAGCTATTATGTAATATATATGTATGTGTATAGAGATATTTTTTTTCTTTTTTTGTTTTTTCTTAGTTTTTTAATGTTTATTTTTGAGAGAGAGACAGAGTGCGAATGGGGGAGGGACAGAGAGAGAGGGAGACACAGAATCCGAAGCAGGCTTCATCCAGGCTCCAAGCTGTCAGCACAGAGCCCGACATGGGGCCCGAACTCACCAACTGTGAGATCATGACCCGAGCCAAAGTCGGACACTTAACCGACTGAGCCACCCAGGTGCCCTGTTTTGGGGGTTTTTTTCCTTTTTTTTTAAAGTTCTTTGTTTTTAAGTTTCTTTGTTTTAAAGGTCATTTTGTTTGTCCAAAGACTGTGTTTTGAGAAGCTCCTGTATGGTTAACACAGTACCAGGTATTGGGGAGGACAGAGGAGTACATGACCCAGTTCTTGCCCTCAGGAAGCTTACAGTTTAGTTTGGAATGCAAAATCTGCGTATGTCAAAGTTACCAACCCTGAAAGGCATTAGATATGCATTAAATGTCATGAGTGATCGTGGACTTTTTGTTTCAAAGTTCAAACTTTGCAGTCTCGGTGTCATGCTGTCTGGTGCCTTGCTCAGATCCCCTTTACCCCGCTGATGCACCCGTCTGCCATCTGCTACAAGGGCTCACATCTGCACTCATCTCCCAAGGACTGCCCTTGGCTCATGGAAATGCTCCTTCTATAGATGCCTGGGAAGGGTGCCTATAGCCAGTGATGGATGGATGTAGCTGTGCAGAGTGGGGACAATCTTTGTGGTGTAGTTCAGCCTCCAGAGCTTCCGATGGAATTGGGCTGGGGCTGTGCATTTATTCTGAAATGACCTCTTGGCGTGGATTTTCCCTGCAACATAGCCTGCCTCCCTCATGACCTTACAGATTTCTCCTGGGAGCACCTCTCAACTAAAAAAGGAATCCTCAGTTTCAGGCCCTGCTTCTAAGGAAACTTCAAATATGGCAGATCGCCTGTTCATAACTCATCCCTAACTGTTCTGTCAGCCAACAGTCTCTCCCTACTACAGTCCCTGTCTCCCTATTTCCTCCTGTCTAAAAACTCGCGATGTTTCCACATTGCTCACAGTTAAAACCCAAACTCCTTAGGATAGCACACAAAGCCCTTTGGTGTCTTGTTTCCACTTCCTTGCCTGGCTTCATTGCCTGCCATCCTTCATCATGCTGCCATCAGCCATATGGAGCTAGCCAACAGCTTCTCAAGATGCCACTCTTTCGTAGTACTTGTGTACTTCTGTGCCTATTTTTCTGCCTAGTATACTCTCTCCCTCTGTATGTGTGCTGCCCACCTCTGTTCTTTATGGTCCATCTCACACGACCCCTCCCCTGGGTGTCCTCTGGGACACTTTTGACAGGTCTCTCAGGCAGCTTCTCTCTTTTTGTCTCTCAGAGAACTTTGTTTATAGCTCTAGTATGGTCATCATGATATCTTGCCAATGTGTATCTGTTTCTTTCGCTGCACGGAGGCAATTCCTTAAGGGAGAAGTCAGTTTCGTATCCATCTTTATGGCTTCATTGCCTAATATAGGTACATAGATAAGCAGCAAGAGTTTCCTTCAAAGACAGAAGGGAGGGAGTAAAGAAGGGAGAGAGAGGGAGGGATTAGAATATAAGTGCTTCTTTGTTATGGAATCTCTAAGAATAAGGCATTTGTGAAATGTAGAGGTGGTTAATCAAAACTCTGAAGTTTCAACTATTTTTTTTTTGTATGTGATGTAGTCAATTTATGATACATTGAAACTCAGAATGAAATAAGATGAGTAAAGCATTTGATAAATAAGTGTTATTAACAGGATATTTGTATAGGGCTGGATATTTATAGTCATTATGCTTTCGTATCTGCTGCAAATAAATGTACTAATAACTTTGTACATCTTAAGTAAATATTTATTTTGTCATTGTTTAATTTTTTAAGCACGTTATTAATATTCTTAGTATCCTTTATTTTACCTTAGAATTTGTCTGTGGAAAACATACTGTTTGAAATGAGGGACCATCTCTCCCACTCAAAGGTGATTGAAACAGAATTAGCAAAGCCTTTATTTGATGCCCTGCTTCGAGTCGCACTGGGGAATCACTCAGTAGATTTTGACCACCATGATGCTATGACTGAGAAGGTATGGATAACATTCAGTTGTGTTTTTTAGGTATGACTAGCAGAGGCAGACGGGCATGGGATGGGACCAGCCACTGATGAATGTGGTTAGAACACGGGCCAGGATCTGGTCATATCTCCTTCTGTGAGTCATATCTCCATCACGTGGGATGGACGGTATTCACTCAGTGCCCCATTTCATGAAAAGCAGGAGAGCAATGTGACGTGCTTGTTTTCATCTAATCTGGCAGTTTACTGACAAATTGCTCTCAGTGAGACAGAAATGTATTATTTGATTTGCTAAGTCTCGCGTATAACCGATAGTTTATTAAATGATCATTCAGGCATGGTGATGACTCAGCTCTCTTTTCCGATCCTATATTGGTACAGTTAATATTTCCAGAACTCTCTATTCACTTTAATTTTAAATCACTCAACATAAAAATGACTAGTACTTGCACAGAAATTAGCACAGTTTTTCAGTCATTCATGTTGGCATTTTTTTTCTAAAAGAACTATTTTAATATTTTTCCTGAAACCGTGATGCGTATTTAGTTTACTTCCCTCTCCTTTCCTGTTTCTTTTACCTTCAATTAATTGTCACCTGTCCTTTATGTAACTTCTCTCTTAATTTCTCAGTCTAGCCATGTATATGACATTTTATAATCTTCTGCCGTAATATTTTATGTTGCTGTTTGTCAGAACTTTAAAAACTTACTGAAGTAGCTACTAATGCCTTCATCATGCTCCTGGATCAGTTGGTTAACTGGAAAATGTTACAATACCTCCTTTAATCTACCTTCTATTAATGTTGCAGTGATAAAGCACTATGAGATTCTGTAAGTGAAAATGTTTTCTAAAGTGAATATCTTAGTAGCATTTTTATGAGAAAAGCAAGATTTCAGGCTGCACGATACTACACAGGAAGTTAACGCTGGATTCTTGATTTCTGAGAATCAAGAATATATGTAGATAGTCTCATTCTGAAATCTTAAAATTAATCCCTTTGAACAATTTTCCTGTCTACTCTGGTTATCTAATTTATGAAACATTTCATTTATAAAAATCCTATGGAAAAATCTTTTTCCATGAACAAATGTGGAAAAATGGTATTTATTTACTAGCATAAAGTTGTAAGAAGTATAATTCCACCTCATTGTGGTTTTTGGTCATTTGCTCTTGTACAACTAGTGTGAAATTTCACAGACCTCTTTTTCAGTAAAACTGAAATGACCTATAGCTTACTCTGTTACAGACCCCCATTTTGGAGGTGTTAATAAAGTCAAGAGATTCTGGAAAATCTTGCTGCATGAAATTCATAATTTATAGTGCTTAATATTGATTCCTGAGATTTTTTTCATAAAGAAAACACTGAAGCTATCCTCAAAATCATTTTTGAGTAATAAATATTCTACTAAAAATGAGCAAATATTCCTACTTTTGCCTTCTAACTGCACCAATCTTATAGAGTCATCAGTCTGAAGAAGGATTGTCATCCCAACCTGGTGATTTTTCGGAAGAAGCTGAGGATTCTCAGTGTTGTAGTCTTAAACTTTTGGCTGAAGAAGAAGGTTATGAAGCAGATAGTGAAAGCAACCCTGAGGACAGTGAAACCCGAGATGATGGTAAAATATCACTGAAGTACTTGTGGTTGGATTTGCAAGTCAGATTATAACTTAGAAAAATGGTTATAATAATACCACCTTGGAATTTTGTATTGCCTTGCAATTTAAAAGAGGCATTGCTCCGTTTTATTTGATCTCAACAGTAAATTCTGGCATTTGTATATGGGACTTAAAACAGATATATTTTGGTATTACAAACATTAACTGAATGCCTGAGAATACAGGGTATAGAAAGTCCCTGCTTTCATATATATTCCAGTAGAAAAAACAACCAATAGGTGTCAGAAGTGAAGAGTATCAAGAAATAAAAGGGCTTGATAGGCGCATAGCAAGTATTCGTTCATTCATTTGTGTACCATAAAGAGAGTGAAAACAAGAAAAGCACAGCCACTAATTGAAAGAATATACATATGTGTATATGTGTATACACACCCACATACTCATATAGCTTACTTGATTTATTAAACTCTTCTTGTTTGTTTCCAGTTTTATTAAGAAATAATTGACATACATCACTGTGTAAGTTTAAGTTACACAGCATGATGGTTTCATTTACATCTATTGTGAAATGATTACCACCATAGTATCAGTTAACATCCATCATCTTATATAGGTACAATCAAAAGGAAAGAAGAAGAAATTTCTCCTTGTGATGAGAACTCTTAGGTTCTGTTCTGCTGACAACTTTCTTCTATATCATACAGCAGTGTAGGGGCGCCTTGGGTGGCTCAGTCAGTTAAGTGTCTGACTTCAGCTCAGGTCATGATCTCATGGTTTGTGGGTTCGAGCCCCACGTTGTACTCTGTTCTGTTCTGACAGCTCGGAGCCTGGAGCCCGCTTCAGATTCTGTGTCTCCCTCTCTCTCTGCCTCTCCCCCACTCACACCCTGTCTCTCAAAAATAAATAAACATTAACAAAAAATGTTTATATCATATAGCAGCGTTAACTATAGCTATCATGTTGTCCATTACATCCCTAGTACTTATTTATCTTATAACTGCAAATTTATACCTTTTGAATTTTTTTTTCCATTTCCCCCTCCCCCCACCTTCTGAGGCAGTGCTTTTGAAAAAATATTGCTTGGGGCGCGTGGGTGGCTCAGTCGGTTAAGCGTCCGACTTCGGCTCAGGTCATGATCTCACAGCTCGTGGTTTCGAGCCCCGCGTCAGGCTCTGTGCTGACAGCTCAGAGACTGGAGCCTGCTTCGGATTCTGTGTCTCCCTCTCACTCTGACCCTCCCCTATTCATGCTCTGTCTCTCTCTGTCTCAAAAATAAATAAACGTTAAAAAAAAAAAAACTTTAAAAAAAAAAAGAAAAGAAAAAAATAATGCTTTAATGGGGTTGGCTTTCCCAGAGTACTAACGTTTTATGGCAGACTTCCCCCTTTTTATAGATTTGTCAACTAGCTCTTTTAAAATATTTGTTTTAATGTTTATATTTGTTTTTGAGACAGAGCATGAGTGGGGCAGGGGCAGAGAGAGGGGGAGAGATAGAGAATCCAAAGCAGGCTCCAGGCTCCAAGCTGTCAGCACAGAACCCGACGCGGGGCTCGAACTTGTCAACCAGGAGATCATGACCTGAGCCAAAGTCTGATACTCAACCGACTGAGCCACCCAGGCGCCCCTCAACTAGATCTTAATTTAAAGAACTCCAGTCCACATAGACATTTATACATTTCTTGACTACATGAGCATTTTTTTTAAAGATCCCAAGGAGTCACTTTTAAGAGCGCATCAGTTAAATTTTCCAAAATGTAATATTTGGTGACAGTGTCTATCTTTCTTGCTTATGAAGAAGTCAAGGTATAGGATTCACCCAACCACTAGCCAAGCCAATTATTTTCACAGAGATATGGGCAGGCAAATGAACCACCCTGTGATTTAGGTATTTTGCAGCAGAAAGTTTGGGATAGTGGTTTTTTCCACTTGTGCCAGAGGAATGTGTTAAATCTGTATCACATGTCTATAAAATTGACTGTTGATATTTGTAATTCTGTTGAAGACCAGAACTACTTTTAAGCCACTCACTTATCTTCAAATATCCACAAGCCTTGATTATTCAGGATACTTACTGTAATCAAAAGGCACCTTGTAGGAAAGGGCATCGTGAGAATCTTCTTATAAATAGCACTTTGCCACAAGATCTCCTAAATGTTAAATGAGATTTGAAATATTTATTCCGTGTTTAGGGAATAAAAACAATCTTTTCTTTTCCCCTGTCAGGTGTAGACGTAAAGCCTGAAGTAGAAGTTTTCAGCGCATCAGGCAATCCGAAGGACTTACTTGAAAACCTCACAGACGGGGAAATAATATATCCTGAGATTTTTATGCTGGAATTAAATTTGCTTTCTGCTGGTAAAGCCAAACTTGATGTACTTGTCCATGTATTTGAGAGTTTTTTGAAAATCATCAGACAGAAAGAAAAGAATATATTTCTCCTCATGCAACAGGTAAAAGATGCATTTAGTTAAATGTGATCAGTATTTATCATGTTCATGCCCCAGTTACTCATCTCTTTATCTTGAACCCAACTTGCCTGAAAATTATTTGAGATGACTACTTAATCTTTTATAATGCCTCAGGTATGTTTTTGCCTATGAGTGGTAAAATCTGAAAATATTTTAACTCCATGGTCCTCTAAAGGAGCATAAAAAAATTAATGTCATTGGCTAACTAATCCTAGTATATTTCTGAGAATGGGTGATAGTTTTAAAATTACATTGAATTTTAATATGGTCATTGTTTTTGAAAAATCAGAAAACAAAAACAGTATAAAAAAATAAATGTATACACCACCTAAAAAAAAAAGGTAATGAAAAGTATGTAATTATATACATAGCATTCTTTCCAGTTATTTTAAAGTATTTATGTATGTATATACAGTAAACTATCAATTTATTATGACATTACAGTTGCTTCATGCTTTCATGAGGTAAGAAATTTAATTTCTTATGTTTTGTTTTTTTAATCTTCAGGGAACTGTGAAAAATCTTTTAGGAGGGTTCTTGAGTATTTTAACACAGGCTGATTCTGATTTTCAAGGTGCGTTGAAACTGTTAGTTTTACACGATAGCTTTAAAATTATTTTGTTGTTATGTGAAATGAAGAGTTGGTAATAATGGCTTTCGCTGGCATAGTGCTCTGTGTTCCAAAAGTAGCTTTATATGCATCATCTCTCTTGTTCCCCAGAAACACCCAATAGAATAGACATGTTATAAGTATCTTGATTTTATAGAGAGCAAGCTCTGGATTCCAAGGGACTGAGTGAGTTGTTGAGGGTCATATACGTAGAAGTGGCATTACACCAACTGTAGTCTAAACACTGTGTTGCTGCTTCATCAGATACTGAGTGCCACTCTCCACTCAGTACTTTCACAGACGTTTGAGGAATTCGTAATGAGTATATAAAATGGCTATATTATATATAATAGATAGAAACCTAGCTTTTAGTTGGAGAAATCTAGATTTTAGTTGGGGAAGTATAACACGCATGAAACGTTAATTCAGGTTTGTCAGATGTTTCCTCATGATTAAATTCAAGTTACGCGTTTTTGGCAAATAGACCTCATAAGTTACGTGCCTTTTGCGTGTGTCGTATTGTGGTTTGTGTATCTGTATCTTATTACTGTGATGTTGACTTTGATCGCTTGGTTAAAGTGGTGTCTTGTTGAGTTTCTCCATTGTAAAGTTGCTGTTTACTGTGGTATTTGCCAAATAGCTATTTTCTATTCCCATTATTACTTCTATATTTATTAGTTGGGATTGTACTGTAAAGAAAAGTTTTTCCTCTTCTTCCATTTACTTGTTTAGTGTATGGGTATGTTTATATTTATTGTGGTAGACACTTTATTGTGGATCCTTTTGAGCTGAAGACTTATTTCTAGCTTAGCTCTGAGAAATTCTATTATATTACCTTTTAATAACAGCTTTATTGAGATATAATTCATATACTACGCAGTTCACCCATTTAAAATATGCAGTTTAGTGTTTTTTAGTATATTCACAGTTATGCAACCATCACCACTTTTTTGCTATTCTGAATAACGCCATGAACACTCATGTACTAGTTTTCACATGGACATATGTTTTCATTTCTTTTGGGTCCAGTGGTAACTCTATGTATGACTAGATGAGGAACAGCCAGACTGTTTTCCAAAGTGGCTGACTTATTTTACATTCCCACCAGCAGAGTATGAGGATTCTTGTCTCTTCACATCCTTGCCAACACTTGTCATTACCTATGTTTTTGGCTATATCCATCCTAGTGGGTGTGACATGATATCTCATTGTGGTTTTGATTTGCATGTTTCTGATGGCTAGTGTTGTTAGTCCTATTTTCTTGTGTTTATTGGCCATCTGTGTATCTTCCTTGGATATCTTTGGAGAGATTTCTATTCAGTCCTTTACCCATTTTTATTTTGGATAATTTGTGGTTTTAATCATTGAATTGTAAGAGATTTCATGTATTCTAGGTAAAAACCCCTTATCAGAAGTATGATTTGCACATATTTTCTCCCAGTCTTTGGCTTTATCTTTTCATGTTCTTGATGGTATACTTTGAAACACAAATTTTTTATTTTGATGAAGTCCAATTTATCTATTTTTGCGTTTGTCACAATGCAAAATGCAATGCATTGCAATGCAATGCAAAATGCAATGCAATGCAAAATGACATTTTGGTGTCATATCTAGAAAGGTCTAACAGTCACAGAAATTTAGTATTTTTTTTTAATTTAAAAAATTTTTAAATTTTTATTTGAGAGAGAGAGAGACTGAGAGTGCACAAGATGGGGAGCAAGGCAGAGGTGGGGGAGAGAGAGAGAAACAGACAGACAGACAGACGTCTAAGCAGACCCCATGCTCAGCGCAGAGCCCAATGTGGGGCTCGATCCCACAACCCTGGGATCATGACCTGAGCCAAAATCAAGGCACCCTGAGACTTAGTATTTTTAAAAATAATTTTCTCCTCTCTGTGTTTTATGCTCTCTTCTTTTTTACATCCTAATTGTAATCTTAGGCCTTCTTGGATTGACTTTGCATTGTCTTAGCTTTCCTCTCACATTATCTACTTCTCTCTTTTTGTGCTGTGTTTTGGGAGATTTCTTCAATTCTATTCCAACCTTTTGTCCAATTTTTAATTTTGGCAATTATCTTTTAATATTTAAGAGCTTCTTTTTGTTCATTTGATTTTTGTTTATTCCATTTTCACATAAGGATAAAATATCTTCTTAAATATATCTGGATGTAGGGGCACCTGGATGGCTCAGTTGGTTGAACACCCACATATCTGGATATATATCTGGATCTAGTAATTAACATCTTAGAAAGATATCTTTCCTACCCTAAATTATTTATGTTCTCTCTGGGGTCAGTTTATCAATTTGTCTTTTATATCTTGTTTTTTCTCTTTTATGTTGCTGATTCTCAAATATTTTTTGAACCTTTTATTGCCCATTTCTATTTAAGAAAGCCGTTGGAGCTAATGATGTAAAAGTAAGTTTGTTTTCCTATTTGGCATCTTCCCTGAATGGGCAATCTGTTGACAATCCCTGATGACTGAAGTTCCCCAAATACCATAATAAGGAAATCTTTACTTTGGGGGGCCATTAGGGCCACTATTACCCCATAAGACATTCTGTGTACATTAGAAAAGTATTTCCTCCACACATACAGCTTGTGAATAGTGTCTTCGTGCTAAGAAAAAGTCATCCCTTCATCCAGGCAACACAGCCCAATGCCAGGATGCATGGCTTGGTGAATAGCTTTCGGGTTTTATTTTAGTCCCTGTTTTCTCCCGTGATTAAGCTTTTTGGCCTGTCTGCAGACTGTACTTGTATAACTGGTAGCTCTGGTGCTAATGTTCCACTCTCCAACTCAGCTTTTGCCCGGCAATCCGTTGAGTTTCTTTCAAGAGTTATCAAGGTGTGGGCATAGAAGTCAAAGCTGAGCTACCTGTGCCCTATATTCAGGATCAAGGAGAGAGGTAGGTGCTTCCAGACAAACCTTGTATTAATCCCTGCATTTGTAGCCTCATTCTTACTTCCTCTCCAGAATGTAGACAGACAGATTGGCTCCTCCTCCTCCTCTGAGCCCCTTTGTGATTCAGAGAGATTCTAGGCTGCAGCTTCTCTTATCTCTCTGCTCTTCCATCTTCAAGAAATGTTCTGAAGTCTGATGTGCTCCCAATGCCCACCGACTCCCCCCTTTTATTGCTGTTATGGATCTCTTTTCTTCTTGTAATTCTGTACTTTTAGTTCAGCAAGTTTTCCCTAGTAGACAAAGAAATATAAATATATATCTCTATCCCCTCATTTTGAACTGGTACCTGTCTGTGTTGAACTTAAAAAAAAAGTCTAAGCACCTATATATACTTTGTTTTGATCATATTACTTCTCCCCTTCCACCCCCCGTGATTATCTAACACTTTATTTGATAGTGTTTTTTAAAATCAGAATCCTAGTTAGGTTCATACGTTACAGTAAGTAGATATGTCTCAACTCTTTTCTTCTGTGGATGTCTACTCTCAGTCCTTGAATTTTGTTGCTGGCGTTGTTAAAGAAGCCAGGTCTTTTATCATGAGGCGTCTCCTGCATTCTGAGTTTTGGTGATTATGTCCCCGGGAGGTTGTTTAACATGATCCTTTCTCCCTTATATTTCCTTTCACTGGTAGTAAGACCTAGAAACCTAATCAGATTTAGGTTCCATTTTTTTTTTTTTTAACAAAGTGTTTTAATGTTTATTTATTTTTGAAGAGACAGAGACAGAACGTGAGCAGGGGAGGGGCAGAGAGAGAGGGAGACACAGATCCAAAGCAGGCTTCCGGCTCTGAGCTGTCAGCACATAGCCCAACGCAGGGCTCAAACTCACCAACTGTGAGATCATGACCTGAGCTGAAGTCGGTCACTTAACCAAGTGAGTCACCCAGGTGACCCTACTAGGTTCCATTTTTTGACCAGAATATTTTACAGGCAGGAGTCCGTGCCTCCAACCACAGGCACATAATGTCTGGTCGTCTCTCTTGGGGAGGTGCTAGGAGCCATGGATGCTCATAGCCTAGGGACTGCAAAATGGTAACATGCTGTTATTTCATCTTCTTTGATAAACGGGAATACTTAAAGAAAACTTGCTGTCATCAACTATTTGGTTACCCAGAGATAGAGTTCATAAAGGAAAGGCAGGAGAAATACTTAATTATTTTCCCTTATTGACTAGTTTTCATAGTTCTTACTCTACAACCTTTCATGGGTTTGTGTTACAGGGTAAAGTCAGTGCTATTTTAGTCTTGTTGCGTCAGTTCACTGCTTCTACAAAACATGATGCTTGCACGTGGCTTCTGTTCTCAGGTTGCACATCAGGATTATTTCTGGCATGTCTAAAATGGAGATAATATTTCATTTGTAGGAATTTTTTTGCTGAGGATTAGCTGAGATAATGCATGTAAACGTACTTTGAATACTAAAATGCGTGCTACAAAAATTAATCACTTTATTCTAAAAAGTTCTGTGAATTTATGTACTACCAATTATATTTTATTCTAAACCCCACAATGGAATAAAGAAAGCGTTCAAAATAGTTTGTGATATTTAATTATCTTCATAATCTTTAATATTTACACTTTTATCTATGTCATCTAATTAGAAAGTAATACTTAAACAGTTTCAAGATGAGAAGGTAGCAGACTATTTTATGGTATTTAACAGTGTCAACTTACTTAACAAATATTGTATTAATTCATGCTTCTTTAAATAATACCTTTACTGGGAACTAACCAACCTTTAAGAAAAGTGGGGGTGGGGGGGTTGTCACTGGGTTGGTTGGTTTGCATTTAATCATATTGCTATTTTTTCAGCACATTTTTGGATTATTAGATTGTTTATAATCCACTGAAGATGTGAAACTAGTATTTGATCCCTTTCAGTGAAATTGTTTGTTCTGTGTCTTTAATTTTGTATTGGCTTTAATTTTTTCCCCCCCTATCTTTCTTTAATTTAGCATGCCAAAGAGTATTGGTGGATCTTTTGGTATCTTTGATGAGCTCAAGAACGTGTTCGGAAGAGCTAACCCTTCTTTTGAGAATATTTCTGGAGAAATCTCCTTGTACAGTAAATATGCTATAATTTAATTTTTTTTCACAGATACCTAATAGGATATTTTAAAAACTATTTGGAAATCACTAAGCTCTCTCTTTTGTTGTGGTAATTATTATACAGTCAACTCCATGTTATGTGTGAGATTCTCAATCATTTTATTATTTGCCCACATTTTAACTGTTTCACTTCAGTTTTGGCTAACCAGCCTATCGTTGGGATCATAGTCCCATTACCTCATCCCACCCCCAGTTGTTGTGCTTAAGAAATGCCAAGTAATATTAATTACTAAAGAGAACTTAATTATGAGTAGTTGTTACCATTTTAAGGATTATCCTTTTTTTTTTAGAAAATTAGTATCTACTCTTCAGGTATCTTGTATCACTTCTTTCCATTGGTGTAACTTAGTGACTTTTAGACTGTTCTTTGCTGAGAAACTCATTTTTATAATGAGACCTTGACTGGAAGCATATGCAAATCAAACAGAAAACCTGGGAGCTACTTTCTGTGACGCAAGATTAAATGTCACTGAGCCCTGCCCATTTCCCCACCTTACTCCCGCTTGTGGACCCTGAGAGGACTCTATGGAGCACAAGGTTAAAAACCACTGATGTAGACATTTGGTGACTGTAGTTTGGAGTGTTTCTTTTTTAAAACATTTTTAAATGTTTATTCATTTTTGAGAGACAGAGAGAGAGAGACAGAGAGGCAGAGCATGTAAGTAAGGGAGTGGCACAGAGAGAGGGAGACACAGAATCCGAAGCAGGCTCCAGGCTCTGAGCTGTCAGCACAGAGCCTGACATGGGGCTCGAGCCCACAAACCTTGAGATCATGACCTGAATCAAAATCGGACACTTAACCCACTGAGCCACCCAGGCACCCCGAAATGTTTCTATTACTTTCCCTGAGTGCATTTCTCATCGTCGTCGTCGTCATCATCATCATCATCATCATCATCATCATCATCATCATCAATGTTAGCTGTTATTTTATGCATAGGGCATATAATTGGTAGGGCATTGTACTATGTTACTCTTTTCTACTTTTTTACTTGTCTCCTTAGTCATTACTTTTCTCTTTAATTAGATGCTCGTTTCCTCTCTTGTCTCTTCTACAGTTCTACACTTCAGTTTAACAAAAAATTTGTAATTTATAAAGAAAACCTAAAAACACTTATTTTGTTTTACCAAAAGCAGATGAAAGAAAATTAATTTGATTAGGGAAAACTCATGTAAAGTAAGTTGGAAAGTAATTGAGCCACTCAATTTTATGAAGTCAGTCATGTTAGAAATATCATCCAGAAATCTGGAGAATTTGTCAGGTGTCTGGTTCTGTGCTTCACTTAAAAATAATTGAGAGACGGGCACCCAGGTGGCTCAGTCAGTTGAGTGTCCGACATTTGATTTTGGCTTGGGTCATGATCCAAGAAATCATGACATCAAGCCCCACATCAGGCTCTACGCTGAATGTGGAGCCTGCTTGGGATTCTCTCTTGCTCTTCCTCTGCCCCTCTCCCCTACCCATACTCTCTCTCTCTCTAAAAAAATAAATAAATAAAATAAAGTAAAATAAAAAGTAAAATTGAGAGAAACAACTATAGTCTACTTAGAAATACACATCTTTTTTTGGTAGAAATGATTCCAGATATAATTACTGTAGTTAATTTCTTTTGTTTTTATTAAAAATTTTTTTTAGTTTATTTTTTGAGAGAGAGAGAGAGAGAGAGCAAGGAAGGAGCAGAGGGAGAGGGAGACAGAGAATCTGGCAGCACAGACTGTCATTTATAACCAGAATTTCAAAATTATTATGTACCTTAACATGATCCTGACGTTTTGTTTTGCTTTTTCTCTAGGAAGTTCTTCTTTTGGGTATTCTGAAAATTATTGAAAGCGACATTGCTATGAGCCCTTCACAGTATCTAACCTTCCCTTTACTGCATACGCCAAATTTAAGCAATGGCGTTTCATCACAAAGGAGTCCTGGGATTCTAAACAGTAAGGCCCTGGGATTATTACGGAGAGCACAGAGTTCGCAGAGCAGGAAAGAGGCCGACAGTGAAAGTTTCCCCCAGCGGCTGCTCTCCTCCTGGCACGTGGCCCCAGTCCACTTGCCGTTGCTGGGGCAGAACTGCTGGCCACACCTGTCAGAAGGGTTCAGCGTCTCACTGTGGTTTAGCGTGGAGTGCATCCACGAAGCGGAGAGTGCCATGGAGAAAGGAAAGAAGATGAAGAAAAGAAACAAATCCCTAATGTCGCGGGACACTAGTTTGGATGGCGCAGGTATGATGTTCCCGCTGTTATCTGTTGTCTGTTTCACTGAGCTTTTTCACGTGGGCATTTGGGTTGAGCTGTAAGGACATGGGGATTTCGCACTGGCTCTGGACATGTTCTTCGTGCTAGGTGCCTTAGTGATGGCAGGCCCTGCCTCCCCAAAGCCTGGCTGGTGAGATAGCTTCAAAAACCCTACTTTCTTTTGTACTGTGGCCTTGGGGCTGGAGGTGGGGGTTGCGGCGGAGGGACCCCCACGTGTACAACTGCCGTGGGGGATCACCAGCCCCATTTCCTGCCTCTTTCCTGGTCCCATCACTGGATTAGGGTGATTCCTGGTGTGAGAGAAGTAAAGGAAGAAGCCCGAGAGCCACTCTTCTGTCCTTCTGTCCCCTTCTCCCCAGGCCCCAGGAGCCCCCATCTCATCTCCTTTCTCTCTCTTAGCTCAGCTCTCCTCCTCGCGCCACATCGTTCCGCAGTGCCCCTCTCCTAGTTCCTGTCACGTTGCGTTTGAGTGAGTCAGCCTTTCTCCACGGTTAGAATCATTTCCATTCCAGTACTTTCTATAACCGATCCAATCTCTGTTCTGCCGCCACGCAACTGGGTCTGGTTCCTCATATGACGAGGGCAGGAAGGACCTGTTCGTTAAAAAGCAGTTTATGGTGGTGAGAAGCCAAGCAGGTCGGCTAATTGTTAGGGTCCATGGGATGGATGAAATGACTGGATGAGACAGCTGGTTAGGGGTCACATGGAGGTCCTGGCCGCAGGGGCTCTTCACGGGGCAAAGCTGACGTATCCCACTGGCTCCCTGCTTCGGAACACTAGGCCTTCGGGCAAGGTCCTCCACCACTGACACTGGTAGAAAAGAAATCCTTAATGACGTTGTCAAGATGGGAGAGTGAGAAGTGTCACCTGATGTCCGCAGCTGGAACTCGGAATCCACTTCTCCAGACACATTTCCGTGTTGTTAGCATAGTGTACTTCTGCACTTTTGCGGGTTAGCCTAGGAAGCCAAACTTAAAACAAAACAAAACAAAAACAAATAGTTCTAGCATTTTCTTTTGTGAGTTGAACTTTGCCACTAAGGATTGATAGCTCTGCTGCTGCCCCGTGTACACTGAGTGCTTTCTGTGTGTGCATTACTTTGCCCCACTCTTTCTACTTACATTTTCAATCTAATCTTCACAACAGTTCGGTAAGGTGAGTGCTCTCACTGTCCATATTCACAGATGATATGACACGGCATGACCAGTTTATATAGCTGGTAAGTGATGGGGAGGGATTTAGACTCACCTATTTTAATTCAGAGCTTGAGCGCCACCCCTGTACTGTAAACTGTGCAGATCTCTTTCTCAGATTTAAGTGGGGGCAATCACAATGCAGACAGTCTCTGATAAAATGAAATAAGTATACACAATGACCTGAGAAAAAGGGGAGTAGTGGGCAATTAAAAAAAATTTTTTTATTGTAGAAATATGTTAGAAGACATATATTTTAGAATGACAATTCTGCATAAACATTAAAAAAGAACATTTAAAAATAGTATATATACCAAAATTTTGAAGGGAGAGATGAAGAAGATATTATAGTGATGACACATCCTCTGCCCTAAACCAACTTTGTGACCTTGAGCAAGTTACTTAATCTCTCAGCACCTCAATTCTGTCACCCTCTAAATGGGGACAATAAAATTTACCTCAGAAGATTGTTGTATTAGCTATTTATTATATTTCTACTTTACAGTAGCTGGGTACACACTGGTTTCTGTTCTGGTCTTTTATTTATGCGTCAGATTTGATATGGAAACATTAGTAGCACATCAGATGTGAATTCTCTATACATCTCGTATCTTGGGCAATAGTCCTCAAAATAATGAATTTAGGGGGAATATTCTTAAAAATTGGTGGTGTTTATACTTGTTGGAAAATGGCAACAAATATATAAGCAGTCTAATAGCTGGTAGTGTTCATCTTTTCTGAAAGTCTGAGCCCTTGGACATGCATTTTGTATTTTGGTGCATCTTCATTAACATAGCTCTATGTGAAGTCAGGCAGTGTAGTAACAGTGTAGATGGCTTGAGGATTCAGTGTGGTGAGAAACCACTTGAAGTCAAGATGAATAACCAGATAGCCCAACGCATATGGCATTACCTTAGCTTGCCTTAGAATAACATTTTAGAGTTTCAGAATCACTTAGCAATTATATGCAAAGATGATTCATCAGGGAGTCTAAACAAAGAATATATTCAAACAGCACGATTTTTCAAAAATCAATTTTTTTTTTAAATCATGCTATTGTAATAATTATAGGATGATTTTTGGTCGTGCATGTGACAATGGTGTGTGCTCTGTGGGCCAGGGTCTGTAATGTCAGAGTGACCGAATCCAATCAATAAGAGAAATGTGGCACGGTTTGTAATAGGTCACCACAGTGACATCACAATGATCTGTTCATTCCCACAATTAGCCCTTAATTATCGTATATTTTGAAGACTTTAATAACTTCCAGTGTACCCAGTTACTGTCTTCGCTCCTGGTGCTTTTTTGGAATTAACATCTCAAATTTGGGAATATTGTTTGGAACATCCAGGTAAATAATTTACTGCAAATGAACAACCATGCTTTGTATTCTTTTAAATTCACGTTTCCCCGCATTTTATCAACTGCTTTACTGATTATTCTAACGTCTTTTTATCATAGAGAACAACAGACTGGAAGGTGCCGAGTACATAAATCCTGGTGAAAAGCTCATAGAAGAAGGATGTATTCATATGATTTCCTTGGGATCCAAAGCTCTGATGATGCAAGTGTGGGCTGATGCCCGCAATGGCACTTTTATCTTCCGGTATCGATTATCCTCAACCCCCTGCGAATAGATAGCATATTTAAATAATTTAGATGAGACATTGATGTGAAATCTAATAAAGATAATTACAGCAAATCAGAAAACTGTTTTTAAAAAGATACATTCTAACAAGTATTAATACCACCTCTGTAACAATATATTATTCTATCCAAAAATCTATAACTAAACTCTGAAAGTAGATTATGTTAATTCTCAATTAGATTTTAGACCAATGCTCACTGAAGTCTTATCTATGGAAATATTCTATCAGATTGCAATCACCTTAAGATGTTATTATCAGACAGCTGGTTTCCATGCAGATTATATGTTTAATAGCCATTACCTGATAAACTTCAATTCTTCTTGCAGTCTTGTCTTTTTTTCCTACCTCTTTTGTTAACTGGTATACAAATCTTTTAGTTGGATTGAATGAGTATGATACAATTTTTATAAAACTTTAAACAAAAATACGGTATTTAGAGGATATATGCTTTTTGTTGTAAAGGTTACTTGGTATTTTGTATGCATTATATCCTAATTCTCTCAGCAATCCCTCCAAGTAGGATAGACCCCTAGTACATCTTGGCATTTAGACATTTATGTACAACATGTATTAATTTTTGTATGAACCAAAAATTACACTGTAATTTCTAAAAGGGCAATGACTGTATAAATAGTAACAATACAGGGGCACCTGGGTGGCTCAGTTAAGTGTCCCACTCTTGGTTTCGGCTCAGGTCATGATCTCACGGTTTGTGAGTTCGAGCCCCACATCAGGCTCCGTGCTGACAGTGCGGAGCCTGCTTGGGATTCTCTCTCTCTCCCTCTCTCTTTGCCCCTCTCCTGCTTGCTCTGTCTCTCTCAAAAATAAAGTAAAACATTTAATAAATAGTAACAATACATTTTTTTTTCAAATTGAATTTTGAAAATTAATGCCTAAATTATTCACACCAGCAAATGAGCTTCATCTATTTTAGTTTGTGAATTGAGGTAATAATATAATAAAATAACTAAGCAGATTTTATGGTGTAAAACAAAGACCTACTGACTTTTCATATTAGTTTAAAAATAGAACCGGGGCACCTCGGTGGCCTAGTCAGTTAAGCCTCCAACTTCAACTCAGGTCATGAGCTCATGGTTCATGGGTTCGAACCTTGGCATTGGGCTCTGTGCTGACAGCCCAGAGCCTGGAGCCTGCTTGGGATTCTGTGTGTCCCTCCCTGTCCCTCCCTGGCTCGTGCTCAGTCTCTCTCTGTCTCTCAAAAATAAACATTAAAAAAAAAAAATAGAACTGATTTTTGGGGCACCTGGGTGGCTCAGTCAGATGAGTGTCTGACTCTTGATGTCAGCCCAGGTCATGATCTCATGGTTTGTGAGACTAAGCTCACATCGGGCTCTGCAATGACAGTGCAGAGCCTGCTTGGGATTCTCTCTCTCTCTCTCTCTCTCTCCCTCTCTCTGCCTCTCCCCTGCTGTGTGCTCGCTCTCTCTCTCTCAAAATAAATAAACTTTAGAAAAAATAGAACTGATTTTTAATCTAATTCAAATACCTGGAATTATAGCTATTAGACATTTATTAAATATTGAGATCAGAAATTTCATGTTTTCAGCCTATACTTTTTCTCTTTTTTGTAGTATGTGCATGGATTCAAACGATGACATGAAAGCTATTTTACTGGCACAGGTTGAATCACAGGAGAATATTTTCGTCCCCAGCAAATGGCAACACTTGGTCCTCACCTACCTACAGCAGCCCCAAGGGAAGAAGAATAACCATGGGAAAATCTCCATATGGATCTCTGGGCAGAGGTAGGAAACGTTTTTAGTAAATACTTACTAACTTCCATTAAAATTTTAAGTTTAGTTTGTCATAGCTTCTGAAGCAGATCACAGGAAACTATAGATACGATGTGCTGTATGTTAATGCAGGAGTCTGTGTCAGAGTCGGATACTTTTTCCTGTGTATCACTTTAATACAAAATTAATCTCTCATGCAAGTTAATACTTGGGTTTGAGGGAACATGCAGAAAACTGACATTTAGACGTTTATATAGAATATATGATAGATCAAGGAACAGAACCTATAGTTTGGTCTTTCATGCCTACAAATTTATAAAATGAATCTACAAGGAATTATTTCAATTAAGTGGATAATAATGCTAAGACCTAAATTAAGTCAGGGTTTCAAAAGAAATTAGAATGACCGGAGCAAAATTTAAGCTAGTGTGTATCAGGTAATAGATTAAAATGGGGTCCTAGAACATGCCATGTGATAGATTCAGGTATACTGTGTAATTTTTACCGGCCAGGAGAATTGTGGGTCAAGTTAATAAGAGTTGTGTTCTGGAATATCTTAATGTAAAATAAGCCAGAGAGAACTATAAAGTATCTTGGATTTGTAAGAGTTGCGAAGTATTTTATGAATGAAGTAACCATGAAAGGGGATACAGAATTGGATAGTGGTGCAGCATGGGACAGGATCAAGCTGGCTGGAAGGAAGAGTCTGAGTTCAGTAATGAGAAAGAAAAGCAATGGGTATGGTCATGCTACCTGATAGGCAAGTTATGCATGTCAAGATGAGGAGGCTAGATTTAATCGCATGGACTATAAAATATTTCATACCTGTTACGTTGCACACCTTTTGCTAGGTGCCTTACGTGCATTATCTCCCAATTCTCTTAAAAATCCCTCGAAGTAGATGAGACCACAGAAATAACATATGCCCTTAGCATAAATGAGCCGATTCTTATTCATTCATTTGTTCATCCATTAAATATTTATTGAGGAATTGCCGTGTGCCCAGCGTGCTTGTATCAGGCCTGAGGGCAATGGTAAACAAGACTTGGCACTGAGAATAAACTGAGGGTTGATGGGGCGGGGGGGAGTGGGAAGGAGGGGAAAGTGGATGATGGGCATTGAGGAGGGCACCTGCTGGGATGAGCACTGGGTGTTGTATGGAAACCAATTTGACAATAAATTTCATATAAAAAAAAAAAGACTTGGGTTCCATGCCTTCTTGGAACTCACAGTCTAATGGGGAAGCAGACAAGGAGCAAACACAATGAAATGATTATATCCAAATCATGACAGATACTGTGGAGGTAACAAACAGGTCCCCAGACAGAAAATATCAGGTTTGCTACGTAAAAGGTAGATCAGGGAAGGCGTCTTTGGGAAAGGATTATTTAAGCTGAGACCTCGAGGGGAGACGGGACGTGCTCTGGGCAGGGGAGAGGCAGAGCCTTCCAGGCAGAGGGGAAGGCCCGTGGAAGCCAAGGGAAAGCTGTGTGCTGGCTCATTGCTGGAAGGGAGGCTGGCAAGTTGACTGCTTAGAGCTGTCCAGCCTCAATGCCAGAGGAAGGCAGAGGACAGGGGGCTTGTGAGTGGCTTTAGGGGAGTCCCTCCCCAGGGTCCACCACAGGAAGGAGCAGGCTTTGGGAACAAAACCAAGGCTTCAGTTTTTGTTTATTCATTTCAAAAAATCCATGAAAATATGTCATTGAAGCTTCCATATTCTAAATAAAATATTTTCTGAGGAGTTCTCAGACTTTAACCAATTAGTAAAATTTTTTTTCAGAACCTTGAGTTAGGTCGGTTGGAGTTGGGGACAGGGCTGTGCGTAGCGAGCCTCTTTCTCATGGACCCTCTCCTCATTTCACAAGCTCTCAACATGTGCCAGGAACTGTATGAAACGCTTCACACGGATGACCTCATTTGGTCCTCCTGACAACACTAGGAAGAAAGTATATTGTTTTCTCTATGTTACATGTGAGGCAATTGAGAGAGACCCAGAGCGGGTAAAGTCATGCCACAAGTGTGGGGTACAGCTGAAACCTGAACCCAGATACAGCCCATGCCTTAGAACCCTGTGTTTTGCCACCCCAACAGCCTTTTTCTGAATCAGACCACCTGACAGGTATAGGAGTCATAAACTAGACATGTTCAGAATGAGGGTTTAGATGTTCATTGTGGATGGTTGGTGAGCATAGCAATTCATATATTTCTACATTACTTTGAAGGAACTTTTTTTTGCCATTGGTACAAAGTGATGATTTCATCTGTTAAGAGAGCAACGAGCAAGTGACCAAGGACGAATATATTATTCTGTTGATTTAAACTTGGCACTTTCTGAATTAATAGAATAGTTTCTATAAATAATATATTTCAGGAGAACATTTTTAATAGTATGTAACACTGAAAACAAATTATTAATAGTTTATATTCTTATTTAATGAACAGCACACAAATGTGGTAGGAATATATGGCACATAGTAGGTACTTAACATTTGTTGAATTCATCTTGCAAAGTGTTCTTTACCCTTAAAAACTGTATTAAGTCATACTGCCAATAGGTGGCAATAGTGTTTCGGTCACGGCCATGTATTTGGTTCAAGAAAGATGCATGCAATCTGGAAATGATCTCACTGTATTGCTGTATGTCTGTTATACCTCAATAAAAAAAAGTTATCTCACATTTTTATCAGAAAATATTTCTATTAAAATAGTTACATTTTTATGTTAAATATGAAACAGAAAGCCTTAGGGAAAAGTTTTTAAATTTAAATAAATTGACATACCAACATAGAATTTCTTGGTAAATTCTATGAACATTAGCATATTCTAAGTCTTTTTTTTTTTTAATTTTTTTTTTCAACGTTTATTTATTTTTGGGACAGAGAGAGACAGAGCATGAACGGGGGAGGGGCAGAGAGAGAGGGAGACACAGAGTTGGAAACAGGCTCCAGGCTCTGAGCCATCAGCCCAGAGCCCGACGCGGGGCTCGAACTCACGGACCGCGAGATCGTGACCTGGCTGAAGTCGGACGCTTAATCGACTGCGCCACCCAGGCGCCCCTAAGTCTTTATCTTATTCACAAACTTTGCCTTTATAAGTTACCTTCATTATCTTTATTTATTTATTTTTTTTAATTTTTTTTTTTTTAATGTTTATTTATTTTTGAGACAGAGAGAGACACAGCATGAGCAGGGAAGGGGCAGAGAGAGAGGGAGACACAGAATGTGAAGCAGGCTCCAGGCTCTGAGCTGTCAGCACAGAGCCCGACGCGGGGCTCGAACTCACGAACTGTGAGATCGTGACCTGAGCTGAAGTCGGATGCCCAACCGACTGAGCCACCCAGGCGCCCCCCTTCATTATCTTTATATGCAGCTTAAAATATTCCCCCAGAAGGGGTAGAACTTGGCACTCCGGACTTCCAACTGAATGATGAAATCCTCTCGTCATGTGTCTCTCTTTGAGGAAGTGTCAGTTTACTTTTTCCTACTCTGTCTTTTGTAAGGATTCCTGTAAATACAACAGACTAACCCAAACTCTATGACTGAGCATTGAAAAAAATAGAAAATACAGAAAAGCATTGTGTTTCAGTGGCTAGTCAGAACCAAACCTTGAGAAATGATACTCCTTTTCTGAGTAGTCTTTGATGGCTTCATAGAAGGTGATGTTTTAGGAATGGTTTACCAAGGTGGGAGACTTCTTGGTAAAATTAGGGGGAGGTGGTTGGTTTGTATTTGTAAACCAGGAAGGCGCATGTGCAGAGGTCGAATGGCAGAGAAAACTTGCCTCAGGTGTCCGGTCCCTCCTCCCATGGCCTGCTGCGGGACCATCAGGCATGTCTGTTCTACTCCCCTCTTTATGGAATTTGTGTACTGCTAGCACTGGGGACCAGGAGACAGCAGAATCCATTCTCTTTCTCCCCGTCACCAACTGTTTGATACTGAACCGAGAACATTGTTCAAGAAGTTCCCATCATTAAACATTTATACTTTTAAACTATTCAAGTCCTCACTGAAGCAATTGATTTAACTTTGTTTTTAACACAGGAAACCTGATGTTACTTTGGACTTTATGCTTCCGAGAAGAACAAGCTTGTCATCTGATAGCAATAAAACATTTTGCATGATTGGCCACTGTTCATCATCCCAAGAAGAGTTTTTGCAGTTGGCTGGAAAATGGGACCTGGGAAATTTACTCCTCTTCAACGGTATACTTTTTTCCTTCAAAGCGTTTCCAGTTTCTTCTTTCAGTTAACAAGTATTAAACTAGTAAATTATCCTGGATAATAATCCAGGGTATTAATCCCTATTCCTTCACTTGTACTTAGTAAGTATTACATTTCCTAGATACCAGGATGCACTTCTAAAATATTTCAACATTTTTATAATATAGATGTTTCTTAGAATTGATATATATGTTTAATGCAGGGGTGTACGTCATACCTCCTACCAGCCTCCCCCAAAAGGGAAGCGCATATCAAATCAATTTTGTTTTATAATCTAGGAAAATACAGCATTGACAAGTAAACTTAGAATGATTATCTCTCTTACTTATAATTTTAGTATATTCTTTTTTTTAATTTTCTTAATGTTTATTTTTGTGAGAGAGAGAGAGAGAGAGACAGAGTACGAGTGGGGGAGGGGCAGAGAGCAAAGGAGACACAGAATCCAAAGCAGGCTCCAGGCTCTGAGCTGTCAGCACAGAGCCCGATACAGGGCTCGAACCCATGGACCATGAGATCATGACCCGAGCCAAAGGCAGATGCTTAACCAACTGAGCCACCCAGGCAGCCCAATTTTAGTATATTCTGTAAGAATATCAAATTTTAGGGAAAAAAAGAAATATATGATTTAAAAATATATATCACTAAAAAACTTAAAAATAAAAATAAAAAATGTATGTCACTAAACCTGGCACATAATAGCATTCAGGCAGCGTTTATTGAATAGATAGAAGAATGGAGGAATGAGATATCAATTCATATTTATTTCAAAAAGGAATTTACTGAAGTATGGTTTCCATTTATTTAAAAAAGGCAAAACAAAACCAAAGTAACTGTTTTCTATCTGAAGGAAAAAATAGAAATTTTATTATTTTATTTTATCACAAGCTTCACAGTTAACTTTATGTGTATTAATTCATTTCCCGTCCATACTTGGCATAGGTTATTTGCTCATGACACCAATTTGGAATGTGAGACTTTATTAATTTTATAGAGATAAAAGAATCTGACAAAAATAACTAACTCTTGATTTCTTGCTTTTTATGAAAAATTCTGGTTGGAGTATGATAAATAAATAACTTTATTTTCTTGTTCAGGAGCTAAGATTGATTCACAAGAGGCCTTTTATCTATATGCTTGTGGACCCAACCATACATCTATAATGCCATGTAAATATGGCAAGCCTGCGAATGACTTCTCCAAATATATTAATAAGGACATTTTGCGATGTGAAAAAATCAGAGAACTTTTTATGACCAAGAAGGAAGTGGACATTGGTCTCTTAATTGTAAGTTTTCATTTCATAAGTTTAAACTTTTTAGTGACTGATAATTCATGGTTATAAAATGTGTAATTGCTATGAATTAGATTTCTAAAGTTTCTCTTCTTTCTTACTCAACATTTTCTTTCCTTAAGAACATGTTTCTTTCTTAAAAAAAAAAAAAAACCAACCTGAAATACTCAGAATTTGTTTTCGGGTTTCAAATGTTTATTCCCTTTTCCTTAGAACTATATTTCCATACGAAGCGTTAGTTTAGTTTATACGTACTATTCATTCAAGAAAAATGTTTATGATATGGTGAAAATATAACATCTGTTAGCGTAAAAAATATTGCTCATTACATTTCATTTCCATACTTATAAATAAGTAGTAATTTTTATTTATAGTATTATTTTTATTTATAAATATTCCGATTTTAAAATATTTATTCTTTGATATCAGTAACAACCAGGAATTTTGCTTGCAAAATATTGCTAACTCTGGTTATGTGAGACTCTCATGTTGTTTTTTTATACACTATTGCAATTTTTTGTTCAAGTATATAGTTCAGGAGTTTGTGGTAGATATTTTTCATTATAGCAACTAGAAAGCTGAGCCTTCATAGTCTTAGAAGATCTACTAAAAACTGGTAGATCTGGCCATGAAACTGGGTTCCTTCTCTTGCTTCTTATGAGAGGCACAGTTATAGGTCAGAGATTTTACTTGAAGGAGACTACTAGTTTGGAATGTATTTTGTTGTTGTTGCTGTTGTTGTTAATGAGATGTGTATTGCGCAATCAAAATAAATTGTATTTTAAAGCTGTAACATTTGACTAAAGGAAAGGAGAAGTTCTAGCATAGATATTTTGTAAAATACATGTTAAGTCTTAAGTGGTGTTAAATATGTAACTGTGGTAAAGCGGATAGAGAGTAGATACGTATGGAATTTGACTTATGATCTGATATTGTGTATACAATAGTTTTCTCCCTAAGGAGTATCCAAAAAGGGGGGTTGGGAGCATTTGGGCTGTCCATTATGATTGGGTGATGGCCAGGGATGCTACATGTTCTGCAATGCAAGGGCAGTATTATATAGAGCACAGAATTATCCTACCCCAAATGTGTCACCATTAAGAAAACATGCTTTAGGGAAATGTTTCTCAAACCTAAGCGTACAGCAGAGTCACCCAGAGGATTTATTAAAACACAAGTTGCTGGGCCAGACTTTTGGATTCAGGGGTCAGAAGTGTGGCCCAAGCAATTTGCATTTTTAACAAATCCCAGACGATGCTGTTGGCTGCTGCTTGCTGGTTCAGGACCACACGTTGAGAATCTATGCTTTAGGCAGACCAAGGAGTTACACAACCAGTGTTTGTTCAAATAATAATTTTAACTCTCTAGTTTTTGTTTTCACACACACACACACACACACCTTTCCTTAATCCTTTTATTTTGCTTGAAAAGAATATATTGAAGTCATAAGATTTAACATAAATTATCACAAATGAAAATTCTAAGGATTTGATGCGACAACTCTTTTTATTAAATTTTTTTTTTTCAATGTTTATTTATTTTTGGGACAGAGAGAGACAGAGCATGAACGGGGGAGGGGCAGAGAGAGAGGGAGACACAGAACCGGAAACAGGCTCCAGGCTCTGAGCCATCAGCCCAGAGCCCGACGCGGGGCTCGAACTCACGGACCGCGAGATCGGGACCTGGCTGAAGTCGGACGCTTAACCGACTGCGCCACCCAGGCGCCCCACGACAACTCTTTTTAGAAAGCAGATTTTTAAGCCTGATTTAGTAATTTGGGGATTATGAGTTCATGAGCGAAAAGTCTGGCAAGCCGCTGGTGCCAGGTGGGAGTTGTTTCACGTAGATGAACGTTTGTCAGCTTTCTGTTGAAAACTACTGCAGGTTTAAGATTTTGTCTTACCCAGCATATCATATACAATAGACCGTGTTGTCACTTTAGTTGGTATGCAAATATGCTAGATGATGTCTGGATGAAATTGTGTTTAAGTTTAAATCGCCATGGTTGAAAATGATCACAGCCTAAGGCCCCCACAGCTTCTGGGTGAAAACACTGAACCACTGTACATGATTTCCCTAAGCCTGAGTGCCCCACCGGAGTCAGAACCTGATCGAAACTGCCCTCTGCGTGGGAGAAATATTGAAAATTCTATTCAGTTTTAGTAGGAATGCTGATAGTCTGGAATTTTATTCTGGTACAAAGATCTTAGAGTCACTTGTAAATGAGTAGCCAGCCTGTGAACAAACACATTCCCCAAAGCAAAAAATTTGAATACATTGATGCAGAGTTCCCATCTCATAAGGTTGTCAAGATTGGTTAATATTTGTAAGTGCAAAGAACAATGCCTGGTATGCAATGAGTGTGGTGTGTAAGACTCAGCTGTTCTTAGTAGTAACAGTGTAATTTCGTGTTTATTCTAAAATGGTTAAACCTGGAATCTTCTCAGCCTTGACAAGGTTTATACAATTGTTCGCTGCTATTGAAACTGATCTTCTCCTTTGTGAGGAGCCATCTTGCTTCCCACATTCATCTTTGTTTCGTGTACCGTCTGTCAAAGAGAACAATTTGTTGGGTAACTTTTCACTTTGAAATGCTTGTCTGCTGGTTGATAACTTACTTTTGTCAATTTTGTTTAGTTGCTAAAGGAATATATTTGTGTTTCAGGAAAGTCTTTCCGTTGTTTACACAACTAACTGTCCTGCTCAGTATACCATCTATGAGCCAGTTATTAGACTTAAAGGCCAGATGAAAACCCAACTCTCTCAAAGGCCCTTCAGCTCAAAAGAAGTTCAGAGCATCTTGTTAGAACCTCATTATCTAAAGAATCTCCGGCCTACGGAATGTAAAACTATTCAAGGCGTCCTGCACGAGATCGGTGGAACTGGTATATTTGTTTTTCTCTTTGCTAGGGTAAGAATCACTGATTATGGTTTTATCTGAAACCAAACTACTTCTTTAATACTGTTAAATTTCAGTGTTTTTTTTTAATTACAGAAACAGTTATACATCAACTATATTAAACTTTTAAGATAAAGAAATCATGTTGTTTATGATGTCATCAAGCTTTCTGCCACACGTGGTGAAAATTTCTCTTAACTTATGGAGATTTTAGAAGTTTTCTATTATCCAGAAATGTAATTAAGACAATTAAATGTGAAATATACAAGATTTAATGGGGCATCTGGTTGGCTCCATCGGTAGAGCAGGCGACTCTTGATCTCTGTCGGGGTCATGAGTTCAAGCCCCACATCAGGCATAGAGATTACATTAATAAAATAAGTAAATAAATAAATAAGATTTAAATTGTCAATGAGAGGAGGAATACATATTATAGTAACAAAAAGAAGAAAGATGTTCTTTGGACAAGATTGGGTGCATTCAAGGTGGCATGGCCATAGACAAGGAATGTATTCTTTAAAATAAGGTTTGTGAAGCCTGTTTTTCCCAAGCTTCCAGCTGCTTGGGGAAAAAAAAAACCCCAAGGGTCAGCAAGTAACTCCCCAAAAAATAATTTGAGCTTGTTCAGCTTTCTTAAAGACAAGGAGAAATGTAAAAAGTTTGACTTGTGTCATGAGTACTATATTAGAATAAATTGTTTAAATTATCTGTTCTACTTAGTCGTCTCAGGGTGGGGACAATATCTTTCCTGACATAGAGTAGACAATCAATAAATATATACTGACTGTTTACAGGGATCGCTGAAATCCAAAATCAGGAGTACAAATGGTACTAATCATCTCCTTCCTCAAGGCCCATATCCTTGTTTAAATAAAGCAGGCTTGATCTTGTTTCTTCAGAATTTTATTCCTAAGTGTAACTTCTGCAACATTTGCAAATTTCCACAGCCTCCCCAACTGGATTTTTTTCCTTCAGTGGGACCACCTTTGATTAATTTTGCAATAATAGGCATATCAGTGTGTGTTATTATCATTACCATTCTTACAAATGTTTTGTCAGCATTGACTCACCATACTCTAACCTGTTTTTTCTTCTTCCTTTTTCAAACTTTTTTTTTCATCCAGTATCTAGTTGAGTAGATTTTCCCTTCGTGTTTTAAAATGAAAAGCTCTTTAACTCATCAACATTCTGTGATCAACTTTTATAACTTATAGTTTCAAAATGTATATCCTTGGTTTTTGTTCTTTCATCAGGTTATTACACATAATTTTGTTATGATTACTCTCACACAATGACTAGATCCTAGAGAAAATGGCTCATCTTTTACACACATTCAGGATCTTGCCAATAAGACTTCTAAAGTACATTGTAACACTTAAAACTTAGAAACTTTCTTTAGTATTTTTCCTTCTCTGCTACAAAAAGAAAATTCAGTCTCCTTAAAAACCTTACATGTGTTGGGGCGCCTGGGTGGCTCAGCCAGTTAAGTGTCTGACTTCAGCTCAAGTCATGATCTCACACTTTGTGAGTTCTAGGCTCCCTGCTGTCAGCACAGAGCCTGCTTGGGATCCTCTGGCCCCCTCTCTCGCTGCCCCTCCCTCTCTCTTTCTCAAAAATAAATAAACATTAAAAAAAACCCAAAAAACAAAAAAACCTTCCATGCATAGCCTGCCTTTTGAACCAGATCTCTGCCATCCAGCCAAATAAGCAAACTGCAGCCTCCGAGCTGTACCGGGAACTTCGAGTTTTAGACCCTCACCTGTCTCTTGTCTCTCGCTCCCAGCCACCTGCTGTTCCTACTTTCTAGGATTTTACTGTCTTTCCAGGCCATCTTCTCTCCATTTAGACTTCCCTAACCCAAGCAGAGTAGAGTCAGGAGTAGTTTCTGTGCCCTTGTGACATTCATACTATCTCATTCTTCTTTGCCTTTAATCGTGATAGTAAGGTGTGTTTTTCTTATACATAGTAGTTGTCAGAAATCACTGGTTTAATTGCAGTACAAGGCAAATCTCTGGTTTTCATACATACATCTTGTCTTTTGACTAGATAGTAGGCCTCACTGGGGGCACGTATCATGCCTTTACTTCTTTGTTATCTCCCACAGCATATAACACACAGCCTATCTGTTGATTCACTGAAATGACATTTGCTGACATTTCAAATCACTAATAAAATGCTACTGACTTATACAGTTGTAAGTGTTATTTTAGTTCATTTATACTATATTCAAGAGACTAAAATTGTAGGATTTATGTCTTTCAGTTTTGTTCATAATTCTTAAATGATGACAAAGTGTGAGCAAAAAAAAATAGCTTTCAAATAAAACTGATGGTTTGATGTTATATAATAATATATAATCCCACATGTTAAATTTTTCTCTCAATAAATTATTTTTTAGGTTGTGGAACTCAGCAACTGTGAAGAAACTCAAGCATTAGCACTGAGAGTTATACTCTCATTAATTAAATACAACCAACAGAGAATACATGAATTAGAAAATTGTAATGGACTTTCCATGATTCATCAGGTGTTGATTAAACAAAAATGCATTGTTGGTTTTCATGTTTTGAAGGTATGTCCTCATAAAATTTATTCTCATAGTTTCATATGCAATGAGACTTCTCTTCATTATAGTCTTCCGACAATAGAGTTTCATGTTTCAGTTATTCCTGAAGAAAATGAAGGAAACTCAACAGTGTATATTTAACCAAACTAAGATGTTCTTCTGGCTTTCTTCATCATTGACATAATTACATTTTTGTCTTCTTTCAAACATTTGAGAAGAGTGAGAGAAAAAAATTAACTCCTAGAATTTGAGATCTGGATGAAGTGTTGCTGTCCCTTAGGGGCTGGCCCCTGCTTCTGTAGAACGCTGAAATTAAGACCCACAGAGACACTGTTGTTTGCTTGAGCTCCCAGTTACGGAAGAGAACCTAGTTCTCTGGACAACTAGTACTGTGCCATTTTCAGTAGGCAGTGCTGATAGAGAGTTAGTTTTCTAAGGTTATATTAGTTTTTATTTTGATCCAGCTATCATCAGATACTTAAATACCTTTCTAGCTAAAAGCACTTGGTAACATTGTGAAAATATTTGTCTGAGGGTGCTAGTACTAAGGCAAAAACTGCTTTCACCCATGTCCTCAAGATCCATACATTTATGGCATGAATCCTTAGTACTTTTTGGAAAAGGTTTCAAAGCCTAACAGATTCATTGAATTTAAAAAAGAAAAATAGAAAAATAAATAAATAAAATGGAATGTTTATTTTACCCATGTTTGAAACTGAATAATCATTTATAAATATTTCAAAGTTTGTGTTTTTCTAATTATTTGAACTGTTTTGCAAAACAGATTAAAGACACTCTGTGAAAGGTTGAATTCTTCACTAGTCTTCCTGTGAATTTAATGTTATGACTGCAAAGATGGAAAGAATAATGTTTCTGTTGAATTTTTAGATTAATCAGTTATTAATGCATCTTGTATTAACGCTGATTTTCCACAGACTCTTTTTGAAGGTTGCTGTGGTGAAGATATCATTCATGTCAACGAGAGTGGAGAGTTTAAGTTGGATGTAGAGTCTAATGCTATAATCCAAGATGTTAAACTGCTAGAGGAGCTCCTGCTTGACTGGAAGATATGGAATAAAGCCAAGGCATGTGCTTTTATTTTTAATGGTAAAAAACATATGACATGAATTTACCCTCGTCACAATTTGTAAGCATACCATACGGTATTAAGTACATACACTGTGTCGAACAGCAGGTATCTAAGACTTTTCCGTCTTGCTTGGCTGCAACTGCCCCCGTCGCACACCCCCCATCTCTCCTGCCCTCTGCCCCTCTCCCTGGCAGCCACTATACCGCTTTCTGTTTCTAAGGGCTTGATTACTTTAGATATGTCATAGAAGCGGAACCATTCAGTATTTGTCTTTTTGTGACTGGCTGTTTCACTTAGGATATGTCTTTAAGGTTCATCTGTGCTATAGCACATGACCAGATTCCTTTCTTTTGTAAGACTGAATAATATCCCATTGTATGTATATGCCACATTTCCTTTATCCATTCTTTCTATTAATAGACATTTAGGTTGCTTCCATATATTGGATTTTGTGAATGATGTTGCAATGGACTTGGGTGTGTGAATGTTTCTTTGAGATCCTATTTTCAATTCTTTTGGATATATACCCAGAAGTGGGATTGCTGAATCATATATTAATTCTATTTTTAATTTTTTTTTTTTTAAAGAGAGAGAGAGGGAGGGAGAGAGCCCCAAGCAGGCTCTGTGCCGTCAGCACAGAGCCTGATACAGGGCTCGATCCCACAAACTGTGAGATCATGACCTGAACCAAGATCAAGAGTCCCATGCTTAACCAACTGAGCCACCCAGGTGCTCCTCTGTTTTTAATTTTTTAAGGATCCCCTGCACTGTTTTCCATAAGACCTGCACCATTTTACAATCCCATCACCAAGGTACAAGGATTGCAATTTCTCCACATCTTTGCCAACAATTGTTATCTTCTGGTTTTTTTGATAGTGCCCATCCTATTGGGTATGAGACGATATTTTATTGTGGTTTTGGTTTGCATTTCCCTGATATTTAGTGACAAGCATCTTTTCATATACTTGTTGGCCATTTGTATATTTTCTTTGGAGAAATGTCTTTTCAAGTTCTTTGCCCATTTTTCAAATAGACTATTTGATTTTTTGTTATTGAGTTTTAAGAGTCCTCTATGTACTCTAGATATTAATCCTTCATCTGATACATGGTTTGCAAATATTTTCACCCATTCTGTAGGGTTTTCTTTCACTTTATTGATTGTTTCCTTTGTGCACAGAGAGATGTGTACTTTTTAAAAACTGTTTATTTATTTTGAGGGAGAGAGAGCATGCACACACAAGTGGGAGAGGGGCAGAGAGAGGGAGAGAGAATACCAAGCAGGCTCCGCACTGTTAGCAAAGAGGCCGACACAGAGCTCAATCCCATGACTCTGGGATCATGATCTGAGCTGAAATCAAGAGGCAGATACATAACCAACTGAGCCACCCAGGCACCCCCAGATGAATATTTAAAAGTACATGTCTCTTGGGGTACCTGGGTGTCTCAGTTGGTTAAGCGTCCAACTCTTGGTTTTGGCTCAGGTCACAATCCCAGAGTCATGGGATCAAGCCCCACATTGGGTTCCATGCTGAGTGGGGGGCCTGCTTGGGATTCTTTCTCTCCCTCTGCTCCTCTCCCACTCATGTGTGTACCCTCTCTCTAAAAAAAATAAATAAATAAAATTAAATACTCGTCTAAATTAAATTAAATATTCATCTAATCATTCTTCTAAAGAACAGAACAGACTTACTACTTCAGTGTAATGTTAATTAATGGAAGTGTGGCGATTATTTCCTGTGCAAGGTTTTGAGCAGCCATGGGTAATGCTGAGCTGGAAGGTCAGCATGAGAACTTGAGCTAACTGGGATTAGCTAAGAGCAGTATGCAGGCTGGAAAACATGGAGCTCATTTGAATCAACTGGGAACTTACATCTATCATAAACTCTGAAAGGGAATCATGCTAAGAGTCTAGAGAGTCAGGTCAAGGTGAGGGAAATGGACACGCTTCTAAGTAGGGGAGCCAAGTTGCCCAGGAGTCATAAAGCTGAATCAGAATATATAGGGAAAGGCTATAAAGTCTTGACTTCATTATAGGCATAAGTTAAGGAACATGGTGTGATCTTAGGTCTGGGCACAGCATCCCAACCACTGGATGATCTTCACAAGGATCCAGCCAGGGAATGAATATAGGACTCTTTCCTTTCTGCCCTAGTTTTTAACCATCTTTTTGGTATAAGCTCTCATAAGCTCCTTAGCTGTAGTGTAGACTATAGATTTTCTAGAGTTATTTAGAGCATAACAACATTACCGTCAAACATAATTAAAGACCAATTTATTATATAGGTATTCAGCATACACCTTTAGATTTTTTTTTAAAAAGCAGGTATTCCTAAATTTGGCAGTAGTCTGCCCAAATTTATTCATTATCAGTAATCTGTTGGAAAGCTGAAAGAAACCTTTGTAATCTATTATTAATAAAGATAAATTTTGACCAAGCATTCTAGAGGACAGAATTATTTTTCTAAATATTCCTATAGAAAATTATATTACAAAAGTATTCTCATATGAAGATATAATCTTCCAGTTATAAAATAAATAAGACATGGGGATGTCTATATACAGCATAAGGATATAATATGATATACATATTGTGGCCCAAGCCATATCAATAATATGATAACAACTTTGTATAGTGACAGATGGTAACTGTATTTCTCATGGTAACCATTTCATAACATATATAAATATTGATTCACTGTGTTATATACCAGAAATGAATATGATATTGTATGTCAATTATTCTTCAAAAGAAAAAAAAAAAAAGACATCAAAGAATATGCAGCCATACATGGGGAAGTCTCATAGTGTTGTGTTAAGCAGCTAATTGAACCATTGCTTTTTCTAGATTTTATGGTACTCACAAGTTTTAAAACTTTGTAATTTGTTGTGATTTCTTTTCTCATTCTGAATAAATTCTCACTTTCAGACTAAATAATAACCATATATATGTATATATATGCATGCATAAAAATATGTGTAACGTTGCATGGGGAAAAAGCAAATGTACAGTGATAGCAGATATAAACAAAGGCAGCATAAATACGAACGTATAGGAAAGAATCAGCTCTGTTGTAGACGGAAGATGGAACCTAACTAAATGGTAGACAGTTGTTTTGGTTAGTATTTCAAAAGAGGATGCTAATTTGAGGTTGTTGGTCAAAAAACAAAACATTTCTTATTGAATTCAAAAGTGATACAAATACTTCTGTGAATTTGAAATAAGATTTTCTGTCCTAATTAATAATTTTTAACTGAGTTTGTCTTTTGTTTTTGGTTGGTTGTTTACTTTGCCACCATTCTATTTGGTACTGTATTTTCATTCCGGAGGCAAGTTTTCATACCTGGCCTGCCTTGTGTTCCAAGTTCTCATATGCCTTTTTCTTTTAGGGCCTCGTGGCCCTGTCTTATGAGGAGAGAGGCCTGGGTTATAATAATATGATTAAGTCGTTCAATTCCTTGGCCTTTTCATTGTTTGTTACTATCAAATAACAGCAGGAGAAATAGCAAGACCTGTGGCCCAAGCCAGTTAATTTTGTCTTTTGTTAGCGGCTTTGTTAAAAGGTCATTTGGAATAACAAAATGAGGTGAAGATTATCTTTCAATATTGGTTGTCTGTGTAAGATTCCTCTTTCTACATTATTGAGTGTAATTTAAGATTGATTCCACATGGGAGAATGATTTTTAAGGGACTTTACAAGGATGTTTGAAGATATACAGTAATTATGCAGAGAATTCTGTTATTTGGACTTAAAAGTAAATCAGCCTAAAATGCAGAATTTTCACATTATCGGTGAGTTTTCTCAATTTGGTACAATTTGTTCTAAAATTATTTACTTAAATGCTGTATACAAAAAGAAGCATTGAAGTTTATGCATTTGCAATAATGCTCTTTGAAAACGCATTATTAGTAAACAATTATATTGATCATGTGTGTGTTTTCTCCGTATCGAATAAATCCCTCAAGATAATTCATCTTTTGAAAATACTATATATTATATAACATCACAGAAAGGTTAATGTAGTGAAGCACCTAATGCCACATGGAATTCAACGTATTTAGAAATGACCTCCTGACAAAAAATAGTAACAATAATAATAGTCTGGAGTAAATGTTAAGATGTGCTTTTTCAGACACATTTAATCCTTGACCCTGAGTATGTACGCAACGGGTAGACTGAGCTGTTACGTGTCTTCTTCTAAAACGCGTGTGGCACGGCTTTCAGTAATCACGTGCTGACTGGTGTGTGTTTATTTTCTCAGCGCGGAGCCTGGGAAGCCCTGCTGGCGGCTCTGGAGGTCCTCATCAGAGCAGATCACCAGCAGCACGAATTCAATATAAAGCAGTTACTGAAGGCTCGCGTGGTCCATCACTTTCTACTGACTTGTCAGGTTTTGCAGGTACTTTCGTAACTCTACTTCGGGGAGATTTTCTGTAATCACTTATTTACTCGCTCAAGGTTATGAACTCAAATTTTTGTGGGATTTCAGTGGAATTTCTTTCTCTTCTCCGCCTTCCCTGATCTCCTGGATCCCTTCTTTCAGCAAACAGCAGAGGACTTTCTCAACCCCCGGCCTCCTACTGCTCAGTCTTCACACTGTCGTCATTCCTAACTCAATCTCAGAAGAACAGCTCTATTTCTGCCTTGTTTCTTTATGCTGGGGCATTTGAGTATCAACCATAGCAAAATGGCTACTTGTCTCGCAAGCTTGGCACAGTGGCGGTCCGGTAGCCAGTGAGGCCCGTCTGAGGCTTGATTATTGCTGACTGAAACTTACTCCACACTCCTTAAATAACAAGTGCAAGTGTGTTTTGTTTGACTAAGTGTGAGCTTGCCGAAGATCTCTAGAATTCGCATATTGAAAATGTATCCAAAATATTAAGTGAAAAAGTGGCACCGACCTCACCAGTAGTGTCTGTGCTGTGGCCTGGCTTCTGGTTTGATGTTTTGGCTCTGCTTTCACAGCTGTCCTTTTATCAGTTTGGTTGATGTATGAGAATATTTTTCAAGTTCATTTGTTTCTCCAGTGAGGCCTCCAGTAGAACTTGATCAGGTCAGATAAGTACAGATGTTCCCTGGGAGCGGTAATACTATGTTTTTAATGCCTTTGTTTCGGTGACACCACTGGCTTTCCATTGCACTTGGGATAAAATCCGGAACGTGTGGCAATATTTAAAGAAAGCATGTATGCTCCAGTGACCACTCCAGCCTCATCTCATGCCAGGGCAGCCCCCCTGGTTTTTTTTTTTTCTCTTCCTTAAAACCTTCCTTAAAAGGTTCCTGAACCTTTTTCGCTCGCAGGGCACATAGTTTTTCTGGTTGAGAAGTTTTTGATCCCATTCTTTCCATCTGGCTAATCCTTCATGCCTCGACTTTAAATTTACTTCCTGAGAGAAGCCCTCCCTTCTCTTTCCATCTAGTGTAACCCTTTCCCCTCCCTCCACTCGCTCGCTCTCTCCACACACATGCATTTGTTAGCGTCACATCGTCATTTATGAAACTATGGTTTATTTCCCTCTGTAAACCTGCTGAGGGCAGGGATAATGTTTTTTCTTGATCTCATTGTAACCCCAGTACTTGGCACATAATAGGCATCCAATAAATATTCATTGAATGAATCAATTCTAAAAAACAAAAACATTTTATTGCCTTTCTTGGGCCCTGTGGTAAATTAGACTATTGTCTTCAGGAATATAATACAGTGATCTCTGAGGCCCCTTGCTTGCTGAATATTTTATGTAACATTTACACAGCAGTTTTTCTCTAAATCACTTTCTTTGTATATCCACTTTGAAACTTGCTGACTAATTTTCAAAGAGCACACAAGACAGTGTGAAGATCTTATTCAGTCTTTCCATGTCAGAAAAGTAACACTTGTAAGCTTGGAGATTTCTATATATATATTCTCATTTTCACATATTTATAAAAATGCTAGAAAAATCTAGGTACCAGTTCCATTTCCTGAAAAATATACTTCTTCACCCTTCTTCATTCAGAGAGCCCATTATCCAATTAACAGTTACTAACTAAGAATACTTTTATATTAGGTATTGTGGGAAGTATGTAAAGAAATGAACTTAATTGTTGCCTTTAATACATCTCAGAGTATTTAAGGAAGATAGGTAAATTGGTAGTTTTTTGGATGTGGGGCGATTTCATTAGTTCATGAGTACAGTGCAAAGAACTTGAACTCAGGTGATGAAAACAGGAGTGTAAAAGTAGGGGGCAAATATGAAAGAGATTGTAAAGAGAACTAATAGGGCTTGATTCTGTCTAAATAGCTGCAGGAGAAGTGAAATATATAATGCACAATTTCAAGCTGGGAATCTGGAAGGATGATAGCATCATCAAAGAAGGAATTGAACACACAAGTTCTGCAGCTTACGCATTCTGCATTTGAGATTATGGTTGGACGTTCGGTGGTCGTGACCACTGGGCACGTAGATGTGCAAGATTGGAACTGGGGAGGGGGATGAGGAGGACAGATGGGGAATTGTGTGCATGGATGTCACAGTGAAGCAATGGAGATGGACAGATGAGCTCTATAAGATAAACAGTGTAGTAAAAGGATCGTAGAAAGGCCTGTGGCGGTCACCTCCAGAAATATCCATTTCCATGTATGAAACAGGAAAAAGGAGCTGTCGAAAGATGTAGAAAGAGTAGTCGAAGAGCTCAGAGAAGGACCAGGAAACAACAAAGTGAAAGCCAAGGGTGGGCAGAGGGGGGAAGGAAAAGGTGGTCTCTCGAGCCAAATAATGTGGAAGGTTCAAAGAAAATGTAGACAGATAAAGGGCCACTGATAGAAATTCTTTTTTTTTTAATTATTTTTTTTTATATATATGAAATTTATTGACAAATTGGTTTCCATACAACACCCAGTGCTCATCCCAAAAGGTGCCCTCCTCGATACCCATCACCCACCCTCCCCTCCCTCCCACCCCCCCCCCAACCCTCAGTTTGTTCTCAGTTTTTAACAGTCTCTTATGCTTTGGCTCTCTCCCACTCTAACCTCTTTTTTTTTTTTTTTTTCCTTCCCCTCCCCCATGGGTTTCTGTTAAGTTTCTCAGGATCCACATAAGAGTGAAACCATATGGTATCTGTCTTTCTCTGTATGGCTTATTTCACTTAGCATCACACTCTCCAGTTCCATCCACGTTGCTACAAAAGGCCATATTTCATTTTTTCTCATTGCCACCCTAGGAGAGGGGAAGAGAAGCCGATAGAAATTCTTAATGACCAGGTTTCGGAGACTTTCAGCAGCATGTGTGGTAGACTCATTGGAGACAGTGAGAATAAATTATGATTAAAAGGTTCAGCAGGGAAGGAAAAGAGAAACAGAAAGTTAACAAAAGTTTCCCAAAGTTCAAGTTATGGGATTTTTTTTTTTTTTTTTAATGATGTAAGATAGCAGTGACTATTTGTAAGGAGTCAGTGGAGAGGACAAGATTGAAGAAACATGGGCCGGGATAGACTTGGGAACGAAGGGCTGAGGTGGTGACCAGGATGGTGGGAGGCACAAGGGGCACTATTTGGCTGTGGCAGAGGTAGCCCTGAGTTGGAAGGCAAGAGACCTGTGTGCTTGGCTTGCCTTGGCTAGGCCACTTGGCACTTGTGAGATCTTGGCAGAGGAGTTTGGGCTTTCTTCTGTAGACTCCGTGTTCTCTTCTCAAATCTGAGGTTTCAGAGTGAACATCTAGGTTTTAAGTTTTCTGATTCAGGAATACATAAGAGCAAATGAAGAAGAGTGAGTGTGGAGATGTTTCATATATTCGGATGTATCACATGTATAGGGAGAGGGAAGATGGGGAAGTTTAACTCCCTCGGCCTTGATCTAGAGGCCAACTGCTCCCTCCTGGTGGGGTTGGAGGATATAAGTTATTTATTTATACCCGTCTTTATGTTTAGTAATTACTTGGCACCCTACCAGGTCTCCCTCTACCAGGCAATCGATGACGCAGTAGAGACGGCTCAGAGGTCTGGGTGTGAGTTGTAGTGGCATTACTTACATGTTTTCTGTGTGGTCAAAGTTAGTCCTACAATCACTTTGAGCTTCACATTCTAGAAAGGAAGGATGCAACCTCTCAGAGCTGTTGTGAGAAGGAGCTTTGCAGACTGGCTCACGGTGCAGGAACGTAACCAGATTTGTCTATTGTGAATTTCCCCTTCTGATCCCATCGTGGGAGTACCGAGGGGTGCCAGTAGTTGTCATAACAGAACGAATAGTAGCTAACATTTATATATGGGGCTTACTGTATGCGAGGCACTCTTCAGAATTTTGTGTCGTTTAGCCCTGATGACAACCCTGTGAAGTAACACAATCCTTCCCGTATTATAGAGAAAGAAACTGGGGCATGGAGATATTAAATATGCCCCAAATCACATAGCTAGTGAGCGGAAAAGCCAGAGTGCAAAGCGAGGCGGTGTGGCTCCTGAGGCATGCCCGTGAGTGCCCTGATGTAACTTTGTCTTGTTGGTTAAGATAAATGAGCTAGAATTAAGTTGCCGTCAATTTTAATGAATTTCTAACGACAGGATTGCTTGAATTGGGAAGTAGCAACTCAGTTTAATGGTAAATATGGTCAGATTAGAGTAGTAGACAACACAATTCTGTCTTAAAAGGAATATCTTGCTTAAATGAAAAATGTTAGTTAACAGTTCTCTTTAATCTAAAGACAGTTTGATTTTTATTTTTTCAGGAACACAGAGAGGGGCAGCTTACATCCATGCCCCGAGAGGTTTGTAGATCATTTGTGAAAATTATAGCAGAAGTCCTTGGATCTCCTCCAGATTTGGAATTATTGACAATTATCTTCAATTTCCTTTTAGCAGTTCACCCTCCTACTAATACTTACGTTTGTCACAACCCCACAAACTTCTACTTTTCTTTACACATAGGTAGGTATAATCATTTTTATTAGATTTTGGCTATCTTCGTTTTTGTTCTTTTAATTCCCACTCAATTCACATTTGTTTGATATTCATTAAATGGCTCCTATGTGCTAGAACTGCCCTAATTACACACTGGGATTGGGACAGGGCATAGGCCATGGAATGAACCAGACATGGTCTCTGCCTTCAGAGAGCTTCAATGCCAAGAAGGGAGAGGAGACAAATAACTCAAATAACTATAGTAAGAGACAATATATGGTAAGTACCTAATAGATACAAAAGAAGGACTAATTCAATTTTAAAGGAGTGAGGGTTTCATCAGGCAGCTGTGGAGAGAGAAGATTTAACAGATTCTATATCTGACATGGACACTGACAATTTTAGGTACAGTTTGACAGGTATATTGGAGAATTAGCATTCCAGGTGAAGAGAATGATTTAAAGGGAGAAAAAATAGAGAAAATAAAGAATAATGAATTTTACCTAAATATGCAGGATCTATAAAGGATTAGTGAGAAATAATACCATAAATATAGCTTGGGGGGAAAAAAAGGCAGGGGGCGCCTAGGTGGCTCAGTCGGTTAAGTGTCTGACTTCAGCTCATGTTATGATCTCATAGTTCGTGGGTTTGAGCCCCGTATCAGGCTCTGTGCTGACAGCTCAAAGCCTGGATCTTGCTTCAGATTCTGTGTCTCCTTCTCTCTCCCCCTCCCCCACTCACACTCTTTCTCTCTCTCTCTCTCTCTCTCTCTCTCTCTCTCTCAAAAATAAATAAATAAATGTGTGTGTGTGTGTGTGTGTGTATATATATATATATATATATATATATATATATATATAGTTTGGGACCACCATTTATTTATTTTGCCCTGTGAGGCCATATTAAAAGGGTCCATGAATGAAATGCCAAAGAATTTGAACTTATATTCTATTTAGGGGTGACTGAAGGGTTTTGTTTTGTTGTGTTTATTTGTTTTGAGCAAAGAAATATGATGTAAGTAAATTACTACAGTAAGATCCAGGAAAGATAAACTACCGACATAGAAGTGAGTTTGAAGCCCTGAGAATAGACGACACCACTGAATGAAAGTGTAGACACAGAGAAGGAAGAAGGAAGCTAAGGACAGAACGATAAAAAAGAGTAATTAGTAGAAGAGAAGGATGGAATAATCAGAGTTTTAAAAGAACCAGGAAAATGTAATGCAGCAAGAAAGCAAGTGAGAACGTACCTATGAGAAAACTAGATAGGACGTTTAGCATGGAAACTGGTGGTAAAACAGGCATTTAGGAATGTAATAAGTGAATAAAATGATTCAACAGCAGTAAAAATCCAAATGAAATTAAACGACGTGACTTTGTGTTAGGTTCAGCACACAATTTGGTGAACGAAGCACTGTCAAGATTCTGGAAACAGGGTAGTTGCAAAGATGACTAAGATATGGTCCAGTCCCATAGGAAGCTTCCAGGCTAGTTGAGGGGAAAGAGTCATAAACAAGTAGTTAGTTACATTGTGTGGAAATTGATATAAATATTTTGTTTTCTCATAGTGTAGGGCATAGTGAGGAGATGGTTCCTGGAGGAGATGATGTCTTCTCTGAGTCTTAAAGGCTGAGTAGGAGTTGAAGGGAAGGGACTTCCAGATGAAGCAAATGGCTTGATAGGGAGCTGTGAGAAATTGGTGCTGCCAAACTGTAATGGGAGAAACAAGGCTGGCAGGGGGTCTAGAGTAAGGGGTCTGGAGACAGATTATGAAGATTCTCATAGACAAGAAGCTTGGACTTCATGTAGAGTGGTAAGGAGGCAACAGAGAGCCACTGGAAGGTTCTAGGTAGGAGTTGACATCTGACAGAATTCTGATTGCTATGAGGATTTGAGGGTGACCAGATGTCCATCATGAATACCATTTAGAAGTCTACAACAGGACTCCAGGTGAGAGGCTTAAGTGCCTGAATTATAGCATTATGATAGGGACGAGGAGAGTTCAAGAACAGAATCAAGTAGAACCTGGGGACTGAATTGCTGTGGATAAAGAAAAGGTTGTGGTCAAGGGGGGCTCCAGGCTTATACTTGAGAAATGGGTACTTCTGCCAAATGAACCAGAGAACAAAACAGGAGGACTGAATTTAGGACAGAAAGAGGATTCAGATTTAGATTTGTTGCATTTGTGGTGCATTCAATAAGTCGAGCAGTTGAATTTATGCGTATGAAGCTCAGAAAGGAAGATTAAGCTGGAGGTATCAATTTTGAGTCATATTGGACATTGAAGGGGATATTTAAAACTGCAGGACATAGCACTTTCCTCAAGGAGTAAAGTTAGCTATTAAAATATAAAAGTAACTGTAAGTGTAGTTGGAATTCAAAGAAAATAAAAGTTAATGTGGCAAATAATAGTCAAAAAATCTACACGTAGTAAGAACTATAGCGTGTACTTACATACCAAATGTGCGTTAGTATAAGCTATGCCATATTTTTCACTTTGAACATCTTTTTGTAAAAATGTATATTGAGTGATTTGCTTTTAAAGTTGTATTTTTGTTTCCTCCTTTAAAAAAATTTTACTGTTTCAAAAATTTGTTTTGATTCCAGATGGCAAGATCTTTCAGGAGAAAGTACAGTCAATCATGTACCTGAGACATTCTAGCAGTGGAGGAAAGTCTGTTACTAGTCCTGGATTTATGGTAATAAGCCCATCTGGTTTTACTGCTTCACCCCCTGAAGGTAACTATAACAATAATGAAAGTGTAACCCTTCCTGATTTAGCTCTGAGTATTTGTAGATAAATAAATTTGGCATGTGTAACAGTATGATATACTGACATTCAGACCAAATAAATGGAAGGTTAGACTTAAAAATTGTAGAATATATGTAAGGAATCCATTTCACTACTCTCTGGGATCAGGGCTCACACCCAGTATAACCAGAGATACTGCAGAAAACTTAGGAAACAGATGAGTCTCGTGCTGTCTTGTTCTGGAATTCTCTGTTTCCTTTTATCATAGTCATTTGTCTTTCATTAAGCTTCCGATTTATTTTCCCATTTTCTTCAAAAACTGTTTGCCTTACTCTCTCCCTTCTACCTAAACATCGTTTTAGACAATTTCACTCGCCACGTAATGGCCATCCGGTGCTCCAACCTCTCGCCCCTTGACCCTGGGTACCTTTCCTTCTCCTTTATCCACCAGTATGCATGCCTCTGTCTTGGACTTCATCAAGAACACTTCTCACCTCTGAAACTCCAGGATCCCACTCTCTGACAATAACCTCCTCTCTGGTTTCTTTATCACCATCCCGTGTTCCCTTCTGCCTATTTTCCCTATCCAGCCTACATCTCATTAGCCAGTCATTTCCTGGACACAGTCTTCAGCTCCCTCGTCCCCTTGGCCTTTTGGCATTCTTGACCTAAAAACCCCAACCTTGCTTCCATCTAACCATCCCCATACTGCTGAAAGCTGCTAGAGAGAATCCCTGTCTTTACAAGGGTCTCCAACTGTAGCTGGCCTTTTAATGCTGCCCTGTAGTTTTTCAGTAAGTTCAAAATCAATTCCCTCTTCTCTTTCCATAGAAAGTCTATTCAAGTCTTTAAGCTTAAATCTTTAAGACAGTACTTTTCTGTCTTCCTAATTCACTCTTAACAGACTACCTCATCTGTAATAGAGAAAACAGTAGGTAGGTACGTGTTTCCTAGTTGCCAACCGGCTGTATATCTTTTCCTTTTCTGACAGCTGGTCTCTTCTAGCCTGAGACATTGCCCTTATTGTCTGCCCAACCTGTCTTATCTTTGGCTCTAGCATAAATTAATCAGTAGTGCAAGTTAGGCAGAGATAAGAATAGATAGGACGGGATATATATATATAGCTATTAATTTCCAGTTTTGTTTCTCTCCCAAAGTGTTTCAGTTATTTGCTAGCACATTTTATGCCCTTTTATTATAGTATTTTAAGGCTGTGTTTTAATTAGTTTTATTTGGAATTTTATAGGAAATGTACATTTTCAAATACAATCATGCCCCCATTTTTTCCACATCCTTTGAACAGAATCTTTTAGCAGCCTTAGCCCTCCAGCCAAAATGTAGAAATAATTAGGAAAAACTTCTGAGCTATAGAACTATTATTGCCAAATGGCCTGTGCTCTAAAACAGTTCACCCAGTGCCTGTTTACTCTATATCAGTGCTTCTCAAGTTTTAGCATGAAAAAAAAAAAAAATGACCAGAGAAGTTGTTCAAACACAGATCTTTGGGCCCTCCTTCATGCATTCTGATTCAGTAGATCTAGGGTGAGCCTAAAGAGTATGCATTTCTAACAATCGCACAGGTAGTGCTGATCTCCGTGCTGCTAGCCCACAAACCACACCTTGAACAGCACTCGCTTTACCACCGTGCACCGAGAATGGCAGTGATTTTTCTGGTCTCCCTGTACATGGAGTACTAGAAGCAGCAAACTGGACAGCTATCACAGGAAGACAAAGCGCCATTGCTTCTCATGAAGAAGTGACTACGGAAATGGATGAGAGACAAAACGGTCTAGGGCCATTTGGTCTAGTAGTAATAACAGCAAGAATGGGTATTACTCCCTTTATTGAGCACCTGCTATATGCCAGACACTATGCTGGGAGCATCACAAATATGATCTCACTTAATCCTTAAAGCAGCCTTGCAAAGAAGATATTCTGAACCCCCGTTTTACATTTGTAAAAACTAATACCCAAATAATTAAATGATTTACTTAAAAGACCACCTAACTCACAGAACCATCACTTGAATCCAGTTCTCTCTTGTTGCAAAGCCCACACTTTCACACCATATCAAACTGCATCCTAGTGACTGCTAGCCTGAGGCAAATTAAGTTTCACTTAATTTCACGATAGTAGAGCCATTAATCCTAATGACTTTGAATCATTCAGTCAACACTGTATTTTGTTAAGGAGACAGGAAAAGACATACGTTTTTGGGAGATTTTAATAAAAAGTAGTTAAAAGAAAAAATAGTTGGGGCACTTAAGAATTTTAAGCAGTAATGGGGCTCAGTTGGTTAAGCATCTGACTTCAGCTCAGGTCCTGATCTCACAGTTTGTGAGTTCAAGCCCCGCGTCAGACTTTCTGCTCTCTATGCAGAGCCCGCTTCGGATCCTCTATCTCCCTCTCTTTCTGCCCCTCCCCTGCTCACATGCCCACGCTCTCTCTCTCTCTCAAAAATAAGTAAACATTTTTTTTTAAAAAAAGAATGTTAAGCAGTAGTTAACATTAACCTGTGTGGATTCTTTAGCATCGCTAGATAAATGGGTTACTGCTGTGGTTGTGACTGACAGTGCAGGACACAAGTGGTCCCACTTAGTAGATTTTTAACGAGTGTTTTTCTGTCTACTCTCTCCAGGAAACAATTCCTCCAGGATTATCCCACAACGGACGATCGCCAACATTCTGCGTTCTAGAAGCCTACCAGCATTTCCTACTGCTTCACCTCAAATGCAATCACAAAAACTGACTGGAAGTTTGGGTTGTAGTATTGACGAGTTACAAAATATTGCAGATGATTACATTGCTTCCCAAGCAGAGAAACTGAATTTTCTGGTGAGTTCCGAGACACTGAAGAAAGACAAAGAGGATACATTCATCAGTAGCTGTGAGTCCGCAAAAACCGTGTGTGAAACGGAACCTGCCCTTTCCGCCCACGCTTCTGTCAATGGTGTCCCAAAAGGACCCTTGGAATTTCTGGGGGTCAGAGTAGATCACAAAGAGTTGGGAGCAGAACCCAAATCAGAAGATGACGAGTCCTACCCACGCCGCCCTGATCACCTGAAGGGACTGGCCTCATTCCAGCAGAGCCACAGCACTATCGCAAGCCTGGGGCTGGCTTTTCCTTCACACAACGGATCCGCGGCCGTTGGACGCTGGCCGAGTCTCCTTGACAGGAACCCGGATGACTGGGAAAACTTCGCCTTTTCCCTCAGTTACCAGCCTAACTCCAGCCGCACTGCAAGTACTCACAGGTACTCACTGCTTTCGCATGCTCCCCCCGCCCCCACTTTTTCTTTCACTCTTCTTTGAAGGATGTCTACCCTTGTGGAAATGTCTTACATCGCTTCTCATATACAACATATATATTCATAGCAAACAGAAAGGTACCTTTCTCTTTAGTCTAATACTAAATAATATTGAATTCCATGTTTTACCAAAGGCTAAACCATAAATGGCTCCTAAAGAAAAAGTGCCTTGTGGTTTACATTTAGAGAAAAACTCCTCAGGAAAACTATAAGATTTACAGTAGCCAGTGGCAACACCCAGTAAGAGTTTCCCCGGTGGTGGGGATGTTTCTCCTGTGCTGTGCAGTACAGGGGCCACCAGCCACGCGTGCCTGTTGAGCCCTCGAAACGTGGCTAGTGTGACCAAAGGGCCAAATTGTTTATGTCATTCTAGATAGTTTCCCTTGCGCAAGCGGCTGGTGACCACCACCCTCTTGCACGTCATAGCTGTGGAATAGAATGGTGTTTAGTGGGCCCTGTGCCTAAAGTAGATCGGTGAGAAATAAAATGGTAACAAGTGATGGCAAGGTTGTTAGTCACAGGTCAACATTTTTTTTTTACTTGTGTGACCTTTTGTTTCACATGTTGAAATTACTGCTGCTCCTCACAGTTCTTAAGGAAATCACCGTGCGCTTTTCTTCCTGATACTGTGTTCACAAGACTTCTGGGGTCTCTGTTTTAGCGTAACGGAAGACTGTCTGGTACCTATCTGCTGTGGATTATACGAGCTCCTCAGTGGAGTCCTTCTCATCCTGCCTGATGTTATGCTTCCAGATGTGATGGACAAGCTCATCCAGGCAGACACGCTTTTAGTCCTTGTGAACCACCCATCACCTGCTATACAACAAGGAGTTATTAAAGTAAGGGCCAATTCTAGATGCGTTGTTTTAATTCAGAAAAATAAATGTGCGTTTGATTTAAAACTTGAATGTATCTGTTAAAGTAGACCTAAAACTTTAGTCTAAGGAAGAATGAACTGATACACAGCTGACCCTTGAACAACACAGCTTTGAATTGCGTGGGTCCACTTATATGCGGACTTTTTTTTTTATAAGTACAATACGGTACTGTAAATATATTTTTTCTTCCTTATGATTTTCTTAATAACACTTTCTTTTCTCTAGCTTAGTTTATTGTAAGAATACAGTATAGAATACATATAACATAGAGGATGTGTGTTACTCAACTGTCTCTGTTGTCAGGAAGGCTTCGGGTTACCAATAAGCTACTCGTAGTTAAGTTTTGGGGGAGTCAAGTAATATGCAGATTTCCAACTGTGGGGGGTGGGGCTGGCACCTCTAACCCTCATGTTGTTCAAGGGTCAACCGTAGTTGGTTCCTTCTTTCTCATATTTTTATATGAATTATCATGCAATTTTAAGCTCTCCTCCATATATTGATTCATATCAATACGTTTTTTAAGTCTACCAATTGTAAGGAACACATAGTTCATTGGAAACCTTCCCTGCAGTGTAGTATCAAATCTTAAACATCTACTTCAGGTTTTAGCTCAGGTGTCACCTTTACGGAGACCTGATCACCTTTCCGAATAGCTTCCCTCTAGCACCCTACTCCTCATTTATCCTATCATAGCATCCTCGTTTTGTCTTGTAATTATCTTTTTAGTTGACCTGTGTGCTTGATCTTTCAGTCTCCCACACTGGAGTCTCCGCTCCATGAGGGCGGGCAGCTTGTGCCTAGTATATACTAGGGACTAAGCATAGTGTCGAATGAATAAGCGTTTCATATGAATGCTTTCCGTTAGAAAACAGGCCAATATTGTAAGGGTCTTGTAACGATTCTCATTTTCTTTAGTTCGTCTGATGTAGGATGTTTTTTAATCACTTGCAATTCAACCCAGTATTTTTTGAGCTTCCATCCCAGGTACAAAACACTGGGCTAGTTGCTATGTGGATACAAGGTGGAATGGTAGAAGCCCCGCATTCAACGAGCTTATAGTCCAGTGAGGGAGAGAGACATAGACCCCACTAAGTAAAACGTAAGGACTTCTGGTGATGAGTGCTTCAACGGAATATTAATACAGAAGAATGGGAGCGTGGGAAAAGCAGTTAATTGTGATGGGGGGAACCAGAGAAGGATTCATACAAAAAGTGTATCTTGTATTGTGCTATAAACTCAGAAAGCTTTTTAAGTAGGGCAGCAAACAGATGTGTGTTTGGGAAGAACAGTCAGTCTGTCACCACTGTGAGGGAGTGATTGCAGGGGAGAGAGACGTGGAAGTATTCTGTTTAGCAGGCTTGCACCGTAGTCCAGGGGAGAATGATGAGTTCCTGATTCGGGCAAGTGGCAAGTCAGAGCACACCCAGATTTGAGAGACATTCGCTGGAATGAGTAATCACACGTAAGGAATCAGGACTGGAGGAGCCACCAATAAAATTAGCCGTGAAGTCTAGGAGCATGGCACTGCTGTGTGCTCTCAGACAGGAACCACGAAAGACATGAGTGTGGAAAGAAAATAAGTAATTGAGTTTTACACATGTTGCATTTAAGATGCTAGGGAAGGGTGGAGATAGGGCTCTGTGCTCAGGACAGAATCCATCCTGAAGTCTGGAAGTAGAAGTCTAGGAGAGATACATACATGCACACACACACACACGTGTGGAGAGAGAGGATAGTACAGTGCTCGCCGATTTTTTTCCTTCAGAATAAAGCATAGCTTTTGTACTTATATTCGACTAAGGTTACCAATCTACCAGGTGTCAATGCTCAACTAAAAAGTTAGTTTCCCCATAACGAAAGTATTAAGGTCTCCAAGATAAAGTCAGCGTGAGCACTCCAAACTAGTCAGAAACAAAGATTATTTTTGGTTTGCTATGGAGGTGGCATTGTTTTTTAGCTTTCTGTGCTCCATACATATGAAATTAAATAACAACTTACAAGTATTGTCTGATTTGTCTACATTATATAAAATTTTAGTGCATTATGTAAATTGTCTTAATTTTTTTTTCTTAGCTATTAGATGCATATTTTAATAGAGCTTCTAAGGAACAAAAAGATAAATTCCTAAAGAACCGTGGCTTCTCCTTGCTAGCCAACCAGTTGTATCTTCACCGGGGAACTCAGGAATTGTTAGAATGCTTCATTGAAATGTTCTTTGGTCGACGTATTGGCCTTGATGAAGAGTAAGTGGCTTCTTCCCTCCACCATCATTGGGGATCTTTTGTCTTAAAAATAAAATTTGTTAAGCGGACTCTTAACAAAGTTATTTGGTCATTTTTAGAAAAAATCCTCTAAAAGTATTTCCAGGTAAATCAATTTATTATTTTCCATGTGGCATTGTTTCTAACTTCTGCCTTTGTATTTCATTCACTAGTTACAAACTAGAAACCAGTGCTTCATCAAAGGAAAGAAGGTGATCGTTTAGGATTTGACATGTAGTGTTAACACGAGGAGGGTAACTGAAAAGAAGGTGGCTCCCATTGTCCCAGCAGTAGATCACACGACTGGTCCTTAGAGAGGCTTCCCCCATCCCTCAGCCTCCGGGTCATCTGGGAGAAGAGTCATCCCTCACCTGGAATTCCTGGTTGGGCCACGAAGTGCAACTGTTATCCCCGTCTGTGTTCAAGCAGTGAGAAATGTGTGTCTCCTCATTATTAGGTGTCTTCTGCTTATTAAGTAGACTGACTCAGACCTTGAGGAATTTACTGATTGCAGTAATGACAACAGTACTTTCATCTGCATACAGCTTTTAGCTCTGTCAAAGCAATTCTGCAGTATTTCATTTGATTGTCACAAGAGCTTTGAGAAGAAAGTAGGGCAGATGTCACCACACGTATTTGACAGTTAAGGAAAATAAGGTACAAAATGCTTACATTTCCTTCCATCACAGAGGCAAATAGTCTCAGGACAGGAACTCAGGATTCGTTCCTTTCACCAGAACTCTTTTTACTAGTTCACTGTCTCTCGGATACTATCATCATCATCATTATTATTGTATGTTAATGTAATAGTATATAATTATTATATAAATTATGTATGTTGTATGTTATCATGATTATGCTAGTAATTGTATGCTAGTTTATTGTTAATAGTTTTATTAATAATCAATTAACAATAACTTCCTGTGCACTTGTTATATAGGCCCCTGAAGTAGGGTTCTTTTGGACACATAAGGGCCTATGGACAAATTAAAGCAAGTCAATTAAAAACCATGAAATTGTGAGGCATCTAGCTCTTGATTTCGGCTCAGGTCACGATCTCACAGCTCGTGGGATCAAGCCCCACACTGGGCTCTGCGCTGACGGTTCGGAGCCTGCTTGGGATTTTCTCTCTCCCTATTTCTCTCCCCCTCCCCCACTTACACACCCACTCGCTCGCTCTCGCTCTCTCTCTCAAAATAAATAAGCTTAAAATTTTTAAAAACCATGAAATTGTATCATATTTCATTTGAATGTTGTATATTTACAAACTTGGGACAGACTTCTAGCAATACTTGTATTTTATTGGAGAGGTCAGTGATCTTACAGGTTGAGATTCCTTTCTCTCCACGTTTATTTTTTATAGCTTCAAAATCAAGTTAACAAAATGACCCACACTGCAATCCTTTTTCCTTGTTTAGTGGTTAATTGCTTCTAACGTGCTCTTAATTGTGTGTTATTTATTGCAGATTTGATCTGGAAGATGTGAAAAACATGGGACTGTTTCAGAAGTGGTCTGTCATTCCTGTTCTGGGCCTAATAGAGACCTCTCTGTATGACAACATGCTCTTGCATAGTGCTCTCCTACTTCTTCTCCAAATATTAAATTCTTGTTCTAAGGTAGCAGATATGTTATTGGATAATGGTCTACTGTACGTGTTATGTAATACAGTAGCAGCCCTGAATGGATTAGAAGAAAAGTAAGTTTTAAATCATTATTTAAAACTTTATCATCTGAGGGGCGCCTGGGTGGCCCTGTCAATTAAGCATCCGACTCATGATATGGGCTCGGGTCATAATCCCAGGGTCATGGAATCAAGCCCTGTGTTGACTCCCCACTGGGCGTAGAGCCTCTTAAGATTCTCGTCTTCCTGCCACCCTGCCCTTCCCCCATTTGCGCTCAGTCTCTCTCTCAAAAAACTAAAACAAAAATAAAAACAAAACTGTGTCATCTGACAAATACTTTAGAAAGGAAAGACTTTAGTAATAGGTTACATTAAAGCATCCGATTTTTCAAAACACTTTCAAAGAATATCCTTCCTACCAAACTAATTAGATTGGATTAATTAAATTGTATTTGGAGGGGGCATATTTTCTATCATTTTCAACAAGTTTACTGAAAAGGAAGATGTGTATATGGCCTACTTTTAGGTGTTTAGAACCTGAAGGCAAGTTGAATACATTTAACTGTCTTTAAATAGATTTACCACGCTTCCACAATGGTCTTATAAAAGTTATTACCCCAGAAGGAATAGGAAATTGAGGACTGGAGAGAGAGAGAAAGAGAGAGAGCCTTGTTGAAGATCACGTAGCTAGTGGATAGCACAGGGTTTAAAACTGAACCTGTCTCCCTTCAAACACTTATGTTTTGAACTATGATGCTCCTGCTTTCTACTACCATAAATTAATTTCTCATTTCCAGAAGTACATTGGCAAATGGCTGCCTACCAAATTGATTAATGGCCTTAAAAAATATGTGAGGAGATTGTATTTCTACTTGGATTTTGTGCCTTTGGTTTCTGCGTTTATGATGTACAGCATACCATTTTTATTAGCATAATGTTAAAATATAAATCTCTAGAAGCACATTACTGTACATTAAGGCATTAAATATTATCTATAATTTTTAAGAGAAGGCAGACAATAACCTTTAAGAGAAGGCAGAAGCCAGGGAGGCTCTCTGAGTACAAGAGAGACTCCTTGTACTGAGTTCCATTCAATTTTGGGGGGGTACCTATTAAGTTCAGGATTTGTGTGCTGGGCATATAAGAAATACAAAGTATTTTATTTCCTCAAAATACGTAGTCTTGATTATAACACAATGCATGTGTTATAACACAGCACGTGGGAAGAGTTGCCTACGGGCTTCTGAAAGTAATGTGTTGTTGTTTGTTGTTTTGTTTTAATAACTTGTACTTACTGAATGTCGTTACATGCTACCCTATTAATTGACCCCAAACAGTTACCATTTCTGACTCTTGGCTTGATTTGGAAAAAATAAATGGTGAGAAGTATTCAGGCTTACTATCATATACTAAGGTTATCAAGGTTAAAAATTGAGGCACAGGGGCGCCTGGGTGGCTCAGTCAGTTAATCCTCCAACTTCGGCTCAGGTCGTGATCTCACAGTTCGTGAGTTCGAGCCCCACTTCTGGCTCTGTGCTGACAGCTCAGAGCCTGGAGCCTGCTTCGGATTCTGTGTCTCCCTCTCTCTCTCAGTGCCTGCCTCTCACTCGCGCTCTCTCTCTCTTTCTCTCTCTCTCTCTCTCTGCCACACACAAAAATAAATAAATAAACAAACATTTAAAAAGAAAAGACAGTAGACTTTTTGACAGGAGTCAAAGCATGTTTTCTCATTTCTGTTTCTAGCATGCAATTCAAACTCCCCACCATCCAGTAGGCACGAATAAATACTGAATGGGTGAGCAAATGCTGGAAGAACAAGAATTTAAACCAGTTCTCTTTGCCTTAAATTTTCTGTTCTTTTTCTTTAGCGTTCCTCTGAATGAATACAAATTGCTTGCTTGTGATATACAACAGCTTTTCGTAGCAGTGACCATTCATGCCTGCAGTTCCTCAGGCCCCCAGTATTTTAGAGTCATCGAAGACCTCATCGTACTGCTTGGCTATCTTCAAAATAGCAAAAACAAGAGGACACAAAGTAAGATTTAGTTTTTATGGATTTCCGGGGTTGGGATTATAGAGGAGCCAAAAATGTCATTTGAACCAAATCTCTTTCTTGTGGAAGCTATTTTACTGAAGGTTCATCCTTCATTTTGTGATAATATCTATCAGCTTTAAAAAGAAGTCTTTTAGGTGGCAAAAATTAAACAAACGATACGTTCATATGATCAGTAGCTGGCAATACATCATTAAAAAAAGTTTCTGATTTTTTTTTTTTTTTACCAAGTAGAACTAAAAGGTTTATGTTGAATAAAAATCCTCTTTAGTTTTCTTTAATGGCAAATATTAAATGAGTATGAAATGTGACAATTTCTGGTTCAATTTTGCCTTATATATTTAAAAGCCTGTTCTTTAAGACAACGGTGTAAGAGGAAATAAATTCGTGAGCTAGTTTTTTTCCATTGAATTTTTTTTTATAGTGACCATTTGGAAATTTGCTTTAAAATTTCTTTTAAAGGCAGTTTAAAAATGTTTACTATCAGGAACCCATATTGATCAAAATTTTAAAATCTATGTCTAATAAAACATTACTGGCAGTTTAGATGTTGCATGAAAATAAAAAGCAACTCAGTGTAAAAAATTAACATCCACATAGCTTGAAAACATTCTAGTGTCTTCTGTTTTCAGGTATGGCTGTTGCACTGCAGTTTAGAGTTCTCCAAGCTGCTATGGAATTTATAAGGACCACAGCAAATCATGACTCTGAAAACCTTGCAGATACATTCCGGTTACCCTCTCCTCCTCATCATGCAATATTTCAACCGCGGAAGAGCATCGCTGGTGAGTACTGAAATAATATTTTAATAATTATAAATTGAGGGTGGCATGACTTTCCTGTACTCTGATGCCATTCACACTTTTAAAATATCTTTTAGTTTAGAAAGTTAAACTACAGGGGCGCCTGGGTGGCGCAGTCGGTTAAGCGTCCGACTTTAGCCAGGTCACGATCTCTCGGTCCGTGAGTTCGAGCCCCGCGTCAGGCTCTGGGCTGATGGCTCAGAGCCTGGAGCCTGTTTCCGATTCTGCGTCTCCCTCTCTCTCTGCCCCTCCCCCGTTCATGCTCTGTCTCTCTCTGTCCCAAAAATAAATAAACGTTGAAAAAAAAAATTAAAAAAAAAAAAAAAGAAAGTTAAACTACAAAATTTGAGAAAGGTTTCCTCCCTGGAAAAACCATTCTACTGATTTCTTTCAGTGCTGTTCTTGTTCAGTTATCTCTTGAGCAACTACTGTGTGCCAAGCACTGTGTAAATGTTGAAGATACAGTGATAATTAGAAGCAGACACAGATTCTGCACTTGTAGAGATTACAAAATAGTAGAGAAATGTAGAGGATCAGAGTAGAGACTCTAATAGGCAACGTGGTTTACATCAGGAGTTAGGGAAGTATCTGAGGAAGTGAGATTTCAGTGTAGATGTAAAGGGTGAGAGAAAGGAGCTAGCAAGGTAGAGAGTCAGAGAGTTTTCCAGGCAGAAGGAATGTTGCACAGCAGGAAAAGGCTAAGCTTCAGGGAATTGAAATAAAGTCATTTAGCCAGAGTGGAATACTCTGGAGAGATTTAGGAGAGCGATGCCAGATGGGGCTGTATAGGATGGCACGGGCCAATGCATAGATAATCATATAGGCCGCGTTAACGATCTTATCCTAAGGGGGAGTTCTAACATAAGCAGGTTTCCATTTTGTAAAGACCGCTCTGGCTTGTGTGTAGAGAGTGGGTTAGCGGAGAGCAAGAAATGTAGGGGTCCAGATAGGAGGCTACTGCAGCGGTCCAGACGGGAGAAGATGGTGGCTCGGGTGTGGGTAGAGTGCATGTGACATCAGGACTTGCTGTGATTTAGCACATATCGGCAAGTGTCAATATCGTTAGCCTTCCTTATTTTTCCCGCAAAATCTTCTGTGACATTTATGCACACAATCCGGAAAGACAGTATAAACACCTCCCCACGCACACATAGGATCTATACACACATGCACGTATACACATACATATATATGGATGGATACGGATATACAGCATATATATACACACAAATGCACATGCGTATCCCCAAACAGAGTAGTTGGTAATTTGTTTGAAGTTTAATCACCCTTACAATCTTAAGGGCCTTTAAATTAAATCCAAATCAGGGGAGCCTGGGTGGCTCAGTAGGTTGAGTGTCTGACTTTGGTTCAGGTCATAATCTCACAGTTTGTGGGTTTGAGCCCCACGTCAGGCTCTGTGCTGACAGCTCAGAGCCTGGATACTGCTTCGGATTCTGTGTCTCCCTCTCTCTCTTCCCCTCCCCCACTCTCTCTCTCTCTCTCTCTCTCTCTCTCAAAAGTAAACATTAAAATTTTTTTTTAAATTAAATCCAAATCTTTCTTCTACCTGTATTAAACAACTTTGTTTTGTTCAGTGCTATGTGAAATTTTACAACCATGTGAAAAACTCATTTGTAGAGAAAAGCTATTAAATATACATTTTTTTGCAGTAGTATGTTTAGATTATGTTAAATATAAGCTATGTAAATAAAACTTCTAAGACAGCCACACAACTTTATTGCCCCTGTACATCCTTCTTTATTTTTTATTTTTTTTACGTTTATTTATTTTTGAGACAGAGACAGAGCATGAACAGGGGAGGGGCAGAGAGAGAGGGAGACACAGAATCTGAAACAGGCTCCAGGCTCCGAGCTGTCAGCACAGAGCCCGACGCGGGGCTTGAACTCATGGACCGCGAGATCATGACCTGAGCCGAAGTCGGACGCTTAACCGACCGAGCCACCCAGGCGCCCCTGTACATCCTTCTTTAATGTGACATCTGAACTCAGCCTCTCCTCTTGAACTGACCTCCTCTCTTGTCTAGGTAGCATTCTGCCTTTCACCAAGTCTAGCAGTCATGCTCAGCTGACCACATGCCAGAAGATGGCTTTCGGACCACCTTTCCGTTGCAGGGTTCCTTAGATAGTCAGTGACTGCTTGGATGGAATTTCACCCTCCTTTGATACAGGAAAATGCTCTGTTGCCAGTATCGTGAGTCACAGGAGCCGTTTCTTTCCTGCCGACATTTCTCATTGCCATGTCCATTTCTTCTGCGCTTTTGTACCTAGATCTGTGGTTTCGTTTTTGAGCCGCTCACGCCAGGGCTGCCACAGCAGCGCTCTTGCTGTTTTCTCTTTGTTCTGTGATTTCTCTAACAGTCTGTCATCTCTCTCTTTTGATACCAGAATTTTTATCACCTTGAGCCTCAGAGCCCTGCGGAACTCCAAGCCTGTCCTTGTTTATTTTTTGTTTGTGTGAGTCCTGTTAAAGTGCATGACGGACTTGTAGTCCTTTCTTTAAACCTTACTCTCCTTTTTTTCCTGACTCTGGTCTCTTATCCTGAGCTTAAATTTGTCACTGTATCTGAGTAAAAGCAGTTGCTGTAAGCCGCATGAGGTTTGTAGAGCCCTACAGAGTTCAAGCTTGATTAAAAAAAAAAAAAAAAAAAAAAGACCTTAAAAGTGCACCAGACCAGTTCCTGCATTTTATAGAAGCACTGGAGTAAGTTCCTGCTGGAACAGGAGCACCCACACTCCTCCCTCCGTGTCCTACAGCACATCTGCTCGTTCCAGCCCTGTCGTGTTTCTAGGACCATCTCTTGTGGGTTTCTCCCACCGATTCTTCCTGGTTTGACTACGGCCCTTATTTAAATCCTGTCTCTGAATCCAGTTGAGAAATACCACTTTATATGTGTTATGCTGTTGCTTTGTAATTCCTTCCGCACTGTTCTACACAGATATTTGGGAAAGACTGTGTTTTATTTCTTCATTCTCAGTCAAAAGGGTATCGGCTTTGTACGCCGTAGGTGCAAAAGCTGCAAGATACCAGAGCTCCTGTGCCTTGGAGCAGCATGGTTATAACAGCCCATTTAGGTCTATCCGCTCACGATGCTAAGTTACTAAGAAGGATTTATACTGCCATCATGTCCATCATTGAGATATAATAAGCTGTTCCTTCCAAGATTTGAAGCAAGCTGTTCTCATTAGTGGTCAATGTTTTGGGGAGATGGTTTTTTCCTAAATAGACACACTTAGCATTTACTGCACACTGCTGAGACATGTGACACCCCAGCCCCACGGCCACCCCCCCACCTCCAGCAGGGCTCGCGGGGACAGCCGGCAGCTGCAGCTTGTTCTGGCCACACACCCCCTGCGCTGGTCATCGACAGGTCTCCTCAGACTGTCAGCGCCAGGATATCCACGGCTTGGGACCGAAGCTTCTTCCGCAGCATTTCGTCATATGTAGATTTTAAGTTCTCATACTCTTAGATACTCTTTGATTGCCAGATTAATCTTTTTACAGCCTGGCTCGTGTGCCATTATCTTGCTCAACAGCCTCAATGGTTCCAACTACCCAGTTAACAGATCTCAAATTCCTTAGCCTTTGTATCTTTTTTTGGTATAGATGAGAGAGAGAGATGTCACTAAATGGTATCGGACTGTACCTTCTGTTTCTAATTAATGTGTTTATAGACATCTTCCCATATAATAAAAATACTCTTTATGTTTAATGAACACATAATAATCTATTGTATTGATTTGCCATCAATTGTTTCCTAATCTTTATCAATAAACCAAAAGTTTCTCTTTTTTTACTTGTCTTACAGTAATCCCTTTGATCCCTTTACTTTTTATTAAACAACTTTGTGTTTAAATAACTTTGTGTTTATTAAACAACTTTGTGTTACTTTACTGTTTAATCCCTTGATCCCTTTACTTTACTTTTTACTTGTTTTTGCTATTATAAACAGCATAGCAATGTACGTTCTTTTATATGTTTTTTTCCCACTTGTCTGCTTATCACTATGAGAAACTTGACGCATCACCTTGTTTCGTGAAGGTAGAAATAAGCATTAGGGTATTATTTAAAGTGCTATACATACATATAAACTGTCAGAAATAAATATAAATATATACATTGTGTTATTATGATCCACATACAAATGAATTTCCTTTATATTTCAGCCATCAGTAACAATACCAACCATTAACAACTTTTGATGCTTTGTATGAGATCGGCATTGTGTTTTACATCCATTATTTTCTTTACTATTTAATCCATAGAACAACCTTCTTTATCCATTCATTCAACCATCAAATATTTATTGGGCACCATCCACATGTCAGGTATTATGCTTTCATGGAACTTACATTTTACTGTAGAAAATGGTCAATAAACCTGTAAACAAATACATTTAATAAAATATCAGATAGTGAAAATATCTACCTTTGAGATGAGCTCTATTTTACTTTCTAATCTACATCTTAACCTATGAGGGAACTGAGGCTTTGAAAGAAGTATATCTGAGGCTACCCCAGCTCGGTGCTGAAATGCCCTCCCTCTTTTTCAAATGTGTAGTTGTGAAGACCTCACATTTTCTTACTCAGTATATTGCTCTGCCTCTGAATTAGGATTATCTGCTGCTTAGACAGCATGAAAGCTGCCAGAGATGTAGACATCAGGAAGAATCTACTTAAACTGAAGACGTAGTCTGACAGTATTACTCTTGAATATATCCTGGATATGAATATTTTTTATTTGCTTTGTTTTTGTCTCAAACGCAACCCCACCCGCCAACATGTATTAACTGATAAATACTGAGTACCTGAGATACTGGACAATCTAAAGTGCTATTAAAATACTTAAATATCTTACAGGAGGAGTCGTTAAAACCTATCATAATTTAGTCATATGTAAGTAATGTGTATGGAAGCTATTTATGGAAATTGATACATGTTTTTATCATTTAAAACAAAGGTTCAATTCCAATGAAGGGTTCCATTATTCCTCACCGACCAAGACGTCATTTTGGTTCCTATGGTCAACTTCCGATGCCTTTCTCCTTCAGTCCGTTAAATCAAGATTCGTTCTCCCCACATCCTCCTGGATCCACTACCTGTGTGGTACCTTTCGGAGCAGGTGCAGTGATGATGCAGGAATGACATTCCTAACTGCTCGATCTGAGGAGATACTGCTCAGGGAACGCTTTGTAGGATTGAATTCCAAATGATGCATACGCACCAAATCATTTCAATAGCAAAGCACTGGAATTACACTCACCTTTCCAATCTCTTCACTTTCATTGGACTGCTTTCCACTATCTCACTTATATATGCTTTTCAAAACTACTTTATAAAATTCAACAATGGGAATTATCTGGAAATAGTAATGTTCTTACTGAAACACGATGTGCTCTAAAAACCTATTGATTATTTTGGAACACAAGGAAGTGCAACAGTATTTGAAAATGTTTTGTCGGAACATTCTGAACTACCTACATATACCCTTCTAACTCTTTTGTGTTTTTCAGAAAACTCAAACTTTGCCAAACGATGTCCATCCCACTAAGCTATGTCCCTAGCTTCAATATTCTGATTTGGACTTTGAAATCAGAAGTACTGTTGCATTTCTTTAACGAGGGAGAAATGTCACTTTCTCTGAATCATGCTCTTTCCTTTGTATTAGTGAAGATTTATTTCGTGGTCCACTAATCAAAACGTTGCAGCAAAAATAATTTCCTTGATCCCTGTTAACTCTGGCATTTGATGTTTTTAATTTATATACTTGAAGGTGCTCGAAAATTTCCCCTTGCTCAGACTGACTCTCTCCTGATGAAAATGCGCTCAGTGGCAAGCGATGAACTGCATGTGATGATGCAACGGAGAATGAGCCAGGAGAACCCCGTGCAGGCATCTGAGACAGAGCTTGCTCAGAGACTACAGAGGCTCACCATTTTAGCAGTTAACAGGATTATTTATCAAGGTGGGACTAGAGGATGAATATGTGCTTGCTCACATATGCACTTAAAAGGGAAATAATTTAAGAGGAAACTGATGAGGTCTCAAAATTCTCAACAGCATTCATTTTTTCATTCGTAACATTTACACTATTAACAGAATGCATTTGCAGGGTGCCTGGGTGGCTCAGTCGGTTAAGCATACGACTTCAGCTCAGGTCATGATCTTGCGGTTCGTGGGTTCAAGACCTGCATCAGGCTCTGTGCTGACAGCTCAGAGCCTGGAGCCTGTTTTGGATTGGGTGTCTCCCTCTCTGCCCCTCCCCTACTCGTGCTCAGTGTCTATCTGTCTCTCTCTCTCTCTCTCTCTCTCTCTCTCTCTCTCTCTCAAAAATAAATAAACTTTAAACAAAATTTTTTTAAAGAATTTATTTGGAACTAATAGTCTTGAATAAAAGTCTACTTCTTAATGTGTTAAATGCAGGCCTAGAGTGACCAATGAGTTTAAAACAGGACAGCACCTCCAATATATTTTCGTAACTTTTCTTTGAGATAATGGTAGATTCACATACCATTATTAAAAATATTGCAGAGAGATCCCATATCCCGTTTATCCAGTTCCCCCAGTGGGTTCTGCCAAGTTAGAGTTGAGGGTCATGACCAGGATATAGACATTGATACAGTCAAGAAGGTGAACATTTCTGTCACATGCGAGTGCTTCTGTTGCCTTTTGTGGGGGTTTTTTGAAGTTTATTTATTTATTTTGAGAGGGAGGGAGGGAGAGCATGAGCAGGGGAGGGGCAGAGAGAGAGAACAGAGAGAGAGAGAGAGAGAGAGAGAATGAGAGAATCTCAAGCAGGCTCTGTGCTGCTAGCACAGAGCCCGATGTGGAGCTGAAACCCATGAGAAGAGCAAGAACCGCAAGATCATGACCTGAGCAGAAACCAAGAATTCGATGCTTAACCTACTGAGCCACCCAGCACCCCTGTCGCTTTTTTAATAGCCACACCCGCTTTGCTCCCACCTCTACCCCTTCCTTAGTCCCTGGCAACCTCTAATCTCTTCTCCATTTATTTTTTATCATTTCAAGAATTTTACATAAATAGAATCATCCCGTGTGTGGCCTTTTAGGACTGGCTATTTTCACTTAGGGTGATTCTCTGGAGAGTCATCCCGGCTTCTGCACGTATCAGCAGTTTGTTGCTTCTTTGTTTTGCTGAGTAGTTTTCCACAGTACAGACATACTGGAGTTTGCCTAGCCATTCACCTTTTGAAAGACCATCAGGGCTGCTTTCCAGTTTTTAGTTACCACAAATAAAGCCAGCTGCTAGAAACGGTTACATGCAGGTTCTTGTGTGAGTGTAAGTCTCCGTTCTCCTGCAATAAGGGAGGTTGTGTGCTGTGTTTTTGTTAAGAAGCTGCCAAATGTTTCAGAATGACTGTCAAATTTTACATTCCCAGCGGCAATGTATGAGTGATGCATTTTTCTTCACACGCTTAACCAGTATTTGGAATTGTCACAATTTTTACTTTTCACTATTCTGATAGATGTCTACTGATACCACATTGTGGTTTCAATTTGCATTTGTCTCTAGGGGCTACTGATTTATGTATTTATTTATAAAACAGAATACCTACAGTAACCACTAAAAAACCATGCAGAGAGATACCCTCAAAAGCACTATTGATACGTCAAAATGGAATTCAAAAAAAATGTTCAAGTAACCCCAAGAAAACAGGAAGAAGAACACAGTAATTGTTCATCACTAGAAAAGCATAATACATACAAATAAGGCTCTTCTTCGTAACTTTTCTAATTTGTACTTGGGGCAACCGGATCCCAGGCTAAACTCTGAAATTGTACCATTTTTATCACATGCTCAGATTTAATGGTACAGCACATGCACTGAAATGGCTGTGCACATCCAACTAATGTAAATGTCACGTGGTCATTATGTTTGGTTTGTACAAGAACCTTGGAGCTTTAATAATTTCACAGTTTAAATCATCTTCATTAGTAAAGTAAATATTTAGTTCAGAATTGTATGACTTATGTAGGTTTAAATTTCTACATTGTTTTTGATGAATTTACTTTCTCTAGGGTATTGTATCTTCTACGTCTAATACTCTCGCTGCACATTTATATAGTGACAATGGAATTGGTGATTCCATAGAATATTTTTACCGTTTGTAATGGCTAGTTATCTAATTTTTTATTTTTCCTTTAATTCAAAGAGTTTAATCCAGACATTATTGACATTTTGAGTACTCCAGAAAATGCGACTCAAAGCAAGACCTCAGTTTCCCAGACTGAAATCTCTGAAGAAAATGTTCATCAGGAACAGCCTTCCATTTTCAATCCATTTCAGAAGGAGATATTCACATATCTGGTAGAAGGATTCAAAATATCTATTGTAAGTAAATTAATTGCATGGGACGTGTTCATTTACACAAAAGGAGTAGGTGTTTTATATGTCTGCTTACTCTTGAATTATTATTATTATTATCATTATTATTATGAATTACTAGGAAGGTTATGTCTTGGCTTACACATATCTGACACCTTCACAATTGCATAGAGGATGCTAACAAGTATCAGGCTCCATTCATCACTGACACGCTTAGGTTTCTGTGGGCTACATATGCTCGACCCCAGGGGAAAAATCAGTCTGTACACTTTAGAGATACCGAAAGCCAATCTTATTCTAGTGGAACTCATAAATCATGATTCTGCCAGTCTCTAAATCTAAACTAGATTGGGGTGTCTGCAGGTTTTATTTAGAGACAAATGATTTACCCGGGGCCCTCAGGAGGGGGTAATTGGAGAGCCAGCTCCAAAACTCAGAATAAATTCTGAAATGTACTGATTCCAGTTTTTTTGTTTTTTTTTTTTTTAGCGTTTATTTTTGAGACAGAGAGGGACAGAGCATGAACAGGGGAGGGTCAGAGAGAGAGGGAGACACAGAATCTGAAACAGGCTCTGGGCTCTGAGCTGTCAGCACAGGGCCTGACGCAGGGCTCGAACTCACAGGCTGTGAGATCATGACCCGAGCTGAAGTCGGACGCTCAACCGACTGAGCCACCCAGGCACCCCCTGATTCCAGTTTTAAACCAGATAGAGGAGACTTGATCAGGATCAGGTTAGCCTCCAATGGGCCACAGTTGAAGCAGCTTGTCTGGTTATTTGTCAAGGAACATTGATGGTCATATTGATGGTCAGTTTATATGTAGTTGTCAGTTTGCGACCGTTTTACTCAGTATTTTAATATTCTTTATAATGAATCTTTCTCTTTCATATTGTAAAATCAGTCAATCTATTGTTCTTTTGATGGTTCTTTTTTTTTTTTTAACTTCTAAGCCCTAGGTAATTTAAATGACTTTAGCTTCTTAATCCATCTCTCTCTTTTTTTAAAAAATACAAGTGATATAAAATTTCCTATTTTAACCATTCTTAAAGGTATAATTCATTAGTGTTAAGTGCATTCACATTGTTGTGCAATTATTACCACTGTCCATCTCTGAAACATTTTTATTATCCCAAACTGCTCTGTACCCATTAAACAACAGCTCCTCATAACCCCTCCCCCAGCCCCTGATAACGACTGTTAAACTTTCTGTTTCTATGAATTTAACTTTCTAGACACCTCATATAAGTTACAATGTTTCAGACAATATTTGTCCTTTTGTGTGTGGCTATTTCATTTAGCGTGGTATTTTCAAGTTCATGTTGAAGCATGTGTCAGAATTTCATTCCTTTTTAAGGCTTAATAATATTCATTCTATGTCTATATTACTTTTTGTTTATCCATTCATCCATCGGTGGGCATTTGGATTGTTTCCACCTCTTGGCTGTTTTGAGCACTGCTGTTATAAATGTTAGTATAACCACCCGTTTGTAGGGATGTATGTGTCATTCTAATTTTGACTACTAAAAAAAAATCTACAAAAAAACATGTCCCATAATCTTCTTTAGGGCTCTGAGAGGTTAGTATATTATTGCTTAGGAAGTCTGATCCTAATGCATTCTTGTTTTGCTTGAAGGGTTCAGGTAGAACCAGTGGTTCCAAGCAGCAGTGGACTAAAATCTTATGGTCTTGTAAGGAAACCTTCAGAATGCAGCTTGGCCGACTCCTGGTCCATATTGTGTCACCAGCCCACTCTTCTCAAGAGAGAAAGCAAATTTTCGAAATAGTTCGTGAACCAAATCATCAGGAAATACTGCGAGACTGTCTTAGTCCATCCCTGCAAGTAAGTTATCTCAGTACTTTGTAAGTAAAAACTAGCGGTGAAATAGGGGCGCCTGGGTGGCTCAGTCGGTTGAGTGTCCAACTTCTGCTCAGGTCATGATCTCGTGGGCTGTGACCCACGTCAGGCTCTGTGCTGACAGCTCAGAGCCTGGAGCCTGCTTAGGATTCTGTGTCTCCCTCTCTCTTCCCCTCCCCTGCTCATGTTCTGTCTGTCTGTCTCTCTCTCTCTCTGTCTCTCAAAAAATAAATAAACATTAAAAAAAACCATAGTAGTGAAATATAAAATTGTTCAAAACAAGAACTGACATTAAACTATTTTCATGCCTAGGGGCGCCTGGGTGGCGCAGTCGGTTACACGTCCGACTTCAGCCAGGTCACGATCTCGCGGTCCGTGAGTTCGAGCCCCGCATCAGGCTCTGGGCTGATGGCTCAGAGCCTGGAGCCTGTTTCCGATTCTGTGTCTCCCTCTCTCTCTGCCCCTCCCCCGTTCATGCTCTGTCTCTCTCTGTCCCAAAAATAAATAAATGTTGAAAAAAAAATTAAAAAAAAAAAAAAACTATTTTCATGCCTAAATATGGTTTTCTTACCAAATAAGTATCACCTGAGATCTTTCTTCAGCTACTCTATGCCAAACTTAGACTGACCTCCCTGTTTCTTTCCCATTCCTTATTCCAGTGCCTAAATTAAGAAATTCTGTATCTAAGCTCTTAAAAGGTGCTTTGTGGTTTGTTACTAAATCTTCAAATGTTTTCTTTGTGTTCTCTTTTTAAAAGCATTATATTATCCATGAAACATCTAAATGGAGTAGCTCAAACAATAGTATATATGGTATATTTCCAAAAATACTTGCAGCAAGTTAAAATTTTTAAAAATGTGTTGATCATTTGGAATGATCAAAATTGACATACTTAAAAGAATTTCAGTCTATAAATTCTAACACTTAAAGAGTGATAGATGGAGAGTTTAAATGGTACAACCATTTTAAAGAGCTGTTCAGCAGTTTCTTATAAAATTAAACATACATTTAACCTGTGACCCTAAAATTTCATTTTTAGATATTTATCTAAGAGAAATTAAAACATATGTCCATAAAAAGACTTGTATAAGAATATTCATGTCAGCCTTTTTACTAAAAGCCGCAAACTTGTCAATCAACAAGAGAATGTATAACCAAATTGTGATATATTTATATAAAAGACTTTATACAGCAATAAGAAGAAACCAACTACGGATACACCTACCATTATGAATGAAGCTCAAAGACATTGTATGGACTAAGAGGACAAGCAAATACAAAAAAGCCCACATTTCTGTGATTCTGTTCATATGAAGTCCAAGAACAGGCAAAATGAAGATAATGTGACAGAATTCAGGACAGTAGTTGTGTCTGTCAGGAAGGGGGAGGGAGAATGAGTTGATTGGAAAGAGGCATTAGGAGACTTTCTGGGGCAATAAAAATGTACTATATCTTATTTGGGGTGGTGGTTAAATGGATGTATGCAGTTGTCAAAACTCGGAAATGAACACTTAATATCTGTATGCTTTACTGTATTAAATTGTACACCTATAAATACAGTAATCGATGCTACATACAGACAGGTATCCCTTTTACTACCTGGGAAACTCATATATCAAGAACCAAAAGGTTATAGTTTTGAAGTGGTGCTTGTACCTGTTCTTTCTAATGCTAAGATTCTCTCACATGCCCTCAGGGCATTGTCTTCCCTCTCCCAAGGCAAAAGCACATCCAGTCCACAGTCTCCTTCAGTGGAGAATTCGCAGTGATGTTCCTTTAAGCCTTCTTTATACTCCACAGAGTTACCATCCATCAAAACACAGCCTGGGTGTTGACAGTCCTCCTTCCCCCACCCCCATTCCCCTTTTCTGTTACATCATCTCTGTCAGTGGTGTCTTTATGAAGTTCAGCTTGGAACCACGGTTGAGTTTTTCCTCTCCCTTGAATCCATTTCATCACCAAGACCAGTCATTTATTTAGTTGTGTCTTTAACTTAATTTTCTTCCCGCTTCATCCTAATTCAAACTTCCACCTCTTGTGCTCCGATCCTTACAATAACCTCCTGTCCACCTCAAGACCACATTATTTTACCTGGTTTTTAAGTTTATTATGGAAACTTTCAAACATACCTAAAAGTTGGGAGAAATCAGAGACCCACATGACCATTACCGAGCTTTAATTTTTCATTGTAGTGCTTTGAAATAAATTTCAGGTATCAAATCATTTCACCTGTGAATACCTTTACCTTTACATCTCTGATTGATAAGGACTTCTAAAAAATTTATCACACTCAAGGGGCGCCTGGGTGGGTCAGTCGGTTAAGTGTCCGACTTCTGCTCAGGCCATGATCTTGCGGTTCGTGAGTTCGAGCCCCACTTCGGGCTTGGTGCTGACAGCTCAGAGCCTGGAGCCTGCTTCGGATTCTGTGTCTCCCCCTCTCTCTCTGCCCCTACCCCCCTCCCAAAATAAAAAAACATTAAAAAAAATTTTTTTTAATTTATCACATCCGATAATCCATGCTAACAGTAATCTAATCGAATAATCTAATACTCAGTGATTAAATTTTCCCAATTTTCTTAGAATTTTTGTAATAGTTTACTGGATTATGGATCCAGACAAGGCCAGCCCACATAAAGTATTTGAAGTATGTTAAATCTTTTTAACCCATGGTGATTACCCTCCCCAACCATTTTTTAAAATGTCATTTATGTGTTAATGAAACTGGGTCATTTTTGTAGAATTTCCCATATTCTGGATTTAGCTGATTGTATCCTTTAGGATACCGGTTTAGAGGCTTGACTAGATTCCTGCTCTTGATTTCATATTTGGTTTTGTGTTTGTTTTTTTAAAAGACTACTTTATTAAGAGTACTTTGCATTTTCCATTACAGCATAGCAGGAGACAGGGAATGTCTAGTTGCCCTGGTTTTCCAGACGTTGTCAGCCTGATCCATTCATTATAAAGTTCACCCTCAATCTTTAACCTAATAGTTTTAGCTGCCACTGATGATCGTTGCCAAGATCCACTTTTCTGTTAGGAGTTGTAAAATCGTGATCTCTCAGGGTTTCTCATTCCACCAGCATCTCTTAGCACTAATTCTTCTGTAGGGAGGGATATTCTCTTATCATCTATTTGGCGACCCCAAAATGTAGTCTGTCGGAAGGGCCAGGTAAAAGCTTGTTTCTTTTCCCTGTTTATTAATTTTTAGAATAATGAGTTGGTGCCCTAAGAAGCTCCAGTTTTTGTCTTTGTTTTTATTTTTGAGGTGCCATTATGAAATCAGGTATTTTTCATACATGTTATGAGTAGTTTCAAACCTTCCCAGTTATTATTCCATTTGATATTCAAATTAACACCTCTGTAGATTCAAGTTGTTGTGTTCTTTTAACATAGCCTTTTCAATTTTTATCAAGTCAATGCGATTAACTTCTTTGCTTTCTGGAACTCAAGAATGTCCTGACTCATCTTGCACATTCCTTCCCAGATCTGGAAGCAGACTTCTCCCCAAGAAGCCTCTGTTTCCTTTTCATGAGATAATGGTATTTAGAAATAACAAATCTAGGGGTACCTGGGTGGCTCAGTCAGTTAAGTATCTGGCTTCTGCTCAAGTCATGATCTCACTGTTCATGAGTTGGAGCCCCATGTCGTGCTCTGTGCTGACAGCTCAGAGCCTGGAGCCTGCTTTTGATTCTGTGTCTCCCTCTCTCTCTACCCCTTCCCTGCTCATGTTCTGTCTCTCTCTGTCTCAGAAATAAATAAACATTAAGGAAGAAAAAAAAAAGAATAGCATTAAAAATGTTTTAGAAATTACAAATCTGGGGACTAAGTACCTTCATTTCTGCTTGGTTGTCATTTCTTCTCAGCTAGGACAAAGCTAGGAAATACATATCTTTTTAGAAAGAAAAATGAATCATGAGTTCATACTGATATTTTCACATTTTCTTGAATTTCGTATTTGTATTTCCTTTTATTAATGTGGATACTCTTGATTCCTGAGGCCATCAGGATACTTACTTGCTCTATCTTTTTTGCTCTGTATATATAACGTTTTCAAAATAAGATGACCAACATTATCACTAATAACAAGCCCAGTGAATGCAGATTAAGAATTCTTCATGATTCTCTTGTCCTTAGTGTACCATGAAAATACGGTATTGTAAAAGCACTTCAAATAATTTTCTCTATTCGATTATGCCACCAACTTCACCTAACTAGTGATGTTCTTTTTTTTCCCATTGGTTTTCTATTTTTAGGGATTCCATTGGGTTTTATTTGTTCAACTTCGTTTTTAATTATGTGAAATGTCTATCTGGTTCCAAAATCAAAGCTGAAACATGGCACATTCAGAGAGGGTGTACACACAGACACGGTGTATATATTATCCCCCCTTCTCAACACAAAGAAAGATAGCGAACTATGCACACTCTTCTGCCCTTTAAACAATACCTCACAGAGATCATTTCATAACAGTGTTTAGGGACCTTCTTGTGCCTTTTAGAGCTGCCTACAAGCTCCACTTGGAATTTGCTTGATTTTTAAAGCCCAACGCCTCTCTCCTGTTGTTATTACTTGAGTCTGATTAATTCCTCAGTCTGTAGCTCCTCCTCTTTTAATATCAGCTCATCTTTGTCTCTTGTAACCTCTGCCCATCCTGTGTATCCTTACTGACATGCTGCTCTATTCGTGCTGTCCGCTCAGCATGAAGGACCTTCCCTCCTCTCCTTGTCCCTATATACCCGTCTGTCAATTTCTCCATATGCCCGTCGCCCTTGCCCCACCTTCAAAATCTTCCCCCCTTTCTTCAGTCCATTCAGAGCTCTTCCTTCTTAGACACATCCCTGAAAGTTTTATTTCACACATTTTAGTGTTTTATTATTTTCTAAGGATTTGTGTTTAATAGATTCATTTCCTTAAATCAGTATTTTGAGGGCTGAAAACAAGATTTTTCCTTTTTTGCATCCATCCCTAATAACACCTTTTCTAGACCCAGGAACTACAATCAATAAATTATTGATCAGGTGTTAGCATGAGATTCTAGAAACACCTTAAGTGTCTAAGAAAATTATGTGGTTTTTTTGGATATTCAGGATGAATAAAAACAGTTTTTATAGTTTTTCAAGGTGATTTGAGAGTGTCAATGAATACTGAACTAAACTATTTTTATTTTAAAAAAAATTTTTTAATGTTTATTTATTTTTGAGACAGGGAGAGACAGAGCATGAACAGGGGAGGGGCAGAGAGAGAGGGAAACACAGAATCTGAAACAGGCTCCAGGCTCTGAGCTGTCAGCACAGAGCCCGACGCAGGGCTCGAACTCACGGACCGTGAGATCATGACCTGAGCCGAAGTCCGACGCTTAACCGACCGAGCCACCCGGGTGCCCCGAACTAAACTATTTTTAGATTACATGAAGAGCATTACCTTTAAGACACACATATGAAAATAGTCTAGCCATTTACTATTTCTCTTTATTTGCCAACTCTTCTGGCCTCTTACTCGTAGAGTGTCTGTTCTTTTTTCTCTTTTGGTTAGGTAGCAGCTGTCTCCTGACTAAATTAAAATGTTGCATTAAAATGAGCTTTGCTATTTCCATCATCGCATATGTTCATCTTATGTTTTTTGGGAAATGACACGATGCGATTCAGTGTGTTAATTTAAATATCACCCACAATGTAAGAGTTCTCAAGTTCATTTGTTGACATTTAATACTGTTCACAGTTTAAAATGTCATAAAGCCAAATGTAGTGGTATTTGTATCAGTGCAAATTTGTAAAAAGTAAAATTCTGCATGTTTCACTTGGTATAATTAATGTTGAAATAACACATAGTGTACACATAACAGTTAGGTGTAAGATCTATAGCATGGAAGGCCACTTAAAATAGGTGTAGGTTTACGAAAGACAGTTGTCATTACCTTGAGTAACATTCTCATTTCGGTTATAGGGCAGTTCATAAAAGACTGGCCTAGATCAACCCTTCTCTAGACATGCACAGACCACTGAGTGCTGAGGTCTCACTGGTTTTAGAGTTTTTCACCTTTGTGTCCCTTAGGGAGTAATGAGTACTTACAAGCTAATCCAAAAACGGGTTTTGTTCTGGAAGTTTCACCAACTTCTGTTCTACCAACCAGAAATCAAAAGAGAAAGAATGAATAAGCATAATTCTCTTACCTGAAGGTTCAGGGGAGAGTTTCCCTTCCAGTTCATTTTTTTTCTCTGAGAACTAAGAAATATTTTCCTTTATCCCAAGATTATTTCCTATATTTCTTTAGCAAATCCCCTCCAAAAAATTTTCCCCCAAAGCTCATTTGCTTGTTTTTCTTTTCCTTCTTTTCTTACTTTCCTTCTTTTCTTTTTCTTTCTTTTTTCTTTTACCTTTTACAATGAAAATTTTCAAATATCATAAGAAAAATGGAGCATAGTATGATGAGTATTAATATATAGCCATCACTTAGATTTAACAATTGGTAGTATTTTTATCATATTGACATCATTTCTGTTTTGAAGTATTTTAAAGTAAATTACAGAAATCTTTTTCAAAAGACATTTTCTTACATAACCATAACATCATCGTACCTAACAAAATTAGTTTACACCCTCATGTCATCATATTTTCAATGCATAACCAAATTTTTTCAATTGTCCCCAACATGTCTCTTGCAGCTTCTTTATTCAAACCCAATGCCACCAGATAAATCTAGTATATAATTTAACTTAACCACTATGAAACAATTTAAATGTAAGAAATAAAAATACTGTATGACTTAAAAAAGTGTTTCTTTTTCTTAAAGCATGGAGCCAAGTTAGTTTTGTATTTGTCAGAGTTGATACATAATCACCAAGATGAATTGACTGAAGAAGAACTAGGCTCAGCGGAATTGCTTATGAATGCTCTAAAACTGTGTGGTCATAAGTATCTCCCTCCCAGTGCAACAACAAAAGCAGACCTTATCAAAATGATCAAAGAGGTGAGTCAGTGAAATCATAAGACCCGGTTTTCTAAGGAGATCCCATTGAATGTAGTTGAAGGGTGAAAGATTTTTTTATTGTGGAATATCATTTATGATGAATTTTATTGAAATGATGTTTTTTTTATTATGAGAGAATAAATAGGCTATTGCAAGGAGTGTTTTGTCCTCTGTTGTCATCCTCATCCCTTTTCGGTAGCTTTCGGTGAAGGAAAGATTTTTATAGTGACGAGCAAGTTGAAGCATCCGCCTCGAAACAAATAAGGAAGCAAGCACCTGGGCATTAGGTCTGGCAGCCCATTTAGTTCTCCCACCCCAATATCTGTGCCCCAGATTGTGTAGAAGCAAAGGGAAATTATGAAATTGTTTTTGTGGCTATTGTATTTTAATATTCTAGTCTCCTGGGGACATTATTTTTTTCCTTTATTAACTTGGTTTTAAAATTAGTTTGTTGGGGGGCACCTGGATGGCTCCATCGGTTGGGTATCCGACTTCGGCTCAGGTCATAATCTCGGCAGTTCGTGGGTTCGAGCCCCGCGTCAGGCTCTGTGCTGACAGAACCTGGAACCTACTTCGGATTCTGTGTCTCCCTCTCTCTCTCTCCGCACCCCCCCCGCCCCTCCCCTGCTCATGCTCTCTCAAAAATAAACATTAAAAAATAAAATAAAATGAAATTAGTTTGTTGGCCTTTGTGCCAGTGTTAAATGATAAACAATTAGTTTTATATTGCATATTATTATCCAAATCTTTTAGGAACAAAAGAAATATGAAACTGAAGAAGGTACGAATAAAGACACCTGGCAGAAAACAGTTAACAATAACCAACAAAGGTAGGATTTTATGTGTTCTAAAAGTCATGCCTTTCTGAATCCACTAGATTTCACACATACTTTTAGTTTTCAAGTATCATGCTTCCATAGCTCCTTAACGTCCCACTTAGGCTTCACTTACGAGCAGCCTTGCTTGTTTATTTAGTCTCTTTCAGCGTCTGGATTCAAAATCAAAGGATATATCTAAGATCGCGGCAGATATCACCCAGGCAGTATCTCTGTCCCAGGGAATTGAGAGGAAAAAGGTGATCCAGCATATCAGAAGCATGTACAAGGTAGATCTGAGTGCCAGCAGACACTGGCAGGAGCTTATCCAACAGCTGACGCATGATAGGTAAGCAGAGTGGGCCTTTGTTGTTTTCTATGGTGATGGCAGACACTATTTCCATTTCAGAATAAACGTTCACAGCATTATTTCATTAGTTGAAATATTTTCTGTTTAATCACTTGTGATTTCTTTCATCATGAAATAATGAAATCTATATATAATCCTGTAAGAATCTTTTTTTTTTTTTTTAATTCTTAGGGACAAGGTGGGGGCGGGTGGGCAGGGATACTGAGAAAGCGAGGCATTAGCTCTTCCAGATGATAAAATCTATATGTTGACTTTAATTTTAAAATATAACCTTTGCAGAAGAATAGAGAAATCACTGAAACGGGATAGTTGGGAAATAGATCTTTTTCTAGGTAAGACTTTAATAATAAAACTTAGAAGATGCATCACAGATCCTGAAAAGAGGAAAATAAAGGTGTTGTCTAAATTTGGTTAAGATAACTGGTTAGCATGACTTGGAGTGCTAAAATGGACTAAACATTATACACTAAAGAAAATTCCAGGTGAGCAAAAGAATTAAATTCATTAAGTTTATAAAGTGGAACAAAATGGGGCATTTATCAACTCCGATAGATGGATAACTTTTTAAGCTCAAACACAATAGAACAAACTACCAAGAAGAAACAAATAGATTTGAGGGGCACCTGGGTGGCTGAGTCAGTTAAATGACCAACTTCAGCTCAGGTCATGATCTCAAGGTCCGTGAGTTTGAGCCCCGCATCGGGCTCTGTGCTGACAGCTCAGAGCCTGGAGCTTGCTTTGGATTCTGTGTCCCCCTTCTCTCTCTCCCCCTCCCCCGCTTATGCTCTATTTCACTCTGTCTCTCAAAAATAAATAAATGTTAAAAAAAAAAAGAAATAGATTTGAGCTTTAATTTTTTCCAGTGTATTTAATAACTATAACAACAGCAACAAAATGAAAATTTATTTTCAGCAAATCAGAATTAACTTTTTTTTACTTTTTTGTAAGTTTATTTATTTTAAGAGAGAGAGAGCACAGAAGGGTCAGAGAGAGAGGGGGAGAGAGAGAGAATCCCAAGCAGGCTCCACACTGTTAGCGCAGAGCCTGATGTGGGGCTCGAAACACACAAGCCATGAGATCGTGACCTGAGCTGAAGTCGGATGTTTAACTTACAGAGCCATCCAGGTACCCCCACGGAGTTAATATTTTTATGGTTTTAAAAACTCATGCCAACTTAAAAGTAAATTGTAAGATCTGAAAAGTTTGAGCAAAAGATGTGATTACACTTTTCTACATAAGACAAATAGAATTAATAAACAGGAAAATATTCCATGTGGCCAGAGACTAGTTTGATTTTTTAAAACCTTGAAATATTACCATCTTACCATTAAATATGGTACAAGCCATATTTTACCTTTTCTATTATAAAGTTTTTTAGGTGCTAATACCCAGAGCAGGAAGAAATGTATATTGTAGCCCATGGTCAGAGGTCCGGTGGCTTTGTACACTTTGACAGCATGTACCAGGAATCCTGTAACCATTTTATTTCTGGCTCCAGTTGTCCTATTTTGGTGATTCTGTCCTAAGGAAAATATTCAAAATATATAAAGGCAGTAAATGTAAAGGTTTTCATCTCTGCATTGTTTATGCTAGTGAATGAACTGGAAACAAGTATATAATAATGGCAAAATTGCTAAATACATCATGATGCACCCCCTCCATGCATTAGTCAGCCATTTTCAATGGTGACAATAAAGATTAAAGTATGTCCAGTGAAAGAAGAAAGGGTATAGAAATGTATATATGTAAAAATTATAACTGCAATTTTTAAAAATGAAAAAAAAAATAATTTCTACCAGAAAGTGGTATGTTCAGGGTAGTAGGATTAAGGGTGATTTTTTTTTTCTCTTATCTATTTCTGAAAATATATTCAATATGGTTCTCTATTTTTTCATTTAAAATTTTTTTTTTTCAACGTTTATTTATTTTTGGGACAGAGAGAGACAGAGCATGAACGGGGGAGGGGCAGAGAGAGAGGGAGACACAGAATCGGAAACAGGCTCCAGGCTCCGAGCCATCAGCCCAGAGCCTGACGCGGGGCTCGAACTCCCAGACCGCGAGATCGTGACCTGGCTAAAGTCGGACGCTTAACCGACTGCGCCACCCAGGCGCCCCTATTTTTTCATTTAAAATATTAACTTATTTTGAGGGCGACTGGGTAGCTCAGTTGGTTAAGTGTCCAACTCATGATTTGGGGTCAGGTCATGATCTCACAGTTTGCAAGCTCACGCCCCACATTGGGTCTGCACTGACAGTGCGAAGCCTGCTTAGGATTCCCTCTCTCTCTGTCTCTGTCTCTGTCTCTCTCTCTCTCTCTGCCCCTCCCCCACTCGCATATGCACCCAAGTGCACTCTCTCTCTCAAAATAATTAAGCATTTTTTATTAAAAATTAAAATAAAATATTAACTTTTTTAAAACATCTTAAGAAATATGGCTTGTACTACAAAAATGAACCAATTTATTTGTTAGATAGTAGGCAAAATGGGAAATATAGAAACTTAACTTGGAAATGGATTTTTTTCTTTAGCCATATTAAGTCCAATGTATTGCTAAAGCATACATGTTGCTAAAGCAGAGTAGTCATGATATATCTTTTTAAAAATTTATGAGGAGCAAGAAACTAGTGGCAGAGTGTGCCTCCAGGCGGGGACTAGAAGGCCGGGGTTCAGGAGCAGAAGGACATTTACTTTTTATATTATTCTATTGTCTATGCTTTCTATTTTATTCTATTGTCTATGTTTATGCACTTCCTAGTCTAATTACGTGAGCAGTTGAGGGTTTTAACTGAATAGATCACTTTTGATTATTTAATTTCTGTAATGATTTTATTTACAGCTCCAAGTACTATAGATTGCCACTTAAAACATTTTTTTACTTCCCCTTGCAGAGTGGCCTGGTATGATCCCCTGTACTATCCAACTTCCTGGCAACTGGATCCAACAGAAGGACCAAATCGAGAGAGGAGACGTTTACAGAGATGTTACTTAACTATTCCAAATAAGTATCTCCTTCGGGATAGACAGAAATCAGAAGGTAATAATGACTTCTTGACTCAGCATCCAAATGTAGCAGATAACTGTAGTTATCAGATAAAGATAATACCTACTTTTTTGCTTAGCAGATGTGGTCAAACCACCACTCTCTTTCCTGTTTGAAGATAAAACTCACTCTTCTTTCTCCTCGACCGTAAAAGACAAAGCTGCAAGTGAGTCTATAAGGTAAGTGTGAATCCATAAGATGTTCTCTCTTTTGTTGAAGGAGTCAGAAAGACTTTAATCGTTTATTGTAGGGGCGCCTGGGTGGCTCAGTCAGTTAAGCTCTGATTTCAGCTCAGGTCATGATCTCACGGTTCATGGGTTCGAGCCCCACATTGGGCTCTGTGCTGACAGCTCAGAGCCTGGAGCCTGCTTCGGATTCTGTGTCTCCCTCTCTCTCTGCCCCTCCCCTGCTCACGCTCTGTCTCTCTTTCTCTCTCTCAAAAATAAACAAAACATTAAAAAAAATTTTTTTAAATAGTTTATTGTAGTGTTTGTGTAATATTTGTTTTAGATAATTGCTGGGGTTTTAGGAAAGGCCCTAGATATGGCTCAAGAGAGGACACAGTCGAATGGCTAAAATCCAAAAGGAAAAGACATCCTCGATGGCGAGGACTCACTGGGCTTCAGTCACCGTGCTCTGGCCCTTGTCTGCACGTGTGTATCTTGACAGTTGACTGGTCCTAAGGTCTCTGTGAAATGGGTATGGTTTCCGCATGACGCCATCTAACGGTGACTGAAGGTCCAAATTTTAGTTCCTCGTCTTACTAGATGTCTGATCTTGGGCAAGTTACTTAGCCTTCCTGTGTCCATGTCCGTATCTGTTACATGAGGAAGGGAATAACGCCCAAAGTACCGGAGTATTGTTGAGTATTAAATGGGTCCTTGTATGTTAACGACAGGTTATCACTATGACACTAATGATAATTGCCCTGCCCGTTTATTAGATGAAAACCTGAGATTCAAAGGAGGTGAGTTCCTTGTCTAAAGAGGAGAAGAACTTTTCTGAGTCTAAATCCCGTTTTTCCTAGAATACTAGGATGCTTTCATGTGTTTGAAATACCAGAGGCATGACCCAATGTTTGCATAATTACTAGAAAATACAAAATATTAAAGTTTCTCCTAAAAAACTGAATGCCTATATCCTGTATACATGGCACAGGAATTCCGAGCCTTCTCTAAAAATTTCATTTTCTCCTCTACCAGAATGTTAAAATACAAGATAATATTTTCATGTGGGTTTAGGCAAGACATCTCATGCTTTTGAAACTCTAGTGTGCTGGGCTGAAATCTTTAACTAGATAAATAAAGCTTATACTATATACTTTCTAAAATTGGTCAAAACATTTAATCATAGTAATTTTATATATGTTTTGACAGAGTGAATCGAAGATGTATCAGTGTTGCACCGTCTAGAGAGACAGCTGGTGAGCTGTTACTAGGTAAGTCACATTTTGAAGAGTTTTACACATATTCATCCTGCCTTATTTTATTCTTAGACAATTTGAAGCATTGTTTGGCAGAATGCCATTGAATCAAATAAACTCCCCCTAACATCACATCAGTAATTTTGCCTTAACATTATATGACTTACAAATGTCAGGAAGTGGCAATCTTATTTTCTAAAAAGCACATGAATAGCCTTTTAATTTTTATAAAGTTGACTTTTTTCGTAAGTACACATTTTTGTATTTAAACATTCCTTTTATTATATATAAATTTTGATTTTTAAAGCGAGGAATTATTGATATACTCACATGCCTGCTGTTTTAAAAGATACACCTGTGCATAAGAAATATATTCACCTTGAGATAGTTCATAATTTATACTCCCTATTGTGCTTCTGAGAGAAAGGCCAAGGTTGTCAATCCTTGGATATCTGTATGATTACATTCAGTGAGAAATCTTTTCCTCAAGATATGAAGGAATAAAGTTGTACCACTAGATCTCTGTTCCCTTAAAGAACTAATTTGTATACTACAGGCCAGTTGTTTTCTTAAAGCCTGGTCTCCAGGCCAGGAACATCAGCATCACATGGGAACTTCTTAGAAATGCTCATTCTTGGGCCCCGGCCCACACCTATCGAGTCAGAAACTCTCTGGCATCCCCAGAAATCTGCATTTCATGAGCCCTCCAGCAATTCTGATGTACCCTCCAATTTGGGAGTCGTAGACTGCAGCTACAGCCTCCAAGGCTCAACATGCAGAGCTTCAGGCTGGCCAGGACTAAGCACTGTGGTCACAGGGATGCAGGTGATTCCCTTCTCTGAGCCAACAGTGCTCAGTGCTCACGGGTGACCGGCACACAGGGCAGAGCCCCAGAGAAATTCCCACCATTTGGATACGTGGTGTAGGGACATGTGCTAACACAGCCAGCCTATAAAGCAGAGAAAACTGGGAGCTGTCTTCTAAGGTCTATTCTGCCCTATTGAGTGTTTAAATAAAAATTAAGTCTTCCTCTTAGACTAGAAAATTTGTTTACAAGTTGACTTCAGTTAATGTGTGAGAAAATAAAATTAATGTATTAGTCATATCAGAAGAGTAGCAATAATAAATGGCCAACATTTTTTTAACACTGAGTGCCAAACACCGTTATAAGCATTTTACATACATTCTAATTTAATTCCCACATTAACCCTGTGAAATAAAGTCCTCTTCCTCCACCCCTCTTTTAAAAAATTATTTTAGGGGTTTTTGTTTTGTTTTGTTTTGAGAGAGAGAACATACGTGTGTACGTGAGTGCGGGCAGGGAAGGTGCAGAGCAAGGGGGAGAGAAAGAATCCCAAGCAGGCCCCACACCGTCAGCACAGAACCTGACACGGGGCTTGATCTCCCCACCATGAGATCATGTCCTGAGCCGAAATCAAGAGTCAGATGCTTAACTGAGCCACCCAAGCACCCCACACCTCCCCCCCTTTTTTTTATTAAGTAAAGACACAAAGAAGTTAAACAACTTGCCCAAAATCTCATGGATACCATTAAAAAATATTTATTGAGGGGCGCCTGGGTGGCTCAGTCAGTTAAGCATCTGACTTCAGCTCAGATCATGATCTCCCAGTTCATGAGTTCGAGCCCTGCATCAGGCTCTGTGTGCTGACAGCTCAGAGCCTGGAGCCTGCTTCAGATTCTGTGTCTCCCTCTCTCTCTGCCCCTCCCATGCTCATGCTCTGTCTCTCTCTGTCTCTCAAAAATAAACATTAAAAAATATATATTTATTGAGTGACAGGAACTGTTTCTGGGTGTTGGGATTTTAATTCAGGCCAATTGACTCCAGAGGTCATATTTGTAATCAAAAATGATAATAGTGCACATATAGTTTTAAACTCATATCCCATTACTTTCTATAGGTAAATGTGGAATGTATTTTGTGGAAGATAATGCTTCTGATACAGTTGAAAGTTCGGTGAGTAGAGGCTTAAGTTTGCACCTATATAAACCTAGACAAATTCCCAAAATGTATAAATTCGTTATAACTGGCAAACAGGTAGAACTAGGAGAGTTCATGTATTGTCACTCTGGTGTGCAGATTGGTCTTAATTCCAAACTTTTTCTTTTAAAGATATTTTTAAAAAGACCATACCATCTCCTCTGACTTACAGTCTGACCTCATAGCAGTTAGTATTATGATTTAGATTCTAATGTGCTCCTGTTAAAACAGCGAGCAAAGGGGAAAAAGAGAGAGAGAGAGAGACAAACCAAGAAACAGACTCTTAACTATGGAGAACAAACTGATGGTACCAGAGGGGAGGTGGGTGGAGGGGGGGGATGGGGGAAATAGGGGATGGGGATTAAGGAGGGCACTTGAGATGGGCACAGGGGCTGTAGGAACAGTTGAATTAGTATATTGTACACCTGGAACTAATTATAACATTGTATGGCAATGAACTGGAATTAAAAGAAAAACTTTAAAAACTATTTTAAAAAATAAAATGAAAATGAAAACAATAAAGTGCTCCTATTATTTTAATTAATTTATTTAATTTATTCCTTCTATCACTGTTCTCAGTAGCAACAAAAAACTACTCCCTGCCACTCCCAGTTCACTATCAAATATATTTACCTTCACAAAGAAAGGAAAATGTTGTATAATTGAATAACTTAACTAATCCTGATAGTCACATGTCTTGGTATCATAATTTTTATTCTACTGGAAGTACTGATATAAATCAGAAAATTACAGAAATGACTCTTAGCTCACATATTTTGTGTATATATATATATATATATATATTCACATATTTTTATCCATCTGAATCAGTTTGTAGGCCATTAAAATATTGTTTAGAGATCCCCATAGTAAGAGAAATAGGCTTTTTGTTTCAGAAAATTTCTAAGACCAGGAATTCCTAAAGATATACTAAATAAGAATACATGTGGTTTAATAGTGAATACATATTTTATTTCAAAAAATAATGAGCTAAAACATAAAATTTTGCTGTAAAATAAATAATATGAAAAAAGTCATGAAAATATTTAATATAGCCCCCAAAATTGAGTAGGCATTCTTTAGTGTGATTTATGTAGCAATTGCCACAGCATTTATCCCAGCTAGTAAAAGTACGGTCACATTATTTTTCAAGATGTCTCTTTTTAGCAACCAGGGAACTTAATAGTTGATACACGAGCCAACACTTTTCTGGATCCAAAAGATGACATTTCCCCCTTTTAAAACTCTCCTAAAAATACTCTTGTTTTTTAATAGTTTGAAAGATCCTTCTTTCCTCTGCTTTTATAATATTTGTTTCTACTTTCTATGTGACATTTGCTGTCTTGCATTTTATTTTATTTTTTTAATGTATATTTTTAATGTGTATTCATTTTTGAGACAGAGAAAGAGCACAGGCAGGGGAGGGGCAGAGAGAGAGGGAGAACAGAATCCCAAGCAGGCTCCAGGCTCTGAGCTGTCTGCACAGAGCTCGACATGGGGCTCAAACTCAAGAACATTGAGATCATGACCTGAGCCAAAGTTGGACACTTAACTGACTGAGCCACCCAGGCGCCCCTGCTGTCTTGCCTTTTAAATGTTTGTGCAAGTATCTTGTGCCCCCTTTTCATCTTACACAGATGTATTTCATGCAGAGCACTTAGCAGAGCACCTTGCTCGTAGACGCTTAATTAACATCTGCTGAACTGAATGAATGAACGGATATGGAAGCACAATAAGAAGGAATTCAGTTTTATTTATGAGAATATTACATTTTCATTAAAGAGTTTAATTTCATTTGTAATTATCTACTACCCCTACTTCTAAAAGTCAGTTGGGATCTAGCACAATAGTATAGCACACATACAACAGAGCAATTCAAATTTTAAAAATTTCAAATAAGATTTTAGAAGGATGAAGAGCCTGGGATAAGGTAGTCATTGCAATTGCTTTCTAAATTTCGCTCTGAGCCCTGTTCCAACACAACAGAGAAAGTCAATGCAGTTTTCCAAAAGGGAAAATTGATGAAAACAAACCAACCTCGGATGCAGGTTAATTTGACGCGATAAATCCTAACTAGTTTTAAACTTTGGTAGGAGCTTTTACCATGATTTTTCTATTAAAAGCATTGAGTAACATAATTCACGTATTCAACTGCAATTTATAAAAGATTTAGACAAATTGTTTTAAAAGTTTTCTTCATTTTGTACTTTGAAAAGGGCCCAGTGATGGTAAAAAAAAAAAATATGGGACCTATGGAGGTGCCTAGGTGGCTCAGTTGGTTGGGTGGCCGACTTCAGCTCAGGTCATGATCTCACAGTTCGTGAGTTCCATTCCCACGTCGGCTCTGTGCTGACAGCTCAGAGCCTGGAGCCTGCTTCGGATTCTGTGTCTCCCTCTCTCTCTGCCCCTCCCCCACTCACATTCTGTCTCTCTCTCAAAAATAAATAAACATTAAAAAAAAAAAAAAAAGTATGAGACCTATGGCCCCTAACCCCTCATTCTAAAATGTAGAGATCTGTTGAGGGAGGCTAGGATCAATGCTGTCAGGGAGATCCAGCCTTCTGGTGGCCACTTATCTTTTCCTTCCTTCTGCTGACCACATAGGAGAGGAACATAGCTACTTGGTGCGTGCTGATCTGTGAGCTTAGTCAACGGGGCTGAATTTGCAGGAGAGTGCTTTGCCTTTCTAGGAAGGTTCAGAGGCATGGGGACTATGTGTCATCGCTGGGGAGCTCCCAGGCCATGCCCTTAGGCTCATTTTAACCCAGACCCATGTGAGGGAGGGCAGACCCACGTGTGAATCTTCAGGGAGAGGCTTGTTTTCTATTCTTCACCCAGTCCCCGGGCCAGAAGAGACAGGCTCCTGCTTATTCCTCTTTACTGATGGACACGTGTGTTTGTCTGTCATCAGGAAAATGTCCCTTAGTGGTTTGAATGAAGTACGTTCACTTCCATACTCTGATCCAGAGAACTCCAAGGCCTCATCTGCTTTCTTCAAGTGGATGTTAACCTAAGTCACTAAGTTTCTAAAGCTGGGGTGTGTGCATACCGTGCGTGTGCATGTGGACGCACAGCCAGCCTACCCCAGTATCCCTTCTACCTCACTGCTGTTTTTCAAATTTCTTGTTATTTTTGGCTCCTGGGGATTTCACTTTCCCTTACGTCCCGCAAGCTCAGCTTTAAAAGAAGTCTGTCTGAAAAGATTACATGTTGTGTGATTCTAACCACGTGACATTCTGCGAAGGGAAAGCTATGAGATGGTAAAAAGATCAGTGACTGCCAGGAGCCTGAGGGGGAGGGGCGGGTGAGTAGGTGGGGCACAAGGGAACTCTGTACGATCCTGTAAGGGTGGACGCATTTCAGTAAACATTAGTCAAAACCCATGGGACCATAACACCAAGACCGAACCCTAATGCAGACCGTGGACTTCGGTTAAGAATAACGTATTCAGTATTGGCTCTACAGTTATTACAAAGGCACCAGGCTAATCACACTAATGGGAGATGTTAATCACAGGGAGATTCTGAGTTTGGGCCAGCAATACATGGGGGCTCTCTACACTCTCTGCTCAGTTTTCTGCAAACCTAAAACTGCCCTACAAAATAAAGCCCACATGTCTTTAATTCCTTAACGTTTATCCAGTATTCTGAAGTGTTTCATGGTTGGGGAGGGAGGGGTCGGGGGTGGCTCAGGGAATCTTATCTGCCGTCTTGCCACAAAAGGAAGACATTTTCATTTTCAGATTTTTAAAAATCTGAAATTGCAGTGATCATTTAGATTTCATGTAAAGCAAACAGTTTCATTTCTTTCCTTTGTCTCAGAGCCTTCAGGGAGAGTTGGAACCAGCATCATTTTCCTGGACATATGAAGAAATTAAAGAAGTTCACAAACGTTGGTGGCAGTTGAGAGACAATGCTGTAGAAATCTTTTTAACAAATGGCAGGACACTCCTGTTAGCATTTGATAACACCAAGGTAAATTCAGCTTTATGAACAGATACATAGTTTTGAAATTATCATGGGACCGGTGTAACTGGACTCATACTGATTTTATGAAGGTTTAATCTATTTAAACTTTGATTCCCTGTTTCTAACAGCAAATAAAAATTGCCTTATTTCTTAGTCCCAATGACAGCGATCCCTTGGCTATATTAGAATTATTTTTGTCCTTCAAAACTGTATTAAATTCGGATTCTCCAAAGTGACTATCTGTAAAAAGTAAATGAATGCGTAATGACCTGAGAAGAGTAATTTAAACTTGAGAGTAGGTTCTGTTGTTTCCAAACCCTTTCTGAACCCCCACATCCTTTCAGCTGCAACTTAGAAAAGCTTTTGGAAAAAGTTGTGTGGACTCGTTGCTTCCAGTTCTCTTTCGAAATGCTCCAGTCAGATTTTCTTCTCACTACCTCACCTATCACTTCTCTGGTCGGGGTTACTAGTGACCTCCATGTCACTATACCCTACGGTCATATTTCTTAGTCCGCACTTTACTTGATCTATCAGCAGCATTTTTTAAAATTTTATTTCAAGATTTATTTTTGAGAGAGAGAGAAAGAGAGCGCGCATGCGCGCGCACAAATGGGGGGAAGGGCAGAGAGAAGGAGACCCAGAATCCAAGGCAGGCTCCTGGCTCCCAGCTGTCAGCACAGAGCTTGACCAAGCATTTCACACCGATGATTGTTTTCTCTCTCTTAAAAAAAATAACCCTCCCCACTAGGTTTCTGGGCCATGACTTTCCCTCAGCTCTTCTTCTGGCTCAAGGCCATTCCTTCTCAGTCTTCTTTGCTGATGCTTCTCCGAGGGTCTCAGGGCTCGTGCCGCAGACCTCTTCCCATCCGCTCTTGTGACTTTAAATCCTACCTGTATTGTAACAACTTTCAAATTTGTATCACTACCCAAACGTCTCCCAGGAATGCTCTGTACTTGGTATCTCCGTCTAGAGGTCAAACTGGCATCTCAAATTTAACATATACAGTCTACGGCCATACCACCCTGAACACACCCAAATTAAACGTATACAAAACCGAACTTCTAACCTCCGTGCCCCAAAATCTGTCTGCAGTTTTCCTCATTTCAATAGATGACAACTCTAATCTTTCTGATTGCCTAGGCCCAAACTTTTTGGATTATCCTAGACTCCTCTCGTTCTTTCATGCCCCGTACCTACTCTATCAGTCCTGCTGACTCTTCCCTCAAAATCCATCCAGAATCTGACCACTTAACACAGCTGCCTACCATCCTGGTCTAAGCCACCATCATCTTTTGCCTAAATCATTACCGTGGCCTCTAACTGTCCTCCCTGCTTCCACACTCCCCCTTCTTTCAAGCTATTCTCAGCACAATGGCTAAGGTATGGGGGCTCATGCCATCCTCCTGTCAAAACCCTCCGATCACTTCCTGTGCCACTTGGTTAATGCCAAGGTCCTTGTAATAGCTGAATGAGGCGCTGAGTAATCTGGTATCTTGTTATCTAACTCACCTTTTCTATTATTCTGTCCACAATTACTTTATTTTCCTTGACCAGGCACACTGATGCCTCAGGGCCTTTGCACTTACTGGTCCCTGGAATGTTTTTCCTTTTTGAAATCCACATGATTCATTTGCTTGCTTTTTCAGGCTCCATGATCAAATGTCTCCCTATCAAAGAGACCTTCTCTGACTGCTCTGTTAATAAAATAGCAACCCCTCTGTCACTCTTACCCCCAAGTCTCCTTTTCTTTGCTCTTTCTCTGTTGGACTTAATAACATCCAACATTGTCTCCAAAAAAATACAAGTGCTTTGTTAAGTGTTGTGACTGCAGCAGCTTGAACACAGTGCTATGTAGGTGCTTGATAAATATTTGCCGTATGAATGAATGCTTCCCTTTTCTTGCAGAGTTTGGTTTGCAATCTGTCCTAAATTCCCTTCTGTCAACCTTAGCTTTAGAAGTTGGCAGCCTTCGGATTTAAACCACAGGTTTTGGGGTTTTGTTTGTCTTCCCTTGAGCCTATTCTTTTTTTCTTTTTTTTTAATTGTGATAAAAAAATATGTAAAATAAAATGACCATGTTAACCATTTGAAGTGTTCAGTACATTCACATTGTTGTGAAAGAGATTTGAGGTGTAGATTCTTGAACATGCTGCAGTCTTGCCTGTCCCAGACCGTAGCTACATTTTCTCGTTCTCCTCGTTAACTTTCGGTCCTGTCTCTGGTTAGCCACATCTGTGGCTCTCATTCCTATGGCTGAAGCATATACACATTTAAGATGGATATTTCAAATTTGTTTTTAGTAAAGGCCTGGATTGTCTATTTTTTTTCCATTTATTACCAATCATCATTTAATTGCCTTGGAAAAAAATCAGATTACCTTTTTCTGTGACAAGTTTTGTGAATTTCTAAAAAAAAGAAAAAAGTTTATATATTAGTTTTCAATCAGTAGTGAAAATCAAATATCTTGTTTCACATAGGATGTTTTATTTCGTTCTCATGAAATAAATATTATCATTCCCATATTATAGATGTGGTAACTGTAGCACAAAAGTTTTAGGCTAGGAATCGGGCCACGTCTGTCTAATTAAGAAGACCATGCTCTTTGGGGCACCTGGGTGGCTCAGTCGGTTAAGCGTCTGACTTCAGCCCAGGTCATGATCTCATAGTTTGTGGGTTTGCCCTGCATCAGGCTCTGTGCTCTGAGCCGGCTCAGAACCCAGAGCCTGCTTTGGATTCTGTGTCTCCCTCTCTCTGACCCTCTCTCTCCGCCCCCCTTTCAAAAATAAATAAACATTAAAAAAAGAAAAAGAAGACGGTGCCCTTTCTATGATATCATGTTGCATTTATTTAGATGAAGGTTCTTCTTCATCGTTTATTGATTTTTTTTTTTTTTTAGGATCTGTGTATGAGTCATTTTTCTATACAGACTTTTTCTTACCTTCTTACTAACTAATTTCTTCGGCAGCAAAACGTAACGGTTAAGAGCCCAGCCTTTGGGGGAAGATCCAGAGATGAATCTCAGTTCCCCGGCAGTTGATGTTAATTGGGCAACGAGTACTTTCTTTGTGGGTTTGGGATTAGTAACATGCATAATCTTTGGAGAAAAGGTTCAGTAGCCTAAAACAAAACCTGGCTTGTTTTCCCCTTCCTTTGCAGGTTCGTGATGACGTGTACCACAGTATACTAACAAATAACCTCCCTAATCTCCTGGAATATGGCAACATCAACGCTCTGACAAATTTATGGTATACTGGACAAATTACGAATTTTGAATATTTGACTCACTTAAACAAACATGCCGGCCGATCCTTCAACGATCTCATGCAGTATCCAGTGTTCCCGTTTATACTTGCTGACTACGTTAGTGAGACCCTTGACCTCAGTGATCCCTCAGTCTACAGGTAACTAAACACATCATCACCTTTACCTTTGTTTATATGCTATCTTTGTTTCATTGAAGTCCTACTGGAATTTTCAACCATGCACCAATATAGAATGAATATACAATGAGCTCCATCTGTGCATCACAACTCGACAGTTACGAAGATTTTTGCCAAACTTGTATCATCTTTTTTTTCCCTTTTTAAGACAAATCACAGACATCTTGTCATGTTACTCCTGTGTTCTTCAGTACACATCTCCTTAAAAAAAAAGAGAATGTTTTGTTACTTGCTACATTACAGTGCCATTACCATATCTAAGAAAATTTACAATCATTTCATGACGTCATCCAATACTCAGTCCATTTTCCTGTGTCCCCCAGTATATTAAACATGTCTTTTTATAGTTGATTTGTTTATATCAGGCTCAAAAACACCTTTCGTTGCTCTGTCTCTAAAGACATATGTCTAGAATAAGCCTTTGTTTTTTTGTATGTGTTTTTCTCTTTTTTCCTAACATTGATTTGTTGAAAAAACCAAAACAAAACAGGTCTTTTATCTTGTAGGATATTCCCCCCCTTTCCCGCGTTAGTATTTAGCTTCTTCCTTTAGCCTCTGTATTTCCTAGAGACTGGAAGTTAGCTCTAAAGGCTTGCTTAGATTAAGGTTGAACTTCTTTTGGCAAGAATCCTTTATAGGTGATCGTGTGAACTTCACATTGCCCTGTATCAGGAGACGTATGATATCCCACTGGAGTGATGCTCAGATTGATCCAGAGGTTCAGGCTTCCACTGAACTTGTTTCTGTCATTGCTGATTATTTCTGGAGTCATTTATTTCACTAGGAGTTACAAAATGGTGATTTCCTATTCTCTCATTTCCTCCACATTTTTTAAAAGAAGACATATAAGATGAATGTGGGATATTTGCTGTGTCAGAAAGCAAGGAAACTAATGCAGTCTTGTCAGAAGGATTTGGGGGCCATATTTGCATACCCAAGTTCATTGCAACATAATTCACCACAGCCATGTAGGGGAGGCAACCCAAGTGTCTGTGGATGGATGGATGGATGGATGGATGGATGGCTGGCTGGGGGAAATGCGGTATACACATGCAGTGGAATGCTGTTTTGCCTTAAGAAGGAGAGAGTGTCACCTGCTACAACATGGATAAGCCTTGGGGACATTGTGCTAAGTGACAAATACTGTGTGATTCCACTTATGTGAGTTGTCTAAGGTCGACAGACTGAGAAGCAGATAGTGGAATGGTGGTTGCTGGCGTCAGGGATGAACAGGGGTTGGGGAGGGGGGGAGTTGCTCAGTGGGTATAGAGGTTTGCAAGATGAAAAAGTTTTAGACATCTGTTAAACAACAATGTAAATATGATCAACACTATTGAGCTGTATGCTTGGGGAATGTTAGGATTGTAAATTTTGCATTGCGTGTTTTTTGCCACAATCAAAAGAAGTAAAGGAATCAGGAGCCAACCATAAGTGGATCTCACTGCCAAAGATAGCACAATCTGAGCATCAGAAAGAATAATGACTGCAATCGATTAAAACACATTTACATAAAAAGAACACTTAAGTTCATAATGATACTTTTTTAAAGGGCCACCCCCCTCCCCCCCCCCCCCCGACAAGTGTGCTGGTCACCGTTGGACCTAGTTATGGGCACCAATTCCTTACTTTTGAAATTTGTCAAACGAAACAAAAGAATTAAGGAGCACCTGGCTGGCTTAGTCAGAGGAGCATGTGACTCTTGATCTCGGGGTCGTGAGTTCGAGCCTCACGTTGCAGGTAGAGATTACTAAGGAAATAAACTTCAAAAAAAATTTTCAAATAAGTAAAGCAAAAGAATTAAGCATTTATCCTGCCTTTCCTGAATGGTCTACATTTTAGAGTAACCAAATAGTCTTTGTTGATAAGGAAATATTCTGGTGATTTAGTTTAAAAAAAAAAAATTCTTGTATGTAATTTAAAGAGAAATTGACTCCAAATTATACTTGGTATATTAGAGTATTTTAATCATAACTATTGAAAAGTAGGCCTACTTCAGATAGTTTTCCAGAAATAAGATTCAGTTTTATATCTTTGTCAGTTTAAGCAACTGCGAGTGGCCTGTTACTTATCTTCCAGACATTTTTGTACATTCCTGACGGACATGTAGACATTTTATACACTGCTGGTATAAATAGATTCAATCTTTCTGGAAGGCAATTTGAGTGTGTAGCCAAAGAACTCTTCAAGTGTGCATACTCTGTTTTATCAATTTAACTTCTGGGGCTTTTTTCTTAGGAATACTTAAGAACGTGTACTTTACCAGAAAGGTTCCCACTGGGAGTAAGTTTCACGAGGGCAAGAACTCTGTGCAGTTTGTTGCTGGTGATGCCTGGCCCTGCATGCATTTATCCATGTGGATAGTCCTTACATCATTTTTTTTAAGTAGCCAGAATTTAGAAACAACTTAAATGCCCCACACTAGGTTTGAGTAAACTGTTTCATGTTGCTGCCATTAAAAATGGTATTTTAGAAATATATGATACAGGTGGGGAAAAGTGTTATTTTTATTCTAAATATGAGTATACATGTGCAGATAGCCCAGAAAACTCCTGGAAAAGTATATACCAAAATGTTTTACCCGTGAGTAATAGTTTTATAGCCGATTTTGGGGTTACTCTGCTCATCAGGAATTTCTCATTTTTCAACCACAACAGTAAGTGTTACATGTGTTCAAAAAAACCTATTTACACTACTTAGAAAAAAACTGCATGCCTGGATCTTAAATATGATTTCTCCTATTTTGCGATGTGAATCTGCATCAATTCTATAAAACTATTTTATTTTTTAACAATTTTTTTTAGGATGAGAAAGTTCTCAAAAATAAAGTTAGTGTTTAGTATCACAAATTTCCATATCCCTGGGAAATCATTACCCCCCCCCAATAGATATATTAAGCTAAACAGACCCGGTTTGACTTGCTGAAACTTGGGCACATCCTGATGTTGATCTCGTTAGGGAGCCAGATGTTGCAACTCCAGGTGGCTGCACCCGCTGCCAGACCAGATGGCTCCTTGGCCAGCGAGGCCGCTCTTCGTTGGATGTTTTCCTCTTGCTCTTTCAAATGCCGCCCAGGGATGCTGCTTGACTGTGTGGCTTGTTAGAGTGAGGATTCATCGTAGAGTTCTCTCGCCTCCCTGATGCTGCGTGAACACCAGCACAGACACACCTACACGCGTGCAGACATGCTCTACGCTGTGAAACTTCGTGTCGGTCCCTAGCTATGAATTAGATAGCAAAACACTTACTTCACTACTCACACTCCAAATCTCCACTCGGTCATTTTACACATGTGTCATTTTGGGGTGCCTGACCAGCTCAGTAGAGCATGTGACTCTTAATCTTGGGGTCATGAGTTCAAGCCCCACATTGGGCATGGAGCCTACTTAAAATAAAATTTAAAAAATTTTTTTAAGTGTCATTTCTTCAATTTTCAGTAACTAGTCTAATAATCATAAAACATCTCCTCATGATCATATTTCCCATCCAAACTGCCCTTTTGTCTTCACTGCCTAATAGGTGTAGGTCTGGAAAACGGGCACAGGAACTTCAGGGCTTGGCAGGAATCCGCTGCTCTGGGCAGCATCAGCTGTGATTCGGAAGGAAGTAGAGGAACTGGGGAGAGGAGGAGGGACAGCCCTTCTTGTCTAGATTATTCATAAGTCAAGAATTCCTGGGGCGCCTGGGTGGCTCAGTCGGTTGAGCGTCCAACTTCGGCTCAGCTCATGATCTCACAGCTCCTGAGTTCGAGCCCCATGTCGGGCTCTGTGCTGACAGCTCAGAGCCTGGAGCCTGCTTCGGATTCTGTGTCTCCCTCTCTCTCTGCCCCTAACCCACTTGCATTCTGTCTCTGTCTCTCTCTCAAAAATAAATAAACATTAAAAGAAAAATTTAAGAATTCCTAATATTGGTATGGATCTGTTTAGAAAAATTCTACCTCTTAAATCATGATTAAATCAACTGACTAAATCATGATTTTCAAAGATGGCTGTTAGTTGCAAAGCAACATGTGTGAGCACTAAATTAAGAGCCCAGTATTTGCTGGTCACTGATTTACTTACGGGATATGGATGTGTAGGCAGCTCAATCTTGCCAGTATCAAAACATTTCATGTTTTTCTATCGTCTCTTCATTTGTAGAAATCTCTCTAAGCCTATAGCTGTGCAATATAAAGAAAAAGAAGATCGTTATGTGGACACCTACAAGGTAGGTTTAGTTTTTCCTCCTATTTTGGTAAATGAAAACTCAAGTTTTGTTCTGTAGACTGGTGTTTTACCTAATTTTAAATTTATAGTATTGATTTTTCTGTTTTCCCCTTCTTAAAGTGCTTTGATCGGCAGACAACTGGAAATCATTATATGATTTTAAACGTTAAATACATTCCTTTTAAAAGAAAATCAGAGAGGGGCGCCCGGGTGGCTCAGTAGGTTAAGCGTCCGACTTCAGCTCAGGTCATGATCTCACAGTTCGTGGGTTCAAGCCCCGCATCGGGCTCTGTGCTGACAGCCTGGAGCCTGCTTCAGGTTCTGTGTCTCCCTTGCTCTCTGCCCCTCCCCCACTCACGCACGTGTGCTCGCTCTCTCTCAAAAATAAACATTTTAAAAAAATTTTAATCACAGAGATTTTCAGGTGCCTGCTATTTGTATTCCCTAGTTTTATTTATATAATAATATCAGTCTATTTATAATTTACCATAATTCCTTATTATTCACATTCAGCAAATCATGCATTGGTTTATTAGCAGAAATTTACCAGACTTTAAAGGTTTAAAAGTATAAATTATCAGGGCACCTGGGTAGCTCAGTCAGCTAAATGTCTGACTCTTGATTGCAGCTCAGGTCCTGATCTCACTGTTGATGGGATCGAGCCCTGCATCAGGCTCTGTGCTGGCAGCATGGAGCCCACTTGGGATTCTCTCTCTCCCTCTCTGCCCCTCCCCTGCTCGTGCTCTTTCTCAAAATAAATGTAAAAATTTTTCAAAGAGTATAAATTATCTAGTTCTGTAAAATTAACATTAATGGAATTCTGCTGGAAACCCTTTTAAAAACCTATTAGCCAACAGGCTGCTATCTTAAGCAGCATCTAGGTAGGAGCAGCTGGACCAGTTTTCTAATATTCACATTGCTTTATGTCACATTTCCAGAAAGATCTCTCCAGGCATCTTATAACTGCCACTCCTTGATTCTCCAGCAGTTGAAAAGGGGGCGGTGCTATGGAATCCAGGAGAAGTGACTCCAAATTTCACTATCGCCTGACTTGTTATCAGAGCCAGACAGAAGCTATGGGAGATGAGAATAGTGACAGATATTAAATATTTGGTTGAGCTTCCTACTTCATGATGGGAAGATAGGAGTAGTGAAAAATCACTGTATTCTTTATTATCTCAGTGTAACTACATTGCAGGACAGCCATAAAATGTTAAACATCAGTGCCTAAGAATTTCAATAATGTGATACAGCTTTTCCATTGCCGTTGCTTTTCCACTGCTGGAGAATTTCTCTAAAGAACATAGCATTATGGCTTGAAATTCATCCATTAAAATGCAGAGTTTCTAGTGACAGTAGTTGGTCTCATTTATTGACAGCTCGGTCAACTGAGACATTAGAAGCCATTAGTTGGGAGGCAGGGTGCAGAACAGGTGAGTTTCCTGTGACAGAATGAGAGTGAAGGTGCAGACTGAGATCTGCTTCTCGAGTGGCCAGGCCTCTCAGCAGGGCACCAAGGGGGACACGGTCCGAACACAGGTGGGAGGGCAGCCATGGAGAATGGTGTCAAAGGGGTGCTAGCGGAGGATGGAAAAGAAAACCAGTGAGGCTTTTACGGCGTTTCCTGGAGCGCTTTGCCACCAACACTCTCTTGGTTCCCTGTTTTCTTCAGTACCTGGAGGAGGAGTACCGCAAAGGAGCCAGGGAGGACGACCCCATGCCTCCCGTGCAGCCCTACCACTACGGCTCCCACTACTCCAATAGTGGCACGGTGCTCCACTTCCTGGTCAGGATGCCTCCGTTCACAAAAATGTTTTTAGCCTACCAAGGTAAGGATTTTTGTAATGCATTTTTTTACTTTACATTCAAGGTAGTTAACATACAGTGTGGTATTGGTTTCAGGAGTAGAATTTAGTGATTCATCACTTACATGTAGCACTTGGCGCTCATCCCAACAAGTGCCCTCCTTAGTGCCCATCACCCATCTAGCCCATCCCCCACCCACCCTCCCCATCCTCTCTGTTTCTGTCTTATTTTTAAGGTAAGGATCATCTTATAACTACCTAAAATATCTTGTTGGGTCATTAGGAAAAAAAAAAAAAACCTGACATACTTGCTGAGAATGTATTGAGACTAATAAAACCTCAGGAAAAAGAATTCTATTTATTCCTTCAGTAAAATTCTCTTCCAAAAATTTGTAGTAGGCCAAATTCTCTTGCTAATGTGTCAAATTTTAGCTGCAAATTAGACATGTCCAAGCTTATAAAAATGCCATTCATTTTCTAAAAATTAGGATATGATTCATATGCCATAAAATCTACCCTGTCCAAGGGTATGAAATTCACTTTTTAAAGATGTTCAATTTAATAGTTATTTCAGGTCACATAAGTTATCACATTGGGGGAATATGTTACTGTAATTTCTTGCAAGTAACCAGTTAAGAGGAGAACCACACCGCCACCTTCACCTTAGTAACTTTCTAGTTAATAATCTACCTCAGTGTTTTAAGTGGAAGCCTGCAGGCCGGAAGATCACTTAGAGACGCATTTACTGACTTGTGTGCAAATAGGGACATACTCTCCTCTCGGTTTCTAATGAGAACTATGGTATGAGCTCTGTAGTTCCTCATGGCACCCACAATCCTTTGTGGAATCGTCATCCGCTCACTTACTCAACCCTTCTTGAACTTCTTTAGATATTTTTATTCATATGCAACCTCTTGGAGGAATGCATTTTTGTATTGTCTCTACCTGGCCTATAGAAGGGGCTTTCCTATATTTCTCCCTGTGTAAGGACACAGAACAAATGTTCCACATGACAGCTGTTCAAATATTTGAAGATTATTACCCCATCCCCTCTCTCCCTTTCAGTCCTGTTTATCCCGAGGCTAATTACCCTTAGTTAATTTGACATCAGGCTGAGAGCCTCCTGTATGCAGGGTCTTATCCCAGCTGCTGCAAGGAATACAAAAAATAAATAAGACTTGCTTACTTTCTGTACTTACAGGAGAGTTTTAAAAACTAATGTGTAAACCATCTTTTTTGCTCTAGTTTCCAAACCTGTTACTACTCTGATAATCCTTCTGGACATGTTCTGATTTGTGAATCCCATTATTAAAACGCGGCAGTCAGAACAAAAAAGAATGTTTCTGATGTAGTTTGGGACCACTGAGGTGTGTAATAGAACTATTACTTCCCTCCATTTTTTTTTCATGTAGCCCAAGAATCTATTAATGTAAACACCCAATCAACTAAAACTTCTTGATTCTTAAAGATACACTGCTATTATGCTAAGTTTTCTTCATTGTATTTAAGGATGATTGGAAAAAGGACAGGCTACTGCAGTCCCAGTAAATTTCATCTCTTTAGCTTCAAACGATTTATGTTGGCATTTGAATTTATTTCTAGACTCTTGGTTTAGTCCAGGGTTTTTCACCGTGGTACTGTAGTCATTCTGAGCTGCATAATTCTTTGTTGTGAGGGCTGCCCTGTGTTACAGGATACTTTGTACCGTTCCTGGCCTCTACACCCTTGATGCCAGTGGCACTCTCCCAGCCAGTTGTGAGAACGAAAGATGTCTCTAGACATTGCTAAAAGTCCCCTGGGGACAGAAGTGCTAGGTTAAGAACCACTAGGTTAGTACATGCACATGCTAGATTATAGGGATTTGTAGTGTTGCTTTAAGTTAAGAAACCGCAGAGAAAGTGAACATCTGAACCGAACCCTCAGTGTGCTCCTCTTGTCCCACGGTTCCGTCTAGATGCTGTGTCTCGTCTGGATCCTGTGACTGCACCGCAGCCTTACGGGATTGCCTTTAGTTTTTCTAGACTCCATTTAGATTGCGTCTTTTTTCTCCTAAGCCAACTGACAACAGAATAGATGAGAAAGTAATAAAAGTAGAAGGAAATGTTGCAGGGCAGGGCAGCTCAGACTCGGGGAAGAAATTCCACATATCTTCTTAAAATTGTGCCTGCTTGATGCTGAGATCGGTCTGTGACCTTCTCTCCATGAAAAGATCTGTTCAGAATTTCAGCAACTTCAAGGACATTTTAGATGGTACAACATGGTTCCTAAGAAGCACTACACAGCCGGTGTTTTCAGGGGCTGGCCTTTGGCTGTCATTTAATGTTCTAGGCCTGCCCTGTAGCTACAAAGTCTGACAACTGTTGACAGAAAAGAGGCAAAATCAAACTCAGTTCTTGACTGTTAGTAGTCTGCACCAGGAAAGCTTAACAAAGGAGTGACTGTGCTTAGGTTCATTTGGATTTATAGGAAACTGTACTTCATTCTTTAGCTTAGAACTGGAACATTACTAAAAAGCGATGCCACCCTCCAAAAAAAAAGAAAAAAAGTAATACAGTAGTCCAGGGGCACCCGGGTGGCTCGGTCGGTTGAGTGTCCGACTTCAGCTCATGTCATGATCTCACAGTAGTTGGGTTCGAGCCCCATGTCAGGTTCTGTGCTGACAGCTCAGGAGCCTGGAGCCTGCCTCAGATTCTGTGTCTCCCTCTCTCTGCCTCTCCCCTACTCCCATTCTGTCTCTCTCTCTCTGTCTCAAAAATAATTAAACATTAAAAAAATAATAATAAACAAATTTTTAAAAATTAAAAAAAAAGTCCTCATGATTAAAGATAGAGGAATAATTTTGTTTTCTGATGGGGAAAAAACTATCTTACCTACTTGAAATTTAATTTTCCTTGTTTATTCATTCATTCAATAATTAAATCATTTTCAGGCACCTATATGCGCTAGTTGTGGGTGATACCCCAGGCCCCTGCTGTTATGGGACTTTAATTCTGCTTGGGTAGACAGATAATAATCAGTTAAACAAATAAGTGATATAAATTCATCCAGTTATATGTACTAAGAAAACATAATACAGATTTAAAATAATATGGTCTCATGTATAGAAATAGTTCCTTTCAAGAACATGAATAACCTCTTTTAAACTGTGGAAAAACAAAACAACCATCACTTTCATCTTTTTGAAGTAGCAGAAGTAAATTAATTGTAACAAGCTTCAAATGGAAAAAGGTCTTTGTGTCTTGACTGCATTACTTGTATTTCTTTGCAGATCAAAGTTTTGACATTCCAGACAGAACTTTTCATTCTACAAATACAACTTGGCGCCTCTCATCTTTTGAGTCCATGACTGATGTCAAAGAACTTATCCCAGAGTTTTTTTATCTTCCAGAATTCTTAGTCAACCGTGAAGGTATGTAAATCATTTCTAATTTATATTTCTGTGCCTATTTTATAATTTTCTAAAAATAAAAATTGCTTTTTAAAGTCCTACAATTTGAATCCCCAAATAAGAGAAATACTTTTATTTATCAAGTATATGATTTTATTTCCAAGTGAGCTCAAAAATTTTAAGTATTTTAAAGGACTAAGTATGTGTGGAAAATGGGTAACTTTTAACTCTTAAGGGTATTTGTAAACGTGTATTTTTATTTTGTTATAGAAATTGCTTTATTCTTTTTTCAGACTGCAAAGGTTATAATATGCTCATTATTTTTTAAAGTTATGAATTTATGGGGGCATATGGGTGGTTCAGTTGGTTGAGCATCCAACCTCGGCTCAGGCCATGATTTCACCGCCCGAGAGTTCGAGTTCCACATGTCTCTGCGCCGGCAGCTCAGAGCCTGGAGCCTGCTTGAGACTCTGTGTCTCCCTCTCTCTCTGCCTCCTCCCTGCTCGTGCTCTGTCTCTCTCTCTCTCTCAAAAATAAAAACATAAAAAAATGTTTTTTTAAAGTTATGAATTTATTGAAAGCACAGTGTAAGTTGCCTAAAATCTCAACAATTTTATGAGGAGTGACCAAGTTAGAAATAAAACACCCTAACCAAAATCATCTAATACCAAAAAGGGATAGTAGAGGATAAAATCAAATTTTCTGTGATGCCAGGGACCCAACAATCTTGCCCAACCATACCTGTTTTTTAATAGAAGATCAGGTAACCATTTAAGAGATGTTGGTGGGTCATTTTCGTGCATTACTTAATTCCATATTTTTGTGTGACCTTTAGGAATATATGAAATTGATGGTCATAGCTTTAGAGAAGTTCATGTTAGGAAAATTACTTGGGAATTTTATTCTATACTAACTAGCCTCTCTGGAGCTGTTTGGAGAATCATTAATAAACCCACGCTGCTAGTTATCTGGAGCACGTTTCATAATGTTGCCCAGATGAGAAGCCTCCAAGAATGGTCAGCACCTGCAGTTTGGGACTCCCTTAAATCCATGCTTGTTTCCTCTGTCTGTGTATGTTGCAGTTATCTGTGGCCCCATAACAAATAACTCCAACACCTAGTGCCTCAAAACAACAATAATTTTATTATCATTACAGGTTTTGGAGGTCAGAAATTCAGGAACAGCTCAGCCCAGTGCTTTTAGTGGTTTTGGCTGGGTGTCTGCCTTCAGATTAACTGGAGCTGGACCAGCCAGGGGATCAGAACAGCTGGGGGCTGGAGGACATCTCTCTTTATGTAATCCCCATGCCTTTCCATGCGGTCTCTCCACATGGACTAGTTTGGGCTTCCTCACAGCATGGTGGGCTTGGACATTCTACCTGGCAACTCAGGGTTCCAAAGGCGAGTGTCCCAAGAGAGACGAGCGGGAGCTTCACGGCCTCTTCCAACCTTGAATTGGTGGTCACGTAGTGGCACTCCTACTGCAGTCACAAGTGCCCGCCCACATTCGGAGGGAAGGGGCTCAGACTGTGCCACTTGATGGGGGAGTAGCAAGATCCGGGAAAAGCATGCAACACAGCAAGTGCTGGTATAGCTATTTTTGGAAAATATAGTTTGCTGTAATGTACGTCATGTCATTTCCTATCAGCACTCCCATCAGCCTTTCATCGTACTTTCAGTCATCTGCTCCGTGTGATGTGTCCCCAGAGCATTTGACAGTTGGGAATGATTTGGGTTTATGCAGACCCCCTGCTGCTCAGCCCCTCCCCAGCTCAGCCCTCGGTGCCTCTTTCACTGCTGTGAAATCGGTAAATCCCTGCTACTTCTCCCGAAGCTGCTCACACAGATTCTGCAGTTTCTTGGCCAGTTGTCTTAAATCACTGCAGCTGTCTGTAGGATGAGCTGAGCTTTTGGAGAGGGCTCCCACCGCACTCCATGTCAATTTATATAAGCCCTTGGTTTATATTGCACACCAGATCATTTCAAAATACTTCCAAACTTAGCGACTATCCTTCTATCTGGTTTCACAAGATCTAGAAGGAGGCAGACAGCAACTTAACTTTATATGGAGCGTAATCAGCTTTGAAGAGATCCTTTTTCATTTTTATTCTGTTATGGTGTCCACATTTTCTGTCCATAAAATGTAGCACAAAAACATTTCTTTAACATTTCTTTCAGGACAGTTTTTTAAAATAAACACTTCTAAGATTTTTGTTTACCCTTCCAAACAATTAGAAAACAGCTTATCTACATCATAGAAGAACGCTCTTATTCAGTGTGTAGGCATAATTTTGGTGTCCACAGGAATGCTTAGTAGAAATCATATCCGGACAGACCTCTAGTCTTACCATAAAGTTAATAGACAGTTCATTTAGGAATGTGCATACTTTGTATGAGTTGCATTTTTTTTAAATGACAGAATGCTAATATTTACTAAATAAAGTCTTAAATTTACTATGATGTTAACATCAATACTTAAGAAATGCTTATACAAAGCCTCAATTTGATTTTAATCAAGTTTATAATTGAATAGATATTTAAGCACGTAATACATTAGAAGTTTTGATAAGTGGAATATTGAAATTAGTGGGCAGTGATTTTCTGCTGTTTTTTTCAATATGATATAAAGTGGTAGAAGGATAAAGTTGGAAATCTGAAATTTAATTAGGATAGCATTCACCCACGTGGCTCTATCAGTAGGTAAGTAAGTAAATGAACAATGATGTTACTATTCTCTTTGCCTCTGCTTTTCCTGGTGATAGGACGTAATGTCTGTTTCTGGAAACTCTTAAGACCCTGCTCAGGCCAAACGAAGCATGCTTTAGGGAGATAAGCATTAATATTAATCTTCTCTTCTAGGTTTTGATTTTGGTGTGCGTCAGAACGGTGAACGGGTTAATCACGTCAACCTCCCTCCTTGGGCACGTAACGATCCCCGTCTTTTTATCCTCATTCATCGACAGGCTCTAGAGTCTGACTACGTGTCCCAGAACATCTGTCAATGGATTGACTTGGTATTCGGGTATAAGCAAAAAGGGAAGGCTTCCGTTCAAGCCATCAATGTTTTTCATCCTGCTGTAAGTGGCTTTTTTAAAAATATGCATTTATGTAAGGCAGAACCTGAATGAAGGGTTAGCTGTTAGGCTGTTTCTTTAAAATCAAAGAGAATTAGCAATAGCACTACACTTTTCAGGTTTTATATTTTGCCTCTTTAAAAATAACTAAGAAAAAAAAAGACGCTATCTATTGCGGGTTCCTCAGGACCGACCATCCCCAGGTTAAATGAGGACTTAAAGACTCAGTGTATGGTCATACTAACAGTTATTACAGTGATAGATACAAAACAAAATCAGCAAAAGGAAAAGATGTATAGGGCAAAGCTGGAGAAGACCAGGCACAGGTTCCCAAGAGTCTTCTCCCAGAAGATCACAAAGAACACACTGACCTCCTCCAGCAACACGTGTGCTGTTGTCTGCCGGGGAAGCTCATTAGCGACTCAGAGCCCAGTGTTTATATTGAGGGCTGGTCGTGTAAGTACTCTCTCTCACACGTACTGAAATCCCAGACTCCCGGGAGGAAGGCAGGTGTTCAGTATAAGCACATCGTTTGTGCAAACAGTTGAGGCACAGTGAGCCCCTCCTATGAGTTAGGAAACGGCAGGAACTCTCCTGAAACCTGTGTTCCCTTTTAGCAGCCAAGGGCCAGCCTTACCGTGGGTCTCTGCAAGGAGAGCAGCTCAGGCCTGCCACGTTAACTCTTTCCTGCACACTATCCTACATGTGCATTCTCTTTTGAAATGGCATCATTTTTCCTTAATACAGAAACAATATTTGTGCCTCGTTAGAAAAATGTATAAAATACAGACTGCAAAAGGAAGATGTTTAAAAATCAACTTTGAAATCGCTATCCAGAGATAAATATCAAAACCACCTTCCAGACTTTTTTTATACATATATATCATTCCATTTATATTATACCACTGTTCCATAGGATGGCCATATAACAATAATTTATTTAACCATCCCCTATTGTTAGATATTTAATTAGTATCTGTTTGCTATTAGAAATAATAATCCTGAGAGGCCCCTGGGTGGCTCAGTCAGTTAAGCGTCCAACTTCAGCTCAGGTCATGATCTCACAGTTAGTGAATTCGAGCCCCACGTCAGGCTCTGTGCTGACAGCTCAGAGCCTAGAGCCTGCTTCAGATTCTGTCTCTCTCTCTCTCTCTCATAAACATTAAAAATAATAATAATAAAAAGAATGACCATGCTTAGATAGGCACTTATAACAAGTATTTAATCCCTTGTGGTGGCAGTGGTGGTGAGTGTTGAAGATTATTTAGTTTCTGAAGAATCTTTGAAATTTTATTTTGGCATTTATAGAAACGTTATGTCTAGATATGTAATGAAATTGGCTATGCATGATTAAATGCTAAAAGCTACACGGTACAAGTGGGTCTGCACAAAACATGACAGGTCTGTACCCAACTACTGACCGCTAAGAAGGACATGCATGTTGCTCCCCATCCGACTCTCGGAGACAACAGCAGGAAGGAGAAAAGTGTAGCATTGTTTACAGTAAAGAGCCTGGAATTTTCACCACACTTGAACTACCTGCCAACATCGTACTTAACTTCATTTTTGCCTTTTCCTCGATATCACTTTAACGAATGATTTTTTTCCATAATTTAACATTATACACAGTCTTTTTTTTCCCCAACACTGAGGAAGAAAGAATCAGGACTGTGACAGATCCTGAATTTTTACCCCACTTCCAGTCTGATTATTGCCCTAACCCCCCTTTCTCTCCAGCTTCATGTCCTAAACAGGGTGACAGCATGGAGGACACCACCCTCTCTACCATGTTTTAGTCAAAATGGGATACTTTGGCTTTGTTTCTCGTCCGGTCTTCTGCCTCCTGCAGAGGAGAGCGAGCGGTGCTCTGGCCTCCACTGACAGCCTCACCAAGATGGCCCAGGGAGGCCGAAGGGACGTGGCGGCTCATCACAGCCTTCTCTCCACCAACTTCTAGTCAGTTTCAGTGTGTGTGAAAACCTCCAAAGCAAACACAGGGACAGGAAATCAGGATTAAATTGATCCTCTCCAAGGATGCATAAGGCATAGATGTGTTGCTCTTGAACTTACAGGATGGAAATCAAAAAGACTTTGCTTGGGTTTCAATGATACTAGTGTTCAAAGTCCTGATTCTTCAGTCCAGGAAAACAGGAGGCATATAGACCTCAAAAATCCAGGCTCCTTACTAAGAGAAAATATGCCTCAATAGCTGAGACCCATAGACATCTCCAAGATGGCATATGTGAGTAAAGGGAATGAAAAATTCTTTCTCCACCCTTCAAGGTGCTTCCTGCTGGAGTAGGAACTAAATATACATGAGACAGCTTAACAGGAAAAAAAAAAAAAAAAATCCAAAGTTTACTTATGTGCACACAGAGGCTCAAAAATGAAATTAAGACCCAGGCAGGCAGTTTTTACACTTTTTAGACAAAGGGACAATAAATCTGTGAGGGATTAACAAAACAAAGAAAACCTAACTTTGGGAGCTTCAATTAGTAAGGATTTCTAAACAGAATTTGGGCTGGGGTAGTAGGTTAGTATAAAGTAACAAGAGTTGTTTATGCAACCTTCTCCACTCTAAATTTCCCATCTCTGGTGATAAGGATGTCTCTTTACTTCCTGCTACTGGAGGAAGCTCTCAGGGGGACAGAGGAGGGTCTGGGTCTCCTTGCACAGCCGGTCTCTTAAGTAACTTTTATTTAAAATAATCAGTATGCCAAAGCATCCCATCTTGGGGCAGCCTACCCTTGGCCCCTACCCGAGTTAGCAACAGAAAACCATCCTGTGAAACCATCCGTTGTGTCTTAGGAGAAGAGGAATCAAAACCTTTCTTTGAGCATATTAATGTCAAAGAACAAAAGAGTATTGGATATCACATAATTTCAGGCTGATACAAATGGCTTTGAACTTCTAGTCCTCATTTCTGCAAATTGAGAAAATTGGGGCAGGGCGGGTCCTCCACTTTTCTTCTGCCCCTGTGTTGCCATAAGCTGAAAGTTACGTTGTCTCCCTGAAATGATTTTGGCTGACCTCTTGACTCTAGTTTTCTGACCAATGTCTGACAGGTGGTTACAGAAAAAATACGTCCACTTGCTAATCTGCCTGTAGAAGCTGTTATTTTGGATCAGCTTAATTGAACATCCTGGTTATATTTTCATGAGTCCTCACTGAGAGACAAGTCCAAAGAAAAACCTCATTTGGTTTTCTTTTTTTTTTTTAATTGGGGCATAACTGACATGTAACATTATCTTAGTTTCTGATGTACAACATAATGATTCGATATTTATATATATCGTGGAATGAGCACCACAGTCTCATGAACAACCATCGCCACACATAGTTACAGAATTTTTTTTCTTGTGATGAAGACTTTTAAGATTTACTCTCTTAGCAGCTTTCAGATATGCAATACAGCGTTATTGACTATAGTCACCATGCCGTGCATGACATCCCCAGGACTTATTTATTTCATAATTAGAAGTTTGTGTCTTTTGACCACCTTAACTCATTTCACCCCCACCTCCTCCCCTTCACCTCTGACAACCACCGATCAGTTCTGTGTATCTATGAGCTCAGTTTTTTCGTTTTTTGCTTGTTCATTTGCTTGTTTAGATTTCACATATAATCGGTATCCTATGTATTTGGCTTTCTCTGGCTTATTTCACTTAGCATAATGCCCTCAAGGTCTATCCATGTTGTCACAAGATTTCATTCTTTTGTATGGCTGAATAATATTCCTGTGTGTGTGTGTATGTGTGTGTGTGTATCACATTTTCTTCATCCACTTATCCATCAATGGACACAGCTTGTTTCCATGGCTTGGCTGTTATAAATAATGCCACAGTGAACATGGGGGTACAGCTAGCTCTTCAAATTAGTGTTTTTGTTTTCTTCGGGTAAATACCCAGAAGTGGAATTTCTAGACCACATGGTACTTCTATTTTCAATTTTTTGAGGAACCTCCATACTTTTTTCCATAATCGCTACACCAATTTACATTCCCATCAGCAATACACAAGGGTCCCTTTTCTGCACATCCTCACCCACACTTGTTTCCTATCTGTTTCATACTAGCGACAGGTGCGAGGTGATATATCATTGTGGTTTTGACTTGCATTTCCCTGACGATGAGTGATGTTGAGCACCTTTTCATGTGTCTGTTGGCCATCTGGACATCTTCTTTGGAAAAATATCTATTCAGATTTTCTGCCCATTTTTAAATCAGGTTGTTCTTCGTTTTGTTTTTTGCTGTTGAGTTGTAGGAGTTCTTTGTATATTTTGGATATCAATCCCTTATTAGAGATATGATTTGCAAATATTTGCTCCTATTCAGTAGGCTGCCTTTTCATTTTGTTGATGATATCCTCTGCTATGCATATAAATGAAGTCTTACATTCTTTGATCTTAAATTAAAAATCAATTTTATAAACATACACAATTAGAACCCATCAATCCAGATACGTAATTTTATTCACTCATTCAGGAACACTGATTACTTCTCTTCTTATCTCATCAAGACCATTAATAATTACTAACTGATCAAACACAATTAAAAGCCATTTCCATTGAAATAGAGAAGAGTAAACTACTACCTGGAGAATAAAACAAGTTGTTTCCCCATTGGTGTCGTTGCCAATCTCACTCTGTATATACCACCTCTCGTTCCCTTTTACTCTTCAGACGTATTTCGGAATGGATGTGTCTGCAGTTGAAGACCCTGTTCAGAGGCGGGCCCTAGAAACCATGATAAAAACCTACGGCCAGACCCCTCGTCAGTTGTTCCAGTCGGCCCACGTGAGCAGACCCGGATCCAAGCTCAACATCGAAGGAGAGCTCCCTGCTGCCGTGGGGTTGTTAGTACAGTTTGCTTTCAGGGACACCCGAGAACAGGTCAAAGAAATTACCTACCCGGTATGTCATTTGAATTTTAATAGTATTTGGCAAAAACTGATCCGACTCCAGAGATATCAGGCCCTCTCCCCAACTCCACGGACACCCCAGTGAACAGGGCCTCAGCCTGTGAGCCAGCCAGCCAGGGAGCACAGGTGCACACCATTAACAGCGCCGCTGTGTTCGGAGTGAATGCTGTGTCAGTGACACGAGAGAGTGCTTTGGGGGGCTCCGCTCAGACGGCCGGCTCCCAGAGGGCTATTCCCAGGGAAAGCCTCACAAGGCAGGGGCATCACAGGCACCCGCACACCAGAGGAGGGGAACCGTCCAGGACTGGAGAATAGTCTGAGCGTGGGCGTGGCAGGGTCTTGGTTATCATCTTCCACCAAAAGTACCGACCAGAAGCGTGAACGTTTGGTTCACAATTAAAGCAGAACCTTACGTGTATCTTTGGCCCCACCAGACTGTGATGACGAAGTGTTGCCTCTTAAAGTGGAAAATAGGCATAATTTTTCCTCTGACATACAGAAGTAGAGCAAACAAGCCTGAAGAGAAAAATGGATTCTAACCCTCAGCTAAATTCCTCATTATCACAGCAGCATAAGATGGGAGGCTGTGAACTGTCAAACGTTGTAAAGGTTTGCAGCAGAAAGCAAAGAGGCGAGGGAAGGAGGTTGTGAGGGTCCTGGACGTGACGTAAAGCGGCGTGTCTCCAGCTACAATAAACCGTGACCCAGTGTAAGGATGGTCTTCACAGACCTTGTTTTGACAGTCACTTCTTAAAATAAGGTTACTTAAATCACTAACTGTAGAACACAAATAGAACGCATGGAAATGCTAGGGGCGCCTGGGCAGCTCAGTCGGTTAAGCATCGAACTTTGGCTCAGGTCATGATCTCATGGTTCATGAGTTCAGGCCCCACTTTGGGCTCTGTGCTGACAGCTCAGAGCCTGGAACCTGCTTCACATTCTGTGTCTCCCTCTCTCTCTGCCCCTCCCTGGCTTGCACGCACGTGTGCACATGCTCTCTCTCTCTCTCAAATATAAACAAACATTAAAAAAAAAAGAACACCTGGAAATTCTTTATACGCATAGCTCACATATATCTCATGTGTGTGTTGAACACAAACAAAAGTGATACAACCAGTAAAATTCAAATTGAAAACATCAGTATGATGTTTTGCTAAAACCAGATCACCAAAGTTGTGTTTCATAGTTGAAAGCTGTGTTTTTTGTTTCATGTTTATTTGTCAATGTAACCCTTGAGACTTTGAAGCCTCACAAATCACTGTAATTATCATTACCAGGGTCTGTGTCTTTCAGTGGAATCCATTATTTTACCATGTCAAAATAATTTAATAGTACATCCCTGAAAAGTAATAAATGCGATTTCATCTACTAATACTTAGTGTTAATCAGCTGTTTGCAGTTGGTACATAGATCTGAGCCGTAGATCTGAGCCGTATATCCGCTTGCAGCGGGAACGTGGCACCCACCCTCCTCGTTCCCACTGAGGACCCACGTGTCCACCATTCTCTTCAGCTGGGACGGCCTTTCCCCGGACAACAGCCCCACTTTGCTCTCCCAGTTCTTTGAGGTGTTGTTCAGATGTCCCCTCCTCAGTTCCCTCATTCCGTATCTATGACAGTAACCCCCTCGTTCCCTGCTCTCTTCCCTTTCTCCGTTGTTCTTCCTAGAGCTTCACCGCCTGCCATATTGTCTGTGCCTCTGTTTCTCGTCTGCCCCTCGTCTGCCCCTCGGCCCAGCTAGAACCCAGCTGCATGCAGACTGGGGCCCCATCTGTACTTTCATCCCTGCATGTAGCAACAAGGAACACAGATTTCCATATGCTAAGCATAGAGCAGTAAAAAGTAGAATATAATTCTTGCCTACAAAGGGCTTATAATCAGGTTGCTTACTCTTTGTTTAGAATTTCAGTTAGAAGTCATTCTCTATTTACTACCTTTGACTTTTTCCTTTCTTCTTAGAGCCCTCTGTCGTGGATAAAAGGCTTGAAGTGGGGGGAGTATGTCGGCTCTCCAAGTGCTCCGGTACCTGTGGTCTGCTTCAGCCAGCCCCACGGAGAAAGATTTGGTTCTCTCCAGGCTCTGCCCACCAGAGCCATCTGTGGATTGTCCCAAAATTTCTGTCTGCTGATGACATACAGCAAAGAACAAGGTAAAAGAAAACATTCTCGGTACCTCTCTCATGAGATTTGACTGTTTCCAGCTCATCTGTGCTACTATTTTATTTCTCAGTCTTGAGTCCATAGTGAAAATCTTTCAAATGTGTGGTTATTTAGTGCAAAGTAGGAATTAAACATACCACCTGGTGGGGGGGGAGGGATTAAATGCAGTGCCATTTGAAATAAGAGGAGGAGTCAAAGCCAAGAACAAGTATCTTGTGGTTATGCTCACAAGATGAAAGCATCTGTTATAGAAATATATCTTTTGAGGCCCTTGAATCCCAGAAGAGACTAGCAAATTAGTACCTCAGAAGGTATAGTCATGAGATTCAAACAAACAAACAAAACAAAACAAGGAAGTCATGATAGCCTTGAAAATAGGTCTTAAAAACAGGTATGCCTGGAAAGCAATTCTTGTCTCAGCCTCTGTGCCCTAATTCGCTAACAGCAACACATGGAAAAGGGCTGTAATTACGTCATGGTTAACGTAATTAACCATTTCGTTCACTATAAAAGAACTCTCCCTACTTACTAGGCACGAACTCTCCCTACTTACTAGGCACGGGCTTTGGGCACTAGAATGAATGCCTGGGGCGCTCATCTGTTCGTATCAGGCGTGTGCAGATTTACCTAAAAGCCAGCGTGTGGCCTAGATAGACGCCTGTTGACACAGTGTTTGTGTTTAACATTATTTTTGATACACCGTGCTCCTGGGGGTCCGTACAGCTGGCTTCCAGCACGTGCAGCACTGCGTTACGACAGAGGTCACTTAAGGAAATTAAGTCTGCTGGCTGGGCCACAGTTCTTTTAGACTTACTCTTGTCTGTATCATGGAATCAGTGATTGCCCTTATGCTTGTTTGTAATAAGAGGCTGCATATCATTTTATCTCAGTTTAGTGAATTAGTAGGGTAAGGCAAATCTGTTTAATCATACCTACTGTAATATCAGCAGTTTATTTTCACGAGTATGTTACAATTAGTTGTGAGGTGTGTTACAAGTTAATTTGCTGCTAATAATACTTAAAGTACCAAAGTGTGTGAATAATTTCCCTTGAAAAATTAATTAGAGTGGATTGAAGTTTGTCTCCGTTGAGCAGAAGAGAAAGGGCTAGTGTTACCGCTTAGCACGGTGAACTAAAATATGTCAAATATGGTCGTCAGTCTACCTTATTTGTGCCATTTCAACCAGAGCCCTTAGTGAGTGTGCCCTTAATAGCTGTGTTCATTCAGATTACGCTTTGTTTCCTTGTGAAACATGTCTGGGATTTGCTGGCATCTAGGTGTGTGCAGGGAACGCCACAGACCTGGCCACAGCCTCAGGAGGCACAGCGCCTTGAGTGTGTGTCCCAGCTCTGCTACTTAGCAGCTGTCTGACCTTGGCAAAATTACCTAAACCTTCTGAATCCTGGCTTTTGAGCCATAAAATGGGAATGACAGAAAGATTTACTTCACAGGTAATTTGCTGTAAGATTAAATGAGATAATGCAGGGAATGATGAGCACAGTGCCTGACTCCTTCTAAGTGCTTAGTAAATGTCCATCAGGCTGTAAGCGCCCTGGGCCCAGGGACCGTGTGCACTCACCGCTGCACCCGGCACGCAGCAGCCCCGTGCTCCAGAGCGGCCTTGCGGGAGTGAGGGCTCAGCTTGCAGATGAGAGTTCGGTCATGTGCTAACAGCTGCGTGGTGTGGCGCACCCTTGCATCGAATAACTGTGTGGTTCTGCTAAGCTCTACATGCATAACACAATGTAACAACTAAACTGAGATCCTTTTGATGATCTTAAACCCAGGATAGGTCAATTACTTGTAAACTGTGCCTCAGAAGTGCCTGAGATGCTTTTTTTCAAAACATACTTGCCTGGGTCCCATTTGAGCCAACGGTATCAGTCTCTGGGGCTTGAGTCCAAGCCTGTGCATGCTGAAAAAGCCATTTTCTTACAAACTGCGATTTAAATTTCACTATTCTAATCGGTAAAGGAGTTTATTTTTCTTTAAAAAAAAAAAAAGGTGGTGCCTCTTGTAAGTGCTGGAATGAGAAACTGGGAACGGTTATATTACGTATTTCATTCACTGAACACTTGGTTTACTGAGTACCCACTGCATGCCAGGCATTATGGTAGAATTTGAGAGGCCCTGAGACTCCCGAAATGTGGCTCCTTTCCCCAGCAGCTTATATTTAGAGCAGCTTATATTAAGTGAGTATATTCCAGTTCCTTTATTGCAAAACTGATGTCAACATTTGGTATTATAGTCGACAAAACAAAACCAATCTGTGAATTACATTTTCACTGTGCTATTGATTCTTTCAACAAATATTTATTTGTTTTATTCCTCTATATGTGGGCTCATTATATAGGTGCTGCAATAAATAAAGCACATTGTCTCTCCGAAAGGGGCTTGAGCAATCCAAATTTCAGGCCAGTACCGGGTATGGCATTTATGCTGCATTACCTATATTCAGCCCACCAACAAGAATAGATTTTGAATAGTACTGAAAAGGGATGTCAGAATGTCCAAATCTTTATCCCCCAAAGACATAAAACTATGTTGTAAAAAAGAGAAAACAGAACCCTTTTAAATCAAAGTCTGCTATGCAAAGTCCTTGCACTTGACAGGATGGAATGAACCCTTCCTAGGACAGGTATTGCTTCTAAGGTAGCCATGTTCTCTTTCTAATATTGATAGTTAGTTGTCTATACTGATTCTTCAGCAGGTGGTATCTACAAAGTTATTTAAGTAGTATCTAGTTTATATTTATTTATTTTTTAAGTTTTTTTTTTAATGCTTATTTATTTTTGAGAGAGAGGGAGACACAGAATCCAAAGCAGGCTCCAGGCTCTGAGCTGTCAGCACAGAGCCCGACGCGGGGCTCAAACTCACCAACTGTGAAATCATGACCTGAGCCATGACCTTAACCAACTGAGCCACCCAGGTGTCCCTAGTTTTTTTTCTTTTTTTTTAAGTCCAAGTGTCATAGAACATGAATAGTGTAAGCCTGACTATCATTGTCGTTTATAAAAATTCCTTAACAGATATTTTAGTACTAAATCAAATCCCAGCCAAAGCATCACAAGTGAAAAAAAAATAGAGTTCCGCTCTTAGAATCCCATTAGCATTAAAGGAATAAAACTAATTTAAATTGGTCCATCTTATGAATATAAAGGTGATTTGCACTGGAAGGATACTATGTTCTGCTATGTAAACTTCAGCTTTTAACCCGCCATTCTGGGGGGCTGCCGGTAACAGTGGAGGGGTGGCAACCGGATACTTTTCATTTCTCCTTCTCCAGGTGTGAGAAGCATGAACAGTACCGACATTCAGTGGTCAGCCATCCTGAGCTGGGGATATGCTGATAACATTTTAAGGTTGAAGAGCAAACAAAGTGAGCCTCCAATAAACTTTATACAAAGTTCTCAACAGTATCAGGTAAACTTTTTTATGAAGTACTTTATAATACTGATTAAACACAATGCTTTAAAAGGGAATCAGACCGGTAGCAGCTGGTCTTTAATATTCTGCAGTTAACCCAGCCCAGAAGCTGACGATGCTGGACTTTGCCTTGTTTCCAGCGCTCTGGTTTCCCAACCATTGCTGTCCTGACTTTGTCCCCAGCTTCTGTCTTCTCCCCAGTACCTCACAGAGACAGTATTACAATCACCAAGTCAGCGTCAGCTGTGGGAACAAAATCAGCATTGCTTCCTTCTCAGTGTTCTCTGTCTTTTGTCACTGTGTCATTTTCTGTAGCCAGAGTGCCATCTTCTCTGCCTGGTTTTTGCAAAATAGACTGGGCGTTTAGGCATCGCGATGGGGTAGAAGGAGCACTGGGCCCAGCGAAAGCCCTCTGATCCGTGTTAGTGTCCCAGCTTGGCTATTTCCTGTGTGGCCTTCGGCAAGCACCCTCACCTTTCCAAACTTGAGGTTCTTTCCTCCTCTTTGAAACTGGGATAATGGGACTCCCCACTACTCTCTCATAAAGCTGTTGTAAAAATGTCTCCAATTGTCTATATGTTGTATATATACTGCATATGTACACACACACACACACACACACACACACACAAACAGGCACACAATACTGCCACAACTTTTTCCCATAGAAAATTGTACATTAAACCCTCTTTCTGTGACTTTCTTTCCGTGGGAAATTCCTTTGCCATTTTCTGACTTCCATTATCTACATAACACCTGGTGCCTATTCATGTGTCCTAACATTTTCTCATTCCCTGGGCACGTGAGAATGGAGTAAGCTGTTTTGTGGGGATTTTTGGCAGTGAAAGAAAGGAGAGCAGTGACTCCTTTGCTTAACCCTCAGAATACCTGAAGAAAAGGTCATGACCTTTTGTTTCTGGTTACCAGTAAAGTAACAAAAGTAAGCGAAAGGACAATGAAAAACAACCTTATGAGAAATTTTAGTAAGCACTTGAGCATCACAAAATTAATTTCTATCACGTAAAGTTTGGCACACAAGCATATCATTAAAGACAAAAGAGTACTGTTGTAAACCCTTTTAGCAAAACAGGATTGTCCAGATTCTCTTAGAAAAATACTGTGTGATGAAGAACTTCCAGTCAAATGGCTACCTGGATGAGAGCGCCATATTTTATCTTCATCCTTAGAGACATATCGTTCCCTCAGCAGTTCCTTAGCTTGAGAAAATTCGTCCCGGATGTTCCCGTCTGAGGACTCACGCTCCGATCTCACCTCCACGATCAGTGATCAGCGTCCTCATCATCAGAGATGGGAGTCCTGCCATCCCCTTGCCTTCACCTTCTGACTGATCTCAGAATCGTGAAACATAGTCCCCTGTCAGTTTTCTTCTCTTTTCTGTTATCAGTAGAACATGAAAAATTCTGAATTCCCAACTGTGTTCAATGAAAGCTAAAAGCAGACTACAGAAATGGTGTCTCCGGCCTTCCTTTATGTTTTCTTGAAAGATGACAACACTCTTTGGACAATGCAGTGAGAAAACCAAAGGATGACAATTCATTTCACATCCTACATTATCCTTCCAGGAGATCCATCATTCTTCATTTTCTTGCTTGTTTTGTGTTAGCATCGTTGGGAATAATTGATGAAATAACTCCCACAGTGATGAAACAGCAAAGTGTTTCGAGCCAGAGGGAAGATGAAATTGCTAAAACCCTGTGATTGTAACTTAGGTTTATAAAAGAGTTCAGCAGACCCATATGGTAATTGCAAGACCGTGAGTTTTATTCTATATATAAAAAATAAATACGTTTTCTCTTTGTTCTTATGGAAGACTTCTAAGAAAGAAGTCATGAAATATTAACCCTTACAAATAGTTAGAACTATTTAAGAAATAAATTAAAGAAATAACATTGGGTCCACTGGATGCTGATGTCTGGAAGGTCAAGGAGACCAGGGTGAAGAAAGTAGTGAACATTTGAGCACATGTACAGGTCCAGGGGAAGAAGCCAGCAAAAGACAGCTTGAAATTCAGAGAGAGTACAGACAAAGGTTCTGCGGAACACTGGGTGGGGGGTGGGGCTGGCCTTAAAAGCGAGGGGCTTTCTCCTCTAAGTCAGGAGAAGCCCCGAGACACTTGAGGCGCGAAGGAGGGGAGAGGATGAGATCTGTGGCTGATGACCTCTGTCTTCTCAGCACAGTGCAGTGTCAGGGGCCGTGGGCCGTGGGGCAGGTGGGACTACAGAAGGGACGCAGGGGAGCAGAGCCACTGGGGACGGGGGGGGGGGGGGTCAGCTGGTGCCCGGAGCCAGAGGAAGACTCAGTAGGCAGAGAGTTGAGTGGCCTTGAACAGGGCCTCCCTGGTTAGGACTGAAGGGTTTACAGCCCCAAAGGAATAATCCGAGATTTTCTTCTCCACCTCTATCTTTCCTTCTCCTCCTATTTAAGAGTCTTTAGAACTGTGAGAAGCAATACCTCTATCTGAATGTACCCCATTTCCCTACTAGAAGCAGAAAAAGAAAAAAAAAGTAAAAATCAGGTAAATGTGTAAAACCGCACAGAGGCACACATCACACACACATTCAGCCTGGATCATTTTATTTAAACTTCTGAGAAACAGATGACTGTGTGTGTGTGTGTGTGTGTGTGTGTGTGTGCGCGTGCGCTTGCACGCGCGTGCAGAAAAATGTAAAATCATAGATGATGATATACTGTAATACTCAGAAATAGCCTTTAGACATCTGGCTTAAAGTTACAGAATACTCTGTTATTATATCTTGCCCTTTTTTAATCACTTCAAGTAAAATGTTCATTAAATGTTGTGGTTATATATATTTTAAATAATTGTCAGAGAAGTAGAAACATTTCTCCTGCCTTTTAAACACACTGATCCTTGGTTTGTCCCCTTTCAAAGGTGACTAGTTGTGCCTGGGTACCTGACAGCTGCCAGCTGTTTACTGGGAGCAAATGTGGTGTCATCACGGCCTACGCAAACAGGCTCACCAGCAGCACGGTAGGCCTGGGGCTCACGTCGCGGCTAGTTTGGGATTTTCCTGTTCGTGAGGGGAAAAAAATGCTTATGAAGTATAATTCGTTTGTAGAAGATTAACTGGAAATGTGTGCACTCTAATCTTTTGTTCTTCAGTCTTTTCTTCACTCAAGCTCTTAAAATGTAAAAGGTCACGTATCTGACTCTTCAGGTTTATTAGGATCACGAAAATTTCTGAAAATGATTATAAAGATCTTATTTTTGGTGTCACAGACAGATGGCATTTTGAGTCATGATCTCTTTTGTGATGATACTTCTTCATGACATTGTGATGCTCGTTTGCGTGTATTCTCGGTGTCGACCTGAACGTCAAGGAGTATACCACAGGATTCTGTAAAATTTGGAAGCCTAGAACCTCTAATATTTAACCTACCTACAGCCTCTGGACTGCAGCAAAATCCAAATAGCCCATTTTGATTTCTAACACTTTCTGAAAGAAATTTATTGTAGCCATTTGCTGCATTTCCGGGATTTGAAAATTAAATTATAAAGCAGTCAAGTGAAGAAAAGACATATTATGCAATACTTATTTTTAATTTACTGTTGTTCTTTCTTGAATCAACTCTCTGTGGTGCTGTTGAGGGTAAATAGCAAGTTTAGGGTAATAACTCAGTAATAATTTTATTCTAGAACTTTCTTGTTTCTTGTGCTTTCTGCCCCACCCCCACCCCATTGCAGTTTTCTTTCTTAGATTATTAAATATGTTTTACTGGGTAAACTGGTCTTGCTAGCATGGGGTGATGCTAGGTTCCTCTTACTTCTCTGTCCAAGTTTATTCCCTTTTAAACTCTTACTAAGGTTCTTTGCCATGATTCTTGGGGTATAAATATGACCATAATAGTGTTTCTGTCTTTTAGCCTAAGGGACCATTAAAATGCTTGAAGCAGGTATAATTTGATCTAACCAGCATTGTAGGAAGCCCACTGTGCACCTGCCAGGAGCAACACTGGGGCGTATGAGCCTGAGGCGGGTGTGCCAAGCCCAGAGGCCGCTGTCGTGGTGCAGGTGGGCCATGGGGGTGGCTCTTCACAAGAGATGGGCATGTGCGGGTTCTCACAGGAGAGTGAGGTATGTGCCCCGAGAACAGTTCGTACCCAGGCTAGAAGGACACCAGAGAGGGGCCGGATGTCAGAAAACCTGACAAGTTACACTTGAGCTGGATCGGAAAGGATCAGTTTCCTAAGTAGAGAAAAGAGGAAAGAGTGTTTCAGGCACAGGAAACCAGCAACATGGCAAGAAAAGAATGGTAACTTGGGGGGTGGAAAATACTTGTATGTGTAGTTTAGGGTCTGAAAGTCTGGGAGGAGAGGTCAGAGCCAGGGAGAAGGGGCCTGGGGTAAGTTCTTTTATACCAGAACAGAAAGAATGATGAGGAAGCAAGCAGAGAAGCATCTGAGCTCTGGGAATGTCTCCTGTTCGCTCCCAAAGGCCTACAGTGGATGTTAATTTATATCATCTCTAATATTGACTGCTGGCAGCACGTGTGTCTTCAAAGCTCACCCTTCGGTTTCCTTCCCCTCCAAACATACTCGGAGCCCCGCCGCTACAGCAGTTGTGTGCTTGCACATTCAGATGACTTTGCACCATGACTCCTGTTTAGAAACTAGCTTCCTCTTCTCCTTTTACTTTTCCTTTTGTTTTTGCCAACCCTTTGAACAGCCTGTGCTTGGTTCTTCCATTCTTACTATCCTTTAAGGTCTTTTTTTTTTTTTAGTGTTTTTAATGTTTATTCTTGAGAGAGAAAGAGAGAGCACACATGCACGCATGAGCAGAGGAGGGGCAGAGAGAGAGGGAGACACAGAATAGGAAGCAGGCTCCAGGCTCTGAGCTGCCGGCACAGAGCCCGACGCGGGGCTCGAACTCACGAACTGGGAGATCGTGACCTGAGTTGAAGTTGGACGCTTAACCGACTGAGCCACCCAGGCGCCCCACTATCCTTTAAAATCTTAATTGTATACTAACACAGCGTGTAGTGCAGATTAAAAAAAGATGAAATTGTCAGTACAGGAGTAATTGTGCACAGCATAGCTTTGAATGTAGCAGATGGGAGTCCTCGCTGTCACAGTGTGAATACAGAAAGACGTGCTTCTTTTGCTTTTGAAGTCACTAGAAGTTTGGGAAATCTTATGTTGCTTACGCTTCCACAGTTATATATTTACCTGTAAGTAGATTTTTCAGCTTTATTTATAAGGGTTTTCTTTTTCTCCCAAGGATACTAGTATTAAGTAATCAAGTCATGAGATTAACAGTTACTATTTAAACCATGTCCAAAAATGCATGTTAGCTATGTGGTTTTAGCACTGTTGTTTTTTTTTTTTTTCTTTGAGGGGAGGTAACATGGGTTTTTGTCGATGTTGTTGCTGCTTTTCCTCAGGGACCCATTTTGGCACCCCCGAAAGCTGCATCGTGACCAGGTGCCTGTGTGGTTAGCAGGAGACGCCTTGTGTCTCCAGTTTCTGTTCTCCCAACCCACTGACTGCCAGGGTTCTACAAGTATTTATGTTCTCATGGGAGGTAGCTTTAACACCGACAAAAGACAGGCTCCCCGAGGGCCATGCAGGGTGTGACCAAAATAGTTGTTAGGAAATATTTTCAAGAGGGTCTTATGAAATACATTCCTTACCTAGTGAAGCATATCTAACCGTACCACATAAGCCTTGTAAGTTTCTGTTGATTCTCCCAAGATAGTCTTCTAAAATGTATTCCACGTAAGGGTGCATGAGTTGACTTGTTAGAAGGAATTATCAGTAAGCTGTTTATAGATTAGAGAAGAATGTCTGCTAAAAGTGATAACTGATTTTAAAATAATTGCTCTTGAGTCCGTTTTTTCACTAATTAACTAGTATGGCCACATGATCATCATGTAAGTGAACACCTGTATTTGTGTTCTCTAAATCAGTGGTGGCAGGAGAATAAATATGAGGTTTATCCGAGATAGTATTATGCCATTCAAGAGAAATTTTTAAATGAAGTAGGCCATGATTCCTGTTCTGCTCATGGAAATTATTTTCTGACCTGTCAGGGAATCATCTAGTAACACTAACTCTTACAGCCATTTTAAAGTGTAAAATCTGTAAAATTATCAACAACCACTATAGGGGTCCTATGCTGTGTTTACCCCATAAATATTATTCATGATCATGGGGTAAAACACACACACACACACACACACACACACACACACACACACACGCATGCATGTGTGTGCAATGAAAGCATCCAAGAGCTAACACACTATCATAAAACTCCCAAGCCAGAGACGTAAATAAGCAAGGGGGAGCTCTGGCCTTGAGGGCATTGTCAATTCTGGAGTATTGACCCTGTCGTTGGACGCTTTTGTGAGAGGAATCAATAACAATACCCAGGGACTGAGCAAGCTGGGGAGTCCCACAGAGGCCCTTCTCCAAAGGCTGGCCCCTGAAGGGCTGCCCCCTAAGAGTGAGGATGAGTCCCATGGGACCACCTTTCATGTGGCATTACAGCCTGGGTCACAATTCCCTGGGGTGTCCAGATCTCAAGACCTGACTTTGGCTAAGGTGTCTGTAGACTGGTAGGATGGTCCAGGTCGTTCGTTCTCTTCCACAGGTAGAGGAGTTCCTCCAAATGATTTTTTAAAATGTAGTCACAGATACATAAAACCAGGAACACAAATTTACAAGTAAGACAACAAATACGTGAAAAAGTTAAAGTTGGTTATAATAAGAGAAATGCAATTCAAAGCAACCTTGATTGTTATAAAGGTTGGGAAATGTTCAGAGACCTGGAATGAGCAGTGAGTCACAGACTCGTGCTGCAGAGCCCGGGCAGAACAAGAAGGGGCCCGGGCCTTTCCGGACAGGGCATCCCTCGGGCCCAACTAGCCTGAAGCATGGTCTGGAAGGGCTCTGGGTACATCCCTTTGGCCCTGCAGACTCCTGGCCCTGTGGGAAGGGTCCCAGTTAGAGAGAGACGGGGGAGCTCAGACCCAGGACTTTGGCCCTTGTGGAAATCACATCTCGTCTCTGTGACTGTCTGTGATTGTGTTCGGTTGAAGGTCACGTATCCCAGCTGAGCAGAAGCCCCTGCCACACAGCTGAAGTGGGTCATTCCAAGAAAGAATGTGGGCCTGGTATTGCCTGGGCACTTGATTCTTTAAGAGTAAAATATGTATTTTACGTGCATAAAACACTGAAGTACATAGCACTTACAATAGATGAGCAACAGCTAATATATCAACACAGATATGTTTCAAAAACAATGGTGAACAAAAAGGCAAGATGCAAAAGATACCTAAAGAATAATAACACATACTTAAAGTTTATCAACACGAAAAACCAAACACCATGTTGTTTATGGTTATGGTAACATATGGTAGAACACATGGGAAATGTGGGAAACATAAATACAAAATTCAGGAGGCTGGTAACTTCTGATGAGAGAGGAAATAAGACAGAACAGTATGCAAACTATGCAATGTTTCATTTTTTTCCCTGTTTAAAAAATAAACTGATCGGATAAAATATTAAGATTAGTTTACCTGAGTGGCCAGTTAAATAGCTTTCTCTTATACTTATCTTTCTACTTTTCTATATCCTTTGAAGTAAAATATTGAAATAGTTTATGACAATAAACAGCTTAGTCTAATGAAAGCAAGAGTCAAACCTAGCAGAGACATCTGGCATCTGTGAGCCAACACGGACCTTGGAACATCAGTTTGCAGTCTTTCAAGTAGAAGACCAATCTGTAACTACGGACAAGTAATGGTATGGGAGCACATCGCCGCTGGTGACCTCGTGAATTGGTACAATGCCTTTGGAAAGTACACTGTCAAAAACTAAAAATGCTCAAGTAAATTAAGACATTCTAACTGTATAAAATATTATAACACCATTAAAAGTCATTTCAAAGACAATCAAAAATGCAAAATGCTTACAGGAGAATTTAAACTACAAACTTTAAAATTATTTGTACGGCAATAATCGTACCTACAAAAATACATGAGTATTTGGACAAAGACCAGACAAGAAGACAAAAAATGAAAAGCATATTCATGAAATTGTGGGCAATTAAAACTTTGATAATGTTTAATTAGTTTTACTCTTTAGGACAAAGTTGAACTGAAATGGATTGAAAAATGATATGCTTGAGGGGCACCTGGGTGGCTCAGTCGGTTAAGCATCTGGCTCTTGATTTGAGCTCAGGTCATGATCTCACAGTTCAAGGAATCGAGCCCTGTGTCAGGCTCTGCACTGGCAGCATGGAGCCTACTTAGGATTCTCTCTCTGTCTCTCTGTCTCTCTGTCTCTCTCTCTCTCTCTACCCCTTCCCTGTGCATTTTCTCTCTCTCTCTCTCTCTCTCTCTACCCCTTCCCTGTGCATTTTCTCTCTCTCTCTCAAAATAAATAAACATTAAAAAAAAGAAAAATGATATGCTTGAATGTTTGAGTCACTTCAGTTTTTTATTTTTGAGATACAGTACCAGGAAAACTTTTGTCATGGTTTTTATCGTATACTTTACTGAATTTCTTAAATTTCAGCCTTCAGAGATAGAAATGGAGTCCCAGATACATCTCTATGGGCACACAGAAGAGATAACCAGCTTATTTGTTTGCAAACCCTACAGTATAATGATAAGTGTGAGCAGAGATGGCACCTGCATCATATGGGATTTAAACAGGTACAGAAGGAGGGCTGTAACTCCAACGCAGCTGTTTTTAATGTTTCGGTTCTTACTGTGTGAAACAGATGCACTATAATAATGTCTTTACCAGAGTGCCTGGGTGGCTCAGTCGGTTAAGCCTCCGACTTCGGCTCAGGTCATGATCTCACAGTTTGTGAGCTTGAGCCCTGCATCGGACTCTGTGCTGACAGCTGGGAGCCTGGAGCCTGCTTCGGATTCTGTCTCCCTCTCTCTCTGCCCCTCCCCCACTTGCTCTCTGTCTCTGTCTCTCAAAAATAAACAAACTTAAAAAAAAATTTAATAATATCTTTACATTATAATAATTTTTTTTAATATATGAAATTTATTGTCAAATTGGTTTCCATACAATACCCAGTGCTCATCCCAAAAGATGCCCTCCTCAATACCCATCACCCACCCCCCCCTCCCTCCCACCCCCCATCAACCCTCAGTTTGTTCTCAGTTTTTAAGAGCCTCTTATGCTTTGGCTGTCTCCTACTCTAACCTCCTTTACATTATAATAATTTTAAACACGAAATACAACCTTTACTTTATAATCTAATTGAAATCAAACAATCAGTTAAGAACAAAGTTAGGAATGCTTTCTGAGTAAAAGGTCCTTATACTGAGGAAAGGAATTCTATAAGTAAGAGAATATAATTATATTTAATGATCATATGCAAATTTATATCTTTGTCTTTCAGGTTGTGCTATGTACAAAGCCTGGCAGGACACAAAAGCCCTGTCACAGCCGTCTCTGCCAGTGAAACCACAGGTGACATTGCCACTGTATGTGACTCAGGTGAGTGAGCCCCGAAACCAGAGCCCAGAGGTCGTTGTGCTAACAGCATTCAGCTAGTTCCTTCCATCGTAGGTGAAACTGTTGGATTACATCTCTCAGGTCCCTGCCAGATCCAAATACTCTGGTAATAGCATATTTGTGTATTAAAATACAGTGAGTCCAAGAGTGAGCTCATCAGTTTAGGCACCAATTTATGCAAAAGTTAGTATTATCATAGTTTAACTCTGTTTCTGATATATGTAAGATTGCATTTGAGCACATGTGTTAAGCAAATTATTATTACGTAAATTAATCTGAATTTTCTTCGCTTTTGTTTTCCTATCCTTTTTTGGCTTCTGCTTTGTAACTACTAATAACTTCACTACCTTCCTCCTAAGTGCAAAGCATCAGCCAGTGATCAGTTTTGAATATGTTTCTTCCAGTTCCCGAGAACAATATTACAGAATAACAAACGGAGGCATAATTTGCCTTAAAATTTGCATGACAAGGTTAGATCTCCTAATCAGAGGTCTTATTTTTAGTTTGGTTTTTTTTTTCAAGTATACATGTTGTAAAACTTGAGGAAAGAACAGTTGGAAAATTCATAAATTTTCTTTTTGCAGATCTTAACATTGAAAGGATCCTTTGACAAACTGTCTTTTTCTGCCCACTCAGTGTAGAGGATCTTTGACATATCTGTAGTGGGTGATCCTCTATCCTTTGCTTGCATGTTTTATATTGTTTGTTTCTTTCTCTTTTCTTTATTTTATTTATTTGGAGAGAAAGGGAGTGTGTGAGAGGAGGAGGGCAGAGAGAGAGGGAGAGAATCCCAAGCAGGCTCTGCACTGTCAGTGTGGAGCCCAATGTAGGGCTCGATCCCAGGAACCGTGAGATCATGACCTGAGCCAAAATCAAGAGTCAGACACTTAACCGACTGAGCCACCCAGGCGCCCGTTTGTTTTTTTCCCGAAACCAAATGTATGCTGTCTTTGCAGACACCAAACAGCTCTCTAATCCTGTGCCATCCGTCACCTGGGTGCCCCAACAATGCAATATAGTTCTGACACAAAGTACTTGAAGTTCTTTAGCAAATTTGGGAATTCCCAAGACCCCCCCCACCAGGTTCAATAAATATCTAAAACAACTTACAGAACTTAGTAAAACACTATACCTAACTACTGTAGTTTATTATAAAGGATAGAAATGAACAGCCAGATGAAGGATATAGGGTGAGATCCAGAGGGTCTGTCCTTGTGGAGTCAGAGTGCACCCCCCCTGCTGGCACAGGAATGTGCTCCCCAACACGGGGAACTCTCCTAACCCTGCTGTTGAGGGGTTTCTCCGAGGTTTTGTTATGGAGGCACAGTTGATCAAATCATTGGCCATCAGTAGGTAATTGAGCCCAACCTTCAGCCTCTCTCCCCACCCTGGAGGTGGAGAAGTACTGTAAATTCTAACCTCCCCCCACCTTGGTTTTTCTGGTGACCAGCCCCCATCCGGAAGCTGTGTAGGGCCTGCCCCCTAGGAGTCAGCTCATTAGCATACAAAAGATGGTAAACTACAAGGGTTTCAGGAGCTCTGTGCCAGGAACCTGGAACGATGACCAGATACTTATTTTTTTATTATGCTACAGATATCTCTTGGAGTTTTATTGTTGACTTTACAAAACATTCGTTAATTCTTGTATTCAAGAAAAGTAATATCTTCAGTCATGCTTTAAAGGTATCAGATGAAAGCATTTGCCAGTGTTAGCATCCAGTTATAAAATAATGTCATGGAAACATTTTTATTTCCTAATCATCATAACTGAGGGGAAAGATTTTAAACAGTTGACGCTGATAATCCAAGTGTGGGCAGATGATTGATGACTTCGATAATTGTTCTTCCTTGATTTGTACATTAGCAGCTTTTAGTATGTCATATCAAGAAGGAATCTGGGGGAATAATATAATGATTATTTATATAGAGTTCTCTACTTTCTTGTTTTGGCAACATTTGGAAGTTAGGACTGACCTTAGGGAGCTGAATTTTGTAAAGTTAATTACTTTCCGGCTGCCAGTAGTGATTTATATCTGTGATATTATATCAGCTAGTCATATGGGAACAAGAAACAAAATTACTTTTGCTGCAATTACTAACTCACTGGAAGGCTATTCAGGTGTCCCTAGGTAGCACACAGCATAACAGAGTAATGGCTAGAAACTTTTTTTTTCCCCCCACTTTGAACAAAAAGGCCTTCTCTACTTTTTTTAAGTCTCTTGGTACATATATAAGAGAAGTCATAATAAGAATTTGGTATAAAGAGAACATGATAAAAATAATGATTTTTAAAAGACAGGCCAAATTTATGTTTAGTAACCCAAACTGGACTTCTATTCTTAATTCCAAGAAGGGAAAAAAGTCATCAGATGTAGCCTACCAAAGATCTTCACCCTTTAGTGAGTACCATCCAAGTAACTTTAAAAATCAAAATTTTAATAAATATATGTGTGTGTATGTATAGATGTTACATGTGTGTGTATGTACGTTTCTGTGTGTACACGTTACACATACATATATAAAATTTCTGTATCGGGGCTGAAGTTCCACATGCAAGCTCTTTACCCTTGATCATAATTCCCCAGTCCTTATTATGGGATGTGGTTTTTATAGTGATGAGAAGTGAAATTTATTAAACTATGTAAATGTTATAACAGATGGCTTCTGCATTTTTTAAAATCATTCTGCCACTGGATTAACATATGTGCCTTTTAACTGGGGTTCATAGCCTGGTCATGTGGTGCCAATGGCGTTAGAGAGTCAATATTATGAAATTCAGGGTATTCACTGACTCTCCAATTTATTTTAATCTCGGGGAAGATGTATAGGAGGAATATTTTTTTTTCAGGAATGCCCAACTTTCTCTTAGTTGATGTGCTGAATTCAATTCTATGTGAGAGCATCTGGTAGTGAGTAAAGGCCTCAGCTTGGCTGTGTACTGTCTTCGGCAGATGAGTAGTTACTTGGTTTTGTGGTAGCCCAACGTGCTGGGTAATCCTCTAGGGTAATTCTTTGCCTATTAAGTTCTGTACCATATTTCATAGAGTCCAGGACCACATTTAGATTTTTTGTTCTGAGGGACTAAGCTGTGCAGAGGCTATGGATTACATGGAACAATCAACGCCTACATCAGTACCTTCAATAAATCTTCTAACCTGACTAGTAGAAGTCTGGTTGTTTTATTTTTCAAATCTTTTATCAAATACTAAATTCAAAACAAAGAGTGAAATAAATGTCTACTCAAGGAAAAAATGAGTTTATCGTCTACAATTGTATTTCTTTCGTATACTGAATCTGTAATCTCCCCTAATCAATGGGAAGTCTTAAGTAAAACCCGGCCATTTGTTCATCGTTTTTCTCTACATATGTGATAAGTATATTTAACATGATAACTGCTATTTAAGCCATTTAAAAATATGTAATTTGGTGGCATTATCACATCCACAGTGTAGAGCAGCTGTCACCACTGTCTACTTCAAAAACCTTTTCGTCACCCCAAACAGAAACTCTGTAACCATAAGTGTTCCTCCTTGCCCCACAGCTTCTGGTGACCACCCTCCTTTCTATCGCTAGGAATTTGTCCATTCTAGATACTTTATGTAAGTGGAATCATACACCATTTGTCCTCCTTCGTCTTGTTTATGTCCTTTATTTCACTTAGCCTGATGTTGAGGCTCATCCATGTTGTAACATGTATCAGAACCTCATCACTTTCATGGCCAAGCAATGTTGCTGTGTGTGCACCTACCACATTCGGTGTGTCCGTTCATCTGTGCGCGGGAGTTGGGCTGTGTCCACTGCTCGGCGGTCGGGAACAGTGCCGTGGCACGGAAGGCATTGGGTTTGTGGTATTCGAAGGTCTTCAGCGTTATCTTTACATAAAGAAGTATTTACACAGTTTGTTTCTTTGCTATAAAATATGAAGTCTATGAAATCTTGTCATTGCCTTAATAAAGGAGAAAGTTAAATTCTGTACTTTTTTTGCTAGTTCTAATGGAGAGATAAAATCAAGTGTAGTAACCCTATGGCATCCAAACTTTATCAAGCCTCTTAACCTCTGTCTTGATCAGCTTGAGAATATTTCTCCCAAGAAGGCTGGGCTCATCATCCCGAGGCCCCAAACCTGCAGCCCCATTTTTATAGAGGATGGGGAGCACTGATCCCCTCTCGAAAACTACAGAAAGTTTTGTTACTCATGGTCTTTGAACAGGGAGAATTAGTTTAATAAGTCATTGATTTACAAGATTCATTGTGAGAATTCGATTTCTTTTTTTTCTTTAAGAAGTAGTTTTTGACTCAGCTAAGTTTTATTGTAACTTTTTTTTCTCTTCAAATTCACATAAGTCACTTCTTATAGATGGTTCCACAGAATATTTTCATTTGTTTTTGGAGATTGTTTAACTCTCTAGGTACTTTCAAATTCAGACTTGGCAGTTCGTATACTAAAATATTACAATTACACACAGATACATGATTAACTTACCTGTTGCTCTCTATTATACATTAATATTTTTATTTGCCCACCGGTCATTGTCACTAGGTAAATACACAGAGCTCTGTGTGACTTATAATGTAGTAATTTTATTTATACAGACTTCAGTCATGACTTCCCTGTAAATTTTATCACTGAAACAAACAAGCCTGGTGCACAGCGGGGGTGGGGGGGGTGGGAGGGGTAGGGGTAGTCAGCCCTCCGGGACCCAGGGCGCGGGGTCCTGGACACACCCACACTCTGGTGACCTGCCGAACGATTTTGGTGTTCTAGCTGGTGGAGGCAGTGACCTCAGACTCTGGACAGTGAATGGGGACCTCGTTGGACATGTCCACTGCAGAGAGATCATTTGTTCTGTTGCTTTCTCTAACCAGCCAGAGGGAGTATCTATCAATGTGATTGCCGGGGGATTAGAAAACGGAATTGTAAGGTAAGAGGAGTTTTCGTTCTCTTTGTTTGCTCTTGTTCATAAGGACACATCAGTTTCAAAAATTAGGTTTTTGGTTTTTTTTAATTTTTAATGTTTATTTTTAAGAAAGAGACAGAGACAGAGAGAGAGAGTGTGTGAGCAGGGGAGGGGCAGAGAGAAGGGGAGACACAGAATCCGAAGCAGGCTCCAGGCTCTGAGCTGTCAGCACAGAGCTCAATGCGGGGCTCGAACCCACAAACTGTGAGATCATATCTAGGCATGTTAATATTTAATATTCAGAGATTTAAAATCACCTTCAGATATAGGTTCTTTGCTTATTCCTATTTTATTTATTTATATATTTTCTTACTGTTTGTTTATTTTTGAGAGACAGAGCATGAGTGGGGGAGGGGCAGAGAGAGAGGGAGACACAGAATCCAAAGCAGGCTCCAGGCTCTGAGCTGTCAGCAGAGCCGAACGCAGGGCTCGAACTCACAAACCGTGAGATTATGACCTGAGCCAAAACCAAGAGTCGGACACTCAACCGACTGAGCCACCCAGGTGCCCCATATTCCTGTTTCATTTTTAAATAACAAACTTAGCTGTAATGTAGTTTTGAAATTGTGTATTGTCTGTGAAAATTTACCAAGTTTTCTTACTCCCACATACACCCCCTGCAAACTTCCCAGAAGGAACTACAGTTAATTGTTTATTGTGTTTCCTTCCAGATGATTTTTAACAAATAAACAAATATTTAGGACTTTTTAGTGAAGGAAATTTTAGTTTGCATAATTAGATGATGACTTCTTCCCTCTCTAGGTTATGGAGTACATGGGACCTAAAGCCTGTGCGAGAAATCACATTTCCTAAATCAAATAAGCCGATTGTAAGGTAACCGCCCCCCCCCCCACCATTCTTCATGATATACTTTGTGACTGTATTTTTGTTAGAGAGTTGTTAAAGCACACTGATGTGAAATATGTGATGACAGTCATAAACAGCTGACCATTTATCAAACACCAAGCTGACCAAGACCTTTTGCAAGAGGAGACACAGTCCACATCTTCGTAGGGCTTCAAATCTGAGTTGGGAGCTCCAGTCTAACAGAAGACATGCTGGGAGAGTGCCCAGGGAAGCTTTTGAATTGTAGAAATGATATCCTTTCCCTTTCTTATTGAAAATACCATAAGGATGACTGATAGCTGCAGGAGGATACTTGGTAATATTGATAAACAACCAGTTACCCTTTGTTGTACTAACACACTTGACCTTAAAAAAATCAACTGGAAATCAGTCATTCAAATTCTACGTTATTACGTTAGTTTATTTTCAGTGCACTACATTTACCTTTTCCTTTTTCAGGGAAATAAAATATCTCCCTAAAATAATCACCACTTGTTTCTATAAAGAGAACATGTGGCACTGTTATCTTTTGTAAACTTTCCTATACTCAAGTATTTGTTGTTTAAGTAATAAAGCATACACAAGGCGATAAGAGAAAATATGCAAAGAAGGAACAGAATGCACTGCCCTCCTTGATCCTGATTTTCTTCCGTATCACCTCGTCAGGATGAGCTTCACAAAGTTGTCAGCAGGGCAATTAAACTGTATTAGGATTACACTGGAAACCGGTGGGTTGTAAGCAGGCATTTCGTTGGGCTCTCTGCTCCGGTAAAGATATCTTAGCTTCTTTACACTGATTCCTGTGTGATCACCAGTCTGCAAATGCAATTTTAAGACATAACATACAGACGGGATTTCTTTCTGACAGCCTCACGTTTTCCTGTGACGGCCACCATCTGTACACCGCGAACAGTGACGGGACCGTGATCGCCTGGTGCCGGAAGGACCAGCAGCGCCTCAAACAGCCCATGTTCTATTCCTTCCTCAGCAGCTACGCAGCTGGATGAATGAGAGAGAACCTCGCTCCTCCAAAGCACTTTAGCTCCAAACTCGATTTGTAGACCTTCCCGGTTTTGGGAGGTTGAACTTGAAGAAACGGATGACCAAACAAATCATCCAAATAACGATCAGCCCTCTTCACCTGCACAATATTCTGCAGCCTCACAAGGTCCTAAGAGAACAGTTTTGTTCGAATTTAGTGATAATCCAGAGGGCTGTGTCAGTATGTCCCAAGCAACAAGATTCAAGTCTTACACGATAAATTAAAATCGTATCTTTAAAGTTTTTACCCATAAGCATAATCTAAAGAAAGGATTAGGGTCTCTGCTTTTTCTGTTATTCCAAAAGGGCCAGTAGAATGTCAACTGGTTAGCCTAATTGTTTATATAAAATACTCTAAAAATTATATTTAAAAAGTTTTATGCCGAGATAATCCACCCTCCCCCTGAGAAAAGGAAGGAAGGAAGGAAGGAAGGAAGGAAGGAAGGAAGGAAGGAAGGAAGGAAGGAAGGAAAGAAAAATGAAAATTAATGAAAGGGATAAGAATCGTGAACTTGATAAGTGCTTTCTTTGAGAAGTAAATCACTCGGTCGGTGTCTGGGCACCGAACACTCTGTGGAACATGTGAATACTAAAACAAACCACTAATGAATCTCAATGTTAAGCAGTTTTTTTCCAGTTGCCTTCTTAGCTCAAAGTAGAACCAGAATTTTTTGATGGCCACAAACAAGAACACAAGTATCTTTGATTTCAGACACATTCTGTTTCTTCGTAAAACTCCTTAAAATCCAGAACACTAGATACTGGTGAGTCACTAAGATTTAAACACAATGATAATTATCTTAATATCTGCCATTTACCGAGCACTGAATACCTAACAATTTGCAATAGAAAGCCTCCACTATGCAAAAAGATGGCACAGATATCAATAATATATTCTAGGTAAGACATTTAATGTGCAGGGAGTGTTTTCCTCCACAAAACAATTTCAAAAGAAAAGGAGACTGCTTACTTTGTTTCCAACAGGACAAAGAGTAATTCTTACAGGAAACGGTTTCCACTGTTTCTACTAACCAACGCTACCTGAGAATTCTAGAAGCAGTAGAAAAATCTAGGTATACACCTCAGAAAACTGGCACACCATAAACCAGAATTCCTACAAATCTCGGGATGGTCTAGCTCTACCAGATATTCCGGCTCTATTTTTACTTGGGGTGCTGCTTTATTGGCTTTGAAAACACTGTACAATAAGCTCAGTAATATGTCACCACGGGATAAAAATATGTATTCCTGCCTAAGAATAACTTGCGTGTTTGTTATGGAAATCTAATTCATATGGTGTTTACAGAACTACTTTTGTAACTTCCAGACTTTCTAAAACATTCTGCTTAAAAACTGTATAAAATACAATTCAAACGTCTCTGCCGTCACCATAGATGCAGGAGACAAGCGGCCACGTATGCTTGTTATTCACCGGACACGCTCACAGACTGCATTTAGATCACGGTTTGCACAGACCAGGTCTGCATTCTGAGGTCCAGAAGGTGCAGAGACGAGATTATTCCTATTCACGTTGAAGTGATCTTGCTTTGTTTAAAAAAAAAAAAAAAAAAAAAAAAAAAATTGCAGCTATTGTCTGGCTTTCATTTTTTCTACCAAGAACTTTAAATTAGTCCCCTATTAGAATAGGGTTGCTACTCGGTCTTCTTTTTTTTTTTTTTTTTTTAAGGCTGAATTTCATCATTTATTTAAAAAGAAAATATGCAAAATAACTGGTCTTGTTAAGAGTGCAATATTATATTTTTATGTAAAAATAAAAATTAATTTGGGGGGATTATTTATTCAGCATGAAACTTAATATGTGTATGTTTGAAACACTTCATAATGTGCATGTTGTAGTAAACATTTCTGTAAAATATCACAAGCTCTGTCATCTTTCTATACACTGCCACTTCAAACTGGGAATAAATTTCATAAAAATAGATGTAAAGACCTATTCTTTATACCATTTAAATATTACAACCAGATCTCAGACTGGTGGCTTTTATTTTTTTGTAACCCATCTATGTTCTCTCTTTAGCTCTCCCATACACTGATGTCACTAAGAAATAATAACTTTCGTTTCTTAATTCCTTTCTTTATGAGAAATTTTACTTCAGCCTTTACTACCCTTAAATAGAGTTTAGGCAGACTTTTTAAAGAAAATATATCTGCCCCTCCCACCCCCAACAGCCGATCTATCACGAGAGCCTACTGCGTACATCCCTGTATCACTCGGCTAAGTGCTGAAGATACAGCTGTTCCCTGCATTCCTGGAGGTTACAGGCCGGTAGAGAAACACGCTATCAGTAACATATGACGTCCGTAGTTACAAAATACGGTAAGTGCCGTTAAGGTAGAGTGTAGGGTCCTCTGAGAGAATATAACAGGAAGAATTCAATTTAGATCAAGAGGATCTAGAAAAGCCTCTTGAGAAAGGGAAAGTTTTGTTGCAAACTAATGGACGAATCGGAATTTGACAGGTAAAGATGGGGGCAGATGTGTTCCAGACAGCACGTTTACCAGCGCCGGAGGCAGGAACATCAACGAACAAAGGCCCAGTGAAGGAAAGAGCGTCCTCTAGCTCCTCAGCCTCGCCGGTGGGCGTTGCAAAGTGATGTGTGAATTCAAGGAACGGCAGCCCAAGAACCCAGAATCATTCTTCTAGTCTGCCTTGCCTCTGAAGTGTTTTCAGGGTTCTCGGGAGTAGAGCACCCTTGTTTCTAGATGTCCGTCTTCAGAAGAACTCAGGAGGAGCATCTGGCAGTGTAAGCCAGCCAGCCTCAGTGTCCCCTCCTTACCTGCAAGTCTCAGATCCCTCTTCCTTTCAACTGGGTTGGCTCAATGCCAGTTATGCACAAGGCCAAGGCCAGGTGATGGGGTCGGGTGGAAGAAGAGGAGGGAGAGTCTAGCCCTTCTGAGCTCATACCTGGTGATCTGCTTCTCATGGAGGAATTGTTCCATGTTTTCAAAGAAAGAGCTACAGGGTTTTCCTGTTCTGGGTGCTGACATAGAAGGATCCTGAACTCACTTCCTTGCACAGATACACTGAATCTATAGCTACTTACAGAAAAATTCCCTCTGAAAGAAATGCAAAAACTAGCTGAGCAACTCTTACATCTTGGTGGGGGGCAGGGTGGAAAAACAACAACATCAAAACGGGGAGGAGAGGCGAAGACACAATGTCACCATAAACCACACTCTCGGAGAGGCGCCCACAGACAGCAGAGAACTCACAGCCCTAAGCTTCTCCTTGAGAGGCAAAGGGTTTGAACCCCGCACCTGGCACCCCTAGCTTTCAAGACCTGCACCTGAGAGATGAGTCCCCAAAACATCTAGCTCTGGAAGACAATGGGATTTGCATCCACAGGACCACAAGCTTATAGCAAATTTAAAGGGGTCTCCGGACTCACCATGGCTAAACCTCTAGGGCACAGTGCAGAGGCAGCAACTGAAATGCAACCAGTCTTTCTGTGAAAGAGGCCTGTGGTTTATCTTAAAAGATTCATCCCGAGGGGCAGGCCTTTAACAACACACATCTCGAGGCCACCGGACTGCAGAAGCCGGCAAGGACCATCTCTACGCTCGCTCGCTCTGCCTCCAGGTTATCTCCCAGAAAGGAGGTTGTGCACATGACTGGGGCCCCAGTTTTTGCAGCCACCACCCATGGGACACCCCCTGATCACCAGGCTCTGGTGGCCAGTAGGGCTTATGTTCGTTGTTCTCACAGGACTGTAACAAATGGAAAATAGTTCTTTTTTTTTTTTTAATGTTTTTATTTTTATTTTTGAGACAGAGACAGAGCATGAGCAGGGGAGGGGCAGAGAGATAGGGAGACACAGAGTCTGAACAGGCTCCAGGCTCTGAGCTGTCAGCACAGAGCCCGACATGGGGCTTGAATCACAAGCTGTGAGATCATGACCTGAGCCAGAGTAGGACGCTTAACCGACTGAGTCACCCAGGCGCCCTGAAAAATAGTTCTTAACCAAGGTACAGCACAGAGGCCGTGGTCATAAACCCTAGTCTTTCTCTGAGAGAGGAAAGAAGCACTATGAAGAGTGGGTTGGGGGCGGGGGACTTCTAATTAAACACATCTAGGGGTAGATTGCAATCCTCTCCAGAGATCAGGGAGAGCAGCGGGCATCATCTTCTTGCTCTCCCTCTGCCCTGCCCCCTGGTGCTGGTGTCTCCCAGAAAGCTGCTTATGTACGTATCCGGCATCCTGGTCCTTATGGCTGCTGCCCAGAATACATATCCTTTGAAAGACTGGTTCTGGTAGACAGTGAGGCTCATGTTCATAGGTTCAACAGGACAAGAGCAAAGAAACAGTCCTTAACTGCTTAACATCCAGGGCTCAGTGCAGAGGAAGGAGACAGAAACGTCCATCTCTCAGTCTTCGCATTAAAGAAGTATATTTGGGAACCTTAAAAGCTGCTGCCTGAAGGTCTGGCCTCCAATGAGCCTGAATCTAGATGCTGTCTGAGATCCTCCCTTGGTACACCGACTGGTCTTGGCACACCCTCAACTGTTGGAGGCCACTAAGAACAAGTAATTTGCTTAGATAATCACAAAGTTTTGAGAGGCAACCAAGAGCTGGGGAGGGGGGGGGGTGAACAATAAGGTTCAGCTCCTACAGAAGAAGGCCACTCCTTCAAGACTGAGAGAGTTGGCTGTTTTATTTAATGCATAGAAACCAATATAGAAAGTCCAAGAAAATGGGGCACCTGGGTGACTCAGTCAGTTAAGCATCTGACTTCAGCTCAGGTCGTGATCTCATGGTTCGTGAGTTCAAGCCCTGCATTGGCTCTGTGCTGACAGCTCAGCCTGGAGCCTGTTTCGGATTCTGTGTCTCCCTCTCTCTCTCTCTGCCCCTCCCTCGCTCATGCGCTCTCTCTTTCTCTCTCTCTCTCTCTCTCTCTCAAAATAAACATTAAAAAATTTTTTTTCAAGTCCAAGAAAATGAAGAAACAGGAATATGTTCCAAATGAAAGAACAAGAGAAAACCTTAGAAAAATACTTCAATGAAACAGAGATGAGTGGTTTACCTGCTAAAGAGTTCAAAAAGAAAAATGGCTATAAAGATGCTCACCACGGTCGAGAGAACAAGGCATGAACAAAGAGAAGGAAAATGTAAGAAAGCACCAAACAGAAATGACAGAGCTGAAGAATACAATAACTGAACTGAAAAATAGAATAAAAGGGTTTAATAGCTGACTTGATGGAGAGCAAGAAAGGATCAGTGGATGAAAGGATTAGTGAACTCAAAGATAGGGCAGGGAAACTCAACCTGATGAGAGCAGAAAAATAAAAAGTAAAGATAGGTTAAGTGGCACATAGGACAACATCAAGCAGACCAACGTTCACATTATAGGGATCCCAGAAGAAGAGAGAGAGAACAGGGCAGAATACTTGTCTGAAGAAATAATGGCTGAAAACTTCCCTAACCTGGGGAAGGAAACAGACATTGAAACCCAGAAAGCCCAAAGACTTCCAAACAAGATGAATCCAAAGAGATCCACACCAAGACACGCTGTAATTAAAGTGTCAAAAATTAAAGAGTCGTAAAGTCAATGTTTACAAAAGTGAGTAAGGAGGAAGGAAACTCAATTGCCTAACACTTGGAGACTGAAAGTATTATGGAGTTCTTGGATTATTCACATTACCCTTACTTTGCTGATTACCCTTCAGCTATCCCAAATTGGGGCCAACATGTCCCCATTTGTTCCCAATATGTCCTAATTCTTGGACAGCTGCATTATTTTTCAATATCTTCCCCTTCTCAGGATAACACTCCATATACTATGAAGCCAAAGCACTTCAAAACTTTACAGGCTTAAAACCTTTAACTAGGAAAACCAACCAAAAAGCATCAACAGCTGGAGTGAGGGGAGTAGATGGCCATTTGAAGTAACAAGTCAAGATTAAGGTCAGAGGCAAACAAAAGAGGTTTTAGGTTTGGCACAAACTGGCATTTTGAAGCATCACATGGAGTGTTGACAATATTTATCAGATACTTCCCCCAGGTTATGTCCAATTTAAGCTCCACGATAAAAAAAAAAAAGCAGCTATATTTGCCAATACGAAATATATACACTTGAATGTCCAATGAGCTGGGAAGGAGGTGCTATTAATTTTATTGTGTGTTATATGGCCTGAACAGAAAAATATATCCTGCCACTTTGGGGACACAGGCTTGCAACTCAGCTGTTTGAGAGAAATTAAATAATGCAACGTGTCCTTTGAGGTCAAAACGACTAGATGATTATTTGAGGCTGGGCTTTAATATTCTCGCTCAAATGCTAAGCTTGTTTCTCCTCTCATGAACAAAGTTAATGAGAGATGAGGTTGGAAAAGATTGCTTTGTGGCAACGTTGGGCTCCTTTCCAAAGTGAATTAAACTTGTCTTGCCAAAACTTTTGAGGGCTGATAACAATAAACCATTTTTTCATTCCCAGATTTTAATTTAGTTAAAAGAGCTTTAAAAATCCTTGGAATCCAGGTTCAAGCATCAAGAATTAAAAAAAAAAAATCTTGTGGTGCCTGGGTGGCTCAGTAGGTTAAACATCTGACTCTCGATTTTGGCTCAGGACATGATCTCACGGTTTGTGAGATCAAGCCCCATGTCAGGCTCTGCACTGTGCAGAGCCTGCTTGGGATTCTCTCCCTCTCTCTGCCCTTCCTCTGGTCACGCTCTCTCTCTCTCTCTCTCTCTCTCTCGCTCGCTCAAAAGAAATAAATAATAAAAACTATCTTTCTGAGATTTTAGGAAAAATCAAGCAATAATTTTCAGATTTGTTGATATGACTTAAACACAAATGGTTAATTAGCTAATATCATTACAATATTTCTATAGATATTTTATTATAAATGAAAGTAAAACCTACTCATGTGTGCTCCTAGTTACGTAAGAATTAGACATCTATTTTATTTCCCAGGATGGTCTGGAGAACAGAGTTGTGAGGTCTCATGTTTCACAGCCTGTAGTGAGATGGAAAGAACAGGTGTCTTCCACAGCCCTTTCTACCAGGTGCGTATTTACACACACCCATGCTCCTTGGCCCTCAGAGTCAGCATCATCTGCTACGGTTCTGCCTCACTGATCCTGGTGCTTATCATGTGAGCCACCCTCTTCCCCACTGCTTTACTTCCTACCGGGAATGATTTCTTTCAGTTATTACAGTTGACCATTTGGAATATACTCAATGTTGAGAAATCTTTCTCCTACGAACATACATAAGTTTTGAAAATAACTAGGGGCACCTGGGTGGCTCAGTCGGTTGACATCTGACCCTTGATGTCAGCTCAGGTCATGATCTCAAGGTCGTGAGATCAAGCCCTGTGTAGGGCCTGCTTGGGATTCTCTGTCTCCCTCTTCTGCCCCTCCCCTGCTCATGCACATGTGCTCTCTTTCTCTCTCAAAATAAAATAAACATTTAAAAAACAACCAAAAGTCATCCAGAGCTGAATCAGATAAATATTTGATAACTGCCTTAGTTGAAAACAAAGCACAATTACAAGGTAACACACACAAAAAAAATTGTGATTCTGCAGGTAATTCCAAAAGAGGAATTTTTAAATATTTTGGGCGATTTATAGTATCATTGAAATAGGGTAGAGTAGGTGCATGCTAGAAAAAGACGGATGGATGGATGGATGGATGGATGGAGTGGGAGGTGGGGGGGAGGTGGATGGCCAAGGGGATGGGTAGGTGGACAGATAGACAGTATGTGTCACATTTGTTTGTTTCTATGCTTGTTTTTAAGAAAACTTCCCAACTCAACCTACCAAGTCCTAGGTTGCCTTTCCTTATCTTTGGATAATGTCTTCCACAGAATATGAAGCCCACACTTGGATTATCTTCACTTTCACACTTTCCTCAAGTTTCTTCTTTGCTAAGGAGCTCCTTGCCTTGGAGTGAACTTACTTGACTTCCCCTAAAGAGTGTCTCACTCCCTTTCTTGCCCTCGGTTTTTGTAGATCGCAGTTCTATGTTTATCTCAGGATAATTCTTATACAAATAGGATAAGAATGACAAGGTTGTACACACATGGACATTCCAGGATTACAATAGGTCCTTATGGAGCCACCAAAAAAAGCTAACTTAGATGCCTATGAGAGACCAAAAATGTGGTTATGACTCAGGGATGAACTGTGCCAGAAGCAAGCCGACTTTCAATCTGGTAATCCTTTTAATTTCTCCATATCAGACTAACATTGCAGTTTTTATTTATTTTTTTTAAAAAAAAATTTTTTTTTCAACGTTTATTCATTTTTGGGACAGAGAGAGACAGAGCATGAACGGGGGAGGGGCAGAGAGAGAGGGAGACACAGAATCGGAAACAGGCTCCAGGCTCTGAGCCATCAGCCCAGAGCCCGACGCGGGGCTCGAACTCCCGGATCGCGAGATCGTGACCTGGCTGAAGTCGGACGCTTAACCGACTGCGCCACCCAGGCGCCCCTAACATTGCAGTTTTTAATTATCACTCTATCAGTTAGTTGATCCTTACAAACTTTTTATTCAGGAATAATGTTCAAAAGCTAAGGCTTTTTGTAATTTTCCTCCTAAATTGCCTTTGCCTACACCAAATCGCCTTTGCCAGATCCTTAAAAATATTGAAAATTAAGCAAATGAATAAACACATGGATTTTCTTGATGTCCCATTAAACATGGGGTTTCATTTAACATTTTTTGAGCCTCTACAATATAGCAGACACAAAGATGTATAAGATTTGCTCTCAAAGAATAAGTAGAGCAGTAGAGAGAGAGATTTAGAAAGGAAAGGAGGGGAAAGGAGATGAGGGTTGAGGGAAGGAAGGATTAGGATACAAGAAAGTAAATTTTCCAATAGAGGCTTCTACGTATCAGAATGACAAGATTGGGATGTGAGGAGCAGTTAGATCAGGTTCCTCAAAGATAGCAATGATTTAGCCAAATCATGAAGAAAAGAGAAAACTTCTAGACTTGGCCCAGGGTGGAAGGAAGCCAAGGCTGAAGGGAAGCATCAGAGACAAAAGGCAAAAGTAAAGAGATGGGGGAATGAACTCAAACGACAGGCCAAGAACTCCTGCTTCCGTGCACTTTGGGGAAAAATGGGATCAGACTCACCCTGCCCTCCTACACAACTGGAAACTGGATATAATACAAGAAACCACGGTTGTCAAAGCGTGAAATACAAGCAGCACAGGACTGTGATCCCTGGGACAGAGGCTGCCTCAGCCTCCTGCCAGAGGGCACTTAGCAGCTATGGGGGCGGGGTTCCTAAGAAGGGCCTAGAAAGAAGTCTTGCTGAGAAGAAGAGACAGAGGTTAGCACTTGCGAGGCTGAGAAACTGGAGTTTGTGACACAGAGTGGCCCAAAGAAGGCAGCCAGACAAGAAGAACCAGGTTCCTGTGAGCTCCTGGAGGCTCTGGCTGAATACTTTTGCTCTGAGCAAAGGCTGTCCAGGGAGCTACAAGCTGATCAATTCCCAGAGCTCATAGTGGGCGGGGAGACATTTCAGTTCTGACCAATCAGAGGGGAAGAGTTCACTGAACATAAAGGTATGCAAAGAAGACCCCAGAAGAATCGTAGAATAAAGGTTAAAAGTCTTTAGAGAAAATATCAAAGGATCATGGGTAAGCAATTTAGCTGGCTACCAGAAAAAAAAAAAAAATCCCTATTCTTTAAAGCAACAAAATCTAGGCATACAACAGCATACGTTTACAATGTCTAGCATCCAATTTAAAAATTACTAAACATGCCAAGAAAGAGGGAAATGTGACATAAAACAGGAGAAAACTCATTTGACAGGACTATATCAAGAAAGGAAGGAAACGATATAATTCCTCAAAGCATATTAAAATAGCTTATTATAAACACGTTCCAAATGCTCAAGGATTTGAAGAAAAACAAATCTAGGGGCACCTGGGTGGCTCAGTCGGTCGGGCGTCAGACTTCAGCTCAGGTCATGGTCTTGCGGTCCTCGAGTTCAAGCCCCATGTCTGAGCTGTCTGCTCAGAGGCTGGAGCCTGCTTCGGATTCTGTGTCTCCCTCTCTCTCTCTCTCTCTGCCCCTCCCCTCACACTCTGTCTCTCTGTCAAAAATAAATAAATGTTAAAAACAATTTTTTTTAATAAAAAGAAAAGGCTCAGTTTGTCAGGCTGAATTACAAAACAGGATCCAACTCTGTGTTGTCTTCAAGAATAGAGATCCTACTTGACGAACAAAGACACAGGTTAAACGTAAAAGGATGGGGAAAGATCCACCATGTAAACACCAGTCTAAGAAATCTGCCGCCTCCATATTGGCATCAGACAACAGAGTTGAGAACAAGGACCATTAGCTGGGAGAAAGGAAGTCGGGGGTCCAGGGTCCTAGAACCAGATGGTAGGTGATTACAGTAGTCTCGGGTGATAAACAAAGAGGGCCAGAATCAGAATTCCCCGGAGGGCTTAAAGCAGATTGCTGGGCCCCTTGCCCAGAGTTTGTAATTCAGGAGGGCTGGGGTGGGTCCTGACAATTCGCATTTCTAACAAGTTCCCAGGTGATGCCATTGATGCTGGTCTTGGGATCCACTCTGGAACCACTGACTCTCTTCCTTTTCTTTAAAATGGGCATACTCCAGCCTTAAGGGATGGTGTAATCAATTAGAAAGATAAAACAAGGAAGGGAGGTACCGGGAAGCGTCGATCTTGCTTTCCCTTACAACTGATGCCTTCGGATTGGTGGAGATGCGGGTTGAGAGGATAGGAAACCAGGATTCTGCCTTAGCCAACCACCTGGGCGGGGCGGGGACAGGACGTGCTGTTGAGGCGAGAAATGCAGGAGAAATAAATTTGGGGGTGGAAATAGTACCGTTTTCGATTTGTTGAATTTTAAATGCAGTACCCATATACCTTTTCTCACTTAAGAAAAAAAAAAAAAAAAGTCCAGTGCTGTAGGTGCATTTACAGGCTTAGTCATTTTTACCATCGTTCGATTCTGTGCCTCATATGGGCACTTGCAAGCTGTGAAAAAAAAAAAAAAAAGCTGTGAGATGTTCGCGGGCCCCAGGTGGGCACCTCTGAACTCTGCATTCGCGTTCTGCCAGGCACTCGGAGTCAGCAAAGCCGCACATTTGTCTGGGGCAAATGTCAAGTCAGTGGGGATCAGAGATCTAAGAAACAAGTGATCTGGTGTCATTTACATCAAGGAGTGGCTGCTGTTTGGTGGGTGAGCGCGGCGAAGGCAGATTTGCAAGACTTATTTCCTAATTGTCAGCCATGATTTTATATAGTTTTTATAAAAGAACTAACATCGGCCTCCTCGTCCTACCAAGGAAATCTTTGTTGCTTCTCTATTCCGAACGTTTTGCGCAATTTCACCAGCAGTCGGAAAATGGACGGCAATTACGCTGTTTTCCCCCCAGAGGTGGAGGGCTATAATAATTAAGAGGCTTAAAAAAGCCCTACCGCAAAACGCTTACAGTTCAAAAGGAACGAGGGGTCGCCCTGGATTTCCCCGCGGGAACCGCTTCTGCTCTCCACGAACACCGGGAAGTCGTTCCCGCCTTCCTGGCCGCCGGCCGGGATGGGGGCTGCCCGCGGCTCGCCCTCAGTCCCCAAAGGGTGGGCTGCCTCGGCGGGCCCTTCGTTTCCCGTCACTTAGCGACGTCAGCGTTACCCAGCGCCCGGAAAGGGAGACAATGCCCTGTGAATTTTCGCAGGTATCAAGCGTTTCTCCACTCACTGCCCTCCTTTGGGGGGCTGGGAGGCATATTACGGATTCTTTGGGGACGGATGGAAACTGGCCGCGCCCAGCCTGGCTGGTCCCCGGAACTAACCCTCCAGGCCGGGAGGCGGACGCGGGGGTTCAGGTGCCGGAACCCCGCGAGGACCGCGACCCCACGGCCACAGCCCCGCCCCCCCAGCCCCTCCCCCCTCCCCCCCAGGGCGACGCGCGCGCTCCGGGCGCAGTGCTGGGCCCGGCCGGGGGCGCGCGAGCGGGCGGGGGGCGAGCGCGGCGGGGCGGGGGGCGCGGGGAGTGCGCGGAGCCCTGGCGCGGGAGCCCCGGTGACGCACCAGTGACGTCGGCGGCGGCGGGCGGGATTTCCCGGCCCCTCCCGGGCGCCGGGCGAGACCCTGCCGCGGAGTGGGCGTGACCACCGTGCCGGGAGGGCGGCCGGGGTCCGGGGGTCTGGCGCTCCGCACCCCACCGCACCCGGACGCGCCCCGGGAGCCCCGCACGGCGGGTGTGAGCGGGCCGAAGTACTTTGGGTCTGGGTGACTTCCCTCGCGCGCGGGGCACGGCCTCGCCCCCCTGCACCACCGCCCCCAGCCTCCCCTGTCCGGGCGGGGCTGCTGACGCGGCCCGGAGACCCCGGGGGCGGTGCGGGGCGCGCCTTTCCACCGCGAGCCCGCGAGCGCCGAGGCGCGCGGGCGCCGGGGCGCGGAGCCGGAGCCGGAGCCCGCCCGCCCAGCCCCGCGCCCGGCCGAGGAGCGATGCCGCGCGCTCTGGCCGCCCCCCGCGAGCACCGCGCCAGAGACAAAGCCCGCGCGTGAGCGGCGCCCTCGGCCCGCGCGCCCGGCTCCGGGTAAGTGGGCGCCCCGCCGGCGGGCCGGGCCCGGTGCGTCTGTGGCGAAGGGACGGCACGGCCCCGGCTCCGGCGAGCCCGGGGCGAGCCAGAAGCCAGAAGGCTACTCGGGCGGGAAAGTCTCTGCAACTGGAGACGCGGTTCGGTGCGTGTGTGGTCCTGCCGTCCGTGGCAGCACGCGAAACGAATACCTTGTTTCTCTTGGCCGCCCGCAGCGAGCCGGCCTTCGCGCTGCCGCGCAGGTGGGCGTCGGCGGGGCGCCGGCAGGTGAGCGCGCCCCTCGAACCCACGACCCTCGGCCGGGCCGTTGGCAAACCCGAGCGCAGGTTTGGACAGACCGCTCCGAACGCTTACGGGAGGTGTCCCGGTGCCCGGGGTCTCCCGATCTCTGGGGCTTGAGGCGGGGGGAGGCTCCCCGAGACCCCTTTTCCATATGTAGGTCACGAACGCTTGCCATTCTCCGGGCAGGGACGTCCCCCTCGTTGAAGAGGACCGCAGTGGAAGGGCTGGAGCGGCTAGTTGGTCGTTTTATTTGTGGAAATGTTTTATTTGTGGAGTGCCTAAAGAAGCCCTCATGATTTCGCAGTACCCTGGGACACCTGTCCCCAGAGCAGTTCTGGTGGTGACAGTAGACCAGACGAGGGTTTGGTTTTCCCCTCCCTTATGGCGTCTGTCCCCCGAGGCTGGTGCTGAAACGGGCTGCGCCCGCAGCGCGCGCACACAGCGGCATTGGGGGAGCTTTGGTTTAATGTTTGAATTGCCTTAGAAATAATAACGGGAGAGTGAGGCGGGGGGGGGGGGGTAGGGCGGGCAGAGGTGTGGCTGGAGAAGACTTCTTCATTTGGGAGGATTTGCTTATTTCCGTGTATTTTGGGCTAGGGTGTTAGGAAATTCAAAAATGTTAAAGTTTGACCGAGTGATAAAGTGGATCATGGGCGCCGGGTCTCCCACCCTCTTCCCAGCTCCCCACCGCTGCCGATCCTCGTCTCGTTCCGTTAGCTCCTAGGACTGTACAGGCTGGCACAGCGCCCGCCCTTTCAGTCCCAGCAGAAGGCCTCCTGGGCTGCGCTGGTGTTGCCCATTAAACCGTGTCAGTCGTGTCATCTGCTCATGAGTCCTCACTGGGAGGCCTCCTTCCCACAGTGGGACAGGAGAATTCAGCGGTAAATGCCTCAGAGCAGCAGCGAGGGGCCCCGGGCTCTGTGGCCGGCTCCTTGGTGCTCTGGGGAAATCTTTTTCCTGATTTTCGCATGCTGCGGGGGAAGGGAGGCACACGGCCATCTGATCTGGCCCTGTTCCCTGCAAAACGCTTACTGTGGGAACAACTGAGATGTTCAATGGAAAGCCTTTTTCGGTCCTGAGACACACGACGTAAACTGTGAATTAGTTTTGGAGCGTGGAGTTGACTAGGTTATCAGTCTGGGTAAAAGATGGATACAGCACTTAACATGTTGTAGGGGTTAATGTAAGTACAAGGTTTATTGTGATGCTCTGCTGGTTAACCGGGCATCTCATCTCAGCGTTATTAAGCTGAAATAACTATTTAGGAGGATGGACTTCCTCTTGGCTCCTTTGCCAGCACAGGGCTCCAATCCTCAGCCTCCTTAAAATAAAATTGCCCAAAGGGAACCTGTGGATGAAGTCTGGCTGGCTGAGAACTAGCACAGCAAAAGGCTCATTCCCAGTAGTCCAGTGATTGGCTTGGCATTTGCCTGTGACATTTCTCATGCAAGTAGACAGCAGAGAAACCAGGAAAAAGCTTTTCCCATATGCACTTTACAGCTTTTAAAGCTAAAGTGACAGTCTCCAAAGCTGCTCATATCTCAGCACATTCTTTGGAGCGGCAGAACGTTAGGTGGGCACTCGGGCCCTGTCGTCCCCCTGGGCCCTGGGGTGGCAAGTGCCCCATAGCTGTCCCCGGAGGTCGGGGTGGGGCTTCAGGACTGATCATGCATCATGCCACTTCTCCCCACCACTGTCACCACTACACAACTATTGCTTTGTGAGGAAGACAGCCACATGGCTAAGACAGAACTCTGCAAGACAAACCATTCTTCTGTATTTGCAGGCATGTCTCACGATCACATTTTTCTTACCTTGACTCATTTTTGTTCTACGTGAAAAGGGGAGAATGCCTAATGATGCAACAACGCATGTCAGCAAATTGCCCTTTTCCTTCATGGAAGTTTGAAACAGTGTCTTTAAGATATTACCTGGTTTGTTCTCAGAATACCCTTAGGAGCATATTCTATTCTCTAATCGCCCAGATTTCCCCCTCCTTTATTCGGTATTTTCATTGGTAAATAAACATGATAGACATAAAGAGACTTATTATCACACAGCTAGAGAGATGATTTGTTGGGTTTTCTTAAACCAGGAACTGACATATAACTTTGTTTAAAGTTTGTTTGTTTGTTTGTTTATTATGAGAGAAAGAGAGTAGGGGAGGGGCAGAGGGAGAGGGAGAGAGAGGAGAGAGAGAATCCCAAGCAGGCTGTCAGTGCAGAGCCCGATGCGGGATCTCGAACTCGAGATCACGGCCTGAGCTGAAATGAAGCGTCAGAACGACCTCTTGAGCCACCCAGGCGCCCTGAAATTTAACTTCTTTGATACACCAGGAATACTACAAAAACATCCTCTTAACAGTGGCCAGCAGGGGTGTTTTAACTGAAAATCAGAGAAGCTAACTGAGTGTCAGAAAAGAGAAACAGGGAGGCCAATTGTAATATAGACGCTAGCATAATACTCCTGTAAGATTTTAACCAGTTGGTTACAACCATATGAAGAATAAACCAGATAACTTAAATTATCATCAGTGAAAAATGCAAATGCAATTTCCATTTAGGGAAGGAAGTAGAGGCAAGAATTACTGCTGGAAGGAAAAAAAAAACTCACTGCAGAGAAAACAATGGGTACTTAAGAGGGGATCTGTTCAGTAAGCTAGCTGGAGCATTCCAAATGACTTTAATTGTCAAGGAGCTTTTGTTAGGTTAAATGGCAGGGGGTGTGCAACCAGTTTTCCTAGTGGAAACCAGCGGACAAATGGCAGGCCTTGCGGGGATGGGGGAGTGCGGCTGTGTTGCCCACACGGGGCTTGTGGCGTGGGTTCTGCTGCCCTGGGAGGAGTGAGGACATATATGTGGCTGTGGAGAAGCCACTGGTCCCCGAAGCCTTGAGGTTCCCGCGTGTCTGCAAGCAAGTCACCAATGGCCCAACCTCAGAGGGCGATCCCCGGGAGAGAGCCCAGGTTAGCGGGCCGCGGGGTGGAGGGAGGGAGGACCAGGCTTCGAGTCCGTGAGTCACACGGATGATCTCATGTAACCCTCGCACCATACCCGCAAGGTTTCTCTTTAGCAAAACAAACAAAACCTGTCCAGGAGTGTCATGGCAGGGTGTTCGGTGGGTGGTGGTGACCAAGGAAAAGCTTATACAAATACTAAGGGGGAGCCGTTGAGACAACTGGAAGAGAAGAAACGGGAGAGCCATGCCCAGGGACGACGCATGTGCTCTCTTGACAAAAGAGCGGATTTCTTCCTCTCTTGGATTTCTCTAACCATTTCACCCTGGGTGGCTGGGTTGGCTCACCCTAGCGGGGTGTGTGCTGAGAGGCTGAGGAAGAAGAGGTAGAAGAAATGCTGTAAGCATCCCTCTGGGGCCAGGTGGGTTCCCCCGCCAGTGATCGCGTGCACAACACGAGCAACCACCCTGGGTCTACTAACCCGCACCTGGTTTGTGCTTGTCTGCAGTTCTCCTTAGTGCCTGTGTTTCCTCCTGGCTTTCATGTCTAATTTGCTACCGTGGGGGCTTCTCTTCTACCCCTTGCCTAGGGTCACCACCAAAGGAAGAGGAGCAGAGAGATCGCAGTCGGAAAAAGGGAAACATTTATATTGCTCCCAAAATTCATATTAGAACATCTTTACAACCACAGCACAAGGTGTTGATATGAAAAATATATGTGTCGCCATAGGCCTACCACCCAAATTCGACTGTATTGACTTATGGTTATCACACAAATATTAAAATTGAGAGATCTTTACCAAAAGCACTGTGTGAGAGTGAAGGTCCACGTAGGAGAAATGGAATTTGAAACAGAAAGGAAAAAGCAAGGGAATATTGAAAGAGGGTAGAAAGCAGAGCAGTGTATGGAAGTTGCTGAAGGCAGCCTCAGCAGTGGCCCAGCCGGCTCTGTGGCTCAGGTTCTGGAAACTGTTGGAGAGGCAGAGACAGGGACGGCAGACAGTGGGTGGTAGTGCTTCATCCTTGGTCCCCGGGATGTTGGACGCAGGGGGGACAGAGATCCGGCAGCATATAGGCTGGGGCAGCCTGCTTTTGCTGACTACCCCACTGCACACTCCTCATACAGCAGGGTCTGCTTTCCAGGTCAAACAGCAGAACCCATTCTAATATGGCCAGAAGGAAGAAAAGCTTTTCCTCCAGCCTTTTAGGTTTAGTCACTGGGGCCTGTGAATTAAACTGACAACAGGAGAGATTAACAGGAGAAAAGAGCCAAATTAACGGGAGAAAAAGTTTGTTGTACGTGCACACAGGAGCTTCACAGGAAAGAAGAGAAAACCGGAAGAAGCAGTTAGGCCTGAGAGCTTATATGCTATTTTAACAAAGGGAGATGGGTTATGGGAAAGTGACAAGACAAAGGAAAAAAGGGGTTAGGGGTTCTAGGGGCAGTAAATTGTGGGAAGATAAATACATGGAAAAAAACTTATAGAAGATAAGAGTTACTTTAGCAAGATTTCCTTGTGCTGATACATCTTGGTGCCAACGTTATCTCTCCAGTGATAATGGTGATTTTCTTCCTTCTAGTGTGGGAGATGGAAGGCAAGAACACCTTCACAAAAGGAAATGCATGTCTTGCTTTTAGGTGGAAAGGGCGAGGCCGGAGAATTCCTTCTGTGTCTGCTGTTTCTTAATTGCCTTCCGCTCAAAACAGCCCTTATGCCAAAGTGGCACATTTGGGGGTGGTGTGATCTGAACCTCCTTCAAGATTGCCAGCGGGACCTTTCCTTGGTGGAGGCTGGAGTCCCAATCCTGTGTTATGCCGAACAAGCATGAGAACCCCTATTTGGTTTTAGTTTCTGTTCATTAATTTGGGGAAAATTCTGTTTTCCCTGAACCCCGGTTAACTTCACTTACAACCATGGGGCTCCAGGGGTCTGGAGATGTTTGTTTACCCCCGACACCTGTGGGGCCACATGGATGAGGGAGGGCTCTGTCCTGGTTAAAGAGACAGATGATGTGAGAGTACAAGTGTATGTTTAATGGTACATAGAAGAGGAAGCAGGTGTCATGAGGATGGAAAGACACAGGCTCCTGAACTTAAGGGCAGTGGTGAGTATGGAGTGTGGCCAAGAGCGGACGATGACAGAGCCTGAGTGGAGAATCCGAAAGCTTTGAACCTTAAGGAAAATAACAGAGGGACAGTGACAGTGATGTCAGCTGCCGAATTTTTTCTGGAACAAGGTGAGGTATAGATACATAAATTGGCCTTCGTTAGCATCACGTAGTCTCTTCTTCAGCTGAATTTTACCTAGCAGAGATACTGTCACTGGAGCCTTCTGTTCACTCTGGGTACCCGGGTAGACCCCACTCTGGGTCCACCACCCTGTTACCCTGTCCCTGTCTTGAGTGGCTTCACCTCATTGCCCCTTCCAGTCAGAGCTTGGTGTGTCAGTGCTGTTCTCCCCCAGGTGGTTGATCTTGCAGAATTGGGGAGTTTGGGGCTCTTTCCTGCCGGTCTTTCTGGGCTTGCCGTGTCCGCACTGCAGTGCAATCTTTCTGGGGCTCTGCATTCTCAGAACTGCTGCAAAGAGACTGGACACAAGCCCTGTGTGTCCTGCATCAGGAGTAGCAGCCCTCACACCCCAGGTCCTGACAGGTCAGATTCCTCCCAGCTTCTCTCCAAACCCTCTCCTCGCGCTAGAACTTCGCCATAGTCAGCAGCAGCGGAACTAAGTCGTTGGCCTGGACCCAGGCACGCTTTTTTACTAGGCAGAAACTGTCTTTGTCACGGGATTTGTCATCGCAGAGGTCCGCCGATCCACGCCATGACCAGGCTTCCCGGGGCTGCCTGCCTGTCCCTGGTTTTCCTATGTGTTACTGCTGTAAGCCATCTTCATCGGGGGACACGGCGGAAGGACCCTTTCCGTGCATGTGTGTGACTCAGAGCCGTAGATACGTTCCTACGAGATTGTGCAGAAGCCATGTGTTTCTAAGACGTTCATTTAATGAACGTGTGAGCAGGTATTTCAGGCACTGACGACTTAAGGATGAATAAGGACCTGAGAGTACTCATAATCTAGGAGGGATAGAGGTGTGAAAACAACCCGTGTGCCCCTGGATTAATGCCGTGACAGCCGTGCTGTGCGAGCGGTGATAACAGGAACATTCGTTCCTCCCAGAGCAGCGCTTGCAGGAAGGGCCTCAGCTGAGGCCCCGGAAAGCTGAGTGAGATTTTTTCCAACCCACACAAGTGAGCAAGGGCTTTCCAGGCAGAGGGACAAGCATGTGCAGAGGCTCAGAGTTGGGGGCGTGCAGGCGGAGAAGAGGAAAAGGTGTCCCGAGCCCAGGTAGGAGGACTGTCAACTGAGCTGTGGGAGTCTGTTCTGGGACCAGTGGGGATCCCGGGCAGTTGTTCAGCAGAGGCGGGATTCAGCGGGAGGGCCCCCCTGTGTGGGGCGGGTCAGAGGAAGAAGGCTGGAGATGTGAGGCGTTAAGACTCGGTTGCAGTTGGCCCCAGGATGCCCAGGCCCTCGCATCAGTCGGCACTGCTGTCTGACCAGAGGTGGGGGGGCGGGGCAGGGAGAGGCCTGCGCCTGGGTGGCCCAGGGTGACAACATGACCTGGTTTAGTGAGTGGAAGGGGGGAGCGGGCTGGGCACATGGGGAGAGAGAGTGAGACATGGCAGGTGAGGAGGTCCTGCCCACGTGGAACAGAAGGCCGGCTTATGGCAGAGAGGGGCTGGGAGCCAGGTAGCCATGTGAGGGGCAGGGGAGGGCAAGGGAGATAGCCCAGGGTGGGGGTGGGGGGTCAGCCATGTGGCCATGTAGCCAGGTAGCTATGTGGGGGGCAGGGGAGACAGCCTGGGGTGGGGTCGGGGGGTCAGGTAGCCATGCAGGGGCCAGGGGAAACAGCCCCGGGGTGGGTTGGGGGGGTTCTGAGTCATGGTAGACACAGTAGGGAGGCTTCAGAGAACAGATGTGAAGTTTGGGCCGACACAAAAACGATGCTGTGAAATGCAGGCTCTTTCTGCCGCAGGTTTACACGTGTTGGCCTCCCTCGGAAGGGACCGCCTGGCCGGCGGCCCCTGACGCTGCTCGGCTGCCAGTCTCTGGGAGGCCACAGCCAGCTGCCGCCACCACCACGCTCCCCTGGATGACTCATTCTTTCTGTGTCCAGGCACGGCTCTGTCTCTTGTTTATGATCTCTTTGTCCCCCTAACGCTCGCGAGTTTGATCCGATGCCCACCGCACCGCCTCCCGCCGCATGTGGATGGCGGGGGTTACAGTTTATTAGCCTTCGGTGAGAGCGTGCCTCTCCCAGGGTGAGTTTTTGTTCTATGCTTCTGCCAAACCTGGTCACCCTCTACCTACCCCCCAGCTCCGGCGGCCTGAGGCGGGAGGGCAGGGCCCAGGCCTTCCTTCACAGTAACCATGGCAACTGACACGTTGATCCAGGGCCCCCGGCCTCTCTCGGCTTTCCCCTGGTTCTTCCTGCTCTGCCTTCTCGTTGGACCTCTGTCCGCTGTGAAATGCGCCCCGTGGTGGGGTTTTCTGTCTTTTCTCCTCACAGTTCCTCACTCTGTCTGTCCGACTGGCTTTTCCTTGCTGTACTTTTGACGTGCTGGGGGAACCATCAGTGGGCAGCGGAGGGGAAGACAAACAATATCCCTGCACTCATAGAATTTACATTCTGGTAGAAGGATCAGGCCAGTAATAATAAGCCTGAAAATCAAAGGTAATTTCAATGCGTAAGTTAATAAGTAAGCATTTAAGATGTGAGTGAATGCTGGGGAGAAAACTAGAACAAGGAAGGGAGATAAAGAAAGAACTCCAGGGAAGGGCCATTGTAGATTTTAAATAAGCTGCTTATGGAAGGACTCAGTATGGATCCCAGATTAAGACCAAGATCAAGGCCATGAATTGAACTTGTGTCGTGCGTGTGGAGGCAAGGAAAGTGGAAGCAGGTGAACGTGTGATTGACCCACAGATTATTCACGCCCAGCTGCCTTCCTTGACGGGGCGGGGGTCTTCTCCCCTTGTCTCCTCCCCCACCCCCAGCCTGTGAGGAAGCTGCATTTTACAAAAAGGAGCGTTTGGTAGTATAACTCAAGGCGGAGGAAGAGAGGCGTGGCAAAATAACGCACAGCCCGAGGCTCTCCCTGTTTTGTGGATGCCCGCCGCTCCGGCCACTGGCCTGGTGAGCCGAGTGGCTCCAGATGCACCAGGTGCCCAGTGCAGGCAGTAGAGAGTTTGAGCCCATGAGGAGTGGCGTCACCTTAGAGGGCGCCCCTCACAGGCCACATCAAAGACCCCCACTTCTTGAAGACCTGGGGGCTAACCAGAGGAAGGAGATCCAGGTAGGTTAGAAGACACAGCTGGGTATTCGTGCTGTGTGGCCCGGTGGGTAAAGAGCACGTTTGCGTAACGATGGGCCGCACTGGCCGTGCCTTCCGGTTTTACGCACTTGTTTTCGGAACCATGTATTTGTAGCACAGGCTTGTCTGGAAAATTCGGGGAAGATCCATCAGTGGCTCCCCAACCTGGCGGCATAGCAGAATGACTTTGGGTAGTTTGCAGAAATACCACCTCACCCCTGGACATTCTTACTCGGCAGTTCTGAGCCAGGGCCAGGGAATCTGTTTTAAGTCTTGTGTAAACCACCAAAGCAGATGACTTCTCGGGTCGGCCTTCCATGTATCAGAAAACCCAAACTAGCTGAGCCTTTCCAGACCGTCTCCTGTGCCAGCCTACCCCACCCCCACCCCCCTTGGGGCTGTGTGACAGTGACTTTCCACAAACACCATGAGACCGAGACACCTGCAGGAGCCCAGCTTTCCTTTCCAGGCTGAGCGCGTGGATCTTTCCCCGCTTTTCGCAAGACTGCTTCAGTGATGGGAAAACCAGCCGTTTGCCCTAAAGAACTGTCTCTGTGCAGAGCACGATGACCCCAAAATACAGACTCCCCCCCCCCCGCCCCTCCAATCCCCTTGGCTCCCCTGTGGCAGGATGCAGGAGCTCCACGGTTCTGAGCACCCTTGGGAGCTCGTGAACCAGCATCCACCCTCGCTCGCCAGGGAGTCAGGAAGGGCCCCTCGTCCTTGAGTAAGTGCTACTGTGCCAGCAGGCAGGAACACAGACATGAGTAAAACAGAGGTCTCAGGTCTTAAAGAATTTACAAGCTACTGGAAGAAATGGATGATTAAAACACAACACAAAATTAAGAACCTGAATCCAGCAGGACCCCCAACCCAGTCTAGGTCAGGAGAGGCTTCCAGAAGGAGGTCTCAGGAGTTGGCCAGATGAAAGGGTTGGGTCACAGCTATTGAACGGGGGAGACTTTCAAGGCTGAGAGGTTTTGCCCAGGCAAAGAATAATAACAGCAACTAACGCATATTGTGTGCTTACTAAAGCCAGGCTCTAAGTGTCTTATGTTAAGTATTTATTCCTTGACAACTATTGTAGGAAAAATAATGTTCCCCCCCCCCCGAAGATGGCCACACCGGAACCTGTGGATATGTTACCTTACAGAGCAAAAGAGACTTTGCAGATGTGATTAAGAATCTTGAGATGCAGGGGCGTCTGGGTGGCTCAGTCGGGTAAGCATCTCACTCTCCTTGGTTTTGGCTTAGGTCCTGATTTCAGGGTCGGGGGATGGAGCCCCACGTTGGGCTCCCCCCAGCCCGCTCGATGTCCTTATGAAAGGACGGGAGTGTCAGAGGGATCGGACCATGCTAGGCTGCTGGCTTTGAAGTTGGAGGAAGAGCTGTGAGCGAGGCGTGCAGGCAGCCACCAGAAGCCGGAAAAGGCAAGGATACAGACTCTCCCTGGAGCTTCCAGGAGCCCTCCTGCCACTGTGCACTTTCAAACACCCGCTGCTCTCAAATAACACATTTGTGTTGTTTAAACTGTAAGTCTGTTGTAATTTGTTGCAGCAGCAAAAGGAAACTAGTACCAACCGTGGCTCTTCCCACTTTGCAACTGGAGAGAGCAAGAGGTTAAGTAATGTGCCCAAAGAGTTACGTAGCCAGCAAGGAGCAGACCCAGGATTCAAAGTTCAGCCTTTTGGCTTCAGGTCCTGCACTTGCCCGCTCTTGCCTGTGTCCTGCCTCACGGGTTGTCGGGGGACCGGAAGCATCAGAAGATGGCCCCGACAAGGTGGGCAGACAGGAGCTGGATCTTGGGCCCTTCTTGGCCGAGTGGAGGGGTGGCCTCCGTGGCCTCTGCCTCATGTCCGTGCTGACGGCGAGTGCCCACTGGAAGTGAAGCCAGCTCCCTGTCCCTGCTCACCCAGCTCCCCTGGACGCAGGTGCACACTGAGCTGTGTGCTGATGGAAACCCTGCCTTTCTCCATTCTCACATAGTTTTAAAGCTCCTTTATGGAGGGGTAATTAAGGAGAGACTCTGGTTGAGCACAGCATCCTTATGCGTTTAAGGTCCTCCTCTCTCCAAACATCTCTTTCTATCTCAGACTTATTTGATTCATTCTCATTCTTCCATAGAAACAATTCTTTATCTCAAGAGCTCTTTATTATAACACATCCCTATCCCTCGGTCTTTGACTGAAATAAGTGGTCAGAAGAATTTTAAGACAGTGTTCCAAGTTTAAAAAAAAATATTAGGCACAATAAACCTTACCTGAAAGCGCTACTCCAGATATGTCTGCTTAATATGTGGTCGAAGTATTTTACAGGCAGTGCTTAGGTTTTCAAAGGAGCAGTGGCTAACAGTTGATTCGCATTTTATAGTTCCCTGAAAGCCTTCGCGTCACCTGTCCACTTGATCTTTTCAGAAACAGCAGGAGGCATGAAGTTTTCTCCCCATTCTTGAATGAGAAACTGAGTCTTGAGTATAATTTGGCTGTGGAACACGGCAGAGCCAGGATGCAAACTCGGGGCTTCCACGCTTTTTCTATTGCATTCTATTGCCTCTTAGGGGGCAAAAATGGCCCCAGATGCCCTTATTGGGAAATAGGGTACCATCCTCTGGATGGTCAGATGTGCCCCTCCCAAGTACAGGAACAAGATGCTGGGGCATCCACCCTCTGGAGGGAGTGCACGAGATTCCCTGGGTCTTCGACATGAGGATGTCCTACGGGATAGTCTGCCTCGGGGCACAGGCAGGCAGCCCGTGGAGGACTCACGGCCATACGCAGGTCTGCTGACGAGAGGCCCTCAGAGAATATGGCCTTAGCATGCATGACGTGCCCCTGAGTGGCCACAAGTTTCTAGCAAGCATGGGCTCCCAGTGTGATAAAGACAAAGCAGGTGCAGGCCTGCTTCTCAGTGCTCACTGCTCTCCTTACACATGGGTCCTCCAGTCTCCTGGGTTATTCTGTACCGCTCGCCACACCTCTCCCAACACAGGTGTCCTAGGGACAGGTCAATCCTGGCCTTTCTGGGGTGTTTTTCTCTAGGTATCTTTGGAGCCCTCCCTTTCTGCAAGCCTTCCTCTCTTATAAATCAAGAGCGTTGGCATCCAAAACTTGTTCCTGAAGCAAGGGCTTTCAGAACCTACTTTGAAGGAAAAAAGCATAATACTTCTTTGTCTTTCTAGCCCTACTTTAATAATACGAGTTCCCCCTGAGGCAACATGGATGTGTCTGGCTGGCTGAGGAAGGGTTAGGTACAAGGGAGCGCGGAATGAAAGCACAGACCTGTCCATCAGAATATTCTGTCACTGCACAGAGAGCTGGTTTCTCCCCACCCTAGTCCGGGCTTACCTACTCCGTGCAAGGAATGACCCCAGGGTCCCCCAGAGAGAGGACCCCTGGCAGTGGGGGGAGATTCTCAACCACTAGCTGGCTGGTTCAAGTGGGGTTACATTACCTTCCCTCTCCCAGCCTTCAGCTTCCTCCAAGTGGTACCCAGAACTACTACACGAGGTCCTTGAAGGCAGGTCCAGCCCAGGAACCCTGTGTAGATTCAATACAGAATGTCACGTGCTTGTCTACTGCTGATTTGCAAGTGTGCATAGACGTCCTTGAGATCAGTAAGATAAAATGAATGTTAGTGTATTACTGAATTCTTTATATCACTGTATGTCTTCTGAATCAATAGATATTAAAAGTACTGCCATAGGGATACTGCATTTTTTTTTTATTTTAGAAGGAACCTTTAGGGGTGCCTGGGTGGCTCAGTCAGTTAAGTAAGTGTCTGTCTTCAGCTCAGTTCATGATATCACAGTTGTGAGTTCAGGCCCCACATCTGGAGGGCTCCAAGCTCACGGTGTGGAGCCTGCTTGGAATTCTTGCTCTCTCCTCTCTCCCCGCCCCTCCCCTGCTCATACTTTTTCTCTCTCTCTCTTTCTCAAATTAAATAACTTAAAAAAAAAAAAAAAAAAGAAGGGACTTTTATGCTTTAAAACCTTTGGAGCCCTGGTCTGTGGAATCCTTTCTCTTTTCAGTACTCTGTGGTTTGTTAACAAATGTTACGGTAAATTTTCTAAATATACCATAAATGTATTTCTTCTCTGCCTTTGTCCACATTGCCTTCCTTTATCAGCTGCTGGGTTCAGAGCAGGAAGAATCACTAAGCAGCCTTGCTCCTGCCACGGGGCACTGGGTGGAGAATTTCCAGAGGATGGGTCCTCCCTGTGTAGGTATAGAGGGCCGTTCTGAGACTGGCTGTTTGTCCCCCACCCTCCCTGGCAAAGTGGCGACCACTTGGTGATTGGTGGGACTGGTAGGAAGTCTCCCTCCTGCATTTGGACCAGAGCTTCACTTTATCCGCGTCTCAGATTTGGATACTTGTCTTTGCAGTCTTACAGAGACTTTGAGGTGAGCTGGACCACGGGTACATTTTTCCTGCTGGTTGTAGCCTTATTATCTTGATTAGACTTTCCCCATCTCAAAGTGCCTCTTCCCAACAACTGGCTGACTTCTGGTTCAAAGGAGAAATAGCAAGAGCCAGTCCCTGCCTACCCCTCCCCCCCGCCCCCCCCCTCTGCCCCTGTAGACTCTCTTGCTCACACGTTGTTCAGGGATTTCCCACCACGGTCCACATCATTTCAGGTGCTTCATGTAGGGGTGGGGCGTGGCTGGCACAGGTCGGATCGGCTCCACCAATCAGTGGTCTGGGGCTTCCTGGGGCCCTGGAAAAAGCGGAACTTCTCTCTGCTCACCTCCAGCCTCCACCCTGCCACTCACCACCACCACCTGTACCACTTAGGGACAGTTCACCACGGACAACGACTCTGCAGAGGTCACCAGCAAGCCGCCAACACGTTAAAGAAAAACTCACGTCGGACTCTGCATCTTTTTTCCTGGAAAAAATCCAGATCACGTGCAGGCTTATTTCATATGTCCTGTTTTGTTTTGTTTTTTTCACTCCTGCTAACAGATTCCCCTCCATGCATAGCTCACTTGAGCAACACGAATCGGTCTGTCTGCAAAGTGTGAATATACACCTTGGAGAAATCCTGTTAACGTTTGTAACCAGTGATCAGCAGTGTTCGTGGGTGACAGCCTTTGATGGCAGCCTTCCTTTGTCTTTTAGAGACAACTAAGTATTCGTTGGTCAGAAGTTCTTCTAAACTAGAATGGTTTCCTTTGCTCGTTTTTTTCTTCACGATCAAGCCATTAAGATTTTAGCTCAGAGGGGCGCCTGGGTGGCGCAGTCGGTTAGGCGTCCGACTTCAGCCAGGTCACGATCTCGCGGTCCGTGAGTTCGAGCCCCGCGTCGGGCTCTGGGCTGATGGCTCAGAGCCTGGAGCCTGTTTCCGATTCTGTGTCTCCCTCTCTCTCTGCCCCTCCCCCGTTCATGCTTTGTCTCTCTCTGTCCCAAAAATAAATAAACGTTGAAAAAAAAAAAAATTAAAAAAAAAAAAAAAGATTTTAGCTCAGAAAGTCAGGTGACAATGTCCAATATATTTTTTTAAATGTTTATTTTTGAGGAGCGCCTGGGCGGCTCAGTCGGTTAAGCATCTGACTTTGGCTCAGGTCGTGATCTCACGGCCTGTGAGTCTGAGCCCCACATCAGGCTCTGTGCTGACAGCTCGGAGCCTGGAGCCTGCCTCAGGTTCTGTGTCTCTGTCCTTTTCTGCCCCTCCCCTGCTCATGCTCTGTCTCTTTCTGCCTCAAAAATAAACAAACATTAAAGAAATATTTTTAGTATTTATTTTTGAGAGAGACAGAGAGCGTGTGCACACGTGAGCAGGGGAGGGGCAGAGATGGGGCGCGGGGACACAGAATCCAAAGCAGGCTTTGTGCTGACAGCAGTAAGCCTGACGCGGGGCTCAAATTCACAAACCATGAGATCATGACCTGAGCCAAAGTCGGGTGCTCAACCGACTGAGCCATCCAGGCGCTCCACAGTGTCTAATATTTGATGAATTTGTTAAGTTGTCTTACTGGTTTTGTTCCCACCTGAGGCATCATGCTTGGCTCCAATCTTTTTGGGACAAGAGGATCACATTGTTACAAAGGGAAACGCCCCCCAAATGCAGAGGTAGAAACTTGCTCAGAGTCAGACAAGTAAATCAAATACAGAAATAGGAAAAAATTCCTATCTGGAAAAAAAAAAAAATCTTTTCCCCAGGAGTTCGTCTCCCAAGGAGCCTCGGAACATTCTAGAGTTCATCTCCCAAGGAGCCTCGGAACATTCTGGCTGCTCCAGCTGGACTTGAAGGAGGATTCTCCAATTCAGCTCTGGCAGGTTCAGTTCGCTCAGTCTTGGCCCAAAGATGAAAAGTCCGTCAACGAAGCCCTGCCCTGTGCCGGGCGTCGTCCAGCTGGGAAACCACACGCCTCACACACGGCTGCTGACCCTCTGCTCGTGGTCCTCCGGGTCGTCTCCGGGGTTGTTTTAAACTCTGATGTGATATCGTCCCAGAATGAAGTTTTCCTGTCAGTCTGTGCCATCGTTTGGTTAGCTAAGGATTCATTCCTGTATCACCACTTTTGGAAGAAGTAGAAGCAAGGAGTGATGCTGGACGTGTAAACAGGGTCAGGTCAGAAGTCACTTGAGAGTCCTGATGCTCACACCCCCGGACTGCCTCTTCCAGGATGTCGGTTGACAGAGGCTCCCGTCCACAGAGCGCCAGATGACTGGCCATGACAGCGGTTCAGAGCTCCTCCCCTGTAGGATGTGTCCCTCACGTCTGAGGGCCACGCTCCCTGAGAAGTGCCGAGCTGCGCCCACACCGCTCGGGGGGTGGCCCTTGTTTATGACAGACAGACCCACCGGGGCCTTGAACTGGCATCTCGGGCCACGCCGACCGGCACCTTCCAAACCCTGTCCTCACACCAGAGTTCCCAGGATGAACCCAACACCTGCCCTGGGCTGCCCTGCCTCGACGGGGCTTCTGTGATGACACAGCCACGGCACCCATCTGCTGGTCGCCACTGACCACGGGCCGCTGTCCCCAACAGCACAGTCCAGTGCTTACCCTCTTCTGAAGGGGTGTGTCTGACAGCTTGCAGGTGCCGGTGATTTGAGGATCTTTTCGAAATTTTAAAATTTAAGTTTCTTGAATAAAGAGTGGCGACGTCTTCTACGAGCTTGTGCTTGATTTATGTGAAGCTAATGCCAAATGAATGGGGGCCTCAAACATCTTACTCTCGTCCTGTTTAATTGGAAAGGGGAGAGTAAAAGTGAAGAGTGCATGTAAGGTGATACCAATCACTTCTACTCCTAGTGTGCCCCCCACAGAAATTCTTGCTCGAGAGATCCATTCATCACGTTATCGTACAAGATAACAAACTACGGGAAATAACCAGTTCTGCATCAACAGGACAAAAGATAAATGGGGGGGGGGATAAATAACAGTGGAACAGTGTGTCAGTGAACTGCTCCTGAAAACAGTTCAGGAGGATAAACATAGTATCCCATCTACAGATACTTTTTTTTTTTTTTTTGGATGTTTATTTTGAGAAAGAGAGCCCATGGGTGGGAGAGGGGAAGAGAGAGAGAGAGAAAGAATCCCAAGCAGGCTCCACACTGTCAGCACAGAGCCCAACTCAGGGCTCAAACACACGAACCAGTAGATCATGACCTAGGCTGAAATCAAGAGTTGGACGCTCAACTGACTGAGCCACCCAGGCGCCCCTACCAATACTTTTAAATAGGAAATAATTCTCCGTATTGCTTAGAGATATGTACATATGTTTTAAAAAGTCTGAAGATGTGTAGGAATAATAAACTGACTTCAGAAGAGAGATTGCTGGGGAGAGGTACCAGGGCACCTCACCCACATATTTTTGTTTTATTTCATAAGCTGGGTGGTAGAGAGACCAGGGTGTGTCATGTATTATTCTCCCAATTGCATTATATGTCTGAAATGTTCCATAATACAAAGCAATTTGGAAATTCCTCCACTGAATACTGACTTTTTTAAAAGAGTCATTAGAGGGGCGCCTGGGTGGCTCAGTCGGTTAAGCGGCCGACTTCGGCTCAGGTCACGATCTCGCGGTCTGTGAGTTCGAGCCCCGCGTCGGGCTCTGTGCTGACAGCTCAGAGCCTGGAGCCTGTTTCAGATTCTGTGTCTCCCTCTCTCTGACCCTCCCCCATTCATGCTCTGTCTCTCTCTGTCTCAAAAATAAATAAACGTTAAAAAAAAATTTTTTTTAAAGAGTCATTAGTATTAGAACTACTTTGGGTTTTTGTCATGGAATGAAATTAAAGAAAATATAAACAAAAATCTTTATTGTCTTACTGAAATAACTTACAGATGATTTTAACTTTATATTTTCCTGTAGAGTTTGGATATTTTATACTGAGCACATAATAGGGAGGAAGAAAACTAGGTTGATTCCATTTGGAAATAAACATCCTTCAAAAGAATTACTGAGACCTTGGGGCGCCTGGGTGGCTCAGTTGGTTGAGCATCAGACCTCGGCTCGGGTCATGATCTCATGGTTCGTGGGTTCAAGCCCTACGTCGGGCTCTGTGCTGACAGTTCAGAGCCTGGAACCTGCTTTCGACCTTGTGTCTTCCTCTCTCTCTCTCAAAAATAAACATTAAAAAAATTATAATAAAGAAAGGATTACTGAGACCTGGAGTCCTTGCAGGTGAGGAAACTTGACTCTGGACAGGTCATCATCATTTCTGTTCCTGAGGTATTGATTCAGAGAAAGGAGTGATGCTGAGTTGTTTGTTTGTTTTTTGTTTTTTCATTCAATTCAATTCATTAAATATGTACTAAGTGGAAACCTCCCATCTTCCCTGAGGTTATAAAAATGAGCCTAAAAATTCCCTATTCTCAAAAGAGCTGGTAGTCTAGAAAGGAAGAAAATATACAAGCACCATTGTTTGAATACCAGAGTACAAAGTCTAAGATGTTGAGGACGATAAAAAGTCTAGAAGCATCACAGTGATGGAGGGTGGGGCTCAGCTCCAGGGACCAAGGTGGCAAGCCAGGTCAAGACACTTTTGTTTGAGAGGGTAGTAGCATCTGAATGAGACCCTGAAAACGTGTAAAGCAGCTTTTATCAGGAAGAGTTGGGGTGGTGAATAAATAAAATAATGAAAGCAAATGATGAGTGTGGAAACATTCCAGGCACCAAAGAGTAAACTCAGGCAGCCAACTCTAGGTTTGGATCGGAATTACAATAAACCTTGGTTTGCAAGTATAATTCGTTCCAGAAACATGCTTGTAATCCAAAGCACTTGTATATCAAGGCGAATTTCCCCGTAAGAAATGGAAACTCAGATGATTCATTCCACAGTCCAAAAATATTCACATAAAAATGATGACAATACTGTAACATAATTTAAAATAATAAAGAAAATACAACATATATAGAAAAAGAAATTAATGAATTCCACTTACCTTTGAAAACCTCCGTGGCTGGTGTGAGGGAGACAAGACGGAGGAGGGTGATTGTGTAGGACAAGTTTCACTATTGCTAACGGAATCATTGCTGTGGATTGGCTCAATGGAATCTTTTTCTTTTCTGTGCGACTTTAATAAGGAAACTATCCAATGACACTTGCTTTTGCCTCCTTTTGAGGATTTTGAGGAAATGTGACATTGCATTGTCGTTAAACAAGTTCATTGCTTGCACTGCTATGGCCTTATTTTGGGTGGTGCTCTTCTATAAAATTTGCACTGTTTCCCACATTTTACACCTCTCCCTAATCTCGTTTGAAGTGAGGGATTCCTCTGCCTCCCCCCCCCCCCGCCCCTGCAGACGAGATCTCCTCCGTAACCTCTTGGGGTTGCTTGCGATGCAGATCCGGCAGTGTGTCGGTGGTCAGCTCCAGGCCATGTGTCTCCACCAGCTCCCAAATGTCATCCTCATTCACTTCCAGTCCCCTGGTCTTCCCCAAGGACACAATCTCAGCGACACCCGGTGGCTCCCGTTCATGAGCAAGCCCCTCTACGTCATGCCCAAGAGCACAATCAGGCCACAGTTTTCTCCAAGCAGAATTGAGGGTTCTCTTGGGGACCCCATCCCACGCTCTATTGATGATCTTGAGGCAGTTCACAATGTGGAAATGACTTTTCCAAAACTCTCAGAGGGAAAGGTTTGTTCCTTCGGTCACCTCGAAGCATCGCTGAAATAATGCTCTGGTGTAAACTACAAAATGACCAGCTGGTCCATGGCCTAGAGGATCGGAGTGGTGTTGGGAGGAAGGAACTTGACCTTAGTGAACTCGAGCTCCTCCAGTAAGTCATCCTCAAAGCCTGGAGGATGAGTAGGAGCATTGTCCATGACCGGCAAGGCTTTGAGTGGCAGATTCTTTTCAAAAAGATATTTCTTCACTGCAGGACCCAAGACCTCGTTGATCCACTAATCGAACAAGATACAAGTGACCCAAGCCTTGCTGTTGGACCCTCCACATAACGTTTAACTGGCTCTTCTGCACATTGCATTTCTTTTTTTTTTTTTTTTTTAATGTTTATTTATTTTGGGAAGACAGAGCATGAGAGAGAGAGAGCACAAGCAGGGGAGGGACAGAAAGCGAGGGAGACAGAAGCCTAAGCAGGCTCCATGCTCTGAGCTGTCAGCAGAGCCCGATGTGGGGCTTGAACTCATGAACTGTGAGATCATGACCTGAGCCGAAGTCGGATGCTAAACTGACTGAGCCACCCATGCACTCCATGCACCTTCATTTCTTGAAGGCTCGTGGATTCTCTGAATGATACATGACCAGGAGCTTGACTTTGAACTCCTGGCTTGCGTTAGCACGAGAGGGTGAGACAGTCTTTCATGGGTTCGTGACTGGACATTTCATTCTCTTCTGTAATGTAGGTCCTCTTTGGCATCATTCTCCCCCCAAAAAACGCCATCTCGTCGCAGTTGAAAACTTGCTCCTTCAGGTAATGCTTGGAAACCATGAGCTTCTGGAACTCAGTGGTGCACACCTCAGCTGCCTTAGCATCTGAACTCACAGCCTCACCATACCTCACAACAGCATGGATGCCACTTCTCCTCTTAGTTATCAAACCATCTTGCCTTGCAGCCTTTATTTTCCGTTGACGTACCTGGCAGTTTACTTACAAGGTCGGTGTACAAGGCCTTTGCCTTCTCCCAGATAAAGTTCTCGGTCACAGTGTCACCTGCTAGTTGCTTCTCATTTATATAAACCAGAAGCAACTTTTCTACATCTTCCAGAACACGTGGCCGTTGCTTTGATATTCTCGTGACTCCTTTGGCTGCGCCTAGCCCCCTTCTTTTTTCTTTCTTTTTTAATATTGTGCAAATGGTCAATCCAGACTTCTTATAAAGTCTTGCAATGCTGGTCACTTGCATACCTCATTCGTACTTGTCAATGATTTCCTTCTTAACTTCTCCTGTAATTGTCTTCTTACCTCCTTTCTTTTCAACCCTTTATTGCATGGGGGCCATTATATACGCTCACATGGATGTTGACTACAGTGCAGTATTAATAAACTCTTGTCATACACTGTATTTCGTGTAACCGGCAATAGTGTGGCAGGGGAAAGGGTCTATATCTGCAGGCAGCCCGACCTAGAATGAAGCAAGCATTCGTAAGCTCACTCTTGTCTGGAAAAGCAAAGGACTGTCCACAGGTGCTTTGAGGTGACAACAAATACATTAGTGCCAGTCGTGGGCACCTTCCAACGTTCTGAAAAATCACTGATTTCTGCCAAACACCACAGCCTGAGACCGAGCATCCGAGCATGAGAGGTGATTACCCACAATCCCACAGTGAGAGAGAGAGACAGAGAACAACCACTGCCTCAGTTGTGATCACGTGACATTCGGCGTCACGTACTACGCGTATCACAAGACGTCGCTCATTTATCAAGTTACAATTTATTAGAAATGTTTGCTCGTCTTGTGGAACGCTTGCAGAACAGCTTACTTGCAATCCAAGGTTTTACTGTATTTGATTTTGAATATTATAGGGAGGAAGTGTGGTACCAATTCTTTAAAGCCTCTCATATTTGACGTTTCAGAAGAGTTCACGCACCATTACATTAAATATGGTTTCAGAAATAAAATCAAAACAGCTTGATCTGAGCCTCTGCTTTTTCTTGCCTTATATGAACGTCAGCCTCACCTATTTTACTAATGAACTCCTGTGTGAAAAGTACCAAGCAGGTGTTAAACTTCATCACTTCCAAGTAGAGCAGATGCCATTTCAGCTCAGAGAGGGATTTCATGGCTGTTTCTGGTCCTGCTCAGTTCTGTGCGGGGGGGGGGGGGGGGGGCAGTGGTATAATTAACATGAGGGCACTCTGGCTGCCGCGGGTTCAGTCACAAAGATTCCAAGGAAACAAGCCTTCAAAGAGGCAGCTGGTAATCAATGACTAGTGAGCCACAGAGGAGGCCAGATGAGATGGTGAGAGCAGGCGCCCTTGACCAGGGACTGGCATGAAGCCCCAGAATCAAAGGAGGCCGAGGACTCGGATCACAAAAGTGGAGGGAAGCCGCTGAATGAAGCACATGGGACAGGAAGCTGGTCCAGCGCCGTGAGTCAGAGTGAATCGGGCTGGCGTGAATCTCAATCCACAAACTCTGGTGCGGGGGAGAAAGGTGATTCTTCTGATTTTCCAATAACTTGACTTTCACTGAAGCATGCATCCTTTGGGCTGGCAAGGAACTTTAGTCTCAGTTTTTACCTGGTGTCCCCAGCCTCCCTGGGATTGCCTCAGGGTCTCCCCAGGACTTAGGAAAGACAAGGGTGTGGGAGAGGTGCCCCCTTGGTCCTCGAGGCATCTGTCCACCAGGTGACCAATGAGACACCCACCAACTGGGCATCGGCCCGTGAGGCGAATGCCTCTTGGTGGCCTCGGCTCCTGCCTGGGGGCACAACACTGTCCTCTGGGACCCTCTCTGCTTCAGAGCAGTAGGCGGCCAGTTTGTTTTTGGGTCTTGCCACCACCCCCCCCATGCCCCACCTAAGACTCCCACCCCCAGCCCCAGCCACGCTGGCTATTGGTGAGGGTTACCCTCTAGTCCTGGGGCAACTCCACTCTTCGCCCTGCTCTGGTGAAGGCATTGCCCTCCTATCTCCTGAATTCTTTCCCACCTCTGAGGCTCAGGCTTTGGAAACAAAAGTCTAAGACTCTTGGGCGTGTCTGTTGTTTAACCTACCACACCGGTCCCTCCATGCGTTGGGAGGTGTAGGTCAACATCTGTAAGTGCGGTACGATCCCTGTCTTTGAGGTTACTTGATTCGGGTTTTCTTTCAGGCTTCACCCTACTCCAGGCGGCCTGGCTTTCCTCCCTGACAGGCTAACACACACAGAAGGCTTGCACTTCCTGACACAGCCCTGGGGAGAGCAGCTGGTCCACATCACAAGCCCCCTGGCCCAGCCTGCTCCCGCGTGCCTCCATCGTACTGATAACTGCCACTTACCGAGGCTCCCCCCGCACTGTGCCAGGCAGTTTTCTAGACCCCTCACTCACATTATCTCATTTAATCTTCAAAACTGTGCCATGAAGGCAGGTATAATTACACCTCATCCTCAGAGGATTTTTAGGGCAGTGAGACTTCTGTGTGACAGTCTAATGACGGCCATGTGTCATTATACATTTGTGCAAACCCATAGAAGGTATAACGCCAAGAATGAACAACGACAGTGTGAACTGTGGCCTCTGGGTGCTAATCATGTGTCAGTGCAGGTTCATCAGTTGTAACCGATGCACCAGGCTGGTCAGCGGTGCTGGTGGTGGGGACGCTGTGCAGGTGTCGGGGCGGGGGGGACACAGGAGATCTCTGTACTTTCTGCTCAGTTTTGCTGTCAAACTAAAACTGCTCTGAAAATCGAAGTATTTTTGTTTAAAAGAGGTTGAGAGGGTTGCAAAAGAAGGTTTGGAAGGTGGGAAAGAGAAGTATAGTCCTAAGCAAGAGGAGAGAGACCAGGGAAGGGGCCACATGCCTGGAGCCGTGTGTAGGTCACAGAATCATCCTGCCAAAGATCCTTTCACCAAGATCCCTGAATACCTTTGTCATGCAGGGGCCTCACCTGCCTTCTGGTCGTTCTTTTCTGGGTCCTGCTGGGGGCTCCCTTCCGAGTCAGCTCTTCCCCAGGGTGAGAAGGTCAGCAATGGGTTACAGATTTTCCAAGAGCTGCAATTTACTAACAGTCTCCCTCTGAGGGTTAGGAGCCTGTTTGCCAACAGCAGTCTTGACCAAGACAGAATCAGGTTTCTAGAGGTGAGAGGGAATCGTGATGGAGACAAGGACGGCAGAGAAACCTTATTTGATCTGTCTTCCCACGAAAAATCTTACAGGAAGCCAATGAGGTGGGAAATAAATTTGCAAACACACGCACACACACACACACACGATGTAAAGTTAAATCCTGATACTTTGGAACAAAATCATGTCATTTCTTAAAAAGACGAATTCTCCAGGAATGTGCCAGTTAGTGGCTTGCTGAAGAATGTTTATAGGAAAATTCATTATTCTTGAATAATGCTCAGAGCTGAAATAGGACAGCATTTGTCCTTTCCTCAATTAAAAGTCACATGGACAATTCAAATGTGTCATTTTTCTCTGACAGTCAGACACTTCCCACCTTGTGAAAATAGCTTTTCTGTTGAAATAGTGTCACGAAGATGGGATTTGACATAGTCTGAAGAACCACACTGTCTTTCAGAGGACTCGCTTGGGACCCATGACCGCTTTCTTCTTTCTGCTTTCTCCCTTTCGGCCTGGAAAACTCTCTCCTAGGCCACCGTTGTGTTTTGGAAACAGATAACTTGTCTGATTTCACGGGTTCACAGCTGGAGTGGAGTTTTTGCCTCATGATGAATCATAACTCACGTCTCCTCCATACTTGATTTAGTAGAGATTTTTTTTTAATTTTTTTTTAACGTTTTCTTTATTTTTGAGACAGAGAGAGACAGAGCATGAACAGGGGAGGGTCAGTGAGAGGGAGACACAGAATCCGAAACAGGCTCCAGGCTCTGAGCTGTCAGCACAGAGCCCGACGCGGGGCTCGAACTCATGGACCGCGAGATCATGACCTGAGCCGAAGTCGGTCGCTCGACCGACTGAGCCACCCGGGTGCCCCTAGATGAGATTTTAGAAGAAGATTAAGACTTTGGGGCTGTTGGGATGGGGGTGAATTTACTTTTCATGTAAGAAGGACACCAACTTTGGGGGTCCGGAGGGCGGAGTATTATGGACTGAGTTGCATCCCCCACCAAATTCAGAACATTACAGAATGTGACCCTATTTGGAGAAGGCCTTAAAAGAGGTAATTAATGGGGTCATGTGGATGGGCCCTAATCCAATGTGACTGGTGTCCTTATATGAAGACATTAGGACATGGGGCGCCTGGATGGCTCAGTCACTTAAGCCTCTGACTCTTGATTTCAGCCCAGGTCATGCTCTCACAGTTCGTGAGTTCGAGCCCCACTTCAGGCTCTGCGCTGACAGTAAGGAGCTTGCTTGGGATTCTCTCTCTCTGCCCTTCCCCTGCTCCCACACACTCTCTCTCTCTCTCAAAATAAATTAATAAACTTTAAAGAAAAAACAAGATTAGGACACAGACACACAAAGACAGAGGCCGTATGAGGACACAGCAGGAAAATGACCGTCTGTAAGCCAAGGAAAGACACCTCAGAAGAAACCAACCTGCCAGCACGTTGACCTTGGACTTGTGACCCCCTGAACTGTAAGAAAATCAGTTTCTGTTGCATAAGCCCCTTAGTCTGTGGTACTCTCTTATGGCAGCCCGGGCAGACTAATACAGCTGGAGAGCGCCGGAAGTGAGGCTGAAGGAGATAGGGAGGGGCCGGCTGTATATCGGGCGTGGGTGAAAGGGTCACACACCCTCTTCCCCTGCTGCATAAGAACCCAGCCTTGTTAACCACCTAGCTCTCTTACCCTGCCTTGCAGCTGTAACAAACAACCACGAAATGAGTGGCTTAAAGCAATCCATTCATCGTACTGCACTTCTAGAAGTCAGAAGTCGGAAAAGGGTCTCGCTGGGCTAAAATTAAGGTGTTGGCAGAATCGCATTTGCTTCTGCTCTGAAGGAAAGCCTGTTTTCTTGCCTTTTCCAGCCTCCAGAGGCCCCATACATTCCTTGAGGCGTGGCCCTCTTCCATCTTTAGGGCTAGCAGTTAGCATCTTAAAATCTCAGACTTCAACACTGACTCTCCCACCTCCTTCTCTCTCTTATAAGGACCCTTGTGATTGTATTGGGCCCATCCACATAATCCAGGATAACCTCCCTATTTTAAAGTCAACTGATTAGAGGCACCTGGGTGGCTCAGTTGGTTACGTCTCTGACTTCGGCTCAGGTCACGATCTCTCGGTTTGTGGGTTCGAGCCCCGCATCGGGCTCTGTGTTGACAGCTCGGAGCCTGGAGCCTGCTTCGGATTCCGTGTCTCCCTCTCTCTCTGCGCCTCCCCCATTCGCACTCTGTCTCTCAAAAATAAATAAATGTTAATTTTTTTTTTAAGTCAACTGATTAGCAACCTTAATTCCATCTGCTATCTTAATTCCTCCTTGTCATGTTACACAGTGTATACACAGGTTCTGGGAATCAGGACATGAGCCTCTTTGGGAAGCCACTCTTCTGCCTACCTACTATACTCCGGAAACTAGATAAGACAGCATATGTCAACTGTATTGTCAGGCAGCATCGTTCGGATTGCATAAGCATTACTTATGGACCGGAAGCAGCCGTGAAGGAGCTTCAAACGCCTCACGTGGACACGATACTTTGGGCTTTCCCAAGTGTTTGGTGACTTCTGTAAGTGGCATGTGTCTGTGGGGACCCGGAAGCTCTATTGAAGAGATGCTGCTTCTGCGGGCAGGGGTCTGTGGCCCCAAGGTGGACCCTGCCCCTCCACTGTACATCTCATCCCTGAACGCCGTATAAACTGCAGTGAGAACTTCTGAAGGACTCCTCGTGCATGTGCCGATACTGTTGCGCTGGCCAGCTGGGGCTTCTGTCCTAGCTTTCGGAATAGATTGGTCTGTGTTGTGTTACAGTCACGTGAGTCTGAAAGTGTGGTCGGTCGTCAGCATCGTACTGGGCTAAAGTGGTTGGCTTTCCTCTTATGACCAATGAGGAGCTATAGTCGTCTTCCTTGGCCACCAACAGAGTACCACAGAGCAGGTGGCTCACACAGCAGGAATTTATGTTCTCACGGTTCTGGAGGCTGAAGTCCAAGACCAACGTGCTAGCAGGGTTGGTTTCATTTTGCTGTGAAGAACATTATTGGTATTTTTTGTTTGAACCTTGGATGAAGTCTGAGGCATAGATGAGAGCGATAGAGCAGTGCAAACTTCCTGACTGGGGTGGTCATATTGTCGTTATGGGAGAGAATGTCCTTGTTTTTTGGAAATGCATAATATTTTTTTTAAGTTTCTTTATAAATTTTGAGAGACCGAGAGCATGAGCGGGGGGGAAGGGCAGACAGAGAGGGAGAGAGAGAATCCCAAGCAGGCTCAAGTCCCAGGTTAGTGGAACTTGAACTGAGGAAGCATGGGATCGTTGATCTGATTTGAAATCAAGAGTCAGATGCTTAAGCGACTGAGCCCCCCAGGTGCCCCAAGAAACACATAGGATTGAGGAGTAATAGGGAGTCAGCTGGCAACTCACACTCAGGTGGTTCAGAGAAAAAAAATTCTCTGTGCTACATTTGCAACCTTTCTGTGCACTTGAGATTGTTACAAAATGTTTAAAGTTTGACATTAAGGCCACTCGTCAAAAGTAAATGATGCCAACAAGCACATGAAAAGATGCTCGGCATTGTAGCCCGTAGGCAAATGCAAATGCAAACCACAGTGAGGTCCCACCTCACGCCTACTGGGATGATTATAATCCCCCCAAAATGGAAAGTAACAAATGTTGGTGAGGATGTGGAAAAATTGGAACCCTCCTACATTGCCGGTCGGAACGTAAAATGGTCCAACACAGGTACTCCGACAAATATAGGCATATGCCTGTTCAAAGCAGAAGTAGGCACAGTAGTCAAAAGGTAGGGAGAGCTCACCTGTCCATCAAACAAAGTAAGGGCAAAAAATTGTGGTATATCCATACAGTGGAATATTACTCAGCCACAGAAAGGAGCAAAGTACTGATACATGCTGCACCCTGGATATAACCTCAAAATGTTACATAGTTCAGACACAGAGGGGCACATCGTGAATTATTCCATTTATACGAAATGTCCAAATAGAAAAATCCATAGAGACAGAGAGCAGGTTGGCTGTTGCCAGGGGCTGTGGGGAGAGCCACTTAATGAGTATGGAGTTTTATTCTGGAGTGATGGAAATGCACCGAAACTAGACGGAGGTGGTGTTGTGCAACATTGTGAATGTACTGAATGTTCACTTTGAAATAGTTGCTTATGCCAGGTGAATTTCACCTCCATAGAAATTCACTTCGAAATCCCAGCATTTCCCTGTAAATGGTGTCTTAAAAAAATGGTTAGAGATAAAATGCAGTTGCCAGCAGCTGGAGTCTTTAGAAATAGTGTTTCCTGGAACCGGTCCCAGAGGTTGGAACTGCCTCATCTTCATTGGGTAGCTTGGCCTGTCGCCAAGGCTACTGCTTCCTAACAGGACACAGGCTGTGGCATTTGAAGCCCATGTTAGAGAGTGAACCACCAGAGTGAGGCGAGAGGGCTGTGCTAGAAACCCTCCCAGAGAGGGAGGCAGTGCATCCAGGCTCACGATAGCCCCTGGTTTTATTCGGATACTGGAAGCTTTGCCTGCACCCTAGAAAGATGGCTAAAATACCAAGGGGCGAAAAGGGTCTGGCTGGGAGAGGCCAGCAGACAAATCGGCATGAGCTGCTTCTCTCCCATCAAAGAGCATGACCCACTGAATGTGTGCTGGCGTTTTTGATGGCATCGTGTGGGAGGCGCAGCATACAGCTGACCCGTGAACTACACAATTTGAACTGTGAGGGTCCACTTCTATGTGGATTCTTTTCGACAGGTACAGTACAGTACTGTAAATGTATTTTCCTTATGATCTCCTTAATAACATTTCCTCTTCTCTAGCTTACTTTACTGTAAGGATACAGGGCATAATGCATAGAAGATACAAAATAAGGGCTAATAGACTGTTTATGTTACTGTTAAGGCTTCCCGTCAACAGTAGGCTATTAGTAGTGAAGTCTGGGGGGAGTCAGAAGTCGTATGCAGATTTTTGGTTGCAGGGAGGGTTGGTGCCCCTACCTCCCACGTTGTTCAAGGCTCAAACGCATATAGTTCAGATCGTTCCCAGAGCCAGCTGCCTGTACAGCTTACCTCTGTTTCTCCAAGAACAAGCTCCACGTTCTACCCGATGGCCATGGCCAACAGCCTCATTTAAGACTGCACTCTCTGTACCAACTACATAATAGCTGGGGCCCTTCGTGACCCAGAAGCTCTGCTGTCACTTCTCCATTCTGCAAAATTGCACCTTACGGAGCCTCAGACACAGTCCTAGCAATTTTGTGCCCTTTGGTCCACGATGAGTAACTTATTGGGTTTTTTGGTATTTTTCGCTTTTTACATTTTCTTGGCCACAGGGGAGGGGGCCTCCTCCCTGTCCCTTGAGGTATTCACAGTTTCTTCCACCACTGCAGCCTCCCCTGGGGGTCCAGGGGGCCGCTGGGCACAGGGGGTGGGGTGTGTTCCCATGATCACAGACGGGCACTGGGTAGTTCTGGGCATGGCCTTGTTGATGATAGTGGAGTATTTGGTGAAGGGGCTGAGGAGGGGGTAGAATTACAGCGAGCCCCCCGATGGCAAAGGACGCAACCAGCACCAGCTCCTTGGCCCAGGCATCCTCGGGGAAGGTGGTGCATCTCCCGGCCATCTTGGCCTGTCAGCCACAGCCAGTCATTTGTGGGTTCTTTTCAGTATTAAATCTTCTACAATTCTGAAAACACAGACTGAAGATCAAAGAAACAGAGCAGAGATGAGCATAGGGGTCTCCTTCCTGTGCCCAGCCCTGCCACGCTGGTTTGAGCCAAGGCTGTCACCTGGCCCTGCGTTCTGACTCCTGCCCCCTCTTCCTCTGAGCCTTTCCATGAGCGGACTTCTGGTGGCCCTACAGGCACGACCGACAACTCTCCGTCCATCTTCAGCTCAAGCTCACTTCTAAGCTGCATCCCCGTCAGTCCACCTGTCTGCCGGGCATGGTCTCTTCGGGGTCCTAAAGTCGCTCCAAGTGCAGCCTGCCCCACGTGAGCTCACCGCACACCCCTGAGAACCCCGCTTTCTCTTTTTTGAACCTGGTGAGTTTCCCCGAAAGTCGGCCAGCCACCTTCCTTCCCCACCTTCCCCAGCGTTCAGATCCCGATGTCCTCTCCGCACTTCCATCCCGGTACTAGCTCTCCATCACCCCCCCCCCCCCCGTCATCTCCCTGCCAGAGCCTCAGGTGCACGCAGCGGGTCTCTCGTCTAGACTCGTGGAGCTTCCGAAGTGGTCTGCTTGTGTGTCTCATTCACCTCTTGCACATTCTCCACACTAAGTTGAGGTGATCTTTCTAAAATGTAAAAGCCGCTCATTACCTCTCTGCTTCAATATCCTTCACTTGATTCTAACTGCCTACTTGATTCAGGTCTCACCTCCTTAGAGTGGCATTTGAGACCCTCCGTGATCTGACCCTGGGCTCCAGGAATAAAGAAGCATGCAGCTTTTAGAGCATGCCAGGCTTGTTTACACCTTGCCTGCCTGTACACATGCTGTTCCCTCTGCCTAGTGGCCTCCTATTCGCCTTCCCAGGTTCAGAGTAGTATGAAGCCCTCCCACTCTTCTTACCACCCTGTCCACCCCAAGAAGAATCCATCCTCTCCTTTTGGGCCCCACTCCCCTTCACAGATTCTGTGGTGGCTCCTTGGATCTATGATTGCATAGGCTGCTGTTAGTTTGTCTCCCACACTAAATAGAGGGCAACAGCCATGTTTGAATCACCCCCTCATTTCTTGAGTGTTGTGCCTGACATAGTGAAGGCTGAATAAATGAATAATGGGTGATTGATTTGAGGTTCTCATATTTTCTCCACTAATTAGCTGTTTCCTGACTTTGGGGAAATAACTGGCTAGACCTCAGTCGTGTCCTTTGTGAAGTAAGGGAATTGTAGGTTGTTACTTTTGTTCTACAGACTGCTTCTCAGTCCGTGTTCCCGTCACCCCAAGATGAGTTTCTTTCACACATCCATGAAACACCATGCCATTCTCAGAGAAGTGTTTCCTTATGGGTCTTACAAAGAACAAAACATAATGACTCTTTGTAAAAATGATCATAAACCTACGGCCACAGTCTTGGGTTCGTGCTGATACTGGGTTGAGTTCCCCTCCCCATTCCTACCCACCTGGAACGTCACAGTGTGATATTATCCGGAAATAGGAGATGTAATTGGTGAAGATGAGGTCAATACTGTATTAGGGAAGGCCTTATATCCAGTATATGGTTGGTGCCCTTGTGAGAAAAGCAGGGGACACAGAAACTTGGAGAATTGGGGGCCGTGTAGATGCGAGCAGAGATTGGAGTAATGTGTTTATAAGCAAGGAATGCCAAGGATCACTGGGAGGCCCCGACCAGGAAAAAGAGAGGAAAGATCCTCCCCTCAAGCCTTCAAAAAGAACGTGGCTCCACGTGGTCTTAATGGTCTTAACATGGGCTTCATTTCAAACTTCTAGCCTCCAGAACCATGGGAATAAATGACACCAGGTTTCAAGCCACCGAGTTTGTGATTTGTTATGATGGTCCTAGGACACCAGCACACTGGCCCAGCCACATCACCTCTCAATTGCCTCTTCCTCCTTGGTGCAGTGATCTCCCCACCAGTAGAGTCGCCATGAGACAAATGAAGAGTATCTCATTCTATACTGTAAGATACCACACACAGGACATGAGTCTTTGGGCATGGTCAAGGGCATGGTCCAGTTCAAGTAATGAGTTTGTAATCCGGCAGGCAGTAAAAGAATTAACTTCATACTCTATGAAGTCTGGTGGAAAAGCAACAGCTCTTGGCCCTTTTAATGCTTGTTCCTGTCAAATAAGATTTTGGGACTCTATCTGCAAAGCCAAAGAAATGATTGGAGGGTGGCTGGGGTGGCCACGTAGATGAGAGAGCGGGAAGTATTAAGGGTCACACGGAAGACGGACGTGGTTTCTCTTTCTCTTGTTTATTCTGCACTGACTTGTCAAATGCCCTTAAATATAGCAGCTGGTCTGCCAACCTTTTCTAATTTTCTTGACCTTAATCAGGGCCAGATAAGGAGGGCAGTCACGTGGTGACCGGTGACCAGCAGGTTCCAGCCTCCCTCAGACTCCGAGTGCTCTCCTAAGAATCTCTTGCCCCTTGGGCCCATTACAGTACGTGCCAGGCTAAAGGCTCCTTAACTCTGTGCTTATTTGGCATCGGTGTGATGAGATGTTATCAGATCAGGCAGATGCTGTCAGGGAATCAAGATGTAAATTGAGAAATTGAGACCCAGATTGTAAAATGCCCCAAGCTCCACCATCACCGTATCTACTTTGCAGAGTGGAAGTTCAAGCAGGGGTGGGGCTGGCCATGGCCTTGTTCCCTACCGAGGGGACCGAGGGGACCATGCTCCCACTGAAGACAGGTGTGACAGCACCTGATTCTCTGCTCAGGGCCCAGGATATCCAACTCTGTCCTGGAACGGCCGTGGGAAGACGCAAAATTTCCCTTGAGAGGCTCAAATACCACTTTATGCTTCTGCGTGGTACATAAAACCTCTGCCCTTTGCTACTACAGTGGTTATGACCTTTCAGGTGAAAGATCTCTCTCCCTTTTACATCCCTTGTTTTGAAGCTGATGTGACCTCTGTTATTGGGGGGACACTCCAACACGTTGACTCAGTATATAAAATGGTTGTGGCAATCCGAAACCGATTTATCTTAAAGCTAGGGAAAGGGAAGAGGGATCTTAACTAAATGATTTTGTGAACACCGGGAGAACCTCTCCTCAGCTTCTGTGCCCAAAGCAGTGCCACCTGGCATCTAACAGGATTGTAGGGTGAAAACAGCAGCATCCTTACATTTCTATTTGTAGCCCCCCTAACCCGTGGGGACTGGACCCAAGAGCAAATCTGCATGACAGGTACCACGCAGTACTGGAAAGAGTGACTCAAGGCCAAGGTGTGGCTAGTGATCCAGGGCTGTGTGTTGGGCTCTGTCTCCAGTGAGCTGCTTCCTGGGGACGTGTGAGACCTGGCAGGCCCATGCCACCAGTCTATGCCCGGAAAGTGAACGTGGCTTCCCAAGGTGGAATCTTTGCTGTAATTTATGCCTCGCATTTGGTTTTCCAAGTAGAATTTCTTAAATTACTACTTCCGTGTCAAGATTTGAAAGTATTTTCAAGTTTTTCTCATGAACGGGCAGTGAATTTTGTCAAATGCTTTTTCTGCGTCTGTTAAGATCATCCTCTGATTTTTATCCTTCCTTTTGGTAACGTGGTGCATCACGCTGATTTGCAAATATTGAACCATCCTTGCATCCCTGGAATAAATCACACTTGATCATGGTGAATGATCGTTTTAATTTATTGTTGAATTCAGTTTTCCAATATTTTGTCAAGGATATTGGCATCTGTTCATCAGGGATATTGGTTTATAATTCTTTTTTTGTACTGTCTTTGTCTGGCTTTGATATTAGGTTAATGCTAGCCTCATAGAATGAATCTGGAGGTTTTCTTTCCTCTTCTATTTTTTGAAGTTTTTAAAAAAATATTTTGAGGAGGGGCGCCTGGGTGGCTCAGTCGGTGAAGCGGCCGACTTCGGCTCAGGTCATGATCTCACGGTCCGTGAGTTCGAGCCCCGCGTCGGGCTCTGTGCTGACAGCTCGGAGCCCGGAGCCTGTTTCGGATTCTGTGCCTCCCTCTCTCTGACCCTCCCCCATTCATGCTCTGTCTCTCTCTGTCTCAAAAATAAATAAACATTAAATAAATAAATAAATAAATAAATAAATAAATAAATAAAAATATTTTGAGGAGAATAAGTCTTAACTCTTCTTTGAACGTTCAGTAGAATTCATCTGTGAAGCCATCGGGTCCTTCAGTTTTGTTAGGAGTGTTGATTTGATTACCGATTCAATTTCATTACTAGTAATTGGTCTGTTCAGATTTTCTCTTTCTTCCTGATTCGGTCCTGGAAGATTATATGTTTCTAAGAACTTATCCATTTCTTCTAGATTGTCCAGTTTGTTTGGACAACTATGTGTCCAATTATACGGTTGTTTGTATAATTTTTTGTAATAGTCTCTTAAAATCCTCTGTATTTCTGTGATGCTAGTTGTAACTCCTCCTTCTGATTTTATTTATCAGAGTCCTCTCTTTGTTTTCTTGATGAATCTGGCTAAGGTTTTATCAATTGTGTTTATCTTTTCAAATAACCAACTCTTAGTTTCATTGACCTTTTTTATTGGTTTTTATTTGTTTTAAACTTTTTTTTTTTAGAGAGAGAGAGTGCAAGTGGGAGAGAGGGGCAGAGAGAGAGAGAGAGAGAGAGAGAGAGAGAGAGAGAGAGAAAGAGAATCTCAAGCAGGCTCCATGCTCAGTGAAGGGCCTGACATGGGGCTCGATCCCATGACCCTGGGATTATGACCTGAGCCAAAATGAAGAGTAGGATGCTCAACCAACTGAGCCACCATGGTGCCCCATTTGTTTGTTTGTTTTCGCCTCTTTTTCATCTATTTCTTCTCTGATCTTTATTTCCTTTCTTCCTACTACCTTGAGCTTTGGGGATTTTTTCCCTAGTTCCTTGAGGTATAAGTTAGATTGTTTATTTCAGATTTTTCTTGGCTTTTTTTGAGGAGGGCCTATACCTCTAAAACCTCCTCTTTGGACGGCTTCTCTGCATCCCAAAGGTTGGGGAATGTTGTGTTTTCATTTTCATTTGTCTCAAAGTATCTTTTTAATTTCCTCCTTGATTTCTCCATTGACTCATTGGTTGTTTAGTAGCATATTGTTCAGCCTCCACGTGTTTGTTTTTTCCAGGTTTATTTTCTCATAATGAAACCGGTCATTTCAGTTTCATAGCATTGTGGGCAGAAAAGATGCTTCAGATGATTTCAGTCTTCTTAAATTTTTCTTTGAGACTTGTTTTGTGGCCTAACGTAATCTATCCTGGAGAATGGTCTGTGTGCATTGGAAAAGAATGTGTATTCTGCTTTTGGGGAATGGAACATTCCATATGTACCTGTTAAGTTCATATGGTCTAATGTGTCGTTCAATGCCACTGGTCTATATTGATTTGCTGTCTGGATGATCTAGCCATTGATTTAAGTGGATGTTAAAGACCCCTACTTTTATTGTATTACTGTCAGTTTCTCCCTTTATGTCTGTTAATATTTGCTTTATGTACTTAGGTGCTTTCATGTTGGGTGCATAAACATTTACAATTATATCCTCTTGTTGGGTTGATCCCTTTATTGTTACCTAATGTCCTTCTTTGTCTCTTTTTACAGTATTTTTTTTTAGTTTTAATTTTATTTATTAATTTTGAGAGGAGAGAGAGGAAGAGGAGGAGGGACAAAAAGAGAGGGTGAGAGAATCCCAAGAAGTCCTTATATTGTCAGCACGGAGCCCAGTGTGGGGCTCGAACCCACAAACATGAGATCATGACCAGAGCCGAGATCAAGAATCAGACACTTAACCACATATGTGCACACCCTTACAGTCTTTGTTTTGAAGTCTATTTTGTTTGCCATAAGTATTGTTACTCCAGCTTTTCTTCATTTCCGATGCATGAAATATCTTTTTATATACCTTCACTTTCAGTCTGCATGTGTCTTTAGATACGAAGTGAGTCTCTTGTAGGCAGCATATAGATGAGACTTGGGTTTTTTATCATTCAGTCACTCTCTTTCTTTTGATTGGAGCATTTGTTCCATTTAAAGTAGTTGTTGATTGCTATGTTTTTATTGCCATTTTGTTCATTATTTCGGGTTGCTTTTGTAGTTCTTCTCTGTTCCTTTCTTCTTCTCTTGCTCTCTTCCCTTGTGATGTGATGACTTTCTTTAGTCTTTGGCTAAGATTCCTTTCTCTTTATTTTTTGTAGATCTATTATAGGTTTGTGGCTTTTGGTTACCATGAGGTTCATATAAAACACCATATGGAGATATAGCAGTCTGTTTTAAGTTGATAGCTGCTTAAGTTTGTACACATTCTAAAAGCACTACATTTTTACTCCCTCTCCATGTTTTATATATTTGATATCATATTTTACATCTTTTTATTTTTTATTTTTTTCTTGATAATTTTTTTTTTACTTCTAATTATGGCCTTTTCTGCTTAAACAAGTCACTTTAACACTTCTTATAAGACCAATTTAATGGTGATAAACTCTTTTAAGTTTTGTTTATATGGGAAACTCTTTATCTCTCCTGCAGTTCTGAATGATAACCTTGCCAGGTAGAATATTTTTGGTTGCACGTTTTTTCCCTTTAGCCCTTTGAAGATATCATGCCTGCAAAGTTCCTGCTGGAAAATCAGCTGATAGCCATATGAGATTTCCCTCGTATATAACTGTTGTCTTTCCTCTTGCTGTCATTTAGGCTGAAGGAGGGCAAGAAGAATGCCACCTGCTAGTACTTCCATTCCCAGAGAAAGTTCCTACAGAACCCTGGCCCTGTGGCACATGCCCTAAAATTAATTGATAAATCTTCGCAGGGCGCCTGAATGGCTTGGTCAGTTAAGCGTCTGACTCTTGACTTCGGCTTAGGTCATGATCCCAGGGTCGTGGGATCGAGCTCCACATCAGGCTCCATGCTGAGAGTGGAGCCTGCTTGGGATTCTGTCTCTTTCTCCTTCTGTCCCTCTCCCCTGTGCGCGTTCTCTCTCTCTCTCAAATAAACAACAACAACAACAACAATAATAATAATAATAATAAATCTCCTTCACACATTACCCAGGTACTTTTCAAAGTTCTGGTTCTCAGAGCGTGAGAGATTTAACAGTAGAGGCTCGGTTTCCTGTAGCATGTCAGCTCCCAGAGTTAAGCCCTGCTGATTTTCAAGGCCAGGTGTACTGGGGGCTTGTCTTCTTGGAGGTGCAGATCCCCAGGGCAGAGGGATGCCTGGTATGGATCTTGAGCTCCTCACCCCCCAGGGAGGTATTCATGCCTTTGATATCCCTCCTGATGTCTTTAGCTGTGGAAGATCTGTTCCATCAGTCTTTAGGTCATCCTCAGAGAGGGTTGTTCTATATTTAGTTACAGCCTTGGTGTGTGCATGGGAGGAGGTAAGCTCAGAATCGTCCTGCTCCCCTCAGAATCAGCCACAATTATATTATTATGAGAAAAGGAGAGAATGGCTTCAGCCCCACATACACCTATCACACTATGACCATTACTTATTTACTTTCTCCCGCTCAGACACTGAGCTCTGTGGGGCCGGCAAGTCTCATTCCTCCTTATGGCTTCAGAATCTCCCATAGAAACCAACATAGATCTTCAGGTCAGGTCACGTTCTTTGGCTATACACCCCCTAAGAATTGCATGCCTCCGTGTACGAGAATGAATTCACCAGTACAGTTTTTTGAACAACGCATGATACGCCCCACCGGACTGTAAGCCTTGTGAGAACAGAGACTATGATTTTTGCTCCTCAAGACCCAGCACCACGCCATCAGCAAAGACGCGTGACTTTAGGTCATTACACTTCACAACTGGGAGCTGAATTAGCTCCGCTTTAAGAATCGAAACCACAGCAGTCATGGAGAATCAGCGTCATTGCTGTGAAGCCTGAACCTGTTCTTTCACATATACACGAGTCACGGTTATATGAACGTGGACAGTGGGCCTGTCCTGGGATGGTGCTGGGCACACAGACATTAGTAAAACCACCCTCTGCCCTTGAGGGCCTCCCAGCCAGCTGATGGCCACGCGGTAGAACTTTCTAGGCCTCCACAATGAGACCACCACAGCATTCTGTCTACAGATAAGTATGTTTTTCCTATTTAAGGGGGGGGGGGGGAAAGCCATGAGAACATCACGGCAGCATATTTAGTGCCATTAAAAAGCAGTGTTTTTCAGTGACAGACCAAGCCGACCCGTAGGAGCCAGTTCCTGTCAGCACCAATAATGTGTCTCGCTTTGAGAAGCAGTAGTGATACTGGGAGGTGTCTACAGCTCCTTCCTGGGGCCCAGGGCAACTTGGTGGGATGACATCTGAAGAAAGCCCCAAGCATTGGATACAAAATGCTATGCAGGTGGCAAGTGGACAAGGAGAAATGGATCGTCTTTCCTCGATACACCGTCTCTCAAAGAACTACCAGAGTCAACAAAATCATCTGGAAGAGCAGCCCAAAAGGCTGGATGGGACCGTGAATAATAACGGGAGGGTCAGGAGAACAGTGACTCTACCATCCCCCACCTACGGACTCCTGTGTCTACAGTCAAGTCTCTTCACCTTGGGCTCAGACTCCCTGCATAAAGTGGCACTGCCCCCCCCCCCCGCCCCCCGCCACCCCAGCCCTGGCACAGAACGTCTCCAACTCTATTTTGCACCTGAATCGCTCCGGTGAAAATGCGGCTGTAATTCCAAAGGTCTGGGTGGGCCCTGAGATTGTGTGTCTGTCCCCTTCCCGGACCCACCTGGCTCTGTCCATGAGAGTCTGAGATCTGCGTGCATCACATGACAGGAGTAGGACAAGCACCAGCTTAGAGGCAGACTAGCGCTGTGTCTTTTCGGATGCGGCTTGCGCCCCGGAATTACCTCGAAAGTCAGTGTGGCTTAGTGGTCTGGGGTGTGACCGCGGCATCTCATCTTTTAAGGCGCCAGGTGATTCACATGCACAGCAAAGCCTCGGAACCAATGGACTTGGACAGTGGTTTGGGGACTTGAGGTGTCAGAATCCCCTGGAGAGCCCAGAAAGAGCACCGGGGCCCAGCGTCATGGGAGTGGAACAGAGCCGGGCCTCGGCGGTACTGAGTTCCCGGGTGCTTCTGATTCTGCCAGTGTAGGGACCGCCGAGAGAGGCAGACCTACCCACGGTGGGCTGGAGAACAGCAGGTGCACGGAGAATGGCGCGCAGGTGCGCTGCCGTCATCTGTCCCCTCAGCCCCCTGGGCAGCCAGTGCCAGTGCAGCCAGCTGGCTCACTGGGTCCCTTCACCCCCCGTGTGTGATGACAAAGTGTGAGATGCATTGTTCATTCCAAACAAAAACAAAACCCGGGTGTTCCTGAATCAGTCCTTTGGGGAATGGCGGGTTTCGGGCAACAGGTTTCTTCACCGCAGGACTCCTCAGTCTTTACGTGCCGGTGTGCAGCACGGCCCTCCAAAGGCACGAGTGACATAATGGCCATTTCTCAAACGTCTATGACCAGGGAACCCTTTTTCACGGAGCCAGTCCAGAGAATTTGCTGCACAGGGGAGCCTGGGTGGCTCAGTCTGTTAAGCGTCCGACGTTGGCTCTGGCCATGATCTTTGGATCCTCTGTCCCCATCTCTCCCTCCCCCCAGTCTCTCTCTTGCTCTCTCTCTTTCTCAAAACTAAACACTAAAAAAAACTGAGGGGTTGGGGCGCCTGGGTGGCTCAGTCGGTTAAGCGTCCGACTTCGGCTCAGGTCATGATCTCACGGTCTGTGAGTTCGAGCCCCACGTCGGGCTCTGTGCTGACAGCTCGGAGCCTGGAGCCTGCTTTGGATTCTGTGTCTCCCTCTCTCTCTGCCCCTCCCCTGCTCATGCTCTGTCTCAAAAATAAATAAAACATTAAAAAAAATTGAGGGGCGCCTGGGTGGCTCAGTCAGTTAAGTATCCAACTCTTGGTTTCAGCTTAGGTCATGATCTCACGATTTCGGGGGTTCGAGCCCCACATCAGGCTCTGTGCCAGCAGCATGGATTCTCTCTCTCCCTCTCTCTCTGCCCCTCCTCCACTTGCACTGTCTCTCTCTCTCTCTCTCTCAAATAAACTTAAAAAAAATTGAGAAGAGAATTTGCTGCACAAAGCCTTTGACCCCTTTGACAGGATGTGTCCAGGTACAAAATATCTAATCTACTCAATAAAGCAAATATCAGCATCATCTCCGTATTTTTCTGGTTCTGTCCTAGCTTTCCTCATTCCATTTGTAGCATTTATTGCAAAACGTTTGTGGGGACCCGTGATGTGGACCCACTCAGAGGACTCTGCCTTTTCTTTTAAGGATGAAGACACTGAGAGTAGAGCGCATTGTCCTGGGCACATCTGATTTTAGGACAAAGATCACATAACTGGAGCAGAGGTCAGGACCTGGAGGGGGACTTGGGTTGGTCTGGTGGCTTGTTCCCCAGCCCCCCACGCCCATCCCAGGGGTTTCCTGTCTGTCCAGAGGGTGGGCAGGGAGGACCCCTGGAGCCCAGCTTTAAAGTCACTTGCCTAGGGGCGCATGGATGGCTCAGTCAGTTCAGCGCCCGACTCTTGATTTCAGCTCAGTCATGATCTCACGGTTCGGTTCGTGAGTTCAAGCCCCACGTGGGGCTCTGTGCCGATGGTGCAGAGCCTGTTTGGGATTCTCTCTCTCTCTCTCTGCCCCTTCCCGGCTCGCTCCCCCCCTTTCAAAATAAATAAACTTAAAAAAAAATTGTAAAGCCACTTACCTAGGGGGCAGGCTTGACGCTCTGACCCTGCAGGACGGCAGGCCTCCTCCCTAGGGCTTTGTCTGTCTGTCTGTCTCCCTTTGGAAGATGGTGGGGGTGAGGGGAACACCGTGGGAACTGATCCACCCTCAGCCCTGGACTGGGGAAAATGCACCGGGCACGACTTCACCCATTCTTCCCCCAAGTCCCGCCCATTCCTGGCCAGCCTTTATTTTGCTGCAGGTTCGTGGGGATCCCCGGGACGCGGATGCTGTAGAGTGGGGTGGTCAAAAAGCCCCTGGGGGACAAGCCCGTTGTCCCAGAGAAGGGAGGCAACAAGCCAGGCGCCTCTCCACAGAGAGTCCCTGGCATTGAGAGACCTTTAAAGCCACCCGATTGAGTCATCTCTTCTGTGCTAGATGTCTTTTGGTTGGCACCAGGTTATTCTAATATGCTTAGGGATAATGTTAATGGGAAGAGGCACTATAATTGGGTTTTTTCTTTGCTGTAATTTTCTCTGTCTTCACATTTTCCTCCAATTGGCCTAGCTCTTTATAATAAGAAAAGGCATCTAAACTGTTTCCGTTGGGCAGAGGTTGGCTAGAAGCGGGTCGGCGCGTGGGGCTGGGGGTGACCAGCAGGCCGGGAAGGGAGAGCCGGGCCAGCCCGTGGCCCCGAGGTGTTCCCGCTCCGCTGTGTGCGATCGGGGCTTCCCTTCCTGCCCGGAGCTCACCGTCTCCCGTGTGATCTGATAAGGAGACTCCGCGGGCTGCAGAGACAGCGGCAAAGCAGGAGCAGAGGGCCCTGGGGGCCGGGCGGTTGGGGGACAGCCGGCTTCTGCCACACCTGTCGACCCATCTCTGGTTGTGTCCCCAGGTGAGCCTCAAAGCAGGAGCCGCGCATCAGCCTCTCCTCTGACAACTGTCAGCCTCTGCTGCCACCTGCCCAGGCCTGTCGCTGCACCTCTCAGCAGGTAAGGAAATGGTGTGTTGTGTCCAGGAGCGGGTTCCCTCTGGAGAGCGGGTGTCTTTGCCTGCAGTGTGCGTGTGGGCCCGGGTGAGGCTGGGCTGTCAGGATCTCCGTGTGTGGCCTGGTCCTCACACATCACTTTCTCCCAGCAGCTGTCACCATCCTGTCCCCCTGCCCCCTTCTGTAGCAGATGTAGGGCCCTCATGAAGCCACCCCCTCACGTCCTCCCCCATGTGAGTGGATGGGCCCCCTGTTGGGGGAGAAGGGAGGAGAACTGGATGACTGGATGACCACGGAAGAGGCCCCACGGCCTTCTCAGTCCTAAGTTAGGCAAAGTTCAGGATCACTCGAGGGGTGAGTCTGTGCTGGGAGAGTAGGAGAGACCAGGTGGCAAGAGGGAAACCCTGTTCCTGCCCCAGATGCCACACTAGGCCCCGGAGAGGGGACAAGCTGGGAGCCACACTAGGGAGATGCTTCCTCCCACTTCCACTAGGAGTTCCACACAATTAGGTTATCGAACCTTCCTGAATAGGTTTCCTCATTTGAGAAGTTAGGGGATCGGACCTGGACCTCTACGTTCCAATGTTAACATTGAGCAATTTAAATGTTACTTGCTACTCAAGATGTGGTCCGCGGATCAGCCGCAGCTGAAAGCTTGTTAGAAATGCAGGTTCTTGGGGGCGCCTGGGCGGCCCAGTCTGTTGAGCATCTGACTCTTGATTTGGGCTCAGGTCATGATCCCATTGAGCAGGAAGCCTGCTTGGGATTCTCTCTCTCTCTCCCTCTGGCCCTCCCCCACTCACACTTTCTTTCTCTCTCTCTAAAAAAAAAAAAGAAATGCAGACTATTGGACCATACCCCAACTCACTCCGTCAAAATCTGTGTTTTATCAAGCTCCCCAGGGATTCATACATCCATTAAATTTTTTTATAAGATTATTTATTTCGAGTGAGAATGTGTGTGCCCATGAGTCTAGGAGAGGCAGAGAGAGAGAGAGAGAGAGAGGGAGAGGGAGAGTCCCAAGCAGACTCCACGCTGTCAGCACAGAACCCGACGCAGGGCTCAAACTCACAAACTGTGAGATCATGACCTGATGCTAAATCAAGAGTCAGATGCTTAACTGGCTGAGCCACCCAGGCCCCTCTTAAATTTGTTAAAGGGCTGATTCAGAGAGCCCCGAAGGTGCATGGAACACCTCACAAGGTGATTTGGTGGACGCCAAGGAGTGATAGAGCAGCTTTAAAGCCAGCCATGGTTCTCCCCCTGTGGCCCATGCCCAGAATCCCCTCGGGAGGTTGTGAAGTACAGCTGTCTAGATCGGGGGTCGGTCACAGTCCAGGTCCTGGGTACGTGTGCTGGGAGAAAGCTTACCGGCCACTCGGAGAGAGAGCATGAACAGACACGAAACAGTACGGGTCACTGATGGCAGTAAGAGCGACGTCCTATAAGGGGGTCCGACAGGGCCAGGGGGCAGCAGGGCAGAGGAGGTGAAGTGTCCCAGGAAGAGTGCCTTCTGCCCTTCTCTTCTGCATCCCCACTCTTAGTTGTGGAGGGGGGCCCTGTTACGGGCAGCTGTGGTTATTTCTCCTCTTCTTTCTTGAGCGGGAGCGGAAATTGGGGAGAGCAAGGGATTTCCACTTTGTTGTCGGCTCTTTGTTTTCATGTGTTGAAAAAGACTGCTTGTATATGCTGAGGAGAGGGCACCCAGAGACACCAACGTTACAGGAGAAAGAGGGCGAGTGACAGGGCAGAGCCTGAGGAGAGACGGGCCCACCGCACGTGCAGTGTCAGCCTTGGATGAGGCCGGGCTTCCAGCCACAAGTGCCAGATGACCCAGGAGACTCCTGCGAGTCTCCTGACTTTGCCCTGGGTCCGTCCCCAGTGGCCAGTGTGGCAAGACCCAGTCAAGGCCGCCAGAGAGGGGGTATCTCCTCTCATGCCTCAACAAGGGAAGTAAACACGGGGTAACCGGGAATGGGAGTGAGATGGCGGGCAGCTTTGAGGACCCACTAAGGCTGACTGTGTGTGATGGCACCAGTCCAGCACATGTTGGGCTTCCACGGAAGCACCTTGCAGCCCCTTAGTGTGAGTGGAGTGGGGAGGGTGTTGGATTGATATGATGGGAAAGACAAAGGAAAGACGACAAGTCTTGGGAGAGAGGGACCGTGAGTTGGGTTGTCCACTAGGCTGACTGTGGCTCTGGGTGACACTAGGGAAGGCTGTCACCGAGGAGACAGCCATGGAAGGACATAGCCCTTTGAGGCTGAGAGGGAGGAAAAGGGTGAGCAAGGAAGGCTCAGAGGTTGTGGTGAGAAGGTGACACTGAGGCTGTGGACAGACATGGTCTGGAGGGGACACAGGAGGGACCACCAAGGAGGTGGAGGGGCTGACAGGACGAGGCAGGGTTAAGAGTCCATGCATCTCAGGTTCTGGAGCCCCCACCCCACCAGCCTATTTTATCTCCAGGACACAGCTCATTGGGATCTTTCTGAATATTAAGCATTCAGCCAGAGTTCTCCTCTGTGTTGCAGAGTGGAGTAGTTGAAAATGTGCCCCTCTTTGTTAACAGAGGAAGAGTGAGAAAATAGTGGGGTGGGATTCGGGTGTTCTAAATGCAGCCAGTCAGGGGCCAGAGGGAGGGAGATGGCCGCTCTGGGGTCTGACGAGGCTCTGATTCTGCTGGTAACAGTTCCTATACAGGGACACCTGCTCTCACTTAAACACACTCACACCCACCCACACACACCCAGTGCAGAGCCCCTCTCCTCCTCCTTGGTTGGCCCTTCCCCCGTGTCTTCCGTCTTCACTCCTGCTGACCCTGGCCTCGGCTTCCTTCTACTCAGCCATCCCTGTGCCCTACTTCGGTGCCTCCCCCGACTTCTAAAATCCCAAGATCAAATATGAGGAAAGAGAAGGATGAATTCTGGAATGGGAAGAGAGGATCAGGATCTGAGAGCAATGATTTGTGGGTCCTTTTTTCCTTGCATCAGGCCGGGGAAGGTTGAGAACCAGACTGTTCTTCCTTTTGTGGGGATACACAGGAACGCAGATACACATCAACACCCACACCCACAGAGGAACAGCTACACACACATGGACTGGCACAGGGCACGTACCACAGGCCTGTGGGCACACACAGGGACACACACAGACCTGAACACATGCAGAACACATAAGCGCATCTCTACATAGCAGGGTTTAGGTGGCTGTCCCCCTGGGTTTCCAAGCCCCAACTATTCATTATTCTCCTTCTCTTCTTGTTGAGTAGAAGTTCCCAACCAAGACAGGAACACCTACCTGTTAAACTCTAATTTAGGTGACTGATCTCTATCTTAGAACAAGAAACTTTCGGGGGTACCTGAGTGGCTCAGTCAGCTAAGCATCTGACTCTTGATTCCAGCTCAGGTCATAATCCCACAGTTCATGAGATCGAGCCCCGAGCTGGGCTCTGTGCTTACATCATGGAGCCTGCTTGGAATTCTCTGTCTCCCCCTCTCCATCCCTCCCCCACTCATTCTCTCTCTCTCTCTGTCTCTCTGTCTCTGTCTCTGTCTCTCTCTCTCTCTCAAAATAAACATAAAAAAACCAAGAAACCTTTATTTTTCAAAACACTGCCTATGGACAAATGAAGCTGCCGCCATGCCTCGCCTGAACCACAGAGTTAGCACGTATGTGGAAAACCCACAGAGCGTGGCCTATACACCAAGATACTGGCCGGGTCTCCTCAACCCTCACTATGTGCCTTTGGAAGCCACTGTCACCTGTGCGACCCACCTGCAGCTCTGAGGTTGAATGATTAGGCCCCTTCCAAGTGGTCTCTCATTAGATGGGGCGACTGGAACCGTAGGCACCTGTGTAGAAGTCTGTGCTTTCTTGTGGAACAGTTCGCATTCCAGTGTTTTCTTAGTCATGTGGCATCCTTACATGTCAGATCAGGGAGAATTTCTTTCTTCTTCTACAAATACAGATCTCTGCTTGGGATACGGTGTGTGTGTGTGTGTGTGTGTGTGTGTGTGTGTGTGTGTGTCTGTGATTGTTTAAAAACAAACTCGGGCACCTGGGTGGCTCAGTCAGTTGAGCGTCCGACTTTGGCTCAGGTCATGATCTCCTGGTTCACGAGTCTGAGCCCCGCATCGGGCTCTTAACTCTCAGGGTGGAGCCTGCTTCCCATCCTCTGTCCCCCTCTCTCACTGCCCCTCCTCCATCCCTCGCTTGCATGTGTGTGCTCTCTCTCTCTCAAAAATAAACATTTTAAAAAATTGAAATAAATAAATAAAAACTCCCAGCATAAAGTCCGTAAAATTTTTCGAATGAGGGCAAATTAACATTAATAATAAAGCGATTGTATTCAGGGGAAACTTGTACTCAGAGCTGTAGAATGCCAGGAGGGCCGTTATGAAGCTATAGAAAGACCCCTTACCTAGGCTTCAAAGCTTTGAGTTTGGGTTCTGGATCCACAAAGTTTGGCTGTGAGACCTCTAGCTATTGGCTTAATTTCTCTGAGTTTTGCACTTTCCTTACTCAACAAAACCAAACTTAATATGTTTTGCCAGCCTTCGGGGCTGCTAGGGGAATGAACGGACAAATGTGTAGGGAAACGATTTACCGCTAACAGAGTACCACACAAAAGTCAGGGGATTAACGCTGGGACCATCTAGTATCTTCCACTCCCTCTACTCACGGCTGAGAAAGTCTCCCCAGGCAAAAAGCATAAGGTCTTGCTCCCATCCCCCTCGTGAAGCATTTCTTCCGCTCGTCCCCGGGAGGGTTTACTCACAGATGCTCCCTGCCGTGGACAGAGACGCCGTGGGTGGTGGGAGCGGGGAGAAGAGCGAGGGCTCCGCCCGACCTTGGGGAAAAGCCGCACTTCCAACCCTCTGACTTTGCTCGTTTCAGGGGCAGAGAATGAAAGAAGGCATGTCGAATAACAGCACCACTAGCATCTCCCAAGCGCGGAAGGCCGTCGAGCAGCTTAAGATGGAAGCCTGTATGGACAGGGTGAAGGTGAGCACGCCCGAGCCGGCCTCACCCCCTGCCCCAAACCCAGCTCGGAACGGTCCTCCCATTTCCTTGCGAGAGTTAACACGCTACCCGGCAGAGCGGCCAGCCGGCCTTGGCAGCTGTAACATTTACAAATGAGTGTTTGCCTCAGAGTTCCAAGTGTGCTCAAGGATCGAAATGATGCAGAATACACAGTGTGCATGAATTCCGTAAGGAATGGCCAAAAATAGACTCATATTCGTCTCAGCTCTATTTAGCCCTGTTGTCATGCCAATAAGCGAGAGAGTTTAACGGTGAGATCAATCAGAGTTCTCCTGCCTGATCCAGTGACTTCGAGGTTAGGCAGTGTCGGGTGTTTTGACAGGGGCGCTGTTGAGAGTGGAGCACTGAACCGTGCATCGTGTTTGTCAAACGTTCCTTTGGGGAAAGTGAGGGAAGGTGCCAGTCGCCTCCTACCATGTTCATTTCGCTGCTCAGCGTAGGTCTGTTCGTGCTGGGAGAGCTGGAGCAGGATGAAGCCACCTATTCTCCAGATGTCACTTAGATTTGCAGGAGGCCGGGCAGAGCACGTCGCTCTGAAATAGCATTCGGGTCCATTGACTGTGATAGAGCTGGAACCCCGCCAGGAGTCTGACACTAGGAGGCTCAAGTCCAGCGGCCTTTGGGCACCTGGAATCAGGGGTCTCGCCCAGGCATCTGGGATTCAAAGAAGACAGGTTGCAAGGGGGCAACGGGTGACTCCTAAAGCCTTCTGCTGGCAGAGCAGACAGTCCGTCCCCAAGGTTCCCATCACCAAGACCCCCTCCCCCCCACCTCATGCTGCAGTTATGGCCAGCTAGCACCAGCTCCTGCCTCCATCGCGACAATTATTCCCTCCCCTGGGGCCTTGGGGTTCGAGCTATCCAAGGAGGCAGCGGCTTGCACAGAAAGTGACGTAATGATAGAAGACGAGGGGAGGGGGTCCAGCGTGATGCAAATTGGCATAAGTGGACCAGTATTATGGGCCACCTTGCACATTCTTTTTTTTTTTAATGTTTATTTATTTTTGAAAGACAGAGTGCAAGTGGGGGAGAGGTGAGGGAGGGGCAGAGAGAGAGGGAGACACAGAATCGGAAGCAGGCTCCAGACTCTGGGCTGTCAGCACCGAGCCCGACGCGGGGCTCGAGCTCGTGAAGCGTGAGATCGTGACCTGAGCCGAAGTCGGACGTTCAACCTACTGAGCCACCCAGGCGCCCCGCCGTGCACATTCTCGTACCAGCTACAGATGAGGCATCGCCCCTTAAAGTCTAGGCTAGAGGAGGGAGCGAGAAAACAAACCACCGGAAAGGAGGGAGAGCCCCGCCAGTGTAGAGATGGATGTGACAATGAGCGCCGCAGACAGTGAGTGCTCCGCAGGGACAGACATTTGCTGAGAGGAGGGGGGGGTGTTGGTGAGCCTCGCTCTTCTGATGAACGTGCCTGAATACCTGCTCTGCACGAGGCGTGGTGCGGGGATACGAACACGAGCGGAATGATGCCCCCGTCCTATCGCTCAGAGAGGCCTTTGCGGGGCTGGGAGCTGGTTCTGAGGGGATACCCGAGAAGGGAGCTCACCGGCGCTCATTTCCAGCAGCCGCACTTGGCAGAGAGCTGCGGGTCGTGCCGGGGAAGGCCGCTTTGGGCAGCTCGGGGGTGCCGGGTCCGCAGGCGCGGGTCACACAGCCGAGTGAGTGGGAAGCCTGGGCCGGGAGGTGAACTGACCTGTCAGCAGCAGAGGCGGTCGTCAGAGGCCAGGGGGCAGCCGGAGCTGCAGAAGCAGGTGCAGCGTGGAGCAAAGAGCAAAGGTGGAGGCCGAGAAGCAGACACCCAAGAATTGGGTGCGGAAGTCAGGCAGTCGAAATAGGAGACGCCAGGGAGCAAGACGTTATAACCCACCTGCAGAGCTCCGTGGCCAGAGACCGGAAAGACCGCGGGCACCGGTTTGGGCAAAGGGACGGTGGCCACGCCAGGGAGTCCGACCCCGGCAAGGAAGACAAATTCTGTAATAACAGATCCTCACTTGCGACAGTCACCAGATGTCCCCGCCATGAAGGGTCTCACTGGAGACCCATGTGCAGTCTCTGAAAGAATGAAGAGAAACCATAGGCCAACTCAAAGTCAAGTCTGTTAGATGGTGTTCAGGGGGGCAGGTCGTCCGGCTCCTGGGGTGACGACGCTGTGGAAATGTGGTCCCGGATCCCAGGAGGGGGCTTCCTGGAGGGCATCTTCAGACTCTGTGGTAACTCCAGGCGGGGGGCCACCGACTTTGCTTCAGAGGTGGCAGAGTTGTGTCATTGAGATGATGCAGGTCTTCCTGAGGGGAGAGGTGGCCCCGAAGAACCACATCCCTGCTGTGCAACCACGTGTGTTTTCTTGCTCATAAAACCTTCAACATTTATTATTTTTTTAACGTTTATTTATTTTTGAGACAGAGAGAGAGACAGAGCATGAACGGGGGAAGGGCAGAGAGAGAGGGAGACACAGAATCGGAAGCAGGCTCCAGGCTCTGAGCTGTCAGCACAGAGCACGACGCGGGGCTCGAAGTCACAAACTGTGAGACCATGACCTGAGCCGAAGTTGGATGCTCAACCGACTGAGCCACCCAGGCGCCCCTTCACACATGGTTTTAAGCACTAGACCCCCCCTTGCTTCTGAACACAGCTATGGCTTTGAGGAAAAATCTAGTTAATGCAAGTCCTGGCAAAATGAGGTGCGTATTGTTATCAATTAGCCAGACAATAAAGATGGAATCTGGAGAGAAAGAGAAGCCATCAAGGACACTCCAAACTGACCTCGATAAGGGCTTTGAGGAGGGAGGAAAGAGGAAGAGAGTCACCAGGGAAAAGAAGTGGCCTTTCTAGAATGGACAAGAGGTCACTGCAGGAGGGGGGAAGGAAAAGGGGAGCCTGGATGGTAAATGACAGAGGGAAGCCCCAGGGAAGCAGATGAGCAGGTCATAGAATTCGCTGAACTCATACAGAAAGGGACGGGAATTCCAGGTCCACGTGAAGGAGGAAAGGACAGGCTGAGTGTGTGGGGAGAACGCGGAAGAGGTGACTGGGCAGTGCCTTTCACGGGGCCCTGGAGAGAGGAAAGAACACGCTGGAGGGAAACCTCTGAAGGCTTCATGCAACTGCCATGCGACTGGGAAATCATTGCAACTGCCATCCCACAGAGCTGGCCCCCAGGTGGAAGCCTCCGATGACGACCGGAGGACAGCGTGAGCTCGGGCAGGTGTCGGGCACGAAGCAGGAAAGGACACGGCTGCCAAGGCACATAGGCAACTGTGGAGCCCACCTCTGGGCTGTGTGGTTTTACCGTGTTTGGGGGAGTGTCTTATGTGGAAGGAGAGGAAGGCGCGCTCGCGGTTCATGAGAATAAAGGAGAGGAGAGAAGAGAAAGTAACTGCATTAAGCAGCTGTTTGGGTTGCAAAGGTAAGAAAATGTAATAGCGTGAATTCAGGTCTGGGCAGTTCGTGGTGGAAAAATGCAGCCAAAATACCCACTATGGTCTCGAAGTCCTGTTTGTCCCCTAAAAACATCACCTGCATAAGAGCACTTGTGCGGGTGTCGGCTTTGTCCTAAATGATGCAGGGGACATAGGAGGGACGCTTTATAAAGGCCACAGCCGGGCCTCAGGCCCTCACACAGTTGGGTTCAGAGACCCCCTCCCCACCACGTCAGCGCCCTGTCTACCTTCATTTAATGTTTATTGAGTTCCTCCCCCCACTCAGCCCTGCTTCCCAGCATCCGTGGGATTCTTCTCTGTCCAACCTAGGAGCTCATCAGGGCATTTCTCAACAAACACGGGTGCTGTCTTTGAGAACCTGTATCAGCTACTAAGATTCCCCATGTATCACAAGAGCAAAGACGATTCACCGTAGAAGATCCAGCATAGCTTTTTGCCTCCCAAAAAGCGAAAGTCTTGGAAAATAATACTCGGGATCCTACAAAAGAAGTAAAGAACACATACAGATGACATCCTGGAGACTATTTTGGTCCTAAGGAAAAGAATACCCCATAGCCTTATTCTTTCGCTCACCCGTTAGAGGCTTACGCTATACAAAATTCTACCAGGAAGGTACATAAATGACATTGGTCACCAAACAGTGAGAATTTGTCGAACAGTTGGGGCAGATACAAGCTGAGCAAAGCATAAAAGGTTTAAGTGGAGAAAGTGGTCTCTGGAGCTGGCCGGTCAGCCCGAGAGGAGAGCAGCTGGGGAGAAGGTGTTGTCCCATGGGGAAAATACAGAGGTCCTGAGCAGGCTGGGTCACAGGCTCCCAGGAAGGCTTGTGGAAGCTGTCTCTCCACTGGGCACTGCTGAGGGTGCTTTGATTTCCCTGGTCCCGGGGGGAAAAGGAATTGCCAGGGGCTGTGACTTGGTGGGATCTGGAGGTAGACGACACCCTTTAGCAAACCTAACTCTCCAACGGGACCAGGAGGAAACAGCTGACCGACTTGCCGAGTGACGATATGCTCAATTGTCTGTCTGTCTGTCTCTCCCTTATTTGCCCTAAGGCCTGTGGCAGATGATTTTAAGAGCGATGGGATGTACTCACCATCCCTAAGGGGGCTGTCATTAGACTGAGATTAATTTTGTCAACACAAGCTTGATGTGCAGATTGCTGACAGATCAACGGGTTTTATGTCAACTTGCGTTCCATAGATGACTAAAAACAGGGCAGCGAGAACGTTGTCGGTTGATGAACGGTCCAAAAGACGACAGCAGGAGTAGATTAGTGTGGGAGGTTATTGACATGGAAGAAGAGAGAGTATATCATGACAGGTGATGACAGTCCTTCTCCATATCAGCGAGACTGTGAGGAAGTAGATGTAAGTGGCCTGTGCGGGAGGCCGTAGTTCCTATTTCGAAAAGAACAGCATTTTACTGTTCATGAAAATGGTATTCATTTACTTGCGAGAGTTTTGGAAGATAAAAGTATAAGGAAGAAAATGTGAATAATTTATAACCACTACATTTCCATATTCTTCCATCTACCTGTTGGCCTAGTTTTCTTTTTATAAAATTGCGGTTGTCTGGGGCGCCTGGGTGGCTCAGTCGGTTGAGCGTCCGACTTCGGCTCAGGTCATGATCTCACAGTCCGTGGGTTTGAGCCCTGCATCGGGCTCTGTGCTGACAGCTCAGAGCCTGGAGCCTGTTTCAGATTCTGTGTCTCCCTCTTTCTCTGACCCTCCCTGTTCATGCTCTCTCTCGCTCTCTCTGTCTCAAAAATAAATAAATGTTAAAAAAAATTTTTTTTTAAATAAATAAATAAAATTGTGGCTGTTACCTTTTGCAACCTGGTTTATCACCAAACAGTATATTGTGATGATACATCCAGGTCAGTAAATACTCTCCTAAAATGTCATTTTTTACTGTCTCTTCTCTTCCTCACCTGATGTACAATCATTTATTTAACTGGTCTCCTATCCTTGGACATTTCCCTTATTTCCAATTTTGCAGTATTTCTTTTTAAACAACACTGCAGCAACCACACTGGTAGATAAAATTTGCACGTTTCATTGTCTCTTTAGGATAAACTCCTATGGGCTGAAATTGCTCAGTCAAAGGATATGTTCTATTCTAAAGTGTTTGAATCCATATCAGATTTCCCCATGAAAAGTGGTACCAGTTTAGGAGCCCCTGAGTGGCCCAGTGGGTTGAGTTTCCAACCCTTGATTTCAGCTCAGGTCATGATCTCGTGGTTCATGGGATCGAGCCCCATGCCAGGCTCCAAGCTGACAGCTCAGAGCCTGCTTGGGTGGGATTCTCCCTCTCTCTCTCTCTCTCTCTCTCTCTCTCTCTCTCCCCTCTCCCTGCCCCTCCCCTGCTCCTTCTTTCTCTCTCTCTGCCCCACCCTGCATTCAAGTTCTCTCTCTGTCTCTCAAAATAAATAAATAAACATTAAAAAATAAAAAGAAAAGTGGTACCAGTTTAAAATCTTACCAGCAATGAAGTCTGTTCCCCAGACTCTCCTAGCACCAGACCATTTTGATTATGGCTACATATTCCCTTCATCTGCATTCCCCCCCTGCCCCCGCCACATTCAGAGAGCTAGGGAGTCAGTGGAGGAGGGGAGGGAAGCCTCCAAGTAGCCTCAGTTTATGCTTTTGCACACTACTCTGGAAATACATTTCTGTTTCAAACAAAATTTTTTGAAGATTTTATTTCCATTTTTTTAAGTTATTTATTTTGAGAGAAGGAGAGAGTGAATGAGAGAGGAAGGGACAGAGATAGAGGGAGAGAGAGAATCCCAAGCAGGCTCTGCACCCACGCGGGGTTCAATCTCACAAACTGCGAGATCTAAGTATTTCATTTCTAAGTAATCTCTACACCCAATGTGGGGTCGAATTTACAACCCCGAGATTAAGAGTCACACGCTCTACAGACTGAGCCATCCAGGCGCCCCCAAAGAATTTTCTTTAAATCTCATATTCAAATCTTTACTCCATTTTGAGTTAATTTTTATGGATGTTATGAAATAACTGTCCAGTTTCATTTTTTTTACATGTGGCTGTCTGCTCCACTTTAAGAGCACATTTTCTGTTGTGGTGCTTACTTTCTTATTGATTATACCATCAAGGTCTTATTGATTATACCATCAATAAGGTCCATTGATGTTGTTGCAAATGGCAAAATTTCATTGTGTGTGTGGGGGGGGCAGGCTGGGTAATATTCCATTGTACATAAATACCGTATCTTCTTCATCCACTTATCAGTGGAAACTTGGCTGCTTCCCTATCTTGACTATTATAAATAATGCTGCTGTAAGTATAAGGGTGCATATATCTTTTCAAATTTGTGTTTTGTTTTCTTGGGGTAAATACCCAGTGATGAAATTGCTGGATCATATGGTGTTTCTATTTTTAACTTTTTGAGGAGCCTCCGTACCGTTTTCCACAGTGGCTACGGCAATTTGCAGTCCCACCAACAGTGCGTGAGGGTTCTTTTTTCTCCACATCCTCACCAACACTTTGATTCTAGCCACTCTCACAGGTGTGAAGTGTGACATCTCACTGTGGTTTTAATTCCCATTTCCCTGATGATGAGTGATGTTAAGCATCTTTTCATGTGTCGGTTGGCATCTGGATGTCTTCTTTGGAGAAATGTCTAGTTAGGTCCTCTGCCCATTTTTTAATTGGATTATTTGTTTTTTGGTGTTGAGTTGTACAAGCTCTTTATGTATTTTGGATACTAATCCCTTATCAGATAAATCATTTGCAAATATCTTCTCCCATTTAGTAGAGTGCCTTTTAGTTTAATTTTGCTTTTTGTTTCTCTTGCCTTAGAAGACCTATCTTGAACAATGTTTCTATGGCTGATGCCAAAGAAATTACTGCCAATGTTTTCTTCCAGGAGTTTTATGGTTTCGTTTTCACATTTAGGGCTTTAATCCATTTTGAGTTTATTTTTATGTATGCTGTAACAAAGTGACCTGTTTCATTCTTTTGCGTGTAGCTGTCCAGATTTCCTGGCACCATTTGTTGAAGAAACTGTGTTTTCTCCATTGTATGTTCTTGCCTCCTTTGTCATAGATTAGCTGACTATATAAGCATGGGTTTGTGTTTTTAATTTTTTTAAGTTTATTTATTTATTATGAGAGAGAGAGAGTGAGAGCAGGCGGGGGACGGAGAGAGAGAGAGAATCCCCAGCAGGTTCTGCACTGTGAGTGTGGAGGCCAATGTGGGGCTCGGTCCCACAAACCATGATATCACCACGTGAGCCGAAATCAGGAGTCGGATGTTTAATTGACTGAGTCCCCCAGGTGCCCCAAGTGTGGGTTTATGTCTGGGCTCTTTATTCTGTTCTACTGATCTATGTGTCTATCTTTGTGCCAGTACCATACTGTTTTAATTACTACAGCTTTATAGTATATCCTGAACTCTGGCATTGTGATTCCTCCCTGTATCAAAAAACCTCCAGCTTTGTTCTTCTTCTTCAAGATTGCCTTGGCTATTCGGGGTCTTTCAGGGACCTATATTTACATAGCTCCATACAAATTTTATGGACCTATGTAAATATACTGCCAGAAAACGTCAGACTAGGCTATGGCATATAAAGGACCAATAAAGTATTCACGTAAGAAAAAGTTTTCTTCCAGAAAACCAAAGAAAACTTTAGGTAACTGTGTTATAGTCAAAAAATGTAAAACAAATAAAGAATCTATGAAACCCTAGCTCAAAGAAGAGAAAAAAGAATGAGTTGGAAAAGGAGGAGGTGGAAAAACTAAGGAAAAAGTTGACAGGGGAGAGGGAACACCATTAAACGCAGCAAAGAGTGTAACACACACTATAGAAAACCAAATTATTGACACAGAGCACAGGCTTAGGAAATGCCTACATAATGCAAAAGAAAAAGATGAACAGTCAGATAAAAGCAGTTAGAGAGAGAGTGATACAAATAAAGACTGACAGGAACGTTCCAAGATTTGAATGCTGGTGTTCCCGGCAGAGAGAACAAATGGCATAGAAAATACTCTTAAGGGTAGAATATAAAAAGGTTTCATTAGGGGCGCCTGGGTGGCTCAGTCAGTTGGACGTCCGACTTCGGCTCAGGTCATGATCTCGCGGTTCATAAGTTCAAGCCCCCCATCGGGCTCTGTGCTGTCAGCTCGGAGCCTGGAGCTGCTTCGGATTCTGTGTGTGTGTGTGTGTGTGTGTGTGTGTGTGTCTTTCTCTGCCCCTCCCTGCTCACACTCTGCCTCTCTCTCTCAAAATTAAACAATAAAACATTTAAAAATATATAAATAAATAAAAAGCTTTCATTAAATAAAGGAAGGCTTGACTCTGCATATGCAAACAGCTCATCGTGTTCCGGGAAAGACGATAATAGGAGATAATAAGCCCATAAACACATATACTGCTGAGGTTACTTAATCTCAACAGTAAAGAAAAAGCCCATTAAGTGTACAGGCAGAGTAAGCGATCATTTAGGACAAGTACCCCTAATTTCATATGTATTAAGTGCTTGAATCCTCACCCCACCCCTGAGATATTGGTGCTACTCCATCCTACTTCACAGACAAGAAAACTTTGGCTCACAGTTATATGATGAAGTGGGGATACCAACGCAGAACCTCAAGTCTTATTATTAAACTATAGGGCCCTACCTACCAAGGGCAGAAATATCGGTCTGAACAGCATTGCATCTCCATTCATTGCAGCCTAAGATTATGTAAAAATTCTCAAATTCTGCAAAGAATTCTCCACGTAGCCAAGCGGTCATTGATGTCCTAGGCAACAGAAAATGATACTCTCAATTAGGCAGAAAGTTAAATATAATGCAAATTTGTGCTTCTTTTCTTTAGCAGAATTATTTCATTGTATCCAATTGGGCTTCACTAAAGGAGATACAGATGTGCACAGTTTCTGTTAATTTATGCATAATAACATATATTAAGCCTATAAGACATTTTCTAGGGAAATTCTCACCGGGTCAGAAATTTCATCCAAGCCGGGGCTGAGTATCTTGTCCTTGCAATCCACACACTACGTGGGTCATAGCAGGCACTGGTCACGCTGAAGGATGGGTTTAATCTATTTAGAACAGCTGTCAGTGCAGAGCCTGCTTCAGATCCTCTGTCCCTTTCTCCCTCTGTCCCTCCCTGGCTCGCTCTCTCTCTCTCTCTCTCTCTGTCAAAGATAAATAAACATTAAAAAAGAAAAGAATCCATCACTGGTATACAAAGTCTTTACCAGGTTATGGTTTCTAGGTCAATATTCAGTCTTGGAATTCTGCTGGATATTAATGTGATAGGGTCACTCTTTTCAATTTTTACCCTTTATAGACTTCAGATTTGGGCATCAGAAAACATTTTTACTCCATTCGGTACCAAATGATTAAAGAGATCTCTGCCCATCTATGTCAGTTCATAGACTATATAAACATCAACAGCAGCAGCCAAAAGAATACTAGATGTCTTATGGTGTGAACGTCACCAGTGAGGCAGAGGGTGAACTTCTTCCATAGGAATGACCTGAGAGTCTACTTACTTCAACACTACCTTTCATTCCAAAAGTTAGACCCTAACATAGGTTGATCATAAGCAAACAATCTGATGAAGAACTTACACCCACCCATTATGGTTGTTCTTTTCTCTACTCCCAACCTTCGAGGTTATTCTAGTCATGTTGTGTATTTTTCATTAGATGGTGCTTTGGGCATCCTAACGTTTAACAGAATATTGCAGTTAGTTTGACCACACAGTTCTACCTAGAAAACAAACCATCTTCTCAAGCCCAGGTTACCAATGGGCTTTGGTTTACTGGATTGTATTACATTAATATCACTTGAGTTGAGTGTTATTGGAGACTAAGTTGCTTCAGCTGAATAGTCCACTTTCTCCAAATTTCTCCAGAGCTATTATGCTGTGCACTACTTGAAACTGTCACAACTCCAGCTCTAACAGGAATAGGACCCACCCTCTTTCCTGTATCAGCAGCCACGTCGCTCACAACTCTTCTCCCAATCGACTTTGACGCAATTGATTTCAGGGTCTACCGCTATCACTTCAGGTTTAATCCACTCACCTTCACCATTTCAGGTCAATCATTTGTAACCACTGGTTACAATATGTACAAGATATACATGAGGAAAAACTGTAAAACCTATGAAAGAGATCAAAGAAAATCTAAATAAATGAAGATATTCCATGTTCATAGATAGGAGGATCAATATTGTTAAGATGTTGGTTCTTCCCAACTTAATCTGTAGATTCAAGACAATCCCAGTCAAAATCCCAGCAAGTTGGCTTTTTGATACTGATAAGCTGATTCTAAAGTTTATATGGACGGGCATCTGAGTGGCTCAGTTGGTTGAGCATCCGACTCTTGATTTTGGCTCAGGTCACGATCTCAAGGTTCAGGAGTTCAAGCCCCATGTTGGGCTCTGCACTGACAGCATGGAGCCTACTTGGGATTATCTCTCTCCGTCTCTCTCTCTCTCTGTCCCTCCCCTGCTCCCATGCTCGCTCGCTCTCTCTCTCTCTCTCTCAAAAATAAGTAAATAAACTTTAAATTAAAAAATAATAATAATAAAACAGAATAGCCAACACGATATTGAAAGAGAAGAGGGGCACCTGGGTGGCTCAGTTGGCTGAGCATCTTACTCTTAATTACGGCTCAGGTCATGATCTCGTGGGTTGTGGGTCCAAGCCCCGCTGTCAGCACAGAGCCTGCTTGGGATTCTCTGTTTTCCCTTTTTCTCTACCCCTCCCCCACTCATGCTCTATCTGTCTTGCTCAAAATAAATAAATAAATAAATAAACATTAAAAAGAGACAGAGAGAAGAGAAAGATGGAAGGCTGACACTACCCAATTTCAAGACCTACTATAAAGCTGCAGTGGTCAAGACAATGTGATATCAACAAAAGAATAGACAAATAGATCAGTGAAACTGAATAGACAGGCCAGAAACAGGCTCACATAAATATAGTCAACTGATCTCTAAAAAGGCAAAAGCAATACAATGGAGAAAGGATAGTTTCTTCAACAAATGCCGCTGGAATAACTAAACAACCCCATGGAAAATACTAAATCAAGACACAGACCTTATACCTTTCACAAAAATGAGCTCAAAATCAATCATAGACCCAAACTGAAAGGCAGAACTAGAAAACTTCTAAAGGACAGCACAGGAGAAAATCTAGATGACCTTGGGTCTGGCAATTCGTTTCTAGCTATAACACCAAAAGCAAAATCCACAAAAGAAAGAATTGCTGAGATGGACATCATTCAAATTAAGAGCTTCTCTGTCAAAGACTCTGTGGAAAGGATGAGAAGACAAGTCACAGACTGGGAGAAAATCTTTGCAGAACACATATCTGATAAAGGACCGGTATTCAAAATATACAAAGACCTCTTAAAACTCAACAGTGAGAAAACAAACCACCCCGTTGAAAAAAAGAAAAAAGACCAAAGATCTGAACACACACCTCACCAAAGAAGATATACAGATGGCAAAGGCGCATCTGAAAAAATGCTCCATATCATGTGTCACTAGAGAACGACAAATTAAAATAACATTGGTATACCATGACACAACTATTAGAATGACTAAAATTTAGAAAAATGACAGTAACAAATGCTGACAAGGATATGGATGGTAATGCAAAAGAGGACAGCCACTTTAGAAGGCAGTTGCTTACAAAGCTAAACATAGTCTTACCATACGATCCAATTATATCAAAAATATACAAAGCAAAATTTGAAGAAATGTCAAGAAAGATGAACAAGTTGTGTAAGAGTGTAGTGTGTCTTTCCTAGTCCATGGCGGATCAATTAGACAAAAGAGAGGTAATCATATATTAATAATAAAATTAATTAGGTTGATCTGATAGATAGGTAGACAGATAGATGATAGGGTATAGATCTTTATCCAGAAAACAGTAAGAACACTTTTCTCTAAGCACCACTACATTCTAAAAAGTAAAAATGCTTATACCACATTCTTTGACCATAGGGCCATAAAGTGGTGGCCATAGTATGAAATAAATGTCAGCCTCAGGAACCTTTTCAGACTGTCTCTTGGGGCACCTGGGTGGCTCCGTAGGTTAAGTGTCCAGTTTAAGCTCAGGTTGTGATCTTGTGGTTCATGAGTTTGAGCCCCACGTCAGGCTCTCTGTGGTCAGCATAGAGCCCTCTTCAGATCCTCTGTCCCTCTCTCCTCTGCCCCTCCCCTGCTTGTTCTCTCTCTCAAAATAAATAAACTTTAAAAAATAAATAAAAATAAACTATCTCTTAGCGAAATTGATTTTGAGAATGCCATATGTAAATCCGTAAGACATATATATTTTTAACAAACACTCAAAACATAAAAGGGCATAAGACTTGAAAACAGGAAGGTAAGACAATTTGATTAAAGGGAAGTGTGCTTGTTCTTGAACAGGCAGAGTCTATATTGTAGAAATGTCTGTTCTCTGTAAATTAACATAAATTCAACATAAATCTAATCAAAATTCTATTTCTGTTTTTGGAGGAAGCAAACTGAAAACTATTCTAAAGTTCAATTAGATGAATAAATGGTGAGAGCATCCAGGAATATTTTTTAAGTATATATGTGCAAGGAGGAACATACGTAGAATTTTCCTGCCAGGTATTAGAATTTATTTTAAAATCAGAGCACTTAAAGATTTATGATTAGATAGATCAACAGAACATAATAGGAAGTCCTAAATAGATCCAAGTGTACTGGGAATTTGAAAAATGATCCAGATGGTATCTCAAATCAATACCACAGACTGTGTGGCTTAAACAACAGAAATTTATTTTCTCACAGTTCTGAAGGTTCAAAGTCCAAGATCAAGGTGCCAGTAGGGTTGATGTCTGGTAAGGCCTCCGTCCTTGACTTGCAGACAGCTGCCTTCGCATTGTGTCTTCACATGGCCTTCCCTCTGTGCTCAGGGGAAGAGAGAACTTTCTGGTGTCTGTTATTCTTTTAAACAGACCCAGTCCTATCAGATTAGGGACCCCCCCTTATGACCTCACATAACCTTAATTAGGTCCCTGAAGAACTTATCTCCAAATAGTCGTATTAGGGTTGATGGCTTCAAAATATGAATTTCACTAGACACAGTTCATTCCTTAACTTTGATCAAACATTTAAATATAACAAATATAGGGGTGCCTGGGTGCCTCTGTTGGTTGAGCGTCCGACTTTGGCTCAGGTCATGATCTTGTAGTTCATGAGGTCGAGCCCCACGTCCAGCTCTGTGCTGACGGCTCAGAGCCTGGAGCCTGCTTCAGATTCTGTGTCTTCCTCTCTCTGCCCCTCCCCTATTCATGCTCTGTCTCTGTCTCTTTCTCTCTCAAAAGTAAATAAACATTTAAAAAAATTTAAAAAAAAATATAACAAAGTATTAGGAAAATAGGAGCAAATGCTTTTATAAACATCTGAGAAGGCCAAACATACCACAAAAGTGGTTCCTAAAGTAAAAGTGGTTTCTTTTAAGTTTATTTATTTATTTTTGAGAGAGCGAACGTGAGTGGGTGAAGGGCAGAGAGAGGGAGAGGGAGAATTCCAAGCAGGCTCTGTGCTATCGACACAGAGCCCAACGTGGGGTGCGAACCCCTGAAGCCATAAGATCATGACCATAGCCGAAACCAAGAGTTGGATGTTTAACCAACTGAGCCACCCAGGCACCCCATAAATTAGAAACTTTGACCTTATTTTTTAAAATTCGAGATGGTAAAACCCCCCAAATTCACAAAATAAGAAAAACATCTGCTACCTGAGTAATAAAGGGTTAATTTCTCTAAACCTCTCTGAAATTTCTCTGGAAAGTCAGTAAGAAAATAAAATATCCTCTGTTTCTTTAATTGTACAAACAACACCAATGGGTAGTTTAAAATAGAGAAATATAAACATGGTCAAATACAGGAAGAGACATTTACCTCCTTAAATAATACAAGAATTACACTCCAAACAACACTGCGATCTACTCAAATACAGACAAGCAACACTGAGACCCAGACTGGTTTTGTTTTGTTTTGTTTTGTTTTTGGTATAGTTAACACACAATATTACATTACTTTCAGGTGTACAAAACGGTGACTCAGTTTCTCTATATGTGATGTCATTTCATACAAATGTAGCTACCATCTGTCACCACATAGTACTGTTACAGTATCATTAACTATGTTCCCTCCCCATTCCTTTTATTCCCTGGACTTATTCATTCCATAACCGGAAGCCTGTATTTCCCACTCCCCTTCACCCATTTTGCCCCCCTTCCCCTCTGGTAACCCATCAGTTTGTTCTTTATATTTATAGGTGTGATAGTTTTTGTTTGTTTATTCTTTTGTGTACTTAGGTTCCACATAGGAGTGAAATCTTGTGGTGTTCATCTTTTTTTAGACTGACTTAGTTCTCTTAGCATAATGCCCGCTAAGTCCATCCATGTTGTCACAAATGGCACGATCTCATCCTTTTATCTGGCTGAGCAATATGCCATTTGTATGTATCTATACTTATCTATACCACATCTTCCTTATCCCCTTGTCTATCGATGGACACTTGGGTTGCTTCCATATCTTGATTATTGTAAGACTGTCGATGTTTTTAATCTTTGATGAAATCCATTGTCATCCATCAGCTGTGAAGCAAAGAAGTCAGAGGCTTTCGATGGTCGAGGGGGAAGTGATAACACTCTTCCAGAAGGATAGTTTGGAATATGTATCAAAATGTTCATTGTGTCTATCTTGACCCAGTATTCTCCCTTCTAGGAATTTACCCAGAGACAATCTCACAAATAATGATGGGAAGTAAGAATTTCATCGGAGCACTATTTACAGTGTCAACAAATTATAATTTTTGACTGTCCATCAGTAGGGACTGGTTAAGTAAGTTACATAGAGACAAGGCTACACTATAATTATAAACAACGACAGACATCTGTGTGTACTGAGTGACAAATAGCATGTTACAGAACAGCATCTGAAATTGCATGTGAAGGCTGAATAGTAAGATACCTAAAAAGATGTTCACCAGAGCGCTGTCACCAAGTGGCGGTTGACTTTTGCTCCCAGCTTTGAACTTTTGGGGGTTATTTTACGAGCAAATAAGGATTATTATTGTAAAGATAATAAAGCGGTTTCAAAATTAAATTTCTTGGTAGGAATCACCCCTTCCCCAGAGATGCTACCACACCCCCAGGACCCAGTTACACACTCCCTCCTCTGAATTTATTACCATTGGTTTGGTATGATGCTACGTGAAGGGGGCAGAGGGTGCCATGGGAGGTGACCACATAGTGACCGTAAATGGAAAGGGAGACCCTTTCTGTTCTTTCTGCGTAGGTCCTCTCCACCACACCATCAACGTAAGCAACTTATGTGTTGACCCAGGAGGTTGCTTTTTACTCCTGTAAATTAAATTAAACAAATGTGATTGCATGCATGCTGTTCATTTTGTATACAATCTGTATCTTCCTCCTTATTCCCTTAGGCACCGATAGCCAAATGCAAAATAGGGCCATATTTTCATGTAAACACACTGCATAAAAATTATAAATGATATTCCAAATTGAAGTGTAAATTAGGCTGTGGTTATCTTTTCTACTGGTTTCTCCCAACAGCGTGGATAACCCAGAGCTATTTAGTAGAACCGAATAGTAAGTAAGTGTCCAGGCTTGCTGAGACATTTCCGTTGGGCAATCAGCCTTTTTGGCTGTTGCTCCTCATTTGTATTTGAGCCAGAGTTTTTCCTCATAGTCCTTCTAACAGGTAAGTATTTCACATGTCTTTTTTTTTTTTTTAAGTTTCTTTATTTTTGAGAGAGAGCGTGAGCTGGGGAGGGGCAGAAAGAGAGGGTGACACAGAATCCGAAGCAGGCTCCAGGCTCTGAGCTGTCAGCCCAGAGCCCAATGTGGGGCTCGAACTCACTGACTGCGGGATCGTGATGAGTTGAAGCCAGACTCTTAACCGACTGAGCCACCCAGGCGCCCCTCGTCTTTCACATGTCTTACCCTTATTTTTTTTTTTCTAGAACTTCCTAGGAGTCATGACAGTGCTGCTGGTTTGTGAGTTCTCTTAAAAGAACAAAATGTGTTCTTTATGGTTCCATTTTTTCCCCAAGATAAAACACATACGGCTGAGTTATCCACAGCCAAAAGAGAAAAGTCTAAAGCGAAAGCCATTGTTAAAACAGAAGATGAGCGGGGCTCAAATATCACAGTGTTCCCTGTGGAAAATGGAAAAAGAGCAAAATCAGGGAGCCCATCGTGTTCTGATAGGTCACTGACAGCTGATTCACAGGGTCCAGAGAAAGTCCAGGGAAGGGATATGATTAAGATGATAAATGATGTGAAGGTTGAAAGAATGACATTTCTAAAAGAAAATAAATACAAATGATGCCCTATGACCCAGCCAGAAGTCAAGGCAGTGCTTACCAATTTTGCCTTTCCCGTGTGCCTCGTCTGAACCCTGGTGGTGCCCCTCCGTTGCCCCACTTTCTGCTAGTTTAACAATTCAGCTGTGAGCCTTTCCTTTGCTGTCTCCTCCTCTCTCAGACACGTCCACGGATCTCCCCCGGACCGCCTTACACGGTAACTTTCTACCATCAGATTTAGAAATCAATTCAAAGAGAGGGGGGTGGGAATGAGCAACTCTAGAACAGCCATCAGATCAAGGGAGGAAAATCTTTGACTTAAAACCAAGAGAAGAACATTAAATAGTAGAACAAGAAGGCAAAAGGTGTCTTTTGAAAAAGACAAAAGACGCTTCCTGTTGGAGAGGACTCAGGGTCGGGGCACTGTGGGTATCAAATCGCCCCAATAATTTCGGAGAAACCTCCTCATGTCTGCTTCTCAGTGCCCTCCCAGGAAGTAGCCAGATGACCAATGAAGTAAGAGCCCACTGTGCGTATAACAGCATCCATTCTGTCACTGAGTCACAAGCCAGCAGGTAATGCTATCCCCATTTACAGGAGTGAAAACTGAGTGCCAGGGTGTTTGTCTTGCCCAGAATGACACAGCTCATTAGTGCGGAGCGCAGCTCCGTCAGAGAGGTCGTTTCTTGACTCACAACCCAGTCCTTTTTCTAGAAGAGATGCCGCTGGCTTTCTAGAATCCCTAGAGCCTAGAATCTACTTGTTACATTCGTCTTTCACCTCTGAGTAAGTCACAGAAACCTCTTCAGTGACTCACTGGTTCCCATCACCAAATAAATTACTCTTGTGGTGAACTCACAAAATGGTTGAATTATGGTTTCCTTTCTGGAAAATCGGGATATGTCAAAACTGAGAGGTAGTCGGAGTCATATAGGACGTGTACCAACCTCTTTCAAGGGGCGCCCGGGTGGCTCAGTCAGTTAGGCATCCAACTTTGGCTCAGGTCATGATCTCACGGCTCGGGAGTTCGAGCCCCGCATCTGGCTCTGTGCTGACAGCTCAGAGCCTAGAGCCTGGAGCCTTCTTCGGATTCTGTGTCTCCCTTTCTCTCTGCCCTTCCCCTGCTCATGCTCTGTCTCTCTCTCTCCCTCTCAAAACTGAATAAACATTAAAGATTTTTAAAAATAAAATAAAATAAAACTCTCGTTCAAGCATCTTGGATTTACCTCTCAATGTACAGTCAACTTTTCATGTGGAGGAAAAAAAAACCAGCTTTATGCTGATAATAGTAAACAGCAGCTAATCCAATATTATGAACATTGGACTTCAGAATTCAGAGAGGGCCTCTCTGTTATATTATTCACGTGTTCACACATACATCTTCTACTCCCTCTGGTATCCTCCAGGTATACCCTTACCCATCCCCAACTAGCTGCTATATCTGTGGCCTAGGACCCAGCGATAGTGTTGCCTATAATGAAATGGATCAACACAAGCCCCTGGAAGCCAAATACCTTAGTCAGCTCATGCTGCTATAACAAAGCACCGTAGACCCAGTGGCTTAAACAAAGAAATTCATTTCTCACTGCTCTGCAAGCTGGGAAGTCCGAGATCAGGCTGCCTGCAGGGTCAGGTTCTGGTGGGAGTTCCCTCCCTGGTTGATAGACGGCCACCTCCATGCTGTGACTTTACATGGCAGGTGGAGAGAGATCTCTCTCCTGTCTCTTCTTAGAAGGGTGCTAATCCCCTTCACAAGGGTTCAACCCTCATGACCTAATCACCTCCCAGAGGCCCCACCTCTAAATACAATTACATTGAGATTGAGGCTTCCACGTTTGGACTGGGGTGGGGGTGGGGGGGACACAGACATTCCATTCACAGCATCATAATATGGAAATTTCTTGAGTGTGTGCTTGGGAACCGGTGTGTTGATCCCAAATACTTCCCAACATTAGAAGAAAGACGAGATTCACAAGGATTCACCCTGCGGTGTTTGTTCAGACTTTAGAGGTGAGGTATAGAATGTGCCAAGGGCTCCACTAGGGAAAACAGGCACATGATTTCTTCTATTGGGAGTGTGCACCAAGTTTGACCTTGTCAAAGATACTGTTGCTCCATGGGGGCTGCAACCTGGCTGTGCCCTCGACAATTAATCCTGCTTTGTTTCCTTGGGGTGGAGGGAGGAACAGGCAGAGCCAAAGAGGCTTGAAATTGATTCCAAGTAGTATTGTGAAATAGACCAGGACTGCTGAGAACTAGGTGTGAGTGCTCCGCTTTGGATGCAAAGGATAAATGCAGTGGGTGTCACAGGCAGAATAGTAATTATGTCATCTGTCTTGTCGAAGAATTTGACTATAGTAATTGCAACATTTTCTCCCATCATTGAAGCTTGTAATTATAGTGCAACTAACAGGATTATGTGCTAACTTGGGCTGTTTTAATCACCTCTTTTACTCTGAAATGCAATGGTAAAATTCCACAGTTGTTCCCAGGCTGCCGATTCTTTTCAACATCTGTTGTCTTATAACAGTTCGGTACGAAGGAGCAGAGATGTTCTGGGCATTTCATAATAGAGGACTTTAGGTAAAGCAGACGTGAGGCTTGACGAGAAAGCGTAAACAGCAAGGGAGTTTTCAATTTCCAACCCAAATAAAATTTTCTCTTTGAAAGCAAATCATTTGGTTTTTTTTGTTTCAAAGATGGCAGATGTTTTATGCAATTTGGCAATGGCTGCAGCCCATACTTGATATGCGTTGAAGGAAACTTTCAGCTATAAAAATCAACCTAGGACTGATTAAGAAAACCCTCCCGCTCAACCTAATGAGCAGGTTGGGGTTAATTAATGCCTAGATATTAAGCTGTGTGTCAGGATGTCACCTTTCACGTGTAAGGCTCATTAAGATGCTCGTTACGGATGTTTATCTTTCCAGAGATCCCATAACAAACTCAAGGGTTATCCAAATACTTTGTTTATACAGGAATAAAGGAACATTGGACACTGTGTGAAATACGGGGGCTGATGGCTGAGGTAGAAACCTCCCTTGATTCTTCCCTTGTAACATTCTTTTAGAGTGTTGTTTCAATAAAACGAGGGCTTCTAGGATATTAATATTACATGGAACCGACCCAGATCCACACATCTGGTCTGAAAGTGGGCGCTTACTACTTAGCTCCAATACAGGCTACATTCCATATTCATTCCTGTTGTACAGATGCCCAGAGAGGACTCTGCCGTCCGGAGGAGTGTAGTTATAACTCAGCAAGTGCATTTGTGATCCTAAAACAACAGCAGCAAAAGGAGGCAATCGAAGAACAGCCTGCTTTCCTGAAAGGAACATTGTGGAATAAGTGCAATATCACCTTTAGAGGTGATAGAAAAATCCCTAGATTAGATCTGCTTAAAACTAGCAAGGCCAGACATAAACAACTTAGTTGTCAGGGTGGTGTAGACAAGGAGCTGTGTGGCAGCAGATAAAATGATAGGAGACGGGAACACGGCCCAGCCCCATCTCTCCCTCACCCAGCTGTCCTACAAAGCCTCATTTTTTTAACTGAACTATAGCTGACGTACAACGTTAGATCAGTTTCAGGTATGGAACGGATTCGACAATTCTATACATTACAAAATACCACAATAAGTGTTATTATCATCTGTCACCATTCAGTGTTATTAAAATATTATTTGTATTCTCTGTGCTGTACTTTTCATCCCTGTGACTAGTTTATAACTGGAAGCTGGTACCTCCAAAGTTACATGTGTGGGGCCCCTTCCCCCAATGCCTTGGACAGATAGACTGGTTAACTATGCAGCAGCCCCCAGCGAGGCGCCCCCTTGCGGTCGCTTTCTGGAAATTCGACTATTCACATTTGCCAAGGAAGGATGTTGACAAACATCTGAGCAAGTATGATCCAGGGGAAGGAAGCTGTGATTATAATTTAGCAGGCTAGCTTCAGGCCAGCTGGATCGTGTCGTTAAAAGGTAAACGGAGGCACGGTCAAGGTTTTCAAGCGTTTGTTTGAACATACATCGATTCAAATGAGGCAGCACAAACCAAAGTGAGTAGGAGTGCTCAACCCACAGGAGCTGGGACAAGGTTTCATAGAGAAGATGCTGAAGCAAAGCAAATAAATTGTTTGGTCATGTGGGTTCCCAGATAGCTGGTCTCCAAGGAGAGTGTGCTGGCCCAGTGGAACATTCCAGTCCACTTGGCAGTTACAGTTTGATTATCAATCAGGGGGCTACTGTGGCATAAAAATTCTGTGGCCAGACAGCTTAGCTTCAAATCCTGGCTTTCTCGGGGCACCTGGCTGGCTCAGTCAGTCAGTTAAGTGTCCGACTTCGGCTCAGGTCGTGATCTCAAGGTTTGGGAGTTCAAGCCCTGCGTCAGAGCCTGGAGCCTGCTTCCAATTCTGTGTCTTCCTCGCTCTCTGCCCCTCCCCCACTCATGATCTGTGTGTGTGTGTCTCTCTCTCTCAAAAAATGAATAAATACTAAAAAAAATTCTGGCTTTCTCTCCAAGGGACCTTGGGCAAGTTTTTTAACTCTTGTGCCTCAGTTTTCTCATCTGTGAAGTGGCTTTAAGAATATTACTTAAGGGACACCAGGTTGGCTCTGTCGGTTAAGCATCTTACTCCTGATCTCAGCTCAGGTCATGATCTCACGTTCCATGAGTTCAAGCCCCGCGTTGGGCTCTGTGCTGACATCGTGGAGCCTGCTTGGGATCCTCTCCTTCTCTCTCTGCCCCTCCCCTGCTCTCGCTGTCTCTCTCAAAATAGATAAACAGTTTTTTAAAAAGAAGAAGAATTTCTGGAAAAAATTGGAAGCTAGGTCAGTTTTAAAAATCCGTAGGGAATGTATGTGGCTTGTATACGCTGGAGGCTCTAAAACATTTTTTTCACTCATTTGTGGAATGTTTTTAACATTCTACGGAAGATTAAGACCTTGAATGTACGGAAAGGACCTCATCTGCCTGCTGTATACTTACCCCGCCTATAGCCCATAATAAGCACTTGCGGGCAGAACCACGTAATTGGCAGGAGGCATTAATGCACAGGCCGTTCATCTGCCCAGCACGTGACCCAGACTTTGGGTGAAATGAGCTGGGAACTTCATCTTCCTGTTAGCCAGTGTATCTCAGCCCTCTGCCGCCTCCCACTTGTCTCGTCCTCGAAAACCCCTGGGCTTGAACGAGGGAGATAGTTCAGTGCGCAACTGCCTCGTGTCAGCAGGGCTTCAGGGAAGAGTGGAAGGAACGGAGGAGAGGGAGCATTCTGGTCAACAGCAACTCCCTGCACAGGGGAGTGGCCGCTGTGAGTTAAAATGTGTGCTTAGAACTGCTAGGAATTTACCTAAGGGACACAGGAGTGCTGATGCATAGGAGCATTTGTACCCCAATGTTTATAGCAGCACTTTCAACAATAGCCAAATGATGGAAAGAGCCTAAATGTCCATCAACTGACAAACGGATAAAGAAGATGTGGTTTATATACACAATGGAATACTACGTGGCAATGAGAAAGAATGAAATCTGGCCATTTGCAGCAACGTGGATGGAACTGGAGGGTATTACAGTAAGTGAAATAAGTCAGGCAGAGAAAGACAGATATTATATGTTTTCACTCATATGTGGATCTTGAGAAACTTAACAGAAGACCGGGGGGGTGTGGGTCTCTCTTAACAGAGACCGGGGGGACTCTTAAATACTGAGAACAAACTGGGGGTTGATGGGGGGTGGGGGAGAGGGGAAAGGGCATTGAGGAGGGCACCTGTGAGGATGAGCACTGGGTGTTGTATGGACACCAATTTGACAACAAATTATATATAAAAAGATAATAAAATAAAATGTGTGCTTAGAGGAGCACCTGGGTGGCTCAGTCAGTTAAGCATCCTGCGTCTTGATTTTGGCTCAGGTCGTGATCTCACGGTTCATAAGTTCGAGCCCCATGTCTGGCTCTGCACTGAATGCATGGGGCCTGCTTGGGATGCTCTGTCTCTCTGTCTCTCTGTCTCTCTCTCTACCTACCCCTCCCCCACTCGTGCTCTCCCTCTCTCTCTCTCTCTCAAAAATAAATAAACAAGAAAAGTGCACTTAGAGTACATAACTTACGTGTGTGATACAAAATGTGCTAATAACATGTGTTCTGTTGAGGAGTATGAACTGACTCACTATGTGGTCATGAGAGGGGAATTGCAATCAAACAATTCACAATAATAATACTGAATACAATCCCACTGGCCTGCCCAGGGCCAGCACTCGGCTTTACCCGCCTAGAAGTGGATTAGCAGAGTAATGAGAAGCTAGCGGCCTGGGGTCTCCACTCATCACGCAGTGGAGAACAGAACAGCGATGTCTGGACCTTCCCTGCTGGCTCCTCCTTCCTCTCTGGAGGTTGATCCGCCATCCCTGGGCCACATCCCTTTCCCCAAAGGCACATTTGAAACCCGGTCTCCTCTGGGTTTGCACAGACCCCGTCTCTCCGGGTCGGGAACGGCCTGTCCTTGGGCTGGTCCACCCGGCCGCCTCTGCTCCGGACCCGCGGGAGCTGGCCCCTAACCGACACCTGTGCTGTGTCCCCCGCAGGTCTCCCAGGCAGCTGCGGACCTCCTGGCCTACTGCGAAGCCCACGTACGCGAAGACCCTCTCATCATACCAGTGCCTGCGTCAGAAAACCCCTTCCGAGAGAAGAAGTTCTTTTGTACCATTCTCTGACTCCGTTCGTTATGAAGCGTCTCCTTGTGCACCAGGAAACTCCCCGGTAGAGCCCGCATGTTCTTAGCGTTGGGGGTTCCAGTCACCCCCGTCCCCGGCCTCTCTTCATCGGTTTTCTTCTCTGCGTTCGATTTCACTACTTCTTGCCCTTCTCGTGTTATTTGCGTCACCGGCAAAGAAAATCGACGTTTTTGTAACAAATAACAAATAAGTATGGGTTTAAGGCTTGCATTTCTTTCTAAACAGCAACTCCCGTATTTAAATACATCGAGCTAATACACTGTACATTCAATACTACAGTATTTATTGAATAAGATAATTTATTGAAAAGAAAAACCGTACTTGGCAATCCCCCCTTCACAAATAATTCACTATCGAATGAGAGCAGTTTGACCAACTAGAACACATGGGCAAATGTTCCTCTCTTTCCATCCACCAGCTCTATGTTCCCTGCTTTTCCGTCCTCCTGTTAGGAAGGAAATGACCCACAGCGTCAAAGGGTTTCCCTAATATGTGTCTCACTGGGACCGTGTGGCCCGAACCCCGATGGGTACGCAGGTCCCCATTTCCCCCTGATTATCACGGGCCACTTGGGAGGTGGGCCTCCTACGGATGTGGACACCGGCTGAACATTGCAGCAAGCTTAACTGTCAATGTGCCCCAGCTGGGGCTCCCCTCTCCATGGGCCACCGCTTCCTTCTCCCCTTTTCTGGCTCCCTCTCAGTCGTCCTCACGTGGGCTGCACGGGGCCCCGCGGGGTTTCACCAGGGCGGCCCAGCACAGTGATCCGCAGGGACAGCAGCTCACTAACGCGCTGTCCGCTGATCTGAGCGTTGACCCGTGTTCACTTATTCCGTCCTCCGGCGATCCGTAAAACGCCACGAGGGCATGTCTGTTTTACAGAGAGGAGGACGGAGGCGCGGACAGATTCTGTGCTTTCCCCAAGGCGATCGTTAGTAAGCAGGAACACCAGGGCTTGAGCCTGGCCCCAGCGCTCCCTGAACCCCCGAGCCACGCTGCCTTTCGGCTCCACCCGTCTGCGGGTAAACAGGCCTGCAGAGCGCCTGTACCACAGGCTGCGCGGCACCTTCGCCGGGCCCGCTCTGCAGCAACACCTGTCCCCCCACCTTTGCCAGGAGGAGGCATGTGGGTGCACGTAGCTTACGGACGGTGATAGATATGCGATGCTCCAGCGGCAGGCCGGACGGCTCTTGGTTTTTCTGAGTCAAACTTGCAGACCCCGCCTGAAACAAAAATGACAGAGGAGAATAAGCCATGGGGACAGAGAGCTCCTTGTCCAAGTTTGTGAGGTTCCTCTTGTGTAGAAACTGCCTCGCTCCCTGGCGCTGACAGCAGCTGGCTGTGTGATGCGGGGCAAGCCGCTGTGTGCCTGGAAGGTTCTGAGCTGCTAATCGGGGATAACGGTCATTGCTCCTCCTGCCTTTCTATCTGGGAGGGCACGGAGAGGTGCTCCATGGATGGACGCTCTGATGTATCATTTAAATAAATTACTAAATGCCGCAATGTAATAGTGGCAGGAAAGCAGGACTTCAACGAGGCCCCGGTTCGGCCGGAGGAATACTGTCAAATTGCCCACAAAAAGCCAAATATAATTTCAGATCAGTGAATAACTTGCCACCTTGCAAATGGCTTTAGTGCATTTTTATTCTTCGCTTCTTTTCCTGAAAGCTGCTCTTTATTTCACTAAAGCTCACTCACACAACTAGTGAGGTCAGAAGCTGTGTGCTCAGACTGTGCGGAGTTGTATGCCGTGTGTGATAATAAGACTTCAAACCCTTCTGTATCTCGGTTTACGACCAGGATCTCTTTATTCCGTGGTCCATGTCAACATCATTAACCTGATAAAGCAAAGCACAATTCATAAAAGCGCATCAGAGAAACCGAGAAAGTGGGGCAGCACGGAGGCTGGCTAAATCGGGTCAGGAAGAAAACTGTGCTTCTAGGCTTCCTCTGAACTTTCTCTCCTTTGTGTTTAACTTTCACTGTCTCTCCTTTCTCCCTCTTTGTCCTTTTCCTCCTCTCTTCCTTACCTTCCTCCGCGAGATGCTTTTTTGTCTTTGTACTCACACCTTTTCCTCCCAAACTTGCGGCAGTGTGGGTGGTTTGTCCCTTGTCCCTTCTAAAGTGTCCCTGAACTCAGTGCCATCTTCCTAAAGACAAGATCATGCACGTCAAGGTCAGGTCAGGCTTTGAGGCAAGGTCAGTTCAGGCTATGAGATACACAAACATGTGAATGAGCCCTTCGCCCCGCTAGCAGTCACCGGGGAGTGAACAAAAGGGGGTGCCTCTGCAGTGGACAGTTGTCACTTTGTGATCGCAGTCCGGCCAGCATCTGACCTCCTTTCCTATAGGGGGAGATCACCCCCTACACATAAACTTAGTGGGGTGCAGTAGAACTCCCATTCATTGTGGATGCTGGAGGGGGGACGTCTTCCCTGTCTCTCAGGGGCACCCCCTTTCCAGCACCAGACTGGCCAGGGAGGGGCCAGTGACCTGACGCGAACTGCTAGGACTCCTTTGCCTGGGCCTATAAGCTCAGAGCAAATGGCACAGCAGTGAAAAGATGCTGAGATTCGTTTTATGGGATCTGCGGCGGTCCAGCAGGGAGGCATCTAAGACGGGCAGGGATTCTGTGCCCACTGCTAACAGTGTCCAGGGATGGCAGAGTCCTGAGTAGACCATTCCTGCTCCATTGCTTGGTCCCACAATCCCCCACAATCCCCCACAATCGCGCCCCTCCCCCCACATCCTTCTAGGTCCCCTTTCTAGCTCCTTTCTAGCCTCCAAGCTCCATCCACTAAATTTCTTATTCCTCCATGAAATAGCCTGGGTTGGATGTACCTATCCTATGATCTAAAAACCCCGTATGTCAAGGGCAAAACCCAGCAAGCTGATCTATGCTGTTGCAAGTAGGGGACTATTAATTATTCTTTAGGGGATGGGAACCAGAAGGAGCACAAGGGGAGCTTCTTGGGATGTTCTGTTCCTTGACCTGGTTGCTGGTGACCTGGGTGTGTCCGGTGTGTGAAAATTTTTCGAGCTGTACCCTTCTGATTGTGCGCTTTTCTGTATGTATGTTACACTTCAATAAAAACTTAGTTTTTGTGGCTAGCAATCAATCCTACTGGGTTCTTTTGTTTTGTTTCGTTTTTTGACACTTCACTCAACTTTTTACTCCTCTTTAGGTAGAACATCATTAATGGAGCATTTACGAGTGTATTTGACAACATTTTGAAATTTGAAATACGTCTAATCCGCAGCTATCTGGCCAGAGAACCGGCTTTCAGCAGAAGGCAGATGGTTCCTTGGCAGTAAGATGTTCGAGTGCCATGCTGTGCCAGCCGTGTCTTTTGGGAAAACAGTGAGGAATCCCGCTGAGAATTCCCACTTGGATCAGCCTCTCTGTAAATGAGGCCGGTGACATCCCTCCCGGCCCCTCCTGCCTCCTGACCATCAGGAGTGAATGCAGGGGGTGGCCGGCCACAAAACCCTATTCTCAAACACCACCTCTGAAGGAAGGAACGGCAGCAAAGGCACCAGCTGGCCCCACGACAATGGTGCATCTTCCAAACGCAGCCCCTGGCCGCCCACCCCGTAGACACACGGAGACAAACATGGACTTTTCAACTGGGCTCCCGCTTCAAGGTCCCCTTCCCAGCCTCTGATTGCTTCTGAGGGTCCCCCAGCGCTGTCTCCTTTGCTCCCAGCTACCACGTGGCCAGTGTCCTTGCAGAGAGTGAACGTTGAGTCCCAGGGTGATCACAGACTAGCTTCGCGCTGGGACTCCCGCTACACAAGTCAAGACATCTTCCTGTTGATTCTGAACTCCAGCCCCCACGGAACACAATGCTGAGTCCAGGAATTGTCAGCAGCCTCCCTCCGAGGAAGCCACGGGAGGGGCGCAGACCAAGGTCGAAGGAATTTTGTTCTGGTGACTCTTCAAATTCAAGATGAAAATAATAATAATAATGGCAATAACGAACATTTTGACCTGGAAAGAATAGGGACCGTGGAGATAGCTCAGACTATTCACACTCCCATTTCCTTCAGCTCTTCAGGATGTTGGGAAGATGCCAGATCATGGGTATCTTTTATGGAGGACCACAACGAGGCTCCCTACCCTGGCCCGGGAGCTTCGTCCCCTGGGGGACATGCCGCTCGGCCCTCCCCGGGTTTCACAGCCGGTAGTGGACCATAAACTAGGCGTGTGCCCAGGTTCAGTGTTTCTGGAGATAAGTGTGGATGAGCCAGTGTCAACCCCCATGGGTCAGAACCGAACATCCCATCCGGGTTCTGATTAAACCCTTACACCTGATTCTGTTTTAGCTGTAAGTCACTAGTACTAACTTTTAAAATTTTCAAGCCCGTGTATGGTAATTAACCACACACTGATGTTACTCTAACCGCTTACCTTCAAGGATTCTCATTTGAAGGAGTGGCCTCTATCAGCCCAGCCTGCCCTGGCCTCCAGTAATTCCCCAGAGTGGCTTTCACACCTCACTCCCCCTCCAAACCCTGTGCTCATCCACACTGGCCATTATTCAAGCCTACCTCACAACCCTGATCCCTGCTGCCACAGGGCCTTTGCACCTGCTGCTAACTCTGCCTAGTACACCCTTCACTCCTCCCTTTGCCAGGTCTACTTACTTTTTAGATCTCAGCTTGAACATCAGTGAGGGTTCAAGCTTTCCTGACCCCTCCGACCAAGTCAACGGTGTTTATAGGTTCTTACTGTGCTGTGGAGCTCTCCATACAGAGCTTTTTTTTTTTTTTTTTTTTTACGTTTGTATATGTGATCACTCTGCCCATCTGCTTCCCCAGCTACACTGTAAACTCCATGAGGGCAGGGCGTTTATTCACATGTAGCCCCAGCACCTACCATATCTGCTGACACATGAGAGGCACTCCATAAGCATTATCTACATAAATGCATGCAAGTCCCTGCTAGTCGTTTCTCGACACCAAGTGCTTCTCTTTCAGGGTTCTCCAGAAGCTGCTAACTCCTGAAAGAACCCTCCGAAGACCCCGTGAAACAGAACCCAAGGGAGGGAGGGAGGAAAGCCGTTATTTGTTGAGTGTTTACATCTGCCAGGCACCAAGCCAAGGAGTTCACTTTTTAATCCTCTTAACCACGGTGTTGTGAGATTTACTGCCCTTATTCTGTACATGTCTATTCCTCATATGTATTTGAGGAAGCTTAGTTCAAACGAAGGAACTTGCCCAAAGTCAGACAAGTTCTAAGGGGCTGAATTTGATCCCAGTCAGTGCCCCTGACTTAACGCCTGCATACTGCTGCCTGGAGTCAAACCAAAAGCCTCAGAGACAAGTCTCCAGCTCCTCCATCCCACATTAGAAAAGATACATAAAAGTTTGGGACACTTGGGTGGTTTAGTCGGTTAAGCATCCGACTCTCGGTTGCGGCTCAGGTCACGATCTCACAGTTTCATGAGTTTGAGCCCCCCATCGGGCTCCATGCTGACAATGCAGAGCCTGCTTGGGATTCTCTCTCTCTCTCTCTCTCTCTCTGCCTCTCCCGCACTTGTGCTGTCTGTGTCTCTCTCAAAATAAAAAATAAAAGCTACTAGGAAACCATGAAGCATACTCTTGACTTTATAGAATGGTCACGCTTTCTGGCTGTTTAAAAACCATAGAGCACCTGCATGCTGAAAAGGCACCCTCACCCTGCACAGCTAAAGCGGGTTCCATTGCGGTAATTAAGGTCAGGGTAGGGCTGCTGCTGGATCAGCAAAGAAAGAAGGTTTGAGGAGGAAGGAAACATTGTTTCGTGAACCATGAAGGTTCGTGAAGGTCACGTTGGTCAATTTAGTTCACTCCTAATACCCATTGTTTGGAGTAGGGGGTATTTGAGTGTTTCAGTGAGAAAAGCAACCTATTATTAACCGTGGCCAGGTGCGTGTACAAGTATTCATTGTCTGACTTTTCTTTCCAAGTTATTTGGTAAAATTCTTATCATTTACTTGGAGCTTTTACATTTTTTATTATACTTTCTTTTTCGCTTTTAAGTTAGACTTCATTCAACTCAAGAATAAGCCAATCCTTAGGGCAGAATAAAAGAAACCATTGTCCCTGATGACGTCAGTGCTTTGCAGCTGACGCTGCTCTTACACTCCCTGTTTTCTGATCAAGTAACTTGTTTCATCTGAGCCCTTTCTGGTCTCTGACACTGGAAGTACGATCCACAACGGTACATCTTGCTTTGGTGAAAATGACATAGGAACGAGACAATGCAAGAAGAAACGAGGGGCCCGCTTGGTAGACAAGTAATGATCAAGCCAGGAGTTATTTTAGGAGATTAAAAAAAAAGAAAGCAAAACAAAACAAAAACAGAGTACTGAGGAACCTGACTCTGGAGTCAGAGGGACTCGGGTTCAAATCCTGGCTCTGTCACTTACTAGCCCTGCCGTTGCTCTGAGCTCTCATTCCCTCTAGTGAACTGAAGATAACACCACTCGTGAGCGTTCAGTGAGATAGCATGACTAGTTAGCATTGTCTGGAATGCAATACATGCTCAACAAATAGGGGACTAAATATTTACCCTGTTCACAATTATTGTGGAAACAAGACCAGACAGAGACTCGGAATTTACAATAAGACTGTCATTTACAATAATGCTTTGAAAGAAAGAGAAGGTAAAAACTTATCACCCTGTAACTGGGCATCCATTACATTCCAAAACCTTAACACATCAAAATTACAAGTTTTTTTTTTAAGTTTATTTATTTATTTTGAGAGAGAGAGAGCATGAGACAGGAAGGGGCAGAGAGAGAATTCCAAGCAGGCTCCATGCTGTCAGCACAGAGCCCGATGTGGGGCTCAATCCCATGAATGGTGAGATCGTGACCTGAGCCAAAAAATCAAGAGTCAGACGCTTCACCAACTGAGCCACACAGGCACCCTGGCTGGTATGTATGTATGTATTTATTTATTTATAGAAAGAGAGAAAGAGAGCATGAGTGACCAGGGGAGGGTCAGAGAGAGAGGCAGAGACAGAATCCCAAGCAGGCTCCATACTGTCAGCACAGAGCCTGAGGTGGGGCTCGAACTCACGAACCATGAGGTCATGACCTGAGCCAAGATTAAGAGTGAGACACTTAACCAACTGAGCCACCTGAGTGCCCCTATAGCCTGCTTAATACACGAAAACAACCAAGGACTTGCACATTCCAGAAACTGCTGTATGGGGCAGAGACCTCGTGATACGCAGGGAAGGCAGGCCCTCAGCGTAACCGGCAGTGCGGAGGGTGGTCAGGTCTGTTGGTGTAAGTTTACAAACTTTCAGATTGCTGTTTGAAAGGGAGATGGTAACATTCATTTGAAGGAGGTCAAAGTATTTGTCTGGTAAAACACTCAGACTTGCCAAAGTCACCTGACAGGAACAGGCAAGGCTGGGACCCGGGCAGTCTAATGCCAGAGTGCCTGCTCTTAACCACTCTGCCCTGCCGCCCCTTGGGGCAGGGGGGAAGTAGTCGATACTCAGGGATCCGGTGAAAATAGTGGCAGCTGAACAGGGAACCAGAGGCGTGGGGCGGGGGGTGGGGGCGCTTGGCAGGTGATGCCGAAGAATCCCAGTGGGTGGTCAGTCATCATGGGGGACAGGAGACATGGGGATGGGGGACCCGCAAAACTTCGTAGCTGGAACAAAGCCACAGGACAGGGTCGCAGGGCCAAGCCCCAGTCGTGACGGGCCTGGCTAGAGCAAGATCCGAAACCACGGGATGTCTGGAGAACTAGAATGTGCCATAAAGAATTGGGGTGGAGACAATCGTAGACCCCTAATCCGGCAAAGTGGGACATACAATAGGGACACACTCAAGCCTGGAGACTCTGGGGCAGAAGCGTCGTGAGCAGAGCAGGTAGTGGGCAGTGTCCGGAACATCACCGTCTCAGCCAGGTTATGGGTACCACTTTCCGAGTCAGCCTTATCGGGAAGAGTGGGGACAAAACTCCTCAGGTGTGGCCAAGGGTACGTGAGCACGGATTGCAACTGACCGTATGGGACTCAGGAAACCCACTCAGGAGGCTGGAAGAAGCAGGAGCAGGGAAGAGTGGGGGAAAATTCCATGGGGCAGCCCCAGTATCCTCTGGGGATGTCCCTTCCTGCCTGAGAAGGAGGCAGTATCCGTTTTCCTGACACTTGTCGCTGACACTGAGCGCAACCCCACTGATGGAGAAAGGCTTGCAAAAGCTTCTCAGCTGCAAGGGGCGGATTTCCCAGGAGCGAAGTATTCGTTGATATCGGAGCATCTTGAAAGAGAAGGAGCTTCAATGGCCCGGGGTTCCAACTCAATGTTCCTTGGAACAGCATTGTCTTCCTACATGTTGGCATCAGCCATTTTTTAAAATATTTTTTTAATGTTTATTTTTGAAAGAGAGAGAGAGAGTAGAGGAGGGGCAGAGAGAGAAAGAGAGAGAGAAGCCCAAGCAGCCTCCCTACTTCAAACACAGAGCCCGACGCGGGGCTCGAACCCACGAACCATGAGATCCTCACCTGAGCCCAAGTCAAGAGTTGGATGCTTAACCGACTGAGTCACCCAGGCGCCCCATCATCTGCCATTTTTTAAACATCATACAAGCAGACTATTTTTGTTTTGTTGTGTTTTCTGAAGAGGACAGTCATTTGAAGGGATGAACTTCTAAATATCTTGGTTGAAGCGTTCTCCTGTACAATGTGTCCTGGGTGCAGAATCTGTCCTGATTTTGTTATGAACAACTATGCATTAATAACACTTTTCTTAGTGGGGAAAATGGGTGATGGGCATTGAGGAGGGCACTTGTTGGGATGAGTACTGGGTGTTGTACGTAAACCAATTTGACTATAAATTATATTCACAAAGAAATCATGACAGAAAGAAAGAGAAAGAAAAAAGCATTAAAACATTTTTCTAAAATAACACTTTCCTTCCTACGACTGTTAATGCTGATAAAGCTAGATTGAGATATATATACATGTTCCATTAATCATGAAGACTAGTAGAAAATAAGGCCCCCAAACCTGCTGGGGATAAATGAGGCACTCATTTAAGAAAACATTGAGTTTAGGATGTGAATCATGCATCGGTTTCAAGCTGTCAGCACAGAGCCTGGAGCCTGCTTTGGATTCTGTGTTTCCCTTTTTCCCTGTCCCTCCCCTGCTCGTGCTCTTTCTCTCTGTCTCTCAAAAATAAATAAACATTAAAAAGGGTTTATTTTAATTTAAAGTCAGGCACTTAATTAAAACAAAGAAAAAAACATTAAAAAAATTAAAAATTAAAAAAAGAAAGAAAACATTGAGTTTAAGCTTTACCAGCATAATATTTATATTTAAATACACACAAAGAATAAATTCACAGATGATCAAGATAAATTCATTAACAATCAGATATATATATATATACATATTTTTTAAACTATCCAGCAAGTTTTTTGACAATTGATATAGTATATTTTTAAATGAAAAATAAAACCTCACCATTGAATATTATTATTTGTGTCTGCAATGTCTAATTTCTCACATTGTTCCACTTACTCATACTATATAGCTAAAATACAATATAGGTTTTTTAAAGTAATTAATTAAAGTAATTAATATAAAAAGTGTGAACGATTTTTCAATATGGCATTTATATCTTAGCTGGTGAGTGTTTGAATATACTTTTCTACTTAAATAATATTTTTAAATTCCATTGTAGTTAACATACAGGTGAACAATATGGTGATTCAGCGCGATGAATGTGCTCCGTAATCTCCTCACCTATTTCATCCATCCCCCCCACCCCACCTCCCCTCCGGTGACCATCTGTTTGTTTTCCATAGTTAAGACTGTTTTTTTTTGGTTTGTCTCTTCTTGTCTTTGTTTGTTTTGTTTCTTAAATTCCTCGTATGAGTGAAGTCATATGGTATTTGTCTTTCTCCAGCTGACTTGTTTCACTTACATTATACTCTCTAGATCCATTCATGTTGTTATAAATGGCAAGATTTCATTATTTTTATGCCTAACATTCTATATATATATTTATATCACATCTTCCTTATCCATTCATCTATCAATGGACCCATGGGCTCTTCCATAATTCGGCTATTGTAAATAATGCTGCAATAAACATAGGGGTGCATATATCTTCTCAAATTAGAGTTTTGTGTTCTTTGGGTAAATATCCAGTAGTGGGGCCTAATATGTGATCTATTCTGGAGATTGTTCTGTGGGCACTTGAAAAGAATGTATTCTGCTGTTTTAGGATGGAATGTTCTGAATATATCTGTCAGATCCATCTGGTCTAATGTGTCATTCAAAGCTACTGTTTCCTTGTTGATTTTCTGTTTAGATCATTGTTACAGTCCCCTATTGTTATTGTATTATGATCGATTAGTTTCTTTACGTTTGTTATTAACTGTTTTGTGTATGTTGCGTGCATATACTTACAATTATTATATCTGCTTGTTGGATTGTTCCCTTTATGATTATGTGCTGTCTTTCTTTGTCTCTTGTTATGGTCTTTTATTTTGAAAGTATATTTTGTCCTATATGAGTATGCTACCCTGGCTTTCATTTCACTTCCATTTGCATGATAGATGCTTTTCCATCCTTTCACTTCCAATCTGCATGTCTTTAGGTCTGAAATGTGTCTCTTAGAGGCAGCATGTAGGTGGGTGTTGCCTTTTTAAAAAAAATGTTTATTTATTTCGAGAGAGCACAAGAGCGCACACACGTGTGGGGGGGATGCAAGCGGGGGATGGGCAGAGGAAGAGAGAGAGAGAATCCCAAGGAGGCTCCACTCGCAGCACAGAGTGTGATGTGGGGCTCGATCTCACGAACTGTGAGATCATGACCTGAGCGGAAATCAAGCGTCCAATGCTCAACTGGCTGAGCCACCCAAGTGCCCCTGGGTCTTGCTTTTTTATCCATTTCATCACTGCCATGTCTTTTGATGGGAGTGCTTAGTCTACTTACATTCAAAGTAATTATTAAGAGGTATGTGTTTATGGCCATTTTGGTTGCTTTCTGGTTGTTTTGGAATTCTTTTCTGTTCCTTTCTTCTTTTGCTTTCTTCTCTCATGATTTGCAAGTTTTCTTTAGTGATAGACTTGGGTTCCTTTCTCTTTATTTGTCATATATCTGTGACTGGTTTTTGATTTGTGCTTACCATTAGGTCTGTATATAACATCTTACACCTGAAGCAGTCCATATGAAGTTGATCGTGGCTCAAGTTTGAACCCATTCTTTACTTCTCTCCCCCCACATTTTAGTTATGTGGTGTCATAGTGTACATGACATGTACATAGACTGATGTGGATGTTATCTAGTTGTATCTGTGAGATGACGTAAGCTTAGGGTCTTCCTTCTCCCCAGAATCTCTATATGTTATATTTTTAGCACTCAGGTAACAGCAATATGTTACCAATTTATTTGCTCACCAAAGCCTTTATTTTTTAAAGAATTATCTAGGAGGGCGGAGCACCTGGGTGGCTCAGTCGGTTGAGTGTACAACTTCAACTCAGGTCATGATCTCACGGTTCGTGGGTTCAAGCCCCACGCTGGGCTCTGTGCTGACAGCTCAGATCCTGGAGCTGCTTCAGATTCTGTGTCTCCCTCTCTCTCTGTCCCTCCCCCATTCGTGCTCTCTGTCTCTCTCTCTCTCAAGTAAATAAAACATTTTTAAAAAAGAATTATCTAGGAGGGCATGAGTTTTTTTTTTTTAATGTTTATTTATTTCAAGAGAGAGAGAGAGCCAGAGAGGGGCAGACACAGAGGGAGAGAGAGCATCCCAAGCAGGCTCTGTGCTGTCAGCACAGAGCCCGGTGAGAGGCTCAGTCCCACAAACCATGAGATCATGACCTGAAATCAAGAGTTGGACACTTCCCCAGCTGAGCCACCCAGGCACCCCTCACCAAAGTCTTTAAACTGCACATCATTTGTGTGAATTTTCAGCACATTTTACTTCAACATAGCTATTTAATTTTTTAGGACATGTTTGTTTACTGAATTACCAAATGCTATAATAAACTATCTTTACAGTCTTTGCCTTAATTGGGAGACAAAGAATAGCTATTCCAGAAAAGAAACTCTTTCTAACATCTAGCCAAATGAAATGTGTATAGCAAAAGTAATCAGGGCTAAATTTAGAAGCATTCTAATTTTGTAATATATGCGTCATCACTGTCTGCCTCATAAACAACATCAGATCACACATTTCCTATCAATTATGAGCTAGTTGTTTTAAGGCCTTAATTAGCCTAAGTGATTTTTAAAAATGGCATTACCAATGTATCTGTTGGATCTGGATGATCTGGTGTTTGAAGTCATGGCAGAAAGGGGCACACGAAGCAGAAAGACTTTGGACCATAAAAATGGGAGAAGCACCAAAAGCAGGTCACAATTACTGAGCATTCAGCATGCACAAGTAAGCATATTTAACTTAACTCCCCCAGAATTTTCCATGAGGTATGCACTATTATGACTCCTATTTTATAGATAGGGAAACAACTGGGTTAGGGAAGGGGGCAGATACCAATCTGCAGCATTTGCCAATTTCCGTGTTGTAGCTATTCCTCTCAAGGCCAATTTCAAGTTCATCAATAGGCTTGCAAAATTCCTGAAAGTTTAAGGCCAATCAAGTCACTGACTCAAGTTCACAGAACACAATCGGTAAATACGAGAGCTGTGATTTGAACCCAGGAGGTCTGACTTTAGAGCCCGTGTTCCCAACTGCTATGTCGTCCAAGAATCCAAGAGGGTAGAAAGTACACAGAGAGGGGACCCACCCTCCCAGGGCTGCACCTGGGCAAGGGTCATGGTCAGGAGCAGACAAGTGTCCAAGTGCTCTAACATGAGACCTCAGTAAGAAAAGGGAAGAAAAAGCAACTTGCAGAATATAATGAACTCTCAGAGGAAGAAAAATTGACAAAATTTGACAGCTCTTAAGTTTGAGGGGATGCTCTCTCTCTCTCTCTCTTTTGATAAAAATGTCCTGTTTCAGAGAGATCCTCAGGTGGTAGAGCAGATAATAAAGCTGCATTTATTTAGTGAAGTCACCACAAATTCCTTCAAGCTCCAAGAAACAGGACAGAATATGCAACAGCAGCACTCTGCAGACACATGCCCGGGCAGCGCTTTGGAAATTCCTTCTTTTAAAAATTTTTTTAACGTTTATTTATTTTTGAGAGACGGAGCACAAGGTGGGGGGGGGGGGAGGGAGGGGCAGAGAGAGAAACACACACACACAGAGTCCGAAGCAGGCTCCAGACTCTGAACTGTCAGCACAGAGCCTGATGTGAGGCTCGAACCCACAAATCGTGAGATCATGACCTGAGCCGAAGTCGGCCGCTTAACCGACTGAGCCACCCAGGCGCCCCTTGAAATTCCTTCTTGGGCAGTGCCCACTCCTCTTCATTCCTGTCAGAGGTTTATGCATAGAATATCTTGAGAAACCTAAAAAACAGCGTTTCCCCAAATCAATTTATGCAGTGCATCATATATTCACATTTTTATTTACTACCTACTATGCATTTTGCACCTTGGCACTTGAAGGACAAAAATCAAATTCCTTTTCTCTATGAGTTTCAGGGCAAAGACTGTTGAGTCCATAGGTGCACAGGGGAGCATAGTCAGGGCTGTCCCAGGGGGTGTGGAATAAGTGGGCAACACATACAAGAGATCAAGATCCCTGTCTTAAGGAGTTAGGAAGACAAGATTGTCTACACTGAGACTCAGAAGTAGATTCAGATTTTGTGAGGCCCAAGACTTACACAACTTGGGGGCCCTGCTTAAAAAAAGGAATACCAGGTTACAAAATTAGGTATGAAGGCTTAGCACAGACCCTGAAGCTTAAGCTTTGTTAGTTTCGTGGTAAATGCTCCATTTCTGCTAAGACTTGAAAAGTACGTGGAATTGGCCATCTGAAAGAACTATAGGGACAGAGAGCAGGACTTGACACAAGGCAGGGGGAAAAAAAGCTTGGGAGAGAAGGTCTGGGAGCTGTAGGCAGCTCTGGAGTCCTGGACAAGGAGTTAGAAGTGGAGAGAAGTAGCAAAGGGCAGGCTGGAGAGGGTGATGATGATGAGGGTCCTGCTAAACTGACCTAGGGAGTTTGAACTTTTTGGAAGGGCAATAGGGAGGCATAGAAGGTTTGGGGAAGGAGTGTGACATCATCTGATTTGCATTCAGTCCAGAGCGGTCCTGCTGTCTGCCTCCTCCCTCCTGTGTGTATAAAAAACTGCCCCCCCCAAACATTGAGGAGGTTGATTGCAGAGTCTGTGACCTGTTGAGCTTTGAAACCCACCAAGTGAGTACTGTTAAGGAAAGAAAATAGTCATGATACTTGTTGAAGAGGTAAGGCAGATTTTATTCAAGGTAGAGGGAGGGGGGATAGGACCCAGGGCAATGGGATCTTGCAGTGGCTTAGACACATCGGGCTCTACTCCCTACAGCACGCGCAAGTGGGGATGCACAGCCGAGGAGCAGGTTGGGGGACAGTGGATGGAAATTACTGAGAGGAAACAACAGGGGTAAGCAGATTCTTGCTGAGGGCCAGCGGGGGTGAAGAGCCCTCATCTGGGGGTGGGGAGGAGGATCAGTTATGGAAGGCGATCAGATAACGAGGGTGGGGTGTCCTGGATAAACTGATTTAGTTGGATTCTTGCTGAAATGGGACAACGCAGACACAACGGGAGGTCCAAAAATCAGGCGTCGTCGAAAACCTGTTCAGGGGAGCCGGAGCAGAGTGGGATCACTGAGAGCATCTTTGTCAGGGCAAAAAAGGGAGCAACCTCCGAGCAAGGAAGGACCCTGGCTGGCACACGTGGCCGTGCAGGTGACCCGAGGAGCCTCTTCCCAGGAGGCAATGGGCGGGTGGCAAGCGGAGAGAGAAAAAAAATCAAAGCACCCACCACCTTCTTCCAGGGTTTCCACCTGTTGCGCAGGCGCGGCCGGGTGGGGCAGGCGGCGTGAGGCTGGTGGCATTGGCGCATGCGCGGGGCTCCCTGATGCCCTTCCCACCTGCCTCGGCGAGGGGCAGCCTGCCCCGTGGTCTTGTGGTCTTGCGGTCCCCGGGGCTCCAGGTGGAGCCCAGTGCGAGCAAGTCAGAGGCGGCCCCCTGAGCAAGGTGGGCTCAGCCAAAGAGGGTTGTTTAAGGGGGCTCAGCGGAGATTCCAAAACAAGATCTGCAAGGCCTTGAAAGCAGCAGAGAAGCGGAAAGAACGGGAGGTAGGAGCGAGTACCCAACCTGGGGAACACTGAGCCGTGACTTCTTTGTGTGTGTGTGTGTGTGTGTGCGTGTTAGAAAACATAACATAAATAGACCCTCTTAACAATTTTTAAGTATACAATACAGTTTTGTTGATTACATGCATTATTGTACAAAACCTCTCTAGAACTTTCTCATCCCACATGACTACAGTTCTATACTCCCATCTCCCCCACCCCAGCCCCTCGACCATCATTTTACTTTCTTTTTTTTTTTTTTTAATTGTTTTTAATGCTTGTGGTTTTTTTTGAGAAAGAGAAAGAGACTGTGAGCAGGGAAGGGGCAGAGAGAGAGGGAGACACGGAATCTGAAGCAGGCTCCAGGCTCTGAGCTGTCAGCACAAAGGCTGATGCAGGGCTGGAACTCAGAGACCATGAGATCATGACCTGAGCCGAAGTCAGACGCTCAACTGGCTGAGCCACCCAGGCGCCCCACCGTTTTACTTTTTGTTTACAGGGCTCTGCTTACCTTATGTACCTCATCTAAATGGAATCATACACTATCTGTCCTTCTGTGACTGTCTGATGTCACTCGTATCAATGTTCTCCGGGTTCATCTAGGTTGTGGCACATGATAGGATCCTTCTTTTTTAAGGTTGAATGATGTTCCATGTATGTATATACCAGAGATATATCCTGTGTGTATCCTGTGTATATCCATTCATCCCCGACGGACATTAGGTTGTTTCTACCTCTGGGCAGCTGTGAACAGTGCAGCAGGGAGCAGGCATCAAGATTCTTTTATGAGGACTCTAGGCACGTGTCAGAGCTGAGCGAGCTGTCAAGAGGTGTCATAAGTGTCAATGTCACTGTAATTGACGCATTATACTGTAGTGTGGAGTTCCTCGCTTTCTCTACCATGATCCACAAGGAGAAAAGCCTTTTATATCACAACTCAGGACCTATATAATGTGGCGGTCTAAAATTTTTGTATTCATAGTCATAATTAAAATGCTGAAATTATAACCTCCCCAAAGATGATTATTAGGAGGTGGGGCCTTTGGGTGGTGCTTAAATCACGTGGAGCCATCATGAACGGGTTAGTGCCCTTATAAAAGAGGCTCCAGAGGGATCCCTAGCCCCTTCCGCCGCAGGAGGGCACAACAGAAGTCACCGGCTATGAAGCAGGAAGAGGGCCCTCATCCAGCCGTGCCATGCCGGCACCCTCATCCTGGACTTCCCAGCCTCCAGAACTGTGAGAACATTTCTCTAGATTATCAGCTACCCAATCAATCTGTGGTATTTTGTTATAGCAGTCCACAGGTGCTAACAAACGTACAAGATTTTCCAAAAACCACCTTACCTTTATTCTGTGCAAGTTGCCCTGATCTTTTCGATTCTGTCGTAGTTCATTTGTTAAATGCTGGGCATGAAACACTACATTGCTTTCACACACGCACCAGCGGACCCTGGTCTACAGTTTGGAAACCACTTTTGTATTTATTATGTGTAATTGTGATGACTGGCTGCCTTTGAATGCTTCAAAAAGAACTCCATTCACACTAAGAGCGCCAGTGGGCGAGGTCAGTTTTGCTGGAGACTTCATAGGGGTGATGGAGGAGGGTTTTACATCCCCCCACGATTTTACAAGTCCCCTTGGATATATCTCTACCGTCAACCGAGGGTGCTTCTCCCCCACTCCTGCCGTGTGCCGGGCAGTGTCCCTTCCGTCCACCCTTCTCCCTCCCAGAACAGACACATTCTTCCTCATGTTTCACTCAGGGTAGTGTTCTTGGCTTCTTTCCACCCAGTGCGCCAATTCACTTACAAGTCTCAGTCCTCCCTTCAGAAAGGGAATATCGAAGTATTCACGCAATAAAACTGTACGTCTTGCAATAATGTGGCCCAGAGATGGACCAGAGAGGGAGAAGGAGCAAGCATGGGCCTCACCATTTCCGAGGTGCACGTTGTGGTTTGTGTGTTTGCTATTTCAGACTCAGCCAGGGCAAAAAGGCCTTCAGAGAAGGCTGGCAGGAGCCCCCGATTCTGTCTCCACTTTGATGGTTAAAGTCACTGGGGACATCTCATCTGTAAGGTAACTGTATTTGTTGAATTTAACGAGCGCCCTGGATATTACGGCAACACGTACACTGGTCCTTCTCAGATGAGGGTGCTGTAGTTTGGACCCATATCAGAACGAGACAGTGGCAAGATAGAACTCACACAAACGTTCTCAGACTTAGACCGATCACACCAGAAGTTAACAAAACCAAAAGCTATTCTATTCTTCCTATAATAATATTACAAAAATGCGTTCAAAATTATTGGCTTAGGCCAACATACAGAATCCCCTAAGTGGTTTAGCAGCCGAATTAATGAGTTAAATTTATGGGCTGAAATCATACAGAGGAAATGTCCAGTTCCTGGGTAGATGACTCAGCATCGTACAGCTGTGTTAAAGTGCACTTGTGATGAACGAGATAAGTGATTCAGAAAAGTCACTTATTTGACATGGGCCATTCTGTCTCCTGTCTTCTCTCAAAGTACTTTTATATTCTATTAACCTCCTCTCGGAGGATCTCAGTGACAGAAAGAAAGGCTGTAGTTAAGAGCCGGATAAAACATCGAAGTAACAATACATTTAACTGCTCTGAATTCCTTCAAAGCCTCAGGATTGTTCCTATGACATTTTAGTCCCCAGTCTAGTTAACACTGTAAAAACTCATCACAGTGAGAGAGCCCATCTGGATCCAACGATCCCAGTTCTCAGTAAAAACCAGAAAGAAATTCCACTTGTGTGCAGATGGCAGTAGGCATTAAGAGTGAGTGTTGCAGGGGCGCCTGGGTGGCGCAGTCGATTGAGCGTCCGACTTCAGCCAGGTCACGATCTCGCAGTCCGTGAGTTTGAGCCCCGCGTCGGGCTCTGGGCTGATGGCTCAGAGCCTGGAGCCTGTTTCTGATTCTGTGTCTCCCTCTCTCTCTGCCCCTCCCCCGTTCATGCTCTGTCTCTCTCTCTCCCAAAAAAAATAAATAAACATTGAAAAAAAAAAAAAAAAGAATGAGTGTTGCAAGGGGCTCCTGGGTGGCTCGGTCGGTTGAGCGTCCGACTTCAGCTCAAGTCATGGTCTCACGGTTTGTGAGTTCGAGCCCCACATCAGGCTCACTGCTGTCAGCACAGAGCCCGCTTTAGATCCTGTCTCCCTCTCTCTCTGCTCATCCCCTGCCTCTCTCAAAAATAAATAAAAATTAAAAAAAAAAGAACGGATTATGTTAGTAAAATGTTTAAATAGTTTGTACGTTAAAATGTTTATCATCTTGTAATACGATGAAGTGGGAAGATGTGACCGCCCACACTACCGTGTGGGGACAGCTATAAGTTAGCTGTGTGTCGTGGGTTAGCCACCCTGGGGTGGGTGAAATCGAAAGGTGTACTGAGTGCTAAGTACTGAAGTACAAAGTCAAGGGAGGTGCAGTGAAGTCAATTCTGAACCCAGATGTACAGTCACGTCAAGGTCATATGACAAAGTTGATGCATAGGTGACCCGGATCCCTTCTGAAGTCACACATTCAAATATCTCCCTCCTGCCACAGCCCCCCATCCTTCTAGCTTGTGGCTCATGCCAGCCAGACTCATCCTTCTTCTTGGTCCTCCTTCCTCGTCCTCCTGTCCCCCCTCCCCCACCCTGCACAAATCCCCGACTTCCTTTCTTGCCCCCACTTTGCTCCCTAATCAGGTTAAAGTCCATGGTCCGTCACGTCAGCCTCCTCTCGCTAATGCCCTCCATCCCCTACCCTGCTTTGTGTGAGCCCTTCAGTGGAACCCCAGCCCCACACAAACACAACTCTCAGCCTCCTTAGTGCCCTTGATCCTGTGGCTGCTGAGCTCCGCGGAAGAAACTCACGAAGCGTGACCTGTAGGCAATCACTGATGCAGTGGCAGCCTCCAGCTCACCACCCGGCAGCCTGTCCCAGAGGTCACAGAACGGAAGGTCACATAGACCAAGTTAAGAAGCTTGGACCACGTGGGGTATCAGAGCAATCTGAAGGACACAAGAAGAAGCAGGGGGAGACGTGAGGTAGGGTAGCACACCTTGAGTGGGATACAGGGCAGCATCGCAGCACTTGAACCGTGCCTTCTACCGTGTTGGGTGGTCTTTCCTCTCTTGTCCCACCAGCCTTCTTAGGATGTGGTTATGAGGAGCAGGTTTGGGGTCGGTGGCGGGGGGCGGGGGTCAACAGAAGAAAGGTGCCTGGATCCAGTACACTTCCCGTTCCAAAAGACTCGGGCAGCACATCCAGCCAGCTTAGCTCGCCAATGACCCGCTCAGCTTTCACCCGGATGTTGGGTGCAGAGCACACCCAGGGCAGAATAGGTGACACCAAATACAGCCGGCGTAGGAATGGCATTGCCATCAGCCTGGCAGTGGCAGCCTGTGCCTTACTAATGTCTACGGTCGATCTTGGAGCTTCTGTCTCTTTCTGGGCATAACTGACGCTGTCCTTTGCTCCGTGCTTTTTACCTGCGTGAGCCCGCACGTGCTTCATTCATTCTGTTCAACATACCTCCCACGTTATTGACGTAAGCCATCTTATGATCTCTGCCTCGGCCTCACAGGCTGAGTGCCTACTGTCTCTCCCATTTGCTTTTCTTGTTTTCTGTATGGCAGAATTGCACTTTCGTGTGTAATGCTTCACCCACACGCATGGGCCGTTCCGCCCTCGCCTCACCTAGCCGGTGCCTGCTTCCTCGGCCAGCCTTCCCCTGTGCTCCGGACAGGGTCACCCCCTTGCTAGAGGCTCACGTGGTGGAGGCCTCCGCCGTGGTAGCATGTCAGACTCTCTTGTAATGACAGAGCTCTGGGAGGGCAGCAGCCACGTCCGTCCCCTGCAGTCCCATGGCACGTGATGTTTGTTGAATGATTGAAAGGAGTTAAATCGGGGCGCCTGGGTGGCTCAGTCGGTTAAGCATCCGGCTTTAGCTCCGGTCCTGATCTATCTCACAGTCGTGAGTTCCAGCCCCGCATCGGGCTTTGTGCTGCTCTGCTTTGGATTTTGTGTCTCCCCGTCTCTCTGCCCCTCCCCTGCTTGTGTGCGCACTCTCTCTCACTCTCAAAAATAAACATTAAAAAAAAAGATTTAAGGGGTGCCTGGGTGGCTCAGTCTGACTTTGGCTCAGGTCATGATCTCGCGGTTCGTGGGTTCAAGCCCCGCGTCGGGCTCTGTGCTGACAGCTTGGAGCTGGAGTCTGTTTCGGATTCTGTGTCTCCCTCTCTCTCTCTCTCTCTCTGCCCCTTCCCCGCTCACACTCAATCTGTCTCTCTCAAAAATAAACATTTTAAGCAAATTTTAAAAAAAAAAAGAAAAAAAGATTTAAAAAATAATAAATACATTAAATAAATAAATAAATAAATAAATAAATAAATGGAGTTAAATCTGTGAGAAGTGGCCAGGAAACAGAGACCCTTTCCTGTGTCTACCACTGCTGAGTTTCTTCCCGAGAGGCATATAAACAGGGAGTATTACGAGTGAGTCCCTCTCCTTTTTTTTTTTTGTTTTTTGTTTTTTTTTTGTCTTTTTACATTTATTTATTTTTGAGACAGAGAGAGACAGAGCATGAACGGGGGAGGGTCAGAGAGAGGGAGACACAGAATCCGAAACAGGCTCCAGGCTCTGAGCTGTCAGCACAGAGCCCGACGCGGGGCTCGAACCCACGGACCGCGAGATCATGACTTGAGCCGAAGTCGGTCGCTCAACCGACTGAGCCACCCAGGCACCCAGAGTCCCTCTCCTTTTTTGCCAGCCAGACCACTATAAAACATTTCACCTTTTTCTCTTATGATCTAGAACTCGTGTTTAACTCTCATTCCTACCTTCGGGGGTCACACCTCCTCTCCGGAGCCTTCCTTCCCCTTCCCAAGGCTTCCCAAAGGTTCCTAACCCCTCCTGTGTGTTCCAGCCACACCCGGTTTCCTTTTCCCATAGCGCTGATCACGCCGTTTGGTGATGGCTTATTAGTCCATCTCTCCACTAGTCTTTGCCTCACTAATTTTCCACCCAGCGCCTGCGACACAGCAGATGTTCCGGTCGACATTTGTGGATGACAAGATGAGCAGAGGCAGGATCTGTGTGTCGGTTAATTTGTAGTTCACAGGAAACAGATATTCACCACCCGTCTCCCCATAAGTGTCACTTGATAAATGCGTGTTAGAGCAGAGAAGTTATTTTCATCATCCTCACTTGTGTTTGGGGGTTTGGGTTTTTTTTTTTAGATCAGACTCATCTGACATTGCAGGGGATCCTGTGCTGTGTCAGCCTCACTGTCCCTCTGCTCCTAGGCTGCAGGGCGTTTTATTAGCCTGGCTTGGACTGTCCAGTCCCCATGCTAGGAGGTCTTGGGGCTGTTTCTGCTTCTCTGAGAGACCGTGTGTCTTCCCTCACTCTTATCCTTCCTGTGTCCATGCCGTCTGCGTATGGCTTTGCAGTTCCTTCCACTGGACGTGGTAAATATTTCACCGCACCTTGGACGTCAGGCTTGGCCAGTGGGTAAAAGTGACATCACAACAGGTCTGAGCCTCAATCAGAAGAGGCCGCGCGTGGGCTTGGTCAGCCCTCCTGCACTTCTGTCTCGACCATAACAAGAACACGTAGCAGTTAGTGACTGTCCCATCGGCGTGGGCTCCGGGACAACACAACCAAGGTAGAGCCACCCTCGCGACTCCCAGTCAACAGCCATGCCCCCAGCCAACTTGCGGCTGCGTGAGCCAGAATGAACCCTGAGTTTTGGTGTGGTTTCTTACACAGCGGCAGCTGACCAATACAGCTCTGTGCCTCTTCCTTCCTCTGGCTTGTAGAAGGAAGGAAACTGACATTTTCTGAGCACCTGCTACCGCCAAGTACTTTCACCTTAGTATTACATTCCGTGAGACAGTCGTTATTTTTCACATTCTACGAGACAAGGAACCTGAGGCCCAGAGAAATGGAGTAGCTTACCAAAGTTATAATTTTAGCAAGGGACAGAGTTAAGACCCCAAACCGGGTCCTCTGACTTTGTGAGGAACACGACTTCTGCTGCCGAATGCTTTCCGGAGATCAGATGTGGTTGCTGGAATCACCACCTGCCGTCTCCGTGGAGGGTAATTATAGGTTTTGTACCCCAACACCGGTTCATCAGGGGAAAGAGATATTCACCTCATATATAAACCAGAAGGAAAAACTGTCCAATAGTGGGTGTGAGTGGGATAGGATCTGAGACTAATCTCATAGAGGAAACTCACTTGAATGCTTCTACCAATATGGATGATGAACCCCGTGCATAATTCGCTGTTTGGAGTTCCCATTCTGTCTTTTAAGATCAAAATACAATCCTGTCCTCTGACTCAGAATGGCTCTAAGATACTCTTGCTGGGGCGCTTGGGTGGCTCAGTCGGTTAAGTGTCCGACTTCAGCTCAGGTCATGATCTCGCAGTGAGTTCGAGCCCCTTGTTGGGTTCTGTGCTGACAGCTGAGAGTCTGGAGCCTGTTTCAGATTCTGTGTCTCCCTTTCTCTCTGCCCCTCCCCTGCTCATGCTCTGTCTCTCTCTCAAAAATAAATAAAAACATTAAAAAAATTTTAAGGGGCGCCTGGGTGGCTCAGTCGGTTCAGCATCCGACTTCGGCTCAGGTCACGATCTCGCGGTCCGTGGGTTCGAGCCCCACGTCGGGCTCTGTGCTGACAGCTCAGAGCCTGGAGCCTGTTTCAGATTCTGTGTCTCCCTCTCTCTGCCCCTCCCCCGTTCATGCTCTGTCTCTGTCTCAAAAATAAATAAACGTTAAAAAAAAAATTAAAAAAAAATTTTAAGATACTCTTGCTGAATTAATGTAGCATCACTTTGGAAGCCTAATGCCACAATCTGCTGGCATTTCAAATTAATTTCTTTTTATTTATTTATTTTTTTTTTTTTATAAATTTTTTTTTTTTAACGTTTATTTATTTTTGAGACAGAGAGAGACAGAGCATGAATGGGGGAGGGTCAGAGAGAGGGAGACACAGAATCTGAAACAGGCTCCGGGCTCTGAGCTGTCAGCACAGAGGCCCGATGCGGGTCTCGAACTCACGGACCGCGAGATCGTGACCTGAGCCGAAGTCGGCGCTCAACCGACTGAGCCACCCAGGCGCCCCTCAAATTAATTTCTTATAAAATAGTTCTGTAGTTTGCCACAAGGCTTCTCTGTACACATTCTGGTTAAAAAGCTTTGAAATGATTTTAATAGTGTGTCTTGGGCAAATATAAAAACAATGTTGATTTTTAACCTATAGAAAAGACAACAGTATGAGGAAGCATGTTATTTTTTTTTTTTCTTTTTCTTTTATCTCCAAAAAGCAAGAGTCCTAACGGAATGAGCAAGGAGCAACAAGATGAAAACATCAGTGGAGACAAGGGTAGAAATGAATCCCTTTCTATGTGTATAAAGCCAGATCACTCTCAGAGTGTTAATTTATGGAATTTTGCTAATTGGAAAATGTGTGGTTGTGAGGAGTGTTTAAGAGAAATTCTTCATATTTAACATGATATAGTTAAAAGGAATATTAAGAACAGATCTTAATATAAGCTTTAAGATGAGCAAAGGTGGAAAGGCCCAGAAATTTTCATTAAAAGGGATTTAGTATGTAAAATCAATTAATGTGTCAATTAAAGACAATTAATTAATCAATCAATTAATTAATGTGTCAATTAAAGACAACTGAGCACTAATGAGAAAGAGACCAAATTTTATTTAGATTTTTTAAACTTGCTCCTTAGGACAATCGATTTCACTTTTTAAAAGTTTTTTAGGGGCGCCTGGGTGCCTTAGTCAGTTGAGTGTCCAACTTCAGCTCAGGTCTTGATGTCCTGGTTGGTGCCCCGCGTTGGGCTCTGTGCTGACAGCATGGAACCTGCTTCGGATCCTCTGTACCCCTCTCTCTCTCCCCCTTCCCCGCTCACACTCTCTCAAAAATAAACAAACATTTTAAAAAGTAAAACATAATAATTTTTTTTTTCTAATTTGCTTTAGAACCCTACTGCTAGTTACAACATGGAAAGCCTCTTCCGTGTCACAGAGCAAATGATCTTGGATGTTCCACGTTGCTGGGCATCCCAGTGTGGTTTGCTTCCCAATGTCATGGCTACATTCTTCCTCGCTTACTGTCCATGTTATTCCTGTTCCTTCTAATCAACCTCGTGGCTTTCAGCTAACTTCACCTTAGTTCGTTTTACTCCCAGCCGCTGGTCTTCCTTGGTTTCTGCAGTCGTTCACCTCTGTCGTTAGCTGTTTCTGGGCTCTGTGTGGCCGCCTTTACTCTAATCAGCCTCTGGGGTACAACTCCGAGAAGCAGGCATTCATGCCACCTGACGACTGAAACTGAGCCCGCGGAAGAGGCTGGGCTGCCAGTCGGATGCACTAAGACACCATGTGCAGGACAAGCTCATGGAAAGGCAGCGATAGCAGGTGTTTACTTAGCCACAGGTATGAGGGCTTCTGAGCAACAGTGGGAGGCTAGCTCATTATTAAAATTTTGTTTAGGGGGCGCCTGGGTGGCTCCGTCGGTTGAGCGTCCGACTTCAGCTCAGGTCACGATCTCGCGGTCTGTAAGTTCGAACCCTGCGTCGGGCTCTGTGCTGATGGCTCAGAGCCTGGAGCCTGTTTCCGATTCTGTGTCTCCCTCTCTCTCTGCCCCTCCCCCACTCATGCTCTGTCTCTCTCTGTCTCAGAAATAAATAAACATTGAAAAAAAATTTTTTAAATAAATAAAATTTTGTTTAGGTACAATTATAAAGGTTTATTTTTAAAATTTTTATTTTAAATTTATTTTATTTTTAAAAAATTTTATTTTAAATTAAAAAAAATTTTTAAATGTTTATTCATCTTTGAGAAAGACAGGGTGTGAGTAGGTGAGGGGCAGAGAGAGAGGGAGATAGAGAATCTGAAGCAGGCTCCAGGCTCCGGGCTGTCCGCATAGAGCCCAACGGGTGGCTTGCACTCACGAACTGTTAAGATCGTGACCTGAGCCAAAGTCAGACACTCAACCAACTGAGCCACCCAGGTGCCCCTATTTTAAAAAGTTTCAAGTTAATTTAATTTTTTTAATGTTTATTTATTTTTGAGAGAGAGAGAGAGAGACAGACAGAGAGAGAATGTGAGTAGTGGAGGGGCAGAGAGAAAGGGGGACAGAGGATCTGAAGCAGGCTCCATGCAGAGAGCCCAATGTGGGGCTCGAACTCATGAACCATGAGATCATGACGTGAACCGAAATCATGAGTCGGACCCTTAACTGACCAAGGCACCCAGGTGCCCCTAAAGGTTTATCTTTTTTTTTTTTTTCAACGTTTTTATTTATTTTTGGGACAGAGAGAGACAGAGCATGAACGGGGGAGGGGCAGAGAGAGAGGGAGACACAGAATCGGAAACAGGCTCCAGGCTCCGAGCCATCAGCCCAGAGCCTGACGCGGGGCTCGAACTCACGGACCGCGAGATCGTGACCTGGCTGAAGTCGGACGCTTAACCGACTGCGCCACCCAGGCGCCCCAAGGTTTATCTTTTTAAAGACATTAGGTGGCAGTGCTGCCATTTATTCATTTCAGTGGGAGACCTAGCTGTGCAGACCACAAAGGCAGGAAGCTAGAAAGGGTAGCTGTCCACATGGTGGCAACAGCATATCCTGAGTTTGAGCAAGTCTGGGGAAAATTCACAGCCTTTTTCTGTGTTGACTTTGTTTGTTCTTTGTGTGTCTCCCTTACTAGAGTGGAAGTTCCCTGAAGACAAGAATCAGCTTGTTTCATTCTCATTTGTAACTTTAGTGGTACTATGCATACATAAACACCTAATAAATATTTGTCGGAAGAGAAAAAAAGGAGGGAGGCAAACAGGGATGAAGGGAAGGAGTAAGAAAGACAGATGTTTGTGACTGATGAGCTTTGCTTCCATGGTGCAGTCGGTGGCCCATGTTTTTTCATGTCCAGTGGTTTCTCAGTCATTTCCAGCACCCACCTCCCACCAGCCTTGATCCACATACTTCTCTGTTTATCATATTCCTCAAACTCATTATAAATTCTAGCCATTGGATGTGCAAGGACTACAGGGTTGACCAACTAATCAACAAATTAGTCTAGGACATCCCATGCTCATGGATAGAGAGAACCAATATTGTTCAAGTGTACTACCCAAAGCAATCTACAGATTTAATGCAATCCCTATCGAAATACCACCAGCATTTTTCACAGATCTAGAACAAACAATCCTAAAATTGGTATGGAACCATAAAGGACCCCGAATACCCAAAGCAGTCCTGAAAAACCAAAGCAAAGCTGGAGGCATCATGATTTCAGACCTCAAGCTATATTACAAAGCTGTAGCCATCAGGACAAGTGTGGTACTGGCACAAACACAGACACACAATCAATGGAACAGAAAAGAAAACCCAGAAATGGATCCACAACTATATGGTCATCTAATCTTTGACAAAGCAGGAAAGACTATTGAATGGAAAAAAGACGGTCTCTTCCACATATGATGTTGGGAAAACTGGACGGCAACATGCAGAAGAATGCAACCAGACCACTTTCTTAACACCATACAAAAAAATAAATCCAAAATGGATGGATGATCTAAATGTGAGACCTGAAACCATCAAAATCCTAGAAGAGAACATAGGCAGTAACCTCCTTGACATCAGCCATAGCAACTTTTTTCTAGATATGTCTCATGAGGTAAGGGAAACAAAAGGAAAAATAAACTATTGGGACAGCATCAAAATGAAAAGCTTCTGCACAGTGAAGGAAACAACCAACAAAACTAAAAGGCAACCTATGGAATGGGAGAAGAGATTTGCAAATGACATATCTGATAAAGGGTGCGTGTCCAAAATATATAAAGAACTTATAAAACTCAATACCCCAAAAACAAATAATCCAGTTAAAAAATGGACAGAAGATGTGAACAGATATTTCTCCAAAGACATCCAGATAGCCAATAGATGTATGAAAAGATGTTCATTGTCACTTACCATCAGGAAGATGCAAATCAAAGCTACAATGAGTTATCACCTCACGCCTGTCAGAAGGGCTAAAATCAACAACACAAGAAACAACAGGTGTTGGCGAGCATGTGGAGAAAAAAATACTCGTGCACTGTTGATAGGAATGCAAACTGGTGCAGCCACTGTGGGAAACAGTATGGAAGTTCCCTCAAAAAGTCAAAATAGAACTAGTCAAAAATAGAACTAGTCAAAAGTAGAAACTAGTCTAGGATCCAGCAATGACACTACTGGGTATATACCCAAACGATACAAAAACACTAATTTGAAGGGATACATGCACCCCTGTTTATAGCAGCGTTATTTACAACAGCCAAGATATAGAAGCAGCCCAAGTGTTCCTCAATTGATGAATGGATAAAGAAGATAGGAATATTATTCAGCCATAAAAAAGAATAAAATCTTGCCATTTTCAACGTTTATTTATTTTATTTTTTTGGGGGGGGGACAGAGAGAGACAGAGCATGAATGGGGGAGGGGCAGAGAGAGAGGGAGACACAGAATCGGAAACAGGCTCCAGGCTCCGAGCCATCAGCCCAGAGCCTGACGCGGGGCTTGAACTCACGAGTCCGCGAGATCGTGACCTGGCTGAAGTCGGACGCTTAACCGACTGCGCCACCCAGGCGTCCGAAATCTTGCCATTTTCAATGACATGGATGGAGCTAAAGGGTATAATGCTAAGTGAAAGACAAGTGCCATATGATTTCATTCCTATGTGAAATTTAACAAAACAGACGAGCAAGTGAAAAAGAGACAAACTAAGAAACACTCTTTTAAAAAATGTTTTCTTTATTTTTGAGACAGAGAGACAGAGCACGAGCAGGGAAGGGGCAGAGAGAGAGGGAGACCCAGAACCCGAAGCCAGCTCCAGGCTCTGAGCTGTCAGCACGGAGCCCGACGCGGGGCTCGAACCCACGAACTGTGAGATCATGACCTGAGCCGAAGTTGGACGCTTAACCGAATGAGCCACCCAGCCGCCCCAAAACAGACTCAATTATAGAGAGCAAACTGATGGTTACCAGAGGGGAGGTGGGGGGCGTGGGTGAAATAGGTGATGCGGATTAAGGAGTGCACTTGCTATGATGAGCACCAGGTGTTGAATCACTATAATGTATACCTGAAACTAATATTACACTGTATGCTAACTAGCCGGAAATAAAATAAAAACTTAAAAAGCCAGCCACCACCACCCCCAACAATTTAGTCCATGATATCAGCAGAAAGCCACAACTACCTAGTATTAAGGGCATCTTAAGGAGTCTTACAGAGTCATCAGACACTTCCTGTTTGTCGTCAGTGCCATTAGTGACTCTAGCTTTGCCAACTCCCTTGGCCAAAGGGTGTGTCTGCAACCATGACCTCTGTAATGTAGCAAGGCCCCCACAGCAGGTAGGTAGACTCATCTAGGACTGAGACTACCACCCAGGCTATTTGATATGTCGATATTGGGGATTGCTTTTAGCATTTCCATTAAGCTAAGAGGGAATGGAGGAAGTTACACAGTAATAGACTTCATTAAATGAAAAAAAGGCAGAAGACTCAGCAGAAGGAGTTGGAATGCTGGCCCTAATCCAAACAATGCCAACTTTTGTCCCCACGTTCCCTTGTAGGGAAATTTCTCCGCGTGTCCAGATGTACTTGAACAATTGGAATCTGGGATGTAAAGTTGAAAAACTACCAAATTAAGGTATGCCTGATCCTTTTGCTGCTTGTTTGTTCGTTTTAAAGCTATTGGTAGAATTAATTTCATTTTTGTGATGTATTTTCCAAAGGTTAAGTTTGCATATGCCTACTTTCATTTATTAATTTTTAAATTTTGTAATGTTTATTTATTTTTGTGAGAGAGAGAGAGAGCATGAGAGGCAGGGGGGCAGAGAGAGAAGGAGACATAGAATCTGAAGCAGGCTCCAGGCTCTGAGCTGTCAGCACAGAGCCTGACGTGGGGCTCGAACTCAGTGCAAGATCATGACCTGAGCTGAAGTCAGAGGCTTAACTGACTGAGCCACCCAGGCGCCCCTACATATGCCTAATTTTAATTTAGATGCTTTCATTTTCATGTCTAGAGGAGAACAAGAAACTAACATTTATAGACTTTACCTGTATGTTTTCTCATTTAAGATTCAAAACAACTCACTGAAGTATGCCCTGTGAGTCTCATTTCATAGATCAGGAATCTGAAACCTAAAGATGTTAAGTACTTTCTTTGCTGAAGGTCATATAGCTAATCATATAGCAGATCTGGGTTTTGAATTCAGATTTATCTGATGGACTTGCGGAGAATATTCTCCTTTTTTCTCTTACAGAGTTTTCTGACTTTTAAATTTTATGACATTAGATTCTGCCAAGATTGCCTGAATAATGTGTGCTCTTTCACTGTGCCATTCTGAACTTACAAAATTTTTTATCTTTGGACATCTCTGGTCTTATCTTTGATAACAAGAAATCTGGCATCAGTTGTAATAGTTTTGAAATATTTACAGTGTTCAATAGCAAGGTTCCCCAAGATGTATCGAAATTGGACTTGACTAAAAGTTTGTATTTACAAATAAGGAATGTGTGTGTGTGGCAATGCATGGGCTGATCCTGAAGTGGTAAAATTAATAGAAATTATTCTGTATTAGGAGAAAGACAGAATTTCATCTGTTTTTTAAAGTTTATTTTGAGAAAGAGAGAGAGAGCGCATGTGAGCAGGGGAGGGGCAGAAAGAAAGGGAGAGGGAGAATCCTAAGCACAGGGCTGGAATTCACCAACTGTGAGATCATGACCTGAGCCAAAAACAGGAGTTGAACACTTAACCAACTGAGCCACCCAGGCAACCCAAGAATTTCATCCTTTTTTTTAAAATTTTTTAATGTTTGTTTATTTTTGAGAGACAGAGAGAGCATGAGCATCAGAGGGGCAGAGAGAGAAGGAGACACAGAATCCGAAGCAGGCTCCAGGCTCTGAGCTGTCAGCACAGAGCCCGATGGGGGCTCGAACTCACAAACTGCGAGATCATGACCTGAGCTGAAGTCAGATGCTTAATGACTGAGCCACCCAGGCACCGGCGAATTTTATCTTTTAATGGTAAAAGGAAAGGTGCCGTCACCAAGGTGGTGACATAGGTTGTTCTTGACTTTGCTCCCCCTCGTAAGAAGAACAACCAATAACTATTCAAGAAGACACGTCAGGGACTCCTAGAACCTGGAGGTGAGGCTAAAGCACCCCTGTGCTTCAGAGACCAAGATGCACTGCGTTATAAGGGTAAAGAAATGGCTACACGTTGACCATGTTGCTCCCCCCAGGCCAGGGCCACATCACACAGAGAGGTAGTCTCTGAGCCCCCAGGTGTCTGGCAGGAAAAGAGAACCCAGGAGCCACAACCAGCCCCCACCAGCTCCTCCCTCTGAAGGAGCCCCGACTCTAACCTTGCACCACCGGGATTGCGGGGCAATCTGCTTAATCACTGGGAATCTGACTGTGATGGAGAAAGGGGGGCAGGACTTGCAACAACCAGCACACAGATCTTCGCAGACCAAGTGCCCGCCTGCGGTGCCTCTGTAGTAATCCCCAATTGCGGCTTTGTTCATCTGCAAGTCCGGGGTGCACTCTGACCAGGGGGCTTGGCAGGGAGCCGAGCTGCCTGATCCCGATCCCCAGACGAGAAGTTGCACCAGCCCTAGAGCCCAGTTTGCCCACGCCCAGGCAAAGTGCTGAGTCACAGCCCCCCTGCTGTGGAGAGGGTCTTGAGGTGGGGGGGGGGCCATCCAAGCAGGCAGCAGACGACTCACAGAAGCTGTGCAGCCCAGCAGTGCTTGAGCCGAGAGAGGGGCAGGCAGAGGCAGTCATCCCAGAGCAAACCGGTGTCCCTCTTGAGCAGGGAACTTGGGATGCAGGGTGGCTGAAGTTAAGACAATCATCAAAGAGCTTTACCAGTTTTAGAGCTGCTTCTCCCATAGCCCCGCTCAATGCTGGATAAGGCCGTCAGCTGGCCCAACCAGGGAACTTTACCAGAGCACACAGGGAGCTGTGAAGCCCGTTCAGCAGCCCTACACGCAGTAGCCTTTGAACAGAGGGCACAGCCCGTGGCTTCCCCATCTGCAAAACAAAACTGGTGGTCTCACCTGACCCGGGAATTCATTGCATGCTCTTGCCTGATTCACCAGTCAGTCGTACAGGCCCTGGGGCTCATCCTGCTGCCCAACCAGGGCAGGGAGGCTAATGCATAGCCCCATCCACCCCTGAATATAGTACAGTTCCGACCATCTAGTAAGTCTGACCAGAGAGTCCAGGCGACTTACAGCCTCGCTTGGGAAGGGAACCAAGCCCACAGCCCTATCCACTGATTCTCAGCCACTGGCTCTCCCCACCCTCCCGTCCCTGACCCCAGAGCTTGCTCTGCCCCAAAATAGACCGTAATAGCAGGCCCCACTTGCACAAGGACATTACCAGCATACACACCCAGAAACCCAAACTGAGCCGACTGGTGAAGAGCTCTGTCTCTGCCAAAGTAAACCTATAAAGTCCAGAAGAGGAGCCTGATGACTCAACTGTGTAGGCAGCAATGTAAGGAATCAAGAATTGCAAAAAACCACTAAAGGAAACTAATAAAACTCTAATAACTGGTCTTAAGGAAATGAAGATCTATGAACTGTCAGACAAAGAATTTCAGAATAATCCTTTTGAAAAATGATCCACGAGAACACACAGAGACAGAAAAGTTGGGGAAACAGTGTGTGAACAAAAGGACAAGATCAAAAAAGCAATAGACACCATAAAAAAAAAATCCTACAGCTGAAAAATACAGTAACTGAACTGGAAAATTCAGTAGAATTTCAAAATAAGAACCATGCAGAAGAAAGAATCAGCAGCCAGAAAGATAGGATATCAGAAATTATGCCGTCAGAGGAGCAAAAAAAAAAAAAAAAACAAAAAAACAAAAACAAAAGGGAAAAGAATGAAAAAGAGTAAAGAAAACTGCAAGATATATGGGGCACAATGAACAGAAGCAACATTCATATTATGGGAATTCCAAAAGGAGAAGAAAAAGAGGAAGGGTCAGAAAATCTATTTAAAGCAATAATGGCTAAAAATTTCCCACACCTGGAAAGAGAAATGGACATCCAGATCCATGAGGCCCAAAGGACTCCAGACAGGTTGGACCTAAATAGGGCTGCCCCAAGATACATTATAATTCAATTGTCAAAACTCCAAGACAAAGAAAGGAGTGGAAAAGCAAAAATAGAAAAAAGAGAAGTTACCAGGAAACCCTTGTCAGACTATGAACAAGTTTCTCAACATTTTGGCCCAACAGAAAATAGGTTGGCCTAATCAAAATATTGGAGGAAAAAAACTAAACTGTCAGCCAAGAGGGGCACCTGGCTGGCTTAGTCAGTGGATTGTGTGACTCCTGATGTCAGGACTCTGACATCCTCTTCCGGACAATATGGGTTCAAGCCCCATATTGGGTGTAGAGAACACTCAAAAATAAAATCTTAAAAAAAATGAATAAAATTGTCAACCAAGAATACTGTACTCAGCAAAGCTGTCCTTCAGAAATGAAAAAGGAATAAAGACTTTCCCAGGGATGCCTGGCTAGCTCATTCAGTAAAGTGTGCAACTCTTAATGTCAGGGTTGTGAGTTCAAGCCCCACATTGGGCATGGAGCCTTATTTAAAAAAATATAAAAAACGAAACAAAACCCCTTTCCCGAACAAACAAAACTGAGGGGGTTCATTACTACTAGATCTGCCTTACAAGAAATGCTAAAGGGAGTTCTTTAAGCAGAGATAAAAGGACACTGGGGCGCCTGGGTGGCTCAGTCGGTTAAGCATTCGACTTCAGCTCAGGTCACGATCTCATGGTTCATGAGTTCAAGCCCCACCTTGGGCTCACTGCTGTCAGTGCACAGCGTGCTTTGGATCCTCTGTCCCCATCTCTCTCTGCCCCTCCCCCGCTCACATGCACGCATGTGTGCGCACTCCCTCTCTCTCTCTCTTAAAAATGAATAAACATTAAAAAATAAAAGAATATCGGGGCGCCTGGGTGGCTCAGTCAGTTGAGCGTCCGACTTCGGCTCAGGTCATGATCTCACAGTTAGTGAGTTCGAGCCCCACGTTGGGCTCTGTGCTGACAGCTTGGAGCCTGGAGCCTGCTTTGGATTCTGTGTCTCCCTCTCTCTCTGCCCCTCCCCTGCTTGTACTCTGTCTCTCTCTCCCTCAAAATAAATAAACATTAAAAAAAATTTTTTTTAAATAAAAGGATACCAATTAACATCATAAAAACAGAAAAGTAGTAAAACTCATTGCAATAGTACATTTATGGTCAAAGTCAGATTCTGTAATTTGGTAATGGTGTGTAATTCACTTATTCATTAACATAATTCTATGTTAAAAGCTAAAACACATGGGGGTGCCAAGGTGGCTCAGTCAGTTAAGCATCCTACTCTTGATTTTGACTCAGGTCATGAACTCATAGTTTGTGAGTTCAAGACCTGTGTTGGGTTCTGTGTTGACGGTGCAGAGCTTGCTTGGGATCCTCTCTCTCCCTCTCTCTCCGACCCCTCCCCTGTTCACTTGCACGCTCTCTCTCTCTCTCTCTCTCTCAAAATAAATAAAATAAACATTAAAAATTTTTTTAAGTTAAAAAACATGAGCATAGTAAAAGCAACCATAACTACAATACTCTGTTGTTAGTTACACAATATAAAAAAATGTGTAAATTGTAACAGCAGTAACCTAAAATGTGAGGGGGAGGAGAAGTATAAGTATAAAGTTTAGGAATTCTACTGAACTTAAGGTTTATCAGCTTAAAATATGGGGTTGTAAGCCTTATGGTAACCACAAGGGGAAAACCTATAGCAATTATACAAAAAAAAAGAAAAAAGATAAATCAAAGCATACTGACACCAAAAGACATCAACACACACACAAAAAGATAGCAGGATAAGAAACAAGGAACAGTGGATCTATAAAACAACCAGAAAATAATTAATAAAAGGGAAAAAGTAAGTCCTTACCTATTGGTAATTACTTTAAACATAAAATGATGAAGTTCTCTAATCAAAAGACATAGAAAAGGGGTGTCTGGGTGGCTCAGTCAGTTGAGCGTCTGACTAGATTTCAGCTCAGATCATGATCCCAAGATCATGGGATTGAATCCCACATCAGGCTCTGTGCTGAGCAGAGCCTGCTTGGGATTCTCTCTCTCCCCCTCTCTCCCTCTACCCCACTCCCCTGCTCATGCTCTCTCTCTCTCTCTCTCTCTCTCAAGGAAAAAAAGGCATAGAATGTCTGAATGGATTAAAAAAACAAGATCCAGTGCCATGCTGCCTATGAGCAACTCACTTTAGCCTTAAAGACACACACAGACTGAGAGTGAAGGGATGTAAGAAGTCATTTCAAGGAACTGTAACAACAAACAACAAAAAAGCAGGGGTAGCTATACTTATTTATTTTTGGGACAGAGAGAGACAGAGCATGAACGGGGGAGGAGCAGAGAGAGAGGGAGACACAGAATCGGAAACAGGCTCCAGGCTCTGAGCCATCAGCCCAGAGCCCGACGCGGGGCTCGAACTCACGGACCGCGAGGTCGTGACCTGGCTGAAGTCGGACGCTCAACCGACTGCGCCACCCAGGCGCCCCTAGCTATACTTATATCAGACAAAATAAACTTTAAACTCAAAATGGTAAAAAGAAGCTCGTTACGTAATGATAAAGCTCTCGATCCATTAAGAAGACAGAACAGTTGTAAATATTTGTTCACCCAGTGTCAGAGTACCTAAATATATAAAGCAAAAACTAACAGCTAAAAGGAGAAATAAACAGTAATACGATAATAGTTGGGGACTTTAATACCCCACTGTCAACAATCGATAGGTCATCCAGAGATTCAGTAGGGAAACAGCAGGTTTGAACATCACTGTAGACCAAATGGACCTAACAGACATATCCAGAACATTCCATCCAACAGCAGCAAAATACATGCTCACGTAGAGTATTTGCTAGGCTAGACCGTGTGTTAGCCACAAAAAAGCAAACTCAAGACGACTGAAATCATACCAAATATCTTCTCTAACTACGACGGCATCAAACTAGAAATCAATAACAAGGGGAAAACTGGAAAAACTACAAACACATGGAAATGAAGCAGTATTCTTCTGAACAACCAGTGGGTCAAAGGAGAAATTAAAGGGGAAATTTAAAAGTTTCTTGAGACAAATAGAAATAAAAACACATATGCCAGAACTCATGGGATGCAGCAAAGGCAATTCTAAGGGAAGTTGATAGGAATAAACACCTACATTAAGAAGCAAGAAAGAGTCCCAATAAAAGCCTAACTCTACGCCTCAGGGAACAAGAAAAAGAAGTTCCTTTTAAGACAAAGTTAGCAGAAGACAGGAAATAATAAATATTAGAGCAGAAATAAATAGAGCACAGAAATACAATAGAAAAGATTAACCAAACTAAGGGTTGGTTCTCTGGAAAGATAAACAGAGTGGACAGACTAATCAATTAGCTAGACTAACTAAGGAAAAAAGGGAGAAGACCCAACACAAAATTATAAGTGGAGAAGGAGACATTACACCTGTTACCACAGAAATACAAAGGATCATAGAGGCTACTGTGAACAATTGTACACCAACAACCTAAACGACCCAGAAGAAATGGAAAAATTCTTAGAAGCATATGAATAACCAAGACTGCATCAGAAAGAAATAGAAAGTCTGAATAGACCAGTTATTAATAAGTAGATCAGGGGCGCCTGGGTGGCTCAGTCGGTTAAGCGTCCGACTTCAGCTCAGGTCACGATCTCGCGGTCCGTGAGTTCGAGCCCCGCGTCGGGCTCTGGGCTGATGGCTCAGAGCCTGGAGCCTGCTTTGGATTCTGTGTCTCCCTCTCTCTCTGCCCCTCCCCCGTTCATGCTCTGTCTCTCTCTGTCTCAAAAATAAATAAACGTTAAAAAAATTTTTTTAAAAATAAGTAGATCAAATCAGTAATCAAAAATCTCCCAGCAAAGAAAAGCCCAGATGGCTTCACTGGTGAGTTTTACCAAACATTAAAAAAATTGATACCAATCCTTCTCAAACTCTTCCAAAAAAAATTGAAGAGGAGAGAACATTCCCAAGCTCATTCTATGAGGCCAGCATCATCCTGAAACTAAAACCAGACAATGACATTATTAAAAAAGATAGCTACAGCCAATTCCTTTCATGAATATAGATGCGAAAATTCTCAATAAGATAGTAGCAAATTGAATTCAGCAGCACATTAAAAGGATTATTCATCATGATCAAGTGGGGTTTATCCCTGGGATGCAAGGATAGTTGAACATACCCAGATCAATCAATGTGATACATCACATTAATGGAACGAAAAAGATCACATGATCATCTCAATAGAGTAGAAAAAGCATTTGACAAAATCCAACATCCGTTCATGATAAAACCTCTTAACAAATCAGGCATAAAAGGAACATATCTCAACAAAATAATGGCCATATATGACAAGTCCACAGCTAACATCATACTCAATGGTGAAAGGTTGAAAGCTTTTCCTCTAAGATCAGGAACAAGATAAGGGTGCCCACTCTCACCACTCCTATTCAATCTAGTACTGAAGTCCTAGCTAGATCAGGCAATAAAAAGAAATAAAAGGTATCAGAGCTAGAAGGAAAGAAGTAAAATTGTCTCTATTTGCAGATGATATGATTTAATATACAGGAAATCCTGAAGACTCAACCAAAAAGCTCTTAGATCTCATCAATAAATTCAGCAAAGTTGCAGGATACAGAATTTACATATAAAAGTCAGTAGTGTTTCTGTACACTGACAATGAATTTGCTGAAAAAGAAATAAATTGATCCCTTTTACAGTAGCATCGAAAACAATGAAAGATTAAGGAAGTGAAAGATCTCTGCTCTAAAAACTGTAAGACATTACCGAAAGAAATCAAAGAAGACCCAAATAAATGGGAAGGTATCCTGTTTTCATGAATTAGAAGAATTAATATTGTTAAAATATCAATACCACCAAAAGTCATCCATAGATTCAGTGCAATCTCAGTGGTATTTTTGCAGAAGCACAAAATAACACTCCTAAAATTTATGTGGAAACTGCACAAGACCCTGAATAGCCAGAGAAATCCTGACAAAGAAGAACAAAGTAGGAGTTATCTCACTCCCTGATTTCAAGCTGTAGTATAAAGCTTTAGTAACCAAAACAGTATAATGCTAGCATAAAAAGTCAAATAGATCAGTGGAACAGAATCAAAAGGCCAGGAAAAAAAAAACACCCAAGCATATATGGTCAACTAATTTTTGACAAGAGAGCCACCAAGACTATTCAGTGGAGAAAAGAGTCTTCAATAAATAGTGCTGGGGTAATTGGATCTTCACATGGAAAGAAATGAAACGGGACCCCTATCTTACACCACTCACAAAAATTACCTCAAGATGGATTAAAGGCTTAAATGTAAGATCCAAAACCATGAATAAAGGAATAAAGCTCCTTCACATGGGCCTTGGTAATGATGTTTTGGTTATGACACCTAAAGCACAAGCAACAAAATAAAAAATAAATGGACAACATCAAACTACAGAGCTTCTATACAATAAAAGAAGCCATATATCTGATAAGGGGTGATATACAAAATATATAAAGAGCTCATACAACTAGATAACAATAATATAATTATTATTATATACAATAATATAATTATTATTATTAACCCAATCAAAAGAATAGGCAAAGGACCCGAATAGACATCCTTCCAGGAAGATCTAGGAAAGGGCAACGGGCACGTGAAAAGATGCTCAACATCACTCTTCATCAGGGAAATGCAAATCAAAACCACAATGAAGTATCCCCTCACTTCAGTTAGAATGACCATCATCAAAAAGACAAGAGGTGGGGGGCGCCTGGGTGGCTGAGTTGGTTGAGTTTCCAACTTCGACTCAGGTCATGATCTTGCAGTTGGTGAGTTCAAGCCCCACGTTGGGCTCGCTACTGTCAGCCTATCTGTGCAGAGCCTGCTTTGGATCCTCTGTTCCCCTCTCTCTCATCCCCATGAGGATGTAGCGAAAAGGGAACCTTTGTACACTGTAGGTGGGAATGTGGATTGGTGCAGCCACTATGGAAAACAGTATGATGGATCCTCAAAAAAAAAAAAAAAAAAGAACTACTAGGAACTACTACGATCCAGCAATTCCACTTCTGGAACCATATCCAAAGGAGCAAAAACACCAAAAACATATGGACCCTCCATATTCACAACAGCATTATTTATAACAGCCAAGACATGGAAACAACCCAAGCATCCATCAATGGGTGAATGGATAAAGAAGTTGTGGTATACACACACACACACACACATATATATATATACATATATATGTATGTATATATATACATATATATGTATATATACATGTATGTATATGTATATATATATATACAGAATGTGCAATGTATTGTATATTTATATGGCATAACATATACACAATATATAAATATACACACAATAGAATATTCAGCCATAAAAAATGAGGAAATCTTGTTTGCAACAACATGGATGGACCTTGAAGGCATTATGCTAAGTGAAATAGGTAAGACAGAGAAAGACAAATTATCTCATTTATGTGTGGGATCTAAAAAAACAAACTCATAGAAAAAGAGATCAGACATGTGGTTACCAGGGGCAAAAGGTGGTGCCCGGGGGGGAATTGGACATAGGGGGTCAAAGGTACAAACTTCTAGTTATAAGAAAAATAAATACTAGGGATGTAATGTACGGTGTGGTGACTATTGCTAACACTGCTGTGGGTGTATAGGAAGGTTATTAAGAGAGTAAATCCTAAGAGTTCTCATCACAAGAAGAAAAACATTTTTTTTCTTTTTATTGTATCTATATAAGATGATGGATGTTAACTTATTGCAATAATCACTTCACAGTGTATGTAAAAGAGCCATCATGCTGTGTGCCTTAAACTTGTACAGTGAGGTATGTCAGTTATTTCCCAATAAAATGGGAAAAATGGATAAAATGATTAAAAAGAAGAAAAGAAAAAGTGACTCCACGACACAACTAATGTTATTTTATAATTGCTCACTATTGTTTCCTCTTTGAGAGCCAAGAGAGATGCTTCCTTTCGAAAAAGGTACAAAATGAATTTTCCCAAGTAAAATCTAAATTGAAGGCTCCTATTTTGAACGTACAGCCTGTGGCTAAACTAACTTTTATCCATATTTAGTTGCCATCCACCCCTTACCCCTCCCCAAAAAACCCCCAAGAGGCAAGCTTTTTGCTGCCACCTACAGTTAGAAAATGTAATCGCCTGCTGAGTGCACAAAGGAATGATGATGGGCAGAGAACCTGAGCTTTGGAAAGGGGGACCATGTGCCCTGGTTTACTGGTTTACTGTAACGTTTCCTGAAAGTCCCTGTTGTCTTGGGATGATCCAGCCAATGTAGCATTTGTCCTGTCCCCTTTTTCTCTCAAAACTCTGATTTGGTTGATTAATTATACAGTTCTACTGGTTCTTTCCTTGCATCATTTAAAATACTCAAGTTTGGGGCTCCTGAGTGGCTCAGTCAGGTAAGCATCTGACTTTGGCTGGGGTCTCAATCTCAGGGTTTGTGATTTTGAGCCCCGCCTCAGGCTCTGTGCTGACAGTGTGGGCAGCCTGTCTCTTTCTCTCTCTGCCCCTCCCCCGCTTATGCATGCACTCACGCTCTCTCTCTCTCTCTCTCTCTCTCTCAAAAGTAAACATTAAAATAAGTAAAATATTCAAGTTAGCCTCATCTCTCCCACCTAAAAGCACACACACACTTCTCCAGTCTGAATCTCCTTCCAGCTCCAATCTTTCTCCTTCCTATCCTTACAACTAAGCTTCTTGAAAAAGGGATCCATACACTATTTCTACGTCACTGTGCCGTAACCTTCCTCTCCTCACCTCACAGTACCACAGGCCCCTCACTTCTGCTCTGACTACTCCTTGAAACTACCAGTGACCTGCGAACCACCCAGTCCCTGGACACTTCTCTGTCTTTGTCTTAGCCGGTGGGCACCGCTATAAGAGTACCACAGACTGGGTGGCTGATGAACAACAGAAATGTACTTCTCTCAGTTCTGGAGCCTGGGAGTCTGAGGTCAGGATGCCAGCTCGGTTGGGTTCCAGTGAGAGCCTTCTCCTGGGTTGTAGACGAGCCAACTTGTCGTATAAATCATTAAAAGGGACTGACCCAGTTCTATGGCCTCCTGTTGTAAGGACACTAATCCTACCGTGAGGGCTCCACTCTCAGGACCTAATGACCTCCCAAAGGTCCCACCCGAAAGTCCATCACATGTGGGATTAGATGAATTTGGGGGGAGGACATTCATTCCATAAGCCTTTCCCTTGCTTCATATATTGACAACACTGTACCCAGTTGCGTGTTCCCCCCTCCCAGCTCACCTCTTGTCTTCTGTGACACCACCTCCTGTTTTTCTCCTGCATTCTGGCTTTTTCTCAGTGGGCTTTGTAACCTCTTCCTCTTGCACCTAAATGCTCACGTCTCTGTCCTTGCACACTCTCCCTGAGTAACCACACCCCGTGAATTCTACTACAATCAACTTGATAAGGGCTCCCAAACTCATTCATTCATTCAAAAAAATGGTATGGATCACCCACAAAGTGCCAGTCACTGCTTCAGATTCTGGGATATATCCATGAACAAAATGGAGGGGAGAATCATAGATGGGTAAACCATAGACAAAATAAGTAAACTGGACAGTATGTTAGAGGGTGAGAAGTGATAAAGAAGAGAGTAATGGGGGGGCACCTGGGTGGCTCAGTCGGTTGAACATCTGACCTCGGCTGAGGTCATGAACTTGCAGTTTGTGAGGTCAAGCCCAACGTCGGGCTCTGTGCTGACAGCTCAGAGCCTGGAGCCTGCTTCAGATTCTGTGTCTCCCGCTCCCTCTGTTCCTTCCCTGCTCGCAGTCTGTCTCTCAAAAAGAGCTCATTCAAAATGGGTAAAAGCAAAATGCATAGATAATTTACAGAAGAAGAAATAGAAGCAGGTAATAAATATAAAATACTCAATTTCATTAATGAAAAAATGTTTTGTCCTTAAATTAGGAAAGACTTTTAAAAAAATTTTAATGTTTATTTATTTTTGAGAGAGAGAGAGAGAGAGCAGGGGAGTGGCAGAGAGAGAGGGAGACACAGAATCCGAAGCAGGCTCTAGGCTCTAAGCTGTCAGCACAGAGTCCGATATGGGGATCGAACCCATGATCCGCGAGATCATGACCTGAGCCGAAGTCAGACACGAAACTGACTGAGCCACCCAGGAGTCCCAGGAAAGACTTTTTTTTAAATGCTAGGTTATGTGGGATGGGATAGAAACCTACTTGTTAGAGGCAAACGTACATATTGACACAATGCCAGGAGGAACAAGGAGCCTTAAAATAATATCTTAAAAAGATGTCATCTGAAATGTGGGTGAAGTTTTAGGCGTAGAAGTACTAATAATATTTGTTATACTGGAAAAATGGAAACAACCCATATGTCCAATAATAGGGGACCAGGTTAGAAATTATAATATGAACAAATGATTAAATGATTAAAAGATATTTTCTAAGACTGCTAAGTAAATGTGAAATGCTTATTTGTTAGGTGAAATAAATGGATGTAAACTCCTATTTGTAGTATGTTTGCAAAATTTTTTAATGAAAATGCCAAAAAAAAGCATATAGTTTTTATGTGGTATGATTTCGTTTCTTCTTTATATTTTTCTATACTTTCCAAATTCCTTTTTATCATCACGTATTAGTTTTGTAGTCAGAAAAAAAAAAATTCATCCCTAGAGTTTTCCAGATAAAATCCAAATTCCTTAGCATAGCACATGATGATCTGGCCTGTTTTCTGATCGCCTTCTCCCCATTTCCCAGTCCTAACTCTCTTAGGGTCATGCCACATTGCTTGCATTTTCCTAATCATGATGTCATCACTATCTGGGGAGTGTTTGTTTTAATTACTTACTTATTTTTGCCTAGGTGTTCTCAAATGCCATTCTTGCCCTCTGGCCTTCCTAACAGGCCTGTTTGATTTCAAGTTCCAGCCCTGTGTTTTCAAAGGATGACCTTCCCTGGGACGCCTTGGGCTTGGTCAGATACCTCCTGCTTTGTGCGGCCACGACTCTGTGATTCCTTTCTCTGGTTACACAGAAATGCAAGCTGGGTGACCAACAATACTGGTCTGCCCTACCCTAATCCTAATTCTCTGCTTACCCCTTCACATCTTAAACTAGGAGTACCTTGACTTAACAGGCCCTTTACATCATCTTTTTTTTTTTTTTAATTCTATTCTTTCCATTCTGCACATTGTCTCTCTTATGATTTTTACCCACCTTAGTCTTGAGTTTATTAGGGGATAGTAGACACCAAGCAAGTGGAAGGGTCACTGGACCTATGGAACAGGTGATAGAACAGCTCTCACTGTGGTGAGATGGGAAGGTGCTAAAAAGTTACTCAAAACGCTATTATAGGCTTGTCAGTGAGGTTCCCCCTGTAGGTCAAAGCATTTTGGTAATTGAAGGAACAGCACCTGAATTAGTGCCGTGTGTTAGGATGGTTTTATTTAGCGCACATTGTAGCTTTGAACAGTTGTTTAAATACTGTTTAAGATTGCAATCTGTCCCATTTCAGTGCTTCATTCCCATCTTCCCTACCCTGCTCCACTTCTCCTATTTTCTGTTAACACTTACCATCATCTACATGCTGCTAAATGTATTCCTTTATTAGAGCTATAGTTTACAGTTGGCTCCACGCCATCACCGGACAGGGATCTTTGTTTTGTTCATCGATTTAACAAAGTACCTACCACAGTGCCTGGCACATAATAGATGCTCAGTTAAAGATTTGTTGAATAAATAGATCTGCTTAAATAAGGGGGTTAACTCATTATAATTCTCTAACCACAAAATGAAAATGTTAGGATATCAGCAGAGGCCTTTTACTACCCTTCTTTTTTTCTTTCTTTCATTATTATTGTTTAATGTTTATTTTTGAGAGAGAGAGAGAGTGTGTGTGTGAGCAGGGAAGGGGCAGAGAGAGAGGGAGACACAGAATCTGAACCAGGCTCCAGGCTCTGAACTGTCAGCACAAAGCCCAACATGGGGCTTGAACTCATGAGCTGTGAGATCATGACCTGAGCCAAAGTCGGATGCTTAACAGGCTGAGCCACCCAAGTGCCCCATTTTTCTTTCTTTTTAAAAATTTGCTGCCCTGGGGCCCCTGGCAGCTTTCCCCCAGGTACCCAGAGGCAGGGCACCTGCTGGCAGAGCACAAGAGGTCAATCTGTGGGGCTGCGGCTGGTACTGCAGCGACCCCACCCGTGTGCCCTGAATGCTGCCAGCCATTTACCACCCCAGAAGTTGGGGATTCTGCCTACAGGGTGGCATTTTATGTGAATCAGTGTGCCCCTTCTACTACCCTTCTTAAAGATGAAAAGCTGGACACCCCTAGTAACAACCAATTATTACTTTAACAATTTCTTTCAGTAAAATGTAGAGAGCAGGGGCACCTGGCTGGTCTAGTCAGTGGAGCACGTGACTCTTGATCTTGGTGTTATAAATTCGAGCCCCATATTGTGTGTAGACATTACTTAAAAATAAAATCTTTAAAAAAATGTAGGGAGTAGGTAGGCATAGTTTCTAAAAGAATTTCTAACAAGAAATCTACACATTACACACCCTCCTTCCTTATTGCTACATGTAAACATTCTGGGAAAGGGGCACACAGAATTTGGGGACATTTGCCCAAGAACCACCAAGATCACAGCCTGCTAATTCTGTTTTCCACAAGAAGAAAATACCGTTCTTTCTTGTCCTAGGAGTATTCAGGGGTCATGGTGAGTAGTAGGGACCCCTAAAGACTCCCCACACTGTTTAGAGACAGTAGTGTTTCTCTGATTTGCATAATACACTGTGGTAGCCAATCTCTAACATGACCCCACAATGGTCCTTGCTTCCTGGTACTCACATCTTTGTGTGGTCCCTCCCATAGTGAATCACAGTTATCTTTGTAACCAATAGAACACTGCAGAAGTGCCAGTGTGTGTCTTGCAGGGATCCTTCATAAAAGGCATCACCACATCTGTGCTGGTCTCTTGGATCTCCAGCTCTTGGGGAAGCAAGCCACTATGGTGTGGGGACATTAAAGCATCTTGTGGGAGAAACCCACTCAGAGAGGAACTCAGGCCAAAAGGCAGAGCCACTTTGCTAACCATGGAAGTGAACCACCTGGGAAGCCGATTCTCCAGCACCAGTCAAGCCTTCAGATGACCACAGCCCCAGCAACTTTACGGGAGACCCTGAACCAGAACCTAGCCCCCAAGTTCCTGACTCACAGAAATTGTTAAGAGATAATAAATAATTATTGGTGTTTTAAAGTGTTGGAGTGGGGTGCCTGGGTGGCTCAGTTGGTTAAGTGTTCAACTCTTGGTTTCACTAAAGGTCCTAATCTCACCTGTTGTGGGATCAAGCCCTGTCTGGTTCTGCGTGGAGCCTGCTTGGGATTCTCTCTCTCCCTCTCTCTCTCTGGCCCTCCCCTGCTTGCATGCACTCTCAAAATAAATAAACATTGTAAAACAAATAAGTTTTGGAATAATTAGGTAGCAATAGGTTAGCTAAAAAATATACAAATCCCTTTAAAGGGAAAAAGATATTTCACACCCCACATTCATTAAATTGTTTTTATTAAGTACAGACGTACAGATTTTATACAACTATTAAATCAAAACAGATTTTAAAATTAAATACAAACAACATTACAAAACATTTAAATACAAAGTAATTTTAGGGGCGCCTGGCTGGCTCAGTTGGTAGAGCGTGTGACTCTTAATCTCAGGGTCTTGAGTTCAAGCCCCACTTTGGGTGTGGAGTCTACTTTTTAAAAAATGTGATTTTAATAGAAGGTGGTTTTGCTGCGATTACATTGCCACTCAATAAGACTCCGGTACTGCCAGACTCCTCCTGAGTTACTTGAATAAATTAGCTTTCCCCCCCCCCCCCTTAGGCGTGTTTGAAATGGATTTTCTATCGCTTTCGACCAAGACTTTACTCGACAGCACAGTTACCTTCTGGTGCCACAACTTGTGGGAATTGAAAAAAAAAAAGAAAAAAGAAAAAGAAAAAAAGGAAAAACCAAAAACGAAACGGAAAAAAAAAAACCCCAACCCCAGGTGTTCCTTTTCATCCTTCCCTCCCCTTTGTAGCACGTGCGCCCCGACCGCCTCGCGCCTCAACCGAGAGCCCTGGCGTGTCTGTCCGAGCGCGGGCTCGGGGGTTCCTGCCCCCGGGGCCGCGCTGCACGACGCCGGGCAGGGCCCGGTCTCCGAGGAGGGCTGCTCGGATCCTTCCCACGGGACCCGCGCGGCCCGCGCCACGGCTCCGTCCTGGGGGAGGGGCCGCCTTGCCCCACTCCCCCGTCTGAATCGGGAGCACGTGGAATTTCACCTCCTACTGGACCGTAGCTGTCCTGCCCCACAGCTGGACCCCGGGGTGCGGCCCCAACCAGAGCTCCCGGAGGACAGGGCCGGGCAAGGAGCCGGGTACACAGCGCACCAGCACTAGCACTCGATGGATGATTCACCGCTGAAGACACACGCCTCGGACTGCCTCGGCCTGCTCTCGGGCAGGATCCCAACTCCCAGGGAAGGTCAGCATTCGCACAGTGGAGCTCCGCGTGCTCTAAGCCTAGCGTCACGCAGATCTTTAAATCCGAGGCAGCCGGGAGCCTTCGCCTCGGCAGCTGTTTCCTTCGGCCGGTGCTGTCAGTCAGCCTCTGAGCACAGGGGCCACCGGCACCGCCTCCCCTCGGCCGTCGGGGGGCAGTAGGCGTTGAGAAGGGATGCGCATGCTCCCTGTGGGGCTTCGCGCTTCGCCTCCGCGACCGCCGAGTGACGGAAGCAAGTGCACGCGGTTATGGGAAATGTGGTTTCCGAGCCTCTGGATCACTGGGGTGAGCCCCCTGCCTGGGCCCAGAGCGGGACTTCAGCTCCCGACCGGCCCGCAGGCGCGGGAGGGGACGCGGGAAGGGGGCGGGGCGAGTGAGACGAAAGGTGGGCGGGCCCGGGGGGGGGGTAGGCCAAGCGGAGGGGGCGGGGCCTGGCCGGCTGAGCCGGCGCCGCCCGCGGTTGGAGGAACCTGAGGCGCGGGGCCGGAGCCGCCAGGAGTCTGGACGGCGGCGGGCGCGAGGGCAGGCGTGCCCAGAGTGGTCGCGCGTGCGTCGGCCGCCGCCCCTCGGCCTTTCTCTTCGCCGGTCCCCTCCCTCTCCGCCGGGACGCGGGAGAGCCCGGCGCGCGGCGGGGGCGCGAGGTGGAGCCGGCGGGGGCGGCCAATGCGAAACTGGCTGGTGCTGCTGTGCCCGTGTGTGCTCGGGGCCGCGCTGCACCTCTGGCTGCGGCTGCGCTCCCCGCCGCCCGCCCGCGCCTCCGGGGCCGGCCCCGCAGGTGAGGTCCTGGGGCCCGGCGGGCCGAGAGGCCGCGAGGGGCGGGAGGCCGACCCCGAGCCCCCCCCCCCCCCCGGGCGGCTTCCTCCGCGGAGCCCCGCCGGGAGCCCCGCAAGGGGGGGACGGGCCGAACGCGACCGTCCCCACACGAGACAAATGGCTCTTTTCATCCTCGGGGCGTTGAATCGGGCAAACTTGAGGGCGCGTTTCTCGGTGCGTGTCCCCGCCGCTTCTCACCTCCCGCTTTCCTTTATGGGCACCGCCACCGCGAGTCCTTCGTCTGTCCCCCAGGCCTGGTCGGAGTCGTCCGCCTCCTGCCCGCTGGCCCTGGGAGCAAAACCTTGTGTCCTTCAGCCGCAGGCGGCGGCTGCGTGCGCCCGGGCTCGGGTGCCAGGCTGCCTGCTCCCTCCACAAGCTGTGGGACTTAACTCGGTCTAGACTCGGAGGTCTTAGTGTCATGGGCGATGCCTGTGCGTGTCTGAAAAGGCTGGGTCTTGCTTTTCACGGGAACTTTGCCTTAAGAGTATACTCCTTTTTGTTTTCTTTGAAAACTATGATGCAAGTCGGTGAAACAAATCTGGACGTGAAATAGGGCATGGATACGAGAGGAATTGTTTCTGTGAGTTTGGCTCGCAAAGCCTACTAATGAAGTATACGTGAACATAGAAAATTCTCTAGCGATCGTATCCACTTGTTCTAAAGCTTACTGTCCCAGGGGAGTGAAATCTTGATCATTTCGCAGCCCAGTCGAGTGCTTTGTCCATAGTTGGGACCCAGTGGGCTTTTTTTGTTAATGGGTTTCCTTTTTTATCTTGTCTTCTTTTTTAAGGGCTTGCCTTAGGACATAGAAAGAAACCTAGAAGGCTGTTTTTAAACTGCGGTAATAGTTGTCTTGTGTTCTAACTACTTGGGGAGTTTTTTCCTTACCACTTCTCCCCAAAACAGCTGTTTTCTTATCCAAAAGTTTAAAGAATTAGAATTGAGTATTTGCAATTCTGAGACGGGTCTGTGCCTTAACTTTTTAGTAGAAAGCATAGAAACTAATTGGGCAATCCTCAAAGCAATCTTGTTGGAATTGGGGTTCTTTATTCTGGTAACAGTCTCTTAGAATCTTTTCCTATTAGGCAAACCACAAGCTCTTTGAAAAAGCTGTTTGTGTGACCTGAATAGAATTAAAATACTGTTTAAATTATTTAAGGAAAATAAAGTTGTTATAGGGCATTTTATCTGTTAACAGGTTGGGGCTTGGGGTTTGTTGGTTGGTTGGTTGGTTGGTTTAGGGTTTTTAAACTGATCTAAGGAAAGGGTGCGATAGATATAAAATACTTTGTAACGTCTGTTAGGTTTGTGTTATACAAGTTTCTTTCCTTTTTTGTATGATGAGGGAGCACTACTAGAATTTACTTGCAGAGCATTCTTAGGATATTTATGACCTTAGTAGTCTTTTGGGGTGCAAGAAACAAGCAAAAAGTCGGCTTTCAAGCCTTTTTTTTTTAAGTTTATTTATTTATTTTGAGAGCGATAGAGCATGCGAGCAGGGGAGAGGCAGAGATCTAGAGAGAGAGAGAGAGAGAGAGAGAGAGAGAGAGAGAGAGAGAGAGAACGGATCTCCAGCAGACTCCATGCCATCATCACCCAGGGCTCAAACCCACGAACTGTGAGATCATGACCTGAGCCGAAATCAAGAGTCCCACACTTAACTGACTGGGCCACCCAGGCACCCCGTCAAGCTTTAAACTTAGTAAGCCAGCCTGGCAATTTCTTGGTTTAGTGAAGTTTTTCCTATCCCTGTAGTGTTTGCATGATGCACTTATCTGCTGTGAAGTTTGACTAAGCTAGATTAGGAAACTAGGATGTAGGCCATGAAAAGGAGCAGGCTGTAGGTGAAGAAATCAGTACTAGTTATATAAATTAACTTTGACTTTAGATGGATATTGTGCCTCTGGTTAGATGGTAAATTAGGCATTTTAATCTAAATGAAACCTGAAGGACTCCTAACTTACTTTTCAAAACTAAAGACAGTAGAAGCCTATCGATTGCTAAAATTTCCTGTGGCTCCTTTTCCCATTGTGTTACCACCATGCTCAAACTAAAACATTTGAACATTTTTACATTTCAGCTCTTACACCGTAAGCCTAAAGTGAGAGAGAAAACCCAAGATTTTGTTTCCTCCAGCAAATTAATGTTTCAAGATTTGTTTTTGTTCTCTTTTCTGCCTCTTTGTCTTCAGTCTCATTAAGTTGTGGCAGTATTTTTTTTATAAAGTATTTTTTTTAATGTTTATTATTTTTTTTTAAATTTTTTTTTAACGTTTATTTATTTTTGAGACAGAGAGAGACAGAGCATGAACGGGGGAGGGGCAGAGAGAGAGGGAGACACAGAATCGGAAGCAGGTTTCAGGCTCTGAGCTGTCAGCACAGAGCCCGACGCAGGGCTCGAACTCACGGACCGCGAGATCATGACCTGAGCCGAAGTCAGCTGCTTAACCGACTGAGCCACCCAGGCGCCCCATGTTTATTTATTTTTGAGAGAAAGCGAGCACAAGCAGGGGAGGGACAGAGAGAGGGAGAGACAGAGGATCTGAAGCAGGTTGTGAGCCCAATGCGGAGCTGGAACTCATGAGCCGTGACATCATGACCTGAGCCTGTCGGCTGCTCAACCAGTTCAACTGACTGAGCCACCCAGGCATCCTGTTGCAGTATTTTTTTAAAGGGAGATTTACCTTCCCTGAATATTAAAAAAGAACCTCTGATTTGTAGTCGATTGAGCAAATATCTGAGAGCCTATTCTGTGCCCACCCCTGTTGTAGGTGTGGCATTACAACAGTAATCCAGATCAAGTCCCTGCTGTCATGCAGTTTACAAATTAGAAGGGGAGATAGAACATAGAAAATAACTAGTAAATATCATAGGGGATACTGATAAGTGGGATGACAAAAATAAAGCAGTGTCAGAGGCTAGAGAATGGTATACTGCTGTTTTAACTAAAATTGCTGTCTTAACTGCTGTTTTAACAACTAAAGTTGAGGCAGGGACCTGAATGCAGTGAGGGAGTCCTGTTAGTACCTGGTACTTTTTTTAACATAGTGGCTCACGTTAGACACCTGAAATATGGTCACCAACTATTGAAGAGGAAGCGGGTCTGTTGTGAAATGCAGCACGCCTGGGGGTGATGAGGAAACTGGAGACAGAGACACTGGATTGGAGAATATAGATACAGGGTATATCTAATAAACATAATTCATTTGGGGTAATGCCTTAGCAGGAATTATTTAACAATAAATTTAGAAAAATGATGAGATAAAAGAAGCCTCCTCTTTCTGGGATGTTTGGAGAGAAAGAAACCAAAGAGAAAGGAAAGAAGCATATCGCTTGGAGTGCTAGGTACGGTTCTAGACGCACAGTCCCTGCTCCGAGGTCCTCACAGTCTGTCGAACTGAAACAGACATGCAGCCAGTAGAAGGCCAAAGACAAAGTGCGCTTGCTTTGCAGGCTTGCCTAGCGCTGGTTCATCCAAAATTATCCCTTTATGTTAATCTTGTCTCCGTGCTTTGGTGTCCTTATTTATAAAATGATGATCTCATAGGGTTATTGTGAAGACTGAATTCGTAAAACACCCAGAAAAGTGCCTGATTCATAGTAAACATTCCCATGAATTGTAAAGAGGAGGAGTAGGAGAGTGGTGGCTGGTTCTTGTGCTAGTGAGGTGTTTGGGGAGGTTTCTGAAATTGGCGAGAGCATGCTGATTGTCTTCATCAGTAGATCTGTGATGAATTTCCGTTTCCCTCATTTTTAGGATTTCTGCTTATTTGTGATCAATCTGTGATTGATTCGTCTGAGAGGGTACATGTGAGAACAGAAATTTTGGTTTGATTCTTAGGAATCCTTGGGCATAGGGGCACCTGGGTGGCTCACTGGGGTGAGCGTCCGACTTCGGTTCAGGTCATGATCTATCTCATGGTTCAGTTCATGAGTTCAAGTCCCGTGTCAGGCTCTGTGCCGACAGCTCAGAGCCTGGAGCCTGCTTTTTTTGGATTCTGTGGCTCCCTCTCTTTTTGTCCCTCCCCTGCTCGTGCATGCTCTCTCTCCCTCTCTCTCTCAAAAAGAAATAAACATTAAAAAAAAAAAAAAAAAGAATCCTTGGGCCTGTTTTAAACATTTTTTTGAGGTCAACCTCCCTTGGTCTAATAAACTTTTGGATGTCCACTCCCAAGTGCAGAGCCTAGCAGATTGCCAGACCCTCAGGATATATTACATACTAGAGAAGAGAAATGTCCTCAGGGAGATTGTGTGGGGTTTGAATGATTCCTGACATGAAGATTTGTTTGTTGCTATATATCTACCATCTAGAAGAGTGAATGTAGGAGAAGTGCTTAGTAATTGGGAGGAATGAATCAAGAGAATAAAACTGGGAAGTATGCATGATTTTGTCACCTATAGATCATGTAATCACCTTCCGTGATGACCCTATGATTTAAAATTTTGTCTTATAGGAGCAAAACAAGTTCTTTGTAGAAAAATTGGAATTATTTTTAAAAAACAGGAAAAATGATCTATATTACAGTTTTTGAATGCACATACTTACAGTGCATGTTTGAGGGAAATTAGTATTTTTTAAAAATCGTGCTGATGTATCATATACGTTCAGAAAAGTGCGTGTAAATGTTTAGCTTGATCTAGTTTCACAAACTGAATACAGCCAGCTAAGACAGCACGCTGGAAGCTCCCTTCATGCTCTCTTCCATCACTGCCAAGAGTGGTAACCACTCCCCTGATCTCAAATGGCAGATATTTGCCTGTTTTGGGCTTTATATAAATGGGACCACGCTGTGTGTACATAGTTCTTACAATCTACTTAATATGGTGAAGAACCATGTAACGTAATTCTACGACATCATTTTAGTGGCTGCGTAATATTCTGGCATATAGATACACTGTAATTTAATCCCTTATTCCTGGATGTATGTATTTTGAACTTTTTCACTGTTGATAAATGATACTGTGATGAATAGAGATCTTTTAGTGCATCGCTGGTTTTTTTTTTTTCATTTTTTTTCATGTTTATTTATTTCTGAGAGAGCACAAGCGGGGGAGGGGCAGAAAGAGAGGGAGACACAAAATCCAAAGCAGGCTCCAGGCTCCAAGTTGTCAGCACAGAGCCCAACGCGGGGCTCGAACTCATGAGCAGTGAGATCATGACCTGAGCCAAAGTCATACTTAACCAACTGAGCCACCCAGGCGCCCCCCCATCGCTGATTATTTCTAAAAATAAGTTCTTAGACATGGAATTGCTGGGCAGAAGTTATACAGTTCTGAGGTATTTCCTGTGTATTGGCAAATTGTCCTGAAAAAGATGACCAAATTACATTCCAGCAGCGATGGAGGAGAGGAGCCATTTCCTTGAAATGACTCTCACCACTTCCTTGACATACCAATTGTTGAGGTATTATTTAAGAAGATGTTTGTCGGTCTGAATGTAGGCAAAAATTGGTATTTTATTGCTCTCATTCAAACTTGATTCCGAGTGAAATTGAACACTTTATCGTAGGTTTGTTGGCTACTTGCATTTTATCTCTGAATTATCTTGTGTCTTGTTGTATCATGTTTACTTCTTAGTTTTTCATTTCTTCTTTTCCTGTCTTCAGACACCAGAATCAAACAGGGCACTTGCAACATATAGCAGAGGGTGCTGAAAGTGTAGAGGCCAGCATTGCTCAAGGGCGTTAGGAACTTGGGCATTCTTTCACAGGTATTCATTGAGCATCCACTGTGGGTTTTCTGCCTGGGAAAGCAGTACTCACAAGTCTTTTGGACTGATTTACATTGCTGTTATGTGATAGAAGAAACCTGTTATTTTAATTGAGATATAATTGACCTACTACATGAGTTTCAGGTGTATGACATTGATTCAGTATGTGTATATATTGCAGAAGGAACACAATACGTCCATCACCACACAGTTACAATTTTTTTCTTGTGATGAGAACTTTAAGATGTACTCTCTTATCTTAGCAACTTTTAAGTATGCATTATAGCATTATTATCAAGTGTAGCAACAAGGTGTATATTACATCCCATGACTTCTTTATTTTCTTAACTAAAAGTTTGTACCTTTTGACCACCTTCACCCATTTTAGCCACCCCCCACCCCCACCCATCTGTTCTCTCTCTATATATGAGTTCAGTGTTTTATGTTGTTAAGATTCTACATAAAAGTGAACCCAGGGCCCCCAGGGTGGCTCAGTTGGTTAACACCCAATCTCAGCTCAGGTCATGATCTCACAGTTCGTGAGATGGAGCCCACCATCGGGCTCTGCACTGACACCATGGAGCCTGCTTGGGACTCTCTCTCTCTGCCCCTCCCCCATGCTTTCTCTCTCAAAAATAAACTTTTTTTTTTTTTTTTTAAAGTAAGACCGTACTGGGGCACCTGGGTAGCTTAGTCAGTTAAGCGTCCGACTTCGGCTAAGGTCATGATCTTGCGATTTGTGAGTTTGAGCCCCGCGTGGGACTCTGTGCTGACACCTCAGAGGCTGGAGCCTGCTTCAGATTCTGTGTCTCTCCATCTCTTGGCCCCTCCCCTGTTCATGCTCTGTGTCTCTCTGTCTCTCGATAATAAATAAACATTAAAAAAATTTTTTTAAGTGAGACCGTACTTTGTCTTTCTTTGTCTTACTTGGTTCACTTAGCGTAACACCCTCAAAGTCTGTCCACATGGTCAGAAATGGCAAGATTTCCTCCTTTTTATGGCAAATAATATTCCGCTGTATTTATATAGAACACATTTTCTTTATCCATTCATATCTGTCAGCGAACGCAGGTTATTTCCATGTCTTGGCCATCGTAAACAGTGCTGCAGTGAACATGGGGGTGCAGGTACCTTCTCCAGTGACTGTTTTCGTTTCTTTCGGATAAATACCCAGAAGTGGAATTACTGGATCGTGTAGTAGTTCTATTTTTAATTTTTTGAGGAACCTCCGTGCTGCTTAATACGATGGTTACAACATCTTATAGTCCCACTGACGGTGCAGGAACCTTCCTTTTTCTACACTTTGTTACCAACACTTGTTGTTTCTTGTCTTTTTGATACTAGCCATTCTGACAGGTGTGAGGTGGTATTTCATTTGGTTTTGATTTGCATTTCCCTGATGGTGAGTTATGTTGGCCATCTTTTCATGTACCTGTTGGCCATCTGTATGTTGTCTTTGGAGATATGTCTATTCAGATCTTCTGCCTATTTTTCAATTGGACCACTTGGGTTTTTTGTTATTGAGTTGTAAGAGTTTTGTTTTGTTTTGTTTTTTTACATATTTTCAGTATTAACCCCTTATCAGACCCATGATTTGCAAATATTTTCTCCCATTCATAGACTGCCTTTTCATTTTGTTTATGGTTTCCTTTGCTGTGCAGAAGCTTTTTAGTTTGATGTTTACTTTTGCTTTTGTTGCATTTGCTTTTGGTGTCAAATCCAAAAAATCATCCACAAAACCAGTGTCAAGGAGCTTACCACCTATGTTTTATTCTAGGAGTTTTATGGTATCAGGTCTTATGTTCAAGTCTTTGATCCATTTTGAGTTGATATTGTGTATAGTATAAGGTAGTGGTCCAGTGTCATTCTTTTGCATGTGGCTGTCCGATTTTCCCAACACCATCTATTAAAGAGACTCCTTTCTCTATTGTATAGTCTTGCCTCCTTTGTAGATTAATTGACCATATAATTGTGGGTTTACTTCTGGGCTCTCTATTCCATTGATCTGTGTGTCAGTTTTTATGCCAAAACCATACTGTTTTGGTTACTGTATCTCTGTAATACAGTTTGAAATCAGGGAGTGTAATGCCTCCAGTTTTTTGTTTTTCAGTTTTTTCACCTGTGACTCCACCTCCCTTCTGGCAACCACCAGTTTGTTCACCGTATTTAAGAGTCTGGTCTGGGGCACCTGGGTGGCTCAGTTGGTTGAGCACCCAACTTCAGCTCAGGTCATGGTTCATGAATTCGAGCCCCACGTCAGGCTCTCTTGCTGTCAGTGCAGAGCCTGCTTCTAATCCTCTGTCCCCTTCTCTCTCTACCCCTCCCCTACTGGCATTCTCTGTCTCTCATTCTCTCTCTCTCTCAAAAATAAACATTTAAAAAAAAAGTCTACTTTTTCATTTGTCTCTTTTTTTCTTTGTTTCATCATTTGTTTCTTAAATTCCAAACATGAGTGAAAGCATGTGGTATTCATCTTTCTCTGACTTATTTCACCTAGCATTATACACTCTTGGTCCATCCATGTTGTCACACATGGCAAGATCTCATCCTTTATGGCTGAGTAACATTCCATTGTGTATATATAGCACATCTTCATTCATCTATGGATGTACACTCAGACTGCTTCTGTATCCTGGCTGCTGTAAATATCATGCAGCATTAAACATAGGGGTGCATATATCTTTCAGTCGTGTTGATTTGATTTGCAAATACTGAACCACTCTTGCATCCCTGGAATAAATCCCACTTGGTCGTGGTGAAAGATTTTTTTAATGTATTGTTGTATTGTCGGTTTGCTGATATTTTGTTGACATTTTTTGCATCTGTGTTCATCAGAGACATTGGTCTGTAGCTTTCTTTTTTTGTAGTGTCTTTTTCTGGTTTTGGTATCGAAGTAATGCTGGTCTTGTGGAATAATTTTGAAAGTTTTCTTTCCTCTCCAATTTTTGGAGTATTTGAGAGGACTAGATATTAACTTGTCTTTAAATGTTTGTTTGAATTTACCTGTGAAGCCATCTGGTCCTGGACTTTGTTGGTTTTGGGGTTACTGATTCAATTTCATTGCTAGTAATCAGTCTGTTCAATTTTCTTTTTCTTACTGATTCAGTTTTGGAAGGTTGTATGTTTCTAGGAAATTGCCCATTTCTTCTAGGTTGTCTGATTTGTTGGCAAGTAACCTTATATGTTCCTATAATCCTTTGTATATCTGTCGTGTTGGTTGCTGTTTCTCCTCCTTCATTTCTGATAGTATTTATTTTGAGTCTTTTCTCCCTTTTTTGATGAGTCTAGCTAAAGGTTTATCAATTTTGTTCATGTTTTCAAAGAACCAGCACCTGGTTTCATTGATGTGTTCCATTGTTTTCTTAGTCTGTATATCTTTTTTTTTTTTTTTTTTTTTTTTTTAAGTATGCTTCACACCCAGCACAGAGACCAAGGCAGGGCTTGAACTCATGACCCTGAGATCAAGACCTGAGCTGAGATCAGGAGACGGATACTTAACCAACTGAGCCACCCAGGTGCCCCTAGTCTGTATATCATTTATTTCTGCTCTGATCTTTATTATTTCCTTCTTTTTATTGGCCTTGGATTTTGTTCTTCTTCTAGCTTCTTTAGGTATAAGATTAGATTATTTATTTGAGATTTTTCTTGTTTGTTGAGGTAGGCTTGTATTGCTATAATCATCCCTCTTAGAATAGCTTATACTGCACGATGCCTCCAGCTGTGTTCTTCCCCAAGATTGGTTTGGCTATTTAAGGTCTTTTGTGGTTCCATACAAACGTTAGGATTGTTTGTTATATTTCTGTGAAAAGGGCCATTGGAATTTTGGTGGGGATTGCATTGAATCTATAGATTGCTTTGGGTAGTGTGGACATGTAAAAATTCTTCCAACTTGTGAGCGCAGAATAGCATTCCATTGATTTTCTGTGTACTTCAGTTTCTTTCATCAGTGTCTTGTAGCTTTCAGTGTGCAGGTCTTTGACCTTCTTGTTTAAAGATTTTTTTTTTTTCAACGTTTATTTATTTTTGGGACAGAGAGAGACAGAGAATGAACGGGGGAGGGGCAGAGAGAGAGGGAGACACAGAATCGGAAACAGGCTCCAGGCTCTGAGCCATCGGCCCAGAGCCCGACGCGGGGCTCGAACTCACGGACCGCGAGATCGTGACCTGGCTGAAGTCGGACGCTTAACCGACTGCGCCACCCAGGCGCCCCTGACCTTCTTGTTTAAATTTATTCCTGGGTGTTTTATTCTTTGTGATTCTATTGTAAATAGAATTGGTTTCTTTTAGAAGTTTTTGAATTTATTTATTTTGAGAGAGACAGAACACGAGAGCAGGAGAAGGACGGAGAGAGAGAATAGCAAGCAGACTCCACACTGTCAGCATGGAGCCTGATGTGAGGCTGGGACTCACAAACCACAGGATCATAACCTGAGCTGAAATCAGTTTTCTGACTCTTAACTGACTGAGCCATCCAGGATTCCTTTCTTAATTTCTTTTCTTTGATAGTTCGTTATTAGTATATAGAAGTGCCACTGATTTTTGTAGATTGTATATCTTGCAACTTTACTGAATTGGTTTATTATTTCTAACAGGTTTTTGGTTGAATCTTTAGAAACCTATTTTTCAATATATGTGGGAGTAGAAGGTTTTAAAAAACATTTTTTTAATGTTTATTATTTTCGAGAGAAAGAGCATGAGTGGGGGAAGGGCAGAGACAGAGGGAGACACAGAATCCAAAGCGGGTTCCAGGCTCAGAGCTGTCAGCATAGAGCCCGACTCGGGGCTCAAACTCACAAACCGGGAGATCATGACCTGAACCAAAGTCGGACGCTTAACTGACTGAGCCACCCAGGCGCACCAGGAAGTAGAAGCTTTTTTAAAAGGCCAAAATCTCCTGTGTACTTCTCTTTTGCTAGGAAGGGAGAAATGCATGTGAACGAAAGCAGTTCAACACAAGCAGCTTAGACCTGGATTAGAAGAAGAGAGGATTGGCAGTGGCAGAGAGATCAAAAAGTAATTTGCAACCAGAAGCCATGGGATTTTCACCTGCCACATGGTTATCTTTATTATTTACTTATTTATTTTTAGAAAAATCTTGTTTGGCCTGATAGGAAGAAACCAGGAATAAGCTGTTGGGATAGCCCTGGAGTTTCTTGGGCTTTTTTTTTTTTTTCAATATTTTAAGTTTTTATTATGAAAAGTTTAAGACATACCCAGAAGTAGAAGATTATAACTATTAATATGTACTCATACACCTACAGTTAAATATTTTTCACAAACACTCCTACCCAGTTCTTCCCACAGGTTTATTTGGAAGCAAATAACAGATAACTTATTCTCTCCGTAAATATCTTAGTATATTATCTCTAGAGATAGATGTTAAAAAAAAAACATGACCGCAAAACCATCATCACAATTAGGAAAATTAATGATGCCTTCCAGTATCTAGTGTTCGAGATTTCCCAATTATCTTTTTTTTTTTAATTCCAGTGTAGTTAACATATATACAGTGTTACATTAGTTTCAGGTGTAGCATGCAGTGATTCAGCACTTCCATACGGTACTCAGTGCTCACTGGGTAGATGCCCCTGTCATGGTCCAGTGAAAGATCAGATTCTGAATTGAAGCAAGGGTAGAGTTAATGAGCAAGGGACAGATTGGAGAAATTTTTCATGAAGACTTTTCCACCAAGAACAGGTGAAATTATGTTTTAGGTAATCCATTTCTCTAAGATTTAATTATCTACCAAAAATGAGGCAGCAGTATTTGGCATGTAAAGGGTTGTTTTAGTGACTTTATGATTTTACTTTTGTGCAACAACCTTGTTTTCTGATGATGTCAGGTAAATGAGGCGTTTAGGTTAAATGTGATTTTGCTCTTCCTTAGCTTTTAATCTTTCCGGAAGACATATTGAAACAGATGAAATAGACTCGCCAAAGAGTTTTTGGTATCAGTTTTTTTCCAGTTAGGAAACCGAGGCAAAAGGGATTTAAATACCTTGTTATCAATCCCATGCTGCTTGTTGGTTGTGGAATCAATGTCAGTTACGTCTGGTTACTAAATTCACCTCATTTCTGTCACTAAAATGTACTTACCATCAATATTTCTCTGAAAAAGTAGGGGGTGAAATGGGATATCATTGCCAATTTTGCACAAGCGTTTAAACTGTTCTCCACATTCAGACTCATTTAGAGTTAGTTCCAGCAGTAGGTACAACTTCCAGTGTACGGTTACACGTATCTGAGAAAGAATGTTCCTGGGCCATGAATTTTTAAAAATTAACATGCTAACCGGAATTTCCAGTGATCTGCTTATCATTAATTCACCGCTTGAACTGGTGTTACAAATACAGGATCGGAATTTAGTTTCAGATGAGCTACATCAAGCTGTGTTGTTAATAGAACAGTGATAAAGAATGGAGTTGGGGTGCCTGGGTGGCTCAGTTGGTTGAGCGTCTGACTTCGGCTCAGGTCATGATCTCACGGTCCGTGAGTTCGAGCCCCGCGTCGGGTTCTGTGCTGACAGCTCGGAGCCTGGAGCCTGTTTCAGATTCTGTGTCTCCCTCTCTCTCTGCCAATCCCCCACTCATGCTCTGTCTCTCTCTCTTTCTGTCTCTCTCTCTCTTTCCCTCTGTGTCAAAAATAAATAAACATTAAAAAAAAATTAAAAAAAAAAAGTCAGACTTTGGCCCAGGTCACGATCTCGCAGTTCATGACTTTGAGCCCTGCGTTAAGCTCTGTGCTGACAACTCAGAGCCTGGAGCTTGCTTTGGATTCTGTGTCTCCCTCTTTCTGCCCCTCCCCCGCTTGTGCTCTGTCTCTCTCTGTCTCTCTCTCTCTTTCTCTCAAATATAAATAAAAACATTAAAAAATTTTTTAAATGAAAAAGAATGGGGTTAAATTGCCTGGGATTAAACCTTAGCCTAGCCGTTTACTAGTTGTTTGACTTAGCAGAAGTTACTGAGTTCTCTGTGCCTCTTCTCCGTTTAATAAGGAGCCAGCCCCACCTACCTCATGGGGTTGTGAGCATTAATGTGATACTCTGGGGGCTTCTGGGTGGCTCATTCAGTTAAGCATCTGACTCTTGATTTTGACTCAGGCCATGATCTCACACACAGTTCATGGTATTGGGCTCAGCGCTGACAGCACAGAATCTACTTAGTATTCTCTTTCTCCCTCTCTCTGCCCCTCCCTCCTTCACTCTCTCTCTCTCTCTCAAAAATAAATAAACTTAAAAAATTAAAAAAAAATGATACTCTGTACATATAGGTGTACATTATAGGTGTTCAGTAAATGTCCATAAGCAAGCTGGTCTAGGAAGATTTGGATTTACATAAAGATAAATTCTTGCCTTTAAAAAAGAATTCGTTTCACTACAGGATTCACAGTAGGCTAAAATAACAAGTATCTTTATTCCATTTAGATTGATTTTTTTTTTTTTAGAAACCTATATCTATTGTGGAAAATAAGGTATCTACACAAAAATTCTTGTATTCCTAGAATTGTTTCAAGGTAATGTCCTTAAAGTATCCTGTTGTCTGTCCCCCAGATTTTCTTTATATTATTTTAATTGGTCCTTTGAAAAAATAGTATTATGTTTTTGCTGACTTTTGACTAAATACCTAGGTCCTGTGGCATATAAAAACATTGCACTTCATACAGTAAAGATCTCTGGCCTTCAAGAATTTATTTTTGGAAACATTTTGGATCAGTTCCCACCATTGGAGGAAGAGATAGAATGGATCCCTCATCAGAGCTATATATGAGCTTGTAACTCTCCAGCTTTGAAACTGGTGATAAAAAACAAAGGATCTTTCCCTGCTGTCTTCTTTCTAAGGACAGTTTTTGGGTTTTGGTGTTTTTTTTTTTTTTTTTTTTTTTTTTTTAACGTAATCCTGCCCATCAGACCTTACAGCAGTAAAAAATGAGCCGTTTGCATGACTTCTCACTTGATTGTTTTTTGCCTCACTGGAAATAATTGCCTTCCTCTTTGATTCTTTGGAATATTTAGCAAGTGATACAAGGTCTGCCGGCTGTGGAATTTATTGGTGTTAATAAGGGTTCTGATACCTTCCAGCATTCGTTTCCCAAAGTTACTAACTGATGGTAACATAGGCTTTCACCTTTGAAAGCACATATTTGTTGTGGTTGTTGCTTTTGGTCTCTGTTGAGTGCCTACTATTTGGGTACCAAACCAGGACCTTTATACACATTATCTCATTTAATTTTTACAACACTTCCATGAGAGTTACTGCACCCCTTTGTTGTTAGGGAAACTGAGGCTCAAGAAGTTAATTAACTTTTCAGGGTGCCTGGTTGGCTCATTCACTGGAACACAAGACTTGTTATCGCAGGGTCATGAGTTCAAGTCCCAACATTGGGAGTAGAGATTACTTAAAAAAATTAAAAAAATAAAATCTGTAACAAAAAAAGACAGAAGTTAAATAACTTTTGTAGGTCATAAAAAAGAGCCAGGAATCTGCCTGTGGCCTAACAGACTCTTACTGCCGACTCTTGCGTGGTTTATGCCATGGCGCCTTTCCAGACCGATTCTCACGTCTTTCCAAACCAATTCTCACCATGAACATCTTGTTAGTTTTAAAGAATTTATGTACTTATGTGAGCACAAGTATATCCATGTGTGTGGAAGACAAAAAGACTGCACCAAAAATGTTATGAGTGGTTATCTGGATGGTACATCTCTGGGTGCTTTTTAAATTTTTCTTTGGGGTGCCTGGGTGGCTCATTCGGTTAAGCGCCCAACTGCAGCTTAGGTCATGATGTCACGGTTCATGGGTTAGAGCCCTGCGTCCGGCTCTGTGCTGGCAGCTCAGAGCCTGGAACCTCTTTGGATTCTGTGTCTCCCTCTCTCTCTAACCCTCCCCTGCTCACGCTCTCTCTCAAAAATAAATAAACATTAAAAAAAAAAACATTTTTTTCTGTGTATTCCTTTGTATTTTCTACACATATGAACATACGTTCTGTAATAAAATTTGTATGTTACGTGCTGAACGTAGTAATTGACACAGGACATTTCTAATTCATTGTTGCTTATTTCTAGATCAATTGGCCTTATTTCCTCCATGGAAATCTCGTCACTATGATGTCGTAGTTGGTGTGTTGTCAGCTCGCCATAACCATGAACTTCGAAATGTGATAAGAAGCACCTGGCTGAAGCATCTAATGCAACATCCATCGTTAAGTCAACGGTAGGTCTGCTCAGTCGGCACCTTGCCCGATTTACTGAGTAAGAGTTGTGAAAAACCTCTTTGGGGATGGTCAGAGATGCCAATTTAGGCCTGTGGCCTTTCTCCCTGGGAGAAATGGCCATTTCATTTTGCCTTCCCTCCATGTAACTGAGTCACGAAAGGAAATTTTTCTTAATGTTTATTTAGTTTTGAGAGACAGAGCAAGTGTGCACATGAGCAAGGGAGGGGCAGAGAGAGAGGGAGGCAGAGGATCCCAAGGGGCTCCGCATTGACAGGAAGCCCGACGCGGGGCTCGAACTCATGAACCACGAGATCATGACCTGAGCCGAAGTCGGACACTTAACTGACTGAGTCACCCAGGTGTCCCACAAAAGTAAATTTAACTGAGGCTCTTAGCCAAAAGATAGTTGGGGGAGACTATATTCATTGGTTAACATACCTGCTATTTATAGATACCTAGTTTGTTTTATTTTGCTTTGTTTCTGCTTTGATTTAGAACAGTAATTTGTAAAAGGTTCTAGTCCAGAAGAGTTCTCTGCTTAGACAAGTTTGTGTGTGAATATGCTTTTCACTAACTTCCCAGAGACGCACTTAGTTTTTTTCCGTTCTGTGGTCTTTTTTAAAAGTTGTGTGATCTGCAGTGTGTGTGGTATGCCATGCTCTTTTTCCTGACTACCCTTCCAGGGTTGACCTTTGGTAGCACATCTGTTGATATTAGATGGCTTAGTTATTGGTTAGGAGCCCAAGGCCTTCGTCTTCTCAGGGAGACCAGCCTCTGAAGTTACAGAGTGAAAGGCTAGTGGAAGAGAAGCGTGGGAGGTTGAACTCTTAGTCATGTGAGGACACTGAGGTGATGACCAGTTCTCAGAAACTCTCTCAGGATTGCATGAAGCTGGCATGTTTGGGACTGAGTAGCTATACAACTGCAGAATTTTCTTATCATCGGCAGTGAACATTTGCAGATTTCCTATCTTATGCATAGCAGCTTTCATTCTTTTTCAAGACCAGTTTCTTTCATTCATGATTTCAGTGATAATAGAACCCATTACCTGGCAAATGAAAGGCCTCAGACTCATCACTACTAATCAGAACCTCCTCTAAAACCTGTACTTCCTACGTAGTCTTTCCCATCTCGGAAAATAATGACCCCTGGGCGCCTGGGGGGCTCAGTCAGATGAGCGCCCGACTTGCCGAGGTCATGATCTCGCAGTTTGTGAGTTCGAGCCCCGCGTCGGGCTCTCTGCTGACAGCTTAGAGCCTGGAACCTGCTTTGGATTCTGTGTCTTCCTCTCTCTCTCTACCCCTCCCTCCCTCCCTCCCTCTCTCTCTCTCTCTCAAAAATAAATAAATATTCAAAAAAAAAGAATGTCACTAGGTCAGTCAGGAGAGGGCAAGAGGGAGAACTCTTGGCAGGGACCAGCCTTGTCACTCTGCCGTCGGGTCACCTGAGCACAATGCTCATAGCCTGTTTGTGAGGATGTTGAGGCATCAGGAAAATAGAAGTTTTAAAAATAAAATGTTGTTATCTTCATTTCTTCTTTCTCTCACATGCCACATCCAACCCATCAGCACCTTTTCTTGGTGCTACCTTTACGTCACCTCCAGAATCCAGCCTCTGACCACCTTAACCGCTGCTCTCGGCACCCCAGTCCTCTTACCATCAGCCCACCGCTGCCTCTCACCTGGATGATTGCAGAAGCCTCTATCTGAATTTCCCGCATCTACCTTTGATCCTCTGTATTTTATTTTCCATACAGCAGCCAGAGTGCTTCTTTTAAAATTAGTCAAATCGTGTCAGTTTTCTGCTCATATGCCTCCTATTGATTTCTCTTCTCAGAGTGAAATACTAAGTCTTTACTGTGGCCTTTGACCTTATCTAGGTCTACTTCCCCTACAGTGGTCACCATCACCGTGGTTCAGTACACTAATTGTGCTTCTGCCTCAGGGCCTTTGCACTTACTATCTCCCCTGTCTTTATCCCTCTTCCACTGGATATCCTCATGGTTCCCCGGTCTCAGGTTTTTCAGATCTCTGCTTAGATTAGATGTCACCTTAGCAGCCCCATATTAAATAGCACCCAACCCCTTTCTGTATCTTCCCTTACTTGACTTTATTTTTCTTTCTAATACTTATCACCAACTAACATGTTTATTATACTTAGCTTTATATATATAAAGTGTTTGTCTTTCTCCGTTAGAATGTAGTTTCATGAGTACAAGGACTGGCTCTTTTCACTGATGTATTTCTGATACCTGCAACCTAACTTGGCCCGGGGGAAGGCACTCAACAGCTATTGAGGGAATGACTCAGAACTAAATGTCATGAGGAAAATTGACCTTCAGATATTCACCAGTAATTAATTTGTCATCATAGCATTCCTGCTTTAAATTTAGTAGGTTGGTGATTTGTTTTATAAAAATGATGGGATAGCTGTATAAAAATAGATATTAGCCCAAACTCCTTCCTGGGGCAGAGTAAGTTTATGGATCTAGTAAGAGTATTTAAGATGGCTTTAAAAAACTAACTTGGTAAATATAATTAATTAGCAAATTTATTCATTTCTGTGTATACTTTTATTATAATCTTTTTATTTTTGAGAGAGAGGGAGAGGGAGAGTGCTTATGAGCGGGGGAGGGGCAGAGAGCCAGGGAGACACAGAATCCGAGGCAGGCTCCAGGCTCTGAGCTGTCAGCACAGAGCCCGACATGGGCCTCGAACTCACGAACTGTGATGAGCTGAAGTCAGACGCTCAACCGAGTGAACCACCTAGGCACCCCTGCACTCTTATTTTAAATGCTAGTTGTTTATAAATGGTACTCTGCCTTAATTGGCCATTAGTAAAAGAAAGTGTTTGCATTTCTGTGGCTGTGGCTTACTTTCAAATCTTGCATTTCACTGAAGGAGCCAGGCTCCACATTTATTTCCAGGACCTTGTTTAATTACAAGCCTTTGTAGTAAAATAAATAAGTTGTCAACTTCACAACGTATCTTCTGCACGGAGGTAGTGTACTGCTTGTGGTAGAATATAAAGATAGTCACAGTGTAGCCTGGGTCTTTATGGGGGAAGTTTAATGGAAGGAAGTAGATGTAATAGTGTAATAAAATGTTATATGTGCTGTGATATAAAGAGATAGAAAACAGCCTGGAGTGTTTGGGAAGCCCCGAACAGTTCCATGTAACTGGAACACGTGGGGTAGGGGCTTGTGGGCAAGAGTGAGGTGAAGCGCTGGAGAAGGAAAGAGAGGCGGAGAGACAGGGATGGTGAGGTAAAGAGAGCAGGGCAGGTGTGGAACCAAGGGGTAGGCAGCGGCCGGGTCACGCACAACAGCCGTGGGGACAGGCCGAGGGGCTGAACTAAAGCGTGACCTTCGAGGAAAATGACGTCAGTAGGTGGGGGGAGGAGGAGGAGGAGGATTGCTAGCTTTTAACATGGAGAATAGTGAAAGCATCAGTCGACACGAAAAATGCCAGATGAGAAAAGCAGGTGTCATGGGAAAGAAGTCCGCTGTGGGTATGTGGAGTTTGTGGTAGCTCCTGGCGGTGGTGTGCTAATAAGTGTTTACCAGCTGGCTCTCTGAGAAATGAGTATGTTTGTATGTACATATATGTTTCCTGTAAGTTTTGTTGATATAAAGGATGTACAGCACACAAGCGACAGGATAACTTGTATGATACTCTTTATTACAAATGCTGTGTAGCCAGCAGATTCTCCTGTGAATGCTTTTATTGTTTTAGACTTGACTTATGCTTGCAACTGACAAAAGAGTGTAGTTCTGACATAAACGTTCCCTTTAAGTTAAAGAGTAAAACTAAAGTGACAACTGAGGGATGTACCGGAAGTTTACTCTCAGTCAGTGGAGTCCAGCTTCTTTGCTGAATCGGATAATAGGTTTTGGACAGTGGAAGAGTATTTCCTCAATTTTTTGTACCATTCACAGCAGGATGGCTACAAACACATAGCTTTTGTCTTTTAATTTTTACTTATTTTTAATTCAAGTATAATTAACATACAATGTTACATTATCTCAGAAGTATGATACAGTGGTTCAGCAGTTCCATTCAGTACTCAGTGCTCATTATGAGCAGCGTGCTCTTTTTTAAAGAAAAAAAAAATTTTAAGTTTATGTATTTATTTTGAGAGGTGGGCAGTGAAGGAGAGAATCCCAAGCCAGCTCCGCACCAGCAGCACAGAGACCGATGCGGGGCTGAAACTCACCAACTGTGAGATCATGACCTGAGCTGAAACTAGGAGTCGGATGTTTAACTGACTGAGCGACCCAGGCGACCCACGATAAGTGTGCCCTTCACCTATTTCACCTGTCCCCCCTCCCCACCTTCCCTCTGGTAACCACCAGTTTGTTTTCTCTAGTTAAGAGTCTGTTTTGTCTTTCTCTGGCTTACTTCACTTAGCATTATACTCTCTAGATCCATCCATGTTGTTGCAAATGGCAAGAGTTCATTCTTTTTTTTATGGCTCAGTGATATCGCATTGTATATCTATACATCTCCCTGATCCATTCATCTATCAGTGGCACTGGAGTTGTTTCCATGGACTGATACTGGCTGCGGTAAACATAGGGATGCACATATCTTTTCAAATTAGTGTTTTTGTTTTCTTGGGATAAATAGCCAATAGTGGCATTCCTGGATCGTATGGTAATTCTATCTTTAATTCTTTGAGGACCCGCCACACAGTGGCTGCACCAGTTTGCATTCCCACCAACAGCGCACAAGTGTTCCTTTTTCTCCACATCCTGGCCAACACTTGTTTCTTGTGTTTTTGATTTTAGCCATTCTGACAGGTGCGAGGTGATATCTCATTGTAGTTTTGATTTGCATTTCTGTATGGTGAGTGATGTTGAGCATCTTTTCATGTGTCTGTTGGCCATCTGGATGTCTTCTTTGGAGAAATGTCTATTCGTGTCTTCTGACTATTTTTAATTGGATTATTTGTTTTTTTGGTGTTGAGTTGTGTAAGTTCTTTATACATTTTGAATTCTATCCCCTTATTGAATATGTCATTTGCAAATATCTTCTCCCATTCAGTAGGTTGCCTTTTTTTAGTTTCATTGATTTTTTTCCTTCATGGTGCAGAAGCTTTTTATTTTGGTGTAGTCCCAGTAGTTTAATTTTGCTTTTGTTTCCCTTGCCTGAGGAGACAGATCTAGACAAATGTTTCTGTGGCCAATGTCAGAGAAATTACTGCCTTTGTTTTCTTCTAGGAGTTTTATGGTTTCAGGTCTCACATTTAGGCCTTAAACCATTTTGAGTTTATTTTTGTGTATGGTATATGAAAGTGGTCCAGTTCATTCCTTTGCATGTAGCTGTCCAGTTTTCCCAGCACCATTCGTTGAAGAGACTGTCTTTTCCCATTGGATGTTCTCACTTCCTTTGTCATAGATTAATTGACCATATAATTGTGGGTTTATTTCTGGGCTCTCTATCCTGTTGCGTTGATCTGTACAGACATGGCACATTTTTAAGTTTAATCTGCATTAACTTTTCCTCCAACATTTACTTTTTTCCCTCCTCCCATCACTTAAAGTCAACAAAACAATAAATAAAACCCTTATTTGTAGTGTTTGCTACCTTCCATGGTGTAAATACTCTCACCGTGACCACTTTGAACTAACTAATGCAACATCTCTGAACATAGAGTTGGGGAAGGTATGTATTAATTAGCACACCATTATATTTCCATCACATGGATAGAATAGATAAAAATAACCTCAAGAGCATAGATAACAGTGAAATAATTAAGAAATGATTAACTCAGGTATTTTCTTTGTTTTTAATGTAATGTATTAATTGTAAGTTTATGTAATTTAATAAAGGCCGGGCTTAATAACCAGCCCACAGAATTCCCAAACATTTAGCGGTTGGCTCTCTCAAGCCAGTGGGCACAGGCTCCAGCACCTGTCACCTGTAGGCCATCTAGGTGAAGGTGTCCAATGAATGTAGGGATCTTTTACTTAGAAGATGGGTCCAAACTAGAGACGCTAATTCAGAAATCATTCTCAAGCCAGTTGAAGCCTCAGGAGTAAACCGTGTCCAGGGAGAGCAAGCGAGAAAGAGCAAGAAGAGTCAAGGGCAAAGCCCCGCTTTAGTATCTCCCCTAACGGACAAGCTGGGGAAGAGCCAGTGAGGGGACTGAGCCGGCTGTGTAACAGAGGGGAGAGAGCCCTGTCCAGAGACCAGCGCTATCGAACCACAGGTTGAAGGGTTGAAAAGCATCTGTTGATTTAACAGCGAATCGGTGGCTACATTGGGGTAAACATCTCAGTGTAAGTGTTGGTTATCAAAGTTAGAATCTCTGTTTTATAAAATGAGTGGGACATGAGAAATTAGAGCCTGCAACTTTAGTTAATTCCTTTGTAGGACTGTAAAGGAAAGGGTAGAGACAAGGAAGGGATGGCAGGTATACAGAAATTAATACCAAGACTTCGTCGGGGCACCTGGGTGGCTCAGTCGGCTAAGCGTCCAACTTTGGCTCAGGTCATAATGTCATAGTTCATGAGTTGGAGCCCCACGTGGGGCTCTGTGCTGACAGCTCAGAGCCTGGAGCCTGCTTCCGATTCTGTGTCTCCCTCTCTCTCTGCCCTTCCCCCACTAATGCTGTCTCTCTGTCAGAAATGAATAAACAATAAAAAAAATTAAAAAAAAAAAAACCACTTCATCGTATTTATAATGTGTAGGGAAGGGACCACACGGTACAGGTAACCGGTGAAGAAAGGTGTAGGAGAGGACCTCCTCTTGCATAGACAGACTGATCTGGAGCAAAAGGAATACCTTCTGACATAGAAGGAAGCAAGTCAAGAAGATTGCAGACAGAGATATGTTTGTGGGTCGGGGCATGAGAAACTGGCTTTACTGTAGGTTTGCTCATAACTGGTGTGAGCGTCTGCTGGCAGCCAGGCCGAACACTCAGACTTGCTTTAAAACAGCACGACAGTAGAGGGCTTACGCGGAAGTCACTTGGTGGTTGGCGACTTTTGGGTTGCTGGTTCTTTTGCTGGACTAGAAAAGGAAAGTTGGAGTGAATCGTCATAAATACTTGTGTCTCAAAGCAAAAGCTCTGATATGGATGTGAGAAACGTGCGTGTGCAAAGTAAAGATCAGTATCTGATGTTAATGCCAACGTCTCTCTCAGTGTGCTTGTCAAGTTCATAATAGGTGCTCGTGGCTGCGAGGTGCCCGTGGAAGACAGGGAAGACCCTTACTCCTGCCGACTGCTCAACATCACGAATCCAGGTGAGTTGCCTTTTTCCTCAGCCCTGTCACTCCGTGTACAAGTCTGGTGTGGACGAAAAGCTGCTAAGCTCCCTAGCCCCGTGGTCCATTTTTATTTAGCAGACTAAAATTCAGCTTTCATCCAAGTGTAGCTTTCATCTTTTTTGACAGTTGACTGATCACTGTTGGTATCTGTGAGGAGTCTGTATAGATACACATAACTTCAGGATCCAGGAGAGTTAGCTGCTCAGCGTGATTCAGATGCATCTGCAGATTCCTCACACCTAGATAAGTACTGAATAACGGAATCTTGAACTTGGAGATAACTGCTCACTTCACTGTCTTGTCGAGTTAGAGTGACCTTGGTACAAATACTGTGAACCGGCTTTCTCTTAGGATTATTGTCTAAGCTTCTGCAAAAGAAAGAAATGGCAAAAAAATTAAAAAAAAATTTTTTTTAACATTTGTTTTTGAGAGAGAGAGAGAGAGACAGAGTGGGAGCGGGGGACAGTCGGAGAGAGGGGGAGACACAGAATCCGAAGGGGGCTGTAGGCTCTGAGCTGTCAGCACAGAGCCCGGTGCGGGTCTTGCACGCATAAACAGTGAGATCAGACCTGAGCTCAAGTTGGACGCTTAACCAACTGAGCCACCAGGTGCCCCCCAAAATTTTAAATATGAGTAATATTTCGCATTCCTTATAGTTCAAGATTTCTGGAAGTTCTAATGAGGCAGAGAGATGGTCCTGATTGGGTTCCCTTTGTTACCAGGGAACTGATTTTAGGTAATTGTGGATTGTATAACAGTTTATCTTTCTTAATCCACATTTCCTATTTTCAACTGTGTTTCTAAGGAAGATTAAACTTTTCAGTCTTAAATGTGCTGATTATGACTTCTGGTATTTTGAGATTTGTCAAACCTGTATGATTATATACACCTCGCTTTTATAAGTAGCGATAGTTAAGTGTGTGGGCTTTGGAGTCTGGCTTCATGGCTTTAAATCTAGGCTCTGCCTTTTCTAGGTGTGACCTTTGATCAATTATTTACCCGTTTTGTGCCTCAGTTTCCTTTTTTTTAATGTTTATTCATTTTTGAGAGAGAGAATGAGCGAGCTGGGGAGGGGCAGAGAGAGGGAGACACAGAATCCAAAGCAGGCCCCAGGCTCCGGGCTGTCAGCACAGAGCCCGACAAAGGGCTCGAACCCACAAACCATGAGATCATGACCTGAGCCAAAGTCGGACGCTTAACAGACTGAGCCACCCAGGCACCCCGTGCCTCAGTTTCATCATCCACAAAGTGGACATGAAAGTTCTTACCACATAGGGACTGACTGGATGAAATAAGTTGGTATATACGTATAATATTTAGAATAGTTCCTGGGACGTAGTAGGTAGTTAATTTTATTTTAAAGAACCTGCCTTTTATAAAGTTCAGTTTCAATCAGCTTTTTAAATAAATTGTACCGTATTTTCACGTCTGTAGCGTAAAGCAGAGGTTTCTCACTCCCAATCTTTTAGTTAATGTTGCAATTACAATTTCATGGGCAATTGTGTTTCTCTGGAGAGAAGGTCCCTTCGCTTGCACTGTAGTCCCAGAGGGACCATGAACCTAATAAAATGTATTACCGATGATGTAAGAGTAGCCTAGAACGAATTACATTTGAAATCCAAAACCAAATCAAATTTTTAAAAATCTCACCTTAAATTAACCAGGCTTTTATTATTTTAAGGGTTACTATTCATTAATAGTACAAGAATGGAGCTGTCGATTAATAGAAGATTTTCATATATGTAATACTTAGCTTACAGATTTTTAGAAAATATGAGTAACTAAATTTATATTGAATCTGATTTTATCGTTTTTGATGACTCAGACAGCATTTAGGTTTATTTTAATACCTTAAGGTCATCATGAGCACTAATCATCATCATGATACTCTGGCTGTGTAGAAGAGTTGATTAATAACATTATCAAAGCAACATAGTTTCCTGTGTCTAGGTAGCCTCAAGTCCAAGGTCCATCTGTTTTAAATAGATACGTAATTATGTTATAATATGCTTAACCTGTTGGCCTTTAACATACATGCTTATATTTTGAATATCTTAAATTTACCGAGTGTATGAAAAAGAAAAACTTCTGCCATCATCCAGTTTATTTAGCGTCTAGACTCCCTGGCCAGTGTTTGCCCAGCTCATGATAAAAAGTGTATCCTCCCTTTTCACCCTCCTGCTCATGTATGTAATTGGGTAGGAGCAATTGATTCCACTTAGTCACATTTTATTGAGCATCTGTTAAGTGTAAAAGAGCATTCTAGAAATTCTTAGGTAGGGATCCATATGATCCACTGGGTGTCAGAAGAAGACTGAATTTCTATTTAACTGAAAATAAAACGTAATATTTATAAAGACTGAGCACACTGGTAACAGTAATATATGTGCATATTTTGTAAGTAAATATATGAGTGTGTATACAAATGTGTTTAACTGATGGGGTTGTGTGAGCAGCAAAATTGGAAAGCCACAGCTCTAAAAGATACAAAGGACTTTGAGAAAATCTTGTAGAACAGGTCTTTATATTACTTCACAAAGTGGCACCGATGTTCTCAGCCATGTGAACTCCTTCATGTAATCGGGCCTGATTCATTTATGGTAATTAAAAATGCTATTTGAAAAGGACAGTTTTTGGCTTTGATTTAGACCAGGGAGTGTAAAGTGCACTGAGTTCAAAGTCAATAAACCTGGGGTTGATTCCTGGCTCTGCCACTTTCTGTGACCTTGAGTGAGTCACTGAAATCACCAGGCCTCAGTATCGTAACCCACGATGCCAGATAATGCCATACGACGTAGCAGTTGTGAAGATGTAAGTGTGATGGGGCCTGGTGCATGGGGTGTGATGAAATGCTTACTGTGTGTGATGTGCTCCTCTTTTACCAGTATTGCATAGGGTTTTTCAGCGTTACTGGAAGTGATTTCAAGTACTTTTGTCTTACGACATCACAAGTATTTTGTTTTTTTATTTTTTATTCATTTTTTAGTTTTTTTTCTCATGTTTATTTACTTTTGAGGGAGAGAGAGAGAGAGAGAGAGACAGAGTGCTAGTGGGGGAGGGGTAGAGAGAGAGGGAGACAGAATCTGAGCAGGCTTCAGGCTGTGAGCCATCAGCACAGAGTCTGACGCGGGGCTCAAACTCACGAATCGCAAAATCATGACCTGAGCCGAAGCCGGGTGCTTAACTGACGGAACCACCCGGGCACCCCAGCGACATCACAAATATTTTAAATTGCCCAGCAAGAAATAGGGATTTTGGAATTTGCAGAGCAAGACTAAATTTTCTCATTATTTATGAGTGCATTAGGTACTGTTTTTAATATCCCTGTTTATCCAACCTTTCCTGATAGATAGATGCCTTTGATAATATTCCTCTGTGGCGTTTGGACATATATATGCCCACATGTGTATACAAAAACTTACTAAAGTTGTTCTGATGAATAAATATTTTACCAAGATGTGGGTGAGAACTTCATTCTTAAATTTCAAAATAAGTTTGTTTTTGTTCCTGGAAGCAGCCATATTTCTGGAGAGTTTTTTTAATTACTGTCATTTGTGAATTATAAGATTATATTTCTTTGGTTACGTAAAACTCCTTTTCTCCTTACATCCTTAGTTTTGAACCAGGAAATCGAGGCATTCAGTCTTTCTGAAGACATCTCATCAGGAATTTCTGAGGACCAGGTTGTCAGCGTGACCTTCCGAGTCCTCTACCCGATTGTTATTACCAGTCTTGGGGTGTTTTATGACGCCAGCGATGTGGGTTTCCAGAGGAACATCACTGTCAAGCTTTATCAGGCAGAACAAGAGGTATGCACTGTTTTGGTTTTTTTTTTTTTTTTTTACAAATTTCCCCCAGTTTTCTTTTTAAAAAACACCAGCTTTTTCCTCATGGCATATAGCAGATTGGGAGACTACATAATTACCTGTGGTTGGAAGACTTCCCTTACTAATTGGATACACGATAGCATAATATATTAATATGCTGGTTTGGGAAGAGAATACCAATGGATAATAAACGTCTTGTATCTAGAAAAGAAAAAAATTGGACCAGATTAGAAATTCCCAACCGAAAATCCCCTAAAGCCTAAGGAATTACAAAAGTTGATAGTGAACGTAAAAACTTTGGGACTCTGGGGTATAAGCGAGTATTATTGTCTCTGTTCCAAGCCTGAAAGTCTGTCGCTATAATGCAAGGCTGACAGCTGCTTCAAAGGTCTTTTGTAATGAGGATGTAGAGGGAATGAAAGTTTAAAACAGCTGGGCTTACTGTGTTCCTGATATGTGGGGAAATCTGATTTGTTCACAGAGCATATCTGAAGGAGTATGTCAGTGAGGAATTGCATTTGAAAAGATCCATTTGTGGGTTTTAAACTATAGAAATCTTGGCGGAATTCTACAGTGAACACCCATGTATCTACCTAATTTCTACAGCAGTTAATATTTTGCTGCATTTGCTTTATCATGTACATAGTTGCTTCTCGATCTTTTTTTTTTTCCTTACTGAATTTCAGAGTCAATGTCAGGCATCAGTACACTTTGGCCCTAAACACTTCAGCATACATGTCATTAATTAGACTTTAATGTTTGTTTGTGGTTTTTAATTTTTATTTATTTACTTTTTTAAAGTTTATTTAAGAAATCTCTACACCCCACATGGGACTTGAACTCACGACCCCGAGATCAAGAGTCACGTGCTCTTCCGACTGAGCCAGCCAGGCACCCCTCAGTCGGTTTAAACTGCATAAGGTTGTGTAAACCAAACTCCTGTCCCCTTGTCCCTTTCCTAGAGGTAGCCTTTTTTTTTTCTTTTCTGTTACCATTGACTAGTTTTGCCTCTTGTAGGATTTTATATGTAAATAGAATCAAAAAGTACTCTCCTGTGTAAGGCTTTTTTCACTCAGCATGTTTTTGTAACCCATACATGTTCTTGTATGTATTAGTGAATTTTCCCTTCCCTTTTACTTTTTTTTTTTAAGTGAGCTCTATGCCCAATGTGGGGCTTGAGACCTGAGACCAAGAGGGCAAATTCTGCCAACTGAGCCACCCAACGCCCCATCCCTTTTCCTTTTTTTTTTTTTTTCTGAGTTGTATTCCAGCAATATGTTTTCTGTTCTCCTGATAATGGGCATATAGAATGTTTCCAGGGTTCTTATTTATTTTTTATTCTGTTAGTGGGATGAATTACATTTTTTGGTTTTGAAATGTTAAGCCAACCTCCTATTCGTCTTGGTCAAGATATATCTTTTTTTTTTTTTTTTTTTTTTTTTATGTTGCTAGAAATTGTGTTTCTTGAGGATAGCATGTAGTTGGGTCTTCCTTTTTATCCAGTCTGAGAATCTCTACTTTTTTACATGGAGTGTTTATCCATTTACATTTAATGCAACTCTTGAAGTGGTTAGATTTCTGTTTTTCATTTTGCTGTTTGTTTTCTGTTTGTTCCACTGTTTTTCATTTCTCTGTTCCTCTTTTCCTGCCTTCTTTGGGTTTGAATATTTTTTAGAATTCCATTTTAATTTCTCTGTTGTCCTTTCAGCTACAGTCTTTGTATTACTATTTTTGCGTGTGTGTGGTTGACGGAAAGACTATAATACACATCTTAAACTTTTCTTTGTTGTTAAAATTAATGTGTACCCTTTCATGTAAAATATAAGAACAATACAGCGTTACAACTTCTGCTTTAAGCAGCTAAATGTGGGAGCGCCTGGGTGGCTCAGTCGGTTAAGCATCCGACTTCGGCTCAGGTCATCATCTCACCGTTTGTGTGTTCAAGCCCTGCATCAGGCTCTGTGCTGACAGCTCAGAGCCTGGAGCCTGCTTTGGATTCTGTCTCCCTCTCTCTCTGCCCCTCTCCAGCTCGCACTGTCCCTCTATCTTTCTCTCAAAAACAAGTAAACATTAAAAAAAAAATACATTTAAATGTGTATGAAAGTAATTTAGAGAAGGTATAATCTTTTATATTTGCCCACACACATATTTACCTTATCCGGTGCTCTTCATTCCTTCCTGAATATTGAAGTTTCCTGAATATGCAAGTTTACTGGTAATGAATTTGCTTAGTTTTCATTTTTCTGAAAATGTTTTTATTTTGCTTTTATTCTGTCCCCCCCCCCTCCTTTTTTTCTTATGGAATATTTTCTGGATATAGAAATTATGGATTGATTTTTTTTCTCTTCAATATTTTTAAGATGTCAGCTCAGTATTTTCTGGCCTCCATTGTGTCTGGTGTTCGGCCAACTAGCTTTCATACTGCCCCCGGGAGGATATATGTTATGTGGTTTTTGCCTGCTTTTCCTGGCTGCTGTGAAGATTTTCTCTTTATATTTGGTTTTAAAAGCAGCTAGATTGTGTTGCACTTTGGTGTGGCTTTCTCTTTGTGTCTACTCTGCTTAGGGTTTGCCAACTTTCTTGAATCTGTAAGTTTGTCTTTTACCAAATTTGGGAAACCTTCAGCTATTACGTCTTCAAAAAATTTTGCTCAACCCCATTTCTCCACTGATTTCGGGATTCCGATTACGTGTGTGGTAGACCTTTTTCTGTTTTTCAGATTTGACCATTTGCATTAATCTGTATTCAAATTCGCTGACTCTTCTGGCATCTCAAGTCTGCTGTTACGCCGGTGAATTTATTTTAGATCTTGTCCTTCTCAGTTCCAGAATTTCCCTTTAACTCTCTTTTGCAGTTTTATTTCTCTGAAATTTCCTGTTCATTCATATTTGACCATATTTTCTTTGCAGCTTTGACCTTAGTTATAATAATGGCTTTAAAATACTGTCTGTTTATTCTAGTATTTGAACCATGTTGAAATCTGTCTCCATTGATTACCATCTTTTCTCTTGAGCATGGATAACATTTTCCTTGTGTATCTTTTCTCAAGTAACTTTGGATTATATCCTAGATACTGTGAATAATTCATTGCAGGATCTCTGGATCCAATTATATTCCATGCGGAGTGTTGATTTTTGTTTTGTTTTGTTTTGTTTTAGGCAGGCAGCTACATTGGCTGAGAGAGACTTTAGACTTTTTCTCCTTGGCAGTGGGCAGCAGCTGAAATCTCTGTTCACTTCTTTGGGACTTTGATGGGCTACTTGGATTCCGCTTTGAATGTGGCTGTCATGATTCTGAGTCAGCCACAGATTTGGGTAGAATTTATATGAAGAATTTAGGATTCTCTCTTTTTGACCCTTTACTTTTCAGGATTTTCCTCACTTTGTAGCTGGTGTGTTTATCCCAACTCTGTCCTTTGATTTTTTTCAACCAGAATAATGGCAGTTTTTAATTAGAATTTCTAGTTGCCCTTGCAAGGTGTGCCTTCAGACTAAGAACCATTTAAAAAATGTTTTGTTTTTTTTTTAATGTGCCATACTTCCTAGTATTGATTTTCCTCCAGTTTCAGCCTGTTCACATTCCAATGCCTTCAGATCTTTTTTTTTTTTTTTTTTGGTTTTGTCTAGTGTTCATTATTGTTATCTATAGAATTGTTATCTATAGAAGAACTCAGTTTTTTTAGACATCATTAAACTTACTTTTGTATTATTTTGAACGTTAATTGTTAGTAACAGATACGGTGTTAGAGAGCAACCAGTAAATATGTAAATCAATTTAAGATTAGATTTATTTTTTTTTGCATTTTGTCCTATTCCTGCCTTTTCTAAAGAATCTGTAGTTAGTGAATGTGCTTAATTACATAAATGTAAGCAGGAGGGAACAAATCCTACTAATGATTCCAGCCATTATGATTACAGTGAGAGAGCTTTATGAAATGACTCAGGTATGGGAGTTTATGTTTTATTGTGGTTAAGTTTCACTGATACAAAAACTCAAAACACATAACTAAAACAGCAGGTCTCTGGATTCCACTGTTATCCTGATCTAGAAATTAGGATTACTTTTGGATTTTTTTAACATTTTTTTAAATGTTTATTTATTTTTGAGAGACAGAATGAGTGCAGGAGGGGCAGAGAGAGCTGACACACAGTATCTAAAGCAGGCTCCAGGCTCTGAGCTGTCAGCACAGAGACTGATGTGGGGCTCGAACTCAGGAACCGCGAAATCATGACCTGAGCTGAAGTCGGATGCTTTAACCAACTGAGCCATCCAGGAGCCCCTAGTTAGTGTTTTAGAACTTCATGACAACTTTCGTTATCTTAAATACCTACTTAATAACCACGATGTCACTGGAAAACGCAAATGATGTCTAAGTGACAGGAGACCTGTATTAACTGTGGCTGGGCCATCGAGAATTATGCTGACCAAGACAGAAGATGTTTGCAAACTTGCTGCAGATGAACTAACATGAAGTCTTTTCTTTTTGTTTTTTTCCTATTTCTTGCCTCCTCCTCCCCCACCCCCCCATTCGTAGGAGGCCCTCTTCGTGGCCCGTTTTAGTCCTCCGAGCTGTGGTGTGCAGGTGAACAAGCTGTGGTACAAGCCTGTGGAGCAGTTCATCTTGCCCGAGGTATGGGGGATAAGGAAGAGGCTGTGATACCAGTTCAGTCCTTCATAAGGCCAGGTTACGTTCTGCAGAGACAGGCACTCTGTTTTTTGTTGTATGAGGACAGCTCTCCAGAGTGTAGGTGAAGCTACCGCAGTGCGTGTATTATGTACAGAGATGTGGCTCTCTGCATCGGACTGCCACGGAGCTCCAGGATGCCCCAGGGGCTGCCAAACCACACTCTTTGGAAAGCATTCATGTTACCATGGTTTATTTAGCAGAGTACGGCATGACTGTTTTAATGCCAAAGGATAATAATAGGTACGGGCTGATGGAAACACCAGATGCAGACACTATTTGAATAAGTCAGGTAGTTTACTTAATCTAAAGATGGGGGTGGTGAGTGCAGACAGGATAATTGCAGAGAAATCGGCCACAATTCCAAGACGAATAAAGCTCTCCAGGTTATGGAACATGTCTGAAAAGAGCTGTCCCCTTCTAGATCCTTCTAGGTCCAGTCTTAAGCACGTGTGTTCTTGAGATCCCCTCACCCACCTGCCAAGCGCCTCATCAGTCCTGCGGTGAAGCCACAGTTTGGCTGCTGAGCCTTGCACGGTTGGGCACGAACAGATCGCTCATCCGTCAGCTTCAGCCTTTCCAGGCTGGTTCAGTCTGTTCTGAGTCCATTCCTCAGTTCAGTGCTTTGGAACCACGGTAGGGATCAGTTTCCCAAGCATCTCTGGGAGTCACTTTAGATCTCCCGTAGAGTTCATGCCGCAACGTCAAAGGCGAGCTAAAACATGGAAGCTAGACAGCTGATCGGTTCTGCAGGCTAACCAAGAGACATTTTCCTACCACTGGTCTTGTGGGTTCTGTTTACTTTTGCAACACATCTTACAGTACGCTGTGGATCTTTCGAGTTAAGTACAAGTAGTTGGAACTATCTATGTAAATTCTGTAGATGTGAAAGGGATCTCCTTCATTTCACCTGTACATGAACTTCTGCTTTAAAACATTTTAAATAAAAGCGAAACTAAAATGCACCGGGAAAAAATTTCCAATTTCTCAGTGTTACACAACAACCAGTAGCAAGCATCCTCATGCTCCTTCCTCTTTGGTGTACGTAATGTTCTTTTCTTAGAGTAAGTTGTTGGTTTGGACTTTCTACGAATTTTTGAGGCATACGATTTCTTTCTGGAGGGCAGCTTAGCAGTTTGTATCAGTTTGAGTCATCATCAGCATTATATGAGAATGCCTATTTTCCCGTGTCCTTGTATTCCTTCTAATTTCATATATGAACTTTTTTCTTTGTTACATGATGTACCGTAAAAGGTATCTTCTAATTAAGAGTAGTGGCTTAGCTATGCTACGTATTAGATCTCAGCTTTTGAGGAAGCCATTCTTTGGTTTGTGTTTATTTATTTGTTTAATTTTTTTTAATGTTTTTATTTATTTTTGAGAGAGCACAAGCAGGGGAGGGAGTGAGGGGAGACAGAGGATCTGAAGCCGGGCTCTGTGCTGACAGGCTGACAGCAGCAAACCCGATGTGGGGCTCGAACTCACTAACCATAAGATCACGACCTGAGCCAAAGCCAAGAGTAGGATGCTTAACCGACTGAGCCACCCAGGCACCCCTGACCCCTTCCTCTTAAAGAGTTTCTAAATTTTGCCACCATCAGCAGTTTGAGCCAGATAATTCTTTGTTGTAGGGACTGTCCTGTTCATGAAAGGAACATCGGGCTCCTCGCTTACAGCACGGAGCCTGCCGGGGATTCTCTCTCTCCCTCTTTCTCTGCCCCTCCCCTGCATGCACTGTCTCTGTCTCTCCCAAATAAATAAACTTTAAAAAACAAAAAGAGGAGGGAGTCACAGTGTGGGGCAAAGAGGAAGAAAATAAGCTTTGATACTTCAGGCTAATCAGTTTTATGGAGTCTGGCCCATTATCTTGGTCAGCTGGAAGGAATTAAGAATTTTTATTAGTCCACAAAAATTACTACTTTCTGTTAGAATGAATGTCCTTGTTCTTTGGAAATACATGTTGGATGTCATGATGTCCACATTTTGTTTTGAAGTTTTTCAACAGCAAACAACAAAAAAATGCATGTGTAAACAGAGATAAAGCAGATGTGGCCAAATGTTGACACCTGGTGAGTCTAGGTGATTTGGGTGTTAATTTCAACTTTGCTGTAGCTTTGAAGTTTTTCAAAATAAAAACTGGCCTGAGGTCAGGATGGTGATCTAGCAATAGGCACTAAATGTTGGGATGGTGATTGGGGCGCCTGGGTGGCGCAGTCGGTTAAGCGTCCGACTTCAGCCAGGTCACGATCTCGCGGTCCATGAGTTCGAGCCCCGCGTCGGGCTCTGGGCTGATGGCTCAGAGCCTGGAGCCTGTTTCAGATTCTGTGTCTCCCTCTCTCTCTGACCCTCCCCCGTTCATGCTCTGTCTCTCTCTGTCCCAAAAATAAATAAAAAAAAACGTTGAAAAAAAAATAAAAAAAAAAAAAATGTTGGGATGGTGAGTGGCCATCTTAGTTAAGATTTAAAAAAAAAAAAAAGATTTTTCATCTCCATGGCCTGGTGATCCTTGTCACTTTAAGGTTCAAGCAAAATTGACTTTTTACTTTTCACTACTTCTAAGTAATATTTTTTTCTTTTAAAACATGCATGGGACGCCTGGGTGGCTCAGTTGGTTAAGCGTCCGACTTCGGCCCAGGTCATGATCTCACGGCTTGTGAGTTCGAGCCCGTATCAGGCTCTGTGCTGACAGCTCGGAGCCTGGAGCCTGCTTCGGATTCTGTGTCTCCCTCTCTCTCTGCTCCTCCCTGGCTCACGCTCACACATTCTCTCTCTCTCTGTCAAAAATAAATCAACTTAAAAAAAAAATTTTTAAAGCATGCAGTTATTTAACAGTGGCTATACCTCGTGGTGAGGAGGTAGGATTATGGATGACTTTTATTTTCTTCTTTTTGTGTATTTTCTAAGTGTTCTGTAATAAATACATATCAGCTTTATAAAAACAAAACACTCTTTAAAAATTCTGTCCTTTTATACAAACTCCTGTTTTTGTTGAAATCACGTTTAATTGTGCATAGATACTCATTTTTGTTGCTTCAAGCCTAATTAGGCTTATTAACACAGGAAAAACGATAGCGATGAATGGTTTGCCTGCATATCATCAGCACAGAATGACAGAAGAAAAACATCATTTGTGCCATTTTCGAGAGAGTAGAAGATGATTTGTTCATCATCTTATTCCCTCCACACTTGAGTCTCCTGGAGTAACGTGTCAGCAGTAGAGCTTGTCAAGTAAGCAGGTCTCCTGTAATGTCTTCATTGTGTGACTCACTAAAGCATAAATCTCAGTGGGAGTCACAAATTTAAATGGAGACTGCTATGTGCTTCTCTTAAAATACTTCTCTAATTTCGTATTTTCGTTAATAGTGGAGTTGAAACCTGAAACTAATTTCAATGAAAAGACTATTTTTGTTCACCTGAGTCACTAGAGACATAATTGTTAGCAGTTTGGGTACTTACACACTTCCTGTTTATGAAAGTTGAAATTCTTTGGCTGTAATCATTTCTCCAGTCCGTAAGAAAATTGTTAAAGTTTTTTACAGGTGCAAAAATACTATAGATTTAAGCCCATCTGTTGGTTTGGAGGGGAAGTTAGAAACAGGACAGAAAAGAATTAACACGGAAAAGGGGTTGTAGAGAGCGTGCTAGCATTATGGGTGAGATGACGTACGAGATCTCACTTTTCCAACTTACGCCATGCAGTTTTTCCTAGCTCCTGTTTGGGTTTTAGGGCTTTTGCAGGGAATTGCCATAAACAAGTTGTTTCTCACCTGAAGAGATCCCTGGCTTTCTGATTCCTTTGTATCAGAGCCAGGAGGGCATGTGAGAGAAGCCAGAGGTAGAAATTGAGCTGTGACGTGGAGGAGGAACAGGTGCAGCAAAGGGGGAGAACACACAGCTCCCCACTTCCCTGGTAACCGCAGGGTTGTGGAAGTTCAGCGAATGAAGCAGGATCGTTTTGGGGGCCAATGAGTTCTTCTGGCAAGTCCTCAGTGTAGTCCGCACTGTTGCTGTTGTTATCATAACCCAATCCCGGGGGTGCCCTTGGGTGCCAACAGGAGCCACAGGAAACAGCAAGGCACATAAACGTCAAGTGTCCGTTGAGCGGACAGGACAGAGAATCACTTGTTTTGTCATAGTTTCCAGATATGTAGCTTCAAGGAGAAGCGTTCTTATTTGGTCGTTATAGCTTTTAGTTAGGATATGGTTCATCTGAAACTGCAGTCACTAAGATTCCAGGGACCCAACTCCAAGGCACACTTTCTGTCCTTAGCTTACCTGACTGCATCTTGCTCTTTGCTTATATGATACACGTGCTTCTGGTGCAGCCACATCCGGCCCAGTCCTTCTTCCCTGGGGACTTCATTATCTCCTCCCTCGTTTTCCTCTTTTTAAAAAAGATTTTAAGTGATCTCTACACCCAAGGTGGAGCTGAAACTCACAACCCCTAGGTTAAGAGTCTCACGCTCCACCAACGGAGCCGGCCAGGTGCCCCTCTCGCTTTGCTCTTAATCGTTCGGATTTGATACCCAGCTTTCTGTTTGTTTTACTCCTTCTTCCAAGGCAAACTCTATCCATCACCACCTGTTTGCTAATGGCTCTTAAATCCAACTATAGCCCACATTTCTCTTAGGTACATACTTCTGCCAACTGGACTTCTCCACGTGAATGTCCCAGGGGCATTCTAATGGTGATGTCATAATAGTAATAATATATACAATTTATTATTATTATTGTCATATCCTCTCCATCCCATCTGTTCTCCTCTTTCCCTGTATTTTCAGTATTGGGTACTAGTATCTTTTTTCCAAGGCACCCCAACCAGAATTGTGGGATTTATCCTCAACTCTCATATCCAGGCACTCACTAAATCCTATCAGTTCTTTCTCCTGAACAGATCTGGTATCAGTTCTTCCAAACTTTATCACTATTAAAGTTCTGGAGGAAAGTACACCAAGGGCAAGAGACTATTTTGCCAGGAAAAAGACACATGATTAACCCAGAGCAGCCTCCCGTTGCCAGGGGTCTCACAATTAGCTCTCGGGTCTAGTCCTGACCTTCCGGTTAGCTCACTCGGAGATGCTCAGATTCTCACTGAGTGACACTGAATAAATTCACAGAAGATCAGTTTGTAAACCAGAATGTCCATTCATTCATCTTGAATGGGTGTTAGCTTATTTAATTTGAAAGTCATGACCCCTACCTGGGGATCTCCTAACTGGGATCTCAGGCACCAAAAAACCCAAATCTGAACGGTGCTTGCTTGGTTTGATCATTGAATTCGATTACAACAGTGGGACGTGGCTCATTCAGGTAGGTTGTGATAGGATGCTTTATATCTTCCAATTCCTGTGTCTTTCTCCCACTGGACATTGCTACATTGCCAGATTTCTCTCTTCACCAGCTTTTTTGGGTTTGGCCACTTGATACATTGTTTTAAGGTATTGATTTTACCAGCTTCAACCCCAGAGCACATCTCAGTTATTAGAGACATTGTTTCCTTTAATGTAAGCATTTCATTCAGCTCAGAAGCCAGTCTTTTTTTTTTTTTTTTAATGGAGATGTAATTGACATATAACGTATTGGTTTCGGGTGTACAACATAATGATTCAGTACTGCAAAATGGCCTCACTAAGCCTACTTCACGGCCATCTCCACAGTTCCGTTTTTTTTTTTCTTGTGATGAGAACTTTTAAGATAGACTCTCTTAGACATCTTCAGTTACACATTACAGCATTATTAACTGTGGTCACCGTGCCGCACATGATTACATGCCCAGGACTTATTTATTGTATAGCTGGAAATTTGTACCTTTTCACCCCCTTCTGCCGTTTTGCGCATCCGCCCAGCCCCTGCCTCTGGCAACCACCCATCTGTTCTCTGCATCTATGAGCTCAGTGTTTTGTTTTTGGCTTTTTAAAAAAAATTTAGGTCCCACATATAAGTGAAATCATACGGTATTTGTCTTTGTCTAACTTACCTCACTTACGCATGATGACCTCAAGTTCCATCCATGTTGGAAACGGCAAGGTTTCCTTCCTTTTTATGGCTGAATAATATTCCTCTGTGTGTGCATGTGTGTGCATGTGTGCGCATCACATTCTCTTCATCTGTTCACCTGCGGACACTTAGGTTGCTTCCACGTCTTGGCTGTTGTAAATAATAGGCAGTGAACATGGTGGTGCAGATATCTTTTCAAGTTAGTGTTTTCATTTCCTTTGGATGAATACCCAGGAGTGGAATTGCCGGATCGTAGGGTAGTCGTATTTTTACTTTTTTCAGGACCCTCCATACTGTTTTCCACCATGGCTACAGCCACTGTTTCCCTTTTCTACACATCCTTGTCAACACACTTGTTCTATTTGTCTCTCTGACGGTAGTCACCACTCTAACTGGTGTGAGGGGATAACCTCATTCTCTGACGGTGAGTGATGTGGAGCATCTTTTCATGTATCTGTTGCCTACATGTTGTCTTTGGAAACGTGTCTGTTCAGATCTTCTGCCCATATTTTAATTGGATTATTTGGATTTTTGCTATTGAATTGTAGGAGTTCTTTATATATTTTGGATATTAACTCCTTGCAAATATTTTCTCCCATTCATAGGTTGCCTTCTCATTGTGTCAATGATTTCCTTTGCTGTGCAGAAGCTTTGTGGTTCAGTGTGGTCCCACTTGTTTATTTTTGCTTTTGTTGCATTTGCTTTTTTTTTTTATTTTTTAAAAAAATTTTTTTTTTCAACGTTTATTTATTTTTGGGACAGAGAGAGACAGAGCATGAACGGGAGAGGGGCAGAGAGAGAGAGGGAGACACAGAATCGGAAACAGGCTCCAGGCTCTGAGCCATCAGCCCAGAGCCTGACGCGGGGCTCGAACTCACAGACCGCGAGATCGTGACCTGGCTGAAGTCGGACGCTTAACCGACTGCGCCACCCAGGCGCCCCTTGTTGCATTTGCTTTTGTTTCAAATCCAAAAAATCATCGCCAAGACCAGTGTCAAGGAGCTTACTACCCATTTTTTTCTAGGAGTTTTATGGGATTAGGTCTTATGTTCATGTCTTTAATCCATTTTGAGTTGATTTTTGTGTATAGTACAAGGTAGTGTTCTAGTGTCATTCCTTTGCACGTGGCTGTCCCGTTTTCCCAACACCATCTATTGAAGAGACTGTCCTTTTCTCCCATTGTATATTCTTGCCTTCTCTTCTGTAAATTAATTGACTGTATGTGTGTGGGTTTATTTCTCAGCTCTCTCTTCTGTTCCGCTGATCTTTGTGTCAGTTTTTTGCCAAAACCATGCTGCTTGATTACAATAGCTTTATAATATAGTTTGAAACCAGGAAGCATGATGCTTCCAGCTCTGTTCTTTTTTTTTTTTTTTTTTAATGTTTATTTATTTGAGAGAGAGAGAGAGAGAGAGAGAGAGGGCAGGGGGGCAGGGGAGGGGCAGAGAGAGAGTAAGAGAGAGAATCCCAAGCAGGCCCTGCACTCAGCACAGAGCCTGATGTGGGGCTTGATCCCACAAACCGCGAGATCACGACCTGAGCCGAAATCAAGAATCGGACGCCTAACCAACTGAGCCACCCAGGTGCCCCAGCTCCGTTCTTAAGATTGCTTTGGCTATTTGGGGTCTTTTTGGTTGGTTTCGTACAAATTTTAGTATTATTTATTGTATTTCTGTGAAAAAGCTGTTGAAATTTTGGTAGAGATTGCATTGAATCTGTAGGCTGCTTTGAGTAGTACGGACATTTTAACCCCATTAATGCTTCCAGTCTATGAGCTTGAGTATTTTTCCATAGATTTCTGTCTCCTTCAGTTTCTCGGAAGGCAGTCTTACTTGTTCTCGCCTGGACTCCTGTGATAGTCCCCTTCTCCCTGCCAGCCGCTCTGGGGCTGTGCTGCTGCCGGAGTGACCTTTCTAAATTGCAGCTATGACGTGTCACTCTTGGGCTGGCAAACTTAAGCGCCTCCCACCGCCTTCGAGATGAAGGACAGACTCTCCATTACAGCAGCCACAGGCGACCTTAGGCTGCCTTTTACCTCTCCTTCCCTCAGCCTTGCGCTTCAGCAATACTGAAGTACTTACCACTGTTCTGAACATGCGGTGCTCTTTCAAGTCTGCCTTTTGGTGTGTTATTTCGTCTGCCTCTCACTTTTCTGACTCACATGCCTTCAAGACTTAGCTCCGTTGGCACAGTCATTTGAAATTTTGTCCGAACTCCTCGAGCAGGATGGCTCTCCTTTGTTACTGAACCTGTCGTGGCACATCGCGATGATCTGAAGACACGAGCGATTGCGTTTCTTCAAATCTTCGAATAGCCCACAGCATGCTACATAGTAGACATTCAAAAACTTAAGGAACGGCTCATGCCTGAAAGAAGATTGACCCCAAGTTTATTTCGTGATATACATTTGTTTAGCTTAAAGTTTTTTTCCCTGATCATAAAAGTACGAAAACACATGAAAAGAATACATATTCACTGTTGAAAACTTGACAGAATATAGAAAAGCTAACAGAATATGATGTTATCCATCCGTTTCCCAACATATTTGGTGTATTTCTCCCCGGTCGTGTGTTTTTCTTCTGTGGGGTTGCTGTTTATTTTTACAGAGTTGAGGTGCAATGTCAAGTTGAATAGAGAGTTAAGGCCACCCAGGGAGAACACAGAAATTATCTGCACCTGTTTCCAAGATAAGACAGTGAGATCTTTAAAGGAGCACGTCACTGCCTGCGTTCCTCCCAGGGGTCATAGAGTTCTGTTGTGCTGAGCAAAGACACTGTGCTGCGCGTGCTGTCACCGACCCTGCGCACAGCCCTGTGAGGTCGGCACCGCTTTCTCTTTTGTCACGGGCAGGCAGTGATGACCCGCAGTATGAGTGTGGGCCTGCTCTCAGGAACCCTGGAGCTGCTCAACGTATATCAGGAGTCTCACCAACAATGCAGAAGAAGGATCCATTAGCTGAATATAAGGTGACACACTGTGCGGGGAATCCGGACTCTGTCAGTGTTTTTATCTGTTCCCACAGAAAAGCTGTAATGCTTTAAAAAAAAACAAAAAAAAAAACAACTTTCAAACCATTGGCCTAGCTTGTTGGACAAATTCAGTTTCGTATAGTTTCCTTATAATCCTGGATAACTGAGACACTAAAGCACTTAATTTTAATATGTGAAAAAATTTAAAGAATATTAAAGCTGTATCTTTTGTCTCGTGCTCTAGACCAAAATTCATTCCAATTAATTTTGAGTTCAACACCTGAGTGCATGTTTTTCAGGTGCCTGTTGTATGTCAAGCCATTCTAGGTGCCAGGGACCTAGTGGTTGGTAAACGGACAAGATCCCTGCTCTCATGGTGCTTGCATTCTAGTGGGAGCAGTTAGTTTGACAATAGGGACGTAAACAAGGGAGAGCAGAGTGGTAAGTGGTATTAGGAAAAGAAGGCTGATGCGGTAGAGAAGAGGTGGCAGCTGGCTGCCTTCCGTTGGATCTCTGGAGCAAGCCTCTCCGGGGGGCTGACCGTGGAGGTAGCCTGAGCAGTAGAAGGGAGCAGCTGAGCACCCACTGAGAAATTAGAAGACACTGGAATGTAAATGTGTATCAAACCTTGGGGCAGGGGAGTGTAACTCTCTAAGCCCAAAAGTTAATAGTAATAATCACAAAGGAAAAGCTTGTCAATTTTGACAAGATAAAACTTATGGACCTTTTAACTTAAAAAGAAGAAACAACAACCCATAGTGTTAAGTGGCAAACAATTCTGAAGAACTGTTGTAGCATGTAATATATACACAGGATTATTGATTACAAGATAATACAGATTAATAAGAAAAATAGAAAACTCAGCAGCTAAATGGCAAAGAAGTATGAGTCAGGAATTCCCAGAAGAGACTATATAATTTATAAACATCACTAGAAATCAAAAGAAACACAATTAAATGAGGAATCACTTTTTTTAATCTACTAAATTGATTTAAACTTCTTTGCTTTTACCAATATCCCATACTTGGAAGAATACAGTGCAGTTGGTATTTTTATAAATTGGGAAAGATGCTATCAATTAGTATAATTTCCTTTTGAAAAAACAGCTAGGCATTGTGTCCAAAATCCATACAAAATATCTCTATTTCTTGTCCCTGTAATTTCACCCCAGAAAATTTACCTTAAAACAAAACAATTGGGGCGCCTGGGTGGCGCAGTCGGTTAAGCATCCGACTTCAGCCAGGTCACGATCTCGCGGTCCGGGAGTTCGAGCCCCGCGTCAGGTTCTGGGCTGATGGCTCGGAGCCTGGAGCCTGTTTCCGATTCTGTGTCTCCCTCTCTCTCTGCCCCTCCCCCGTTCATGCTCTGTCTCTCTCTGTCCCAAAAATAAATAAAAAAACGTTGAAAAAAAAATTTAAAATAAAAAAAAAACAAAACAATTAGGGAAAAATAAACATTTACACCAAAACGTGATTTATTAGCTTTTTTTTTTTTTGATTTTTTGTTTTTAATGTTTATTTTTGAGAGAGACAGTGTGAGTGGGGGAGAGGCAGGGAGAGAGGGAGACACAGAATCCAAAGCAGGCTCCGGGCTCTGAGCTATGAGCTCAGAGCCCGACGCAGGGCTCGAACCCATGGACCATGAGATCATGACCTGAGCCCAAGTCGGAAGCTTAACCGACCGAGCCCCCCAGGCACCCATATTAGATATTTGATAGAGCCCAGATGTCTGCCAGCAGGGAGGTGTTTGACTCGGGATGCATGCATGCAACGGCATGTTAGATACATACGAAAAAGGATGGTTGTAAGAGCTGCGGTAGCTTCAGGAGATGCTTCAGTGTAGTGGGAAATGCAAACAGCAGTGTGCAAAATTGTCTCCACACTCTTTGTACTTGTTTTTTTCAGATATGCATGAAAAAAAAAATGACTCGAGAGTATACACCAAAAAATGTCCACAGTAGTGTCGGAGTAGCTGGGATAAACATTTAACCAATAGGTCTTAGGAAAAAAACTAATTTTTCTTGAAAAACATACTTAAAACCTCAATGACAACAATAAAGAAATTGACTCTACTTCATCTTTCCACAAAAAGAGCTTTGAAGGTACAATCGTGTGGGAGAGCCAAGACCTCCAGGGCCTCGTGTCAAGAAATCTGCACAAAGTGACAGTAAATGATGGCGGGGGAGTTCTCAGAGTCATGACGGTAAGCCCTCCTTCTTTCCTGAGGTTGTTCGGCATACTTCAGCATTTTCTAATACATGAAGTGTTTCTAAATTTACTTTTACATCAACCCCGGGAGTATGGAACAGCGAATCGTGTGTATTTTAAAGCACGTACGGCAGAAAGTGCCGAGTCACCGTAGTGAAATTGAGCAGTTCCAATGTTCTACGATCGTGTGACCCCAACCAAGTAAATACACAGTTCTGCCTTAGGATAGGTGCCTTTCTATTTTGTCTTAAGTTTATTTATTTTGAGAGGGAGGGGGGAGAGCATGAGTGGGGCAGGGGCAGAGAGGAAGGGGGAGAGCATTCCAAGCAGGCTCCGTACTGTCGGCGCAGAGCCCAGCACAGGGCTCCATCCCACAAACCGTGAGATCACAACCTGAGCCGAGATCGAGTCCGACGCTTAACCGATTGAGCCACCCAGGCACCCAGGATAGGGTCCTTTTTAAAACGTGTGATATATTATTTCTCAATAATTTTTAAGCTAGCGTTCTTGAAGGACACTTGCTCAGTAGTATTCAGAACATTCACTGTCAGCCCACAGTAGGTAGTTAAAATAGCACAGATTGGGGGCGCCTGGGTGGCTTGGTCAGTTAAGCGTCTGACTTCAGCTCAGGTCATGATCTCACGGTCCATGAGTTCAAGCCCCGCGTCGGGCTCTGTGCTGACAGCTCAGAGCCTGGAGCCTGTTTCCGATTCTGTGTCTCCCTCTCTCTCTGCCCCTCCCCTGTTCATGCTCTGTCTCTCTCTGTCTCAAAAATAAATAAATACATAAATAAATAAATAAAAATAGCACAGATTGAAAATAAGAGGGAGCGTTCGCTTTCATTTATAGTGCTGGAATCTCTGCTTTGTGTTTTTCTTTTATTCAGATTTGCTTCAAATTTAAAACAGTTGACAGGTGAATTTCTCAAAGTAAATATGGGATGATCAGGTGTAGGCAGACCTAAAATGATAAGCTTTCAGTAAACAAGTGGTGTTTGTGGTGGTGTCAGAAACACAGTCTTTCATTCTCCTTGATGCTGTGGTACAAGGATTAGGAAAGTACTTGGCATTTCATTTCAGAAGCTTAGTATATTCTCATTAATGTTAATCTTATTTACGTGAATTAATTCCTGAATATGAAATGAATATTATGTGGTATGTTGTCACCTGTTTAGAAAACCACTCCTGGCCCACCATGAGACTTCTACTCCAGTGAGGAAGAAAGACAATAGATGGACAGATCCACAAATTCAAATATAATTACAGATTTAGCCTTGTGGGTCATGTTTAGGATCTCATTCTTTATTACAAAAAGTCCTTTGTTTAAGATACATGTTTTATAGAATTTAATTATAGCTTTATTTTTTTCTTACCTTATTTCCAAGGCAAGTGCCTTTCATATGTTGCCTGCTTGGGGCACCTGAGTGGCTCAGTTGGTTAAGCATCTGACTTAGGCTCAGGTCATGATCCCTCAGTTTGTGAGTTGAACCCTGCATCAGGCTCTGTGCTCACAGAGGCTGCTTCGGATTCCGTGTCTCCCTGTCTCTCTGCCCCTTCCCCACTCGTGCTCGCTCTCTCTCAAAAAATAATAAGAGTAAATAAACATAATATATATATATATATATATAGTATATATATATATTATATACTATGTTTATATATATGTCATGTTGCCTCCTTTTCTATTTATGAAACTTAAAAATATCCAAAATGTGTTGGAATTCTGTAGTATTAAGTTGGTTACACAAAAGGAAACAGATGACTTCTGAGTTGAGGACTAGGTTCAAATGTAAAGACTCAAACGATCCATGTTGGGGGTACATATAGCTGTAGAGAGCTAGAGAAAGCCTAAACACTGAGCTAACCTTAAAAAAAGTCCAGTAACTTAGTAGTGTGTTCTAGGAAACCCCACGTACAAAATTAAGGTTTTCATCGTAGATGCAGAAAGCTCGAAGCTTCCATGAGTCTTGCTCCCTTGCCAGCAAGTGACAATGTCAGAAACTTTTAAAAGCCAGAATAAAAGCCAAGCTGTGACCTTTTAGATAGAAGTTCATAAAAAGTACTAAAACAATGTAGGGTACGCGGTGAAAAAATGGAGAGTCTATCTGTATTAGAGAGTATATAATAGAGAGCTTTCATAGAACTACAAAGCTGGAAACTGTAGCATTCACCTTCAGTGGTTTCCTCCACATGGAACTACAGACCGTATCGTAAATTAAATGGCAAGCTCCCGCAGTCAGCTCAGGACAGTGTCTGTCTGCGGCCCTAAAACACTGCCCTGTAGCGCACAGCTGCTGAAAGGTCCGTTGGCAAGAGGACCAGCCAGGCGGCCGCCGTGCCTATAGAAGCAGTGCTGTGAACTGGCCCAGGTGGGAACACGGCGACTGCCGGGCGGGGGCTGTGCCACGCAGGTGTGCAGCACGCAAGAAACCCCGCACCCTGGGCAGGGGCATGGGGGGACTTGTGAGGTGGGGAGAGGTAAACTTTGATTCATAAGGGTCCTCCAGGGGCACCTGGGTGGCTCAGTCGGTTAAGCATCGACTTCGGCTCAGGTCATGATCTCATGGATCATGAGATCGAGCCCCACACCGGGCTCTGTGCCGACAGCTCAGAGGCTGGAGCCTGCTTCGGATTCTGTGTCTCCCCCTCTCTGTCTGCCCTTCCTCCTCTCATGCTCTGTCTCTCTCTCACTCTCAAAAATAAATAAACATTAAAATAAAATTTAAAACATTTTAAAAAAATAATAAAAAGTCCTCCAGTCCTCAGAGGCAGAAAGGACCGTCGCTGACGGCACTTTCCACCACATCAGAAATCGGTAGGGCTGCATCTGAACGGTCTGTTTAGGGGGGCTTTTCTCTGCATGGTGGAGCCGAGGTTAAAAATGGGCGTGGGTGCATTTGAATTCATCAGTTTTCCTCTCCAAGAAATCAGAGGTGGTAATAATTTTTTTTCCAGCGGTAGGGTTGGGATGTAAAAGAAGATTGGTTTTTATACTCTTACTGTAGCGAGTTCAAGAGTATGTGGTCCTGTGTAAGTTGGAGTCTGAACACTGTATGGACTGCTATGTGCCCCTGATGTAGTATTGCGACTGGATGACAAAACGAGGAGAATACTGAGGTCGTCCCGATCGTGTAAGTCTAGCGCATCAGCTTCATAGGTGGATTTAGCTGCTGTGGCGTCAATTACCGATTTTGCCAGATCAGTTTTAAAGTAGGAGAAATGTATTTTTAGCATTGAAACGCTGAGCACTTGTGTTCTTGTTTCTTCCAGGCTGGGGAGGGCGCCTTGCCTCATGGATTCATGGAAGGTGTGGAGGGAGTTGCAGGTGGTTTTATTTACACTATTCAGGGTAAGTGGGCTGCTTGAAAGCTGAAGAGGGCCCTGATTCTTATGTACCTAATCTTCATACTTTGACATAAAAGCTGATTTTTTTTTGTCATTAAAAAAAAAAAAAAGCTTTATTGATCTATAATTCACATTCACTTTACACTTTTAAAGTGGTTTCCAGTGCACGAGAGTCCTGTAGGTGTCTCCACTAACTGCAGACCGTTTCCGTCACTCCACAAAGCAACCCTGTGCCCGTTAGCAGACACTGTCGTCCTCCCCTCGCCTGGCCCCTACCAACCATCACCTGCTCTCCGTCCTTTCTGACCTTAAATGTAAGGATTTATTTCTGGGATCTCAGTTCTAATCTATTGATCCATGTGTCTGTCCTTATACCAGTACCGTGCTGTCTTGACTGCCCAGTAAGATGTGATGTCAGAAGTGTGAATCCTTCAACTTTGTTCTCTTTCGAGATTGTTTTGGCTCTTCTGGGTCACTGCCTTTCCATGTGAACTTTAGGATCGGCTTGTCAGTTTCTGCACACAAGCCAGCTGGGATTTTGAAAGGGGTCGCAGTGAACGTAGATTGTTTTGGGGAGCGTTCCACCCTGACAGTCTCCAATCCATGAACATGGTATCTTTCCATTTGTTTAGGTCTTACTAGAGTCCTTTTAGTGGTTTTGTGGCTTTCAGAACACAAGTCTTGCATTGATTTTGGTTAAATTTATGCTTAAATATTCTTTTTGATGCTATAATAAGTGGAATTGTTTTTTACATTTCATTTCTAGATCGTTCATTGGTAACATGTAGAAACACAGTTGATTTTCATATGTCCCTCTCATGTGTTGCAGTTCTGCTGAATTCATTTATTGAGTTACTAGTTTTGTGCGTTCCTTAGGATTTTTCATATACAAGATCATGTCTTCTGCAAAGAGATAGTTTTACTTTTTTGTTTTTCAAGCTGGATGCCTTTTGTTGATTTTTCTTGTCTAAGTGTCGTGGCTAGAGTGTCTAGAACAGTGCTGAGCAGAAGTGGCAGAACAGACACCCTTGTCTTGTCCCTGCTCTTAGAGGGAAAACATCCAGTCTTTCACCATAAAGGTGATCCTGAAAAATTAGTGGCCTTGGACTTTCTTGGCCCCGTGTGGCTGTCTTTGGTTAATCCTCCAGCCAGGTGGGGACTTCTGCAGAACTGCTAGACCCTGGCCGTAGAGCTGTCGTGGGCTCAGTGCTGCTTCTCCGTCAGAAGGGAAGAAGCTCTGTTCCCCTGATCCAGGCGTGGTGCCCTCTTTTGGAAGGGGTCTGTTGGACTCAGTTTCCCCTCCTGCTTCACGGTACACTTTCTCCTCATAATGTGAGTATTTAAACATACGCTGTCTTTCAGAGTACATGTTTCTCAAATCCTTCGCCTAATAGATCTCGTTTCAAGGATGGGTTTGTTAGGAGAACTCCTTTAAGACTTGGGGTCAGAAGCATTCACTTAAAACTCTAAAGGGAACTTGTTATGATGGAGTTAGTGGCTGTGTCTGTCTTGAATGATGCTTATTTCATATCCATCTATGAACTCTAGAGAATTCTATGTCTGTGATCTTTAAGAAAGAAAAACCATTGTTGAGGCAGTTGCTATTGGCCACTGTGCTGAACATCACTTATGGAACAAAGGTGCCCGGTCCTGTTTCTGCCTTGACGTCCCAGAGCTCTGCACACCGTGGGTTCCTATAAAAGAATTAGGACCTGGCTTCCCTGAAGGCTCTCAGTGACCGGGGAAAGCAGGGGCCAAATTCCGAGGGGAGAGTCTGCGGGGGACCCCTCAGTAGCACGGTGTTGAGGATGGGACAGACCCCCAGTTTGAGGCCTCTGCGTGCTGTTTCCATGCAAATGGGCTGTGGCTTTTATTTTTCCGCCAAACGCATCTTTATTTACAGTGTTTCCTCATAGAAGTAGTTGTATTCTTACATCACCCCAAAGGATAGGCTGGGACAGGTACATAGGTTTGGCCCATAAACTTGCCATTAAAAAAACAGCGATTTAAGGTAGATCTATTTTTAATTTTTTGAGGAACCTCCACACTGTTTTCCAGAGTGGCTGCACTGGTTTGCATTCCCACCAACAGTGCAAGAGGTTTCCTGTTTCTCCCCATCCTCTCCAACATCTATAGTCTCCTGATTTGTTCATTTCAGCCACTCTGAATAGCACTGCTAAGAATTTACCCAAGGGATACAGGAGTGCTGATGCATAGGGGCACTTGTACCCCAATGTTTACAGCAGCACTTTCAACAATGGCCAAATTACGGAAAGAGCCTAAATGTCTATCAACTGACGAATGGATAGAGAAGTTGTGGTTTATATACAGAATGGAATACTACGTGGCAACGAGAAAGAATGAAATCTGGCCTTTTGTAGCAACGTGGGTGGAAATGGAGAGTGTTATGCTAAGTGAGATAAGTCAGGCAGAGAAAGATAGATACCGTATGTTTTCACTCTTGTGTGGATCCTGAGAAACTTAACAGAAGACCATGGGGGAGGGGAAGGAGAAAAAAAAAAAGAGAGAGAGAGAGGGAGGGAGGGCGCCAAACCATAAGAGACTCAAAAACTGAGAACAAACTGAGGGTTGATAGGGGGGTGGGAGGGTGGGTGATGGGCATTGAGGAGGGCACCTGTTGGGATGAGCACTGGTGTTGTATGGAAACCAATTTGACAATAAATTTCATACTTAAAAAATAGCAATTTAAAATTTAGAGATCCTTACTTAATTCCAGTCCAGAGATTTTACATAAAACTAGGAGACTAGTCTGCCCAGGGAGGCGTCTGCTCACCAGGAAGCTAGTCCAGCCCCGGGGAAAGTTCAGATAAGGAACTCAGGCTGTTTCCTAAAGGGCTCGCACACCATCTGACTTGAATATCTAGCACCTTCCTTTCTTTTACCAGTTCATTCAAGTACGTACTACCAGGAGCCTTTAAAAACCCGTTTAAGGGGCCCCTGAGACTTCTGTCACTAAAGTGTTCTACAAGGAGCAGCCACTGTACTCTCGACAAAAGTTTGTCATTTTTTTTTTTGTCACGGAGGCTAAAGGAATAAGGTTTGGGTGAGGGAAAATTTCTTTCAAAAAGAGTGAAACAACTCAAGTTTTAGGCTAAAGAAATGAAAACGAATAGATTGCCTTCTCCTGTACTGGGTATATCTGAAAATCTGAGTATAAATTAATTTTTAAAAATCAGGATCTAAGTGCTATTCAAAATAGTCACGTGGCGCACAAATTCTTAAATTTTGTTGGGTGTTAGCATCACCGTCTGGGCCCTACCTCAAGCCACGGAGTTGAAATCTTTAGGATTGGAGCTCAGATGTCTGTGTCTTTTTTTTTCCCCCCTAATGTTTACTTATTATTTTGAGAAAGAGAGAGACAGAGCACGAGCGGGGGAGGGGCAGAGAGAGAGGAAGACACAGAATCCGAAGCAGGCTCCAGGCTCTGAGCTGTCAGCCTAGAGCCCGATGCGGGGCTCTAACCCATGGGCTGCAGACCGTGAGATCATGACCTGAGCCAAAGTCGGACACTCAACCAGACTGAGCCACCCAGGTGCCCCCAGATATCTATACTTAACAAACTCCCTAGATAGATGTGATGCTTCCAAAGGCTGAGAGACTATAAACTCTGTGGTTCTTTTAAACAGGTCATCAGACTTAAAGCACACACAGATCTGTTACTTTATTTTTCAGATACATGCAATATAAAACAAAACATGTGATCTGTCCATCCAAAAGGCCTATGTTCAATTTCTGCTCTTGCATCGTTACAGCCATTCTCCTGTTCCTTCAGTTTTCTGACACTTCACTTTCCTTCCAGTGTTAAATTGTGTATGTTTGTCTTTCAGTTAAAAGCTATTACAGTAGAATGTAAGAGCTGGAGGGGACACAGGGTCATTTCGGCCTGTGTCTCTCAAAGGGCAGAAGTGTGTGTGGTCTGCCCGCGTCAGTTCGAGGAAGACACGTGTTAAAGATAGAGTCTTGGGCCCCACCCCAGACCTGCCGAATCTTCAGGCTTAGGCCTGGGGATCTGTATTTCAGTGAGTGGTCCGACAGTCACTGACGTAGCCCACCTCCTCCTCCTGCCGACGAGACTACAGGCCCAGAAGCATGGAGCTTGACCAGCAGTCGGAGTGGCAGAGGCAGAAATCAGGTTCCGACCTCCAGACCCCCTTGTGGGCACGGAAGGTGGACTGCCAGATTACTGTGCTGTTTCTCGTCCTCACCCCTCAGCCACTCACTTTGTTTGTCACGAAATTTTCTCTGATTTGATCAAGACATTTGAAAAAATCCTGCCCTGGTAAAAAAAAATTGCTGCCTGAAATTGACAGAAACAGAGGACAGTCCCTGCCCAGATGTGACAAGTGATTCATGAACTTGGGCGATAGTAAATAAATGTCTTCTAAGCACATTTTTATCATGAGATAAATACACCAAAATACACCAAATACACCAAAAATAGAGAGTGCTATAAAAAACGTCCACGTACTGGGGTGCCTGGGTCGCTCAGTCGTTTAAGTATCCGGCTTCAGGTCATGATCTCAGTTAATGGGTTCGAACCCCACGTTGGGTCCTGTGCCGACAGCTGGGAGCCTAGAGCCTGCTTCGGATTGTCTTCCTGTCTCTCTGCCCCTCCCCCACTTGCATTCTGTCTCTCGCAAAAATAAACATTAAATTTAAAAAAAAATCCATGTACTTATTACTCAGAATTAACAAATGTTTATTTTTGTCATATTTGCTTTTTAAAAAAATTTGTTAATGTTTATTTTTGAGAGAGAGGGAGAGAGAGAAACAGAGCACAAGCGAGGGAGGGGCAGAGAGAGAGGGAGACAAAGAATCTGAAGTTGGCTCTAGGCTCTGAGCTGTCATGTCCGCACAGAGCCCCATGCGGGGCTCAAACCCACGAGCTGGGAGATCATGACCTGAGCCAAAGTCCTACGCTTCACTGACTGAGCCGCCCAGTCACCCCTGACGAGAGTGTTTTAAAATTGATTCTGTGGCACCAGATTGTACATATCGATTAGCAATAAATACACCTTTTCCTCAGCGCCATTTTTCAGTGGCATTCATCTCAACATGCAAGATCAGGGTAATTTTTTTTTTTTTTTTTAACCCTAGTGATTCCTGAAGACCAGCATCCATCCAGTCTGTTCTGCCTTTTTTTTTTTTTTAATGTTTATTTTCTTATTTGGAGAGAGAGTACAAGGGGGAGATGGGGGCGGGGGGCAGAGAGAGACAGAATCCCAAGGGTCCACTCTGGTCAGCACAGAGCCTGATGCAGGGCTCGATCTCACAACCATGACATCATAACCTGAGTTGAAATCGAGGACGCTTAACCGACTGAGCACCAGGGTAATTTCTTTAACTGCTGTACTCCGTGATGCGGATGGGCCATATTTTCTGTTACCAACAGTGCTGGGGGGGAACATCCTTGGGAGCACATGAAATACTGCCTCTAGTGCTGGGTCTGAGTGGCCTTTCCCGGTGTGCGCGTCTTCCGCCCAACAGGCCGCATTGCTCTCCACGGAGAGCGCGTGCGCTCATCCTGGGCCGCGAGGAGAGTTCCTATCAGCTGCTCTCCGTTAGGTGTCTCGGGGAAGGAGTGCAAGTGCACATTATGTTCCACGTTCTGGGGCTGAAGTTTACAGTGGTGTTTTTCTCCAACTCCCGGCTTTTTCTTTGTAGAAGGTGATGCTCTCTTACAAAACCTTCATTCTCGCCCTCGAAGACTCCTTGACCATATGAGTAATCTCCACAGGGAAGATGCCTTACTGAGGGAGGAAAGCAGCGTCTACGACGATATCGTTTTTGTGGACGTTGTTGACACTTACCGAAACGTTCCTGCAAAATTACTGAACTTCTATAGATGGTAAGTTGTAAAAAACGTCGGGCAGGTAGAATTTGTTTTATTGTTCTTTGGGTGTAGAAACAATTTATCAACATTAGACCACTGAATTTTTAAGTTTGTTTATTTTTGAGAGAGCGCATGTGCAGAAGTGGGGTAGGAGCAGAGAGAGAGAGAGAGAGAATCTGAATCAGGCTCTGCACACATTGTGGGAGTCAACTGATGTGGGACTCAAACTCACAAAACATGAGAACATGTCCTGAGCTGAAGTCAGATGCTTAACTGACTAAGCCACCCAGGCTCCCCCTGAATTTATTTATTTATTTTGAGAGCGAGCGGGCTGGGGAGGGGCAGAGAGAGAGGAAGAGAGAGAGAATCCCAAGCCAGCTCCTCACTGTCAGTGCAGAGCCCAACACGGGGCCCAAACTCAACGAACTGCGAGATCATGATCTGAGCCGAAGTCAAGAGTCGGATGCTTAACCGACTGAGCCACCAGGCACCCCTGAATTTTTTTTTAAACAACCCTAAGGCCCCTGAACACCTGGGATGTGATCTGTTGTATCCTGGTTCTTTGCGAGAACTTTTAAAATTCTGCTGTTTTCTTATTTACATAAGCAGAACCATGACATGAATGATCTTTATCACAAACAGGGCAAAAGTTGGTTTCATTTTGAGTCATCTGCTCTTGGAGTCAAAATCGGTCCTCTGAGTCACTGTCTTGGTGGTCTCGAGCCAACGTCAGATGAAAATCTGTGAGTTTGAAAATGGCCCCTTTTCAGTTGTGTTCATACCCACCGACCTAAACATCCCGAGTATAGTTTCCTCAAATCCAGGTTAATGATCTGAATTCTGTTCAGCTGAACATCCACATTATATTTCCATCCTCTTCTCCATGCACTTAAAAACTAATTGCCCTGGGGCGCCTGGGTGGCTCAGTTGGTTAAGGATCCAGCTTCCACTCAGGTCATGATCTCGCGGTTTATGAGTTCAAGCCCCGCATCGGGCTGTCTGCTGCCAGCACAGAGCCTGCTTCAGATCCTTGGTCCCTCCCACGCTCACACATTCTCTCTCTCTCAAAAATTAACGAACATTTAAAAATATATAAATAAAAAGAAAACTACTTGCCCTAATTCCAAAACTTTTATGTAAGATGAAATCCAAACACACTTGGAGTCTGCCATAACTTCCCCAACCTTTCCATATTTCGTAGACCTTGGTTGTAATTCCTACCTTAATAATAATAATGGCAATAACAACTATTTTATATATATATATATATATATATATATATATATATTATATATATATATATAGACAGAAAGAGAGAGAGTTAATATTACTAGTTACTCCAGGGTCCCCTAACGTGTCATTGAGCCCTTGAACACTGTCCACCCTAAGTGCAGAGGTAACACCTGTCTCTGTCTAAACCCATAGTGTTTTCACATCTTTGTCCTTACAAATTTGTCAGTGAGCTTGTTTCCTGGTGAGCCCCAGAGTCTGTTCCTGTCCCCTCTGTTGTCCTGGGCAGAGTGGGAGGTGGTCAAGCACTCTGTGGACACAGTCCCCTGGTCCTGAGGGGGAGACGGCCTGATTTGTTTATGGAAGATGATGTTTCCTAGCTAGGGCAAGTTAATATAATTTTGGGGTCACCTGGTGGGCAGAGGGCAGATATAAATAAGGGTTGGAAATTGGGGCGTGTCTGGAATATCAGGGTTTTGTTTGGATAACTAGAGTGAGAAAGAGAACTTTCTTTATTTAGCTCAAGGCCGATAGTAGGGGTTCCTGTGGTAGGGGGGCCAAGGCAAGAATATAAAGAGGCAAAGAAAAGGAGTGGAGGTCCAGGAAATGGGAAATCCGGATTGTGGAGTTCTAGGGCTTTCTACAGGGAGCTGATTGACAGTTGTGGAAGTTGAGTTGAGTTGAGATACCGCCGCCAGTTTTAGCTTTGTCTCCGGTGCTCCAAACAGGTCTCTGAGGTCTCGGCCTCTCCCCTCAGTCATTACTGCCACTGTCTTGGGCCATCGTCTCCACCTGCACCGCCAGTGGTGGGCTCCCGGGGTTGTGCTGGGGGACCTGTTCCCAGCTGCTCGCCTGTGCGCCCTCTTCCTTCTCTGTTCAGTTGCTTGGTCAGCGACCGCAGTGTCCTTTATCAAAAAAGTTCCTCCTAATTAGCAAATAAATAGCATGTGTGCCCGTGCTGCTAATGAGAAATAAACGTTAGAGCACAGGGTTAAGCAATTTGGTGTGGACCTGTTGTTGTTAGATTCACCATTGTTGGGCTTAATGAAACTTTCTCCAGATTTCCTTTCTTCAGATTTCTGTCATTTGGTTCCCTAGCAAGACTCTGGGTATTTTGTTTTAATCAAAGATGCATGGGGTTGGCAGGGTGAGACGAAGTCAGTTTTCTACTTGCCCTCATATGTCTAGGTAAATGAAGTCACCCTCCTGGGCCTCCTAAAGGTCATTTATAATAGTTTAATAGCTGGAAATCGTTTCCAAGGGGAAATATATTTCAGTGTCATAACTCTTTTAAAAACCATAAAATGTGAGTGCAGCATAAATAGTGGCACAGAACAGAGCATCTTGTACAACAGCATTCTGTGTGTGGGGCCTCATATGACACCTGTCCCCTCATCCTGGGCCCCTGTCACAAACACACGTTACGAGGTTTGAATGCTGAATGGATTTGGTGGCCTGGCCGGAGCAAGGCCAGTAAAGTGTTGTTTGAGCATATGTTCGCTTAAGGCATCTTTTTTTTTTTTTTTTTAAATTGTGTTCTTGTTCTTTTGTTCCTTTTATATTTTTTTATGTCTGTTTATTTGTGAGAGAGAGTGTGTGTGTGAGCAGGGAAGGGGGAGAGAGAGGGAGACACAGAATCCCAAGCAGGCTCTGCACCGTCAGCACAGAGCCCGACATGGGGCTCGAATTCACAAACCATGAGATCATGACCCGAGCTGAAATCGAGCCGCACGCCTCACACAGCCACCCAGCGCCCCTCTTTTGCACCTCAAGTCAGCCTGGTACTTCTCTGTGTTGTGCCACTTAGTGAACATCCAGCAGGGACTGCGGTTGGCAGCAACTTTCTGAGCAAATGTTCTCAACATCGAAGGAACAAGAAGCTGAAAAACTGTACAGGCAGCTCAGGGACAGCTTTTCGTTAAAATATTAGCGGTGCCATCGCCTTGGCGTCGCTGTGTCTCCTTGTACGGACGCACTGACTTCCGTGTTCCCTTTTGCCAACAGGACTGTGGAAACAACCAGCTTTGATTTGTTGCTAAAAACAGACGACGACTGTTACATAGACTTAGAAGCTGTGTTTAATAGAATTGCCCACAAGAATCTGGACGGGCCTAATTTTTGGTGGGGAAAGTAAGTTAAAGCTTGTTAGCCACTTGGCCTTCAGGTACCTGATCCAATGGGATGAATTTATAATGAAATACATACGCTGTCTTTCACAAGCAAAACATGGTTGAGCTGGGAAACCCCCCTCCTAGGCTCCTGGGTTACTACTGTATGTTGTTCACCAAGTAGAGGGAAATTCTTCGAAATGAGAAACCTCAGGCTCGTGTAATGAAGGAGGAGAAACGGTAGGGCTTTTATCCTCGTGGCCCAGAAAGAAGTGGTTAGAATAAATTTGTGACACATTTCTTGAAACTGCTGCTTCTTTAGAATACAGTATGGATTAATGAGGGGTTTTTAGTGTATGTACACAAGATGGTCTGGCACTTTCAGAAACCCCACAAATGTAACCCTGGGAGAATCCGATAGACCATTCTTTTATACGCCACACCTGCCAGCTAGAGAATTGCTTTCCTTAGACTAAAAAAACACTTCTCATTCTTTCCTCACCTTTACAGCTTAGCCCTCTGTAGTGATAAGAAAGGGGTGCGGCCTCCTAGTGGTAGGACAGGGGTCAAACCAATACGAAGAGACCAACTTGTTTTGAATCTCAGTTTCAGACTGAACTGGGCAGTTGACCGAACCGGCAAGTGGCAGGAGCTGGAATACCCCAGCCCCGCCTACCCGGCCTTCGCCTGCGGCTCGGGGTACGTGATCTCCAGGGACATCGTCCAGTGGCTGGCCAGCAACGCGGGCAGACTGAAGACCTATCAGGTGACTCGGGATTTCTGACCCAAGAGTGTACAAGCTTCACCCAGCCCAGGATTCCATCGCTGACACAGAGCCGGCGTTCCCCAGGGAAAGCATGTTAGTCTTTCTGGGTAGGATTCACCCTCAGAGGTCAGGGATGCAGCCCTCGCCTCCAGATCCTGGCCCTAAATTCTATTCCTAAACCTTTTCTTGAGCCTGCTTGTTTTCAGACTATATTTTATAAGTATAGTCCCTGGAGGAATGGAAGGCTTGACATTCATAAGAAGGAAGACGATACAGCAAGTGTTTGCTTTCTGTGGATTCCGGTGACGGTGGCAATGAACAAGCCGCCCGGCTCTCGGATCCACAGCGTCCTTCACACGGTCGTGCTGGAGGTTTAAGGCCCATGAGAAGGGCGGACTGGACACTTGCTATATTGTCTCTAGTCTTCTCCTTGCGATGTGCAGTTCGCGGCCGCTGGCTTTTACTCTGTGTACAGGTGTTAATACGGTCTTGGCATTTGCTGGTAGAATAACGAGAAAACAAGTAGAAAGAGGATTACGAGAACGTGTGGCATCCCATTTAAAGATGATACAGCATTTAAACTTTTGCCTTTAAACTTCACGGGGTACGTACAGGGTGAAGACGTGAGCATGGGCATCTGGATGGCCGCCATAGGGCCCGCACGGTACCAGGTAAGCAAGCCTGACGGGGGACTGGCCCCGGGGCACTCGGGAGGCGAAGGTCCTGTGTCAGACAGGCACAAACAGTGAATTGAGGATGATTCACAGAGCTGCACTCTTGATTGAATGCACAGTGATCCACATAGGTTCGCATACAGTATTTTTCTGAGTTTAAAGTAAATATTTTGTAAGTTTTCCTACTCAGAGAAGAACTGGGTTTTATACGTTTGGTCAGAAATTCTTTGCCGCTTTAAAACTTGAGGAACCAGGCGCCTGGCTGGCTCAGTCGGTAGAGCATGCGACTCTTGATCTGAAGGTCATGAGTTCAAGCCCCGTGTTGGGCACAGAGATTACTAACAACAACCAAAAAACCCTCAAGGAATCAGCTGGCTTAGGTTTCCAGCAGTGGTGGTTCAAGGACCCTTCAGCCCCTCTGACGGATAGAACTAAAAGACTGTAAGGTGTCTTTTAAAATAAACTGGTCAGTGAGCCAGGAAAAGAAATGAATTTGCAGACACCAGAACAGAAATAGCCCTGAGAAGACAGCAGGTATAAAGCTGGGGTTTGCCTCCAAGAGTTCTGTTGAATTTTGGATTCTTGCGGCTTCCACTTTGGCCACAGAAGGTGGGGGGCAGAGGCACGTGCAGGGTCTGCCGGACACGACCTCTGCGTGGCGCCCCGGCCCCAGAGCAGGGCACCCTCGCTGCAGGGGTGAACGGGAATAAACCCCCACCTGCTGGGTCAGCTTTGACAGTCTGTGTCATAGTGAAGCCCAATCTGACTTAACTGAACACTGAAGCTAATTTTCTGTATCTGCTAATTGTACTGTCCGTGGTCTCTTTGGGCCTGAGTCTGTAGTTTGATGTTGCTTATGGAGCTTGTTTCTTGATGTGCTGAGAGACCGGTGTGCGTGACCTCATGTTCCTCGGAAATGGAGGTCTGTATTTAAAACTCCTTCCACAGAGGGCCTTACCGTCTACTTGACTGCATTACCAACGAATGTGACTCATGCTGCACACCCACCCAGGTGCAGGCGGGGTTCTAGACGCTCAGGGTCAAGGCTGAGACCCAGGTTTTGTTTTCTAAATTACACACACACACACACACACACACTTTCTCCTTCCCTCCCTCTAGGGGGTCCTGGCTGTGTGAGTCCCCGGGCCCGGTGGCCTTTTAAAACCCAGCAGGGCCTTTGGGTCACACGTGGACTCTAGCTCCTTTCCTCTGCCACCAGTTCAAACATGCTGTGAAAAGACTTGATTCTTTCTAGCATCTTTATGTTCTGAGATGGCAGGGGTTTCTCAGGCTCTGTTGTATCACTGGGAAGTAGCTGGTGGTTAAGAGTCAGTCCTTCCTGTTCACCTTGCCGGCATCCGCCCACCTTTACTACCCTCGCCGTGACTGACCTTGGGCAAAGTACCGCACACTCAGTCTCTCAACCGTAAAAGGGAAAGGATTCCTACCTCACAGGTTTTAGGAGAATTCACTAGTATTTATTTATAAAGCGCCCGCTGCCATCCCCAGAATACCGTGCGCTTGCATGGGAACAGCTGCTGTTACCTCTTCTCACAGCCGCTGGGAAACTTTCCGTTTGCGCTTCCCAGGCTTTCTGGTCACAGAAATCCCCCCGCTGCCGCCCCCCTCCCGCCCCCACCTGCGGGGGTTTCGGTGGTTCGCACGCAGGTGTCTTTGAAGGCCTCTGCCAGCTTTCGTGTCTGATCTTCAAATCCGTTCCACGGCTCCCAAGTTCCCCTTTGTTTTTCTCCAGGACGGCCTGTGGCTGTGTGAGAAGACGTGCGAGACGGGAATGTTGTCCTCACCCCAGTACTCCCCGCAGGAACTGACCCAGCTGTGGAGGCTGAAGGAAGCGTGTGGAGACCCCTGTCAGTGCGAAGCGGCCGCAGGAGGAGCGTAACTCGCGGTGTGTGAGGCTGAGGGTGTGTGCCGGCGAGAGTCTGAGGAGAGCCTACGGTTTGGCTGTCGAGTCCATGTGTCTTTCAGGATTGTTCTAGGTTGGCACTTTTTACCTGTAACCAATGTGACATTTCTAAATGTGTGCACAAAATTTCCTTTTTAAAAACCGACTGCTACTGTAGCATAAGAAAAATTTTATTTCTGTATTGGAAGAACATTTGAGAAATACCAAATTGTTTTATAAAACAAAAAAGTTTCTAAAAGCTGATGTATCATTTCTAGTTTATAATTCATTACTATCACTTTTGGTTAAAATTTGGCCTAGTTCAGAAATCTTGAGTAATGACAGAGAATGTGAATTTCAACCTGGATTACAGAATAGTTCCATAAAGCATAATGAGGATAATTAAGGGCCAAAAAGAACTCACAGAATGCTGTGTCGTCACTGATACCAAAGCTTGGGGTTTCTGGAAATGTCTGAAGTGGGCAACTTGAACTTGAAAAGGAACCAATCCACTCGGTTCAGGACTTTGGTTTTAAAGTTCACTTATTAAGTGGGCTAATTCAAGTTTTCTTTTGCCATTTAACACAAATCCTGAAGGTCACAGTCTGGTACTATTGAAAAAAAAAAAAAACTAAAATGGGGATATAAGTCAAATACCTCTCAGGGTTTTAGTGACATAGGGAAGGATACTGCTTAAACAGTTGACACTTCAAATGAGTTTTGCTTTCCTCCTGTCATTGCCCGATGGTTCCCTACTACACGTGAATTCCCATCAGAGCTGGTCGTCATCTGTAGAAGAATGTATGCCCAGTGTAGGTGCAGCTGCAGGAAAGAGCATGGGATTCATTTTTGCAAGTACTCTAAAAATAGTGCAGCAGAGAAGAGAGATCATAGCATATGCGTTACACACAGAAGAGGTGCCTCCCTGAGTTCAAGGGACAATTTCCAAAATGACCTTCCAAGTCCTTTTGGTAACTTTTAAACTAGTAGTAACAGTGGAATTCCATTAAAACTGGTCTTATGCTGGACCTTAACTGTGTTCAGATTTCATTAGACTAGCTAGGTTCTATTTAATATTTAAAGTAGCCATGAACTATAAATACGAAATAAAATCAGAAAGTCATTAGCAGTAACCAAGGCTTTGCACCTACTGTTATACATATGCCTAGAAATGGTCTCTTCCCAATGAAAAATACCACTTTTTCTCTACTTAGGGCAAGTTGTAAAACCTCTTCTTCTGACAGAATTGTTCCAGAGAATCATTCCTTTCCAGTGAACCCCAGTCATGATAAAACAGTGGAGTCTCTGAACTTGATTAGTTGGCTGTTACCATCGCACTAACAGGTAGTCTCCGTTTTCCACAGAATAGAACTGTAATGACTGCTGGTCATTTTCTAGCTCAATCTCTCTGCCAGGCATCTAAAAACAGAACAAAGGGTTAATACATCAAAGATGTCTGTTTTTCACCGAGAATCCAGCCGAGTCACAAAAGCCCCAGCTGAATGACATGTCTTACGGTGGGGCGGGGACCTAAGCTTGACTCTGCGTTTCGCTGGGCAACTTACTTTGGGACTTTCGTAGGACAGCAGAAGTTCTGACACAGGAACTTTGAGAAGACGTGACAGCAGTCCCTTCACCTTCTGAATGGTCATGGAATCTGTCAAAAGACACACCCTCAGTTCCCTTGAATAACAGTTCCGTGTAAAACGAGCTCACGTGACAAGCCCACAGTCGCAGTGACTCAGTGTTCCGTCATTAGGGAAAGGCTCACCTGCCCCGGGGCGGCGAGAGCCGGGTCCACACCACCTACTGGACATTCGGGAAGCTGTGGGAAACGGAGCCAATGTTTGACCCAAGTGCCCTTGACAATGGCTTTTCATTACCATCTCAGTGGTGTTTAATATTTCCTCCTTACTCTGAAGAAACCGGAAATCCTATTCTCTGCACAGAGGAGTAAATGTGAGTAAAACCCTGACCTTCCTAAACCTCTGTGATCACTCACTTCTGGATGGCTGAGAGAACGCTGGGGCGGGGCGCCCCGAGGACGTCTGTCCGTCCCTCTGCCTTGGTTTCCTCCCTGGGGAGTGAGGGAGGCCCAAGTGGTCTATAGACTCCCTTCGAGCGCGCCCAGTCTGTGGGGATTATGACGTGTAAATGCGCTTGACATGCGAGGGGGATTTACTCAATGAGCAAATGCTTTGGTTCAGAAAACGCTATGAACTTCTTTCCAAAGATGGGTTGTGGTAAATACTGGATATTTTGGTGATGAGAAATAGTTTCTCTGAAGCTTTAGCTGGAGGTACAGCAATAGTGTGGTGTTCCTACAAATATCACATGTATTCAAATATTTTTCTATCAAAAATGATTTTTGTAAAAGCTGTGTGTGTTTTTATGCAACTTGTCATAATAAATGTTATCTTTATTTTAGAATAAAAACTGGCCTTATTTATGTGTTGAATATAAACACTTAATTGACACTTGTAATTTTAATGAACGTAACTTGTTCTTTTACGTGTGAACCTGTGTAGATAATCTTGTCCTTTCAAAAGCCTTAGGTGGACCGGCTTTCCTTGTTTGGAGGGTGATCAGCGATGGGTTAACTCCTCCACAGCAACAGGGAAGACACATTCCTAACTCACATCAGAAACAGAAAGTTTGGTCACAAAACAGTCCTAAGAAGAAATCTGCCTACTCGCACTGTGTCTTTAGAAAAACAGCAATTTGCATGTAATGCTCTAAATAACAATACCATTTTTAATGTGAAAGTAACACGATTGTCTTCACATTTAGAAAACGTAGAGATGGTTAACTGTCCCTGTGCCTCCCCATGACCACTGTTAGAATTTTAACGGGTAGGGCGCCTGGGTGGCTCAGTCGGTCAAGCGTCCGACCTCAGCTCAGGGCATGATCTCATAGTTAGTGAGTTTGAGCCCCACGTCGGGCTCTGTGCTGACAGCTCAGAGCCTGGAGCCCACTTCGGATTCTGTGTCTCCCTCTCCCTCGGCTGCTCCTCTGCTCGTGCACTCTCAAAAAATAAAATAGAACACTAAAAAAAATTTTTTTTAAGCTTAACAGGTATACACTTCCAGGCGTTCCTCCGTTTCTAGAAGGATGGACAGGTTTCACCTGCAGTGGTCCATCTTTCATCTCTTCACGCCAGTTCCTCTAGACCTGCACAGCCCAGCACAGCCGCTGCGTGGCTAGTGAGCACCTGAAGTGCGGGGAGTACGACTCAGGAACTGAATTTTATGATTTCAATTTAATGCATTTAAATGGTGGCTCGTGGCGGCCATCCTGGACAGTGCGGCTCTAGACCTACTTCATTCTCTTTAAAGATCCGTGATACGGCCACGCGTGGCCCAGACTTACTCAACCACTTATTTCTCCACCGGTGAACATCTGTTTTTAATTCTACCATCACAAGTGCCACAAGGTAGAATGCTCGGTCGTACCGTATACCCATACGTATGGGCAAAAGACGATGTTGCAGTCCTTTACATTTCCTTATTTATCACGTTTTGAAGATCAGTTATGTTGGTGGTTGAACAGTGGCAGCATGTGGCGTAAAAATCAATAGCAAGAACTGTTGTAATCTGCTGGCTTGCTGCCAGGTTTCGAGAACACAGGACTCAGATTCTGTACTGCTTGAAGCAGTAAGTATTACATATAATTTCTATGGATGATTCTGCTCTCTGCTGGGTCCATCTGAAGATGAATACAAATCAGTGCATGAACATGGTGGGTGTTCCAGGGGGAACCGCATCTCAGAAGAACTGGGACACAGGTATAGAGGGTGGAAGAGGAGAGGGTGAGGCCACACTGTCGCCATCGGCCTAGAGCCACAGTCACACGCACACCCAGCCACAGTCCTTGACGGATGGAGCTTGGTGCCCTTCCCCAAAGAAGCCCTTGAACAGAAAGCTGAACTCAGGGCTGACAACATTCTTGAGCAAATATTCCTCAGTAATAACCTCCCCAGGAGTTGATTTTATGGATCTGGAAAGTAAAGGGAAAAACAAACACGATCCAAAGCCTACTACATTAACAAAAAGCTCTGGGTCTCTCACTGGTCTGTCCCCATGAGTGTCTTTACCGACAGTACTTAAGTCTGAAAACAGAATAACCAAAGGGGAGCCACTACTTTGAATTCATGGTGATCTAACAGCAGAATTACAGATCACAGGAACAGAAGTTAGACTGCTAAGGAAAATGGAGTAATACTGGTATTAAATGACAGTTACCAGTCAGAAAGGTACCCCTGTGAGTACAAACCCTTCCATAAGCGATACTGTGAGCTTGTGGGATTTGATAAAAAATTAATTTAAAAATAAATGTGAATTGACTGCACCGACAGGCAAACAAAGAAAAGTCTTTTACTAGAGTCATTTATGGTGATCTACATTCCATTTCTTGGGCAAATCCTCACTGTTCTAAATTTAACCTGTTGATATTACTATTTAACTCTGAATCAAGTTAATCTTGAGAATTCACAGTATACTCAAAAGATGGGCTGTAATTTTTTCTAAGTTTAAGGTCACTTAGAGCAATCTAGTTTGTTGACACAGAAGTATTTTCGGAATAAAATGAATTCAGTTCCAGCAACACTAATGTTTAGACAGAGTTCCGAAGTAGCTTTTCCAAAAGAAAACCATTTCAGTGTTTCCGTTAAACTTTCCACAGGGACTCTCGATCGGTAAGGAGTCGAGCGTATGAGAAGTCACAGATGTCCAAATAATTCACAGTTCGGGTCACTAAGACACATTTCCTGTTTTACGAAGGGATGGTGAGACGGACCTCAAGCCCGGTGAAACAGTCTCTCTGGACCAGAGCAACAATTTGAGAACTAAACCGAGGTGGATGCAGGAAAGGCCAAGCCAGTCCAGCACTAATGACTTTGGCTGAAGATGTAAATGTACGCAGGGGCTTCTGGTTTAACAGGACTTTCCTAGATAAGCTGATATGGTTACAGGAGACTCAGGCTTCCGGGAAGGGGTTGGGGCGGGGGGGGGGGGGGGGGGGGGGAGGACGAGGATGCTGGCACGATTAGTTGTATTTTAGATCATAAAAGATTAGTGAAAACCTATCAACTCTAGAAGTTCCGACACTTTGCTTCCAGCCAACTCCTAGGCCAGCAATTCATAAGCGCAACGAGTGGAAAAGCCTGTTTTTCTTACCTGGCAGTTGTTTTTCTGTGACTTTCTGATCAACCTGATTAGGATATTTTATCTTCAGTGCTTGAAGGAAAAAAGGAAAGAGAGTGACTGAGACCTACTGTAATAAGGATTTAAATTACACACACACGTTAACAGCAGCTGACAAATGATAATGGCTGTTCAGTACAGCTTGGCTCAAATCCTAGTAAAGGGTCTTACCGATGTTGAAAATCCCTTCTGTTAATACTTCACAGAATTACTAACAACAACAAAAATGGCTGGACCAACGTTCTAATGCCATCCCTTCTCCCCTTAATAGTCCTTTCCTGAGAATTTGGCTGTGTGTTCCAGTGTAAGAAAAGTCACAAATTTACAAATCACAGGTCCACTCACTTCTCACATACTGCCCATTTATAACACCATTAGGTGAATTGAAAGCATGAGAATTGCCAAAATGTCCAATGTAAGAATTAAAATTCTTTTAAAATGTTTATTTTCGAGAGAGAGAGAGACCAGGCATGAGTGGGAAAGGGACAGAGAGAGGAGGAGACAGAATCCGCAGCAGGCTCCAGGTTCCGAGCTGTCAGCACAGAGCCTGACGCGGGGCTCAAACCCATGAACCGTGAGATCATAACCTGAGCCAGATTCGGACACTCAACCGAGCCACCCAGGCGCCCCCCCAATATAAGAAGTTAGATAGGCTTGAGAATTCATCATTTCTCTAAAAACTGAAGTACTCACTTAGTACTTACTTAAGAGAAACAATCCCTATTAGCTCATCACTATCTGTTTCCGCGCCTAAGGACGCGAATACAAATACGCGGTCTTTGAGTGTGAGGTTCTTACTTAGTAGCTGGTTTTTGAGCAAAAACGGCTGTCGTGTTTTGAGTTCCCCGTCTTCAGGTGCACCATATTCTGCGGAAGAAGAAATAAAAAAGGATGAGTGATAAGCCTTAAGCCACCGGAAGCAAAAATACAAACAGTAAGTGTCTGCATAGCCTTTTCCCTTCGGGGATAAACCTCGCAGCGGCTGCCACGCTAACCTGGCAGCAGGGTCCTTTTATCCAGTTACTGGTTTGCTTGTTTATTTTTAGGAAGGGTGGACGCAACTGCTTGCAAGCCTGGGACCCTCCATCACTGATCCTCACAGACGGCGCCCCGACTCGAGCTGGCAAGAGGAGGCTGGGCTTTCAGACACTTAGGACACTTTTTATTCAAAGTTTCACCTTTGCTAACCGTTCCCTCGCATTCTGGGTCCTGAGAGAGGAGCCTGGTGCCATCTGGGACACAGCTCACGGGACACCTTCGAGTGTCGGCCAGAGTGCGCGACACCAGGCTGGGCGCTCAGCACCTCCCCCTGCCTGGGAAGGGGATCCCATAGGAGGACATCAGAAAAGCTGGAGCCTTCCTGCTCCAACTTCTGCTGGGCCAACCAGAGACCGCATTTCTAGAAATACCCTCAAGTATCTGTGCTTTTGTCTCATAGCGTTCTCAGCCGTGAAATACTGGGCCGTAGGCATAGGAATGCGTTAGAATCTTCCCTTCCCGTCACCTCCCCCAAGTGCTGCAGAATTCACCTAAGGTGGCCAGGAAATTGGGCCAGCTAATAGAGTGATTTGAAAGCAATTCCCATAGGCAGCTTTTCTTCCTCAAAGATCATGTTCCAGCCTGAAGCGCTTATGCGGTGAGCTTCTTGCATTAGGAAATATATATTAAAAAAAAAAAAAAAAAAAGAAAATCACATAAAAGTGAAATTTGGAATAATAATGAAGTCAAAACAAAATGGAAAGTTACATCAGGGACTAAGAATCATGAAGTCATGGCTTCAGTGCCTGAGGACCCAGGCTGGCGAGGGTGAGGAAGTACCTTGTGTTCCCAGTGCCCAAACCAGTAGGGGACATGCACACGGGAGCTCTCAGGACAGAGCGCTGAGCAAGTACCGTGCACTCGACTGAACTTTCCTGGACGTTAGAATTAGCTGGGGAGCTTAAATGCCAATGCCCAGATTCTACCTTGACATCTGTGTGTTTTTTTAAGTTTACTTATTTTTGAGAGACCAAGAGAGAGTGAGCAGGGGAGGGGCAGAGAGAGAGAATCCCAAGCAGGCTCCACACTGTCCGCACAAAGCCCGACATGGGACTCCAACTCACGAACCGTGAGGCCACGACCCAAGCCGAAACCAAGAGTCAGATGCTTAACCGGCTGAGCCACCCGGGCGCCCCTTAATTTTTAAAATGCCCTCAGTACGTTTCTGGGGACACACACCCCAATGTTTATAGCAGCACTATCAACAATAGCCAAAGTATGGAAAGAGGCCAAATGTCCATCGGTGGATGAATGGATAAAGAAGATGTGGTATATATATACAGTGGAATATTACTCGGCAGTCAAAAAGAATGAAATCTTGCCATTTGCAACTACATGGATGGAACTAGAGGGTATTATGCTAAGCAAAATTAGTCAGAGAAAGACAAAAATCATGACTTCACTCACATGAGGACTTTAAGCGACAAAACAGATGAACGTAAGGGAAAGGAAACAAAATATAAAAACAGGGAGGGGGACAAAACGGAAGAGACTCATAAATATGGAGAACAAACTGAGGGTTCCTGGAGGGGGTGTGGGAGGGGCGATGGGCTAAATGGTTAAGGAGCACGAAGGCATCTACTCCTGACATCACTGTTGCACTATACGCTAATTTGGATGTAAATTAAAAAAAAAAAATTAAATTAAAATGCCCTCAGTACAACCCGAGTCGAGATACGCTGGAGTGCCTCCTGCCCCCCTTAAAGGAGGGAGAGTACTGCCTCCTCGAGCAGGGAGTCGGGTGAGCACGCAGACGCGAGAACTTCCACGCACAGCTGCTTTCCGTCCCGAATGCCGACCTCTCTCTTCCGGGAGCGCACGCCCTTTCCCAGCTTCCTGCCTGCTTCTCTTTCCTAAAGGCAGCGGTTTAATTCTTGCTCCCGACTCGCTGGAGCGGCCCCAGGAAAGCACCCGTCAGCTATGCAGAGGAGTACGTAGAGACCCAGAGGAGAAAAACGGTGGCACCGAGGGTCCCCTTTGCTCCCCAGCTGTTCTAGCTGCAAGGCCGCTGGCAGGGAGGGGGGTGGGGGTCGCCGCGCGGGGAAGGCTCCGGGCCTCATGTACGTACTCAGGCAGAGCGACTGGTATCTGGGATGGGCTGCAAGAAATGCTTCATTTGGCCTGTTTTTGTCTGCATCCTGATGTCCGCCAGCCTTTTTCCATTCATTTCCAAATGCTTTTCGGTAATCAAGCTCAGCCCCACGCCTTTCCTCTGGTAGAATCTATATTAATGTGAATAAAAACAGGTCTGTTAAGGTGGTTTTTTTTTTTTAATGTTTATTTTCGAGAGCTCATAAACAAGGGGGAGGGGCAGAGAGAGAGGGAGGCACAGAATCTGAAAACGGGCCCCAGGCTCCGAGCTGTCAGCACAGAGCCCGACGCGGGGCTCGAACTCATGACCCAGGCGATCGTGACCTGAGCCGAAAGAAGCCGGCTCCGCTGAGCCACCAACTGAACCGCCAGGCGCCCCCGTTAAAGTGTTCTTCTAGTGAGTGTTTGCATTTTGTACCCTGTCCTTCCTCCACTCTTCACACACACAGAATAATCACATCGAGAGGGACAACGCTTCGTATGGCTTTACCTTTCCTCGCTAACACGGACAGAATTCAAGAGTTTACTGAAGAAGAAAAACCAGTTTCGGTCTTACGCTTTTCTTCATGAGAGTATTTGTCCACCTGCCGGCGTGTGGGCTGCGGCAGGTGCCCTGGGCCCCTGGGGGCGCTGACACCACAGGCGAGCGGCCCCACCTGGGCAATCGCTGAGGAGAGGACAGGCTCTGCGGTTCTGTGTCCCGTCTGCCTCTGCCCCCTCAGGAAAAGGAGCAAGTGCCCAGAATCCCCCGCCCCTCCTCAAGGGGCAGCTAGGCAACTTCTGTCCTCACCCGAGTAACGCCGCCTCCCGAGGAGTCGGAAAGAAAGACTTCTTAGTACCGCACAAGGGTAGTATTTTACCAGATGGGGGAAAAGCTACGTCTGAACCCTTTACAAGATTCAGGGGCGCCCGGGTGGCTCAGTCGGTGAAGCGTCCGACTCTTGATCTTGGCTCCGGTCCGGATCCCATGGTTTGTGAGGTCGAGCCCCGTACAGGACTCTGTGCTGACAGCGTGCAGCCTCCTTGGGATCCGTCTCTCCTTCTCTCTGCCCTTCTCTCATTCACGCACTCACATGCGCTCTCTCAACCAACCAACCACAAAATACCTCATCGTGCTACTAAGCGCCCACCTCACATTTGTTCAGGGTCTTCAGCTGACCGATTCTGGCGATGATGAACTGGCGTGTGGTCTGTGGTCCGCTGCCTCCTTCCGTCAGGGGGTTTCTTACGCAGGACAGAGCACGCAGACTCTGTAACTTATCCAGCTCGTTGATAAATGACCACTGAAACCCAACGGAAAAAATACGTGAATCTAAGCATGTTTCAGGCTACTTTCCTAGATGATTTGAACTAGCCAGAGAAAAGCATGAATCTCCAGTTCCAATCGGAGGCACTGGATCTCATCATGCGCCAAGCACCCACTAAGAAGACCGTGCGCTTTTACTCTAGAACTGTGCCGTGTAAAATGACCGTCTGCTGACGGGTGAATTAAACTAATTTCTCTGTTAATATTTTTGGGTTTTCTGAGGACTTTCACCCTGAGGAAGCACTTCTCTTTCAATCTAAAGTATCTTTTGACTACAGCAAAATAGAAAGCTTCTGCAGAGCAAGGGAAACCATCAACAAAACTAAAAGGCAACCTACAGAATGGGAGATCATCGCAAATGACATATCCAATAAAGGCTGAGTCCAGAATATGTAAAGAACTTGTAAAACTGAACGCCCAAAAGACAAATAGAGTAAAACCTTGGAGGGGCGCCTGGGTGGCGCAGTCGGTTAAGCGTCCGACTTCAGCCAGGTCACGATCTCGCGGTCCGTGAGTTCGAGCCCCGCGTCAGGCTCTGGGCTGATGGCTCGGAGCCTGGAGCCTGTTTCCGATTCTGTGTCTCCCTCTCTCTCTGCCCCTCCCCCGTTCATGCTCTGTCTCTCTCTGTCCCCAAAATAAATAAATGTTGAAAAAAAAATTTAAAAAAAAAAAAAAAAGAGTAAAACCTTGGATTGTGAGTAACTTGTCCTGCGAATGTTCCGCAAGATGAGCAAACTTTTCTGATAAATTTAACTTGATAAACGAGCAACGTCTTGCAATACGAGTACTACGTGAGGCCGAATGTCACATGATCACAACCGAGCCAGTGGTTCTTGAAATTCGCTTTGATATACGAGTGCTTTAGAGTATAGCTTGCCTCCGGAACAAATTATGCTCATAAACCAAGGTTTTACTGTGATTCGATTAAAAATGGGCAAAAGCAATGAACACATTTCTCCAAAGAACACATCCAGATGGCCAACAGATACAAGCAAAGATATTCAACGTCACTCATCATCAGGGAAATGCAAATCCAAACTACAATGAGGTATCATCTCACACCTGTCAGAATGGCTAGTATCAAAACCACAAGAAGCAACAAGTGTTGGTGAGGATGTGGAGAAAAAGGAACCCTTGTGCATTGCTGGTGGGAATGCAAACTGGTGCAGCCACTGTGGAAAATGGTACGGAGGTTCCTCAAAAAGTTAAAAACAGAACTCCCTACAATCCAGTAATCGCATTACTGGGTCTTTACCCCCAAAATACAAAAACACTAGCTTTGGGATACATGCACCCCTATGTTTATTGCAGCGTCGTTTACAAGAGCCAAATCATGGAAGCAGCCCAAGTGTCCATCGATAGGTGGCTGGATAAAGAAGACGTGGTGTGTATGTGTGTGTATGTATACACACACACACACACACACACACACACACAGTAAAATATTACTCAACCCTCAAAAAGAATAAAATCTTGCCATTTCCAACAACATGGATGGAGCGAGAAAGTATTATGTTACATGAAACAAGTCAAAGACAAATACCCTATGATTTCACTCACGTGGGATTTAAGAAACAAATGAACAAAAGGAAAACACAAGAGAGTGAGACAAACTAAGAAACAGAATCTTAACTCTAGAGAACAAACTGATGGTCACCAGAGGGGAAGGGGGTGGGGGTGAAATAGGTGATGGGGATTAAGAGCACACGTATCACGATGAGCACTGGGTCCCGTGGGGAGGTGTTGAATCCCTGTATTGTACACCCGAGACTAATAGGACACTGCATGTTAACTCTACTGGAATTAAAGTTAAACACTTTAATAAAGAATAGTCTTAAAGTAAAGTATTTTTTAATAGAAGGAACCTGCAAACTCCATCATAAGAGTGGAAGTGAGGATACAGTGTGCACATTGTGAAGAAGCTCTTACTTGCGAGATCTGATTGTCATTTACTACAAGGTACTGCAAGGAAGGAAACATTGATGTTTTGCACCCTGGAAAAAAGGAGAATTAAGTCACACGGCAGCAGTGAAAGAAAGAGCAGAAGTATGGGCTACCGGGCGGGGGGAGTAGAGTTAATCTCAAATACCAGTTCCTGCATCCGGAAAATGTATAGAAGAAATTCCGACGTCAGAAAGGATTAGTTGTTCTAATCTGAAATTTAAAATGTTAAATTTGATTACAAGGAACAATATAAAATGCTATAGGCGGTCAACCAGACTAGATTTGTAATGCTCTTCCCCCACCCTAGGTTTTTGTGCCCCATGAAATGCTTAGAAACCACAGAGTCTGGTTTAGGGCGTGCAGAGAGGACTGTTCATGCTACGTTGTGAGGGCTCCCCAGTCACCTAACTGCTCCTGGTGCCCGTGGCGGTGCCACGTGTTAACAGGTCTCCAAGAGCAAACAGACATGATCTGACTTCCGTAAGTTTAATGAATGAAGACTTCTGACATTAGCACCGGGCCGAATTACCCTTTCCTCAATGACCTAGTACAGACACAGACTGCGCACTATGTGGTCTGCAAACACCTCCTCTACGTAAATTCAGAGAAAAGTTTCCCAAAGGGAATTCGTGTGTGAATTCCATCTGAGCAAGTACACACAGCCTACGATCCATTCACTAAAAACCTCCTAAGCACTGCTGTAACGGCATTTTAGGAGCAAATTACCTGGGGAGATACGCTATGAGAAACAGCTGATTTTCATCAATTAATGGATTAGAGGAAAGGTCTAATAACTTGACCGTCTGTAGAACATCCGCCGGCCTGTGTGGAAAATCAAAGTGTGTCAACATGAATTTAATCTGACTTGTCTTCAAAGATACATGGCTTTTAAAATACCTGCATTTGGTGTAAAGGAGGTAAAGGGAGCAGGAGGCGAGGGGACAGGACTGTGAAAGGGCAACAGGAGGGAGGGACCCTTGCAGTGCTGGAAATGTCCTCTATGTGGATGGACCAACGTCAGGATCCTGGCTGTGGTATCGCACCCATGGGAGAAAGTGGGTGATGGGTACAGGGGAGCTCTGGGCATTATTTCTTATAACTGCATGTGAACCTCAAATTATCCCCAAATAAACAGTTTCACTTAAAAACACCTGCATTCACCTGTATAATAAGTCGTTCCATACAGTGAAGTCTCATTAGCTTGAATCCTTTCATTGGGGGAATGTATTATAAATTTGCCCACGTTTAATTTCACATAGTAATTTAATGATATCAACAAAAGAGGCAAGACAACGTATTTAATTTACTCAAGGAAAATAAGCTTTTCCATAGACTCAGTACATCAATCTTACACACACAGTGCTACCTACAATGCAGGATTTGATCCGTAAAAAGCATTTCCTCTAGAACCTCCATTTAGAAACAGAAGTTAACTGTATCTCTATGAAGCTACTAAAGTTCTGGTCTTCAAATATGTTTAATTCAAGGCTTACAATCCGATGGGCTGTGAGTAATTTGTGAGTAATAAGCATTTTCCCATTCTTATTTGCAAATCCTTAAAAAAAAATAATGTTGGGGGCGCCTGGGTGGCTTAGTTAAGTGTCTGATTCCATTTCTGCTCAGGTCATGATCTCACGGTCTGTGGGATCAAGCCCCACATCAGGCTGTATGCTGACAGTGTGGAGCCCGCTTGGGATTCTCTCTCCCTCTTTCTCTGCCCCTTCCCCCCATACTCTCTCTCTCAAAATAAATAAATAAAATTGATGATGGGTATAATGGAGATCATGTGTTTATTCAGGATGGCTGAATGGTGACACACACGTGGACATGAACCCTTGTTACCTTTCTGAAATGGAGATGTCGTTAGACTTGAGGTACAGCTCCTCCAGGACGGGCCACCCGGGGGCGCACCGCAGCACCTAGAAGGGAAACTCCTGTCAGGGCGAAACAGCCTCTACTGGTCCTTCCTGTGTGTTTACTACTGTACCTTCCCCATCAATTCAGTTCAGTTACTGTTTGGGAAACAAAGTGCCCTACGGACATTTCATCGCAGACTCTAATTCAGGCCAGGAGTGCTAGTGGACGGGCGGTAACACTTAAATGTTAAGAGCTGTGTTCTAATGACACGGCCGCGTAGACATCAAGCACTCTAAGCTACGAGCGGGCCGTCCAGGGGCGTCCTGAACTGTACAAGGCTCCTGCGAAGTAGACTTGCGGACAGGACAGTTTGCTTAACCAAAAAAGGAAGGGACTTGAGGTCCCCACCTGTCCTCGATTCTCAATGCCAACCCGGGTTTGCGAAGAAGACGCTAATTGGACGGTACTCCGCAACCATGGTTTCTAAATTTCCCCACTTGCACTTCATCCCCAGCATCTCCATCTCCAAGTGCCCTTCCTGTTCTGATGCTCAATCTGAACCCACTCACCAGGAAGGAGCCCTAGGACACAGGCGCACCAGGCAGAGGTGATTCGTCCCTAAGGGAGGTGCCTCGGTGGCATTTCATAGACGAACCACTTGGCTGGGGATATACTTATCTGCACTTGGTTCGAAAAAGGAATATTCTGGGTGTGTGAGGTCAGTTAACCTCAAACAGAAAATAGTAGTGCCAGCTATAAATCCCAAACGTTGCCGGGTGAAGGACCCCCGAGTCCACTTTCGAGCCCAGCTGTATATGATGAACGGCGGCTTCCAAGAGCCAAACTGCAAACAAGAAAAGGATGCGAGAATCTTTCGGCAGCTGCGCCTCGGAGCACTTGCGGGAAAACCCAGCAAGCTAAAAGCCCAATCCACAGCTAACTTGGGGGCTTTCTAGGTTCAGCCTGTGTGAACTGCACAGCATTATGGAACGCCACCGTCTAGAACGATGGCAGGACAAAACAGAAGGAGCCGAGAGAGAGAACACCGATCCCAAGATAGAAAATTCTACCTCACTACAACAATTTTGTAACTCCTTTCTGTGAGGCAGTTTAAAGGATCCTATTATTTGGATAATATGATTAAAACGAAGGCACAGTTGTGCCTCAATTGCCTATCAAGCCAAGAATTTAAAATTTCTTATCTCTGGGTAGTAAACTAAAGAAACATGATTACCTCAGCCCACGTTATTCCTGTTCGGTTAAGAACTAAAACCTTCAGTGCAGGAAATGTTCCAGCTAGAGATGGTGAAACCGAGGGAAAGTGTAGTTTATTCTCACTGTGTAGAAAAAGAAGACACAATGTGCTGAATGCTTGCTCTCCAGGAGGCCCGAGTGAAAGTCATAGAAAGCAACAATTTGGGATTTAATATGAGGCGCGTTTGGTTTGTTTCCACCTTAAAATGAAATTAAAGGTGCCTGGATGGCTCAGTCGGCTAAGCGTCCGACTAGGTTTTGGCTCAGGTCATGATCTCACGGTTCATGGGATCGAGCCCTACATCGGGCTCTATGCTGAGTATGGAGCCTGCTTGGGATTCTCTCTCTTTCCCTGTTTCTCTGCACCCCGCCCCCTGCTCATGCTCTCTCAAAATAAACATTTTATTAAAAAATGGAATTAATTAAAAACCAAAGGAGTCCAGACTATCAGTCCTACTGATACGCTACACCTGAGGCTGTAATTTTGCTTCTCCAGAGTCTCTAAACCCCTCTTTTCCATTAGGATGGATCAAATAAATCACCACCTTTTCAATTTTCTCTCATGATCCTCATCTCAGGACTCAATCCTGATGGTCTTTTTTTTTATTTACTTAAAAATCTTTTTTCAATGTTTATTTTTGAGAAACAGAGACAGCACGAGCAGTGAAGGGGCAGAAAGAGAGGGAGACACAGAATCGGAAGCAGGCTCCAGGCTCTGAGCTGTCAGACAGAGCCCAGTGTGGGACTCAAACCCACAAACTGTGAGATCATGACCTGAGCTGAAGTCGGACGCTTAACTGACTGAGCCACCCTGGCTCCCCCGACAGTCTTTTTGAAAGAAGATACCATTAAAACATGTTAGCCCTTATTTCCAGAAGAGGAGACACTGTGGGTCAACTTACACCCTTTGCTCTATTTGAAGCACGATTAATTTAGGCCTGACCATCTACTATAACTGAATCTGCCTGAACCAGGCACAACCCACCTATCTATGTAAAGCTGGCTCGAGTATGAAAGGGGATGCCTGGCTGAGGCCTTGGAAAATAAGGTTCAGAGATTGAAACTAAGCAAGAATTTGAAAAGGCCTGGAAAATTATGGCATTAGTGAAACACGTATCTTGATGGAAAATCCTTATCAGAACTGAATGAAACAGCAGTCCAGTGAAATTATTCATTCCTAAAGCAATTAAATGCTAGAAACTTCAGAATGGAGAAGCACCTTTTTCTTTTTTTTTTAAAGATTTTATTAAGTAATCTCTACACCCAGCGTGGGACTCGCACTCATGACCCCAAGATCAAGAGTTGCACGCTCCAATGACTGAGTGAGCCAGGGTGCCCCCAACAAGCACTGTTCATAGCACCTCTCCAATTCTTCAGTTAAATACCAACTCCTCCAGATGGCCCATCCTTCATGGTTAGGCTCACGAAAAATATGGAGATCTTGCTCAATAGGCCAACCCACGCCAGCCAATCAAAGGAAAACACATTCCACCCCCCCACCCCAAAAAAGGGATACCTGGCTGGCTCGGTCAATAAAGCGTGTGACTCTTGATTTCGGGATCGGGAGTTGGAGCCCCACATTGGGCACAGAGACTAAAAGTAAGTAAAACACACCCCTATAGTGAGTCACCTCGTGTGACCATTTGAAAAACTACAATAACCAAGGAATATTAAATACTAAGTCAAAGACAAAGTTAGAGTAAGTCTTAAATTCCAGTAAGCTGTCTCCCCCCTCCTTCCCACAGCGATGTCGTGAGGGAACGAGGAAAGATCAGGAGTTTTATACCAGGTGACAAATGGACGTCCAAGGGTTCATACCTGAGATTGAGAACTTCCAGGTGTTTGAGCTGATCAGCAATACTTAGGACTTCATCCCATGAGGACAGCAGGTTTCTTGACAAATCTACCCTTCTGATATCTCAAAGCACACATTAAGAAAGAGTGATATAGAAAGATTCAGACAAGACATAACAGTAGTTACCTCTTAATTCTGGAGCATGAATTTTTATTTACTTATTTATTTTTTACCTTACACTCTCTATCTTGCTTGGAATTTTTTCCTTTTCTTCCCTTTACTTTTCCCTTTATTTATTTTTTTTTTATTTGAGAGAGAGAGAGAATTTTAGCAGGTTCCACGCTCAGCATGGAGCCTGACATGGGGCTCAATCTCACAGCCCTGGGATCATGATCTGACCCAAAATCAAGAGCCAAATGCTCAACCAAGTGAGCCACGCAGGTGCCCTACTTTTTACCTTTTTAAATCACACAACTCTTGCTTCAGATCTGTGTCTCCCTCCCTCTCTGCCCCTCCCCAGCTCATACTCTCTCTCAAAAATAAATAAACATTAAAAAAAATATTTTTAAAAGGAGGCACCTGGAGAGCTCAGTCCATTAAGTGTCTGACTTCGGCTCAGGTCATGATCTCACGGTCCGTGAGTTCGAGCCCCACATCAGGCTCTATGCTGACAGCTCAGGACCTGGAGCCTGCTTTAGATTCTGTCTCCCTCTCTCTCTGCCCCTCCCTAGCTCACACTCTGTCTCTCTCTCTCTCTCTCTCTCAAAAATAAATACAAAAAATTTTTTTAATTAATCACCCAATTCCTTATTTAGAAATGAAAGTTTATCATATACTGCAAACTTAAGACAAACATCTACAATCGAGTAAATAAGAACCAAATGTTATAACCAATGCTAAACCATCCTGAGGATGTCCAACAAAAAGAGAAAAGAGAACCGTGTTAGTGACTGATTTATTAAGCACCTAAGGTGTACCCGCAGGCCTTGTCCTGGGCACTACCTACGGCTGCGGCCTCACGGCAACGCACACGCCTTCTCCTACGGTGCATCATTCTGCTCTGCAGGAACCTCCAAATCACGAGTGGCATCCCCAGGACACGCAACAGGGGTTAGCATGGACAAATGTCCTAAAGTGCTACGGAGGATTTGGGAATTCAGGGGATAAATTAGGAGGACGGAAAGAAAAAGGCACCGAGCTGAATCCTGGAGGGGAGTGCCATGCCGTCCAGAAAGGCACAGCTTAGCAGAACCCCCGGGGACAGAGAAATGGGAAGAGAAGCTTGGAGCAGGACGGGGCGGCTAAAGGAGAATCTTGCATACTACTCTGCTACGGAGGGAAATTATTCAGCTCATCCATCTATCCCGCAAGTGTCGGGGCCCGGAGTATAGCAGCGAATACTGGGGGAGACGGCGTTAAGCACGTGGCTCTGCAACATGCCAGGTACAGACACAGGCTCAGAGTAACAGAGCAAAGGACAGAGGAAAGGGGTGTGTGGGGGCTGCATATACACTGGTGGTGGAAGCCCATCTTCTCTGTGAAGGTGCCACTTAAGCGGAGCAGCTCAGCAAATGAAGAAATGCCATCTTGGAGAAGAGCATCTGGGCAAAGAGAATGATACAAGCAAAGGCCCTATGGTTATAGAATGCAGGTGACCTACGACAGGGACAGCGAGCTCCAGTGTGCCTGGGCGGAGGGGGTGCAGGGTGCTGGAAATGCGGTCACATGGGCCGCAGGGGCCAGGCCACATCACCAAGGGCCCCGCAGGCCACTACACAATCTCGGCTGGTCTCTGACTGAAACGGGAGGTACTGGGGGGTCAGGACCCTCCTGCAACCGCTGAGCTGGGTGCTTTCACACCCCATGGTCAAGCTCTAGCCACCTTTCATTTCCATGATGCTGCTGACTAGGGGCTGTCGGGGTTCATTAGAAGCAGTGAGTCCAGTATCCTTCCCTCAAAGTGTAGGCCAGGATCATAAATATACCCGCTAGTCTGCCCAGAGCACATGGACGCCTGCATTCTGAAATCAACTCCCAACTCTAACAGTTTCACGCACCGCCCTCACGCACGTGCACACACATGCACTGCCCCTCGTGCACGCACAGTCCAAGGAGCTCCTGGCGTTGCACGGTGCCTGCTCGCAGGGACAGACCCTGTGCCCCATGCAGAGTCAGCTGCTTCCCAGCCCGTCAAGCTCAGGGCCCCGGCACTCCTGCAGCTTGTCGTCTGGACTCAGGGAGGGACCTCGGAGGGGGCCACCGAAAAAGGATGACTTAATTACACACAGGCAAAACTTCCACTTCAGGCGGGAATTCAACCAGGAACTGTGAGACATTCATCACCACATCTGCAAATATCAGCCGTGACTTGATTATCTCACGAAACCTCATTGCTTCTAGTCTGGGGGACGCTTTCCTCCCAGGAGAGAGCCACGTAAAAAAAGCAAGATGCTGCCTCTCTAGCACACTGCTGACAACTCTGAGCAATCCAACTGCAGACGTTCCCAAACCCATCTACTGGCCACATCTTTTCTGATATGTTGAAAATAAGTCTTGAGACACCCAATTCCCAATCTTCTCAAATCATTGGGGAGCCGGCTGGGCAGATCACAGAACGCTCCAGACGCTGCCGTGGCATCCCTACCAAACTACACCCTCCGCCTCAGTTCCCTTAACCAGGGAGGAAGGGACCACGTTGGTTCAGCCCACGGGGGCGATGGGAGGGGCTGCTCACAGGCAAGGTGACCAGGTCCCGACCGACCCGCAGGCTGAGGAAGTAAGACACCCAGACATGCTGGCCGGGAGCTCTGCTCTGATTTCGGTCACCATAAAGGATGCACTATAGGTGTAGTTAGAAATAGTTAGAAATAGCTGGCTAAAGGGGCGCCTGGGTGGCTCAGTCGGTTAAGTTTCAGGTCATGGTCTCGTGGTTCGTGGGTTCGAGCCCCGCGTCGGGCTCTGTGCTGACAGCTCGGAGCCTGGAGCCTGCTTCAGGTTCTGTATCTCCCTCTCTCTCTGCCCCCCTCCAGCTTGTAGTCTGGCTCTCTCTCTCTTTCTCAAAAGTAAATAAATATTAAGAAAAAATTTTTAAAAAGAAAAAAAAATTGCTGGCTAAAGAGAGCTGCTCATCTGCCGTCTCTTCACTCAGGGGACACGGATCATACACTGCTATCTTTGGTATAAATTATTATGGGGAGATTGGGCAGGCTTCAAGAATTGTGAGAAGACCTTTTAAAGTTAGAGAAAGTGGGGGCACCTGGGTGCTCAGTCGGTTGAGCATCCTTCCAACTCTTGATTTCAGCTCAGGTCATGATCCCAGGGTCTTGGGATTGAGCCCCATGTCAGCATGGAGCCCGCTTAAGATATTTCCTCCCTCTCTCCCTCCCTCTCTCTCTTGGGGAGCCCGAGTGGCTGAGTTGGTTAAGCCTGACTTCAGCTCAGGTCATGAATTTCATGGCCCCTGAGTTCGAGGCTCTGTGCTGACAGCTCAGAGCCTGGAGCTTGCCTCAGATTCTGTGTCTCTCTCTCTCTCTCTCTCTCTCAAAAATAAACATTAAAAAAAAATGTCTTTAAATATTCTCTCTCTCTGCCCCTCTCCCCCACTAACATGCCCTTTCTAAAATTAAAATTAAAATTAAAAAAATTTTAAGTTAACTCCCATTTGCCAGTGGGAGTTGTGTTTTTAAACTTATCTCCCATATTTTTAGTTGTGGGCATGAAAGCAATGTAGGGCAAACACACACACCCCACTTCTAGGAGAAGGTAGAAGAGATTACAAGCCCTGGAAAAGCCTGTTTGGAGGTATTGTGACAGATGCACGCAGCTGCCTGAAACAGGAGAGAGGAGTCTGCTCGCTCACAAGGTGGCGGTCCAGGGGCCCCGGGGCTGGTGCAGGGGCCCTGTGATGCGGTCAGGCTCCTCCACTGCTGGCCCAGGCCGTGCTGGACGGCCATCTTCACACCAGACGGTGGCTGGGCCCTGGGCATCCTGTCCACACTCGAGGCAGGGAGCAGGGCAAAGGCTCTGGGCAGAAGGCAGACGCCAGCCAGGTCTGGCCCCTCATAAGAAGCCCTGTCCAGAGACTTCTGCTTGACATTTCCTTGGCTGGGGCGTGCACACTGCCTCACCTGCAGGCAAGGGGGTCTGGGAAGGCGAATAACTCACCCGGGCAGCCACTGCACCCGGTGAAACAGAGATGCCCTTAGGAAGAAAGCTGGGGACAGCAGACACAGGGCAGGCGACTGGCGGGGGTGTGGCACCAGGGCCAAGCCCAGCGTCCGATACTCCGTGAAAAGGATACTAGGACACGCTTTGGCAATTGCTCCTTTGTCGCCAGCACAACTCACCACGCAGTTCCTCAGAGAAACTTCCTGCAGCTTGCTCAGCTGACTGCATGAAAAATAGAGTTCACACGTATGTACAAGCATGTACATGTCCCCTGGCTCTTTCAAACCTAAAAAGCATTTCAGACATATCAAAAGTCACCAAAAATAACAAATACCGGCACCCACCACCCACTTTAAGAAATAAAGCTTTAGGGGTGCCCGGGTGGCTCCGTCGGTCGAGTGTCCAACTCTTGATTTCAGCCCAGGTCATGATCTCACAGTTCATGAGTTCGAGCCCTGCGTTGGGCTCTGTGCTGACCATACAGAGCCTGCTTGGGATTCTCTCTCTGTGCCCCTCTCCCCCACTCTCACTTTCTCTCTCTCAAAATAAACAAATAAACGTTAAAAAAAAAAAAAGAAAGCTTTAAACTACAAAGAAAAAAAGCAAGCATCACACACACTACAAATAGAAATGAAGTCCTCTGCGTTCCTCCCAGAACATTTCCCTTCCTTCTCTGCTCCCTTTGGATAACCAGTATCCTACACTTGGTGTTTATTTAAACTTAACCATTGAGTAGTTTTACCACACGTTTGCATCCCCCTATTATAGTATTTCCTGTATAATGAAATTTGATATAAACGGTATCCTACCATATATGTCCCCCTCCAACCTTTTCCCCGTCAACGGTATATTGGTCAGCAGTGAGATTTAGCTCTACGGACCCATGTACTCTAGAGCCACTCATTTTTATACATTATAGACCACAAATAATTTATTTACTCCTCTGATTATTCCCAACCATGCTGTGTACCTGCTGCTTTCACACATGAAAGTCTCTCTAGGGTTACATCCTGGAGAGTGTGCGTCCCTTCAGCTTTATTACATAATCTCTGAAGCCACTTCTTAGGTGTAGAGAATCTGCGTTTTCTACTCAAAGAGCCCGTGTGTCTAGTCTCCGAAGAGTATCTAGAACATGAAATCTGGAGACCCATCGCCGGGGTTCAAATCCCAATTCCACTACTTCCTTTGGACTTCAAGAAGCTAAAATCCCTGGGCCTCCGATTCCACAGCTTTAAAATGCTGTGGCATACACACGTGTTTACAGCATCATTACCGCAGAAGCCCAAGGGTAGAAACAACCCAGGAGCCCATCGATGGATGAACGGATAAACAAAGGGCAGTGCATCCACACGGTAGAATACTACTCAGCCTTAAAAAGGAAATTCTGACATACAATACACTGTGGGCAAACTTGAGAACATGATGCTAACTGAAAGAAGTCAGTCACCAAAAGACAATACCGCACGATTCCACTCACGTGAGGTTCCCAGGAGTCAACTTTGCAGAGACAGAAAGCAATATGGTGGCTGCCAGAGGCTGGGGGTGGGGGGGGAGGGAAATGAGGTGCTGTTTGATGGGGACAGAGTTTCAGTTTGGGAAGGTGAAAAGGTTCTGAAGATGGAGGGTGCTGACGGCCGCACAACAATGTGAATGTAGTTAGCACCACCAAACTATACTTAAAAATGGTTAAGATGGGGGGCGCCTGGGTGGCTCAGTCAGCTGAGCCTCTGACTTCAGCTCAGGTCATGATCTTGCGGTTTGTGAGTTCGAGCCCCACGTCGGGCTCTGGGCTGACAGCTCGGAGCCTGGAGCCTGCTTCGGATTCTGTGTCTGGCTCTCTCTCTCTCCCTCCCCACCTGCTCATGCTCTCTGTCTCAAAAATGAATAAAACATTAAAAAAATAATTTAAAAAAATGGTTAAGATGGTATATTTTGTGTTGTGGTTTGTTTTTTTTTTTAAATAATCTTAAATGCTATAATTGGTGAGTTAGCATTTGTGAAACCTCAGAATACTGCCTGATACACAGTAAGTTATTTTGTAAGTATTTATAAAAATAGCGGTGCCTGGGTGGCTCAGTCAGTTGAGCATCCGACTTCGGCTCAGGTTGTGATCTTGCGATTCATGAATTGGAGCCCCACGTCAGGCTCTGTGCTGACAGCTCGGAGCCTGGAGCCCGCTTTGGATTCTGTGGGTCTCTCTCTCTGCCCCTCCCCAGCTCACGCTCTGTCTCTCTCGCTCTCAAAAATAAACAAATATTTTAAAAAATGTTTTTAATAAATAAGTAAATAAATGATAAACTGACAACCTTTGAGGGAAACACTCAGATGAAGACACAAGGCACATACTATTACAATCATCAGAATCTGGGGGAAAGGCAGCAGCAAAGGTCTAACACAGAACCTTCTAAACCTGCTCAGTTCACAGCGCTCTTGGTGTTTTAGTAATTTTTTCAGTGTGTCCCCGAGACAAACAAAACACCTCAGTTTCCATTTAGTAAGTAGTTAGGGCCAAACAACTTAACTATTTACATCCTGTGAACTTAGTGTCAGCTGGGCCCTGCACAACTTCCCAAACCCTAGAATCAGATTGGACATCACTCTCTCCATTTCTTGTTTCCATGATGATTTTCAGGAGATGCTTGCTTTTTATCACAGCCATCACCAAAAACCCAGCTTTGTAGGGATAGGACACCCACAAAAGGAACCGCAGGAATATCATGAAACTGAACAACCTCAAGCTAATAGCTTGCTCTGTGTCCAACAGAGGTCACCATTCCCCTCTAAAGTTAAAAATACCCTGCTGTGCCAGTGAGTTCACTGCAGTGCCCAGGGGACCTCACTCCAAAGCCAAAGCCATGTCCAAGAGAAATCCCACATACTGGTTTTTCTTTTTTTAATCCAATTTTTATAAGTCTTAGTGGTACAAACTCAGAGCTGGTCAGCTGGATATTATTAAGGAGGTAATATGATGGCTTAAAGTAGAGGTTTCTTTCCATCCTTAACACAGATGACTGAATTTCACTGCACAATCTCACTTGTTCTCCCCAGCAGCTCTAACAGCTTAGGTAATGTTTTGCAAATGAAGAAACTGAGGCTTAGAATGAGGCATACTAGCTCTAACAGCTAGAAAGTGTCAGGGTTAGAAGTTGGCTTAGCTGACATCTGAACCCAGCTTGACCCCATCATTGGTCATTTCCAAGAAAGTCACTGGCAATTATTGAACACAATGATGCTCAAATAGTAGGGTCATTCCCCCCCCACCCAAATTCTTGAGTTATACAGTTGTTCATAAGCCAGGGGAGAAAAATCGGTTTGCAATTTGTCAATATTCAGAGTCGTGGTATTCTCTGAAAGAGATTAACCAGTAAGAAAAAACTGTGCTTCTTTTGGGGTAAAAGATCCCACGATATGTGCATTTTTTCATTACTTGCATTTTAAATGGAAAAAAATAAAGCCAAGAAGTCCAACCCTATGAAGCACATAGTTCTTCAAATCTAAGTAAACCAGTAGGATAAAAAGCAAAAAATACTCATGACAGTTATCTCTCGGTGGTGGCATTAAGTCATAACCTCCTTTTGTTCAACTTATAGTTCCTAAATTTTCACCAATGAGTGTAAACTGCTTTGTGATTAACTGTCAAGTTGTTGCATTTTTAAAAATCTCAATTTACTCAAAGTTTTTTTCCTCCTTCAGTTTTATTTTTTTATTGAAAAAAATTACATATAGGAAAGTACGTGCATTAGCCTACGTATACATCAGTACACATCTCAGTGATTTTTAAGTGAGTTTGCACAGGTGACCACCACCCAGGTCAAGAAATAGTACAGGGTCGCCTGGCTGGCTCAGTCGGTAGAGGATGTGACTCTAGATATCAGGGTCGTGAATTCAAGCTCCGTGTTGTGTGTGGAGCCTACTAAAAAATAAAAAAAATAAAGTGAAATGATTAAAAAAAAAAAAAAAAAAAGACATAGTACATTCCCAGGACTCGGGAAGGCCTCTTTGTACCCCTGACACCTGCTTCTCCCTCCCCTTAAAACTGTCTATTCTGACTTCTAACACTATAGATCAGTTATGCCTGCTTTTGACCTTCGTATAGACGGCATCACACGACGTGTACTTCCTGGTATCTGACTCCTGGACGCTATGTTTCTGAGATTTCACCCACACTCTTGCACAGAGCTGTTGTTCGCATGTTCACTGCTGACAGTATGCCACCGAATGAATGCAACACTATTCATCCGTTCTAGGTTTACAGATATTTGGATTGTTCCCGTGAATTTTCTCTTGTTGTTTATGGGGGTCATCTATGCTACAAAGCAGAGGTATCAAAGAAATGAATTTATTCTTCAACACTGTCACCATGTACACTTTATATTTTGTATTATGTTAAATATTAACAACAAATAAGACAGCAAATAAACGTACTTTGAACAAAACCACAGTTTAATTCTTTCACTTGAGAAAGTAAAAGATTGCAGCTCTAATAAGCCACATGGCTACAAACCTCCTCTCCACAGCGGCCACCAGGGGTCGCTACGAAGTCACCTCATCCAGGTCAGGGTCAAACACCACAGCACTGACCATCACTTGACCTGCATATCCTGGGAGGTTCTTGTGCACTTGTGTCTTTGTGGGAACATGAGCTTCTACTCACTCTGATTCAGACAGTGCGTTGGAGCAGAAAGCCCCTCTGCATAGAACCACAGTGTCCAGAGAGTTTCAGACAACAGAATGTTTGCATGCACAGTTCTACAATGGATTCTTTAGTGCCCCTCAGACTGCTACATAATAATCTGAGGTCCTTCTAAAAGCAAAAGCCCATGGTATTCTGATTCAGGTTTGGAATGGGACCCAAGATTCTGCAGTTTCACAAGCAGCCCATGTGACAAGGGTGTGCAGGCAGAGACGGAAGCTAACTCCGTTCTAGATGGCACCAGCATGCCACAAGGCAGGTGAGGCCTCTGCTCCCATTTCTGACTTATCTCCGGTTAGAAATGTCACCATGAAATAAAAAAGAACCAAAATGTCAGTCTTAGTTACTTATCATACAAGACAGTTGGCATAAATATGAATAATGGGCAACCTAATGTTTCAATTCCATCTGGAAAAGCCCAACAACCCTATACCAAATTAAGAATTTTAGTTTCCCTGAAGACTTCAATCCTCAGATCCGTCTGATTTCAATTTGTGTTTGTGCAGGAAGGCCAGACCAGTTTGGAAGCAAAGTGTTGAGTATCAAAACACAGTCAGTCAGGTGAACTTCATTCAATCCTGACCGGTGATGAAATGGTCAAAGTCAGTTCTGCCCTTATCAATTCTACATACCTTTGCTGTTTTATGACAGAGTCAAAACCAATAGTTTCCACAGGTTTATTTCCAATTGTAACAGGTTGCTCTTTTCCATCTTCCTCTGGTCCATCTTCTAACACGTAGCGATTATTCACTGCAGTGAGAAAGTCTACTCCAAAATTTACTTTGTTTGGACGAACAAAGGATCCTCCTGTTGGGTGCCTGGGGAAAAAGGAGAAATGGAACAGATAAAATATCATCAATGTGGACCTTTAAACACAAGGACACATTTGAAAATCCTTTGTAAATTCAGTCTGCCAAGAATGTAAAATGTCTGCATTTACAAATTTGTTCACAAATATTTAGTAGCAAATAAAAGCAATCACACATTTTTTAAAGAATATCTTTTTCAGTAATCTCTACACCCAGTGTGGGTCTTGAACCTACAACCCTGAAATCAAGAGTTGCATGCTCTACCAACTGAGCCAGCCACACGCCCCAACAATTACATAATTTACAAAAAGAAGAGAAAGAGAATTTCATCCACCAGAATGGTCATAAATGCACTGTTCTGAAGGCCGGCAAATTTTTCTCTATGCCAAAAAATCAAAATCAGCATAAAAGGAAAATAATATACAAATGTATAATTGATACGATTCCTCAAAAAGGGTTGTGAGCTTATGCAAGCGTATCAAGTCCCAACAGGTCAACAAACAAGAAATAAGGAACAGACAATTCGCACAAGAGGAAACAGAAGTATTAAGTCCATAGGGGGAAGTTTCACCTTGCTAATTAAGAAATGCAAATTCAAATAATTAAATTATTCTCAACAAAACTGGCAAAAAATAAAGAAAAATCCTAACACCTCAAGGACTTCAAGACTGGATTTTTCATTGTATAATCCTACTCTAGGGAATTTGTCAGCAGACAATCATTTAAAAATAAAAACAAAATTGCATTTACAAAGATTCTGTATAATAGCATTTATTTGTGACTGAGGAACTCTGGACACCATAAAAAAGCCCAGCTGAATAAGAACTATTAATTCAACCAGACAGACGCAGTCATTAAAAATTCTAGCTATAACACTTAATGAAGTTACAAAATAATGTTGAGATTTTTAAAAATCAAACCAAATTGTACATGACACACCTATAGAGAAATCATATCCAGACAGAAAAGGACTGAATAAGGACACAAAGAAATGAAAACATTTAAAAAACAACTTGAACTAAATATATTTTAAAAAGCTTAAATATGGGGCTTAAACAGAGAATGTGGGAAGAATTCTACAGAAACACAGGATATTTTACCACAATTTCAGCTATTAGAGCAATTCTTAGTAATAACCTCTAGCAGGATTTAATGGAAAGACTAATTATATTACTGTGTGCAATGGCCACTCTGTCAGGCTTTCAAGAGATTCAAAGTGGATCTTTGGACCCCTTAAATGTCAGCATCCACTATTACATCATGGCAACAAGACCTTATTTTTAGGATAATCTAAGTATGCGCTATAAAACAGCTATACATGTTAATATTAATCACTTAAAAGAGTAAATGATGAAATACATGAATGGCCAAAAATTACAAATACTATTTCGGCTCGTTACCTTTAACTCTTTTTTTTTTTTTTAATTTTTTTTTCAGCGTTTATTTATTTTTGAGACAGAGAGAGACAGAGCATGAACGGGGGGAGGGGCAGAGAGAGAGGGAGACACAGAATCGGAAACAGGCTCCAGGCTCTGAGCCATCAGCCCAGAGCCCGACGCGGGGCTCGAACTCCCGGACCGCGAGATCGTGACCTGGCCGAAGTCGGACGCTCAACCGACTGCGCCACCCAGGCGCCCCTCGTTACCTTTAACTCTTAAAGAAATCGAACCTTCCTAGAACTCACCAGAATTTAAAAGGATGAAAACTTATACTGATAAATTTTGACCATATCAACACTTTTTTTTTTTTTTTTAACATTTTTTATTTATTTTTTGGGACAGAGAGAGAGCATGAACGGGAGAGGGGCAGAGAGAGAGGGAGACACAGAATCGGAAACAGGCTCCAGGCTCCGAGCCATCAGCCCAGAGCCCGACGCGGGGCTCGAACTCACGGACCGCGAGATCGCGACCTGGCTGAAGTCGGACGCTTAACCGACTGCGCCACCCAGGCGCCCCAACACTTTTTTTTTAAGTGGGGTCACAGAGAGCACCACAATGTCACACTTGTGATCCCCAGAAGTCAGAAGTGATGTCTCAGGGAAGCAGAAATGGCACAGAGGTCACTAGAGCGCCCCCCCCGCCCCCCGAGTGTGGTGTCCTGGAAGGCAGTGACGAAAGGGGACGTGTCCAGTGCTATGGAAGGATGTGAGGGGACGGCTGAGGCTGGCCACCAAACCTAGCAACTAGAAGGCGACCCTGGTGGGAGGACTGGGGCGGCAGCCTGGCAGGTGAGTTCCAGAAAGGGAGAGGACACTGGGCCCAATGGCTACTCTCGCCCAGAAGGGCTTTACCGCAAAGGGGAGAAGGGCACAGGGCAATGGCTGAACAGAGACAGGGGATTAAAAGAGGGAATGTCTTAACGATGGGAGGGTAGATCTGGTCTGTATGCTGTTGAAAATAATCCAACAGACAGAGGAGAATGGAAGACGCAGGAAATTAAATTTTCTGTTGCAGCAAAATCAAGTTCTGGGTCTCTACAGTATGTTGTGATATCAGAGGATCACTGACTACTGGAAGCTTCCTAGAAAATATTACATTTTAGCCTAGGATAGGTTCATGCTATAAAAAAAATGCAGTTCTGTTTTAAGAAGTGCAGTTACATTACTCAGCTAGAGAGCTCAAATACAGCTAGCATCATTTCTTAAAGAGTTCAAAGAGATCTTCTTTAGAGATTATCTAGGCTAGGACTCCTCAAACATAACCTAAAAAGCAGGGGGCCTGGGTGGCTCAGTTAGGTAAGTGTCTGACTCCTGGTTTCAGCTCAAGTCACGATCTCATGATTCGTCAGATTGAGCCCCACATTGGGCTCGGTGCCACTCTCCCTCTCTCTCTCTCTCAAAATAAATAAACTTAAAAAACAACACCTAAAAATCAGAAAATCACCTCAAAAATCTTACTGGATTCCACCCCGGGGATACTCATTCAGTAGGGCTGGGCTGGAGCCCAGGAATTTGTCTATTTAAAGCAATACTGAGGGCTCCTGGGTGGCTTAGTAGGTTAAACGTCTGACTTCAGTTCAGGCCATGATCGCACAGTTCGTGGGTTCAAGCCCCACACTGGGCTCTCTACTGTCGGCATGGAGCCTGCTTCAGATCCTCTGTCCCCCTCTCTCTCCCTCTGCCCCTCTCCTGCTGGTTCTCTCTTTCTCTCTCTCAAAATACATACTTCAGTTGAGGATCCTGGGGTCCACTGTTAGAGAGATCACGGCTATGACCCAAAATCTTGGATTTCTGACTACTGGTGCACTGCTATCCTCTCCCACGTCTCTGTCTGGGCTTGTAGATACAAATTAATGGCTTCTTTTGGTAAATTGAACACATTCCTTAAATTCCTAGTTAACCTATACATTCCTCAGATGGGAGGCAGGATCAGGATAGACTGGGAGCAGCTCTGGAGTCAGGCAGAGCTGGGATCCCCCAGGGCTCCATTACTCACTGGCTATATGACCTCAGACAACTGAATTTACATTCTCAGCCAGCTGCCTCAACTATAAACCCCTATCATCAAATGAAGTTATTTATAAGGATCAAATACACCATCACTACATTGCCCAGCGCAAGCCATCTGTCCTTTCCATACAGTACTGTATCTCATGTACCATTAAACATAAACCCACATGTTCTCAAACACTGGGATATCCCAGAAGCCATACTCTCTAAACTCAAGTGGCTGCCAAACTTGTTCAGATGGGCTCCTGCGGTGTAGAACATCAATGATGACATAATCTTGTGATACAAACTATGTAGTTTTGCTAAGAAAAAAAAATGCAGTTACTAATACATGCGAGATAAAGTTCACACACGACATCGGGCACAAAGCTGCTATCTACTGCTACATAAAAACTGCCCCCAAAGCATAGGGGCTGAAAACAATGATTTACAGGGCACCTGGGTGGCTCAGTCCGTTAAGTGTCCAGCTCTCTGGCTCAGGTCACAACCTTACAGTTTGTAAGTTCAAGCCCCACATGGGGCTTTCTGCTGTCAGCGCAGAGCCTACTTGGGATCCTCTGTCTCTCTTTTCTACCCCTCTCCCGTTTGTGCTCTCTCTCAAAATAACATGAGAAACAAATAAAAGCAATAGCCATTATCACGGCCTGTGAAGGAATGGAACTCTCTATTCGGGGCTCTGTCAAGTGCTTTGTATGTGTTGTTTAGTTTAAAAAAACACACACAAATTAAGAAACTGGAAGCAGCAAAACAAAAGGTTATTATAAAGGAAGATTAAAGGTTATTACAAAAAAAAAAAAAACAAGCAAAACCCTCCAGAAATATGGTATCATTAATTTGTGAATTTCTCATCTGTAAAACACTTAACTTGTGCATAAAAGTTTAGACACCAATGCTTTGAATGTTCCAAAAGAGCAGCATATATTGAGTAAGTAATATTACACAACTCAATACTTTGACAGTCTAGTAGGTGCTAAGAATGAGGCAAGGTGCTTTCATAGTACAGATATCTTCATTTGAATAGGCTCATCTAGAACTCTTAGGTTTACTGGCAAGATGCGCTTCCAAGAAACAGAAATGCGCCCTCAACAAGGAACACTCCATGCCTCCGAGTAAGAGGAAATGGAGACATGCACCAGGCTGGATTTCAAAACCATGCAGCTTACTATTGTCTGCTTCTCCTTCTCCTTTTTTTGAACCAGAATATCTACTGCAGTTACTCTGACCCTCTCATCACTGCGTGCTGGGTGTGAGGAGGGCCGATAACTTTTTACTTCCCAGACCTCTGGATCCAGGAGCTCCTGATGGGCACTTACACCAGAAAATGCATCCAAGGAGCCTCACTGGCACCTGGAAGTAGTTTGGCAACACCTTAGATTTCGAGCCAGGGCCAAAAGGGGTGAGACTCTTGGGGGTGAGAGGAGCGAATGTGACATGGGGAAGAGAGGTGAGTAATGGTGACAGCTGGTGAACTGTGGTAAGTTACTTCCACAGATGACTCCAAGCCCACATGCCCTTTGGCAAGGGGATTTTGCCACTTGTCCCATCAACAAAAACCTATTCCCCCTCCTCTTGAATCTAGACTCACCCAGTGACTTGCTTTTACCAAAAAGGAGTGAAGCCTGAGCCTTAAGAGGCCTCGCAGCCTCCATTTTCACCCTCTTGGAAAACAGACACCATAAAGAACCTCATGCTAGACTATGGTGAAGGGCCGTGGGAACAAAGAGAGAAACTGACCCATCTAGAGGAGTTCAAGCCCCACGCTGGGTGTAGAGATTATTTAAATAAATAAACTTTAAAAATATATACTCTTATGCCTCCTGAAAGGATGTGTATCACAAAAAGAACCTTGGGTCTAATGTGTATTCAACAAAGAAGGAGAATCTTTGTGGAATCTTGCAGGACAACCAATAGATTGGTAAAAAAGAATGGTACTTTGGTCCTACCACAGGCATCAAACAGGATCCTACGTGTAAATGCTTATGAAGATAAAGTAGCACAACAGAAGCAGTATTATCGAAAATAAAACATTTATGGAACTGTATAACATTTTCAATAAAATATTATGGTTGAAACAAATGCTTCAATAAAATATTATGGTGCTTTTTCTGAAGTAAATTGCAGAGATCGCTTTTGGATTATCTCCTTGCGTTTTCTGTCAGGGCAGCACACAAAGAGATCTTGTGTTTACTGCCAAATAAATGCTACTAATGGTAAACATCTCATGCGCACAAAGCTGAACGAAGCCCCAAGATGTAGTCAGGTGTTGAAATAACTCCAGACAGTTTAGGATAATAGTTTATATATCTCAATCTATCTAAATGTGTACAAACAAGTAGGTTTTGCATCTAAGCGACAGTTACGAGAATCTCACATTTATAAAACAGGTTTTAATTTACAAACTAGTGAAATCTGACATTCTAATGAAATGAAAGTATGAAATTTATCAAATAGTACTGGTTTGCCTTAAAGGAGTAACATGGGGGGGGGTGGAAATGGAGGAAGATTTGTCTTTTTTCTGTTTTTTGGAAGATCTATTTTTCAAACATTATGTGACTTAAATGAAAAAATAATCCTAGTGGCAGTAATCACATGAGAAAAAAATAATAAAAGGCACCCAAATTGGTAAGACAGAAATAAAACTGTCACTATTTGCAGACGACATGATACTATATACAGAAAACCCTAGAGAGTCCACCAAAAAAACTATTAGAATAAATCAATTCAGTAAAGCTGTAGGATACAAAATTAACACACAGAAATCTATTATGTTTCTATACACTAATAATGAAGTAGCAGAAAGAGAAATCAAGAAAATGATCCCATTTACAACTGCAGACGCAATTACCTAGGAACAAATGTAACCAAGGAGTGAAAGACTTTTACTCTGAAAACTGTAAGACACTGATGAAAGAAATTTAAGAGAACACAAACAAATGGCAAGATATCCCACGCTCATGAATTGGAATAATAATGTTGAGATGTCCATACTACCCAAAGCAATTGACAGATTCAATGCAATCCCTATCAAAGGACTGTCAGCAGCACTACACAGAACTAGAACAAACAATCCTAAAATTTGTATGGAAGCACAGAAGACCCAGAATAGCCAAAAGCAATTCTGAGAAAGAAGAACAAAGTGGATGTATCACAATCCCAAATTTCAAGCTACGCTATAAAGCTGAAGTAATCAAGAACAATAAGGTATTGGCACAGAACACATAAATCAGTGGAAGAGAATAGAGAACCCGGGGGGGTGAGGGGGGGGCAGAAGGGGGACTTCTATGACATAGGAGGCAAGAATACAATGGGGAAAGAGCAGTCTTTCAATAAATGATGTTGAGAAAACTGGACAGCTACATCCAAGAGTGAAACAGGACCACTTTCTTACACAGTGTGCAAAAATAAATTCAAAATGGATTAAAGACCTAAATGTAAGGCCTGAAACCATTAAACTCCTAAAAGGAACATAGGCAGTAATCTCTTTAACAAGATTTTTCTGGATATGTCTCCTCAGATAAGGGAAACAAAAGCAAAAATAAACTATTGGGACAACACCAAACTAAGAAGCGTTTACTCAGGAAGGAACCCATCAACAAAACAAAAAGGCAGGGCACCTGGATGGCTCAGTTGGTGAAGCATGCAATTCTTGATCTCGCAATTGTGAGTTCAAGCCCCACAGTGGGTGCAGAGATTACTTGAAAACAAAGTCTTAAAAACAAAAAAAAAAGGAGAAGGCAACCCACTGAATGGGAGAAGATATTTGCAAATGACATATTCATTAAGGAGTTAATATCCAAAATACATAAAAAACATACCACTCAACATTAAGAAAAGACAAATAATCCAACTAAAAGATGGGTAGAGGACTTGAATAGACATTTTTCCAAAGAAGACACACAAAGGCCAACAGACACACACGAAGACACTCAGCATCACTAATCCTCAGGCAATGCAAACCAAAACCATAAGGAGACACCAGTCAGAACAGTTACCACCAAAAAGGCACTAAGTAGGTGTAGGCAAGGATGTGGGGAAAAGGGAACCCCTGTGCACTGTTGATGTGAATGTAAATTCATGTAGCCACTAAAGAAAACAGTATGGAGGTTCCTCAAAAAACTAAAAATTGAAATACCAGGGGTTGCTGGGTGGCTCTGTTAAGCATCTGACTCTTGATCTCAGCTCGGGTCTTAATCTCAAAGTCGTGAGTTGAAGCCCTATGTTGGGCTTTTAAGTTGGCATGAAGCCTACTTAAAAAAAAAAAAAAAAAAGAAACAAAAGGAAATATCATACAATCCAGCAATTCCACTGCTGAGTAATTACCCAAAGAAAACAAAAAACACTAGTTGAAACACCCATATGCATCCCTATGTTTATTGCAGCATTATTTAAAATAAAGATACAGATGCAACCTAAGTGTCCATCCATAGATGAATCAAAAAGAAAGATGTGGTGTAGACAGACATACAAATACACAATGGGATATTTACTCGGCCATAAAAAGACTGCAATCTTGCCATTCACAACAACACAAATAACACTACGTGTTCACGACAACACCCTAAAGGGGACTGTGCTAAGTGAAATATGTCAGACAGAGGAAGACAAACACCATATGATTCCACTTATATGTGGGATCTAAAAAACAAATGAACAAACAAAATAAGAACAGACTCCTAAACACAGGGAACTGGTGGTTGCCAGCGTGGGGAGGAAGGTAGGGATAAGCGTAACAGGAGAAGGGGATGAAGAGGTACAAACTTCCAGTTAAAAACAGGTCATGGGGGTGACAAGTACAGTATAGGGAATATAGTCAATACTATTGTAGCAATAATACATGCTACATACGTGCGTCTGTAGGGTGACAGACAGTGACTGCGCTTATTGTGGCGAGCGCTTGACGATTGACAGCATTGTCAAACACAATGTTGTACACCCAAAACCAACAAAACACTACATGTCAACTATACATCAACAACAAAATACGTGAAAAAGCATAAGCACGCAAGTTTGAAAACTAGCACAGTTATAATAAGTGATAAAACAACAATGCAAAACAAATACCATGGTTTTCCTTTTTGTTCTTAAAAATCTACACTTTTTAAACAGTGGTAATGAATCATTCAAGAAGAAATCTTTATTACTCTTTAGTTCGGCTGCAGGCAGATGAAAGGAGTTGGAATGGTATGTATTAGGTAGTTGCAAAGTAGATGCTGTGCCCTTTACAGATCAAAGGATAACATCAAAGATCAGTCTCCTCTGGCACATTCCTGGAGGGTTTCTCAGAAAACAAAACGGCCCCACAAATAATGAAAAATGCCAGTTGAATGAGTGCCCACCAGTAATAATAAATCTCCAAAAATAAACCAATAACTTACATAGACTCCACAGAGATTCTAGATTAATATGGAGATGTTACAACCCAACACCAAAATTCTGAACCCTGTCCAAAGAGAAAACATATGGGGAAGGAGCAGAAGGAGGAGGGTCCAAACGTTTTACTCATTAGCATTCAGCATGTTCCAGTGCCTTCCTCTTCCTGCCCACCAAGTACAGATGATGCTAACAAAAGGACATCCTGATCATGGCCCTGGTAGAAGTGGAGACTCCCACAAACCCCTGTAATCGAGGCTCAACCTGTACCATTATCCCCAACGGGTAAATTCAGAATGCCAGTTAAATTTGAATTTCACCATGCATTTTGCATATTTATTACCTGCATCTGGCAATCTTCAAAGGTAAAGGGTCCTCAAGAGATTACAAAATTCTCCATAGGAAGCATTTTCTCATTGGGGATTTAGATGCTGCATCCTGGGAAAGGCTGGGTCCCTGGGGAGACTCCAAAAAATGTTGTTGATCTTCATAACCTGTTTGCTGCAGGCATGTTTAGAGCCTTTCAGGCAAGCTCGCAGAACTAACTGTTCAATTTCACTCGACCATGTATATTGCTGTATGTGAGAAGTGACCTGGCTAACTCATGTTCCCAATGGAAAAACACTCGGTTAGCTAAGCATCTTTTTGTAGACTGCTCCTGAGTGATGCAATTTTTATTTTGCCCTGATTTATGGGAGTCTTCCAAGTATGAAATTCCTCTCTTCTTCATCTTTTGCAAGCCATCAGTACATTTAGTGACTTTTTAAAAAAAATTCTTGCAACACTTTATACCACATCAGGGAAGTAGTTTAGACGGATTCATTAATGCCATCGCAAGAACCTCAAAATGCTTTACAACAATCTTTACGACAATCTTTATGGCACACACAGGATGAGTTCATCAAGATTCTATTTTGTAAGTTATCCAGGATTGTGCACAAAGCCTAAACAGTGTGTTTCCTCTGATGTCAGGTGTTAGATTCCATTCACTGGTGCCAAAGAAAAGTCACAATTTTTTTTTTAAGATTTTATTTTTGAGTAATCTCTACACCCAAAGTGGGGCTCAAACTTACAACCCGAGATCAAGAGTCGCATGCTCCACCAACTGAACCAGCCAGGTGCCACAAAAAGTCACACTTCAAGATTTCTTGCTCACCAGAAAAATTAGGTAACTGCTTGGAAAGAGGGTATTTTAAATAAAACCTGAGCAGTGGAATGCTGTCCCACACAGTTGTTTACAGTATACTCTCTAGGTTGAAAGAAAAAACTGGAAATCACTCTGCTATCTAAGGGACAAGGTGCAGAGAACATCAAGGTTCATCACCTTAATTGAATGCCTCTACTCCCCCAGAAACAAGAGACGGAGAACAGCACCCAGGAAAGCACTGCTGCCTGGTTCATAGCACAAATTCTAGGAGAAACCTGTAAACTAATATTAACTGGTAGTATCCCAAATATTTATTATGGGTAATAGCTCAGGAGATCACCATATTTACTGCAGGTTATATCAGAGATCAGAGTGACTACAGAGTCACTACAACTACAGAGTGACATGAAATGATCAAAACCCAGGTTTAGAGGGGGCCTTAGGAGGCGATCTGGTCCACTCCCTAATCCTCTTCTGACACACTCACACCAACTACTGGGGGTGGGGAAAAAACCCCACAGAACGATCTTATTTTTAGAGGCCTCCAATGAAGAGGAATCCACAGCCAGGATTTCATCAGCTCAACTAAAATGCTATCCTCATAACCCATTGCCATATTTGGTCATCAGTAAAAAATATTAATGACACCGGTCATAACAATCTCAAAGAGTCAGAATAAGGATCAAATGTGATAAAATATGGCGACACTATAAACTAACTGTACAAATGTTTATTCCCTGGGTTCAAGTGAAACCCATATTCTTCCGTCAGGTGATTATTAAAGGAGAGATTAGACCCTGGCAAATGTTATTCCACTTTACAGTGGAGTCTCATGAGATTAAGGTGAGCCGAGCTGGTCGTGGGAAAATCTACTGAGAACGACGTGTGCCATGAGTCAGGCCTTGAGAACGACACGGTCTCTTCTAAAAATCTGTCGTCGAGGGGCAGGACCTTACTCTGAACAGCAGAGCGTCAGTCATCCTACCAACCTGATGCTGGGGATGCGCACCAGAGCTCACCAAAATCCACTTCATACATCCTGACATCTTGCTTAAAATGCAAAGGCAGCAAACTTTTAGAAGATTTGAATTTCACCATGCATTTTGTATACTTACTACCCGCATCTGGCAATCTTACCCAAAGGTAAAGAGTTCTCAAGAGATTACAAAATTCTCCATAGGAAGCATTTTCTCATTGGGGATTTAGATGCTGCATCCTGGGAAAGGCTGGGTCCCTGGGGAGACTCCAAAAAAATGTTGTTGATCCTCATAACCTATTTGCTGCAGGCATGTTTAGAGCCTTTCAGACAAGTTCGCAGAACTAACTGTTCAATTTCACTCGACTATATATATTGCCGTATGTGCCAGAGCACCTCTCTCCATTGTTATATATGCAACACTAGCAGTCCCCTGATATTAACCCAGGCTTCTGAAGAGAGAAGGACCCGAGTTCTGCTAGAATAGGATGGCCTGGGACTCATTTTTCTTGTCGAAAACAGGTACACTACCATTTTGCCATTTACCGTAATATTTCACACGTTTATCATGAGAAAATTTGTGATCTGACAGCTTAAAATTGCTTCAGCTTCATGAAAATAACGTCTAAACATAAAGAAAAATGTTTACTGTGGTAAAATACTTGTCATTATGACTTTCCAAGTAGAATTTGCAATATAAAAAAAGACTGCAACGAATTTGACAGGGAAGAAGCACATATGACATATTAGGACGAGATCTGAATTAGTTCAATAACAAGTAACATGTAACATAATCTGTTTTGTCTGATGCAGAGATATTAAGATATTGGTATAAGCTTTATTAGTCATGTTCTAATTATACCAATATAAACATTAACAACTATACAGATCATTCCTTCACTCTAGGCAAGTGGTTCTCTACTACATCAGATCCAATGCTCCTCTCTGTACTGCCCAATAAATATCCTGAAATGGAATTCATAATTAACATTATCTACCCATATAGGGCTTCAAAGTCAACAAAAGGCTCATTTCAATGAAACGAAAGAAAAGTAGTTTATAGTAAGAGAAATGTCTGTAAATGCTCAGGCATGACTACACTAGAAGACATAATGAAATCAGGAAATGCTGCTCCAAGGGTAAGAATCCAAACACTGAGCCCATGTCCTTGAACCGAGGCCTCCTATCAGCGCATTAGGCAAATCCTAGATCTGCCAGGACCAAAAGAACCCTTGATTTCTATACTCAGAATAACTAAGACTGCAAATATCACTCTACCTAAAGACCACGAAGGACCATGCAGGCATGGCTCAGGTGGGTGAGGGAGCAACAGGCCAGGGTAAGAAATTTCTATTTCCACACCTCCCTAAACATATCCTCCATGAACTCTTTTTTTTTTTTTTAAAGTTTATTTATTTTGGGAGATAGAACACAAGCAGGGCAGAGGCAGAGAGAGGGAGAGAGAGAGTTCCAAGCAGGCTCTGCACCATCAGCACAGAGCCCGACATAGGGCTCGATCTCACAAACCATGAAATCATGGACCTGAGCTGAAACCCAGAGTCACACACTTAAACGACTGAGCCACCCGGGCATCCCGCCCTGCCCTCACCTCCGTGAACTCTTGACAGATTCTGAGCTGGCCTCATTCCATGTCTGCAATCACAACTGGCCTCCAAGGACATGCTGATTCTTCTATCCTGATATTCTAAAATTACAGACTGGTAGGCCGGGGAAACGTATTTTGCTATTATCTAATTTCAATCCCCATTTTAGAGGTTAATAAATTTAGTGCTGTTTGGGGTCATAAAGATTGTTAAGAACAGAGTTAGAGGCCTCTTGATTTCCAGGCCAGGACTGTGTTCACTGTACCACATTTAAGGAAAAATAAGCTTAATGTTAAGAGATCTTTTTGAGAACGGAAACCTAAAGAAAACAAACAAAAATTTAAAAGATTCTGCCTGAAATCACCCCACCATCTTTTTCAAAGCTTCATGCAGCTTCTCTGAAGTCAAGCAGTTAAAAATATTAATAGACATGCAATATAAGGTGTAACTCTTTCCATGATATAGTCTTTTTTAATGGTGGCCTAGCATTCTACCCTTCGGATGTTCTGTATTTTGTTCAATCAACTGCTTCTTACTAGATATCTAAGCTATTTTCTTTTTTACTACTCACTTAGTGGACTCACTTGTTAATGAATTGATGAGAAATGTTTATATTTATCCACTTAAAAAAAATCTGTTGGGGCGCCTGGGTGGCTCAGTCGGTTAAGCGTCCAACTCTTGGTTTCAGTCCAGATCATGATCTCATGGTCATGAGATCGAGTCCTACATCAGGCTCTGCACTGACAGTGCGGATTCTTGGGATTCTCTCTCTCCCTCTCTGCCCCTCCCCTGCTCTCTTCATCTCTCTCTCAAAATAAATATTAAACACTAACAAAAAAAAAGTTGTACAAATGGAATTGTTTTTAGAACACATCAAATTCTACATTGTAACTACCCCCAAAGCCAAACATTTCCTCTTCTCCACCTCCCTTTATTCAAATCTTAAATATTGTCCCAAATAACCATGCAAATTCATCATGACAAATTACCTGCATTTAAAATACACAATCCCTTCATGGCTTCCATCATGCTTTCCTCTCGCGGGATTGTCCCATTCCACTCCTAGCCAGAGTCCTAGCAGAATAAGAGAAACCAGGTAAGCAATAAGGGATGACAGAGATCATTAACACTCCTTTTCTCGGCAAGCCAATACAGTTTGTGCCAGGAACCGTATCACACAGACACCACTGGGGGAGGAAAAGTATCTTTGGAAAAGGACAAGCTAACCTCAGAGCCGGGACTGCAGTCAGCAGATACAATGGCATGTTTGGTTCAAAAGCCGACAAAAATTACAACTGCAGGAAACAACAAATTTACTAAGCACTTACTGAATGCCAGAAACTTTCTTTGCATTTTCTCATTGGTATCCTTACAACAGACATTTCAGCTTTGTAAAGCAGATTCTTCTTCTTACCTTCTTTTTACCAGTTCCCAAGCAAATACACAAGTTTTTTTTAGTCCTGGTCTAGTAATCTGCTTTTCACAAAATAAAAAAAATCTATATGTAAATGGTCTTCTTAGTCAACATAGGTAAAATAACTTGCCCGAAGTCAGACATCTTCAAAACCAGGTCATGCTAACTCCAGAAGCCAACTCCTACCCATCACACTGTGCTGTGTATAACTCACACCTTATATTTGTATAGCACCTTACAGTTTCCAGAGCATTTTCTTTCCTTTCCCTCTTCCCTTCCACACCAGATACAGCACCGTGCTAGGTGCAAAAGACAGAGAGTTTCACTTCTGGATCAGCCTTCTTGGTGAAAAATAGGAAAGCTAGATAAACTATTTTTTTACAGCACACTTTTAATTTTTTTTTTAATGTTTATTCTTTTTTTTTTTTTGAAAGAGGGAGACAGACAGACAGAGGCACAGTACAAGTCGGGGAGAGGGAGAGAGAGAGGAAGACACAGAATCCAAAGCAGGGTCCAGGCTCTGAGCTGTCAGCACAGAGCCCAATGCGGGGTTTGAACCCATGAACTGTGAGATCATGACCTGAGCCGAAGTTGGATACTTAACCAACTGAACCACTCAGGCACCCCTGGATAAACTCTTTTCAAAAATCATTTTACATATCGGAGCACTTCGGTGGCTCAGTCGGTTAAATGTCCAACTCCTGATTTTGGCTATATAAATAAAGAGTTCCAGGGGCACCTGGGTGGATCAGTCAGTTAAGTGTCAGACTTAGCTCAGGCCATGATCTCATGGTTTGTGAGTTCAAGCCCATTAGGGCTCTCTGCTATCAGTGCAGAGCCCACTTCAGATCCCTCTGTATCCCCCACCCCGCCCCACCCTTCACTCACTCACACTCTCCCTCCCCCTCACTCTCTCAAGGAGTAAAAAAAAAAAAAAAAAAAAATTTTTTTTTGATTAAAAAAAAAAATGAAGAGCTCCAAATAAATAGTAATGATGGATGCACAATGATGTGAATGTACTTAATACCACTGAACTGTACTTAAAAATGGTTAAAAAGGGGGTGCCTGGTGGCTGAGTCAGTTGAGCATCTGACTCTTGGTTATGGCTCAGGTCATGATCCCAGGGTCATGGGATCGAGCCCCACATCAGACTTTGCAATGAATGTGGAGTCTGCTTGGGATTCTCTCTCTCCCACACTCTGTCCCTCTCTCCCACTCATGCCCTTTCTCAAAACAAAACAAAACAAAACAAAACTAATGGTTAAAATGGTTAGTTTGGTCATGTACATTTACTACAATTAAAAAAATATGTATACATATAAAATATCTCTTTGAAAGCACCAGAGAGCTACTAAGGCAGTGAAGAATTACAAGGCTGATGTGGAGAAGAGGGAAACCCAAAGAGTTGAACTAATAAGCATGTAGAGCAATCTTTTCCCCTTGAGGCATCTGATAATTCTGATAGAAGAAGTTAAAAAGCTGAACAGACCTTTGGACAGATTTCAGGGGCTAAGAAATCAATATTGAAAATCACAGCCTCCCAGGGAAGGTGAAAGTTGCCGAGAAACTCTCTAGGATTTGTACTGGGCTCAAAATGTCTTCATTCTAAGAGTAAGGAGGAATCAACTCTAAATAAACTAGCCCTTGTAGGGATTAACGGCCAACTTCAAATAATCTCATTCTCAGATACGTTTAAAGTGATCTGGGATTGCTACTGACCCTAGCTACATGCCAGAGCAAATTTCAGTCCTCTCTGGAGGAAGATAACACTATTGTAAAGCTCAAATTATAAGTTTTCATAATAATTTCTGGCACTTAAAAAGTATCTAAGAAAAAGACAAAGACATACAAAAAGACAAAGACTATGTGACTGAGAACCAAGGAAAACAACAGCCAACAATAAACAGATTAATCAGGCATCTGCATGATGGAGTTTTAACTGTATTTAATGTTTGCAAGAAAAGCTTGAGAATTTTGCAGAAAAGTTTAAAACTCCATTTTTTAGAATCCTAAGTAAAACTCCAGAACTGAAAAACACAATTCAAATTATAATCTAATGGGTGGAGTTTTCAAATAGATTATCCTAGGGGCACCTGGATGGCTCAGTGGGTTGAATGTCTGACTCTTGGGTTTGGGCTCAGGTCATGATCTCAGTTTTGTGGGTTTGAGCCCCCACATCGGGCATTGCACTGGCAGCATAGAGCCTGCTTGAGGTTTTCTCTCTCCCTCTTTCTGTCCCTCCTCCACTTGTGCTGTCTGTCTTCCTCAAAATAAATAAACCCAAGAAGTTAAAAATAAAAAGAAAATAGACTATATCATACATTATTAAAAAACAGGTCAGAAAAAATATAGAGAATGAAGCCTAGTGATGTGGGATGAAAAACAAGGGCTAGAGTGAAAGAGACCTAAGGGCATAATGAAAAGGTCTACTACATATATAACTGAAGTCCCAAAAAGAGAGGAGAGATTGTGGAAGAAGTAATCTTTGAAGAAATGAGGACTGATAATATTATAAAGCTAAAGAAAGCCATTAAGCCACAGACTCAAGAAGCTCAAAAAACACCAAAGTACAAATGCAAAGAAAACCACACCCAAGCACATTAGGATACAATTGCCATACACCAAAGACAAAGAGAAAAATCCTAAAACAGCTGGGGGTGGGGGAGAGGAAACAGATTACCATCAAAGGAAAACAACCAGATCAACAGCTGACTTCCTCGTAAAGACAGTAAAAGCCAGAAGACAAACGAATGATTCAAAACACTGAAAGAAAGTAACTGGTGATCTGGAGCACTGTAATTGGTGAAAATATCCCTCAAAAAGTGAAAGTGCACAAGGAGCCCTGAATAGCCAAAACAATCTTGAAGTACAAAGTCAGAGGACACACTTTCCAGTTTCAAACTTACTACGAAGCTACCATAATCAAAACAATGTGCTGGCATAAGGATAGATGACATACAGACCAATGGAATAGAATTTCGAGACCAGAAGTGAACCCATAAATGGTCAACTGATTTTTTACAAAAATGCCTAGTCAATGGGGAAAGGACAATCTCTTCAACAAATCGTGCTGAGGCAGCTAGATATCCTCATACCAAAGAAAAAATGTGGACCCCTACCTCACATCATAGGACCCACATAGATTGCTAATATAAGGGCTAAACTCATATAACACTTGGAAGAAAGCTTAGAGATAACTCTTCAGGACCATGGATTTGGCAATGAATTCTTAGAATACCAAAGCACAAGCGACAAAAGAAATATAGGTAAATTGGACCTCACAAAAATTAAACACTTATTTGCAAAGGACATGGTCAAGAATGTGAAAAGACAACCTACAGAATGGGAGAAAATATTTACAAATAACTCATTTGATAAGGGCTTAATATCTAGAATATAAAACAACACCTAAAACTTGATAACAAATTGATTAGTTTGTAGTTTTGATTTGCATTTCTCTGGTGGTAAGTGATGAGGAACATCTCTTCATGTGTCTGTTGGCCATCTGCATGTCTCACACCTGTCAAAAAGGTTAAAATAAAAAACACAAAAGGTGCACCTGGGTGGCTCGGTCGGTTAAGTGGCCAACTTCAGCTCAGGTCATGATCTCTAGGTTTGAGAGTTCAGGCTCCACGTCAGGCTCTGTGCTGACAGCTCAGAGCCTGGAGCCTGCTTTGGATTCTGTGTCTTCCTCTGCCCCTTCCCCGCTTGTGCTCTCTCTCTCAAAAATAAACATAAAAATTAAAAAAAAACCACAAAAAACAACAGATGTTGGTGAGGATGTAGAGAAAAAGGAAACCTCTTGCACTATTGGTGGGAATGCAAATTGGCACGGCTATGTGGAAGACAGTATGGAGGTTCCTCAAAAAGTTCTAAATAGAACTACCCAGCAATCACGCTATTGGGTATTTACCCAAAGAATACAGAAACACTATTCAGAGGGATACATACATCCCTATGTTTATAGCAGCATTCTTTATAATAGCCAAGATATGGAAGCAGACCAATTGTCCATTGACTGATGAAGGGATAAAGATGTGGTATATATACACGATGGAGTATTATTCAACCATAAAAAAGAATGAAATCTTGCCATTTGCAATGGTATGGCTGGAGCTAGAGAGTGTAACGCTAAGCAAAATAAGTCAGAGAAAGACAAATACCATATGATTTTGTGGAATTTAAGAAACAAAATAAGCAAAGGGGAAAAAGAGACAGACAGATCAAGAAACAGACCCTTAACTATAGAGAACTGATAGTTACAGAGGGAAGGTGGGAGGGGGAAATGGGTGAAATAGCAGAGGAGCACTGGGTGATGTACGAAATTGTACACCTGAGAGCAAGACAACACTATGTGTTAACAGGAATTAAAACTTAAAAAAAAAAAAAAAAGACAACCCAACTGAAAAATGGGCAAAGGACTTAGACATTTCTCCAAAGAAGATATACAAACAGCCCAAAAACGTATAAAAAGATGCTTAGTGTCATTAATCATTATGGAAATGCAAATCAAAACCACAAGGAGATACCACATCATACCTAGTAGTACAGCTATAATCAGAATAATGGAAAATAAAAATAATAATAATAATAATAATAATAATAATAATAATAATAATGGAAAGTAACAAGTGCTGGCAAGGATGTGAAAAAGCGGGAACACTCCAACATTGCTGGCGGAAACATAAAATGGTGTTGTCACTGTGGAAACAGTTTGGTGGTTCCTGAAAGAGCTAAATATGACCCACCGATTCTACTTATAGCTATATAACCAAAAGCGTTAAAAAGGCTCAGATACTTATATGCCAATGTTCACTGCAGTATTCGCAACAGCCAAAAGGTAAAATAACCCAAATATCCATCAACAGATGGACAGATCAAATGTGATACACATACCAAGGAATACTCAGCCATAAAAAGGAATGAAGTTCCCATACATGCTACCTGGATAAACTTCGAAGACATCATGTTAAATGAAATAAGCCATCCCGAGAGGACAAACACTGTATGGTTCTACTTACATAGTGACTATTCTAGATACCTTATGTAACTATAAAACTTAAAAATGGCTAAGATGGTAAATTTTATGTATATTTTACCACAATTAAATATTTCAACAGGTTAAAACAGGGGGAAGGAGGAGATGGGATAGATGGAGCACAGAAGATTTTTAAGGCCGTGAACCTACCCTGTATGGTATGTGTCATTATCAATTTTTCCAAACCAATAGAACATACAACATCAAGAGTGAACTTCAACAGACTTTGAGTAATAATGATGTATCAAGACAGGTTAACCAATTGCAACCAATGCACACTCTGGTGGGAGACACTGATAACGGGGTGGGGTGGGGGGTGGGGGGTGGGGGTGGGACAGGAGGAAATCTCCCTACCTGCTATTCAGTTTTGCTGTGAGCTTAAAACTACTCTAAAAAATAAAGTCCAGGGGCGCCTGTGTGGCTCAGTTGCTTGAGTGTCTGACTCCTGATTTCATCTCTGGTTAGTGAGATCAAGTCCCATGTCAGGCTCTGTGCTGATAGTGCAGAAAGAAAATAAAGTCTATTCAAAAATAGGTTAAAATGGAAAGATTCGTTACATATATTTTACAACAATCAAACGTTTTTAATAAAGGGGCGCCTGGGTGGGTCAGTTGGTTAAGCACCCGACTTTGGCTCAGGTCGCAATCTCACAGTTTGTGAGTTCGAGGCTCACATCGGGCTCCGAGCTTACAGTGCTGAGTCTGCTTCAGATTCTCTGTCTCTGCCTCTCTCCCTCCCCCTCCCCCACGGCACACGCAAGCTCTCTCTCCCTCGCAAAATAAATAAACATAAAAAAAAATGTTTTAACGAAAAACGGTCAAGGGGCACCTGGGTAGCTCAGTCAGTTAAGCGCCTGACTTCGGCTCAAGTCATGACCTCCTGGTCTGTGAGTCCTAGCCCCACGTTGGGCTCTGCGCTGATGGCTCGGAGCCTGGAGCCTGCTTCAGATTCCATGTCTCCCCCTCTCTGTGCACCTCCCTTGCTCACATTCTGTCCCTTTCTCTCTCTCTTAAAAAATAAAATAAACATTAAAAAAAATTTAATGGTCAAAATCTTTTATATGCGTGTTATAATTTAAAAATTAAAAAAATTTTTCAACAAAGAAAAATTAATAGGGGTGATCTTAAGGGTAAAGAAATTTATCCCAGGGGTGCCTGGGTGGCTGAGTTAAGCGTCAGACTTCAGCTCAGGTCATGATCTTGCGGTTTGTGAGTTTGAGCCCCATATTAGGCTCTGTGCTGACAGCTCAGAGCCTGGAGCCTGCTTCAGATTCTGTGTTCTGTGTCTCCCTCTCTCTGCCCCTCCCCTGCTCACGCATGCACACGCTCTCCCTCTCTCTCAAAAATAAATGTTAAAAATATTAAAAGAAAATTATCCCAGATGAAAATGTGAAGATACAGAGGGGAACAAAAAGAAAAGAGTAAATATATGGATAACTCTAAATTAAATAAAAATATAAATAATATCAGCTCTTTGTGTTTAACAGGCACAAAGATTAAAATATCCAGCATATGCATTAGAAGTGGGCAAACAGAATTAGTACTCGAGTATTCCAAGGTCTTTGCATGAGTCCACAGGAAGAAGTAAAATTACTAATTAGACTTTTGTAAGTCAAAGATGCATGTTTTTATCTCTATGATAATTACTCAATAAAAAATGCATGAGTACCAAATTAATAGAAAGGAAAAACAGAGCTTTAAAAATAATCCAGTAAAAGGGGGGAAAGGAGGGGAAAAAGGACAGAGCACAGGCAAGACAAATAGAAAGCAAATAGTAAGATGGTAAATATTAACCCAAATTATCAACAAATAAATGAAACAAAAAATGACTAAATGTTCTAATTACAAGAGTCAGCAGAAATGATCACTGGGATTTTTACAGGGATCAAACAGAATCTGTAGATTGCTTTGGGTAGTACTAGACGTTTTAACAATATTAACTCTTCCAACCCAGGAACATATGATGTCCATTTACTTGTGTTCAATTTCTTCCAGCAATGTTTTATAGTTTTCATTGTGTAAGTTTTTCACCTCCCTATTTAATTCCTAAGTATTTTATTCTTTTTGACATGGTATATGCATGCAATGGAATATTATTCGGCCTTAAAAAAGGAAGGAAATTCTGCCACATGCCACGACATGGATGAACCTTGCAGACATTATGCTGAGGGAGATACACCAGTCAGAAAAGGTGAACACTACAGTCAAATTCCTAAGAAACAGTAGAACGGTGGTTGCCTGGGACTGGTGAGAGAGGAGGATGAGACATCACCATTTAATGAGTATGAGATTTCAGTTTTGGAAGATAAAAAAAGTTCTAGACATGGATGATGATGATGGCTGCACAACAATACGAATGTACCTAATGCTACTGAACCATACCCTTAAACGATGTAAAATAAAAAAAAAAATAAAAATAAAAAGTGGGGGGAGGGGCAGGGAAAAAAGGAGAGAGAATCCCAAACAGGCTCCGTGCTGTCAACGTAGAGCCTGACATGGGGCTCCATCTCAAGAACCATGAGATCATGACCTGAGCTGAAATCAAGGGTCAGATGCTTAACTGACTGAGCCACCCAGGCACCCCTAAATTAGGAAATATTTTGAACAGGGGCGCCTGGGTAGCTCAGTTGGTTGAGCGGCCGACTTTGGCTCAGGTCATGATCTCACAGCTCATGGTTTCGAGCCCTGCGGTGGGCTCTGTGCTGACAGCTCAGAGCCTGGAACCTGCTTTGGATTCTGTGTCTCCCTCTGTCTCTGCCCTTCCCCCACTCATGCTCTGTCTCTCAGAAAATAAACAAACATTAAAAATTAAAAAAAATAGGGGCGCCTGGGTGGCTCAGTCGGTTAAGCGTCTGACTTCAGCTCAGGTCACGATCTCGCGGTCCGTGAGTTCGAGCCCCGCGTCGGGCTCTGGGCTGATGGCTCAGAGCCTGGAGCCTGCTTCCGATTCTGTGTCTCCCTCTCTCTCTGCCCCTCCCCCGTTCATGCTCTGTCTCTCTCTGTCTCAAAAATAAATAAAACGTTAAAAAAAAATTTAAAAAAAAATTAAAAAAAAATATATTTTGAACAGAATGATAAAAATACTACACATTGAAATCTGGAGATTGTATCTATAAGTGGCATTTTGAGAGAAACTTATGGACTGAAATGTATAGGTTAGATAGAAGATCGAAAATAATCATCTATCCCAAATGCTGAGGAGAGAAAAACGAGCAAATTAAACCTACAGAAAAGTAGAAGGCAAGAAATAATAAAGAGGAAAAACAAATAGGATAGCAAAATAACCAATAACCAACAGTTTCTTACCATAAAACATCTCCAAGATTTCTAACAGGGACAGATGTGAAAACCAGCAGCCATTATATAAAGGAATAAATCTTGAAATAAAAGAAAGTACAGGTGATATGGAAGCATAGATAAGAAGACAGATAATAGGGCCGGTGGGTAGGAAAGACACGCAGAAAGAAGTACTAACAGGAGGCAAACCTTGAAGGGAAAATATGTGAGCCCAAGGCAGAGTGGAGAGTTCAGGACCTATTTAGGGAACCTCAAAAAAAAAAAAAAAAATCAAGCTACAGCTGGAGGTGGGGCCCAGGGGTGGGGGCAGCAGTCATAGCAGGAGAAAAAGACTAGCAGGGGTGAAGAGAGGCTCAGCCCCAAGGTAAAACCTTCGTACAACACGGTAAAGAGCTTCAACTTTATCCTGCTTCTCCTGAGAACCCCTATTTAAGCAGCATGGAGAGACAGGATCTCCATTTTAAAGATAAGAAACTGAAGCTGTGGGGAAATACGTCACTAGCTCAAGGGAAACGTTCTTCCTCTAATCTCACAGCACTTCTGAAGGCAGATGTGTGGGTTTTTCCTCACCACACAATTCTCCAATTCTTGGCAGACAAACTGGGTATCCTACAATTTAACTCAAAGCTGACACTAACTGCCTGGATCAGCGCGGACCCCTTGGATGAAGGGCTCAGTCCCCTAATAATGACCCCACTTCAGACACCAGTCCTAAGTCCCAGGTTGTCACCCGGACTTCTCAGCAACCAGTTATAAAATCAGGGGTTTCCACATCTGTTACTCGCGTCTGACAATTTGCTAGAACTGCTCACAGAACTCCAGGAAACCGTTACGTTTACCGGTTTATTATACAAGATAAAACAGAGAACAGATGAACAGCTACATGAAGAGGTACACAGGGCGAGATCCAGAAGGGTCTTGAGTGCAGGTGTCTATCCCTACGGTTTGAGGTACACCACCCTCTCACCAGACTAGAAACCCTCCAAACCCCCCAGTTTAGGGATGTTCACGGAGACTCCATCATGTGGGCATGATTGATTATTCATCTCCAGCCCCCCTTCCCTCCCCAGAGGATGGAGGTGAGGGATGCGGGGGTGGGGGGTGGGGGGAGGGGGGGGTGGTGGTGAAAGTTCCAAGCTTCTAATTAAGGTGTCTTTCTGGCAACCAGCCCCTACCCTGAAGCTACTTAGGGGACCCCAGTCACCAGTCATTCATTATCATACAAAAAGATGCTCATCACTCTGGAGATTCCTTCTTTAGAAGCTCTTGGTGTTGGGAACAGGGGTGGAAGACCAAATGTTAGAACATGTGAAATTTTACTAAAACGTAGTCAGGTGGTTTCACAGGGGGAGCACTCACGCTCTACCATCATTGGTAGTCAACTGCAGACAGGAAGAGAGGAACCGGACTTTACATGGACTTGACCTTGCACCCAGATCCTCCTCTATTATTCCAGCCAGAAGAAGAGACATTTTCTTTATCCCCTGGGCAACAGCTCAGACAATGAGTAGCCACCAGACTTCACATTCTCAGTTTCCTCCAATGGACTTAGTTTATTATTTTTTTAAATGTTTATTTACTTTTGAGAGACAGAGAGACAGAGTGTGAGCTAGGGAGGGGCAGATAGAGAGGGAGATATAGAATCTGAAGCAGGCTCCAGGCTTCGAGCTGTCAGCACAGAGCCCGACGTGGGGCTTGAACACACAAACTGAGATTATGACCTGAGCTGAAGTCAGATGCTGAACCAACTGAGCCACCCAGGTACCCCCAGTGGACTTAGTTTATAACAGACTTCCCAACTTACTCCTTTCCTCCTTAAAAAAAAGCATGCCTCTCCTTTATTCCCTTGGACTTGCCCATGGATTTTGCCACAGCTTATTTGTTCTGGACTACAATTCTCTTTTATTCCTAAGTAAGCCTATCTTTTTCCTTTTTTTTTTTTTTCAACGTTTATTTATTTTTGGGACAGAGAGAGACAGAGCATGAACGGGGGAGGGGCAGAGAGAGAGGGAGACACAGAATCGGAAACAGGCTCCAGGCTCTGAGCCATCAGCCCAGAGCCTGACGCGGGGCTCGAACTCACGGACCGCGAGATCGTGACCTGGCTGAAGTCGGACGCTTAACCGACTGCGCCACCCAGGCGCCCCTTTTTCCTTTTTTAAACAGACATGTTTTTGTTTAAAGTGATCGCTATAGCCAACATGGGGCTCGAACTCACAACCTTCAGACCAAGAGTTGCATGCCATACCAACTGAGCCAGCCAGGCAGGGGGTTTATTTTAGTCCTAAATAAGCCCATCTCTTGCTGGTAAAATAACAGGCAGTTTTTATTTTTAAGTTTAACAAAAGATGCTCCTAGCATCCCCTACCACACAGGAAATTACATGGGTTTGGGGGAGGAGTTTTAGGTCAGGAACCAGAGGCAGAGACCAAATATATTTTTCTTATTATGTCACACTTGCCAAAATAACACAGCAAAAAAGGGCCAGACACAATTCTTTTGAGTCTTAACCCACTTTTTGTCAAACAAAGCCCTTCACAGAAGAAATAAATACAACAGATGTTATTCATCATAAAAGTTGTCAGAATGAATGGAGCTGGTGGACGTCACTAGGAAGGATGCACCACACAAGGCCATTCTTTCACACTGCAAGGAACAAGTCACTTCTCAAGCTAACACAGGTGGAAAGCGCAAGTCCCTCACGCAACTGTGATCAGCTGTAAGTCTGGTGAAGCATACCTACTGTTTGCCAAGTTCTTATCCAGTCCATTAACGACAGACTAGCAAGTACAGAAATCAGTACAGATGGGAAAACGGACAGAAGTGGCAGCTGGGCAGGACCACGGCATCAGTCAGTCCCAACATTGTAAGATCCAGGCTTCTGCCTTCTACATGCCATGGGCGAGAAGGCCCTATTAGCTTCAGTCTACCAAATTCAAATGTGCAAAAGACTGAAGCAGATGCTAGAATATAGGTTTATTAGTTTACAATGATAAACAAAACTGTTATACAAACCAAATATTCTGGCCAGCATGGGCAGTTCATTCTCTTCCTGGACATCAAGACACATGAAAAACCAACTGCAATCAGAGCCTTCACTAAAATAACAAGAATTAAAAATGACTCCAATGAACCAGCAATCATATTGCTTCGTATTTACCCAAACAAAAGTTAACGCCCAGATATTTACAGCAGCTTTGCTCATAATTGCCATAACTTGGAAGCATGGACAAACTGTGCTATCTCCAGACAATGCAGTGTTATTTAGCATTAAAAAGAAATGAGCTATCAAGCCATGAAAAGACATGGAGGAAATTTAAATGCATGTTACTAAGTGAAAAAAAAAGGCAATCTGAAAAGGCTTCATACTGTACCATTCCAACTATAGGACTTTCTAGAAAAGGCAAAACTATGGAGACAGGAAAAATTATCAGTGTTTAGGGAGGAGGAAGAGATGAATAGGCGGAGCACAGGGAATTTTGAGCCAGTGAAACTACTCTATGTGATATTATAATGGTGGATGCAGGCCATTGTGCATTTGTCAAAACACATAAAATGTACAACACCCAGAGTGAGCTCTAATGTAAATAATGGACTTTGGGTGATAATGAGAAATACAGAGAATCTTCCAGCTCCATTAAGCAATACTGATAATCTGATTTATTCAGTGTCAATCTTTACAAAATTACTCGCAGAGAGGGCAGGTGTTTAAGGTCTCCTACTATTGACAATGGCTTATAGCTGAAACAAACTCAGTTTCAATACTTTGGGAGCTGGACTCATACAACTATAAGATTAGTCTAAAATGCCTCAAGTTCTTTGAAATTGTGAAGTAGGTTGTTTTTAGCACCATCCTAGGCAGTCTTGCTCCAGGAATATGCCAATGCCACTGGGAAGTAGTCTTGCTTTTGTAACCTGTAACTTGAGAATATCTAAAAAACATATGCAGTTCACTTACAATTGAAAAAAAAAAAAAAATGGAGGGGCCCAAGACGGCATAACAGCATGGAAGTTTTTTTTGTCTCTCGTCCCTGAAATGCAGCCAGATCAATACCAAACCATCTTGCACACCTAGAAAACTGATTTGAGGATTAACACAACAATCTGCACAACCTGAACCACAGAACTTAGCAGGTACATGGCGTGGAGAGGTGAACTGGGGGAGAGGGAAGCCATGGAAGGAAGGGAGCTGTTTTTGCTTCTGGAGAGAGGACAGAGACGGGGGGAGAGTATGGGAAAAGCACCCCCCCCCCACCCCTGAAAGCAGCTAGAGAGAAAGAGGAAGAGTGGAAACAGCTGCAAGGGACTGAACAAAAAAGGGAGAAAGGAGAAAGAAGAGTGTTTAAATTCCATTAAGGCTATAAATAGGGAGTGCAGAGTCTGAAACTCCGCAGCTTGATACCTGGTGGTGCTCTGGTGGGAAGGGCGAATCCACAGGAGCAGAGCGTGAGGTTTCAGGGGTCCTTCAACCACATGGGGAGAGGTGGTTCCCCTGCAGGGAGGACATTTGGTACAAGCTGTGTGGCCTCCCCACCGGCAGAGGTCCCAATAGACCCCAGAGATCAACCACATTCGCTGGTGTTGGAACAAGGACATCAGGGGTGAAGCCTGGCACCAGATGTGTGTTGTGATTTACCATAATCTCTGACACGCTGAGGCTATACAATCGTGCGAACTTTTTCTGGGGCAGGCGGGCACCCAGCCACTGTTCCGTGAGACCATTCCCCAGAGGGTCTGAGCAGGTCAAGGCCACAGTCCCTCAGAAAGTGAGGGGATGGGAAACACAGCCCCATCTGAGACAAAATTCAGGAGGGAGGTGCTGTCTGGCAGTCTGACGGCTTGGTCACAGACAATGCAGAAGCAGGGAGAGGACGGAAGCTGGAGACAATGGAGGGGCACTTGATTGCCGATCATGGAAAGCACAGAGTTCTGATACTAGAGCCTGGCTAGCTGGGTGACGCCATTTTCACCCCTCGGGGCGCATGCACATACACGCCTACTCACGCCACAACGATACACCCCAGTAAATTAAGCAGCACCATCTAGTGGAGAATGGAGCCGTTACACCAAGCCTTGGCCAACTGCGCCAATCGTGCTCTATAGAACATCAGTCTCTCCGCCTGCTTAGTTTACAGACTATAAAGTACTTCATAGTTTGACTTCTAGGGGAAACTGCATGTAATTTCAATCGTATTTCACTCTGTTTGCTGGTCCATCTGTTCAATTATTTTTTCTTTTCTTATTCTTCAATACAGAAAGAAAAAATTTAATTTTTATTTTTTGTTTTTATAAAAATGATTCTTAAATTTACTTTTTTGTAAATTTTTAAAATTCTATTTTACATTCAGTTTATTTTATTCTTTTTTCAAATTTTCAAATGTTTTCCTTTTTTTTTTCTTTTCTTTCCCTTTTTTGTCTAATCTATCAAGCTTCTTTCAACAACCAGACCAAAACACACCTAGGATCTAGCATCCTTTGATTTTTTGTGTGTTTTTTTTAATTTTTATTTATTTTTTTACTTTTTTCCTTTTCTTTCTTCAAAATGAAGAAACAAAGGAATCCACCCCAAAAGAAAAAACAGGAAGAAATGACAGCCAGGGACTTAACCGACAGATAAAACAGATACAAGCAAGATGTCTGAACCAGAATTTAAAATCACAATGATAATACTGGCTGGGGTTGAAAATAGATTAGAATCACTTTCTGCAGTGATAAAAGAAATAAAAGCTAGTCAGGATGAAATAAAAAATGCTATAACTGAGCTGCAATCTCAAATGGATGCCACAGAAGCAAGGATGGATGAAACAGAGCAGCCGCCAATCAGTGATATAGAGGACAAATTTATGGAGAATAATGTAGCAGAAAAAAAGAGGGAGACCAAGGCAAAAGAGCACGATATAAAAATTAGAGAATTCAGTGACTCATTAAAAAGGAATAACATCTGAATCATAGGGGTCCCAGAAGATGGAGAGAGAGAAAAAGGGGTAGAAGCTTTACATGAGCAAATCATAGTGGAAAAATTTCCTAACCTAGGGAAAGACGCAGACATCAAAATCCAGGAAGCACAGGGGACTCCCATTAGATCCAACAAAAACAGACCATCAACAAGGCATGTCATACTCAAATTCACAAAATACTCAGGCAAGGAAGAATCATGAAAGCAGCAAGGGGAAAAAAGTCCTTTACTTAAAGGGGAAGACAGATCATGTTCACAGCAGACCTATCCACAGAAACTTGGCAGGCCAGAAAGCAGTGGCAGGATATATTCAATGTGCTGAACCAGAAAAACATGCAGCCAAGAATTCTTTATCCAGCAAGGCTGTCATTCAAAATAGGAGGAGAAATAAAAAGTTTCTCAAACAAAAACTAAAGGAGTTTGTGACCACTAAACCAGCCCTGCAAGAAATTTTAAGGGGGACTCTCTGTGGTGAGAAAAGACAAACAAACAGACCAAAAGCAACAAAGACTTGAAAGGACCAGAGAATACCACCAGAAACTCCAACTCTACAGGCAACATAATGGCAATTAATTCATATCTTTCAGTACTCACTCTAAACATCAATAGACTAAACGCTCCAATCAAAAGACATAGGGTAACATAACGGATAAGAAAACAAGATCCATCTATATGCTGTTTACAAGAGACCCATTTTAGACCTAAAGACACCTTCAGATTCAAAGTAAGGAGGATATGGAGAACCATCTACCATGCTAATGGTTGCCAAAAGAAAGCCAGAGTAGCCATACTTATAACACACAATCTAGATTTTAAATTTTTTAATGTTTATTTAATTTTGAGACAGAGAGAGACAGAGCATGAACAGGGGAGGGTCAGAGAAAGGGAGACAAAGAATCTGAAACAGGCTCCAGGCTCTGAGCTGTCAGCACAGAGCCCAACGTGGGGCTCGAACTCACAAGCTGTGAGATCATGACCTGAGCCAAAGTCGGATTCTCAACCGACTGAGCCACCCAGGCGCCCCACACAATCTAGATTTTAAAATAAAGACTGTAACAAGAGATGAAGAAGGTCATTAGATCATAATTAAAGGGTGTTCCACCAAGAAGATCTAACAATTTATAAACATTTATGCTCCAAATGTGAGGGCACCCAAATATACAAATCAATTAATCACAAGCATAAACAAACTCGTTGATAATACCATAATAGTAGGGGACTTCAACACCTCACTTACAACAATGGAGAGATCATCTAAACAGAAAATCAACAAGGAAACAATAGCTTTAAATGACAGATGGACTTAATAGATATATTCAGAACATTTCATCCTAAAGCAGAATACACATTCTTCTTGAGTGGACATGGAATATTCTCCAGAAGACATCACATACTGAGACACAAATCAGCCCTCAACAAGTACAAAAAGATCGAGATCGTAATGTGCATATTTTGAAACCATAAGGCTATAAACTTGAAATAAGCCACAAGAAAAAATTTGGAAAGATAACAAATAGTTGGAGACTGAATAACATCCTACTAAAGAATGAATGGGCTAACAAAAAAGTTAAAGAGGAAATTTAAAAAGTACATGGAAGTAGGGACACCTGGGTGGCTCAGTTGGTTGAGCGTCCAACTTCGGCTCAGGTCATTATCTCACAGTTCATGGGTTCAAGCCCCACAATGGGCTGTGTGATGACAGCTTGCCTGAAGCCTGCTTCGGATTCTGTGTCTCTCTCCCTGCCCTCCCCTGCTCATGTTCTCTCACAAAATTAAATAAACATTAAAAAAAAAAAAAAAGTACATGGAAGTCAATGAAAACAATAACACCACAGCCCAAAACCTCTGGGTCATAATAGGGAAGTATATAGCAATCCAGGTCTTCCTAAAGAAGGAAGAAAGATCTCAAATACACAATCTAACCTTACACCTTAAAGAGCTGGAAAAAGAACAGCAAATAAAACCCAAAACCAGCAGAAGATAGGAAATAACAAAGATTAGAGCAGAAATCACTGCTATCGAAACCAAAACAACAGTAAAACAGATCAATGAAACCAGGAGCTAGTTCTCTGAATTAACAAAACTGATAAACCCCTAGCCAGTTTTATCAAAAAGAAAAAGGAAAGGACCCAAATAAAACCAAGAATCAAAGAGGAGAGATCACAACCAACACAAAAATACAAACAATAATAAGAGAATATTATGAGCAATTATACACCAATAAAATGGGCAATCTGGAAGAAATGGACAAATTCCTAGAAACATATAAGCTGCCAAAACTGAAACAGGAAGAAATAGAAAACTTGAACAGATCCATATCCAGTAAAGAAATTGAATTAGTAATAAAAAATCTCCCCAAAAACAAGAGTCCAGGGCTGGATGGCTTTCCAGGGGAATTCTACCAAACATTTAAAGAAGAGTTAACACCTATTCTTTTCAAGTTGTTCCAAAAAATAGAAATGGAAGGAAAACTTCCAAACTCATTCTACAAGGCCAGAATTACCTTGATTCCAAAACCAGAGACCCCACTAAAGAGGAGAACTATAGACCAATTTCTCTGATGAACATGGATGCAAAAATCCTCAACAAGATACTAGCCAACCGGATCCAACAATACATGAAAAGAATTATTTACCACAACCAAGTGGGATTTATACCTGGGATACAGGGCTGATTCAATATCCACAAAACAATCAATGCGACACATCACGTTAATAGAAGAAAGGACAAGGACCACATGACCCTCTCAATAGATTCAGAGAAAGCATTTGACAAAATACAGCATCCTTTCTGATAAAAACCCTCAATAAAGTAGGTATAGAAAGATCATATCTCAAGATCATAAAAGCCATATATGAAAGACTCACCACTAATGTCATCCTCAACGGGGAAAACAGAGCTTTGTCCCTAAGGTCAGGAACACTACACGATGTCCACTCTCACCACTGTTATTCAACATAGTATTGAAGTCTTAGCCTCAGCAATCAGGCAACACAAAGGAATAAAAGGCGTCCAAATCAGCCATGAGTAGGTCAAACTTTCACTCTTCGCAGATGACATGACACGCTATATGGAAAACCCAAAAGATTCCAGCAAAAAACTGCTAGAACTGATCCATGAATTCAGCAAAATCCCAGGATATAAAATCAATGCACAGAAATCGGTTGCATTCTTATACACCAATAATGAAGCAACAGAAAGAGAAATCAAGGAATCAATCCCATTTACAATTGTGTCAAAAACCATAAAATATCTAGGAATACACCTAACCAGAGATGTGAAAAATCTATACACTGAAAACTATAGAAAGCTTATGAAAAAAATTGAAGAAGACACACACACAAAAACAGGAAAAATATTCCATGACCCTGGATTGGAAGAATATTGTTAAAATGTTGATACTACCCAAAGCAATCTTCATATTCAATGCAATCCCTATCAAAATAACACCAGCATTCTTCACAGAACTAGAAAAAACAATCCTAAAATTTGTACGGAACCAGAAAAGACCCCAAATAGCCAAAGCAATCCTGAAAAAGAAATCCAAAGCTGGAGGCATCACAATCCCAGACTTTAAGATGTATTACAAAGCTGTAATCATCACGACAGTATGGTGCTGGCACAAAAACAGACACTCAGATCAATGGAACAGAATAGAGAACCCAGAAATGGACCCACAAACATGAGGCCAACTAATCTTTGACAAAGCAAGAAAGAATAACCAATGGAACAAAGACAGTCTCTTTAGCAAATGGTGCTGGGAAAACTGGTCAGCAACATGCAGAAGATGAACCTGGACCACTTTCTTACATTATACACAAAAATAAACTCAAAATGGATGAAAGACCTAAATATAAGACAGGAAGCCATCAAAATCCTAGAAGAGAAAGCAGGCAAAACCCCCTTTGATCTTGGCCACAGCACCTTCTTACTCAACACGTTTCTGGAGGCAAGGGCAACAAAAGCAAAAATGAACTAGAGGGACCTCATCAAAATAAAAAGCTTCTGCACAGTGAAGGAAACAATCAGCAAAACTAAAAGGCAACCAATGGAATGGAAGAAGATATTTGCAAATGACATATCAGATAAAGGGTTAGTATCCAAAACCTATAAAGAACTCAACACCCAAAAAACAATCCAGTGAAGAAATGGGCAAAAGACACGAATAGACAATTCTCCAAAGAAGACATCCAGATGGCCAACAGACACATGGAAAAATGCTCAACATCACTCATCATCAGGGAAATACAAACCAAAACAACAATGTGATACCACCTCACACCTGTCAGAATGGCTAAAATCAACAACTCAGGCAACAACAGATGTTGGCAAGGATGCAGAGAAACAGGATCTCTTTTGTACTCCTGGTGGGAGTACACACACACACACACACAAAGTAGTATTACTAGACAATCAAAAAGAATGAAATCCTGCCATTTGCAACTACATGAATGGAACTAGAGGCATCATGCTAAGTGAAAATTGGAGAAAAACAAATATCATAGGACTTCACTCATGTGTGATTTAAGATGCAAAACAGATGAACATAAGGGAATGGAAGCAAAAATAATATAAAAACAGGGAAGGGACAAAACATAAGAGCCTCTTAAATATAGAGAAATGAGTGTTGCTGGAGGGGTGATAGGAGGGAGAATGGACTAAATGGGTAAGGGGCAATAAGAAAGACACTTGTTGGGTGGCGCCTGGGTGGCTCAGTCGGTTAAGTGTCCGACTTCAGCCCAGGTCATGATCTCACAGTTCGTGAGTTCGAGCCCCGCATCAGGCTCTGTGCTGACAGCTTGGAGCCTGGAGCCTGCTTCAAATTCTGTGTCTCCCTCTTTGTCTGCCCCTCCCCAGCTCCTTCTCGCACTCTGTCTTTGTCAAAAATAAACAAACTTAAAAATTTTTTTAAAAAGAAAGACACTTGCTAGGATGAGTACTGGGTGTTATACATAGGGGATGATTCACTGGAATCTACTTCTGAAATCATTGTTGCACTATATGCTAACGTGGATGTAAATTTTAAAAATTAATTAATTAATTTTTAAAAATCAGGGAAAAGAAAACTAGGTACTGGAAGATCAAAAGCCACTAACCAAGAAGGGCAGGGGAAGTGGGGAATAAACATTTAAAAAGCAGAGAATCATTGAAAAAATAGCAATGTAGTACAAAACATTGCTCTGAGCTTCCTTGCAGCAAGAAAAAGGTGCAGTTCTCTTGACCAGTAGTAGAAACATCCGTTCATTAGAAGAAAACCATTTTTCCCTGTCCCTAAGCTAACTGTAAATTGTCACAGCAGTACTTGTATAAGGAGCATCAAATAAGATAATGACGGTCACACCCCACTTGGTAACAGCTTTATAACATTTTCACTGGTGTTGCACAAGTGGTTATTTCTTAATTCGAGCTTCAGGATAGAAAGCTTAGTTTTGTAAAGGCAGTTACAGAAAAGCATACAGGTTTATTTCTCTTTCTGATGATCTCATTTTCCACCTGTATATTAGTGCATCCTAAGGAATAAAAACGGAACCGTTCCAAAGTGTGGCATCAGAATCATCTAGGGAGCATGTTAAAAATGAGTCCTGGACACCTAGGTGGCTCAGTCTTTAAGCATCTGACTTTGGCTCAGGGCACGATCTCACGGCTGGTGGGCTCGAGCCCTGCTCCCAGTAAGCTCCGCTTCTCTGTCTCTCTGTCTCTCTACCCGCCCCCCCTCCCCCCGGGATTCTCTCTCTTTTTCTCTGCCCCTCGCTCATTTGTGCCCCCTATCTCTCTCTCTAAAAAAAAAAAAAAAAAAGAAGAGTCCTAAGCCCTAACTCCAACCTACTTAATTAGAATCTCTGAAAGCAGAATCTGAGAATTTATATTTTCAACAAGTTCCCCAGGCACACTGCATTAGACTTCCCTTTCTCAACAGAGGTGATCTCAGCTAGGTTTCTAATTACAGTGAAACGACAGCAACTCCAAACTGAAGTCACTTAAACTGAGGAGAAGGTATTATATATTGCCAATCCAAATACAAGGCACATGGTTGATAAGCATAATGGTTTAATGTATTAAAGACCATACTTTCTGGCTCTAAGGGCCATACATAAATTACAGGTTTTTATATTCATTACATCAGTTTCCTGACAAAGGACAATGAGTCCTCTAACTCTAACAAAAATCAATATTCTATGATGATTTTCCTATACATGGAAATGAAGTGTTCTGGGAAAGGAATACTTTTTCTTTCTAAATCACGACAATAACAGCAAAAACAGTAATCTTTAACATTGAAAAAGTTCTTACTTCCTGTCAGGCACGGTTCTAAATGTTTTATATATATATAAATCCTCTAATATAAATTGAATCCTCTAACAACCCTCTAAAGTAGAGGGCCATCCACTTCAGTATAATTGTGGGCTACAGAAATACCACTAACTTTCAGGAGCAAGAATGGTCTCTCAGGAAGCAACCCCACAGCTGTCCAAAGCCTCAACCAAGTATATGACTGAGCACCAAATTGTTTGTATCTATAAATATGGAAAAGATGACCGGGGGCCTAAAATACTTGAAGTTATAAATTACTGAATGCCTATTCCTCCTATAATAAAATTATAAGCCCTGCTTATAATTTTAAGCAGGGCTACATCCCAGTAATAAATAAGCTATAAAAAACACCCTGAAATAATTAAATGCATTACCTATTTAAATTACACTATTCACAATTTTTCATCTGAATACTATTACATGTCTGAGACCACAAATTGGTTTTAACGTAATGTTTGAATGTTCTTCTAGACAACAGTTATGTCAAATACTTTAGCCATTTCTTCCATCAACTCCCAGAACATGAAAACATATCCTGTCATCACCACATTTAAACACACATACGGGGGCGCCTGGGTGGCGCAGTCGGTTAAGCGTCCGACTTCAGCCAGGTCACGATCTCGCGGTCTGTGAGTTCGAGCCCCGCGTCAGGCTCTGGGCTGATGGCTCGGAGCCTGGAGCCTGTTTCCGATTCTGTGTCTCCCTCTCTCTCTGCCCCTCCCCCGTTCATGCTCTGTCTCTCTCTGTCCCAAAAATAAATAAACGTTGAAAAAAAAAATTTAAAAAAAAAAAAAAAAAAAAAAAAAAAAAAAAAAATAAACACACATACGCCTTTCTAAAGTCCAAGTATGGAAAGAGCTCAAATGTCCATCGACAGCTGAATGGATACAGAAGATGTGGATATATATACGCAATGGAATATTACTCGGCAATCAAAAGAACGAAATCTTGCCATTTGTAACTATGTGGATGGAACTAGAGTATTATGCTACGTGTATTATGCTACGTGAAATTGGCCAATCAGAGAAAAACAAATATATGATTTCATTTGTGGAATTTAAGATACAAAACAGATGAACATAAGGGAAGGGAAGCAAAAATAATATAAAAACAGGAAGGGAGACAAAACATAAGAGACTCTTAAATAAGAACTGAGGGCTACTGGAGGAGTTGTGGGAGGGAGGACAGGCTAAATTGGCAAGGGGCATTAAGGAAGACACTTGTTGGGATGAGCACTAGGTGTTATATCTAGGGGATGAATCACTGGATTCTACTCCTGAAATCATTATTGTACTGTATGTAACATGGATATAAAAAAGCAAAAAGCAAAAAACGGGGCTCCTGTGTGGCTCAGTCGGTTAAGCGTCTGACTTTGACTCAGGTCATGATCTCATGGTACGTGGGTTCGAGCCCCGTGTCAGGCTCTGTGCTGACAGCTCAGAGCCTAGAGCCTGCTTCGGATTCTGTGTCTCCCTCTCTCTGCCCCTCCCCTGCTCACACGCATGCACGAGCGCTCTCTCAAAAGTAAAAAAACAAAACAAAACAAAAAAACCATAAAATAAAATAAAAAAATAAAGTGCTTAAGCAAAAAATGAAAAGAAATGAAGTAAATAAGGTAAAAATATCAGCAATGTTAAATTGACATCACAAGTGTATACAGGTGTTCCTTATATTATTCTCTGTGGGATGTTTGAAACTTTTTTTTTTTATAAATTTTTTTTTCAACGTTTATTTATTTTTTGGGGGACAGAGAGAGACAGAGCATGAACGGGGGAGGGGCAGAGAGAGAGGGAGACACAGAATTGGCAACAGGCTCCAGGCTCTGAGCCATCAGCCCAGAGCCTGACGCGGGGCTCGAACTCACAGACCGCGAGATAGTGACCTGGCTGAAGTCGGACGCTTAACCGACTGCGCCACCCAGGCGCCCCTGAAACTTTTATAAAAAGTAATAAAAAATACACATATCCTCCTTAAATCTATTCTACTTTTAGGAATTAACTTAACGTAGAGGCTCTGTCAACTAAAAATGGCCTAGAAACGACGACCGACCCAATAGCAATGAGCACTGCAGTAACTCAGATTGCGGCCTACAAATGTTATTTCCTACTTAAAAAAAAAAAAAAAAAAAAAAAAAAAATCAGGCCCTTGGAGAAATGGCTGATTGTGACGTGGGACCAAAAATATGTAAGACGAACACCCTGCACATCTGATAGCTTCCTTATCATATCAGGAAGGAAGCTATCAGAAACCACTGGGTCACATCAAAAGTACTCAGGAGTCAATTTGAAGGGGTTCCTTCGGGCCAAATATGGGACACTTCGAGCATCAATAAGGAGGAGAGCAATGGACTAAAACTTATCAAATATGTTTAAACCCATGATTTTATAAAGATTTTTAAAATCTTTCATAGGTCTTCTAAGCGAATCAATTCATTATGAAGACTAATAAATAAGAGGAAAAAAAAATCAAACATTTCTCCTACCTTTCAATCATCCAATTACTTTGTAAAGCAAGTAAGTGACACAGGGACATTCTCCACAATAGAAGTTGCCCAGCTATTTCATTGATCAAAGGAATGATAAAGAAAATTATTAGAATTTCACCTTTTGACAATCCCCAAATGACCACTATAAACAATGGTCATCAAGAAATAACATCACAGGAGCACCTGGGTGGCTCAGTTGGTTGAGCATCCAACTTTGGCTCAGGTCATGATCTCATGGTTCGTGGGTTCAAGCCCTGTATTGGGCTCTGTGCTGACAGCTCAGAGCCTGGAGCCTGCTTTGGATTCTGTGTCTCCCTCTCTCTCTGCCCCTCCTGCACTCATGCTCTGTGTCTGTCTCTCAAAAATGAACAGACGTTGAAAAAAGTTTTTTAATTTAATAAAAATTAAAAAAAAAAAAAAAGAAATAACAGGGGCGCCTGAGTGGCTCTGTCGGTTAAGCATCCGACTTCAGCTCAGGGCATGATCTCATGGTTCATGGGGTCAAGCCCCATGTCGGGCTCTGGGTTGATGGCTCAGAGCCTGGAGCCCACTTAGGATTCTGTGTCTCCCTCTGTCTGCCCCTCCGCTGCTTGCACTTTGGCTCTTGCATTGTCTCAAAAATAAATAAATGTTAAAAAAAAAAAAAAAAGAACATCACAAAAAGAGATACAAGCAGACGTTATGTGTGCCTGAATGAAGTACACAACACTTACAGAGTATTTGTAAATAGAGAGATACCAAACCTGAATTTAATAAAGCCTATATAACTACCAATTTATAGGCAACAAAGACAGAAAAACATGTTAACGATATCATGTGGATGTAATGAGAAGAACCCAGAACATGGGAAATTTTAGAAGACAAACACAGTATTTTCAACGAATAAATTGCAAGGAAGAATAAAAGGAACAGAGGATCAATCTAGGAAATCCCATATCCAACCAACAGGAGTGCCAGAAAGAAAAGGCAAGAAAAATGGAAGGGTAACAACTATCAAAGTTAATCTTAGAAGAAAACATAACTGAAGAGGTACATGTGACCTCAATCAAATAGGCTTGTTTAAGAAAACACCTACAACAGTGGAAAAAAAACACCTACAGCTGGACACTCCTGGTTTTCATCATGAGCCTTTATGCACTAGGTGTTAACAGGTTCATGTATTATTTTAATAAATATTTTTTAAAAAGTAGCAACAAGGCTTCAATAATGGCCCAGAAGATTAATTAGCACTATTTACCCAATGACACTATAAGAAAATCTTGTTATATAGTATTTTAATAACAACACCATCTAAGATGTAAACAAAAATCTCCCTTGTTCATCATGGAAAATTACAATAGTCCTCTAAAACGCAAGGAAAAAAAAAGTCTGCTAGAACTCTTCCAATGAGCCGCAGAGATGTGCAGGGTAGAATCAGCCCCTTGGAGAGTTCAGGCCAGAAGCTGGAATTTGGGGGACCAGAAATTGGTACGCAGGTTTTGGTAAAAAGATGTGAGGAGTAGAGAAAAATACTAAAAAGCCCAAAAGCTGACTTCTAACTTTTCTAACTCAGCTGTGAGTCGCTGTTCCTTGATGAATTCGGATTTCTGTTTCAGTAGGTGGCAATGCATTTCAATCCCTACTTAGGATCAATAAACTGAATGAGGAATACAAAATGCCTCCATAAGAACTTAGAAGAAATAGATTTCTGCTTTTTTGTTTAAAGTTAACATTGTTACTTTGGGATAAATCGAACCCAAAATACTGTAGGGCTATTTAATTTAGTCACTGCATATAGGTAGGCAGTAATGCCAGATTTCAGTTACGATAAAACATATTATAAAACAATAACTAAGGGCAAAGAACCATGAAGACAATTGCCCAGGAGGAAATAAAAATACAATGTACATCAGGATTGATGTAAGCAACTCCAAGTATATGGATATGAGAATATCCAGTAATAATTTTTAAGCACACAGATGTATATTAATCAAAGGTCTACTTACAGTATTTCATTAATTAAATCAGTTACATTATCACTTTAAATCACATGATATGAATTAATTTAGAAAAAGTGCTTCCTCACTCCCGTTATTTCATGAAACCATTTTAATCAGACTCTTCAAACACAGTTCTAACATTAGTGTTTAACATCACTAGGGACAATTTTTTTTATTAAAAAAAAATTTTTTTAACGTTTATTTATTTTTGAGACAGAGAGAGACAGAGCATGAATGGGGGAAGGGTCAGAGAGAGAGGGAGACACAGAATCAGAGGCAAGCTCCAGGTTCTGAGCTGTCAGCACAAAGCCCGATGTGGGGCTTGAACTCACGGACCGCGAGATCACGACCTGCGTCGAAGTCGGATGCTTCACCGACTGAGCCACCCAGGTGCCCCACTAGGGACACTTTTAAAATACCTCACACAGGGGCACCTGGGTGGCTCAGTCGGTGAAGCATCCGACTTCGGCTCAGGTCGTGATCTCACCTTTTGTGGGTTCGAGCCCCGTGTTGGGCTCTGTGCTGACGGCTCAGAGCCTAGAGCCTGCTTCGGATTCTGTGTCCCTCTCCCCCTACCCAACTCACACTTTGTCTCTCAAAAAATATATAAACATTGAAAAGACAACTTTTTAAAATAAAATACCTCACACAATAAGCTAGGATATATCAGTTTCCTACTGCTACTATACAACTACACAAATTTATTATCTTACAGTTTTGGAGGTCAGAAGCCTGATGAGAGTCTCACTGGACTAAAGTCAAGGTGCTGCAAAGCTGTCTTCCCCTCTGGAGGCTCTAGAGGAAAAGCTGCTACCTTGCCTTTTCCAGCTTCTAGAGGCTGCACTCGTTCTTAAGCTTCCTGCCTCCCTTCCATCTTCAAAACCCACAATGGCCGGCTGAAACTTTCTCACATCACGACAAGTGCCAGCACTGCCTTCTTCTTCCACTTCTACTTCCAAGGATCCTTGGGATTACACTGAGCCCACGTGACAATCTCCCTATCTTAAAGTCAGCTGATTAGCAACCTTAATTCCACCTGCTACCCCAATTCTCCCTTGCCACGAAACTGAATAATGCTCCCAGGTCCTGAGATATCCTTGTTTGAGGGGAGGGAGCATTATTCTGCCCACCACAGCACATCATCTTTACTTAAAATAAACGTGTTTTAAAATCTGCATATGATGCTATCTCAGGAAATTACATTTCCATCCCCAAGCCATTTGCAAAACATTAGAACCGCTCTATTTCTTTTTTAAGTAAATTTTTAAAATGTTTATCTACAACAATAGTTAACACTACGCACCAGTAACTGATCCAAGTGCTTAAACATCTTAACTCGTTTAGTTACAACACATACTGAAGTAACACCAGGAGTAATTACTAAATCTGCATTCGATTTCTCCTATCTTTGTACCAATTCCACCTGATGACTTCTAAAAGAAATCTTAGGGGCACCTGGGTGGCTCAGTTGGATAAGTGTCTGACTCTTGCTTCCGACCCGACTCAGGTCATGATCTCATGGGTCTCATGAATTCGAGCCTCATGTCGGCTCTGTGCTGACAGTGCAGAGTCTGTTTGGGATTCGCTGTCTCCCTCTCTCTCTCTCTGCCCTGCCCCCATTTGCGTTCTCTCTGTCTTAAAACAAATAAATAAACATTAAAAAATTATTTTTATTTTTTTAATGTTTATTTATTTTTGAGAGAGAGAGAGACCAAGTTCAGTAGGGCAGGGGCAGAGAGAGGGAGACACAGAATTCAAAGCAGGCTCCAGGCTCAGAGCTGTCAGCACAGAGCCCGATGCAGAGCTCGGAACCCAAGAGCCGTTAGATCATGACCTGAGCCAAAGTCAGATACTTAACCAACTGAGCCACCCAGGTGCCTCCCCCCACAAATTTGTTAATAAATACATACATACATACATACATACATACATACATACATACATACATACATAAAATCCCAAAGTAGCATCTTTGAGGTAAAATAATAGAGAATGCGCTCATACAATCAGATAATTAATAGAGTAAATAAAGAATAGCTCCCTCTTTGCACAATTATAATTTCAGGTAAAAAACTGCCTGATAATACATACACGAAGGAAGTGTCAAACTCACAGGCAATTTAATAAATGAAAATATGTACTATTTCATATTCACTAAATTACCATGAAATAGCTTCCATCTGTATTATTAGATTTGGGATGCACTACTCTGAGCTGCCTTTACAAACAGAGCCTTATTCTCATCAGCTGCTGGGAATACTAGCTTCTAGCAACTATGGTCCCACTTTTAGAACCAAAAAAAAAAGTGCCTTGCACAAGCACATACACCCTTCCACATACCAGGATCCAGTGATGGATCATCACAGATGTAAATGCCCAGCCCCTCATCTCAACAAGGAAAATCTCTGAAGGGCCCCCTATCTATCTTCAGAATTGCCCACAGGGTCAGGTGAAACTTTTGTTTAGACGACATCACAGGGGCACCTGGCTGGCTCAGTCAGTGGAGTATGCAACTCTTGATCTTAGGGGTTTTAAGTTCCAGCCCCACACTGGGTGTAGAAATTACTTAAAAAAATAATTTTGAAAAAAAAAACAAAACTGCACAGCAAAGGAAACATTCAACCAAACTAAAAGGCAACCTAAGGAATGGAAGAAGATATTTGCAAATGACATATCCGATAAACGGCTAGTATCTAAAATATATAAAGAACTTATAAAACTCAACATACACAAAAAAACAAATTAATTCGATTACAAATGGGCAGAAGACATGAATAGACTTTTCTCCAAAGAAGATATACCAATAGCCAATAGACACATGAAAAGATTCTCAATATTACTCATCATCAGGAAAATGCAAATCGAAATTACAATATTACCTGACACCTGTCACAATGGCTAAAATCCAAAACACAAGAAACAGAAAGTGTTGGTAAGGATGTGAAGAAAAAGGAACCCTCGTCCACTCCTGGTGAGAATGCAAACCAGTGCAGCCATTGTAGAAAACAGTATGGGGGTTCCTCAAAATATTAAAAATAAAATTACCACCTGATCCAGTAATTGCACAACTAGGTATTTATCCAAAGAATATGAAAACACTAATTCAAAAAGACATATGCACCCCTATATTTACTGCAGCATTATTTATAATAGTCAAATTATGGAAACAGCCAATGTGTCCACCGATTGACAAATGGATAAAGATGTGGCATATATAAAAGGCAAAAATAAAAAAGGAATGAAATCTTGCCATTTGCAACAACATGGATGGAGCTAGAGAATATAATACTAAGCAAAATAAGTCAGAGAAATCATTTCACTCATATGTGGAATTTAAGAAACAAAACAAAAGAATCAAAGGGGGAAAAAAAAGAGACAAACCAAGAAACCGACTCTTAACTATAGAGAACAATCTGATGGTTATCAGAGTGGAGGTGGGGGTGGGGGGTGAATGGGTGAAAGGGGACTAAGAGTACACTTATCTTGATGAACACAGGAAAAATGTAAAGAATTGCTGAATCACTACATTGTACACTGGAAACCAACACAACAATGTATGCTAACTATACTGGAATTAAAATTAAAAAATAAAAATAATAATAAATAAATTTAAAAATAAGGGAATGAGGGGTGCCTGAGTGGCTCAGTCAGTTAAGCGTCCGACTTCGGCTCAGGTCATGATCTCACAGTTCATGAGTTCGAGCCCCACATCGGGCTCTGTGCTGACAGCTCAAAGCCTGGAACCTGCTTTGGATTCTGTGTCTCCCTCTCTCTCTGCTCCTCCTCCCTCCCTCTCAAAAATGAATAAACATTAAAAAAAATTGTTAATAAAAAATAAAAAAAATACAAGAATGATATTATATAAAAGGAAAAAAGTTATCACACCAAAAAGACTCTGTAAGTATGTATGATGATGAATGTTAACTAGACTTAACTTGGTGATCATTTTGCAATATATAAAGATATCAAATCATTGTTTTGTATACCTGAAACTAATATAATGTTATATGTCAATTATATCTTAACAAAAAATGTAAGGAAAATAATACTATAGAAACATAAATATATTCCAAATAATAAATGAAAGAAGACATCACAAATTGTATTTATATCGATTTAAGCTACTTTAAATACATATACATGTGGATTAATGACAAAAGAAATTTCCAAAAAATTCTTAGTTTTTGAGGGTAGGGTATGAAAATTCAAGATTATGAGTTGTTTTAAGTTTACTCAGAAGATATTTTAACATTCAATTAATATAAAATAGTAACACTAAATAATTAGATAAATGTAAAATGAAATAAAACCATAGATACCACAGGGTATTGTTACCTGAACAAAACAATGGTATATAAGAATATAAGAAGCATCTACAAATTGTTTGTTGTTGTTGCAAAGCACTATGGGGGGGGGGGGGTGGGGAGGAGCACTACAGAGAAGCCTACAAAGAAACAATCCAGAATAAATAAATACACACACCACACACACACACTTATAATTTACCTGCCACAGGAGGGACAACACCAGAAAAACGTACTGTTGCATGTTCTCCATTAACTTCAACTCGTCGACCAATGACATCTAAGGTCAACGTGTCATTCATGATAATATAGCCAGAATCCAAAATATGAGGAGATCTAGGAAGAAAATTACAAAATTGACAAGATCTTAATAAAGTCCTTAAAAATTTGTTTTTTTATGTATTGAGATATTCCTTTTCTTTAATGTTTATTTTTTGAGAGAGACACACACACACACACACATACACACACACACACACACACACACACACACACACACACACACACACGAGTGGGGGAGGGGCAGAGAGGGAGACACAGAATCTAAAGCAGGTTCCAGGTTCTGAGCTGTCGGCACGGAGCTCAACACATCACTCAAACTTGTGACCTGCGAGATCCTGACCTAGGCCAAAGTCAGACACTCAACCCACTGAGCCACCCAGGCACCCCTTCACTTTAGTGAGATATTCTTGAGGTCAACACTCCTGCAATTTAGTCTTCATATTTTGGTGAGGAGAAGGACCTATAGGTTTATGTGGCATATTCTCATAGTTTCATTTTACTTTACTTTCTAACTATATTTTGATAACAATGTTTATTTTGAGAGAGAGAGAGAGAGAGAGAAGAGAGCGCACACATGAGCAAGGGAGGGGCAGAGAGAGGGAGAGAGAAAATCCTAAGCAGATTCCATGCCATCATCACAGAGCCTGATGTGGGGCTTGAACCCACAAACTGTGAGATCATCATCATGGTCATGAGCTGAAACAGAGTCAGACACTCAACCAACTGAGCCACCCAGGCACCCCAATAATATGTTTTTTAAATGTTGCTCAACTCCAGTTAGCTCACATCACATAACTTGTCTATTCTGTCATCTACTGAAGGGGATAGGAAGGAAAGGAGAATAGAAGAGAGGGGGACAGGGGCGCCTGGGTGTCTCAGTCAGTTAAGTGTCAGACTTTTGATTTCGGCTCAGGTCATGATCTCATAGTCGTGAGATCAGCCCCGGGTAGAGCTCCATGCTGCGCACGGAGCCTGCTTGAGATTATCTTTCTCCCTCTCACTCTGCTCCGACTCCTCTCTAAAATAAAAAATAAATTAAATAAATTAAAAAAAAACAAAAAAGGAGGAGAAAAGTGATAGAGAACAGGACAAGAAAACAGGCAATATGGGCATTGTTATCTCTTGAGGATGGGAGAAAAAAACAGATCCATAGATATAGGAAGCAACACATACAATGAACAATAAATAAAAATTAAACTCTAGGGGCACCTGCCTGGCTCAGTTGGTGGAGCATGTAGCACTTGATCTCGGGGTCGTGAGTTCAAGCCCCACATTGGACACAGAGCTTACTAAAACAAAACAAACAAAAAACCATGAAACTTGGGAGCGCCTGGGGGGCTCAGTCGGTTAAGAGCCCAACTTTGGCTCACGTCATGATCTCATGGTTTGTGGGTTCAAGTCCCACATCGGGCTCTGTGCTAAAAGTCGGTTCAGAGCCTGGAGCCTGCTTCAGATTCTGTGTCTCCCTCTCTCTCTGTCCCTCCCCCCTCACATTCTGTCTCTCACTCTCAAAAAATGAATAAACATTAAAAAAAATAAAAAAACAAACAAACCATTAAACTCGAATAAAAAGACAGAACCATGAAACTAAAGAGAAGGCCCTAAAGGGAGACAGAGTGAAAAGTATCTCCTATCCAGGAATGGTAACTAGATCCACCTCCTACTTCACAGGAAAGCAGAAGACTGAGGAACATGTGAAGAGACACTGTCAGCCAAAATCCAGACAGTGGGGAACCCTACCGTCAAACAAGTTAGTTTCTTCAACACAAGGAGGACACAAGAAGAAAAAGAAAGACATGGAGGGAGAACAAACAGATTTAAAAACACTGAAGACAACCAACTGCAACATTGGACTTCGTTTGGACCCTAATTTTTTAAAAAAGTGTAAGTAACTTTAAAGTAAAAACTTGTGAGAATATTGAAAATTTGAACACTGACTAGATTTGATATTAAAGAAAAACTGTTTGGGGCACCTGGGTAGCTCAGTCGGTTGAGCAGCCGACTTCAGCTCAGGTCATGATCTCGCGGTCCGTGAGTTCGAGCCCCGCGTCGGGCTCTGTGCTGACAGCTCAGAGCCTGGAGCCTGCTTCGGATTCTGTGTCTCCCTCTCTCTCTGACCCTCCCCCGTTCATGCTCTGTCTCTGTCTCAAAAATAAATAAATGTTAAAAAAATAAAGAAAAATAAAGAAAAACTGTTTAAGACTCAATGAAATCCTTATCAAAATACCAATCATAGTTTCCACAGAACTAGAACCATTCATGCTAAAATCTGTATGGAACCACAAAAGACCCCAAACAGCCAAACCAATCTTGAGAAAGAACAAAGCCGGAGGCATCACAATCCTGGATTTCAAGTTAAAGACAAAGCTGTAGTAATCAAAACAGTATGGTACTGGCACAAAATTTAGACAAATAAATAGAACAAAATGGAGAGCCCAGAAATAAACCCGCACCAGTATGGTCAATTAATTGATGACAAAGGAGGCAAGACTACCCAATGGAAAAAGACAGTCTCTTCAATAAACAGTGCTGGGAAAAAAGGAGAGCTACATGCAAGAGAACAAACCTGGATCACTTTCTGACACCATACACAACAGTAAACTTAAAATAGATTAAAGACCTAAATATGAATCCTAAAACCACAAACTCCTAGGAGAAAACATAGGCAATAATTTCTTGGACATCAGCCTTAGCAACATTTTTCTAGATATGTCTCCTGACGTGCGGGAAACAAATGCAAAAATAAACGACTGGCACTACATCAAGATAAAGAGCTTTTGTACAATGAAGGAAACAATCAACAAAACAAAAAGGCAACCTACTGAATAGGAGCAGATATTTGCAAATGATATATCGGATAAGGAATTAATATCCAAAATACATAAAGAATTTATACAATTCAACACCGAAACTACAAATAATCCAATTAAAATGAGCGGAGGACCTGAAGAAATTTTTCTAAAGAAGACATACACATGGCCAACAGACACATTGAAAGGATGCTCGACATCACTAATCACCCAGGAAATGCAAATCAAAATCACCATGAGATATAACCTCTATACCTGTTAGAATGGTTAGTGCCAAAAAGACCAGAAATAACAGGTGTTGGTGAGGATGTGGAGGGGAAAAAAAAAAAAAAAAAAAAACCCAAAACCCTTGTGCCCTGTTGGTGGGAATGTAAATTGGTGCAACCACTGTGGAAAACAGTATGGAGGGTCCTCAAAAAATTAAAAATAGAAATACCATATGACGCAGCAATTCCACTACTGGGTATTTACCTAAAGAAAATAAAAACACTGTATCAGTTTGAAAAGATGTATGGGTCCTGTGTTTATTGCAGTATTACTTCCAATAGCCAAGATGTAGAAGCAACTCAAGTGTCCACTGATAGACAAATGGATAAGGAAGAGTGGTGTGTGTGTGTGTGTGTGTGTGTGTGTGTGTGTGTGTGTGTGTCAGACGAATATTATGCAGCCATAAAAAAGGATGAGTTTGAGCCATTTGCAACAACACAGATGGACCTAGAGGGTCTTATGCTAAGTGAAATAATTCAGACTGAGAAAGACCAATATCATATGATTTCATTCATATGTGGAATCTAAAAGCAACAACAAATGAATAAACAAAAAAAAGCAGAATCAACCTTAAATACAGAGCTGATATTTGCCAGAGGTGAATGGGGTGGGGGTGAATTGGCAAAACAGGAGATACAGGCTTCCAGTTATGGAATGAGTAAGTCACAGGAAGAAAAGTCACAGCATAGGGAATACGGTCGATGATACTGTAACAACGTTCTATGGTGACAGATGGTAGCTTCACTTGTGATGAGCAAAGCATAAAGTATAGAGAAACTGAATCACAATGTTGTATACCTGAAGCTAATGTACCACTGTGTATCAACTATACTCAAATAATTTCTAACAAAAATTCAAATGTAAAAAAATTTAAATGCTTAAATTTAACTATAATTATCCTAAAAAATAGTTTTCACTAGTTTTAAATGCCTTTTCAATTTTCATTAACATGTAAATAGAATTTTTTACAAGCGAAATAGATACGTAATTTCTATTCTACTTCTTTTATTAACAGGTGAACATTTTTCTATACAGCCACAGAATTATCATATTAAGTTCTTTAATGTTGACCTGTAGATCCACAATTAATCATTTCTATCCCTCCCCACCTCCCAAAAAACAGCTAAAAACATGGTTTTGTTTTTAAATTATTCTTGTCCCCTGAAGTATTTCCCTGGGAAAAATTCTTGAGACAATTATTCAAAGTAAATAAACATGTTTAAGATTCGAGAAAGCCATGGCCAGACTGTCCATCCAAAAACAAAGTTAAATACTAACACTGACACTAAAAGAAAATCTACTTGTTTACTTGTTTCTATAAAGTCTTATGAATTCCCATGAAGAACTTTTTTTTTTTAATTTTTTTTTTTAACGTTTATTTATTTTTGAGACAGAGAGAGACAGAGCATGAACGAGGGAGGGTCAGAGAGAGAGGGAGATACAGAATCAGAAGCAGGCTCCAGGCTCCGAGCCATCAGCCCAGAGCCTGACGCGGGGCTCGAACTCACGGACCGCGAGATCGTGACCTGAGCTGAAGTCGGATGCTTAACCGACTGAGCCACCCAGGCGCCCCTCCATGAAGAACTTTCAAGTCAGGTCTTCTCTATTCTATACTTGTACAACTAATTTTTTTAAACTAATCTCTACACCTAACATGGGGCTAAAACTCACGATCCCAAAATCAGGAGTTGTGCGCTCTACTGACAGAGGCAGGTGCCCCTTGTACAACTAATCATTGAAGCAGAACTTAACACACCATTATTCATGTAAATGCAGAACTTTACATTTATATATACTGAACATTGAACACTCCAACATTAATTATCTCTCCCAGCTCTGTCCTGTGCAATTTTTGTAAGATCGAAACAAAATGTGTATGTGTGTGTGTGTGTGTGTCTGTGTCTGTGTGTATTAGATATATGACTTTGACCAAAGACAGAACCCATACAAATTGTGTGTAAAACTTTTCAGTTATAAGCCCTCCTATTATCCAGTTCACATGCAAGAACATCATGAACTTTGTGAAATGCTCCCCTGAAATCAAAATAAACTGTCAGTCCCAGAATATACTGTCAATCAGAGGAATGGGGTAACTTAAACACCTCTGAGTTGTATGAATATTTTTGGAAGGAACAGTTGTTCCTTTGTGATTTGTTCTATTGACAATAATGAGTACGAGAAGGAAGATAATGATGATCAACAGAGAAAGTAAATACTGCACTGTTCTCTGCAAATTTCCCTGGCTTGTCAGGGAATTGCAATCCAAACAAACAAACAAAGGCAAATTTAGCAAGACTCGCTCAACTCTTCCTACTTCCTTAGGATTACTGCTTTTCTAAATGTTCACAAATATCTTTCCTAGAGGTTCTATTTCCCCTTGTTCATTACTCTTTAAAGATTACGGACAGGAATTTTTGCAATCGTATTTCCCAGTTCTTTCATGAATTACTACATGTAATTTCTCTTGGAATGCAGGCTAATTCAAAATGGCCAAACACTATACCACCTCCTTTTATCTTCAACATGCTTTTAAACAGGCTTTTTTTTTTTTAAAAGACAGGAATCATTTTCCATAGACACAACAAAAGATAAAAAATTGAGTCAATCTGTGATTTTTCTGTCATCTCTATGCGACATTAAATATATTTTCAAAAGATGAAGCAAAGGTGGCAAAATGTTAACAATCGCTAAATAAAGGCAACGAGTATCTGGGTGTTTCCTATGTTTCAAAATATTCAAGATTTAAACTAAAAGCCATATATTACTACACCCAAGGCATTTGTACTACTTTTTAGCCTAGATCAATCCTAGAAGCTTCTTTTCTTATCTTCCCATTTTTTCACAAATTGATTTGGAGGCTCAACCTTACCAGTACTTTTCTGAAGAGGTCCATTCAAGTGTCTCAAAGTCATTGTTATGCTGTTTCTTCTTCCATTTCAGGGATGCTCCTTATATTTTTCCAGATACATCTTTCTCACTTAATTTTTTTTCTTTAAAAAATTTTTAATGTTTATTTATTTTTGAAAGAGAGAGAGAGAGAGAGAGAGAGACAGAGCATGAGTGGGAGGGGCAGAGAGAGAGAGGGAAACACAGAATCTGAAGCAGGCTCCTGGCCTTGAGCTGTCAGCACAGAGTCCAACACAGGGCTCGAACTTGGGAATGGCAAGATTGTGACCTAGGCCGAAGTCGGACGCTTAACCAACTAAGTCACCCAGGTGCCCCTTTTCTTTTATTTTTTAAAGTTTACCTAACCATTTTGAAGGGAGAGAGAGAGAGAGACAGAGAGACAGAGAGAGACAGAGACAGAGACAGAGAGACAGACAGAGAGAGAGAGAGAGAGAGAGACGGAGGGAGGGAGGGGCAAGAGAGAAAGGGAGAGAATCCCAAGCAGGCTCCACACTGTCAGCGCAGAGCCCCAAGTGGGGCTCACACTCACAAACCATGAAATCATGAGCCGAGCGCAAGTTGGATGCTTACCCAACTAAGCCACCCAGATGCCCTTCTCACTTAATTTTTTAAATAGATGATACTCAAAAGAATAAAAGGGAATACACTAAAAGTTTCCCTTCCATTCCTGCTAGTCATTAGCTCTTTCCACTGGCAACAGTTTTATTAGTATCTTATAGTATCTTCCACACACATTTTGTGCTTATACAAGCTGATATGCTTTTTCCTTTCTTTACACAAATGATACCATGCTCTATATGGGGTTCTATTCCTTACATTTTCATTTAATAATATAACCTGGAAATTTACCCATAGCCATGTCAGAAGCTTTTACATTTTTTATGGCTACACAGTATTTGTATAGATATACCATAATTTATATAACCAGTCTTCACAAACTGATGGACTTAGGTTACTTCCAAGTCTTTGCTATTATAAATAATACTGCAAAGATTAAACCTTCTCAATTATTTTTTATACCTGTGCAAAAATGACTGTAGTAAACAATCTCAAACTGGGTATTGCTGAATCAAAGGGGAAGGGCATTTTTAATGTTGAGAGCTAATAACAAATGTCCCTTTTTAGGAACTGCACCAATTCACAATCCTACCAGCACTGTATGCAAGTCCCAGTATCATCACAACATTGCCCTTCGCAGAATAATCTTTGGTTACTTGTCAGTCTGATAAGTGAAATATACATTTTATTTACATTTCCTTTTATGAGGGAAGCTGAGCATCTATTCATTTTGATTCCCTTTTCTATGAATTACTTGTTCACATCCTTTACCCACTTTACTTATCTTTTTCTTAAGCTGTTTTTAAAAATATAAGCTGTTTTCTGGATGTTCTTCACAATGAGATGACTGCATAATTCCTCAAATAAAATGCTTTGAAAAGAATTGCAAGGAAAGGGGTGCCTCGATGGCTCAGTCGGTTAGGCGGCCGACTTCGGCTCAGGTCATGAGCCCATGGTTCATGAGTTCGAGACTCGCGTCAGGCTCTGTGCTGACAGCTCGGAGCCTGGAGCCTGCTTCAGAATCGGTGACTCCCCCTCTCTCTCCGTCCCCTCCCCAGCTCATGCTCTGTCTCTCAACTAATAAAGAAACATTAAAAAAAATTTTTTTTTAAAGAATTTCAAGGAAGGACACAAGCAGATAATTGTACAACCATGTTCACGGCGCTATTATTCACAAATAGCCAAAAGAGGGAACTAACCCAAATATCCGTTGATGGATGAATGGATCAGCACAATGTCGTATACACATATAGTCAAATATTATTCAGCCTTAAAAAGAAAGGAAATTCTGTCACATGCTATAACATGAAGGAACCCTGGGAACATCATGCTAAGTGAAATAAGCCAGTAACAAAAGAACAAATACTGTATGATTCCATTTAAATGAAATACCTAGAGTAGCCAAATTCATAGAGAAAGTGGAATTGTGGTTGTCAATGGCTGTGGAAAGGGGGAAATAGTGTTAATGGCTACAGTGTTACAGTTTTGCAAGATGAAAAGAGTTCTGGAGACATAGGAGTTAAGATTGCACAACAGTGTGAATGTACTTAACACTACTCAATTGCACACCTAAAATTGTTAAGAGGGTCTGGGGCACCTGGCTCACTCAGTCTGTGGAGCATGAGACTTGTGGTCTCAGGGTTGTGAGTTTGAGCCCCATGCTGGGTGTAGATTACTTAAAAAAAAAAAAAAAAATCCTCAAGGGATGCCTGGGTAGTTGAGTCAGTTAAGTGTCTGACTCTTGATTTCAGCTCAGGTCATGATCTAGAAGTTCTTGAGTTTGAGCTCCGCGTCGGGCTCCTTGGTGGCAGTGTGGAGCCTGCTTGGTAGTTTCTCTCTCCCTCTCTCTGCCCCTCCCTGCACACTCTCTCTCTCTCTCAAAATAAATAAATAAACTTTAAAAAACTGTTTTAGGGGAGCCTGGGTGGCTCAGTCGGTTGAGCGTCCGACTTCGGCTCAGGTCATGATCTCGCGGTCCGTGAGTTCAAGCCCCGAGTCGGGCTCTGTGCCGACTGCTCACAGCCTGGAGCCTGTTTCCGATTCTGTGTCTCCCTTTCTCTCTGCCCCTCCCCCATTCATGCTCTGTCTCTGTCTCAAAAATAAATAAACATTAAAAAAAAATTAAAAAAAAAAAACTGTTTTAAATATTTTTTAAAACTTGTCACGGCACCTGGGTGGTTCAATCGGTTAAGCCTCTGACTTTGGCTCAGGTCATGATCTCATGGTACATGGGTTCGAGCCCTGCATCAGGCTCTGTGCTGACAGCTCAGAGCCTGGAGCCTGCTTTGGATTCTGTGTTTCCCTTTCTCTGCCCCTCCCCCGCTCATATTCTGTCTGTCTCTCTCTCTCTCAAAATAAAGACTAAAAAAAGGTGAACATAAGGGCAGGGAAGCAAAAATAATATAAAAACAGGGAGGGGGACAAAACATAAGAGACTCTTAAATATGGAGAACAGAGGGTTACTGGAGGGGTTGTGGGAGCGGGGGATGGGCTAAATGGGTAAGGGGCATTAAAGAATCCACCCCTGAGGGGCGCCTGGGTGGCTCGGTCGGTTAAGCATCCGACTTCGGCTCAGGTCATGATCTCACGGTCCGTGAGTTTGAGCCCTGCGTCGGGCTCTGTGCTGACCGCTCAGAGCCTGGAGCCTGTTTCCGATTCTGTGTCTCCCTCTCTCTCTGCCCCTCCCCTGTTCATGCTCTGTCTCTCTCTGTCTCAAAAGTAAATAAACGTTAAAAAAATTAAAATAAAATAAAATAAAAAGAAAGAAAAAAAAAAAAAAGAATCCACCCCTGAAATCATTGTTACACTATATATGCTAACCAACTTGAATGTAAATTTAAAAAATAAACAAATAAAAAAGAATTAAAAAATTTTTTAAATAAATAAATAAAAATAAATTTAAAAATTTTTTAGTATTTTTAAAAAATTGTCAGGGTGCCTGATGGTTCAGTCTTAAGGTTAAGCATCTGACTCTTGATTTCAGCTGGGGTCATGATCTCACCATTCCCGATTTGGAGCCCTACATCAGAATCTGTGCTTACAGTGCAGGGCCTGCTTGGGAGTGTCCCCCCTGCCCCCACTCTGTCCCTCCCCTGCTATCGCTCTCTGTCAAAATAAACTTAAAAAAAAAAAAAACTATTAAGATGGTCAATGTTATCTGTATTTCAGCACAATTAAAAAAATAATATGAGGGGCACCTGGCTGGCTGAGCCCAATATTTCAAGTTTTAGAGAGCTCTGATTTGCTTCCACTTTAATTGGGACACTGAATCATTAAAATATGGTATTTCATAGGAACAGCCATATGCTTACCTCTTTGAAACTACACTACATATAATGCATCCTTCAACTGACCTCTTCATTAAGACAATTGTTTGGAGACTATAGATGCTGGTGAGGATGTGGAGAAACGGGAACCCTCTTGTACTCTTGGTGGGAATGCAAACTGGTGCAGCTGCTCTGGAAAACAGTGTGGAGGTTCCTCAAAAAATTAAGAATAGACCTACCCTATGACCCAGCAATAGCACTGCTAGGAATTTATCCAAGGGATACAGGAGTGCTGATGCATAGGGGCACTTGTACCCCAATGTTTATAGCAGCACTCTCAACAATAGCCAAATTATGGAAAGAGACTAAATGTCCATCGACTGATGAATGGATAAAGAAATTGTGGTTTATACACACAATGGAATACTACGTGGCAATGAGAAAAAATGAAATATGGCCTTTTGTAGCAACGTGGATGGAACTGGAGAGTGTGATGCTAAGTGAAATAAGCCATACAGAGAAAGACAGATACCATATGGTTTCACTCTTATGTGGATCCTGAGAAACTTAACAGGAACCCATGGGGGAGGGGAAGGAAAAAAAAAAAAAAAAAAGGACGTTAGAGTGGGAGAGAGCCAAAGCATAAGAGACTGTTAAAAACTGAGAATAAACTGAGGATTGATGGGGGGGTGGGAGAGGGGAAAGTGGGTGATGGGCATTGAGGAGGGCACCTGTTGGGATGAGCACTGGGTGTTGCATGGAAACCAATTCAACAATAAATTTCACATTAAAAAAAAAGACAATTGTTTGCAAGCGTGTGTATAGAAGCTAACGGAAATAGCTGTATGCTTAACTCATTAAAAATACATTGTTTTTAAAAAAATGAAAAAAAAAAGAATATGGTATTTCTTCCCCACTCTTCAAATTATACCTTCCTAATGCCCTAGGAAGCAGTTTGATTATATTCAACATTTTTTTCATTGAGAAGATTCAAAAATAGCTTCTTTTCCCACAATGTTTGAGGCTCTTTCACTTCACTTATTTCTTCCTCCTTGTTGATGAGAATTCAAAACAAAGGAATCTTTCCTCTCATTTTGTTTCTGCCAAGGAACTTAACAATGGACCCTCCCCACTCCACACACAAATCAGGTCTTTTCCAGAGAAAAGAAGCCTCTAGCAGAATTTAAGACAGCTGAAATCTTTCATCATTTATCTGATTTTTGTGCCTCTTTTATAATCTGTATTAGGAGGATAACCTTATTCTCTTTACCAAATGATATATAGCATAATCTATAGATCTCTTCTACTCCTCAGTCCTAGCATTGTCCCTTGTGCTTTCTACCCTAATGTCACTACTCTTCGCGCCAAACAAGTATGTATATCTTCCTGATATATACTCTTCAGCTCTCAAATCTTACATTGGATTGTTTTTAACAAAGACATGTATTTCCATTCCAATAATGAGCCCATCCCAGCAAATTTTAGTGGTATTCACGGTATTGCAGGTATCCTCCTGGAACGGCAACTTGAGACCACACGTTCAGGTACTATGCTTTTGCTACAATTTCTCCCTAAAATCTTTTGGCTGTCTCCTCCATTACTTTGGTTATATATAACACTCTTTCTTCTCAACAGCATCCAATTTCCATAGTGTCAGGAGCAATTTTTCCCTCTTTATAGAATGTTAGTATCCATTCCTCTCAATCACACTTTCTTAATTCCTACTGGGAACTATTTTTCTCAATTCCTCTGAGAGGCAGACTACTTTAGAATGAGGCTGATCATTACCTGGGAAGACAAGAAAAGAAATGGCCTAGCATCTGAGTTATTATCTATGCTTATTAGGAATAAAAGATGAGAGGGAATATATCTTCAGTGGTTAAGTCATGACCACCAGAAACTCAGACTAAAGGTAGGTCAAGGTTAGTACCTGGCCTTGATGGTATTCAAGAAAACATACATGACTATCCCAAAAAGTGGGGACTGCACCATAATGGGACAATGCAGGTGGATATTCCTCAGAAACCCAAAGGCTGCATCTAGGAAGCTTGGCCAAAGAAATATAGTATAGGTCATGTAACTGGGATCAGGGGTAACTAACAAGAATAGAGTAAGACCTCACTCAACTCCAGGTAGTTGGGCCACTGGGCTGATTACCTGGACAGAGCCTAAGGGAGGTGTTTTTTACCCTAAATCCATAGACTCAAGGTATCTTCTAACTGAAATTCGGCATTTTCCAAAATTGTGCACATAGGCAAAAAAAAAAAAATAGTTGATTAGCAGCACCTGTGATCCCACATCTATCACATTACAGCTAGTATAGATATCCCAAGATATATTTTACATGCATCACTATTTCAAAATTACAACATTTATTAGACCTGCCGCTAGATTCTGTCATTTAAAATATTAATGAACACACATTACATTACAATTTTTAAGTATTTTGATAACTTTATTTCACATAACTGGATTCTCGTCTAAAAGCCTATGTTTTTTTCCAAGCTTTATTATTTGTTTATTCCAATTTTACTAAATTCCAGTTAGTTAACATACAGCGTAAAATTAGTTTCAAGTGTAGAATTTGGTGATTCAGCACTTCCATACAACAGCCAGTGTGCATCATAACAAGTGCCCTCCTTAATTTCCCTCACCTATTTTACCCATCCCCCACCCACCTCCCTTCGAGTAACCATCAGTCTGTTCCCTGTAACTAACAGTCTGTTTTGGGTCACCTGGGTGGTTCAGTCAGTTAAGGGTCCAACTTCGGTTCAGGTCATTATCTCACAGTTCGTGAGTTAGAGCCCCGTGTCAGGCTCTGGGCTGACAGCATGGAGCCTGGAGCCTGCTTCAGATTCTGTGTCTCCCTCTCTCTGCCCCTCCCCTGTGCACTCTCTGTCTGTCTCTCTCTCAAAAATAAACAAACATTAAAAAAATTTTTTTAAAGTCTATTTCTTGGTTTTCCTCTTTCCTTCTCCCTGTGTTTGTTTTGTTTCTTAAATTCCACACTAGCGAACTCATATGGTATGTCTTTCTTGGATTTATTTCGCTCAGTGTTATACCCTCTAGCCCTGTCCACAGGGTTGCAAATGGCAGGATTTCATTCTTTTTTGTGGCTGAATAATATTCCATTATATACATATACCACATCTTTTTTATCCATTCATCAGTTGATGAACATTTGGGATCTTTACATAATTTGGCTATTGTTGATAATGCTGCTGTAAACATCAGGGTGCATGTATCCCTTCAAATCAGTGTTTTTGTACATTTTTGTATCCTTTGGGTAAATACCTCTTGGTGCAATTGCGGATCATAGAGTAGTTCTATTTTTAACGTTTTAAGGAACCTCCACACTATTTTCTACAGTGGCTGCGCCAGTTTGTATTCCCATCAATAGTGAGAGTGTTCTCCTTTCTCTGCATCCTTGCCAACACCTGTTGTTTCCTATGTTGTTAATTTTAGCCGTTCTGCCAGATGTTAGGTGGTATCTCATTATAGTTTTGATTTGTATTTCCCCAATGATGGGTAATGCTGAGCCTTTTTTCATGTGTCTGTTAGCCATCTGTATGTCTTCTTCGGAAAAATGTCTATTCATATCTTCTGCCCATTTCTTAACTGGATTATTTGTTTTTTGGGTGTTGAGTTTTATAAGTTCTTTATATGAAATTCTGTGTATTTTCTGTATTTAAAAACATTTTGGGGCACCTGGGTGGCTCAGTCGGTTAAGTGTCCGACTCCTGCTTTCGGCTCTGGTCATGATCTCACGATTTGTGAGATCGAACCCCACATCGGGCTCCAGGCTGACAGTGTGGAGCCTCCTTGGGATTCTCTCTCTCCTCTCTTTCTCTGCCCCTCCCCCCTCAAATAAAGAAACACTTAAAAAAAAACATTCTAGGGGTGTCTGGCTGGCTCAGTCAGTAGCGTGTTGTCAGCAACTCTTGATCTTAGGGTTGTGAGTTGACCCCCACGCTAGGTATAGAGATTACCTAAAAATAAAATCTTAAAAAAAAATTCTAAGGAGCTCACAGACTTTATCAGACTGCTAAAGGGGTCTTTATCCTAGATAAAGAATCAAAGAAAATTTGAGGACATGACAGGCATCAAAGTAAATTATTTAAACTAAATTACATAGCCCTTTACAAAACGCTTTCATTTTCCTTATTCACAATATTCATTCTAAATTGCCGACAATTTCTTTAATTCTTCTAAAAAACCACTGGTTTGTGTTTTTTTCTTAATATATGCAGGCGTCACGCCCAGCATAGAGCCCAACATGGGGCTTGAACTCACAACCCTGAGATCAAGAAATGAGCTGTTACAGTACACTTCATTCATCTTCTCCAGTGATAGATGAAGAAACGTCAAGGGACTTTTTCCTTATACTAAAAGGCATGTGGCATCTTGGCCCTGGTATCCTCTGGTGACAGGAACGCAGACTGAAAGAAACAGTTCCACTAGTTTGTTCTGCATTCCGTTTCACCTCAGTTTGTCTCTGGAATCCATGTTGCTAACACCGTGTGTTTGTTGTTGTTAAAAATAAAAAAAAAAAATTAATTAAAAAAAGAAATTAGCTGAGATCAAGAGTTGGATGCACAATTGACTGAGCCACCCAGGTGCCCCCAACTGTGTTATTTTCTAAGAGTGGAAGAATCTTAACCTGGGAAAGGCATCTGAAGAGTTCCATCTATACCATCAAAATGGTTCTCACCTGTTTTCTGCCATTTTTAGCCCAGCATCTTCCCCTTGTGGGAAGTGTATTTTCTCTGCCTGGTGGGCTGTCACTCACCCACCACAGGAGTGGACACATGGCCCAGGATGGCCAGTATAGTGACTCCTCACCTCTATTTCCTTGCATATAGCAACTGGTCCATACGTGAAGACCCTAACCCAAGCAGAGCCAACCTTTTAGAAAATGACATGGGCTCTTGAAGAGAGGATCCATCTCTCTCTTTCCCAAGACCTAAAACAAAAGGACCACTTAAACCTGGAATAACTGAGGGCACCTGGGTGGCTCAGTTGGTTAAGCATCTGATTTCAGCTCAGATCATGATCTCACAGTTCATGAGTTCAAGTCCCCACATCAGGTGAGCCCTGCTTCTCTCTCTCTCCCTCTCTCTCTCTCTCTGCCCCTCGCTCACTTGTGCCCTCTCTCTCAAAAACAAAACAAAACCAAAAAACGCTAGAAGAGCTGAGAGGTACTTCTGATACTATATGGAAAAAATCTGTGTGAAAATAAGGCCACAAGGGAAAGTGGAGTTGACCCAACTATGCGTGAAGCCTTTCATCAGCCCAAATGAAACAGTAAATTTTCTTTCACTTACATCAGTTTGAGCTGAGTCCCTTTCTCCTGAAACTGTAAGAATTCTGAAAAAATACACAAGAATTAAGATCATATGTGTTCCTATTTAATGTAATACGAACATTACATGCAGTCAGTCTGCTGGAAAGAAATTCGACCTCATCCACTACATGTTACCTATGGGAAACTGGATAATTGAACCTCTGTGTGTCTCAGTTTCCTCATCTGTAAAATGTATACTAGGAGGACCTACTTCACAGGACTGTTGTGAGAATTAAATGAGTTTTTATGCGTAGAAGTGCTCACCATCAACAGTTGATAAACGTTAGCCATTGGGGCACCTGGGTGCCTCAGTCAGTTAGGCATCCAACTCTTAATCTCGGCTCAGGTCACAATCTGATAGTTCTTGAGTTCGAGCCTCACATTGGGCTCTGCACTGATGGCACAGAACCTGCTTAGGATTCTGTCCCTCCTTCTCTTTGCCCCTCCCCTGCTTGCACTCTCCCTCTCAAAATAAATAAACTTTAAAAATAAATAATTTACTGGGGCACCTGGGTGGCACAGTCAATTGAGCATCATCCGACTTCGGCTAGGGTCATGATCTCACAGTTCAAGGGTTCAAGCTCCATGTCGGGCTCTGTGCTGACAGCTCAGAGCCTGGTGCCTGCTTTGGATTCTGTGTCTCCTTTTCTCTCTGCCCTCATCCTCCCCACCCACTTGCACTTGGTCTCTCTCTCAAAAATAAATAAAGCAGTTAAAAAAATAATAATAAATAAATGTTAGCCATTAACATCTCTTAATCACTAAGACCCTTAACATCATAAATTAGATTCTATATTTAAAATTTTTTTTTAATGTTTATTTTTGAGAGAGACAGGGCATGAACAGGAGAGGGGCACAGAGAGAGAGAGAGAGGGACACACAGAATCGAAAGCAGGTCCCAGGCTCTGAGCTGTCAGCACAGAGGCGGACACAGGGCTCAAACCCTCGAATCGCGAGATCATGACCTGAGCTGAAGTCGGACGCCCAACCAACTGAGCCACCAGGCACCCCTAGATTCTATATTTAGATAAGGAGAAAACACTCCATGAATTCAAAGAAATATACTACAAATAACAGTACCTGACATGGGGAAGTTTAATTGCAGTAGGCCCACACCACTCACAGGTATGGATTCTATCTCATTTCCCACCTTCTTAAACCACCAAGAGATCCAAAAAGATATCTGATGCACAAAAGAAGAGGTAAAAATACCGGCACTTTGCGAATGAATATTAGAAAAAAGATTTTTCAGTATGACTTCCATTACCTTTCCAAATATATGTCCCTCAATCTTTCCCTGTGTTTATTCAAAATTGTACCAAAATAATCGGTGTGAGGTCTGAAGATCGTTCACACACTGACACCTATCGAGTAGAAAACTCAACATCAATGGCAGCCACACCTAACTGAGATTTTGGAGCTCCAAGTAGTGATCTTGGCTCAGACACTAACAAGCTGTGAGTCCTTACGCTTATTAACCTGTTACAAAGAACACAAGGAGTTGAAAGACATGCTCTTAAAAGGAACTTATAGTCTAACTGGGAGAGATAACCAACAGCAAAAAACTAAGACCTAAAATTCAAAGTGCAAGGACCAAATTCAGTGATGGAAGAGAACCATGTGGGTTAAGAGGGAGGGAAGGCTCCCTGTGGAAACCACGCCCTGATGAAGCTGTCAGGAATGGACAGCAGAGAGTAAGGAAAATGAACTTTCTAGGTAGGGAAGTGTGAGAGGGTTTCTTTGATTGGAGGTTCATGTTGAGACTAGATACAGAACTTGAGAATCCTTTAAACATTTAAGGGCAAAAATATCATCTGCTTTTAACTTACTACCCAAAATGTAACAATTTCCAAGTACATAGCCCAATTTTTTTAATAAGCCCTACCCCCAACAAGGGGCTCAAACTCGCCACCCCAAGATCAGGAGTCATATGCTCTACCGACTGAGCCAGCCAGGCACCCTGCTATTTAGCACAATTTTAAACAAACCCACCTGCTGTCTCCCCCCCCCCCCCCCCCCCCCGTAGACCAGCATTCCTTTATTTTGGCTAAACGCATGCCTTGTTGTCTGCTCCCATTCTGTCAGCAGCACCTGCTAGGCTGCAAACATCGAAAGGAAGGGGGCTGGAAACAAGAGCCGTAACGTCCGCTGCCCTCAAGGACTCTATTAGATTTAAGCCAGAGAACAAATGCAAGGAGCCTCTTAAATGTATGGTTTCAGAGGTCGCGGGACATAGAGGTAGGCCGTTTATTGGGGCAAGCGTGACGGCACACACGGGCTTGAGGCATGCTTGTAAATCAGCTGTTCCGGAAGGACAGCCTTGAGCCTGCCCTTGCTGACAAGGCAACCAAAATCTGCTCCAGGGACTTTTTTTCATTTTTCTTTTTGCTTTTTTTTTTTTAATGTTAGGAAATCACGGGGCCCAACCAGTCGTTCAGCTCTTCCTCAGTAACAGGTTTTGATGTACCTGGTTGCTCAGACTCCACGTTTTCTTCCACTGCAGGTGGTTCTGCAGGACCTTCTTCTTGGACCACCTCCCCATCTGTCTCAGATTTTCGGTCCCGAGGTGTCTGGTCTGCTAAGATGTTCTCTCTTTTACAGGCACGTCTAAACTAAACGGCAGATCTACTTCTTCCTCCGAGTGGTGTGCGGCTGACTGCAGTGGGGCAGCGGGTTCCTAAGAACCCTACAAGGATCCAGGCTTGGGCTACCCTTCCCCAGGTGCCTGGGGCAGCCAGCAGCAGATTTCAGCTCAGAGACAGATCCCTTTCCTCCAGGCCCCAAGGGCCCTTTTAAGTGCCTCCCCAGTCCCTTGGTTTCATCATCTCTCTTTGGTTTCACCTGAGGAAGCTCCACAGGAAAGGTGGCCTGGACTGATTCAGCAGCAACATGGAGGTGGAGTGAGACAGGCAGTTCTCGAAGGGCTCCAACCAATGACTCACAGTCCACAGAAAATGAATTGTTTTGGACATAAAGCTTCACCACCCCACTCTTTCTCAACAAACCGTTACTGTGAGAATGAGTCCCCTGCAGAGCTGAGAACACCAGAGTCTGGCCCTGTGATTCTCCACTATCATTATCGACCTCTTTTTCAATATCTTAATATCCACCCCGGTTGGAAACTATCTTTCTTTTAGATCTCCGCATCACTGTCACCTTCAACAGGCACTCAGGCGCTGGGGCACCGGACTGCTCACGTCCCCAGAGCCCCAAGGAAACAGGTTGCCCTGAGCTCTGAGGTGCCACCAGCATCAGAGGCGGGCAGGGGGGGGAGGGGGGGTGAAGGTGGGGAGGGGAGCGCAGGATCCTTCCGATGTCCTTTTTAAAAAAAGGTTTTTTAGTTGTGGTAAAATACACGTAACATAAAATTTATCACCGTAACCATTGTGTTTTAAGTTTATTTTGAGAGTGAGCCAGCAGGAGAGGGGCACAGAGAACGGGAGAGAGAATCCCAAGCGGGCACCGCACAGTCAGCGCAGAGCCCAAGGGGCTGGAACTCATCCACTGTGAGATCGTGACCTGAGCCGCTTTAAAGTGTATGGTTCAGAGGCATTAGATATGCTAACACTGTTGTGCAACCAATCACCGAAACTTTTCTATCTAGCAAAACTGAAACTCTATACCCACTGAAGGACTCCCCACATCCCTCTCTCCCTAGCCCCTACCTTCCATTTCCATGAACTTGCCTCCTCTAGGTACCTAAGTGGAATCAAGCACTATTTGTCTTTTGGGACTGCCTTATTTCACTCAGCATGTCTTGCTGTCCTTTTATGCCTCATGTCAAAGCCTGTCTCCAAGTTGTACTCTGTCCTCACGGTAGTTCCTTTGTCTTCACATACTGAACTGTCTCATGTAATTTTAAGTACGTCCTCCAAAAAGTTTTAAGCATTTCCTAAGAGGCTATAGGAGGCACATGTTCTCTCTGAAAGAGGCACATCTCCTCTCTAAAACATCAATGACTTACATCTACACCAAACCCACAATTTTTCTGACAAAACTATATAAAAGAGAATAAATTAATAACTTTGTGCCCTTTCTGTACACACTTTCAAAAATCAGCAAATCTTCCCAAATCATTCCTCCACAAATTCATCCCAGCCACTCCTAATAACTGGCAACCTATAATGTTTCTCCTTTCTGGTAGACCTTCCTTACTTTCTGGGTCATATTCATTTCACACTGAATAATATGTCTACCTTATTATTTTTTAACGTACTCTCCATTAGAGACAATGCATTGTTGCATATTTCCCAACAAAAGGGTATGGTAGGGAAAGTACCATAAACTTTTAAAATAAACTTTGAAGTGCTAAGCATACAACAAACATTCTACTAAAGTATATGATAAACTGACTTTAATAAATCAAAAAGAAAAAAACAAAACCACCAGAAAATGGTAACAACTCTAGTTTTATTGTTGAACATTCACATCTTACAAAAATAATTAAGAATTGAGATGATCCAAGAAGTCTGTTTAAATCCATAACTTAAAGGTAAAAACAATATTGTTCTGCAGGGTTGAGATTCAATTAAGACTGGGACGCCTGGGTGGCTCAGTCGGTTAAGCATCTGACTTCAGCTCAGGTCATGATCTCACAGCCTGTGAGTTCAAGCCCCAGTCTGTGAGTTCAAGCCCCGTGTGGGGCTCTGTGCTGACAGCTTGGGAGCCTGGAGCCTGCTACGGATTCTGTGTCTCCCTCTCTCTGCCCCTCCCCTGCTCACACTCTCTCAAAGATAAACATTAAAAAATTTCAATTAAGATTGAATTACATTCAATTAAGTATTCATAATGAAATTCAAAATTAAATTTAAAAGGTTAACCAGGGCACCTGGGTGGCTCAGTCAGTTAAGCATCCGACTTCGGCTCAGGTCATGATCTCAAGGTCTGAGACACAAGCCCGGCATTGGGCTCTGTGCCTACAGCTCAGAGCCTGGGGCCTGCTTTGGATTCTGTGTCTCCCTCTCTCTCTGCCCCTCCCCTGTTCATGCTCTGTCTCTCTCAAAAGTAAATGAACATTAAAAAATAATAAATAAAATAAATAAAAAATAATTCTTCCTTAAAATAAAAAAAAAAGGTTAACTGGTATAAAGACAGAGTAATATATCTTCCAAAGAAGTAGAAAATATGGAGAGAGAAAACAAAACAAAATCCAATCTTAATCCAAAAAAAGTCAAGAAAGGAAGAGAAAAAAAGCAAAGAAAGTACAAAGTATAAAATGGTAGAAAAGGTCCAAATCCATTCATTCAACTGTTATATTATGGGAAGCCTATTGAAAGCCAGATACTGTTTTAGGCACTAGGAATACAGCAGTAAACAGAACAAAAATATCTGCCCTCATGAAGCTTCTATTCTAGTGGGGGGAACATAGTAAGCCAGATAAAAGAATAAACCACATGGCATGTCATATAATGAATGGGAAGCACAACGACAAAGAGGGCAATGGAGATGTAAGGGAAGGATATGTCAGAGAAGACCTCACTGACAAGGTAAAATTCCAAAAACTAGAAGGGAGGTAAGGGTCGGAACCATATAGACAGACGGAGGGACTGGAGAGACTTCCAGGCAAAAGAACCCCAAGTGCAAACATCCTGAGGTTGGGATGTGCTTGAGGAGGCTTGAGAAGTAGCGAGAGAGATCAGAGGTAAAACAGGAGGGGATCATACAGGACCCTGGGGGGGTCACTCTACCAGCTTTGGCTTTTACTCTTGAATGAAATGGGCATTCTTTGGACGATTTTTTTTTTTTTCTTTTTCTGTTTCTTTTTTAAGTAGCCCTCACACCCAGTGGGGAGCCTGAACCCACCACTCTGAAATCAACACCTGAGCTGAGATCAAGAGTTGGAGGCTTAACGAATTGAGCCACCCAGGCACCCCAGTAGTCCATGGAGGATTTCTTGAGAGGAGGGCAAAGATTTGATTTTTTTTTTTTTTTTTTTTTTAGGAGGATCACTCTAGATGCTGTAATGAAAAAAGACTGAAAGAAGAAAAAGCAGATTAGTTAGGTGGCTATGCAGTAGTCTGGGTGAGAAGGGACTGGGAGTCCCGGACAGATTCTGAAGGTGAAGCCCATACAATCTGCTGGTAGATCGTAGGTGTGGTGTGTGAAAGAGATGAGTCATGGATGGCTCCAAAAGTTTGGGCCTGAACAAAGGTCTCAGTAATGACAATGAATAAGTACAAAAACCTGCCTGTCAAAAGGCAGAGACTGTTGCCGTGGATTTTTAAAAATCCCCAGCGATAGCTGTTTATAAAAGCATACAGAAAGGTTAAAACTAAAACGATGCTGAGACAAATATCAAATGACAGCGGCCTTGGCTAGGTTAATGTCAAACAAGTCTGCTCCCTGAATCTTTATCTCCCCCGTCTCTACCTTAACAGTCTGGCATTTGTGAACCCTGTCTTCCAACGAGACTGTTGTTTCTTTGGGGACAGGAATGTCGCACCCTCCTGTGCACCCACCCACAACTCGGAACAGTCCGCAGTTGGTGGTAAACACTATTTCAAAATGTTAAATGTTCTCCACCTACCACACGTTATTCCTCCTCCTCCACAAATGTTAAATGATTCGGAACTTCAGGGCTGTTTCTCTAACCTGAGCTATTTCACCTCGTCCAAAGTGACCCGCCAGCAAGGCTTCCCGGTAAAGGGATGGACGGCGCTGCCAGTGCGGCTTCCTCTCCCGCTCGCCGGCCCGGACTCCCTACAGCCGGCGCGTCTGGGTCTGGTAGAGGCGGCAGGGAGCAGGCAACGCCCGACTCTTGACCACCTAAGAAGTTTCTAGGAAAGGACTAAAGGACCGAAGCATTGCAGGGTGACGCACCGGCCACTGGCCGGCCACGAACGCTTGGCTCCCGCAGCCCCTCAGCCCCTCCGAAGCTCACCTGCCGGCAGAGAACCCGGGGGGTCCGGACACCGACCCTCGCACGCGCCACGCAGCAGCGGAGCTTCCGGTCCTGGCCGGAAGTGCTTCCTTAGGGAGACAGGAAGTCCCACCTCCGCTGGGTGGGCGGTGGCAGCTGGAGCTTAGGCGTGGCTATAGCGAGCAAGGGGCTTCGGAGTCGGAGGTTTGGTCCACCCACCCAAACGTGGGCAAGCTCCCCGCCCCTCTGCTGCCCGGGTGATTCCTCTAAACTCAGGACGGAACAACCCAATGAACGTACATGTTCCAGCCTACTTGTGATTCACTTCCTTGTTTATTGAGAGTCTACCAAGTCGGAGGCGTGTGGTCACAGATAAGAAGATAGTGTTGATGCCTCAAAAACTAAGAGGATAATAATAATAATCAACCAGGTAAAATAGGCAGAATGAAAGTAAGTACAATCATAGAAAAAGCAAATTCCATAGGTTTGTTAATTTCTAAGCGTCAGGTTTCTATGTAATTAGCTCAGTGGTTTGTTATGAGGATCAAATGAGATGACACAAATAAACATTGAGCAATGGGGTCTGGTACATGATTACAGCACACATAGCTGTGGTGTTGGTATCATTGGTTGAAAATAAGAAGCCTTTATCCCCCCCCCCCCCCCCCGCACAAGGGGAAATGGAATAACAACTAAGGGAGGTAGCATTCATGCTGACTGTTAAAGTTGAGAAGAATTTCAGTACATAGAGAGGTATCCATTGTAGAATCTGTAAACAACTGCTTTTGTTGATTAATGAAAGGACATGGGATGAAAAACCTTGCTCCCTAAAACAGAACTCTCAGAAGTTTGTTGTCTGAAATCCTATCAGTGAGAATGGAACATCCCTCTCCTGCCTGGCAGAGCTGAGCCATGTGGATCATTTTGGCACTTTTCCAGTCCAGGTATAGAGCTTCAAATACGGGGTTTTCAGATACAACATTCCACGTTTATTTTAACTTTGTAGTTTTCAAGAGTTCCAGACCTTAGAGTCTGCTTCATAGCCCAGACCAGAGCCTGCTTAATTCTTACCTATACTGCACCCAATCCTATGCTATCACAGTCTCTTCCCCTGCCTCTGCCTTTTTTGTTTTGTTTTGTTTTTTAAGTTAGACATCCTGCCCCTCTGGTGTGTGTGTGGTCTTACTTGTTTCAGCAACTAAATAAACCTTTGTTAGACTATAGGCTTGCTTTTGAATGAACCTTATCACTATTGTGAACAAGGTTCTTAGACTCATGAAAGTTGGAGGACACTTTTATTTTGTTTTTAAGGTTTATTTATCTCTGAGAGAGACAGAGAAAGAGAACATGCAAGCAGGGGAGTGCGGGGGGTGGGGGGGGGGAGTAGATAGAGGATCTGAAGCAGGCTCTGTGATGTCAGTACAGAGCCCACAGTGGGGCTCAAACTCGAACCGTGAGATCATGACCTAAGCCCGAGACTTAACCCAGTCAGCCACCCAAGTGCCCAAAGAACTCCAAAGAATTCTTTTAGTCTCTTCTTCCTTCCGTAGAGTAAAGGAGTTCCTTACTGCTTTGCTCCCTCCGTGATTATCTATCTTTGCCTATCGTTCTTCTTGTGCTACCTACTCTCTCTGTGTCTACATCTACTTTCCTGATTTGTGTTATTGGAAGGCTGACAACTATTTTAATACAGAAATCATTTGGAGTTATGGGGTAACTTGATAGAAGATCAAGGTCAGGTAAACCCACTACATACCAGGAGATATATTTGATTTCATTAGTGTCTAAGTAGACAGCATGAAAGTTGAGTCTACACCCAGATATTTGGTCAAACACTCGTCTAGATATTGCTGTGAAGGAGTGTTTTAGATGACATAAACAGTTGAATCAGTACACTTTGGGCAAACCGGATTGCCTTCCATCATGTGGGTGGGCCTCATCCCATCACTTGAAGGCCTTTAGAGAAAAAAGTCTGACCGCCTCAGAGGAAGAGAGAATTCTGCCTCCCTGGAAGCACATGGCCATGAAACAGGGAGAAAGTATCAAGGTTCTTACCACAAGAAAAAAGCAAGGAAATGATTTCTGGCTAGGTAAACAACATCAGGCATAGATTCAATTCGATATCTTCTCAAATCTCTCCAATGATACTATTTAAGGTTATGGTTTGTCTTATTTTAAGGTTTTCTGTGTTCCCTTAATTATTCCTGTCCCGTCTAAATTAAATTTTTCTATATTTTCTTGTTTTGTTGTTGCTTCTTTTTTAACCTCGGTTTTCTCTGTTATACAGCAGGTACTCCATAAATGTGGGAGTTTCCAGCTGTCCATTTATATTACAGAACGAGGCAGTAGAAACGCTAAATGGGAGCAAGTGGGAGCTCAGCTCCTGTGAGCAGGGCTGCCTGATGGTAAGTCTCATTGTCATGTGAATGGGAAGGGAACAGCCATCAAACTTCCGGAAGGCTCTCAAATGCCCAGTAGAAGAGTGTGGCTCTTTGACACCAGCACCGCTGCCAGTTGCCCAAATTCATCCCGGAAGCTGACTTCTAGTTCTCTAGAGAAGATGTCTTCCTCTTTTGCTTAAGGACATATACCTGGCAATGATGATTTAGTTTCCCTGCTGGGCACAAGAAGGAGGTAGTGGTGGTGGTGGGGAGGTGTACATCCTTTTGTTTACAGACCATCAATTAATTTCTGTTTTCATCCATATTTATCCCTTCAAACCTCTGTGTTGACAAGTATAGCACTGTTCCAGTTAGTTTCCTATTGCTGCTCTAACAGATTGTCACAATCTTAGTGGCTTAAAACAACATATATTTATTATCTTACAGGTCTGAAGAAGTACAGCACTTCTCACTGGGCTAAAAGCAAGGTGTCAGCAGGGCTGTGTTGCTATCTGGAGGCTCCAGGCAAGAATCTGTTTCCTTGCCTTTTCTGGTTTCTAGGGGCCACCTGTATTCCATGGCTCATGGTCCCCTTCCTCCATCTACACAGTCAGAAATGGTGGGTTGAGTCCGTTCCACATCACGCTGACTTTGTTTGTAGTCTCACATTTTCTTTGACTCTCTCCTTCTGCCTCCTTCTTCCACTTAGAAAAATTCTTGAAATTACATTGTTCCACCTGGACAATTCAGGATAACCTCCCTGTTTTAGGGTCATCTGATTAGCAACTTAATTTCGTCTGCAGCCTTCGTGCCCTTTGCCGTATACCTACCATATTTACAGTTCTGGGGATGAGGACATGGACATCTTTGGTGGGGGCATTATTCTGCATATGGCTTTACTGAGCCTGTTGGATCCTGTGTCAGCCACAACCACTTCTCTGCATCTCTGCATATATTTAGCTATGGCTTTATCTGCATGGCTTTCATCAGTCAGTAATCTGCTGTGTGTATTCTGGAATCTCTCATCCACTAACAGAGCACTTCCTTTAAAAAAAAATTTTTTTGGGGGGCGCCTGGGTGGCGCAGTCGGTTAAGCGTCCTACTTCAGCCAGGTCACGATCTTGCGGTCCGTGAGTTCGAGCCCCGCATCGGGCTCTGGGCTGATGGCTCAGAGCCTGGAGCCTGTTTCCGATTCTGTGTCTCCCTCTCTCTCTGCCCCTCCCCCGTTCATGCTCTGTCTCTCTCTGTCCCAAAAAATAAATAAGCGTTGAAAAAAAAATTAAAAAAAAAATTTTTTTTAATGTTTATTTTTGAGAAAGAGAGAGAGAGAGAGAGAGAGAGAGAGAGAAAGTGCAAGTGGGGGAGGGGCAGAGAGAGAAGGAGACACAGAATCCAAAGCAGGCTCCAGGCTCTGAGCTGTCAGCACAGAGCCCGATGTAGGGCTCGAACTCACAAGCAGCCGTGAGATCATGACCTGAGCCGAAGTTGACTGAGGCACCTAACAGAGCCCTTCCATTCTCAATGTTATTTCGATATTTTTAGCCTTTTTATTTCTTTTACTTTCCTTGTAGCATTCTCCCAAATTGAAAAAAAGAATGAACACTAGCAGAAAAATTCATCTCAGGCAGACTTGGGGCCACTTTCCCAGCTTTTAGATTTAAGAAGCGCCTGAAGGCGTCTCATCTCCAAGCTTCATAGACACTGTTGACAGCTTTATTGTTAAAGCTGACAAAGATCCTTCAAAGTCTGACGTGTTTCTGCTTCCTTGCCATGGGAATGTTGCTATGAACATTTGTGTACGAGGTTTTGCATGGATATTTTTTTTTGCATTTCCCTTGGGGTAGTGGATTGAATGTGTCCTCAAAAAATTCATGCAGAAGGGATTGGGGATGTTACTGTCTGGTCCATCCTCTCTAGAGTCTTGCTCATCCCCAGGAACGTTACCCACAATCATGGGAATTTATGGTTTTCGCTCCCTTCCCAGAATCTCTCCTCTCTTCTTTTCTCTTTGCCCTGAAAGTCACTGCTCCTTTTTTCTGTACCCTTCTTCCCAGACACCTAGACTGACCTCATCAATAGGCTCAGGTTTCAGGAAAATTAATTCAGAAAAGGAAGTATCTTGCAAGAAATTTCTTTTAGTCCTAGAATCATAATACTTCCCAGAGGTGAAAAAGCGCAAAATGGCATGGGTACCTTTTTGGAAGTAAGGATGGAAAAAATAGAGGTGGAAGAACACAAGTATCTCAAAAAAAGTATTTTGTTAATATCTGTATCTGTAAATATCTATATCTACATCTATATGTCCTTGTAATATATAGTTTTGCTCCACTCAATCACAGAATGTGATTTAATCAACTTTTTTCTATTATAAATGCTGCTGCAATAAATATACTTTTATAGGGGCGCCTAGGTGGCTCAGTTGGTTAAGTGACCGACTTTGGCTCAGGTCATGATATCACAGTTCATGGGTTCAAGCCCTGCATCGGGCTCTGTGGTGACAGCTTGGAGCCTGGAGCCTGCTTTGGATTGTGTGCCTCCCTTCTCTCTCTGCCCCTCCCCTGCTTGTACTCCGTCTCTCTCTCTCAAAACTAAAGAAAAACATTAAAATATATATATGCTTAAGACTATATGCTTAAGATATACTCCCTCAGATAAATATATATATATATACTTTTGTATACATTTTGTACATCTGAGGGAGTATATCTTAAGCATATAGTCCCTTCTCAAAATGTAAAACAAGGTCAAAATATGAGTTAGCAATGCCACTTCTAGGATTTACCTGTTACTGTTGGCTTGAGCTGCTATAACAAAATACCACAAACTGAGTGGCTTAAACAACAGAAGTTTATTTTCTCACAGTTCTGAAGGCTCAAGTCCAAGGTTAAGGTGCCAGCCAGTTTGATTCCTGGTGAGAACTTCTCTCCTGGCTTGCAGATGGCTGTCTTCTCACTGTGTCCTCACATGACATAAAGAGAAAAAATAGTTCTCTCTGTCTCTTCTTATAAGGACACTAATCCTGTTGGATCAGGTCCCCACCCTTATGACCTCATTCAAGTTAATTACTTTCATAAAGACCCTATCTCCAAATACAAAATAATGGAGGTTGAGGCTTCAAAATAGGAGTTTTGGGGGAACATTATCCAAAAGAAATGAAAAAATACACCCACACAAAAACTTATATGCAAATGTTCCTAGCAACATTACTCATAAGAGCCAAAAAGTAGGAACTACCCAAATGCCCATCAATTGACAAGCGGATAAACAACATGTGGTATATCTATATGATAGACTGTTATTCAGACTTACAAAGAAATGAAATTGTGATACAACACGGATGAACCTTGAAAACACCATGTTAAGTGAACAAAGCCAGTCACAAGAACTATGTAATATATTGTATGATTCCACTTATATGAAATGTCCAGGATAGGTGAATCTACAGACAGAAGACAGATTTATGGCTGGCCAGGGTGGGGGCTAGGAAGTGAAGTGGACGGAAAATGAAGAGTGAATCGTAACATGGATGGGGTTTCTTTTAGGGAAGCAAGAATGTTCTAAAATTAGATTGTGGTGATGGTTACATAACTCCATGAATATAATAAGACCCACTGAATTGTATGGTGTGTGAATCAAAAAAGCAGTTTCAAAAGATACATATATTCCTAAAAGTGGAGTGTCCAGGGATCAGTGCAGAACCCACTAGGCCTAGGTGAGCTCATTCAGTCCCACGGCTCTATACATCATCTGCATGTCAGTGACACAATTCCAACTTCCTGCCTTGCTTGATCTCTCCTGTGAACTCTCTCTTGCCTTGTGCATGCAAATGCCTTCTTGACTTCTCTTCTAGGATAGCTCATAGGCATCTCTAATTTCCCCCCCAAAATGCTGTTCCTCCTCTGTCTTCCTAAATCCAAGTTATGGTACCGCTATCTACTCAGTTTCTTTAAAAATCCAGTGATCATCCTTGATTCCTCTTTTCATTAACTCTACATGCTATCCGCCAGTAATTCCTGTTAATTCCACTTAAACTAACCCCAGCTTGACCTCTTTGCACTGTGTGCCCTGCTCCCACCCTTGTTTTAGCTACCATTGTCTCTCATGGGATACTCTGACACTGTTCTCAGGGGTCTCCTTATGTCCTCTCATAGACATCTATAAATTCATCATCTACTCAGATGCCAGAATGGTCTTTTTTTGTTTGTTTGTTTGTTTTTTTTTTTTCAACGTTTATTTATTTTTGGGACAGAGAGAGACAGAGCATGAACGGGGGAGGGGCAGAGAGAGAGGGAGACACAGAATCGGAAACAGGCTCCAGGCTCTGAGCCATCAGCCCAGAGCCTGACGCGGGGCTCGAACTCGCGGACCGCGAGATCGTGACCTGGCTGAAGTCGGACGCTTAACCGACTGCGCCACCCAGGCGCCCCCAGAATGGTCTTTTATAAATGTAAATTAAATATAGTTCCTCCCTTTCTTGAAACCCTCTATTGGCTGCCCAGTTGCATTTAGATGGAAAGCTAACATCCTGAGGCACCTGGCTGCCTCAGTCGGTAGAGCATGTGTGCGACTCTTGATCCCGGGGTTGTAAGTTCAAGACCCATGTTGGGTGTAGAGATCACTTAAAAATATGGGGCGCCTGGGTGGCGCAGTCGGTTAAGCGTCCGACTTCAGCCAGGTCACGATCTCGCGGTCCGTGAGTTCGAGCCCCGCGTCAGGCTCTGGGCTGATGGCTCAGAGCCTGGAGCCTGTTTCCGATTCTGTGTCTCCCTCTCTCTCTGCCCCTCCCCCATTCATGCTCTGTCTCTCTCTGTCCCAAAAATAAATAAATGTTGAAAAAAAAAATTAAAAAAAAAATAAATAAAATCTTACCTCTCTCGACTCCACTTCATCATACTCAGTGTGTGGTTGGTGTATTTTCAGAGAGAGAGGCAGGCCCTCCTAATGCACTTCAGACCAGCCCGAGTGGCCTCTGTTTCTAGGATTACAACAGCTTCTATATGCATCAGGAGCGCTGTGTCAGATGAATCCACCACCCCCCTCCTGCTGTTTTCCCTTTTCCAGCCAAGGCCTCTTTTGATGGCATGTCCAAGACCTACAGCTATCTCACCCCTGGCCTCTGGAAAGAAACTGTGTTCTTCAAGTCTCCCTATCAGGAATTCAATGACCATCTTGTAAAGACCCATACCAGAGTCTGTGTGTGGAGGACCCAGGCTCCAGCTATGGCCACCACATAGTTCTATACTAGACAAATGCAGTGAGGGGCACCTGAGTTGCTCAGTTGGTAGGCATCTGACTTTGGCTCAGGTCATGATCTCGCAGTTTGTGGGTTTGAGCCCCGCGTCAGGCTCTGTGCTGACAGCTCAGAGCCTGGAGCCTGCTTCGGATTCTATGTCTCCCTCTCTGTCTGGCCCACCCCTGCTTGTACTCGTACATGCTCTCTCTCTCAAAAATAAATAAACATTAAAAAAAAAGGTGAATTAAAGCTCGTTAAAAAAATAATAAAATAAAATAAAATCTTAAAGAAAAAAGCTAAAACCCTTACTCTGGTTTACAAAGTCCTTCGTGATCTGGCTCCTGCATTATCTTGTACATATTGGCAAAGCTCTTTCTCACCTTAAGACCTTTGTACTCCTTTTGCTTCGATTGCTCTGCACCAGGATTATAGTATGGCTAATTTCTTGTCATTCAGAACTCAGCTTAAATGCTACTTCCTCAGAGAGGTCTTCCCCAAACACCTAATGTAAGTAGCCAGCTTTTAAAAATTATTTTATTGCTAATATTTCTTGTTTATTGGTGCTTTCATGACTTGTAAGATTTTTAATATTTGAATAGATAATACATTCACATGCTTCAAAAGTCAAAAGTCATACATGGGTGTACAGTGAAAAGTCTCTCTTGTTACTCCTATTTCCCAGTTTCTGTTCCTCACTTCCACTCTTGGGATAATTTAGTAAATATTTTTCTTTTATGCCATGCTTTTTCACACAATGGCAATTTCTTGTACAATCTCTTAAGCTACGTGGTGTCTTGTTTTTCTCTTTCTATAGCTTGAATATCAGCTTACCTTAAGAACAAAGGGAGGGGTGCCTGAGTGGCTCCATCGGTTAAGCATGGGACTCTTGGTTTTGGCTCAGGTCACCATCTCACAGTTCGTGAGTTCGAGCTCCACGTGGGGCTCTGCATTGATGGCACAGAGCCTGCGTGGGATTCTGTCTCCCTATCTCTCTGCCTCTCCCCTGCTCACTCTTTCTCGAAAATAAATAAACATAAAAAAAAAAAAAGAACAAAGGGAATTGCTTGAAGGAAGCACTAGGTTGAGGTTTAGGTTCTGGACAAATAACCAAGATAGAAAAAGAACCAGAAAAGAACTGTAATGGCAAGTACTGTTTAGTCATTTGGTCAGAGTCTGCTGCCAGATGAGTGTATTCCAACAGTTTTTTCCACTCAAGAATCCCCCGGAGACAGAATCCAACTGGCCAGGAGTAGGTCATGCATTACCCTTTGGCCGTAGCAGGACAGTAAGAGGAAGGACATAGCAGCCCCCTGGGACCCTTTGGCTTCTGTACTGGAAGGCAGGACGCTTTGGCTATATCCAACTGTGGAGCAGTAGTTTGCCAAAAGGAAACAAACACGATGAGGAAGAATTAGGGTGGGAGAGGGTTGCCGTGGCCGTGTGCAACTGCCACAGTTTTATCCCTGTGTCTAACTCCCTCCTCGGAAGCACTGCTGGCAGGACCTCCACTGGCTTTGCCCAGCACTCAGGGAGACCAACAAACAGGTGTTTGTCAGCTGTAACCATCAAAGCACAGACAGTGGCCAGTGGCTTCACGTTACCTGTAGAAAATACAATCAAGGAAGGAGGTGGCTTTCCCAGAAAAGTTCTGGGAGTGCCAGAAGTGAGGACTTGTAAGTTATGTACAATATACATTTAAATAAATGGATTGAGGGGTACCCAGGTCGCTCAGTCGGTTGGGCTCCTGACTGTTGATCTCAGCTCAGGTTTTTTGTTTTTTTATGTTTGTTTGTTTGTTTGTTTTTAATTTATTTTTGAGAGAGACAGCGTGAGTGGGATAGGGGTAGAGAGAGAGGGGAACAGGATCTGTGCTGACAGCGGTGAGCCTGATGTGGGGCTTGAACTCATGAACCCTGAGATCATGACCTGAGCTGAAGTTGGATGCTCAACCAACTGAGCCACCCAAACACCGCTCAGCTCAGGTCTTGATCTCAGGGTAGTGAGTTCAAGCCCTATGTTGGGCTCCCTGCTGGGGCTTGACACCTACTTAAAAATAAATCAATGGGACGCCTGGGTGGCTCAGTCAGTTAAGCCTCCAACGTTGGCTCAGGTCATGATCTCACAATTCATGAGTTCGAGCCCTGCTGTCAGTGCAGAGCCCCCTTTGGATCCTCTCTTACCCCCCCGCCCCCCTCTGCCCCCTTCCCCACTCACTAGTGTGTGTGCTCTCTCTCAAAAAAACAAAACAAAAAACCCCCAAATAAATAAATGATTGAATTCCAAAAACAACAATAAAGGCCTCCCCTATAGCTAGTTTATGCTTTGTTTTACATATGTAACACTATAACAAAAGTAACCTAGGTCAACAGTAGAGGCCCAGGATAATTGTTTTTCTTTTATTTAGTTAGTTTTTTGTTTGTTTTTCATTGGTTTGCCTTTTGTTTTTGTTTTTCTTTTAAAGGAGATGGTACATTATTCAAGTTGGAGAAACACTGTCATAAATTCCTACTAAAGAAATGTTTTCCGGTTGGCTTACAATGCAGTCAGCCCCTTACTATCAGTGAGCAACAGGTAGGCTGAGAATAACAAAGAGACCCTTTATTGAGTTAGTCCTATGCCTTTTAATGGCTACTTATTACCTTAGTTACCCAAAGACCACATTTAAGCTTTACTTTGTAAGGTCTCTACTAAGGTTTTGTAAGGTTTTTGGCAGGGGAATACAACTTTAAGTTGGAATTTGGACATAGAACAAATTTAATGGGTGGCAGAGGAACATTTCAGATACAAGCATATGAGTACAGGCTTCAGAGTGGGAATGTGGGGGCGCCTGGGTGGCTCAGTCCGTTAAGTGTGACTCTTGACTTGGCTCAGGTCATGATCTCACAGTTTGTGAGTTCTAGCCCCACATTGATCTCTCTGCTGTCAGTGTGGGGCTTGCCTCAGATCCTTGGCCTCCCTCTCTCTCTGCCCCCTCCCGCTTGTGTGCTCTCTCTCAAAAATAAATAAACACTAAAAAAATTATAAAGTGGATGTGTATAATGTTTGTAGGTGGGGGAGGACGAAATTGACGGGCTCAGGTTAAGTAAAGGCATAGTGGGAGATAAGTCCAGAAACTGATTATAGAGAGCTTTGACTGTGAAGCTGAAATGTTTGACCTATATGGATATGAGTTTTGGGGCACCTGGGTGGCTCATTTGGTTAAGCGTCCCACTCTTGGATTTGGTTCAGGTCATGATCCCAGGGTTGAGGGATCAAGCCCCCCACCTTGGGCTCCACACTGAGCGTGGACCCCACTTAATATTCTCTCTCTCTCTGCCCTTTCCTCCCCTCCCCTGCTGGTGCACACACTCTCTTTCTCTCCCTCTCAAATAAAAAAAAAAAAGGATATTATTTTTGAACAGAGACATAAAATGAAAGCAAATGATTAAGATTAATTTGGCAGTTGTGTGCAGCATGAGCTATAAGAGAGGGATTCCAAGAACACAAGTTAGGTGACATGAATTGTGCATATATATATTCCAAGCCAGGAGGAAATTATTGGTTTGATTTTTCATTTGTTGTAGCAGTCACGTAGCTCATTGTTACCCCTGTTGGAGCCATGATATAACACAGTAAATGGCAATAAATTCTTTCAACAACTTCCTCATTAAATTCATAGGCATATGTGACTTGTGGTCTCAATGAATTGAGAATTTCTTTTCTAAATTTTTTTTAATGTTTTATTCATTTTTGAGAGACAAAGAGAGATAGAGTGCAAGTGGGAGAGGGGCAGAGAGAGAGGGAGCCACAGAATCTGAAGCAGGCTTCAGGCTCTGAGCTGTCAGCACAGAGCCTGACACGGGGCTTGAACCCACAAACCGCGAGATCATGACCTGAGCCGAGATCATGACCTGAGCCGAAGTCGGCCACTTAACTGACTGAGCCACCCAGGCACACCTAAATAGAGAATTTCTTAGTATTAGTGACGTTCTTTATGGTGCTGAATCCTCTCGGTTTCCTCTGAACTATTGACAATTATATTCCATTTTTTTCTAAGCCTTCTAAAACTGTCTAAATTGTATATATTTTATATATTTAGTGCTAAGTCACTTAGCAAATGCTATTCTTTAATTTTTGTTCATCTTCAGTCCAGAACTTTACAAACTTCAATTGGCCAAGCTTAGGATTCAATAAATTAAAAAAAAATAAATTACACATTCAATTATTTTTTATTTTTTTAACTTTTTTTAAATGTTTATCTTTGAGAGAGAGACAGAACATGAGCAGGGGAGGGGCAGTGAGAGATCGAGACACAGAATCTGAAACAGGCTGCAGGCTCTGAGCTGTCAGCACAGAGCCTGATGAGGGGCTTGAACTCATGAACCATGAGATCGTGATCTGAGCCAAAGTCGGACACTTAACCAACTGAGCCACCCAGATCCCCCTACACATTCAATTCTATTATCAAAGCACAAATACATTTTCATAAAACTTATTGGAAAATCTATGAGTTTATCTCTTGGAATTACTACTTTGTTTCAAAGAACATATGATTATTTCTTTAAATGACCTGCTTTATTTTCAGTTTCCTTTACCTAGTCTCATGTTCAATTCTCTATGGTTGCCTTAATCTGTCAGGTTTTTAAAAAAATTTTCATTAAAAAAATTTTTTTTAATGGGTGCCTGCTCCTTCCCTGTTTGCACTCTGTCTCTCAAAAATACATAAACATTAAAAAAAATTTTTTTAGGGGCACCTGAGTGGCTCAGTCAGTTGGGTATTGTACTTTGGTTCAGGTCATGATCTCATGGCTCATGGGTTCAAGCTCCACATTGGGCTCCATGCTAACAGCACAGAGCCTGCTTTAGATCCTCTGTCCCCCCCTCTCTCTCTGGCCCTCCCTGCTTGTTCTCTCTCTCAATAAAGAAGTAAACTTAAAAAAAATGAATTTTTAATGTTTATTTTTGAAAGAGCGAGACAGAGAGTCAGAGAGAGGGGGAGACACAGAATCCGAAGCAGGCTTCAGGCTCCATGCTGTCAGCACAGAGCCTGCTGCGTAGCTCGGACCCACAAATTGGCAAGATCATAACTTGAGCTGAAGTCAGATGCTTAACTGACTGATCCACCCAAGCACCCCTAATTTTTAATAAAAAAAAATCTCTATGTCCAACATGGGGCTTGGACTCCTAACCCCAAGATCAAGAGTCACGTGTTCTACAAACTGAGCCAGCCAGGCACCCAAATCTGTCAGCTTTAATAAATCATTTCTTTCTTATACAGTGTTGACATCAGAGTATCATTTATTACAACTAAATCTCTTTAAAGTTTTTACTTTTCAAGTGTGTAACTATTCGCATTTTATAACTTCTAGGGGTCAGTGGGTTAAGCGTCTGACTTTGGCTTGGGTCATGATCTCATAGTTTGTAGGTTCGAGCCCCACATCAGGCTCTGTGATGACCATGCAGAGCCTGCTTGGGATTCTCTCTCTCTCTCCCACAGTCCCCACTTGCTCACTTGTGTGCCCCCCCCCTCAAAATAAATACCTAAACTTTAAATGCAATTTCTGGTAAGTGACCTTACAAGTTTCGGAAAGATTTACAAATTACTTTTGCAGCTCATCATTAGTACTACCTCGCCCACTGAGGTCCAGATATCTGCCATTATTCATTAAACCAATTCTCAGATAATCAGATGTTTTTCTTTCTCTATATACGGTAACAAGTGTAATTCAAGGATAATCAATTGGTCATTCTCCTAATGCATACAGTGTTTTATAAAGAATGCACATAATACAGCAGCTAGTGCTACAGATGTTTCCCAGACATCTCTAGGAAAACATGCTCATTGATCAATGGTCACAAAACATTCTACAGAATTAACTTGAACTAATGGGTTAACATAGAAATTTTACTAATATTATTGCTTATTGTGCTGTTAATATTTTTTTACCAGCCAGTACACAGTAAAAACATGCCATTACCACTTGTTAAGGTCCGGTATATTCAACCACATTAAATGTGAGGTTGCATTACTGTAAGGTTAATGGAATAACCAGAGAAAGTCTGCAGTTAGCCAACTGGAGATGGTGGGGGTTTAAGGAGCCAAATGCCAATTGGGTTATATCTGAATTCACATTATTGTGGGGTCCATTGTGATGAGTCCTTTTGTGTATTCTTACCACCAAATATCAGCCCTATATGTATGGCAATAAAGCCTGTTCTAATGACAGGGAGAATGCAAAGTACGGGTCAGATAAGAGACCTCTTAAAGGACAAATCTGTTGGACTTGGGAGGACTGGAGAGACAGAGGAGACGTGGGCAAATCAATCAAAAACACACTCCTGGTTCACTTGAAGAATAAAGATTGTGACAGAAAAGGCAGGGAGAGAAGTGGTTCCATTCCATTGTTTGAATTGGTAGAGGGATAGGAAGGGATGTATAAGTTGGTTTTAATTACATTATTTCAAGGTGACAACACAAAACTCAAGTGAATAGGCAGTTACAGGACCTGAATTTGAGGTCAGGCTTTGGATGAAATGGTAATCATGGACAAAACAGTGAGCAGTCTAAGAATCCTCTCAGAAGTGAACAGAACATTGAATAAGAGTCATTAGAGAAAGAATTCGAGGTAGAACCGCATTAACATAAATGCTAACATTTGAGGCTTATATCTTTTCAAATGAATACGTTATTTTTTTTTTTTAATTTTTTCAACATTTATTTTTTTTGGGACAGAGAGAGACAGAGCATGAATGGGGGAGGGGCAGAGAGAGAGGGAGACACAGAATCGGAAACAGGCTCCAGGCTCTGAGCCATCAGCCCAGAGCCCCACGCGGGGCTCGAACTCACGGACCGCGAGATCGTGACCTGGCTGAAGTCGGACGCTTAACCGACTGCGCCACCCAGGCGCCCCAACGTTATTTTTTTTTAAGTTTATTTATTTTGAGCTGGGGAGGAGCAGAGAGAGAGAGAGAGAGAGAGGGAAGGAAAGAGAGAGAGAGGGAGGGAGAGGGAATCCCAAGCAGGCTCCATATCAGTGCAGAGTCTGATGCTGGGCTCGAACTCAGGAACTGTGAGATCATGACCTGGGCTGAAGTCAAGAGTCAGATGCTTCACTGAGCCACCTAGGCTCCCCACTCACATGTTATTTTAATGGAACCCTTGAGAGGTGGGGGGTTAGTTTCAAGTATATTTATTCATTCATAAATATTTATTAAGGGCACCTGAGTGGCTCAGTCAGTTAAGTGTCCGACTCTTGATTTTGGCTCAGGTCATGATCTCACAGTTCATAAGTTTGAGCCCCACACTGGGCGCTGACAGTGCAGAGTCTGCTTGGAATTCTCCCTCCCTCTCTCTCTGCCCTTCCCCTACTCGCTCGAACTTTCAATCAAAATAAATATTTAAAAAATATCAAGTGTTTCTGGGAATACAGGGGTGAATATGTCACAGTCCTTGCCCTTAATGAGTTTCCAATCCAATGGGAGAGGCAGATAAGTAAACAATTACACCCCCCCCCCACCCCGTGCCACCCATTACAGCAGTAACAATGCTGTTTAATAGTTGGCTATTTACTTGCTAGCCTCCATCACAGAAAAATCACAGGGTTATGAAATGGTGTCTTTATCACTCTTATATCTCCAAAACCTAGCAAAGGATCTAGCACATAAGCATTCAGGAAATACTTCTAAATGAATTAAATGAAAATAGATGATGTCAGCAACAATGAGCAGTATTTTATGGCAGAGTAAACTGTTAGGAAATATGGTTATGGTGGGTTGGAGATAAAATTTTGGGAAGTCTTATGTATTATACCAAGGAATTTATAGGTGATGGTACTAAGGATTCAAAGAGAATATAAGCATGGCGATGACCATCACATTTATGCTTTAGAAAGACAACTCTGGTTGGAGTGTATATTATTACAATACACGAGTGGTTTCCAAACCTTTAAACGCATATAAACGTGCATACAGAATGAGAGGCCAGTGGGGTGCCTGGGTGGCTCAGTTAAGCGACCGACTTCAGCTCAGGTCATGATCTTGTGGTTCCTGTGTTTGAGCCCCGCGTTAGACTCTGTGCTGACAGCTCAGAGCCTGGACCCTGTTTCAGATTCTGTTTCTCCCTCACTCTCTGCCCCTCCCCCACTCATGCTCTCTCTCCTTCAAAAATAAATAAACATTAAAAAAAATTAAAAAAGAAAAAAAAAAAGAAAGAATGAGAGGCCAGCTGCCCAGAACAATGTACTTTGACCTATACTCAAGGGTCTGGCTCTGCTCAGCAAGTGCTTGAAGAAAAAAAACAAATCATCTGGTACCTGATAGGTACTTCATATATGTACATTTCCTTCCCCTTTTCCTTCTTCTCAACACACAGATTAAGAAAGAGCCAATGGGTGGGGCACCTGGGTGGCTCAGTCGGTTGGGCATCCAACTTTGGCTCAGGGCATGATCTCGAGGTTCATGAGTGCAAGTCCCTGCATTGGGCTCAGTGGGACTCTGCTTGGAATTCTCTCCCTCCCTGTCTCTCTGCCCCTTCCCCCCCTTGCTCGCTCTCTCAAAATACGTGAATAAACATTAAAAAAAAAAAAAAGAGCTAATGGATAAACTTGAGGCTGAATCTTAAGGCAGAGGATTGAATAAGGCCCTCAAGAGGCAGAAAGGGAGGGAATCAAGAACAGGACAGCTTGCTTGGCCTATGTCATGAGTACAAACAACTTTTCTTGAGATGAAAGGAAGACAATTTGAGACAGACTTAAGAAGTAGAGAGGAGGAAAGTTAGGAGAACTTACACTAACTGGGAAGAGTGGAGAAGAAGCAGGGGACATTAGATTGACCAATGTGAAATCTCCATCAGGAATAGATAAAAAAAATAAATAAAAGGGCTTATGGAGGCTGTTAACATGTTAATTTGCAATGGCTACAAGGGCAGTTCTGAAAACACTCCCCAGCAGTGCTCAGCAATATGGGGGGAGCAAAGTGTGCAGGTGTTGGATGCTTCTAGAATTGGGAACTGGCAGGATGAGAAGGGCCTAAGGAAAGGACCCTGGTCTGAGAAATTCTTGAAAGGCTGCCTAAAGTAAATAAATACAGGGCATAGGTCAGGAAGGAAAGGAAGTCAAATTAGAAGTTGACACAGTGGGGGTGCCTGGGTGGCTCAGTCAGTTAAGCATCGGACTTTGCCTCAGGTTACCATCTTACAGTTCGTGAGCTCGAACCCTGTTCAAACTCTGATCAGTGAGGAGCCTGCTTCGAACTCTTCCTTTCTCTCTCTGCCCCTCCCGCTCATGCTTGCTTACTCTCTCAGAAATAAACATTTAATAAAAGGTAAAATAGGGGCGCCTGGGTGGCTCAGTCAGTTAAGCATCTGACTTTGGCTTAGGTCATGCTCACCGTTCCCGAGTTTGAGCCCTGTGTTGGGCTCTGTGCTGACAGGTCAGAGCCTGGAGCCTACTTACAATTCTGTGTCTCCCTCTCTCTCTCAAAAATAAACATTATAAAAAAATAAAATAATTTGAAATCTTCCATTTTAATTGATATAAGGAAACCTCAAAATCATGGGTATTTATGCTACATTATGGAAACCTGAACTGTTTATGAATTCATTACATAAAAGAAAATTTTAATGATTATTCAAAAAGATCTAATGCTAACTATATAGACAAAATAGGGGCACCTGGGTGGCTCAGTCCAAAACATTGGACTCAGGTCATGATGTCCCAGTTTTGTGAGTTCGAGCCCCGCGTCGGGCTCTGTGCTGACAGCTCAAAGCCTGGAGCCTGCTTCAGATTCTGTGTCTCCCTCTCTCTCTGTTCCTCCCCGCAACTCATGCTCTGTCTCTCTCTCTCAAAGATAAATGAACATTAAAAAACAAAAAAGAAGTATTGTTAAAAAAAACTATATAGACAAAATATTTACCTTTAAGATGAAGACTGCCTAAGTAGATTATTCCTTACTTAATCAAATTACTTTTGGCCTGGTGCTATTCATGATTCTTTTGTCATTTGTATCAGGCCTTCGTCAATGACAGAAATGCTTGACATGAAATTGGGATCTTACAAAAAGAAATCATTTTATCTATTAAGTAACCAAAAATCTGTTCTTTTCACTTGAACTATAATCACAGTTGTCAATACAGAAAACACTGTAAGAGTAGTTTAAATCTAATAAAATATATTATCTACTTAGGTTTAAACTACAATATTTTTTTTTCTGCAAAAGGAAAGTCTTAGAACCCAAGTAAACTGGATTTTGTCATTTAGAAGACATGTATTTTAAAACATTTTCACATTTTCTAGTCTATGAAGGTTCAAAAAATAAAATTTTTTGCTTGCCAAAACCAAAAGAATGAAGGCTAATTATGTTGCTATAAATCACTTTCAGCAAGATGTTAAATCCATCAGCTCTCTATTCCACTGTGTCAACCTTAAAAAAAAAAAAATTTAATGTTTATTTGAGAGAGAGAGAGAGACAGAGAGACAGAGAGAGAGTAGGGGAGGAACAGAGAGAGTCACAGAATCTGAAGCAGGCTCCAGGCTCTCAGCTAGCTGTCAGCACAGAGCCTGACACGGGACTCGAACCCATGAGCAGTGAGATCACAACCAGAGCTGAAGTTAGACACTTAACTGATTGAACCAGTCAAGTGCCCCTAATTTATTTGAGAGAGAGAGAGAGAGAGAGAGAGAGAGAGAGCGCGCGCGCGAGTGAGGGGCAGAGAAGGAGAGGGAGAGAGAATCCCATGCAGGCTTCACACTGTCTGCATGGAGCCTGAAGCAGGGCTTGAACTCACAAAATGAGAGATCATAACCTGAGCCGAAGTTGGACACTTAATGGACTGAGGCACCCAGGGTGCCCCAGATCCAAATTATTTTAAAAGTTAGTAAAGATAGTACCCAGCTTTTCAAAGATTTAGATTGAGTGCTTCAGTGAGAAGTTCTCATACAAGTACATGGTGATTAGATCTGAGATAACACACCAGAATAGAACCAATCAAGCAAAACAGTGTTTCTGGAAAGCAGTTTTGTTTTGGGAGGTCAGCAACACTTCTAAGTGAAGGAATCAGGGTTTTTCCTTTGCTACTTCTTGTTGCCACAGATGGCTCCAGGGGCTTGGGGGTGGAAAGTACACAAAAGGGATAGGGGGTCACTATGAAAGCACTGTAAAGCTAATTAGTGCCTGATAGCATAGGCTTTGACTACTTTTCAGCCAGCCAAGCACCAGCTCTCAGGTCAACACTTTACATTCCTTTAATCACAGAGATTAAAGATACCTACTTCCCTTTCCATTCAAGCACCAATTGCCTTCAGTAGTGGCAAGGAAAAGGACACTTCCTTCTGCTTTTGTACTTCAGGTGAGCAAACAGCTCTTTTATGATTTTTACTACTGATAGGAAAATATAAAAAGGTTTTTTCCCCAAATATTTGAGTGACTGAGTGAGAGAGAGAGAGCAAGTGCACCTGAGCAGGGGAGGGGTAGAGAGAGAGGGGGGCAGAGGATCCGGAGTGGGCTCCGAGCTGACAGCCCAGCACAGGGCTCAAACTCATGAACCGGGAGACCATGACCTAAGCCGAAGCTGGATGCTTAACCAACTGAGCCATGCAGGCGCCCTGAAAAATATAAAAAGACTGAAATAAAGGCTACTTCATAAAATACATTTTCCACGTGCCCTTTTTTCTTTCCAAAAGGAAAGACAATGCCGTATCCAGATACTAATCAGCTTTGGGTCACAAATTACATTTAGAAGGAAAAAAGAATGAATGTGGGGTAGCATATAAATTCCAGTAAGTGGAGACTCCTTGGTTAAGGAGAATTTGCTGGGCAGAGAGGATGAAAAACAGGAAAAGGTAAGAAAAAGGGCCAGATCGCTTACTGCTTATCACAGTCAGCTTTTTCATGGCAGACTTTAGTAAGGGAGTTTCCAAGAGGAGATGAAGATATTTTAAGTAGCAACATTTAGGAAGAAAGAGGAGGTCCTGTGGTCTTTGGGTCAGCTAGCTACCGGAACTGGTTCCAAGTAGTCACTGGCTTGGAAATGGGGTAGACGAAGAATGGGGAATTGCCCATACAGCACAGTTAGAAGTATCTGGATAAGAATTCCCGGAAGCTGAAGTCTTCTTTATTGATAGAATTAGCAGAACATTTGTGGCAGTTGTCCATAAGGTCCCAACACAGCACGTTCTGACATTCATATTAGACCTATTTAAATGTGGCTCCTTTCGATTCCATCAACTTTGTACTATGATGATTATCTGTACAAAGGGGTTCTAAATTGAAACAATCTCACTCACATCACCCCAATTCACTCAGTTTGAGGAGACTAACAGCTTGGTCCTAATTTTTAAAAAAGTGATAGGCTAAAAGACAAAAAAAAAAAAAAAGTCAACTAAAATAAGCTCCCAGGCCTAATCAAGAATGACTTAGTATTATTCATTCTCTTCTTTGAACATTTTGCTTAAGTGCTTTATTAGAGCTACAAGCTCAGGGTTCCCACCACGTGCATCAATTTGTTTATAGGCTTTAGATTCAAGCTCTTTAAGAGTACTCCGAGTGTATTCAAAAGAACCTACGTTCTCAAGATAATGTACACAGTATTTTTTAATATCTATATTTTCGGTTCTCTGGCGCAAGATACTCTGCACCTGGGTGCTTTCAGGCCTTGACCAGATGGCATGAATAGTAGGGAACGAGAACTTTCCCTCTGTTAGATCTTCACAAAAGCTTTTGTTTTCACTATATTCTTTGGAGTGCAGATTAGCATAATCATCCCTAATTTGGAAAAAGAGCCCGAGTGTATTAAGTAGTGGCTTTAGATCTTCTTTGTAATCAGAGAACAACTGCATGAGACCCACTGCTAATCCAAACAGCCCACCTGTCTTTTGTAGCACCATAGCCTTATATTCTTCTTCGGTGGGACAAGTGTAATTATCCCTCCAATAGATATCTAGGCCTTGTCCCTGGTGGAGTTCCAGAAGCTGGTGGGTAAAAAGCTTTACCGCATCGGGGTGATCAAGGGTTAAGACTTTCTCTAGGCCAAGAAAATACACGTAATTGGCAGAATTGATGACGGACGGAATCCCATAGATACTGTGTGCCACAGGAAAGCCACGTCGGAGTTTTGAGTTGTCTTCGATATCGTCGATGAGCAAACTGGCATTATGCAACATCTCTGTCACTTCAATGATAATCTGACAAAAAAGACGATGGACAATTTCATTTTATTTGAATGTGCAAATATTCAAAAAGCTTATAAATAATTGAATTAACAGATTACAAGTCCTGGATTCCTTAGTTTTTACAACTGGTATTTACTTAGCAATGTCAATATAACACAATATATGCGGGGAACATTAAACTCAATTAAGAGCAACCAGTATTTTGTGTGACATCTATTAATTTCTTAAGGATTAAGAGGTTTTGAATTGCCTAAATACCTGCAGCTTATCTTCTGGAACTTTGAGCCAATGATTAAATGCCTGTGAAAGTTTGGTTCTCACTTGTTTACCTGGAATTAAAGAATAAAATTCGGCAATAAAATATTTCAGTTATAAAAAACATATTCAGACACTTCCTCTAAGACTGATCAGACTTGATGAACCCAGCCCCACTAATCCATTACTAGAGACCTTGCCTTTCACTACTGGGCCCTAAACGCCCCACCCCCTCTGCTGAAATTCAGTCTAAAACGCCACAGCCTTTTAAAATTAGGGCGGGCAAAGACATTTTGAAGTATTCCAGGGGCCCACTAGTAAGCCCACTCCTTTCACTGGAATGAAATGGGCATTTTAGAAACTATGATCTAATGCATTCCTTTTTTGAAAAACAAGTTAGTCTAGTTAGTGGCAGTTAATTAGCACTGTCCATTTCAGAGGAACTATGGGGATTTTTTTTTTTTTTTTTTAAGTAGGCTTCACACTCAGCGTGGAGCCCAACGTGGGGCTTGAACTCACGACCCTGAGATCAAGACCTGAGCTGAGATCAAGAGTTGGATGCTTAACCGAGTGAGCCACCTAGGCACCTCACTATGGGTATTTTTAATGAAGCATACTTTGCTACTGATTTACCTCATATAATTACCTCTTACAAGTATCTACCATTCCTTTAAAGTTTTAGAGATTGTATAGTTCTGCTTCTTTCCTATCAAAAAATGAGATTCCCATTCCCTCAAGTATTCCCTTTTAGGATCCCAGTTTAGTAAAAAATGAGTCTTTTTATTTTGACTACGGCCATTAGTTTTTCAATATTATCATTTTCTTACATGGAAAGCTCAAGAGATTTTTGGCTAGTAGTTATCAATAGAAGTCATTTTAGCCCAAATATAAAGGAATGATAGATAAAAACCCCAACCAGTTCATTTAATAATGTTCTATGAGCTTCCTGCTAAAGTGAATGCACAGTCACATCCTAATTTCAGATGAGGTTTCAGAAAATAGTTACGTAAAAAGTTCCAGTGAACAAAAACAGTATTTTCTGAGATTTATCTAGGTTTTTTTCTCTGTACCAATCACCCAAAGGAATGAATACATAAACTCTCATCACATATCCAAATGAAAGAAAGTTGCACTTTCTGTGAGAAGTCTGGAGGGGAAGGCTCTCTTAGGGTTCAAGAAGGAGTATCTTCTGTCTCCTAATCCTTAAGGTGAACATGGTCTGGGTAGCAATTATATACTTTATACTTTTGATCTACTTTCCAGTTTAGCTAAGGCCAATCTGGGCTTTACTTACAATGTACAAGTGTGTAAAGTAACCCATATCACTTTAGAAAATAAGCTCAGAGGTGCCTGGGGAGTTCAGTTGGTTAAGCAACCAACTCTTGAATTTGGTTCAGATCATCTCAGGGTCAGGGGATTGAGCCCCATGTTGGGCTCCATGCTGAGTGTGGCACATGCTTAAGATTCTCCCTCTCTGCCTCTCCCCCCTGCTTGCGTGGGTTTGCTCTCTAAAAAAAGAAAAAAAAGTTCAGAAGATGAAGAACACAAAGTGGAGAGACATTTTCCTTTTTGCTTTAGAATATATATAGAAAAACAGTCCAATAAATGGCTTAATTTACAAGTTTTTTTTCCCAAACTTTATTTATTTTGAGGGAGAGAGAGAGAGAGAGCCGCACACAAGCAGGGGAGGGGCAGAGAGAAGCAGAGTGGGGAGGAAAAGGGAGGGAGAGGGAGAGAGGGAATCCCAAACAGGCTCCAGCTGTCAGCGTGGCGTCCAACTCAGGGCTCCATCTCACGAACTGGGAGATTATGACTGAGCTAAAATCAAGAGCCGGATGCTCAACCGAGTCACCCAGGTGCCCCTGCAGTTGTGTTTGAATATATTCTTTTCCTTTAACCAGGTTCTGGGGTCTGGATTGATACTTTTAAGTCCCCAAATAGTTTCTAACAGATGTTAGTCATAGAAATCCCTCAAAATGAAAAGAAACAATAATTACCTTTCCTCTCTAAAAGACCTTAACATTATGGACTCCCTGGCCTGGGGACCTACACTAGGGCAAATAAACAAACAAAAGTCATTCAACCCCACTAATTTCAAAACATCCTAATACTAATAATTTTTAATTATTATAATCTTTTATTAGCAAGAGTAATTTCCCAACAGAAAAAATGTTCTGGCCCATCTTGAAGTCACTTTAGTAACTATGAAGTTCTCTGTGAAAAACAGGTTTACTATGCATAGTGCAATTTCCTATTTCCTTTTTTTTTTTTTTTTTAAGTAATCTCTGTACCCAACATGGGGCTCAAATTTACAACCCCGAGATCAAGAGTCCCGTGCTCCACTGATGAACCAGCCAGATGCCACACAATTTCTTATTTCTTTAGGAAAATCTTTTGAGGTTACGTTGTATTATGGATGCAAGAATACATTTGATTAAAACAAATTAGCTACCTAATGAGAGCTTTAAATGTTATCTAACGACTTAGATATTAATTCAAGATGAGGATTAAAAAATGTTGCAAAAGTTCATTACACAGGTAAACATTATTGCTAACATGTAACTACAGGGGTGCCTGGGTGGCTCAATAGGTTAAGCTTCTGATTCTTGATTTTGGCTTGGGTTGTGATTCCAGGGTTGTAGGTTAGAGCCCCACAGTGGGCTGCATTGGGCTCCAAATGTGAAGTTGGTTTGGGATTCTCTCTCTCCCTTGCTCCTCTCATATCCACTCTCCCTACAATAAATAAATAAACACACAGAATAAAATTACAGACAGTCCTTGCTCTGCAAAGTGGCAGGAGACACTCTTTAGACCCTTTACGGCACTGATAACTGGCATATATTACCATAGCCCGGTTCCAACCAGTGTTTGCAAACTTGTTCCAAAATAAGTTCAACAACAGATGAAGAGAGTGCAGGAGAAACATCACCATGTTTCTCAGTGGGAGACCCTGAAATAAGTGTAGTTTACTAGCTGTTGAATAAACGTCACTCAAAAGCAGTCTCTTGGCTTTTCCTTAAATAGCAGGAAACTTTCCCTTTGCATTCTCCATTTCTGTCTTCCCTCCAACAACGTTAATTACAATGCCAACGACTATATTCCTATGTTGTACTTTTTATCTTTGTGATTTATTCATTCTGTAACTGAAAGCCTGTACCTCTCACTCCCCTTCACCCCTTTTTACCCATTCCCTAACCCCTTTGATAACTTTTTTCAAGCTCTATGCCCAACGTGGCTTGAACTCATGACCCTGAGATTAAAAGTCACATGCTCTACTGACTGACCCAGCCAGGCACTGCCACCCTTCCATAACTTTTTGAGCTGTACTTATGATCATTGTTTATGCATGTTATACATCAATAAAAAGCAGCACCATGCCAAGAGCAAGGTAGAATTATGTACCCTGGCTGTAGGTAATAAAGAGGTGCACTATCTGTAACGAATTTCAAAATATTAACAGACTAGAAGTTTCTTAAAAAGTACGTATCTTCTTTGTCCTTCGTATCTTGAGGATTTCATCTTTATTTACTATTTTTTGAGACAGTGTGTGCATGGGGGAGGGGCAGAGAGAGAGTGAGAATGGAGCCAGACTCAGGGCTTGATCCCATGAACTGTAAGATCATGACCTAGACTGAAATCAAGAGTCAGATGCTTAACTGACTGAGCTACCCAGGCACCCTGAGGATTTCATCTTTAATTTTTTTTTTTTTTTTTTTGTCACTGGAATCATCACAGTGGAAGGTAATTTATATCCAACAAATTCTGGATACTTTTAAATAGCTTCTGTTGTACTATGGAGTATCTTCATTCTGTCAATTAGATTTCATCTAATAACCTTTGGTGAGTTATATGAGATAATATGGCTGGGTATAACTTGAGTTAGGAAATAGATAGTTCCCTTCATTCTTCTGAAGCACTGACATTAGCAGGTACGTCTTCATTAAGATTTGCCAGAATAGAAATGACACTAATCATGATGGCCTTGAGGATGTAGCTGGGGAGCCACCACTATTCTGCCTTTGATAACCATATTTATTCTCTCCAGGCTCATGAAGAACAGAAACATACCACTGACATGTGCCCATAAAGAAAGATATGTACTTTAGAACAGAAATAAAAAAGTGTTTATCGTGATTGAGTTGAGAATGTTATTAGTCTAAAGGTTAGCTACCTTGCATGCTAAGTAGGTTTTTATGGTTGTCAACTAATTTATCACCTTTTATAATTTCTATAAGAAAGAGAATTCCAAATTTCAAGTACTTGGTTTGTGAATGAATTTTTATTACAAAAACCCACGCTTATTATATATAAGAGTTTTTACTTGCTATTATTATTTTCCAAACCAAGCTTAAAAAAACAGCAAAATAAAACATGCACATACATGTGATTAGGCAGGTGTTACTCTAAGAAGCCATGTTCGGATGACCCATCTTTATATACGAATAATGTGGGCTGTTTCCAAGTAATGTGAGTTAGAGATGCATTACTATTTGGCTCTTAAAGGAACCAGTAGTGTAAGAAATGCAGTGTGTATGGGATAGAACAAATGAACATGGAAGATAGAGTGAAGCTTTTTGTTGTTATACAAATTGGAGTAACTTCCCCTAATATCTAAATGGTGGGGAATAGGAATGTATGGCATCCATAAAGAATGAAACTTCCAATGAGGTACTCAAATGTTTTAATTTTTTTTTTTTAGTTATGTTGTATAATTGGACATTTTTAAAACAATGCTTCAAAAATGTCCCTTTTAGGGAGCCTGGGTGGCTCAGTCCGTTGAGCCTCCGACCTCAGCCCAGGTCACGATCTCTCGGTCTGTGGGTTCCAGCCCCGCGCTGGGCTCTGTACTGACAGCTCAGAGCCTGGAGCCTGCTTCGGATTCTGTGTCTCCCCCCACTTCTCACTCTCTCTGCCCCTCCTCTGCTCACACTCTATCTCTCTCAAAATCAAATAAACATTAAAAAATTTAAAAAAAGCAAACCAAAAATGTCCCTTTTAAGAACAAAAAACTAAAATGTTCTATTTGTCATTTTTCTCAAATGCATGCCTTTAAATAGGAAATCTTAAGAGATGGTAAATCTAATCTTTTCAGTAATTTAACATTTGAATGACTACTACTCTATAAAAAGACCCTGTATTAACCATAACTAAAGTTACCTGGTAACTGAAGTAAATACTTATAGGGTTCTAGAAGAATTCTTTGCACTGTTTCTTGCGTCTTCTCCATTGTTTTTGAATTTCAAAGCTGATCTGTGAAAAAGGAGAAGGATAAAGATGATCTTATTCACTAAATTAATTTTGAGTGTTAAACTGCAAAGGAATTTGTATCTCAAGGTGTTTTTGTGCAAGTACACTTTCAGTTTTGTTTTAAAAGAAAATTCCACACAGATGACATCTTGAAACATGCTGAAGTGAAAGAAGTCAGTCACAAAAAACCATATAATATATGAAATGTTCAGAACAGGCAAATCTATAAAGATAGAAAGTAGTTTGGTGATTGCCTAGAGTTGGGGTAGGAAGAATATGGAGTATGAAGTTTCTTTTTGTAGGGTTCAAAATATTTTAAATTTAGGTTGTGATGGTTGCACATCCATGTGAATATCCTGAAACCTACCAAAATGTATACTTTAAATGGGTGAACTACATGATATGTAAATTATCTCTTAAGGAAAAAAAAAAAAAAAAAAGGAAAGTCTTCAAGTGATTTCATTGGTCCCAGTATTCATCTGGATTTTAAGTGATTTCTTTAGTTACAAAACTTATATTAAGCTTTTCTTACTGTACTCAACCATAAAAGGCATAAAACCAAATCAACGTCAAAACAAATCAACAGATTTAGATACTTTATATTTGATTGATTACATAAATTCGTAAACATACTTTTTCCCCAAGAGCATTGAGATACGTTTTATATATTTAAAATTTAAGGGGAAAACTCCTCTCTTGTAATTTCTTTACAGTCAATCCTTTCAAAGATTCTAATTTAAGACGTGCATTAGTTTGAATGCAATTATCAAAAATATTCCCCTGTATCCACACACACACACACACACACACACACACACACACACACACTTCTCTGTAGTGATTTATTATTCTGAGTTTTACATTTACTTTGATATTTCCTAGAATAACACTCATGGTCTTCCTACAATCTTTCTTTTCTATTGAATCCAATCTCTACTTTGCTTCTTTGCTGTTTTTTATTTGTCTTTATCTTAGGAATCTTCTTTACTAATTGCTCTCACATCTTGGGTACATTTTAGGAGGTTTCTCACCTTTATCTGTTTTCTTTTGCTTCTATAACAATGATTTTGTTTCTAGGATCATGAACTAAAAAGACTGAAAAGTGCGTTTTTTATAATCTACTCTGGAGTGTTTAGGTGAAACAATTATAAGAACTGAGTACTCTAGGGGCGCCCGGGTGGCTCAGTTGGTTAAAGTCTCTGACTCTTGACAGCTCAGGTCATGATCTCATGGTTTGTGAGTGCAAGCTCCGCATCGGGGGCTTGGGATTCTCTCCCCTCTCTCTCTGCCCCTACCCCGCATGCTCTCTCTCTCAAAATGAATAAACTTAAAAACAAAAAGCAACAAAAAAAGAACTGAGCACTCCAGCAAAGAAAATCATCTTAGCAATATGACCTCAAGGAGAAACATTCCATGTAGGAAAGTTTTACACCTGCCTTAACTGACAATGAATACCAAGGATGTCACAAGGGGGGAAAAAAAGTCCAGAAAATATTTTGAAATTATCCAAAAATCAGTTTAGTAATCTTTTATCTATACTGTTTAAACTTTGACATGTTATCTCATTCTTAAGAGATTAAAAAAAAAAAGGTAACAAGAATAATCACTTAGATAAAAGATTATTGAACAGAATTAAAGGTAAGATAAAAAATAAAAACAAGCATCTTTTATATATTTCTGCATTTAAAGCAGTTGGTGGCTATCTCTTCCCAACAAGGTTGAAAGCAATGTACTTAACTTAAAAATCAATGAGACCACCTTTCAAGAACTCTTTTGTCTCCCTGTGGATCAGTAACAAGTATACTCTTGCCCAGAAGTCAGAGCTAACTAACTTTTGTTTCAATTCTCAAGGCTTTGTCAACGCTATTAAAAAAAAAACAAAAACAAAACCAGTTATGAATCTTTAAAAATTACCTTAAGAACACTCACTGAACAAGTCAATTAATGTTCCTTTCCTAGAGGATGTTTATACACAAGTATTCTTGGTAGTAGGAAAATACAGGAACCTCAATTTTTCTAGGTATTGAAAAGTAATGTTTTGTGTCTTCTTAAAGAGTCTAAGGGGTTCTAAACACTGTGGCATACATGCTTTTTTTTTTTTTTCTTTCTTTCTTTTTTTGACCTAAAGGAGTACTATTTATCATGGCTGGAACTTTCAGCCATCATGTACTAGACTCAAATATAAAGGGGCATTAGTGTTACATGAATTCTACTCATTTATTTTTAGATTGAATAACTACAGAATGCCTCTATGAGAGAGTCTGAAACAACTCACTTCCAAAACTGGCAAACTGCCTTAAATGGGTTCAAATAGTTGATGGATGAGTATTAACATGAAAATAGATTGTCCCCTGTGTGGACTACTACTGCAATAATCTCCTGGTTGGGCTCCCTGCGCTCACTCCTAGATTAGGTTCTCTAATCTAGACCTCTACTCTTCAGCCAGTGATCCTTGCAAAATTCAGATCTGGTCCTGTTTCCCTACCCATTGAGAACCCTTTGAAAACATCCCTTTGCTCTTAGGTAAGAACAATTCCTTAATAAACTGCATAATAGTAGGTTACTCGCCCGCCTCCCCTCCCCTCTCCTCCCCCTTCAGGTCTTCACAATTAATTCTTCACACTTTAAAAGCCTCTAGACACAGGCTTTCCAACATGTTATTCTTTCTGTCTGGAATGTTCTTTTCTTAGTTAACTTATGATAACCTTTCCACTCTCAGCTGGATCCTCACTTTATTTCCCTTAAGCCAAATTCCCTATTTTAAATTCTCCTATCACCATGTAACTCTCCTTTGTAGCACTCACCACTGCTATTAACTTCACATTCAATTGTGTGTCCATTTTAATATCTGTCTGTCTCACTAGGCTTAGGTCCACGAAGGCAGGGGCTGTTCCGTTTTTCCACATGGTAGGCGCTCAATAAGTATGTGAAGGACTGAATGAACTAACGGAAAGTGCCTTCTAACGCTCTAAAAAAATGAAACCAAGGAACAGACTTGCAATATGGAAAGTTATAATACCATGCAAGTTTTTTTTTTTTTTTTTTTTTAAGGGAACGATCTGGTTTCAAAATTGCTAAATAGTGACACTCAGCGAAGCTGTGAAACGCAGAGTGAATCCTCCACTTAAACTTTGGGAGATGACAGAGCTGAAGAAAACTGCCTGAGATAAAAGCAGTGGATTTAAATAACCCCAAGGCAGATTTTTAACAGAGACTTGGCAAAAGAACTTCAAGGGTCTACTATGCTGGTACAGAGCCCGCAGGAGAGGAGAGGTTTCTGCTTCCTCTCCGCTCAGTTGCCCCCTTCCGCCCCACTGGGTCACCTACCGCTCCACCCCTTCTCTAGCAAGTACGGAAAACTCATACACAATCCGGTTCAGCATCCGGGTCCTCACCCTCCTTTCTTTCTTTCCTCCGGACCCCGCCTTCCAGCCTCCCCCGCCCTCATTCCCATCCGGGTTCCCCCCGACCGCCACCACAGCCGCTCACGGTTCAACGGTGATATCACAACTTTCACGCTGCCGGTCCGGGAGTAGCAGTACCCAGCATCAACTTCCCACTTTATAGTTCAGGCCAAGGCTCCTCCGAACGCCTACATAGATCCCTCCCCCTACTTCACCACGGAACTCTCCACCCTTCTCAGCCGCCAGCGACACCGCATTACTCGGTGCAAGAAAATACGCCATCCCGGTCACACTGCGCAGGCGTCGTTGCCGCCTCCCCACTGCTTTGTCGCCCCGCCCCCTCCCCTCCCCTCCCTTCCTCATCTCACGCAGACGCGGGGCATTGCGGGTCTTGCAGTTCTCAGGGGCAAGGGCTTCCGTATTGGCCTCAAAGGTTGGACTACATTTCCCGGGAAGCTTTGAGGCGTAACTTTCTGTTTCCATAGAAGTGGTGGGAAAATGGCGTCGTTGTTTGTATCCCGAAGACCAATGAGAATAGGGTGTAGGCGGGTTCTAAAGAACTCTAACCAATCAGAGGTCACCTAAGAGGCCATCCGGGAAAGAGGTAGGGGAGGGGAAAATATCTAGGGGAGGGGAGAAAGAAGGGAGGGGGGCACTTGGGGTTGGGGGGGGAAAGCGATGTTTGCCCGTCAGTCGAGTCCGGAGTGAGGAGCTCGGGCGCCGGAGCGGAGGGAGACTCTTGTGCTTAAGCTTGCCGCCGCCACGGCCACCGCCTGGACCTTTGCCCGGAAGGAGCCGCAGAGGGTCTGGCGCCGCCGTCCTCTGGAGGGCAGCGCGATTCGGGGCCCGGACCTCCAGTCCGGGAGGGATTTTTCGTCGTCCCCCCCTCCCCCCAGCGAGGGAGCCCGAGCGGCCGCCAAACAAAGGTACCAGTCGCCGCCGCGGGAGGAGGAGGAGCCGGAGCTTCAGCCTCAGCAACCGCTGGACCCGCCGCCCTTCTTCCCCCATCTCTCCCCCGGGCCTGCTGGTTTTGGGGGGGAGTAGGGGAGGGAACTCTGGACGTGCCAGGGTCAGAGCTCGCCTCCGAGGAAGGTAGGGACATTTTCTGAGGCTTTCGCGGTCTCGTAAGGGGGTCCTTTCGGGAGTCACTGGGCCTGGCCGAGGAGCGGGGGAAGATCGCTCGGTGGTCTCGCCGGGAGCCCGGATTGGGGGCCTCGGCCTCCCGGGAGCCCCCGCCCCCCGTGCTGTTGCCGAGTCCGAGTCGCCCCCCAGCCTGGCGGCCGCACACTCAGCGGTTTAGCTGCTCCGGGCCGCGGTGGGGGGCCCGGGCCGGCGCGGGGGGCTGTGCCGCCTCCCGGCCCCTCGGTCCTCTGGCGGTCCCCGCGGCCAGGCGGACGGGGATCCCGCTCGCACTTGTCGGGTGTCCGCCTCAGAACGGGACGTGGGCAGAGGCTGCGCGGTGGGTCGGTCCTGCCCGCGGCCCTCCTCCGGCCCGCCTGGCCTCTCCGCCGCCCCCCACCCCGGGCCCCTCGAGCCCGGGCCTGCTCCGGCTCGGACGCGGGGCTGCGCGACCCTTTGGGGCGCCGACTAGCTCGGCCGGGCCCGGAGGCCCTCGGGGAGGACAGCCGGCCCCGCGCCGGCCCCCGGGCTTGTTGTGAGTTTCTTCTCTGACAGAAATGGCGTCATTGTCGGAGACGGGAAACTCCGGCGGGTCCCGACAATGGGGACGGGAAGCCGCCGAGCTGTGTAGGTGGCCGGGTTTGCGGGGCTGGCGAGGCCAGAGGGAGCCCCTCGTCGGCGTTTCGTGGTTCGGGGGCTGATGCCCGCCACGCTCTTTCTTCGGGGTTCAGGCTTCGCTCGGTTCCCTCCGCCTCCGCCAGTGCAGAGGGGTGCCCGGTGGTGTTGACTGGGTGTCTTTTGTTTTCCCTCCAGGTGCAGGTGAATCTGGTGTTTTCGAGGGGATCGCGGTCCCTGAATCATCATGAAGGTAAGATTGCTTCCAGAAAACGACCTCTGGGGTTACAGAATTGGGGAAGTATGGGGGCTTGATCGAGGTCGTGTGTGGGGCCTCCGAGTTTTGCCGAGGAAGGTGTGTTGGGTGGCTTGGTGCCCGAGCCCTTTGCCGGGAGACGACGGGGGTCAGCTGGCGTGGCTCTCTACCGGCTTTGCTGTGGAGTTGGGGCCACTTGGAGGATATCGCACTGAGCAGAATTCTGCCCTGTAGGACGTCTCCTTTTTCAGGGTAAGGTAGGAGGAACTGCTTGAATTAAAGTGTTTTACAAGGTAAAACAGAAAAAGCAGGTCAAGTAATCCGACTCTAGAAACTGAACTGTATTGTGCTTCTATCGATTACACTGATGAAAGAAAATCTCATTTATTGCGTGAACAGTACTGTGAATTTTTAGCAGAGGACCTCTAGGGTTAGCCATGAAAGTGATCTTAATTGAGAAATCCTTAAAGAGAATCTTTATGATCTTTACACAACTCGGAGATAGCAGTTGCCCCTTGTATTTCCTGGGATTTAGCATTATATGGTTTATTTTTCTTTGTTGATCCGTAAATTGTCAGATGTTGTGGTAAAAACCAATGTGGATTGATGTGGAAAGCCCATGGCCGGGTTCCTCTTAAATGTAAACATGTTAACTGAATGGAGGATAGTGTCTAAAGGGTAGAATTTACTTAGTCGGTGGAAGAAATTATAGCAATGGAAGTACTGGTTGTTTTTTTAGAGAATATGTAATTGAATGCTGTCATTTTTTAATACACTGTAGGATAAAAAGCCTTAGGTGTCTGAAATGTCTAGATTCAACTGGTGGAACTTAGACACTAGACAGCTTGTTCACCCGTGACAAATTCGGAAGTGCTTAAAAGGGTAGAGTGTGTTTACGAGTGTAGAAATGTGAAATAGTATGTGATAGTATGTGAAAATATAAATGTTGTCTACTTTGGATAGTTCCTTTGAATTATTTAAAAAAAAGTTTTCTTCGCTTGTCTTCAGAATCAAGACTTTTTATAGTATTGCATCTAAATGGAAATTTGTAATGTTTGTGTTTATGGAAGAAGTAAATGCTGTGGCCACTTAAATATTTATCAGCTATACAAAGTAAATTTAGTCCAGTGTTGGTTTTTTTGGGTTTTTTTTTTTAGTGTTTTTTTTTTTTTTTTCCGTCTTGAGTTTAGGGTGTTTATAATCTAAAACAGTTTATACCTGAAACAGTTTATATCTGCTGAATTCCTGTCTCACCTTCATGTAGATGAAAAAAATGATCAGTGATGTCTCTGAAATGAATCCCTTTTGTTAGTCACAGATGCTAGCGGTGACTCTTGTGACCTATGTAAAACAGAGACAAGTAAATTTGTTAGGAAAAACTGTGTATCTTCCTCGCTGTTGGATGAGAATTTAAGAAAAGTGTTGGGTTAAATAACACCATAAATTCAGAAGCTGAAAAACACAGGATTTAGTTTGTAATAGATGTTGTAATATGTCATAGTTCCCTGTATATTGCCTGGCACATCTTAGGTACTCTGTTAATGTTTGGTTAAAAGAAATGTAGTTAAGTTGAAGGTCCTTTAGATTTACATTTTCTTCCTTTCATTTCCCTTTTTTTTAACTTGTGTGTTTAAAAAATGAAAGTACGTTGGAAACTTTAGCCTTAAAAGTTTCAAAATATTAGGCAAATGCAAATTTTTTGGTATCATTTTAGAACTACTAATTTTAAGTGCTTAGCATTTCCATTATTATTGCCTTTAGAAAAAGGTACTAGTAATGTTGAGTTATTAAAGTAAATTTCTAGTTTTGTGCAAAAAGAACTTCCTGTTATTGTACGTGTAGTAAGTCTTCTCTTTGGGAGTCTATTAATAATCAGTAGTACTACAAACTTAGCTTATTTCTTACAACTTAATTTCTTATATGCTGAAAAGTTGAGAGGCTGCCCATGATTGGTATTTTCCTTTAACAAAATTGCAATTCAAGAAGTATTTAGTAGTGATTATATTGGGCTTAAATCTTTTATGTGTGTGTGTGTGTGTGTGTGCTCCCAGTTTCCAAATTGTAATGACAGCTGAGCGATAGAAGGATTTGTGCTATTTCTTAGATCTTACCAAACATATTCATACTTCGAGGTGAGCTTTTAAGTTTTTATTATCTGTTTTATTCAAGGAATTTTTTTATTTTATTAAGTGACAGTATACTGATGTCATTGGAAGAGTGCTTAGTAATACTTTTCTGGTTGTTGCATTAAAATGTATGTATCGTTTTAAATATTATATGTTTTAGCGACAATTTTCCTGTAGTACGTGACTTCAAGAGTGTATTTAAATAAAAGTCCTTTACTAATTAGAATGCTCTATCTTGTAATATTTTTGCCCAGTGTGGTTTTGAGAAATATGACTGTAGCACAGAAGCAATAAAAAAAAAAAACAAACCTATTAATTGTGAGAGAGCACCAGTGCATGTAGGGGAGGGGCAGAGAGAGAATCCCAAGCTGACAGTGTGAAGCCTGATGCAGGGCTCAGTCCCACGAACTGTGAGAATCTGACCTGAGCCAAAACCAAGAGTCAGATGTTTAACCGACTGAGCCACCCAGGCACCCGAAAAGCAATTTTGTTCTTAACAGAGGTCATGTTGTTGGTGTGATGTTGGATTTTTTTTTTTATCCTTTCTATAGATCTTTCAATGTCAGTAATAGCATGTTATCAGGAAATGATAGTTTATTGAAAGTTTATTACTGATTCCAAGACTTGATTATGTCAGATTCATTTCCTGCTTTTTTTTAACGTTTATTTATTTATTTTGAGAGAGAGAGAGTACACACACATGCTCACCCGATCGGGGGCAGGGCAGTGAGAGGGAGAGAGAAAAATCCCAAGCAGGCTCCACGCTCACCACGGAGGCCTATGCGGGGCTCTATCTCACCATCACAAGACCGGGACCTGAGCTGGTATCTAGCGTCAGATGCATAACCGACTGAGCCACACAGGCGCCCTTATTTCCTACTTTTTCCTAACTAAAACTTTGTTTCTACGTTGTGCATGTTATTAACATCTCTCATTACATTGCAGTAAATTTTCAAGTGAAGTGGCAGAGGCTGGACATTTCAGAATCTTTATGGGAGAAGTGATTTAGATGGTTATGCTTAGAATCTCCGGGAGATGGGCTTTTTCAGATGTTCCATTCTCTCAGTAATCACTGGCATAGAACACAGAAGTAATGGATTGTGTACAAATGCCCTTTGCTCGCGTGCCTGTGCACACGCGTGTGCGTGTTCTCACCACCCTGCCCCTTCCCTCCTGCCTGCTTTCCCCCTTTCCTTTCCCTGGCTCCTCCTTTCCCTTTTTGTTTCTTTTACTTTTTTCCTCTTGTCCTTCTTTTTGTTCATTTCCTCTTTCCCTCTCCTCCTCCCTCTCCCGTCCCTCCCTCTGCCTTTCCCCTTCCCCCTTTTTTTTTTCTTTCTTCCTCTTCCCCCCTACTCCCTTTCACAAATCATTCATTTAACAACAACCCCTTCCATGCGTGGGGCAGTGTGGAATGCAGGTGAATACTCTCAGAACTGCTCTCAGGGAGCTCCCAATTTAGTAGAAGACAAAGAAAAATAAAGCAAAAAAACATATACCCAGTTGTAAGAGTATTGACGGCAATGTACGGTAATTGTGGTAAGTGCTGTGGGAGGGCAGAAGAGGACATCTAAATCAGAGTCATGGAAAGTTCTCTGGTGGAATTGACATCTAAGCTCAGTGTTAAAGCTTTCATTTGGCAAAGAAGGGTAGAAAAGAGTGTTTGAGTCAGAAAGGGGACTACATACTGGAAAATGAAAAAAACCCCGAGATGGTGTATATGGAAAGTGTAAGTCGTTCACTGTGCCTTGCTTAACTTTGAAAGCATGATGTGTTTGGGGTGGGAATAGGAGGGCAGTGATAGGAAATGAGGCTGAGTGAGGGGGTTGAAAATTTTCTTGAAAGGTACATGGAAGCACGGAAGGTTGTTAGGAAAGAGTAAGGATGATGGATTTCTATTCTGGAGTGGTCACTTTGGTAGTATTGTAGTGAATCCATCAAAAGGGAGATCTAAATGGAAGATCTGGAGATTCCAGATGAGAAGTCCAAGTGAGAGGTGAATAAGGGCTTGAACTAATGCAGTGGGGGTAGAGCAGAGGGGACAGGTCTGAGATATCTCAGAAACTGAATTCAGGACCTAGTAACTCTGGGCCCCGGGGTAAGAGGAAGATGGAAGTTTCTGTGTTGGGTCATGGGATGGATGTTATTGTCATCTGAAGTATGTCGTCCTGAGAGGAAAGCTGTAGTACAGGGTTTCGAGTATTGAAGGGATCTGTAGGATGTCCACATCTACTAGTCCGGATGTAGGATTAAGAGAGCAGGTAGGGTGAGGGGTGTGTGGGTGGCTCCATCGGTTAAGCGTCCGACTTTGGCTCAGGTCATGATCTCACAGTTTGTGAGTTCGAGCCCCGCATTGGGCTCTGTGCTGACAGCTCGGAGCCTGGAGCCTGTATCGGATTCTGTGTCTCCCTCCCCCCGACCCTCCCCCACTCACACACTGTCTGTCTGTCTCTCTCTCTCTCTCTACAGTTAATAACTTTTAACTGTACATCCATAATGTGGCATATGTGTTTTGTTCTATGAATTTGTGGTCTTTTTGATGAACAGGTAATTTTGGTAAAATACTGACTTGTTTTTGTGCCCATTGCTAATTCTTTGTTTCTTTGTGATTTTTAAAAGTAGATTAGATGAGCACATATTTCACTGAAGAATGTGTTTTTGCTGATTCAGTCTGTATATTGTGTACCTTCCACGTACTAGATGTGCTTTGAGGTGTTGAGGATCCAGCAGCGAACAAGAGTTCTTACCCTCATGGAGTTTACTTTCTATTAGGATAGACAGGCACCAGGCAGGGGGGAAAAAAAAGTGTGCTAAGTGCTGTGAAGAGAAATAAAGCATAATCAGGATAAGAGGTTACAGTGACTGAAGGTGTTAGTTTTAGATTAGGTGTAATAAAGGACCTGTTTGTGGAGGTGACATTTAAGCAGCACATGCAACAAGTGACAGAGCGAGCCATTCACCTATCTGGGGGAAGAGCATTCCAGGCTGAAAATACAAATGCCAAGGTCCCGGGGAGAAATGTTTTTGGCCTGTTTGACCTTGGCATACCTTAAGGAACTGGAAGAAAGCCTTTAGAGCTGGCGTTGTAGGAGATGAGGCTAGAGAGATCACGAGGGCCGGTACAGTGTAGGGCCTTGTAGGCCGTGGGAAGTACGTAGAGTAAAATCTGAGTGTTTTAAGAAGTCATTGAAGGGTCTCGAGCAAGAGTGTGAAGTCATCTGATTGACGTTTTTAAACGGTAACTGCTGTTCAGAGAACAGACTGTGGAGGAACAGGAGTGGGAGTAGGGGCGGCAGTGGCATGGCTCCTGGATTAGTTCTGGTGAGATGGTGTGGACCAGGTGTGGGAGGTGGTGGTGTTGCAGGTGGAGATGATAGCATTTGAATGGATTGGAGGGGAAGGAAAAGTTGTGCTTGCTGCTACTAACAGGACTAGCCTCTCTCCCTCCCTTTTAAAATATTTCTGTGGGGGCGCCTGGGTGGCGCAGTCGGTTAAGCGTCCGACTTCAACCAGGTCACGATCTCACAGTCCGTGAGTTCGAGCCCCGCGTCAGGCTCTGGGCTGATGGCTCAGAGCCTGGATCCTGTTTCTGATTCTGTGTCTCCCTCTCTCTCTCTGCCCCTCCCCCGTTCATGCTCTGTCTCTCTCTGTTCCAAAAATAAATAAAAACGTTGAAAAAAAATTAAAAAAAAATATTTCTGTGATTAGTTGGTGGATGGGATTCTTAGAATTGAATACAGCCAAGAAGGCATTCCCAGCTCTTAGCCTTCCTTCATTTGTGAGCCGTGAACATTGAGCCTGAGCATTCCTTTATGTTTTTCTGTTTTGTTTGGTTTTTGAATTTTAGGAAAGGAGGTAAAATTCACCCTTTTAAAATGTACAACTCAAAAAAAAAATAAAGTGTACAATTCAGTACTTAGTATTTTCACAAGATTGTTTATCTATCACTGTTTAAATGCAGAACATTTTGTTTTCCCAACAAGAAGCCTGTACCCATTAGCTCTCACTCCCTGTTCTCTCTCTCCTCTTTCTCTCCCCTGGCAGTTGGTCATCTACTTTCTGTCTCTAAGGGTTTGCCTGTTCTGGACATTTCCTTTCAATGGAATCATACAACATGTGGCCTTTTGTGTCTGGCTTCTTTCACTTAGCATAATATGTTCAAGGTTCATTCGTATTGTAGCCTGTGTCAGTACTTTATTCTTTCCTGTTGGTGAATAATATTTCATTTAGTGGATATACCACGTTTGGCCAATCCGTTCATTAGCTGTTGGACATGTGGTGGATTGTATCCACTTTTTCCCTATTATGAATAGTGCTGCTGTGAACGTTTGTATACAAGCTTTTGTGTGAATGCATATTTTCAATTTTCCTGGGTCCTGGGAGTGGATCTTGCTGTTTTTAGGATAGTAATACTATCTGTGGTAACCCTGTTGGGAAGTGAATGTTTAACTTCAGGTGTTTTTTGGCATTATGTCTAGTGGCCACTAAGGATTTGGACATTTAAACAATTTATTCAACATTTATTGAACACTTAAAGTGCTGGTCTCTCTTTTCTAGCCATTTAGGATATAGCAGTGAACAAAAAGTCCTGGCCCTGTGGATCTTATGTTTTAAGGGAGCAAGGGTGGACAAAGAGAAATAAACATAATAAGTAATCTAGTTTATTAGATGTTAAATAGTATGAAAATAAGAGGAAAGCTGGGTAAGGAGGGTAGGGAATACATACAGGGTTGCGGCAGGCTGTAGTCTTATTTTAATACATTTTTTAATTATTTTATTTTATTAAAAAACCTTTTTTGAACGTTTATTTATTTATTTTTTTTAAATTAGTGATCAAGCATTTTATTTATTTTTTTTTTTAATTTTTTTTTTTCAACGTTTATTTATTTTTGGGACAGAGAGAGACAGAGCATGAACGGGGGAGGGGCAGAGAGAGAGGGAGACACAGAATCGGAAACAGGCTCCAGGCTCTGAGCCATCAGCCCAGAGCCCGACGCGGGGCTCGAACTCACGGACCGCGAGATCGTGACCTGGCTGAAGTCGGACGCTTAACCGACTGCGCCACCCAGGCGCCCGGAATGTTTATTTTTGAGAGAGAGAGAGAGAGCGCGAGCTCATGCGCATAAGTGGAGGAGGGACAGAGAAAGAGGGAGACACAGAATCTGAAACAGGCTCAGGCTCCGAAGCTGTCAGCACAGAGCCCGATGCGGGGCTCGAACACACTAATTGTGAGATCATGACCTGAGCCGAAGTGGGCAGCTTAACTGACTAAGCCACCCAGGTGCCCTTTATATTTTTGTTTTTTAATATTTACTTATTTTTGAGAGAGAGAGACTGTGAGCGGGGAGAGGGGAAGAGAGAGAGGGAGGCACAGAATCTAAAGCAGACTCCAGGCTCTGAGCTGTCAGCACAGAGCGGGACAGGCTGTGGTGTAAAGGTGGCCAAATAGGTATATTGAGAAGACATTGGCACAAATATTTGTCTAAAAGATGTCATTAGTCATGTGGCTTTAAAGACAGGTCAGCATGTTCATTGAACTGCACAGAGGCCAAGGTGGCTGCAGTGGAGTAAGGAAAGAAGAGAATGGGAGGGGGTGGATAAAGGGTATGCAGGTTGAGGGCGGAGCCCATCAGATCACCTAGGACCTTGAAGGCCATTGTTAAGGATCGTGGTTTTCACTCTCGTAGAAATAGGGAACTGTGAGTTATGCAATCTCGTTACAGAGTGGCAGATTTTCATTATATTCTTAAGGGATCACTCTTTGTTGTGTTAAAAACAGGCTGAAGGCAAGTTGAAGATAGAAGCTGACCAGTTAGGAAGCTATTTTAATAGATGATGATGGTGGGATATTAGCCATCACAGTGAGGGGAGTGAGGAGTGGTCAGGGTCTATATCTCCTTTGAAGGTAGAGCCAGTAGTTCCGGTCAGATTCAATGGGAAGGAAGGAGAATTGAGGAGGACACCAAGATTTTTTGGTTGAAGAACTAAAAATCTGGGGTTTAGAATGAAGTTAGGGCTGTGTAATTTTTGGAAATAAGCATTATATTTTATATTTATGAAAAATGCTAACTGGCATATTGCTTCGAGTAATGTGGCTGTAAACAAGATATAGATACGCTTTATTAATTTTTTAGTGATAGATACATTTAAAAGAGTTGCAAACTTTTGTTCTTGATGAATTGCTTAAAAACAGGACTCTTGCAGCACCTGGGTGGCTCAGTCAGTTAAGCATTCTGACCTTGGTTTCAGGTCGGGTCATGATCTCATTGTGAGTTCGAGCCCGGCGTTGGGCTCTGCACTGACACTGTGGAGCCTGCTTGGGATTCTCTAACCACCACTCCCCTCCCCCCACCCCGTCTCTGTCCCTCCCCCTCTCACGCTCTCTCTCAAAATAAGCAAATGTGAAAATAAAAATAGGATTCTTGCCGCTTTCCTTTTGGTGTCACAGAACGAAGATGTTTCTGCATTCATGAGAATTAGAATCTAGTATTCAGTGTGACACTTGGTAAGCAGTGGAAACCATTGTCATATTAATCCTTTTGGTATTTAAATGTTGCGGATTGTAGAAGGTGTGGATTTTGATAAGGCATGTGAAGAAAGTGTGTCAGTATTTTTTCTTTTCAGTTGGGCCTCCTTTATACCTAGTGGACAGTGAACGAAATATAAGCCATAACTGGCTTTTCATTCTCAAGATAATTGAAATTTTTCATTTAATTACTTTACATCAAAATAAGACTGTGTGCATATTTGTTATGTCTTAAACTACTAATCAGTATGTGTATCTTAATTTTAAAAGAGAACTTTTGTGGGGTGCCTGGGTGGCTTCACTCGGTTGAGTGTCTGACTTTGGCTCGGGTCATGATCTCACGGTTCGTGAGTTCGAGCCCTGTGTCGGGCCCTTTGCTGACAGCTTGGAGCCTGGAACCTGCTTCAGATTCTGTGTCTCCCTCTCACCCCCCCCCCCGCCCCCGCTCGTGTGCTATCTCTGTTTCTCAATAAGAAATAAATACTATAAAAAATAAAAATGAATAAGAGAACTTTTGTTATAAAAATGACTACATTTCTGCTTTTGAGAAGGCTGGAAATTCTGACATTCAAGTTTTCCATGGAAGATAATGTGTTTCTGGAAATCTGATAGTTTTCATACTAAGATTCAAGATAGCAGTCAGGTTTGGGGAGGAAAACCATGAGTTTATAAAAGTATATTAACAGTTTACTAGAAAATAAAAGGGTCAGTTTACAGAGACAGAGAAACCAAATTTGGTATTTAACTTTCTATGCTAAGGGTCATATTTTAGGCTGGTTAATAGAAGGAAGGGACAAAATAAAAGGCAAAAAAGAGGGAAAATTTTAAAACAGCACTTGTCTTACTTTGAGTATAATTCCCAGTATTCCTTAATTAATACTTGCTCGTGCTCCACTCAGAAGGTCCAGATATGGGCTTCACGGTTGCTGTAAATCTCTCCTCTCCCCAAAGTTTATGTGCCCAAATTCATGTGGCCATACATTTTCTTGGGGAGATGAATTTCATCAAGTTCTCAGTGGAAACTTTGATACGAATATTAAGAAACACAGCTCTGTAATGTCACCTGTTACTGATCTGCTGCTAATCTTTTTAAAGTTTATGTATTTTTATTTATTTTGAGAGCGAGTGAGAGTGGGGCGGGGGGTGGGGGCAGCGAGAGAGGGAGAGAGAATCTGAAGCAGGTTCCTGAAGTCCCATGTCAAGGTTTTGACAAGAACAGACTGCTGTCTCCTGTATTTGATACTTCTGCTGGGTGTGGATCTCTTATGACAACATAGTCATTGATACCTGTTTACGTTTCTTTGAAAATCACACTTTTTTGTAAGTTTATTCATTTATTTTGAGAGAGAGAAAGCATGAGTCAGGGAGGGACAGAGACAGAGGGAGAAAGAGAATTCCAAACGGGCTCCTCGCTGGCAGCACAGAGCTGATTCAGGGCTCGAACCCAGGAACCCCGAGATCATGACCAGAGCCAAAATTGGATGCTTAACTGACTGAGCCACCCAGGCGCCCCCCAAAAAATTACACTTCTTTTTAATCATTTACTTTCATCGCAGAAATGAAGATTGTAAACTGTCAAAACTTTGAGCAAATGGAATTTAAAGAAAAGATTCACTTTCTACTGACAGGAAAAACTATACTTGAATATGGCTGTAAAAACCATCTTTGTTTAGTTAAAGTGCCCAATAAACAGTGTGGCTTAATGATTAAGAGCATATGGCTTGGAAAGAGAGGTCTTGTTCCCAGTACCGTCTCTCTCTGTTCTTGACTTGGCTGTTGAAGTTTGGGCAGTTATTTATTTTTGCAATGAAAGGAAACGTCATTTTCATTTTTCGCAAAATGGGGATAATAATAGTTACCTTACAAGGTTTGTAAGTACTAAATGAAATAGCATTGAAAATGTTTTACACTACACTTGGCATAGTTCTCAGCAGTCAGTATGTGGTAGCTTTATTATTCCAGTAAAAGCCAGTCACTTCTTTCATAAACTGATAGAGTGAGGATTCTTTAATCTAGAGTGTTTGGGATTGAATTGGGATTCTCCTGTTTACCCAAGTTGTGGGCAGTTTTCTTAAACCTTCTAAGAAGGCTGGTGTCCTTGTCTAAAATGAGAAACATTTATAGTACTTACCTCATGGGATTATTGGGGATGACTAAATGTAATAACAGGATCTATTACATAGTAAATTCGCAATAAATTGTAACTATTATTCTTAGTTCTCTGGAAAGAATGTGCAAACTCTTAATTTAAATACACTTTCAGGGTGATACAGCTACTGTAATCTTTTGTAACTTAAGGATTGATTTGGAAGTTTTGGAGAAAAGTAATTTTGTGATTGAGGTTAAAACCTGTTATTTTTGTCTTTATGAATTCCTTAAAAACAGAGTATTTAATGGAAGGGGAAAACCAGATTTCTTGATTCTAAGAACTCTTTGCTCCCATTTCAGACTTACTTTATCCCAGCCCTTCCTGATGCAGAAGCTTCTCTTAGTAAATATAATACTTGTCCTTTCTTCTAATTTGCTGCTGGTTTGCCCAAATGGGATTCTTTCAAGGGAAAAGTAAATTTTACTTCCAAGCCTAGAGGGTTGTTATTGGATTAGGTGAACCACTGGAGATATTTATTTTCTGGATAAGCATCCACCTCTAGCCTTGCGTATGTAGGGCAAACATTTTTTTCTTCTCTTGATCCGATCACTGTTCTGATGTGGCAGTTAGTCACCTGAAGCTGGTCTGGCATCCTGAGCCTGTGGGGGTGGGGCAAATGCGCGATGGGGCCCTGCCAAGCCTGTCTCTACTCTAGAGAGGAGTAAAAGGAAGGGCGAACAGGCTTGAAGACAAAGGAGCTACTATTGCTGTCAAAGTTTAAATGAGGCAGCTTGGCTTATGCCTATTTGGGAATTAAAAACAAAAAATGTAGCTTTTCATTTTTTCAGTTTTATCTTGGTGAGGATATCTCACCAAAAGACCCATCTCTGTTTAGTTGTTCAGGGATTTTTTTTTTAAAAGTTGTTTTGTGTATTGAGGGTTTTTGACACTTAGTCACCTAATTTTGCTTTCCCCCAACTTAGAGACATATTTTTTTCTAAACGAGTTCTAATTCCTACCAGAATTCAGAAGTTTTTATTATAAAAGCAGTACAAGTTTGCTATAAATATCAAAAATTATAGAAATTAGGGGTGCCTGGGTGGCTCAGTCGGTTAAGTGTCCGACTTCGGCTCAGGTTATGATCTCGTGGTTTGTGGGTTCGAGCCCCACGTCGGGCTCTGTGCTGACGGCTCAGAGCCTGGAGCCTGCTTCCGATTCTGTGTCTCCCTCTCTCTCTTCCCCTTTCCCACTCGCACTGTTTCTCTCTGTCTTTCTCTCTGACAAAAATAAATAAACATTTAAAAAGTTACACAAATTATATGGTAAAGGCACCACTATGTTTCTTTAGCTTTTAGCTTTGGCAGATATGTGCAAACCTCATGTATAGCAGTGTTTAGCATTCAGTTAGGTAATCAGTAAGTATCATTAATTTATTTGAATATTTAGTGCTTCTAGGTGGTGAACAGTCCCAGCAGCATTTATGATAGCCCCTCATAGGCCTATGGATTATTATTACAGCTACTAACTAATAATGAAATCTAACTGCCTGAGATTGCTATGAAAAGGTAAGCTGTGAGGTTAGTGAGGGAGCATCCCTGTGCTGTATGGCTGCTGCTAGAGTAGCTAATGCTGTTCTTGGATCCCTAGTAGCATTTATTAGGAAGGTTAATTTTAGGACACACTACCGTAGGCATTGACCCCTGCAGATGCTTAGGGTCAGAATATGTGGTTTCTAAAGGGTTTTTTTTAACACTAGCATTATAATGTTTTTAAGTGGCACATTATGTTTTTAAAGTTTCATGATCATTCGTTATTCCTTATAATATCCCTTTGAGGCAGGTCAGCAAATTTTTTCCTTTTTTATGGTTGGAGAAGCAGATGCAAAGATGTTGAGTGATTTGCCCACAGGCACACATTAAACCGATGGCAGAATCTGCTCTCTTGTTAGTAAACCAAACCACGCTGCCTCTGTTAGTTATAAGTGAGTAATAAAGTTGTTTCCATTTTGATGCTTTATGGAATAGTGTGTAGTTTAGAAACCTTTTACCTACTTTCTTTATTGAAAGAAAATCCTTTTAAAGCTTAGAATTGCATTGCATCATGATACTAAATATTTGGTGTTAGTTAACTCTTTTCTTAAAAATAGAAAAAAAATCATATGAAAATATATTAAAATGGCCTACAGTGGACTTCATGCTTCTGGGAAAACCTTTACTGGTTTGAAAATTAGTATTGTAAATTAGAGGACAAGAGGACAAGGCTTTGAAGAGTTAATATTTTAAAGTAGGAGCAAAATGAATCCTCAGGTTATATTGCCAAAGTAATTTTGAATTGAAACACTGTGGCCTATAGAGCCAGAAGAGCTTCAGAGATCATGTGGCTCTGTGGATTTAGAGCCCAAGTGTTCTGCCAAGTGACAACTAGGTTACCTAGACTAAAAAACTGTCTACAGTCTGGTTGACATCCCTTAAGTTCTGAGTTTTCCTGTCCATTGGAAACATTCTCTATTTACTTGTTTGGACTTGATTCTATTTTTCCATTCCCTCTTCCCCGGTGTAATAATAATTATTATTCTTTCCTATATGCAACCTTTTTTCCTTCCAGTTGAAAAGAATTCTGACCGTAATCTTCTTGTGTCGATAGAGGGAGGTTGTGGGTGAATTTTCAAATAATAGGCAACTATTGTAAAAATGATTTAATTTAAGGGATCACAGAGAGCCAGAAAATTATATATGCAGTTGGAGTGTTAAGACAGATGTTTTGACATGAGTTGTAAGTCTGTGATAATAAGTAATGGTTAATCCTCATGTACTTTGGTAATTAACACAATCCTATATTGTGTACTAGTGTAAATCCTGTATTTAGTTTAGTAAACATGTAATTTCTGAATGCATCTTTTACTTTTATAATCACATCCCATTAATCCCAAAGTCAAGCTGTCATTAATTTTGTCTTGTTCTGAAATAGTATTAAAATTTTATCACACAGCCTCTGCCCTGGTCATGTTCTTTATGACATCATCAAATTCATCATTGTTATTATCATGTGATAATTTTGCTACTCCTTGTTTAGTCCTTATTAGTATGTGTCAGACATTTTATACATTTTAAAATTTAATTCTCAAAAAAATGCTGAGAGGTACGTATGAACATGCCTGTTTCACAGATGAAAAAATGAAGACTGAGGAGACTGTGTACTTGACCTCAGTAAATTCATGCCACTAGGAAGTGGTGGAGCTAGGTTTTAAGCCTGAGCTGCTCCAGATCTGAGCTCTTACTACTACTAATCCTGTTCTGCCTCTCAGTTAACATACATAGCTTTACTTAGATGTCTGGTTTGCTTAGTCCACAGATGGTTTAGAAATATCCAGTTCTTTGTGAGTTGGGAGTGTGTATGTGTGTTTATGTTTCCATGTACGTGTAAGGGTATTGGGAGAGGAGTTTTGAAATGGGGATAGTGAGAGCTGGAATTACAGCAGGAAAAGGAAAAAGACACTTTTGAAAACTAAGACACACAAGTGTATTCTCGTTTAGTGTTTCAGTTTTCAAATGTGGACCTTGAATTCATCAGGTTTTAATATGTTCCATCTCTCTTCTGCTTTTTTTTTTTTTTTTTTTTTAGGTAATCTCTACACCCGACGTGGGGCTTGAACCCACAACCCCTGAGATCAAGAGTTGCATGCTCCATCAACTGAGTTAGCCAGGCGCCCCTGTTCCATCTTTTTATGGAACAAGGGAAGCAGAAGAATTTAGAAAGATCATTAAATTTTCATAAAGAGTAGGGTTTTGTTCTGGAAAGTATAAACTTATTAAAAAAATTAACTTCTGTGGAATACTTCATTCTTTCTTGGTACTGGGCAGAAAAGTTGCTGTTATATTTTTAAATAATATTTTAAAATTCAGGATTAATCACTATTTAATTTTCTTTAGGAATCAAGAAACTTTTATGTGAGTATACAAGTTGAATTTTGAGGGATTAGATGGGGGAGATGTTTTTGTATGCAAATCAGTGCTAAACGTTACCACTTGCTACTTAGGTTCTTTATAAAACTATTTGGTAAAATCTTGTTCCGTGGTGCCAGATTTAGGTTCCGTATTCGTTTCCTATCGCTGCTGTACCAGTTGCCACAAGTTTGTGGCTTGGAACGACACAAGCTTATTATCTTGTAGTTCTGGAGGTCAGAAGTCAGAAATGGGTGTCTCTGGACTGCATTCCTTCTGCAGGCTCCATGGGAAATTTTCCTTGCCTTCTCCAGCTCTGGAGGCTGTACACAAGCATTCCTTTGCTCCTGTCTTCCCGTCTCTGATTGACACTGCCTCTTCTGCCTCGCTCTTTCACTTGTATCATCACCCTTGTGATTTCATTGGGCCCATCCGAATAATCCAGGATAACCTTCCCATGTCAAGGTCAGTTGATTAGCAACCTTAATTCCATCTGCAGCCTTAATTCTCCCTTGCTGTTTAGCAACATTTTCACAGATTCTGGGGATTAGAAAACAAACATCTCTGGGGAGGCCATTATTTTGCCTACCACATAGGCTCTTTAGTTTAGAAAAATCATTTAGCCTTTTAGGCTTTTTATGTAAAGTGAAATTTATATTTATTGTTCACCACAAAGGAATTTTCATGAAAATGGAAATTCTGTGCCAGTGCAGACAGATCATGCGTAGTATTTACTTGCAATTATTAACAGATGTTTACTGGTTGATCTTACCTGTTGGGTAGATGCTTGGGGTTAGGTGGTCCCCAGCATAACCAGGGGGCTTGGTAAACTCTAGTCTGAATAGTGGAGTTAAGCTTGGCCTCTAGAAGCAGAACAGGATGTCAGTGACTCAGACCCTTCCCAGAGAAGTGAAGCTTCACAAAAAGTTGTTTACTTTTTCTTTGACTCTTTAATGTGGCTCTTTTTGTTTTAGAATTTAGCCTTTCCAGACCTTTGCTTGTTGAGGACATTGAAAATTTATAGCACAGTGTTGAAAAAACAGATGAATGCTTAACTGTCATTTTTTATGATTTGAGTCTGTTTTAGTCTAAAAGATACAATATTTTTTAAGCAGTAGGCTTTTCCCCTTACTATGCTTTTTCAAAGGACTGCTATGGTAATAATTAAGGAGGGTTTCGAGCAACAGGCAGTTTTAAGTCACAATTGCTTGTGATTGATTATTTTGTGTGTGCCTAGTTGATACAGTTTTTGATTCTCCCAAGTTGATCTTGGAGAATTGCTGTTTTTAATGTTTCATTTATTAATTTTTCTTAGAGCCACCTTTTTACTTGGCTAGCTTAAAATGTCTCTTTTTTAAAACAAATTTTTTTTAACATTTATTTTTTGAGAGACAGCGACTGGGTGTGGGTGGCGGACAGGCAGAGAGAGAGGGAGACACGGAATCTGAAGCAGGCTCCAGGCTCTGAGCTGTCAGACAGCACGACGCGGGGCTCGAACTCACAAACGGCGAGATCATGACCTGAGCTGAAGTTGGATGCTTAACCGACTGAGCCACCCAGGTGCCCCTAAAAAATTTTTTTAAACGTTTATTTGTTTTTGAGAGAGAGAGAGAGAGAGAGAGAGAGAGAGCGAGCGCACCTGCTCACAAGTTGGGGTGGGGGGGGCAGAGAGTGAGGGAGACACAATCCACACAGACTCCAGGCTCTGAGCTGTCAGCACAGAGCCCGACACAGGGCTCGAACTCACGAACCGTGAGATCATGACCTGAGCCAGAGTGGAACACTTAACTTACTGAGCCACCCAGGGACTCCATAGCAAAACACTTCTATGTGAACATTACCTAGGTCATCTTGTAAATATTATAGTTGGAAAGAGAAGTCACCTAGTTCTGTCTTGTTACAATACAAACCTGCTTTGAGTAAGTAATTGATAGAGATTTTCTTAGTTTTGTGGTTGGAAAAAATTATTTCTAGATTGCATTATTGTATATTTCTTTGCACACATAACTGCTAGTTAAGTGTGGCCTAAAATAGAACGTGTCTAAAGATTGAGTTGCAGCTAGTGATTTGGTTCTTGCAGTTTGATAGTATTCTCTGTCTCCAGGATATCTTTTCCTGATTCTGAACCTTCTCTTCTCTGTGCTATCCCTGTATTCTTTACGTATTTCTGGTAGCATACCTTTAATTCTCTAATGATAGGCAGTAAATACGGAACAACTATTTTCATAAGTGCATCTGCAAAATCAGTTTCTCAAAGTTGTGTGTGTCTTGAGTTGTAAATTTATGCTTTCAAAGTTTCTGTTTTACATTTATCAAGTGTTTTGTGCAGCATTTCTTAGAAAGTAGATAGGGGCATGATTGATAGTACAAATGATACTGTATTCAAATGGTTATCTGACATTTTAAAAATGAAATCTCAGTACCCCATTTTAATGGAGGTGATAAATTCAAGTACTACTCTTCATTGTCAAACCTCAGCAAAGTTGTATTAGAAGCAAAATGATGTGCTGTCACTCACCTCATCACCCTGATGATAGAGAGATGATATAGTAGAGTAGATTTGTTAGGTTGAAATCCTGCTCTGACCCTTAGCTAGTTGCATGGCCTTACGCCGTTTATTTCTTTGAGCCTTATTTTCAGCATATGAAAAATGGGAAGAATAAAATTTACTTTCTCGTTTTGCTATGAATGAAATAAAACGATACATGCAACATTCTTATTGCTGTGTTTGGTTTATAAGTGCCAAGAAATAGTAACTGTAATATAGAGTATGGAGAGGCCACTTTTATTACAGGTCTTCAAATTACCAATTGCTAATAGTTTAGAGTATGTACTTAGTATGGTCAGAGTGTGCTGCATTATGATAAAACATATAGAGTGCTTATTACCTGTGCACTGATTTACTGGCAGCCAGATTCGTGCAGTTTTGGTTAATCTTTGTTTTTGGAGCCTCACATTTTTTTTCTTTCCTGGTTCACTTTTTTTTTTGGTGCTGTTCATTAAAAAGGGGAATTGAGTGGGAGTTTTTCACTGGAAAATATCTGTTTCGGGGACATTGTCTTTTTGAGACCTATGTTACCTACTGTGCTAACGAGGCACCTGGTGGACAGTGTCTTTAATAAAGTAAAATTCAGGAATATAAATTCAGAGTTCATTATAGTAGAGCCTCAGTGGTTAAGAATATAAATTTTGAAACCAAACTGAATTCTAATCCTCGAACCATAACTTACTTTGGGCATATTCTGGGTGAATTACTTAAACTTCTCTGATTCTTTGTTTTTATTTTTTAAAATTTATTTGTTTTAATGTTTATTTATTTTTGAGAGACAGAGAGAGCATGAGCCAGGGAGGGGCAGAGAAAGAGGGAGACACAGAATCGGAAGCAGGCTCCAGGCTCTGAGCTGTCAGACAGAGCCCAGTGTGGGACTCAAACCCACAAACTGTGAGATCATGACCTGAGCTGAAGTTGGACGCTTAACTGACTGAGCCACCCAGGTGTCCTGAACTTCTTTGATTCTTAATTTAAAATTTCTGAAATGATGATAATGATAAAACTGACCCCCTACTTTGGAGGAATTGAATGAGATAATCCATGTAAAGCATTTAGCAGAGTGCCTAATATTACTGAACAACAGCTGTTAGTTATTAATAAGGATAAATAAATAAGAGAAGGGGTAAATTGGTGGGCAGGTATTCGGATGCTAGAGTATATTGTTTAGAACAGTGTTGTCAAAAAGGAATATAATGGGAGCCATGTAAAAGTTAAGTTTATAGTAGCAGCACTTAAAAAAACAGGTAAAATTTCATTTTAATATTGTGTTTAACCTGGCATATCCAAAATATTGTCATTTTAATGTGTAATCAATATAAAATTATTAATGAGATTGTTATGTTTTTTTGTCACGCTACGTCTTTGAAATCTGGTATGTATTTTACACCTACATCACATCTTGATGTGGACAGTAAGTTGTCATTGGAGGGGCACCTGCGTGGCTCAGTCAGTTGAGTGCCCATCCACGGCTCACGTCATGGTCTCGCGGTTCGTGAGTTCAAGTCCCACATCAGGTTCGCTGCTGTCAGCGCAGAGCACACTTTAGATCCTCTGTCCCCCTCTCTCTGACTACCCCTCCCCCCCGGCTTGTGCTTTCTCAAAAATAAACATTTTTTGTTAATTGTCACTGGAGATCCCTGATCTGTATTTGCAGCTCATAAAATTTACAGTTGAAGAAGTAGATTCTCATGTCCAGATTGTTCTAAGCATACATAAAAGTTTTATAATACCCGAATTGAATATTGGCTTTTAAGGGGCTCCTGGGTGGCTCCGTGGGTTAAGCATCTGACTTCTGCTTGGGTCATGATCTCACCTCCTTCTGTGCTGACAGCTCAGAGCCTGGAGCTGCTTCGAATTCTGTGTTACCGCTCTCTCTCTCTGCCCCTCCCCTGGTTGTGTTCTTTCTCTCTCTCTCTCGAAAATAAATAAACATTAAAAAAAAACCCAGAATATTAGCTTTTAAGTTAAAATTAAAATTAAATAAAGTTAAAAATACAGTTCCTCTGTAGCCACATTTCAAGTGCACCGGTGGCTTGTGGCCCCTCATCTGACACTGTAGGATGTCCCTGTGTGCCTGTGTTCTCTATGGCTCTTCTTAGAGTTGCTTTACGGTGATTAGGTTAAAAGCTTTTTTTTTTTTATATGAAAGTACTCTTGTTAAAATATATGTAAATATTTGTCTATAGGTATTACCTGTCATGTGCCCATACGTTTTGGTTGCTGTTAAAATTTCACATATTTTGCTATTTACCTTTTTATCTCATTTGACTTAGATAATGCATTTTTTGATTTTTATTGTTGATACATGTTTTTATACTAGGATCTTTTTTGGGGGGGTACTTTTTAAAGGGAAACTTAACATTTTAGTGATTTATTTATTATTTTTTTTTTTTAAATTTTTTTTTTTCCACGTTTTTATTTTATTTATTTTTGGGACAGAGAGAGACAGAGCATGAACGGGGGAGGGGCAGAGAGAGAGGGAGACACAGAATCGGAAACAGGCTCCAGGCTCTGAGCCATCAGCCCAGAGCCCGACGCGGGGCTCGAACTCACGGACCGTGAGATCGTGACCTGGCTGAAGTCGGACGCTTAACCGACTGCGCCACCCAGGCGCCCCACATTTTAGTGATTTAAAATGATGAAACCTCTGGTTTTATTTTAAATTTCAGGATTTGTTTCCTTGTTATTTATATTTAAGTTGAAACAAAAACTTGGAAACCACAGTATACTCTAGGTAGCCTGTACACATTTAAGAAAGTATAAATGAAACTTAGATGTAAAGGAAGCACTAGAGATTAGTTTGTCCTTAAAAAGATCTAGAATAGTGATGTGAAGGGGAGGAAGAAGTTCTGCCACTGAAGAAAAACACTCCCTTAAAATGCGGGGTGCCTGGGTAGCTCAGCTGGCTGAGTGTCCAACTCTTGATTTTTGGCTCAGGTCATGTTCCCCGGGTTGTAGGATCAAGCCCGTCAACGGGCTCCACGCTCAGTGGGAGCCTGCCTAAGATTCCCTCTTTATTCTCTCTCCCTCCCTGTGCCCTTCTCCCCAACTTGTGCGTGGTGCATGCATGCTGTCTCTCAAATTAAAAATAAACCAACACTTAAAAAATAAACTGTATTGTGGCTATTCTTTTTTTCTTCTCCGAGGCATCTTTAATGTAGAACAAACTATAGTAATAAAAGCAGCAATAAAAAATGACAGCCAGTGTTTATTGAGTAGTTTATATGTGTTACGTCTTCTTCTAAACACAGATATCTCATTTAATCTTCACGACAACACTATGAGATAGATACTGTTATTATTCTTGTTTACAGATAAGGAATATGAGGCTCAGAGGAAATGGTAGAGATTGATTTTAACGTAGTCCAGCCCCAGAACTTGCCTTCTTTTTTTTTAAAATTTTTTTTAATGTTTATTTTTGAGAGACAGAGAGAGACAGCATGAATGGGAGAGGGCAGAGAGAGAGAGGGAGACCCAGAATATGAAGCAGGCTCCAGGCTCTGAGCTGTCAGCACAGAGCCTGACGCGGGGCTTGAACCCACAAACCGTGAGATCGTGACCTGAGCCAAAGTCGGAAGTTCAACCGACCGAGCCACCCCCACGCCCCCTGGTTTTATCTGTCTGTCTATCTATCTGTCTATCTATCTATCTTTCTATCTATTTATTTATTTTTAATATTTATTCCAGAGCTTGCCTTCTTAACAGCCACACCACCTCCTTATTGGTTTCTGGAGAGAGTGAAAAAGCAAAGGAAAATGGTTTTTTTTCCCCCTTAGTTTTTCTGGCATTCTCTTATGGAGGAGCTGGAGTGGAGTGATGTGGGAGGAAGGGGAGCAGTGTTTTAGCTGTTAATTTGGATTTTTACAGGACTAAATATTTAAATTCCTTCTGGGACAATAAAAAGATACCTAATAAAGGCACATTTTCTTTTACTCCCAGATTCTTTATATCATACATTTAAAAACTGTCAGAGAATCTAAAGACTTTCTTCTGGTCCTAAATGAAACCTTAGATTTCTTTGCCAAGAGAGTGCTTTAGGCAGCCATCACTGATGGGTAAGAATTAGGAATTGAAACTGTGGTGTAGACCTTGATCTCTTGACTCATAAACCAGTGTTCCTTTCTATTGTATTCCAGAGAACAGGTCCATCCACTTCTAAACCATTGCTAAACCAGTGCCCATAGTGATGAGCAGGAAGCATTTCAGTGAGTAATTATTTCCATTATGAATTAGTTTTAGTGTTAATTTTTGACTAGGCTGAACTCTTAGCAGTTGTTATTGGTTGTTAGGATATTAAACCCTTGGATAATTTTAAAAACTGTTTATCCCCTCGAAAAACACAAGTTTTTTTAATGTTTAGTTTTGAGGGAGAGGGAGAGAGAGAGAGAACAAGCGAGGGGGAGGGGGGGGCAGAGAGAGAGGGAGACACAGAATGTGAAGCGGGCTCCAGGCTCCAAGTTGTCAGCTCAGAGCCCAATGCGGGTTTGAAGCTATGGAACCGTGAGATCATGACCTGATTTTAACTGACTGAGCCACTCAGGTGCCCCAAAACACTAACAAAGTTTTTTAATGGATATGAACTTGGTTTGGGTTCACACTTTAAGGTGGTTTTAGAAAATGCGGTGAGAGACTTAGAAGACTGCAATTTTTTTTTTTTTTTGAGTAAGGTTTATGCCCAACGTGGGGCTCAAAGTCATGACCCTGAGGTCAAGAGTCACCTGCTCCACTGTCTGAGCCAGCCAGGTGCCCCTAAAACTGCAGGTTTTAATGAATGAAATGCCTCTGTGTATGGATCGAAGCCAGCTTTTATGGCAAACATTAACAGTGTGGTTTAGTTCCCCATCTCCACACCATTTAAGTTCTAACTTACACTGTCCTGATTACAGTAGTAGCTGTGATTCAGTGTTGATGAAACAAATACAGGGTCCTAGTTAAGCACAATGAAGATCTCACATTAAACTGAAGTAAAATGAAGCCACATCCTACTTAACCACCAGTCTACTAAACATGTATTTAACCAGTCTGGATGGGCACAGTGACTACTAATAATGCAAGCAGTAATTTTTATATGGATAATATGATACAGTAATTGGTTTTTAGATTAATGTATTATTTGAAACATTGTAGTTTTTTTTTTAAATTTTTGGAAAATTCCATGATCCTTAAATTCTGGAGACTCCAAGTGATAAAAATAGATGATATATATGATAATATAACAAATAACCTGGTGATAGAACTTTAAAAGTTTATTATGGAAATTTACAACGTACATTAAAGTTCAGTGAATTTTCACATACTTACCACCTAGCCTCAGCATCGTTCACATTTTGTCCTACTAGTTTTGTTATACTCTCCTGCTCCTTATCTCCCCTCCCCCTCACCATGTAACATTTTATTTATTTATTTATTTTAAATGTTTTTTTAAATTTATTTTTGAGAGAGCGCCAGCAGAGGAGGGGCAGAGAGAGAGTGAGACACAGAATCTGAAGCAGGCTCCAGGCTCTGAGCTGTCAGCACAGAGCCTGAGGCAGGGCTCGAACTCACAGACTTCTAGATCATGACCTGAACTGAAGTTGGACACTTTAACCTACTGAGCCATCCAAGCGCCCCACCATGTAGCATTTTAAAGCAAATTTCATCCGCCTCTTTTTCCAAAGCATAATCACAATGCCATTGTCACAACTAATAATGTTAACAGTAATTCTTAATGCCATCCTATAGTTAGAACACGTTCAGATTTCTCTGATTGTCTCAAAAATAGCTTTTAAATAGGACTCCTTACGTTAGGATCCAAATAAAGTCCTCACATTGCAATTGAAAGATATGTCTCTTAAACCTAGTTTCTTATTCTATAAAGTTTCCTCCGTTTTCATGCCATTTATTTGATAAAGGAACCATGTTATTTAAGCTGTAGAATTTCTTACATTCAGAGTATAGCTCATTGCGTCTGTGTGATTTTGTTTAACCCCTGTTATTTCTTATAAACTGGTAATTCTAAAGGCTTTTTTGATGAGCATACTTCATAAGAGGTATTGTATTTCTATCATATATCATCAGGAGGCACATAATGTTAGGTCGATTCACTTTTTTTTAGTGTTGCTGAGATGGGTCAGTGGTTTTAGGTGGTGTAAGACTTACCTGTTTGTTATAAAGTTCATGTTAACTTTCATTCAGTGGTTTTAGTAGCCACTAATGATTGTTGCCTGTTTATTGTATGAGGATTGCAAAATGATTTTCTAATTCTATCACTCCTACTGCATTTATTAGTTGAAATTCTATATGGTGACTGTAAAATACAGAAATACAGAATAAATGATTATTTTCCCCTCACTTTGCTGGTTTTTAGGATAATTAGTATATGTCCTCCTAAAATGACCAGTGAAGTTGGTTTTGGTTTTTAGTGTTCTTAGTGTTATGGATTTTTAGGTTTTCTATGTGTTTTTTCATTGTGGTTGCTCTTTGACATTTTAGTTGTCTCATGTTTGACTACTTGGAGACCTTTCAAATGGATTCCTGTGTTCTTTTGAATATGATCCCATTAGTTTTTGATAACTTCCTTATTTTCTGGCACAAGGCATCTCAGGCTCATCTTACATATTTCCTGTTCTAGATCTGGAATCAGATTTTTCTTCAAGGAGCCTGTTTTCCTCAAGTGGGAAATGGTTTTTAGAGATCACAATCAGAGTGCCAGGGGTGTTTGTTGCTACTGGTTTTCTTATGGCTTCTAGGCTTTTAGTGTTCAGACCAAGAAAATAGGGTGGAGTTTTGTTTTTTGTTTGTTTATGTTATGTTTTTAAATATTATTTTTTAAAATGTTTATTTAGTTTTTGGGGGGGGGGAACAGCACGAGTTGGGGAGGAGCAGACAGGGAGACACAGAGTCCGAAGCAACCTCCAGGCTCTGAGCTGTGAGACAGAGCCCGACGCGGGGCTCAAACTCATGAACCTTGAGATCATGACCTGAGCTGAAGTCGGACGCTTAGCTGACTGAGCCACCCAGTTGTCTCCCAATCTTATTATTAATAGTCAGACTAATTAATGCAATTTAAAATTATTTTCTGTGGTTTTTTTTGTCCTTAGGCTATATTCCACTCAGGAATATAAGATCAGAATACTTTATTTTATTTTACTTTTTAATTTTACTTTTTTTTTTTTTTTAAGTAAACTCTGCACCCAGCGTGCGGCTCGAACTCATGACCCCGAGGTAAAGAGTTGTGTGCACTACCACCTCAGCCAGCCAAGCACCCCAGAATACTTACTTTATTTTATTTTTAATGTTTTTTCAATGTTTATTTTCGAGAGAGATGGAACGTGAGTGGGGGAGGGGCAGAGAGAGAGGGAGGCACAGAATCTAAAGCAGGCTCCAGGCTCCAAGTGGAGCTGTTAGCAGAGAGCCCCATGTGGGGCTTGAACCCATGAACTGCAACATCATGACCTGAGCCAAAGCCAGATGCTTAACCAATTGAGCCACCCGCCCCCCCCCCCCAAGAATATTTATTGTAAAGTGACTTGAGGGCCTCCTGGTGGTTCATGTGGTTGAGTATCTGACTCTTGATTTTGGCTCAGGTCATGATCCCAGGTTGTGGGACTGAGCTCTGGGTCAGGCTCTACCTGAGCATGGAGCCTGCTTGGGATTCTTTCTCTGCCCCTCCACCCCTCTCCCCCACTTGCCTGCTCTGTCTCCTGTGCTCTCTCTCTCTCTCTCTCTCAAAAAAAAGAAGGGGGTTGCACCTGGGTGGCTCAGTCAGTTGGGCGGCCAACTTCAGCTCTAGTCATGGTCTCACACCTCGTGAGTTCGAGCCCCGCGTCGGGCTCTGTGCTGACAGCTCGGAGCCTGGAGCCCGCTTGGGATTCTGTGTCTCCCTCTCTCTCTCTACCTTCTTCCGCTCATGCTCTCTCTCTCTATCTCAAAAATAAATAAACATTAAAAAAAATTTTTTTTTAAAGTGACTTGAAATCATTTTTTTTATACGCTTATCCTACCAAGTTGATGGACAGATCATTTACTTCAGTTTATTTTTGAGTTTTAGAGATTACTGTGTTGTTTTCTTCTTTTTTTTTTTTTTTTTTTCCAGTTTGAGAGAGAGAGTGTGAGTAGGGGAGGGGCAGAGAGAGAGAGGGGAAGAGAGAGACTCCCAAGCAGGCCCTGTGCCAGTACAAGCCCGATTTGGGGGCTGGGTCCCATGAACCATGAAATCATGACCGACCCGAAATCAGGAGTCAGAGGCTTAACCCACCGAACCACCCAAGCACCCTGATTTTTCCTTTTTAATTTTTTTTTTTTTTTAAGTAGGTTCTGTGCTTGACATGAGGCTTGAACTCATGACTTTGAGGTCAAGAGGTGCATGCTCTGCTGACTGAGCCAGCCCAGTGGCCTCTTTAATTTTTTTGATGTAAAATATTTACATGTTTTCAAAACATTGGGGTTGTTTTGAAAAAGATGCTGGTGGTTGGCATATCATTCTCATATTCTGTCACTAAAGAAATGAAATACTGTTTTTTGTATGTTTATATTTAAAATTTAATTTATGCTTGCATGAGTTTTTTAAGGTTCAAAAAAATTTTTTTTTAAGTTTATTTACTTATTTTAAGAGAGACAGGGAGTGTGAGCGGGAGAGGAGCAGAGAGAGGGAGAGAGAATCCCAAGCAGGCTCGGCACTGTCAGCATAGAGCCTGATGCAAGGCTCAAATTTAAGGTTCAAATTTAAAAATCGAGTGTAAATTTTCTAAGTCACCAGGTGGTTGCTAGATGGCAGTAAATGCTTCTTGTTTACATACTGCTTTTTATATTTATTTAAATATTTATAAGTGTTTATTAATTTTGAGAGTGACGACAGAGAGAGAGAGAGAGAGAGAGAGAGCGAGCAAGGGCAGGGGGTGGGCAGAGAGAGAGGGGAGAGAGAGAATCCCAAGCAGGCTCTGCACTGTCAGCGTAGAGCCCAACATGTGGCTGAACCATGAGATTGTGACCTGAGCCGACATCAAGAGTCAGTCGCTTACCTGAGCCACCCAGGTGATCCTATATGTTGCTTTTTAGAATTTCAGATGTTTTACTGGGTTTTGAACATATTATATATCATTAGAAGACAGATGGAACTGTCATTGTTTAAAAGTTGTGATTGTGACATTTCCAGATAATAAATATTCCCTGTAATTCCACCCCCCCTCAGTTAATAACTATATAAGGATGTTCTGCAGGCTGCTATATTGAAATTATGACGCTCAGACTTCAGAGATTATTTGCCTCAATTTTGCTGGACTAAGCCCTTCTTTTATTGGAGGAGATCTGTCATAGGTGAGTTTTGCTTGATGCCTGTCTACCCCGGAAATCGATATTAAAATCAGCTCTGGAGTGGGTAGGTGGTGATAAACTGACTGTAGTGCTGTGTTCAGTTGCTAGACTTTATTTGGCTGTATTTTCCTTTCATCTTTTCTCGTTTTCTCTCTTTCAGTATCTGTGCTTTTTAGAATATGCTATGTGATAAAACCTGAACATGACTTACCTAGATTTGGGCAGTGGTTTGCTTTTGCTTGCATTTGTACTGTCTAGATAAGTCTGATGTTTCACACTAGAGATTACTGAACTTTTTAAAACATCAGTTCTTTCTGGTTGAATATAGTTAAGGGGTACGGATTGGTATATACATGGCATTTTTAAAAAAAACATTATTTACTTAAGTAAAAAATTAACTGTTGCATTAATTGTTAATGCTTCTTAGAAAAGGTCTGGAAGGACCTATAACAAGTTGTTAAAGGTGATTGTCTCTAGGGGCGTCTGGGTGGCTCAGTCGGTTGAGTGGCCGACTTCGGCTCAGGTCACAATCTTGCAGTCCGTGAGTTCGAGCCCCGCATCGGGCTCTGTGCTGACAGCTCAGAGCCTGGAGCCTGTTTCGGATTCTGTGTCTCCCTCTCTCTGACCCTCCCCCATTCATGCTCTGTCTCTCTCTGTCTCAAAAATAAACGTTAAAAAAAAAAAAAAAGGTGATTGTCTCTAGAGGGTGAGACTCTGGAAAATGTTTAGTGTCTACTTTGTGCAGTTATGATGTTTGATTTTTGTATTATCATGGGCTACTTTATTAATTATAAAAATTCTCCACTTTTAAAAATTTGTGTTAGTGATCAGTAATTCAAAGGTAGAAAAAACTCTCTTGTAGCATGTATGTTTTTGGTCCTGACTCAGACATTTAGTTGTGTGATGTTGATTCTTAGTTACTGTACTCAAGTACTGAGGGTAACACTACCTGTGTCCTAGTGTTGTTGTGAGATTAAATGGGAAATATTATGAAGGCATAATGCCTGGCACATGGTGGGCAATCAACAGAATAGAAACTCTGGTCTTTGTAGATCCTAGATTTGGAAGTTAGCTGTATAAATATGAGGAATTTATCATGGGATCCTAGAAGAGCTTTGTAATTATCTGAGCCTGCCACCTTGCCTTGGAACTTTCTTCTTGACTATTTCCTTCTACTTCAGCTTTTCTCCTCTATAGATATATTCCCAGAGGGTTTATTTCCAGTTTTTCTGCCCAGCAGAGACTTTGGGGTCCACTTTGTACCTCTTATGTTACTGTTAGTTAGAAATAGATGTATAAATTTATCTTGCTCAGTAAAAATTGGAAAGGTCAACATTTCAAGTTTTACATATATTCTGGATGACTTTACTTTCCTGAACTCAAACTGGGTCACATGATTTTTAAAAAGGATTTTTTTGTGCTTCTTTCAGATGTCATTGTTTGTATAACCTGGAAAATTTGGCATTTCTAAGTGCCTTTATTGATACATAAGTTAATAACATCAGAACTGAATATTTGTTTTTATGTTTTATTTGGTTTGAATTGGGTGTGGCGCAGCGCCGGTTGGTGGCGGGCAGTGGCGGCTCAGTCCCTGTTTCCAGCTCTAAAATGTCTCAGTCTGGTGACTCGGGCATTCCTTCCCGTTGGTGTGAAAACATGCAGCTCCCACTTCCGGGGCTCAGCGGAAGTGGGAATTGAATATTGGAAACTGGAACCGTTTCTAGAATATTCAGGATGCAAGGTTCTTGTAGGCGTATGCGATTCTTCACAAAGGTAGACTCTTGCAGACAGGATGATTGCAAAATTGTATCAAATATAATATGTAATGAAATGTGAACGCAGACAACTTACATTAGAGGTTATAGTCATATTGTTGAAGTCCAAATACCTATTTTTTTAATGTTTATTATTTTTGAGAGAGGGGGAGAACGCCTGTGAACAGGGGAGGGGCAGAGAAGAAAGGGAAACTGAGGATCTGAAGCAGTCTTGGAGGTGACCACACAGAGCCCGATGGTGGGTGGAGGCGATGGGCGGGAGGCTCAAACTCCAACTGTGAGACCATGACCTGAGCCGAAGTTGACTCTTAACCCACTGAGCCACCCAGGCACCCCCCCAAATATCTGTGTTTTAATTTAATGGTTAGAACCATTTGGTTAGAACACTTACATGGCTGAAAAGTTAAATAGGTAAAAGAATATTGTAAAAAACCTTTCATTCACTTTTTCTCTTCACTCTTTGAGTTTCCCTTCTTTCTGCACAGGTACCCTCTGTTGTTTCTTGTGTATCATTCCAGTGTTACTTGTGTGTAGAAAAGGAAACACAAATTTGCCTTCTTCCTTCTCATTTTTACGTTCAATTTTTAAAAATTTATTACTCATTTTTAAAATTATTTTTTTTTTAGTTAGTAATCTCTACACCCACCGTGGGGCTTGAACTCACAACCTGGAGATCAAGAGTCTTATTCTCTTCAGACTGAGCCAGCCAGGCACCCCATTTACTTTCAATTTTTATTTATTTTTACTTTTTCTTTTTTTCAATTTTTAACTCCTACATATTGTTCTGTGCTTCTCAACTTTGTCACTTAGCACATCTGGGAAGATTTTTTTTTTTAATGTTTATTTTTGAGAGAGAGAGAGGGAGAGAGAGAACTTGCGGAGAGGGTGGGAGAGGGGCTAAGAGAGGGAGGGACAGAGGATCCAAAGTGGGCTCCTCGTTGACAGCATACAGCCTGATGTGGGCTTGAACTCGAAAAACCTCGAGATCTTGACCTGAGCTGAAATCAAGAGTCAGATGCATAAATGACTGAGCCATCTAGGCACTCTGGGAGATGTTTTGATACAGGTGCATAGAGAATGCTCTCATTTGTGTTTTAACAACTTTGTTGAGGTATAATTTTTACACCAAAATATTAAACCATTATAAATGTAAAAATCAATGATTTTTTAAAAAAATGTTTTATTGAGAGAAAGAGAGAGTGCGGGGGAGGGGCAGAGAGGGGGAGAGAGCATCCCAAGCAAGTTCCTTGTCGTCAGCGCAGAGCCCCATGGGGCGGGGGCGCTCCATCTCAGGAACTGTGAGGTCTTGACATGAGCTAAAATCAAGAATTGGATGCTTTACTGACTGACCTATGCAGGTGCCCCTGTAAAATTCAGTGATTTTTAGGCAAACGTATAGGGTGTGCATTCATAACCACAATTCAGTTTTAGAACATTTTTATCTTCCCTAGAAAGTTCCCTCCTTCCCTGCAGTCAGTCCTCCCTCCCATCTTCAGCCCCAGGCAACCTCAAATCTCATTTTGTTTTTGCAGCTCTATATTCGTTTTATGGATGTAATATTTGTTTAACCACGCTCACATTTGTGGAGTTTGGGTTGTTGTTGACCTTTTGCTTTTATAAATAGCTCTGAGATGAGGTCACTTTGTATATTTGTTATTTCATACATATGCAAGAGTATCTGTAGGATAAATCCCCAAAAGTAAGGTTACTGGCTACAAGCTTTATGTATTTTTTATTTTGGCATTTTTTCTGTATAGCTTATATAGATTTACATTCTCCCCAACAATAGGATTGCCTATTTTCCCAAACCTTACCAGCCAAGTATGTTACCATTCTTCTGAACTTCTGCTGATTTGAAAGTGAAAAATACTGTCTCGGAGTACTTTTTATTTGCATTTCTCTTATGAATGAGCTGAACATTTTTTCATATGTTTAGGAGCCACTTGGATTTCTTTTTATGTCAACTACCTCTTCCTATAAAATGTCCACTTTTCTGTTGAATGGTTAGACTTTTTAAAAAATATTAATTTCTAGGTGACTTTATATTAGGGAGATAGATGAGCTTTTTGTTAGTGATGGGGATTACAAAAACTTACCAAAAATTTTTTTAATGTTTATTTTTGAGAGAGAGAGAGAGTGAGAGAGAGAGAGAGAAAACAGGGGAGGCTGGAACCCACAAACTGCAAGATTATGACCTGAGCCGAAGTCACATGCTTAACTGACCAGGTGACCCACAGAACTTTTTAAGAGCTTATTTTTTTGGTTTTTTGTTTTTTTTTTTTTTTTGCTATACAGAGGTATTTTTTTATCGTTAAATATATTAATTTATCAATATTTTCATTTATGGCATCTTGAACTTTGAGTTAATTTACTAAAAGTAAGGTATAAGTTGAATACCCTTCCAGGGTCATAATTCATTATCGTTTTGAATTAAACTCGATAGATTTACTGACTTACATCTGTGATAAATACCTTTGAGCACATATTGTCTCACATATGTACAAGTATATCTGTTGGATGAATTTTGGTGTATATTCTTGGAGCTAGGGATGTATGCATTTTTAATATTGATAATTCTCAAATTGAATACATGTATCTTTTAAGACTTTTAAGATAATGTACTGCTAATTGGTGAAGAAATAAAAGGTGATTTGTGTTCAAGATCCCAGATCATTAAACTCTTCCAGTACTAAAAAAGCTTTTGTTGAAAGTAGAACACTTGGTTGTAATTAAGATTTTTTTTTCATTGTGTATTGGTCTTCAAGACACCAGAATTACAGTTTAGAAATTCTTGGAGAATTTGCATTATCTCTTAAAAAATGTGCATATTCTGTGTTCTCCTTCTTGACATCTATCCTAGAGCAATACTGATACACATAGATGCACAAGAAAGTGTGTATGAATATGTTTATTGCAGCCTTGTTTGTATTAGTGAAAAACTGGAAGCCTTTTAATATCATTAAATACTACAAGGATAATTTGATAGTGTTTACTGATTGGAAAGATCTGCAAAACATTTTTTGAGTGAAAAAGAAAAAGGTTGAAAGACAGTATATTAAACTTAGTACCAAACAAAACAGATGAACATGTGGAAAGGGGGACAAAAAAGAAGAGAGAAGGAAATAAACCACACAAGACTCTTAATGATAGGAACAAGCTAAGGGTTGATGGAGGGAGGTGGGTGGGGGATGGGCTAGATCGGGTGATGGGTGCTAAGGATAACACTTTGTGATGAGCACTGAGTGTTTTATGTAAGTAATGAATTACACTGAAGTCTACTCCTGAAACCAATATTGCCATGGATGCTAACCAAAATTGAAAAAAAAAAAGAAAATAAATTTAGTACCAATTATGTAAAAATATATTCGCAGAAATACCATACATGGGTACATACGCTAGTATATAAATGGAAAAGTCTGGAAGAAACCTGGAAGGACATATGCCAAAATGATAACAGTAATTACCAATAGGAACGGTATGATAATGTAGAATTTAATGTTTCATCATTTGTATAAGGACAGTATATTTGTTGACTGTGTAAACAAAAGCTAATTTTAAACATTTTGTTAGCAGTAAAAGTGTGTTGTGTTGTACATAGATCCCTGTAAATGTGGAGAAAGGAGCCTGGAAGGCCACCCTAAAGAGGCGAAGGGAGTTAGGTTGATGAGGGATGTGAGAAGAGAAAATGAAGGGAGGCAATGTTTACCTTTTGTCTACATCCCTATCTTTATATTTTTATAAAGCAGATAAATTCACATATTGTATAATGGGGAGAAAAAGGCTAAATTCTTTGGGACCAAGAATTCATATGAGAATATGATCTCATTTTTTTGGGCTCATTTAACCGTTCTTAATGAAAATAGTAGCTGCCAGTTGAATCACTAGGTAGAGAATAAAGTTCACTAATTTGATGATAATTAGGGCATTAATTTGCTTGATGCGATGTATGCTCATTACTTTAGGGCAAATACAAGAATAAAAATAAGCAGACCCTTTCCCATGTTCTATCATGAACACTTCTAGCTTCTAATACATTCAAGATAGTAGACGTAGAGCTGTTCTTCCTGTGCAGCCTCATCTGGAATTTTCTCTTGTCTTCCCCCCTTGCTGCTACATCCTCTCCTGCAGTCTGGATAGCTCTCTAGTTTACTGGTCCAGGATCAGATCTGTTCTTAGGAAAGGGGAATCAGCAGTGAGAGGAAAAAAAGATAAAATTCTTCATTATTCCTTTATTTAGTCAGTCACTGAATATGAAGATGTCTTTAGTCCATCCTCTCTCTATCCCTACCTTCTATCTCATTCTAGATTACAAACAATTCCTAACCCGTCTCTGATCCTGTCTTGTATTTTTGGAGTCCATTTTACACATGGCAGCCACTGTGATATAAAACATAGATCATGTCACTCTGCATAAAATTTTGTAATGGTTCTCCTGTTGCCCTTAGGCCATGCTTCTCTTCCGTGGCTATCAAAATATTTCTCAGTATGGTCATTTACAATTTATTTAAATGTTTCTTTTATTTTTGAGAGAGAAAGAGAGCACACATGGTGGGGAGGGGGGTTGTGGGGTGGGCCGAGAGAGAGGGAGACGCACAATCTGAAGCAGGCTCCAGGCTCTCAGCTGTCAGCACAGAGCCCGACGCGGCGCTCAAACCCACAATCCATGAGATCTTGACCTGAGCCCAAGTCGGATGCTTAACCGACTGAGCCACCCAGGCGCCCCAGTCACTTATAATTTATCGATTTATTTGTACCACCTATATTACCACCTTTCTCCCTTGCATTCCAGACTCTGTGTTTCTCATTTCAGGTCATTACACATCTTGATTCTTTTTCCTAGACTGCCAGTCATCCTGCAGGTATCCTTCCCTGATATCCGAAGACTGATTTACGTTGTGCTTTGTGCTCCCCTTGTACAGAACCAGATCACAGTGGTTATCTTTGTGTTGTAATTACTCGCTTGTTTAACTGACTCCACTAAACTCCTTGGAAACAAAGACTAGGTCTTAGGTTGTATCCCTGGTTCCTAACTAGTGCCTGGTATTTTATAGGTTTTAGGTCAAATATGTGAGTCAGTGAATGGTTAATCTTATGCAACCTAACTCTCAGCCATTTTTCTGTCTTCTTTTCTCTTGTTCTTTCCCTACCTAGTGATAAAGGGAAAGAAAATATGGGGAAAGGTAAGAAAAAAGGAAACTGAAGAGGAATAGGAGGGAAGTTGGTACGGTTCTTAGTATTCTATGCTTAATTCTTTTCCCCCTACCCCCCCACTCCAAATATAAGAATTTATTATTTTTATTACAAAGGATAATTTGTAATAAAAATTTGCTATTTTAATTTCAGATTTCTGGGCAAAGGATATAGTGTTTAGTTTAAAAACTAAAAAGGCAGTATGTCTGCTGAAGTATTTAGGGGAAAGTTCTCTGATGTCTGCCATTTACTTTAAGTTCTTGTGCCTGGATGGCTCAGTTTGTGGAGCATGTGACTTTTGGTTTTAGGGTCATGGGTTCAAGCCCCTCATTTGGCATAGAGTTTACTGTAAAAAAAAAAAAAATAGGGGCTCCTGGGCAGCTCAGTCGGTTGAGCGTCCGACTTTGTCTCAGGTCATGATCTCGCAGTCTGTGAGTTCGAGCCCCGCGTCGGGCCTTGTGCTGACAGCTCGGAGCCTGGAGCCTGCTTCTGATTCTGTCTCCCTCTCTCTCTGCCCCTCCCCCACTCATGCTCTGTCTCTCACTCTCAAAAATGAATAAATGTTAAAAAAAAAAAATCCAAAAAAAACCCCTGATCTGACTACATACAAATTTAAAATCGTACAAGAAATGACAGAATAAATAAAAATCAAGTGTTATTGAAAAATTAATAAGTGCAACTGGGATAAAATATATTTTAAAAAAGTAAATTCTCTGATAATTCCATCATGTCTGCCATATCTGAGTCTGGCTCTGATCCATAGTCTCTTTCTTGAAAATGTGTTACTATGCCTTGTAATTTTTTTACTGTAAATTTTTACTGTAATTTTTACTTGTAATGGTGTACTAGATAAAAGGAACTGAGGTATACAGGGCTTTAAGGTAAAGTTTTATGTTTATTGGCTAGGTTTTAGGCTGTGTTTACAGTTTGCTGTAGCTGTGGGTGTCAGAGGCTAAAATTTTCCCTGGTGTCCTTGATTTTGACTTTAGGTTTGCTTCAAGTAACTCTGTGCCCAGTTTAGGCTCAAAATCATGACCCAGAGAAAAAGAGTCCCATGCTCTACTAACTGAGACAGCCATGTGCCCCTTTTTAGAGACTTTCTTTCTTTCTTTCTTTCTTTCTTTCTTTCTTTCTTTCTTTCTTTCTTTCTTTCTTTCTTTTAAATAAGTGTTTATTTTTATTTATTTTAAAGAGACAGAGCAGTAGCGGGGGAGGGGCAGAGAGAGAGGAAGACACAGAATCCCAAGCAGGCTCCAGGCTCTGAGCTGTCAGCAAAGAGCCTGATGCAGGGCTCCAACTCACAAACTGAGAGATGATGACCTGAGCCGAAGTTGGATGCTCAACCAACTAAGCCACCCAGGTGCCCGAGACTTTCTTTATTTCTTTTTTTTTTTTTTTAATGTTTATTTATTTTGGGGACAGAGAGAGACAGAGCATGAATGGGGGAGGGGCGGAGAGAGAGGGAGACACAGAATCGGAAGCAGGCTCCAGGCTCTGAGCCATCAGCCCAGAGCCTGACGCGGGGTTCGAACTCACGGACCGCGAGATCATGACCTGAGCTGAAGTCGGACGCTCAACCAACTGAGCCACCCAGGCGCCCCCCGAGACTTTCTTAAATAAGGTCTTATACATGTAGTTCTTTCACGTGTAATCCTCTGTTACTATACAGGAGTTCTGTTGATAGAATGGAAAGGAGTGGGGGAAGGGGAAGGAAGCATTCTATAGTCTTATGATCAGGTCTCATTCTTTTAGTGAGCTGGTGTCCCTGGGTTGTGATCTTCACACGTGCTTCTCAGGCCCTTGTCCTTAGATGAAACTGGAAGGCTTTAGGGGATTGGGCTTGGGTATTTTCCTTCCCCCAGGCTGGTTATGCTCTGATAAAATAGTTTCTTTTGAGGGCAGGCCTTGTAAAGAAAAACAATGTTCTGGATGTATTTCAAAATGGTGAATTTTTTTTCCTCTTCCCACACCAGAAGCACGAGGGGATTTTTCTCTGTGAGAGCCTGCTAGGTCATTCATGAAAGCATGGGACAGCTCAGGCTGTCCGTACTGAGTCTTTCTCAATTCATCAGTTACATTTGAGGTTTTCCTGTGCCTTACTACCTCCAGTACAGGTTTCTACTCCTGCTCTTCTTCTCAGGTTAAGTTGTAATTCTCTGTATTTGCCTGTTCATCTTTTCAATTTTGGAAGCAGTGGTTTGTCCCGTGATGTCAGTTTTCTAATACATGAAGAAGAGTCACTGATTTTCAGTTCAGCTTTTTTCTTGTTGTGAGGATGGGAGTGGTAACTTCCGATCTCCTTACAGGCCAAGGTAGAAACTGGAAGTCTCCTGCCATTTACTTCATTTATTTTTTATGTTTATTTATTTATTTTGAGAGAGCATGCATGCACACACACGAGCAGTGAGGGGCAGAGAGAGAGAAAGAGAGAGAGAGAGAGGGAGGAAATCCCAAGCAGGATCCATGCTGTCAGCTCTCATGAACTGTGAGATATTGACATGACCTGAAGTCATTGAACCACCCAGGTGCCCCTCCCACCATTTACTTTAAATTTTTAATGTTTATTTACTTTTGAGAGAGGGAGAGACAGAACTGGAGAGCAGGGGGAAGGGCAGAGAGAGAGAGGGGGTGAGGGGGAGACACAGAATCTGAAGCAGGCTCCAGGCTCTGAGCTGTCAGGACAGAGCCCAATTCGGGGCTTGACCTGTGGACTGTGAGATCATGACCTGAGCCGAAGTTGGTTGCTTAACCAACTGAGCTACCCAGGTGCCCTGATTTACTTTAAATATAAATGATTCACAGATAGAAGGATCATAGATCTATCATAAAATATGTAGAGTAAAACTTGAATGGTAGAATCTTGTACTCTGAACTGAGGATACACAAAAGGTGGGAAGAACACAGAGACAGTGTCTAGAAAATTCAGAGAAGTCTTTACATTTAAGCAGAACTTTGAAGAATGGGATAGTGTTCTCGATGGGAAGTAGGGGGAAGGATGCTTCAAGAACAGATAGCATCACTGTGGCCGAAGATCCAATAGGCGGGAGAACTTGAAGTGGTGAGAAGCCTGACATGGGTGGAGCACAAAACCTATGCCTGCCTAGCTCTTACCTCTGAAATCCTGTTGGAATAATAGTTTCCAGTACCTATACCTCCCTAATTTCTTGCAGCAGGGCTAATACTTGGAGTTGGAGCTCTCATTCTTTGCTTTGGCCTTTACCCTTAGCCCTACATCTTGGTGGGTTTTTCGTCCAGGAAAAAATAGCTCTTTTTAGAAGAATAGTCTCTTTCAAACATTTTTTAGGCATAAATACTGTATAACAACACAATGCATGTACACATAGACACAGGAATCAGAAATTTCACAAAATAAGGGGCCCCTGGTTGACTCAGTCGGTTGAGTATCTGACTTCGGCTCAGGTCATGATCTCACAGCTTGTGGCTTCTAGCCCTGTGTCAGGTGATGCGCTGACAACTTGCAGCCTGGAGCTAGTTTTGGATTCTCTGTCTCCTTCCTCTCTTTCTCTGCCGCTCTCTGGCTTGTGCTCTCATAAGTAAGTAAGTAGGTAGGTAGGTAGGTAGGTAGGTAGGTAGAAAGAAAGAAAGAAAGAAAGAAAGAAAGAAAGAAAGAGAAAGAAAGAAATTTTACAAAATAATTCTTTCATGTTCATTTCACTCTGATATGTTCTATTCTTTTCTCCCTCATTTTTGAAATGCTGGTCAGCACCCATCAAATTATATTCACAGTCCATCAATTGGTCATGACTCAGTTTGAAAAACACTGAGGGAATCCTGATGTACAAGTGTGTGCACTCAGAATAATAACTCTTCTTTTGCCGGACTTCTCAAGTTTTCAGTAATTTTTTATTGTAAAATTTCAATCTGATAATTTTGTTTCATCTCTGATCATTTTATTTATAGAGATAAAATTAATTTACCTGTATTGATTGTGTATCTTGGATCTTGATAAAACCACTTGCTTGTTCCAGTAGCTTTTTTGTAGATTACTTTGGATTTTCTGTATAGCTTGATCATGTCACCTGCCACTAAAGTTTTTCTTCTTCCAGTCCAAATGCCTTTTGTTTTTCTTCCTTGATTGCATTGGCTAGAATCTCCAGGACAAAGTTGAATAGACTTGGTGAGGTGGACAACTCTGTCTTGTTCTTTTTTTTTTTTTTAAAGATTTTATTTATTTATTTATTTTATTTATTTTTTTAACGTTTATTTATTTTTGAGACAGAGAGAGAGACAGAGCATGAACGGGGGAGGGTCAGAGAGAGGGAGACACAGAATCTGAAACAGGCTCCAGGCTCTGAGCTGTCAGCACAGAGCCTGACGTGGGGCTCGAACTCACGGACCGCGAGATCATGACCTGAGCCGAAGTCGGCCGCTTAACCGACTGAGCCACCCAGGCGCCCCTAAAGATTTTATTTTTAAGAAATCTCTGCACCTAATGTGGGGCTTGAATTTACAACCCTGAGATCAAGAGTCACATGCCCTACTGGCAGAGCTAGCCAGATACCCCTGTCTTGTTCTTTTTTTTTTTTTTTTAATGTATATTTTTGAAAGAGAGAGACAGAGTTGCAGAGTGCAAGAAGAGGAGGGGCAGAGAGAGAGGGAGACACAAATCCAAAACAGCTCCAGTCTCTGAGCTGTCAGCACAGAGCCTGACACGGGGCTCAAATTCAGAACTCACTAACTGAGATCGTGACTTGAGCCGAAGTCAGACACTTAACCAACTGAGCCACCCAGGTGCCCTTTCCCCTGTCTTGTTCTTAATCTTAGGGGAAAGCATTCAGTCTCTCATCATTTAAGTATGATGTTAGTTGTAGGTTTTTCATAGTTGCCTCTATACTGAGGAAATTTCCTCTTGTTCCTCATTTGCTGAGAAATTTTATCAGGAATGGATTTTGGATTTTGTCAAATGGATTTTCTCTATTGAGGTGATCATATGGTTTTTCTTTTAAAAATTTGTTGATATGCTTAATTATGTTGAGTGATTTCTGAAGTTTAAACCATTTGCCATTTCTAGAATAAACCTCACTTGATCATGGTGTATTATCTTTTCAATGTATTGTTGGATTCTGTTTGCTAAAAATATGTTTGGAATTTTTACATTTCTGCTGATGAGAGATAATAGTCTGGTTTTCTTTTCTCACAATGTCATTGTACATCAGGAAAATGCTGGCGTTGTAGAATGAATTGGGAAGGATTCTATGCTCTTCAGTTTTTTGGAAGAGTTTTTGTTGAGTTGATATTATTTATTCTTTAAATGTTTCATAGAATTCACCAGTAAAGCTATTTGTGCCTCAAGGTTTCATTGTGGAAAGGTTTTTAACTACAGATTCAATTTTTAAAATAGGTAGAGGTCTATTCCAGTTATCATTTCTTGCTGAGTGTATTTTTGTAATTTGTGTGTGTCAAGAGATTTGTCCATTTTATCTGAGTTATTGAACTTACTGGCATGGAATTGTTCATAGTGCTCCTTTATTATCCTTTTAGTGTTTGTAGAATCTGTAGTGATGTCCCCTCCCTCATTTCTCATAATGGTAACTTGCATCTTCTCCCTTTTTATCCATGATCCATTTGGCTAGATTAGCAATTTTATTGATCTCAACAAGTCAGATTTTATTTTCATTGATTTTCTTTATTTTTCTGTTTTCTATTTCACTGATGTTTATATTGATTTTTATTATTTCTTGTCTTCTACTTCAAGTTTAATTTGCTCTTCTTTTCCTACTTAAGGCAGAAGTTGAGGTCATTGATCTGAGATCTATCTTCATTTTGTTACAGGTGTTTAGTGCTATAAACTTATGCCTAAATACTGCTTTAGCAATATCACACACATTCTGATATGTTCTATTTTTATTTTCATTCTGGTTGAAATACTTTCTAATTTCCTTTTGATTTCTTCTTTTACCCATGGGTTATTTTGACACATGTTACTTAGTTCCCCAATATTTGTAGACTTTCCGGAGATCTTTCTGTCAATTGATCACTGAGTTAAATCCCTTGTAGTTACATTTTGTATACTTAAGTGCTCTCACATTTATTGAGACTTGATTTATGGCCCAGAGTATGTTCTGTCTTGATAAATGTTCTGTGTGCAGTTGAGAAGAAAGTTCTGTTCTTGTTGGGTAGAGTGCTGTAGATGTAAACTAGATGAAGTTGGTTGATAGCATTATTTGTGTTCAGTATTTGCTGAATTTCTGAGATCTCTAGGTTTATAATTTTCATCTAGTTTAGAAACAATTTGGCCATTATTTTTCAAAAAAAATTTTTTTATTTCCCCCCTTTTTGTAATTGGGGACTCCCAATTACATATGTATTGTTAGGCTATTGGAAGTTGTGCCTCATCTCCTTGATGTTCTTCTCATTTTTTATAGGTGCGTTTTATTTTTCTTTCTGTTCTGTTTTGAATTGTTTCTGTTACTTGGTCATCAAGTTCATGAATGCTTTCCTCATCTAGTGTATATTTCATCTCAGACATCATAGTTTTCATATCTAGAAGTTTGATTTGAGTCTTTAAAAAATATTTTCCGTGGGGACACCTGGGTGGTTCAGTCAGTTAAGTGTCCGACTTCGGCTCAGGTCATGATTTTGCGGTTCATGGATTTGAGCCCCGCATCAGGCTCTGTGCTGACAGCTCGGAGCCTGGAGCCTACTTCAGATTCTGTCTCCCTCGCTCTCTGCCCCTCCCCCACTCATGCCCTGTCTGTCTCTCCCAAAAATAAATAAACATTAAAAAAAATTTTTTAAGGTATTTTCATGTCTCTATTTGACTTTTTGAACATATGGAATACACTTATAAGTGTCTGACGTCTTTAGTTGCAAATTCTAATGTCTGTTGCAGTTATGGATCAGTTTTGTAATTATTATTGTTACGGTTCATGTTTTCCTGCTGCTTTTGCATGCCCGATAATCTTTGAGTGAATGGCAGACATTATGAATTTTGCCATGTTGGTGCTGGATATTTCTGTAGTTCTGTAAATCTTCTTAAGGTTTTTCTTTGAATGTGGGTAAATATTTGGAAACAGGATGATCTTTTTGAGTTTTGCTTTTAAAATTTGTTAGGCAGGGCAGGAGCGGTACACAGACAACGGCTAATTATTCTCCACTATTAAGATAAGACCAGATTTTCCTGGGTGCACTATCCATAAATTATGAGTCTTTCTAATCTAGCTGGCAAGAACAAGCACGTTTTTGGTCCTGTGTGAACACCAGGCAGTGTTTTCTCTAATGGTTTCTGATGGTTCTTCCCTGGGTCTTGTTTGTGTAGTAGTTTCCTCACATACGTGTATTGCTAGGTCTGTTGAAGACTTGAGGAAGACCTTTTACGCATCTCCAGGGTTCTCTTTCTGGGTAGCCTTCTCCTCTCTGGTAGTCTGTTCTATGACTTCTAGCCACCTTGGGCTCCTTAGGCTCTTCGGTGTTTCTTCAGTGCAGGGACTCTTAATGGCTTTTGCCTCACTCAGTTCCCTCTTCTTGTGCCATGGCCTGATAACTATCAAGGCAGTAAGCTGGAGCAGTGACAAGGTTCACCTCATTTGTTTTCTGTCCCTTAGGGATCTCTGGCCTTCTTTGCCTGATGTCCAGTGGCTTGAAAACCATTGTTTGAAGTATTTTGTTTGTTTTTGTTGTTGCAGGTTTGATAGTAAATCCAGTTGCTTGTTCATTTTGGCTAAAACAGGCTAATAACGATATTTAACAATATTTAAATAATATATTGCACATTAAAAAAAGTCAGCAAGTCAGGATTCCAGCAACGCAGAAATAGTGCGCCAAAATTCATGGCTAGTGCCTGCTGAAGAAATTATTAGTTTGCTATATTCATGGGATTAGGCTGAAAATATTTAAGTGTGTGAATTAGACAAAAGATCAGATTGTCATTAAGGATATCATTCCTTTTATCAGTCTTGTGTATTCTTCTATTGTACCTTCTTTTACACTATCCTCATTGAGACCATGGGAACATTTTGGTGTCATAGATGTTACTTTAGGATTTCATGCCATATGCATAGTAATATTACCTGCCTCACGGGTAGACTACATGAGTTAATGAACATAGAATGCTTCCTTACCACAAAACCTTGCATATAAGTAAGCACAAATGTCAGCCATTAATGTTAACACAAGCTTTTTTAAATTTTATTTTATTTTTAAAATTTACATCCAAATTAGTTAGCATAGAGTGCAACAGTGATTTCAGGAGTAGATTCCTTAATGCTCCTTACCCATTTAGCCCATCCCCCCTCCCACAACCCCTCTAGTAACCCTGTGTTCTCCCTATTTAAGAATCTCTTATGTTTTGTCCCCCTCCCTGTTTTTATATTATTTTTGCTTCCCTTCCCTTGTGTTCATTTGTTCTTTGTCTTAAAGTTCTCATGAGTGAAGTCATATGATATTTGTCTTTCTCTAATTTTGCTTAGCATAATACCCTCTAGTTCCATCCACGTAGTTGCAAATGGCAAGATTTCATTCTTTTGATTGCCGAGTAATACTTCCATTGTATATATATATATCACATCTTCTTTATCCATTGATCCATCGATGGACATTTGGGCTCTTTCCATACTTGGGTTACTGTTGATAGTGCTGCTGTAAACATTAGGGTGCATGTGTCCCTTTGAAACAGCACACCTGTATCCCTTGGGTAAATATCTAGTAGTGCAATTGCTGGGTCATAGGGGAGTTCTATTTTTAATTTTTTGAGGAAACTCCATACTGTTTTCCAGAGTGGCTACACCGGTTTGCATTCCCACCAGCAGTGCAAAAGAGATCTTCTCTTTCCACATCCTCGCCAACATCCATTGGTTGCCTGAGCTGTTAATGTTAGCCATTCTGACAGGTGTGAGGTGGTATCTCATTGTGGTTTTGATTTTATTTCCCTGATGATGAGTGATGTTAAGCATTTTTCTCATGTGTCAGTTGGCCATCTGGATGTCATTTTTGGAGACGTGTCTATTCATGTCTTCTGCCCATTTCTTCCCTGGATTATTTGTTTTTTGGGTATTGAGTTGGTAAGTTCTTTATAGATTTTTGGATACTAACCCTTTAACTGATAATGTCATTTGCAAATATCGTCTCCCATTCCGTTGGTTGCCTTTAGTTTTGCTGATTGTTTCCTTCTCTGTGCAGAAACTTTTTATTTTGATGAGGTCCCAGTAGTTCATTTTTGCTTTTGTTTCCCTTGCCTCTGGAGACGTGTTGAGTAAGAAGTTGCTGCAGCCAAGATCAAAGAGGTTTTTGCCTGCTTTCTCTTCTAGGATTTGATGGCTTCCTGTCTCACATTGAGGTCTTTCATCCACTTTGAGTTTATTTTTGTGTGTGGTGTAAGAAAGTCGTCCAGGTTCATTCTTCTGCATGTCGCTGTCCAGTTTTCCCAGTACCACTTGCTGAAGAGACTGTCTTTATTCCATTGGATATTCTTTCCTGCTTTGTCAAAGATTAGTTGGCCTTATGTTTGTGGGTCCATTTCTGGGTTCTCTATCCTGTTCCGTTGATCTGAGCATCTGTTTTTTTGCCAAACACAGGCTTTTTAAAATATGACAAAATTTTAAGTTTAGACTTTTCTGTGTTAAAATAGAACTCAAAATATTTTTAGCCACAAAGTGTGTTTATGAAATTAGGATCTATAAATGATAATAGTCATTTAGTCACTATACAGCTGATTCGTTAATAGATGATGTGTATTTTTTGATAATATTTGACTAGTTATTTTACTTAATGATGCAGTATTACAACTTAGGTTTCCTGGAACTTTTGGGAAAAGTGAGTCACTTCTAGATATTAACTACAATTTTTACCTTTTTCTAATATCAAGACTTAAAATTTGTTAATGGAAGTTTTATCGAATGTCTTGGTATTTTATGTTTAAAAGATTGTTTTAAACTTAACCTTTTTCTTGATGATAGTGACTGTATTATTGATAAACTTTAGTGCCCACTTAAATATGAGGTGGAAGAGTATTATAGTAGGAGGATGATATGTTGTGTTCTCTGGTTAACCAAATACAGTATTTTAATCTGTGTGGAAGAAGCATAATTACTTCTTTTTGATAACCATGGAAATGAAAAAAGGGCCAATTATGCAGAAAATACTGACATTTTTGCAAAGCTAAAATAAAAACTAAGTTGTGGTGAAAACATATCATCTAGAATTCACTCACTTAATTTTTAGTTGAACTAATAGGTCATGGTCACATTATATTTTTATTATTTATTTCTTTAAAAAATTTTTTTAGCATTTATTTATATTTTGAGAGACAGAGAGTGAGTAGGGGAGGGGCAGAGAGAGATGGAGTCACAGAATCAAAGCAGGCTTCAGACTCTGAGCTGTCGGCACAGAGCCTGACATGGGGCTCGAACTCACGAACTGCGAGATCATGACCTGAGCCAAAGTCAGACGCTTAACCAGCTGAGCCACCCAGGTGCCCTACGTTATATTTTTAAAGACACAGTTGTCATAAATAAGTACAAACAAATGAAAGCTTGTGAAGTGAAGTAAATGTAATTAGACTTCTCTATCTGATCAATTTATCACATTTCATCTTATGATAATTTTACAGTAAACTTGGAGAACAGGTGGTGGTAGACCTTGGAGAATTAATGGAGATTCACTGGAAATACAGGATAAATTTCATTTCCTTTATAGAGGAGTCTAAGTTAACTTCTTTTAAAAAAAAGTACAGGGGCACTTGGGAGGCTCAGTAGGTTGAATGTCTGACTCTTTTTTACTTTTTTAATGTTTATTTATTTTCGAGACACACACACACACACACACACACACACACACACACAGAATCTGTGGTAGGCTCCAGGCTCCCAGCTGTCAGCACAGAGCCCAATGCGGGGCCTGAACCCACAAACCGTTGAAATCGTGACTGGAGTCAAAGTCCGATGCTTAACTGACTGAGCCACCCAGACGCCCCAAGTGTCTGACTGCTGAGTTTGGCTCAGCTGATGATCTGACTGGTTCAGCCCCGTGTAGGGCTCTGTGCTGAGGGTGTGGAGCCTTCTTGGGATTTTGTCTCTCCCTCGCTCTCTGCCCCTCCCCCGTTCTCTCACTCTCTCTCTGTCTCAAAATAAATACACTTAAAAAAAAAAAAAAGAAAATTAGTATTGGTAAGAAATCTCATAGTGCTTTTAAGTAAATACTAAAATACTAGTGTTTAATATTAATACCTTTATAATGAAAATACAGATTTGATTTAAATAGTTTCTGATTATTATAAAAATTATTAAAAATTCATAGAAAATATGGAAAATCTAGAAGAGCAGACAGGATGAAAATCAGCCACAATTTAGACATTGCAGAGATTACTAATGTTAACATTAGTAATGTAAATGTAAAAATGTAAACATTTTTTTAATGTTTATTTTTGAGAGAGAGAGCAAGCAAGCTAGCAGGGGAGAGGCAGAGAGAAGGAGACACAGAATCTGAAGCAGGCTCCTCAGCACAGAGCCTGATGCGGAGCTCGAACTCACCAACCATGACATAATGACCTGAGCCGAAGTTGGCCGCTTAACTGACTGAGCCACCCAGGCGCCCCACCACTGTTAACATTTTAATATATCCTTCCAAGTCTTTATGTGTCTGTATATGTGTGTGTGTGTTTTAACAGAATTATTAATAATACCTTTTCTTCTTTTTAATATTTGTGAACATTGGCTCCTGAATGTGTAGATCAGTTTAATTGGTATATGTTATAGATAGTTTTAAAGGATGATCGGTTGTTGTTACCTACTAGGCAGCATGCAGTAACACTGAGGAGATATTTGGGTGTATGCCCTTTTCCTACCTCTAATTAGTTGTGTCCGTAGAATCACTTAAAGTTCTGCCTCTGTTTGCTTTATTATGCCAGTGAGTAATCATACTTTTCCTATTTACCTACAGAATTTGTTTTTATAGAAATGAATGTGCTTTGCAAGATGTTGTATCAGTTTTATTGTTTTATTATAATGTTAAATAATATCTAAGGCAGTAAATATTTCCATTTCTGGTTAAATCTGATTAGCGTGCATCAAAGTATTCTTGTTCTTTCCTTTTCTTGCATTTTAATTAGGTTACCTTTATGAAAAGCCTTTATGAAAAAATGTATTTATTATATACATATATAAAATCTCTGAAGATTCTGTCTTTAATTGCAGGGTTGTCAGAGACCTACAGAAACATGTTTATTTATAGCTTCCAGGTTAATTATTCCTATGAATATAGTAGTTTGCACTCATTGTCCACAGTACCTTGGCTTACCTACTGTGCTTCCAAATCTGACACACCCATGACACTAATTTTTGCATGAACTGTATTTATATACTGTTATCCCAAAGTGTACCAAACAGAGGGTTGCCTTTAGCTGATTGTATCCTATGAAGTAATCTGGAGCAGAATATTACCTTGTGTGAGTTAGAGGCAGCAGTGAGGGCTAAAAGTAACATCTTGGGTTTCGTGGACCAAGTGAAAACTGAGGCTCTTGAGGATATAAGTAAGCCAAGTCTGTCATAAACTGTTTTCACATGGTATCACAATGTTAAGCGCAGACCAAGTAAATATTGGGTTAACTAGGACCCACTGGAGACCATTGTTAGGCATCATTATGTTTACATAGTGATTGTGTTCTTGATGATTTTAGTAATTCCCTTCAGATAAACCACTAAATTCTAGTATTTAAATGTTTGTCTTTATTTCATACTAGGTCTCCCTTCTCCTAAATCATGGTATATGTCCCTAGGCCTGTATTTTACCCCAAATAGGAATGTTTAAGGACCATTTTGTGACCGAAAACGATTTCATTATTAATAATGTTGGTATCTAATATGATTAGTAATATATTTGTTTCTTTTCATTACATATCTCTAATGTTTCTAGCATCTCTCCTTGGTCTTTTCACTGGTAGAAATGATAGATTTTTATTAAATATTACCCGACTGCCTTAGAATTGCTCACCACTGTTAACTGAATTAAATTAATAAAATAAGTAAATTAAATAAATTACTAACTCCCTCTCACCTTGGGGCATGCTATATAAAATTGCCCTGTTAAGAAGCCGTCTGATGGCAAGTCATTACTGTGCAGTCTGTCCAGTCTGTGACTTTATTTTGAGCTCACATTTGAAACCACTTTGTTTTATTTTGTTTTGTTTAATTTTTTAAAATTTATTTTGAGAGAGAGAGAGAGAGAGTCAGAGAGAGATCAAGCGGGGTAGGGGCAGAGAGAGAGAGAGGATCCCAAGCAGGTTCTGCACTGTCAGTGTGGAGCTGGATGCATGGCATGAACTCACGGACCGCGAGATCGTGACCTGGCTGAAGTCGGACGCTTAACCGACTGCGCCACCCAGGCGCCCCAAACATTTATTTATTTTTGAGAGACAGAGACAGAGCACAAGTGGGGGAGGGGCAGAGAGAGAATGAGATGAAACACAGAATCTGAAGCAGGCTCCAGGCTCCGAGCTGTCAGCACAGAGCCCGACGCGGGGCTCGAACTCACAAACTGCGAGATCATGACCTGAGCCAAAGTCAGACGCTTAACCGACTGAGCCACCCAGGTGCCCCTCCCATTTTGCCAAATCCTATTTGCCAAATAGCCTGATTTTAGTGGTCCTCCCTTATTTGGGCCTGCCCAGCATGTGTTTTCCCTTCATTTGGTAACAGCATGCCCTTGGTGGACTGTCAGTGTAGGTGCCCTGTTCTTGACTGGCTGAGGACTGAGAATGTGATTCAAATTAGGCTTATTGGGTATGTTTAAAAAAGTAAGAAAATGTCTGGGTGACTCAGTCGGTTAAGTGTCTGATTCTTGATTTTGGCTCAAGTCATGATCTCGTGGTTCGTGGGATTGAGCCCCATGTCATGTTCAGTGCTGAAATCGTGGAGCCTGCTTGGGATTCTCTCTCTCTCCCTCTCTCTCAGCCCCTCCCCTACTTGCTCTCTCGTTCTCTCTCTAAATAAATAAACGCTTAAAAAATTTTTTTAAGGTAAGAAAATGGAGGGGCACCTGGGTGACTTGGTTGAGCGTCCAACTCTTTTTTTTTTTTTAATTTTTTTAACGTTTTTATTATTTTTGAGAGAAAGCATATGTGCGAGGGGGGAGGGGCAGAGAGGGAGGGAGACACCACCTGAAATAGGCCCCAGGTTCTGAGCTGTCAGCACAGAGCCCGATGTGGGGCTTGAAACCAGGACAGTGAGATCATGACCTGAGCTGAAGTCAGATGCTTAACAGACTGAGCCACCCAGGCACCCCAAGTCTCCAACTCTTGATTTCACTTCAGATCATGGTCTCATGGCTTGTGGGTTCATGCTGTCAGCACAGAGCCTGCTTAGGATTCTCTCTCTCTCTCTCTCTCTCTCTCTCTCTCTCTTCCTCCCTCTCTCTCTGCCCCTCCCCCACTTGCATGCTCTGTCTTTCTCTAAAAGTAAATAAATTTTAAACAAAGAAAATGAAAATAACATAATATTAAAATGTTTTATTAATGCATCAAGTAATAACATAAACATGTCCGATTCTGTGGTATTGTCAGTGAGTGCTTTTAACTGTTATATGACTGTCAAAGAGCTCATAGTGGAAGTAAGAGAATGTGTTGAGAGTTCAGGTTTGGTAATTCATGGAGAGAACTCACAGTATTTAGTGGATAGTCATACTTAGGCTGTAATTTGTTACAAGAAAAGGATACATAATGAGCAGAAGGAAAAGATGCTTGGGGTGAAGTCTGGAGGAAATCAGATGCAAGCTTCCAGAATCTTCTTCCAGTTAGAGTCACACAGGAAGCACTTAATTCTCCTAGCAATGAATTGTGACAATATATCTGAAATGTTGCCAACAAGAGACCTTCTTAGAGACTGAGCATCCAGGATTTTTATGGTGGCCAGAACCATAGGCACCCATGCTTGGCACATACCCAGATGCCCAGTTCTGAGAATGAAAACAGGTGTTTAGCATAAACTATATTGTTTGTACACACAGTTTAGGTACAGTGAGCCACTTATCAGTTAATTGTGGGAACCCTGCTGATGCCCATAAGTTCCCCGATGCCATCTAAGGGCCAGGCTTGCGAGCAGGCCAACAATAGCAGTTACGCCTGTTGTATTAACTCTTGTGCAGAGAAGTAGTAGTTTTCATTTTTCTTAGTTTTTACTTTTTACATTAATGGTTTTATCTCAGGTTCTGATTTCTTTGCTAGAATCTTAAGCCCCATTTATATGCTATTTTAAATGAGTTTGCTTTTATTGCTTTATTTTATTCTGTGTATATGTTAAATATTATTTTCGTTATCACCACCCTGACATTTTCCAAGTCTTTGATGGTAGCCGTGATTCCCAAAGGCTTTTGCTTTGGCGATTCCCATCATAATATCTCATATTACATGGGTCAGGAAATCAAATAGAAATGAGTTGTTGAGTATATCTGTTACAAGTTTTACAAATTCTGGTGAGGACCTAGAGAAATAACCTCAAGGTTTTCAAACTGTGGATGTGTCAGAGTTCCCTGGAAGGCTTGTTTTACACTGTTTGCTGATTCCCTTCCCCAGAGCTTCCAATTCTGTATGTCCAGAGTGGAGCCTGAGAATTTGCATTTCTAGCAAGTTCCCAGGTGATGCTGATAGAGTTGGTCCTGGGAGTGCACTTCAGAGAACTTCTTTTCTAATTTGTAATATACTTACGTAACTCATGGAAACCAGATGATGTTATCTGCCAGATAGACATCTTACAGGCAAACCGAACACAATGAAGATGCGGAAAGTGAACGGGCAGTTGAAGGCACCACTTTCAATACTCGTGTGTTCTGCAGCTGCCACTTGTTACTCAGGACGTATGTGTTCGCGGGATCCCTGACTTGTAGATCAGCATAAATATGTATTTAAAAAGCCAACATTCTGATATGTTTTTAACATAAATAAATCAAAGATTCTGTATTTTTTGTGTGTTCACTGAATTGCCCTCATGCTACCTGCAATTTCTCATCCCACCTGGATAATCAGCCCAGTAGATTATCTCTTCAGCATTTTCTAGGGAAAATCTGTTAGCAAGGGAAATGATAGTATTTCAGGGCTTTATTGGCTTTTCTTCCCAGCTGGGCATGCTCATGAAAGGGGAGCTCACTGAAAAATTTTCATGACCTCAGTTGGGTCAGAGAATCCCAAGGAGGCAGAGTTTAATGGGTGGTAACATGGGCGTGGTCATCACAATAGATGGCAATATAGATTTGATGATGAAATTATGAAAATGTTCTGATCTACATGGGATCTCAGGTTGATAAGCAACCTACTCACCCATTTTGGTTGGTATAAATTTTTAAAAGTCCAGGTCTGGTGATGAACAGTCTGATGTGAGCCATCCTATTAGAATGCCTTAAGGATTGTCTATTTAGTTCTCAGAGCCTATTGAAAGAAGGCAAGATCAAGTACCCTGGAAGGCCTGTTATAGATCCCTGTACATAATGTGGCCCTTTTTTCCTGCTTTCACTAATACTGTCTTGTGCTCATTTACTTAAATAACTGTGTAGTTGGCAACAGTAAATACTCAGTTCTTAAAATGTAACTATTTGATACAATGAAACTATTTGATACTGCCTCTCATGTAAGAGTAATTTCTGGTGATCCAGAGGACAACCGGTGTGACCAAGCAACACGACTAGGTGCATGCGCAGAGCCAGGAGATAGTTTTGACCTAAGTATGTTTCTCTACACCTATGCTGAAATTATTTCTCTTGGTCCTCAGTGAAGAGACATCCTCGGCAACTAACATAATCCCCCTTGAGTGTGATGTAGTATGGTGGGAATGGCCAAGTAAAAACCATTTGGTGCCACCATTAAAAACTTGAAAGATGCCAAGATGGTGATCAGGGGAAAAAACAAAACCCAAACCCCAAAACAAAACGACAAAAAAAAAAAAACACCTAAAATATTCACACAAGAAAATAAGGCGTTAAAAAGTCTCACATTATTGTCTTTATTATCACCGTTTATCTTCTGTTGTAGACTGATAGCCGTGGATGGGATGTATCAGAAAGTTCTTTCCGGTATTTTAGTGATAGTATTACTAAAAATTGAGACTCCATAGGAGGCGAGGACCATGTATTGTAAGTGATTTCATTCTTCAAAATTAATGTTTTTCTAGAGCCAGTTCCAAAGTATCTATAACTTTGTATTATAATATATGTGCTATGGTTAACAGAATTCAGATAAGTTATTCAAGAAGTATTTATTTTAGTGAGAAAAGAACAGTTAGATTAATAGTTGAGGCATTTATTTTTGTAGAAGGTTGAAATCTTATTTTCAGTGTAAACTTTCAAAATTGTGAATCAGATTACTTTTGAGTTTCCTGCGATTTTAGTTTGAGGGTTTTGGCAATGCTCCCCTTCCAATCCAATCATACTAGCTGGAATATACAACATTGAATGTGTCCAATTAGTATTCTCCATGTCATAGGACTATATTGTGACAATTTAGCTTAAAATTTTAAACTGGAATTGGTTTAATATTTGTATAGATGTGACCTAAGTCCTAAGTAACCCAGGACATTAATTATGGATGCTCAATAAATGTTTATAGAATTTTAGTTACATTTTACATTATTTCTAACTTCGGTAAGTTTCTGATGGGTTTTAATTAAGATTGTTTTGATTATAGGTAATAGAAACCATCTCAGATTCTCAAAATCAGAAAAGGGGATTTATTTTAAGGATACGTAGTACCCAAGAACAGAAAGTTCAGTGAGATTTTAGGAGGGATTTAACTTTGGGGCTGGAGAGCTAGTAGGAACTAGCTATATTCTTAGTCACTCAGAGGACACGTAGTCTCTTATGTGTCCCTTTTTTCTCTGTACATCTGTTTTGTTCTTCTCCTTTATTTCTTACTCTCTTTGCAGTTTGACCAGTTTTCTCTGCTTCTCTCTCTACACATGCTGGGAAATGGCTACAGGCTATATTATTTTGCTGTACCAACAAACGGATTAGCATTTCAGCTTTAAATTCCTGTGAGAGAAAACCTGGTCTGCCCAGTTTAGATCAGGTGTCTGGCTACCAGTCTAATCAACTTGTTGACAAAGTAAGATGCCAGAACACCTCTTTGTTAGGAGAAATAATCTAATAGTTGATGCTTGTCATGTTACCAGCTTAGTCTTTATGAAACTGTATGGCCTTTTTTATCATAACATTTTGGTTATCTGATGTTACAAACTTTTAGATTTATCAGCACGCAACGTAAGTTTCTATGTCTCTACTTGACATATGACAAAATTTTCTAATTTTCTGTGTCTCCACTTGTCAAATACAAAGTTCTAGGCTGAGAGAAGTCAAATAATCAGTGTCAAAGGTCACATACCTAGCAAGTCACAGACCTGGAGTTTGGACCAGGTACTGCTGATTCCAGAGCTCATGCTTTTGACCTTTCGATACGAGGTGCTTCTCAGTATAAGGTGTTTTTGAAATATAAATGATTTTTACCTTAAGGGAAATCTCATTTAGCTGGCCTTAACTAATGTCTAACTTCTTTGGTTCAGTAAATGTTTCCTGAATTCCTCCTGTATGTAGGTGCAGTTTAGGACCATGGCATCTAGAGATGAGTAAGAGGCTATTTTCTGCCTTAAGTTGTGCAATCTAGGAGAGACGACAGATACACATCATTAAAATACAGTGTGACATGGGGGTGCCTGGCTGGCTCAGTTGGTAGAGCATGAAACTCTTGATCTTGGGGTCGTGAGTTTAAGCCCCATTGGGCTTGGGTGTGAAGCCTACTTAAAATAAAAATTAAGAAAAAAAGTAGTGTGAAATGTTCACCTTTATAGAATGTTTCTATCTGTTTGGGACAAGCAAAGCTAGTATATAGTATAATAATAAGTATTGCAGCATTGGTTACTAAAGGAGTTAATACAATTAAGTGCTCAGAAATTAGAATGAATTCTAGGGCTTAGAATGTGTATTGCATACTCTGTGAGTCAATTTTTTTGGTCACTAGACAGGTAACGGGTAGGTTTTCAAGCGATCAGAATTAGTTTCCTTTTGATGGCTTTTTTCAAGGTTATGTTCTTGAGAATGTAAATCAAGATAAAACTTGGTTGGTGGACCAGACAGCCATCAAGTGAGAAAAAAATAGTTATACCCCTGTTAGTGGTATAAAGGTCAAATGCAGGTTGCCCAGGACCTAGAGCTCAGTGAGAGGCCCAGTTATCTGAAAGAAATCTACTTAGGTGGAGCTTAAGGGACCCAGAAAAGTTAGTAGCGCAAAGCTGGGCCTTGTTCATGGGCAGTGGGGTAGGAGCAGGGTCTGAGCAGATTGTAGAATAGGACTGCACCGTCAAGATGTCTGAGGTGTTGGTCTCTGGTTTCCCACCTGTTTAAAAGAAAAGGAGAGTGGGGCACCTGGGTGGCTCAGTCGGTTAAGCATCCAACTTTGGTTCAGGTCATGATCTCGTGGTTCGTGAGTTCTACCCTGTGTCGGGCTCTGTGCTGACAGCTCAGAGCCTGGAGCCTGCTTCGGATTCTTTGTCTCCCTCTTTCTCTGCCCCTCCCCTGCTCACGCTCTTTCTCACTCTCAAAAATAAATAAATATATATAAAAAAAATTTAAAAGGAGAAAATCAGTGTTAGATTGAACCATAAAAAATTGCCAGTATTTGACCTTTTTTGATCTATAAAACAGCAGTTGCATATGGTTTAATGTTTGCTGAGTACTTATCCAGGACTTGTCAGTCTCCCAGAGACTCTAAATATACTACTTAATTTAAAACTTGCAAGCACCCTACAAGAGAAATCTCCACAATCTACAGAGAGGAAACCAAAGATTAAAATGGTGGAGGTGACATAGTCAAAGACAGAAAGTTACTTAGTAAGTGAATAGCAATCTCTCTGGCTCAAAAGCCCTAGAATTTTGAAATTTGCCAACGTCTTAATCCGTACATTGAGCGGTACAACCACTATGAAATCAGACAACAAAGTGGGGATGGCTTTCATCAGGAGAGCTAGTGAACTGAGTCCCAAACCCCAACTCCACAGGATTTGCTTCCTCCTTGTGCTCTCTGCTTCCGGTCTCTACCATTTATCTCCTTTTCATCCTTTATTTCATCCATCTCTTTCCATTCCTTCCCTACTTCTGTTTCCCTCTTTCTGCAGTCACGAAGAAATGTTACATAAAGGTTGGTTTAGCACAGGTAAGACTATGTAGTGATTATCAGCAGAATCACATGTAAGATATGGAAGAACATTCAAGCTTTATTAAGTGAAAAATAAAAACACACAATGGGGTGCCTGGGTGGCTCAGTTGGTTAAGCATCAGACCCTTGATTTTGGCTCCAGTCATGATCTCACAGTTCAGGAGATTGATCCCCGTGTCAGGCTCTGCACTGACAGTGCAGAGTCTGCTTGGGATTCTCTCTCTCCCTCTCTCTCTGCCCCTCCCTCGCTCTGTCTCTCTCTCTCAAAATAAGTAAACTTAAAAAAAAAAATTAGAGTGAAGTAAGAGTAGTTGATCAAACTATCTGTCATCTGTCTCTCTGGTTATTTTGCTAGGGGAAAATATCTGGAATGGTATTCTGATAGTCATCTCTGAGAAGACACACTCCTGCTAATCTGATTTTTCCCCTTAGTTTTCTACTACTACTATTTTTTTTTTATTTTTTTAACGTTTATTTATTTTTGAGACAGAGACAGAGCATGAATGGGGGAGGGCCAGAGAGAGAGGGAGACACAGAATCCGAAACAGGCTCCAGGCTCTGAGCTGTCAGCACAGAGCCCGACGCGGGGCTCGAACTCACGGACCGTGAGATCGTGACCTGAGCTGAAGCCGGTGCTCAACCGACTGAGCCACCCAGGCGCCCCACTATTATTTTTTTAGTAATAAAACAAAAATGTAATATTGTTGTTTTCAGGTCATCTACAAAAACGTGGTTAATGAGGACTTTCAAGGATTTTTATTATTTTTGGTAGTCAAGCAAACTCTTAGAAAATATTCTGTAGATGCCTCCTAGTGACTTATCTTGTGACATTTCAAAATATTCTACTTACTGCCTTTTAATTCATGCCAAAGTAGATATTAGTAACATGCCCAGATAGACATAAACTGTAACCATGCCAGTTACGGTTTCTTTTTGTAATTCTGATTTTTGAGCTGGCTGCATCACTAGGCTCTTCTAGTTTCCAGATCACTAAAGTTTAAATATTATAAATAAGCATGGTATGTTCTGAAAGTGACATTATTCTAAAGCACATTCACTTATGTTTGAATATTTTGATCTCACTAGCAAGATAACAAATTAAGATTAAACCTCTTCTGATGGCAAAATAGTCTACCTTTGTATTATTTGAGGAAAGTGCCTGTGCTTTTTTGACTCATAGAATAATGCCTTAAATATACAGTAGGCACTTAATAAATGTCCTTCCTGCTTTCCTGTCTTACCTCTTTGTTGATGATGAATAGTCTAGTCAGAATGTCTATTTTGAGCTTTTAAAATTTCCAGGAATATGCAGATACCCTTCTGTCAATATTTGTGAATATTCACGTATCTCTCTGGTTAGTATATGTGGGTCTAAAATTTACTTACAAGTAATTTGTGGTTCCATCCTCTAAAGTAACTTAATTTTTAAGAAGATATTAGGAAATATAGGTGGCATCCAGAGAAGATTTTTGTGTTTGGGGGTAAAGGTTGATTATTATTATTATTATCTAAAAAAATTTTTTTAACGTTTATTTATTTTTGAGAGACAGAGAGACAGAGTGCAAGCGGGGGAGAGGGAAAGAGAGAGGGAGACACAGGATTTGAAGCAGGCTCCAGGCCTAGAGCTGTCAGCGCAGAGCCCAACACAGGGTTCGAACCCACGAACTGTGAGATCATGACCTGAGCTGAAGTTGGATGCTCAACCAACTCAGCCACCCAGGCACCCCAGAGATTGATTATTTTTTTTTAATATCCAAGAACTTTTACAATCCAGTAAAAAAAAAAAAAAAAAAACAACCTCAGATGGATAAAGAACACAACTGAGCAATTCATAGAAGAAATATACAAATGCCCGATGAATATATATATTACCTTAAAATAATTTATTTTAAAAGAATTTTGAATTTATAGTACAAATAATTCTTATAATCTGTGTATATGTATACATATGTATGTACCTGTTATCATTATCTTCAGACTTTTTTTTTTTTTTTTCAACGTTTATTTATTTTTCTTGGGACAGAGAGAGACAGAGCATGAACGGGGGAGGGGCAGAGAGAGAGGGAGACACAGAATCGGAAACAGGCTCCAGGCTCTGAGCCATCAGCCCAGAGCCCGACGCGGGGCTCGAACTCACGGACCGCGAGATCGTGACCTGGCTGAAGTCGGACGCTTAACCGACTGCGCCACCCAGGCGCCCCTATCTTCAGACTTTTTGAGAGCAAGCTGCAGATGTGACGTCCTGTCACCCCTAAATGCTCCAGTGTGTAATTCCCAACAAAAAGGCCACTCTTGTACCCATCCTGCATTCAGCCCTTGAGATCAGGATGTCAGCATTGGTATAATACTGCCATCCTATCCACAGATCCCTTTTAAATTTTACCAACTCTCCTAAGAATATCCCTTTCCTTTCTGGACCAGGCTTTATCCAGAAATTCATGTTGCATTTGACTGTCGTATCTCTTCAGACCACTTCAATCTACAACTGTTTCCTGGTTTTCCCTACATTTCGTATTCTTTAACGTTTTAAGGAATACAGGAATAGGAATTCCGTAGGATAACTTCTTCAACCTGGGTCTAATTTTTCGCATTGTCAAATGAGAATGCCCCACAGAAAGTTGCACTTTTGTTTTCAGTGTATTTTGTCATTCCACCACTGATAATTGAGTAATAGTCCAAAATTATATCAATATGCCTTTCATCAGACCTCCACTCATCAGCTTAGCACCTATAGACAACACTATGAATCCGTCGTCATCTTTATGATGGCTGCGAAAAGATGATTCTTTATTTCCACCATTCCTACTGCATTTATTAACATTTTACTATATAAGGAAGAGCTTTTTCTCTTTTCTGAATTTACTTATTTATTCATCATTCATTCACTTGTCAGTGTGGACTCATCGATGCTAGTCTTAATGAGTGGGTTGTAATTTGTTATTAAGTTTTTCAGCTGCAATATGATTTACTTATAGTGGAATGTGCACATCTTAAGTCGGTCAGTTTTGACATACACATATATGCCTAACAGGGATAACCAATACTTATTTTGGTGCTCAGTTTCCCTCATCTGGCCAGCAGGATCTCCTTCAGCTGGCTCCTATGTCCCTCTGAAATGTCTCCCATCATTCATTGAACACTTCCTTACTTTCTGGCACAAGATGTTTCAGATTCTTCTTGTACTTTCTCTACCCAACTTTGAAGTGAGCCATTTCTCCAAAGATCCCTGGTGGTTTCTTTTTTTCTTTTTTTAAGTTTATTTATTTTGAGAGAGAGAGACACAGAGAGACAGAGAGAAAGAACAAGTTGGGGAGGGGCAGAGAGAGAGGAAGAGAGAGAATCCCAAGGAAACTCCTCACTGTCAGCACAGAGCTCGAAGTGGAGCTTGAACTCACAAACCATTAGATCAGGACCTGAAGTGAAATCAAGAGTTGGGAACTTAACCTACTGAGCCACCCAGGCACCCTCCCTGGTTTCTTTTAATGTAGGATGGGATTTGGAAGTCAAGAGACAGGCCATTTTCGTGTTTTTTTGTTACTGGGCTGTCAGGTGCCCTTGTGCCTTCTTGGTGGACAGTTAGGAAAATATATGGACATAAAAATGCATACACACACAAATACATATATACAAATATATATGCATATACATCCGTAACTACACATGTATGCATATACATATATGTATATACATATACATCTGTAACTACTTATTCATTTTCCTATGTGTGTATATCATGCAACCATGAGTTCAGGTTTCTAATTCCAGGCCAGTGCCTTAGACGTATTTAGTTTATGTTATTTTAGACAGAGAGAGTGAGCGGGGGAGAGAGAGAGAGAGAGAGAGAGAGAGAGAGAAAGAGAGAATCTTATGCAGGTTCCATGCTCAGCCCGATGTGGGATCATGACATGAGCTGAAACGAAGAGTCAGATGCTCAACCTACTGAGCCACCCAGGTGCCCCTACCTTAGACTTCTTTATAGCTCCTTACTCCTTCCTTCCCTTAAAATTTCTTTAGCAGTGGGAAACATGGCCCCACTATCCTCAGTATATCCTCACTTCATCACTCAGCTTACTTCTTTGGTGAGTGTAACAAATTTAATTCTGCTGCTCATTTCCTCAGTCTCTGCTCGGCTCCCACCATGTCCTTAGCCACTGGGTCAGCCTGTGCTTCCATGGGGCTTCCTCAGCTGCCTCCCCCTTACCGTGAATACTCAGCATCTGTCCCCTCTCTCTCTGCCTCCCCACCCCTTACCCGTCACCAGCACATGTCCTTAGTACCACATGAAAAGGAAAAGAAGAAATGGTCCCAGAGAAGATTTTAGATTATACAGTTCTCTTTATTTCTTCAGTGCACTTTTTTGCTTGTATGTCTTAAAAAATTGTGCATTTTAATTTTTAAATGACATACCCTTTGGTATATAGGTAAATATTTTTCATTCATTCATCTGCTGGAATTATCTCCACTATTGTTCTAATGCCTCTTTGAGATTATCATATACAAAAGGTCGTTTTCCTAGATTTCTTGTTACACTGTGTGTTTAAGTACATTTATTTACTGAGGGTTTTAGCATCAAATTTAATACTCTTGTTCTGCTTCTCCTGGCTGCATCAGCACTGCCAAACCGGTTCGAATACTTAACCCTTCTAAAGAAACTACCTCAAGAAAATGTCGTCAGGCATGTTTTGCTTTTTTAAAAATAGATCTTGAATAACTGAATATTATTAGCCACTTGGAGAATTGATTCAACTATTGTCTTTCTAAAGCTTACTTCAAATATTTGGTGTACTGCAGCCCAAGGCACATTAGAAATTACTGTTGATTCCTTTGGGCACTTGTATGTTTCACTGGTGTTTTGGCTTCTTAAAGGATTATTAGCCACCAATAGCTAATTTAAAAATCGCTTACGCTTTTTAGCGTTCCCTTGGAATTCAATGGTTTTTAGGTGCCAGTGAGGACATTTGGTAGATTGACTAGAAAAATAATTGTTTAAGCAAGGCTGAATAACTGTGAGGTAGCTGTTGCCTTGACAACGAGAGAACTGTTCTGTTTGCTAAACAAAGGGATGGTAATTTAGTAGTTTAATTTCCTTTTGGGCATGGAGGTGCCACATAATAACATTTTAGTTTAGCCTCTGAGAAGGTCCATATTATTGACCAAAATCAGAGAAGCAGAGCAAAAAAAAAAAAAAGGTAAGAGTTTTTTTTCTGGTTTGACAACATGTATACCTAACAGCGGCAGTGTTGGTGCATGGAATCTTAGTTAACCTCCTGACATAATTCTTTGTATATTTCTGGACTGAAGTACGGTAGCCCTGGAGTAGGCATATAGTCTCGGTTGTCTTTCCACCATACTAAAGGGGTGAGATGTACTTCTTAGTGGAACATCCCCACAGACACTTTAACCTCTTGTAGCTACTGCAGGCAAGAGGATTACTTTATTTCTGAATTGAATAAGGGGGATAATATTTAAATTTATTTACTTATTTTTGAGAAAGAGAGACCGTGCTCGTGTGGAAGGGGGCAGAGGAAATCTTAAGCAGGCACCACTCCCAGTGCAGAACCCTACGCAGGGCTCGATCTCAGGACCGGGAGATCATGACCTGAGATGAAATCAAGAGTTGGCTGCTTACCCAACAGCTACCCAAGCGCCTCAGGGGGATGATATTTAAACTCTTTCTCCCCTCCCTCATCCATATATATATACACAGTTAAACTGTCATCTGTTCTATTTGTGTGGGATCTCTTTTGTATAGGACTTAAAAAAACTTTTTTTTAAAGCCCGGTTTTCCCCCAAATTATTAATACTAACAGTCTGTTCTAAGCACTTTACATGTAGCATTTCAGTTCTTCTCCCTGTGAGATAGTCACTCTTATATCCTGAGGTACAGAGGTTCTAGCCCAAGGTCACCTCCCTACTAAGTGATAGGTTTGAACATAAGCATCTAACTCAAGAGTCTATGCTCTTGGGGCACTTGGATGGCTCATTTGGTTGAGTGTCCAACTCTTAATCTCAGCTGAGGTCTTGATCTCATGGTTATGAGTTCAAGATCCGCGTTGGGCTCCATGCTGGGCGTGGAACCTACTTAAAAAAAACCAAACACCTATGCTCTTAATTACTATATTGTACTGAGTCTCATTAATATAGTCATTCTAAGTACATTAGAAGGTACAGAAAAGTATTAATAGAAAAGATAAAAGTAACCCATAATCACAACTGACTGTTGTTCTGATGAAATGATGTAATATCTGGGGTTTCTTTCAAAATAATCATTGTTTGGAAGGAATAGGTAGGAGTATAGATGAGACAAAATTGCACTGATAATTGTGGGAGCCAGAGTATGAGCATATGGGGGATTTATTATAGTCCCATATTCTTTTGTGTTTGTTTGAAATGTACCTTAATATATGTTTTACTTATTTTTTAATGTTTATTTATTTTGGGAGAGAGCAAGTGCAAGCAAGCAGGGAAGGAACAGAGAGAGAGGGAGAGAGAGAATCCCAAGCAGGATCCACACTGCCAGCACAGAGTCAGAGGTGGGGCTCGATCTCATGAACTGTGAGATCATGACCTGAGCCAAAATCAAGAGTCAGTCGCTCAACCGACTGAGCCACCCAGGCACCCCTCCTTTTGTTGGTATACATTTTAAAAAGCAAAGAATGGGGGCGCCTGGGTGGCTCAGTCAGTTGAGCCACCGACTCTTGATTTCAGCTCAGGTCATGATCCCAGGGTTGTGGGATTGAACCCCGCCTGGGTCAGTGCGGAGCCTGCTGGGGATTCTCTCTCTCTCCCTCTGCCCCTTCCCTGCTTGTGTACTCACTTTCTGTCTCTCAAAAGAAAAAAATTAAAAAGCAAAGAATACATGCGAATTGTAACAATTTTAAAAAATAGGAACGCTTATTTTGAATGGCAGATTTTCATATACATACTCCTCTATTCCATTCCCTTTTTTAAAAAAAATTTTTTTAATGTATACTTATTTTTGAGAGAGAGAGAGAGAGAGAGAGAGAGAGAAGAACACTAGCAGGGCAGGGGTGGGGGAGGGCAGAGAGAAAGAGACAATCTGAAGCAGGCTCCAGGCTCTGAGCTGTTAGCACAGAGCCCAGCGCAGAGCTTGAACTCACGAGCGGTGAGATCATGACCTGAGCCAAAGGTGGACGCTTAACCGACTGAACCATCCAGGCGCCCCTCTGTTCTCTTTAATTCCTTTTAACAGCTATTCCTGTCTTTATTATGTATGTTTTTTCTATATGTACAACATATAAATATCTTTGATTATTTTTGTATTTCTAGAAATAGAGTAATATTTTAAAGACATATACATATTGCCAGATATCCTGTGGTATTTTCTCATTAGATTTCATACTGAAAAATAATATATTCTGAGAGTATTGACCTTAGTTGGAAAGGTGAGGAAAATGGTGTAACTTTTCCATTTGCACGGACTTATGATGAGCAATCATTAAAAATGAGGTTTTCTTCTTGCATTTTAAAAAGAAAAAAAGGAGGAGTGCCAAATCTGAACTTACATTGGTTTAATGACTTGTTTGTCCACCTTGAGTGTTTCATAATAGTAATAGTAATTGTTAATAGCTAAATACTTGAGGCATCATAATTGAGTGCTTTCTAATATTGACCGTGTTTTCCTGATGTAGAATCTGAAGCTTAGAGAGATATGGTAGTCTACAAAAATTCATCGTTAGTGTACGGAATTGACCTGGGGTTAGGACCATATCTTTCTGCTTTGAAAGCCTGTGCTATTAGTCTGCTTTATATGCACACCAAGCTGAACATGTAGGTAGATTATGGATTTCATTTGTTTTTCTCATGAGAAATTCTCACTCATATTTGGGTTAGCATAGTTTCAGTTCTAGATGATTATGTGTCTTAAAAATATCCCATTCTGATTATCTCTGTAACCCCAATGCTTTGAGATAGACTTGTTAGACAAAGGTATTCAAAATTCAAATTCTTATATTCATCTAATGATGAGAATTTAAGAACAGAAAAGTAACTTACCTAAGATGATGCAAAACAAAGTAATAGAGGCAGAGGTAAGCTCAGAACATAGATCTTTGCTTTTCATCTGCAGCCTTTAATACAATTAACACTGTTCTAACAATGTATTTCAATTTAGCAGTTGTTTATTATACTTTGGTTTCCCTTTTCAAGTATTTTTCCTCTCTTCTCTCTTTTTTAATGTTTTTGAGACAGAGAGAGAAAGACAATGAGCAGAGGAGGGGCAGAGAGAGAGGGAGACACAGAATCCAAAGCAGGCTCCAGGCTCTGAGCTGTCAGCATAGAGCCCGACATGGCCTCGAACCCATAAGCGGGGAGATAATGACCTGAGCTGAAGTCAGATGCTTAACTGACTGAGCCACCCATGCACCCCTCAAGTATTTTTCTAATACACATTTTCTTTATATGTTTTGCTAATTCAGTTTCATGTATTCTAGCTTAAAGGAAGGGAACTATTAGCCTTCAAAATAATAATTTGCTCCCCACAATATTTGAGGTAATTATTACTGTTTTCTGTCTGCATGGATTTTTATGTTGGTAAGAATGTGAGATGTGGGAATGCAAACTGGTGTAGCCACTCTGGAAAACAGTATGGAGGTTCCTCAAAAAACTAAAAATAGAACGACCCTATGACCCAGCAATTGCACTACTAGGCATTCATCCATGGGTTACAGGTGTGCTGTTTCTAAGGGGCACATGCACCCCCATGTTTCTAGCAGCACTATCAACAATAGCCAAAGTATGGAAAGAGCCCCAATGTCCATCGATGGATGAATGGTTAAAGATGTGGTGTGTATGTATATATACAATGGAGTATTACTTGGCAATCAAAAAGAATGAAATCTTGCCATTTGCAACTATGTGGATGGAACTGGAGGGTATTATGCTAAGTGAAATTAGTCAGAGAAAGACAAAAATCATATGACTTCACTCATATGAGGACTTTAAGAGACAAAACAGATGAACATAAGGGAAGGGAAACGAAAATAATATAAACACAGGGAGGGGGACAAAACAGAAGAGACTCATACATATGGAGAACAAACTAAGGGTTACTGGAGGGGTTGTGGGAGGGGGGATGGGCTAAATGGGTAAGGAGCATTAAGGGATCTACTCCTGAAATCACTGTTGCACTCTATGCTAACTAATTTGGATGTAAATTAAAAAAAAAAAAAGAAAAGAAAAGAATGTGAGATGGTCTTGGTTTTGGGGGGGAAATCTCAAATTTAAGTTGAATAAATCTGCTCAGTAAACATCTTTATAGCTTGCTATCATTGGGAGTGTTGCTAGGGTTTGATATGAATACTAACGGAAAGAAAATGTAAATGGTTTGTATATTAGTAGTCTAAATATATTACTATTCTATTCCCCTTTTTGTTCACAATCTCTATAATAATATCTAAAAAGCTTATCACATATTAAATATTTGTTTCTGAGTAGGCACAAATGTGCAACTTTGAGTTGATTTCTTGTTTTTTTCCTACATTTCCCAATTTCTCGTTCTTCATAAGTTTTCATTTATTTTTAACCATTCTGTCTGTGAAAATAAATGTCCTAACTAATAAGGCAGGATGTGTTAATGAGAGAGGTTTACAAGTTGTAGAGAGTAATGAGCCTGTGGTAGTGAAGACAGGCTCACCATTTCCTTTTCTAGCAATTACATACAATATCAGTTGAACCACAAAGTGAATTGATGTCTTTCTGAAACTTACTTAAAATTTCTGGGTGAAGTGCTGTGAGTCTGTTTCATATACTTGATATCTAAAAAAGCCACTAGCTTGTCTGGAATTTAACCAAGGTTTTGACAATGGAAAATGGTATTTTCAGAGGGCTAAGACAGATAAACTAGAAAAATGCATTTATTAACTTTAGGTTCAAGAGCAGTACAGAATTATCAAGTTGTAGTCAATGATAACAACAGATTTAAAATGTAGAATTTCAGGAATTATCATCTTTCTGTAAGAGTATATACTCATAACATAAATGAATTGAAATATGGGCATTTTCCTAGGTAGTTTTTTTTCTTTTTTCTTTTTTTTTCTTTTTGCCTTTTTTAAACAGTTTTTATTTATTTATTTATTTTGCGAGAGACAGAGTGAGCAGGGAAGGGGCAGGGGGAAAGAATCGCAAGCAGGCTCCACACTGTCAGTGCACAGCCCGAGGCAGGGCTGGAACTCACCAATCGTGAGATCATGCATGACCTGAGCTGAAACCAGGAGTCAGAAGTGTAACTGACTGAGCCACCCAGGGGCCCCATTTTACCTTTCTTTTGTTTTTTTTGGTTTTTTTTTTTTACGTTTTTTTTTTTTTTTTTTAAAGTAATCTCTATGCCCAACATGGGATTTGAACTCACTACCCCAGGACCAAGAGTTGCATGCTTTACCAACTGAGCCAGCCAGGTGCCCCTCATGTAGATTTTAAAAATAACATACTTAGGGGCTCCTGGGTGGCTCGATTGGTTGGGCGCCTGACTTTGTCTCAGGTCATGATCTTGTGGTTCCTGGGCTCAAGCCCCCACATCAGGCTTTCTGCTGTCAGTAGAGAGCCTGCTTTTGATCCTCTGTCCCCCTGTCTGTGCACCTTCCCCACTTGTGCTCTTTTTGTCTTAAAAATACATAGACATAAAAAACCCCATATACTTGATATTGCTTTGTGTTCTTTTAAAAAATATTTTTGTGAAATAAATAGAATGTGAAACAAATGGCCATTGAGGAGGTCACCCTGATATTTTTTAGTTGTAGCACTTTTGTCTTGGTTTATGATACTTCTCACCTTTTAGGAAAAGTTACTACAGTTATTTGATTACATCACTTTTGGTATAGCATTACAATAAATATCTTAAAAATTTTTTTTATGTTTATTTATTTTTGAGAGAGAGAAACAGAATGTGAGTCAGGGAGGGACAGAGAGAGGAGGGAGACACAGTATCTGAAGCAGGCTCCAGGCTCTGAGCTGTTAGCACGGAGCCTGACATGGGGCTCAAATCAGGAATGGCAAGATCATGACCTGAGCTGAAGTCAGGTGCTTAACCGACTGAGCCACCCAGGCGCCCCTGGAATAAATATCTTTTTTTTTTTTTTTTTTTTTTATCACTCTCATGTGTATTAGCCACAACTATTGGAATGAGTTTAAGACCCAAGTGAAATTTGTATTTTCATCATTCACTGCTGTATTAATAGCATTTTCTATGTTATATTCTATGGAATTTCTACAGAATGTTAATAGATGTTAATAGAAAAAAAAAAAGGTTTCCTTGGACAAACAGATAAGGAAATGATGAGGCAGAGTAGGGATTTATTCAATAAACTGATTTTCCCAAATTCTCTCCTCCTTCTCTTGTTGGTGGACTATCTCAGGATATTAGTACTTCTTGTAAAACACTTTGGGAAAAGTTACTCACATAGTCTTTCTTTGATTGTGAAATTGATTAATATAAGCAAAACTTCTTAGATTTCTAGATTTTACACAGAAATGTACCTGATTGTAAAAAGTCAGAGCAGCTAGATTAGGACTATTAAAAACTAAATCACACACACAGAATAAAACTAAATCCTAAGTGAAGAAATTAAAAATTTTAATATAGATGGGTAAATAAACAGTGAACCCATGCCAGAGTATTTAAGAATTCCCAGATTAGAAATCTTCATATAGTTTTTTCTCCAGTAGTTTGAATACATGTAATTCCTCCCACTCCCTTTGTGTTATGTTATTCTGCCTTAGAATTGTCTAGATAGGGTTATGACAAAGCTATTCTGAATTTGGGTAGCTGCTAAGATACAGTCTAAATATTAAAAGAAATTTTCTTAGACTTTAAACTTTTAAGGATCTGCCTTCTCTTTAGGTGGTCATATAGTATGTGAATATTTGAATGAGTAGATGGAAGGGTGGATGGAATGATAAACTTGTGATTAAGCTGATTCATATCATGGACTATATGCATTTTATATAGAGCAAAAAATGCATTTTTATTTTATATGATAAATATGTTGATTAAAAAATATCTTTAATGTTTATTCATTTTTGAGAGACAGGGAGAGACAGAGCGTGAGTCGGGGAGGGGCAGAGAGAGAGGGAGACACAGAATCCGAAGCAGACTCCAGGCTCCGAGCTGTCAGCACAGAGCCCGACATGGGGCTCAAACTCATGAACTGCGAGATCATGACCTGAGCTGAAGTTGGACGCTTAACCTACTGAGCCACCCAGGCACCCCATATGACATACATTTAAATGAGTTTTTAAATTTTTTTTAAATTACATTTATTTATTTTTGATAGAGACAGAGTACAAGTGGGGGAGGGGCAGAGAGAGAAGGAGACACAGAATCTGAAGCAGGCTCCAGACTCTGAGCTGTCAGTACAGAGCCCGACGTGGGCCTCGAACTCACAAACCGCTAAATCATGACCTGAGCCGAAGTTGGACGCTCAACTAACTGAGCCACCCAGGCGCCCCTAAATGGGTTTTTGATACATAGATCTTACTTATTTTTAAGTTAAAGTATTTTACAAACGGTTCTTACTAACACATTATTGCATTCAATTATTACAACTCTTGTAGCTGTAACAAGATTAGATCTGCCATTCGGAGGTCTAATTGTACCAGAGAATTAGAGTTTAAATCTAATTATATTTGTTTGCATTTTTTAGGCCCTTGATGAGCCTCCCTATTTGACAGTGGGCACTGATGTGAGTGCTAAATACAGAGGAGCCTTTTGTGAAGCCAAGATCAAGACAGCAAAAAGACTTGTCAAAGTCAAGGTACAGTATATGTAGATTTTATAAATTATACGATCAGTATTTGATATTTAAACTGTTATTTGGTGAGTGTACTCAAGACTTTATTTCCCTGCAAGATGACTTTAGTTTCTATGTAATGGTTGTCACATACCCGAAAACAAAGCATTATTTGGTATTTTATTTTTATTTACTTTTATTTTTTATTTTTTTAAAGTTCTTTTTGACCAATTAGGACCTTTTATTTGGGATGCTAAGTTACTTGGAAAAGCACTGTCGTCCAGTGGTAAACCTTAGGTTGTATTGCACAGGTAAATGCTGTAACTGCCCAAATATATATGTAGTTCCTAAAGTTTTAATGTTTTGGTATAAGGTCATCACTTAACATTCTGATTACTTATAGTGTTATATGTCACAGAAATAACCAAATTTCGTTGTCAGTTGCATCATAATGAACTCTCATCAGATCTTTAACAATGTCTATTTCTGAGATTTTGTCAAAAATGTGGAAGCTTCATGAATTTGCGCATGTCATCCTTGCGCAGGGGGGCCGTGCTAATCTCTGCATCGTTCCAGTTTTAGTATGTGTGCTGCCGAAGCGAGCACGCATTATTTGGCATTTTAAAGTATTCTAATTGGAATGAAGTTAGGTTATTACAAATTGGTATTTTGAATGCTATTTCGCTATAGACTTGTTACTGTTTGTGTTGTTAACCTTTTAGAGCTGGAAAGGACCTTAGAAGTCATGCAGTTTAATTCTTAATTTTAGACCTCCCCTTCCCATTTTAACCATCAAATTGAAATGTGATTTATAATTGATGAGATTTTAGATAACAGTAAAATAAGGTAGATCTAGTTGATTTCCTTATCCTCTATCTTTCTTAAGTACTTGTGTTTTTCTCAGATAATGCAGAATGTAATTGTTTACATTTTGGTAAATTATCGGTGTTGAAAAATATAGCACAGGTAAAATATTTGAAGGTAGATGTTTATTCATTTGTCAGTTATTTACTGAGTGGTAACCTGTTAGATGGGAAGGAGGGTGGGGCTATGAGGGTGACCTGATCTTTGTCCTCAAGGGATTTATGTAGTCCAGATTAGCAGATACTCCGTAAAACACTGGTTTGAATATCACCAGTTATTAAACAGGCCATAGAGGTGTTGTATGTCTGGTGGAGAGTTTCAGATTCTCTTCCGGAGTTTTTCCCTTGCTTATATATACTTAGGTTTTTATGCATGGATGTGTGGAAAACAGCTTCCTGGGTCACTTACACCCCTAGTTAAGATCCATTGTGATAAGACCTTTAAATTAACTGTAAACCCATAGGAATCTAGTCTTGGCCCTGCCACTGCCTTCAGTTTTCACGTGCATGGTGCGTGTGAGCTCTTTTGTGATTTGATTTTTGTGGGTCCTCTTACAGTGTTCATATAGTGGCATTTCCTGTTCTGGTTTCACACACCGGTGTTACCTGAGCACTCATTTTTTTTTTTTTTTTTTGCCACTGCTATCTCAGAAATGAAGAGGAAGCCTTTTATCTGGTTCCTCACTCTTCTAGACAGGGCTGCTACCAGCACAGGTAACACCTTAGTGTGAATTAGGCAAAAGTCCTCCATCCTGGTGGATAGTCTCCTTAGCAGAGCATGGCCTACAGGTAAGACTTTTATATTAGTTAGAAAAAGGTGTTTCTTTTGGACAGGAGCAGTTATACTCTAGGACCCATGCTTTGGTCTGCAGGGCACAGGCTAGATTTTAGCCCTGACATAGAGTTCTCAGCTGTATGCTGCTGTTTAATGAATGAAGCAGCTGAATGGCATGTATCACTCCTGCCATTTCTTGCTATTAATAAAAGGAAGAAAACTGTTAGTCTCTACTGCCTCTGTTGATAGTACATCATACCAGTACCTTGTGTCTTGTGTGTCTTGTAAATAACGGATATCTAAAATTGTTAATTTTTTTGGCTGCTCTAAAAATCTGTGTATGATTCAAAGGTAATTATTTTCTCAGCAGATACAGTGGTAAATTTCTATACTGGTTTAGTTTGTATATGATTCAAAGTTAACACGCATTTAACAGTTTGTTGATAAACTTCTTCCTCATCAGTTTTCATTTATTGTGCATCTGTGTGCTAAGCCCTATGTTAGGTGTTGAAACTCTAGTGTTAAAATCTGATCCCTGTCATAAATTGACTTCAAGTCTAAGTGAATGACAGAGATACTTAAATACATAACTTAAATGAAATGTGGTAATGCTTTTGTGTAAGACAGAAATGCCTGAGATGCTGTGAGTACCGGGCATCTCTTTTCATAGCTCCTTTGTGAGCAAATTATGTAAATTGGTTATCCTACATATCTGATAAGACCATGTTGATGTTTCAATTCCTGTAAGAATTCTTGCGTTGTATAGGAAGAACAACTTTTTCTATACTGAATACTGGAAGCTATCTTAGTTTTCACCAGCTAATTAAATATTTAAACTTGAACTGTATTTTTAACTTAATCTCCTTACATCTGGTTTCCCATTCTCTGATTGCTATACTGATAAAGAGTAGAGTAAACTTCTGGAGGTAGACTGCCTGAGTTTGAATCTCAGTGCCACCATGTACCAGTTCTGTGATCGTGGACCAGTTACTTATTCTTTATGCTCCTCAGTTTTCTTATCAACAAAGTGGGAACAATCATACCTACCTAGTAAGGTCATACATTTGATGCTTGAGCCTGATGCTTAGCTCTCAGTAAATGTTTGTTGTTACTGCTTATTATTAAACTAGGCCTTGGGGCGCCTGGGTGGCGCAGTCGGTTAAGCGTCCGACTTCAGCCAGGTCACGATCTTGCGGTCCGTGAGTTCGAGCCCCGCGTCAGGCTCTGGGCTGATGGCTCAGAGCCTGGAGCCTGTTTCCGATTCTGTGTCTCCCTCTCTCTGCCCCTCCCCCGTTCATGCTCTGTCTCTCTCTGTCCCAAAAATAAATAAACGTTGAAAAAAAAAAAAAAAATTTTAAACTAGGCCTTCACAGAATTATACAGGACCTAATTGCCTAAGGTCTCTACCTTTTTTCCCCTCATTTTTTAGGAAAAGAAATTAAACTACTATGTGAAACACCAACTAATTTAGTCTCGGAAGTTTTCTGTTTAAATAATAAATATTTCAGTTTACTTAGTTAGGGATTGAGATCTTACATACACTAGGTAGCGGTTAGATTACTCGTAATGAAAATTAAATCATGCATAAATCATGCATTAATGAGCTTGTATCACTTGATTTTGTGTGTATATGTGGCTAATTAAATTTATGATCTCTAGGTAACATTTAGACATGATTCTTCGACAGTGGAAGTTCAGGATGACCACATAAAGGGCCCGCTAAAGGTAATTCATTTATTTATTCATTATTAATTCTAGTGCTTCATTGGAAGCATTAGAATTCCTTCATTAATGCTACATTAATAATTACAGTTGGTCATTTTTTTTTTAAATTCATTGGCTGTTTTGTTATTGAGTTGGTCAACATAATTCTCTCTGAATAGACCGGTAGAAAACAATACATTTAATGTTCAGTGAAACCTGATGTGATAGTAAAACCTGCATTTAGGAATGAAGTGAACATCCAGGAAGCATTGACTGCTTTTTGTGTACTCATCTGTCTGTTTTACCATATTTCACTTCCAGATTTAATATGTGATGAATTGGGGATTGAATGATGTTAAGTTCCATGATGATGTGAAAAGTGAGGGAAAAAACCCAACACGTTAAAGACATGGCTTTTAGAATGTTAATCCTTTGAAACAGCTACAAGCAAATGAAAAATTTTTTAAGGGTTATCAGGCAGTTAAAGTGATGAACATGTTACATACAGATGTATTTGTTTGCATTCATGTTTCCTCACTGGTAGCTGAAATAAGGGCTCTTCTACTCTCGACTAGTGAGCAAGCTAAAGGGAGTGTGTGGGTAGCCACTGGGCTCTTTGGCCCTTCTGAATGTCTGAAAATTGGGCAGTGGCCTGGCTGGGTGAATTTTAAGAAGTGCTAACAGAATTTACAGATGCAAGAAAAATCCTTTACCAATGCAGCTGTACTTTTTGGAGAATTAGATATGTGTATCTGTCAGTTGTTTGTTTGTGATTGATTTAAAGGCTTTTAATTGGATCCCCAGAGCCTTAGGAGGCAATAGAGAGAACTAAAGCTTATAATTTCTAAAAAATCTTGCCGTATGAAAATTATTTTCCACCATTTCTGTTTCGTAGGTGCCATCTTTAATGTGACACGCACATATTCACCATTGCAGGGACAAAAGAGATGAAACACTATACTTTTGATGCTTGGCACCATTTATTTAGCACTTAGTATGTGCTAGTACTGTGCTAAATCTTTTGCACACATTATCTTATATAATCCTCATAATAGCTCTTTACAGAAGAAGAAACTAAAGGGAGGTCCAGTAATCTGGCCTTTCCAGATAGTAACGGCAGAGCCCAAATTCCAATAGGCTCACACCTTATAATTGTAGCACGTGCCCTCTGGATGTTCAGAACACATCCATACACTTTCATGCCTTGTTTATGTTTTTGCCTCATAAGCACACCAGCATATGGCTCTCACTGACTCTGCCCTGTTCACATGCACAGGCCAGCTCGTACAACCTGCAAAATATGTTCAGTGTTGCGAAGAGATAGAGTAGGCAACTGCTTTGTAACCTCAAGCCCTCTTTTTCTCCTTCTGCTCCCACCTCCTTGTGGTGTAGCTGGTTTATTTTACTTGTTTGGTTTTTCTTACTTTATTACAATTTTCTTTGTGATTAGGGCTTAGTACCATTTTGATTTTGACACAGGCAACTATATTAAATTTTGAGGTCAAGATGTTAAAGTATTTTTCTTTGTTGATTGGTGTGTGTGTGTGTGTGTGTGTGTGTGTGTGTGTGTAGATTTTGTATTGTTCCCTAAAATACTTCATAGCTTTCTGTTACCTGATAGGAAGGGTCAGCATTTGGGTAAATGTTTCTCTTAGAGGAAATAAACCTACCAAAAGTGGTGGTCATTTGATCTTAATGTATTTTCAGATGAGTTCACATGAAATATAATACCTAGACCACTTATTAAATTAAAAAAATAGTACCACGTATTTTTGACTACAGTCATTTGATAAAAGCTTTGGTAATTCTCCAGTTTCCTTCTCCACTTTGGGCATTGTGTGGGGCTAACACTCTGTTCTCTGAACAAGTTTGTTTTTTGTTATTACCGTAAAGATCATATATACTTTTAATTTCAGGGGTATGATTGACATATAACATTATATTAGTTTAAGGTATACAATATAATGATTGGATGTTTGATCCATACAGTAAGTCTAATTACATCCATCACCATACACAGTTAAAATTTTTTCTTGTCATAGAGGCTTTTAAAATTTACTCTCAGCAACTTTCAAATATGCAGTACGGTATTACTGACTGTAGTAACCATTGCTGTCTGTTCAATATATCCCCAGGACTATTTTTATAACTGGAAGTTTGTACCTTTTAACCACTTTTACCCATTTTATCCACTCACCACTTCTTTCCCACCCTCTGGTTGGGAAATGACCAGTCTGTTCTCTGTATCTGTGAGCTTCTGGTTTTTTATTAGTTTTGGTTTTTAGATTCCACATATAAGTGATACCATCTGATACTTGTCTTTCTCTGTCTGGTATTTCATTTAGCATAATGTCCTCAGAGTCCATCCATGTTGTTGCAAATGGCAAGGTTTCCTTTCTTTTTATGGCCGAATAGTATTCCTGTGTGTGTGTGTGTGTGTGTGTGTGTGTGTGTGTGTGTGTGTGTGTGTGTATTTCTTTATCTGTGCATCCAGCAGTGGATACTCAGGTTGTTTCTATATCTTGGCTGTTGTCAACAATACTGCAATGAACACTAGGTGTGCAGATATCTTTTTGAATTAGTGTTTTCGTTTTCTTTGGATAGATGTCCACTAGTGGAATTGCTGGGTCACAGTTTTCTTTTTAATTTAAAAACCTCCATACTGTTTGCTATAGTGGCTGTACCAGTTTATTTTATATTCCCACCAACAGTGCACGAGGGTTCCGTTTTCTTTCCATGTCCTTGCCAACACTTGTTATTTGTTGTCTTTGATAACAGCCATTCTAACAGGTGTGAGATGATAACCTACAGTGGTTTTGATTTCATTTCCCTGATGATTACTGGTGTTGAGCATCTTTTTATGGACCTGTTGGCTATTTGCGTGTCATCTTTGGAAAAATGTCTATTTACATCCTCTGCCCGGTTTTTAATTGGACTGTTTGGTGTGGTTTTTTTTGTTTTGTTTTTGCTATTGAGCTATATGAGTTCTCTCTCTCTGTAAATTGGATATTAACCCCTTATCACATATATGATTTGCAAATATTTTGTCCCATTCAGTGGGTTGGCATTTCATTTTGTTGATGATTTCCTTTGCTGTGCAGAAGCTGTTTGATGTAGTGTTAAAGACCGTAAAAATGTAATTCTCAGCATTTTCTTGATCAGAATGGAAAATATTTAAAATGATTGTCATTAGTGGTACATTATAACTCTTAAGGAGATGCCAGAGCTTGCTCTTAACTGTTTCTCTCCTTCCCCAGCCTCTTTGAAAGAGGAGTGGTAATAGGAGGCAAGGGCAGTCAATTTCATAGATAATGGTTCTCAAAGTGTGGTCTGAGGACCTCTGGGGTCTCTCAAGACCCTTTCAGGGAGGTTGTTGTAAGGGCAACACTATTTTCACAACAGTATTTAGATATTATTTACTTTTTTACGAATTTACTTTTTTGACATTTTCACTGATGGCACAAAAACAGTGGTAGGTAAAACTGCTGGCACTTTAACACAAATCACTAGTTACTTTTATTCTTCACCACCACGCACTCAGTTAGAAAAAAAAAAGCCAGTTTTTGATTTGTTCATTTATCTTCTAAACGTTTTTCTAACTTTTTAGGTTGGAGCTATTGTGGAAGTGAAGAATCTTGATGGTGCATATCAGGAAGCTGTTATCAATAAGTTAACAGACGCAAGTTGGTACACTGTAGGTAAGGGAATAAATCTTTTAAAAATGTATTTTCAGAAGTAATACAAATAAAGCAAAATTTCCTTGATTTAGTTCCTTCCGTAATACTAAAGATATTATTACTGGTAATTTTTTAATCTTTCCAAGTCTTTAAAATGTTTATTTCATAAATATGTGCATAAAGTATAATTTGAAATTAGCGTATATATTATAAAGTTGAATTTGTAGCTTTTTTCACTTCAAAGTATATCGTTATATCTCTTCAAGAGATAGATCTCTTCAAGAGGTGTATCTTTTCAAGAGAAACTTTTTTTCTATCTTAACCATTTTTAAATGTATATTTCAGTAGTAAGTATATTCATGTTGTGCAACAGAGAAATTTCTTTTAATTATAGTAGTATGTTTCATAATATTTGATGTGCCATAAATTTTTTTTATTAAATTTGTTCTAACATTTATTTTTTGAGAGACAGAGTGTGAGCAGGGGAGGGGCAGAGACAGAGAGGGAGACACAGAATCCGAGGCAGGCTCCAGGCTCTGAGCTGTTAGCACAGAGCCCGATGTGGGGCTCGAGCCCACCAACCATGAGATCATAGATCATGCCTGAGCCGAAGTTGAACCCGATGAGCCACCCAGGCGTCCCTTCTTTTTTTTTTTTTTTAATTTTGTTTACTTTCAACTCATGATGTTGCCAGTTTTCTTGCTATTAAAATAAATGGTGGATTGAATGTCTCCTGAATACACGTTATTCCTGTTTTTCCCTAGTATGTGTATATATTGAGAAGTAGACACAGAGTGAAGTGAAATGAATGTACTTTTAAAATTTAGTAGGTAATGAAAACCACCTTCCTGGAAGACTGTTCATTTACCCTTCCATGGACAGTGTGTGAGTGCACTTCTTTTCCCAGCCCTTGTAAAATTTGATGTCGGTAATCTATAAAATTTTTGCCCATCTGGATACAAATCAGTATCTCAGTTTTGTTTTAATATGCCCCTCCCATGATTACTAGTGAGACTGAACATTTTTTCATATATTTATTGAAAGGAACATCATTTCATTTGTATTTTCTCTCTTTTGAATTGCATGTTATAGTGCCTTTCCAGTTTCCCCCTTTTCCTGTTGGGGTGGTTGTCTTTTTCTTATTTATAGGATATGAGATCTTTATATATTCTGAATATTATTATCCCTTGGTTCCTTTAGTTGCAAGTATTTTTCTCCTATTGCTTTACTTTTTTTCTCTGCTATCAATTTTCATAGTGTTAGTTTTCCTCTGATCACCTTTTCCTCTGTAGTTTTACTTGTTGAATCTTGTTTAAAAGGGCTTCCTTCCGTCAGTGTTAATAAATTTATTTTCCAGTGTATTCTTCAATTTATAGTTTTCTTTTTGGTTTGCAAATAGCTTTTTCTTTCTCCTGCAGTTCAGTTTTTTGAACATTTTGAAATGTCACACTTCCCCTACCTGCCAAATCAATAGCCAAATATCCTGGCATTATTTATTGAATGGGAATAATTCATAGTCTTTAATGACCTCATAGATGAAAATAGACACCTAGTTAAAATGTCTTTGATGATGTCAGAATTTCATGGAGCTTTGAAATAGTATAGATGAGTTTTGTTTATGTTTTTGTGGGATGAGAAAAAAACTTAGGGGAGATTTTAATTTGAGATGAGAAAATTGACTTTATGTAGGTTACAAGACTGAGCAATTCTGGGAAGTAAGTTTGGTGGTAATTACGTATGGTCGTCAGTCTCATAAATGTGCACCATTTAAAAAACATACTAAAAGTTATTTATCTAGTCTCACAAAGTCTCATTTAATATATAAGAACCAGTTTTGTCACTTAGGCAAAAAGTGCTGTTTCTAATAAAATCAAAGGTTAGTAACTTTATTTGAAATAGGGTTATTTTCCCCCCATAATTGGTGAGGAATGTCAGCATATGCTAAAATTATAAAATATATGTATATTTTGTGTATCTGTGAACTTACGGTAAATTCTCTGGGACATTTTAGTACTTTAAGTAGTTTTCAGTGGGGAGCAGATTTGTCACCCAAGGAACCTTTGGCAGTGTCTTTGGCAGGAAACATTTTTGGTTGTCACAACTGGGAAGCCACTAGTGGCATCTAGTGGCTAGAGGCCAGGGATGCTGCTAAGTAGCCTGTAGCTCAGAATAGCCTCTCATGACAAAGAATTAATCTGCCCCAAAATATCAGTAGTACTCAGGTTTAGAAACCCTGCTTTAAATAATAAAAACAATAATTTTTTTAGGCGCAGTCTGAATATACAAATTTGTACTCGTTCTGGTTTTTGTTCTTGTTTTTTGGATGTCTGTATTTACCAGCTGGAAAACTTGCCTTTCCTTTACAATATTGAGATGGGTTAATTAGCATTTAAATAGTTTCTTCCTAAAATGCTAGCTTCTTATTTTCATGTGGTGTTTTCTGGGTCAGGAAATGTGTTCATTTCAGCTATATTGTTTCTTTATCACTAGAAATTGGAAAAGATACTTTAGAATTTAACGTTGTCATTTAGTAAACCTAAAATGTGAACTAAATTTTTAAGTGTAATCTTCTTAAACAATCGTTCTGTGTGCCCTCAGAAAATTAAACGATAGTTTATATCATCTTGTTAACCTTTGAAAAAATCCTTCAGTAGTTTCCAATTTTACCTCCTCATAGTTTTTGATGATGGAGATGAGAAGACACTGAGACGGTCTTCCCTGTGCCTGAAGGGAGAGAGGCATTTTGCTGAAAGTGAAGTAAGTAATAATTTAATGAGTGACTGTATCTTAATACTTTGTATTAGGGAGAGCATATTTTTCTTTCTCAAGCAACTGACTCGTTAATCAGGAAAATTCATTAATACATCTTACCATTATCATGTAATCTGTGAATCCTGTTTGAGTACTAGGTGATACTTTTTTTTTTTTTTTGGTGTAAGAATATTTTAGCATTTGTCCACAAAGAAAATGCAATGAGCTTGCTTAACTATTATCTTTAGGTAACTTTTATGTAGACTCTAATTTGTAAATAATTGTAAAAAACAGACGTCTGATTTTTTTTTTTTAATGTTTATTTATTTTTGAGAGAGAGAAAGAAAGCGAGAGAGAGAAAGTGAGCAGGGGAGGGGCAGAGAGAGGGAGAAAATCCCAAGCAGCCTTGTCAGTGCACAGCCCGACATGGGGCTTGATTTCATGAACTGTGAGATCATGTCTTGAGCTGAAATCAAGAGTTGGATGCTTAACCAACTGAGCCACCCGAGTGCCCCATAAATGTCTGATTAATAATCCACTGGAACCCCATCATCATTAAAGGAGTAGAAACTATAAGCAACTCCTTACTACTACTAGCTGACATTCTTATAGCCTGTCCTCAAAGAGGCCTTGCCTGACTGACCTTTCTGAAATAGTGCCTTCCATTCCTCTTAATCTTTTTAGGTTGATTTAGTTTTCTTTATATAGCACGTGTCATTCTCTGACATCGGAATGTGTATATGTGCTTAGTTAATTGTTCATTGTCTGCCTTCCTCACTAGAATGTGTCACAAGGGCACGTTTTTTAATGTGTCTTCTTCACCACTTGTTCCCAGTTCCTAGAACAGTGCCTGGCATAGTGTAGGAACTGAAATAAGTCGTAGTTGGATGAATAAATGAAGTGCTTATATTTGCCAGGGACTTGGCTCACTGCTTTTTCTTTTTTTTTTTAATTTTTTTTTAATGTTTATTTATTTTTGAGACAGAGAGAGACAGAGCATGAACAGGGGAGGGTCAGAGAGAGAGAGGGAAACACAGAAACCGAAGCAGGCTCCAGGCTCTGAGCTGTCAGCACAGAGCCCGACGCAGGGCTCGAACTCACGGACCGTGAGATCATGACCTGAGATGAAGTCGGACGCTCAACCGACTGAGCCACCCAGGCGCCCCTGCTCACTGCTTTATGTACATCATCACATTAACAACGTTATGAAGTAGATAGCATTATTATCTGCAATTTACAGATGGTGAAACTGATGGTCAGAGCTGGTTCTCAAACCAGTATTTTCTAGTACCAAAGCCATGCTCTAGAATTGAAGGGTGTTAAGTTATTGAGAATGGAGGGAGGGTTCACAAAGTTCTGTAAATTACTAGCTTGTAATCCAGAATTTTAAAAAGGCATATGGTTGAAGTGTTCTATTTTCTAGTCTAGTCTATAAATACTAATTAATGCATAGTGTGATCAAACCATCATTTCCTTTTTTCTTGTCACTATTTAGAACAGTGTTTCTTTGGGATTATATTATTTTGTTTTGTTTGTTTGTTTTGAGAGAGAGAGGGAGGGAGGGGTAGAGAGAGAGAGAGAGGGAGAGAGAGAGAGAGAGAGAGAGAGAGAGAGAGAGAGAATATCCTAAACAGGCTCTGCACATCATCACAGAGCCTGACAGTTGGGCTCAATCTCATGAACCGTGAGATCATGGCCTGAGCCGAAATCAGGAGCCAGATGCTTAACCGACTGAGCCACCCAAGTTGCCCCTCTTTGGGAACTTATTAATATTATTTATTAAACTATTAGACTTTTTTTGTATTCTCTTATTTTGAAAATATTTTCTTCTCTTTTTAATAATTGAATTCTTATTCCAATTCCGAATTTGGGACAGGTTCTGTATATTACGATTCCAGCCTGTTTTTCCTATTGTACCATTTCTCTGTCCTTCCTTTTTCTTTTTTCTTTTTGTTTTGTTTCGTTTCTCTTTCTGTTTCAGTTTTCATTTCGTTTCTCTTTTCTTTCTCTTTCAATTTTTCTTTTTCTTTTTCTTTTCACTTTTAAGTACTCTCTCTACACCCATAGTGGCTGGAACTCACAACTCCAAGATTAATTAAGAGTTGTGTGTTCCACCAACTGAGCCACCCAGGTGCCTCATTTCTCCATTTCCCTGTCCTTCTGTCTTATAAGACTACTTGGTATTTTCAGAATTTGGTTTAAATTCATTTCTTGGTTTCTGCTGAGCACTGCTCCTCTTAATATTCCTCCATGATGTCTTCCATGACAAATTTCTAACCAAATTTGATCCCTTTATCGTTTGATCCTTCAGCGCTTCTCTTACTCTTATTTGATTTTTTTTTAATTACTTTTCTTATTTTCCCTGTGAGATTTTAAGCTGTTTGAGTTAATAGCCATGTTTTTGTCATTTTGATGGCTTTTCTTTTCCCAGTAGAGTTTTCTACACAAAAACCTTCAGGAAATATTTGTTGAATTAATTGTGAAGGTTCAAATACAGGAAATAAACTTTAGAATTTGCAGTGAATTTGGCTTCTTACACAGACTGATGAAGTAACAGAATTCTTTATAAGTTTATATAGTTTTGTTTTGGTTTTTTTTTAAGTTTTATTTATGTAAGTAATCTCTGCACCCAACCTGGGGCTTGAAATTATGACCGCAAGATCAAGAGTCTCACACTCTTCTGACCAAGCCAGCCAGGAACCCGAAGTTCATGTAATTCTTAGAAATAATTTCGTTTCCCTTAGAACGTGTGTACAGGTATAGTAGGTCGGTGAATATGGGGGCTTGAAGACTTGACTTTTCATCTGCTAAGTGAAGGCATGTGCCTTATTTTTTTTTAATTCAGAGAAATATCTAAAATATTTTGTTTTTGTCAGGAGAATTTTATAGTTCATAAGACAGTTATAGTGTAAAGGCTGAAGCAACATGAGCAAGTAGCTCAGTGTATCCTTCTTACCTTCTAGGAGGATCACTTTTACCATGTGTGTCCAAATGTGTTAGATTTCATATTTTGCTGGCGGGTACTTGGAATATTGGTGTACTGTCCCTTACCATTGTCCTAAGCCAGGTGCTATGTTCGGTACTAGAGACAAGCATAAGCCAAGTAGCCCTGGAATTTATCCTGAGAGTAATTTACCATCTGTTGGAGGAGAAAAAGCATTAATCAATCAGATATTTTAAAATTTTGAATGTATTGAGTTCTGTGGTAACATGGCCAGGAATGTATTTAATATGCCATCTATATATTCTTTCCCTTAATTTGTTATTTTTGATATTCTCAAAAAAGCATCTTTAATTTTTTGAAAGATTCCTCAGGGCATTGTTATTGGTAATAACTTTGGCCTTTGAGCAAAAAGCCATATCATACTGGCAGTATGGGGGCTCAGTAGTTCCATTAATAAGCTACATACTTAAACAAGATTTAAATTCGAGATTTCCATGATAGGAGATCACAATAGCACTTCAGTCCTCTGAATTCCAACACTAAAATCGCTGGTTCTACCATAACCACCTTAGTGAGGATGTTGCCCATTGCCTGAGTGTTTGGGCATTTCTGGAGGACATTCCTAATTTGAGTCTGTCATTCAGAAGTAGTTTCATCAGCTGGTATTCTCTGTGCATTTACTACATGCAGGTGAAAACTAAAGAAAAGTGAGATAAAATCTCAGCTCCATATTTCCTGCAGCCTGGTTAGGTAACGGATATAGGAATGTTTCCCCCAGGCCTGTGAAATTTTCTTTTAGCCTTCAATATAGCTGGGGGTCTCTGCTCATTACTTTTTAGGCTTAGACAAGACAGATTCTACCCTCACCTCAGTCTTTTCTGTCACTTGAATTAGACGTGCTTCTATTTCCCTGGACATGATTGGAGGCCAAGGACAGAGATACTGCTTCTTACTGTTCTAAGTATTACATAGGGAGGGAAATCAGAAATCCTGGGTATTTTCTTTCCTGTAACTAGTGACTAGCAGATGCTTGAAATAGAAATCACAGTACTGAATAGAAATCTTGGCTTTCAGGAGAGCAACTTCAGTTGTAGGGGAGTAAGGTGAGAAAGTGAACCCAGATTAATTTATTTTCTGTTTACCAAATATAGTGCTTTGAAATTTTTGCCCATGGGAAGCATAGTTAGGAATTAATGACAAGTGGCTTCTAAAGAGTTTTTATTTGGCAGATTATTGTATTTGGACCAACTTTGCCTCCAAATATTTTTTAAGTGCCCAATTTAAACAAACTAAATTTGTAGGATTAGGTTTTATGCCCTATAAACCTATCTTTTGAAGGAATTATTTTTCATGTTTTATGGATAGTACCTTTTACTGTTGTTGGACACCTAGTTATATGTATCTCAAATACATTTACTTAAGTTAAAACACCATAGATTACTAATATGCTTGCCCCTTTCACATTTTAGTTCATCATCGTTTTGACAAAATTACCTGTTTTAAAAATAAAAATTAAAAATTTCCTTTTGAATATTAACGTTAGTTTGTATTTAGCTGTCTGATCTTAAAAAAAAATCTAAGTTGGTGTATACCCTTTCATGTAACACCCTGGTTTATAACTTTGAGAACTCTCTATCCTAAGTACTTACTCACCCTTCTGTCCATCCTGACAGTTTTTCTGGGATCTTTAGTTCCCCTGGCATTCATGACATTCATTATCTGTAACAGCAGAGCGTCTACTGGAGTGATGAAAGGAATAGCACTTGTGTGAAAGATCTTAAAAATGCAGAGAAAGTAGGAATATTATCAAAACTGATACTCAGAATGAAGTTAGTTGGGATAGTGTCTTTAGATCAATACCTTAACTTTTTAGATACAGAAACCTTTTTAGGAAATGATGGCAAGAAAAATTTAAGAAGTACTGGATACTGAGAAATGAAAGGAATCATTCCAAAATCCCTTTTTTCTTCATTCTGCTTTTAATCAATAACCAGTTCCTCACCTGGAAATCGTTGTTTTAGAATGGGATGAGGGACAAAGGTTTGACATGAACTGTCAGTTGACAAGAAGAAATGTTTTCTTATTGATCACTGTCTTCATACCAAGCACTGTATTGGATGTTGCATATTAAAAAGGAAGGGGAAATTAAATGTAGAAAAGCTAAGTTTTACATTTCTTTTCTTTTCTTTTTTTTTTAAATGTTTATTTATTTTTGAGAGAGACAGACAATGCAAGTGGGTTAGGGGCAGAGAGAGAGGGAGACAGAATCCGAAGCAGGCTCCAGTCTCCGAGCTGTCAGCACAGAGCCTGATGCGAGGCTCAAACTCACGAGCTGTGAGATCATGACCTGAGCCAAAGTGGGTCGTTCAACTGACTGAGCCACCCAGGTGCCCCTACGTTTTCTTTTTTTTTTTTTTTTTAAAAGGTTTATTGTAGAAAATGTTTGCAAAGTAGTAACACAGTCTATCTAAAGCCGTTTTCCAAGCAATTGATGCGTTTTTGGGGATGATTTTGTTATTTATAAAAATTCTATATTATGGATTATGATTCCCTTTGAACAAAGAGAAATTTGAGTAGCAGTTGGTCCCAGTTTAGGTGTTAGGTCCTTACATGTAGGTTTTTATCTCTGAAATCTATTTTCTAGTGTCTGTTTTGTATTTTAATCATTCTTAGAAGTCTGTCAGCCTTCAAATAGATAACGAAACCATGTGGAAAGAAGAATAAATTTCTTTTCACTTTTTCTTTTTTGTTTTTTTCCAGCAGTGGGCTCATTCATCTTGATTCTAATATCTTTGAAATGACAGTTTCAATCTTTAGGAAAGTTGTATTTTAGTCTTCCTTGGGGGCAGTTTTTAATCTTAAAATCTAAGCATATTAAACTGATTTGGTTTAAAAAGGAAAAAGAACTTGCAACGTAATAACTGTGCTGGGTTTATGTTCTTACCCACAGACATTAGACCAGCTCCCACTCACCAACCCTGAACATTTTGGCACTCCAGTCATAGGAAAGAAAACAAATAGAGGAAGAAGATCTAATCATATGTAAGTCCATTTTCATAACTGTTAGTTGAACCTGAATTCATTTCTCCTTCTAGTATTGTTTTAATAGTTATTAATTTTAAATTGTAATTTGCAAAATGCTAACTGGATCTAATAGTAATTTCAGACTCCTTAGCACGGGTGTTTGAGATTCTCCGTGCTCAGCCAGCCTTAACAGGTGTATATCTGCCTGCCATTTCTCCCTACATGTATCTCGATGCTATGGTCGGTATTCGCTGAATACAGCCTTTGTTTTCCTGATATCATGCTTTTATTCATGCTCTTTTTTTCTTTCTCAGATGCCACCCTTTCATGTCATTGACTCACACATTCAGTCCTCCAACAGAAATGCTCCCACCTTTATGTGAACTTTTTGTGTCTCCCTGCTCTTTCCTTGAAAACAGATGTGTTTTCTTTCCTCTGAACCCTCTGAATTCTGTGCATTTATCTCATGTCAAAGGTAGTATTTCACCTGTTGTTGTTATTGTAGTATTTGTTTTCTCTTCCTAATAATCTCCTTGACAGAAACCATCACTTATTTTTATGTCTTGCAGTTGTGACATATATTCTACCTAACAAATTACTTTTAATGGGACGTGCTTAGGCTCCAAAGGCTCTACATTAAAAAGGATCACAGGATCAAAGGGGTCATCAGAGATAAAGAAACAATCTTCAAACAGTTGCCAAAAGAAAAATAATTTATTGCAAAGGACTGAGAAGCAGAATGGCATCAGACTTCTCCATATTAACACTAGATGCTGGTAGTCAGTAGAAGGCAGAATGGAGGAATTGAAGTCTCTATTAAAAAGGAGGACTTGATTACCTGATATAATGAAACACTGGGAGGAAATTAAAGATATCATCTTAACAAATAGAGAACAAATAGCGAAGGCATTAAGTAACTCCCCCTGGAAATTATCTAAGAAAGGAAAACTTAATATAGGATGGAGGGTGAGGAGGTGTCTTAAACATAAAAGTTGAGTCCTAGTAACAATAGGAAGTCAGCAGAATAATGTCTAAAATGTATAATACCAGTATAAGAATATTCTTTAGAGATAAGGCAGTAACTCTCAAAGAAATAACTAAAATAGTTAAAAACATAGTTGCCTCCACAGGAGCAGGAGGAGAAAATTGGAAGGGATGGGTTTTTAATTTACTCTGTTGGAGGTTGTTTCAAAAACAATTTTGAACATTTTACTTGGATAAAATTAACAAATTTTTAATGAGTCTAAGCCCAAATATTTTCAGAGTAGCTGTTAAAAATAAATAGTGAGTTGGATTATGAAATCTTTAGTGTAAGTGAATGCTTTCATTCAGTATTTTGAGTTAGGTATTAAATCTAATTGTGGCCGAGCTTTGGAGACAGGACTGGGGTAAGCACTGTGTCTCATGTTACTTTCAGCCTTACAGCAAACTCCTGAAGATAGGTATTGCTTTTACCCATACTAAAAACTGGGGAAATTGTCCTCATACACAATAAGTAATCCAAAGAACACAGGAAGGAAAGGACCAGGACTTGAACTCACCCATGTTCCATGGACCTTTACCCATTCATTGATTGACTCTTACTTAGATAGAGTAGTACTTCAGTTACTTTCCAAGTTAGTTTTAACATTAAATAAATAGTGTCTCATTGAGGGAGAAAATCGAAAGACTGATACTTGCATTGAAAAAATATTTGATAATAGTATTTTCCTACTGTACTTGTGATTCAGGCCATGCTTTTTTTTTTTTTTTCTTCTTCTTAACTCTGATACTTTAAGAAAATGTTTTTCTTAATTACTAAGTGAATAATTTCTCTCACTTGTGATTTAGCTTGCTGATGACTTGATTATTTTTAGGGTACTCAGGGCGTAACTATTATTTACTCTTGTGCATATGATGTTTAAAATTTGAAAAATTCTATCCAGGAAGAAAAATAAATGAAAAATGTATGATGGCATTATTCACATGAAAGAGTCCTTTTGTGATTATTTGATGTTACTGTGATCTAATAATGTTATCACTTTTTTCGAGGGCTGTTAACATTGCCATAAAATATTCACTGAAGCGCTTATAAGATAAATCTTTTGATGTCTGTTTGAAAATTAATGACTTCAATTGTATATTAAAAGTTTTTATCTACCATTGCTCATTAGTCTTCCCATAGTTTAGTAGTCAACTTCTAATTATGCGTCATGATGTCAGAACAGTGAGGTGGGGTGTATTTAATGTAAAATTATTTCATTAGTGAAGATTTCTACTTCTCCTCTAGCTTTTGAGAGTGGTAGTGTTGCCCAGTTGTTAAGAGTGTGAACTGTGGAGTCGGTGACCTGGGTGTGAATAACTGTTTCTGCCACTTCCTTGCTGTATAACCTTGGGCATTTTACTTAGTCTTTTCATGCCTCAATTTTCTCATCTGTAAAATTGAGATATTACCTATCTTTCAGAGTTATTGCAAAGATTAAATGACTTCTTAAAGTGTTTATATAGGAAGCACTATGTAAATACTAGATACATCATGAATTGAATGAAAAAATTTTCATGAACTATTGGTATGTAACATGAGTTCATTCATAAAATGTGTCTATATGTGAGTTTATAAAAATTCTGCTTACTTATTGTTTGTGTCTGATAGGTAGAACTGTTTTGGGGTATATTTGAATTATTTATTTTTTTTATATTGCTTTTTAATTTTTTAATTTATTTTTGAGAGAGAAAGAGACAGAGCATGAGCAGGGGAGGGGCAGAGAAAGACAGAAACGTAGAATCCGAAGCAGGCTCTGGGCTCCATGCCTTCCGCACAGAGCCCGACGCAGGGCTCGAATTTGTGAACCACAAGTTCTTTACCTGAGCTGAAGTGAGCTGCTTAACTGACTGAGCCACCCAGTCACCCCTATATTTGAATTTTTTGAAACGACATTTCTATATTATATTATATTATATTATATTATATTATATTATATTATATTATATATATTGCAGGAAAACTGTTTTTGTATCTATCAAAAATTCTTTTTAAACTTTGAAAAAGATGGCATCTAATATTTAGACATGTTTTACCTTTCTTCAACTGTGATCTAGACGTATAAAAATAAATTTAAAGACCGTTTATAGAATATCACCTAGAGTGATCTACAAAAGTGACCCAAAATTATGATGTATTAAAAAATCTATTAGCTGAGGTCTCCCTTTCTTGAAGATGAGACTAAAGCACGCAGTTGTCACTGAGCAAGTTGATCTTTGCTTTTTAAAGACTCCAGCAAATATCTAAGTAAGTGATTTTCCTGTTGTGAATAATGAAAGATTTGTTGTTGGGATTATATTACGTATGTGCAATGTATGGCAGACCGAAGGCTGAGAATTAACTTGTAGGGAATGACGCCCTGCTCATCCGTCACCTTGTTTGGCTTGCTGTCCCTTCCCGCTCGCTATTGTGGTCATTCTCATGGCCAAGGCACGTAATGTTCTTGTTTATTGGCACCTTATGCCGTAGTATGTAGGCGCTACAGGCAAGTACCACAGTTGGAAATTCCCTTCTTCTTAATTATACTTCCTCAAAGTTCTTTCTCCCCTTTCTGAGTGATTTTCTACAACAGAGTCTTGGACTCGGACCTTAAGGTCATTTATCTGACCTTCATTTCTGCTCTCATTACTCAACTAAAAAAGTCTTCATTTTTGGTTCCCTGATTGTCATTTAAAATGTAATTTTGTACAGGGGCACCTGGGTGGCTCAGTCGGTGAAGCATCCGACTTCAGCTCAGGTCATGATCTCACCGTCTGTGAGTTCAAGCCCCACATCGGGCTCTGTGCTGACAGCTCGGAACCTGGAGCCTGTTTCAGATTCTGTGTCTTCCTCTTTCTCTCTCCTCTCCTGCTCATGCTCTGTCTCTCTCTTCTCAAAAATAAATAAACGTTAAAAAAATTTTTTTTAATAAAAATAAAAAATAAATAAAATGTAATTTTGTACAAAGATCAATGAAGTTATCTCTTCCCAGGATTCCCCAGACTCCATTGTTGCATAGTATACCACTACCTTTATTTTCTTTTAACAACTGTTAATCCACATACCAGTAAATCAGCCTCCAGCTCTTCCAAAATTGATGATTTTTGACACCTTCCTTCAGATGAATTTTATGTATCTTCTACCTTTAGTTAATTCTAATGTATTCAAGTATTTTCTTAAGATTATTAAGATTATTCTCTAGTTTTTTAAAGCAAGTTGAAATTTTCCCTTAATTTAGCCATTGTATACAGGTATTTTGTTTGATTCTGCCTAAACAGTAGAATGCCTGAAATTATAGACAAATCGGTGTATCCTCACCTCCTCAAAGTGTTTTCCAGTAATGAGGCAAAAGTATATATGTAGCTGCTACAGTAGGAAATCAGTCTGCTTGCCATTTTTTTTTTCCTGTTCAGAACAAGAATAAAGCATAATAAGGCCCATAATGATTCTTGATAGCAATTATTTATGGGCACAGATTTTACTCACTGACAGTGCTAAAGTTTACCCAATAAACTAGTGATTTGTAACTGACATTTACAGGTCTGCAGATCTTTAAAAAAATTTTTTTATTGCGATGCATTTAACATATCACAATTCACCCTTTAAAAGTGTACAGGGTGCCTTGTTTTTTAGTGTATTCACAGACTGTGCAACCAGTACCACTGTCGAATTCTGGAAGACTTTTTAATTATTTGCTGTTTTATTTTGATATGACAATTTGATTCTAGTTTCCTTCTTGATAAAACTTAGGGGAAAACAGCTTTTTAATTTAGTGTGCGAAATTTGAAACTGAGTTACTTGCCTGAAATAATAAGGAGCATTGAAGTCAGAATTACATTTCCAAATTGAGCCTCTGAAGTTCCTAGCTGAGTTTTCTGCTTGTGTTTCATCATTTGCTGTTCTTTGGCACATGTCTTGTCTTAAGTTCTTCTTACTTGATTCACAATTAATGGTAAAAATTAATTTATAATTGTAATTCTTACAGTTAATTGTGATCAGCTTTAAGTAATTAGCTGTTGGTCTGTGCTTGTAAACATTTCTGTGTAATTAGCTTTGTTTCCAGTGGCATCATCAGATGTTATTTCACAAAGACAGTACAGTATTTTATTCTGGCTTAAGTAAACAAATACTTTCTTACTACCAAAGAAGCAGCAATGTCAGAGGGGAATAAAAACCAAGCAGGTTCTCTGCTTGCTCTGTATTTGCTCCCTTAAAATACTTGATGCTCATTTATTTTTGTTCCATCAGTTCATTGAGTGCTTGTCTTGTGTAAATTATTTCCTGACCAAACTCCTGTAAGAGGAGAAGTTAAAGGGTCCTAGGTGTATATAATGGTGTGGTTTACACTGGTTGTGTACGTTATGCCACTTGTTTACATTTTGTGATTTCAGGAGAAATAAAATTAGATATACCATAGTAGAGAGAAAGAAATCTATTCAGTTCCATTTATTTAGTCAGCAAATATGTATTGAATATCTATGCTTGTGCCAAGCACTGTTCAGGTACTTGGAATATATCAGTGAATAAACAGGCATTGATAAGATGTCTGCCCTGAGGCTTATATTCTCTCATACGGGGGAGATGGGTCAGAAAGAGAAAACGTAAGAACGAATTAAGCAGATTATATAGCATGATAGATTTTTCAGTGCTGTGGGAAAACAATAAAAGGAGAGATTGGGATGGGCAGATTCTAAATTTGAATGGGACAGTCAGGGTAACCTCATTATTAAGATGACATTTGAACAGAGACTTAGAAGAGTTGAGTGTTTCCAAATGTCTGGGGAATAGAGCATTCCAGGCTCTGTTTGACTGCAAAGGGGGAGTAGGAAAATGAGGTGCTAGTAACTGGTGGAGAAAGTGAGGTCAGGGGATTTTTCTTTTTAAAATGTTTGTTAATTTATTTATTGTTGAGAGAGAGAGAGAGAGAGAGAGAGAGAGCAAGCACAAGTGGGGGAGGGACAAAGAGAGGGGGAGACAATCCCAAGCAGGCTCCAGACTCTGAGCTCCGAGATGTTAGTGCAGAGCCCAGCTGGGGACTCAGACCCACGAGCTGTGAGATCATGACCTGAGCCCAAGTCTGCTGCTTAACCGACTGAGCCACCAAGGTGCCGCAGGGGATTTTTTTTTTTTTTTTAAGTGGGAGAAATAAAGCATGTTAGTGGAAATAAGGGTATGCTGGTAGGACTCAATATAGCAGAGGCAGAAAAATTGACACAGGAGAGGGAAACAAGCATCGTGGGAACAAAGTCTTCATTTGGGAAGTCGAGGGGAAGAAATCTAGTCCATGAATGGGAAATGGTTTTAGAGTGGAACTTGGACATTTAGTATGTAAAGCGGATAGGTATTTTATGTAGGCAGCTCTTTTATATATATATATATATATATATGTATATATATATATATATACACACACACACATATATATATACATATATATATATATACACATATATATACGTATATATATGTAACTTTCTCATGTCTGAAGTCTTCACGCTTGTTAAGTCTTAAGAAACAAATGAGAATTTTCATAAAGATGCAGATGACTTTGTTAGGCAAATAAAGCCCAGTTTTCTCTCTCTGTTTTACAGATGTGATCTATGTTATCTGTGATACTGGGACTTTCTGTCTTGCTAATGATAATGACTTAAAGGGTGTCTTAAATCCTAGCTGAATAAGTTTTTATAACTGCTTTGAAAAAGCAGTGATTATGGTTTTAAGGTTGGTTGTGTTCTACAGCCACTAGAAAGTGGAGAGAGAAAAGTCATTGCCCTTGAGAAACACTTGTAATCAAGTAGAACTCAGACTTGGGAAGTCTGTCATGGCTGCCGGAAGCTGTGTGTCTATTTTTAAGGTTTTATGCTTTGCTAATACCAAGCTGTATTGGTTTTTCCTACCTTCTGTTACTTTCTGAGTAGCTGTTAAACTACTATAAGTGCCATTTGAAGTACCCTGGTTCTCAGCAGCAAACTTGGAAAATTTGCTTTGTTTCTGCCAGGAGAAAAGTTTTAAGTTACTTGATCACTGAAATCAAATAGTGATATTTCCCATATTGTTCTAAAATGTTTAATCTTATTACAATAGTTTTTTTGGGGGTTTTTTAAAAATATTTACGTTGAAGTGTATAAATATAAAGGAGTGAAATTTATATCTCCATCCCTTTGGAAAGGCATCGAGACAAATTTAAAATATATTCAATTTATGCCAATCAACCAAATAGATAAATCATGTTTAAGGTTTTAAAATGATTTTTCAGCTTACATTTTTTGTCTGTGAACTCGGTCATTGCTGAGTATCTCAAAAATGTTTTCATCCCTGTAGGTAATCAATATTCGCCATTATTCAATTTTATTTTATAAAAAGAACATACATTGCAATGGTTTATTTATTTCTTTTTTTTTTTTTAATTTTTTTTTTTCAACGTTTATTTATTTTTGGGACAGAGAGAGACAGAGCATGAACAGGGGAGGGGCAGAGAGAGAGGCAGACACAGAATCGGAAACAGGCTCCAGGCTCCGAGCCATCAGCCCAGAGCCCGACGCGGGGCTCGAACTCACAGACCGCGAGATCGTGACCTGGCTGAAGTCGGACGCTTAACCGACTGCGCCACCCAGGCGCCCCTATTTATTTCTTTTTTTAAAACCTTTAAAAATTTCTTTTAAACTTTTTTTTTTTTTATTTTAGAGAGTGAAAGCAAGCAGGGGAGAGGGGCAGAGAGAGAGAGAATCTTAAGCTTACACCACACTCAGCACTGAGACTGACATGGGGCTTGATCCCATGACCCTGGGATCATGACCTGAGCTGAAGTCAAGAGTTGGGCGCTCAACTGACTGAGCCACCCAGGAGTCCCTGTGTATTCATTTCTTAGTGTCTTTACTTACTCTGAGCATTTTGAGCCGTCATTGTTAATAATCTTTATTTTCTTTAACACTGATTGTGGGCTTTCTTAGAACCAGATTCAAAGGTAGAATTTTTGTTTGTTTTGTGTGATTTTTTTTTTCTTTTTTAGTTTTCATTTCTACTATACTTTTGTATAACATCACGTGGGTAGGTTTAGATAGTCTCTTTTTCTGTGGACAGGTAACTTCTTTCTAATTTACTAGTCCAATATACAGTGTAAACTGAAAGGAATTTTTAATATAATACAAAATAACAATGTTATACAAAAAAACAACAAAATAACAGTATTATACATTTTGTCAGTGCCTAGTTTGTGTATATTTGATATTAAGGATAGCAATTCTGATCTCTTAGCAGGTTGTCTTCTCCACCACCCTAACCTCCCCATAAATAAAAATCTTTTTCCCTTTTTAAAATTATCTTTGTACTAGGAGTATAAAATTTAATATCTTGGGAACTCCCAACTCTTTTGAGAGTAGCATCTACTGTATTTTTGTGTAGTACTGGGATGTTTCATATAGGGCCTTAAGCTTTTTGAGTATTGTGTTCTTTCCAAGAGATTTTTAGGAAAATGATGTGCTTCCTTTAATGATAACCCTTTTTATTATTCTTTAGAAATTTAGAAAACTATATAAAAATTTAAATTTGCCATTCTGTAGGTTTTTGAAAATGGGATAAGATTTCCGGAATACCTGTATTTATCAGCTTGGTATGCTCATTCTCTGTGAAGATAAATGGAAATATCTTCTTTTTTTTTTTTTTTTTCTTTTCCTAGACCAGAGGAAGAGTCTTCTTCATCCTCCAGTGATGAAGATGAGGATGATAGGAAACAGATTGATGAGCTACTAGGAAAAGTTGTATGTGTAGATTACGTTAGTTTGGATAAAAAGAAAGCACTGTGGTTTCCTGCATTGGTGAGTAACTTCAGTATAAAAGAGTTTAACTTTCAACTATTTAAGTTCATGAAGAGGACAACTGATAATCTTACTAGTATTTTTCACAAGTACAAAGTGGGGAAATGGTTTTAGCATCATTTAGTTTACACAAATATTACTTTCAAAATTGTCTTTGAGTACCAAGTACTCTTGAAGTCATCCAAGAAAGGCCAAATTTTGGTAATTTTAGAGGCTAGGCATATGAGAGTTCATTATACTTCTCTTTCTATTTTGGGTAGAAAAGTCATAATGCAAATTTTTACAACTCCTAAATTCATCATGCAGAAGATTGCAGAAGAGGAGACTTTCTTTTTCTACTGTTAACTAAAATGATGTCTGTCTATCCTCCTTTTCAGTGAACATGTTTTATATTCTTTATCCTGAGCTCCGTTCAGTGTTTTGCACAAAATAATTGCCCAGTAAATGCCCGTTCTTTCAGTTAAAACTTAACATTGTATCTTATAATTAAAACTAAAGAGGGTAATTATTTGTTTTAATAAATATAAATGCTTTATGATACCTTTGTACATTTGCATATATCCATCTGTCCATCCAGTATTTATTGGATGCCTGTTGTATGCAGGGACTGTGCTAAGACCTTTACAGGGACTATGAGGCAGGTATTATTACTTATCCTCACTTAGTGATAAGGAAACTGAGTATTGGAAAGTCGAAGTAAGTTGGGTAATAAACTGAAAACTTAAGTGTCATCGTATGAGATCATTTCTTTTTTTCCTTAAGCACTAAGATTTCTTTGTAAGAATTTCTTTTGAAAACATTTTTTTTTTAATGTTTAATTATTTATTTTGAGAGAGGGGTGGAGGAGTGGAGAGAGAGGGAGAAAGAATCCCAAGCAGGCTTCACCCTGTCAGTGGAGAGCCCAACACAGGGCTTTATCTTAGGAACAGTGAGATCATGACCTGAGCCAAAAATCAAGAATTGGATGCTTAACCAACTGAACCATACAGGTGCCCCTGAAAACATGTTTTGTTTTGTTTTGTTTTTTAATGTTTGTTTTGTTTGTTTGTTTCTGAGAGAGCATGTGCATGCACGAACTGGGGAGGGGCAACGAGAGGAGAGAAAGAATCCCAAGCAGGCTCCATGCTGTCAGCGCAGAGCCAGTAACGGGGCTTCGATCCCACAGGCGGTGAGATCATGACCTGAGCTGAAAATCAAGAGTTGGACGCTTAACCAACTAAGCCACCCAGGCACCCATAGCCCAGGCTGTGCTAACAACTCAGAGCCTGGAGCCTGCTTTGGATTCTGTGTCTCCCTCTCTCTTTGACCCTCCCCTGCTCATGCTCTGTCTCTCTCAAAAATAAATAAACTTAAAAAAAAAAAAGTTTTCTGTGTCTTTTTCTAAAACAACAGGAATATTAATTTTTTCACTGTTAGTATATTCAGTACTATGATTCTCTTACCATAATTTCTGAATAGTTTTCTTGATGATGGGAAAAATATTTAAGGATTTATGATGTTGAATTGTCAGTAATCTGCTTAGGAACCATCTCATTATCATTTAAAGAATCTTAGAATTATTCATATATGTAATCCTTCCCCCCAAAGTGAGATCTTTTGGACAGTGATGAGTACTTTTTGTCAACTAGGGTGTAAACTTGTGTTCTAAATCAAACAATCTTGACATAATAACATAAATAGTATTTGGGTTTCAATTTTTAAAATTAGTTTTTATAAATTGAGTAAATTTTACGAGTGTTTAGTAACATCATGCTAGGAAACAGTCGCATACTCTCAGGACCTGTGAACAACCTCCATGGGTTTAGCATCTCCCCTGGCCAGGCACTGTGCTGAGCTTGTCAGTATAAACAGTCTCCTTTATTCCTGAGACTGAAGATAAGTGGTATTTACCCCCATTTTAAGAGAAGGAAATCTTAGCTTCCATGACTCATGCAGTTGTCTTTTTCAGTTTCCTTCATGGTTTCTCCTCTAACCAACCTTGAAATGTTGCTGTTCAAGGTTCAGAATATATCACTCTGTATTCTCTTTTGGGTGATCTCATCCCCTTTTATAGCATTGGTTGCAGAGTTAACAAACTGAAATGCCTTAGGGACCAAGAAAAGAACATACATGGGTGAACAGGATGAAATACGGATTATCATTCCTGTGGCAGAATGGAAAGTGATCCCACTTACACACCACCAGCAGCATCTGCCAAAGCTATCATATATGTAATTTTTGAAACCCATGAGAAAGTGTGATTCCTTCAATAGCTCAGTTGGTCAAGTGGAGGACTGCAAAAACCATGAGGAAAAAAAGGTAGATTTTATTCATAGTTTTAGACCTAAGTTTGAGACCCTTAGTATTTAGGCTGTTGACTCCCAAGTTTATATCACAGTTCAGACCTCCATTGTGAGCTCTAGACTTGGGTATCTCTCTATTTAGTATCTCCATTTGGATGTCCTTCAGCCACCTCAAAATTTAATAAATTTAAAACTAAATGTATTCTCTCCTCCCTTCTTCCGAAACTTGGCCCTTCTCCATTGTTTCCTCTCACAGTGAATGACATCATTTGCACAAGACAGAAACCTGAGCATCCCTCTGCTTGCTCATCTCTTCACTTCCCTAATTATCTCTCATAGTTCTCTTTTCTTTAATTTGCCATTGCCACCACTCTGCAGCCAAGTCACCACCTCTCACCTGGATGTTTTAATTCCATTTTAATAAATAAATAAAAATAATTGTAACTTAATTTTATTTTTATTCTTTTTTAATGTTTATTTTTGACAGAGAGAGAGAGAGAGAGAGAGAGAGAGAGAGAGAGCAAGCATGAGTGGGGGAGGGGCAGAGAGACAGGGAGACACAGGATCTGAAACGGGCTCCAGGCTCCGAGCTGTCAGCACAGAGCCTGACACAGGGCTCGAACTCATGGACAGTTGAGATCATGACCTGAGCTGAAGTCGGACACTCAACCGACTGAGCCACCCAGGCGCCCCTATTCTTTTTTTTAAAGTTGGATTTATTTAAATAATCTCTGAGTCCCACATGGGGCTTGAACTCAGAACCCCGAGATCAAAACTCACTTTCTCCTCTGACTGAGCCAGCCAGGCACAGCCTAAGTAATTCTTTAAAAGGCAAAGCAGTTACAACATTATCCTTCCTCAGAGCCTTTCCTTAAAGATTTTAGATTTTATTCTAAGAACTAACCAGAAAATCTGAACCCTTTTCATCTCTCTTAATCACTCCAGGCAGAAAGTTAGCCACACTGCCCTTTTGCTCTCTGGAACAGGGTTCCACTGCTTCCTGTCTCTGACGCTTCCTGTGATTAGTTTCCTCTGCTTGCAGTGCACCCCTTTGCTGCATATACATGCGTACGTGTACATCCCATGTCAAGCCACCTCCTACTGAGGCTTGAAAGCTGAGCTTAAATGCTGTGCCTTCAAGGAAGTGGTCCTGTGGGGTGCCTGGGTGGCTCAGTCAGTTAAGCGTCCGACTTCGGCTCAGGTCACGATCTTGGAGTTTGTAGGTTAGAGTCCCACGTCAGGCTCTGTACTGACAGCTCAGAGCCTGGAGCCTGCTTTGGATTCTGTGTCTCCCTTTCTTTCTGCCCCTCCTCTGCTCGCTCGCTCTCTCTCAGAAATAGATAAACATTAAAAAAAATTAAAAAAAAAAGTGGTCCCTGATTACCTATATAAGGACTTAACGCAATAGCAGTTAAATCAGTGTGTACTCTCTTACTTAGTGCTTGTCTTCCCAACTAGAGTACAAGCTCCGTGTAGGGAGGAGCAGTGACTGTCTGGGCTTCTGTGTTCTCTGGCATCTAGTGCAGTACCCTGATGTGGTAGTTAGTATCTGTAGCATGATTAGACCAAATATTAAGTATTTACTTCAGAAATTTTTTACATTTATTTTGGGGGAGAGGGAGGGAGAGAGAATCCCAAGCTGGCTCTGCACTGACAGCGCAGAGCCCAACACAGGGTTCAGACTCACAAACTGTGAGATCATTGCTAGGAGCTGAAACCAGGAGTCGGACGCTTAACCAACTGAGCGACCCATGGCAGGCGTCCCTACTGGAGGACTTTTTTGAAATGACAAGGAAGTTTCCTTGGATGCTAATACATAGAGCAGACTTTTTTCTTTTTTAAAAAATGTTTTAATGTTTATTTATGTTCAAATGAGAGGCAGAGTGCCAATGGGGGCGGGGCAGAGAGAGAAGGAAACACAGAATCCGAAGCAGGCTCCAGGCTCCTAGCGGTCAGCACAGGGCCTGACGTGGGGCTCGAACTTGCGAACTGTGAGATCATGACCTGAGCCGAAGTCAGACGTTCAACCAACTGAGCCACCCAGCCGCCCCCTGTAGCAGACTTTCATCAGTGAGTTTATTCACAGTGCCGTCAGTATTTAAGGAATGCCTGGTGCACTGCAGTTGCTGTTACAGAAAATGTGAACTAACTTTTTAAAGACGAAATTAGAACTCACCTGTTTCTAGCTCCTTTCTGACCTGTGGTGAGAATAAATGGCCTTTATGTACCATTGTCATTTTTCAGAGCTAATGAGACTGTCCTTAAAACAAACCTGTCATACTTATTTAGCCCATTTTTCATTGTTCCTGGTATACATAGTGGGCTGTCTTGGAATTAAAATACTAAAAGTTTATAGGCGTCTTGCATTAGCCTTTAGGAAGGAATGCTTGAACCTCACTTTAAATAGCAGCTGAGGTGACTCCAACTAAAGTAAATCTTCTTCTGTTAGTAATAAATCTTATGTAGCCTCCAGAAAGGTATCTTCTTTATAACATTTACTTTTTAGAGTGGGTAGCATTGGGAAGAAATTTTAGTGCCTGTTACGTATATTTAAATGTAAGTAATAAGTGGAACTCATCTCTACCTTTTTTAAGTTAGAGACTGCTCTGATACTTGCTCCCATTTTGGTTTCTGTTCTCCTAGACATGCTGCAGACCCTCTGGCTTTAGCTCTTTTTTCCACCCCAGCCTCCCCTTTCATTCCAGTGTTCTGTTTCTAACTAGAACTTGGTCCACAGCTTCAGTCGAGCCATGGCCACGCTTCTGCTTTCAACACCAAGCCAGTGCCAGAAACAGTGTGGGGAATCAAGAAAGCTGGAAGGATATAGGATGTAAATTTAAAATCACTTGTGTGTATTTTCATGTGTGTGGGTACCTGTTTACCCTACAAACTAAAATTCGTTTTTAAGCTTTAAGCTGAAACTATCTTTTATTTAAAAAAAAATTTTTTTTAATGTTTATTTTTGAGAGAGAGAGAGAGTGAGAGCACAAGAGAGGGAGACAGAATCTGAGGCAGGCTCTAGGCTCTGGGCTGTCAGCACAGAGCCTGAAGTGGGGCTTGAACTCACAAACCAGGAGATCATGACCTGAGCTGAAGTCAGACACTTAACCGACTGAGCCACCCAGGCGCCCCTGAAACTGTCTTTTAAAAGGATTTTAATAATTGATACATAACTGTAAATGTGCTTTTAGTTTTAATAGTTTACACTTTTTTGTTTTTTAAAGGTGGTTTGTCCTGATTGTAGTGATGAAATTGCTGTGAAAAAAGACAATATTCTTGTTCGATCTTTCAAAGATGGCAAATTGTAAGTATAATTCACTGGAGGTTAAAAATACGCTGTTTTTCCAAGTTAGGATAGTAAATGATAATAAATTAATTATTTCCAATGACCTTATGCTTTTACTTTTCATCATACAGAATGTTTGGAAGTGTGATCGTTTTTCACATTATCATTTAAGTGGTCTTACAGTATGCCTTACTTGTTTATTTTGTTTTTTTCTAAACTCCCAGAGTTTGTCAGTATTTGCCCGTATAGTATAATAGCTGGTGATTTGTTCAGGCACATTTAGATATATCTACTGTATCTAATATTTGATCGCTATATTTATTGATGTCTTTACTATTCTGGAATATTTAATTGGGCCCTAATATTTTTAGTTCTAATGGTTATACTGATACCTGTTGTATAACATTCAACTTGTATAGTAGCCCGTGGATTAAAATGGGTTACTGCAAATGTATTAAGTGTTCAAGTGATTTTTCATATAGAGCCTTTCTGGAACTGAGTTATGAATTTCTGTGGTTTTTTTTCCCCCCTTTAAGAATTATGTGACTAGAAAAGTCATGTATTTTATACTTGGCCTTATTCTGTGTTTATACCTTAAAAGGATCATCACATTTTAAGATTGGTGTTTGGGTTTTCATGTTCTAGAAAGTGATTTTTAAAAACAATTTATGAAATCCACTTTAACAAAATGGAGATAATCAGGAATTTGAATATTAAAATTGAATACTGGTTCAGTGGTATTAGGAAATTATTGTTAACTTTTAAATGTGTAGTAATGATATTGCTTATGATTTAAAAAACATTTTTTTTAATGTTTATTTATTTTTGAGAGAGACAGAGACAGAATGCGAGTGGGTTGGGGCAGAGAGAAAGGGAGACACAGAATCCAAAGCAGGCTCCCGGCTCTGAGCTGTCAGCACAGAGCCTGACACGGGGCTCGAACTCACGAGCTGTGAGATCATGACCTGAGCCGAAGTCGGATGCTCAATGGACTGAGCCACGCAGGCGCCCCTATTTATGATTTTTAAAAAGAATTTTCTTTTAAAACTCATGTGAAGTATATCACAAATCAAATTATATAATATCTCAAATTTCCTTCAAAGTAATCCACATGGGGTGGGAGGAAGTAAGTAGGGGTATAAGTGAAAGTGACTGACTTTATGATTATTGTAATTGGATAATGGGTATATGGTGTTTCATTGCACTGTTTTATTCTCTTTTGTATGTATTTGAAATTTTTTGAATAAAAATTAAAAATAGGCTGGCTGACAAATGTATTTGGAATAGTTTTCTGGCGTTTGTAGATTGATACAGACCAAATGCAGAAGAGCTGAATGATACTGAAGGATGATTTAATATTGTAAAATAGGAGATGAATGTGATATATATGATAGAAATTCTCCCAGTTGCTTACATCTGACTCCCTCCCTCCTTATGATTGGGGAGTTCCATAAAAGACTAGGTTATATATTAGAAGTTTGCTTGTGAGCCTAGAATCCAGCTTAAAAACAGTTCTTAGAAGAACATTTATAGTATAAACAAGTACATTTTCTTCCAGTCTTAAATTCAGTAATTTCTTGTGATTATTCCAAGACAATGGCAAATTCTTACTATTTGACTTCTTTTTTTATTGGATTGATCCTGCCATTAAAGTATTTTCATTTACTGTTTATTTTCATTAGCCTCCCTGTTTTCAGTGTTACATTTAGCCAGGGACTCCTGATATTTGAGAATATCTTGTTTGAAAAACACCTCTCAAGGTGGGGTCCTTCTGTAGATGATGACCTATTTCAACATTCTGCTTAGCATTTTATTTGGGAATTGCAGCACTGTGCAATCACTTTCATTGTAAATGTTAATGTTTTCATATTTTTAATATTTTTCTGTAGTGTGTAATTCAACTCTTAATTTCTGTTGTGTTTTTTGTGGCTTTTTTTTTTCTTTAAAATTAAAAAAAAACTAATGTAGTACTTCAGTGCCAAGAAAGGATGTCCATGAAATTACTAGTGACTCTGCACCAAAGCCTGATGCGATATTAAAACAAGGTAAGGATAATCTTGGAATAGTTTATGGTTAACTTAACAACTGCTGAAGTGTTTTTGAAGATCAAACTTTCTTTTGCTCTTTAAAAAATGTATTTTGGGGGCATTTGGGTGGCTCAGTCAGTTAAGCATCTGACTTTCGCTTGGGTCATGATCTTGTGGTTCATGAGTTTGAGCCCCGCGTTGGGCCCTGTGCTGGCAGCTCAGAGCCTGGAGCCTGCTTTGGATTCTGTGCCTCCCCCTCACACACACACACACACACACACACACACACACACACACACACACTCTCTCTCTCTCTCTCTCTCTCTCTCTCTCTCTCTCTCTCCTTCTCTCTCTCCCTCTCTCTCTCTCTCTCTTTCTCTCAAAAATCAATGAACATTAAAATAAATAAATAAATAAAATAAAAAATAATATTTTTTATAATCCTGTCTTTGAAGTTATAGTTGGTTCTGTGTGAATTATACTTTTGTAAACCTAGGTGTCTTTTGTTACTATAGGGTTTCTTTTTCTTTCTTAGCTTATAATCAGAGGCAGTAATCTAAAAGTGGCAAAGAACTATATTACCAGCTAATTACTATAGCCTTGCTTTTGCCTAGTAAATAAAATATTACTTCCTAAGGATGGTAGAAACAGAAGTCAAAAGTAGTTTTGATTTGGCATGTCTCATAGTGTAACAATAGTCATATTTTATTGAGGAATATATCATAATTGCATTTTTTGCTTGGTTTTTAGCTTTGTAAATAACTTTATTTTCCTTTCACCCATGTTCATCAAATCTAATAGTATGCTATGTAGACTGGTTAAAAATCACCAAGAATTTGTGGTTTAGAGTTTATTTCCATGTATTATAAACTGAAAATAACTGTGTCTAGCTAATTTTAGTTTAAGCTGATTATTACTTTAATTTTAATTCAGGTTTAACTAGAAATGAAGCTAATGCGTATTTATAGTCTATCTTTAGCTATAACGTGTGTTCATTACAGCGGCTTTGTGCTTGATATATGATGCTGATTCATAGTCATTTGTTGGACAAATGATCAGAAATGTACCAGTCTTAAAGTTGTTTTTACTAGGCATGTTTAGTTTTTGTGTAAAAGAAGAAAACTGTTCTTTGTTTGAACCTAAGTCCCCTTCAGTAGCAGCAGTTCGCCGTCTATAAAATGGGTGCCTGATGCTTCGGATGGTTGGGTTTGAAATGAGTTACTACAGTGCGCAGTGCCTGGCACATAGCAGACACTTCACAGATGTCAGTGGTGTTAGCACAGTAGTTTTACTTTTTTTTTTTTTTTAATCTTCTTTACTACTATTAGACAAATCAGTTGTCTTAATTTCTCCAGTTCACATAGTTTATGGTCCTCTTTCCAGCCTTTGATCAGGCACTTGAATTTCACAAAAGTAGAACGATTCCTGCTAACTGGAAGACTGAACTGAAAGAAGATAGTTCTAGCAGTGAAGCAGAGGAAGAAGAAGAGGAGGAAGATGATGAAAAAGAAAAGGAAGATAATAGCAGTGAAGAAGAGGTAATTAAAAATGGTTGATGTCTCCTAAAATTAGAAATAACACTTCAGTTTCCTTTGTGAGTTAGGATTTGGCATGAAGTCGTCAATCACTTAAGTATTTTTAGTATTAGAGATATTTCATAATAAAACTGTGTTGTGATGTCCGCCATAACCAGGTAGTTTGCTTGCTTACTTAAAATAGAAATATAGTCTTGTGAAATTGAAAATACTAAATACAGTTATTTCAGTAATCTCAAAAATGTTTCTTAATGATGATGTGCTTTTTTTGGTTTATCAGATAATAAGGGAAATACACACCTAAAGTAGCAAAGCTCTACTTTCATGTGCTTTTTCATCATCCTGTGGACCACTGTCACCTGGTACAGTGTTTTCATCTGCATATTTTACTGAAATACCTAGAGAAGTATGAAATACATCTTCCATCTAGTATTAGAAGAATAGTCAGCAAAAAAGGATTAATACCTTTAATACCTCTTTGATTCAGAAAAACTTAAATAATTACGTCTAACACAGATGAGTGGCTAGTTCTAATTAGATCATAAATAAGTCATCTGTGAATTTGTATGGATCAAGTAGGTGAAGTTTTAGATTTTATTGTAACTGGTACTTTAGATCTAGCAGTGATAAGTACCAACAAAAGCTGTCCATGGTATTACTAGTGACATTGTACCACTGTACTCTTCAGTGGTTTGTTGAACGATTTCATAAAAGTTACTGGTGAATGGTGTAGGTAGTGAAGGCTGTATATTTGACCTTGAAGTGAATTGGAGTGAATGTTTTCAGGAAACTAAGTAAGTTAATCTCAATATGTAATATTTTCGGTAAGTTCTGAAATTCTGCCATTTAATTGTAATAAACAACTATTCATGAAATAGGATTGTTTCGGAGTTTATGTTTAATTACCTAGTGATCTGTGATGACAATGTGTAGTGTAAAAGTTTCTCAGCTTCAGTCTTCTCCCCCTCCCGCTTTTTGTTTAAAATGCTAAAATGAACAAGCAGTCCTTTGCTTCAAACTTTCCCAGTAGCTTCTTAGCACCTTAAAAGTCAAGCTTCACTTACAGAACTTCTTTTACAATCCAGTCCTGCCTTTTTACCACTTCTCTTGGTGTACCTTGCCATTTTGAACTTGATGCTGTGGCGATACTAAATTACATACCTTGCCTCTTCCCAGCCTGTACACATACCAGTACCTCTGCCTACAGTGCTCTTGCCTTTCCTCCCCCAGTTAGCCCGGCAAACTCCCGTTCAGTTTCAAAACCCTACTAACACGATCCCTCTGTAAAGGGAAACCTGTGCAGCATCACCTCCCTCACCTCAGGAAAGTTAATCGCTCCACTTGCTTAATTACTACCTTTCCTTGTGCATGTTTTTATCATTTACACACACGCACGCGCACTTATTGTCAGTTTTCTCCCCTGTAAGCTCCTCAGGGGTTTGGTGTTCCCTGTGCTCCTACTCAGAGTGTCTCATAATGTATAACTTGTAAATATATGATGATCAATAAATGTTAGTTACTAAAATTTTTATTGCTTAGATTTGCGTTTTAGAAATGTTTTGGTGAAAGCAAATCGGGTTTCCAGTTAATCATTTTCTTTTACGTTAAATACAAACTTCACTAAATTTTTGGGACAGGAATAAGTTTGGCAGTTTATGAAAGCCAAATATTGTATCAGGGGACATTTAAGATCATATCTAGAAAATAGGTTTCCTTAGATTTGTATCTGACTGCCTTACTAAAACCCACCTTCTGTGGACCATGTTTAAACTGAGAAGTGTAGATTTTTACATAAAGAAATTAATAATTGTCATTTATTCTTCTCTGCTCAACTGGCAAACTTAATAGTTTATCAACATGGATTTTTGTTTCTTGTTTTTACTTTGCCTTCCTTTGCTCTGCTAGCTTTTAAAGGGGCAGACGTCAAAACAATGGCATTAGACACATGATTTTTAAAGTAAAATGATATATTTAGGTTTATTTAGACTGTCAGTTGAAAAGTATGGTGTGGAGGGTTACTGTCAGAAATACACTGGTTTCAGCCAGAGTAGCTGCAGGTCCTGGGTGTACGTTTGGAATCACTTTCTTCACAGTTACTCCCGATCGTGTTCTCTAACGGCAGGCTCCATCGCTCACTTTTCTTTTATCCGAGTCAGCACCTAGCACAGTGCCTACGCTCGCTGGTGCTCGCTAAATGGTTTGTTGAATGGATGATAGTCACTGAATCGACGAGTTCCTCCATCTCACCTACTACCCTGCTCCTTGCAGGTCGCTTCAGGACCAGCTCCCTACTGCCACAGCCCCTGGCCACAGCAGCAAGAAGCTAGTCCCTCCCTTGTAATTGATAAATCGGGGAACTATTTTATTACTTGAAGATTTCCCTAAGTCTGAATCTTCAGGTATTGTAGATCAAGTTTGTTCCCCACTTTACTGATTTTGTTAGCTTGAAGTGCTGCACAGTGGGGCTGTATATCATGAAGGATACTTGGAGTTACAGCTAATGGGACCCACACGTGTATAGTTCTGGAGGAGCAACAAGTTAGTCTGTTGTGATGTGAAACCCTGACCCAATTTAATATAAGTGAGAGTAGGTCTTCTTGAGCCTGTGGCCCTGACTTAAAGAGTAGATAGATCTCTGATATGGGAAAAGTTCATGAACCATCTTGCTAGTCTTATTTCGTACTTCTTATATGAGAATTTACATTTGGGATTATCGCTGTTGAGATACCTTTTAAGGCATATTCCTTTGGAAAGCATAAAGTGTCTAGACTTGCCTGGTTTTGAACATCTTAGTGTTAAGAAATAATTTTTACTTGGTAAAATGTCTTTGAAATATTTTAGTAAATGTCAGTCTTTGCTTTTAGTAGGAAATCTTGTATTATTATGATGTTTAATTGAGGAAAATAACATTCTATTCTCCTGTGACTAAAATTAGGAAGAAATAGAACCATTTCCAGAAGAAAGGGAGAACTTTCTTCAGCAGTTGTACAAATTTATGGAGGATAGAGGTGAGTTTTATTTTTAAATGTGCTACCTGTACAACAATAACCATGAATAAAAAAACCATAAAGAATTCTGTTCATTAAGCTTCATGTCACTAATAATCATGGCTGCCTTACTGCCTGCCAGCGTCACCAGCACCTGGCATAGTACTTGGCATATAGTACACGGGAGGAGGAATTTGACAGTATTTTGATGGATATTATGGCCATGGACCCATATGGCCTGCATTCTGTTCTGCCTATCTGCCCTCCATCCATGGGTTCCCAAAGAACTCTTACGACTAGGGAGCAGTAGCTGAATGGTAATCATAGTACCATTTTGTTTGTACCTACATAGATTCCTCTAGTAAAAAGCCTTCCTCTCTAGAATCACTGTTGGATATACCTTGGATGTGTATGTTTGTGTGTGTTTGTGTATGTGTGCATGTGAGTGAGAGAGCCAGAGAGACACCATACTCCCAAGTCTTCTTGTGACCCAACCACACAGAACGAAGCAGAGAATTAAACCATCCAGAGAGAGTCAGACATAGAGAAAGGTGGCAGAGTCTCAGGGTGAGCCTTGGCTTAGTCTTTTGAATCTACCTGGTGTCGTTAAAGAAATACAGGAATCGAGGGAAAGAGGTATGGATGTTGACCTTTCGTTTTTGGTAGTGACCTCGTCCTCTGGTAACTGTGGCTTTGTCACTCTCTTGGTAATCTGCTGTTCAGAGTATAGTGTCTCCTTTCCTGGGAAGATGCCAGAAAGGGAGTAGGGAGAGGCAGAAAGCTTTCTAGCTTGAGGAGAAGGACAAAATGAATGAATAATATTTGGAAGTGCCACTGTACTTTGGGAGTTATCTGGGGGGGATTAATATTTTTTTAAATCCTCATTTGTACTGTTGATAAGTAGAAGTTGGCTGTCTTTTGCTCTCGTAAGTGATAGTGGCTGCCATAATGTAGGTATCTTTATTGTTTGATATAAAATGTCCATGCTTTCTGTATTATTTTTTTGTATGAATGAGGGTTGGCCTAAGAAGGTAGGTGATTTCTTAGGCTTTTGTATAAGGCAAATAAAAAAGTGAAGGGGTGCCTGGGTGGCTCCATTGGTTGAGTGTCCGATTCTTGATTTTGGCTCAGGTCGTGATCTCACAGTTGGTGAGATCTGGCCCCACGTTGGGCTCTGTGCCGACAGTGTGGAACCTGCTTGGGATTCTCTTGCTCCCTCCCTCTCTGCCCCTCCCCCGCTCGTGAGCCTGCTTTTTCAAAATAAATTTTAAAAACTTTAAAAATTTTTTGTTTTGTTGATATTTTATTTTGGTTTATTTGTTATTCTTTGTTCATCAAGGAAATGAAAATGGAGTGAAATCATACAAGGTTTCAAAAATCTGGTATGAGAAATTTTTAAAAAGGAAATGGGCTTAAGTGGTAGACATGTTTTTGATTAACAAGGGATTTTTTTTTTCTCTTATACATATACTTTGCACTGTATATATTCAGTGGTAATATCTGAATCTTTTGTAGTTTTAAATAACAAATGCACTGTTTCCGATTCTGTGTCTCCCTCTCTCTCTGCCCCTCCCCCGTTCATGCTCTGTCTCTCTCTGTCCCCCAAAAAATAAATAAACGTTGAAAAAAAAATTTTAAATAACAAATGCAGCATGGTTATAGTAAATTTTGTGTTTTCTTTAATAGGCACACCTATTAACAAACGGCCCGTACTTGGCTATCGAAATTTGAACCTCTTTAAGTTATTCAGACTTGTACACAAGCTTGGAGGATTTGATAATGTAAGTATTACAGTCAAAAGTGAAACATGTTTTTCATGCAACGTGTTTTCTTTTTTAAAAATTACCTAAAATTGTCTAATAAAAACCTAATAGTAGAAGGAGAAGAAGATGTAAGGCACAAGTTAGAAACAGAAACAGCTAGCTTCCTCAACCAAATTTAAATTTAATTAAAGAGCTTTTCAAATGAGCTTCCCGATTTACTGTTAAGTTTGTCAAACTTTCATAAACCACCTGTGTATGTGTGAGTCACAGCACAACTATATTGGTAGAAGTTCTTCCTGTGTCTCTTTTCCACTACACTGTAAGGTCCTTGAGAGTAGGGATCTCTTTTAATATTCCTTAATCTCTTCCATGGTGTGTGATGCACGCACACACACACACACACACACACATATTGATGTATAGAAACATGCAGAAAAATCTTTGTTGAACTGAAGAAATTATCTTAAGGTTGCCATGATATGTGGTGTCCATCCAATTAAGATTATTCGGGCAGGGGGAGTATTCTGTAGAAGAAAATGCTTTACTAAGATCCTTAGAACTACTTTGATTTATTAAATTTATAGGTTTTATGGGAACTAATACATTACTTAAAAATTTTGGTGTGTCTCTTCATTACAAATTTTCATTTAGAAACCTGAATATTCTCTTATTTACTATGCCAGGTTTAATTTAAAAATCAAATGGCCTAATAGCTCAACATTTGTAATTTTCTGAGATTTGTTAGAATACTAAAACTTACTTTAAAAGATTGTTGTAAACTAAATTTTTTATTTAGAATTTATTAAGCTATTTTTCATTCCTTTGAGACTAGAACCAGTACATAGAAACATATATTTCCATATGCTACATTAGTCAAAATTTTATTATATTCCCACCTTTTAATTGGGGAGTTTTCATTTTACTTTGCTAGATTGAAAGCGGAGCTGTTTGGAAACAAGTCTACCAGGATCTTGGAATCCCTGTCTTAAATTCAGCTGCAGGATACAACGTTAAATGTGCTTATAAAAAGTAAGTCATTGTACTTGATATACCGACATTCAATATTTTATCTAGAAAACAGGAGGCTAATTATTTTTTCTAAGAAATCAGAAATTTTTACTAATCACTTTATAATAGCATGTTCTGCAGTATTTTCTGTGAATACTAGATCTATGAGATATTCTGTAAAGAAAGTTTTTGTGGCCAAGAAAATTTGGAAAGTACTGTGTAGAGACTAAAAACCTCTTTTTAAAGTGTTAAAGGGGCACCTGGGTGGCTCAGTCGGTTTAGCGTCTGATCTCAGCTCAGGTCATGATCTCGAGGTTCATGAGTTTGAGCCCCGTGTTGGGCTCTGTGCTGACAGCTCAGAGCCTGGAGCCTGCTTCGGATTCTGTGTCTCCCTCTCTCTGCCTCTGTCTGTCTCTCTCCCTCTCTCTCACTCTAAGTAAATAAATAAACAAACATTAAAAAAAAATAAAGTGTTAAAAAGTCCAGGATTGAATCCTGGTCCTGCCAGTTATTAGCTTTTGTGCCCCTTGGACCATTTATTTGTTCTCTTAAGCTTCAGTTTCCTCATTTGTAAAATGGGATACTAGTGCTTGCCTCGTAAGATTATTCTGATGATTAAATGAGATTTCACATGAACTAAGAGGACTAGTGCTTGGCATATCAGAAGTGCTCATGGGGTGTCTGGGTGGCTCAGTCAGCTGAGCAACTGACTCTTGACTTTGACTCAGGTCAGGATCTCATGATTCATGAGGTCGAGCCCCACGTTGGGCTCTGTGCTGGACAGCGCAGAGCCTGCTTGGGATTCATCTCTCTCTCTCTCTCTCTCTCTCTCTCTCCAAAATAAAAAAAATGCTCAAAAAGTTGATGCTTTACTAATACTTTTAATAGCTATTGTTGTTACAGTTACTTTATTTAAGATACTGTTTTTTTACTTTTGGCATAGTTTTTTTGTGACTTTGGTTTTTTTTGAAAAATGTTTCTATTTGGGTTAAAGAGAATGGGAAGAACTGAACTAGAATAAATTAGAATATTAATATGGCTCAATATTTGAGAACTTAAAAGAAATAAACACCTTTTAAAAACCACCACTCTGTAGTAATAATTTGAAATGTTTTCCCAAATGTAATTTCTCTTCACGTTTCCAGATATTTATATGGTTTTGAGGAGTACTGTAGGTCGGCCAATATTGAATTTCAAATGGCATTGCCAGAGAAGGTTGTTAACAAGCCATGTAAGGAGTGTGAAAATGTAAAAGAAATCAAAGTTAAGGAAGAAAATGAACCAGAAATCAAAGAAATAAAGATTGAAGAGGAGGAGAATATAATACCAAAAGAAGAAAAGCCTACTGATGATGATACTGAAAGAAAAGAAAATATTAAACCCTCTCTGGTAAATCAGATACTGTTCATAGTGCTGTGCCTTCTTTGGTACATTGTCTACATTGTCTGTAACATTTTCATGGTTAACTTATTATAAAATGTTATACTTACTTTTTTGAGCATTTTCCTCGTTAAGTGCTATTTTTGTATTTAAAATAGTTGTTCGCTGTTTTTGCCTTAGTGTGTTAGGAATGGCAGGAGTATCTTAAAATAGCTAACGCGTTTCTCAATATTAGTATTGGTTGGTACCGCCTTTTGCTAACAATTAGATCATGGAATTAGGTTGACAGTTTTTACTTTTGTTGGTTTAGTTCCTCTGATTTTTTTCTAGGGAAGTAAAAAGAATTTATTAGAATCTATACCTACACAGTCCGATCAGGAAAAAGAAGTTAACATGAAAAAAACAGAAGAAAATGAGAATCTGGAGGACAAAGATGAGGAGACAACTGGGGTAGATGAGTCCCTCAGCATAAAGGTAGAAGCTGAAGAAGAAAAAGCAAAATCTGGGTAAGAAATTTGTTTTTGGTTAAGATGCATTTTTTGGCTGAATGAATTCTTGTAATTTGCCCTTTGTGTGTGTGCGTGTTTGAACCTAAATTTGACAAAATATAGTGTAATTGAGTGGTTTGCATTTAGTATGTAAGTACCATTTGCCTCCTTCAGAGACCCTACTAATGCAAATTTGTAGCAAAAGATCATGTTTTTGATCCATTCTTCTTGCTCTCATCATGGAAATTTATGAAATTTTGAGCTAGAAAAATACTTCTTACTACATTAAGCTCTGCTGAATAACCAGATAATAGAAATTTGGGAAGATGGCTTTCTGTATGTAATGTTTTCTAGATGGTATGTTGGCTCTAGATTTTAAGAATTGTGTTAATTTCTTAAGCAAAAAATAAGAATGGAAAAGTGCTAATAATTAGCTTTCACAAGGCCTGGATTGTTATATTGTGTTTTCTGTGACAGTAGTAATTCCTCATTTTGGTCAGTTTGGAATGATGAACTGTTTATTCAGCAATGTAATTTATGCACTGCCAGTGGACCCCTGGATTTTGTAGATGATCTTTGGCATCTAGTCATCGCTGAGATTTAAAAAAACCCTACACATCCCCATCGTCAATGGTCCGTTTAAATAAGTACAACCAAATGTTTTTGATCATTTTAGTGGTTTCTGAAATTTGGCCACAGCATGCACATAGGCAGGGAAGGGAAGCAAAATATGCTTTGCAAATTTAGGGAAAGGTACTTGTTTAGTATACCTTGTTATATATCTTTGTGTACAAATGTCTATATCAAGTACTCCTTACTGCTGTTGGTGATTATTTCAGCTATTAAGAAACTTAGTAAGTATGTAGCTTTTTGCCTAAAATCTCTTGATTATTTTAGTGTCCTCTGAAATTTTGGCTGCAGCATACAGATAAACATGGGAGGAGAAACCTGGGTTTAGATGAATATAGTCTAAGTGTTTTTTCATTATACTTGGTTATAGTCCTGTGTGCACGTGTATATTTCAAGGTACTCCTTGCTGTTGCTGGAGACTATTTCAACTCCTAAGAAACTTAGTAAGGATTCAGCTTTTTGTCTAAAAATCTGATCTTTAAATTTGCATGTATTTCTGGAATATCTGCTGTGTGGGAGGCATTGTGATAAGCCTGTGTTTTCTCTTTGTCACTAATAATTATCTTATTTTTTCAAGTTGGTGTTTCAATTTATTTTCTGGTGTAAACTATATATTGTAGGTTTTAAAAAATTCTTCAACTCTATGGCTTTTTAATCTACTACATATATTTATTAATGTATCATACTACAAACTGAAATTTTCCTAGCCCGACAGCACTAATTTGGTAGTGTTGTGTGTTGGGAATGTCCAAGATTGATTTCTGAGTTTTATTAGATAAGTGCAATAGAAAATTTGATAGTTATAAAGAATCATATGTGAGTATTTCTCTAGCATATAAAGTTTCTCTAAGTAATTACTAGTTACTGCCAGGAATTTGCCATGTCCTTTTTTCATAGTCCAGGTAAAGGAGATTAAATAAGTTAATTTAGGTAAAATGACCTGTTCAATGCCTGGCCCATAGAAAGTATTAATAAGTTAAAGTTGTTGTTTTTTTAATTTGTTCCATTGTATGGAGTGTGACATCAAACTGGGGAAATTTGATATTTGTGAATTCAGATGAAAAATAATTGATACATTTGGTTTCCCAAAATAATAGTTCTTTAAAAGATGTGCGTGTGTGTGTGTGTGTGTGTGTGAGAGAGAGAGAGAGAGAGAGAGAGAGAGAGAGAGATCCACATCAACTTAATTTTTACAAATCTATATGCTGATTACATTTTATACTTCCAGAAGGTATCATTGTTGGCATTCTATGTCTGATTTAGTGCGTTTTACCTTTGATTTTGCCAGTGAATTATTAGAGAAAGGAGTAGAATATTTTATTTGACTGATAGCAATCGTGTTGTTTGCTTCTTTAAACTTTAGTACACTGTTTAAGTGTTTTTCATTTGGTTGGTGTCTGAGGTTTACACTCAGTGTGAAACTTTTGTTTTCAATTTTTGATTGCTTTATTAATACAGAGTATTAGAGTATTACTCCAGATAAAATTAAAGACTGCCAGGCTGCACTAAAGTAGGATTGTGCTTCTTACTGGCATGAACCAGTTGTGCTCAGAGCATTGTGTAATGTAAGACACAATTTAGAAGTTGTTTTCATTTAAAAACTCTCAGACTTTTTATTCTGTGTCTCTCCTTTCTCTGATATGATCATTCTGAGGTACATAACAAATATCTTTGGCGCATAATAAACAACTTCTTTTGTTGTGGCCACTAGAATACACTTCCTTTTCTCCCTGATACACAGAGATACAAGCTTATGATTTAAACAAGGAATATTCTTTCCAAAAAAAATGTCTTAACTGTTTTAATTTTTTAAATACATATGAACATTTATTTAAAGTTGTTAATAATAGTTTATCATCCAAAATACCCTCTCTGGTAATTTCTTAGATATTTTAGCCTTACTAATAATTATTTTTTCAGTACGGACATGTTCATGTATTTTTAATAATAGAGTTCTAGTTTTTTATCTCCAATTATAGCTGGCTTATTTAGGTCTTAATTTTGAAGCACCTATTCATTTGAATATAAATGAGTCTTTAAAAATAGAAATAATTCTTGAGATTCTGTAGACTTTGTGATGTATTTCAGAGAAAACTGATGCATTTGTTACTTTTGTAAACTTACACTTAATTTCACAGACTATTAGGCTTCCCTTCGCCCCTCCTGCCTCACAATGTAGAAGGAAAGAGGTAGGAGAATAAAAACATTTTAGTGTTGCTCGTATTACTATAGATTGTTTCTGTTGCTTACGTAATTGCATAATTAGGAGTGATAAAGTATGTTATTGCTAAAAAGGTTGCGTATAAGATTATGCAACGAATGATCAGTGGAAAAGGCTTTTTATATAAATATTACATTCATGAACTTTTAAAGCTTAATTATGTAACTGTCATGTAGTTTCTGTTTTATAATCTTTATTTGTCAACTCTAAAGTGATGGAGTCTTTTTGAGAGAAAACTATTGTACTAGATATAGACATAGTTTTTATCTGCTGTGCAGGGTAAATACATAGTATTTATCTTGGGACTAAATATAGTTGAATTTCGTATTGAAGTCTTTTAAAAACTAAATCTAGTGTTTGGAAGATTTTCTCCAACTTGTTTAATATGGATTTGTGGCTAATATAAAATGAATGCGAATGCTCAGTTTTAAAAAGTGCACAATACTGAGAAGACTGAAATGGGCAACAGTGCTGCTTCTAGAATGATTTCCCTTTTAGTTTTGTGTTACTTGGACTTGGCCTGTCTTATACTTATTTCATTGGAACTTCGAAGTTGAGAGAGTCGGTAAAAGACTTTATACGCGGTAAAGAAACAGAAATTGTAGCAAAGTTTAGAAGAATAGAAAGAAAAAAAATGATGTGATATTGATGTGAAGTTAGTCAAATAGTCCTGTGAAAGGTAAAATCATATTTCAGTTAGCATAACATTTGAAATTCTGGTTGGAGCACCTTTTGGACTCAATAAGACTAGCTGTTGGCTAGTAAAAGTTTTTGTTTTCAACACCCCGGGGCTGGAAATACTTGAATAAAAAATACTTTTTAGTCTGGAAATGGCTATGAGGTGTAAATGATTTGTGTTTTTGTCAACACGTTTGTGTAAATCACTTTCATAATAAACCATGAAAAAGTTGTTAAAGTTGACCTTAATAGTTTCTTATACAACTTCTCTTCTTCCGGCTGTTGGAAAATTTCTTTTAATGCATTTTTCAATCTTCATTTCCTCTAAATGTATTTCTCTATAACCACAGTCATCTTATACAGTTTTGGTTTTTAATGTTACATTGCAACCCAGAATTTCATGCACATGGAACCTGCCGTTCCCGGAGCAATCACAGCCACGATTTTTATCAGTTTATGTGGTTTGGAACTGAAAAGCTTATGAAGTGTCTTTTATTAACTGCAATTTTTTAAACCTTTCAAGAGATGAAACGAATAAAGAGGAAGATGAAGATGATGAAGAAGCAGAAGAGGAGGAGGAGGAGGAGGAAGAGGATGAAGAGGATGATGACAACGATGAGGACGAGGAGTTTGAATGCTATCCACCAGGCATGAAAGTCCAAGTGCGGTATGGACGAGGGAAAAATCAAAAAATGTATGAAGCTAGTATTAAAGATTCTGATGTCGAAGGTGGAGAGGTCCTTTACTTGGTGCATTACTGCGGATGGAATGTGAGGTAACTTGAGTTTCAGCTAGTGATTACTACCTAAAAACACTTCTAAAATAATTTTCTATTTTAAAAGTTAATTGACGAATTACAGACTTATTAGTTATTCTGATTGAGGTCATAGTACCATATAAAAAATCTGTAGATTTCAGCATGTAAATGCCTCGCTTAGTGACTTCCTACTTACTGTTTTGAATACTTAGAAGATACCCTTAGGGTCTAGAAAACTGATATCTATACAGTTGACTTTTATGTTATACATGAAGATTAACAGGGACAGCAACATTATTGGTGAAATGATAGAAAAATCTTTTTTTTTTTTTTAATTTATCTAAGTAGAAAAATCTTTTTTAAAGTTAAAAGAGTTTTGAGCTTCTTCATGTCTGTGAGTTAATTACCGGGCTTCTTTCTCTCTCGCGTTTTCAACTACATTGCCACAGTAACCTCTTCTTTGTAATCTGAAGTTGTCACGTGTCTTTCTTACAGGAGGCAGGGATTTCAAAGTCGTGATTTCTTAAGATGCATTAGCCATTTTAAGAGGGCCTTTATCTCTTCATTAACATCTCTTAGATTATAGTCTTGTTCAGAAGCCTCAGAAAGTTATTTGTATATTTGAGACGATATGGTGGAAATGCAATAAGCAAGTGTGCTTAACTAAAATAGGGTGCACTTTCTGACTGTTGATAACCCTAGGGATGAAAGGCAAGACTAAGGTTTGGTTTTAGGTGGTGTTCAGTGACTTCACTTCTTATACAAGTTTTCTTTGGTTCATCCAGAGAAATTTTGTATTTGAATTTTATCCAAAATTGGCAAGTCTGTTTTAGGATCTGGTTACTTAAATTATCTTTTAAGAAAAACTATAAATTCGTTTTGAAATCTTTGATACTTTATTTGAAATACAGCTTGTGATAGCGTTGTTGCCCTTGAAAAATTCACCACAGAAGTTAGAAATGGTGGTTTCGTGGTGTGCCTAGTATCTTCAAGGAGGAATACAGTTCCCGTGCTTTTTATTTCAGTTGTATTCTGTGATTTAGAAAGGTGTTCAGAAAACATCATCTCAATTTCTGTTTCTTAAAAAAACTATATAGCCTCTGTTTCTTAAAAGTCCATTTTGTGTTGTCCTGCTGTGGCAATAGGAAGCTCTAGAAGCATGTCTAATCTGATTACCTTTCTTACTTAGAGAAAAGTGCAATTCTGATCCATTCTGACGCTTGGAAGAAAATAACAATTTAAGTCATAAGGAAATGTTTAGAAGTTTTGTTTGGGGACTCGTTCTTTGTTATTTCTAACCAGCAAGTTTGGGATTTTAAGAATACTTTTAATCAGTGTTGTCCTGTAACGTAAGCTTTTCCAAAGAGTCAGTTTTAACACCATGTGTAATTTATCCTTTTGTCCGTTGGCTCTTGGGCTGCTTTTGTGGTGCATGATTTTCCTTACCTGAAGGGCTGGCTATTAATGATCATGTTCAACGGAAGATACTGGAGATCTCAGATATAGCTGCTATAAGAATATTTTGCCCAGTTTTGACATTTAATCATTTTGATCTTACTAAATGATCATCATAATATAAATGTCGAGGGAGTTCCATTTATGCCTGGAGTGTACATGTTGAATACGTTAGTTTAAAATTAGGAAGGAAAAAATTGAATCAGGAAAAATTAATAATTACTGAGTAATGCCCACAAGAGATGTAAGAGCCACATCATCTTTTACCTCTCCTTTCAGTCCTTCTGCCCTTAGTTTATATAATGAGGTAGGTTTTCTAGTGGCCTTATTAAATGCTTTGTATTTCGTGACAGAACTTGCACCATTATCAGGGCTTGATTATTTTCTATTGTTCCATTAAATAAAGAGGCTTAGTAAGTATAAGAATTGAGACATTCATAAAATTATTCTGCAAGTAGGACACAACTTTCTGTTTGTTTAAGAAAAGACTGAGTGAAGGAAAGAGTCCTCTTTCCGTCGGAACACTTGGATTTTAGGGGCCAGAAAGAGAATGTCAGTATTTTAGCTTTGAAATTGGTGAGGGGTTGGGGATGGTAAGGGAAGACTTTAAATTGAGACCTTCAAGTTTTTAATAATACAGAAAAGAAAACGAGACCTAGTTCAACAAGACAAGCTGATGTCACTGAGAAGGATGCCATCTACTCCTCACACCTCAAGCGTTTGTGTGGTCTGAACTTTCAAAAGAAGAAAAGTAACCAACTTGACGAAGACCTGTAGAGTGAATCTCTTCATACTCCAGCAGCATAGAGAAAGCTGTACTTCTGTAGATTAGCAGTTAATTTTCATAGTCAGCATAACAATAGTCCTATTTCTCTCTGCAGTAATAACCAGAATCTCTTATTGATGAATAAGCAATAATTATGATTTTTGCTGCTCCTTCATGTCTGAAGCTAATCTAATGAGGACTGCAACAAATCCTCATCAGTTCTGCAACTGTGTTCCTGTTGTTTCAGTGATCTTCAGCTTGATCTTTGAATTTACACTTAAGAGATGTGAAATTAGACATGAAGATTTATGTATGAAGGTTCATGAAAATAGTTTTATCTTCAGTGGCAGTCATTCATTACTATAGCAATTTAGGAAACTTCTTATGGAGCTATTTGTGTGAGTTTTGTTTGATCTGAAAGGTCACTTTCCAGTAAACAAATTTTTCATAAAGAAAATAAGAGACTATCTTTCTTAGTTTAAAAAATGCTATTTTTCTGGTAATTTCTGCATTTTACCTTTTTTCTAAAATGCTGTGTAAACCTTTCCAATAATACAATTTTCATTTGCACGCCTATTTCACATTTGAAAAATGTTAATTTTTGTTACACAAAAGAATAGTATTTGGGCCAATTTATTTTTACTAACACAAGAAGAAGACACATTTTTACAGGCTTACATCAGATTTACTGGAAATAGCCAGAACTCTGGATCTTAAATCACATAATGGCTTATAAATGGCATAATAGTGCTACAGAATTTGTCGGGTGTGGTGACCATATATAAAACTATTGTCCAACACAGTAGACTTCACTAGGTTGCCATGTGCTTGGAGGAAGTCAGTGCTTCTTTATGAATTGTATTTGACTCTTCTAAAAATAGCATCCAATCTAGAAAACTGGCAGAATACATAAAAGTAGAAAGACAACTAGTAATATTGTAGTAATTGTACTTCAGTAATTTTTCATAGTAGGCTTTCTGCTTGTTTTCTCTGCGTGATGTTCATGCTTTATGGAAGTTTTTAGTTCATTAGCTAATTGATCCCCTTTGTTCTCGCTTCTAAGTTCATGCCATAAACGTGGGATTGAGTTTTGAAAATCAAGTTACACTCTGAAATTCAGCTGCTACAATCTCTGTTGTGTGTGTGTTGGGTTTATCCTCGTTCCCAAACACAGCCAAGTGTGTTACAGCTTTCTGGGCAACTTGGCTTGCAATTTAAAATGCATCAGTGTTTTATCATGTATTGAAGCTGATTTGTTTTTCTCCATTTCCAGTTTGGCTTTCCATAATCAAGGGGTTGGGAATTTGATTAGAGAATTTTTTTTTTATATTAAGGCTCATCAACTACATGAAAAGGATACCCTCAAGTAAAAGAGAAAGGGAAAAGCAACACTAAAGTTTCAGCTGTAAAATTTCTAATTAGCAAATTAGTAGTTCTACTCCATTTTATAAGTTCTAGAAAACTAAAAATAAGATAAGTTATATTTGAAGATATTACTTGGCAATAAAAATGTATTTCGTTTAAAAAATATTTTGTCTCTCAGGGTGCCTGGGTGGCTCAGTCAGTTCAGTGTCCCACTTCGGCTCAGCTCATGATCTCACAATTTGTGGGTTTGAGCCCTGCTTCAGGCTCTGTGCTGACAGCTCAGAGCCTGGAGTCAGCTTCGGATTCTGTGTCTCCCTCTCTCTCCACCCCTCCCCTGCTCACGCTCTTGGCTCCTCCTTTGAAGAGATGGGGGGCGGGGGACAACTAGTAAAAAGCTTTCACAAATGGGTTCAAACCTACTTTGTGCTAACATTCAACTGCTTTTTAACAAACATTTGTTCTTTTATTTGGCATATATAAGTTCAGTATCCTGTGCAAAATACTATGCTTGAACAGAGATACAAAGAAATGGTTCCTGTTAAGGCATTGATTGTCCAGATGAAGGAACTACCCCCCCCCCCCCCCCCGCCCAGGATTTACAACCCATCCATCCCACCACCCCTCCCTCCTAATACCCTCAGCCCTCCCCTTGGCTTACTTACCTTCAGTCAGCCCTTAGACTCATTTCTTTTGACCCCCACGCTCTTCTGTTGCTCTTGTGTTGCTTTGTAATCCTTGCTCGACAGAACCACTAGAACACCGATTAAATCTCACACTCGTTCTCCTGGCCTGCACCTGTGGCTCACCCTGGCTGGAGAAAGCAAAATGACTTACTTTAAATTCGTGACTGTGAACCTTAAGTGGCCAAGATGTGTCCCCCTTCCATCCCCTCTCTCACTTTCTCTGAAGACGATTTCATACTGTTTCTTATCTCCTCAGATACCCAGGATCTCTTCCCCATCCCTGCTTTGTAACCTCACTGAAAAACTGGATGAGAGAATTTCTGCAGACTTCCACCTTCTTACCCGCCTCCCTTGCCACGCTCTGCGCCCGGTCGTAGTCATTGGTGATCGGGCGCGCCGCTGTCTAAAGCCGGTCTTCTGAGTGCCGTGCCTTGTTGCCTAAATCAGAGCCGGGGCCCCAGAAATTCTCCCTTTCTTCCCCCTCTCTGTCATCAGCTACTCGCTCTGTTCTAACTCATTGTTGTCTAGACCTGCAGGGATTTCTCCCGTCTCAAAGCTCACTTGACCTTCCCCCTGCTTTTCCTGCTGTGCCATTTCTCTGCTGTATTTCTATCCAGCAAGACTATTTGAGCAGCCGACTTCTCTCGTTTTGTGTAAGCCCACTCCAGTAAGGCTTTTGCCCCGTCACACCTCCAAAACTGTCACCAGTGACCCCCATCTGACTGAATTCCGTCCTTATTTCTTGACCTCTTGCTGCTTGCCTCAACAGTGGCATCTGACCCTGCTGATCGCTCCTTCCATGACAGTGTTAACTTGTGTTCCAGCTGCTAGAGCGGCAACTGTTTTTCTTGTTTATTTTCCTTTTCTGCCATTCCTCAGTCATCCTCTTTTGTCTCTTCTTGTCTTTGTGTGTTTTCTTCCTTATAATTGTGCCCTTTTATCCTTTGATACCCATTTTAACTTGTTTACATTCTATCTCTATTTTTCCAGCCCTAATTTGAATCCCTTTTCTGATAACTGCATTTTTCTAAATTATTTCTCGGAGCCAAATAATTGTGACCTTCTGGAATATAGCTTCCACTTAGGACTGTGGGGACCTCAGGACCACATTACTTCCCACTACAAAAGAGCATTTAATTTTTAAAACGTGAAAAGTAATCCCAGTTCCATATTCATTCCATTAATATCCCTTACCACTTCTAGAAAAGTACATGCCTGTAAGTAGCAAATAAATCTTGAACTAAATTGGACCTCCTGGCAACAAAATAGAAGTACAGCAGGAGTTAAAATCCAGATCAAAGGAACTAGTCTACAAAAATGATACTTACAGAATACAGACACAAATGGGGGATTGGGACAGATGTGGCCTGGCTCCCTCACTGGAGCCTCTCAATGCTTTTATATGTGGGAACTCTTTGTTTAACGTCCTGAGGCACTGTCAAGCTGTTTTCCACAGAGGCTACACCATGTTACATTCTTAGCAGAATTGTATTAGGGTTCTGGTTTCTCCAAATCATCACCAACATTTGTTATTTTCTGTTGCTAAAAAAATGGTTATTATTAGCTAACTTAGTATCTCATTTTTTTTTTCAATTTTTTTTTTGAAAGGTTTATTCATTTTTCAGAAACAGAGAGAGCATGAGCGGGGAAGGGGCAGGGAGAGGGGGAGACACAGAATCTGAAATATGCTCCAGGTTCTGAGCTGTCAGCACAGAGTCCGACTCGGGGCCCAAACTCACAGACTGTGAGATCGTGACCTGAGCCGAAGTTGGACGCTTAACCGACTGAGCCACCCAGGCGCCCCTCGTTTGGTTTTGATTTGCATGTTTAGAATGACTAGTGATGCATACTTATTGGCTATTTGTATGTCTTTGGGGAAATGTCTGTTTAAGCCCTTTGCTCATTTTTGAATTGTTATTGTTGAGTTGTAGGAATTCTTCATATGTTCTGTATATTAATCCTTTCTCAGATACATGGCTTGCAGATATTTTCTCCCATTCTGTGAACCCACAGAATTCGCTTTTCACTCTCTTGATACTGTCTTTTGATATACAAAAGTTTTAAATTTTGATATATAAAAGTCCTTATTCACCCATTTTTTCTTTGTTGCCCATGCTTTCGGTGGTGTATCCTAGAAAACATCACCAAATCTGGTGTTGTGAAAATTGCCCTGTGTTTTCTTTTAAGAATTTTATACTTTTAGTTCTTTTTTTTTTTTTTAACGTTTATTGATTTGAGAGAGAGAGCACGCGTGCGCGGTGGGGGAGGGGGAGGCAGGGAGAGAGGGGGACAGGATCCGAAGCAGGCTGTGCTGACAGCACAGGGCCCCGTGTGGGGCTGGAACCCACGAAGCGTGAGATCATGACCTGAGCTGAAGTCAGATGCTTAACCGAATGAGCTACTCAGGTGCCCCTATACTTTTAGTTCTAATACTTTAGTTTTTAATCCATTTTAATTTTTATAAAAGTATGTATGATAGTCCTTTTTTAATGATTTTTGTCATATGAAGAGCCCATCTCCTAATTAGCAGCCGAAATGGGGTTGAGAGTGAGACTAAAGTGAATCTGATGGGAAATACTCCTGATGTGACTTTCCTTCTACTCTGTCTTCTTTTGTCCCTTTAAGAATTTTTATGTCACTTCAGATTAATTTCTTCCATATTCATATTCCTTCCACCTTCAGAGTATTTTATGTCCTTACTTCTTTTTCTTCTTTTACTTTCATGTCATCTGATCCCTACCATACTTTCATTGTGTATGCCAATGGACTTAGGAATGTTGATAAAAGAGTACAGAGTTGTTCTATTCCTGTGCTTTAAAGTAATTATTCTGGTAATGATAGAAAGGAAAGCAAAACCGTCTTGGAAATTGTCTGCTTTATGCTATAGTGTGAAAGTTAATGAACTATAAATGAAGATCATTTGACAGGGGTTTACAAGTGAATATCAGCAGACTTGTTTTAGAAGGCTGGGAGGGGACATTGCTCCATTTTTGTTTTTGTTTTGTTTTGTTTTTGAGTTTATTTATTTTGAGAGTGTGTGTGTGTGTGCATGGGGGAAGGGCAGGGAGAGAGAGGGAGGGAGGGAGAGAGAGAGACAGACAGACGGACTCCCAAGCAGGCTCCATGCTGTCAGCGCAGAGCCTGCTGAGGGGCTCAAACTCTGGAACCATGAGATAATGACCTGAGCCGAGATCGGGAGTCAGACACCCTACCCCTGTCTTTTTAACCAGGCCTTCCAATTCCCTTCGCATGTTCTTCCTCCTGTGTCCCATTCTTTATTTCTTGATCCCTCATTGTCATCTTTTCCAAACTCTCACTTCCCTAACCCCCTGTCACAGTCCCCCAGCTTATTCAACTTACGTTTATGATGTAAAGCAAATTCAAATTAAAAAGTACCGTGGCAGTCAAAGGGCTGTGTTAACCACTCACGTGAAAAATTCTTATGCAGTATGCAAATGATTTGTATCAGACAGTCATACATGCAGAGAAAATTAAAATAAAGTTTAAAAGCAGGGAATGAAATGAACATAAAAATAGTTTATACTTTAAAAATAAGACTTTTGAGTTGACTCTCGTTTCTCAGTGCGAGTGAAAATAAATAGTTCCTTCGTGAAAAAAGATTGGTAACTTGGATATTTTGCACTCAGGTGGGCTTTCTTTCTTTGTATGTTGAACTTAGAATGTTTACTAAGTTGGACTTGTTGCATTCATTATTTTTTTGTAGATTGGCAGTTACGTTTAAGGTAAAAGGTAAATGTGGACCTGTTCATTTGGTGGTTTTGTAGATTGGTAGGTACATTGGTATATTTTTCTAACTGTACATAAATCCTAATCCTCTAAATTGATCAAATGTTAATAAAGTAAATTTTTAAGGTACTTTTAAAAGTCAGTATCTGCGCCACAAAATACAGTAAGTGCCACAGTTGTTAACCATTTGTAGTGATCTCTATAAGCCTGATAGAGTATTCTGTGATGTGTTCTTAACATTACATATTCCCTCTGCCTAAAGACCTATACCTTGTTTCATTTTACAGACTTAAACTCTTTAGGAAAACCAATCGATATAATTTCTATGCCATGCACTTAGGCTGTTTGTGTCAAATATTAAATATGATTATGCTATAATATTCAAGTTATTGTCATTCTGTTCTTTATTATGATGAACACCGTTCCTGTGTCTTTGATGTGGATTTAACATGAAGTGTTACATGATGTGGAAATATGAAATGTTAATAGCATGCTTAGAATTTTATTTTTTCAATAAGATAATGCTTTTATTTTTGTTTTGTCATATCTTAAAGTACATGACAGAAAGCATTAAATTGTGTTCAGTGAGTCTTTCATAAATTTTGATTTATAATTCTCTCAGATTAAAAATATATGTGTAAATTCAGATTATTATAGAAAATTCATAAAGTAGGTAAATATCGATACAGTGGCTTATAAAGTTCATGATCAATAACTATTGCTGTTTTTCATATGATTTGGTCTTTTTTCCTATTACAGTGTCATACTTACTTTTTTCTGTAATTTTTTTTACTCTAACCATTAAGAGGGAAAATTTTCTTTCCTTGCTAAGATTGCCTAAATTTCCACTTTAGATGTAAGGTTTTTGAGACCTGAGTTTGTTGTATGACATGGATTACCTTTTTGTATAACGATAGGCAAGATATAAAATGCATATTATTCAGCAGTTATTAAATGAGTCTATTCATTACAGAAAACAAAATACAGATGACTTTAATATTTTACATAAATTAATGGTCGGGTTTTAGATTTTCTCTTTTTTATAATTTGTATACATCTTTCATATGGTGAGCTTTTAAATATTATGGCAGTTTGGTTTTGCTTGTGAAATTATTTTTAAAATACCTTTATTATGCATGTAATTATTTTTTTTAATCTCTAAGGTTGTGTCTTTTGGGGTACATGTTAATACACACTGATAATATTTCTTTGAAAGTGGTTTGGTTGGGGTTAAGAAGAACCCAAATCTAAATTGCTGTGGGCAACAGTAACCATTTTGGTTTTCTTACATCTGGTTGATTAATGTTCTTTTCCATTTTTATTATTGCTAAGTGATTTCTTAGATGATTTGCCAACACATCCAAACAAAAATCAGAAAGCTGTGTTTCTCTGGTGAGAGCAAGTATGTTATGGTCTCTGAATGGTTCCTTCTAGCTTTGTGTGAATATTTTAATTCAACACATTTTAAAAATTCAAATACCTGTGTGGCTTCTTTCCGAAGGTTTGTATTGGTACTTTTGTCATTACCGCTTAGGGTTGTGTTCTCTGTTTCGCTGTCAGCTCCTTGTGGGAAGAAGCTGTACTACACCATTCCCGAATGCCCAGTGCGTAGCTCCCCAGGAAGTCTTTATCAAACGAATAAGTCCCCGAGCGTACTTTCAGTCTTGGCGGTTCATCTTACTTTCTGCTTCCGGGGTCATCTGGTCCAGCTCCATCATTTTGTACAGAGCAGGGAGCAGACCTTTAGAAGTTAAAGGAGTTGCTCGTGCATCTCTCCTTTCATGTTCGTTCCATTAGTTGAATATTCGATGGTCTCAATAGAAATACCCTCAGGTACGCCATGCGTGTGTTTTGAAAATATTTTCCTTAATACTCTAGTTAAATACGAGATGAGATACCTGTGTAGGTTCCATACAGTAATTACAGTGATTTATTGATAATTGAAAAAGTATGGTCTAATTACTGACAGACTTTATTTTCTAATTCAGTATTTTTTTAATTCAACATTTTAATATTTGTTTCAGTATTTGTTTTTCTTAGTTTCTCAGTATTTTCTTTTAAAGGGAAGAATTCAGTAATCCTCTTTTCTTTGTGCCATGCCAAACTCTATTTCCTTCTGTCACAGAGAGCTCCATTACTATCTTGTGATCCTAATTTCTAAAGGTAACGTCTAATTAAAGGCAGCACAGTTTATATCAATAATGCAGACCATTGGTTTTCTTGACATTCTCTTAGGACTCTGTTGTTTGGATCAGAGGTGCAAGTCATTTTGTTCGTAGGCCCAGCGCTTTGCCTTCTTTCTCTCCTGGTTCTCAAACTACATTGTTACTAAATGTGGTAGCTGATGGCTACAGTCCTACCAGCCTTGAAGAGAAGTCTAGGTATTTAATGATAGAAAGTGGTTTCTCTGAAGACCTGTTACCCTAGATATCTGTTAAGTAGTGTTCTTCCTACTAGTGGAGAGACCCCATCAAAATATGTGCTCTTGATTCCTTCTGTGCTACTTAGAGCACACGTGGAGTCTCTTTTTAATATACTGTATTAAAAGTCAAAGTTTACATAGAATAAACAGCATCAACTTCTTGTAGTTCTGAACTAAATGCTCTTCATTCAAGTCTTTATTCTTGGTATTTGATAGGGAATCAGAATCTTGACCCACTAATATTACCTCTTTATTTAAATTAACTGGCACGCCGGGCACCTGGGTAGCTTCGTTGGTTAAGCATCTGACTTGGGCTCAAGTCATGGTCTTGCGATTAGTGACCTTGAGCCCCGCATCAGGCTCTGTGCTGACGCTCAGACCCTGGAGCCTGCTTCAGATTCTGTGTCTCCCTCCCTCTCTGCTTCTCCTCTGCTCATGCTCTGTCTCTCTCAAGAATAAATAAACATTAAAAAAAAAAAGAAAAACTAAGAAAAAAATAAATAAAAATAAATTAACTGGCACTAGTTAAAATAAAAGTTGAGTTGGCCTCTTCCTTACATAAGTTAGTGTCTATAGGAAGTGTTGTGGGGGTTTTTTTTTTGTTGTTTTTGTTTTTGTTTTTTCCGGCACCAGTTTTTGTTTTTTCTCCCACGTGACTTTATGTGTCTCTCCTTCCTGTTCTTTGAAAGTCCTCTGTATAGGAAATGGAACACTTGGATGATATTCTGAGTGATTATGTAAAGGGAAGGAACATTTCTTACTTTTAAAATACAATGATCAGTTTATTCGCTGATATTTTTTTCCCTTGTACGATTAATCAAGCAACTAAAGTGCTATTTAGAGCGTCATGAAGTTTTGAAGGATTGGTCTGGGTTAATGTTTATGTCTGCAGTCTCAGCTTCCATTTGGTATGGGCTTTGGAATTTGAAAGCACTCCCTTAACCAAAATCCCCTAATGCGGCTTTTCCTAATGCTGGTCTGTTACTCTTCTCTGTGCTTTCTCTGAATGGGACCTGGTGTGCCCTCAATCATTCTGGTATTGACCAGAATGTTTTAAGAGGCTGTCCCTTTCCCATTTTTCTCTAACTCCCTACCGAGTGCTTTTCTTGCAAGCCTATTGTTTGCAAAGTCCCATTTTCTTCCATGGTCAGAGTTTTCTGAATCTGTGAAATAAATTCATTGGTTTTTAAGGCACGATCTAGTTCCCGAGGCTATTAATTATAATAGCAATAATAATATTGTGTCACTACATTTTATAAAAATGGAGAACAAATCTGGTGCAGGAAAGAAAAAAAGTCTACAAGAATAGTATCAGAATGGGGGGAATGCCTGAGCAGACAAAAAGCACTGAGAAAGTAGAACAGAAAGAGGCAAATAATGGAGAAATGATATTAGCTAATACTTATAGGACTATAAGTTACCATGGAATTACTTCAATAGGAAGTGTATCTAAAGAATTTTCCAAGGCATCCCCCAAAGCCATACAGAATATTCATTATCTTAAAACGCAATTGTCATCCAAAATAGTGAGACCATAGTGTTTAATTACTGCGGTTCAGATGTTTTAGAAGTGTGTGTAGATTGTTTCATCTAATTCCAGAATTTTCTTTTATTGTTTTCTGCTTGGTCCAACAGTCTTTCCCCATCCAAACTCGCTACTTTAAGTTCTTCTGATAGCCAGTCTTCTTATAGCGTCCTTACTTTGTAATTGGGTGGAGGAGAAAATGATTTACCAGATAGCATCTGTAAACTGAGCTTACACAGTGGGCATCAGCCTGTACCAAGGGGGTAGCCATTGTTTTATTTATGTGTATGTTTCTCCTACCCTGTTCCTAAGAGAATTTAAGTAACATCCATTGTCTCTGAGTCATAAAGAAGTCTTCCTCTATCACAGTGAACATTTCAACTATGGAGACAATAACTTTTTTTTTTTTTTTTGCTTATTTGATGTATTTGGTGCTCCATGTAACATATGCAAATATACAATATCTCATGGTGGTGATCCTAAGTTGAAAGCTACTGTTTTGCTCTAATTTGAAATATAATTCATGTCAAAAACCCAAGTTGAATAGAGTAGTGTTTTTACTGGTAGTAAAAAATGTCTGATACTGTACAACTAACTACATAACAGATGTCTTCAATTAAGAAAGCTAAAAACTGCAATATCTTTGTTTAGCTCATGTGGTGTTATGTAGAACCATCATGAACTACCTTTAGTTATCTCATAAGAAAACAGGAAGCTTGTTTTGTTTTCTTTTAAACAAAGTCCACAGCAATGACTTCCATAACTATATCCAAATCAGAGCAACTTCTGGGAATTTATATTCAACTTTGCTGAGGGCAGAGATATTTTCTGTTCATTTTCCACCTTCAGTCCAATTTTGGTAGGAACTAAATTGCTTTCATCTCAAGCATAATGCAGTTTTCAGTATTCCTGGGCAAGTCAAAAGTACTGTAAATATTTAGGTAGGTGCTACTGTGCCAGTATAAATACCAAAAGGAGTGTGTTAAGTAGAATAATAATATTTGTTTAAAAAATTTTCAAAGTACTTATCATATATTTGATTCTCAAAAACTATATGATATGCAGTCTTACTTAATTTTTTTAATACAGTCTTATTTGGTACAGATTACACGAGGTCTGATGTTGAGAGTGGCTTGGCAAGGGCCACATAACTAGCCAGCAGGGATTATGTAAAGACTTTTCTAGAACTCATTGTGTTCTTCCTTATTCTCTGTAATTATTATGGCCCTCAACAGCTTCCAGCAGATACAGACATAATCCCTTGCGTGGGATTGTACCCTCAGCTGCACCAGCCAGTGTCACTTTGCCTGGGAGTGGCTGTAGGCATACTTTCCAGGCCTACTTTAGAGCAAGAATATAATTTATTCGTCAGATAATGACCCAAGTCATTTACTTCCTGACTTAGGGCCTTTATTACTTCATTTAGTGCCTCTAATAATGAGGACATTTTAATTTAAAAGCTCATTTTCAGTTCATGTTCTGGAGTTAAAAAAGTCAGTGAGTTTTCCATTTTCCATTTCTTCTTTTTAAACATAAAAAGAAGTTAATTTGATTTTAATATTTCTTCTTTCTAGCGAAGTTTTTACAAAAATAAACTGCCGTTCTTTTTTGTCTTAAAGAAATAGCTTTATTGCAGTCAGTAGTAAGTTGCACCCTGTGAAACTAACACAGGCTGTCAACATTGAGTGGACAGGCCATCGGCGCTGTTGACTCTTAGCTGCCTGTCCATGTAGGAAGCATCTCAGAATACTGAAAAACTTGGCCAAGTAATACTTTCCTAGTGTTTCATGAGAAGGTTTTTTTTGTTTTTTTTGTTTTTTTTGTAGGTGATTTTGCATTGTCCGGAAGTTATAATACTATGCTCTTCTATCACATGATGCCATTTAAAACTAGAGCATATTACTTAGCTTCCTGATGTGTCTAGAAAAAAACCCCAAAACAAACCTGTCTACTGGCTGCTTAAAAACAAAACAAAAAGACAGAAAATATTGTGGTTTCTTTACAGACAAGTTTGGTTTCTCTTTGGTGTAGCAGACTCAGGAGTGCCAGTTTAGACCTCAGGAGGTCTTTCTGGTCTTGGCTCAGCCAGAAGCTGACATTCTGTCCTTGGGCAAATCACTTGATCTCTCTTTTGGGGCCTTGGTAGCTTTATTCATTGAACCAGGAAGTTGAGCTAAATGGTCTCCAAGGTCCTTCCCTGTTCTAAAATGTTACGATTCTGTTTATGAATTTTTCTTTAATATGGCATAGTTCTGTGATGTTTTGCATATTTATATTAATTTCCTTTCATTTTAGATATGATGAGTGGATTAAAGCAGATAAAATAGTAAGACCTGCTGATAAAAATGTGCCAAAGATAAAACATCGGAAGAAAATAAAGGTAAGTGCTTACTTTGCTAAAAGAACTTTTTTTCCTACATGATAGGTGTTAATTGCAGAAATTTTCCTCCAAAATGATGCCATCAGTGTTAGTAGAAATGAAAATACTCTCTTAAAACGGCAAATTTATCAAGTGCTAGATTTGGGTACAATCGATATTGTCACCTTATGGGAAGGTATTTTGGAAATGATACTTTGGAAAAGGCATTTGGAAAAATGATCTCTGAGGCTTTTGTAGTTCCGACATCATGTAAGGCCACCCAGCCAGATTTCACTTATTTCAATCCCTTTTTGCCCCTCTCATCTCCAGCTAGGAGCCATAAAATAGTATGGCTGGGAGCCTGGCTTAGTGTGAGGGCTGTAAACTATTCAGAGGAAGAAAAGAAGGTATCTGAAGGCAGACGAGAGCCTATCTGTACCTTCTCTTTTTCTCTTCATCTTTAGCTGACTGTATTAGCAGTAGCTTAGGATGTGTTCATAGGACTCTGTGAGCCATACTGTAGATGAACCATTGGGACTCTATTAATGAACTTGTATGGAAATTACTGTTACTCTTATGTATGATAGATTTACTCTTATATATTCTAAGACTAAATCTTTTAAGTGTTTTATTAGAAAGTTGACCATTCGTTAGGTAACATATAGTTGAGGTGTGCTTAGTAGTTCTTCTGAAATTCAGTCTTCATATTCACAGTGAAGAACTGTTACTTTCCTGCTACTGGCCCCAAATAGTGCAAGCTTTCCCCCAACATAGTTACTCTTTTCTCACTGTAAAATTGGGTCTGGTTCTCAAGTTTTGATATGGCAATCCAGTAGCTGCAACTCAGGGTGCTGGTACAGGGACCACCCTTGGGGAACCATTACCCCAAAGCATCTATAGTATGCAATGAATTATCTTCTGTGCATCCAGAATGGTGATAGTCATGTACTGTATTTGGGAGAAGTGTGAAAATAGCCACAGATTCTATAGTCAGACCTGTATAACAGGATTTCAGAGTTGTCTGCTACACCATCATGCTCTACATCGTCATTCAGGAAGCTTGTCTAAATGTGATTTTTTTTCTATAAATTATTTTAAGACCAGATTTAAAAAATAGTTTCCAGGAAATATTTTAGTTAGCCTCTGCTCCTCTTATTTGTAAACAGTCAATTGGAGAAAATTTCTCATTTCTTCCAGAAATGTTACTTTATCAATGAACAGGTAGGTTTCTTCCAAGTTAACTTCACAACAGATCATTTGTAGAGTTATTATTCCCAGTTGTCAACTAAATGAAGATGTTAGGAATTTTGTCGCTCCCAGCCCACATTTTATATTGAAAATGTTACAAGTTTTAAAACTACCGGGTTGAAAATTTTTTTATGAATATTTAAGCCTGTTGTGATTTAATTTTGAAGAATTTGTAACACCAGTTATTAGCAGTATGAGGTTTTAGTCTGAATTGTTCATAGGATCTTTGGTTTACTTCCACAGTTAAAATGTAAATATTAGACAAAAACTTTTTGCTCATCCTGCAGTACCTTTGGGGAAAAAAAAAAACACCTCTGGCTGTTTAGAGGAGCTTCTTATATTCTGTCTTTTCATATTATTTAATATGTGATACAACTTTGAGTTTAAAATGAGTATTAGCATTGTTACAGTAAATACTTCATGATAAACTATGGCTAACATGGCATACTGTTTTTCTTAACCTAGAATAAATTAGACAAAGAAAAAGACAGAGATGAAAAATACTCTCCTAAAAACTGTAAACTTCGGCGCTTGTCAAAACCACCTTTTCAGACAAATCCATCTCCTGAAATGGTATCTAAACTGGATCTTACTGATGCCAAAAACTCTGATACAGCTCACATTAAATCCATAGAAATTACTTCTATCCTCAATGGACTTCAAGGTAAACCTAACAAATACCCTGTTGCTTGCAACTCTGTGTTTTGTTACGAATCAAATTCTGTAAAGGCAATGTACCGTTTTTTAATTGGACCAGAATTTTGTTGCCTGTTATTACTTGAAATAAAATCAGCCATTGATTGAGGCTTGGAAGTACTTCTGTTATTAGTAGATCTAAAGGCATCCTTAAATTTTAGTTACAATTTATTATTTACCCTATAGTACTGTGTTTTTTTTCTCAGGTACTGTCCTTTCTGTTGCCACGTAAAACATGGTTTGTGTTAGGTAATTTTAGACTATAAAATTACACTGAATTTTTTGTTAAGAATACCCAATTTTGTTTATCTTGATTGCATCTATTATGATCCTCTTTCATGATAGCATTATTGCCTATTAATATTTGAGGCAGAATGACCTATAACTAAATAATACAATATGAATGTTGGTGTGTCCACCATAGTGGTGAACAAATAACATTTATTTAAAAGAATTTTGCATTTCTGCCCCAGAAGTAATTAATATCCTGATTTTAGTGTGATCATTCCTTAACTTTTCTTTTGAATAAACATATATGTATATATTAAACATAAATACATATTTCCAAACAGCAGATGAATTTTTAAAACACGGAGTAGCCAGCACAAGCCTTGCTGTGAAGGCTCCCTGAGAATGTTACGTGAACGGAGTCTGTAGGTCATATTCTGGTTTCATATTCAGCTGCTCTGAGAATTCGCAGAAGCATCTCTCAGGGAATTCGGTGGGGCAGGGTCAGAAGGGAGTTCTGGGAAACACCGGGGCTCACCACAGCCAGGACGAACAGGAGCGTGGCGGCAACGAGCCGCTCTGTGTTTTCTGATTCTAGGCTTCACCAAACGAACTTCTAGCTTTCAGGTGCAGGTCAGAGCGAAGCATTTCTCCTGGGTACAATGATGTAGTCCACTGATCCCAATAACACCTTGCAAGACATAGAGGGGAGAGCTGGAGTTTTATCAACACGTTGTTCAAACAAGCTAAATCTATTTAAACGCGTTCGGACAGTGTGGTGGCAGCAGGCATCTTAGTGATGGTGGTCCTTGCTATTTCTTTGGAAAGGACACTGTGTAGGACTGGTTTCCTTCTGCATCTGGTACACAGATAGCTTCCTGGGGAGATCCTATTCTAGGGATCAGTCTTCAGAGGAGCCCTTGGAATTGCTTTGTTCTGGCATCTCATGTCTGTTTCACCCTCGGCATACTCTCATTGTGGTGGAGCATATTCTCTAGTAACTTGCTAAGAACAAGTGAGTGAGAAGGAAAGCAAATTTTTAGAGACTGTGTGCATCTGAGAATATCTTTATTCTGTGCATGGTTTAGCTGAGTTGAATGGTTTTCCTTCAGCATTTTATTAGCATTGTTCAATTGTCTTTTTTTTTTTTAGTTTATTTATTTTCAGAAAGAGAGAGAGAGAGAGAGTGTGAGCAGGGGAGGGGGCCAAGAGAAGGGGAGAGAGAATCCCAAGCAGGCTCTGCACTGTCAGCGCACAGCCCGATGTGCGGCTTGAACTCACAAACTGTGAGATCGTGATCTGAGCCAAATCAGGAGTCAGATGCTAAACTGACTGAACCACCCAGGTGCCCCTCACCTGTCTTTTCTGATGTTGTTTCTGGTCGAAGTTCAGAGCTCTTACAATTCCTGATTCTTTCTGTGTGACTTGTTTGTTATCACTTAGGTTTTTTGTGGGTTTTTTTGTTCTTTGTTTTGGTTTTGTTTGTTTTTTTTTTTCTTTTTGGCTTTTGCTTCTCTTTGGAATCTGGAATCTTTGTTTCTAATGTCCTAAAATTTCACGGTGATTATGCCTTGTGTGGATATATTTTCATCCACTGTCTTGAGTAGTTGCTAGGCTCTTTTCATTCTAGAAACTTGAGCCTTTTTGTTCCAGGTGCTTTTCTTGAATTATTTTGTTGATTATTTCTTCCTCTGCATTTTACTGTTCTCTCTTGTTTTTTGTTTTGGATTTTTTTGACTTACCATTATATCAGTATTGCATTTTCTGTAGTATATTTTAATATGTTTATTGTTTGGGGGATGAGGTTATTCATTCTTTGGTCTTTTTTTCTCTGATTTCTTGGAAATTTTCTCAACTTTGTCTTCTGATCCTTTCGTTTATTTATTTATTTTTTTTTTAATTTTTTTTTTCAACGTTTTTATTTATTTTTGGGACAGAGAGAGACAGAGCATGAACGGGGGAGGGGCAGAGAGAGAGGGAGACACAGAATCGGAAACAGGCTCCAGGCTCTGAGCCGTCAGCCCAGAGCCCGACGTGGGGCTCGAACTCACGGACCGCGAGATCGTGACCTGGCTGAAGTCGGACGCTTAACCGACTGCGCCACCCAGGCGCCCCTCGTTTATTATTTAAAAAATATTTATTTTGGGAAGAGCACAAGTGGCAAAGGGGCAGAGAGAGGGAGACAGAGGATCCAAAGCAGGCTGTATGCTAACAGGCTGGCAGATGCAAGCCCGACGTGGGGCTCAAACTCACGAACCGTGAGATCATGACCTGAGCCAAAGTTGGACACTCAACCTACTAAGAAGCCACTCTCGTGCCCCATCCTCTTATCCTTTTAAAAACTATTTAATTTACTGCCGTAATGTTTGGTGACAGCTGGTATATTTTTAATTTTCAAGAGCTCTTCATTTTCTACGTGTTCTCATACCATTCTCTTCTTTCAAGATGGGTACAAGATCTTAACCTTTCTGGTTTTGCTCTTTCCAAAGGATATTGTAAATTTTTTGTTCTTCTTTTGCATGGTTAGCTACTTCCAGTTTGCTTTTTCCTGCTTTATTGTTTTGATCTCTTCCCTATGAAGGACTTTTTCCTTGGCTGTCTTCTCCTGATTAGGAATCTTGAGCACATGGTTGGGACTTGTCAACTTTGAGTTAATTTCACTCTAAGGTAATCTGGGTGGGCCATTTTTTGGAGAGGACGACTACTGTCAGGTCTTTAGGTCTTTTTCTTAGTCCAGTTGCATCCCAGAGAAAAGAGTCTTCCAGCCCTGACTGGAAGGTAAGAGAATGTCTTCTAGCGTTTAGGATCCAGTTGAGGATTAGGGAAGGAAGGAGGGGAAATTCTTAGCAGTTGTAGTTCACTGATCCCACTGAGTTCAGCATCACATCTGTACCTGCGCCTTCAATAGTTCTTAGCATTGCCTAGGCCAGAAATCCTGTCTTCACCATCTTCAGAAAATAAACCTCCAGAAGAGTGGTCACCTGGCAACCCATGGCAGGGGTGAGGACCTAGGGATCTAGATGCTTTTTGAATAATGTTCACCCGATGCTCCTTATGTTAAGCTGCCTCCTCCACTTTTCATTTTCACAGTCACCTGATACAGCCAATTTTTATTGAAGAGTCCATGGAGAATTGGGTTTTTTCTCAGCTCTATTCACTGCTGGCTTGGGTCTGTTTACTCTCATCCATCTGCTTTTTGGCTTATGCATTCTATTGTTCTCTCCTATTGTCCCCATTTTTGTTAGCGTATTATTTCAGAAATTGTGTTAACATGCCACGTGTATGATATATGTGTGTTGTAATATGTAATTATTAATATATATTTATATGTTCCATATTAACACATTAATACATATCCCAAACAAATATATATACATATGCACAGATATGATATTTTTATAAATGGGATCATTAACACTACAAAACCCCACCTTTTCAGGGGGGCTTGCCATAGTAGAACTGATAAATCTTTTCATATCAGCACATTCATACAACTGAATGGCTGTATCACTATTTATTTAATTCTTGATGAAAAAAGGTATTTAGATTATTTTCATTATTTTTCCTATTGTACATAATTCAACAATGACCATCACAAGTGCCATATTTGTAACCTTTCACATATTCTCTTCTTCATATTTTCTCTTTTCTGTGGTAAATTTTATTTTTGATTTGGCCATAGATCAAATTTAAGACATTCAGGTTATTTCCAGCTTAAAAATGATTGCTGCTATGAATGCATATGTATATGTACATGCATATATAAAGAAAAATTGAGGCCACCCATGAGTGTAGAACACAGATAGCTAGGAGTCTCTTCCCTGGCATGAGATGAGCTGGGAACAGAACAAGAGGGTGGGTGATTGTTGGAATTCTGTGGAGTGATTGAATATCTCTAGAGAATAATATTTCACATTTAGGCACCAGAGATCCCCTCAAGTAAACTAGATCCCTGCTGAATCACCTAATGGAAAGCTTATCCATTAATAAGCCCTACCAATACAGTCAGGTTTTAGTAGGTCATCCCTTCAGTGTGAACAGTCAAGGAGAGCTCCCACGTAAAATGTGGAAACTAAGACGGAAGGAGTGACCCTTGAGGAGAGAGATAATGAAGGTAAGAAGCATATTAGTTCTCTCCGGTTATTATTAATCTCAGAGAACCCGCAAGCATCTGTAAAACAAGAACAGGATACAGTGATAAAGTAACAGAGAACAAGAAACACCTAGAATTAGACATTGAAATTAAAATTCAGTCAAACACAGTTTGGAGTTGAGGAAAACTTTGAGAAAATGTAAGAAAGCAGTGATAGAAATGTAAGAAGATGAGTGATACTGAATAGTAAATAGTGAAATCAGAGGGGAAGAAATGAACAGGTAACCGCGCACACCACTGTGGTTAGAGTATACTCACGTGTGTATATCTTTGTTTTTCACGCTGGGGAGAGTGACACCAGCATTACTGCTAGAATCCGCCTGAGGAATCAAGAAGGCATGGGAACAGCATGCCTGGTTATAAGTAACTAAAAAGCAGTTGGATTTTGAAAAAGCGAAACCCTAGTTTTCTTATGAACTGTCTCACGACTATGTTATTTATTTTTTGATTTGTACCTCATCACTCCGTGCTGTATTATATAGTGTGGCAGTTCTATCTGTCTTAGAGAATGCTGTATATGTGGTGGTGGGTTCTCCTCCCCAGTCTTCCATATACATACCAATCACTAAGATTATCCTAGAATAGTCCTCAGGTGGACAGAGGAATAAACAGGTAACTAAAAGAAGAAAAATCTCCAGAACTGACAGACACGAATCTTTAAATTGAACGAGCCTACCCGGTACCTAATAAATTCGTGAATAAAGAACCATGCCACAGTACGTTATTATGAAATTAAAAATACCAGGAATAAAAAACCACCACTATGGTTGAGGAGATAAATGAAAGTAGTGTTTTTAAACTATAAGGCAAGGGGCAGTACCTTCAAATTTTTGAAGGAAAATAATTTTCAACTTAGAATTCTGTACCTGGTTAAACTATCGATAAAACGATGAAATTTGAGAGTAAAGATGTATTTGGACACGTAAGGACAAAGAATATTTACCTCCTTGTGCCTTTTTAAGGAAAGTACTAGATGATGTGCTCCAAGACAATCTGGGAATAAACCAAGAAGGAGGAAGATGGGCAATTCACATACCTGTGGGTCTCAGTCAAGAGAAAGCAGTGAAGGTGGGGGGGCCTGGGTGGTTCAGTCAGTTAAGTGTCTGTCTCTTGATTTCGGCTCAGGTCATGATCTCAGGGTTCGTGGGACAGAGTGCAGCATCAGGCTCTGTGCTGACAGCGCAGAGCCTGCTTGGGATTCATTCATTCTCTCTCTCTCTCTCTCTCTCTCTCTCTCTCTCTCTCTCTCTCTCTTTCTTTCTGTCTCTCTCTCCTCCCCCCCCCGTGCATGCTCGCGCTCTCTCCCTCTCTCTCAGAATAAATAAATAAATATAAAAAAGCAAAAAAGAAAGTAATGAAGGGAATTACTAAGATGATAGCTGTTAGAGCAGACCCAGAGAGCCACCAAACTAAATGGAGTAGAAAGTAGGTCTTCAGGATAGAGAGATTCGGTGAATAAGGGAGCTGGATGGAGTGCTTGGCTGCATGGAGCAACTGAAATAAATGTGAAAAAGCCTTAGAAAAGGAAGATGTACCGTCAAAAGGAAGGACTTTTGGAAGCTTGGAGAAATGGCTCTATGAGGAAGGAAGTTTGTCAAGTGTGGTGCTTCTTTCTGTAGTGAACCACATTTATGTATATTATAAACAGTATATTTAATTATGTTATTTATATTATACATACATATATATACATATATACACATATGTATATATATTGTGTTATATATATTATATATTATATAATATATATATTACATATATTATATGTATATATATATTATATGTATATATATATACATATAAATATATGTATATTTAATTAATTTGACTCAGGTCATGATCTCACAATCCGTGAGTTTGAGCCCCACGTCGGGCTCTGTGCTCACAGCTCAGAGCCTGGAGGCTGCTCTGGATTCTGTGTCTGCCTGTCTCTCTGCCCCTCCCCTGCTCATGCTCTGCCTCTCTCTGTCTCAAAAATAAAAACATTAAAAAAAATTTTTTTTAAATAATTAACTGAAGATAACTATATATGGAAAGTATGGCAGGAGACAGGAGTATTAATACAATACCCATGGCTCATTGCAGGCTAAACTTCCTAAGCGAGCACATCTCTTAATTATATACTATCAGAAAACATGGTTTTGAGACTTTGGAGGCTTGGGAAGGAAGAAAAAGAGCTGTTGGTTTTCTGTTGAGTTTCCATTTGTTTTTAGTCATATATGCAGTGCTTTGATAATTAAAACAGTTCGGTTGTACAGAAACACATTGAAACGTTTAAATGTTTTTAACTACCTTAATTGTGTCTGTCTTTTTTACTTGTAGCAAACTTAGCTAAAGAACATAGGTAGTGTTGTAGTCACAATTATAAATTCAGGAGCCAAATGACTTAGGTTTCTGTTTCTTCTCTACTTTTACTAGCTCTTTGGAGTGGTTTAACCTCTCTAAATCCTGGTCTCCTAAACTATAAAATGGGGTTAATAATAATATACCCCTCATAGGGTTTTTGTGAGACTGAGTCAGACAGTCTATGCAAAGCGTACCAAAGTATCTGGCATGTAGCAGTTTCTCAGTAAATGTTTTATTAAAATCATGATAAAGGCAAGTACTTTTTATACTTAGTTGAATCCATTTACTAAAATGTACTTTCAAGAAATAAATTGTGTAAATATTTTTATGTAATGTATCAGTTACTTAAGTTAATTGGGTCTACTCTTCAAAACATTGTAGAAAACAGGGCACCTGGGTGGCTCAGTCAAACATTCAACTCTTGATTTCGGCTTAGGTCCCGATCTCAGGGTCATAGGATCGAGCCCCGCCTTGGGCTCTGTGCTGGGCGTGGAGCCTGCTTGAGATTCTCTTTCCCTCTGCCCCTCTCCCCCGCTCATGCTCCCTCTCTCTTTTATAAAAAAAAAAAAAAAAAAAAAAAAAGACAAAAAACAATTTGGAAATTCATTGTTCACAAATCTTTGCCTAATCATTGCTACATTGAAAATGAAGCTTACAGGGGCGCCTGGGTGGCGCAGTCGGCTAAGCGTCCGACTTCAGCCAGGTCACGATCTCGCGGTCTGTGAGTTCGAGCCCCGCGTCAGGCTCTGGGCTGATGGCTCCGAGCCTGGAGCCTGTTTCCGATTCTGTGTCTCCCTCTCTCTCTGCCCCTCCCCCGTTCATGCTCTGTCTCTCTCTGTCCCAAAAATAAATAAACGTTGAAAAAAAAAAAAAAAAAAGAAAATGAAGCTTACAATTTCATATACAGACTTTGAAGTTAGAATAACCCGGGATTACATCCTGACTGCAGTTATTTTCTACTCATAAATTTGGAGGAGTTTCTTTTTCATAATCTGCTTTATTGAGGTATAACCTACAAACAATAAAATTCACAACTTTTACATTTACCATTTGATGTGTTTTGGCAAAAATATATGGTGGTGTAACTACAAGCATGGTCACAGTACACAACGTTACCATCATGGGACACCTGGGTGCCTCAGTCAGTTAAGCATCAGACTCTTGATCTCAGCTAACGTCTCAATCTCAGGGTCATGAGTTCCAACTCATGCTGGGCATGAAGGCTACCTTAAAAAAAATTACCATCATTGTGTGAGTGTCTTAAATCTCCAAAGCTTAGTTTCGTCACCTGCAAAATAACGATGAAACCTAGCAATCCAAGAGGACTGTAAACATAGGGGCTAATATATAGAGAGAGGGCCATGCACAGGGAAGACACTGCTGGTGTCCTTATCATACTCACCGGTGTTTCTTCTTTTCTAGCTTCTGAAAGTTCTGCTGAAGACAGTGAGCAGGAGGATGAGACAGGTGCTCAAGACAGAGACCACAGTGGCAAAGAGGAATCGAAGATCGATCATTTGACCCATACCAGAAACGATCTTATTGCAAAAGAGGAACAGAACAGTTCATCTTTGCTAGAAGACAACAAAGTCCATGCAGATTCGGTGATCTCCAAAGCGGTGTCAAAATCTCCAGAAAGATTAAGAAAAGATATGGAAGGATTATCTGAAGATACGGATTATGAAGAAGACGATGAAATCACAAAAAAGAGAAAAGACGGTAAGAAGGACAGTGCAGAGAAGTCTTCAAAGCCTCAAGTCAAACGTGGTAAAAGAAGGTATTGCACTACAGAGGAGTGTTTGAAAACTGGATCGCCTGGCAAAAAGGAAGAGAAGGCCAAGAGCAAAGAATCACTTTGCATAGAGAACAGCAGCAACAGCTCTTCGGATGAAGAGGAGGACGAAAAATCAAAAACAAAGATGACGCCAACGAAGAAATACAACGGTTTGGAGGAAAAGCGAAAATCTCTACGGACAACCGGTTTCTATTCAGGATTTTCAGAAGTGGCAGAAAAAAGGATAAAACTTTTAAATAACTCTGATGAGAGACTTCAGAACAGCAGAGCTAAAGATCGGAAAGACGTGTGGTCGAGCATTCAGGGACAGTGGCCGAAGAAGACTCTGAAGGAGCTCTTTTCAGACTCGGACACTGAGGCAGCAGCCTCCCCGCCCCATCCCGCCCCCGAGGAGGCGTCCGCAGAGGGCTCGTTGCAGCCGGTGGCCGAGGAGGAGGGCTGCCCCCCCAGCGCCGAGCTGGAAACACCGCCGCCGGCCGGCGCCGACAGTAAGCCCGCCGAGGAGAAGCCGGCGGAGGTCACTGACAAAAAAGCGGAATTTCCCAGCAGCGGCAGCAACTCCGTGCTCAACACCCCCCCTACCACCCCCGAGTCGCCTTCCTCGGTCACTGTAACGGAAGCCGGTCGGCAGCAGTCTTCGGTGACCGTGTCGGAGCCGCTGGCCCCGAACCAAGAAGAGGTTCGCAGTATCAAGAGTGAGACCGATAGCACAATTGAGGTGGACAGTGTCGCGGGGGAGCTGCAGGACCTCCAGTCGGAAGGGACCAGTTCGCCGGCAGGCTTTGACGCCAGCGTGAGCTCCAGCGGCAGCAATCAGCCGGAACCAGAGCACCCCGACAGAGGTGAGGGCCGAGCCGTGTCCGTTGGCGTAGTGTAGAACCTTCTGACGTTTCCAAGGGCTTCACGGTAGCGCTCGTTAGAGCACGAGGCGCAGAAGTGAAGTCCTTGCGTGAACGCGGTAAAAATGGAAATTGGAAGGGTGCTTTGAGTAATGGATAGCGAATGCGCTGAAAAGCTTGGGGGGGGACTTACCGTCCCGTGCGTGAGCTGTCCGTGACATCCCCAGGGGACCAGAGCACGTGCTGGGGACGCACCCAGGCCCAAATCCACACCTTTTTGAAGATTCCTTATACGCTGGTTGACTATGTGGCATGAGCAGCTTCAATATATATCTGTAACGTTGTTTTCGCAATTGTAACCGATGTGCGTTTTCTCACAAACATTTTGATTTGTTGACAGACCCCTCCACCCTTAACCAAATACTGTATGTAGGGGTTTGGAGCAACCAACTGTCCAGGCACTGCTTTCCTCAGACAACCGTGTCAAACTGATTTTCAAGCCTGACTAACTTGTGTGAGTTTGTAAAGGAATTTGATGCTTTCTTAGATGCATAGCTTCCAGATCGAAGGAGCAATGTGTATGTTACCCTCCAGTAATACTTTCTTGATTTTCCGTGAAGTTGTTAAAAGTGGAAACCCAAATTAGTACTTTGAAAAGTATTGGTGCCCTTTGATTTTGCCATAGCTATTCTTGTGTCTTCATTCTTCTTACAGACCACTTCATTCAGTTGTCTTTAGATGAATAGAATATACGCTGACAGTTGGCTTTGAAACCTACTTTTTCGCTGTAAAGATAGGATGTGTACTTTATGTAACATACCGGTTTTTATTATGCTAGTTTGAGATTTTTAGCTAAGCTTAAAGAGATGTGATACACATCAGGTGAGTTAATTCCTAATTTTCTCACACAATTTTTTTTTCCTTTTTTTCTTTTTCCAGCTTTAGTGAGATACAATTGATGGAACATTGTCACACAAATCTTGACTTAAAACATTTCTTTTTAAAAAATAAATATTGGGGCACCTGGGTGGCTCAGTCGGTTAAGCGTGTGACTTCAGCTCAGGTCACTCAGGTCACGATCTCGCGGTCCGTGAGCCTCGCGTCGGGCTCTGGGCTGATGGCTCGGAGCCTGGAGCCTGCTTCTGATTCTGTGTCTCCCTCTCTCTCTGACCCTCCCCCGTTCATGCTCTGTCTCTCTCTGTCTCAAAAAAAATAAATAAACTTAAAAAAAAATAAAAATAAAAAATAAATATTAAGTAAAAGATATAATTGCAGTTCAATTGGGATCTTCTTTGGTTTTTCACATTCACACATACAGCTACAGTATGTGTGCCATAAAAAAGAGATACAGTAGCTTCTGATAGAAGCAGGTTAGCATTGCCCTTTTGAATCTTAATCTTGACTAGGTTGAAAAGAATGCAACTTAAGAAATACTCCTGGGGCGCCTGGGTGGCTCAGTCGGTTAAGTGTCCAGCTCTTAGTCTTGGCTCAGGTCATGATCTCATGGTTCGTGAGTCATGGGATATTCTCTCTCTCTCTCTCTCTCTCTCTCTTTCTCTCTCTCTCTCAAAATAAATTGAAAACAAAAAGAAACTTTCGAAGAAGTACTCCCAAATTTAGGGTAACAGAGACCATCTGCTATACCAGAGCAAAGAGAGAATTGATCTCTCTTTAGAAATAAATTCTTGGGGCGCCTGGGTGGCTCAGTCAGTTGAGCGTCCGACTTCGGCTCAGGTCATGATCTCGCAGTTCGTGGGTTCGAGCCCCATGTCAGGCTCTGTGCTGACAGCTCAGAGCCTGGAGACTGCTTCAGATTCTGTGTCTCCCTCTCTCTGTGCTCCTCTCCCGCTCATGCTTGCTCTGTCTCTGTCTCTATGTCTCTCAAAAACGAATAAACGTGGGGCGCCTGGGTGGCGCAGTCGGTTAAGCGTCCGACTTCAGCCAGGTCACGATCTCACGGTCCGTGAGTTGGAGCCCCGCGTCAGGCTCTGGGCTGATGGCTCGGAGCCTGGAGCCTGTTTCCGATTCTGTGTCTCCCTCTCTCTGCCCCTCCCCCGTTCATGCTCTGTCTCTCTCTGTCCCAAAAATAAATAAACGTTGAAAAAAAAAAATTAAAAAAACAAAAAAAACAAAAAACGAATAAACATTAAAAAAATTTTTTTTTAAAAAGAAAGAAATTCTTAAGCATTTATTTCATATGGCCTTATTTTAAGAAATTTGTCTACTGATACCAGAGAATTCACATTGTGTCAGAAGTAAAAATGTAAATTTTACAATTTAGATTTAGGATTTCCCTCCAGTTGGCTTACATTTACTTACTTACATCCAGTGGCTTCCATTACTTTTTATTTCTTGCAGCTGAAAGCTTCAGAATTAGAACTCTTTTAGGGAGAAATCTGACAATTATTTTTAAGATTCTGTGCTTCAATATAGTCATTATCTTCATCACCTTCTTTGTGTTTTATTTAAGTTGTTATATTAAAATAGCTTTAGAAGAAGTTATTGCTAAGATGTAATTAAAAAACAGTCTAGAAGTTGCAAACAAAACAGTTAATGGCCTATTCCGTTTTTGACCAAGGAAGCCATGTCTTATATACTCGACTGATATTATCGTTGGTAACAGGACTAAGAAATATTTTTTGTAGCAAACATGACATAATTTTTATCACATCTGTATCATGTCATTATAGTATTTTAATACTATAGTAGTATACAGTATAGTATTTCATTGTACTGAATAGAAACAGGACTTTATTAATCTCCGGAAAAGATAGTCTGGTAGACGATATATATATAATTAGAAATACATAGAAACACAGTAGATGCTGTGGATCAAGTTAATAGTATAGAGAAAAATGTACTGAAACTATAGTTTGGAGTAGTTGTCAAGCCATGAAGCCTGGCCAGTCATGGAAAGTCTTAGTGAAGATGTAGGATGTAGGCTAGTCCTTGAAGAAAAGGAAGACATTTATGAAGTTTCAGGATAATTTCCTACCAAGAAGGTGAAACGTTACATAGGATTATTATGCTGGATTTACAAATGGTATATGTGTTAACCAGTGCCCTGCCAGTGAAGTTACTGTTAAAATAAATAAATTGGTAAAACAGCTAAGTGTGAATTACTACTAAAATTTATCCCATTAATATGATGATATTTTAAAGTTGTTAATATCATTGTAAGCTATATCATTAATGTTTTCACCTGTAATTAAATCTTAATATTTTGGTTCTATTGAATTTTCACAAATTTCAGTTTTTATTTTCATCATTTACCTGTTTTTGGAGTTACTAGACTCATAAACTCCCAGTTCTATATTGAGAACTATTTTTAGTTTGTATCTGATTTTTCTAAGAAGGATGTGCATACTTTATTTGCTTTTTTAAAACTTTTATTATGTGTAATAATTCAATTAATGAAAATTTATTCTAAAAATTATAGTAATTCTATGATAATTTGTAAAGCTCATAAAGAACATGCATAGTTTGAGAATTGTTCTATGCTTCTAAAATGTGAGATTAATTTATACCTAGGAAAGCTTGATTTTATTTTGTGTTACTTAATCATTTCTTTTCCATCGTAGCCTGTACAGGTCAGAAAAGAGGGAAAGAATCTCAGGGAGGAGGAAGTTCATCAAAAAAGCAGAAGCGAAGCCATAAAGCAGCAGTGGTAAACAACAAAAAAAAGGGAAAAGGCAGTAAGTGTGAAACCTCTAATTATTTATGTATAAAAATAATGGCGGATATGTTTCCCCTCCCCCCCCACCCCCAATTAAGAAAGGGGTATTCAGGATATGGGATAGTTAAATATTTTGATTTTTGTCTCTACCGTCAAAAAAATCACACAGAAGTCTTCTGATCCTAGGTAAATTCTAGGATTAAGCAGTCTGGTGTTATTCAGCAGTGGTATTGATTGCTGATGAATGACCAGGTAATCCTTTTGAAAATAATAGCCAGTGTAATGTAAACTCAACATCTTTGTTAGTTTTATGTCCCACAGTTTTTCCAGTTGCCATTGTGTGTATCACATATAATTGAAAATGCTTCAATTATATATTATTTTTATTACAGTGAAATTGATTGCTTTGTAATTCTTCAAGGCAAAATCAGACTGGAAGAGAACAATCAAGGTAGCTTTAGAGCTGTACCTCCAACAAGTCCAGTCTATTACTTTTGTCGTTCATACCCCAAACTCTGTGTCCCAAGAGCAGCTAGAAGCAGTACTAAAGATTTAACTTTAGTAATGGCTCTGTTTGTTGACCAGCAGGAATTTATATACTGTATTTCTCCTGAGAGCTGCACATTTAATCTCTCTTTTGTAGACAAAGTGAGAAGCAGAAAATATGTAAAGAATTTTTTTTCAGGTGCCCCACACTGACCTCCTGCTGCTCTTCCAGGAGACTCCTGCCACCTCCACTGCCTGACCTTTGCTATCGGCCGGCTTGGCTGCACTTCAGTGCAGAAAAGGGTTATGCGGCCAGCTCCCCGAGGTTCTGCTGAGCCCATATGACTTCCAGGCGGTGAATATGGCGTCCCTCGGGGCCCCGGGCGGCTGTGCTCAGCAAGGCCGTGAAAGCCGGGCTGAGGCAGACCACTGCATCAGAGCGGGGCCAAGCCTTGGGTGGCTTAGCTAGCAGTTGCCAGGGCTTCCAGAGCAGCAGTGGGGGGTTTGGGGGGGATCCTTTCGAGATGTGTGTAAAGGAGTGGTGGAGTTTCTTCATTCTCAAAACACCACAGTGGGAGGAGTTGCTATCTACCTTTCCTATCTAGAATACTTGTCAGGCTTTGAAAGCCCAACTATGCCTTTTTTGGGGTAGCTGTTAGTAGATAAAGAATCAATAAATACATGCCAAATTGATCACCAATTATTTGGAATAACCAACAGGATATTTAAAGTGTTACTACACAGTGATGTTTTTGTCTTCAAGACTTTACCATTTAATGACAGGTCCTAGGAGGGCTCCTCTTCAACGAGTCAGTTAATGTATTCCTATAATTTAGCGGTATAGTGGGTATATTTAATTGTATTCAAACACTGTTCTGTAGCAGTAACAGTTAATTATATTCTCCCATTTTAATTATTGGGCTTAAGGCTTGATAAATCAGAATGAGGAAGCCATTCTCTGAGAAAAATTTAGTAAAGTTGAACTAACTCATGGAATCTAAGATAATACTTTGTATCCAGAAAGGTAATCCATGGAAATACCAATCCCATCATCTACTCATTCACATGGTTAAACAGTCAAGGTTAAGCCTTTCTGTTCCAGTACTGAGGCTTTAATCAGCAAAGGCAGTTGTAACATAATTATTTTGCAGATTTGTGAAATCTTCATAGTGAATATATTTACCAGAGTATAACTGATGGTTTATTTTAGTCCACAAGCTACGACGTAGGAGTTACTTAAGGAAAAAAAATCATCGTACACATCAAAGTTTAGAGTTCATTCCCAAAGAAGTTTTTTTAAGGAATTTCATGATTATCTTTCATTGTTTGCTTGTGGCCAGAGGAGTAGAAAAAGTGTTACATGTACCTGTTCTGTATACAACCCAAAATGTGAAAATTAAGTTGCTACAATGAGTCACTTAAAAAGATGCTGTATTCTATTTTATATATAGTAATCTAATAGAATAAAAAGCCATTCAAATCTATAATTATGATACATTTGATAGTCTACCAGGTATAACGGAAGATTAGTTTGAATGTTTTTTTAAAAAAATTATTATTGGCAATTCAGGTAAGAAGCATTTTTTGGTTTTGGTTTTGTTTTCCTAAACTGAGATGCTACTGTATTTATACATGACAATTTTCCAGGTTTCTAGGCAGGGTCTATAAAGCAAGGTATTTATTTGAGTAATAAATTCATGCAGTTAATTTTTAAATTAATTTTTCACTAAAGTCTGTGACAAATTTTTTGTTACTTTTCTGTTTACTCACGCTTTTCTTTCTACTTTTATTTCAGCAAACAGTAGTGATAGTGAAGAACTTTCTGCTGGGGAAAGTGTAACGAAGACTCAGTCAGTCAAATCGGTTTCTACTGGAATGAAGTCTCACAGTACCAAATCTCCTGCCAGGACACAGTCCCCGGGAAAATGTGGAAAGAATGGTGACAAGGATCCTGATCTCAAGGAACCCAGTAATCGACTACCCAAAGTTTACAAATGGAGTTTTCAGATGTGTAAGTGACAGCTAGTAAGAGGAAGAAGCTTCAGCCTAGTAATTTTGAGGCTAATCCCTCTGAAAAAGAGGCTGTAACCAAACTTGAGACATCATGACCAGTTGTAGTGTCGAGAGCATATTTGGATCTTGATTTGAATAAACAAATTGCTAACAGAAAAATTTTAAGGCAATTCAGGCAGATACCAACATTGAGTAGATATTTATGATATGATATTAGAAATTTGCTTTAAAACAATCTAGTCTTGGGGGTGGGAGTAGATGGGGTATAAATAAGACAAGATTTGCCATAATTGCTAATCACTGAAGCTGGGTGGTGGTATATGGGACTCCATTATTCTATATTCTCTATACTTTTGTTTATATGAGAAATCTCCGTAATAAACACTTTTCGAAAAAGATTATCCCAGCGTTTCTCACACACGGAGATAGTCTTAGGAAATTGAAAACTGCTCTTTAGAGCTTTTAAAAATTTTCCTACAACTTAAAAGTTATATATACTCAAAAAAAAAAAAAAAAAAAACCAACCACACATTACACATACTCATAAAAATCTAAAGAAAGAACAAAAAGAGGCCAAAAGAGAAAAATGTATCCACAGTCTTGACATTCAAAAATATATTCAATTTTAACATTTTGGTGTCTTTCCAAGTATAAGTTTTAGTGATACATTGTGGTGATACTCTATATGAATGAGGAATTTTTAGCATGCATGTTTAGGTTATAAGGTTTTTAGTTCTACACACGCATACATTCAACACATACCATGCATGTGTTATGTACCAGGCATATGTAGGCATACCTTTTTTAAAAAGATTATTTTATGTATGTATGTATGTATGTGTGTGTGTATTTATTTATTTAATGTTCATTTATTTTTGAGAGAGAGACAGAGTACAAGCGGGGGAGGGGCAGAGAGAGAGGGAGACACAGACTCCTAAGTGGGCTCCAGACTCTGAGCTGTTAGCACAGAGCCCAACGTGGGGCTTGAACCCACAAACAGATCATGACCTGAGCCAAAGTTGGACACTTAACCGACTGAGCCACTCAGGCGCCCCTATTTTATTTATTTACATTTTTGAGAGAGGGACAGAGACAGCATGCATGTAGGGGAGATGTAGGGGAGAGGGAGGGAGGGAGGGAAGAGAAAGGGAGAGAGAATGAAAGAGAATGAATATCTTAAGCAGGTTCCACACTCAGCATGGACCCTGACTCGGGGCTGATCCATGACTCTGGGATCATAACCTGAGCTGAAATCAAGAGTCAGAGGCTTAACCCACTGAACCGCCCTGACACCCCTAAAGATTTTATTTTATTTTTATTTTATTTTATTTTATTTTATTTTATTTTATTTTATTTTATTTTTTTTTTTTTTTTTTTTAAGTTTATTTATTTTTGAGACAGAGAGAGACAGAGCATGAACGGGGGAGGGGCAGAGAGAGAGGGAGACACAGAATCCGAAGCAGGCTCCAGGCTCTGAGCCATCAGCCCAGAGCCTGACGCGGGGCTCGAACTCACGGACCGCGAGATCGTGACCTGGCTGAAGTCGGACGCTCAACCGACTGCGCCACCCAGGCGCCCCTAAAGATTTTATTTTTAAGTAATCTCTAAACCCAGTGTGGGGCTAGAGCCTACAACCATGAGATCAAGACTCACGTGCTCCACTAACTGAGCCAGCCAGGCGCCCTTATGTAGGCATAGTTTCTCATGTTCTAGCTAGAAAAAAAAATCTCAGGGAAACAAATGTTCACAAGCCTTGGTTTTAGTTTATCTGTCTTGACAGTTTTCTACAACCATACTACATGCTTTCTTTTATATGGTAAAATTTTGTTTAAAAATACATACTGATGAAAGTTTTAAATTCGCAGCGGACTTGGAAAATATGACAAGTGCTGAACGCATCACAATTCTTCAAGAGAAACTTCAGGAAATCAGAAAACATTATCTGTCATTAAAATCTGAAGTAGCTTCCATTGATAGGAGGAGAAAGCGTTTAAAGAAGAAAGAGAGAGAAAGTAAGTGTTAACCTTCCTTTACTTAAACCAGCAGTTTATGGCCCTACAGTTAGATTCATGTGAGTTTATGTCTGGGTCTTTGGGCAAGTTCTTTAATCGCTCTGCCTTATTTTCCTCATCTATAAAATGGGGAAGAATTTAAAGAAAAAATGATCTCAAGTCACAGGTCACAGTGTTCACTTTCATGGAGTTTATAGATAGTCTGCTTTAAAAAACAAAACAAAACAAATAAGATTTCAGATAGTGAACAGCACTGTGAAGGGAGTAATGTTAAGGCAGAGATTGGATGGGTGTGTTAGGTTACAAATGATCAGGACATGTTCATTGAGACCTGAATGACCAGAGGAAGCGAGAGAAGTTAAATCTGGGGGAAAAGAGTTCTCTTAGTCTGCCAGGGCTGCCATTACGAAGTACCACGACTGGGGTCTTAAACAACAGGAAATGTATTGCTTATCTCCAAATACTGTCACGTTGGAAGTTAGCGCTTCAGCATAGAAATTTGGGGAGACACGGTGCTCAGTCCATAAGAGAGTCCTGGGCAGAGACAACAGTATTGGAACTTTTGACATTTTGGGGCCGGGTAAGTCTTTGCTGACGGGGTTGGGGGGCAGGGCAGGGGGGGCGGGGAGAGGTCTGTGCACCACAGGATGCTTAGCAGCATCGCTGGCCTCTACCCACTGGATGCCAGCAGCAAGCTACAGTTGTGACAACCAAAAATGTCTGGAGACATTTTTCAGGTATCCTCTAGGGGGCAAAATCACCCCAGGGTGAGAACATCTGCTATGAGGGAATACATTTGGTGCCTTTCGGAAGCAGGAAGAAAATCATTGTGGTGAAAGCAGTGCAAACATCAGCTAGGTAGGCAGAGGCCGACTCCTGTGGGGCCTTATAGGCAAGGATGAGGGGTGGAGATTTTATTCTAAGTGAGACAGAGAGCTGTTTCAAAGTTTTAAACAGGGAAATGACATGGTCTATTCATAGTACTGAAAGATCACCTGCTGTGTAGAAAGCAGACTCTAGAGGGGCAGGGGTAGAAGGAAGCAGTGTCTGTCGATTAGGAAGCCCATCGCAGTGGCTTTGGGGAGCGGACGACAGTGCCTTGACTGGGGTGCTTGCAGGGAAGATGGAGAGCAGTCCGTGTTCATAGCGCTTGCTGATGGATATGGTGTGGGTGGAGCAAAGAGGAATTGAGATGATTTGTAGGTTTCCAGCAGGAACAAATGGCTACTTGGTGCTGACTTTGGAAACCTAGGAGGACCTAGAAAAGGTAACATTGTGGGTTGAGGAACACAGGATCAGACGTTTTGTTTTCACCATGTTACTTTTTGAAATGCCTAGTAGGCATCCAAGTGGGATGCCAGGTAGACAGTGGGGTACATAAGCGTGTAGCTCAGCGGGAAGGCAGGACTAGAGAGCAAATTTTTAAGTCATTGCCTGGCCATAATACAGTAGTTAACTGTAAGCGGTTTGTTAAGCCCCAATACTTGAGTAGATCACCTAGAAGACAAATGTGGGTACAAAAGAAGGAGAGCTGGGGCAAGCCAGCTTTTACAAGTAGGGCTGAGAGGGAGAAGACTAGCAAGACGAGAAGAGTAGCCTTGAATGAAGAAAACCGATGAAGGTGGCCAAGAGTTGAGGAGGCCAGTGGTCATCTGTGCCAAATGCTGCTGAAAGGCCAGCAAAGCGGTCAGTGGCTGGGCCATGCTGGAATCATCGGTGGCCTTTTTGAGAGCATGTACTGTGAGCTGTGGAGGTGCAGAAGCTGGTCTAAAGCTGATTCAGAAGAGAGGGGGAGGCAAGGAAGTAGAGATGGTGACTCTAGGAAAAATCTCATGTTTGCTATGAAGGGAACAGAGAAAGGGGACCCTAGGGGCGGGGGTGGGGGGACAAAGTCATTGCAAGCTTATGATTATGCCTCCCCGACCGTCCTCTGTTTCTACTGCTCCCATTCTCTGATGAAAATCAAAGCACTTTGATTTTCATTTTCTTTTTCTTCAGAAGAATGTTCTTCGTTCCCTTTTCTGCTGTTGTGATAAGTCCTATACCTCTCCACCTTTGTCTAGGCTTTTTAATTTGTGGAGAGACTGAAAGTCTGGGTCATGGAGTGATTCGAAAAGAAATTAAATGTTAATATATAGAAAGTATATACAGAAGCATTCTGTCAAAGGAAAGGGATCAGGGTTTTATTTGATAGGTAACCATTTTTTTAAAGTTTATCTTGAGAGAGAATGCAGACACAAGCAGGGGAGGGGCAGAAAGAGAGAGGGAAAGCGATTCCCATGTAGGCTCCACACTATCAGCACAGAGCCCAGTGCGGGGCTCGATCCTGCGAACCATGAGATGATAACCTGAGCTGAAATCAAGAGTCCGATGCTTAATTGACTGAGCAGCCGCCTAGGCGCCCCTCCCCTGATACATAACCATTTAAAAATAATTAAAAATCAACTATAAGCATACTATTTAAATTCTTGTGCCAGCGCTCCTTATTCTTCCATCACCTAAGCCTTGTTAGAGTGTTTTCATGTAGTAAGATGTCTACCCAGAAACAGCTCCTCTGAAACAGTGTTTGTATGTGTGGTCACCATAGATTCTCTGTAGCAAGTGATTCTTATAAATGGATGCCTTCCCTGGGGAGTTAGCAGTAAAAGTCAGTTCCTAAATACTATTTAAAATATCAGTGGAAAATGACTATCTCAGCTGTTCAAAGAAATGCAAATCAAATAGGGTACTATTCCTAGCCAAAAAAAAAAAAAAAAAAAGTATAATTGAAACCAGTGCTAGGAAAATACGGTGAAATTTATATTTTATGCATTGCTGGAAGCATTGGCACAATTATTATGGAAAACAGTTTGACTGTGTATTTGGAGAACTAGCTAATTCCGGTTCTAAGAATAGGTCCCAAGGAGAAATATGTGATGATAAAGAAGTTTGTCATGGTAATATTTATAATAACAGATAGAAATTATTTAAATTGTATTATCAAGTGATACATTGCATGGAATAAAAAGAAGTAGACATTTAAATTTTTATTTGTAACGCTCAAAATATTTATTATATTGTTGTTAGCAACAGGAAGACACTAGAATTAAATAAGTTAAAGTTCATAAATATAATGGAATACTATTCAACTTTGAAAAGAAAAAGAGGTAGATCTATATATGTACCAATATGGAACAGTCTCCTAAGGTAAGTTGTTAAGTGTTAAAAAAAATAATCAAGAGGGGTGGCTGGGTGGCTCAGTCACTTAAGTGTATGACTTTGGCTCAGGTCATGATCTCATGGTTTTCGAGTTCAAGCCCTGCATCCGGCTCTGTGCTGACAGCTCAGAGCCTCGGCCTGCTTTGGATTCTGTGTCTCCCTCTCTCTCTGCGCCTCCCCTGCCTGCATGCTCTGTCTCTTTGACAGTAAATTTCATATTAAAAATAAAAAATAAATAAATTAATTAATTAATTAAAAAAATAATCAAAAGTCAAACACTATACTATGGTGCTTCTACTTACACTTTCAAAGTAAAGTTATAGCTACACATGTTAAATTTGCATATCCTATCTCTAGAGGCTGGAGAGGACATTCCTCTAGAACAGGGATTGGAACATTTTCTGTAGAGACAATAAATATTTTGGCCTTTGTGGGCCAAGGGGCCTCCTTGGAACATTTGACCCTGCCATTGTAGGTGTAAAATCTACCATAGGCAGGAGGTAAACAAATGGGCGTGGCTGTGTTTCAATAAATTTTATATATATGTAGTTTATTTAAGTAATCTCTGCACCCAATGTGGGACTTGAAGTCACAACCCCGAGATCAAGAGCCACACACTCCGACAACTGAGCCAGCCAGGCACCCTTCCAATAAATTTTTCTTATCAGAAACAGGTGAGGCAGCTCTTTCTGCCCATGCGCCTGTCCCAGTGCTTTTAATAAAATCACCTTTTTTATGCCAAACAAACAACAGGTGGGCCAGATTTGGCCTTGGGGCAGTAATTTGCCAGCACCTCTACTAGAGTTTTGAAGACTGAAGCAACTGGTAACAACAGGGAAGTGAAATTTGGAGGACTTAGGAGGGTTTTCATGAGGCAGAGATTTGCTTTTCCACCTTATATTCCTATACTGAAGGAATTTCTTTTACCTTGTGCATGTATTCCTTAAAACATTTTGTTTTTCAAATATTGATTTATAGGGGCACCCGGGTAGTTCAGTTGGCTGAGCATCTGACTTCAGCTTAGGTCATGATCTCACACGGTTTGTGAGATTGAGTCCCACATCGGGCTCTGTGCTGACAGCTTGGAGCCTGGAGCCTGCTTCTGATTCTGTCTCACTCTCGCTGTCTCTGCCCCTCCCCACTGTGCTTCCCTGGGCTCGCTCTCTCTCTCTTTCTCTCTCTCTCAAAAATAAATAAACTTTAAAAAATACTGATTTATAACAATGAGAGAATTTCCCTGAAGAAACTAACGGATGTGTCATTTGCTTTGTATGCGAAGTGCAGGAAAAAGCAGTAGTCAAGCTGTGGACCCTTTTGTTCCAACACTAAGAATCACTCTCATCACCCTTTAAATTTGTAAGAAACTCTAAACACAGAAAGATGCAGGAACTAGGAAGAAGGAAAAGATTTTTGGGTGGATTACCACTTTTTCTTATTGGATTCAAAGTTCTTTTTGATGTTTGTCTCACTGTTGCAAAGTCGATTCTTGGTTTTATTTCCGTGTCTTAATAGACTGGGTGCACAATTGTTTTTTTCCTAATATGATCTGTGTGGGAGCGGCATTCCCTGATCTGTCCCTTTTCCTTAACTCTGTATTTCAGGACTGTCTAGAGCTACTTGAGATACACTGGTTTCTCCTTTCTTTACATCATGGCATTGTGACCTTCGGACTGCTTTTGCAGGCTTGAGTGATTTCAGAGAATACGACAGGCTTTTAGCTTACGGGGCTGGTGTTTTCTTTCTCTCTGTTGTCGTATGTACGTTTATTAAGCCTTTGGTTTGGTTTCCCCTTTCTTCAGGTGCTGCTACGTCCTCATCCTCCTCTTCCCCTTCATCCAGTTCCATAACAGCTGCTGTTATGTTAACGTTAGCTGAACCGTCAATGTCCAGCGCATCACAAAATGGAATGTCAGTTGAGTGCAGGTGACAGCAGGACTTGCTAAAGCACTTTGCACTTAATGGCTGTTGAGGGCCACGTCTTTTTTTATACTGCACAGTGGCACAAAAAAAAAAATCAGACAAGCACTATTTTATATTTAAAAATTGTTTCTTGACAAGCTGACTTGGCACTTAAGTGCACTTTTTTTATGAAGAAAAAGTACAATGAACTGCTTTTCCTCAAGCAATAATTGTTTCCAACTTGTCTGGGAATTGTGTGTCTGGTAACTTGAAGGCCTTCCACTGTGGCAAATGGAGGCTTTTCACTGCCTGTAGAGACAATACAGTAAGCATAATTGTTAGGTGGGCCGGAACATGTCAAGATAACTTACTGTATATGTATTCCCTTGTATTTTGTTAAAGCTGGAACATTTGATATTTTTCCATTTATTTATGAAAAAATACGAACCTATTTTCATTTGTACGAGCTAATTGTTTTTTAAAGCAAGTCACCTTAGGGTGGCTTTAATTGTATAAGTCAAGCACATGTAATAAATTCCAAACCTGCAGTTAACAGGATATTAGACATCAATCCTGGTAACCAAATATTAAAGATTCTCTTTAAAAAAAGACTGAACATGTTTACAGGTTTGAATTAGGCTAAAAGGTCTTGCAGTGGCTTTTCATGCCCCTTCAAATTGGAATGGAACTACTGTACTTTGCCATTTTTCTATAAATCAGTATTTTTTTTTAATTTTGATATAATACATTGTGTGAAAAAAGAAAATGGCTAATAAACTGTATTAAATCTTAAACAATGTATAAAGATTGTACTTAGCCAGTTCAAAGTGTATATTTATTCATAATGAATTATAACAGTTATATTTTTGTGTTTTCTTGTAAATGTTTCTTTTTCCTTAAATACAGATAATTCATTTGTATTGCTTATTTTATTATGAGCTACAACAAGAGGACTTCAGGAACAAGTAAACTGTATTAGTATGGTTCCAGGTTGTTGATATGAACTGTCTCAGAAGGATGGTTGTTATTTTAAGTATAAATAGCTAATCGGGGTGGTAGGCCTATAAAATTAAATGCCTTGTATAAAATCCAAAATGAACGCAAACTTGTTTTCACTTGTATTGACTTTATGTTGTATGATTCCAATCTCTGTTCTGTTTGGCACTTGTATTTAATTCTACACCTTTGTAAGACATTTGTATATTGCGGATGTGTTCATTCAAGCTATTTAATACCTGGCACTGTTAATACACAGTACTTTACTGTACAGACTGTTTTACCGTTTTAATTGTAGTTCTGTGTACTTTTTTTGGATGGGGCTGGCATGTTTTATTTGTTTTCTGGCAATACGACATGTGAGAATTTCGAAGCGTTTTGTTGTAGATGCTAACGTGTCAGAATCCTTTACATTCAACTTTTCTAAGAAAAGCATTTTCAGTCTTGTAGTGTGTGCTTACAGTAACTAATTTTGTTGAAAATGGTTTCAAGTTATTCAAATTTGTACAGGACTGTAAAGATTTGTTGACAGCAAAACGTTGAAGAAAAAGCTTATAGAATAAAAGCTATAAAGTATATATTAGGATCTGCAAACAATGAAGAATTATGTAATATATTGTACAAATGTAAGCAAAGGCTCTGAAATAAAATGCCATAGTTTGTGAATCCTTGATTTTGTTTCTAAAAGATTAAGTAATTTTAGTTCATTTCTGTATGTGATGATTGACTGGAACATACATCTCCAGCCTGTATTATCCAGAAGGGGTTAATTGACATACCAAAAAAAGGGAATATTATACCTATAAGAATTAAAAGTCCATTAACGAGATTCAGGATTTATTAGGCATTTTTATATCTTTGTATATACACTATAGACTATTTTGCGTGAGTCTGAACATGAATATTCATTCATCACTTGGAGGTTTGTCTAAAGAAAAAATTTTTATTTTCTTTAACCTGTGGAACCATTACCAGCAGCTTTTTTTTCTTTTTTCTGTGTTACAATTTCATTGGACTTTTACTTTTAGCGCACTCTGCCCCACTGCACATTGGAATCATCTGGACATTGTTAAAACAGTGATCAGTACTCCTGTGCCCTGTTGGTGTCGGGCGGGGGGGGGCGGGGGGCAGTGGAGGCCATCCTCCCATCCCCCCACCTCTAGGCCCCCAGAGTTGTATTCAGTTGGTCTAGGATGGTACTTGGATTTAGATCTTTTTTAAAAGGTCTCTGGTGATTTAATATGCATCTGCTTTTTCCCACATTAAAAAAGATCAGTATTTAGATTTTTATGCCCCATTTAAATGAACTTTCCACCTAGAGGCAATCCTTTCTTAAGAATAATTTTTAAGGCCTAAAAAGCTCAAATGTATAGTTTTAAAGCACCTTTGGGATGACCCTGTATTTATTGTTACAGAAATTTGTTTAATGGATGATTTTTAAACTGTTGTAGGACGGTGCTTCCCAAAATGAAGTCTTAGAATACCGGTTCTGGGAAATGCTTTGGGAATTCATTGCCAAATATATATGCTATAGATAGCATTTTTTCTTCGCAGAGATTCGGTGTTGGCATATTAAAAACCGAGAAGGCCTATGAAGAGACCCCTGGCTAACTTCCTTTACCTACTGTTTTCACTCTTACCTGATCATGAAACCCTGTTTTTCAAGGAACTAATATCACGTACTTTGTGTGTTATAGAAACAGTGATTCCAAATTTTGTTGGAATTGAGGTTTATACTCTTGGGCCTCTCTGCCTTCCTGCCTGTTGTGAGAATTCATGGTATTACCAGAATTTGACTTAAATTCTCCTCTGGTTACCTAAACTATAGTTTATCAACCTAGTTACAATGGATGGAAAAATTAAGATAGATGTTTCTTGTAGTGTTCTCCAAAACCATTTTTTTTCTCCTGAAATAACCTGAGGGTCAGGTCTTGTTAATTTTCTTAAGTGTAGGGAGATTGGGGAAGCCGAAGCAGAATACGGAAGACCACTAACGTATTTTCCAAAGTATTTTTGTCTGTATCTTTCTATGAAAAGAGTCCTTAGATTTTAAACTCTTCAGAGGCATTAAGTGATCTCTAAACAGTTAAAAACCAGTTCTGAACAGCAGTGGGGATCATTTTTTAACTGTCCAACCACAGCCTCTTTCATCCTAATTATTTTCCTCTAGAAGTGTGTGCTCCCTTTCGTTCTTTGTGAGCCCATTTCTTCACCTTTCTTTTAATTTTAACCTATTTAGGGATTTTTGACTACCATCATGATGGGTTTTGTGTCTATTAGATGTGATCCCCAAGCAGCAATAGTTTCATGGTTTTATTGTGGAAGTAATCTATGTAAGGCTTAACAAAATATGTGCTAAATTGTACAGTCAGGGAAAGCCAGTGGTTAGGAGTCTAAAGGGGGCGGTGAATGAGCATACAGAGATTATGATGACAGATGTGATGGTGACACACAGGAGCTGCAATCCTTAAAGTAACATTTGAGGGAGTTTCATCTAGAAATGGAATGTGTAGGTAAGAGTGGAGAGGAAGAGTCAGGAAAGGCCAGATGCGATGAGGTTGCAAGTGCTATGGATAGGAAATGATTCTTGGAATAATGCTAGAGAGAGTGGGGATGAGAATGGGATTGGGAGACCTGAAAGAAAAACAGTAGAATTTCTTCATTGGACTACATAGGATAGATGGAGCGAGGTGCTTGAATTGCAAATACAGACAGTTGGATTTGTCTCATCTTTTGTGAAATACAAGGTCACAATTACGGGAAGCCTAAACAAGAGACTCGGAAATCGAGACCAGAGCCAAGCAGTTGAATATTGGGTGTTTTCCATCAAGTTTTCTGATACAGTCTATAAAAGGGTCACATATATTCTCAGTTACTTCTTTTAAGCAGCTTTCAGAAAGCACGTCTATTCTCGAGTCAAAATTAAATCCGATTTTACCACCAAAGTTCTGAATTCAATTAATAACAATTTGATACTTTTATTACTTAAAAATCAATTTATCGAACATTCACTAGGTACGGCAAGTAGAAATACAGAAATAAGGTAAATAAGAAAAAGGGTAAATACATTAACCCTAGTGCAGTTGGATGAAGGCTTGGAAAAAAATCTATTGTGAGTAACTGGGAGATTTTTCTAAGGGATATCTGAGCTGGGATTCCTTTCGGGTAAAGGAATAAATAACAAGGAATAAAAAAGGCTAGAATGTGCGGGTTTGGAGGGAGAGGAGTCTGGGAAGTTAGGCTGAGAAAATAGCAGGAGTTTTCAGTGCCCAGGATCTGGTAGAATAGCTAGGCAGAGCAGGTTAGAGCTGGAGCTTACTTTAAACGTCATTTTGAAATAGTGTGAAATACCAGAAAAGTTGCCAGAGCAGTGCAGAAAATGCCCATGTACGCTTCGCACCGATTCACCAATTACCGTGTAGCCTACATCCCTGTAACCTCATTTCTTGATAAACCTCCCTCCCTCCTCTTCAGTGATTCAGGGGTTTTCGACCGTGTTTCTCTCCGCTTGGAGTGGCACCCCACACCCAGCCTGGCTGATTCTTATTTATACTTCAGGCCTCAACTACTCTCGAAGACTTCCTACACTCCCAAGAAAGGTTTCTTTCCAGCCTGAAGAGGTCCAACCCGGCACCGGAAGCCCTGCGCCCGCTCGCCGGTTGTCTCTGGCTCCCTCTCAGCCCAGGCCGGAAGGGGCGTGGTTCCTGGAGCGGAAGTAGCCGGGACCCGGAAGTGCCGGGCTCGTGCGCCGCCGCTGTCTAGAAAGCCTCAGGATGGGGACGCCGGTGGAAGGAAAGAACAAGAGGAAAAAAAAGAAAGGTGCCCAGGAGAGGTGAGTGGCGGGTGGCACGTCCGCCTGGGCAGGGGTGTGCGTTCGGGAGCTCTGGAGGGCGAAACGGTGGGGCCTGGCGTGGCTGAGTTTCTGGCGTCGGTGTCTATAGAGACAACCCGGAGGACGGCGTTCGCGGGAGTCTGGCCGGAGACTATGTGGTTGGACAAGTCGCCAGCAGCTTGCTCCAGGGCAGGCGCCCCTCCAGAAATAGTACAGCTCGGTTGGCGTCCCTCTTCAGCTCTTCTGAGCCTCAGCTCCAACCCGTGTATGTGCCTGTGCCTAAAGTAAGTCACTGAATTCTATTCCGAACGTCCCGTCAGAACGGTTTTAGAACAGTCTGCCTCGCAGGGCATGATTTCTAAAGCGGGGCAGATAGGGTTAATTTTAAGTAAGCTTTCATTACCGGAATCCAGTGAGAGAGAACACTTGCTAATTTAGGAAGACTACTAAATTATTTAAAAAGATGGGGTCTCAAACATAGCTTTCAACTTTTAAAAGGAAACCACCAAAAAAAGGAAACGGGATGAGGAGGAAGAAGGTACATCCCAAATTCCAGGACCACTTTTGCAAGAACCTTCACAAAAAATGAAAGTGAAGAAGAAACTTTCTGCTGCAGACAAAAAGTTGGCAAACAGGTCGGTAGACTTGTCTTAAGCTGATGTTAAAGAAATTAGATGGTGGGGCGCCTGGGTGGCGCAGTCGGTTAAGCGTCCGACTTCAGCCAGGTCACGGTCTTGCGGTCTGTGAGTTCGAGCCCCGCGTCAGGCTCTGGGCTGATGGCTCAGAGCCTGGAGCCTGTTTCCGATTCTGTGTCTCCCTCTCTCTCTGCCCCTCGCCCGTTCATGCTCTGTCTCTCTCTGTCCCAAAAATAAATAAACGTTGAAAAAAATTTAAAAAAAGAAAAAAATAAAAAAAAAAAGAAATTAGATGGTAAAGAATTTGAGATTTTTATACCTGCACTCTTTATCTTAGTGTTTTGCTCATCTCGTAGTTCTAGGTTTTACAGAAAAAAATTTTTATTGTGTAAAATGTCATACATATTCAAAAGTTGAAAAGGATGAGAACCTCATATACCCAGCACATATACCCATAATCCTTGGCCAGTCTTATTCCATCTTTACCCTTCATATCTCCCTCATTAAGTGGAAGCAGATTTAAGGTCTGGAATCTAAATGTGTAAATATCCCAGCATGAAAAAGATGAGTTTTGTTTTCCCAAACTCAGAGATCAGATTTCCCCCATTAGCTTAAAAAATGTTTTCATGGGGCGCCTGGGTGGCGCAGTCGGTTAAGCCTCCGACTTCAGCCAGGTCACGATCTCGCGGTCCGTGAGTTCGAGCCCCGCATCGGGCTCTGGGCTGATGGCTCGGAGCCTGGAGCCTGTTTCCGATGCTGTGTCTCCCTCTCTCTCTGACCCTCCCCCGTTCATGCTCTGTCTCTCTCTGTCTCAAAAATAAATAAACGTTAAAAAAAGAATGTTTTCATTACAGTTTATTTGATCAAGATCCGAATAGCGGTCACATCACAGGCTCCCTGGTAACTTTCCTTGGTCTGTGAAGCCACTCTCTTCAAGCCCCTTAATTTTTTTTTACTTTCTCTCAGAGAAAGGTGTCTCTCTCCTTGTCCAAGGTTAATTCGGTCACCTGTGCTTTGGATACCACATACCTCTTTTGTCTCCCTCCGGATTATTCCCTCAGCTATATCCATTTTCTTCTCCTTCCTGTGGCTTTCATCTGTCTACTGTACAAATGTGCTCAAGTGTCTCATCCTAAAAAGAGAAATCTAACAAAACCAAACCCTATCTTTGCTACGATGCCCTCAGTCCTTCCCTTCATAGTCAAGCTTTCAGAAAAACTTTATACATGTGTTCTTCCTTTTCCTGATCTATTTTCTCTTCCAGGAACTTGTTGTTCTGACGTGTTGAATCCGACTGTTCACTTGTTGTGTTTTTATGTGATCTCACCAAACTTCCGAAGCAGCGTGCAGTGAAGATATCCTGACCCACTTGCCATATTTTTTTTTTAATTTTTTTTTTTTTAACATTTATTCATTTTTTGAGAGACAGCACAAGCAGGGGAGGGGCAGAGACGGGGGGAGACACGGAATCCGAAGCAGGCTCCACGCTCTGCGCTGTCAGCACAGAGCCCGATGCGGGGCTTGAACTCATGAACCGCGAGATCGTGACCTGAGCAGAAGTCGGATGCTTAACCGACTGAGTCACCCAGGCGCCCCACACTTGCCGTCTTTAATAGGCAGTACAGCCTCTTCCCTGTTCCATTCCACATGGTGGCTTTTCTTCCTGAAGCTATTAGATTCTTTTATCGCAGTCTCTTCTGATTCCCCTCTTGTTCGTCTGTTCCTTCTCAGTGTTCTTGTGGGTACCTCTTCTCCTGCCTACTCTGTAAATGTTGATTTCCCCCAGATGATTCTGTGGTCATCTTCTCAGGACTTTTTTCTACCCTTCATTCTGAGCAGTCTCCTTTATGCCCGTGGCTGCACCATTCTCATTTCTCTCCTGATCTCCTAATCTGTGTATCTGTTTGCCTGCTGGCATCTGCACCTGTATATTCTAGATACAGTTGACCTTTGAACAATGGAAAGGTTAGGAGCACTGACCCCCACACAGTCAAAAATCCACATACAACTTTTGACTCCCCCAAAACTTAACTACTAATAGCCTACGGTTGACCAGAAGCCTTACCATAAATAGTAGGTAAACACGTATTTTGTATGTTATATATGTCATGTACTGTATTCTTACAATAAAGTGAGCTAGAGAAAAAAATGTTATTAAAAATCATAAGGAAGAGACACCTGGGTGGCTTGGTTGGGCATCCGACTTCAGCTCAGGTCATGATCTCACGGTCTGTGAGTTCCAGCCCCGCGTCGAGCTCTGTGCTGACAGCTCGGAGCCTGGAGCTTGCTTCAGATTCTGTGTCTCCCTCTCTCTCTCTGCCCCTCCCCTGTTCGTGCTCTGTCTCTCTCTGTCTCAAAAATGAATAAACATTAAAATTTCAAAAAAAAAATCATAAGGAAGAGAAAATACATTTGTAGTACTGTACCACATTTATAAAAAGAAAAAAAAATCCACGTTTAAGTGGAGTTCAGACCCGTGTTGTTTGAGAGTCACCTGCACCTCAAGTTCAGAATGCTTCAGACTGAGCTGCGTAGGCTCCTGAGACCTGTTTGTCCGCAGGAGTGGTACCACCAATCTTCCATCCAGTTGCCTGAGCCAGTGACTCGGGAGTCATCTTATACCCCCTCTTTTCCCTGCGTTCTACTCAGCTGCCGGGTCCTGATGGTGCTGTCTTTTAATATCTCTTGAATCTGTTGTTCCCTTTCCACCCCTCCCTTGCTCAAGTTGGTCTGTTGTCTTCTCAGATACATGCAGTTATAACTCTCTCCGTACCGGTCTCCCTTTTCCAGCCTTGCCCCTTCCCTAACATCTTCTGCTCTGCTGCCCAAATGATCTTTGTAAGGTGCCCCAAAATTTTCAATGGCTCTTTAAGCTCTGTGGGATACAATCTAAGCACTTGCACATAACAGCCATGGTCCTTGACCTGGTTCCTGCCATACCGTCTCGGTTCCTTTCACTCCTGCTTGGTACTTTATATGCCATAGTGGACAAAAAACTAGACATGAACCCTCTCCTTAGTGGAACTTACGGTCTAGTGGAAGAAGAATGTCAAAATTTACTGAGGACAATGTGCCAGACACGGCCTTTCCCCTCCCCTGAGAAGCCTTTCATGTGTCTTTTATTTTTCTACACCATGTCACCATTGTATTGTGAACTTTGCTTATCTCTTCAGAGGCTGGAGTATTGCAAGGTTTTTAATAGTCTCTTTATCTTTCTATCCCCAGACGCTAGGACAGAATAGGAACCCAGTAAATATTTACTGAGTGAATGAATCATTTACTACCCACGACTCGACTCGTGTTACCGTTGCCTCCTTAAGATCCCAGTCCCGGGGCGCCTACTGGCTCAGTTGGAAGAGCATGCGACTCTTGATCTTGGGGTTGTGAGTGTGAGCCCCACTTTGGGTGTAGAGGTTACTAAAAAAATAAGTAGATAAACTTAAAATATGTGTGTGTATATATATATATATGTGTGTGTGTGTGTGTGTGTGTGTGTATATATATACATGTATATATGCATACATATGGTTCTCTGTTAGAATTGATGCTCAGATCTCGCTTACCCATGTGCACCAAGGTTTTTATTGTATTTGCCATTTCAGAATGTACTTTTGACAAGCAGTCCTTTAAATATTACAGTTAAAAGTAGGAAATCTGGTTTTCCCTATTGGCCACATTGCTTTTACAAAGTATTTTGCAGCCATTTTAACCTTTATAGATCCCCTACAAGTGCTGCAGATCCCCCGGAGTTCTAGAGCAGAGAATGAAACTGGGCATTCATAGAGCATAAACTAGACCTCCAAGAGCTTTACAACTTTTGTTTAAATGAGCAACTTTTGTTGCTCTGCAATAACCTGACAGTTTTAACAGATCTTCAAAAATTGAGCTTAGTTTTTTCTAATCTTTTTTTTTAATACATCATTCTTTTTTTAAAAAAATTATTTATATTTGGAGAGAGAGCGTGAGTGGGGGAGGGACAGAGAGAGAGAATCCAAAGCGGGATCTGCACTGCTGGTGTGGAGCCTGATGTGGGGCTTGAACTCAGGAACCGTGAGATCATGACTTGAACTGAAATCAAGAGTCAGATGCTTAACCAACTGAGCCACCCGGGTGCTCCAATTTTTTCTAATCTTGAGTATTCTAGAGATACTGGTCACTTTTTGATAATGCTGTTTCTTAAATTTAGATATATTTGTGAATCATAAGTTTATATTTAGGAAAGCTAGAAGTAGGTGAGAAATATTTCAAATCTTTGTGCTTTGTCAGATACTACATCGGACTTCTAGGACTCTTATTCTTTTCTTTTTACCTTTTTTTTTTGCATGGCCTCGTAAAGGGAAAATGCCCTAGCAAGTGCTGATTTAGAAGAAGAAATTCACCAAAAACAAGGACAGAAAAGGAGTGCTTCTCAATCTGGTATTAAAGCAGCAGATAAAAAAGTACTTGATGATGTAGATCACACAGTTGTAAATCAGAGAAAGAAAATTGAAATCAACCAAGAAGAAGAAAGATTAAAGAATGAGAGAACAGTGTTTGTTGGGAATTTGCCTGTCACGTGTAATAAGAAGGTAAGTGTGTATAATCTACATGTTGTAAGGATTCAGAGAACTTAATAACTCATAACTTTGTTTACTCTTCCTTTGTTGAATAAATGCATAATTAATAAGTCATTAACATATAGCTTCATTGTAAATGATTACATGAATCATTCTGTAGATTGATTCTGGTATACACCTTCTCCTCTCCGTTCCCATAGTCACTGCCCTTATTCATCCTTTTGCAAATCTGCAGACAGTATTGCAGTGGCCTCCTGGTTTGGTTTGGTTTTTTTTATTCCTTCCAGCCCTCTTTTCTGTTACATGTCACTAGAACGTAAACCTGAAATCATGCCTAGCGTAGAGTAAGGGGCTCAATAAATATTTGTTATATAAGTGAATGAATACATCCTGAGGTTCTTCCATTATGTAGGATTTACTAAACCCAAAATATGCCCTTTACTTTTACAGTTTACATGTGGCAAAGATTATAAAAGATTCAAAGACAAAAATGCGTACCTTATGGATACTAACAAAAACTTGAGATGCGTTTTATGTGTATATGTGTGTGTGTGGAAACTATTTTTTGTCTTCCAACCGAGTACTACTCTTGTTCCTGAAATGTTCTTAAAAGAAAACCTGGCAGTAAAAGATGATCAGATGGTTTTACTTAATTCTTTTTTGTAGCACTTACTTGATGTTCTGAAAGTAGACTAAAGTATGTATGTTTTTTTATTTTAGAAGCTGAAGTCATTTTTTAAAGAGTATGGACAGATAGAATCTGTACGATTTCGTTCTCTGGTATGTTTTCTCCCTGTCTTGAAATTGCAAATCTCGAAACGTATTCGTTTAAGTCAGGCTTATTAACATGTTGGTATTAGTGAGACGGAGAAGCACAGCCTTTTGAATCAACAGGTTCAAATCTAGCCCCAGAGAAGAAGTGCTCTTAAGATCTACTTCTGACTCCTGGACTCTGTTAAATTAATACGTTTACACAGTAAAATGATATCATTGTAGGAGGGTGGATGTGTGACTTTTGTTTGTGGAACATTAATACATGTGGAATAGCATTTCTGAGCTCCAAGGCATTCAGTCCAGGAGGTTGGTGTACTGCAGACAGTACCTACCACTGTCAACTTAATTTCCCTAAAGTACTTCTTCCCAGGGGCGCCTGGGTGGCTCAGTCGGTTAAGCGTCTGACTTCAGCTCAGGTCATGGTCTCACACTCGGTGAGTTCGAGCCCCGCGTTGGGCTCTGTGCCGTCAGTTCAGAGCCTGGAGCTTGCTTCGGATTCTGTGTCTCCTTCTCTCTCTGCCCCTCCCCAACTCATGCTCTGTGTCTCAAAAAATGAATAAGTGTTAAAAATTTTAAAGTACTTCTTCCTGGAACTCATGATCGTTACACATATAGGTACCACATCACTTATGCGTGCACGCGCGCACGCACACACACACACACACGCACTTTGGCCTGGTATTACTTTTGGGGATCTTGCTCTATCCCTGGATTACCGGTCTGTTTGATGACTCTGTTGTGCATTCTCCGGCACCCCATACTTCATTATGGTGCTTATGACACTGTTCTGTAGTCGGTCCATTATTTGTCTGCCCCACCAGACTGAAAGCTGATAGCAGATAGCCGGTTTGCCTTGCTCATTCGTGGGTCACCAGTACCTGCACATTGTGCACATGAAGCATATATGGAATTGCCTAAAGCCCTTACATTTGCCTTGCTGTGAGTGAATTCTGTCCTGGTTCTTAGCCTGACAGTCAACACAGGGTGGCCCTGAGGCCACGTGTGACTCTCCTGCAGCCTGGGAGCTGCCCTCGTTGCTGATCAGACGCTAGCGCTTTCTCACTCTTCTTTTTGCTCAGTTCATTGGTTTTGTTGCGACTCCTCCTCAAAGTCTCATTTTGCCTAGTGAGAGACAGTCTGTGTTTTGGTAGGCGATTAAGATGTTAATTACTCAAGTTTTTCTTTTTGATACTTTATACCATCAAGTTTTTTTTTCCCTCTATTTCTGTACCTTACTGCTTTGTGTCTTACCTACTCATTTGTATCTTCAGTAACAAGATATAGATGCTTGAGGGCTCCTAGAAGACACCTAGTAAATGTGTTTTGATGACCATCATTCACCTGTTGATTGTTCACTTGGGCATTTCTCATGTCTTGCACGGTTACACTGTCTGTATTTTCAGAGTTTGTGAGTAAGGCAAACTGAGAATTTATATCAGATGACTAAGATTTCCAGGGGACATTTATAGTAACTGCCCTAAATTAAACTGACATTCATAGATGGTGCTGCTCTGTGAACTTGCAGGGTCTATATCTTTTCACCTTTGTCTTGTCAGTACCTGGCTGAGGCATTTCAGTGCCTCTGTCAGTATCTCAGGACTGGCGCCTTGCAGACGGTCAGAGTTGTTGACCTGAATTTCCATCTCCTCCATAAAGTTTTCCCTCCCTAACCCCTCACTCTTAAGTAGTACAAAAGTAATACTGTACAGGGCTGAAAAGAAAGTGAATTTGAATGTAAAGGGGTTTCCCTTATTTGCCCAATTAAAGATACAATGATTTTTTTTTTTTTTTTTTGCCAGCTGGCATATACTGACCCTTAGACATATGGATGAAATAATGTCTTTACGTTATTTCCCAATTTATTTAGACATATTTAAAATCATACAGAATGTACAAAAAAGTAAAATCATATAGCACGTACAATAAAATATTAATATAGAAGTGTTGCTTTTTTCCAAGCTTATTTCATAAAACAATTTTCCTTACGTTTTTCTTACGCGTCTTTAACCTCCATATCCCCTTATGTCCAGAGACCCCTTTGAGTTATCTGACCCAAGTTGAGAGCACAGTATGTTTACTTCCATTTAGATTAAAAGTCATTGCCTGTAAAATTTTGGCCTGAGCCACCAGATCCCATTCATATAACATTAGGACGGTTGTTTCTGATTCCCTAGAATGTTTTAATTACATCACATCAGAATAAGACATTTAGAATTCGATTAATTAAAATATAATTAATTTGAAGTAATATTTTGGATAATGAATTTTCTCTAATACCTGTCCCCCCCTTTTTTTTCTCTCTTAAAAGATTCCAGCAGAGGGAACTCTGTCCAAAAAGTTGGCAGCAATAAAGTAAGTTTATAATGAGAGAAAGGGAGTAGTCTTAAACTCTCTTCCGTTTTGGTTAAAACTTAAGACCCTGTTTTCGTGGATTTTTGTTGTTCGATAATTCATCATACTACTTGACTATTTTCTTATGACTGCAGTAGTGGGTAAATTTATCAGATGTTTGTGTTTAAGCTTTAACATAAATTGTAGAATCACATTAAATATTATAAATAAGTTGCTGGAAAATGTGCCATGAGAATTTTCAAGGACATTTAATCAAGCATTATGTTTGGAAGAGAATAAGGAAATTTTATGCCCAAATATTGTAGTATAAATCATAAATACTGTATTTTATCAGTTCTAAGGCACACATTTTCCCATATCTTAACATTTTGAAGTCAGGATGCATCTGAAAATCAGGGGTGCCCCATAGTTGCGGTTAGCCGGTCAGGTTTTTCCAGAGAATTCATGTTTGTTTCTGTCAGGTTACCTGGGGGTACTACCAGCTCAAGACCACTTTAAGCTCTCTGTTTGAAGGTTTGGGGACTGTGCTGGTAGTGTGGCTCACAAGTTTATATTCTCAGGGGATTTTCCCCTACACTCCTTATCCACCTAGTGCCATGGATGAGACACAAAAGTTTTCTTTACTCTCCCTTCATTTCTCATTAATTTTTAAAATTGAAGTATAATTGACATATAAATTTAAAACATACAACCTGTATTTCTCATTCACCTTCAGTTCTATGCAGAGTCTCCTATTAATCTCTATCTAATCTTGGGTTTTTTTTTCTAACTAGGACATGAAATCATAGATTGTACAAGCAGAGGTATATATATTAGATATAGCTATATTAATAGGTCTACAGATTACATTGATATATAGGTATGGTTATATTAGATAAGATAGTGTACTTTGAAAACATTGTGGCATTATTTACAATAGCCAAAACACGGAAGCAGCGTTAAATGTCCATCAATAGATAATTGGATAAACATACACACAGGAATATTATTCAGACCTAAAAAAGGGAAAGAAATCTTTAGATTTTTGACAACGTGGGTGGACCTTGAAGGCATTAGGCTAAGTGAAGTAAGCCAGAGAATGAAAAACAACTCGAAGACACAGAGAACAGGTGGGTGGTTGCCAGGGGAGGAGGTGGGGGTGAAATGGCTGAAGGGGGTCAAAAGGTACAAATTTCCAGGTATAAAATAAGTAAGTCATGGGGATGTCATGTACAGCATGGTGACTATTGTTAATAACACTGTCTTGGGGGCGCCTGGGTGGCGCAGTCGGTTAAGCGTCCGACTTCAGCCAGGTCACGATCTCGCGGTCCGTGAGTTCGAGCCCCGCGTCAGGCTCTGGGCTGATGGCTCGGAGCCTGGAGCCTGTTTCCGATTCTGTGTCTGCCTCTCTCTCTGCCCCTCCCCCGTTCATGCTCTGTCTCTCTCTGTCCCAAAAATAAATAAAAACGTTGAAAAAAAAAAATTTAAAAAAAAAAAAAAATAACACTGTCTTGGGTATTTGAAAGTTGCCAAGAGAGTAGATCTTAAAAGTTCTCATCATAAGAAAAAAGCGTGTAACCCTGTGTGGTGATGGATGTCAACCAGACCTATTGAGGTGAGCATTTCACAGTCCATATATGCACCAAATCATTATATTGTACAACAGAAGCTAATATAATGTTACATGTCAATTACATCTCAATCAAAAGAAAAAGAAGTCACGAGTTGCCTCAGCCAGTACTGATTGAATAAAGTTAAAAAAAAATTCAGTTGAATCACTATGTTGTACTAATTACAACATAATTCACTATGTTCAGCTAAGGTAACATCGTGTGTCAGCTCTGCTCACGTAAAATTTCACAGAAATTTCTGGGAGTCCTCCAATAACAGGATTTTTGAATTACGGCAGTTCCTTTGAGCATCTTGGTGCATTCATGTCGACATTCATTCTTAATTTAGACTTCTTTGGCAGACCAGGTTCTTGCCAGTTTTATCCCATTCCCATCACAGCATTTGTATTAACACTTAATAAATATGTGTTACTCTGTGTTCCTGGCTCCAGTAACGTTTGTGGGGTAGCCACACATGTTAAGTCCTTCCACATGCAAGGTATTATTGTTCAGATGCTGTAAGAAATGGAAAACTTGGTAAGACACAGGTCTTCTTCAGGTCATATGGACTTCTTCCTGGAGGAGGCTAAAAGCCAGGGCCCAAGTTTCAGCAGAAACCAAGATGCCAATAGGAGTGTATAATAGTACTGAGGAATTTTGATGCTAGAAAAATAGAATTTATGCCCTGTGGTTGCCATTGGCCCTGACCACCTGCCCCAATCAAAAAATTTCTTAAATTTAATTATTTGAATAAATAATGAAGCAAGTGGTTAAAAATAAAGTGTAAAAGTGTATGCAGTGAAAAGTTTAGCTCCTGGACCTTTACCCTAGTCAGCCAAGTTCCTGCCCCAGGCTGCTGCTGTTTTTACTTTTTACTATAACCTCCTAGAGACATTTTACGTGTTTACAAATTGATACACATATATATACTTTCTCCCCTCCCCCCCAGCCCCCCCACATACCTTTTGATGCAGTTGTATTCAACATGTATACTCTGCGTCTTCCTTTTTTGCACTTACTATAAACTGGAGATCACTCACACTGTTGGATGCTCCGTGGCTTGTTCTTTTGTTATTGCCCAGTAGTATTCCATGGTGTGGCTGTACCAGAATGTACCCATCCATTTGCCAGCTTGATGAATGTTTGGGTTACTTCCAGGTTGGGGCTATCACGAATAAAGTTCTGAACACATTGGTGTACACATTATTTTTCTTGCTAAAGTATCTGGAGGTGTGGGACTGCTGGGTCTTGTGGTAGGTATATGTCCGTTTTCTAAGAAGCTGTCAAATAAATTTCTGAAGTGGCCTCACTGTGTTACATTCCACCCGCTGTGGGAGAACTCCCATTTCCTTCACATCCTCGCCAGCACTAGGTATTGCCAGTCATTTAATTTCAGCCCTTCTAAGGGTTTGTTGTAATGGTCTCAGTTTCTGTTTAGTCTGATGACTAAAGATATTGAGGGCCTTTTCATGTGCTTTTTGGCTGCTTGTATCTATTCTTTGGAGAAGTGTTGGTTCAAAAATTTCACCCACTTTCTGGTGGCTTGTCTGTCTTATTGTATACAGTTTTTCATTGTGGGTGCAAGACTTTTTTCTGATATATATGTTTTGGATATTTTGCCCCTATCTGTGGCTAACCTTGTTTTGTTGTTGTTAATGTTTGTTTATTTTTGAGAGAGACAGCATGCAAACAGGGGAGGGGCAGAGAGGGAGACAGAATAGAAGCAGGCTCCAGGCTCCCATGTCAGCACGGAGCCCAACGCGGGGCTTGAACCCACGAACCGTGAGATCATGTCCTGAGACGAAGTCAGACACTTAACTAACTGAGCCACCCAGGTGCCCCTGTGGCTAACCTTTTTAAGGGTGTCTTTTAAAGAGCCCAAGTTTTAAATTTTGTTGAAGATCCATCTTTGCGAGTGCTGGTTTTTGGTGGTCTGGTTGGGGGCAGTGGGGTTGTCTGTTGTCCCGGTTCAGCCTCTGATGCAGGCTGGCCCTGTCTGTCTGTGTTTCAGTGCACCGGCCGGTCCTCCCTCCCATGGCAGCCAACCTCTGCCTTGTGTCTTTGGTGGATCTTGGGCTGGAAAACATTTCCCACTCCTTGCCCTGTGGTAGGAGGCCTCCCTTCTCTGGCCCCGGGACTATTCCCTGTGCTCTGGGAATGACGGGGTTTGCTGTCTCTGCCCCAGCAGCTCAGCCCTCTCCATTGGGAGAAGAATCCAGGTGGGCTTTGTGTCCTTCCCATACTTCTCTTCTCCAGCCCACACCCCCCAGGGATGTCTCTGGGCTCCCACCTGCCCTCAGTCATTCCTGGGGACACTAGCAGAGGTCAGTGGAGCAGAGCCTGCAAGCGGATGTGCCTATCTGTGTTGCTGGCCTCCAGAGATTCCATTTCAGGCCCAGCCCACACGCGGCTCTGGCAGTGTATTAAATCCTAGCTGAAATCGGCCCGGCTCCCTTGTCCGGCACCAGCTTCTGAGCCAGTGCTGCCTCCTGTCTCCTCGGATGGCCCTGCCCTTACTTAGCCCCCCAGTTTCCTTTGGACCTCAGCTCAGTTTCCTTTGGACTTTAGCTCTGGTAGCTTCTACAAAAGTTAGAATGTTGTGGGTTATTCGGCTTCTTGTGTAGGGGTGGGGGTGATGCTATTCCTGGTTTTCTCCCTTCTGGGTGCAGGTGGAACTCTAGATGTCATTAATACCTAGATCTCTAGATGTCAAGTTAGTCTTTTTAAATCACCCATCCAGCTTGATACAAAACAGGTTCTTGCCACATAGAAAGGGGTAGAACTGTGTGCTTGCCCTCTGTATTCCCTGTGCCCAAAGGATCTTTTCTTGTAGAGTGCAGTTAAGAGTATTTATTTATTTATTTATGTATTTATTTATTTAATGTTTATTTATTCTTGAGACAGAGCATGAACAGGGGAGGGTCAGAGAGAGAGGGAGACACAGAATCCGAAACAGGCTCCAGGCTCTGAGCTGTCAGCACAGAGTCCCACGCGGGGCTTGAACCCGCAAACTGAGATCATGACCTGAGCCAAAGTTGGATGCTCAACCACCTGGGCCACCCAGGCGCCCCAAGAGTTTTTATTTTTTATTTTAATTTTTTTAGAGAGCGTGTGCCTGCCCAAGTGCAAGTCGGGGAGGGGCAGAGGGAGAGGGAAAGAACCCCAAGCAGGCTCTATGCGCTGTGCAGAACCCAACTCAGGGCTTGATCTCATGACCCTGGGATCGTGACCTGAGCAAAAAATCAAGAGTTGGATGCTTGAATTGACTGAGCCACCCAGGTGCCCCCAGTTAAGAGTTGTTAAAGTCCTTTTCCATTTAGGTTTTCTTGGGGTTTGTCTTCGTCTGTTCAGGCTGCTACAACAAAATGGCACAGACCAGATGGCTTATAAACAATAGAAATTACTTTCTCATACTTTCAGAGGCTGGGAAGTCAGAATGAACTGCCAGCGTAGTTGCATTCTGGTGAGGGTCAGCTTACTGATTCGTAACCAGTGCCTTCTCACCGGTCCTCACAGTTTATAGTCAAACGGTAAGATAAAGAAGGGGCTAGGAGTTCTGTGGGGTCTCTTGAAGAACACTAGTCTTGTTCAAGAGGATTCCACCCTCATGACCTCAGCCACGCCCACAGGCCTCACCTTCTATTACCATCACATTGGGCGTTATATGGATTTCAACATGAATTTGGGGAGGATGCAAACATTTCAACACTAAGACAAGTTGAGTAGGATGTTGTCAGGAGCTGTGTGTTGCAGGGAAAGCGTGGGGGTTCTGGAGTCACCTAGGCCTGTTTGAAGTCCTGGGCTGGCCACTCCTTACCTTGTGATCATGGCACTTCTCTGAGTCTCAGCTTCCCTATCCATAAAATCAGAAAAGTAACACCCATGTCGGAGATGGGAGACTAAATGAATACATAAAATGGCTAACACAGTGCCCAGTATTATATTAGGCATTCAATAAATCGCAGTTTTATCAATAGAAAACTATCAGATAGTGTAGTATATTATTACAGAATGCCATGAGAAATGCCCTGACATTTCCTAGTGCCTTTCTTGATGGTACTTATTTATTAGCATTTTTGCTACTTCAAAAACAATAGGTTCATGTCTTCAGGGAAGAATCTGTGGTCATTACTAGGTCCTTTTTGCTGATCGGTCACATCTAAATTATATGACCATTTTGCAAGCCTGCGAATTAGTGGGTGGAAGCATTGAGCAGCAGCAGCTGTAATCATTAAAAAGAGTGAAAACCAGTCATAACCTGCTTTCCGTTGAGCGAACACAGCACTACGTCCAGTCCCGACAGAGATGTGCAGTCTGGGTCTGAGCAAACCTCTGGATCCAGCTGCCAATTTGTAAGAAATAGGGAGGCCAGAGGAACACGTTGACCTGTATTGTGAGCTTGCAATCAAAACCATCCAGGCTTTGGAAAATTCCGTAGGTCGAACAGTAAGGTAAAGAGAGAGATAAAGGCAGAATCCTGCAGATTAAATAAGACTCAAAAGACTTCAAGTCCCCAGGTGGACATCACCAAAGTATGACCAAGGAATAGACGCTTGATTGTGATAAAACTACATAGACACGCAAGCAGATGGTTTCTGGAAAAGTAGGGGTGGTAGGCACAGAGAGTGTCTCTGGGATGGGCAGTGGCTGCAAGGTTATTGATCTTTAATATTTCTCTAAGCTGTACACATTTGTATGGTTTTTATCTTCTCGTATCTGCTTATGTGTTGTTAGGTACAGGGCTCCAGTTAAGATTGTTGTTTCTAGCTTTGTGACATTGCTTGGGGTGGGGGGGTGGCTGCTTGCTTGCTCCCTCATAGTGATGACCAATAGGAAGGCAAAAGTTACATGTTTTGTCCGATATCTGTGTAAGTTGTATGTTATTTTTTGCGTTATTACTAAATTTATAAAGAGATGAAACTTCTGGGAATTCTTGTCATATGTGCTGATTGAGAGTAGAAAACAAATTATATATTTTTAATGACTTTGAGATTAATGGATTTTACACTGTCTTTTTCTTTTTTTTTTTTTTTTGTATAGACGTAAAATTCATCCTGATCAGAAAAACATTAATGCTTATGTTGTGTTTAAGGATGAGAGCGCTGCTACAAAAGCATTGAAAAGGTAATGTTATCTCTTTGAGATTTGAATGGAATTATTACATTTAAGTATGTACGAGTATGTTTTTTTTATTCTTTGGTTTGACTTTAGAGCAAATATTACAGTTAACTCGGCGCTCATTTTTAACAGCCATTTTCCCCCTTCGTGTTTATAATGCAGAAATGGGACCCAGTTTGCAGATGGATTTCGTGTTAGAGTTGATCTGGCATCCGAGACTTCATCTGTAAGTGGTACTTGAGTTGTTTAAAGAACTTAACTAGAGTCTTCTAGAGAGAAATGTTCTCTTCCGAGCTTTCGCTAAGGAGAGGAGTGGAATCATCAGTGAGCACAAGGGAAGCCAAGAAGGAAACACTTTGGCCCTTGAGGTCACAACGTTGGGGCACAGACTGGCACAAGGACCTTAGTCAACAGCTTCCAAGAACGGGGTACCCCCACACCCGGATCAAGTATTCATAGATAGTTAGCCTGGGAGGGATGTTGGAGATCGTCCTGGCCAACACCTTATTTCACATACCGAAATAGAGAAAGTTAACTCCATTTTTGAGTCCCTACTCTGTGTCAGGTACTCAGTGCTGAGCTATAGTCCGGGTTCTGTAGGGGTTCAGGGGTCCACAGTACAAAGGTGAAGACAAACAGATGGGCTGATTGTGGCACTTTTTTTTTTTTTTTAAGGTATTTATTTTTGAGAGAGAGAGAGAGAGAGCTTATGAGTGTGAACAGGGGAGGGGCAGAATCCGAAGCAGGCTCCAGGCGCTGAGCTGTCAGCACAGTCGGATAATTAACCGAGTGAGCCACCCAGGTGCCCCAGCACTATGTTCTGATAAATACACAGGATGCTCTGTCAGCTCAGGAATGGGACACTTGACTTGGGGAGGTACCAGCAAGAAGGGACAAAGGAGGGTGTCCAGGAGAAGAATAGGTGCTCTTGGAGACTTGAAAGATGAGTCAGTGTTATCTGGGCTCAAGAAATTTTAAACAGTGTATGCGGTGGGGACCAAAACTTAATTTGCTTAGGGAATGGCAAGAGCTTGATGCAGTTAATAGCAGGTAGAGTGTGAAGAGGGACAGCAGTAAGTTGCTGTTGGAGAAACGGGAGAGGCCAAATCATGAAGACTGTGGTCTGCCGTGTTGAGGCGTCTGGATCTTGTCCAGGAGCAGTCCCACAGGTTTAAATGCAGGAGTGATGGGTAAGTTTGCAGTTGACAAAGGTCTCTCAAAGTGAGTGAAGGCTGCTTGTAAGAGCTCACCACCGAAACCTAGAGTGCATTTTCGTGGGGGTCAGAGTGCGCTGGCTGAGAAATGACCAAGGCCTGGAATACCTCTCTGGCTCTGATGTAGACCTACCCCGAGGGCCAAGTGTGCTTGTGTTATTTAAATTAAGCTGACTGTGTTATTTAAATTCAGTTTTATTAGCATACGACCACCATTTACTTGTAAATGTTCTGTTAAGGCTGGGAGGGTAGTTACGTCAGAGACCACGTGGCCGCAATGCCCAACAGACTGCTGTCTGGCCCGGTACCTAGTTTGCGTGCCAATGTAGCATGCCTGTCCTGGGCACTGCCATGTGTCAGTGCTAGCTGTGAACAAAAGAAACCCTGTTGCCTCTGGTGCTTACTCACTTTCAAGAGGGAAGATAGAAGAAACAGAATCAAATAAGGGACAGGTGCGTAGTTAAATCAGCGCAGTGGAGACCTGTCAGATACATGGGGTGAGGGAAAGAGGGGATTTTCGGATCACTTCCATTTTCAGCTCCGGTGATTTTTATTAACCTTCTTTGTGTTTCAGAGGGACAAGAGATCAGTATTTGTGGGGAATCTCCCGTACAGTAAGTGTTAAATAAAGTACCCATTTATCATTAAAGTAACAGGAAAATAACAACTGAGTAGTAACTTAATGTTTTGCTTTAAGACCAACTTGGAAAAGTGTAGAGTGTAACTTGACTAATTTTCGTGGGGCTTGCTATATTAACTATATTACATTAACTTGCTGTATCAGTAAACAGCTCCAGCTTTCAAAGGCCATTCTGTTTTTACTTGTGCTCTGGTTGAATTTGTTTTTAGAAGTGGAAGAATCTGCAATTGAGGAACACTTTTTGGACTGTGGGAGTATTGTGGCGGTTAGGATTGTGAGAGACCCAGCCACTGGAGTCGGCAGAGGCTTCGGCTACGTGCTCTTTGAGGTATGGGAGACTCGTGCGTTGTCACTGTCCATTGAAATGTGCTGGAGGGGTTGTCCCTGCTGTTTCATCTCTCAGACATAACTGTCACCGTCACCTTCAAATTCCGTCTTCAGGAAACTAAACTCATAATCTGCCATATTCGAGTACTCTTCCTGTAACCGCACCTCACCAAAGACGTTCTGCTTCCCTCTTTCTCCGCACTGATGTTATGAAATAATGTTTCAGATATTGGACGTGAAAAGTATTAAGTCTCTGAATTTCCACTTTCCATAAAATGGAGAAAAGAATTGACCTGTTGGCACAGGTAGAAGAAAATCTTGGTCTTTGTACAAAATTAGTTGTATTTAGTTTACAAAATATTAACCAGCGTATCATGCCTAATAATACCAGAACATACATACTATGAGAATATTCATAATGCCTGATGGCACTTAAGTTTTTCTCCCTTCCTCAAGCACCCGTTAATACATTTCCTTTCAGTTTTTTCCGTGCCTTCTTTTTTAAAGTTGAACTTCCATCTGTGAACGTAAAATTTTGCAACCTGCTTTGTGTTTTCTGTTGTATAAGTATGTTCCTTTGAGTGAGGTAACGTAATTTATACTATCTTTTCCCTAATGTTTCTCAAATGTTGGAAATTTGCAGTGTTCTCTATTTTTCCCTGTAATGATGAAATTGGGGTGTTTTTTTTCCTTCAAATGTTTGTGTGCAGTTTGTGATTGCTTTTTTTTTGGATAGATCCCCAGGCCTGTTACTGACTAGGTCAAGATAAATGACCATGTTTAATACTCTTGATATGTATTATTACCAGACAGCTTTTGAGAAAGGCTGTCACAGCCTTTTGTTGCCATCGTTAATGCATTGTAGTGTTTCTCTGTTGTCTACTATTTTTTTAAGGTTTATTTATTTATTCATTTTGAGAGAAGGCTCGAGTGGGGGAGAGGCAGAGAGGGAGAGAGAGAATACCAAGCAGGCTCCTGCTGTCAGCACAGAGCCTAATGCCAGGCTCTATCCCACGAACTGTGAAATCACGTCCTGAGCTGAAACCACGAGTTGGCTGCTTAACCGACTGAGCCATCCAGGTGCCCCTCTGCTGCTGTAATTACTTGATAAGTTCCTAAAGTCCTTTAGCAAACATCTCATGAATATTCAGGGTTGTTAGCATCTAGTGGTTCTATATTAGGACAAAAGAGTAGTAGAATTTGGGATCTAAATGGGATCCTGCAGGAGCACCTAGGGGGCTCAGTCAGTTAAATGTCCCAACTGCTCTGACAGCATGGAGCCTGCTTGGGATTCTCTCTCTCTCTCTCTCTCTCTCTCTCTCTCTCCCTCTCTCTCTCTCTCTCTCTCTCTCCCTCTCCCTCTCTCTCTCTCTCTCTGCCCTTCCCCTGCTTGCTCTCACGCTTTCTCTCAATAAATATTAAAACAAAAACAAAAAACAATTCTGCAAGGCATCTAGTTCAGCATTTCAGAAACTGAAAGGGAGTTCCCTTCTCTCAAGTCAGCTAATACAGTGCAGCTTTTGCAGAAAGAGCCTGTGACAAGAGAGGCTGATTGGTTTAAAAGACTGCATGTGACTGATCTAGTTGGTTGGAACTCCATTTTACAATGAGGAAAATGAAGCCTGTTGGATTGTGACTTACCTAATTATGTGACAAGGCAGCTGAGTGCTTCCTGGGAAGAAACCTGTGAGGAGCATGATTAAAACGAGACTACCGGCCCAGCCACTGAAACCCGTGGGGTTGCACTTCTTGGATGTCAAAGTGGGAGGGGCGTTTATCTGTGCAAGCTTGAAAATTCTCCTAATCCACTAAAGTCACAGTTGTACTAGTGTCTTTGCAGGGGGCTTTCTGGTGGAAATTAATATATTGATTTTTATTCCAGAATACAGATGCTGTTCATCTTGCTCTGAAGTTAAATAATTCTGAACTGATGGGAAGGAAACTCAGAGTCATGCGTTCTGTCAATAAAGAAAAATTAAAGCCAAATTCAAATCCCAGTTTGAAGAATGTCGGTAAACCTAAGCAGGGACTTCATTTCGATTCAAAAAATGTAGGACATTCTAAAAGTTTGTTTATTGGAGAAAAAGCTGTTCTCCTTAAGAAGAAAAAGAAAGGGCAGAAGAAAAATGGACGGACTAAGAAACAGAAAAAACAGAAGTAACAATCCGAAGGTTATTTTGCTCCCACTGAGTACTCGTAATAAAAGTGTGGTAAACTCATGTATCAAGTTGCAGAATTTTATATGGATGGTGCGTGTGAAACGTGGGAACATTTTTAGTTTATTCACATTGTGATGGCACCTTTGAAGCGTTTGTTTTAAGATGTAAGCAGATTAGTCACCAGTGATTATGAGATGGTATGAGATGATTTTAGACTTAAGGTAAACATTTAGAATTTTAGTGGCTATGTATTAGCGTATGATAGAAATATGTAATTAACACTTCAGATGGTTGTTTCAAGAATTACTTGGGATGACACTAAAAGTGAGTAAATTTAAAATGTATATATGTGGGGTGCCTGGGTGGCTCAGTAGGTTAAGTGGCCAACTTCGGCTCAGGTCATGATCTCACGGTCAGTGAGTTCAAGCCCCGCGTCGGGCTCTGTGCTGACAGCTCAGAGTCTGGAGCCTGTCTCAGATTCTGTGTCTCCCTCTCTCTGACCCTCCCCTGTTCATGCTCTGTCTCTCTCTGCCTCAAAAATAAATAAATGTTAAAAAAAAATTAAAAAAAAAAAAAATGTATATATGTATGTACACGTTGATACCAATTGGATCTAGATAGGTAGGAATACTGATCTAATACAAATAACAGTCCCAAAGAAGAAGGGTTTGAAGGGCTCTTGTATAACAGCCACTAAATTTTTTTCCCCTTTCTCTTGAACTTGTGAAAAGTAGAGTTCTGGGTTTTTATTTTAATTCATCAACGTAGTAATAAACTAACCAAAGAATATTATATGAAATATTGCTTTGATTTCTTATTCCTAACCGGTAATTAAACTCGCTATTGAAGTCCTTGGTAAATTGTCTACAAAGCAGATCTCTACTTTTATTTCTGTTTCTCAATTTGAAAAATACTCTCCCAGGAAAACTTGTGATTCTTAAATTAGTGTCATGCAGTAGAATGAAATGAAACAATCTTTCCAAAAAATCCTGTTTAAAGGATATTTTCTGATAAAATACGGTAATTAGGCCACAAAGTGTAAAGTTCAACAAGAGGAGAGAATACCATTGTATTGCCTTGCGGCTGAAGCTTGTGCTATAGCTGTTGTCCATCTCACAGATGTTGCCCATCTCACAGATCTTACTTACCCAGCTGCGTCTGCATCCAGGAGGGAGGGGGGTGGGAGAAATCCAGGGATGCTGATCTGAGGCAGGCGGAATCAGTGATGCAGGTGTCATGGCACTTAGGTGGAGAAGAGGATTGAGGGACAGCGAGTTATTACTGATTATTTTGAAAATCCCTTCTTGTGGTCATAGCACCGGGGAAACCTAATGATCTTTAAAATGTAATTTGTAGAAATCAGAGCTCTATTTTACTGTATCCAGAGACTGGGTATTTTATGCTTAGTATCCCCTATGGTGCTTAGAATCTGGTTTTTTGTAAGTATGGTTCAGTAAATACTTCATACTTGATCATCTTGAGCATTTTTGCATATTTTACCAGTTAAAGTTGTATAAACATGCATCTCCTATACTGGGGCACCTGGGTGGCTCAGTCGGTTGAGCATCTGACTTCAGCTCAGGTCATAATCTCACAGTGTGTGGGTTCGAGCCCTGTGTTGGGCTCTGTGCTGGCGGCCTGGAGCCTACTTCGGATTCTGTGTCTCTCTCTCTCTGCTCCTCCCCTGCTTGCACTCTGTCTCTCTCTCTGTCTCTGTCTCTCTCTCTCTCTCTCTCTCTCTCTCTCAAAAATAAACAAACATTAAAAAAAATTAAAAAGAAAAAAAGGTGCATCACCTATAGACCAGATAGAACTATCACTGTAGATGTAGACTATATGTAGCATATATTTTTATGGTGTATATCTTATAGTGTATATTGGTGTTGATTATGTAAAATTCAGTGTATACATAAATACATAATTTTAGTCTTTAACACGGGGTGCTCCTTTTGGTCTTTAGGTTTTTGTGTAAAGAGCCATGGACTGCAGTGTAAGGGCATCTGGTTCTTGACCCAACTCTCTGTATGACCTTGGACAAGCCTCTCAGCCTCTTTATCTAAATATCTTGATGGATGAAATAAGGGGCTTTAACTTTACTCTGTGACCAGTACATAGATGGATATATTTAACTGACATGAAAGTTTCACATGACATTACTGGTCCTTACTATACATGTCATTTTCTGATATTTCAAATTCTGTTTTTTTAAAAACATCAGTTGTGGGATGCCCGGGTGGCTCAGTCAGTTAAGCATCATCCGACTTTGGCCCAGGTCACAATCTCCCGGTTTCCTGAGTTCCAGCCCCCTGTCGGGCTCTGTGCTGACAGCTCAGAGCCTGGAGCCTGCTTCGTATTCTGTGTCTTCCTCTCTCTCTGCCCCTGTCCTACTCATGCTCTCTCTCTCTGTCTCTCAAAAATAAATAAACATTAAAAAAAATTAAAAACACCAGTTATGATCCACTAAGGGTATTCCACAACCCACTAATGATCTCACTCACAAACAAGTGCATAGGGGATTCCAGGCTGTTTCTATTTTAGGATTCTATGCTTGCATTTTACAACAGGTGTTTTAGAATGTAGAATGGTTAAGGAATAAAGCACAGATGTTGCTCTAACTGTACTTTGTATAAACATGTTGCCTGGTATATTGAACCTCATAGTAGTGACCTGAACATTTACACCATGTTTACTATGCACAACACAGGGATAGCTCTTTGTTCATTCAGGAGTCATAATCTAATGGCCGTGTAGTCTGTTCAAGTTTTCAAGAGAGGAAAGTTCTAGGCCTCATGTCGTCTGTGTGGCCTTGGACGAGTCTTTTCTGTTCCAACACATCTGAGGCTCAGGATATACCTCTTAACAGCTGAGGTTCACTGGCAAATTTTGGAACAGGAAAAATCAGAACGTATGTGTGCAGCACATAAGGAAAAGCTTTTTGTGTTATTCTCTTGTGTGTAAATCTCAATTACTATCTTTGGTACATAATGCATCTCCATACCCTTCCCTCTCTGCCCAAGTCCAGGTAATGCATACATAACTTTGGTCCTATTTCCGGTCTTGCATTGGGTATCAAATTCATCATCACTTAAGCAAAAGGGCTTTCCTGAATTCCTAAGCTAGGTTAGGGGCTCTAGCCCTAACCTTGCAAAAGTACCCTTACAATAACTTCTGACACCAACGACCCAGAGTTAGGCCAAACTTCGTAGGTTGAGCACAGTCTCCCACAAGACTGCCTTCAGACAGCAGACAAAAGTTGGGGGGTGGGGGTTGTGTCTCCAGATCACTCTCTTATGACCAGCTTGCTGCTAGTTTGGGGGTTCCCACTACCACCTCACATTCAATAATTGGCTATAAGGACTGAACTCAGGAACATGGTATACTTAATTTTTAAAAATTTTATTTATTTAATCTCTACACCCAACATGGGGCTGGAACTCACAAACAGAAGATCAAGAGTCCTATGCACCTCTGACTGAGCCAGTAAGGCACCCCATTATGATTACAGTTTTATTATAGCAGAAAGAAAGGAAAGAAAAAGAAAGAAAGAAAAGAAAGAAAGAAAGAAAGAAAGAAAGAAAGAAAAAGAAAGAAAGAAAGAAAAAAGAATGAGAGAAAGAAAAATACAGGAAAAGAAAGAAAAAGAGAAAGAAAGAAAAAGAAAGAGGAAAGAAAAAAGAAAGAAAAAGAGAAAGAAAAATACAAACAAACCGGCCAAAGGGAAAGACGCACAGGGAGAAGTCTGGGAGAGTCCCACAGATGAAGCTTCTGTTGTCCCCTCCCTATGGAGTCAGAACACCTCACCCTCCCAGCACATGGCACATTGGTGTAGAATTACACAGTGTATTGTCAACATGGGAGGCTCACCTGCTTCTGGTCCTGATTTGGGTTTCATTATGTAGGCCATTTCAATCTCCAGCTCACCTCTGCTCCAACCCCCTGACCTTCCCAGAGGTAGGGGTGGTATTACCTGGATCAAAGTCTCAATTCTCTAACCACATGGTTGGTCCTTCTGGCCTGGCTAGCCCCCATCAGAGTGGACTCCTTAGCATAAACTGCCAGGGCTCACCTTGAGTAAGAGCCATCGCTGTCACTCCCAGGGTTCAAGAGGCTCCCTTTCTATGACTGGGGACAGAGGCAGCCACATTCTTATGACACAACCCTGAAGGTCCCTTCTCTCTTCTACCCCTCTCAATTTATAGTTATTTAATGTCTTCCTAACCAAGGTTTTGTCTCTTTAAACTACTATATATAATGTTTCCAGTGATAAGACAACTCATGTTTTCAATTTTCTTTCACCTTTTTTTAGATCAATTCCTTTTTCTTTGAAAATTTTTATCACACAAAATAATGTGCTGAATATACACTATTTAGTTTTGTAAGTTTCTTCCAGTATGTTTACATAGTATATAAACATTAGGCAAATAATACTGGACCATTTCACTATGCTCAAAGTTTAAATTTTCATTCATCCCTAAAATTTTATGAACATCCCATTTATTACACTTTATTTCTAATCCTGAGTGTGTGGCTATTTAGCATCCCATGTTATTTCATTTTTTTAACTTGTTTTATTTTTTTTAATTTACATCCAAATTAGCATACACTGCAACAATGATTTCAGGAGTAGTTTCCTTAGTGCCTCTTACCCATTTAGCCCATCCCCCCTCCCACAACCCCTCCCACAGCCCCTCCCATAACCCTCAGTTTTCTCCCCCTCCCTGTTTTTATATTATTTTTGTTTCCCTTCCCTTATGTTCATCTGTTTTGTCTCTTAAAGTCCTCATATGAGTGAAGTCATATGATTTGTCTTTCTCTAATTTCACTTAGCATAATACCCTCCAGTTCCATCCATGTAGTTGCAAATGGCAAGATTTCATTCTTTTTCGACTCCATGGTCTATACCACATCTTCTTTATCCATTCATCCATCAATGGACCTTTGGGGTCTTTCCATACTTTGGCTATTGCTGATAGTGCTGCTATAAACATCGGGGTGCCTCTGTCCCTTCGAAACAGCACACCTGTATCCCTTGGATAAACCCCTAGCAGTGCAATTGCTGGGGTCATAGGGTAGTTCTATTTTTAGTTTTTTGAGGAACCTCCATAATGCCTTCCAGAGTGGCTGCACCAGCTTGCATTCCCATCTTTCATCTTTTTTACTCATTATGTTTTTCCAGGAACCAGCGAAATTTTCTTCCAAATTTTCTTACAAGGTTATATTGTAATATTCTTTCAACCCTGAATCACTAGATTATGTTGCTCGCTGTACAGCATATTGTGACTTTTTTTTTTAAATTTTTTTTTCAACGTTTATTTATTTTTGAGACAGAGAGAGACAGAGCATGAACGGGGGAGGGGCAGAGAGAGAGGGAGACACAGAATCGGAAACAGGCTCCAGGCTCTGAGCCATCAGCCCAGAGCCCGACGCGGGGCTCGAACTCGTGGACCGCGAGATCGTGACCTGGCTGAAGTCGGACGCTTAACCGACTGCGCCACCCAGGCGCCCCTTGTGACAACTTTAAAAGCAAGTTCAGTTCAATTCAAACGAGTCACAGGTTGTCTATATTACACAACAGTAACACGAAGCATTTGTCACCACTCCCTTCCATCTTTGGCACAAGCAAAGAAGTCAGCTACAATCTTTTGAGTATGTGACTGACGGCCACGCGCCGCCTTCGCGACGTCACGCTCAGCGGCTCTACCGGAAGTGCGAGGTCACTCGCAAAACGCTGACACCACCGCACACCCCGCCCGGAGGCGCCTAGGCGACTGCGTTTAGGCCCCCTGCGCAGGCGCAGAAGCGGCTCCGGCGCTGCTCTTCAGGCACTGCCGCGGACACGCCCGAGGGCCTCGCACGGCTGGGGCCGGAAGTGCGTGCTCTCGGCCTTTCCGCGTCCCTCGCGGCGAGCGACAGGTCGCAGCGGCGCGGTCCGCTGTGAGGGTTCTCGGCCAACTGCTTCTACGCGGGGCCCGACGCCGCGGCGCTCGCTCCTGCTCCTCGGTCGAGAGAAGATGGTGGGTCGGAACAGCGCCATCGCCGCCGGTGTCTGCGGGGCTCTTTTTATCGGGTATTGCATTTACTTCGACCGCAAGAGACGAAGTGACCCCAACTTCAAGAACAGGCTTCGAGAACGTGAGTGGGTCCCCTCGGCACGGGGCCTGCAGCCTCTCCCCGCCTCCGCCTGCTTGCTCCTCGCTGCCGCGAGCGGGGGTGTGGGGGGTGTCGGGGGTGCGGGGGGCGTCGGGGGTGCAGGGCGGCCGCGGGCCTCCCAGGCGGAAAAAGGCGACGGCGCTGGCTGCGCGCTCCCGGTGCCGCTTCTGCCTCTGGGGCCCCGCATGATTGCCTCCATTTTGGAGGGACGATTTTTCCCATTTTATCTTCCCCAAACATTTGCCGTATGAATGCACTCTGGTTTGTGTTATGATTGGGGGGGGGGCTCCTTTTGCAGTTCACCTGTTTAAACCTCTATTCATAACTGGAGAGTCGTGTGATTTGTATTTTGCGAAATTGTGCTTGAAACTTGGCTCCGCAAATGCACCCGTATCGCTGCTGCATTCTTAAACCCTCTTGGTAGCTTTCCTGAAAATGCTTCCAAGATATGAGTGAATGCTATAGAAATTGCAGGGGAGTCCAAAGGGCTGCGCTTCTCCTGTGGCTCAGTCTTATTTCATACCTGCGACATCTTTTACGAGACATTTACAACGAGGGAGGTCGTGCCACCAAAACCTTTGTGATCTTTGAATTCCGGAGGCCTCCAAGAGCAAATTTGTAGCAATAAGAAATATTTTTGTAACTTTTCTGGGTTGTTCAGTCAAAACGCTTTCTAAAAATTAAAGCCCAGAATGTAGGAAGAAATGATTAGTCTATTTCACACTTAACTGTTTGATTAAGCTGTAGCAGGTTGTCTCAGGTGTTCAGTGCCCCACGTGGCTAGTGACCTGCCCTCTTGGGGCTAGAAGATGATCTTGTACCATCTACAATATGACACCTAATTCCAGCTGTCTTCTGTTTTACGAGGGAAGGGATACAGAGAATTTATTTTATTTACAGTTAGATAGATGGGGAGGGTGCCATTTTGGATTCAGAAACTCAGTTTTCCAGGCCTGGGTTAGTCACACATCAGCTGCATAATTTGGGCTTTCCGAATCTTAATTTTCTTAGTTGGTAAAATCAGGTGATGCCACCTGCCCCTGGTTGTTCTTGTGAAGATTGAGATGTTTGAAGTGCCCACCATCATTCCTGACCCAGAGAAAGCCCCTCTGCAAAGGCTGGCTGTAAACATTAACTAGAAATTCAGATTATTTTCTTGTAGTTTCCATTTCAGTAATAGTTGGAGGCATGGTGGTGGTGGTATGGCTACAGAGCTCTATAAAGAGTAGATTAATCCTTTCTTACTTTGGAAACACTGCAATCCTATTAGAAACCTTGAGAAAACTAATTTTTGGCCGAAGAAATCATAAAAGCTGTCCTTTTAGACAAATTGAGAGATTATTTTCATAATCCCTTTTCCATCATCTTCAATCCACAATTCTTTTTCTAGCATTAGCAATGGTCTACACTGATCTCAGTGGTCAGTTGAATTATTAGCTGAGTAACCTTGGGCAACCGACTTAAAGCTTTAGTGTCCCTCTTCTGTCAAATGTTATAATACATACGGAGTTTAGTACAGTCCCTGGCACATGGTAACTGATAGATGCTAGAGATTGTTTATGAATGTAATTATTATTTGACATTTTCTTTAGGAAGTAAAACTTATATTCAGAGTAATTCTGCAATCTGTAAGTTCCTGTTTTATGTGTATTTTTAAAAGTAGATATGGGGCGCCTGGGTGGCTCAGTCGGTTAAGCGGCCGACTTCGGCTCAGGTCATGATCTCGCGGTCCGTGAGTTCAAGCCCCGCGTCGGGCTCTGTGCTGACAGCTCAGAGCCTGGAGCCTGTTTCAGATTCTGTGTCTCCCTCTCTCTGACCCTCCCCCGTTCATGCTCTGTCTCTCTGTCTCAAAAATAAATAAACGTTAAAAAAAAAGTAGATAAAGTCTTCTTTTAACTTGTTAGGTTTACACAGTAGCACTTGGGACTAATTTCTAGTAAATACTGAGTCAAGGGCTGAATTTGCTTGCTGAATGTGTAACTCCCATGATTTTTCAGGCCCTTACCATCTTTCCCTTTATTATAGAGATAGTATTATGTACTGATAAGGTGACAATTAAATGGTCTCAAGAAACTAAAGCTAGAATCTTACCGGTAGAAATTTGAAGGAACTAATCCGTCTTAAAATTGGTAATTGTATCAGGCAGACATGCAACGACAATCACTCCTCTCCATCCTATTAAAAAAAAGCAACTATAAGATTGGTTAGTAATGGAAAACAAGTTCCTCTCTACTGGGTTTCGTTATTTTTGTCATTTTTCATAAATTCTGGCTTAGCAAACTGGACGTACCTGTTTATTCCACAAACTTGCCTTGTTCATTTCTGAGGTACCTTTTATTTTTTTATGGGAATGTCTTCACGTCTGGTAGAAGGTAGAGGAGGGACGGTAGAGTTGTTCTGCAAACTGAGAAGGCACTTTGAAACTGGAAAATCAAGCAGGTGACCCCGTGGGTTTACAGTTTTATTCAGCATAACTTAACGGGGGTGGGGGGAGTCAGATGGTGATCCGGCTGCAGATTTTCCCCCGCCAAGTCCAGACCTTCGTCCGCAGATTTTATAGAGTGAAGAGACTAGCAGAAGAGCATTGTTGCAAGATCCAAGGGTTCGCATGCATCTCAAAGCGTTTGCATTGACCTAAATGACAGCTAACCTTTAGTTATATATTGTGGCACTACGTGTGTGTCAGGAAGGAGAAAGACTATGTTCTCTCTCTCAGATTCGTGGGGGGCCAAGAAAAAGCCTTCCCCAGTCCTCACCTTGGGCCTTTCTGAGGCACGTGCATTAATCTCCAAGGGTCCAGGAACACACGGTCCCAGGAGAGGTCATCCAGTGAGCTTGAACGAGACGGAAGGCCAAAGATGGAGTCAGTGTCGTCGCCACTCTTAACGACTTCTCGCCAGCATATAGAGGCAATACAGAGTAGTGTTTGAGTACACACGTTCTGAAATTCAGCTGCTTGCTTTTGAATTGCCCCTCCGCCAGTTATTAGTTGTGACCTTGGTAAATTTTCTCAAGAGGAAATGCTAATCATACCTGTCTTAGTGTTCCTGAGGAGTAAGTAAGCGAGTTGATACTTAGAATAGTGTCTGGCGTGCGGCATCTAAAACTTACGGAGTGCTTACCCTTCGCATCTGAGTGTTCCTTTGTCTTCATGTCCGGCTCTTCCGTGCAGTCTTCCACTCCTCTTCTGGTCGTGGCAATCTCCTTCCAGCACTGGTGATGTTTAGTAATTACTTGATATAGTATGGTATTCATTATTTTCTGCCTAAAGACAGACAGACGGGGGGACGGCTGGGTGGCTCAGCAGGGGTGGCTCGGTTGGTTAAGGGTCCCACTCTTGATTTTGGCTTAGGTCGTGATCTCACACTTCCTTGAGATCTGAGCCCTGCCTGACCAGGTGGAGCCTGCTTGGGATCCTCCCTTCCTCCCTCTTCCCCCTCCCCCCGTTTGTGTGTGCGCATGTGTGTACTCTCTCTCCCTTAAAATGAATAAACATTTAAAAAAAAGAAAAATGGGCTGTCTTCACTTGATCCTAGCCAAAAGGCCAGGAAGCGATGGACTGTCTTCAAGTTTACATACAAGATCAGCTTATTTAACCTATATTGTTTTGTTGAAACTGCTAGAATTGTATTTAAGTCTTAGAGTTGTAGCACTTTAGGTACACTGGGGGCGAGAGTTGGCAAGAGCTACTGGTGTGGTTAAACCCAGTTTGTAAGGGGAGATAAGAAATTTCCTGGACCACAGTCAATTAACCCATCTCCCTGCAGTTAGGCAAACAGGTCACTACCTCTTCAGTCATGCACTGATTAGACTTGGATTTATAGAACACTAAGGTTTTCAGAGGACATTTGCTTGTCTTTTATGGCTTTTGTTCCTCGTAGTAGTAAGAGTAAACATGCCTTATCTTTGCAGAGTTAAGAGATTTATTTGCCAAAGATCACCCACATAATAAGCATTTGAGTCTTACCTTTCTTAGCTCTGCCACAGTCTCCATGTTACCGGTAGTTTTAATGATTAGTAATGCAGCATGGCACAACTCCTAAGCTGAGGAGCTGGTGTCGAACTGTCTCGGTACCACATGCATACTGAGGTCGTTCATTACCAACTCCTCGTGTGGCACGTGATAAACCGGACACAGTTAAGAAATATTTTACATGCATTAACTCATTTAATCTTCACAAGAACGCTGTGAAGCATGTACTGTTCTAGACCAGTTTTACATCCGGAGAAAGTGGGGTACGGGTTCCTGTAACTTGTCCTGGGTCACACTAGTAGCGAGAAGAGCTGGGGTAGAAACAAAGCTAGTGCTTCCTCTGTGCTAACTCTCCTTCATGTGGAGTATATAATTAAATAGCAATTTAAAATACCGTTGGTGTCCTTTATTGATTTGGCTTAAGGGTTGACTAATTGGATGATTAAGATTTTAAACATCACTTGCTTCTGAGATAGGTAGTATTGCCTTTTCATATCAAAAACAAGACAAAGAAACAAAACAACTTCCAGAGTGTAGGCAGAAGTTTTTTTTCTTTTAATTTTTTTCCAATGTTTAATTTTGAGAAAGAGACAGTGTGAGCATGGGAGGGGAGGGCGGGGGGAGACACAGAATCTGAAGCAGGTCCCGGGCTCTGAGCTGTAGGCACAGAGCCCCACAGGGAGCTTGAACTCATGAACTGTGAGATCATGACCTGAGCTAAAGTCAGACGCTTCACCGACTGAGCCACCCAGGCTCCCCAGCAGTGGTTTTTTTCCTTAACCAGCCAGCAGTAGTTAAGAATTTTGCAGCGCATTTCTGAACACTGTCTTCTTACCCCCTCTTTTTTCCCATTTAGGAATGTCAGATAGCTTTCAGCATGCAGTAAAGATTAAATCTGTTATATTTCAGTTATAATACTTTCTAAAAGCAGTGGCTTAATTCTTGCTTGTGTTTCATGTCCTGTATAGACTGGGGGGGAGGGGGGGGCTTGCTCTGCTTGTGGTATTTAATTAATCAGCTCTTAGAACTGTCTGTCTTGAAAATTGCTGATCTTGGTGCCCCAGAAGGAACGAAAAAGCTCTTGCTCAGAAATGTCACATTGTCCATAGCTCATTGACCAGAACTATTTATAAGACCTTGACAAATCACAAGGAGACAGGAGAATAGGAGAGCCCTACTCAGGGATGTTTCGCAAATAGCATATATGACTGTCACAGCAGTTTGACTTCTTTTGATTCCCATTTTAATGATGATAAAGTGAAAATATTCCATGTCTTGCAGGAAGAAAGAAACAAAAGCTTGCCAAGGAGAGAGCTGGACTTTCCAAGGTAATACTTAATCTGTTTTTTTGTTTAGGTTGTATAATATACTTCATACCTCACTTGAAATGTGTATTTTGAGAAAGCTAGTTGATAAGAGGCGTTGATTTTTTTATTTTAAAATACAATTTGTTGTTTCTCGGAATAGTTAAGTCAGTTCAACTGCAGATTATCCGGTCCATCATTATTTCCTCCCTGTTGGCCCTAACCGCAGACAGTTTATTACATGAGCAATATTTAAGGGGCAATAAGATGATACTCTCCAGAAAACAATTCTACCAAAAGGTTCAAACTTTCTCACTCAGCTGCTTCAGAATAATACAATACAACATTAGTTATTAATTTTCCTTTGTTCAGCTTCCTTTAAAAGAACCACATGCTATTTGTTTTCAGAAGTTATATAGGATTATTCATAGCCTCTGATCCAGAATCCCACCGTGTGGCACATTTTTACCTGGATGTAATATGTACATATAGATATAAATCTTTCTACTTTTTTCTTTTCATAGATCCTGTGTTCATGATTATTTTTAATGACTACATAGGTTTCTCTGCTTGATAAAAAAATGTTCTGTGACATGTGTAAGTCAAGTAAGTAAATGTTAGTCATTGCACATATACCTCATATACCTTTTCTTTTTTATTAGAATTAGTTCCATTGCTTGGATTCCCAGGACTTGGACTACTGGATCAGTAGTGGTTCTTTTTAAAGCAAGTTGGAAAAAAAGAGAAAGAAAAGAAAAAAATACCAAGTTGGAGCAAGGAAAAATGAAATCCATAAATGTTATATTTTGTTGTTGTGATACAATTGAGTAATCCCAACATAGCTAAAAGACTGGACATGATGATGGGGAAGTGAAACTGAGAGGTGGCCCCTTTGTTCCATTATGTCCAGACTCCCTTTCTGAAATATGTAGTATGTTCAGGATATTTCAGTAACCTTTTTTGTCTCAACATGAGAAAGTAGGTATAGACACATGCACCCTGTGTATTTTCAGATTCAGGTGTAATCACATTCTTGCCTGTGTTGGGCTGGTTGATGAAAGATGCCTCTACTTTCAGAAATTTAAATTTTTTTTGTGTTTGTTGGTAATGAGAATGTATAGAAGTCAGGAATCAAAAACTCCCAGTAATAGAAGTCTAGGTTTTTAAATAAAACAGGCCTTTTTTTTTTTTTTTTTAGGTTTATTTATTTTGAGAAAGAGCATGAGCAGGGGAGGGACAGAGAGGGAGAGAATCCTAAGCAGACTCTGTGCTGTCAGTTCGAGGCCTGATGCGGGGCTTGAACTCATGAATCGTGAAATAATGACCTGAGCCAAAGTTAAGAGTCAGATGCTTAACTGAGCCACCCAGGTGCCCCAAAACAGGACTTTTTATTTTTATTTTTATTTTTATTTTTTATTTTATTTTTTTTAATTTGTTTTTTTAACGTTTATTTATTTTTGAGACAGAGACAGAGCATGAACAGGGGAGGGGCAGAGAGAGAGGGAGCCACAGAATCTGAAACAGGCTCCAGGCTCTGAGTGGTCAGCACAGAGCCTGACGCGGGGCTCGAACTCACAGACTGTGAGATCATGACCTGAGCCGAAGTCAGATGCTTAACCGACCAAGCCACCCAGGCACCCCAAAACAGGACTTTTTAATAATAGGTTTACATTTTTTGAAAAGACAAGTCCTGGGGCACCTGGGTGGCTCATTCAGTTAAGCAGTCAACTCTTGGTTTTGGCTCAGGTCAGGGTTTGTTGGTTTGAGTCCCGCGTGGGGCTCTGTGCTGACAGTGCGGAGCCTACTTGAAATTCTCTCTCTGCTCCTCTGTCCCTCAAAATAAACAAACTTAAAAAAAATAATAAAGAGGTAAGTCCTATAGCTAGTGGCATTATGTATTACCGTAGTCTGATAATATGTAACAAACTGCAAAACCAAAAACTTAAGTAAAGCTACTTATTAACAGTTTGTGTTAGCAGAGAAATTAGGAATAGCTCAGATGTCCAACAAACAGATTGTGATTAGGCAATCCTGTATTTCTCCATGGAATAGTCTCCTACCATTTACATGTAATCTTTTAGATGCATGTAACATCTATTCAAAATAATGGATCAGAGGAACAGTTGGTTATAGTTATATAAAAATGTATAATAATGGGGATCAAAATAGTGTAAATAGTAAATTGCATATTTTATGGTATAGATAATGGTAGTCTTCATTTTTTAAGTTTGATGCACAGCTTTCTAAGAACTGTTCTAATTTCAGTTTAATTAGTAAGGTTTTTTTTGCATTCATTTAAATGTAGATACTAAACTGTAATGCTTGTGAGTATTGAAGAGTAAACTTATTTTTTATAATGAGCTCTTCAGTTTTTTGTTCTTTTGTTTTTAGTGCAGTGATTTTCTGTGTATTGGTTATATTCCCAGCATAATTTTGGTGTCATGTATTAAATATTCTGTTTCCAAACAGTTACCTGACCTTAAAGATGCAGAAGCTGTTCAGAAATTCTTCCTTGAAGAAATACAGCTTGGTGAGGAGTTGCTAGCCCAAGGTAATAATCATTAAAAGACTAGGAAATTAGAGTTCCTCACACTAATACAAATTTGTGGTGGTAAGGGACTTTTTTGTGTGTAGTACAGCAGCTGTTAAGAAAGGTATTCTAATATTTCAAGACAAGTCACTTAGTGGGAAGATTATTTTATTTAAGACTGACTCTTGGGGCACCTGGGTGGCTCAGTTTAAGTGTTTGACTCTTGATTTCAGCTCAGGTCATGAGCCCTATGTCCATCTGCACACTGTGCATGGAGCCTGCTTAAGATTCTCTCTGCCCTTCTCCCCACCTAGTGCGTGCGCACTCGCTCTCTTTAAAAAAAAAAAAAAGGAAAGAAAATTGGCTCTAGAAGTGAATACTTGCTGTGGGTTAGCCTTGTCCATAATATGTTTTGAGTGAATTTTAGGTTTACTTGATACATGATACAGAGAATATAGTAAGTAATCTTTACAAGTGAGGTATTTTTTAGCAGTTTAGAGAATATAGTCCTAATGCAATATATAAATAGTAACTGGAAGAATATGCTTCCTCAGCTTCTTCACCTAATCTTTAGTAGGTCTTTTCCAGTATTTATAGGAAGGAATGGGTCATATAATTCCTGGAGGTGGTTAATTTACCTGTCAGGGTCACACAGTGAGTTCACGGTGCTTAATTTCAGGACCAGTGAACTGAATCTGATCTAGAGTTTAGGCTTTGTGCATTATGTATTCAACTAAGGATTAAGAATTCTGTTTTTAGGGGCTCCTTGGTAGTTCAGTCAGTTGAGCGCAACTGACTCATTTCGGATCAGGTCATGATCTCATGGTGTGTGAGATCAAGCCCTGCATCGAGCTCTGTGCTGACAGTGCAGGGCCTGCTTGGGATTCTCTCTCTCCCTCTCTCTCTGTCCCTACCCTGCTCACGCACGTTCTCTCTCTCTCTTTCTCAAATAAGTAAACTAGAAACAAAAGTTCTTTTTCTAAAACATTACTATTACGAAGTTAAAATGCTCACACTGACAAATTGAAAACTATAATTCAGTAATTTAGAGTCTTAAATGTATTTGTAAATTTTTAGTGTCAAATTACATTTTATTTCAAAAGTAGCTTTGAAGTAGTAGTTGCTGTCGTTGGTAAAAATGGTATCAAGTGTCAAGTTTTTTTTATGCTCATTGCTGTATCTTAGACTTGGATAGTATTGAACTACACAGTGTAGGTCATTTGTGGTTATTTTACCTGTTTTTATGGAAAGAGATTAAAGGTTTGAGGTGGTGGTGATGTGTTACTTTTGATCACGTTTCCCCCTTCCCAATAATTTCTTTGCTTTGATTTTTTCTTTAAGAAATAATTGTCTTATTTGGATGGTATAGTAGGCTGATAATATTTATAAATGAAAATGGGAATGGCTTACTAGAAAATAATCTTGGCTTTTTTACCCCAGTTCATTGAGAAACGTGAGGTTTAATCATAGGGTAATAGTAAAGCACTTAAATCCTCATAGGGCTCATTTAAGAGGCTGTATTAAATATCCGAACAGAAAAATCTGCATGGATAGGGATATCTGTGTCTAAGGGTATAGGTTGTATATTGATTCATGCAAACAGATTCTCAAAATTTTTTGTTGATGCTCATAAATATGTCTATCAAAGTTTTCTTCTTTCTCCCAAGATATAAACATTATTTTAAATTACTTTACTTATAGTCCAAACTACTAGAGTATAGTGCATTAATTACTTCTATTTGGATTATCTCGAAGATCCATGTGTTGTGGCCATCTGTTTGACTTGAACTGTTAGATCCAGATTGAGGAGGACAGTAACTCATAGTGGTTGAGGGGGAAGGTCAAGGAGGGACAGGGAAGAGTTATTTTTCTTCCCAAGTTCATGTTCCACGCTTTAACTCAATACCATACAGAGGGTTACTTAAGAACTCTGCCAAGCTGCTTTTTTTCCCAGTGGAAACTACCAGCCCAGCTCAAGGTTGAAGAGTCAGGTGGTTAGAATTAGGGGAAAAGTCAACATCAAAGTAAGCTAAGTGAAGGCATAATTGACTTAGGCAGTAAACTTCATTTCACATGGTCTCCTCCATGTAGGGGTCTTCCATAAGCATATTCTGTTAACTGAGCCAGATCTCATCTTAGGATACCTTGAATGGGCTCAGGTCTACAAACTAGAGAGGAATTGAATTGCTTTGGTTGGTCATTAACTGTTTGCATTGTTTTTAGAAATATTAGGTGTCTCAGAATCCCCTGTGTTCTACACTAACACTCCAGTAGTAGCTTTATTTCCATTTAATAATCAGAATTAATATCCTCAGGCAACAGTGTAAATCCCCTGCATTGCCTGTAAATTCAACGGCATGAAGATTCAGTGGCCAAGTGGCGTTTTAATTTCCAAGTTAATGGAGTCATTTGTCCCCTGATGAAAGTCAAAGCCCAGGCTGAAGACCTAAGTCTTAATTTTCTTTTTTATAATTTTTTTTTTTTTAATTTTAGGGAGAACATGAGCAGAGGAGAGGGGCAGGGAGGATAGGGCAGAGGTGGGGTGTGTGTGTGGGGGGAGAGAGAGAGAAAGAGAGAATGAGAATGAGAATGAATTATAAGCAGGCTCCACGCTTACTGCAGAGCCCGACGTGGGGCATGATCCCACGACCCCTGGGATCATGACCTGAGCCACAATTAAGAGTCAGATGCTCCACTGACTGATCTACTCAGGCACCTCAGTCTTTTGTGTTTCCTCTGTTAAATACCTCTTTGTAGAGTTGTACTTTCTGCAGTTTGAATACCTCAGTCTTCAGATTTTCTCAAGTGAAAATGTTAAAGCAGGCAGTTCCTCTTCGTACACCATTCTTCAGTCACTTACTCGGTCATTTTCTTCTTCAGGGTCAGAAAACTTCGCTTACTGGTTTCTTATAGAGGCTGTGACTCCGGAGCAGGCAGATGAAAGAGATGCGCAGGGTGGTGGGTGGACGGGACGGGAGTCTTTCGCCGTCCGGACGCACCACCCTCCTAGGGTTTTTTCTGTATCTGCTTGTGATGCCATTCAGATGGTGTAAGCGATTAGTGTAAAGTGAACTTGGACTTCTTTTCCACCTCAGTCCCCAGTCTTCAGTTCTTTCTTCTCATAGAAAAGTACTGTTCCATTGTTAGCAATTTTCAATATGTTGCAGAAATATTCTAAGTCTGTAAACGGTAATATACTTGCATATTTCTGCACTTGATTTCTCCCCTTCTGTGTGTGTTTTGAAGATCCTTTCATATCTGTGCATGTGATCTGATTCGTTCTTATTAGTGGTTTCATAATACTCAGTTATATGAAGGTACCGCAGATTATTTCCAGGCTTTTACTTCTTTGATGTTTTTGGTCATGATCACTTGGAAACGTAGTGAAGGCTGTACAGTTGAGTTTTTGACAGAGGCAAACAAAGGCTTTCCGGGTCACGTTACTTTTATGTAAATCTTCCAGGTGAATATGAGAAGGGTGTAGACCATCTGACAAATGCGATTGCAGTGTGTGGACAGCCACAGCAGTTGCTGCAAGTGTTACAGCAAACTCTTCCACCGCCAGTGTTCCAGATGCTTCTGACCAAGCTTCCGACAATTAGTCAGGTGAGGATTTGAAATGTTAACAAAAGTGAGAATGTAAAAAAAGAAATGTTTTAGGGACATGGACTTTTAAAAATTAGTGAAACCATAAAGGCCATTCTTACTGTTACAAAGAAAAATTAGTCTAGTGAACATGATGAAATTCTGAAACTCATTCTTGGGATGAAATCAGAATTGGAGATACCCGTGCTTGAAAATGGTCTTCCCTGATAACATTTGAGTGAGTGGTCATAAGGTCTAGTCATTGTGCCCTCTGTGCGGATCAGAAAGTGTGTCTCAGGGGCACGTGGGTGGCTCAGTCAGTTAAGCATCTGACTCTAGATCTCAGCTCAGGTCTTGATCTCAGGGTCCTGAGTTCAAGCCCCACTTTGGGCTCTGTCGTGAGTGTGAAGCCTACTTCAAACAAAAAAAGAAAGAAGTGCGTCTCATAGTATTAAATCTCAGACCTTGGTATTCACATACCAAAATTCAGGTCCCTCTCAGCTACTTTCTAAAAGTAGCTTTCCACCTTCTCCTGTGAGCCCATGCATTCAGTGAAGTGGCCTGGCAGAGGACAGAGGAGCTAAGATGGCACAGCCTGAAACTAAATCATAAAGGATTGTAGATTGCCTCTGACCTCACTTGTCTAAAGGCCCCAGTGCCTCTGCTTTTGCCAAGGTGGGCTTTGAGCTTGGAGCTATTTAACTACATCCTCAAATCTGTATTGAACACAGTACCATTTGTATAAAAGATGACCTATAACTTAAGAGTTGATTAAAATTGCATTCTGTTCATTTTTAATCGTCTCCAGGAACTGAAATGAATCTATTTTTTGGAACAGTTTGTGTATTCATGTGTTAATTCCCATAGTTGATGTGATTAAAAATTAATAAAATGACTGGTTAGTTCTTCAAACTGATCTTTATTCAACTAGTTGGAGAAGGGACTAGAAAGAAAACAAAGTCCCCAAAGATTTAAGGGAGAGGGTTGAAAAACCAAAGATTTGGTCTTAAACCTTTTTATTTAGACTAATGTGGCTCCTAGCGTGTCTGTATCAGAATCCTCTTATAGTGTCTACTCTTGGAAAGGCAGCATAGCGCGGTGCTTTTGGAAGATTGACCTGAGGGTGAGGTCTTTTGAAATATGGATGAGTTTGGGATGAAGCCTGAATTCCTCTTTATAAAAATGGCCTCCTTTACTTAGTTAATTTATCTCATATTATTTTGACATATTTTCAAATGCTAATTTTGGAAGTACTTTCTTGTATGAGGACTTCGGAGCATTTTCAGGCCAAAAAGGGAAATGTTTGGAGGCTAAGATGACCAGTAAAAAAATCAGTATTCTTAGTTTATGTGGGAGTGAAAGAGATCTTAAATTCTTTTTGGTTTTAGTTATATAATTGACCAACCTCTAAAACAGTGCATGTTATTCTTCCTTTATTAACTTGGATTTTGAAATGGGACTGACCGCATGATCATTATTTTCTTTGATAACAGTGTTTAAGAGTGTTAAATGTTGAAATTGTAGAATGGGTAAACTTTAGCAAGATTTGATTTCTTTGACTGCAGAGGACATCCTCCCCCCCCCCCCCCCCCCCCCCCCCCGCTTAAAAATTTTTTTGGGAGGTGCCTGGGTGGCTCAGTCGTTTAAACGTGACTCTTGATTTCAGCTTGAGTCATGATCTCATGGTTTGTGGGTTCGAGCCCCACATCAGGCTCTGTGTGCTGGTGCGGAGCCCACTTGGGATTCTCTCTCTTTGCTCCTCCTCTGCACATGTGTGCACATTCTCTCTCTCTCTCTCTCTCTCTCTCTCTCTCACACACACACAAAATAAACTTGAAAAAAAAAATTCTGGTTTTAATTGAAGTGTTGTTGACACAAAATGTGACATTAGTTTCACATGTACTGCTTACTGATTTAACAGGTATACTTTATGGCCTGCTTTTCTCACTGATGTCTCACCACACAACATTGTTAAACGATCGTGGGCTATATTCCCTGTGCTGTACTTGTTATTCCCGTGACTCATTCATTCCATAACTGGGAGCCTGTACCTCCCACGCATTTCGCTCGCTTTGCCTGTGCCCCCTCCCCCACTTCCCTTCTAGCAGTTGCCAGTTTGTGTTTATGGGTCTCTGGTTTTTTGTTCGTTTTTTTAGATTCCACATACGAGTGAATTCAGATAGTGTTCATCCGTGTCTGACTTAACTCACGCAGCCTAATGCCCTCTGGGTCCATCCGTACTGCCGTTAGCAAGATCTCGTTCTTATGGCTGAGTGATAGTCCATTAAATTATGTGTGTGCCACTTCTTTGTCCATTCATCTGTTGACGGACACATAGTTTGCTTCCATATCTTGGCTGTTGTAAATCATGCTGCAATAAACATAGGGTTGTGTACATCTTTTCGAGTTAGTATTTTCATTTTCTTTGGATAAATAACCAGCACTGGAACTGCTGGATCGTATGGTATTCCCATTTAAATTTTTTAAGGAACCTCTTTACTGTTTGCCACAGTGGCTGCACCGATTTACGTTCACACCAGCAGTGCACGAGTGTTCCCTTTTCTCCCCATCCTTGCCAACACTTATTATTTGTCTTCTTGAGTCTAGCCATCCTGACAGGTGTAAGGTGATGCTTCTTGTGGTTTTGATTTGCATTTCCCTGACGAGGAATGATGGCGAGCCTCTTCGCATGTGTCTGTTGGAAAAATGTCTCTTCAGGTGCTCTGCTCATTTTTAATCAGATATTAGGTTTTTTTCTTGGTGTTGAGTTGTATGAGTTTTTTATATTTTTGGTATTAATTCCTTGTTGCATATATCATTTATGAATATCCTCCAGTTCAGTACATTGCCTTTTCATTTTGTTGGTTTCCTTTGCTGTGTAAAAGCTTTTTGTTTTGGTATAGTTGCAATAGTTTATTTTTGCTTTTGTTTCCTTTGCATGAGGACACATGCTTAGAAATATGTTGCTAAGGTCAATGCCCAAGGGATTACGATCTATGTTTTCTTCTAGGAGTTTTATGGTGTCAGGTCTCATACTTGGGTCTTTAATTCTTTTTTGAGTTTACTTTTGTGTATCGTGTAAGAGTGTTCCAGTTTCATTTCTTTGCATGTAGCTGTCCAGTTTTCCCAGCACCATTTGTTGAAGAGACTGTCTTTTCCCGTTGTATATTCTTGCCTCCTGTAAAGGACATTTAAAAATTAAATTTTTTTTTTCTCTTTCAGAGAATTGTAAGTGCTCAGAGCTTGGCTGAAGATGATGTGGAATGAAAAACCAATATCAACATAATCTCAATTAAAAATATTTTTAAAATCTTAACTCGGAAGATGAGCAGCTCTGGGGGAATAAGGGCAAATAGGCTGGTTATGGACTGTCCTACACTGAAATCTACCAAAGTTAATTTTTACTTTGTGTAGATCCATTTGTCTGTTTTATTTATTTTTCCCAGTGAAAAGTGTATTTTGATAGAAGTCTTTTCATTTTATAAATACACTACGAGTTACCGAAATATCATGGATTTATTTTATTCCTAAAATGTGCAATTAAAATGTACATATAGTGTCACATTTCTTACGTTAAAAATACTCTGCTTAGTTTTGAAAGATAGGCCAAGAAAATGTAGGAGAAAGTTGAAGAATGCACGTGTTTTTTTTTTTTTTTAAAGCTAGTTCATTTTGTTCTACATAAAAGAATTGGATGGAAACCTGCTTTATCAAAACTAAGCATTAAAATCTTTGAGAGGTCATTTCTTTCCTTTTAATCTCTTAATACGTGAGATGTGCTGCTGTGCTGTATTAACTCACCTCCCTGTGTATTTGTCTTGAAATGTTTTGTTTAAACCAGTGGGCTTAATGTGTTCTGAATATTTATCTCCATGCATTTTAGCTGTATGTAGTTGCAGATAGCACTGGGAATTAGATCTGTGTCATTCTTAATCTAGCCATGTGAGCTTCACCAATTACTGTCTGCCCTCTTTCCTCTCTATAAATGAGGCAGTTGGTCTGCTAATTCAGAGAAGTGTCCCTTTCAGCTTTTAATTCATTTGTTTCTGTTTAGCATCTATTTTCAAATCCACCTTTTCCTGAGGTATATGTTGTTTGGACAACCAGGCCTTGCATTTTTTTTTACTCTGAATTTTGCATGCTTGCCTGACTTTGTATTTTTGAGTTGATCCCCCCCCCCCCACCTTTTTTTAAAGATCTAACTTGTGTTGGTTTTCACTGAAATCCTATGGTTCTGTCACTGTCGTAAATCTGAAACTTAACTTTTAGGTAGCTGGGATGATAGCTTGTAAAATGTTTGTTCCCTTTGCTTTTATCTTCAGTGTATCTCCTTAATCCTCTTTCATTTATCTTGTTACGATGAGAATAAGGTGTAACCTTGTAGCTGAAGACTTGGAAAGAATGGAGGTGTTCTCAAAATAGTGACGTGTTTTCTGCAGTCACAGATTCAACATCGGGCCTGAGAATAAAGATCCTTGGTACTTGCTGTCATCTGTTGAACTGAGTAACAATTCCTCCCTGTATAGGTTGCCTTTACTCTGTCTAAAAATCTGGAGAGATCCCAAAGACTTTGCCTAGGTACCAGACTTTTTATTTTGTTTTACTTACAAATTTTCCTTAACCTTGGGTTTTTGTTGTGGTTGAGATCTAAAGGGGAGCGTTTGCAGTATGGTTCTAAGTTTTTGCCTCTGGACATCCCCACGCCCTTTGGCAGGTCACATTACATCTCTGAACTTACCTCCTAGTATTCTCGTCTGTAAAAGAACATCAGACCACGTGACTCAGACATTTAGGGACTCTTCCTTGTGTATCTTCCACATGTGTAATCCTGAACCCTTAAACAGTGTGCTTTTATTTTTGATAACACCCAGCCTGCTCTTTTGTGGGGACAGGGAGGTGACCAGTGCAAACATGCTAGTCAGTTTTACCAGTAGGTCCCAAATCCAAAGGAGGGCAATGGCGATTGGTCAGCGATTGACCACATCGGTAGGAAACAAGCTTTTGTCCTGTGCCCACCCCAGCCAGAGGGAGTGTTGAGACCAGGGGCATCCAGAATATAGGTTAGAGTTAGTATATAGAGGCAAGCACAAGGGGCAGGCAGCTTGGCAAGGGAGGAACGGACCCAGAGAAACTAAGGACTAGCTGGAGGAGTGAGGGGTTGACTTAGCTGTGTGGGAGGATGTGAAGGCTATATGCTCTGGAGAATTCTGTACTCTGAGCTGGGTATCACTTAGTTTTCTGAAAAATAACCAGCTTTGATGTAATAACTTGTTGAAAAGGCTGTGGTATCTTCCCGTTAGAGCCGATTATGCTGTCATTTTCTTACTTAAATGATGGTTTTCAGAACAGGTGCCACTTCTGAAAGTCGTTTTGTTAAAAAACAAAACAAAACAAACCCAAGCAAGGTTTTCCCCAGATACTTAATGTGCTGAACACCATTTCCTGTCTAAAGTTTTAAATGGTGATGGAACCACGCAGTCAGTAGGGGCGATGCTGGCCCAGTGGTCCTCAGCCCAAGATTTAGGTAGAGTGGTGACAACCTGAGTGCGCCCATGTCCTAATGTTGCATGCTTGGGTACTGTCTTTGGAAATGGAAATATGTATTTGTGTATGTTGGTGCGCTTCCTTGGGAAAGATCGATTTTTCGATTCCACAGTTGTACTTCAGGTGAAAGCACACTTAAGATGGGCTTACCTGACTGTGTCCTGCTAGCCTGTTAACAGATGACTAGGACTTAACATTCACATTGAACTTCTGTAAAGTACATGAAACCTAGTACGGTGGCCATAGTAGGCACTCAGTAAATGTTTGAGTCCTCTTACCCTTCGGTAATTGATTTTTTTTTTTTTTTAACTAAATTTCTGCTTTTCTGACCTTGTTGAACCAACTTCTGGACCACCAGAGTATTAATGAAATATTGCCGAAGAGAGTTTGAGAAAATTGGTATATGATGCAGATATTACACAAAATTCTTTCTTGTAACAAAAAATGCAGTTTTATTATTGCTTGTGCCTCAGCTGTTTTAAGTGAATATTAAAGGGCTTGGAGAACATGTTGGCTTGGTGTGTATTTGCAGAAGTGAAATCTGAATTTGATGACTGGCAGTGGTGGTACCTGCCTCTAGGTTGACATCCCTTAGAGAAGGTTGACAGTTGGGCAGCTCCTCCCAGGAAAAGGCACATTTGCCTTTGACTTCATATCCCAGGTTAAGAACCCCTGCTTTAATGTCAGCTGGTGAGGATTCTGGGTCATCGTGATTACCCAAGTTTAACAGGTACCTGGAAGGATTGCTAAAGCACGTTGCTGGGCAGCAGGTCAGACCCAGGAGCACATTTTCAGTATTTCTTTTTTTAATTAAAAAAAAAAGTGATTTTCTTTTAAGTAAACTCTGTGCCCAACTTGGGGCTTGAACTCATGACCCCAAGGTCAAGAATCACATGGTGTATGCACTGAGCCGGCCAGGTGCCCCCTGTTAGCATTTCTAATGAGTTCCCAGGGTTTGGTGATGCTGCTGGACTGGGGCCATGCTGTGAATGTGACCCAGCAGCAGTCAGGGGTGACCTAGAAAACATGAATAGGAAATTATTGTAGGATAGCGAGTGTTCATGTCCCAGATGATGTGCTTCAGCGGTGCACTCTGTAAAAATGAAGTGTGTAATTAAAAAGCCAGCCAACTGGTGGTAGTATGTGATTATTTAAGAACACCCAGTACTCATTCGATAATCCAAAGCATAAAGACAGTCAATTACAGACTTTATGTTCGAGATAGGCCAGTCCATTTAAATGTTTTTTTAGGATTTTTTTCCCCCATAAATAGCCCATTAACTAGACACATAAATTAAGCAGAAATTCCATTCCCTGGGGCGTGCTCAGGTCACGATCTTGACCGTTTGTGTGCTTGAGCCCCATGTCTGGCTGTGAGCTGACAGGGCAGAGCCTGCTTGAGATTTTCCGTCTCTCGAAATAACAGAAAAAATTTACATTCACTAAGCATTTTGATTGTGAGTTCTAAAATTTTTATTTGATATTTGTGTCTGGGAAAATCAAATGGATTTTTTCCTTTTAGAGGGTCTCCAGGACATTTTATATATGGAACCTTTTCCTTCACTTTTAAAGGTTTACAGCTGTGTTATGGAAACAGTCCAGGAGGCATTGCAGAGGTACTGAATTCTTGTTTAATATCCATTGGTATTGATAGAGGAGTCAAACACTTCCCGATAATATGGATATAGAAGCTAGGAGTCAGGGGTGGGGGGAGAAAATGAGTAAGAGAGGCTGTGGTTAAGCTAGAGCTTGATCTGAAAAATCTGTGCCTGGTTCGGGGCGAAAACGGGATCCCACTGGAGCTTCACTGAGATCTTAAGATCCATGTAGCCTTGCCTTTTCTTGGTAGCCTAAGGAAGTAGCTAGACTGAAGTGAGCTGGCCTTTCAGCTTGTACCTGGGCAGAGTGGGTATGTTTGAAGTTGTAAAGCAGAACGAGTTGCCTGTTACCCAGAGGAGCGCACGAGACAAGTCCCTGGAGAGGTGGAACGTGCTCGCTCAGTGACCTCTGGACAGTGACATCGTACATGCAGCTGCTCACTCTATTCGGCATTTGAAGAGGACAACTTGGTGGTCTTAGCAGAGACTGATTCTTATAAAAAGTTATATCAATGTGCCATTTTTTTAGAGCCCTGCACTAGTTTTCAAAAGCTTCCCTTGCAGGTAGGACTCCAGTAGCAAGTATAGAAACCCAACTTGAATTAGCAGAAGTGGCATTTGTTGCCTCAGGAAAAGTACGTCTAGCCTTTCAGATTAGAGTGAGCTCCCTAAACCTGACCGTCCCCTCCACCTCTGCATCTCACTGTGCTAGTTTGACTTTTACTAACAGACTGAGAGAGGCTGGATCTCCAGGCCTCACATAGAGGATGACAAACATTTCCTCACTCCAGAATGTATTCACTCAGACTCCCTACTATCTCAGACAGTAGCTGTTCCCCTCTCATAGCTTAAGAAACCTGCCCAGGGACGCCTCCTGGGTGGCTCAGTCGGTTGAGCGACCGACTTCGGCTCGGGTCATGATCTCACAGTTTGTGGGTTCAAGCCCCACGTAGGGCTTGGTGCTGACAGCTCAGAGCCTGGAGCCTGCTTCTGATTCTGTGTCTCCCTCTCTCTGTGCCCCTCCCCCACTCATGCTCTTTGTCTCAGAAATAAATAAACATAAAAAAAAAAAAGAAACCTGCCCAGTGTTGCATGATAAATGGAAGATTCAGGATCCTCCCCCCCCCCCACCATCTTTATTGAAGTAAGATAAATAAATTAGGATTTTATATATTTAAGATGTGTGATGTGATGTTGGGGTATAGTGGACATGAAATGATTCCCGTAGTCAGGCTAACTAACATCTGTCACCTCAGATATGTTACCTTTTTAGGTGTGTGATGTGAGAATACTTAACATCTACTCTGCAGGGGTGCTTGGGTAGCTCAGTTGGATAAGCGTCCGACTTCGGCTCATCACGGTCTCACAGTTAGTGAACCCCATGTCGGGCTCTGTGACAGCTCAGAGCCTGGATCCTGCTTTGGATTCTGTGTCTCCCTCTCTCTACCCTTTCCTTGCCTGCTGTCTCTGTCTCTCAAAAATAAACATTAAAAAAAAAAAAAAAAACTACTTTCTGCAAATTTCAAGTATACAACGCATTTAACCGTATAGTCCCCATGCTCCAGAACTTATAACTGAAAGTTTGTACTGTGTGTTCAACATCTTCCAATTTCTCTTACTCCCTTGTCCCTGGCAACCACCATTCTACTCTTTCTATGAGTTTGATTTGGTTTTCCAAAATTAAAAAAAAAAAAATTTTTAACCTTTATTCATTTTTGAGAGGCAGAGAGAGCATGAACGAGGGAGGGGCAGAGAGAGAGGGAGACACAGAATCTGAAGCAGGCTCCAGGCTCCGAGCCCCAGCACAGAGCTGGACACGGGGCTCGAACCCACGAACTGTGAGATCATGACCTGAGCCGAAGTCGGACGCTCAGCCAACTGAGCCACCCAGGGACGACCCGACCCCCCCCCCCCCAGCCAAATTGTGTTTTAAAGTAGTCTCTACACCGACCCGGGGCTTGAACAACCAACCCCGAGATCAGGAGTTGCATGTTCTCTGACTGAAGCAGCCAGGCACCACACTATAAGATTGATTTGTTTAGATGCCACCTATAATTGAGGTCATGGTCTTTTTGTTTGAGGCTTATTTCACTTGGCATAATATCCTCCAGGTTTATCCGTGTCAGAAATGGTAGGATTTCCTTTTTTTTTTTTTTCCCTTTATTTTGAGAGAGTGAGTGGGGGAGAGGCAGGCAGAGAGGGAGAGAGAATCCCAGGCAGGCTCTGCAATGACAGACATGGAGCTGGATCTCACGAACCAGGAGATCACGACCAGGACTGAAGTCAAGAGTTGGTTGCTTAACTGACTGAGCCACCCCGGTGCTCCAGAATTTGCTTTTTTAAGGCTGAATATCCACCTCTATCTACCCCACCCCCACCACGCGCACACACACACACGCGCACACACACACACACACCTGTAACATTTCATTTATCCACCGACAGACATTCAGTGTCTTCTGCCTTGCCTCTGGCGAAGAACACTGTGACGACCATGGGGGTGCAGCTGTCTCTTTGAGATCATGGTTTCATTTCTTTCAGACATATCCCCCGAAGTGGGATTGCTGGGTCACGTGGTAGTTCTGTTTTTAAGTTTTTGAGCCATCTCCACACTCTTCCGCAGTGACTTCACCAACAGTTAAAGGGAGCGGGCTCCCTTTCTCCACAGCCTTGCCAACACTTGCCGTTTTGACTTTGATAATGGCCGTCCTGTCAAGTGTGAGGTTATATTGTGCTCTTGTCAATTTCCCAGATGGTTAGTGAGGAGCACTTTCTGGCCATTTGTATGTCTTTGGAAAAAAATGTCTACCGGGGCCTTTGCCTGTTTTTAAGCTTGGGTTGTTGTTGTTTTGTTTTGTTTTCTGTTTTGTTTTGTTTTGTTTTTTTGCTTTAGGTTGTAGGAGTTCATATTTTTTTGGATATTAACCTCTTTGATGAGAGGTGGTTTGCAAGTATTTTCTTTTATTCCATTGGTTGCTTTCCCACTTTGTTGGTTTCTCTTGCTGTGCAGAAATTTTTTACTTTGATATAGTCCCATTTATGTTTCCACTGTAAACGTTATGAAACTACTTAATAACTTTGCTTTTAAACTTCTGAATTTCACCTTTACGGTTTTTCTTATAACATTTCCAGAACTCTATTTCAAATGTCAATCATATTTGTAAATTTATTTTTGGTGTTTTACTTTTTTTTTTTTTAAGTTTATTTATTTTGAGAGGGGGGTGTTGGGGCAGAGAGAGGGAGAGAGAGAATCCCAAGCAGGCTCCACACTACCCACGCAGAGCTCCAACATGGGGCTCAGTCTCATGAAACGTGAGATCATGACCTGAGCTGAAATCAAGAGGCTGATGCTCAACCCACTGAGCTACCCTGGCACCCTGGTGTTTTACTTTTTTAATTGAAGCATAATTGACACCAAGTTATATTGGTTTCAGTTGTACAACATAGTGATTCAATAATTCTATACATTGTGCAGTGCCTGCCATGATAAGTATAGTTACTGTACAACATTATCACAGTATTAGCGACCGTAATCCCTTTGCTGTACTTTTTATCTCGGTGATTAATTATAACTGGAAGTTTGTACCTCTTCGTCCCTTTCACCTATTTTGCTCCTCCCTTCACCCCCCTCCCCTCTGGCAATCACTAGTTTGTCCTCTGTATTTATGACTCTGCTTCTAGTTTTCGTTTGTTTGTTCATTTGGTTTTTTAGATTACACATGTAAGTGAAATCATGGTGTTTATCTTTTTCTTACTTACTTCACTCAGCACTATACCCTCTAGGTCCATCCATGTTGTCACAAATGGCAAGATCTCATTCTTTTTATCACTGAGTAATATTCCACTGTGTATATATGCACCACTTCTGTATCCATTCATCCGTCCATGGACACTTAGTCTACTTCCATATCTCGGCTACTGTAAATAATGCTGTGATGAACCTGGAGGTGCATACATCTTTCTGAATTAGTATTTGGGGAGGGGGGGAGGGTTTAATACTCAACAGTAGAATTACTGGGTTATATGGTATTTCTATTTTTAACTTTTTCAGGAATCTCCATACTGTCCTAGTGGCTGCACCAGTTTGCATTCCCACCAATAGTGCACGAAGGTTCCCTTTTCTCAGCATCCTTGCCAACACCTGTTATTTCTTGTCTTCTTGATTGTAGCCCTTCTGACAGGTGTGAGGTTTTGATTTGTGGTTTTTCATTGTTTTGATTTTCATTTCCCTGACGATGAGTGATGTTGAGCATCTTTGCATGTATCTGTTGGAAAAAGGTCTTCGGAAAAATGTCTTCTTTGGAAAGATGTCTGTTCAGGTCCTCTGCCCATTTGTAATCAGATTGTTAGTTTTTTAAGTGTTGGGTTGTAAAAATTCTTTATATATTTTGGATATTAACCCTTTGTCAGATATTTTATGTGCACATATCTTCCATTGAGTAGGTTGCATTTTCATTTTGTTGGTGGTTTCCTTTGTCTTCCAAAAGCTTTTTAGTTTAATGTAGTCCCACTTGTTTTTCCTTTTTGTTACCTGGCTTTTGGTGTCAAATTGAAAAAATCATCACCGAGGCTAATGTCAAGGACCTTTCCCCTTATGTTTTCTTCTAGGGGTTTTATGGTTTCAGATCTTACAGTTAAGTCTTTAATCCATTTTGAGTTGATTTTTATATATGTGTAAGATAAGAGTTCACTTTCATCCTTTTACATGCAGATATCCAGTTATCCCAACACCAGTTTTTGAAGACTGTTTTTTTCCTTCTTGTATATTCTTGGCACCTTTGTTGAGGGTTAGTTGGCTGTAATAAGACTTAGGGTTTAAAATAAGGGTAGCTTGCACTTTACTTGACTGCCTGTTTGAGAGATAGGGTAAAAGGAATTGAGGCGACTTTTTTTTTTTTTTTAAAGAATGTAGGTACTGGGCCACCTGGGTGGCTCAGTTGGTTAAGCGTTCGACTTGGGCGCAGGTCATGACCTCATGGTTCCTGAGTTCAAGCCTTGCATCGGGCTATGTGCTGTTAGTGCAGAGCCTGCTTCGGATCCTCTCTCTATCTCTCTCAAAAGCAAATAAGCATTAAAAATAAAAAAACGTAGGTACTTTTCACCAAAGATGGAAGACATAATGCGCAAACAAAACAAAATGGCCACTCTGTATAATTCATGTCACACGTAGAATGGTTGCTTCTTTCTTGAAAGGGTACAAAACCTGAGGAATTGAAAGCACAAAACGTTATTGAAATTATGTCTTCTCTCTTCTAAAAATGAGAGTTTTGTTTTTGTTTTTGTTTTCTGCTCTGTAACTTTGCATTGTCTAACATAAAAATCTCTTTGCTCCCTCCCAAGTCACTAATATACAGTTAATGCTTCAGGAAGGAATGCCATGACTCCTAAGCTGCGGTCACAGTCTGGACCCGGTAACAGGGCCAGAGTGTTGGAAAGGCAGGCTGGAGAGCACATGGACCTGGAGGGCTGGGATGAACTCGGGCTCGCGCAGTGTGGCGGCTGGGGCTGGGGGCTGGGCTCCGGGTGGGGACGGTACCTTTGCCAGAACTTGCTCCTCTCCCAGATTCTGTTTCATTTGGGATTGCTCCCATCTCTCCGTTCTTCCTGGGTCATTTCATGCTCTCTGGCTTCATTGACACCTACGTCCCCTCACTGAGCTCGGGTGGGTGTGGGTTCCTGCTTGCTCAGCATCACATGGCTGTGTGCAGGCACCTCACGTGACTTGTACAGAATTGAATTAATTCCCTTGCACAGGCTCCTTCTGAGCTGTCCTCCACTTGGCTGTTACCTACTCACCACACTACACCAATGACCAAACCTCGCCCCTCCTATTCTTTCTGTGTGTCTGATCCATTCCACTCTTCTCTGGCCTCACTGCTGCTCTAGGATATTTGATTATAGTTACTGTGCAGCCTCATCGACTCTGATCCACTCTGCTGCCCCAGGAATTGCTCTGAAACGTCCCTCTCGTGTGGCATCCAAGGCCCTTATAATCAGACACTTGACTAATTCTCCAACCTCATTCACTGAGATCTACTGTAATTTTTTTAGTAACGTCCCGTTCACCCACCAGACCACTTCTAAATACGTGTGTCTTAGTGATGACTGGGTTTCTCAGCATAAAGCGTAGTTAAATGCTTAGTAAATACTTAATGAATGGAAATCCATATGATCAGAAGTTGGCTGGGAATTTTTCACAATGAAACGAATATAAAAGATTTTTTGACATGATACATGAAGGTACATGGAAGGACGAACAGAGTGTCGTTGTGAAGAGTGATAATATCTCTTTTAAAAGCTACTTGTTAAGTCATTGGGTTTATTATTTTTTTCTAAGTTTATTTTGGTGGCACCTGGGTGGCTCAGTTGGTTAAGCGTCCCGACTCTTGATCTCAGCTCGGGTCACGATCTCACGGTTCATGAGTTTGAGCCCCACATTGGACTCTGTGCTGACAGAGCCTGCTTGGGATGCTTGGGATTCTCTCTCTACCCACTCCCATCAAGGCAGAACAAAGGACGTAGAAGTTTATTCAGTACACCACAAGATGGGCAGTACAGCAAAGAGACTGTCTGCAGCAAGGTGGCAGTGAGGGGCCACAGTCACAGGGTGGAGTGAGGGAGATACGGGAATGGATGGAATTTTCCCTTTTTTGGTAACTGTGCCTGGTTGTAAGTAGCCCATTGGTTAATTAGAGCCTATGGTTATTACGAGGTGGGTCACTTAGTGAGCCTGCTTGCCCGAAGCTTGTGGTGGTCGGTGAGCCCTGTGGGCTCTTTGACCTTACTCAGGTTTACCCTTGGTCAAGCCTGTTGCTTAGAAGCCGCCTCTACAAAAAGGTTTTTACTCCTTTATTTTTTTACCAAAGACAATACCAAGCAGCATTCTAGATATTTCTCTTAATGCTTTCAGCTGTCTGCTGAACTTGAGATTTCTTCCCAAATGCTCCGGGACCCAAAGTCCTTGATTTTGAGAGTAGACACAGGTACACCAAACGTCCATGGAGAGGGGGAAGTGAGTGGACAGGGAGGTGTTCTGACTTGTAATTTCCGTGTGGCGAAATTGTCGACCCGTTGTCCGTTTATTTGGGCCTGTGAGTTGAGTATATTTCTGTTGATTCTCTAATAGAAACAAAATGGCCGGCCAGCCTGCTTTCTGAATAAAGGGGGACATTCAACAGGAAATGTGCAGAATTTCCATGTTCTTCCTTTTGTAATGTGTAACTTCCCTTCTGCAAAAGGGCCTACAGATCTGACTGTACTTAGTTAATTAAAATAGTTTTAATTCCACCTCTTTTCTAAGAAAATGGGAAAATCATTTTTCGCGAGGCCTCTAGGTGATGGCGTCATCAGGATGCTGGGGGAAGCAGGGAGACTGGAAAACACAAAGTCCTCTCGACACCAGGGGAAGCCGTTCACTCAGTTCCACAGACTCCTCGTCTGGAATGCGTTGTACACCTCTGGCCGCCTAGACAGCACATCTTCCTCCAGGACACGTCTAGTGTCCTGTTAGCTCTGTGTCTCACGTTCATCATACCTCCTGAAAGACGTTCTGAAATGTCTCTGTGTTTGGACAGAGTCCCACACTGAGACACCTCAGGCCAGTTGACTTTCTGTGTCACCTCCCCCGCCCCGCCCCGCCCCGCCCCGCCCCGCGGCCTTCAGCTTGGTCAGATCCGTGCTGCTCCAGCTCCCAGTGTTGGTTTTCATCCAACAGGTGAAGATGTGCCTGAAGCTATTCTCCAAGGGAGGCTGGCTGCCAGGGGGTCAGGGACCTTTTCAGGGCTAACCACATTCCTCACCTCTGATCCTTTAACAGATATTTAGAGTATTCTGGATTCCTCAGATTGTGCTTCTGAGCAGTAAGAGCTGAGAGTTAATGATATCCTCTGTTAGAATTTTAGCCTAATCTTTTAAGTCCTCTGTTTTAAGAACCATTTGTAATCATGTTCCTTTATCTTATGGTTCCTTTAGGTACTGTTATAACATAAAAAACAGTGTATTTTGTAAAAACAAACTGCATCTTTGTAATGTCTTGACAGCTCAGGTGTTATATCATTGAATTCACAAAGCTGAGGAAGGTAAGGATATTAACAAAGGACACAGTGACAGGGGGAGGCATGGAAGGATCCAGTGATTTGTTCAGCATCACTGAGTTAGTGATTAGGATGCATCCAGACTTGGGATGCTTGGGTGGCTCACTTGGTTGAGCATCCCACTTTGGCTTGGGTCATAATCTCACAGTTCGTGGGTTTGAGCCCCACGTCAGGCTCTGTGCTGACAGCTCAGAACCTGGAGCCTGCTTCAGATTCTGTCTGTCTGTCTGTCTGTCTCTCTCTCTCTCTCTCTCTCTCTCTCTGCCCCTCCCACTCATGCTCTGTGTCTCTCTCAAAAATGAATAAACATTAAAAAAAAATGCATTCAGGCTCATGTTCCTGGTTTGTATCTGAGCCACACTACATCACAATGCTTTGAGGACAGCAAACTGATATAAATGTCCTCATCTCAACAGGATGTGTGTTTAAAAACTTCCTTTGGAAGGAGGTAAGCTCTAGTACGGCCGTGCTGTTTTGCTACTTCTGTTCATTGCGACCCCTCTGGTGCCTAGCTTGGGTTCTAGCACGAGACGGGCACTTCAGTAAAAGCTAACTGAATTAATTAAAAAGACGTTAGTTAAAACAATTTTGTGGAGCCTGACAGAAAAGGCTGTTAGTCAAACCTATGAGACTATGAGACCCCCCCCATCTCAAAAAAGAGAAAACAAAAAAAGAAAGGACATAGGTCCCTGTGTCCTGAGCAACACAAAATACTTGTCACCATAAAGGTTCATCTCTTCAATTATACTCTTCTTTAGCACAGCTGTCCTCTCCCAAAACAAAGATACACAAACTTCCTTCTCAGAGGGACCTAAGATCTGCGATAAGGAGGGGCGCCTGGCTGGGTCAGTCAGTAGAGCATGTGACTCTTGATCTCAGGTTTATGAGTTCAAACCCCACACTGGGGGTAGAGATTACTTATAACTGAGATCTTTAAAAAAAAAAAAAAAAAAAAAGGTACGTGATAAAGATGTTTTCAGGAAACAGCTAAGCCAGCCCTAGAGTCAGAGTATGCTTGGAAGACACCCATCGTAACCAGTTCTTACAAACCCTGACCTGTTTAAAATAATTTGTGATTTAAAGCAATTAAAATAGTTTGTGATTTAAAAACTTTTCAGTGGTTCATTCCATGCCGAAAAGCACTTGACAGATATCCTACAGTTAGAGGAATAAGCTCTCGTCAAGTCAAGAAAAAACATCTCCCCTAACCAGTTTTCAAAGGGTTCTGGGTTAGTCTAATTACAGACCGTATTCTTCATTTGTGGAGATAGGACACCTGACTTGCTGTCCTGGAGGCACACAGGAGTTTTTCAAGGATGGATTTGTCAGCCACAAACTTCTCTTTCAAGCACCTGCAAGCGGGTCATATTTTGTGCCCTTGTGATGTGACCCCATGTGTGTATACATATGCCTCATCTGAAAATGCTTTAAAGCTGCCAGCTGGGCCACATGGAAATTCAATCTCCGTTGCATAGGGCTCGAGGCAGCCGAGTTATTGGACACTGGACCAGGCTTTCTGATAGGCAAAGTATGTATCAGGTAATATGTTTACAAAACCACATTCCTCCCTCCTCCCAGCATTCCATCCAAATTTTGCACAGCCATCGCTGTTCTGACCCTGTTTGCTCGGAGATCGTCTGCCAGGTAGCGGACGACCCGGGTCTGCTTTAAGTCCAGAAGTGGACGGAGAAGACAGCGGGCGTCGAGCTGACCCCTTCTCCAGTTCCAAGGTGGGGAAGGGACCGCCAGGCCCGACCAGGCCGGCGGGTGGTGAGCGGCGCCTGTCCCGACCGCGGATCCCCAGAGAACTCGGAGCCGGCAGGAGTCAGAGCGAAGGAGGGCTCTGGCGCCATCTAGTGGCGGTGCTCCGGCCGGCGGCCCTGTCCCCGCGCCGGGCGCTCGGGAGCGGAACTGAGACCCCCGCCTCCCCCAGCCCGGAGCTGAGATTCTGTACAAAGTGCACACAGATCGTCAAGGGCAAAGCGAAAATACTTGAACGTGGATATTTTTAGGGGGAAATAAAAGTGCATCCGGGAAATTGTACCAGGATAACATTTTGCCAAGTCTCTTGTTTCAGAGCCCCATAAATTTGAATGTTACATGGGAGCGGAGGCCAAATGAGAATGCGAAATACAGGACACTAGTTGGAAGGATCCCTGACTTGTCAAAGAGGCCTCATTCCAACGTGAGCTTCAAAGTGCCTCAAAGCAACCTATGTTTTGTGTAAAAGGCAAAGAGTAAAAAACGTGGCAGAGGGTTTCTTTAACTCCTTGACTTCCCAGTTCTGCGCAAAAATAGAGGGGCAGCCGTGGTGGGACAGATTTTGGAACCAGAGACTTGGGTCTTGGGTTCCAGATTTGCAACTTACTAAGGACTTCACTCCTTGGAGCTTCCTCGGATTCATTTCCAAAGAGGATGGTAGTGTCTCCTCACAGAACGAAAACCCTGACTGCACCCACCATCTACGTATCCACGCCCATCCCCCCAACACTGTGGGCGCACCTCTCAGAGCGGGGGGGGGGGGGGTGGTGGCGGGGCATTGGCTTTGGACCACTGGCCGGCCTTGCTGCAGTCGTGCATCCTGCCTTCCGCATCATCTCCCCCTCGCTGCTAGGTATTTCCAGTAGCAGAGACATGGTGTGATTTATCCCGTCTTAACAAAACCTCTTGACCCTTTGCCCACTGCAGCTGGCATCCCATTTCTGCTCACTTTTACGTTACAGCAAAATGTCTCTAAAGGGCTGTTCATAGCCGCTGTCTCCACTTCTCCCATGACCCACCTATCAGACTTTTGTCCTGGCCCTTTCACCCAGGCAGCTTTTGCCAAGGAAACCGGTGACCTCCACGGTGCTGAATTCTGGGGTCAGTTCTCAGTCTTTATCTGCGACGGCCTATCAGCAGTACTGGACACGATCGCTCCCTTCTGGAAACCTTTTGTTCTCTTGGCTTCAGGACACTACATGCTGGAGTCTTTCTCCCCACGCTGGCTGCTATTTCCCAGTGTCCAGGGCTCAGTCCTTGGATGTCTTTGCCAGTTACTCGCTCCTTAGTGCTCTTACGCAGTCCCGGGGCTGAAGATAGGATCTGTAGATGCTGACTACTCCAGAGTCGCGTCTCCAGCCTCCGCGTCGCCACTAAACTCCAGACAAAGAGAGCCAGCTTCCTGCGTGACCTCTCAGACTTGGCATTCCAAACTGAACTTGCGATCTTCCCCTCCAGACCTGTGTTAGGATAGGAAAAGATAGGCTAAAAGAGGCAGAGAGGGAAAGATTAGGACCGGAGGTCCCTGGGTGGGGAAAAACACAGAGTTTGGAACAATGCTGGGAGAGCCTGACCACAGCAGACCCCCTGAGGCAGGAGGTCCCTCTCAAGAATGTCACAGACCCCACCTACTCCCCCTCGGGTTTCCCTCGGGAATTTGACAAGAGACCTGACTAAAAATAAGTAGACCAGAAAACGGATGACCCACAAGGACCGGCGTGGCCACAGACCTCTCCTTGTATGATGAAAATGAGCCAATCAGGAAAGGACAACCCAGCACCTAGCGTTTTCCAGCCAGTAAAGGTCGACCCTGAGAAGGAACGAAGGGGAACTGTGGGAAACCAGGACCCTTGCCTCTACTCGCGGGCGTTCACTTTTGAATGTCGCCTCTCTGTCAAGAGAGCTCTCCTACTATTCTTCCTTTCTGATCTTACGGTCTCAGGAACTTTTGTCTGCCGCCGCTCATTTTGCGTTCACCACTTTATTCTTCGAAGGGGCAAGACGATGAGTCCTGGTACTGAGGTAAAAAATCCTGCAACGCTGTCTCTGGGGTCATCTCCATCCTAATGAATGGTTCCTTCAGGCTTCCAGACACTCAGGCCAAAAATGTCCGTCATCCTTGACCCCTCTTTTTCTCTCACACCTCACATCCAGTCTGTCCAAAAACCCTGTTGACTGCATACACTACATGGCCCTGAATCCAGTCAGTCCTCACCACCTCCCCCATCACTCTGGTTCCATGCTACTTTGTTGATCTCTTTAATGCCCATCTCCACCACAGAAGAAGCCCTCCATCCGTGAGAGCTGGGGTCCTGCCCACCCCCGGTTTTGTGTGTCACTGTATCCCCGGGGCTTCAAACTGTGGCCTAACAGGTGCTCAATAAATACTGGCCAATGAAAGAATGAATGAATGGAGCAATTCGTGAAGTGCGGGTATTTTATAAATGGTGGCAATCATTTTACATTGTCCTCCTTAGATATTTAATGTGAATCGGAAGTTAAAAGAGGAAATTGCACTGCGAAGGAGCAGTCAGACGCATCCGTGTGTAATATGTCTGTAGTTTACCTTAAAACACTTCAGGGACGCCTGGGTGGCTCAGTCGGTTGAGCGTCCGACTTTGGCTCAGGTCACGGTCTCACGGTTTGTGAGTTCGAGCCCCACGTCGCCCTCTCTGCTGTCAGCACAGAGCTTGCTTCGGATCCTCTGTCCCTCTCTCTGACTCTCTCAAAAATAAATTTAAAAAACCCCCTCAAAACTGCACACTTCAGCAAGAAAAGAAATAAATGAAGCAAAGCTGGCAAAACGTAAACGATTGTAAAATGGAAGCGACGCGTGTGTGTTTGTTATACTGTATTCTTTCTGTATGTTTGAAAAATTCTAGTAATGGAAAAGTAACAGACAGCATGATTGGCAGCATTCGTGGGATACCAGCTGCAGCAGCGTCGATTCAAAGCCACCTGCCCGATCGTGGCTGCCCGCCGAGCCAGAGGACCCCAGACGGCCAGCGAGGGCCCTGCAGTCCTGGGGGTGGGGAGTGGGGCCCGGCTTACCTGCCAGGCCCGTGCAGAGAACCACAGTGGCAGCAGCGTGGCTCCTGAGAGATGACAGGTCCGCCTGAAATGCAGCCCTTCGGAGGTGCTCTCAAACAGCTCAGCTGTTTCTGGCCAAAAGGCTTTTGGTGCGGGGCCAGATTAACGCCTTTTGAACTTGGAGGCTGATAAAAAAGTTTAAGTTGAACTCAGAAGCCTGACAGAGCTATGTGCCAAAGCTAAACAGAAATGAAATAATGACTCTCCCTCCATGTGGCTTAAACGGGATAGCTCGAGATGCTGTCGGGTTCAGTGTGACAGCGTGTTTGAAGGTGTTCACGAATGGTGTTTCCTTCCCCCTGGCTTCAAAGTAAATTCTGGGAAGTCCATTTTGCTGTTTTCTCTAGGTTGTGGGATCTGGGGTGATTTTTTTTTTTTTTCTTACGGTTTCCTGTGGTTTTCAAAATTCCTGCCCCCACCGCATAGTATTCTCACAGTAAGAGAAAACGAAGCGTGGGCTTTTTGCCTCTACCTCCTGTGTCAGTTGGGATGCTTTCCACTGTGACAGCAAATCCAGATCGTGCTGTAGCGGAACGGGGCTCTGCTGTTTCCTAGACAGGGCCAGTGAGCATCAGGTACCGGGATGAGCCTGGACCTTCTTTCCCGTCTCCCTTTGTCCTGCAGGGACGAATCCTCAAGCTTTAGCTCCTTTTTCAGGCAGATGCTTCCCTTGTGGTCGTGGTACAGCAGTAAGGGCTTCAGACTAGCGTCTTTCCAACCTCAGGTCCAGTGGGAACGATGTCAGTCCCCTGATTCCTGGCAAAATGTCCTTGGTATCTCACCGGCTCATCTGCCCACCTGTAACCCAATGCTGTGTGGAGAGGGAGATAGAGGATAGAGCAACGGACTGGCTTGTGTCTAGGTTATGTGCCTCTCCCCTGAGATGGAGGCGGGACCCTCTCCCCGAAGCGCATGGGCTAGGGCTAGGGAAACATAGTTTCCTGGAGGGAATTTGGTATCTAGTTAACAAAAGGAGGGGAATAGATGGCGGATAGCCAGAATATCACAAATGCTGTCTTCCTACCTACATCCAGAAATTATTTGCAATAACGCCATGCAGAGAAAGCTTAGGCCAAGGAAAGCTACTATCATTGAACCCAGAATGTAGCTCTGAGCTTCCTGGTGGCCAAGGCAAAAGGGAAAGTCTTGTTTACAGACTGCTAGCTCATCAGGATTAAACAGTAAGGAAGGATCAACCGCAGACAAAACGATTCCAAGGCTCATTTTAAGCTGTCCACTTCCTCCGTTTTCTCTGTCCATCTCCAACAAGAGCTCTTATCCCCTCTCTGCCTAGAGACACCATATGGCCTGCTGCCCTTTCTTTGCAGTTAAATACGAAACTATCAGAATATCCGGGGGGCTGGGAGCAGCGCCGCCATCACATTTCACTGTGTACTCCTGGAGGGAGGCAGCGAAGCTGAACTCGGAAAGGCAAAAAATCCACTGCCATCACATCATCAATTAGTCAGAACAAAGGGTCGAGACACTTGGAATTTAGTTCTGTTTCTCTTTTAGAGTCATCTGCAAGCCCTCCCCGCCCCAGCCTGACTCTGTGGAAGAGGAGCGAGCCGGATCAGATGGTGACGCCAGCGTTCCTGCCTGACTGCAAGAAAGCGCCTTGCACAGCGGGGAAAGTGGAATCCTGCTCGCCGAAACCCATTTCACAATGGTTTTTGCATCAAAAAGGTTTTCCGAGGTTTTCCTCCCAGACCACGTAGTTTCTCACAGATCCTGAGGGTTTCACACTCCATTCTTTTTCCTGTGTTGACAAGCGGAGGAAGCACATCTGTTTAGGCCGGGGCGGGTGTGGCGCTGGCCGGGCCCCTGCCCTGCTCTCCTGGGCTTGCCTGTTGACGAAGCGGGAGCCCAGCCAGACCGGCCAGCAGCTGCAGGTGTTGAGCGGAGGGCTGGCCAGAGAGCCGCTCACTTGGCCCCCGCAGGGAGCCTTCCTGACAAATGTCACCGCTGCTTTGGGAAAAGAAAATGTTGACCGGGTGACCCCTTCCTCCCCACTCCTAGACTTCAAGTTTACAGAGTACCTGCAGGGAACTGTTGATCCCCCAAAGTGAGGGGGAGGAGGGCACCTTTTGGTCTTACTCCTGCTTGGGATATTTTCCTCTCTAGAGTGGTCCTATTTGCACCTTAGTAATGGCCAGCATTATTATTATTATTATTTTTTTTCTGGAAAAGCCGTATAGGAGACTAATTTGACTGTAGGAAGGAAATGATTTGTAACCTTTCCTGTATGATCTGTTCAGTCTCTCTGTTGTGTTATTCTTATGGTCTGGACTTCAGTATTTTATTTTATTAAAAAAACCTTTTTTTAATGTTTATTTATTTTTGAGAGAGACCGAGATCAGGTATGAGCAAGGGTGGGGCAGACAGAGAGGGAGACACAGAATCTGAAGCAGGCTCCAGGCTCTGAGCTGTCAGCCCCAATGTAGGGCTCAAACTCACAGACCGTGAGATCATGACCTGAGCTGAAGTCGGACGCTTAACCCACTGAGCCACCCAGGCGCCCCTGGACTTCAGTATTTTGACTTGGAGTCGTGTGGTCTGTTGAGCATCCTTTTGGCTTCCCAGGACATATGTGAGTGGACAGCAGTCGCCTCTCCAAGGTGAGGACTGTTGCTTAGAATTGGTCTTAGTTATTTCAGCCTCTGTTGGGGACTAGGATGTCACCTGGTAAGAATATGCCTTAGGTCGCCTGCCATGGTAGAAGGACATCACCACAATAAAGAACATTTTCGGCTGCTTTGTCTCTCCAGGCCGCGATGGCGTTCTTCCAACACAGACACCCCACTAGGCCACTATTCGTCCTATATAGTCGGAAGCCTTGTTTCAAACATTGGGTTGCAAAGTACAGTGGATCTCATGATGACACGTGGTTTTTCATACTTCAGTAGTTTTTGTGAGTCTGTCACAAATGGACTGATTTCGCTTTAAGCAAAAGGTCTTTTATTTTGCTAACTTTTATTATGCTAAAGGTCTTTTATTGTGCTATGATAATGCATAAACACAGATTAAAGGGTTTTTTTTTTTCCCCCTGAGAATAGTTGTCTACTCTCAACGGGAAAGAATACCGCAACTCGACTGATGGCAGTGCCATGGACTGTTTTATGGTGGAAGAAAATAATGTAGCAGCTAAAATAAATGTGTGCTTTGCTTGAGCAAGGATCATTTATGAAATTGCCCAGTCAGGGGCTACACCCAGGACTTGCCTTCTGTAGAGGTTGTAACAATTACACAAAACCCGGGGAGACTTCCTTGAAACAAGCAAATGTTGCCAGTTGACAACAGGAATGTAAACATGACTCCAATTAGCGAATATACTAATGGCTCTTTCCTATCTGGGATTTTAGCTGTGTTAGCTACGAGAGGAAAATTTCTCTCTGTCTTCCCACTTGCTCATCTCCAATTAAATTACTTACAGTCAATTCACAGGCCTTCGGGGATGATCAGCTAATTTTGAAACATCGCCTAAAAATCTGCAAACAGTGTAGTTAAGCCAGGTAGGTTAGGAGAATGCCCTCAGAAGCTTAGTTTATAACTAGGCTCATGCGTCACGTTTCCTGCGTTGCTTTCTGGGAGGTGCACATGGGAAGAACTGACTGATCTGATGTGGCCTTTGGATTTCTTTGGGGTGAAACAGATCTTTGTTGTAGCACTTTGCACTCATTACAGTTGTTAGGAGAGGATGAGAGAGAGAGAAGGAGAAAGATTGATTTTATGTGTCGACTGGAGGGTATTTTTGGATGAAATTAGCATTTATTTTTTTATTTAAAAAAATTTTAATGTTTATTTATTTATTTTGAGAGTGAGAACAGGGGAGGGGCAGAGAGAAAGGGAGAGAGAGAATCTCAAGCAGGTTCCACACTGTCAGTGTAGAGCCTGCACAGGGCTTGAACCCACAAACCATGAGATCATGACCTGAGCCGAAATCAAGAATTGAACGCTTAACCGACTGAGCCACCCAGGCACTCCTGTTTTATCTTTTATTTTTAAATGTTTATTTATTTATTTTGAGAGAGAGAGAGAGAGAGAGAGAACATGCGTAGGGGAAGGGCAGAGAGAGGAGAGAGAGAATCCCAAGCAGGCTCTGTGCTGTCTTTGCAGAGCCTGATGTGGGGCTTGATCTCATGAACCTGAGCCAAAATCAAGAGTCAGACCCTTAACCAACTGAGCCACCCAGGCATCCCAGATGAGATTAGCATTTAAATTGGTGAACTTTGAGTAAAACCGATTGCTCTCCCTAATGTGGGTGGGCCTCATCCAATCAGTTGAAGGCCTGAATAGAACAAAAAAACCTGCCTCTTTCAGTAGGAGGGATTGCCACAAGATGGCCTTTGGACTTCATCTGCACCATCAGCTCTCCTGGATCTTTAGCCTGCCAGCCCACACTGCAGATTTTGGACTTGTCAGCCTCCATGTTTCTAGGAGTAAATTCCCTGTAAGAAATCTCTTTGTATACATATCCTGTTGATTCTATTTCTCTGGAGAACCTTGATTAGTACAGTGTGTCCTGCTGAGGCTGGCTCAACTGTGCAAGACAGATTTTCACTCAGGGAGTCCTTATAGGCCAACATGTACGACGTTCCTTAAAAACCCTCTACAAAAAACACACATCTGTGTGCTTTCTCAGAAGCACTTTCTTGGTGTGCTTGAGTGCCATCTAGTGTCAGTTGTAGGTAGTGCAACGTCCTAGCCTTCCGGCTTCACTGTTTCCCTAGCCATCACTACCCATATAATTCCCTAAGTTCGTAGTAGGAGATGTGTCTATTCATGTGCATTATTCACTCTTTTATTCACTCAACAAACATTTAGTGAGGGCCTGCTTGTGCACAACGCATTGCAGCAGATGCAAAGACCGCCCAGCAAGTGGTCTCTCCCCGATCACTGAGCTCATCATCTAGCTGGAGACAAGGAACACAAGCAGATGATTATGGTCTTATGGTCACGTGTGCTCAGGGCCACGAGAGAAACGTGAACCAGGAGCTAAGGCCTGAGCAATGGAGACTTGAGGGTGGGCCACCGTTTGAGGGCGTGTTTGCTCCCTTCCGGGCGTGGCGTTGGCTTTGGACCCAGGGGTCATGACCATTCCCTGCAGCCGCTTCAGGGCCGGTGGACCCATTCTCCTTCCCGGCACACCGCCTTCGCAATGGCTGCATCCTAGAGTGAGCACAGATGTGTCAGCAGTAGCTGAAACTTAGATGTGGACATCACCTTCAATTTCCTTTCTTTATGTTTGAGGGGAGGTAACCTCAGAGAGGCATACGACACTGTAGTGAAGACAGTGGGTTTCCAAGGTTGAATGTCCAGGAGCAGATCTAAGCTCTGGAAAGCTTGCCTTCGTTTTCTTGTGTCTTCAAGGCAAATAACAGTTTTGCCCTGTAGGGTTATGTTACGGGAATTCACTGTGATGACACGCATGGCCAGTCTGGGTTTTTGTTGGCTGCTGTTGTTGTTGCTGCAAACACCAAACATCAAACGTCGTTAAGTTAAAAAAAAAAAAAAAAAAAGCGTTTCTTAGAAAAACATCAGGTAGCTCACAAAGTCGGTGGGGAGGCTGGGAGTGTCTCCATTAGTTTCTATTCTCTGTCTCTTGCAAAGCTCTTACGTTTGTTGTCCTGAGCCCTCTCTGCAGACTTTCTGTTTCCTAATCCACACGGAGGAAGGTGGGACTGCTTCCCGAGTGTGCACTTCTCATGCTGGTTCTCTAGGAAGAGACTGAGTCTCCCAGCGAATCAGAATCCTGGGCAGGCGTCCTGAGCAGCCTGGCCCGGGCGGGGTCTGGGGCACGGCGGGTCCAGCTGGCTGCCCGAAGCTCCCCACTGTGGCCCCAGAGGGGAGCTCCGCTAGGTGCTGTCGCCGGTCCATCGGGTGGGCTCTGTGAGCCCCTTCCCAGGGTACAGGGTAGACTTGAGTCTTCCTGAAAGTGCCTCCGGCTGTCAGCATCTACATCCTCCATTTGCTCATCCGGATATTCCGCGGGGCCACACCACTCACCCCGTGTGTCCTCTTCCTCAGCCCTGGGCCTGCAGGTGCTCTGGTCCCACAAGGAGCCACTCTTAGCTCACTGCCGGTGACCCTTCTGCTGATGCATGCCTGGGACTTACTGAGGGCTGGCCTGGCCTCGGCCCTGTTTGGATTTGGGCTTTCATAAGCACAGGACACTCAGTGGCTGGCCTACAGGCCCAGAGCACCAGAGAGGATTTGCGTGCATTTGCCAGAGTGCGGCAGTGGTTCTTTAAAGATCGGGGCCCTGCACTCCTAAGCGCCCAGCAGTACCTGTGAGGGAGCCACTGAGGGCTGCCTTGTGGGGACGGGGGGTGGGAATGTCCCCTAAGGAATCCAGGGCGGGGGAGGAGGTCAGGGGGGCTGAGGCAGGAGTGATCTGCTTGCTTCTCTCAGCATCTGCTCTGAGCAGATCGACAGGAAGGAGCAGGAGGAGGCTTTTGGGCCCTGTGCCCCCCCTGCCCTACTCAGACCATCAGCATTTCATCCTTTGTCCCGCAAGGCTCATCACTCTGTCGTGGACTCAGACGCCCCTGAGACTCAGGGGTGCTCCTTCGAGCCAGAGACATCAGCACTGCTTTGCTGGAGAAGTCACCTTACGCTGAGGGTGCTTACCGCTTGTGAATACCCGCCGCATGCCAGGCACAGAGCTGGGTGCTTTGCATGCGTTATTTCCAAGTGTCCTAGGCATTTGGTAGGAGCTGTTACCCCATTTCATGGATGTGGCAGCCGGCACAGAGGGTGGGGGTGTTAAGGCCTGACAAGGGTGTGCAGCAGGCCGAGGTCCACCTGGCCCTGGCTCTCCCCATTCTCTAGCTGCTGCTGGAAGCATCAGGGCCAAATTTAGGCCCGTCGGACGGTTCCCTCAGCAGGGGGTGGGGGAGCAGGGGCTTCTGAGCCTGTGCTCCCCTCCTATGAGGTGGCTCACTCGGTTGAGCGTCCGACTTTGGCTCAGGTTGTGATCTCACGGTTCATGGGTTCGAGCCCCACATCGGGCTCTGTCTGCACCCCCCCCCCCCGCCAGAGGCAGGCTGGCTTGGCTGGTCTCCTTCATTGTCTCAGGCTAACGAGGGGACTGTGGCCACCTCCTCTGCCCGGTTCTTTCCAGGTCTGGCTCCGTGCTAGATGGCTGACGCTGCCTCCGGGAAGACACTGTTGCATCCCACCCTGTGGCAGGGGGAGGCCCATTTGGAGCCTCGCTTTCAGCCTCATGGTGGGGACAGGCCCTCCTCTGGCAGGCGGCTCGTGGCTGGGGCTGACTGCCAGCCTCACGGTCGCCCATGACTGCTAGAAGCAAGGTTCTGTAGAGCAGATTGTGTCTGTGTTTCACCCAGTTTATCCCACGGTAAGATGACTTTCTGGTGAACGTGTTGGGAAACCTGACTCTGGGACAGCGGGAGGCCTAGAGACTGTTGGGCACAGGCTGGCGCCTCGGTGGCTTGCCCCGGTAGCCTTGGGCCTTGGAGAGGCGGGCACTGTCCCTTATCCAGGGCAGGCAGTGCCACTGAGTTTTGTCTGCACTCAGCTAAAGGGGTGTTTGGCCTCCCTCCTCTTTCTTTTCTTTTCTCTTTTCTTTTTTTTTTTCTCTTCTCTTCTTTCTCTTCTCTTCTCTTCTCTTCTCTTCTCTTCTCTTCTCTTCTTTCAAGATTTACTTATTTTGGGGAGAGCGCAAGTGTGGGGAGGGGCAGAGAGAGTGGGACAGAGGATCCAAAGCGGGATTCTGTGTTGACAGGCTGATGGCAGAGAGCCCGACGTGGGGCTCGAACTCATGAACCTCGAGATCATGACCTGAGCCGAAGTCGGATGTTCAACCGACTGAACCACCCAGGTACCCCTTGGCCTCCTCCCTCTTAACCTGATGTCCGGGCCACATGCACCGGAAGGAATCAGTTGCCGTGGTCACTTTTCCCGGATGGGGACCTGTGGTGTCCCGAGAGCCAGGCAGTGGTGGTCCTCGGCTGCTGCAGCTTTGCTCCGGAGCGGCTGCTTTGCTGCGGTCCCTTCTCTGAAGGAGGATTGGGCCGTGTCGACCTCACGTACACACGTGCCTTGGGAAGGCCAGGGCGCCTCAGGTGGTCAATGCTGCTGCTCAGCGGGAAGTTGCACAAACGGTGGTCACGGCCGTGACCGGTGCACCTAGTCATCGGGAGCTGGGTGGAGGTGATGCACCGATTGCCCAGGTTACTGCCGATTGGGGTGCTTTTGAGGTTTGGACCAGTGGGCGCATTAGCTGTGGAGGCCACCTGGCACTGTGTGGGGGGAGCCGGGTGCGGGTGTGGGTGCAGGCAGGTGATCGCGCAATTGGGAGGCCTTGGATACGACTCTCGGGCAGGATGTCGGGTGACGCGGAGCCTGCCCCACACTCCCCTTCCTGCCCACAGGCAGAGGTGCTGCGGGGTGAGACAGGATGAGACAGCCTGTCCCGCTGTCCACTTGCAGTGATCACGGTCTCCGTGTTCTCGAGGAGGGGGTTGGTTATGAGGGAGATGAGGGTCTTTTTAAAGTGTGTTTATTGTCTTAATGGCCGATGACCGAGCTAGGACACTCTCCCCCTGGGAGGCTGTATAGATGGGGGTGCAGGGTGCCTGGGGGAGGAGGCCTGGGGGCGAGTTCTCAAAGGTCTCAGAGGTCAGCCACTGTTTCTGGTTGTCTGAGCAGTGAGTGTGAGTGTGCGTGGGGGAAACACACACACAGCAGGGAGACAGTGTGGCAGCATCGGGGGCCTGGGCCCTGGTTTTGATTCCCGTTCTGGACCTGGTGGCTGGCTGTGTTTTATTTTATTTTATTTTATTTTATTTTATTTTATTTTATTTTATTTATTTTATTTTATTTTATTTTATTTATTTTATTTATTTTATTTTATTTATTTTATTTTATTTTATTTTATTTATTTTATTTTATTTTTTTTATTCTATTCTATTCTATTCTATTCTATTCTATTATTTTACTTATTTTTAGAAGTTTATTTATTTACTTAGAGAGAGAGACAGAGAGAGCATGCACGCGCATGTGGTGGGGAGGGACAGAGAGAGACAGGGAGAGAATCCCAAGCAGGTTCTGCACTGTGAGCACGGAGCCCAACGTGGGGCTCGAACTTACAAGCTGTGAGATCATGAGCTGAGCCAAAGTCAAGAGTCGGATGCTAAACCAGGGTGCCCCTGGCTGTAGTTTAGTGACAGGACAGAAGGTAAGGGCCCTGAGGCTCTGTTCCTTGTCCTCCCCGCTGCCATCATCAAGGTCGGGGCATCCAGGCTCTGGGCCAAGGAAGTGCTCAGTGAGGGTGGGGGGTGACATCCTAGTCCCAGCAGGGGTGAAGCTGACCACCAGCTCTGGGGCCAGGGTGGGGATGGACTGGGGCTGGGACAGGGTCCGTGGGAACTGTCAGAATTAAGAAAGGGATCTGAAGGGAAGGGTCAGGACTGGAACATCTGGATGAATGGGTGGGGTCAGTCCCAGATCTCTGTTTAACACAAGTCAGGCACTGGGGAGACCTCACTCCCCAGTGAGAAGAGACAATTCCTTTCCTCTTGGGGCTTAGGGACTAAGAAAGCTGGGGGATGTCCCCAGAGGGCATGGGCCAAGAGGAGCTTTTGCAGGAGAGCATAGCTGAGACTTTATTAGCGGGAGAGAACAGTGAGAAGGCCCACCGCTTGAGGTCCACGGCCCTGGCCATGACCACCTTCTTGCCTGACATTTCCTGCGGCTAGCTGAGGTTTTAGAGGGAGCGCTGACTGGTTGTGATGACCTTGGTTCTGAGTTCCTCTATCTCTCTGGGCCTCGATTTCTCCGTGTATAAAATGGAACTTTTTAACTTGAGGGACTGTTACGAGGTTTAGACAATGTATGTGAGCCTTCTCTGGAGGTTGGAACACGCTGGAATTATGAGTTCCTGTTCAGCAGGTTCAACGTCAGCATTCTTATTTCTGCAGCTCCTGTAATCTCGCAAATGGGACGTCACCATTAACTCGGCCTAGGCCTGTCGTTCACAGATGAGAAGGCTGAGGTCAGGGGGTGGCCGGCCCCCCCCGTGCCCTGTCTCATGGTGCACGACGCATCATCACCCAAATGATAAAGGGCTCGGAGAGGCCAGAGTGTCCCATCCCCTCTCAAGGGGCTAACGTGGATGGTGGAGATCGAATGACAAATCTGGCCTCCAGTGTGAGAAACTTCCGGGTCACGGGGCCTCCCGTTCTTAGCAAGACAGAACTGCATGTGTCTTCAGATACTGATCCCAGGGCCAGGTCAGATGGGGTGACAGCGCTCCTTGCTCTGTGACATCCTTGTGTAAATCAGATGCTCTCCCCCTCAGACAGCAGACCCTCAATAAAATCAATAACGTGCGCCCCAGCTTTCCCCGCCGGGACCACATTAATCTTCACATTTTTGCCACATCACTGGTTCTCGTGACAGCTCAAGATGTTTTTCTGCTTCTGAGTATCCCTTTTATTAAAAGACTTCTGAGCCGCACAGACGTGTTAACCAGCGGCCCCTGTGGCACCCCCGAGCCTTTCCATTCTCCCAGCTCAGCCTCTCCCTCTTTGCTTCTCCCACAAGTCTTTCCACATCATTCATTCTGACATTTAAAAGTTTCCCAGCTTGTTCTGAAATGCCACAAAACTGCCTTTGTTGTTTGCGGGCTTTGGAATGTGGAGAATCCCAGGACACTGGGAAGGAGGGCCTGCCCGCTCCGGTCAAGACGGTCAGGACCAGAGGGCCAGATGCCTGTGCAGGGAGCTGGGCTTCCCAGTGTCCTGGGATTCTCCGCATCTCTCCCTCTGAAGGGCCACGCAGCTTAGGTGCTGACTGCTTCCTGGCTTTTCTGTCCTCCTCGCTAGGCCAGACCCTTGTCCGGTCCTCCTGAGGATCACAGAGTCGCTCCAAGTACTCCATCAACTCAGGAAGAACGCTCTTCTTCACCCCATTGCATGATTTCTCCACCTTCTGCTTGGTTCCTGCTCGTGACAGGCCCTCCAGTTCTCAGGAGGAATGTTGGAGAAAACAGACCCGGACGGGTTTGGGTCTCCAGCTGTGGAGGCTGTCTTCTTATGGAGGCCCAAGTGCTGGGCCTGTTTTGACCAGATTTTTGCGTCCAGCTTGCTCTGGCTGGAGGTGCCCTTTTGTAAGCCCACGACGCTCTTACAGCGATCTTCTGGTCTGTGGATGTGCCAGGGGCACGGGTGCAGCGGGGATGGGCAAGCCTGGGCTGGGGCTGGATCCCTGGTGACTGGAATGCCGTGCTCGAGCCGGCCTGCTCCCTTCCTGGGCCTGTGTCTGAGCAACCCCTCTTGGAGTTTCCGGAGCTATGCACAATCACGCAGACATTGCGGGCCCCCCACCCCAGTCTTAACGTGGAGCTCGCTCTCCAGTTCTGCTTTAGAGGGCACACACGTCAGTAAGACACTCTTGGCTTCCTTTTCGCTAGTTGTTCCCAGGCTTCTGGGATCGCGGGTTAGACAAATTCACCGATAAGGCGGGTGTAGGCAAGCACGTTTTATTTTGCCTACCAAAGATGTGGGTAAGAACCGAACACAACTACACTCAGAATCACTCTTCCTGAAGCAAAAAGCACGTTTCATTGCCAAAAGGAAGGGAATACAATCGGTGGAGGACAGTGCTTACGCAGAAGGGACCGATGGCTCACCGATGTCTTGGCTGCAGCAGCCGGTGCCAAGTTAGTTAGGGGACCGGCAGTTTTGAATCGGGGCTCCTCAAACTTGAAGTGCTTGCACGAGTCTCTGGGGGTCTTGTTAAAATGCAGATTCTTATTCATTAGGTCCTGGGTGGGGGCTGAGATTCTCCATTTAACAAGGTCCCAGGTGAGCCCACCTCCTCCTTTCGTCTTTGAGTGGCAAGAGTGCCCTCTGTACGATGCCGTGAACCATCCTGGGGTTCACTGATGCCAGTGAAAAACAGGATTGGGTAAAATGGTTGTTGTTGTATTGATTTTTTCAGCTAGATTCTCTGCTATTGCGCGGACACGGCCAAGGCTGTGAGAGGCTGCTGCTGTACTGGCAGGGGTGAAACTCAATGATGCGCCAGGACCCTGTGTAGCCCGGCCTGCCTGTGAGAAGGGTGGCTGCTGGACAGGTCCCCTCATCCCGGCCCAGCACCAGCATGACAGGAGCGCTCAGGGGTTCCGTGCCTGCTTCCTGGGCTCCGCTAATCCCAGCAGCCACCTGCCCCTCGTCCCCCGCCCCCTCCCCAAAACCAAGACCCGAACTGAAAGTGCAACAGAGATTCGTTGGGCACCAAATGAGGCAGGCCTGGCCAGCAGCAGAGGTAGTAGCATTCTGAGGAGAGGAGGTCACAGTCGGGTGGGAATTCCTGCCGTCCGGCTGGAACTGTAGGCGGGTGGGACGACGTGGGGGTGTCGCTGGGTGCACGTGTCGCCGTGCACGTGTGTTGTGGGGGGGCCTGGGGGGCGAGGGGTGAGGAAGAGGAGGGGTGGTCCCGACAGACCACTCACGCGTCCCCAGCGAGATGTGCATTTGACATCTTTACCGCCCCCACGCGCCCACACACACCTATATACCTGAAATCGGATGTGTTTGACATAACAATACGCAGCCTTACTGCATGTGACAGCCTCTCAGTTTTAAAAAACAATTCTAGGGGCGCCTGGGTGGCTCAGTCGGTTAAGCGTCCAACTTCAGCTCAGGTCACGATCTCACGGTCCGTGAGTTCGAGCCCCGCGTCGGGCTCTGGGCTGATGGCTCAGAGCCTGGAGCCTGCTTTGGATTCTGTCTCCCTCTCTCTCTGCCCCTCCCCCGTTCATGCTCTGTCTCTCTCTGTCTCAAAAATAAACGTTTAAAAAAGAAAAAAACAATTCTAAAGTGCTGGCTCTGGTGCACTAAATTTTTAAGTTTATTTACTTATTTTGAGAGAGACAGACGGTGCAAGATGGGGAGGGGCAGAAAGAGAGGGAGAGAGGATCCCAAGCAGGGTCTGCACTGTCAGCTGCGGAGCCCGATGTGGAGTGCAAACCCATGAACCGTGAGATCATAACCTGAGTCAAAACCAAGAGTCGGATGCTTAACCGACTGGGTCAGCCAGATGCCCCTCTGGTACACTGACTTGATTTCAGGGCTCCCTTTTGAGTCATGACCCAGAGTTTGACAAATACTCAAGTACCTTGAGAGCCTTTTCCTAAGTTTAGAATGTGTGATTCTTTAATCTGTTGTGGAGTGAGGCATGGGTCTTCTATAATATAAGAACACTTAATTTAGGAAATATGCACTTAAAATTATGGTTTCTTCAAGTTCTACCCTGTAAGATCTTAGTGAAGGGATCTATTTCTTTGGTAAACTCAGAGCATCCAAGAAAATGGATGAATGAATGCACTAGCATATTTATAGATACTTAAGTCCTTGGATGGAAGATTTCAGGACAAAATAAAATTTTAAAATATTATTGGGGTGCCTGGGTGGCTCAGTCAGTTAAGCGTCCAACTTCAGCTCAGGTCATAATCTCATAGCTCATGAGTTCGAGCCCCGCATCAGGCTCTGTGCTGACAGCTCAGAGCCTGGAGACTGCTTCGGATTCTGTGTCTCCCTCTTTGCTCCTCCCCTGCTAGCACTCTGTTTCTTAAAAATAAATAAACATTAAAAAAAAAAAGTGTTATTGATAAATGAGGTCCAAGTAGATACGAACAAGAAAATGTTTTTGAAGTTAAAATTTATAGCAACAAGACAGTATGATTGATTTGTAAATAAGTTTTGAACACACCAGTAATAGAAATGATAATAATGTGAATATTTACTGATCCATTATATGCCTAGTCTATTAAACATTTTAATTCATAAGGTAACATGGTCTGTTTAGAAACTTCCCTTTATTTTCTTTTTTTTTTTTTAATTTTTTTTTTTTAACGTTTATTTATCTTTGAGACAGAGAGAGACACAGCATGAACGGGGGAGGGATAGAGAGAGAGGGAGACACAGAGTCGGAAGCAAGCTCCAGACTCTGAGACATCAGCCCAGAGCCCGACGCGGGGCTCAAACTCGCGGACCGCGAGATGGTGCCCTGAGCTGAAGTCAGACGCTCAACCGACTGAGCCACCCAGGCGCCCCAGAAACTTCCCTTTATTTTCAAAAACAGAATGTGGCTCTGGGAGATGAGGTTTGATGCACTGGGTTGGGTGATCTTATTGTTTCTTAGATCTGGGAAGAAGTGTTTAGATGGTCTTGTCCGCAGGGGCTGGGGCGCCTGGGTGGTTTGGTCGGATAAGCATTCAACTTCGTCTCTGGTCATGATCTCATGGTTCGTGAGTTCGAGCCCCGCGTCAGGCTCTGTGCTGACAGCTCAGAGCCTGGAGACTGCTTCGGATTCTGTGTCTCCCTCTTTGCTCCTCCCCTGCTAGCACTCTGTTTATTAAAAATAAATAAACATAAAAAAAAAACAACCTTTTTTAATAGCGGCAATATATCGTAGGGGAACACAGTGAAGGTTCAGAGGGGATCCGAGGGAGGGGCTGGCGCTCTGAGCCCCTCTGTCCTCTGACCCAATATAGCTGCCTCAGCTCTAACAGAGACCAACTTTGACCCAACCTGACCCAGTTTCAAATTCTGGGGAGGGAGAATCAGATTGGCTCACCTGGGCAGCTGTCCATCTCTTGTGTACTCAACTGTAGTCTGGGTCTGGGGTCATGAAGTATAAACACCATGTTGGGGCCTTAACTCTGCCCGCATGGCCACCAGTTCTGAGAGTCATGGTCTGGACAGGTATCTGAAAAGTCGCCACGATACTGTGGATAAAGACAGAGTTGTTCTGGTAAAAGGCATGGGGACCAAAGTTCTACCAAACTGCCAACCCTCCCCTGGGGCCTGGGAGTGTAGTTCTGGAAACTATGGATCTATTTCTGCCCCCGGTTTTTGTAGGAAAATGAAGTTAGAGGGGCGCCTGGGTGATTCAGTCAGTTGAGCATCCGACTTTGGCTCAGGTCATGATTTCGTGGTTTGTGGGTTCAAGCCCCGCGTCGGGCTCTGTGCTGACAGCTCAGAGCCTGGAGCCTGCTTCGGATTCTGTGTCTCCTTCTCTCTCTGCCCCTACCCCTGCTTGCTCTCTGTCTCGCTCTCAAAAATAAATAAAAACATCAAAAAAATTTTTTTAACGAGATTAGTGAGTGAGGTCACCTCCTCAGACATACACGCAGCAGCTGAGTGTGTGGGCTAGGAATGGCACGGGGGCCCTGAATCCTTGTGGAACGTTGGCTCCCCCCCCAGCTCTGTCTCTCCCTCATTCCCAGTAACCCAGACACAAAACTGCTGGGAAAGCCTTCTGTTTTCTTTTAAATTCCTCTTTTTAGAAAGAAAATCACTTTTGTATTTCTAAGGTGAGTTGGTTTTGACTTGCAGAGTTAAAAAAGAAAAAGAAAAAAGGAATACAGTGAAAGTCAGTGTTAACACCAGAAGGCGGCTTGTGTCCCTGGCCAGAAGCTTCCTCTGGCGTGCTCACCAGACCACGTCTTGCCCAGCACCCTTCAGTCCTAATTTCTCCTTCACCGAGGATCTCCAGACAAGGGCCGGGTGGCACAGGCAGGCTTGCTGTGGTCACTGACCATGTGTCAGGTTGAAAATGTGCTTTGGTGCCTCCCATTGTACAGTGACTCTTGTCCCCGTGCCTCCCAGCAATGCCCCTGTGTGCGGGCTGAGAGGCTAAATGAAGCATCTTGCAGGAGCATGGTGAACGTGATGGCCCGTTTCCCTTAGGGGATATACACTTGGGGGGATCCTTCCTCCCCTCCCCGCAGACCGTTCCAGGGGAAGGCGCTTGGCTCTGTGGCTGAGGTGAGACGCTGGCCACTGTCCTTTACAAAGCCCCGTTGCTCCTCCGTCCACGGGGTCAGCTCGGGCTGTCTGGAGGCTCTGTCCTGTGTCTTGCACGCAGAGCCACTTGATGGCACTGTTAGAACTGCGGAAGAGAGGCCGCCTCCCTTGAAACACTACCTACCCCCCCCCCCCCACCTTCTCCAAACTGTCATTTCCAAGCACCTCCTTCCAAACAGAGGCAGAACAAAATCATTTCCTAGCCCATTCCTGCTGGCCTGCCCCCCCCAACCCCGCCCCTCTGCAATCCACTCCCTGCTGGGTGTTAAGATTTAGTGACCGCTCTGGTTCCCCCCCCCCATCCTTCCATCCTACTTTTCCAGATCTTTATCATTCTGTGTGTCAGGGGTGGGGGGGGTTGCTCTGGGGTTCCAGGCAATCTGCCGGAGGAGAAAGGGCCATGAAAAGCTCCTAAGGACCTAGGGATCTTAAAGAGAAACAGAAGTGCGTGGAATCCTTCTGGCCGCAGGCCTTGTTTTCTGGAAGAAAGGAGCAGTTGGCCGTGGGGGGAGAGCAGAGGCTGCGTGGAGAGGGGTCACTGGGAGAAGGTGCTTGGGAGGAACGGGAGGAATGTGCAGACAGTGCAGGAAGTCAGCTCTCTCAGGCGGAATCTTGGCATTAGGTTGCACGGATTAAAGGCTTTCTGTTCTTGGCTTCCCAGCTGCCACTGTGTCAAAATCCCCCTCGACCCACCGGGTCAAGGGTGGGTGGGGGCGTGGTCATAAGCGACCCTTGCCTTCATCCCTTGTTTTGGCTTCTGGTTCCCTGTTCTTGCTGTCGCTTCCTCTTTCTCAGAGATGTGTGTGGTGGGGACCACGAGCCAGAGAAGATGGGAAAGCACCGATGCCCCACCCTGGCACCGCGGACCTCAGGTCTGCCCACCACAGAGCCACCCACTGCTGCCCCAGCTCGCCTTCCGCAGGAGGAAGGAGAAAACGCTGTTGCTTGGGAGGAGTTAGCCGTGAGGAAGGCATTTTCCCTGAACAATGACCAGGAAATACTGTCTTGCCTGATATTCTCGGACATGTGCTGCCCTCTTGGCAGAGTCCTTTGAAGGCTTGTTAAACCGTGTAAATGCCAGTGAAGCAGTCCCCTGACTCAGAGCAGCCCACACAGCACAGGCCACCGAGGCCTCCTGGTTTCCCCTTGGCCGGTGCTCGCCACGCCCCTCCTGCCGGCCAGCGCTGACCTTGAGTGGGGGGATCCAGGCCGACCGCAGGTGGGAGGTCATTCTCTGCTGACTCAGGCCCCGACTGGGGCAGGTGCGTGCCTCCAACCCTATGAGTAATACCCAGCTTTTCATCTTCAAAGGGCCTTCCCAAGATTAACCAATTAGTCACCCCCAGAGAGCTACAAAGCAGGCGACTATTGTCTTCATTAAGCCTGTGATGGAGGAGAGAGGCGAGTGGAGTCCCCACCCCAGGCCAGTGAGAGTCTGGGTTTGGGTGCCCGTGAGCAGTCGCTCGGGATGCCCCAGGGGGTTGCAGGGTGTGTGGTGAGGAAACACGAACACGCTAAAGTGGAGGCTGGAGCTTCTCGCCGAGCAGAAGTCGGGGGAGGCCACGGAGGGGTGAAGGGGAGGGTTGGAGGGTCTTAGGCCGTAGGAAGGGTGTCCTGCTGAACCCAGAGCGAGCAGCTGCAAAGGCAGGTTGACACAGCTTATGCACGGAGGGCTCCCCCAGATGTTCTAAACCCTCAGAAACCGGTGCTGACGATGGCCCTCCGAGCCCTCCAGATATCTGTGAAATGAGTCTTGGAACACTTCCCTTTTTGTATCTGTGTGAGGATTTTGAATGACTAAAAACGATCAAGCACCTTGCGGACCAGACGCGTGATGCGGAAGGTCAGAAGAGCCAGGGGCGAGCGCTCGTCCAGGTCACTCTGTGCCGCGGGTTTGTCCTCTTCCAGACGCGCAGCGCGGGTCAGAGAGTTTTGGGAGGTAAGGCTGCCCTGGTGACAGAGTAAGAACCGAAGCACCTTCTGGAAGCCAGACAGCAGAGCAATCCTTTCAGTCAACCCTGTCTGCAGCTGCTTTTTATAAACTTGGCATAAATATGTGCTTGGGAACGCCAGGACAGTGTATCTGGAAAATATTTGCTACCCTTCGAAAACACACACACAGACACACACATGGGCACGCGCATGCGCGCACACACGCGCGCACACACACACACGCACACACACATGCTTGGGAAGGGAAAAAAAAGCACAACAGAAATTGTGCATAATACAGAGTGGCTTCACTTGTGGTTTTTTTCCATTACTTCCTCAGTTCATTTTTCTGCTGCCAATTTTAGAAGGCCATAAGTCATAGTTGTTGTTAAACTTTGTCAGTTAAAATGTAACTCTAAGAACAAGTCATATGATACGTTGTAGCCAAATGGCCTTTTGGAGGGAAGTTGTCGTGGAAGGCACGGTCCAGGAGTGAGTGCCGGTGTCCCCAGGTCTCCTCTGCTGTGCATTACACACTGTGCCCGCAGGCGGTGCTGGCCCTCTGGGCCCCAGAGTGGTCATTTTTGCCACAGCTCCAAACGGCCACCTATCAGAAGAAAGTAGATGTGCCGAGTCTGGTTTCTAATGTTTACTCTGTGTGACCCGGAACAGAATGTGGTCTCATTACGGGTGATTTGTTACGAGTCCCCCATTTGCTGTCCTAGAGATGACGGGATCTACTTCCTCATAAACCGTGACCCAGCAGAACCAGAAACTAAGAGTCCAAAAGGGAGGAATTGGCCCTTTGAGGCTGGGGGTGCCTAGCTTCTTCACATCTTCCCAGAGGAGCAGCGGACCCTGAGTGGCAGGCAGCCTGGCTCGTGCCTCTGGGCTCTGGGGGCGGGGGGTGGGGGGCTTGGTTTGCTGCCTGGCGTCGTTTGGGACTGGGCACCTTCTGAGGGCAGGGCCCTGGGTGTCCCCAGCAGTTGTGGTGTTGAAGGCAAGGCCAGGCACAGTCAGCACTTACACATGCTTGTGCTGACAACCAAGATCAAAGACAAACACCCACAAGGCTGTCAGAGCAAAATCACCCTGCAGGGAGGCACGACCGCTGGGGGTGGGGGAGCCTCCTCTTTCCAGGCCTGTCTTCTGTGCGGCCTTCCGTCTGCTGCACTTTCCTCTGTCTGACCGTCCACTGAAGCCACCTTGGGGTCTCAGAGGAGAGCAGGGGGAAGACACAGTGAGGATTAGGGAGACTTACTCAGGGGCCAGGCTCCCAAACTGTGAGGCCAGGCATCATCTCTGTGAGGCAAAACCAGAACGGGGACCGTTGTTCCAAAAGCTGGTCCTCGCTTTAATCCATGGGCCGCTCGGAATTTCTGGGAAGGACTGACAGGTCTGATGCCAGACCCTGCCCCTGACTTGCCAGGCCACTTCCAGGGGAAAGCAGGGCTCTCTCGGTTCCTGAGGGTGCATCTGTCTAAAGGGTGCTCTGGCCGCATGTGCTGTGCATGGGCCCGCGGTGCCCGGATGCCAGGTGCAAAGGCCACTCCACTGCCTGACAGCTGGGCCCTCCAGGTCATGGTTTGCTCAGCTTGGGGCGTCCTGTGCCACTGGCTTCAGAATGACCCTTGTAGCATCTCAGCTGGCCCGCCAGAGATCGCCATGCTTCTCATTTGGACGCCCTTTCCTCCTTCGGGGGCGGGACTCTTTCGTTCATTCAGTCCTTCCTTCGTAGGACAGATACATACTACAGAACTACTGTGCTCAAGGGTGTGACGGGCCACCACACACATCTGTGAGCAAGGAAAGTCCCCATCTTCATGGTGTCTTCATCCTGGCTGGGGAGACGGGCAGATGGATGTGGGCCAGCCCATCCCACGAAGAACTTTGGCGTAAGATGCTGACTGCAGCCACGAAGGGGAGGGACAGATCGGCGAGGTAGCTCACGACAGGAAAGATGATTTGTCTGCAGGGGAGGTGAGGTGCCCTTGGATTTGCCGCTTCACCCCCAGAGCCTCGCCTGTGGAACGGGCACACCACCATGTGCTTCACGGGGTTGCTCTGAGAAGTGGGTAAAATAATGTGTGTGGAAAGGCACTCTGACAAGCGTTGGCTCCTTCCAAACTCTCCCGTGTCCCCGGTAATCCGGCCTCGGATCCATTTGCTGCCCTCTCTTTCGGATGAACTGATTTCACAGTCCAACCTTGCCTGGGCAAACAGTAAAAACCCACTGTGAAAGCGGCCGGCCTTCAAACCATTTTCTTGGGAGGGAGGTGGAGAGCCCACGTGCATTCGGATCCTTCAGTGCGGTCTCATCGCCGAATCCAGCGTCCTGCAATGGCCTGGAAAGAGCACGCGGCGGGGACAAGTTGCGAACCTCCTTCCATGTGTGCTGCGTGCCTGAGGCCGCTCTGCCCTCCGGCCACGGCTCCTCGGTGCTCCGTCTACGGAGAAAGATTTAAAAGACTCAGGAAATGAACTCACATTTTTCTTGCCTCCCCCTCCTTTTCCAGAACAGTGCAGCCTTCCTGGAAGAAAGCAAACAAAACAAGTGTGGCTATTTAAAAAATTATTGGAAACCCCGTTGTGAACACTGTGTCTTTGGGTGGCTCCCCGGGGCGCATGCGTCCCCTGAAGCTCCCCGTGGCCGTCACCCCATGGGTGTATCTGTGCGGAGGGGGCAGGGCAGCCGTGTGATCTCAAAGGAAGAGGGGGCCGACAGGCCTGACGCACGGGCCCCCCCCAAAGCAACCATGTGCACCTGACACGCACAGACGGCGGACACAGACACGGACGCGAGTGCCCCGTGGGTGCGGCCGCGACTCCCCCTGAAACCAGAGATTCATCCGCCCGCCCCCCAAGTGCCGGCGACTTCTGCCCTGCACGCGGGTGACTATTTTGGGTTTCTAGGTGCTCTCGTTTGGTTTGTGGCATTCTTGGTGCTGTTATTAGTAACACCGTTGGCTGCATGGAGGCTGAAGACGAAGCCTTTTCATTTCAGCCATCTGGTCAGGACGCTTTTCCTTTGATGAGGGAGAAACCTTTGCTGTGTTTCAACTGGAACGCTGCCTCCCAATTAAGGTGACAGCAGATGCCGCACGGCCCCGTCTTTGCAGGAATAGGATGCTCAGCCAGGCTCTAAGCGGCGGCTCCGTCCGGGAGGGAGGAGGCCGTTCATATTGATCGTGCTTGGGCATGTGGCGCAGGTACCGGCTCGCAGGGCCCTGGCCAGGAAAGCGGCCACGAGGTGTTTACCGGCTGGCTTGGCTCTGCGCTCAGCTTTTCCATTGTCAGGCCGTGACAGCGATGCGTTACAGACACCCTCAGGAGACGTTCCTCCGCTTTCATAACAATGAAGGGCTTTTTTTTTTTTTTTTTTTTTCTGACTCATCTTCAGAAGATTCCCCCCCCCCCTTCTTCGTTTGAAAATAAATATAATTAGTAACAGGCAGACGCACTGTATATAGCCAGCCCTTCCTATCCGGGAGAGTTATAATTAAATGTACATGCTGTCTGTTGTTCTCTGTCTGCTGAGCGCCTTGCCACCCGCTCTAGGGGAGCAGCAGAGGGAGCGAGGCCTGTCGGGGCTCCGAGCCCTGCGTCTGGCCAGAAGCGGAGACTCGCTGTTGACCGAATGGCAGGCGGGACCGTTGTCCCCCAGCACCGCCCAGGCTGGGGTTTTGCCCCCTGCTCAGCCTCGAGCTGCCCTGGGAGGCCCCCGGATGTGCCTGGTCACTGCTGGGGCGGTCCCCCCCCCCCTCCCCGGCCCCTCCCAGGAGCAGAGGGAGGGTAGCCAGGTACGGTTGTCATGGCAACGTGGTGGCCACTGCCGGCTGCCGCCGGTGAGGGGCACCTGAGCGCCTGCAGGTTAAGATCGGCTCTGGCCAGGCGAGGAGTCAAGACAGCGTTCCTTTGTTCCCGGCTCCCTGCCTGCGAGGCTGGCACCGGGGCGGCCGTCCCCGCCCCTGCGGCCTGAGCTCAGACAGGTTATCCCCAGGTAACCCTCAGCTCGCCTTCCTGACAAGCGGGCGGGCTGGGCGTCCGGTGGCCTCCGTCCAGGCCCATGGAGAGCTCATATTCTGCTGAAATCAGTGGGTCAGGCAGGCTGAGGAATGAGCACGCATGCACACACACACACACACACACACACACACACACACACACCTCGTGGGCATATTCTGGGACCACAGCACGGCCAACAGGCTCGGTGACACAGGAGAGGCTGCCGCGCCTCCTGCCTCCCGGTCCCTCCCGTCCCTCGGGCAGCCAAGGTGGTGACCGGATGCCTGGTTGGCACAGCCCGCCCCCCCCCCCCCCCGCCTGGATCGAGTGCAGCAGGAGTCATCTGAGCCACAGGCACCTTTACCCAAGTTGCTCAAAGTGTTTTCCGAGCAAACAGTTGTTTCATAACACCCGTGAGAAGTAGGTGGGGTGACAAAGCATTCTCTGTCCCTGTCTTACGGATGGGGAGATTGAGAAGCTTGCCCAGCCAGGTGGCGAGGCCAGGAAAGGAAAGAGGGTGCTCTCTCGCCCGGGGCTCTGGGGCACGGAGGGCCGGTGGGTGCCCTGTCCCTAACTCCTGGGGCGGGGCGTCCTGGGCAGCGTGGGGAGGCCCTTTGGAGAAGGAGGCTAGAAGTGGGGGAGGGTCAGCCTTCTCCCACGGCACTGAGGGGCCGCCAGGAGCTCAGTTACTGTCCTTGGTCTGAGGTGTTGACACCGGTGACCCGGGAGGTGTCCTTTGGCTTAAAGTTGCGGGACTCTCGGAGGTGGTCCGCAGATCCCTGTGCCGCATCCTGTGCCGGCCCAGGGATTGTTCCAGGCACCAGGGGTACGTGGCGAGTGAGGACACGTGGCCTTTGGCCTGAGGAGCTTGTAGGAGACAGATCACCGACACATAACATTAAGAAGAAGTAATTTCGGAGGGTGCCGGGTGCTATGAGGAAAGTGCAGATACCATGACGGACAGAGATTGGCTGGAGGGAAGGGTGGGGGAGAGGGGCAGCTTTAGAGAGGAATCAGAGAAGGAGTCTCCGTGGGCTAATCCCAAATGAGGAGAAGGAGTCAGATGCGGACCGGCATTCCAGAGGGAGGGACAGCTGTGCAGGGGCCCCGAGAGGACGGTGAGGGTGGCCTGTCCCAAGGTGAAGGAGAAGGACGCTGCTCCTGGATGATGGGAAGAGGGGGTGTGCAGGGACCTGGTCACGGGCCAGGGGACCAGGTGTGATTCTGGATGCAAGGGGGTGGTGCAGGAGTCAGGACCTCCTGGGGAGGTAGCACCGACACCCTTTTGTGAGGGACTCGATGTGGGGCGTGAAGGATGATTTCTAGGCGTTTGCTTGAGCTGGAGGACAGGGCCATGGACTAAGGCGGGGAGACTGACGAAGACGCATGGACGGGAGACACAAAGGATGGTCTTGGACATGGGGAGTTGGAGATGCCTGCTTCCGGGTGGCTACTTCTGGGGCTTGGGCATCTGTTTCTTGAGCTCTTCCTCTCAGACCACGGAGAAGGAGGGTGGGTCGTACCGCAGGAGTTCTGAATTCACCTGACCCTTCCAGTGCTCAAACCCAGTCTTTTTCAAGGAGGATCAGACTCCTGACCTCTAAGCTGCAGCGGGGCTCTGTCACTGTGGGTTTGTGACGTGGGGAGCAGACCAGCCTGGGGTTGCTCTACAGTCAGACCCCCTTCTTTGTGGGTGCCTGAAACTGCAGACGGTACCCAACCCTATACGTGTGCCATGTTTTTCCTATACATACGTATGATATGTTTAATTTACAAATGAGGCGCATTAAGAGAGTGACAACAATAGCCAATAATCAAAGAGAACAGGTATAACAATATACTGTAGTAAAAGTTACGTGAAAGTGGTCTGTCTCTCAGAACAGCTTACTGTCCCGTACTCCTCCCTCCTCTTGTGATGACGGGGGATGATCACATGTCCACGTGATAAGATGAAGCGGGGTGAATGATGTGGGCATTGTGACCAGGCTATACCAGGGAGGATCACCTTCCCGACCGCAGTTGACCGCAGGGAGCGAAACCGCAGATAAGTTGGGGAACTTCTGTATGTGATGTGGTGAACAGCCTTCCGTGGACTCAACTTGCTTGTCCCTTCCCATCCAGCCCCTTCCTTCCATGGCCAAATCCTTGGACATTTACTCTTCGGCGCCCCACTTTGGCTGATCTGTTACCTGTGGGTAAGGAAGGACCTAAGTCTCGCCTGTCTTTTGACTGGTAAAATAGAATGGCAAAGTGATTAGCAATTTCTTCCGAGAAGGGGCATCTGGGGAGGATGGGCCCGTGTGTTCACTGACCAGAGAGGAGTCCACTAAGCAGGAGGGCTAGGATTCTTTGTGGCCACTGACTTGGCATGGAGCTTTGAAGAACATGCTAGTTCTTACCCCATAGTATACATTGAAAGCTACAAAAAAGATTGCATCAGAGAAAACAGCTCAAGCCCCCTACTGGACCCCCCTACTGCCGGGTCAACTCAGAGCCATTAGTGCAATGGAAATTCCGATTCTGGGTCTCCAAGGAATTATTATTATTATCATTATCATTATCATTTTTAAGTAAGCCCTACACCCAACGTGGGGCCCGAACTCACAACCGGAGATCCAGAGTTACAGGCTCCACCGACTGAGCCAGCCACGCGTCCCTCCGAGGAATTATTTTGGAGCTAAGGATGTATTATAATATTTACGTCTGTGGGGATTTCCTGGCGTCTCATCGTAAAGCTTTTTTGCTGTGGCAGGGGGTTCTCATCATGGATTTCACACAGGAAGTTTCTGATGTACCGAGAACATCGTATTACGAGGTTGTCTTCCCGTGTCCCAGGAATAGATTCAGAGATACCCGTTCTCATACCCCAAGAACGCCTTGGGTAAAGACTCAGAAGCTCACTCATTATGATCGACTTTCCAGTGGACAGACCACTGTCACTGACGTGGTGCTTTGAAGCACACCAAGCGCCCTCATGGCCATTTTCTCATTTGATTCTGGCCACAACCCACAACAGTACTGGCATTTCATCAGTGCAGACGCAGCAGCTCAGAGAAGTCAAGTCCTTCGTCCAAAGTCACTCAGCAAAGGGAGAGCTGGGGATTAGTCCTGGTCCTCAGACCTCTCCCACTTTCCCAAGTCCCCGTCATCCCACCTTTGGTGGCAGTGGGCCAGGGTGGTTCTGGGCCTGTGTGGGCCGATGTCACTGTGAGTTCTGCGAGCCCGGCCCGGGAGGTGCTTGGAACTCCCTGAGCTCGCCCTCGGGAACTGGTTCTGCTCACCGAGGGCTGTGTCGCAACGTGACCAATGGATGAGAAGGCTGACAGCCATTCCTTCACCAATGTGACTCAAGGTCATTTGTCACCTCGGGAAGCGCACGGAGCAGCGACATTCAGCAGGGAGGCGCGCTGCTCCGGAGCCAAGCCTGCGGTGTGGCCTGGCACCTTTCCCGTGTGGCAGGGAGAAGGGGAGCATCTGGAAGTGAGCAAGTGCCTGGCCAGGCCCGGGAGTCCAGAGCCCTGGAGACTTTGGTCAGAGCTGACTCAGCCCCTCTTTTGAGAAAGGAACCTGATGCAATGTGGAGGTTGCATCCCCAAGCTGGGGTTAGGATGCCAGGACACAGGAGGCATCAGCAAGAGCTGGTGACTGCCACCGCTGGCTGAGCTTTGAGACATGACAGGCGTCACCGGAGGGTCAGCAGCTACCGTCCCTCTGGTGTCGCCTGAGGAAATCATGCTCACTGAGCTACCGGAGTGTCCTCATAGAGACGATCTCTCTTCCTAATTTAGCAGGCGGTGCTTGCTTGCTTTTTCTGAAGGAGCCCAGAACTGTCCACCTACACTGCTGTCCATCAAAGCGCCGTGTCCCAGAGGAGGAAGCCCTCACGGGTGGGGGCCAGGCCCTGGGGTGGAGGCCTGGACGTTGTCGCCCGTGCTCTGAACAGTGCACGCCCCGGGTTTGATGGCCAAGACGGTGCCTTGTCTCACTGGGCCTTCCTTCTCACATTGGCAACATCGGCCTCCATCACAGCTTCCTTTCGGGCTTTCTTGCTCAGGGGAACAGCACTGAGATGTCCTTGTGGTTCATGACCCAGGCCTCAGCTCAGGTGTCCCTCCCTGAGAGAAGTCTTTCTGATATGCGTTCCTGATATACACGATGGCCACGCTTTTTTTTTTTTTTTTAATGCTTATTTATTTCTGGGAAAGAGAGAGAGACAGAGTGTGAGTGGGGAGGGGCAGAGAGAGAGGGAGATGCAGAATCTGAAGCAGGCTCCGGGCTCCAAGCTGTCAGCACGGAGCCCGACGCGGGGCTCGAAATCACAGACCGCAAGATCATGACCTGAGCCAAAGTCAAGAGTCAGGCGCTTAACCAACTGAGCCACCCAGGCGCCCCTGGCCCCTGCCAGTCTTGATGTTCCCCTGGGCACTTACCACTACCAGAAACTACGTATTCGTTTGTTTGTTGCTTCTGATTCTCCCTATCACTAAAACGTAAGCTCCTTGAGGGATGGGAGCATGCCTAGTTTAGCTCACCATCATACCCTCAACACCTGGCAGGGAGCTCAGTGCTAGGGACACACAGTATCTGTCCTTGGAAGGAAGGAATGAATGAATGAACGAATGAATGCAACCAAGTAGCTGACATGGATGTGGGCACCAGGAGGGGCAGGCTTAGTGTTTATTTATTTTTGAGAGAGAGAGAGAGAGAGAGAGAGAGAGAGAGAGAACATGAGTGTGGGAGGAGCAGAGAGAGAGGGAGACACAGAGTCTGAAACAGGCTCCAGGCTCTGAGCTGTCCGCACAGAGCCCGACGCGGGGCTTGAACTCGGGAACGGTGAAATCATGACCTCGGCCAAAGTTGGACGCTTTACCGACTGAGCCACCCAGATGCCCCCAGGAGGGGCAGGTTTATACAGGCGGATGCTCTACAAGGGCCCTCCCAGATGCTCCCAGGTGCCACTGCCAGCCTGGCACCACTTGCGAGCTCCCGGACCCCCGTGGGCTCCTCCTGGGCTGAGCGGGAGGGGCATCCCAAGTCGCTCAGTCATTATCCGATGGATGAGTGGGTTGTGCGGATGAGTAAACAGCGATGGACCGGGAGGTCAGGCATCATTCAGCCTCAGAAACTGCATGTGTCAATGGGATCGAGGAGCCCAGGAATGTGTTTTTCGTTGATGTAAACCTGCTGCAATAGACCACACCTGCTTCTTGACCCAGGAACGTGGGAAAGAGAAAGGCACGGCCTGTTTTGGTGCTGGCAGAGTTGCTGGTAATAGAAGAATGCCCTTCTTCTGATTCAGAGCGGGGAGGCGCTCTGGTGCCCTGCCATTGCCTGAGGACCGCAGGGTGAGTCGTTCCGTGGCTCCTTGCCCTTCCCCATCAACGTTCTGGCAAGTGACTTGTTCCGACAAGTACTCGCTTTTGGGATGGAACAGCCTCTCTTTTGTCCAAAACCTTCCCCTGGATTAAAGACGTACAAAGAACCCTTCGAAGAGGAAAATAATTGGGCTGGGAAGAGGGGACTGTGTCTCGTTTGGACACTCAAGTCCTTAAGCTCCTGCCCCGAGAGCTTCTGTCATCTGCTCCTCCGGTGCCCACAGCGCACCAAGCCTTTTGGCTCCCAGCCTGGTGTGGTCTCCATGGCTTCCTCCTTCGCAGGAGTCAGCCACATGCCCTTGAACCTTCTTCCTTTCCTCTCCCCTGCTCCCAGTGATCCTGCTAAGAGGACGCGGCAGTTGAGCAGCAGACTTCTGGAGCCCAGAGTCGAACCCTGCCCGGAGACCCCGACTCCATTATGAAAACTGTTCGGGCATAGGAAGAAAGCAAGATTCTGGGGAAGCACCGCTTCCGGGGCCACGGTGGTGGGACTTCTGGGAGGCCAGGGTCAGCTCTGGGGGATTCGAGCGGTGCCAGGTGACAAGCTTCCCCCCCCCACCCCTGAGTCTTGTCTCTTGTCCCAGTGGCTGCTGGTGGGAGGCGTGGCCTGCCCTTTTCAGGAGTGGGAGGGCCTGCCTTGCGACACTGCGGACCAAATACTGGTATTACTTGGGCCAGGTAATCAACCCCCACAGCGCTCCCGTGTGGCTGGTGCTGTCGTTACCTTGTCATTTGTCCTGGAAGGTAAGGCTGGGCAGTGGAGCCCACGTCCATAGAGTGCCTGCACCGTGCTCTGCAGAGGCGGGGGGCGTTCGATGGATGGGGCCCACAGTGTGGACCCAACACCCCCTCACACACCCTGCACCTTCTGTAGGACTCCTCAGCTAGTGGCTGTGGGCTGGCCACTTGGGACTCAACCCACATACCCAGGCTTTTGTAAATCTCCCCTTGATCAAATGAGCAGTTTTATTTATGCCTTGATTCTTTAAAATACTTGAAATGTTGATTTCTTCTCCCCTCTTGTTCTTTCAAGCTTGACATTTCTCGGCACATCAAAGTCTTCAGAATGCCCTCAAACTTCTGTCTCCAAAGGCATTTCACTTGGCTCCGCGTGGTGGGAAACGCTTTTCCTTAGGGAGGTTAAAGTTTGTGTTTGGTTGTCGAGTCTGGCGGTGTTTATAGGAACAGATACCAAGGTGGGAAGCCTTTTTCTCAGCTGAGCGGTAATTTATGTTACATGTTCATAGATTTCAACGATTCCAAGTAGGGTTGGCCAGAGTCTACGTGGTGTTTGATGTTCAGTGGTTTTATCTTGCTGAAACCTGTTGTTTTTATGGTTTTGATAAATCTTAGTGAAATAATTCAGTGTTGCCAAGACCCGAGGACTTTTTCCTCAGGTAGTGGGTATACAGTCAATGCATGTACATATCATACGGAGGGAGTTGACCATGTTGCATTCAGAAGGAGTTTATCTTTCTAAAGATCCTCTTACCTGGTCATTCAAAAAATATCACCCTAGGGGCCTGTGGGTGGCTCGGTCAGTCAAGCGCCCGACTCTTGATTTTGGCTCAGGTCACAAGCTCACAGTTTAGTGCGTTTGAGCCCCACGTCGGGCTCTGCGCGGACAGTGTGCAGCCTGCTAGGGATTCTCTCTCTCTCTCTCTCTCTCTCTCTCTGCCCCTCCCCACTCGCTCTATTTCTGTCTCTCTCAAAATAAATAAATAAAACATAAAAAAATAAATAAAAATATCACTTAGTTACCTAGGTAACCATTTTCCATAAAGGAGAACAAAACCTAGTTCTCCACTTCTTGTCCCCCTTTGTCCCAACTTAGCGCATTACCGCTGCCCACGAGCATCTGCGTCCAGTTCTCTCCAGGACTGAGAATGAGTTGCCTTTTCCTCTGCAGGGCCAGCCGGTCCTCAAGGCTGGCCTCCCCACACCTGAGGAGCACCCGCCCCTCACTCCCCAGGCTGTCTCACATCCTGAGGGAATGTACTCGGTGACCCTGCAGGACCCTGTTCTTCCGTCCCTGCACAGCTAACTGTGCTAACGCGGGACTGATCTGCACTCCTGCTCGTCTGGCCCTCTTCTTACTGGACGCACGTTTCCAGGTGCACGATGGACACCTCCACAGGATTGTCCCACAGATACCTCAGATGCAAGAAGGCAAGGAATGAACTTACCATCTTCCTCTCTTAAGTGCATGCATCTTCCAGAATTTCCCATGTCAGGCGGGGGTGCTACAGCCCGTCCAGAGGCCCGCAACAGGAAACCTGGTCTCTTTCTGGACTCTGCCTCACCTCCAGGTTCTAGGCCGACTAGGCGGAGTTCACCTGTCTCTTGAGTCAGCAGTGCCCCTCACCGGCTCGGCCGCCCCTGTCCGGGCCCACAGCTCTCCTGCCTGGACCACTATTAGTCTCCTTGCTTGCGTCTCTTCTCCCTTGACACTTTCTCCAGATCAACGGAAGTGGGACTCTGACCACACGCTCCTCCGTAGAAATGCCTCTGTGACTCCTGATTCGGTGGGAATCACGCCCAAACTGCCGTCGGGGCATGCAAAGTTGGTTCCGTCGCCTGGGCCCCATTTCTTGCCACTTGAGATCTAGAAGTACTGAGCAACTTCTGTCCCCTGGCATTTGCATGCTGGTCATGCCTGCGGCCTTGATAGGTAAGGGTCCCTTTGCCAGGGACACCTCCTGACTTCTCATCTGACAAGCTCCTATTCATCCTGCAAAACCCTCAGTGTCACCACAGCTTTCTCCCAAGACAGGTTCTTCCTTGAGACACAATCAGTGGGGCTCCGCTAAAGTGCACGCAGACCTGTCACTTCCCCCACTACTCTGTTGTCATGACTGCTCTTCGGCTGCTCTCCGCTTCCTCAGGCAGGAACTGCTTTTGTACCACCCACTTTCTAGCACGCTGTATAGCAAATAGTAGCCTCTCGATAAATGTGTTGAGCTGAGACCTCAAATTATCCTAGGGAGGTTCAAAGAAGCATAAGTCCTTGGTTGTGGTCCACAGGCCTCTTCACAGCTAATAATGGTCAAAGAGAAAAACCTGACAGGGACTCAAGAGACATACAGATCTTTTCTCCCCTTTCCCAGGGTGGTTGACCGCTCTTGAATGTCCTTTTTCGAAAAGAAGAGCTGAGCTTGATTTGGCTCAGTCATTTACTGACCCTGAGCCTCCCTGGGCTTTGGGAAGGAAGCAAGGATCCGATAGGATGATGCAGCCGAGAGCCCTAAGTGAACATTGGGGGCACTGGGGGTCTCCACGCCGGTGAGCCGGTGAGCTCCTGTCCTCTCTGTGGGTGATGAGTGAGAGTGACGTAGGCCTCCGCGCGTGCGCAGAGCTGTTTGTAGGGGCAAAAGGGCCGCCCTGGAGTCCCGGATGCGGTTTCAGTCTGCAGGGGGTAAGGGCGGTGGCAGCTGTGTTTGTTTACCGGGGCGATAGCCGAAGAAGGTGACAGCACTCCTTTGGGGATGTCTAAGATTGGGTATGTGATGGAGCCACAAAGTTGAGGCCACAAAGGGGACTCCATTTTGGCTCAGGGCATTTGTCAGCAACTCCTGGGTGGGAGTGGGTGGTACTGGGAGCTGGGGGATGGGTGGGGCCACCGCAGAGCAGGCGGGTCTCCGTCCTGTGCTTCTCCAAGTGCGGGCGGCCGTCACACACCCCGTGAAGCCTGGGCACTGGTCACACTGTGAGCCGCGGCACAAGCCAGCAGGTGATGTATCAGCAACCTGAGAATGTGTGTGGCCCGGATCGGAACCAGGGCAGCATTGGAAGGAAGTGCACATCGGTGAGGGGCTCGGGCCCAGCCCCGCTGCTGGCCTCTGCGGTGGCTGCGGGGGCGCTGAACAACACCTGAATGGACTTTATCCTGAAGCCAGTGTGTGTAACTGCTGCGATTAGCTAACCAGGTGACTCATTGCTTACACTTCCTGAGTCCTCAACCTTTTTTTTTTTCCAGGAAGATCCCTGTAAACTGGTCATAAAATATGCCGCGTGCGGTGCCAAATGCCTCTGCAGATACTTGACTCCATTCTGCATGTTCAGATGGCTCACCAGGCCGCAGTCACCTTCCGCTGACTCTGCTCACCCCGTGGGGTTCACCCGTGGCCGCAGCCTTTCTCCCTGACCCAGCTCTATCTACAGGCTAGACTTTGTTCTTTTGCCCGTCCACAAACACCTTTACTCACTCACGCCTGCCCCAGCCGTTACTGAGCACCTACCGAGCCAGACCCCCTGCCCACCCCCAGGTATATAAACCTAACTGAGGCACAGACCCCACCTTCCAGGGCTTGTGCCAGCCAACCACAGGGAGGGAGCTAAGTGCTCTGAAAGAACAAATCCCTGGGCCCTCAGCACGGTTATCCATACAGACTTGCTCAGCAACTTTCATAGAGAAAATGCAGTAGCATCTGGCCTGTCATCAGTGAGTAATAAAATACTTATTATACTTATAAATATACTCAGCCCCACTGAGGATTTTCCAGGACAAGTGCTATCTAGATGTGCCCTTATTCTGATCTAAAACACCTAATGACCGCACAGGCTGATGCAAACATAATGATATTAGGTGTTTGGTTAAAACGTGGCCCTGTGCAAGATTTTTGTAGACCAGCCGTGCGGTGCAAACAGAACTTTCTTTTGAAGCCATGTTTTGGGTAGCCCAGTGAATTAGGAATACTGGAATCAAGATCAAGTGAAGAATGGGAACCTATCCCAGGTGCGTCTCCCACAATGCACCTCACCTGGGTAAACACACATTTGCATATCAATGTACGGATTACAGACTTCCTTTTCTGAGACCTAGGAGGTGCCCCGTTCCGCACGCAGGGGGTCCAACAGCCAACCGGCTCTCTCAAACCCGGTGCAACATGAGAACCAAGGACTCAGGTCTTCAGAGCCCCAGGGGCCAGTCCTACGGAGCAGTCCTTCGCTCTGCTTTCCCTAAAAGGAGGGGACTCTGCTTTGTAACTCACCCTGCCGTCACATGTGGGCCTGGCCTCCGGTCTCACAGGCTGCGCTGGCTTCTGCACGAGCCGGCCGGATTTTGAAATTACCTTTGGAGCCAGCCGTTATAAAAAGCCCGGTACTCAGAGGGGAAGAAAGGTAGTTTTGATGGTAGCTGATGAGCTCACCGGGTACGGACGGAACTTTTCAAACAGGCCAAATTAAAGAGCAGGCCTTGAGCCTGGGGCTTCACAGTGCTGCTGCGAGGAGCAGGTGGGAAGAGTATCAGATGTGTGAAGTACAGGTGACAGGTAACCCGATCGCCGTGGCTGAGTCGCAGTGTGTGAGGCATGGCGGGAGGCGGTGCCGGTGGGGGCAAAGCCGCGCCCCTCTCATCTGTCTGCAGAGGAGCCAACAGGTTAACCCAAGCCTGTTCCTGCATAGCTGACAGTGGCTGGTTGCAGCCGATGAAAGTGGATGTAAATCAGTGCGGTTTCCCCCGGCGGCAGTAATGAACCCACGGAACCTCGCTGGAAGCAGGTAGTTTTAGGAGAAGTTTTAGGAGAGTTTTAGGCGCTGGAGATGCTGGAGGGAGATTAGTGTTTCTCAGCTCTTGTAGCAATTTGCACATTTCGGTGTGAATTCAGCTCCACCTGATTCCCATTAAAAAAAAAAAAAAAACCTCATAAATTAAATTGCTAGGCAGGGAAAATCGACTTTGTTTCGATAGAGGGCCTGGGATGATGGTCTGCTCCGAGGGAGAGTGGGGAGGCCTGGCTCCCAGCTGGTGTCCTCAGTTTTCTGGCCTCACCGACTTCTAGAACACGTCCACCTCAAGGACCTGTGGTTCTACTCACTTTAACGAATCAGAGGACTTCCCGAGTTCTGGGAAGGCATCTCGTCCGTCTGCCTGAGCGGCAGCTGGTGGATGACATGTGATCCTCCTTTCCAGTTGCTTGGGGTACAGGACTGGCTCCTCGAGGCCCTCTGCATGCGGGCAGCTGGCCCAGGATTACAGGCGGTGGGATTATTTGGGGGGACTATGTGGCCCAGTGAACGAGTGCTCTGAGAGTGGCCCCTTTGTTTTGGTCATTTTGGTCCCAGCATCTAGGATGAGGTGCTCAAGACCCAAGAACCATCTGTGGAAAGAGGGAGGAAATAACAGGAGGAAGAAACCGAAACCTACCAGCCCTCAGCCTAAGTCCAGTTCTCTGTAGCTTGCTCATTTCCATCAAGCACCGGGATGTGTCTTTAATGGGTCCGTAACACCCCCTCAAGAATATCAATGAGGGAAATCAAGTCCGTTACCTGCACTCTGTTCATCAGGCCATCCAGCACAGAGCAGGGATGGCTCATCTCCTGGGCGATGATGTCCTTGCAGAGAGAGCTTGATTTCCATCATGGCCCTTTGAGCGCCTGTGCCCTTCCCCCTCCTGGCGGGTATGCTTGGCAGGGGTCAGTACGGCTGATCCTGGGGGTCTCAGAGACACCCCTTCCCTCCAGTCAGGCTTCTAGAAATCTAGACTTGACCCTAGTTTTCAGAGTTCTGGCATTTCCTTTCTTTGGACAAAGAGGCTGGTGGGGCTGGGGGGGTGGGTGGGTCCTCCTGCTATGAGTGTGGTGAACTTGACTACATCAAGGTGTCCCAAAACACAGATACCAAGTGTAATTATTCTTATCTTAGAGCTACCATGAAGTTGAGTTCCACAGGAAAAGAGTATTAAAGTATTTAAGCCTTATGTTTAACCATGAAATGAAAAGACTACTTCCCTTTACAGGAATTTGAAGTCTTAGAGGTCAGCCGGTGCTGTGGACTGCCTGCATGTTTGTGTTCCCTCCCCCCCCCTCCCCGCCCCGGGCCCCCCAAATTCATATGTTAAAAACCTAACCCTCAATGGGATGGTGGTAGAAAGTGGGGCTTTGGGGAGGTGATCTGGTTAAGAGAGTGGAGCCCTCATGAATAGGTTTAGTGCCTTACAGAAGAGACCCCACAGAGCTCTCTCGCTTTTTTTTTTTTTTTTTTTTTTTTTTTTTTACCCTGTAAAGACCGAGTAAGAAGGCACCATCTGTGAACTGGGAGGCAGACTTTCACCAGACGCTGAGTCTACTGGTGCCTTGATCTTGGATTTCCCAGCTTCCAGAACTGTGGGAAATAAATGTTTGTGGTTAATAAGCCTCCTAGTCTATGGTACTTTTGTTATAACAGCCCGAATGGACTAAGCCACAGCTCTGCCAGACTAATACCATAACTTTAGTTCCAAAGCAGATTAAAATGAAATCCCTCAGAGATCGTTAAATGTGTGTGTGTGTGTGTGTGTGTGTGTGTGTGTGTGTGTGCGCAGTATAAACATGTGGCAGCAACACCTCTGTGTCATATGCACAGACATCCTTTGTCACCCACTAAGCACTCTGGGGAAGGACTCAGATAAAATGAAGAGCTTTGAGTTCCAAGTTCTGTCTCTGGCCTTGGAATGCTCAAAGACCTTTCCAGCTGTTCTGTGTTCAAGGGTGGCTTTCAAGAGCTGGGAGGGTGGTTGGAGCTACTCCTGGGTTTCTCTGAGCCCCTCAAAGAACACTCTGAGTGCATGAGAAACCGTCTCCACACTACCTGCAGCGGATGCCATGGTGCTGAGGAACAGTGGCAAAGCACGAATTAAAAAGAAGGATTCTGAGCTCAGAAGTAAACCCTCATGTATGTGGTCAACTAATATTTGATGAGGGAGCCAAGAACACCCAATGGGGAAAGGATCGTCTTCAACAGATGGTGTTGGGAATACTGGATAAACACATGCAGAAAGATGAAATTGGACTTCCGTCTTCCACTACGCACAGAAATTAACTTGAAATGGATCAGAAGATCCAAAACTGTAAAATTCCTGGAAGAAAACATAGGGGAGAAACTCCTTGACATTGATCTTGCCAATACTTTTTTGGATATGCACAAATGCAAAAAAAAAGCAAAAATCAACAAGTAAGACTGCCTCAAACTTAAAAGCTTCTGCACGGCAAAAGAAACAATCGACAACAGGGAAAGACAACTTGTAGAATGGCAAAAGATGTTTGCAACCCATGTCTCTGATATATCCAAAATTTATAAAGAATTCATACAACTCAGTGACAAAAAATCCCCTAAACGATATGATTTAAAAAATAGGCAGAGGAACTAAAGAGATGTTTTACCAAAGAAGACATCCAAATGGTCGACAGGTACATGAAAAGATGCTCAACATCATTCTTCATCAGGGAAGCAAATCAAAACCACAATGAGACACCACCTCACCCCTATTAGGACGGCTAGCGTCAAGAAGACAAGAGGGGACAAGTACTGGTGAGGATGTGGAGAAAAGGGAACCCTTGGGCACTGTTGGTGGGAATGTAAATTGGTGCAATCACTGTGGAGATTCCTCAAAAATAAATTACAAAAACAGAATGATTCAGCAGTTCCATCTCTGGGTATATACCCCAAAGAAATGAAAACAGCATATTGAACAGGTATATACACTCCCCATGTTGATTGTAATATTATTAACAATAGTCAAGGTATGGAAACAAGCTATGTGCCTGTCAACAGATGAGTGGATAAAGAGCACACACACACACACACACACACACACACACACACACACACACAAATATTATTCATCCATGAGAGAGGAGGAAATCTTACCATTTGAGACAACATAGATGGATCTCAAGGACACTATGTGGAGTGAGATAAGTCAGAGAAAGACACCTACTGTATAATATCACTTATATGTGGAATCTAAGAATGCCAAACTCCTGCAAATAGAGTGAAATTTGGTTCCCAGGGGTTGGGGTGAGGTGGGGGAATAGGAGCGAGGTTACTACTAGCAGATAAATAAGTCCTGGGTATCTAATAGACAGTACAGTGACTATAGGCAGCAATATTGTATTTATCAGACTTTCTAAGAGATTATATCTTAATTGTCCTTACCACAAAAAAACAAAACATAATTATGTGACATGATAGAGGTGCTAAGTACAATGGCGATCACAGTACAATATGTAGGAATATCAAATCAGCGTGTTGTACACCTTAACCGTACACAATATTGTATGTCGAATATATTTCAATAAAAAAAGAAGCATTCTGTACACTTGGCCTCCAGCCAGGGCTCTCGTTGTTCCCCTGAACTGTGATCCTGACAGGTCGCCAGGAGCCCAGCACCCCGGCCGACACCCAGTTCCCAGAGACATTGTGCATGATGGTGGAATCACATGTTGCCCCTGTCCCAGCTTCTTGGGACCCTCTGTAGATGGGTCTTGGTGTGGTGACAGGAACGGTGGGAATGCAGTCATTCTGGGGTTGAAGAATTTCATTTAACACACAATAAACGTTTGTTGTGTGTCTGCCTTGTGTCAGATGCTGTGTGATAACACTTTTATGTTTCTTCCATTTAATCCATGTGATAATCCTGTGAGATAGGAATTCCCTTCTCCATGTAAGAGACGAGGAAACCACCAAGGGCCAAGAACATAACTGGAGAGGGGCCGAGATAGTTCTAGAATATCCATCCTTTGACATCAAAGTAGTATGTATGTGAATATGTATAGATCACCTCATATGTGACTGCGGCGTTCAGGTGCTCAAACATTTGCCTTGGTTCCTTTTCCTTTGAAATCTGCACTGTGGACTGTGTCCCTATGTCCTTGAGAGTAGAGTCCGCCCCTGGGAGGAGCTGGGAGACTGTGACCCCATTGGGGCCTGGAGTAGGGCTCCAGGGAGAGTGGCTAGGTTTACCAAACAAAAATGCAAGATGCCCGGTTAAATTTGAATTGAGTTTCAGATAAACTACGAATATTTTCTTTTTAGTATGAGTATGTCCCATGCAATGTTTAAGATATACTTATGCTAAAAAAAAGTATTCCCTTGTTTATTTAAAATTCGAATTTAACTCTAGTTCCAGATGAAGCTTGCAGTTTGGTCTAATGCTGAAGGGGGCTCTGTTTGCAGAGGCTGGGACTGGATTGCTTTGCTCACGAACTCTGCAGGCTCTCCACAGCTCTTTCTGAAATCAGTCTCACCATCTACACTCAAGGTCACAAACCGGCAACTTGGGCAGAATCTAACCAGCTATGTTTTGTTTAGCTGGCATGATGTTGATTTTTTAAAAAATCAGTCAGTTTTTGAAACCAGGAGCTTCTACATACAAATCTAAATGTCTGACCTCCTTTTTAAATTTTAATTCCAGGGTAGTTAACATAGTGTTACATTAGTTTCAGGTGTGCAATATGGTGATTCCACAATTCCTCACATCACCCTATGCTCACAAGTGCCCTCCTTAATCCCCGTCACCTATTTCCCCCATCCCCCCCCTCTGGTAACCATCAGTTCGTTTTCTATAGTTAAGAGTCTGTTTCTTGATTTCTATTTTTTCCTTTACTCACTGGTTTTGTTTCTTAAATTCCACATATGAGCGAAATCATATAGTATTTGTGTTTCTCTGACTTATTTCACTTAGCGTGATGTTCTCTAGGTCCATCCATGTTGTTGCAAATGGCAAGATTTCATTCTTCTTTATGGCTGAAAAATACTCCATTGTATATATATATGCCACATCTTCTTTATCCACTCATCTATTGAAGGACACTTTGGGCTCCTTCCATAACTTGGCTATTGTAAATAATGCTGCTATAAGCTTAGGGGTGCCTGTGTCCCTTTGAATTAGTGTTTATTAGTTCATAGGGTAATTCCATTTTTAACTTTTTGAGGAAGCTCCATACTGTTTCCCATAGTGGCTCTCCACATCTTCACCAACACTTGTTTTGTGTGTGTGTGTGTGTGTGTGTGCGTGTGTGTGCGTGTGCGTGCGTGTGTTTAATTTTAGCCATTCTGATAGGTGTGAGCTGATATCTCATTGTAGTTTTGATATGCATTTCCCTGATGAGTGATGTGGAGCATCTTTTCACACGTCTGTTGGCCATCTTGATGTCTTGTTTGAACAAATATCCATTCATTTCTTGCCCGTATTTAACTGGATTATTTGTTTTCTGAGTGTTGAATTGTATGCGTTCTTTATATATTTTGGATACTAACCCTTTATCGGTTATGTCATTTGAAAATCTCTCATTCAGCAGGTTGCTTTTTAGTTTTGTTGATGGCTTCCTTTGCTGTGCAGAAGCTTTTCATTTTGATGTAGTCCCAGTAGTTTATTTGTGCTTTTATTTCCCTTGCCTCAGGAGACACGCCTAGAAAAATGTTGCTCTGGCTGATGTCAGAGACATTACTGCTTTTATTTTTGTGTGTATGATGTCAGCAAGTGGTCCAGCTTCATTCTGTTGCACACAGCTGTCCAGTGTTCCCCGACACCATTTGTTGGAGAGGCTCCTTCCCATTGGATATTCTTTCCTGTTTTGTCAGAGATTAACTGGCCACATAACTGCGGGTTTATTTCTGGGTTCTCTTCTGTACCATTGATCTATGTGTCTTGTGTCGGTACCATACCGTTTCGATTGCAACAGCTTTGTAATATAGCTTGAAGTCTGGAATTGTGATGCCTCCAGCTTTGCTTTCCTTTTTCAAAATTGCTCTGGCTACTCGGGGTCTTTAAAAACCTGGAACACTTCGTGAATTTGCAGATCGTCACTGCGCAGGGCCAGGCTAATCTTCTCTAGATCGTTCCAGTTTTAGTGTATGCGTTGCCAAAGCGAGTACTAAATTTCTGACATTCTTTAAAAAACCAGATCTGCCATGCTGGGCCCTTAAGACCAGGTGGAAATAGTCGTCTGCAGCCCAGCTCTAGCACCCCTCTAAGACAGGGCATGCCCTCACCAGTGTGCCCCATTCCCATCCCCATGGCTCCCTCTGGTTACATCCTACCCACTTGATTCACTTCTACCTCTCCAGCCCCTGCAGGCATTGAGTGTTTGACTCCTGATCTACACTATGTGCCAGAAAGTCTACTTCTAATACAGCAAAAATACCCAGAGTCTTCACTGGACCGGCCCCGCCCATTTCTGCCATTTTATTGCATCTCCCTCCCGGCCCCCTCCCTCCAGGCACTGATGTTCATGCACTGGTCGCTGGTTGTCCCCTCCTGCCAGGTTTCATGTCGTTCCACCCCCCAAGGAATGCCAGCCTGACCCCAGAAGGCCAGCCCGTGGGCATGGCTTCCCTCAAGATGGTTCCAGGAAGCCCTCCCCAACTCCCAGAATGCCTCTGTGGCACACACAGAATCACACTGCCGCTTAGTTGAATTTCTTCGTTGTACAGATTAAGAAATGGAAAACGTGACTTTCAAGAAATTGCACGCAACTAAAACTGTGTAAAACTGTGACTGGAACTCAGGCAACAGGGACGTGGGAATTTCTCACCAGACGGCGTTCTATTCGTGAGGATCTGGCCTTGGTGCCCCTCACGTCTCTACTGCAGGACAAAGCACGACATGCATAATGAGTGCTTTCAGACTGACTGCCTGATTGACTACTCACTCAGTGCTCCTGGCGAAGCCGTTCTCACTCTGTTGAACAAATATCTTTATGCATCGCAGTCTCTAGAGCTGAGATCAGGGGAAACTCACTATAATCTTCAAATCGTTGAGCAATGCCTTGAAACCACTGGACGTGATATAAGGATCTAGGAAGAATGTCCCCTGTTGGCATGCGGAAAGGAGGAAGGGGGTAGAAAGCAGGAACTCCAAGGCGCTGTGCTAGGGATTTTAGTTTTGTTTTCTACTGCCTGCAGCCGAATGTTGCTCAGTGCCTGGTTTATAAATAAAGTTTTATCGGAATACTATCATACTCACTGCTGTATGGATTGTGAATGGCTGCGTTCATGCAACAATGGCAGGGTTGAGTAGTTGCAGCAGAAACTGTGTGGTCTGCCGATCCTAAAATATTTACTGTCTGCCTCTTTACAGAAAAAGTTTTCTGAACCTTGATGTAAACCATTCAGCAGCCCTCGGGGGTGGATGTTACTGTCCTCATATAACCGAAGAGGAACCCGTGCCTGCCCCGAAGTGTGGTGGGATAGAATTCACTTCTTTGATTCCAAAACCCATCATCATTTGACCAGTCACCCGCGGGATAAAGTCCAAATTTCCTGGCAGGGATCAAACCCACTTATTTGGCCTCTCCCTCCCGTGCGCCCCTCAGGCCAGCGACTTTGAACTCCTTGCTGGTTTCCAAACATGCTGTGCAACTTTATGTGTCTGTATCTTTGTAAACGATGCTTCCTTTTCACCAAATCCCCAACCTCTTTTTTTTATAAGTGAAATCCCTTCAGGATGCATCTCGAATCTTACCTCCTCGGTAGAACCTGCTCTTTGTCAGACGGTTAATGAGAACAAGAGCCAACCGGATTAGTATTTTCTTTGAGCCCTGGACGAGGCTGGCCGCTCTGCTGTGTGTTCTATTTAATCTTTTTCTAACAGCCCTATGAGGCAAGCCCTGATAGTCTCATTTTCAAGGGGCGCACACAGGTTGAGAGAGGTTAAGTAACTTGGCCAAAGTCCCAGAGCTAGTAAGGTTTGGACCCAGGATTTGGCCCGGGTCTGTCTGATGTTGGAGTTCAGCTGTTATCACCATGCTATACGCAGTATCCGTTTTCGGCTCTCATGGTTTCTCCCGAGGACCTGGCTTTATAGCATTTGCTCAGCCTTGTGTGACAGTGTCTCTCTCCTGGAGGCTGGGAGGTCCTGGGGGACAGCGAGCACATCCATTTACAACTCTGGAAGCTGGCACATGGCGGTGACTCAGTAACTGTTTGTTGGGAGGATGATGGTGCCTTGTCTTTACCGTGCCAACCCTGAACCTCATCTTACTGTTCTGTTTATGTTATTTCAACAGCATTTAGCCATTCGGGGAGACAAGCTCTCCCCCAGTCCCTTTCTGTTGGTGTCCCCATCCCTCTGCTTCTGTGTGGGCCGTGTGCAGTTGACAACCCAGGCCCATTCTGGCTCCGCGCTCAGACTTTGCTTTGGTCATCTGGTATGCATTTATCAGCCTTTGAAAAAAGTTCTTATTTCATCCATAGTTAAGTAAAAGTTCACAACTGTGAATAAGAGATTGGCTAAAAGTAGCAGAGGCAAGATGACTCCTTTTCCCCCCCACCGTCTGCCTTCCTCCAGAAACATCCCCCCAGTTCTGAGCAGTCAGTGATGTGAGTCCACACACCCTTACAGGCTTACTCGGACTCCAGAAAGGGAAGCGTGTTGAACTATCATTACTCACTGATAAATAATAACAGCGGCAGGAGCAACAACAACATCCCGACCGTAAGCAGTCGGCACATTTCGTGTTGCATTTTCCGCGACGGGAGCCGGGGTGTAGGCGGAGCGCCGTCCCCGCCCTCTCGTGGCTGCCGGCCCGCTGCAGCATGCCGTGGTCAGGGATCTCAGCGGAGGGGCCCCAGCCAGCCTTGGGGTGGGAGGCGCAGGGAAGGCCCCCCCCGCCCCGGGAGAGGCAGGATGGAAGGTGGCAGCAGGAGATTCACAGCATTAGCCGGAGCTTGGCGCAGACAGCTGTCGCTATGTCTGGGACAAGTGACAGCGAGGAGCATTCACATGCAGGTCCCCTGGTGCCCAGCCTGCTCCCTGAAGGCTCTGAATTCAGAGGAGTGGTGGAGTGGGGGTTACCTCCGAGGCACAGCCACCGACGCCCAGGCCCCTACTGAGGGGATCTGGAGACCACCGAGGGGTGGGACGGTGCACACCAGCCCTCCCCGGCCCCCGTTTCCACCCCCCTCACATCCAAACGACTGGCCGAGTCGGGGAAGATCGTTCTGTCCTGGGACTGAACGAATGAACCGTGTAAAGAATCCACTGGCTTCTGTTGCCTTGCATTTTGAGGGAGGTTCCAAACAACGGTTACCTAAAAGATGTATCTGAGCAGCCCTGTGGTAGGGGATGGAATTATCTACCAGCTTGACAAGTGATCAGGATTTCTGGAAGAGAACCAGCTGTTCTGAAGGAGCCATCTCAGTTGGGCTTTGCCTGCCGGAGGCTCGCCCAGGATGCCTGGAGGAACTGGAAGGTCCCAGCTAGCATCAGGGTTTGGCCGAAGGTCCAGGGAGGGCCGCACGATGGCCAGCATTGCTGCCGTCAGCAGCAGCCCTGAGACAACCCTGGGAGGAGGCAGGGAGCTGGTCATCTTGTTTCCTCATCTTGGTTCGCTGCTGCTTTGCCATGAGACCGACCGGAGGCAAGGGGCGTTCAGCCTGGGCTGTGCAACCTGTGGCCCGACTCCCTCACAGGATGTCAGAGGACACACGGCTTCACGCACGTGGCCATGTTTTGAATGGTTCATAAGAGCCCCGGACGTGTGCTGTAGATCCATTCTCTCGTGTTCCAGGACCATGGGAAGGGATGCAGTGACCGGGGTCTGGGCTGGGTCCCGGCCGATGCATAATCCTGTCTCTGGCATCTCTCCACGGGTTTCCCACCCTCCCTGCTTTTGAGGGGCAGGGCGGGGGTGCTGGGTGTTTCTTGTCCAGCATTCCTGGTCCCGGTGATAGCAGGGGTCGTGAATTATGGACGCAGCAGCAAATGTTTTTAATCTCCCGTGAAACAAAAGCAGTGTGTTTTCTGCACCAGGGGCCGAGGGTGAGGGAACAAGCAAACAGCTGCTCCGATATGGCGACCTCGGGCTGACGTCAATGAGAGTCAGTCCAGGCCAAGGGCTCCGCTCAGGAAGCTTAAAAGTGATACCGAAAACAAATTTGCATTTTTTCCTTTCACGGGAACTCAGCTATTCTCAGTTCCACTGAGATGTTTTCACCAGCCTTTGCCACTAACTCGTCTGCTGAACAAACAGGGCCTGCGGGGTCACTGGAATGCAGCTTTGCTCTTTGCTTTCTCCTTCCCCTTTAAAGTGTGTTCAGCGGGATGAATGTTCCCTGGCCCTGGATGAAAACGCTGGCAGGCGCTGACTTCTCTGCTCCTCTTAGGAAATAGTCTGTCCTAAGGTCGCTTGAAATGGAAAACAGTCTCGATTTGGAATTTGAATGTCCAGGCCAAGATATTAGTCAAAACTGTAAACTTTGACATCTCATTCTCTCTGTTCCAGCTTTGCTTGTTTAGGGCTGGAAGGCTGCGTGGGAAAGGGGGCTTCGCTGCTGGACTCGTGCCCCCCTCTCCTTCTGTCCCACCCTGTGCCCACCCAAGGCAGGAGCTGGGTGGGGGAAGGAGTGGACAAGAGAAGGCAGCTCTTGAGTGGCGGAGTGGTGGGGGGGGGGCGGGGGGGGGGGCTCTGAGCTGACTTTTCTCCCGTTGAGGCTGTTCTAAGGGCCCGGCCTTCTCAGCCAGGTGGCGGTCTCCCTCTTCTGGGTGGTCACTTGTGACTTTCTCCTCCATCCCTGGGGTTTACCGCCAGCTCCTTGCTGCTGGGGTCTCTGGCCCTCCAGACAGTCCCGTTGGTCAGGCCCTGCGTGGCTCCCTCCCCGAGTGCCCCCCCCCCCCCCCCCCCCCCCCGCCAATCTGGCTCTCACCTGCTTTGCACAGTGCCTGTCCTGACAATCTCTGGAATGGAGGGTGACCCCAACCCAAGGGCTCGCTGCTGGTCCCTCCACCCAAGCGGGAGCCACCTGCATGTTGGTTCCCTGTGGTTGCTGAAATGAGTCACCACAAACTTGATGGCTTAAAAGAAAAGAAATGGACTCTCTCCCAGTCCTGAGGACACACGTCTGCCGTCAGTTTTACGGGGGCTGAAATCCACTGTCAGGAAGGCCGAGCTCCCCCTGGAGGCTCGCAGGGACGACGTGCTCTTTGCCTCTTCCCGCTTGGTGGGGGCTGCTGGCATTCCTCGGCCCACGGGCCCCATGGGTCGTCTCTGCCTCGCTGCTCACATTGCCTTCTCTCCACGTGTGCTTAAAGCTCCCCGGGCCTCCTTCTTGGAAAGACACATGTACTTGAATTCATGGTTCATCTGGATGCTCTCGGGTCACTTCTCCATCTCAGGGGCCTTCATCTAATCATATCTGCAAAGACTCTTTGTCCAAATAAGATCACATCTATGGGTTCCAGGGACAAGGCCTGACATCTGTGCGGCCTTTATTTGGCCCCCTGCATTCTGACCTTCTTCCTCTGGATTTCCGGGCTGGGAAAGGGCTCCAGCCTTTTCTGCCCTCAGCTGGAGGCAGTCACGTGGTAAGCTCTCTCTGTAGCTTCCTGGAAACCCCCCACATATTTGGGGTGAGTGGGTAGGCCCCCTCCTGACCTTCAAGGAGCACAGCTTTCTTCAAAGATAACTTCTGTCAGAAACTCTTTTCTTAAAAGTCCTGTCCCTCAACAAGCTGATTTTTTTTATGCTCTTTGGCGGTGGGAGGATTCAAGACTGTGGACCTTGACCGTCTCCTGTGAACACCTCTTCTTGCTTTGGAATTTCACCACGGAAGCAGCGTGGTACCCGGAGTGTCACTTTTCAACATTCCGTTACCCTTGCAATGGAATTAATAGCGGTTGATGCTGCCCCAGGGCTGTGCCCTTCAAGGTCGTTCATGCACACTGTGGCCTGCGTAGGTTTCCCGTGGAAAGGCCCAGGGGGCCAGAATCTGGCCCACACGTGGCACCCTGGCCTCAGATGCCTCCATCTCTGTGAGTTCACATCACGGTGCACCGTGCTGCCTGTGATTCTCATCTGCACCCTTCCCCCAAGTGCTGACCGTGTCCCAGCCCTTATCCAGTCAAAGGTCTGCCAGTGAGAGGCTCGGAGAAGCAGATGCCTGCAGCGTGACAGTGGAGCTCTAGTGACAAATGATGCAGACTCACTTGAGTCTTTGGGTTTCCAACTTGCAGCTGGTGTGCTGATCTAGAAATTTCCTATTCTGTCGGTTAGCAGATTGTATTTGATAAGGGTTCACTGTGTGACCTAAGCCAAGATGGACAAGCTGGTCTGGGAGGAAAATATACTCCTCAGCTCTCAGAATGTGGGTCCAGCTTTTAGGGGGAAAGTTGGAACAGATTTGTTTGGAAGGTTCTGGAATGTTCAGGTAATAAATCCTTTTATCTTCTTCTTCCACCTTAGCAGGGAAGACAAGTGGCCTGTCTTGTGGCTGCTAGACTAGGGGATGAAAAATCAGACCTGGGCTAAATTCCTAGAGACTCGGGTATGCTGGTTAGCACGAAACCCATTTGTTCACAGAGTTACCTGTGGAAACTGCCGTTTATAGAAGAAGAAACTAACAAATATCAGTGAAGCTATTGTTCAAAATGTTCAATTTTTATTGTTCAGAATGTTCAATTTTTATTGTTCAATCACGAAGGCCGAGATTGCTCAGAGATCTGTCAGCATGCCGTGATTTTTTTTTTTAAAAGATTTTATTTTATTTTGTAAAAGTAATCTCTACACCCAACATGGGGCTCGAACACAGCACTGGGATCAAGAGTCATGTGCTCTATAGACTGAGCAAGCTAGGCACCCTGTGGTTTTTTTCTTTACTGAAACATCCCATGCCCTTTTCTCCTTTTACCACCACAACCGCCCTCATCAATGACTTGATAGAAAATTCGAGTCTTCTCATGATCTTTCCCAACTCACCTGATTCCTGATTCTCAGAGGCCAAAATGTTGTTGGCTGAGGTGGCTCAGGGGGTCTGTTCTGAGTGGGCACATCTCTTTTCTCCGTATAATTTTGGGGGAAACTGGGGGAGATTTGGGAACAGACTCGCGGCCAGGTTTCCTCTAGCGTGATGAGCCTGAAATATGTTACCTGGTGCCCTTGTTTGCCAGGACAGCCATGGAACACCACAGATGGGGCAGCTCAAGCCACAGAAATTAATTTTCTCGTGGTTCTGGAGGTCAGGGTGGCGGCAGACTCAGCTCCTCCTGGGCCTCTCTCCTCGCCTTGCAGATGGCCGTCTTCTCTATGTGTCTTCCCGTGGTCGTGCCCCTGTGCGTCTGTGTCCTAATCTCTTCTCATAAGGACCCCACTCATATTGGATTAGGGTCCACCCACAAGGCCTTGTTTTACCTCACTCACCTCTTTAAAGATTCTGTCTCCTGGGGTGCCTGGGTGGCTCTGACTCTTGATTTAGGCTCAGGTCATGATCGCATGCTTCATGAGTTCGAGCCCTGCGTCGGGCTCTATGCCAACAGCTTGGAGTCTGCTTGGGATTCTCTCCCTCTCTCTCTGCCCCTCCCCTGCTCCAGCACTCTCTTTCTCTCTCTCTCTCTCTGAAAAATAAACATTAAAAAAATAAAGACTACCTCCAGGTATTGTCACATTCTGAGGTCCTGGGAATTGGGACTGAACACATGAATTTGGGGGGACACGATTCAGCTCATAACTCTTGGGAACCCTTGATCTAAGCTCAGCCATTCTGGACTGGACTGGGATGGAACTCCATGGGAAGAAGTGGGCGGGGCCATACTTCCCTACTCACAGCCCCATTCCTACTCATGGCGCAATTCCACTGGCTTCTTTTCTTCCCTCTGATTGTCCTGCTCAAGTCTCCGAGCTGTTTCCCACACCAGCCCTGCGTCAGGGACAGGACTGTCCATGGCTCTGAGTGAGCATCCTTCTTTGCTCCTTGTAGACACACCTTCTCCTTCATAGGAAGAGGGAATCTCTCCAATTCCTCCAATTCTCCAATTCTCCAATTCCTGCCAATGGTCGCAGTCGAGTTAAAAATGAATACAAAGTCTGACCTGGGGGGGAGAAGGAGCCACCATAGGACTTTGGGCAGACTAGTGAGAAGACAAGTTTGGGCATTATCCTTAGTGCCATTGTTCGATATGCCATCTTCTTCCCTTTGCTCCCCACCCCTCATGCTTGTCGTCTCAGGTCCCAGCAGGTGGTGCAGTGGAAAGAGCACAGGCTCCGGGGGCAGCAGGCCTGGTTTGACTCATGTCTCTGCCATTTGTTATTTGTGTGTCCTTGGCCAGGTTACCGAATCTTCTTGGGACTCGATTTCATTATAAATAAATGGGGATAGAAATATTTGCCTTGCAGTGTGGTTGCGGGTGGGGGGGCAGAATTACTTGAAATCATGCATGTAAAGTCCCCAATACCTTCTGTTAGGGGCTCAACTGTGCCCCCCAAATGCCTATGCTGAGGCTGTAACCCCCAGTTCCTCAGAATGTGGCTATTTTGAAGACAGAATCTTTAAAGCAGTAATGAAGTTAAAACAAGGTCATTAGAGTGGGCCCTAATCCATCATGGCTGGTGTCCTTATAAGAAGAGGCGATCACGGGGCTCCTGGGTGGCTCAGTCGGTTAAGCATCTGACTTCGGCTCAGGTCATGATCTCACAGTTTGTGAGTTTGAGCCCCGCGTCGGGCTCTGTGCTGACAGCTCAGAGCCCGGAGCCTGCTTCGGATTCTGTGTCTCCCTCTCTCTCTGCTCCTCCCCCAGTCACACTCTGTTTCTCTCTGTCTCTCTCTCTCAAAAATAAATAATCATTAAAAAAAATAAGAGGTGATCAGAGAGGGAAGAGAGAAGACACACAGAGAGAAGACCATGTGAGGTCACGGGTGGTGGTGGTGGAGGGGAAGATAGTTATCTACAAGCCAAGCAGAGAGGGGCTTCAGAAGGAGCCGACCCTGCTAACGTCTTGATCTCAGACCTCCAGCCTCCAGAGCTGTGAGAAAACAAATTTCTGTGGTTTCAGTCTCCTGATCTTCGGTGCTTTCATACTTTGCCCTGGTTAGCTAAGATACCAGGTTTCAAGCTGATCACATTGGAGAAAACCTGGCCGTGAAGCTGTCCCCAGGTCTTCCTCAGTTTCCCACCAGGGTTATCAGAATAAGAGGGATGTACTTACTCAGAGCAGATCCCCATCCAAGCCAACAGCATTATGGCCCCTGAGAATCGAAGTAAGGTGAGTCATGACCCTTTGATCTCAGACTTCCAGCCTCCAGAACAGTGAGAAAGTAAATTTCTGTTGTCTCAGTCCCCCAGTGTGTGGTACTTTGTTATTGCTGCCCTAGCAAACGAATACAGCTGGTATATGGACGATTTTCTTCCTTTACTTCTGCCCTCTTGCCCCTCACCACCCCTGATTTTAGAGCAGTCTTGGACTAGCCCTGCACAATTTGCAAACTTGAGACAGGATACGCATGCAAAAGGCTAAACGTAGAAAGGGACTCAGAGAAAAGGGAAAATAAAAGACTAGAAAAACATCTGGCACCTAAAACAAAAAGTACCTTAAAAATCACCTAAAAGTTGGCACCTTAAAAAAAGGTGAAAGCTGACTCTTGGCTCACGGTCGCTCCTCTTGGGGTTTTCGGAGGTTCCCTGCCGAGCCCCTCTCCCCACAGTTGTTGTGACCTGGGGAATCATCTGGAGCCTTTGCGGTCACTTGGAACCCCTGCTCAGTCTCTGTGCCCCAACTCGGGGAAAATCGACAGCTTTGCAGTTTTGTCGTCCAGTCCAAGAACACGGGATCTCTCTTCGTTTGCTGGTTCTTTAAGATCTTTCAAGAAAGGCTTATCATTTTCTTCTATAAAGGAATGTACATCTTTTGTGATTTTGTACTTCTGAGCATTTTGTTTTTCTGTGCTTTCAGTAGTTTTCAAACCTACAGTTTGTTTTTGTTGCTGGTGTACTAAAAGGCGACTGATTTTTTAAAAAAATGTTTATTTATCTTGAGAGAAAGAGAGAGAGTGTGTGTGTATACACACAGTGAGCTGGGGAGGGGCAGAGAGAGAGGGAGAGAGAGAGTCCCAAGCAGGCTCCGTGCTGTCAGTGAAGAGCCTGACGTGGGACTCAGTCCCACAAACCTCAAGATCATGATCTGAGCCAAAACCGAGTCAGAAAACTTAACTTGTTTTCCAAAGTTAAATCAAACTTGTATTTTTTTTTTAATTTTTTTTTTCAACGTTTATTTATTTTTGGGACAGAGAGAGACAGAGCATGAACGAGGGAGGGGCAGAGAGAGAGGGAGACACAGAATCGGAAACAGGCTCCAGGCTCCGAGCCATCAGCCCAGAGCCCGACGCGGGGCTCGAACTCACGGACCGCGAGATCGTGACCTGGCTGAAGTCGGACGCTTAACCGACTGCGCCACCCAGGCGCCCCTCAAACTTGTATTTTTAATTGAAATCCATTTTGGATTCTGTGTTAGCATTTTCATACATTGTTAGATTTTTTTTTTAAGTTTATTTACTTATTTTTTGAGAGGCAAAGATAGCGCAAGTTGGGGAGGGGCAGAGAGAGAGGGAGAGAGAAAGAATCCCAAGCAGGCTCTGTGCTCCCAATGCGGGATTCAAACCCACGAAACCCTGATATCATGACCTGAGCCAACACCAAGAGCTGGATGCTTAACTGACTGAGCCACCCAGGCACCCCCATACATTGTTAGGTTTAATTTGCCAATTTTTTTGGGGGGGGTGCCTAAGTGGCTCGGTCGGTTGAGCATCCACCTTTGGCTTAGATCATGATCTCGTGGTTCGTGATTTCGAGCCCTCAGTCAGGCTCTGTGCTGACAGCTCAGAGCCTGGAGCCTGCTTCAGATTCTGTCTCCCTCTCTCTCTGTCCCTCCCCTGTTCATGCTCTGCCTCTTTCTCAAAAGTTAATTTACTTTGAGAGGGAGAGAAAGAGAGAGAGAGGGAGAGGGAGAGAGAGAGAGAGAGAGAGAGAGAGAGAGAGAGAGAGAGAGAGAATCCCAAGCAGACGCCACACTGCAGCATGGAGTCCTGTTTTGGGGCTTGAACTCATGAACCTCGAGATCATGACCTGAGCCAAAGTCTAGGGTTAGACACTTAACCAACTAAGCCATCCAGGTGCCCCTAATTTGCTAATTTTTTAAAAAGGATTTTAGGGGCGCCTGGGTGGCGCAGTCGGTTAAGCGTCCGACTTCAACCAGGTCACGATCTCGCGGTGTGTGAGTTCGAGCCCCGCATCAGGCTCTGGGCTGATGGCTCGGAGCCTGGAGCCTGTTTCCGATTCTGTGTCTCCCTCTCTCTCTGCCCCTCCCCCGTTCATGCTCTGTCTCTCTCTGTCCCAAAAATAAATAAAAACGTTGAAAAAAAAAAAGTAAAAAGGATTTTAAATGTATATTCACAATCAATCTGGGGCTGTGATTTGGAGATTTCCCATTTGCCCTTCCAGATGTGGTCTCCCCTTGCCCCACCTGGTATGACAGTTATGAATTTCTTCAATGAGTTACCTGGTTCAGAGTTGGGCTGGGCCAGTGGGGACCCTGGCAGGAGACCGGAGGGAGGGAGGAGAGTGAGGTCACCCCAGGCTGGTTGTATCCTTTAATGGAAGGTCACCGGTCTTCCCAAAGTGCCTGCTCTATCCTTTTGGGTTCTCCCTTCCCTAGTTCCTATCCCGGGTGTAAGATCCTTTGTTATTCCCCTTCATCCACAAGTTGTAAACAAATCCTCCCCAAATTATCTTATTTCCTGCAGGGACTTCGACTGATGCAGCCCATGACTCTCTTTTCTCGTAATATTCTTGCTGAGTTTTACAATCAAGGGTATAATAGCTTCATAAAAGGAAGTGGGAATGTTTCTTCTTCATGTTCTGGAATAGTATTGGTTGTTTGGTAGCACAAGTTAAAGCTTTGGTAGAACTTGCTGGTAAAACCGCCTGGACCTAGTGTTTTCATTGTGAGAAGAATTTTGCCTGCTGAATTCAGTTTCATTTGTGGTTGTTAGACTATTAGTGCTTCCCTCCTCTTCCCTTCCCTCCCCTTCCCTTCTTCTCTTCTCTTTTCTTTCCTTCCTCTTTTTTCTTTAGTTTTGGTAAATGTGGAATGCGTTCATTTACAAAGTTGCCGGCATCTATTTTTTTACATTATCTTCTTACTAACCTTTTTTCTCTATGTTATGCTTAAGTCCCTTAAAAATTAATACACTTTATTCTTTAGGGCAGCAAAATTGAGCAGAGCATTCCTGTACACGTGCTGTCTCCACACATGCACAGCCTCTGCCATTATCAGCCTTCCCTACCACAGTGGTACATTGGTTACAATCGGTGAACCTACACTGATACAATGTTCACCCCAAGTCTGTAGTTTACATCAGGGTTCACTCTTGGTGCTATCCGTTCTATGGGTTTTGACAAATGTGTAATGACATGTATCCTCTGAGCTCTGCCTGTCCATCCTTCTGCCTCCAAATACTGGTAATGTAATTACTCTTCATTCTTAATAATTTTTATTTGTAGTCTTCTTTTTTCTTTATTAAACTTGTCCTAAGTTTGGCAATTTTTACTAGTCTTTATAAGACCCAACTATCAACTTTTAAAATGTCATTGATTTCTCCTCTTTATTCTTTTTTCTTTTGATTTCTTAGGTTTTTTTTTTTTTCTTAATCTTTTCTCCTGAGTTAAAAATTTAACTCATTAGATTCCTGCCTTTCTTCCTTTTCTTTTCTTTTAATGTTTATTTTTGAGAGGGAGAGAGAGAGAGACAGAGCATGAGTGGGGTAGGGGCAGAGAGAGGGAGACACAGAATCCGAAGCAGGCTCCAGGCTCTGAGCTGTCAGCACAGAGCCCAACGCGGGGCTCGAATTCATGGACCGCGAGATCATGACCTGAGCTGAAGTTGGACGCTTAACCGACTGAGCCACCCAGGCGCCCCTTTACCATTTTTAACTGTACAGTTGACATTGTTGTGCAACCAATCTCCAGAACTCTTGTCATCTTGCAACACTAAAACTCTATACCTATTAAAAAACAAATCCTCATTCTCCCCTCCCCTGGGCTCCTAGCAACCACCACTTGACTTTCTCTGTATGAATTCGACTCCTCAAGGTACCTCGTATAAGTAGAAGAATACAGCATCTGCCTTTTGGTGATTGGCTTATTTCACTTAGCAACATATTTTCAAGATTCATTCATGTTGTAGCGTGTTTCTGGATTTCCTTCCTTTTTTAGAGCTGTATATTCCAGTGTATGTATCTACTACGTTTTGCTTATCCATTCATCTGCTGACGGCCACTTGGGTTGTTTCCACCTTTTGGCTATTGCGAACAATGCTGCTGTGAACATGGGTATGTAAATATCACCTGGAGACCTTGCTTTCAATTTTTTTGAGTATGTACCCAGACGTGGAATTGCTGGGTCATGTGGTAATTCTATAATTACCATATATGGTAACCTATACATTTTTGAGGAGGTATTATATTATTTTCGCTAGTGGCCGCACCATGTTACATCCCATCAAAGTGCACAAGGGGTTCCATTTCTCCATATCCTTACCAACACTTGCTTTTTTCTGTTTTTTGATAGTAGCCATCCTAATGGGGGTGAGATGGTATCTCATTGTGGTTTTGATTTGCGTTTCCCTAATGATGAGTGATGTCGTGCATCTTTTCATGTGCTTATTGGCCATTTATATAGCTTATTTAAAGAAATGTCTGTTAGAATCCTTGGCCCCTTTTTAATTGGTTTTTAAATTTTTTAAATTGTTGCATTGTAGGAGTTCTTTATATATTCTGGATATTAACCCCTTATCAGATATATGATTTACAAATATTTTCTCCCCATTCTGTAGGGTGGTTTTTCTCTCTGTTGCTTTTACATTGGGAAGGTTGAATACATTTCTTTTATCTGGTTAAGGTTCATTATTTTTTTTTTTTTCAACGTTTATTTTTGGGACAGAGAGAGATAGAGCATGAACGGGCGAGGGGCAGAGAGAGAGGGAGACACAGAATCGGAAACGGGCTCCAGGCTCTGAGCCATCAGCCCAGAGCCCGATGCGGGGCTCGAACCCACGGACCGCGAGATCGTGACCTGGCTGAAGTCGGACGCTTAACCGACTGCGCCACCCAGGCGCCCCTATTTTTTTTTTTTTAAAAGAGAGAGAGAGTGTGTGAGTGGGGGAAGTGGGGCAGAGGGAGAGAGAGACAGAGAATCTTAAGCAGCCCCCATGCTTAGTGTCGAGCCCGACATGGGGCATGGTCCCACAACACCGGGATCATCATCTGAGCTGAAATCTCCACTAACCTTTAATGCAGTAAACAATATCAGTGGCTTTAAAAATATTAAACTATTTTTGAATTCCTGGAATTCAATTCAATTTGTCGTGGTATGTTATTTTTTTTTTATGTGCTGCTGGATTTGGTTTGCTAATATTTGTTTAGGATTTTTTGCATCTTTATTCATTAATTAAATGGGCTTAATAGTTTTAATTTCCCATATTGTCCTTGTTTAGATGTTGGCGTCAAAATTATACTAGCCTGATCATTGTGGAGTTGTGGAGTTGTCTCTTTGTTCTATTTCTTGGAAGAATTTTCTTAGTTTCTTTTCCTTAAGTTTAGTGGTAGAACTCTTTTGTAAACTGTTGGCATGCCATACCATAGGTCCCACTGAATGCATGAGCAGAATACGGATATATTGAGGATTCTGAAAAGTAAACAGTAGCAGGCAAATTGGGTTCTTTTCGTTAGAATATCTTCATTGCTGCTCCAATTTTATTCACATTTTTATCTCTTTGGTAATGGTTTTCATAATTATTTTTTTTCTAGGTATGTATCAATTTTATCTAAATTTTAAACTTAGTGGCATAAAGTTGTGGAAGTATTCCCATAGCCTTTTAATCTCTTCAGTATTGGTAGGTCTCTCTCCCTTCTCATTTGTAATATTAAAAAAAATTTTTTTTAACATTTATTCATTTTTAAGAGACAGAGAGCACGAGTTGGGGAGGGCAGACAGAGAGGGAGACACAGAATCTGAAGCAGGCTCCAGGCTCTGAGCTGTCAGCACAGAGCCCCGCCTGAGCTGGAACCCCCCCATATGAGATCATGACCTGAGCTGAAGTCGGACGCTTAACCGACTGAGCCACCCAGGCGCCCTCATTTGTAATAGTTTACATTTGGACTTCTCCGTTTTGATCATTCTCCTTAGAGATGTCTCTTGATTATTCTCTTCAGACTTATTAAAAACATAACTTTAAACATTCCTTTCTTGTTTCTTTTTGCTTGTTTTCTGTTTCATCAGTTTAGTTTTCTATCTTTACTATATCTTCACTTCACCGTGTAGGTCCCCTTACCTCCCTCTTTATGTTATTCTTGTCTGATATGCTCTATCTACATATATTGAAAAGCTCATCAGAAAATATTATAATTTTTTTACAGCCATCATCATGTTTTAAAGACCTCCAGAAGAGAAAACCAGTTTAGTATATTTACCCAGATATTTATCATTTCTGTTGCCCTTCCTTCATTTTTTTAAAGATTTTTTTGATGTTTATGTATTTATTTTGAGAGAAAGAGAGAGAGTGCATGCATGTGTGCCCAAGTAGGGAAGGGGCAGAGAGAGAGGGAGAGACAGAGAATCCCAAGCAGGCTCTCTACTGTCAGCACAGAGACTGATGTGGGGCTTGGTCTCATGAACTCTGAGATCATGAACTTAGCCAAAATCAAAGAGTCAGACGCTCAACTGGCTGAGATACCCAGGTGCCCTGCCCTTCCTTCATTAAAAAAAATGTTTTTTAACATTTTTTTAAGTAGTATCTACATCCAATGTGGGGCTGAAACTCACAACCCCAAGATCAAGATTACATGCTCTCCAGACTGAGCCAGCCAGACACTTCATTCTTTCCTTCATTTTGGATGCTCTGAGTTTCCCTTAGGTACCATTTCTTTTATGTCTGAAGAACTTTCTTTAGCAATCCTTTTCGAGTAGGTCTGCTATTGATGAATCTTTGTTTTCCTTCAATTGGGAATGCCACTTGATTCATCTTCCTTTCTGAAGGATATTTTTGCTGGGTATAGAATTCTAGATTGACACTTCTCTTTTCTTCTACATCAGAAACTATTGTGTCACTTCCTTCTGGCTACCATGCTTTATGATGAAAAATCTATGGAATCTCAGTGGTTGTTCCTCTTTTGGCAATGTGTCACTTTTCTCTGGCTGTTTTATTTGTTTTATTTTTTTTTTTACAACAAATCTGTTTATTTGATTTTTAAATTCAACTTTTAAATCCTGTAGACTAGTTATATGTTTAAAAAATTTTTAAACATTTATTTACTTTTGAGAGACAGAGAGACAGAAAGTCAGCAGGGGAGGGGCAGAGGGAGAGGGAGACCCAGAACCCGAAGCAGGCTTCAGGCTCTGAGCTGTCAGCACAGAGCTGGATGCGGGGCGCGAACCCATGAACCGTGAGATCATGAGCTGAGCCAAAGTCAGATGCTTAACCAACTGAGCCACCCAGGCGCCCCCTGTGGATGCTTCTTATTAGACTTTCTACCTTGTTTCCTGTTTTATGTACTTCTCTAGACCTAGATGACAAAAGCTCAAGTTACTGAGCCAGCTCAAGGTGGGAGCTGGCTTTGGTGCTCTCTAGGTGGGTAATTTTACTTAGAACTCTTTAGTTCTTGACTTTAGCCTCTAAGTGTTGCCTCTAAGTGTTCTTTACTTTCTTGATTCTTTTCAAAAATTATTAGTTGGGGCACCTGGCTGGCTCAGCCAGTAGAGCATGTGAGCCTTGATCTCAGTGTTTTAAGTTTGAGCCCCATGTTGGGTAGAAAGATTACTTAAAAATAATAAAAACAAAATCTTTAAAAAATTATTATTAGTTTAAGAATATTTTATTCAATATTTTGTGTTGCTTTCAGCAATTGGGTTGGCCAGCTTATCAGTCCACCATCTTGCTGGTAATGAAAGTCCAAATGGAAACATGTTTTGGGTTCCCAATCATGCTCACTTCTTTGCTGATCTTGTAAAAGGTAACTTCATGTATATGTGCTGTTTTCCTTGTGGGACTTTCCATTTATATATGTTTATTCAATTTGTCTTCTTTTTTCAACGTGTTTTTTTTTTTTTTATTTATTTTTGGGACAGAGAGAGACAGAGCATGAACGGGGGTGGGGCAGAGAGAGAGGGAGACACAGAATCGGAAACAGGCTCCAGGCTCCGAGCCATCAGCCCAGAGCCTGACGCGGGGCTCAAACTCACGGACCGCGAGATCGTGACCCGGCTGAAGTCGGACGCCCAACCGACTGCGCCACCCAGGCGCCCCTCAATTTGTCTTCTTTAAGACAAATTGTCTTAAAGACAATTGTCTTTAAGACAAATTGTCTGTTTGGAAGTGATAAAGAAATACAAAGTGTTTCAAGAAGTCGATATATTTTCTGTAAAAATTTAACCCATATTTAATACCTGATATACAAGTGAACTAAGCTACGTAGAATACTTCAAAATACTATATAAATGTAAGATGTGATTAGATAAATAATTTAAAGTCTCTTTATATTTAATCAGGCCATGTAGAGTAAACTAAAAAGACAATTCACAACAAATGCCTGAGTGAAATCCTCAGGGGTTGATGAGGACCAGCTGCCCACCTATCTTTTACAGATTTCAAGTAGCTTCTACATATGAACTTGAACCAGATTTTCTTATAAAACTGGCAGAGGCAGTCACTTGAGCAATGCATCCCTCGGGAAGTTCATTGCTGAATTCGATTTCTGTATAGTCATAACTCTGGTATGTTTATAAGGCATTTTATAGTTTGTTTACAGTGATGGAAGGACACACTTATATGAGTTATTTGTGATATTTGCAGGGCCTGACATAAAAAAAACAAAACATGTGTTCGTATACTTCAGGTTCTTTTTCTCATTGGCTCCTTCGTTCTGGCACATCTGTACTTTATATCTGAGATGGCTGTGAAGTGTGGCATTCCCTGTGCATCTAACCAAAACCCTGGGAGGGCTAAAATGGTTTAGAATAATTTGGAACGTGGGCTTTCTGGCAGGGGCTGTTCTGGCTCTGCCCCCGTGGGCTGTGTGACTCTGGAAGAGCTCTTTCCCCTTTTTGAGGATGAGTCTCCTTGCCTGCAAAATGGAGATAATTATCCTCATCTTTTAGAGTCTTGGTGGGACTTCAGTGAAACAGGCCATATAGTGCTTAATTGAGTACACAGGAAAACTTAGTAAGAAGTATCTATAAAACAGCTCACGCTCAATCCTCAGACTGTGTTTAGGGCAGCGATTCTCAACCTGGACAGATCATAAGACTCATTTGGGAAGCTTTGAAAAGCCCGTGGCCTAGGCTACACCCAAGAACAATTCTAGGAGCATCTCTGGGTATGGGGCAATTCCGATGTGCAACAAGGTTGAGACTCATTGTGGGGCCTTGTAAGGAGGTTAGCAGCACCAGATCCTATGGGAAGATGCTTAAGTTTCTGCAGGAGCACCCTCTACTATGCATGCCAGCTCACACTACACATGCTGATTTCATGAGGGTATTCACCTAGCTAAGAAGACAGGGAAGCCCAGTGTATGCAAAGGCCCTGAGGTTGCAGGGGTTAAAGATGACAGGAGGAAGCTGATAAAGGTCATGGAGGCTGCAGGGCAGAGAGAGAGTGAGGTGGCCAAGGGAGGGGCAGATGCGGACCTTGGTACGAGGGCAGAGGATTCAGGCTGGAGTGGGCCTGTGTCCCACAGAGATGCCCGGTGGTGCCCAATAAGTTTGTCATCCCTGCTGAAGCTGGTTTTCAGTGTGCCCTTGGGCATCTTGCTTCCCCTTGGGGACCTCAGTTTCCCCATCCATGAAACGGTGGGGTTGGAGCAGTGTTCTCATGAGCCTTGTGCCCACATTCCATACTTCCAGAAGCCTCATGGCTGTCATCCTCTGGACCTCAAGCCTAGTAGGCTGGCCACTGACTTGGCTTTCACATGGCCGTGGTACACCCCTCTGCTTCTTTCTGAGAAAGGCCCACTGAGCCCCACAAGGGTGAGGATTTCCTCCTGCGTTTACCACTGTTTTCCTGAACAATACCAGGGGCGTGTGGTGTCAGTGACTGCCACCCCCGTCATGCTCAGGGAAGCTCTGGGGTCTCCAGAGCTTCTGAAGCTGTTTTCGTGCTTCTTGGTTAGCATGGAGGCGCCCTTCTCACTGTTTCTGCTCCCGTGATGACAGCAAGTCGCCCCCAAGAAGCCGAGAACCTCAGATGGGTTCTGCTCTCCACACTCAGGGGCTGGCCCGGAGCAGACACTTCTTGTGCCTGGGGCAAGAAGGAGCTGTGTCTCTCCTGATTCCTTGTCACCGGGTCCTCTTTGGGACAGTGGGCTGGAAGCACACTGTCCTGTCCTTCGGAGCTCCCCGTGGTGCTGCCCTCCAACCAGGCCTCATGCCTTTCTTCCTTCCATAGGCTTCTCTTCACAGGTAAGCTCCCCCCAGGGCGTTTGGTTTTGCTCCTTGATGCTCAGAGACCATCACTACCTGCATTCGCATTTGGGCCTTATGTTTAAGCATGGAATGAACAGCTGGTTTCCTTTAAAGGAACTTCAAACCTTAGAGGTCAGTGTGTGCTTTGAACTGCACGTGTTTGTCTCCCCCAAATTCATGTATTGAAATCTTAACCCCTGACGTGATGGTATTCGAAGGTGGGGCTTTTGAGAGGTAATTAGGAGCCCCCATGATGGGATTAGTGTCCTAACAAGAAACGACATGAGGGTGATGATCTCCCCCTCTCTGCCGTGTAAAGACGCAGAGAGAAGGTCCTGTCTACCAGCGAGGAAGAGACCTCACCGGAACCTGACTATGCTGACACCTTGATCTTGGACTTCTAACCTCCAGAACTGGGAGATATAAATGTCTGTTATTGAAGCCCATGGTCTGTGGTATTTTTGTTAAGGCAGCCCATGCTAAGACAGCTGGCTGGGCATTTGGAGCCAGAGGAGAACTTTTCTGTTGCCACTGATCCCAGGTATCATAACCTTATCCTTGTCTCAGTGAGCACATGCATGTTAGTCTGCTCGGGAGGCCACAGCAAAGCACCACAGATGGTGGGGGGGGGGGGGAGTGGTGCTTAAACAACAGACATTGATTTTCTCACAGTTTTGGAGGCTGGAAGTCCAAAATCAAGGTGTCAGTAGGATAGGTTTTTCCTGAGGCCTCTGTCCCTGCCTTGCAGATGGCCTCACATCTGGTCATCTCTCTGTGTGTCTGTGTCCTAACCTCCTCTTTGTAGGAGGACACCAGTCCTGTTGGATTAGGGCCGAGCCTCATGACCTCATTTGCATTTAACCACATCATCGAAGGCCCTATTTCCAAATACAGTCACATTCTGAGGTACTGGGGGTGAAGACTTCAATATGTAAAATCTGGGGAAGGGGACACCGTTCAGCCCCAAACAGTTTCCTTAAATGACGAGTGGAGCGATTGAGGCACAGGGCTAGATGTCAACTATTGTAAACAATATTTGTCGGGTTGAAAGCATGAGCATGAAGGGATGGTGGTGATGGTGATGTTTTTGGTGGCTGTTGTTGGTGGCGGTGGCGGTGGGTGGGTGTGTTGTTCCTCCCCTAACTCATATGGTAGGAACGAGGTGGCACCCAGCTTATGGGAGACACCCCCACACCCACCCCCGAGATCTGTTGTGTGGAGACACATTTTTAAACATATCTTCATTTGTTACTTTTTCCTTTTAAAATAATCGCTGGAAATAATCAGCACCAAAATAGGGAACACTTGATGTGATCAATTTAATCTGTAGTACACAGTACTTTTTACTATTATGTTCTCAGAGCGCCAGTTGAATGAGGAGTTAGAGAAACAGTAGTATATCATAGGTGGAACTCAAATAGTCTTTGGAATAGGCTTTCTTTTGTGTTGATGATTATAAGAAGATCTCTACTGAAGAACCCTATTTTTTAAAACTTTATTTATTTATTATTTATTTCTGTTTATTTATTTATTTTGAGAGACCAAGAGTGAGAGAGAGAGTGAGAGCGAGCATGGTGCAGGGGCAGAGAGAGAGGGAGAGAGAGAGACTCCCCAGCAGGCTCCGCACCGTCAGTGCAGAGCCCCATGCTGGGCTCGAACTCACGAACCGGGAGATTATGGCCTGAGCCGAAGTCAGACACTTAACTGACTGAGCCACCCTTCAGGTGGCCCTGAAGAACCCTATTTTAAAATTCAAGTTCGTATTCATTTTTCTATAATTCATCATAGAATAAGCAATGGACTTCGCCATATTGATTTCTTCCATCTTTCCAAAGGCCTCGTTTCTCTTACACTCGTGTATTGAGCACCTAGTATGTGCCAGGAACTTTGCTGGACTCTGGGACATGGTCTCACCTTCAAGAAACTCATTCTCATGGGGAAGACAGACAGGAAAGCTGGTGATGGCTCACCGGGAGAAGGGCTGGGGTCATGGCTAGCTCAGGACACAGTGGGAATGCAAAGGAGGGTCCCTTCTCTCCAACCGGGGAGGCAGGAGGCAGCTTGTCGGAGAAGGGCAGGTAGGAGCTGGGGGAGATGGGGCAGTGAGGGAGGGTGTGGTACCAGGGGTGGGGGAGGAGTGAGGAAGAGGCCGGGGAGCTGGCAGGGCTGGCCGCCTGTCCAAGGTTCCACCTGGCAGTTTTCTTCAGGGCCGTTGGTTCGTCCTCAGCTGTTTGTCTTGCTCTGTGTCTGTGCCCCATTTTTCTATCAACGGTGTGACCTCTTCCAGGTTCAAGGGTGGTTTTAGTGTCCAGACTTGGCCACTCAGCATATTCTAACCTCCAAACTCAGTGAGTGGTTAAGGGATGAGTACATTGACCAAACTGGCTCCACATGACCCAACCCAAGACTTTTCCTGGAGCTTCTTTCCTCTGGGCGACTCAGTGAGAATGTGAAGTCAGTGCAGCTGTTTTCCAGCCTGTGGGGAAGCCTGCCTAAAAATGACACCAAGTAATAAAATCAGAGCAGGACCTAGAAATAAGTAGGCCCTTCAAAGCATTGCCTGAGCCCTGGGCCCAGCCGTGATTCCATTCCATTTCGGCTTCTCGGTAGTGGGGCAGTTTGTTCATTTACTGAGTAGTTTTTGCTTAGCCTATGTGCCACCAAGAGCTGTGACCAACACGGCTATCCTCAGATGATTACTGGGTCACAGAGAGCTCTGCCCACAGAAACGAGCATTTTGTTGGGCTAATTGTAGATTGCAGGACAGAACTGAAAAATCAGGGGCTTTGGAGTACGACAAGATTGATGGATTTGAAACTTGGCCTTGATACTTAACACAATATGATTCCCGTTTGGCATATTTCTTTAGTACCCTGAGCCGTCGGGTTTTATCATCTGTGCAATACCGTGCTCCAGCTAGGCAGGAAACAATCGTCTATTGAATAAATCTTCGCTGAATTTAGGACCGTTGGAGATATGTGCACATTCTCTTCGTGCAAAATTATCCGCGTCTTCCGCCTGCGCACAGAATTGTGGTAGGTGTGATATACTGCGAGCAGGATGACCTCTGGAGCGGTTAAGCGGCTTCCCTAAGACGGAACAAGTTTCTCAAGAGCCAGGTTGAGGCGTCTGAGTGAGGGGGGAGTCCTATAGCTTTGGGCACTATCATCCCCGCCTAAGAACGTCTCCCCAGGTGAACGGCGAACCTCTCCGTCGGGGTCAACTCCCGGGTTTCGGATAGGAGTCTCCGGAAGGCTTTTCTGGATTGAGGAACACGGTCAAGTATGGAAGTCTGGTGTAGGTTGAAAGAGAAATCCCTTCCTTGTGGTGCCCACCGACGTTCAGAAGCCAGCCCCTCAAGGGAGAGGGAGTGTGATGGGACATGAGACAGCGGGGGCTCGGGGCCCGGGCAGGGCAGCCGCTTCCGAGGCTGGTTGTGACAAAAGGCAGCAGGTGGAAGCAGCGGCCGTGGAGGAGAATGTGTCCGAGGGGGAGGGCAGGGGTCTGGGGTCAGAGGCTGCCGCAGAAATAACCTGGGTAGGGACCCAGGTGATGGCTGCACGTCGGTCTCCCGGGTTTCCCAGCGCCCTCCGTCCCCCTCCCGTCCACTGTACCTCCAGGCCCCGCAGGGGAGCGGAGATTGTGTGTGCGAGAACAATAGGAACAAAGGCTGCTTTCAGGCGCGTGTTTGCATATATGCTTCATAGTCTAAGGGAATTAAAAACAAACACCCTCAGTTGTTTAAGAGCTATGTTGCATGACTAAGGCAGTGATTTACGGACAGGGCTGAGCCTTCACTAATGGGTTCCAGTGACTTCAGTGGACCAAGAAAGGAAGACTTGTTCCCAAGGTCCCGGGTCGATGTCGGGGAGGGCTGTTATCCCGTAAATCACGGTGACCGCACGAGGGGCGTGGGCTCCCTGGGGCCTGGAGCGATGCTGGCTCAGGAGAGGTTGAGGTGCCTGGTGGCTTGTCGGCTGCTGTCAGCCACCGCGGCCCAAAGATGCCACCTCTGCACGGGGCTGTGGACAGCCAGCTGTTGCTCTTCGGGCCCCCTGGGGGCTCTCCCAGCCGTGTCTGAGACTCTGGTGGCCGGAGCAATGCTCTTTCCCGCCCTGTTCTGGTGGTGGGGGGTGCCCGGCATGACGAATTTGTTCCTGGTGTTCAGCTGACATCTTCCTTGTCTCTCCCCCTTCGTTCCCACTCTTGCTCTGGTGCTAATACTCCCCGGGGCCCAGCTGAATGGTCCCGGACTCTCTCTCTGTGGCCAGCTCCCCCACTATGTGCATGCCACCCCGTCCAGCCCTGCCAGTGTGTTCCCCCAAGGCCGTCATTTGCTTTTCTAGCTCATTCATCATCTTTGTTGCCTTTCTCTGAATTTTCGGAGTCATTTGCTGGTTTCCTGGATCGGGGCACACAGAACAGCTGCCGGTTTCACAGGCATAGCGGGAATGAAGACAGAAGAGGGCTCTCCTGTCTGGTCCCAGAATAGTCCCTCTCCCCCTGACCCGTCCTGGCGTGACTACACCTGCACAGAAACGCTCCCGGGGACTGTGTGAGCCGTATCTGGCCGAGACTCTTTCCACACAAAGCCTGTACGTTCTGTCAGTAGTGAAAGGGCTTCATTATGAGAACGAGGTCTCTCACCTTACAAAGCAGGCCCATGACAGGGACACAGGGATTTCGGAGGGGTGGCGCCAGGGACACAGGGACTTCGGAAGGGTGGCACTCTCTCGTTCTGCAGAGAAATGCAGTGAACGCGCTGATCTCTTCCAAGTCAGGGCCCCAGGGCTGGGACGGTGGGGCCAGGGGAGTGGGGGATAGAGTACAGGGTATAGGGCTTCCCTCACCTCACAAACGAACAGACCGGTTGGCTTATGTATCCTTGGAGCAGGACGATGATATAATAAAATAAACAGGGCCTTCGAGTCAGGGAACTGGCATGGCCATTCACCAGCTATGGGATCTTGGCAAATTCTTTGGGCCTTAACAGCTTATTGGTGACGGTGATGATGTTGACGGCGGTGGTGGGGATGATGAAGAGACATCCAGTGGGAAGGTGGTGTCCCCTGCCATGTGTCCCTGGCTTGGGGTGGTCTCAAGTGCGCCCATCTGGCCCCAGAAAACAGGAGTGGGAGCTCTTTCTCCCATCCTCGTGGGGGCTCCGAGGCCTGGCTGGGGCTTATGAGATGTCGTGGGGTGGCTGAGCACGCAGCCTGGAGGTGGGGGCGCCGGAAGCTCTCCGGGATATTGATCCTGCCCGGAGGAAGGCAGTGAGATCTCACACCCCAGCCCAGTGGGTGGGGGTCCTCCTGGGGGAGGCTCCCTTCCCTTCTCAGTGTCAGGCGTGGCTCCTCTGATCCCATCCGACCACTAGGACACTCCCTGGCTCTGCTCCTTGGCCCCTGGTGCTGCCTTCAGAACTTCCAGGACTCCCAACCAGCTCTGGCCTCCCAGGCCTGGTCCCGGGTCCCCTTCCCCCATCCTAGCTCCCTCCCTCTTCTGATGCCCTCCACAAAAGCCCTGCTGTGTGGTCCCACCTGCTCACCAAAGTGGCACCTAGATCCTTAGGGCCGCAGAACCTTGTTTAGGAGGATGAAGAGGTGTTGGTCCTCAGCAAAGCCAGGGAGGGAGAGTGTTTTCATTCCTTCCAGATGCCTCCCCTTCTCCAAGGAGAGGGCTTCTGGCTGAAGGACATGTAATGCATCAGACCAAATGGTGCTGTGCCGACTTCACACGGTTTGTTTGTTTGTTTTTTAATCTTTCTTTATTTTTGAGAGAGAGAGAGAGAGACAGAGCGTGGGCAGGGGAGGAACAGAGAGAGAAGGAGACACAGAATCCGAAGCAGGCCCCAGGCTCCGAGCCGTCAGCACAGAGCCTGACGCGGGGCTCGAACCCACAAACTGCGAGATCATGACCTGAGCCGAAGTCGGACGCCTGACCGACTGAGCCACCCAGGCGCCCACACACGGTTTTTGTGTGTGTGAGAATCTACGGAGATAATGTACATAAAAATGCCTCTTAGGCACAAAAATGTCACATCCTCAGTATGAAAATACTTGAAGGTGGCCTGGAGCACTAGTCCCTGCAGCCAAAAGCAGCCTGGCCTGTGTCAAGGCCTTTGTAGGGCTGGTCACAAAAGAAGGATTGACGTGTGCCTTTGAGGGGTGGGTGGGTAGTAAGAAGAAAAGTGTATAAGGTAGGCCACTGCAGGCCACATGATGGCATTCTCTCTTTGTGAGTGGGCACGGGAGGTATATCATCAGCCCAAAGATCCTTGTAACTGACGACGGTCCTGAATAACCCAAAATTGTTAAAACATTGCTCTCGTGCTCAGCGTAATTGTGTCGCCTCATGTCAGGGAGCCTTTTTCCAAAACTCAGAAACCTTTGCTCTTTAGAGGTGAAGACATGTTTTATGGCGCTGCTTACCATGGAGTTTGATTTACAGGATAGAAAAGACTCGCGCGTCTATTAACATTTGTCGTAAAATCTGCCTCTGTTTCCTCCTCTCTGAGATTTTTAAAGACCTGTCTGTAGTCTGGGACTCTGCTATCACAACCCGCCATTTCAGGGCCCGGCCTTGACTGGCTTCTCCCAAACACGCCCTTTCGTGCAGTCCCTCGCTTCTCCCCGGGCATTATGGGCTCAGTGTCTAGACTGGGAATGCATGGTGGTTTTTCCCCACCACATACCCCACATGCTCCCCCCTCCCCCGCCCCAACCACCACCTCTGCCTATGCTCACTTCTTACAGCCATTCCTTGAATAAATACCCTCTGCCAGACTCTTTATCCCCTCAGTGTCCAAGGAAACTGATTCATCACACTGAGGTTTCTGTGTGGGAACTGCTCCCAGACAGCTCAAGCCATGTCCTGGCCCATGTGTGGGGTCTGGGTTTGAGTCTGGTCCTTCTCTTCCTTTGTTGTGCTTTATTTGGTCTCCCTGTGGGATGCGGTCCCTGCCTGTTTCTGTGCCATTATTTCACACGAGCCTGTGCCCAGCCTTAGGTTTGCTCAGAGAGACATTCTTGCTGGCCAGGGCAGTGTGGAGCCCTGAAAGTCTGGTGCTAGGGGCTCAGGCCCATGTAACTCTTGAGTGGTGAATCTGTGGGTGTAAGTATGGATGTACCAGGGGCAGCTGGATTTCCAGTCACTTAGTTTCCTGTCTCAAGTCAGTGTTATCCAACAATCTTCGTGGCATTTTTAGGGCCTTTGATGGTGGAGGGAGGAGCATTTCTTTCCGTTTAGGAAAATCACTACCCAGTTCGGTCTGGAATTAATTTTCCTCATCCAATTATTTTCAATCAAATGCATTGTGAAGAAGCCACTGTGAACTTGTTCAAAAACTCTTCTGTTGTGTTTCTGTGGCTGTTTCAGTGTTCAGAAAAATATTTTATCCCTTTAAGGAGTCCTGACAAGAAGTTACAGAGGATTAACAGGGACCAGGTTGTAAATTGGAGTTGGACCATCCATCATGGAGGAGGGGCTGTTGACAGTTTTAGAAGCCTTGCTGTAAAGAGGGAGACACTGTGTTCTCCATTTTGTGAATTCAGGATCCTGTATCAAGTGAGACCTCTTGATAAATAGTGGAGCAGCTGAGAATTCAGATACTTGGGGTGGGGGTGGGGGGGCGGATACAGCAAGACCTTCGCAGGTCAACAAAAGAACATCAAGAAGACCACTCTTTCAACAGGCATCTGGCTTGGGAAGAATAGCTCGACACCGAGAATACATCTCAGGCAATGTGGCAGGACACAGGCTCAGCATTTTTAAAAAATTCCTTTTCCATTGAGAGATGGAGTCTATGTCCCTCTTCTTGACAGACTTCAGACACCTTTGAGCAGTAACACATGGGGGAAACGATACCATGCAACTTCTGAAGCTGGATCACAAAAAACAATGCAGCTCTGTCTTGTTTGCTGAGACAATGCTCTTGGATCTCTGTAACCAGGTCAGAAGTCTGACTGTCCTGTGGCCACCATGCTGCAAGGCAGCCACGCCACATGGAGAGGCCACCTGTAGACCTCTGGTCTGCAGTCCAAGTCTTTTCGTTAGGTGAGCCAGATGCCAGATGCATGAATGAACAAGCATTCTAAACCCTAGCTGTCAAGCCACCCCCAGACTCTGAGTCTCCCTTGTTGATGCTCCAGATGTGGTGGAGCAGAGACAAGCCATCCTCTCTGTGCCCTGTCCACATTCCTGACCCACGCAATCCATGTGCATAATGTGATGGTTGTGTTAAGCCACTAACTTTGGGGTCATGTGTTCATGCAGCAGTAGAAACTGGAATGGGCGACCTGTAAAATGGTGGAAAAATAAAGCAGATTGAGGTGTTAGATAGTGAGGCAGATGTAGGTGGGGCAGACCTTTGGGATAGGGTGTTAGAAGACTTCTCTGAGGAGCTGACATTTAAGCAGAAACTTGAATGATGTGAGCATGCGGGTTTCACTTCTGGGGGTGGGGGGCGGGGAACCACAGATCCTGGTCGTAGGTAGAAGCCAGTGCAAAGGCCAAGAGATGGAATGAGATTATTCAAGGGATAGCAGGATGGCCTATGTGCCTAGAGCTCAGAGAGTGAGGTGGGGAGTGATAAGAAATCAGAGGGAGCCACACGTAGGGCTTTGCTGATCTTGATAAAGGATTTGAGTTTTATTGTAAGCCAACAAGAGGTTTTGAACAGGGGAATATTCTCTACACTCACTCCCTCATTGATTTTATCCAGTCTCATGACTTCAAATAGCTTCTATATGCTAATAATTTCTAAATAGATATTTCTCATCCAGACCTCAGCTCTGAATTCCAGATTCTTTATATGGCTGCCTCCTCAACTCTTCACATAGTTTGTTTGATAGGTATTTAACATGTAATGTGTACAAACTATTAGCTTCTTCCCTGTCCTAAACATCCTCCTCACATTGTCTACTCAATATTGTCAAATGGCGACTCTGTCCTTATGGTTGCTCCTGTCACCTTTGACCCCTTTCTTTCTTTCACATCCCTGTCAGATCCATCAGCAAATACTACTGGTTCTGCTTCCTATCGCTTGCCTCTGCTTTCACCCTCACCTTCCTTCCATATATTGTCCTGGCACAAATATGTATCTGTTGGAAAGTCTGATGACAATCTGATTGTCTTTTCCTTACTAGTAGCTTGATCTTTTTGTCTAGATGTCCAAGGGATTTTATATTTCTCTTTAAAGTCTAGACAGTTATCAGAATATATTTTGGTATTGCTTCTTCTGAGTTGGCTTTGACTTTATATATGTCGTGTCAAAATTTTTAAATTAATTTTTAGAAAAGTTTTCTTGGATTGTAGTTTTTAGTTTGGGTTCTATCCCTTGCTTTGGTTTTCTGTTTTAGGGACTCCTTTTATACAAATGTTGGATCTTCTTTGCCTGTCTTCTATTTCCGTTACTTTCTCTCAAATCCCTGTTCATTCTTTCTTCATTTCTTTTGATGTAACTTTTTTCCTTTGCATTTTCTATTTCTCTTAGGCATAATCTGCTGGATTTATGCATGCTTAGTACTACTGTGATCTGTTTTTGACAACACTTCTACATCAAATGTCTGCATTTTTCATACCAAATTCAATAACCTGATATAATAGCTCATGCGGCCAAGGGAAACACTTAATAGCAGATGAAAAGGTAGATACAGCAAGGCCTGGAAGGGTCCTGACCACAGGAGTTTCTGTCCTTGAGGACTTTGGGGTGTATCACCCCCCTGGAACATGAATGTGTTCACCAACGTGGAAACTCTTTGGACCCCTTCATTTAGATTTTTCTGGAGATTCCATTACATAGGCTAGACCTGATTAAATCATTGGCCATTGGTGATTAAAGCCCTAATCCCTCTTCCCTTCCCAGAGGTCAGGGAATGGGGCTGAAAGTTCCAACCTTCTAATCACATGGTTGGCATTTAGCTGGTTTCTCTGGCAACCAGTCCTGACATCCTGAAGCTCTCCAGGGGCCCCACAAGAATCATCTCCTTAGCATAAACACAGGTATGGTTGAAAGAAGCTTATTATGAATAATAAAAGATTCTCCTCTCACCCTGTGACTGAGGAAATTACAAAGATTTTAGGAGCTCTGTGCAAGAGACTGGGGATGAAGACCAAATATATATTTCTTATTATATCACAACATCACAACTCTTGTCTTCTTTTTAATTTAATCTAATTTCTGATATGGATAAGACATTTCTAATACTTTCTCGAGTTCTATCATTTTAATGCTGAGTTTTTTTTAGCTCTGATTTATGTTGTTCTTTTAGGTCTTTGGGAGAAATAAGTTGTAGGTTTCATTTGTTTTGTGAGCATGTCTTTCTGGCACGTTTTATAGTCTCTAGGGATGTAATTCTGTCATTTTTATATTTTTTCCTGAATGACTTTCTATGTTACTTTTTGTGTGTTGAAAATTTTTATATGAAATTCATTCTTCTGAATTTGTAGAAGATGTAGTTCCACTTGGCTTCTCTAACTTCACTGCTCTAGAATTCCCCCTTCTGTTGTCTCCATGCAGTATTCAAGACCGTGGTAGCTGACTTTCTGAGGTCTCTAGGCTGTGTTCCCCTTATTCTTTTTAGGTGGCCCTTTCATCTGTTTTTTTGGCTCAGACAGTTCCACCCCTTCCAGACCTTTACTGCAAACCCCTTGAACTCACCCATGACCTGAGTGGGTAAAACCCTTCCAGTTACAGCTGCTATTCTCAAATTGTCTCTGTCAGCTTTCCACTGAGTACCCGTTCAGTACTCTGGGATTTTCAGGTTTGTCTGATCCCTGATTCTCTGCTTCTTCTTGTACAGATATTAATATTACTCAGGTCTTGTATCTGTTGGTGGTTTGTCCTCACCCACTTATATTCTAGGGACTTTGTCCCCAGATACTTTTGTCAGTTGGTTTTGTGCTACATATGATCCGTGAATTTTGGTTTTGCTGTCTGTACTCCTGGTACTGTCTATTTCTCATGAAGGGATTTGGGAGGATTCAAAAATTATGATATCGTATTCAATGTATTATCCAGAATGGTGTTATTAAAATGTGTATCAGATCACGTCACATCATGGTAAGAAATGCTTTAGTGACTCTCCGTGTCACTAGAGCAAAAGCCTACATCCTTACATTGTAGGATGCTATGTAATCTGACTTTCTCTACCTCTCTTTCCTGTTACCTCCCTGAACTCATCTCATACGACTCTCCACTATGCTTATTACACTACAGGCACACTCTTTATTGTCCTCTTTATTGTTTCCGAAGCATGCCAGGAATGGTTCTGCTTCAAAGTCTTTACACTTGGATGTTCCCACTGGTCTTTATTCAGATGTCACTGTCTCATCGAAACCTGTGCTGGATGCCCTATCTAAAATTGCTAACCCTCCCAACATTACCTATTCCCCCACTCAGACCTTTCCTGCTTCATTAAAAAAAAAAGTTTACTTATTTATTTTGGGGGCGGGGTGAGGAGCAGAGAGAGAGGGAGAGAATCCCAAGCAGGCTCCACACTGTCAGAGCAGAGCCCCGATGTAGGGCTTGAACTCATGAAACTGTGAGATCATGACCTGAGCTGAAACCAAGAGTCCGACGCTTAACTGACTGAGCCACCCAGGCGCCTCTCCTGCTTCATTGTTTTAATTAGCATTTATTACCAAATATTTTCTTTATTAATTTACTTATCGATTTTTAAATTGTCAGCCAGAATGGTAATTCCACGGAGGTAGATATTTCTGGTCAAAACTAAATTTTTGTTGAATGAGTGAATACATTTCAAAATTCCCTCTGTGGAGAACAGCACTGCGTGGGGTGAGAGAATTCAGAGGGAGAGACCAATGAGAAAGACTACTGCCACTCTTCAGGCAAGAGAATGTGCTGGAAGCAGTGGTAAATAGTTGAATTTGTGGTCTGCTTTAAAGGGAGAAAAGGCAGACTTGCTAATTATCAGTGTAGGTTGGTAGATGCCTCTTAATTGTTTGATTGGTGAACTATTGTAACATGTGGGCATGAAGATGATTTTATGACAGGCCGATCACAGCTCTTGGTCCCCATAAATTCTCAGTTTTTCATTGAATAATCTGCCAGGTGTAAAAGGGAAATTCAGGAGTACTCAAGGCAGAGGATATCTTGGAGGTGGGGATAGGAAAGGCATTTCAGTGAGAATTTGCCACATGTTAAATCGGCCTAGCGCTTAGTGACTTAACACAAGATTTATTATTTTTCATGATTTTATGGGTTGGCTAGGCAGTCTGCCGATTTTCCCTGGGCTCACTCACGTGGCTTCATCCAGCCAGAGGCTCAACTGGGCTAGACATTCGTCTCAGGATGGCCTCTCTCACATTGTGGCAGCTGGTGCTGGCGGTCAAGTTGGGGGGGGGGGGCGCTCACTTCTCCTTCATATGGTCTCTCCCCTTCTAGTAGGCTACGCCAGCTTCCCAACATGGCGGTCCAAGGGTACATTTCAAGAGGGCAAAAGTGGAAGCTGCAAGGGCTAGTCTTGGAAGTCACACACTGTTACGTCTGCTAAATTCGATTTGTTAAGGCAAGTCACAGCTTAGCCCAGATTCAAGGATAAAGGAAACAGACTGTAACTCTCGATAGGAGTATCAGCTCAGTCATTGCCAATCGGCATCCTTACCAAGATTTGGGGCCACATTTTGCAATCTCCCACAGAAAGGAGCCAACATTAAAAAAAAATTTTGTTTTAATGTTTATTTATTTTTGACAAGAGAGAGAGAGACAGAGCATGAGCAGGGGAGGGGCAGAGAGAGAGGGAGACACAGAATCCGAAGCAGGCTCCAGGCTCCAAGCCGTCAGCACAGAGCCCGACATGGGGCTCGAACTCACAGACTGCAAGATCATGACCTGAGCCAAAGTCAGATGTTCAACTGACTGAGCCACCCAGGCGCCCCAGAAAGGAGCCAACATTTATGGAGTGTTAATTACGTTCCTCCACACACTGTGCAGGTACAACACATAGCTGAGTCTGCTCGAGCCTCACAGAAATCTTGGGAGGAAGGCCACTGAAGAAATGGAGGCCCCAGGACAACACATAGCCTCTCGTAGGGCCCAGAACCAGCAAGGGGGAGGCTGACGTTCAAGTCCAGAGTTATCTGACTTTGAAAGCCTGCTTTTTCCCCCCTCTTCTTCTTTCATACCGATACTGGTCATGCATCTTTGTTGTACAGAGAGGGATTCAGTTGGCTTTGTTAAGCATTTTTTCTTTTCTTTTCTTCTGCCTTCTTTCTCTTTTGCTGGTTTAATGAGTTCCTTACCTTGTGTGGGGATTTTTTTTTTTTTTTTTTTGGTTCCACACTTCATAGCTAACATTTACTGAGTAGTTACTGTATGTGAGTCACAGTTTTGCTCACGGTAGGCTCTGTTGTGTAGACGGCAGCGTTCACAGTCGACCAGGCTGTTCTGGGTTGCCGGATTGGTCAGTGATCTGCTGTCCTACCAGACTGACCTTCCTGTCCCTGGTGTTGTCATGGGATTTTTCTTCTCTGCGGCAGATTTCTGCCCCATTGGAGGCAGCTGTGAGCAGGCCACCAGGACATAGGAGCCGGGCTGCATCCCGCACAATGGCCTGAAGGGTCCTTTGTCTTTGGGATGCGGCCACCAGGTAGTATTCTGGAGAGCCTGGGCCATCTCCCTTCTGGCTGGGGCCATGGGATCTACTTGTGTGTGGATTTACCCCCTGGCCTCCGTGTGTCCTGTTGTTCTAAGAGGAAAGATGAGTGATGGTGTCTCCTAACTGGGCAGGAGGGGAGGAGCCTCTCGCCACGCCCCGCCCCGCCAGTTCCCCTGGTCTAGGTGCCCGTTTCTGCCCCAGGCAGGGGTTGCTGGTTTGTGAAAGCACGCTCAGACAGCAAGGTTTTCATCGTCAGCTGACCACTCACCTTGGGACAGCCAACGATAGAGTTCAGACCACGTTCACGTGCGTGTTCCCACGAGAACCCTGCAACATTCCTGTGGGGGCTGCAGGGCGGGTGATAACGTCCCCATTTCGGAGAGGAGGACAGCGAGGCAGCTGCCTGACTCTCCTTTAGACCCAGGACTCAAGCCCAGGTCTGTCCAGCCGTAAGTCCTGCTCTTCTGCCTTCGTGCTGGGCTTCCCCTTGAAGACCAGGTGCCGGGGTGTGGGCATTTAGGAGGAGTCTGGGAACACGGGAGGAACAGATGGCCTGGAACTCTCTCCAGTATCTGCTAGTCACCACCTAGAAGCCAGCGGCTGTGATGCAGCCTCAAGCTTCATTCAGTGATGGCTGCCTTCATTCTGTGGGTGGGACCGCAGTGCCGGCTGCCTGGGGAATCCCATTGGTGACAGCACAGCATCCTTTTGCGCTGACGCGGCAGCAGATGCCCCAGCCCAACTCCAAGCCTGACAGCATCTCTGCGAAGCATGTGAAGGGACAGCAGACGTCAGAGCCCTCCTGTAAATCACCTTCACAAAGGCTCTTTGTGGTTGATTCACTGATGACTCATTTATAATCTGGTTTCAACATTGTGAGTCAAAATGTACCACTTTCATTAAAAATAACATTCACTGGGGTCTAACGGCTTTCTTTTTTCTGTTTTTTACTGTACTGTGTGGTTTCTGGATGGGAAGCTGTCGACAGGCGAGGTGTTCCGAGGCACTTGAACATCATCGTCATGCGGTGCCTTCACAGGCTCCCGCTGCGCCAGGGATGATCGAGCAAAGGAGCCCGGACACCTCCGTGCGTCCTGCAGCCGCCAGCCCCGCGAGTGTGCGCGTCGTCGGCGTGGGTGTGCGTAGGAGGGTGCGTGGGAGTGTGCGTGCCCAGTGCACGAGGTCCAGGCGAGAGACCAGGTTGTCTGGCCTGCAGGAGATTCCAGCCCACGCACAGATCCAGAAGCATCGGGAGGACCTGGGATGCTTGTTCATGCAGATTCCTGGGCTCTACCCACACCCCCCGTGGGCGGGGCCTAGATAAACCCCCTCAGGAGATTTCGGGGCACAGTAAAGTTGAGAGCCTTGACTTTCGGTGAGACAGATGGGAAGTCCCTGTAGGCAAACCCTCTCTGTGAGTGGAGGAGTGAGGGGAAGGCAGGTGGGCTGCGAGACAGAGGGGATGGGGGTTGCAGTGGCACCAAGGGTGAAGTGGGACCCCCCGGGGTCCCCGTGGGGACTGCACTAAAACTCCCAGCTCTATTTGAGGCACCCAGGGCCTTTCTGGTTTGGGGACCAAAACTTGGGCATCCCCTACGCCCCTGGTAGGGGAACAAAAACACCATACAGAGACCATTTAGTGGGTATTCTGCAGGGTCAAAAGCCCTCGCTCTGGTGATATCTTTATATTTTGTGTTCTTCAGCGATGCTGGAAACTCTAGTGGGAAAGCCGCTGACGGGGTACAGTTGAAGCTGACCTGGAACAATGTCAGGACTGGCACCGAAGGTCTCAGCTGATCTTGGGAAACCACTGTTCCATTGCAGCCATTTGTAACTTTCTTTGCCAATTTTTGCTGTTACTGCCCTAAAGTTTCGTTTCATGAAGACTTTTCCCTGCACGCCCAGGGGGAAGTGTGACCTGACTCCCCATCACTCCCTCCTCTGATGGGTCTTCTCTCCAAGGCTTTCTGGGACCCAAGCTCTCTTGATGGAACTATGGCATGAGGTCCGGGAGTGAGGCTGAGATTAGGAAGGTGAAAGGTTCATCCCAGATGGCCTTGCCATCCTGGCGGTGGGCGTTGTCATTTGGCAACCGTGGCCTGGCCCGCCGGGGCTCCCTGACCCTCTCACTGTTCCCAGCTTCAGCTGGCACAAACACCCAGGACCTTGTGGGGACATCACCACGGTCCTTACCTCTTTGCTGCAACACCACTCATTCCTGTCTCCCCCCGCTATTCCTGACCGTCTGTGGCTTGCTTCCCATGCCTTCCCTGGGCTCACTCCTCCCAGCTTACTTCCTCTTCCGTGGTTCAACCCAATTCTAGTTGCTTCCTTCTGCTTCCATACCAGTGTACTTCCCAGGATGCTTCCCGTCACCAACCCACGTGGCCGCCCTTCCTGCTGGTTTCCCCTCACCCTGGAAGGTAATTGGGTAGCTGCCATGAAACTCTGGTGGTTCAGGAAGGGATCTTATAAATTATCTGCCATTTCCTGGTCCTCATGCACCTCTCCTCATCAGTCAGCTGTATCGTGAGGCAAACGACCACAAGGAAGAAGAGGGTCTTGATCCCTGGGCTCTGTATCTTCGTGCTTAACGGAAGCATCGTCTGGCCCATTACCTGTCACCTGCCCATTTTTGGTAAGAAACTTACTTCAGCTCATTTAACTATTGGGGTCTTCGCCGTTAGCTTTGGAGTTGGTTTCAGGCGACAGCTTGGTTAAGGAAAGAGAAGCGACAGAGTGGTGTCCGAGAGAGCGAAATCTGGAGCGCGGGTTCAAATCCAGGCATGGTTGCGTCTCCTTGCACGAGTGACTTAACCTCTCTGTGCCTTGGTTTTCTGATCCACAAAATGGGCACGACAATAGTAGTCCCCATCTCTGAGATTTTTCTGGGGATTAATTATTTCCTTCACTTTTACAAAGCAGCAAAGAGACCCAGGGAGGATGAACAAGAGAGCGGCAGAGCCAGAAACCAGGGGTTGGGTGGGGGGGGGGGGCAGGCTGACTCTCCCCTCACCCTTGCTCCCAGCGCCACCGGCCGCGCCTCTCAGCGGCTCCAGCATCGAGCCGCTGTTCTGTCTGCTCCGCACAACTGCACGGGTTTCCTAACCGAATGGAGTGGTCTGAACGGCGGCCCCCAAATATCAGGCCCCAATTCCTGGAACCTCAGATGGCACCTTGTGTGGGAAAGTTTTTGCAGATGTGATTAAGATTTTTTTTTTTTTTATTTAAATTGCGGTGAAACATACAACATGAAAGTGACCGTCTTAATCATGTTGAAGTGTAACGTGCCCTTAAGTACATTCTCGCTGTTGTGCGACTATCACTGCCTTCCGTCTCCAGAACTCCTTTTATCTTGCAAAACCAAAACCCTGCACTCATTAAACTCTGCCTTTCCCTCGGATCCCCACTCTAGTCCTACCATTCTACTTTCTGTTTCTATGAATTTGACCCCTCTGGGGACCTCAGATAAGCGAATCCAACAGTATTTGTCCTTCTGTGACTGGCTTATTCCGCTGAGCATCATGTCTTGGGGGTTCATCCATGTTGTAGTGTGTCAGAGTTTCTTTTATTTTTTTAAGTTTATTTATTGTGAGAAAGAGAGAGAGAGAGAGGGAGAGAGAACCCCAAGCAGACGCTGAGCACTGAGTCGTATTCCATTGTATGGGTATACTGAACTTTACTAATCCATTAGTTTCCACGAGAAACTAATACGCTGGTCTCCACACATTCAACCTCGTTTTCCCTCCACTCAGCGCAGTTCCAGTGTTCTTTCAAAAATGCAAATGGGGGCGCCTGGGTGGCTCAGTCATTAAGCGTCCAACTCCTGATTTCGGCTCAGGTCATCATCTCATGGCTCGGGAGTTTGAGCCCCGCATTGGGTTCTGTGCTGACGGTGCAGAGTCGGCTTGGGGTTCTCTCTTTCCCTCTCTCCCTCCTCCTCCCCTACTCTACGCTGTCTCTGCCTCTATCCAAATAAATAAATAAAAACTTAAAAAAAATGCCTTTAAAAGTGTGAATGGGATCACGTCACTCTTTCTCGTGGGTGCTTTCCGTTGTGTCTCGTGGTCCTTGGCGTGGTGATCGACTGCTCCTCGACAGGCTGATGCAGCCCTCAATGCCAGGTCACAGCCTACCTCTGTGGGGGCCTCACGGGAGCTTCTCGTGTCCTTTGCTGTTCATACCCATTTCTCCTTGGTCCTCAGACACACCGTGCTGTCTCGTGCTTCTAGACCTTCACAGTGCTGCTCTCTGTTTAAATAGCCCCATCCATGCTTTCTCCTCCCACGTTTGCCCTAAGTAGTTTTATAGGGATAACTGCTGAGTGTCTGTTGGGTTGGCGATCTCAGCGGTAACCGTCACCGCCTCTGGAGATGCTCCACGTGCCCGCCGGGTGAGGTTGGCCGCTCAAGACGAGTGGTCTCGCGGCTCCTGGTGCCGGCTCATCACCACGTGCCTCACCCTTGACTGCAGGTGCTTGTCTGCTTGTCTGTCTTCCCTGCCGGGGGGGTGGGGGGCAGCCTCCTACAGGCCGTGACCCTGGCACGCTCGCCCCCCTCGGTCGTCACCGTCTCACACAGAGCTTGGCCCGCGTGGTATGTAGCAGCGAATGTTTGCTGGCCAAATGGCTGAGCGGATTTGGTAAGGGAAGCGAGGCAGACTTCACTCCAAGACAACAAGGCCGATGTCCGAAGTCACACTGTATGTCCAAGGCACGCAGTTCCCGGTGTCTACCAGGAAGCACGTGATACCGTGCTGGGTGCCAGGATTGGCACCACTGTTGGAGGAGGATCAGGATACTTCGGGAGCCAAATAAACCAGCCGAGCGTCGCTCGTCACCGGCCAAGGGGGTTGTCCCGGAGATGTCACACGGATGTTACTGGCTCATCTTGCCTTTGCTCTGAATCTTGGCTTGGCATGTCGTCACCCACACCTGTCTCCCCCATCCCTCATGCGACCCGACACGCAAACACACAACCCTGACGTACAAAGTATTTCTGAAGAAACTTTTAGAAATTTAGAATAGTGATTAAATAACACATAATGTAAAACTTCCCGCAGCCATTTCTAAGCGTACATCCCAGTAGGGTTCGGTTCCTTCACGGTGTCATACCGCCATCAGCACCACCCGTCTCCAGAACCCTCTTCATCTTGCAAAACTGAAACTCTGTCCCCACTAAGCAATTAGTCTCCGTTCTCCCCCGGCCCCTGCTCTAGCCCCTGGCAGCCATCGTTCTACTTTCCGCTTCTATGGATTTGACTCTTCTAGGTACCTCGTGTAAGTGGAATCATACAGCATTTGTCTTGTTTCGACTAGCTCATTTCACTTGGCATAATGTCCTCAAGGTTCAGCCATGTTGGACCGTGTGTCAGAATTTCCTTCCTTTTTTTTTTTTTTTTTTTTTTTTAAACGTTTATTTATTTTTGGGACAGAGAGAGACAGAGCATGAACGGGGGAGGGGCAGAGAGAGAGGGAGACACAGAATCGGAAACAGGCTCCAGGCTCTGAGCCATCAGCCCAGAGCCTGACGCGGGGCTCGAACTCACGGACCGCGAGATCGTGACCTGGCTGAAGTCGGACGCTTAACCGACTGCGCCACCCAGGCGCCCCGTGAGAATTTCCTTCCTTTTTAAGACTGAGTAGTATTCCATCGTATGTATGTACCATATTTTGTTTATCCATTCGTCCATCAATGGGCACTTGAATCGCTTGTGCATTTTGCTGTTGTAAAGAATGCGCTATCAACATGGGCATATAAATATCTCTTTTAGACTCTGCTTCCAATTCTTTTGGGTATCCACCAGTGGAATTGATGGATCATGTGGTAATTCTATGTTAGATTTTTTTGAGGGATTGTCTTACTGTTTTCCATAACAACCATACCACCATTTTATATTCCCACCAAAAGTGATGAGGGTTCCAGTTTTCCCACATCACTGACTCCTAAAGTTTGGATGGGTTTTGTAGACTCTTACTGAATATTTCTTGGTAGAGGTTGGAAGGAGGTGGTTATATTCATATCGTACCACAAATTGTTTCTAAAAATGTTCTTTAAAAAAATGGTTATGTGTTTATTTTTGAGAGAGAGAGAGGCAGAGAGAGAAAGAGAGAGAGAATCTCAAGCAGGCTCCACACTGTCAGCCCAGAGCCTGATGCGGGGCTCAAACTCATGAACCGTGAGATCGTGACCTGAGCCAAAAATCAAGAGTTGGATGCTTAACTGACTGAGCCACCCAGGCGCCCCTGTAAAAATGTTCTTTAAACATCTGTCTCTTTCCTTGCGATTCTACTTCTGATGGAGATGGCTCCTCTCCCCTCACTCTCGTTCTCACCAACGGGGACTCCCTGTTAGTCGTGTCATCTTTTTCATTATTTATTGTTTCAAAGTATTCCCCCCCCCAGCTTTTAATATTTTTAGAGCAGTTTAAGGTTCATAGCAAAATCATGAAGAAGGTACAGAGATTCCCTATATACCTCCTGTCCCCCTGACATGTGTAGCCTCCCCCATTATCAACAGCTACCCACCAGAGGGGTGTATTCGTTACAACTGATGAACCCGCGTGGACATACCACATCCCCAAAGTCTGTGGTTTATACTATGGCTTACTCTTGGTTCTGTGCATTCCATGGGTTTGGACAAATGTGTAACGACATGTACCCATCATTATAATATCATACAGAGTATTTTCAACGCCCTAAATTTTTCTGTGCAAAAGTGCTTTTTCATTAGGTATTCGCTCATGGAGTTCAACATTAAAAATGTTCACAAGTCTCCCTCCCAGACAGCCACCTACTTCCACCCACCAGACATTCCCCCATGTGATACTTCCTCGGGTGCATAGTTGGAGATATTTTGTATATATAATACAGGAGAGCAAGTTGATGAGGGATAAGGTGAAGCATGAAATATACAAGCGATAGCAAGGTGTCACCAAAAACAGAACTGAAAGTACACGTACAGGGAAAAGTCAGGTAGGTCTGTTTAGTGCCAGCTGAGCTGATGAGATATAATGTAAAGTAACCACCTGGTTCTTTGCATGATTTGGATCACAGAAGCGCAATGTAGGTTGCACACATCTGGAAGCACAGCAGTTTGCACCACAGCAGTCCCCAAGGCAGGACCATAGGACTATGTGGAGTTGGGGCTGTGGTCCAGGACCCCCAGAGGAGAGATTTCTGGGCAGACTCAACAGAGGGGGGCAAAGACAATGTAGGGTTTGGTGTTTGGACAAATACATAAATCCAAGTGTGCACATCTGAGACATCTGGAGTACTGAAGACGCGCTCATTTTTTCAGTGATCCGATCAGTTGTCAATGTGAACACAGCTTTAGAGATGTCCCTGCTTCCCGCCCCCCCCCACTCCACCCCCTTTCGCTTCCCCTGCCTGTAGGTTTCATTTGGAGGACAGGTCCTGGCCAGGTCAGGAGTGGTTGTGCTTGTGAAAAATCTGTTCTCTTCTTCTGTGGTGCATGGGTAGTGTTAGTCCCTCCAACAAGTGGGGCCATGGACTGTTTTTCACCAGTGCAGCACGGTGGGAGGTGACATTGCCTTCCACAGATAGAACAAAGATGTCTATGCATGCCATGGAAGGCAACCACTACTCAGAAAGAACCCTGTTCATAACCTCCATACCCTACTGTCTTCTTTTGGTTGTCTCTACAAATCATATCCATCATTAGAGAATAAATATTTATTCCGTTATTAAGTATATCCAACAAAATGCCCCTGTGGACAGTCTTCCAACCTCTGGGAAGTACCTCCACTGACTCTACCTTGAGCCTGTGTCTTGGGCCCTCTTGGATCTATTTAGAAATATCGGTCTCCTCCTCGTGGGACCCCTCAGATATTCATAGTTCCTATGAGCAGATGGAATGCCAGTTCCTGGTAGGTCTTGAGAAGTGCAGGTAGCATATTGTAATTCAGGATTAAACAAATTCGCACAACCCCGAATTTACACGTTATCACATGACCCTTCACTGACTATTGACTCAACCTGCCTGCATCCCGCTCCTACCCTCTGCCCCAGTTCCTGCCACCTTTCTGCATCCCTCACCCATTGGTCAGGTGAGGTCATCATCATTATTTGAACAATAATCAAAACCCCAATCGAATGTCTCAGATCTTCCCTCTGGTTAAAAAGAATATTCTAATAATATTTTAACATCAGGACTAACAGTACAAGAGTATTGTGTTTATTAATGTATGTATGTATATTGAACGCACATGTTTTGTTCTGACTTTCAAATTTAACAAAATGGGTAGAAGTGTGAATAGATATATATGCTTTTCATGAATTTAGGCTTCTGGCCAAAGTATTGAATGGGGAGAAACATTGAGGATTGTTCCTTGGGCACATGAAGGACAGAATAAGTAATCGTACTGGGGGCAGGGCATTGGGGGGCATGTATGTTTTCAGCACTGGACAGTCATTGAATGTTTCTGAAGCAGAACTCAGGTGACAGCATCTTCCCCAATATCTTCAGAGGTCTATGAGTCAAGGTGGCTTTGCAACGCCCTTTCATGAGGGTCTGTTCTAAGCCCTTGGTGACCTCCTTCTGAGCTCTACGCAGGTTGACATTGCTCTCAATTTTCTCTTTAAGCTCCAAACAGAAGTTGTCAGTAAAGTTAGGACACTGATACATGTAGGATTCCAGAAGGAAAACCCACGTAGATCAAGCAAGGATTCTTTAATTCTTTCAGTGACATCTGGCCAGACTGGTTACTTTGTCAAAGTATGATTGGGTCCTCTTTTAGTTTTCCCATGAAAATCTGTGTACTTTGGAATTCAAAGTCACATGAATCTTTGCCTGGCAGAAATGTAAATGTTTTGATAAGACTGTGTCTTTGTGAGTTTGAGCCACTGCAGATACCGAGGGACCCATGGATGAAGGATGGATGAGGCATGCTGATGTTCTGGGCAATTTCTAACGCTGACAAGACACAGATACTTCCTTCCCTCCTCGACCTCCACATCTCCTGTCACTTAGAAAACACCAGGGTTATGGGGGCCATGGAGAGAACGTTCCCTTCTCTCTCATCCTGGCCCACCATGACATGGGACTGATGGGCTAATTTAAACCCAAACAATGGTTTACACCTTTCCTTCCCTCTTTTTTTGTGTGGGGTTGGGGCTGTGTGAGGTGATCTCAGGCTCCTTTGTGAATTATGAGCTGCGTATCTGACCCAAATGGACAGCACATAAGTATCCTCGGAACAGGGCCCTCATCTGTCAGATCCCAGTGATGGAGAAGAAGGAAAAGAACAGAGAGCTTAATTTGGGGGTTGTCCGATGGTTGGATATTAATGAAATACGGCTGACCCACCGTTAGTTAGAGTGGAGGAAGAAACAGGCATTCCTGATTTTTTCTTCCTTGTTCTCCAGTTTAGCAGGTCCGCTTGAATGCCCATGGACTGCAGCAGGTTGAGGTTACACCCTTGGCCGGTGTTGTTCACAGCTTGTAGACACACACAGGGGAGGTGTGGAGCTGCTGGGTGGGGTCCTAGACTTAGTGGCAGGAGGCTGGGTCTAACTGTGCTACCTGTTAGCTCTGTGGTCTTTGGCAAATTGTTTCTCCTCTCCAAGAGGTGATTGTATCACAGTGCTGTCCACGTCATCAAGGTATGGTGAGGTTCAAGTGACGATGATGATTGAGAATGGAAGACCACTTCGAAGGCTAGAGTTGCTTCTGAGGGCTTTAGCATGATGGTCATATACTAAAGCTGAACAGGATCAGGTCTTGTCTAGAAATGTGAAAGCCCAGATAACCACGGACTTTTGCTGTGTTAGAACTCGATGGAAATGTAGCAGGTATTTTCTCCAACTCGTCCATTGGCAGATGAGGAAAATGAATCTCAGAGAAGGGAAGTCCCTTGAAGGGTTGTCTTGAGCCATTTGAACAGCCTGGGAGAGGCCTGGAGAGACTCTGGACTCTATTGTGGGGTCACATCCCTTGCAGTGAGATGCCTCCAGGGGTCCAGGGACTCCTAATTTCCAGGTAGAGAGCGTGAAGAGCCCTTTGCCATGCCAAGAGGATGGAGAATTCCCAGGATTCAAATAGTAGAACTACCTGAAAGACAGGTGACAGATATGGAAGATCTGACCCCTGCATGAGAAACAGAGGCCAAGAGAGTTGCCCAAGGGTGAGATCCAGAGGGTTCTACTGTTTTTCCTGAGAAGTCCCTTGACCTTATGAGCATAGGTAGGCCTTGGCCAACTTTTCCGTGTCCCAGAGTGGCCCGAGACTCAAATGTGCCTGTTAATGATGGCCCCTCTGGGGTGGGTGGGGGGACATTGAGAAGCCGTGACTCAGAGCCACTGCCTGCTGGAAGGTTCTTTCTCCACGACAAATCGCTCTGGTGGAGAATTATAGGTGTGGGCAAGACTAACCTTAAAGGCTACAGCTTTATAGGGCATGAATAAAAGCTGATGCACGATGTCTACTAACAAAGTAAGGGGCAGGTCAGGCTCTTGACCTCACCCAGAGAGGACTTGACTTGTTCGACGGGGTCAGGGATGCTCATGCGGCTCAGGGTGGAGAAGGCAGAATGTGGGAGACAGCAGCAAATGAGAAACCCAGGTGCCAGCCCAGAGGTACAGAAGCCTCTTCTTTCCAAAGATTCGAAAACATGCAGGCCCTCTTTGGTCTGAGACAACTGACACCTGCAGCTCCAATCACCCAGGGACGACCGGGGAGGGACAGCTGTGTCCTGCTACCTCTGGAATGTTGGAAGCACCGGCCTCAGGAGGGACAACGATCTCCCCCTTTCTCATTCTCCACCCCACCCCCTGCAAACCCACTGGGTCTGTGATCCTCTCTAGCAAGACGGCCGTGTGTGGCACTGCTGTCCTCGACATTGATGGCACTTCTTTCTGTCAAACCTATGCAGTGAATTACAGTGGAACATGAGTTCTAGTGTCTTCCTGGGGGGAAAGCTATTCCTCCCTTCATTGGGCGTACTGCGGGGCCCGATGGAAGAAGCGGAGAAATGCCTGAGAAACAGACCCGTGTGGAGGACCAGGGGTGCAGGACTGGGACTCTCGGCCTGTGTGGGAAGAGGAGGGAGGAGGCAGCCGACCAGTTCCCTTGAACCTGCTATCTGATGGAGCCGGCCGGGCTGAGCAACCACAGGGGGAGGTCGATTGTCACTTGCGAATTAGCTGGGAAAACGGGGATCCGGGAGAGGTAGCGCAGAAGGCCTGCACTCTGGGGCAAAGCACAGGCTGCGAAGGGGATGGCCGTGCTCTCTCCAGAAGCAGCCCTCACACAGGCCCAGAAGGACCTGGAGATGCCTTGAGCTGCTTTTCCTGAAGGCCTGGGCTGTCCTTGGCTCACATCAGCCAGGGGAAGCTACCCCGGCCCTCTGAAATGGGGTCAGTCTGGGGAGCTGAGTCACAGGGAATGCCATCTCTCACCCTGGAGTGGGGCCAGGTCACAAGGGTGGACTTTTCTAAAAATAAGCCATTCATGTCTGGACACCATGCATCTGTCTCCTCAGAGACCCGGCGCTCGGTGCCAGGCCAACTCCTGTGGCGCCCCGCGCGTCGAGGCTAGGGACTGGCTCGGGAGAGAGAAGGCTCTCCAGACTCTTTTTCTGCCAGGTTGGGCGCGAGGGAGGTGGTTCTTGGTGAGGTGAGCCTTCGCCATCACAGCCTGGGCCTCAGCCGAGTGCCGGGCTTATAGGGGGGAAGGAACCCGGAAGCAGAAGCTAGCTGCTTAGGCCGGAGGCCCCTGTGAGGGAGTCAGCAAGGTCTTCTCCCTGGGGCTGCCTCTCCAGGCCCTTTTCTGGCTCCCCACTCATGAAGCCACGCCGTCTCCCCCCCCACCTCAGTCTGGGCCCCCTCCGTCTGGGTACGAGGGGCTACGAGGGCGCGGAAGTGGGGCATGAAAAGAACATTGCTATTATTTTTTATTTTTTATTTTTTTTTTTTTATTTTTTTTTTCAACGTTTATTTTTTATTCTTGGGACAGAGAGAGACAGAGCATGAACGGGGGAGGGGCAGAGAGAGCGGGAGACACGGAATCGGAAACAGGCTCCAGGCTCCGAGCCATCAGCCCAGAGCCTGACGCGGGGCTCGAACTCACGGACCGTGAGATCGTGACCTGGCTGAAGTCGGACGCTTAACCGACTGCGCCACCCAGGCGCCCCTGCTATTATTTTTTAAATGAAAAGGTGACGTGTACTCATTATTTAAAAAGATCAGACATAAAAGGAAAAGTATAAAGAAGAAATTAAGAAATGACCTGTTACCTCCCTCCTTCCACAAGTTTCTGGGGAAAATAGATGTATTTTTCTACATGCATATGCACACTTAGTTGAGTATATTTTCCTTTTATAAGAATTGGGTTAAGTCAACATTTTCCAACCAGTTTTCTTACTTAGTAATACATCATGACAACTTTCTACAGCCACGATTATAGATTTGCATAGTAATTTTAAGAGCCTCATATAGAGGAATCGTAATTTAACCGAGGGGTCGACCCACTTTCTATCACGGACTAGATGGTAAATATTTTCAGTTTTGTGGGCCAGATGGTCTGTATTGCAGCTATTCAGGTCTGCAAGTTACAGCTCCAAATGGTCAAAGGTAATATGTAAAATATGTAAACGAACAGGTGTGTGTGTGTGTGTGTGTGTGTGTGTATGTGAATGTTGTGTACATTCACATACATACATAGTCACATAAATACATGCACACAGGATTCTCATACACCCCCCCCACACACACACACACATACACAGGCACAGAATCCAGACACACACACACACACACACACACACACACACACACACACATCCTTTATCTGATGGCATCTGTAGGATAAATTGTAAGATGTATTTTTCTGTGATTTCAGAGGGAGGCTTGCAAACCAACTGTGGATTCCGTTCGCTCTCATGAGCCTGCATCTCCTACTTGTCTAATAAATGCATTTTGACCAGGCTTCGATTGACAAAGCGTGTATTGAAGAGGAATCTGTTTCAGGTCTCCTGGGCAGATATTATGTTACCATTAGAGGCCTCCCCCTCCAGGAAGGGCCTGCCGGGGAACTCTGTTTCTGATAGCTGTTGGCTGTCTGGGTGGCTTCCTGAGAAGAGAAGAGAAATGGGAGAAGTTGACGCCCACCAGGACAGTGCTGTCATTGGGATTCAGGCGCCTGCTGGAGCCCGTCCGGGGGTCCTGCAGCCCTGTGCCCGACCTGTTCTCTGAGAGACAAGTGTGGGTCCACGCTTTTTATAGAACACCGTTAGTGGGATGGACCGGGGCGCCTGGGTGGCTCAGCCGGTTAAGCGTCTGACTCTTGGTTTCGGCTCAGGTCATGATCTCAGTTTGTGGGTTTGAGCTCCACACTGGGCTCCATGCTGACGGCACGGAGCGTGCTTGGGATTCTCTCTCTCCCTCTCTCTCTGCCCCTCCCCTGCTCACTCTTTCTGTCTCTTTCTCAAAAATAAATAAACTTAAAAAAAATTAACAAAGAAGGGGGGACCAGATGAAAGAGGTTGAGGACAATGCCTTCCAAGGTTCTTTCTTCCGTAGGAGAGGCACAGGCTGGCCTGAGAAGCAGCATTACAGGACACCTGCTGAGGTTGTGTCTTGCCCGCAGGGCACGCTGCTCCTTTCACTTCTATGACCTTGGGGTTGTCCCTGGCTGACACTCGTTCTCAGGAGTAGCATGACAAGGGCTAGGGGCGGCTGGTCACAAAGGGGTCCTGCTGGTAGAAGAAAGCTGAGTTCTGCAGGGAGAGAAGGGCGTGTGTTGGCAAGAAAGGAGAGGGAGCAGTTCCAAAGGGCTCTGAGCAGGGACAGGGGGAGGGGCTCAGGGGCAGTGTTGGCTCGTTTTCACTGTGGCGGGCCTACGAGTTTCTCCGGGCCTTGGAGTCATCATCTGTTACAAGAGGGCTCACCTTCTACCTGATTCTGTGAGGAGCATAAGAAAAACATGCAGGGAGAACAGGGTGCATGCATTCGCGGACGTGTGTGTGTGAACGTGGCAAAAGCGTCATCCTTTAAATTGATGATGGACCAGCGTCAATCCTTACCAGTCCTCGGGCATCTTCTGTGCCCATCCACCTGTGATGACCGGTGACATGGGGACAGGTGCCTGGTGGCTGGGCGCTGAGGCCAGAGAAGTGAGGTGTGGGGCTGACGGGGTCTGTGCGCACAGTTCAGAGCTTCCTGGGAACCATGGGGCCCGGCTTCGAAGGCCTCCGGGGACCATTCCAAATAGAACTCCCGGATTGTTCGGTCTGAAAGTCGCAGAAGCCCTTGAAGGTTCAGATCAGCTTGTGTGATATTTGCCCTTGAGAAGCGGGGAAACAGTGTCTGAGGATCTGGTGATTTACAGTAAATCCTTTGCAGAAGGAAGGGGGCCGGACCACGTTGGGATGCGGGGTTCTGTGCTCCGGACGGCCTTGGTAGGCTTCCTCCCGCACCTCTGTGCTCTTCTGTCTCCGTGCTTTGCTGGAAGTGAGTGAATTCTGTTCCCCCTGGCCGGGGCTGGTCAGTGGTTTCGGCCCTGAAGAAGAAAAAGAGCTTCCTTCGCCCTTCCCCCTTGTCCTTGGGAGGCGGGGACCAAAATCTGCGTTGCCGCTTGACTAGGTAGCAAGCAGGAAATGTTTTGGCAAACGATATTGGTTCTTAAATGTCATCGAGGGTGATTTATTAACGTTGTCCGTGTCATCCCATCCTGCAGGATTTCCTTCTTTTTTAAGGCTGAGTAGCCCCACGCGGCATTGCGTATACAATTCATCTTCTTCCGTTCACCTCTTGAAAAACATTTTGGTTGTTCGCCTCTCTTGGCTGTGGTGAATAATGTTGCAGTGAACATAGGAGTGCGGCTGTCTCTTCCAGACCTTGACTTCGGTTCTTTTGTACGTATACCCGGAAGTGGGATTCCCGGCTCATATGGTAGCTCTAGTTTTCATTTTCTGAGGAGCCTCCGTACTGTTCTCCGTAATGGTTGCACCAGTTAATGTTTCTAGCAACAGTACAGAAGGCTTCTCTTTTCTCTACATTCTTGCTGAGACTTGTCTTTAATTTTTATTGTTTTTTAAACAGCCATCCGGATACGTGTGAGGAGGTTTTGGTTTGCGTTTCCCTGATGATAAGTGATGTGGAACATTTTTTCTTGCACCGGTGATTAGCTCCATTTTAGATAGGGGGAAATGGAAGCTCCCAGGGGTAAAGGGGGACCCTTCCCGGGGTCACACTGTCAATTAATGATGGACCTGGAATTCAGATGTGACCCTGGCAGTGTCACCATTATACTCCACCCTGTGCCCTATCTCAACGCCCACCCCCGCTATAGGCTGAATGTTTGTGTCCCCCCAGATCCGTATGTTGACATCCTAATGCCCGGTATGATGTCACTGGGAGGTGGGGCCTTTGGGAGGTGCTTAGGTCATGAGGGTGGCACCCTCATGAGTGGCATTAGTGTTCTAATCCTGTGTGCATCCCATCCCTTGAGGCTGTAGTGAGCAGGTGGCAGTCTGCAAGCCCAGAGAGGGTTCTCACCAGAGCCTGATCACACGGGCACCCCTGATCTTGGACTCCCATCCTCCAGAACTGTGAGAAAATAGATGTCTGTTGTTTGTAAGCCTCCCAGCCAGTAATTTTGTTATAGCAGCCGAAATGGATTAAGACACCCCTCCGAGTTAATTAGGACAGTCAGTGGGCCAGTTAGCTGGCCCAGGCAGGGGAGAAGGCAACACTTTAATTCAGGCTGAGTCCTAAAGAGGGGGAAGGGGTGGGTGGGAGCGACAAGGGGGGAAGGTGGAGGGAGAAAGGCCGATCAGGATGGCTAGAGGGGTGGGAGGCGGCGGTGAGGGGGTGGGGGATGTGGCTGGAGGGAAGCAGGGCCAATGTTTGGGGGAACGACACGGAGGGCTGCTGTCCTGGGAAGGCGTGAAGCTTGACCGAGGGCACGCCTGGGTCCTGGACTTATGAAGGGTAATGGTGTGGCAGAGACGGGCACAGTTCTAAAGGAGCCCTCAGAGTGAGGCCGGAAGATCGAGAGGCTGTGGCTCCATGTGGAACTAATCTGAGTCTCCGCAGGGCTGCACAGGGCCACGTTCCGAAGGGAGGCTGGACGCCACGGCTACCCTCTTGCTCACGTCACGGTAGCCATTCCCATGATCCCGCGCTGCCGTGTGGGGAAGGAGTACATGAGTTTAGTGGAGCCATTAGGAGGTTCCTTCACTGCTCCAGGGGAGGGGTGATGGCGAGGAGGTGGCCCAGCGTTTGTAACAGATGCTGAAGATAAAGCCGTCCTTGCTGATGTCAGGCGTGAGGGGAAAAGGGGATAGTCGAGGATGACCGGGTGCTTTGCTCTGAATAGGGGTGTCGTTTACCGAAGTGAGGAATGGAGGCACGGGAGTCAGTAGCTCCTTGACGATGCACAGGCTAGAGGTACACGTCTGAGGATCATCAGGAAGAAGTGACATTTCGGACGACAGAGGGAGAGCCCTTGGCCCCAGGATTGGTTCCCTGGGTCTAGATGACTCTTGAGGACTTTTTGCTACAAAGGAAAGCAGAGAGATGCGGAGGGTTGAATTGTGTATCCCCCGCCCCCCAAAAGATGTTGAAGGGTTTTGAACTTTTTTTAAGGTTTATTCATTTTTAAGAGACAGAGACAGAGTGCAAGCAGGAGAGGAACAGAGAGAGAGGGAGACACAGAATCCGAAGCAGGCTCCAGGCTCTGAGCTGTCAGCACAGAGCCCGACGCGGGGCTCGAACTCACAAACCGTGAGATCATGATCTGAGCTGAAGTCGGTCGCTCAACCGACTGAGCCACCCAGGCGCCCCCAAAAATGTTGAAGTCTTAAGGTCCAGAACCCATGGCTGTGACCTCTTTTGGAAATAAGGTCTTTGGAGATGAGTTCATTAGGATAGGCCCCAACCCAACCTGATTGGTGTTGTTCTATTTTTTTTTTTAACGTTTATTTATTTTTGAGACAGAGAGAGCCAGAGCATGAACGGGGGAGGGTCAAAGAGAGAGGGAGACACAGAATCTGAAACAGGCTCCAGGCTCTTGAGTGGTCAGCACAGATCCTGACGCAGGGCTCGAGCTCACGGACCGCGAGATCATGACCTGAGCCGAAGTCGGACGCTTAACCGACTGAGCCACCCAGGCGCCCCCAAAAATGTTGAAGTCTTAAGGTCCAGAACCCATGGCTGTGACCTCTTTTGGAAATAAGGTCTTTGGAGATGAGGTCATTAGGATAGGCCCCAACCCAACCTGATTGGTGTTGTTCTAAAAAAGAGGGTTTGGACCCAGAGACACAGAGGCGGACACCTACAGAGAGAAGACGAAGTGAAGGGACACAGAGGGGTGACGGACATCAACAAGGCAACGAGAAAGGCCTGGAACGGATTCTCCCTCCCAGCCCTTAGAGGGAACCCAACAGTGACACCTTGATCTTGGACTTCTGGCCTCCAGAGCTGTGAGACAATACGTTTCTGTGGTTCAGGTGGTCCAGTCTGTGGTCCTCTGTTATAGCTGACGGTGGGAGGTATAGCTGAGGTGGATGTGGACTTTACTGCGGGTCTGTAACCAGGGGTGGGGGGATGGAACGACATGCCTGTAGGAGGAGGGGAACGATCCGGGCTCGAGGGAAAAATGGGGCATGTGGGAGAGCGAAGGGGTGGCTCTCTGAAAAGACCAGGTTCTGTGCATCTTGGGCCTTTGCACACGTGGCCCCCGGGCCTCACTGGATGGGCCGCCCCTCCGAGGGACCCGGAACTGCCCCCCTGTGCTCCGGGCACCCTCACTGCTGCCCCATCTCTGCACTTTCCACCCACTGCCCAGTGCTCTGGGAGGGACCAGGACTCGGGACGCTGAGCCTAACAGAGTCCGGCCACAGGAGGGGCTCTGCGAACACGCTTTCAGCAAATGAATGTGAATCCTTCGGGAATGTGTTTGTCCACAGGGCGCTGGTTTCAGAACTCATTTTGGAAATTGGTCCTGGCACGTCCCCGTCTCTCCAGACCAACGTTGATTTTGTCCTGTGTTTACTCAATGCTTTGGGGGGTTATAAATCTGGAGACAGCTCCACCAGGAACTTTTCACTGGGGCAGACCCTGTGAACTGTGTAACCTTGAGCAAGCTACTTAACCTCCATGACCCTTGGTTTTTCCATTAGTCAAATGGGGCAAAGCACTGCCCTTTTTCTGCCTCACGGATGTGGATGTGGTGGCTCCAGCTAAGTTCTGAAGCAGAAGCTTGGGTGTGTGGATGCATCAGTCTTTGTGGGCTCTAAATGAAAGGCACAATCAGTGGGTTTCTCGGAGAAGAGCTGGTATGTGTGCATGTAAAGAGGCGGAAGGTTTAGTCACTCGGTCCTCTTTATCCAGAGCTCTGAAGTTTTAAAAGTTTTCAATAAAGAAAGTTGAATGGTGGCAAAGTGCACATAACGTTTACCCTCTTAACCGTTTCTGAGCGTGCGGTTCTGTGGGTTGAACTTCCTCACATGATTGTGCCATTATCACCCCCATCCAGAATTTTTTCATCACCCGCAGCTGAAAGTCGGCACCCATTGAATAGTAAGTCTGCATTCCTCCCCTTCCCCCTCAGCCCCTGGCAACCACATTCATACTTTCTGTGTTTATGCATTTGCTTCCTCTAGGGGCCTTGCCTGAGTGGACTCACACGGCATTTATCCTTCTGAAACCGGCCTATTTCACTTAGCGTAATGTCCCCAAGTTCATCTGGGTAGCCTGGGTCAGAATTTTCCTCCTTTTTAAGGCTGAATACTATTCCATCGTATGGATGTACCATGGTTGGCTCATCCATTCATCCATCGATGGCCATATGGGTGCTTTCACCCCTTGGCTGATATGAATTAGCCTTCAGAAATCTGAGCTGTACGTTACGGCTTGACTTCTACGTACGTCTCATTGTCCGTCCGTGGCTTCTTTAGTCTTCTTGTGTGATTCATCTCAGTGTGTCAGAAAGCCGGACTCATCTGGGCTCTTCTGCACTATGCTTTTAACTTTTTTTTTTTTTTTTTTTTTACATTTCCATGAGGCCTTTTTGAGAGAATTAAACATTAGATAATTTAAGGTATTATGGTTTTGGAGTTAAGGCCACTTTGGTGCATTCCCCCCCCCCCCCGGAGGATCATCTGTTTTATCTCCACTTGACTTTTTCAAAATGCTGGAACTGTCTTTTGATTGAACTTGAAGCTTTTTTTTTTTTTTTTCCTTGACATTTATACTACCGAAGGTGGAGAAATAAGACCTTTGCTTATTAACAAAATGAATGCGTCTCTTTCCCCCATGGGAAATTGAAAACAATTTAGAGAATAGAGTAAACTTCAGATTTTCCTGTGATGTGAATTTGGGTGACCTTTCCTTGAGGGAAGATTTAAGGGGGATCTAGCTGGGCTTGACAGTGATGGAGCCAGGTGCCTCCGGATTTCACCTTTGCTCGCCGTTGTTCTTTCCAACTGGAAGCATCTCCCCCCCCACCCCCCCCACCCCCCCCCCCCCCGCCCACTCGTCTGGGCTCTTCCGGCATCAGCAGAGAGAGCACAGCTGAGGCCCAGAGAGGTTCAGTGTATTCGCAAAGGTCACCCGGGGAGCTGGCGACCAAGGGAAAGCAGGGCTCAACCCAGGGGCCCTCATGATGCAGCAGTGGACCCCTGCTCCAGACAGTAAATTCTCAGAGGCAGTGGTGGTTTATTGTTTGGTATCTTCTATCTTCCTTTTCACTCGTATATGCCAGATGTGCTTGGGGAAATTCCCCGTTAGACTAGCGCATAGTTAGCACCTCCTTTGTCTGACCGTGTCACATGTTCCCCCTCTGGAGACGGAGGGGGCCCGGAGTTTCCAGCCAGCTTGATCTAGAGCCATGGGCTGTGGCGCGGTGTTGGTGGCCGGTGCTGGAGAGGCCTGCCTGCCTTGTGCCCGTCCTTGCCCGGGAGTGGGAAGTAGAGGATAAACAAAGCAAAGACGCCGTGTTGGAAATAGGACTGCAGAGCTGAGAAGACGCTGAGAAGAGTGGCCTTGGGCCAGCTCCTACTCTCTCTAGGTAGGCCAGGAATGCTGGGCCCAGAGCAAGGGGACAAAGCAGTGGAAAGAAGGAAAAAGAACCGTCCAGGACCAGGGCACCCTCCTACCTGGTCTAGTTAGCGAAGCAAAAGGATGCTCCCTAGCCCCAGATAAAAGCGGATCAGAACTCAGAAACACTTGTGACTAAAATTTGTGCTTCTTTGGGCAAGCATCTCCAAAACCAAATCTCCTATCCTCCTCAGCATCCCTTGTCTTGGGTGCGAAAGCAACTCAGAGGACCCTTAAGAGAACGGGTTTGTTTAAGCACGTCACAGGGCGTGAGCAGGGCTGAGGTAGAACGCCCCCTTTTCCCAGCTGGGTGCCGAATGTACTGTTTGGCACCAGGGATTAGTTTCCCAGTTTGAGCAGAAGATCAGATCCTGACAGAGGACAGAAGGTCAAAGGTCACACCAGTCAGGGAGGGAGGAAAACAAAACAAAAACAGGAAGTGGCCCGCTCAGGGATTTTCCATGGGAAGGCTGGAAAACATATCCGGACTTAAAGAAAAAAAGGAAGACAACGGGGCACCTCCGAATCTTCTGGAAGCCTCTTGAGATGTTGTTGGAACCGTTGTCAGTAGGAGCCAGCTTGATGGAAGCATGGAAGGGGACCAGGACACCCGGTGGGAGCCCGAGTCCTGGACGCACATTGGCTCATCACCGGATCTTTCATTGCCTCCGTCCTCCTTTTGGAAGGAGAGTTTTCACCTCTTGTATCCCTTGGAGAGGTGTGTTCATGTGTGTCCTAATGTTGAGGCATGAAAAGGGGTCTATAACCCAGAAAACATCCCCACCTCTAAGCAAGCGTCCGCAAGGGGTGTTTCTGATGTATATGGGCATGTAGTCTTTACAGCGAATGTCATATTAATGGAAAAACACCTGCCTCTCACTTTTAGGACTAACTGACTCAGTCCTTTTGCTACCAAAATTCGCAAAGGTCAAGGCCAGAGAGGGGGCTGGGCAAGGCTGAGGGAGGCTGTCCTGCCATCTTCTCTCAGTTTCAGTTCTGCCCCTCCCTCTCTGTCCTAATCAGGACAGGGACAGACTCCCCGAGAGAACCACTCTGTCCTCTCCCTCCTCGGCTCTGCCTTCTCAGCATGGGTCAGGGGCTGTCGGGCAGGAGAGTGACAGGTCCTGCATGGAGGTCCAACAGAGGAAAGATCACCTTTCGTACGAGAGCAGGGGACAAATATCCTGGATCCCGATCCTATGCTCTGTGCAGTGGCCACCCCCTCCCTCACAGGGCCTGACTCAGTGGGTGCTGTGCTCAGCCCTGCTTCCCGATTTGAATCGAGGAGTCTCCTTGCCAACAACTGAAAGGGGGGAAAACAATCTCCAGTCCTCCGTGGCCGTGCTCTGTCTTGAGATCATGTTTCAGTTCCTAGTTAATCAAGGAATCAGAATTTGATGTAAAAAGAGAAGAATATGCCAGTGTGTTTCTAACGCCCCACATGCAAATGAGCCCGTAAAGTATATCGCAGGCAGCCACCGGAGGTCAAAGGTCACCCTCCACGTCTGACAATTATTTTGCTCAAAATAAACGGTGAGCAGGACTGCAGGAAATGAGTTGCGGCAACCTCAATTCATGTGTGAAAGTTTCCAATTAAGAATTCAAAGAACTTGTTGTTTAATGAAAAAGTGAAACAAATTCTCTTTATGTGTTTCCCCACTTCCTTGGTGGTCCCTGGCAAAGAGCCGGGTCCGCAGGAATATGGCCGTCTTTCAGTTCACCTGATAAAAGAGGGAGCTTGGCAAGCGATTATATGACCAGAAGCAAAACGTGAAGTAAGGGGAAGGTAGTTGATCAGACCCTCTGGCTTGGGGTTGGCAAAGCACCGCCTAGGCCAAATACGGCCCACAGCTTATTTTTGTCAATAAAGTTTTATTGGAACACAGCCATGCCCATTTGTTCCTGTATTATCTGTGACTGCTTTTGCAGTACAGGGGACATGGGAGCTGTATGAGGGAGCTGAATAATTGGGACAGAGAGACCATATGGCCTGCAAAGCCAAAGCATTTGCTTTCTGTAAAATTTCTGTACAGAAAGTTTGCCAACCCACCGTCTAGTTCATTGGTTCTTAATTTTTGTCGTGCAGTGAGATCCCTTTGAAACTGTGACGAAAACTTTATACGCACCCCCTTATAGAAAAATGTATGACCTCTTTGTTAAGAATGCCTACATGTAACTCTAACTAGACCCTTCTCCAGAGCCTGGGATCAAGGTAGTCCATTCTGGACCCCTCACAGGAGGAGTTTCTGAAGGTACGAAGGACACCTTCTGCTACTATCCACCTCCACCCACGTGCTGGTCCCAGTTGTGATAAAGCATGAAGAACCTCAGATTGCAGGTCAGGGGACACAAGTTCTCTTCTGGGCTCCGTCACCCTTAAGCTGTGTGACCTTGGGCAAGTCACTTCACTTTCTCTGTGCCTTGGTTCCCTCATGTGTCAAATGCGAGGTCCAGAAGAGATACTTAAGAAAAAAAATTGTTTTAATTGAGGTATAATTGACATGTAACATTGTATTGGTTTCAGGCCTACAACATAACAATTTGATATTTGTGTATCTTGTAAAATAGTTAACACAGTAAGTCTAGTTAACATCTGTTACCACCCAGCGTTAATTTTTAGATTTACGCCCTTGGTAACTTACAGGTCACCATGTTGTCTCTTGTACCCCGTGACTTGCCTATTTCATAACTGGGCGTTTGTACCTCTTGACCCCCTTCATCTTTCCACCCACCCCTCTGGCAGCCCCTTCCTCCTCTGGCAATCACAATTCTGTTCTCTGTATTTATGATTTTCATTTTGTTTTGTTGGTTCCCTTGTTTTACTTTTTAGATTTTGTGTCCAAGTGATATCATACAGTATGTGTCTTTCTCTGTCTGACTTATTTCACTTAACGTAATGCCCTCAAGATCCATCTGTGTTGTCACAAATGGTAAGATCTTATTTTTTATGGCCAAGTAATATTCTGTCGTGTGTGTATCTATCTATCTACCTATTATCTTCTTTATCCCTTTATCCATCAATGGACACTTAGATTGTTTCTAGAACAGATGATCTGCTTAAAGCTCTTTCTGGTTTTAGATTTCCATGCTCTTCAAGGGTCTCCTGGAATTTATTTCTGGAGCTGAGTAGATAAGGTGTTGTGATTCATATACTTTCAAAACATCTGAAATCCCTTGGCAACATAGACCTGTCTGGGTGGCACTGAAATCTGGGATTTGATGACCACACTGGATATTTGGCACCTGCGGGAGAAGACCCTCACATGCCCCGGCCTCCACCCAACCCTGGCCAGCCATCCTGATAAATCGAGTACACACAGGGGCCGCTCAAAAAAGCACAGGTGGACCCAGTTCAGCCCATCAGAACTCAGGGGAAACAAGGTAGAACCCAAGGCCTCTTTTTTTTGTTTTTAAAGTTTATTTATTTATTTTGAAAGAGAGAGAGTGAAGGAGCACGAGCGGGGTAGGGGCAGAGAGAGAGAATCCCAAGCAGGCTCCACACTGTTAGCACAGAGCTCCCGGTGCGGGGCTGGAACTCACAAACCAGGAGATCACGACGAGCTGAAATCCAGAGTCGGATGCTTAACCGACGGAGCCATCCAGGCTCCTGGAACCCAAGGCCTCCTGGTAGAATGATCCGCAATAACACCTTCTACCAGAATGAACACATGCAGCTTCTCTGGGACAGATACTGCCCGCCAGGAAGACAGGTTTTGCATTTGGGTCGCTTTGGGTTTGAAAAGGAAAATAAATACATATTTTCACTGATCCTAAAAATACTTCACATTGCTTGTAGATAATTTTAAGAAATACAGAACATGTGAAAAAAAGGTAAAACGTTACGCTGAAATCCACCTCTGCAGAGATGAGCATTGCTAACAACTTGATAAACCTCCCAGGTGTCTTTTATGCATGCGTACCATCAACACACGGTCACATAAATGGGCTGTACGTGTTTTGTCTTCTACGTGTCATTTGCCAAAGTGAGCTGTGCTGATATTGTTCTGTGGCGTTGGAGGTAGAGTTCCAACATTATTTGTAACGGCCGCACGGTATTTCATTGGACGTACTATAATGCACGGGCTCATTCACGTCTAGGTTTTTCCGGTTTGTGTGCGTGCGTGCTCTCTTCGTACTTAGATCTTGTGCGTTTTGCTGCTTGTTCAACTGAGGAGCAATTCCTCGTCTTGAAATTCGGGAGTCAAAGGCCGCTCCTTAATAACTGGAACGCACAGGGTGAAACTGCCTCCAGAAGATGTGTAGCACTCTGTGTCCACCAGCACGGAGGAGAGCCATCCGTTTCCACTCTCTGGCCAACACTGACTGTTGCCGTTGTGGATATTTAGGGTCTTGGCCAACGTGATAGGTTAAAAGTGATCTTGTCGCGTAGCTTTGCATTTCCGACATCGTTTTGGTTTTGAATGGCACTGTCTGTGATTAAGCAGAGGTGAAGGTAATGACTTCATATCGGGTTCTGAGCTGGCGTGAGAGCAGACGTATATCATTCAGAGGAGCCCGGAGCCCGCACCGAAGAGCTCGATGCTCTTCGAGGCCCATAATCCTTCACTGACTTAACTTAATCACAGGCTCACTTGCGGCTACTTTTGGGCACCTGCCTAGAAGGCCACAGGGTTCTGGTCATGAAGGGGCCTGGATGACAGAGAGGACATCCGTGCCATAATTTTGAGGCTCTTTGCAGGCAGAGAGCTGGCCCCCTGTGTCCCGCTTGTGGCTCCGCTCGATGCCACGTCCACTGACGGCATCTCCCTTGGTCTGAACGGATCTTCCCACCTCTCTCCCGAGATTGGCTTTAGCTAATACAACCAAGAAATCCTCCGGAAGAGTCAGAAATGCCTGGGGCTGCCTGTGACATTGTGCAAAGGGTGGATCGGAGAGTGGAGGGCAGCCACCAGGGACGATGGTGGAGAAGCCGAGTGCGTGGAGCGGCAGGTCTGTCCCGCAGCCTCCGCTGTGGCCTCAGGCCAAGATGGGCGGCTGGGGCAGAAGGGGGCTGCGGCAGGGAGCCCTTCCTTCTAGGTCTGGTGCTCAGTGGTTTCCTGCTCTGCTGAAGGGCCGTTGCTCGGTGGTGATGATTCATGGCATTTGGACACTGTGGCCGTGTTCTGAACAGGGAAGTGAAAAATAACCCAGCCGAGGGCAGTGCAGGGCAGGGCAGGGGCTGTCACAAGATGGGAAGCTTTCCTTTGGAAAATGCAGGGGGCGGGGGCGTCACAGCCAAGTTGGTGGCGGCGGTTCACGCCGCGTGAGTGTGGCCCCGTTTGCTCTTCTTCTGGGCATCAACTTTTCCAAGTGTCGGCCACTAAGTTGTCCCTCGGAAGTGGCTGCTGGTCTTGGCCGAGCCGCCGTGAGGAGGAGGAAGTGGACGGGTGATTCAGTGAGTGTCAGCTTCCTCTGTGACTCGGGATTGGATCCGTGTCTTAGGGTGGTGCCAGAGGGCCTGTGTGGCTTTGAAATTCTCTGCCACTGGCGGCGGCCCTCCCTTGACCCCTTTTGAACGAGTAAGGGGATTCAGCTGGATTCTGCAGCCTCCCCCCAAGTTGAGCAGGCCCTTCTGACTTGAGGCCTGCCTGTGGCTCCGGCCGGCAACGATCAGTGACGGGCCGAGCTGAGGCCTCTGCTGGGTCTGTGTGCGTGTCAGGAGCTGCCTCGTATTTGGGAACTGGATTGTGAGAGCAGCGGGATCTGAGGGGCCCAGTCCCGGCAGGTGTTAGACTGAGGGAGGAGGCAGTTCAACTGCCCGGAGCCACCAGCTCTCCTGGAGGCCATTTGTCCACGTAGCCAGTGGACGACAGGAGACGGCCAGATGCACAGCTGCTTCCTGCCCACGAGGAGAGTCATGACTGGCTTTTTCTTCCGGAGCACCGAGTTTTCCATGGATCTGTCGTTAGCGCGCGGCCTACACGGCCATTGCTGCCCTCGCCTGAAACCTGTTCTAAGAAGCACTTCAGTCATCCAGATCCTCGCCTCTGCCTAAGACCATAGTCCTAAAAGCACTGACTTGGTAAAGACTGAAAGACCCTCTCAAAAAATGCTGCAGGGGCTTCTGTATTCGAATGCCTTCCATCACCTTGGAGAACGGCCTCCGCTTCCGGGTCAGTTCTGTCCCACCTCTTCCCCCCTCCGTCCCCTCCTGTTTCTGTGGCCAGAACAGAGGTCAGCTGGTCTTACTCAGGCAGGATGGCCAGCATCCAGTCACTGGGGTGTTTCATGAGGACCCTAGTATTAGTCACACGCACAGAAGTGCAGCTCAAACCAGCCGGGGCTTCCAGAAAGGAGCTCTGTGTGACAACTGTACAGGGGGGGAGGGGCCCCGAGGCACTTGCAGCTGGGACCTGACCCTGCTGGGTGCTCTGTCCTTTCTCTCACATCATCTTCCAGCAAAACAGTGATTTTGATCTCTTTGATAAGCTTTCTCCACACGGAATGTGCACGATTGCAGTTTGCTTATCACACCTCGCAGCATCACTGCCAGAGAGGGGCTGAGAGTTCCAGAGTTCCAGAGAGAGGCCTCGATGGCCTTCCCTGGGGTCAGATGACCATCACTGACTCAATCACTGTGGCCAGGGAAGGACCTCTGAGCACATGGCTTTTCGCATTTGGACCCTATGATTAGCGCTGCGCTAAGCAGGGGAGGCAGTGTTTTCCAGAAGGAGGGGCTCCTGTCCCGGGCAGACAAACAATGGGCCCACTCCCCCGGTGTTCTGAGCTCTTCCTCACCCCCAGGCTGAGGACTCAGGCCCTCACTGCCTCCCCTCCGCCTCTCTCGGGCCAGGGGGTCCCCTCAGAACCCACCGTTTTATTGCTTAAAAATCCATAAGAGATGGGGGTTTTCTCAGCTAAGTTTTTTGCAGGGGGGCGGAATACACGTCTGGGGCGGGAGCTGTACGATTTTCTGAGGAGACGGCCTCGGAGGATCTAAGCAACGAGTGAAGGAACAACAAAGGGACCCTTCTCAGAAGCATGGCAAAAATGAAACCAAATAAAAACCCCATAAAAATCCCTACTGGGGCAGAGGAAATACCAGCGTGATGCTTTTGAGCCACATCTTCAGTAATAAAGGAAAGATTCAAGGATCGGCCGTTCTGACGGGATTATGTTTGGGCTTGAGGGAGAATGTGCTGGAAAACAATGAAAGGGAGTCATCCAAGCAAGGGAGGTCTGTTGGTGCGTGCATTTGTATGTGTGTTGTTGCAATTCAGGAACCGACCGATGACCAGGGTCATGGGGAGTCTGAGAGAGACACCCGACAGGAACCGGTTCAAAGTTTGTGCCCAGCCTGGGGAGATCAGATGACCGGCAGCTGGCCTGCCCCCTGCCGGCTCCCATTGATGTCGGAGGGGCTCTGACCCCCCGTTTGGTCACAGAAATACCCGTTTGGAAATCTCTTTGAAGGCTGATTAAGTAAACGCTCTCGCGGCACCGACAGTAACAACCGAGTGACGTCGTCGAAGTGCTCGTGGTAAGTGGAGGAGTCTCTGGCTGCCGAGCTGACAGGCCACTCGCCTTTCTGTTCCTCTAACTTGGCCTCCCTGCTTCCGGTCGCAGTGTCGGGCGCAGTGTTTCGAGGGGACGGGGCTGAGGATGTGGAGACTCTCACTGTCATCGCGCGGGTGGGACAGGGCCCCAGGGACGGAGCGTGGTCCTGCCGCACAGCAGCTGGCCGCGGCCAGTGACCGGTAGTCCTCCCGGCACGGCTAACCTTTGATGTTGCTCGTGGGGTCCTTCCATCTGGTTTGTGGCCTCAGGCTGCTGTGACCCCCGGCGGGGGGTGTCTCCCCGGGCCTCCCGGGGCCCGGCAGGGTGAGCGTGGAGGAAAAGTCTGGTTTTCATCCGGGAGCGCGGAGCCCCTCTCTGCGTGACGGCTCTGCTCGCGGCCTGGCCAACTGGACGAGAGCTGCCGGACGGGGGAGCGGGGGCCCCTTCGTCACTTTCCTGCCCTCGTTATCTTGGAGACCCCGTTGTCGTTGGGGGTGGGGGGGGAGCGGGCTGCCAGCCCTGGACCCAGCTATGCCTCCGTACCCGGCAGTGTTGACGTCCGTTCATTCGCTTCATCCGCCACGGATCCATCCACTTACCCATATTCATCCGGGGCTGTCGTTCAGTCATTCGGTGACTATGTGACCAGGTCTCCTTATCTTTTATCTTTGCTGCCTGGCACAGGGCCAAGCTTGCAGGAGGCACTCCACACACGTTCGCTGACTTCTCTTCCTGCTTCACCTCTGTTACGGTTCACGTTCTACGTTCACGTCCATGATGTTGAAGTGCTAATCCCCAGGACCCCAGAATGTGACTGTGTTTGGAGATAGGGTCTTTAAAGGGGTAGTTACGTTAAAATGAGGTCATTTTAAGGGAAAATGAGGCCCTGAAGCAATCCTTTTAAAAAAAATTTCTTTTAATGTTTATTTTTGAGAAGGAGAGAGACAGAGCATGAGCAGGGGAGGGGCAGAGAGAGGGGAAGACACAGAATCCGAAGCGGGCTCCAGGCTCTGAGCCGTCAGCACAGAGCCCAACGCGGGGCTCAAACTCGTGAACCGAGAGATCATGACCTGAGCCGAAGTCGGACGCTCAACTGACTGAGCCACCCAGGCACCCCCAAACCAATCCTTATAGGAAGAGGAGTTGGCAACCCAGGCACATACAAGGGGAAGATGATGTGAAGACACAGGGGGGAAGACAGCCATCGACAAGCCAAGGAGAGAAGCCTGGGACCGATCCTTCGTCCAAGAAGGAGCCAACCCTGTCGACACCTTGGTCTTGCACCTCCAGCCTCCAGAGCTGTGGGGAAATAAATTTCTGTTGTTTAAGCTGTCCCAGTTTATGGTGCTTTTTTATGGCCACCCTAGCCGACTAACACAGCCTCTCCACAGGTCTGTAGAGCACGTAACCAAGTGCAAGGTGCTGTGGGACGTCCAGAGACAAAGTTGAGAAGTCTGGGAAAGAGGAACAGCGAGGGGGGGCCATCCTCTGTTCACATTTTCTTCCCCCAAATCCCGCTCTCCTCCACCTCTCCTTACCTCTATCTATCCCCAACAGAAGGGGAAACAGGAGGAAATGAAATAAAGGGCTCCGCATGAGATGCCATCCTGCGGAAGGTCTGGCAACGCGTGAAAGCCCTTTAATGTAGAGTCAGAAACGCCATTTAGTTATTTATTTATTTCTGCCCGCCTCTCTTCCCCGACAAGTTCTTATTCAGCACACGTATGTGTATGCACATGACCAGGAGGTACGCATGACAGCCGTGTGTGCCCGGGGGAAGACCGCGAAGATGATCCACAGCTTTTGGGGACACACACGATTGTACAGCTGGCAGCACGTTCCCCAGTCCCAGCTTTATGGTGCCTGGTAGCCGGGAAGGGCCACAGCCAGCTCTCTCTCGGGACCATGCATTCCCTCACTCGTTGCCCTTTGTGATTAAAGATGACGCTTATGTGATGTTTCTCTACAACTGTTACCGAGAGGTTGTCCTTTGAATTAAGGCCCTGGACAGTGGCTATGGGCTGTGATCTCTTTGCAGGAATCATGAGGTCGTTTCACTGTGGAGTAATCTTGGGATCTCTGGGAACGTTTCTGAGCCTTCTGGTCTGCTGGGCCTATTGAGAAGCCAGGTCCATTTGAAAATTTGCACAGTATGGAAGTCTCGATGTTTTTAAAATTTATTTTACTTTTTATATTATTTGAGAGATGGGGAGGGTAGAGAGAGAAAATATTCAGCATGACCCTAGGATCATGACCTGAGTCAAAATCAAAACCAAGAGTCGGACAGTCAACCAATTGAGCCACTCAGGTGTCCCACCATTTTTCAATCAGACATTTTTTTTTAATGTTTTTCTTTTTTATTTTTGAGAGAGAGAGAGAGAGAGAGAGACAGAGTCCAAGTGGGGAAGGGGCAGAGAGACAGAGACACAGAATCTGAAGCAGGTTCCAGGCTCTGAGCTGTCGGCACAGAGCCTGACGCGGGGCTTGAACTCACAGACCGTGAGATCATGACCTGGGCTGAAGTCGGACGCTTAATCGACTGAGCCACCCAGGCGCCCCAATCAAAGACATTTTCTACTACACAAACTCAGTAACAATCCTGTTCCCCTCTGGGGTCCTTGTGCAATCCTAGTTTAGCTCGTTGATTTTAAAGGGAACGGGGATTCCAGGAGCTCCTATTGGCCAACCGGTCCCATGTTGCAGAGTACTGGGTCCCTAAAGGACTCTGGCAAAGATATCACCGCCAGTGTGGTTGCGATCAGCTTCTGTGTGCATGTCCAGGAGTGAGATTTCCACATCATGGTCACTCATACTGATTGGCATTTCTGAAGTGTGGTGGCATTTCTTCATTTAACGTTGATGTTGACACAAGCATCCTATCTTTTCTTTTTTTTTTTTTAAATTTTTTTTTTTTCCAACATTTATTTATTTTTAAGACAGAGAGAGACAGAGCATGAACGGGGGAGGGGCAGAGAGAGAGGGAGACACAGAATCGGAAACAGGCTCCAGGCTCTGAGCCATCAGCCCAGAGCCCGACGCGGGGCTCGAACTCCCGGACCGCGAGATCGTGACCTGGCTGAAGTCGGACGCTTAACCGACTGCGCCACCCAGGCGCCCCTCCTATCTTTTCTACATACACGCAAATGAACATGCTCCCTGGATGGTTTGAGGGCTCGTCCGGCAAAGCCACCACGTGCAGGGCCACTCCCTGTCTCACTTCCTCTTGAGTGCCTTCCTTGGTTGGACATTCATTCCTCCCCTCTTCTCCACCCCATAAGACCTGAGGTGTGCCCATCTCTGGAGATTATCTGCATTTTAAAATGAATGACCCCCTCCCTCCCCCCCGGGGTGCCTGGGTGACTCAGTCTTTTGGGCATCTGACTTCAGCTCAGGTCATGATCTCACAGTTTGTGAGTTCCAGCCCCATGTTAGGCTCTGTGCTGACAGCTCAGAGCCTGGAGCCTGCTTCAGGTTCGGTGTCTCCCTCTCTCTCTGCCCCTCCCCTGCTCGCACTCTGTCTCTCTCTCTCTGTCTCTCAAAAATAAATAAACATTAAAAAAAATTACAATGAATGACCCCTGAACACATAAGCTTTCCAAACTCCAAGGAATTTTCTTTCAATGCTTAAATGGAGCCAAGAGTTGCTACCTGGACTGGTTGGGCAGATGGGTCTACTTTGCTTTACTCAAGTAACCAAGCCAGTGGTTGGCCTGGCTCTAAGTCCAGCGGGTACCCCTTTCCTTGGTATGCGTTTTGTGTGATGCAGATGACCCTCCAGCCAAGGCCAGAGTGTGACTTAAGGGTGTGTGATTCTGGGTCTACTGCAAGGTGGAGGCTGAGTCGGGCCCTCGGTGCTATCTCTCTGCCACTTCCTCCTAGCCCCAGAACTATATTTACTATCTAGCAGATAAAAAAAGACAGCTCCATGTGCTCTCAGACCCCACGCCCTCTCCTCCCCAGCTTCGATTTCGTAAATGTTGGTTCCTCCAGAGAAGCGACCGGAGCCCGTAACCGTGTGTGTGCTTTTCAATAACCTTATGACTCCCAGCGTGGTCCAGCCAATGAGGACGGAGCAGTGACCCTTAGATAAAAGGCTTCATTTGGCATGACTCATCCTTGGAGACATCCCGCTTGCTTGGCCTGTGTTGTTAAGTGCCTGGTTTTGTAAATATTGACAGTTAGAAACCATCCTAGGAACTACTGAGCGGTGATCTGGAAGGTAATGTATATGAATATGACCAGTGATTAGGCAATGCTTGTCATTTGCTAAGATTCAGCCACTGATAAATATCACCCCATTATCTTCCTTCCTAATAGCGGCTCGTTTGCTTGCGTGTGACTCATCGTTGATATATTATGAGGTCTGATTCAGCAAGGCAAGTTTGGTCTGCTGCGACAGAGGACAACATCCAAGGCCACCTCGGTTTTTAGGATACTAGTTTCTTAACAAGGGTGGCTTGTTAGGAAGCAAAAGTTCAAAAGTCCCCATCACTAAGAAACTAAAGGGGGTTTGGGAGGGATAAAGAGCAGAACAGTGCTTTTCACCATTCAAAGCTGATGTGCTAAAACCTACTTCTCCATGTAGACGTACGTTCGTTGCATTCACCCGTGGACGCCTGTGGCTCCAGGAGGCCGTCTCTCTCTGTTCAAGGCTACACTTTGGGGCTCGTCGGGCCTGCTCTCAGACGAATAATCTCTGCTCACACAGAAACTGGTTTTTATCTCTTGCCCTCCCTTTGTCACTACCTAAAATAAATATCGTCACCTGAATGTCTGTCGATGCTTTCTGATGGGTTTGGCTGTTTGGTTTATTGAACTTTATCACCTGCAGGAACTTCCCTCTTTGACTCACAGCCCTTTGGAATGGCCCTTGTTTATTTCCTTCATTTGCTCTGGGCTGAGGGTCTGTCCTGCCAAACCAGGGATGAGCTTTTCAGTAGTTGGGCTTTGAACATGGGCCTTTGGCAGACTGGTATGCCAGATAAAAGCACTACCCTTGGCTGAAGGCAGGTGTGTATGCACATGTGTATACACACACACACACAGAGCTGCGTCCCTCTGTATAACCACTTAACACTTACTATGCTGTCCTGTAATGAGAGCTGAGCTCCGCCTGGGCTGACCACATCAACACTGCGAAGGAAGCATGCATCACCTTGATGTAAGCCACCTCTTGACCACTCGCTGGCTGTGTGACTTTGTGCGAGTTACTTAACTGCTCTGAGCCTCAGATTCCTTACTTGTAAATTGAGGATAATAATACCTACCCTTCAGGGCTAGCGAGAGATAACGTATTTAACCCACACGGATCATAAAAACCGTTCAGTCGCCGGTCGCTGTTATCGTCTTTAGTACCAAACCACGGTGAAAACTTGTTGGCAACAATTTTGGGGTGTTATGGGTTCGACTGTTAAGGGTCGACCGTAGCTCTGAGGTTTTATACACATCGTATCAGCCCTTCAGGAGCTAGAGGCTCGGGAGTCCTGCCGGCCAGCATTAGAAGCAGGCATCTCCGGCCATCACTTGCGTCAGCTTTCAGGGACACTGGAGGTCACGACTGTGTGTGTGGTTAGCGGAGGCTGGCAACTTGCTGTGTCAGGAGGACACTAGGGCACCCGCCTCACCTTTGCCCCCATCACACAAGCACAGGCTGGTCTGTGTGCCGTTGGCCAAACAGCTTCACAAAGTCCTTGCTTAACCACTTGGCACTGGCTGAATGTTCTGTCCTTTTGTTCAGGTAGCTGACGCACCTGCCGAGTTGCAGGGCAGTGTTCCGGAACCTGCCGATAGTCCATATTTTTAACGGAATGTCGATGGATGAGCGATAGGAGTCCAGTCTGTGGGGATCTGTGGGGGCGGGGATGGGAGCGGAGGGGGAACTAGGGTGCTTGAATAGTGGGAAGGAAGTTCAGGTTGACAGTCATTCCGCTCGGTCCTGGTGATCAGAAGGAAACAGACTGCTCGAGCAGGAGTTCCTCCTCCGAGGGCCCTCCCTGTGGCCCCAAGCCCCCTCTCCCAGGGAGACGCTTTACACGGGGCAACGAGACGGAAAATTCTGCCCTCACGGGACTGCATTATTAACTGCGTATCTGTGGCATCAGGGCCATATGGCATGTTTGAAGGAATGGAGAGGAATTCAGTAGCGCAACATGCAGACCACGAAGGAGAGAGAATTCTCCTGCAGTGGCCACAAAGGAGGAAGGTGTGCTTCGTGGAGAAAAGGTCCTTGCCGTGACTGTGTGAAAAGGCCAGCACACTTGCACTTAATAAATGAGCGCTTCCCGGCACAAACACTTCCCGACGGTGAGAGAGGCCCTCGGCGGCCCACCCAGGAAAGGCCCCCGTGGCACGAATCCCTGAATGTCCCAGGAGGTTGGACTGTGCTTCCCTGAGAGCCCAGAGATCACCCAGCAGGGCTGGGGTCAGGGGTGTCCCCAGAGGGAGCACATGTGAGGCTCCGAGGCAGGTAGGCCAGCTTTGGCTGCCCGGAGATGAGAGCTCATCCCTCCCTTAGGGGTCTCTGCACGGTGTCCCCTCTCAGTGGCGACCAGTGGAGGCAGAGGCTAGAGGGAGGCAAGGCTGTAAAGGCACCCACTGTGACCAACTTGGAGGATGTGCATGGGTTGCCCTCTATTGGATACATCTGCTTCAAGATACCCTAAATCCTTCAGGTCTAGGATTCTCTTCCATGGTGCCCCAAAGAGTCAACGTAGCCTCAAGCTCGCTTCCACCTCCGTGAGTACTGAACGAGATGATGCTGTATGAGACACGTGCGGTATCCGGCACATGGGGTGTGTTTAATACATGTCCCCTCGTGTCGTTACCGCCACATCATTACGTCAGACTCCTGGTGCGCGTTTGCACTTTAGAGGTCGGCCTTCAAACCAAATGGTTCCCCTCCAGCAACCATGCCCCCACCCCATCTTCCTCCCCCCCAAGAGAGTTTGGGCTCCTTTTTGCTTTCTTTGTGTTCTGAACAAATGAATTCCTCTTATTCATTCACTTGCTTATTCATCAGTCCTCTGAACACTTCTGCCAAAGATTTACTGTGTGCTGGGCCAGCTGTCTTGCTGAAGTGCTGTTACCTGCTTATGACACTCCCATACACAGCACCCCCATATATACAAATGCAATGCTCTTTTTTCAGGTTCCAGGTCTAATTACTGAATAGAGATGTGTGATCTCACTCGCTTTTTTTGTATGTGTACTTTTCCATCACCAACGTGTTTCTCGTGGGAACTTCATGCCTGCAGAGAGCATTTGGAGGCTCTGGTTTAGAGAATGTGGACTGTTCTAAGGACCTCTGAGGCCCTTGCTGTCCAGATCAGAGGAGAGGAGGAGGGAGCCACCATGGTCGGGTGGGAGAGAATCAGGCCCGTTACGTACCTCGGGCCCGCTCCCTACCGGACTCCACTTGGAACCACTTTCCATTCTGTGAGGTCTGGGACAGATTTCTCCTTTATAAGAGGTGGCGGGGCAGAGACAGACAGAGTCAGGTCATTCTGGAAACCAAGTCATCTTGCTGAGGCCATATGGCAATGAAGAGCCACATAGAGATCTGTCCACTCCACCAGCACTTCCTGTGTGGCCACCCACAGGACCCTGCCTGGAGCGTTGGTGCTGCCTGTGTTGAAAAAATGTGCACAGAAACAGTTTAAAGGGGAAACAAAGATATTGCAGGCTCAGGCTACCGATGCTTACTTATCTTTGGAACCCTTGTTCTAGAGAGTTCTGTCATAACATGAGGGCAGCTGTTGCTCTCTGGAATGAGTAGAGGAAGAACAGCTCCCAATTGTGGGGGGGAGGGTGCGGGGGGGGGGTGAGGGGAGAGGTCTGGGGGAGCCGGGAGAAAGCGCACAGCAGCCCAGGCTGGGTGCCCGGATATAGTGGCAGGGGAGCAGGACGCATGCTCTCCTCTCCGGGAGTCTATTTCAGGCTGGCTGGAGACAAAAATGCGTTCTTTGCCACAGGAAGAATGCTCCCTCAGACAGAACTGCTAATCGGGCAAGATGAAGGGCTGCGGAATGTACGGCCAGGGGTGGTTACTGTTCGCTTTCCAGCAGGCTTTTTTTTTTTCCCTCTCTTCCTTCACTGAGTCACATGTATTTTTGGCTTGCTAATTTGGACGGTGGCTGGGTAGCCCCCTCCCCCATAGCCTTCATTTTTGAAAAGGTGGGAATTATCTGAGCCTGTGAGCTATCTTGCAAAGCTATGAGCAGTTTTCCAGAGCTACCCTATGTCATCTGTCTCCCTGACATAAAGAGGGGAGGCAGGAGGAGTAAGAGGAGGGTGTGGACAAGGAAAGGAGGGAGGAGGGAAAGCGGAGTAAAAGGGGGAGAGAAACATCTTGCTGACGTCAAAGAAGACCACACTCTACAGGATAACATTACTCGGGACCTCAACCGCCCACTCCCTCTAATTTACTAGAAACCAAACAGCCTGTTTTGAAACCTGTAGCCTGCAGTCTGTTATTTTGTTTGTTTGTTTTTTATTTTTGGTTTTGGTTTTTTTTGTTTTGTTTTGTTTTGTTTTTGTTTTTTGTTTTTTTTGCTATTCTCTCCGGACCCAAAGGACTATTAATTGTTGGGAATTTGAAAGCTACCTGATTCCCTGAAACAGAGGGGATTTCCACGAGTAATAATTAACCCCGTGCTTGTGTTAGGGCGCTGGAGCTAGAGTAAATTGATCCAGCTGCTTGCAAGCTGATGGAAAAGTGCCCGGGGGAGAGGACGGCATCTGCAGCTGGGGCCGCGGCTGGCTCTGTCACGTGGCCTGGCCTGCGACCGACCGCAGGGCTGGCTCCAGCTCGCCCTCCGCCCCACCCCCTGCGCGCCCCCAGCCCGGCCCCCGCCACCCCCGGCGCGCCCCCTGCGCGCCCCCCTGCTCTGCCCCCCCCCCACCCCCGCGCCGACTTCCCTTACACAGCAGGTGTGGCAACCTCTTTCTTGGGAAATGCAGGACACAGAGGATGATGGGGGGGGCGGCCTTATTGCCTAAGCTCCCTTAAGAGAGTCACCCTTTCGGTGCGTTGGCCGGTTGAATTATGCTTCCCAGAAGCCTCCCCTAGTTCTGTCGTGCGGACACTCAGGGCCTGTTTACAAATAAAATCGGAGCTGGCAGAGGTTACCTGTATGTAACCAGAGGCTAGAGAAATACTGATTCCACCACCCAGAAGGTGGAGTTCAATCCGTTTTCTGGCCAAGGCCGCACGGTTAATTTTTATCCTAGTAAAGAATAATAAACACGGCATTAGCAACTAAATGTTTATCAATTTACAGTTCATTTCCAGCCAGATCATTTCACTCCAGCATGTTTTTACTGCTAGCTGATGCACTGGAGTGCTTTTCGTGAAACCATATGTGACTATTTAAGTCCTAGCCTCCGTAGCATTGATGTGGTGCTTTTCACCGTAATGCGACGATATTATTTGGCTATTTCAGGCACGGTCTTCCAATATTACATTCGAATGATGAAGAAACTGCAGCGAAGAAAGTTTACATGACCGGCTGGGGATCACCCCACGGTTGGGAGATGATGCTAAACAAGGATCCCCAAGTTTTTGTTTTGCTTTTAGTCCAGTGCAAACCTGTGTGCACTGGACCATGTGCCTGAGCAGGGCTGCCTTGCTGGGGTTTCTTTTCCTCTTACAGTGAGTCCATACCAGAAGGGGCGGCAGAGCAGGGGTGAGGAACCCCGAATAGGAGGAATGCCTTATCAAGGGAGATAAACAATGAGAGTACGATTGAAGCTGAAGTCCGTGGGGCTGCCCAGACAGCCAACCCGTCTTGCAAGTGCTTTGGCTGGTTTTGTTGGGTCAGTGGACTCACACCATTCGATGGTGTCATCTCTCGTTTATCACCAGACTGCGATAGCCAGAAACGATGCAGTGATGACAAAATGAAGGCATGGCTATCCTGTGAATCATGCAGGCATTCAACCCTCCTCCCAGCTTCCTGGTTCTTCTTCCTTTGAGCGTGAAATAGAAACCTCGATGTGGCCACATGCTTCGGGGTGGATCCGAAGGGACTACTTGGGGAAAGGGAGAGAAAGGAGAGCTTACAGAGGCAGCAGTGTAGATCGGAGTGAGCCGGCCGTACATTCCGTTTCTATCCCCTCAGGAAAATAACTCACCGTTTTGACGCCTTAGTTTTTAACCTTGTAAATTTGAGGGGATAGTAAGTCTTCTTTCAGAGGGCTAGCATACGCATCAGGCGCATGTGTACCCAGGGCTTGGCAGAGTGCTTGGGATCTAGCAGACGCTCAAGAAATGCTCTTGATGAGCAGGGTAGGCTTGACAGGGGCTGGTAGGCGATGGGTTGAAGATACTATATTTGCAACTCCACAAATGAGGCAATGCCCCATTTCCCAATGAGCAGGTTACAAAAGTCTTGTGTGTGTGTGGTTTTTTCCCTTGGTCAGCCTGAATCTATATACTTTAATGATGCAAGAGAAAGAGTCAAATTTCTAGTTATAAGATTTATTGATTTAATTATGTGCATATATAAAATCATACACACATGTATATATTTTTTAGAAACGTTGTCTTTTTTTTTTCAGTCATTATTCAGACTCTTCATCATCACCTGTCTTTGTCATCACTCGAGCCCCTTTTTCAGTGATCTCACCCAGTCTTTGAGAACATACCACCCTGCTTCTGCCCAAGTATCTTTGGGGTTTAGTACTTTTTGAGTCTGTGTGTTGTGGTCCCTGGAAATGTTTGCTCAAGCTCAATACCCATGCACTATTTGTGATCTCCATAAAGCTAACTTCTTGTTGTACTGCTTGTAAAGGTGATTTTAATGAGGTTGGGGCTACACAAGGGAATGTTCGTGCATTTTAACGATGCATACCAATGTATGAAGGGGTGAAATGACACCAGGTTTGGGATTTTCTTTAAGCTAGTTCAGCAAAGAGGGGCGTCTGACTGGCTCAATCTGTGGAGCACATGACTCTTGACCTTGGGGTTGTAGGTTCGAGCCCCACATTGGGTGTAGAGATTACTTAAAAGTAAAATTGGAAAAAAAGAGAGTTCAGCAAAGAGACAAAGACAAAGGACAAAAAAGGAACAAGTGTAGCAAATTTGGAATAATCTAGGTTATTATTAATCTGGGTGATGGGCATATAGAACTTCATTTTACTATATGCTTTTTTGATATGTGTAAAAATTTTCATAATAAAAACATTTTTTTTAATGAGCTTTAAAAGACTTGCTTACAATATCTAATTCTTATAGTTGGAGGCCAAACCTCCTGGAATAACTACAAAAACTTTTAAATGTGTTTTTTTATTAAAATAGTTTAAAAAAATTTTTTTAAGTTTATTTATTTTTGAGAGACACACAGAGAGAGAGAGAGAGAGAGAGCGTGAGCAGGGGAGGGTCAGAGAGCCATGGAGACACAGAATCTGAAGCAGGCTCCAGGCTCTGAACTGTCAGCACAGAGCCCAATGAGGGGCTCAAATCCATGAACCACGAGATCATGACCTGAGCTGAAGTCGGTCATGAACTGAGTCACCCAGGCGCCCCTAAATGTTTTTTATTAAAAAAAAAAACAACAACCCAAATCATACCTCCAGGAAATCTCCATAATCATCCCAGACAACCACTGATTGAATTCCTTTCAGGGTATTTTGTTATTTAAAATAAAGAAATCAAGGGGCACCTGGATGGCTCAGTTGGTTAAGCATCAGCTCTTGATTTCGGCTCTGGTCATGATCCCAGGGTTGTGGGATCAAGCCCCACATCAGGCTCTGCGCTGACAGCACGGAGCCTGCTTGGGATTCTCTCCCTCTCTGTCTCTCTGCCCCTCCCCCACTCACATGCACAGGTGAGCTCTCTCTCACAATGAATAAGCATTTAAAGTAAAATAAAATAAAGAAATTGAGTGAGCACTCGATAATATGAGGAACTTTTAAGAGACACAAATACAAGATGACATCTCAGATTTGCCCACATGTGTTATTTTCCTTTGTCTTAGTTGGGGTGAGCAGATGGGGTTGGTATGGGCCCCAAACAGATAACTTTTGTAAGTGATGGGGAGCTGGCCAGGGTACTTTGTCAAAAGTACCTATTACCTAGTGCCCTTGTTGGCATCTGAGCTAGAAGGCACAGGATAGCAGGGAACATGCTGTCCTGGGAGCCGGCCTGGTGTCACAGGCCTGGGATGGGGCGTCAGTCATGGTGTAAAAGGGGAGAGGCCGCATTTTCTTCGTTGGGCAACGCTTATCCCCTGGACAGAGGGCACAGAGCTATGATGTACACAGCCAAAATGAGAGGGGTTGGGGCAACTGTCCAGCGAGCTCAGTCTAAGTCAGGCAAGAGTGTTGGGGCCTCAGAGTCCTAAATAGGCACGGTCGGGAGGAATCAGAAAACTCTTCAAAATTTACATTAGTTTCATAGTAATGGCTTTTCCAAGGGGGGGGGGGGGAGAAAATACATTATTTTTAAACATTTTGGAAGGATAAGATTCCTTCCATGCAAACAGAGTGGATTATTTGCCAGAGAGTATTGAAATTAAAAATATCTACCCAGCCTGTGTGGGAAGTCTGGAATTCTCTGGAATTCTTTTACTTTATTGTCTTCTCCCCCACGAATGCACTGTGCCGTGCCACAGGCCAGTCACAACCTTTCAGAGAGTTACTTCTGACACTTTGTGGTATCACCTCCGTCACACTGACCATGTCATAAGAGAGAGAATCTTTCGTGTTTTGGAAGAACCTTCTCTCAGACATAAAAATCACAGCGTAATGGCTGTAGAGTGACCATCTCAACGTTATGGTGCGAGCAGACCGGAATGCAGACAAACAAAGTAAGAGAAACAAACGGAGAGCAGGTTCTTTGTGGAAGATGCGTGGTTTTGTGATGAGCTAAGTGTCGATTCTGACCCCCAAGGACTGAAAAGTGTGAGGTTAGGTAAGCGTCTGCCAGATTCATTATTGCATGTGGATTCTGTGAAGTCAGCTTACAGGTCACTGGCAGTAGCTGCCGAGTAAAGTTCACTGACTGTGCATCCGTGCCCCGATTGGGCAGTTCCTGAAAACACCGCCTGCACCACCTTCTGGAAGCCCTTTGCTACCTTCAGGTCCGCACCGTGAGGGCGGACGCTTCTAGCACGGGAGCTCTGGATGAATTCTGCAGGCATTGCTTGAGAAATGCCAAGTGGCCACTGGCCAGGGTCTAAGTTAAACCAGGAGATGGCTATCAACTCAAGTTGTTGGGTTTGGCACGTCTTTCTCGAGCTGCTGTGCGGAGCAGGAAAGAGAGACGTTTGTTTGTGGCCTTCGTTCATCTGTTCTATAGTGCACGCTTTAATCTGAACCTTTTATTTGCTCAAGGGAAAAACAAGTCGGACTTGCCCACCGCGGAGGATTTCAATTGGACGGGGCCATAGAGTCCTCCACCCACGCTTTTTTACATCTATTTTCCAGCAACCTCATCAAGTGGTCTGGGATGCCTTCTGGTTGTGTTAAAAACTTTCCAATAGATTTGCTGCGCGTCCTGTGATAAATATAATCGTTTCCCCATGAATCATGATGATTTTGTACGGTACACTTATGCGCACGCGCACTCGTGTTTGCATGAAAAATAGTGTGGCTGTATTAAGGAACGCTGATCTGGCTGCAAAGCCGTTACCGTTGGGTTTTCTTCAGTGTGGTTATCCTTCCTTCTGGTCGGTGAATAAATATCGTTTGGACAAGGTCTGGCTCAGACGCTTTAACCGTAAAGCTTAATGTATAACTAGTATGTTTTTCTTCTGTGTCAGCAGTTGGCAACACGATACTGTAAATAAGGATTCTGGTGAGTAAATGGATGTCTGTAGCGAGAGGAGGGGAAGGCTGGAGTAGGCAGTTTTGAAATTCATGCCAGGGGTTGCTACAAGTGATAAGGTAATTTGAGTAACCTGTAAGACCTGTGGATTCACAGGTTTCAAAAACAGGAAAGTCTCTTGTTTAAAAACCCTCTAAAGCAACATGTGGGCTTAGAAAAGAAGCTGGCTTGTGGTTAGGTGATTGTACTTCCTTATTGATATAATGGCTGGTGACGCAAGGCCTCCTGGGATTGCAGTGCTGTGACCGCAGGCCCGACAGTTACCCTGACCGGGTTCTGAAACAGGCCCGGGGCTTTCTGGACGGATGAGAAGTCTAAAAATTTCCCTTTTCATTTCCTCTCTTGTGTGACTTTGTCTTTTTTTTTTTTTTTTTTAAACCTGGTAATTGAAAAGGGAATTTTGCCTGTGCTCTGAAGGAGTTTATCTTGACTGAGTTGCTTCTCTCCTACTCCTCAAAAATCCCACCCTGAAAACCCCAAGCTAAAAAAAAAAAAAAAAATTCATCCATTCTCGCAGATTTTTCAGTGAGTCTATGTTTGATTAATCTGCTTTGAGGCTGGGTTCAGAACAAGCAGATCTTTGAAAAGGGTATGAATTTTGAAAAACGCTCCGGAACTTGTCTGTATCCTCAACCTTCTGGGTGTTTCAAGCCCAGTGAATGCTGCGTCCTTCCGGAAACCTAACCCTCGCACAGCCAGCCGGGAGGCTCGATTGGGTAAATGCTCCCAGGACTCATGCTCGCGTTCTGAAACACGAAAACAGATGCCATTCCTGGGTGACACAGCTAACTGACCACGGCATGGAGAGTTCCACCGGCTAGATGTGCGGGGCTGTGCTAGGCCTTGAAACACGCTGCATGCGAACCGAACTTGAGAAAGTGTTCTCCTGTCTGCTCTGGAGAGGGTTCGGGTGGGACAGCTTGGTGGGCTGAACGTGCTTTGAGGTGGTTGCTACTCTTGCTGTCTGTCCTGGGGAGACCTAGAGGGCAAACAGGTGGAACCCACTTCCCCACCCAAACTCCTCCCAGAATCCTTTATGGCTGCATTCTCCTTTACACATCTTACGTATGTTTGTAAGCAAACACATATGCGTGTGTCTATGTACCTATGTATATGTTTGTGTATACGTATATGTACGTGCATACATATATACGCACACACATCGGTGTGTTTTCTATGCTATTTAGGCCAGCCCACGAGTCCCTTTCATTTTTCCGCAAATTCAAAGAAGATAACGTAAGGAAGAAGTGTATATTTTCACGTTCCTGTAAATTACCAGTCTAACGTGCTGATTCTCACCAAACGATCCCCTCATAGTGATTCCCTCGTCTTGGTTCTGACGATCTGCCTGGGATGAATGCATGTCAGACTTTACTGCTCTCTTTTTGGTAAGCCCGAAGACTCTGCCCAATAGTGTCACTGAGGCCACAAGGAAATGTCATCCTGCTAAGCATGGGAGCTAACACCTGCCCAAATGTTAAGGTTGTAGTGAGAGCAAGAACCGTTTTCTGCGTTATGCATATCTATGGTGTGTGTGTGTGTGTGTGTGCGCACGCATGGGTACTGAATGTGAGTGTGTCTGCTTTGTATTGCACGTACCGTGTGTGTGGATGGGTACTGTGTGTGTGCGTGAGTACCATGTGTATGTAACCGTGCGTGCACGTGCTGTGTGTGTACACGAGCACTGGGCACGTGTGCGAGTGTGCACGTGTACCATCCGTGTGCATGCAAGTGCACACGTGCATGTATACCGTGTGCGTGACACACGGGATGTCACAGAGCCATGGGGGCAGTGATGCGGAGGAGGCTGGTGTGGGGCAGGTCGATCGCTTCAGAGCTTTTCTTTTGCTTTGTTGCCCTGTTACAGAAACTTAAAGACAGGTAAAGCATGTATCCCATTTCTCCTTCCCGCCTGCCTCTCAAGCGAGTTCTGTGTGACTATCTTTTAACTTCAGCCTCAGGAGAAAGGAGAGCATTTTGGAATTGAGAACACGGAGCAAGGATTCGACACCGCACCGTTCTCTTTTGCTCTGCGTGTGTGTGTCTGTGTGTTTCTTGTGTGTCCAAAAGACAGAGAGGAGAAGCCAAAAAAAGGCAAAACAGGGAATCGGATTGGAAAGAGAGTATAAGTTTGTATTCATAAAATAAGACTTTTATTCCTCTACCCAGGACTCTGCCCCAATTTCCTGTCACTAACCTCAGTGTCAGTGCTGACCCACTTCTGGCTATTTTTATTTGTTCCTTGAAAATCCTTGCTGCGTGATTAAAGTTTACTCTCGTCAACTTTGTTCTGACCCTCCCTGCCATCTGGGTCCAAAAGTGCAGCCCTTCCCACCTCGCTCCCTGTAATGACGGGTGAGTTCAGAGCCAAGGAACAGCAGGGTTTTACTGGCGATGTGCCAAATCAGCGACCCCTTTCCCTGATCCAGAGCTGGCGGCGAGGAGCTCCTGCCTGCTCGTGGAGCGTCGCTGCCTGTGTCTTCGCCTTTTGTCTGGTTTTCCTCTCGGGAGCACGCGCAGTCCCCCCCCACCCCCCACCCGGCAACAGCATCTCCGTGTCCCAGCACTGCGGGGGGCTCTCACCCCCCGGGGACAGCGAGTGTGCGGGCACTTATCTAGGATTACAACCTGAGTCAACAGTGGGACCAGGAAGTGGACTCAGGGTCCAGCATCGTATGGAAAGTTGGGTGTATTTACTTTTCTCTCAAAGCAAACTTTGATTTACTCTTTAATAAGTCACCGCTGAGGATATAATTCTAGAAAACCCAAGTTCCCATGTTGATAACAGAGGAGAGGAAACAGTGAGTCTTTGCATTTTTCCAGCTTTATCATTAACCCCAGGTGTGGAAACTCACTTGCTTTAGAAGGATTCGTTTCCAAGTTTTCAAGAAGGTGATCATTCTCCATCGATGAGGTATTTTGGGCATCCTTAGCTGAAAGGCATTATAAACGGGGTAGCCCATGGCACCCTGGAGGAGCTGTGTGACTGACTAACCGGTGACCTTGACTTCGGACAGGTTAACGTCTTGGCTCTATCACTCCCTGTGTCACCTGGGGAATCTCTTCACTTCATTGGCCTCAGTTTCCTCATCTGTAAAATGGAGATAAAAAGTGGTCCCCCTCAGAAGGTTGGTACAAGGATTCAGGAAGGAGACGTATGTGAAGGGTCAGAAGGGAGAGTGGAATAAAGGAGATGCTTAGTATTCAAGCTGTTGGGATTACGTATGACTTAAGTCATTTTGATTGTGTGGAGTAAAGCTTCTCATTTTGCTTTCCAGAAGTTTCTCGAGGAAGTCACCTGTCCAAGGTACAAAATGTGACTTCATCATCCGTGCTTTCCCTGTTTGCTTCCACATGAGTGGATGGAGCAGAAGGGCTAGAATAAAAGAATGTTCTTACCTCACTGCTGATGGGGACGCGGGTCCTGGGAGTGGTTGGGGTGAAAGTTTCCTCTCCTTATGGTCAGTACTTCCTCATTAAATGTGGTGAGCTGCAAACAAAGGAAAAAAAAAAAAACAAGAAGAAAAAGGAGGCCCCCAGGACCCTTCTCACATGTCTGTGGTGATGTCTGCAGAGGAGTCATTTCTTTGCTTGCCCAATGGGCCCAAAAATAACTTCCAGGGAGAAGGAGAGCACCCTTTTCTTGAGTTCCCACAAGCTTCTCTCCCGACAGCTCCTGTAGCAGAGATGTGAGCAGGAGTGCATATCGCTCTTTGTGATAACAGCATCAGGAGCAGAAAGGGGGGGGCACCCAGGAGATGAGGGGTGCGGGGGTGGGTGTGCCACGAGGGGTGCACTCTCTCGAGAGCTTACCGCTTTTGAAATCTCTAATTGCCATGCACCGGTGATTCTGAACTCTGTCAGTGATAGAATCCTCCTTCCACGGGGCGGCCATTCCTCCTGTGCACTGGGTGAGCCGGGGTAGAAGGGAGACAGCGTGGCCCAAAGTTAAAGGAACCTAAGACATTTCTTTCCTCCAAAAGAGGCTGGAGAAGCCAAGTGTTCAGGCATTCTTTGGGGGTCGAAAGAGTGATGACAGACGGGGAGAGATGTGTCCATAGACAGTGTAGTGAGATGTCTCCTGCCTCTGCCTGTGACCCCCAGCAGCCCACGAGGCGGGCCTGGGAGTGGAGCCACCACAGGGCTGCTCTGGACTGGGCTGGGCTTGGGTTGGGGGGGTGGTCATACGTTGGAGACAAGCTGGTAATCGGACCTTCGAGCAAAGCTGGAGGTTGAGGGTGTGACAGAGACCAGTAGCATTCCTGTATGTAAAGACTCCTTCCCCTTCGGCCCTGACCTGGAGATGGGTGCTTCCTTCTGCCCTGCTCCGCTGCCATTTCTGGTGGAAATAGCTGGAAAGACTCCTGCTTACCAACAGCGGGGCTCCTTTAGCTCCCACTGCTACCTGGTGACACGCACAGAATCGTGCTCCTTCAACAGATAAGGAGACGGAACCTCCCCAGTATCACCCTGCTGGGAAGTGATGGGTCTGGAATAGTCTGCCACACCCTGGCCTCTCTGCCTCCAAGACTGAGGAGACCCTGAGGAAGCCGTCGTTTCTTTCCAGTGTTTTGCAAGGCTGGGTGCAACATCATCTTGGGGAGAGTACACGGGGCTCCCCTTAAGCTCACCAGGCCAGCTTATCATGATGCAGCACAACTGAAGACATCACCTTTGTGTTCTTGAAGGACACAGAGCCAAATAAATAGACCCTCAACAAGCTGGGGCTGTTTCCAGAGGGGCTGGGTTCCCATGAATGGCAAGACTCATACAGGGTGGTGGAACAGATTTTGAGAGAGCAGTTTGCTTTGAAGGTGACCTTGGAGGCACATGGCCTTTATCGGTTTTCTGGAATCCTTGCGCAGAGGCAGGCCTGACCGTGGGCCCCTGCTGGCAGAAGTGCCTCCTTGTCGTGAGGGCTTTTTGGCTGTGGAAGAACTTGAGAGAGACTCTCACCACCCTCTCTGTGCTCAGGACTTGCTCATCCCTCCCCACCTACTTCCCAAGCACAGAGGAAGCCTCAGAAAACGAGGGAAGTGTCTTACACAGAGTCCACTTGAGTTGGTAGAATCCAGTGTGATGCAAGACCCCATGTTTGAACTCATCGAGGCCTGTCTGCCAGGTTCGTTGAGCCCCAGGCGCCTGGAGGGCCCCTGAGCACTGGGCCAACCCGATGGATAGGCTAGCGTGAGGCTACGGCCGGGGCCAGGTCCCCACCGAGGGGAGGAAGCCAGGAGCCCCGGTGCTAGGCCTCGTGTGATCTCCGCGCAACACTCGGCGGTCTGCTTTGGGCCCGGCCTCCCTGAGTCGGAGAGAGGAATCTACCTTAGTGAAGGAAGACCTGGCCTGTCGGGTTATTTGTGGCTCTCTTCTTGCCTGCCTTTGTTCCGCGGATCGGTGTGCATAAAAGGCTGGCTGGGCCGGCGAGAAGTGCCCATCAGTGACTCGAACAGGAAATTGGAAATCGGACACCGAGGGTCTACCCCCACCCTGCCTCTGACTCACGCTTAAACAAACCCAACACCCGCCCTGACCTCTGCCCCCTCCATCTGTGGCCGGCCAGGCCTGACAGCAGCCCCATCTCCCCACCAGGGGAACGCTTCCAGAAGTCCAGCACTGGGCCAGCTTGCTGTGGGAGAGAATCCCTCAGGTGTCCACATGAAGGCCGTGGATGCAGTCTCTCTCTCTCTCTCTCTCTCTCTCTGTCTCTCACCTGCTCTCTTTTTGTCTTCAACAAAGTGAATTCTTAAATTTTTTCCTTTAAGTTTTCATCCATTATATTCATCAACGCAGCGAGATGGAACATTTGGCAAAATTATTTTAAGTAGCACTCCAACCTGTGATCGTAATTTCAAATCGAGGAATTTGCTGAGCAGCCGTGGGAAGAACAAAGGGCCAGAGGGGGAGGGGAGGCAGGTTGTGTGCACGCGGACGGGGAACTGGCCTGCTCCGGCCTGCAGTGTGTCTACACTGGGCGGGGTAGGACTGCAGTTTCCATCTGCTGAACACACGGCACGAACCACTTGAAACTAGATACGCGGAGCAGAGGATTGGGATTCAGTTTAATACGTTGGGCCGAAAGCTTCACCCAGGAGTGGGACCGGCCTGGCCTCGAATCTTCAAGCCCCGCCACTCACCAGCCTCCGCTGGGTCGCCTGTAAAATGGGAACAATCACTGTAACCACATCTTCGGGACCATTATGACATATATTCCTTTAGCTGGCTAATTACTAGCACGTAGTAAGTGTTCAAAATGCTATTACTGTCGCCGACATGCAGAAATGGACAATTTCCGAGCTTCGTCTTTGCAACTGACTCGTTCAGCAAACATCTGTTGAGCACCTATTATGCTCCAGCAGTGGGGCTGGGTGTTGTAGGAGTACAAACATGTAAAGCATAGGCATTAATGTACTACTAGATAAATAATGATACTTCTGTTGAGTTGAAAATGACTCCCAAGAATATTTAATCCGTTTACAAAGAATCTTTCCTTTTTTTTCTTTTTTAAACATTTCTTTATTTCTGAGAGACCGAGAGAGACGGAGCACAAGCAGAGGAGGGGCAGAGAGAGAGGGAGACAGAGGATCCGAAGCAGGCTCTGCACTGACAGCAGCGAGGCTGATGCGGGGTTCGAATCCACGAACCGTGAGATCATGACCTGGGCCGAAGTCACACGCTTAACAGACTGAGCCACCCAGGTGCCCCTACAAAGAATCTTTCTTAAGAGATGGTCTAGCGGAAACAATTCGGAAAAAATGTATGAGTTAAAGAAAAAAAAAGCTGTCTTATTTCCAATTGCTTTTGAACTCCTTGCTTTTCAATAAAACTATGATCTAAATGAACGCAATTTCTTAAAATAAGCCCTGCTTCATACCTGAGAACTTCAAGCAGCTAATTCGCAGATAATCAGACCTATTTGCAAACAATCTGAATTGTCTCAGTGCCTTCCCAAGAGTGCCACGCGTGTGCTCAGAAAGACTGTCATTTGTCAGGATTACCCAGTTCTGCTAAATTATGGTTTTGAGAATCAGAAGTAATCTCGTCCAACCTCTTATCCTTTGAATAGTATTTCTGAGAGATACTAGATAAGCTTGTGCTCAAATTCTGTGAGGAAAGGAGAAGGTAGGTACCTTGCAGGGTTGAATAGCTCTAGAGGGAGATTAATTTAAATTTGCATAGCCATGGAAAGGATAAAAAGGCTTTTTGTTGTTTTTTGCTTTCATCTTGCTCCCCATTTCTGTTGGCTGGTCTTGCTTTGACTCCTGTCTGTCTCTCCCCTTTTACCCTGAGCTGCCGCATGCCCTCTGCCCCAGGGGGAACAGCCATAGAGCCCTGGTCACCGTCGGGTGGCCAAGCGTACCCTGCTTTGGAAGTTGAGAGCCAACATTCAGTTTATTGTTCCTTGCCCTGTTCTCTGGGGTGGTTCAACCGGGCTCTGCTTTCTTGGAAAACGACGGTGAACTTTGTTCAGCCAGAGCCTATTTCCCAAATTCTGATATTTGCTCACTGGCCCTCCTCCCTCCAGCTGTTCCCAACTGCTGACCGCTTGTTACGCGCGCGGCTAGCTGCTTCCGCTGTTCTGACTCTTTTTGGAAGGCAGCCATCAGGGGCCAAGGCAGATGTTGCTTGTGGCCTTGGCTTGTGGTCCGAATCCATGACTGCATCATTTGGAAAGTGTGTGTGTGTGCGTGTGACTACCTTTGAAACCAAAGGGCTAAAAGCAGAGCTTTTAATGAGCAGAGCAGCTCCATGAAAAACGTGCAGTTGCTTTATGGCTTCTGGTTGCCTGTGGAATTGTTAGAATAAAAAAAAAAAAAAAAAAGGCAAGTCAAGAGCAGCTAAAGTAAAAAGAGAAAAGGGAAAGGTTTATTTTTGGAGCTCTTGAATTCAGAAGCTCCTTCTGACTTCCCCACTTCTCCTGACTTGGCTTTGGTCTCATGGGCGCTTCGAGTGTCTGGCCTTTGTCTCAGCCCTCCATCCCAGGGACCCTCTGGCTCTCTGGGTCTTGGAGTGAGATGTCACCCAGCCTCCTTCCACCCTGTCTGATGGCTGCTCACTGGCTGGGTCCTGGGAGGTGCTGCAGAAAGGCATGCCCTAGCTTGGACTGAATTCTGAGTGGCTCATGCTCTTGTCTCAAAGCACCTAGACCTCATCTGGAGTGTAAAACGGGCTTTGTTTGGCCTGAGCGATATGTGGTATAATTTGGTTTAGTTATCAACATTTAAGAAACAGGAGGTCACAGGAAATACAGATTTTTTAGTTCAGCCTGAAGTTGGGGAGGGGCAAGACTGGATCTTTGCTCTCTCTCGAACCGAGTGGTAGCTGCCCTTCCTGACATGTGGAACGCGTTCTCCACTTGGCCACACTCTCTCCAGCAACAAGGAGTATCTTTCAGGACATAGACTGGTATTAGATGCCACTGACCCATGGGCTTCTTCCCTTCCACACCCCTCCCCAACCTGAATCATTCATGAAGTGTCTGCCTGATTCTCCTGGACTTTGAGTTTGCGGTCCGTGTTCAGTGGAGTGTGATTCACATGCTCCCCCTTATCTCTAAAGACTCCAGGCCCCCCACATTCTTCTTGCTTCCCTTCTGCCCCCCTTCCCTCTCTCCTTCCTTCCTCCTCTTCCCTCCCTACTCTCTCTCTCTCTCTCTCAGTCTCTCTCTCACTTCTTAAACTATAAAACACACCTACAGAAAAGCGTTCACAGCAAAGACCTATAACTCGATTTATCACTGAGTCAACACCGGTGTCGTTACCAGGTCAACAGATAGGACTGTAGGGTACTCTAGAAGCTCTCTCTGCTCCCTCCCTGCCATGCCCTCCCCACCACAGGTAACCAATATCCTGACCTCCATGGTAAAACACCCTTAGTTTTCTGTAGAATTTTACCAGCACAATATACGTTCAATGCTAGAGTTTAGTTTTGCCTGTTTTTACAACTTCATGTAAACGTAACTCTACAGCATGTATTCTTTCATGCATGGCTTCTTCCACTCAACATTAGACTTGTGTGATTCACCCCTGTTGTTGTTTATAGCTGTAGTCCATAAATTTTCATTGCAAGATTGTGTTACCTTTTATAAATGTGATGCAGTTTTGTCTTTTTGTTCTACTCTTGATGGACATTTGGGTTGTTCCCAGTTTAGAGCTAGTACAGACAGTGTTGCTATGAGCATTCTTATGCGTGTATACTGGTGCATGTATGCATTTCTGACAATATTACCTCCAAGCCTGGGGTTTTTCCTGTGGACAGGTTTTAAATTATGGACTTAATTAGTTGAAGAGTTATTTGACTAGATAAGATTCATATCTCTTGTGTTCATTTTGATAAATTGAGTTTTTCAGGATTTTAGTATTTATCTAAATTTTCAAATGTAATGGCATGACATTGTTTACAATATTTTCTTACAATTTTTAACAACGGTGGGCTCTGTTGTGATGTCTCCTTTTCATGCCTGATAGTGATTATGTTTATCTTTTCTTTCTTTCCCCCCCTTGCTCGATTCTGCTGAGGTTTTGGGTTTTAAAATCAATTTAATACTTTTTCCACAGAATCAAACTTTTGATTTTGTTGGTATTTCCTATTGTATATTTGTTTTCTAGTTCATGAAATTCTGCATTTATCTTTCTTTTCTTTTTTTCCTTTGGGTTCAATTTTCAGTGCTTTTTCTAATTTCTTGAGATGATGGGTTCGTTCTTTGATTTTAAACCTTTATTATAATCTAATATATGCAAGTAAGATTATAAATAATCATCTAAACATAGCTTTAACCTTATCCTATGAGTTTCAACATGTAATATTTTCATTGTCATTCAGTTAAGATATGTTTAAATTTTCTTTGATTTCCTGTGGGTACTTTAGGAACATTCCTGAATTTTCCCATACATGAGAGTTTTCTCATCATATTTCTATTATTAATTTCAAGCCTAATCATAACGTAGTTAGAGAGTATATTTTGTATAATTTCAGTCACTTGATATTTGTTAAGACTTGCTTTGTGGCTCAGTATACAGTTGACGTTTGAAACTTCCTTGTGTTCTTGAAAAGAAGGTATACAGTTAGTAGTTGTGAGCTCAGTATTCTACCGTATCCATTAGGTTATAGTTGCTGATTGTATTGTTGGAAACTTCTATATCCTTCGTGACTTGTTGTCTATTTGTTCTATTAGATATTCAGAGAGGTGTGTTAAATTCTCCCATTAGGATTGTGGATTTGCTGTGTGTGTATATGTGTTGGTTTTTGCTTTACGTGTTTCGAGGTATTAGGTATATATAATTTTCGAATGCTGTAACTTCAATTGACTTTTTGAATTGAAATTTTTATCACTATGAAATGTCTTCTTTATTTCTAGTGATACTTTTTCCTTTAAATTCTATTGTGATAAATAATATAGGTACTCCTATTTTACATTGGATGTATTTTTCCATCTCTTTACCTGTGTCTGTTCTGTATCCTTAAGTGTCATAAGCTTCTCTCGTAAACGTTATACAATTAAAAAAATTAATCCAGTCCGACAATTTTTTCTTTTAATTGGTGCATTTAGTCTGTTTATATTTACTAATGAAATTTAATTTACATTTAATTTAATGTAATTTCTGGTATATTTGGATTTAAATCGACCATACTATTAAGTATGGTATTAATATGATATTCCATTTGTTCCACCTGTATCCCATATTTATGTTTCTCTCACTTTATTGCTTCTTTTGGATTGGTTATTTTTTAATATTCCATTTCCTTTCTCTATGACTTTGGAAATTGCATATTCTTTTACTATTCTTCTGGAGGTTGGCCCCAGGATTGCAGCATCACCTCTTGTGTTATTAAGGTCTAATCTTTTTTTTTTTTTTTAAATTTTTTTTTTCAACGTTTATTTCTTTTTGGGACAGAGAGAGACAGAGCATGAACGGGGGAGGGGCAGAGAGAGAGGGAGACACAGAATCGGAAACAGGCTCCAGGCTCTGAGCCATCAGCCCAGAGCCCGACGCGGGGCTCGAACTCACGGACTGCGAGATCGTGACCTGGCTGAAGTCGGACGCTCAACCGACTGCGCCACCTAGGCGCCCCTTAAGGTCTAATCTTAATTGGTTTTATGCTCTTCTCAGGCATTTCAAGGACTCTGGAACACTCTAACTCCATTTGCCCCCTCCCAAATTATTTTATTATTTTATTGTTTTTAATAATTTCTGTTTTTACAATTACTCATTTTTGAGAAACAGAGTGAGACAAAGTGTGAGCAGAGGAGGGGCAGAGAGCGAAGGAGACACATAATCCGAAGCAGGCTCCAGGCTCCAAGCAAGTGGTCAGCATAGAGCCCGACGTGGGGCTCGAACCCACGAACTGCGAGATCATGACCTGAGCCGAAGTCGGACTTTGAACCGACTGAGCCACCCAGGCGCCCCCAAATTATTTTATATTATTGTTGTCATGCATTTTAAGTGATACGTATTTCAAATCCAACAATTTTTAAAATCATTTTATATAGCCACTATCTGTTTATATTTACCTATATACTTGCTATTTTCTATGCATTTCTTTCTTTCTTGCATCTCTGACTTTGTACTTGGGACTATATTCCTTTGACCTAAAGACCAGTCTTTAGTATTTCCTTTGGGGTGAGTGACAAGTATTCTTAGTTTTGATTTCTAATTATCTTTAGCTGACCCTCTTGAAGGATATTTTTGTTGAGCATAAAGTTCTAGGTTGACAGTTTTTTTACTTTTAGCCTGTTAAAACTATTCCATTATCTTCTAGCTTTCATTGTTTCAATTGAGAAGTCTGCTGTAAGTCTCATTGTTGCACCTTTGACCATAATCTGTTCCTTATTCTTTGACTTCTTGTAATATGTTTCTCTTTGCTTTAGTTTTCAGCAATTTTATTATGATTTGCCAAGGTGTAGATTTCTTTATGTTTCTCATGGTTGGGTTTTTTAAAGGTCTTCTTTAATCTAGCTTTATGTATTTAGTTAGTTTTGGAAAAGTCTCAGTCATTACCTCTTCAAATATTACTTTTTTCCCATTCTCTCTCAACTCTTTTTTTAGGATTCCAATTATATGTGTATTAGACTTTCTCACTCATATTATTTCTCTCTTACCCTCTCTCTTGTCTTTTCCCTCCTTCATTCCTCTATACTTCATATTTTGTGCACTTCAGCTTTGTCTGGTGTACTATGAAATCCATCCATGACCTCTTAACTTTGTTGCTTATATTTTTTTAATTCTAGAGGTTTTATTAATTTATTTTTCATGGTTTCTAATTCTTTTCTGAAATTCTCAATTTTGTCTTGTATCTTCTCAAACATAATAAGCACACTTATTTTAAAGCCTGTGTCTGATAACATCAATATCTGGAAACCCTATGAGTTTGTTTCTGTTGTCCACTATTCTGCTGGTTTTTTTCATGTTACCTTCTTAAGAAGCCATTTTTGCTTTTTATAGTGTATGTATTTGCAAAACTAATTGTAGAAATAATTTGAGGCCTCGGATGATACCTTCCTCTAGGGAGGATTTCCTTTCCTTTTTCAGGAGCCTGAGAGCACTAGCACCCTGGGATTTATGTAACCCAATTTTGTGAATTGAAAATGATTTGAAGGTCTGCACTGTCTTCAAAGGCCTGATTATTTCTGGTTAATATTTCGTCCTATGGTGCAATCCTTCAGTGTCCTATCCTAAAGATAAGGATTTCCCTGGGACATCCAACTTGGCAGGCTCTGGACTCCAATTTCTGATTCCTTAGCCATATGATCCTGTCAAAAGTTCTACTCAGCCTCTTAGCCCCCCTGCTGCCTGGTCTGGAGTTGGCTAACAGTCCAGAGGAAGAGCATCTTGAGGCTTTGGGTTTACCTTCTGGACCTCCATTTCCCCCCAGCTCTTGGCTTGCTAATTCTTCACTCTTGTGTTAGCCATCTGTTGCCTCCAGACAGGTGATTTGATTTTTAGGTTTTTTTTTTTTTAATTTTTTTTTCAACGTTTATTTATTTTGGGGACAGAGAGAGACAGAGCATGAACGGGGGAGGGGCAGAGAGAGAGGGAGACACAGAATCGGAAACAGGCTCCAGGCTCCGAGCCATCCAGCCCAGAGCCTGACGCGGGGCTCGAACTCCCGGACCACGAGATCGTGACCTGGCTGAAGTCGGACGCTTAACCGACTGCGCCACCCAGGCGCTCCGATTTTTAGGTTTTGTGTACCTTGTATGTTTGTTTTCACGGAGAAGACTGGGTGTGAATTACCTAGTCTCCCATGGTCCTCTTCCCATTTCTCCTCATCGTCAGACTTTTTCTGTCTCTTTTCTTCCCCTTCACATCCCAGGGAAAGAAATGTTCCTTCTTTTTTTCTAAACCAAGCCCTTATTTGTGTTACGTGGTCTTCTTTCTCTCAATACTTGTGTAGAATCATAAAGCATCTTCAACCTCTCCCTTGACGCTGGGCGTTCCCCTATGAGCATGCGCAACTATCCTCTATACAAAAAAATAAAGGCTGTGCTACATCTGAACCTAAACTCTGCAGTTCTGGCCAATCACCAGACCATGTGGAGCTATTTTTGATGATAACTCTTGCTAGAACAGTGTCTCAGTTCCTTTTTTCCAGAATAATGTTGACAAGTCTGCTCAAATTAGTGTTCCCATCTTGATTGATTCACTTGGCCAGAATACGTTTACAAATCAGTGGAGAATAGTGGAGGAGGGTTGGAGAAAAGAAGATGTAATGTTTTAAGTTACGCGGTCCAGCATGTAATTTTTTTCCATAAAAGTTTTCTCTCCCTTGCTCCTGCTATTTCCCTCTGCTCCCTTTTAGCATCAGAGTTTTAAAAAGAGTGATCCATTCCTGCTGTTCCCCAAACATATATTTTTATTTAAAGGTCACCAAAACATCCCAGCTGCCCACCCAGTGACCTTTTCTTGGTCCAGAGTCTCCTTGATCTTTTTGCAGGATTTGTCATGGTTTCTGCCTCTTTCTCCTAAATTCTCTCCTCCTTCAGGTTCTGGGATGTTTGACTTTTTTAGCTCCGCTGACTGCTCATTCTTTTTTCATGTTTCATTCCTTTGTTCTATTTCCTAAAGGTAGAATTTCTTAAAGATTCCTGGCCCTCTTCTCTTCTTTCCTCTTCTCACTTCTTTGCATCACAGACTTTGCCTTTGTAAACTTATGGCACCCCTCATCTAAATATCTGGCCCAAGCTTCTCTACAGGTTTCCAGTTTTGCATTTCTGAATGACTGTCAGTGTCTTCTCTCTGCACGTCCTAGAGGTCCCACAAAAATATTTTTAAAACTGAGCTCATAATTTCTACCCATAAACTTCCTCTTCCTTCTAACTCCCCATTCGTGTACTATGACTGCAGCCCAACACCCACTGTTCCTTTTACAATCAGTGCCCTTCCCTTCATTTCAACCTGTGCAAATCCCACGTAGCTTCGGAGGACCAGTTCAATGCTCCCTCTTTCAAGCAACCATCGAGTAATGTGGAAAAGAGTATGGAATTCGGCAGTGGGAGATATGGTGCAAATCCAGGCTCTGTTACCAACGTTTTTGCCACATATTTTTCTCATCCGTAAAAATGGGAATAGGAATGACTAATCCACAGGTTATTGAAAAGATGAGATGAGTTATTTGTGAATATATTCTATTTCTTCTACTTGCCCCTTAAGAGCAAGGTTCATTTCTCATTATGTAGCTCAGGTACTTATTAAATAGTTAAAAATGAATGGATTAATATTGCAGAGTTTGCCAAACAACATGGTGCCGATGTCAGCATTTTATTCGTTAGTTAAAAAGGTCAAACCCACTTTAGTTTGTTCATTTGAACGTTACGTGATTCTATACCGTCACTACTTGGATACTTTTATATCTATCCAATTTAGCTGCTTGATTTAACGTCAAGTGTCCGCAAAGATAGGTGAAATCATCGTGGGCCCTTAGAGCCACCGTAGCCTCCATCTGTTGTCGCCTTCACAAGTGCGAGGAAGTTTGGATAATTGTCTAGAGGGTTGAATGGTGTAGATCACTGGCCCTGGCTGGAAGTGTTCCCACATCCCATCACCTCTTTTTATTCTTGCTTAATTTATCCAGATAATTGCTTCAGCTCTTTGCTTCTCCTGATCTTTGTCAGATAGCCGATTGGGTCCGGGCTGCCATCTGTTCATACTCCCCTACTCGCATTTCTCTTTTTGACCTTCTTTCCTCCTCCTTAAAGGTGGGTGAAGCTGGCTTTGGAAAGCCAGCCCTTCGCTAGGAAGTGGCCCTTTTCCAAGAGTTCATCGGGCCCAGTACACCTGTCTGCCAGGGTGGGTGCGCCAAGCGCTCGTCTCCCGCCTGGCCTATCGGATACAGCTGAACACGTTTGGCAGAAGCTCCGGCAATTTGGTTATTCATTTTCTGCTCTCAGCTGAGTGTAGACCACCTGGTCGGATCTTGGCTCACCCAGTTCCTGGTTCCCTTGGCTGGCAGCGTCTGGTAGGCATTCCAGCTTAGCTCCTTTCTGCTTTGCCCACTCTCCACTCTTAGGTAAGTCCTTTAAGGGACTTTGACGGAGGTGAGGTGAGGTATGAGCATGCATGGTGGAATTGTCATATGATAACCGGGAGGTTTCACAGAACAAAGTTTTCTGGTCACGGCCAGTCTAGCAGGCTGAATAATGGCCCTAAATATATCAGGCCCTGGTCCTTGTAATGGGTAAGTGTTAACCTTATTTTGAAAAAAAGTACTTTGCAGATATGACTAAGTTAAGGATCTTCAGATGGAGAGATTATGGATTGTTTGGGTGATCCCTGATGCCTTGGCAGGTGTCCTTATAAAAGAAATGCAAAGGGAGATTACCCACACACGCGCGCACACACACGTGCACACGCGTGCGTGCACGCGTGCATACACAAGAGAAAAGGCAATGGAAAACTGGAGGCAAAAACTGGAGTGACGTGGCTGTAAGCCGATGTCAGTGGCCACCAGAAGCTGGAAGAGGCGAGGAACGGATTCTCCCCCAGAGCCTCCCCAGGGGCCATGATCCTGTTTACGCCTTGACTTTGGCCCAGTGGTACTGATTTGGACTTTGGATGTCAGAAGAGCGAGAGAATTAAACGACTAATTTTAAGCTAGAAAGCGTGTGGCGGTTTGTGACAGCAGCCTCTTAGGAACGTAGCATAGCCAGTAACAATGATGCAGAGGGGAGCCCTGTAGCATCACTTCTAGGCTGGAGGCCCCCTTCCTGCAAACCCATATCTGGGGTGCTCCAGATGCCATGTCATAGTAAGTCAGCAGATATTTATCGAGCAATGCTTTGATCGGTGCTCACCTGCAGAGCCACAGAAACCACCCCAGTGAGTGTAAGCAGAAGGAGGTTGATTGCAAGGCATTAGAACTCTAGCAAAAGACTCAGGATGGAGGTCGCAGGCTGAGCTGTTGGGGACGAATCCACTAGGAGATGCTGATGCCTTGAGCCACACTTCTCTCCCCACTGAACCCGGTTTCAGATTCAAGTCTTGGGTGACTTCCTGTTACTTGAGGAATTTAAATTACAGCCGGACTGGAGCTGCAGGGGAGTCTGGGGAATGTGATTTGTAGCTTTCCAACTTGTGTCTTGCAGGCAGGCAACTTCCTGTTGTGATGGATTTTGCAATACTGATGCCGTGGGTCCTGAGTGAGCCAATCCGCGATTTCTAACGCCAGCGCTTACTCTGTGCTGAGCGCTGTTCTAAGCAAATAAGACAGAGTCTCTGTGCTCAAGGGGCTGATTTTCTCATGGGTGTAGTAGGTGGTCAGCTCATCAACAGACCCGATAATGTCACAGACGGGCAAACCTTCGGGACCAGACCCCTGCGACAAAGCGAGCATCACAATAAAGAGAATCAGATGAAGTTTTGGGTTTCCCAGCACACAGTAAAGTTATGTGTATACTATACCGCAGTCTATTAAGCATGCAAGCCCATGATGTCTAAAAAAGCACATACCTTAATTGAAAAATACTTTATTGCTGAGAAACGCTAACCATCGCCCGAGCTTTCAGTGAGTTGTAATCACTGATCACAGCTCACTCTCACAAACAAAACCATAACGAGAGAGTTTGAAACATTGCTAGAATTGCCAACATGTGACACAGGAGACCCGAAGTGAGAAAATACCGTTGAAAAAAACGATGCCCATAGACTTGTCAGACGCAGGGTTGCCGCACACCTTCAATTAATGGGGGAAAAAAGCGGTATCTGCAAAATGCAATAAAGCAAAGAGCAGGAGAATGAGGTATGTCCGTACTGGTGAGAGGGCTCAAGAAGACGAAGCGGGGTAATGATGTGATGGCTGGGGGTGGAGTATCGGTTACTTTAGGTAGAAAGGGTCTCTCTCTCTCTCTCTCTCTCTCTCTATTTTTTTAATGTTTATTTCTGAGAGAGAGAGGGCGAGCGAGCAGGGGAGGGGCAGAGAGAGGGGGAGACACAGAATCCGAGGCAGGCTCCAGGCTCCGAGCTGTCAGCACAGAGCCCGACGTGGGGCTCGAGCTCACAAACCGCGAGATCATGACCCGAGCTGAAGTCCGACGTTCAACTGACTGAGCCACCCGTGCACCCTGAAAGGGTTTCTTGGTGTGACATTTTTGTTAAGTTCTGAACGATGAAGAGGCCGCCGTGTGGAGGTCTGGGGGCGGTATTGTTTCAAGAGGAAGGGCAGTAAGAACAAAGGGCTGGAGGGAGGAATTCGCTGGCAGGTTTGAGGGAGGGAAAGAAGGGCTGGAATGTGGTAAATGGACGGACAGAGAAGGGACGTGAGGTCACGGGGCTGCACAGGCCCTAGATCTTGAGGACCTTACAGGAGTTTGGAATTTGTTCCGGTTAGAATGGGAAGTCCCCGGAAGGCGTTAAGCAGGGAGGTTGCCTTAAGTTGAGTGGTGCCCTCCAACATTCACCTCCACCTAAGGACCTCGGAATGTGACCTTATTTGAAAATAGGGTCTTTGAAGGTGGAGAAGGGGAGGTTTGGGGAGCTGAGTTGGGATTCACATTTACTCTTTGGTCATGCAGAGTTTGAGGACGCCTCAGCCCAGATGCTGAGCTAAGTAACTGGACTTGACCAGTCTGGGCTTTTGGAAGAAACCAGCACAGGGATAGAATTTAACAGTCGCCAGCATATCGGTGATGTTTAAAGTCTTGGGACCAGACGAGGCTGTGGATATGGAAGAGAGAAGAGACCATGTCAGCACTTTGGGACCTTCAAGTACTTTTTCAAGGTCTGGCAGAGACGGGGGGTCTGAGGAAGCACGGGGAGCGGGGCAGGGGAAATAACCAGACGTAGGTGGGGTTGTAGAAGTCACCCAGGAAAGGGTTTCTAGAAGGGAGTGAGCATTACCATGGGCTTCACGTAGTCTTTGGTGGCCTATTTCGGGAAGGTGGTGGAGGCAAGAACTTGGCTGGAGGAGGTGGAAGAGAGGATGCAAAGAGCTAGTGGTGGTGAGTCTGTGCAACCCTTTGGAGAAGTTTCTCTGTGAAAGGAAGCATGGACGTGAGTCAGTTGCTGGAGCAGGGTGTGGGATCACGGGGGAAAAGGGGTGATGGCAGAAGTGTCCTCGACGGGAGGGGAGTCAGAGCCAGGGAATGAGCAGCGGTGTTGGCCTGGGACAGCTCAGGGGCAACTGTCCTGTTTTATTTCTTTTTTTGTGTGTTTTTAAAATTTTGTTTGAGCTTCTTTATTTATTTTGAGAGAGAGGGCTAGAGAACGCACCTGGGGGAGGGGCAGAGAGAGACGGGGCGGGAGAGAGAGAATCCCAAGCAGGCTCTGCACTGTCAGTGCAGAGCTCCGTGTGGAGCTTGAACTCGTGAACCATGAGATTGTGCCCTGAGCCCAAGTCAGAGGCTTAACGGACTGAGCCACCCAGGCGCCCCTGTTTTATTTCTTAAGGTAAGGTGGAGTGTGTGCCTGGGCTCGTGGAGAGAACTGGTGGCTGGTGGGGACCCAGGATCGGGATCAGGATGGGGATGGGGGGGGCAGGGGAAGCAGTGGTGAGGGCTGCAGCCCCCCTCCCGGGACTCTTGAGGGAAGCCACCCCAGTCTCAGAGGGGGCTTGTTCGACTCACATCAGCAACATCCAGGTGGTGGGAGCCCAGGGCTCTGTGTCAAAAAGTTTTAAAAAAGATACACCCTCCCCCCACTGCTTTCCTTTCTTCCCTGTACCCCCAGTCTCCTCCCCTGCCCCCCTTCAGAAGCTCTGTAGGAGTCAGAGAGCTTTTCTGTTAAATCCTTTAAATACCAAGGGTCTGATTATATTCCCTGTCTCTAGAATAATCTTGTTCCTGCTTTTCAAAATAAAGCTAATAAACTAATTCCTCTTTGTGCCCTCTTTGTCTGAGAGCATGGAAATTTCTCTCCACATGTCTGCTTCTCAGTAGGGCTGCCTTAGGGCTCCCAGCTCATTCCCTTTCGTCTTGCCCCAGCCCTCTTACAGGGCTTGTCTCCTGGGCTTCTGACACTTTAATTTTTCCCTAAGAAAGGAGAAAAGCTTCCATAAATTTAATCTTAGCTAATTAATAATATGGTTTGGCTTACTGTCTTTTTATCTCGTAGAGCAGTTTTTTAAAAATTCTCTTCAGGGCACCTGGGGGACTCAGCTGGTTAAGCGTCCAAGTTCGGCTCAGGTCATGATCTCGAGGTCCGTGAGTTCAAGCCCCATGTTGGGCTCTGTGCTGACAGCTTGGAACCTGCTTCAGATTCTGTGTCTCCCTCTCTCTCTGCCCCTCCCTCTGCTCACACTCTGTCTCTCTCTCTCTCTCTCTCAAAAATAAATAAACCTTAAAAAAATTCTTTAAGAAATTATCTTTCATAGACTACTAGTCCCATGAAAATATTCTACACACCTCCCGCCCCTCCCCACCCGAAGAATTTTGTGGTCAAGCCAGTTTTGGACATCTTACATGTTAAAGTCCAGAGAAGGTGCAGTTAAAAATCTCACTAAACTCTGTTTCATCTGCCATTTCTCAAATATATCTGGCCACGAAGCAGTGTTCTGTGGAATACATTTTGGGAAATGTCTACCTGTATAGCCCTCGGTGTCCCAGGAAAAATAGTTATCCCTGGTTACCTTCTGGGTCCAACAAAACCTCTAAAACATTTTTCTAGTCATGGTACACATAATTTGCAGAAGAGCAAAGGGAGAGCGAAAAATGACCCTGCTTGAAATGTAGACACGAGAATCGAACCTAAAACATCCACATTTTTTCCCCGTATTTTCCTGATTTGGGACATGTCAACACCGGAAGGGAGGAACACCCTTCGCATTTAGCCAGCTGCCCGTCTGTGACCATGCACGATTCTGGGACATCCATCTCATAAGTACTGGACTCGGGCTTCACCCTTCTCTCTAACATGTTCTAATTTATCATTGCTTCCGCTTCTCCTTCGTGCACTTTCATTGTCAACATACGAGAAAAAAAAAGGGAAGCCTCTGCCAGCACATCATTGTGATGAGGAGATGGCCATCTTCTTTGCTTCATGATTGCCAAGAATTTTTATCTTTTGATTTAAGATGATCAACCCCACAAATTTCTCTGATTCCTTTCAGCCACCTCTGTACGTACCTGCCTTCAACATTTATCCACTCAAGTATATTCCCAATGGCATAGACATCGTAAATGATGAAAGAATATGGCCAAATGCCCTGTGAGCGGATGCAAGGGTCTGAGATCATGGGATAAAACATTGCAGGATGAAGTCTTCCGGGTGGAATGGTTGGTGGGACGAGAGCACCGTAATGCCTCTTGGTCCATGGCAATAAATCATTCGCCCATCAGATTTCGAGTTTGGGAGACTTTGTTGAACATACGGATCTCTGAAGACTTGGGCCTGAGACTTCACTTACGTGATCAATTTCATCATTGTCATTAAGGTCTAGGGTTCTACTGTCTCTGTCCTCGTCTCCTGATTCATCTAGGAATTGTTGGAATAGCTTCCTTTCTTTTTCTTCTCTTTGCCGTTATCGTCAGAAAACAAAAGATTCTGAATTGTCAACTGTGTTTAATGCAAACTTCAAAGATGGTGTCTCCGGTGTTCCTCTATACCCTCTTGAAGACGATGCCATACTTTTGCAAGTTTTACGGGAAGACTCCGAAGGATGCCGTTGTGATGGCTTATCTCACTGTTACATCTTCCTGCTAACCCGGGTCGCTGCATCCTTCTTCGTATTGTTCAGAATAATTCATAAGTATGAATGAAATAGCAAATGTGTTTCAGCATATAAGAAAATCAAGCACCCTAAGATCCTCAAATGTAACTTAGAAGCAGTAAAGGGTCCAATGAATGTGTGGACTAATTATGCTACAGAATTCCTTTAAGAAAGTAAGTAATCACTTTTCCCCCCCTTTGGAAAGCCTCTAATAAAGAACAAAAAAAAGTCAAGTAATATCAATCCTAACAGATGGATAGAACTGCTCAAAAAAGAAACTCAAAAGTTAAAATTGAATCTAACAGGTCCTGATGAGAGTTTTCTCCCATATTTTGACCCCTAATACAATCTCTTAAAACTTCCTGTGAGTGGAAAAATGTTTTTCCTTATTAAGTGGTGTTTGATAAAGAAATTATTTTGAGTAAAACATCTTTTACAGGGGCACCTGGGAGGCTCAGTAGGCTGAGTGTCTGACTCTTGATTTTGGATCAGGTCATGATCTCAAGGTTGTGAGATCGAGTCCCGTGTCGGGCTCCGTGCTGAATGTGGAGCCTGGTTAAGATTCTCTCTCCCTCCCTCTGCCCTTCTCCCCCACCCGTGCTCTCTCTCACTCTAAAATAAAAACCAAACCAAAAAACCATCTTTTATTGGTTAGTGTATTCTTAGTTTTTGCATTGAAAGTTTTTTTAATATAATTTTTAAAATGATACTCATGATATGTGTCCTTTGTTCACTTAGTGATGCATTCCACTTAGTTTATTTGAGATGAATTATGTGAGAAAAAATGTGAATCGTAGTGAATAAAGAAAAATGCATATTATTATTCAATTTTAGTTCCTCAATGTATATATATTTTATAATATTATAACATAAAAATAGACAAAAACTTTTATTTTCCTGATGTTGGGAATGTTTATATTTTGCACTTAAACTCATCTATATTTACAATTTTTGAAATTTTATTTCTTTTTTTTTTAATTAAAAAAATTTTTTTTAATGTTTATTTTTGAGAGAGACAGAGCATGAGCAGGGGAGGGGCAGAGAGAGAGGGAGACACAGAATCCGAAACAGGCTCCAGACTCCAAGCTGTCAGCACGGAGCCTGACGCGGGGCTCGAACTCACAGACCGCGAGATCATGATCTAGGCCGAGGTTGGACACTTAACTGAGAGAACCGCCCAGAGGCCCCTTTCTTGGCTTAAAAAAAAAAAACGGGTTCAAGCCCCTGGGCCACTTTTGAGAGAGCTTTGCAAACGTGCGTAGGCCGTGTGGGTCCGGCTCAGCCTGTGCTCACTGGGTGTTCGGGAGACGCCCCCTGGCTCATTGCGGTCTAGACGCCCCTGTGCGGTTCCTTTTTGCAGACTCCTTGTACAGCATCACGTCTTCATTTGCCGTTGTCCAAAACAGATTTCCGTTTCTAAGACTGTACTTCAACCTACGCGAATGTATATGTAGTGCGGGATATTCTCGTGTGGTCAGCAGCGCATTTCTAGAATATTTCTTAGAGTGGCTGCCTCTGCAGAGGCCGGTGTTCCGATGTTAATGGTGACCCTCATCGGCTCTGGGTCCAGAGGCTGACACCTGCAGTGTTCATCCATCAGCAGGATCTAGGAGGTGCGTCCTCTGTGGGCGCGGCATCCCCCTGGGTCCTGCGTTCCTGGCAGTGGGGTGAGAGGCGGAGTGAGCCTGGGGGCCAGCCTCCGTCACAGCCTCTGGGCTGCGTTGGAGAAAGCATGGTGGAAGGTGCTCGTGCTTCGGCGTCCGCTCTCGTTAGGGTTTCTCTGGGCTTCGGATGGGTCAGCCAGGCCTGGGGGGCCCGTCCCCGGCCCCCTACCTTCGGGGCCACGGGATCTGTCCACGAACAGTGCACATACAGGGTCAGCAGGGCCTTCCTGGGGCACCCGGCTGCAGCATGCAACGGAAGGGCGTCTCCAACTCCCCTGCTCTCGGAAAGCGTCTCAGATACGGATGTGCTGGGCCGGGGTCGGCAGCCTCTTCCCCGAGCATCCAGGGGCCCCAAGAGCGAGCAGGGGAGGTGAGAGGACGGGAGAGGGGAAGCGAGGAAATGGTACAGGACAGAGAAAGAAGATCCAGAGGGCTGAGACAGGGAGGAAGATAAAAGAAGAGAGACCCTCGGTGGGGGGATTACTGTTGGCGGTGGCAGTGGCCTCTCACCAGGGGTCGGCACCTCCCAGGCTGGACTCAACCCCGTGCGTTTTGGATGGTAAATGTTAGGCAGAACGTGAATGGAGAACCGGGAGGGAGCCTGCTGATCTGGGGCGCGCTGGGGACCAGTGCCCAGCAAGGACCGAGGTCACTTCGAACGTAAGCTGTGCGCAGGCGGACACGGGGGACTGGCGGTTCGCTCCGGTGTCCCGTGCGCAGGGGAACAGCATGCCACGTGTCACAGGCGTGCGATCAACACGTGTGGAACGTGTTCTCTTCTGCGCAGAGCTAGGTGAGTGTGCAGTGTGCTACTGTGCAGGGGTCCCTGTGCTCTGGTGGCTCCAGAGGAGAGGAGTCCCCACAGTTGGGGGTTGCCTTTGGCTGCCAGACAGTCCTCCCCAGCGCCAGTACCCACCCGGGGCGGCCGGGAGGAGCGGCCAGGGGGACAGAGCAGCCCTGGGGCTCTCTGCTGACGGCCGTCCTGGCCAGCACCCCGTCCCGCACTTCCTGCACCTCGTGGAGGGGAATGGCGGACGAGAGCGCCAAGTGACCTCAGCAGACAGTCACGTGACCGGGTGTCTGCCGGAGCCACCGCTGTGCAAGGACACAGACGAACGGAGGCCTCCGCCTCTGGAATCGTGAGAAAGACCCCGAGTGCGTCTGGAGGCCACACGGCCTCGCTGCGGTGTCCCGGGGGAGCGTGCGTCGGGTCCGCGGGGACCTACCTGGCGTCGCGTGGGACGGATGGAGGCGGGGCGTGGATTTCTGAAATGATGGCACCAATCCCCGCGCCATTCTGTGAGGTAGGTGGGAGCAAGTCCTTCTGGGGGGCCCGTGTCCCCTCGGAGAAGCAGAGCCCTGCCCCGTGCTGGCTGTGGCGGGTCACCGCTGCTCTGCTGCACGGGGTGGGAGCCCTGGGGGATGCGGCCAGGTCCGGGGGCTGGGGGCTCCCCCCAGAGCAACCCTGAGCCGTGTTTCTGCTCTTTCTTGCCACATAGGGCTGCGGTAGGAGCTTCTGGCTAGAGCTGGGCAGGAGTCTCGGGGTGTCTCAGACGCAGGGTAGGTTCCTACCCCTGGGGTTCTGTCCGTGTCTCCAGAGCAGGCCAAGAAACTTTCAAATGATGTGGTCGGGCTATTTGGTCTGGGTTTGGGATTTCCAAAAGGCTTGATTCGCCGTATAAAGTCCAATCAATGAAAACTCATATTGAAACAGGCAGCTTACTTGGCATTAACAAGTCAAATGGTTTGGAAAGCCATGGTACATCTCCCTACTGCGTGCATTCAACTTAATGACCTGTTTTGAACACTTTCTACGTTCAGGGATGGCCATGTACAGATGTGCGGTTTGTGCACTGCACAAAGGTTCTTGGCTTGGCCAAGGGTGCGAGGTGGGGGAGATGGAATGTGAATGGGCACTGAAATCCAGATTGTGATTTCTCACAGGATATGCTAGGGGGCTTCGTTCACCTGAAAAGAGGGGCGTCTTTTTCTTTGCACAAGGGCATTGTTCTACAGAGCTGTCATATAGGCTAGTAGGCCCCCTAAAGGCGTGGGGGGCCCTGGCTCTTTTCCCCAGGCTGTGCTAAGGTGTTGGGGATACAACAATGAGGAAGATGGAGACCCTTCCCTCCAACTAGCATACAGACTTCTAGAAAGATCTAGGCACTTTAAACCAGCAATTGCGATCCTGCCACTTTTCTTTCCCATCATATTCCTTTCTGGTTTTTTGGAATGGTAGCCTCCAGTCCCAGACCAAATAGCCCGACCACGTCATTTGAAAGTTTCTTGGCCTGCTCTGGAGACACGGACAGAACCCCAGGGGTAGGAACCTACCCTGCATCTGAGACACCCCGAGACTCCTGCCCAGCTTTAGCCAGAATGTTAGTAGCCTCAGAAAGGCAAAAGTGCTTGGAGGAAGCCTCACAATCTGTATGGGGAAACTTGGCCCTCATTTACTGTTCATAGGAAGGTTCCATCCAAGCCCAGCTGAGAGACTGAGGCAGGGGCCCTTTTTTTTTTTTAATAAAAAATTTTTTTGATGTTTATTTATTTTTATTTTTGAGAGACAGAGATAGAGCACCAGCAAGGGAGGGGCAGAGAGAGAGAGAGAGAGAGGGAGACACAGCATCCGAAGCAGGCTCCAGGCTCCGAGCTGTCAGCACAGAGCCCGACGCGGGGCTCGAACCCACGAACCGCGAGATCGTGACCTGAGCCAAAGTCGGACGCCCAACCGACTGAGCCACCCAGGCGCCCGCAGGGGCGCTTTCTAAAACACATTGGTCCTATGACAGTTGAAGAGCAGACCCCACATTTCCCAGGGCTTGGGGGCCTGACTCCCCGGGGCAGCTGCCAGGGACATTGGAGTTGCTGGGTTGGCGAGACCCTGAGGCCAAATCCGCAGCTAAGCCGATGAGCCAGGCTAGGCCTCCCCAAGTCAACTCCATCCCAGTGAGACCTGCTTAGTGTATGCTGTGTAGACCTTCTCGAGAGAACAGAAATCCAAACCCGACACCTGATGGTTGGGGCATCCAGAGAAGCCGAGCACAGCAAATGCCATCATCCCAGAGACTTGTCCCCCCGTGACGTGAGAGTCATCCCTAACAGGAGCCGGGGAGGCGGATGCCACAGCCCCGGAGCTTGTCATGGGAAGCGTCTTCACAGTGAGGGCGCGTGTCCCTGGCGGCTCCCGGCCTGGGATGGAGCCCCGACAGTGGAACTTGGCCAAACGAGGGCGTGTCGTGGGCGTGTGCGTGTTGGGGGGGCGGTGAGCCGGCTGCTGAGGGCCCAGGGTCGCTCCTCTGTGGGCCTCCACCCCACGGATGCGGCGGCCAGAGCCGGACGTCTCTGGGTTGGCGTCCCCAGCCCTGGCACCTGCTTGCCCAGGCAGCCGTGGAAGGTCAGGGTGGGCACCAGCCAGGCGGGGACGGCCCCGGGGAGGAGTCGCAGAGCCGTCCCAGGACCTCAGGGCAGAGTGGCTGGGTCAAGCCATGTGTGGCGTAGCCTGGGGACAAGCCACTGGTGAGGAGTCACCTCCTGAGGCCCTGAGGGGCTGTAGGGGACCCCCCCCCAACCCAGCTTCCGGGGATGCAGGGCCTGGGTCGCAGGCCCGTGGGTCTCCTCAGCTGTCGCCGTCCATGGCCCCTCTCAAAGAGAGCGGGGAAGGAAGCCCACCCTTCATTTAATCTGCACGACCTTGGTGAGGGGGAGACTCCGTCATCGTCCCATTTTGTGGATGAAGAAGCCGGCTCAGAGGAGAAGTAACCCATCCTGGGTCCAACGGCCAACCCGGGCAGACCCCGTGCTCCCCTCCCACCCCCCACCCCCACCCCCCGGGGGAGCAGGCGGTGAACTCAGAGGGCCAGGACCGAAGTTGTTTGTTTTTTTAAAGATTTTTTTCCTGTTTATTTTTCAGGGAGAGAGAGGCAGAGAGGGAGAGCGTGAGTGGGGGGGGGTGCAGAGAGAGAGCGGGGACAGAGGATCCTAAGCAGATGACGTGCTGACAACAGAGAGCCCTGCGTGGGGCTCAAACCCAAGAGCCGTGAGATCATGACCTGAGCTGAAGTCCGACGCCCAGCCGACTGGGCACCCTGGAAATCTTTTAATGAGGAGTGAGGCAGAGCTGGGCCCCCGCCCGGTGTGGGTGCTGTAGGGGCCGGGCGCAGGGGCGGGGGTCGTGACACGAGGCTTTGGCTACTCCTGTTGGGACTCTTTCTCGCCCTGTTCCCTGGGCCACAGGAAGGTGGAGAACGAACTAACACCACCCCCTCCTCGCTCCTCCACGAAGCCACCTGACCCTCTGGCTACTGCTTGCCCCCCGTGAGCTCCTGTAAATTGTGGTGGCCCCTCTTTTCTGCCTCCCACGCCAGAGACTGAGTGACCCCGGAGCCCCTTCTTTGGACAGGGTCAGCGATCTCTGGACCCGCCAGGCCCTGGGACGGCCCCCCGGGCCTGTTAGGAGCCAACCTGCGTGTGTTGGGAGGTGTGGCGCGGGGGACGGGGCACTGAGGGCACAGGGCAGTGAGGTCGATGCCCAGGAGAGCCCCCGTCTTGCCCCAAGGAGCTGACTCATTCAGTCGTCAGTGAGATGCAGTCCCATGAGAGTAAAACGCAGACTACGGTGAATGATATCTGGAGCTCTTAACTCTTTTTGTTCTTTCCAGACCCATCTGGGGGTGTCTGACATTTTCCATCGCCTCACCCTGCTGGCATCACGGGGTGGGCGGCACGAGCGTGGAGGGGTTACCCGGAAAAGCGTAACATTTCCAGCTACTTCCCAAGTGTCCGTGCTGTATTTTTGTGGATACCTTTCTTCCCGCCTGCTGTGAATCCGTAATTTCCTTTCGGGTAGTTCTCCGTCGCCACCCTACATGCTCCACTCCCTCCCCACCCTCACGTTCTGGCATAAACCCACACCCTGAGGAGCGCGGCTCTCGATGTGAGAAGGCCATCTTTGGGAGTTCTGAGAGAGATCTGGGTTGTTTTGTTTTGTTTTGTTTTTAATTTTTTTAAATTGAAGAGAGAGTGAGTGCAGGTGGAGAAGGGGCAGAGACAGAGGGTCCCAAGTAGGTTCCACGCTCAGCACAGAGCCGGATGCGGTTCGATCTCGTGAACCGTGAGATCATGCCCTGAGCCCAAATCAAGAGTTGGAAGCTTAACTGACTGAGCCACCCAGACGCCCCTAAGAGGGATCAAGTTCTTAAAACAGCCCGGTGTTTGCGAATCAGAAGTGCTGTCCGACTATCAGTGCAGCCAGAGGTAGACGAAGCCTACCCGAGAGCCAGAAAGCTGAGAACTTGGATCTGGAAGGCACGGAGTCGGGGTCGGGAAGGGATCTTGCCACTGGTACCCGTAAGGGAGGGAGGCACCGGCAGCCCCAGGGGCCACCGTTCATCACCGTCTTCATAAATGGCTCGCGTCCGCTCTGATGGTCATCGGAGAGGTAGCGTTTTGAGGAGGAGGAGACTTTGAACTTGAAAGTGAGCCGGTGGGAGCCTAGGGGGCCGGGAAGTACAGGAACAGCCACGTCATCACAATACAACGTTGTCCCAGAGGCGCAATGTCAGATGAGAGGCCGTGCAGGCAGTGAGCGCGAGGGGATTTCAGGAAGAGGAGAGGTCACCCTTCTCCGGCCCCGGAGGGTGACGGCAGGGAGGCAGAGCCACAGTGGGTTTTGAGGAGGGGGTGGAGCGGGCAGATGAGGGGGGGAGAAATGTCCAGGTGGGGTTATGATGTGTGCAAAGGGCTGAGAGCGCGGATGATCACAGCCCTACTGGGGACAGCCGCGAGGTCTTCTCCGATGGCGGCAAGGCCTCCGTTGCAGAAGGGATGCCTGGCACGGTGGTGTGGACTGGTTGGGGGCGTCCTGAAGGCCTGGCTGGAGACCAGGGTCAGTGGGTGTCGAAGGAGGAGGCTCACTGGGGAGGAGGCCAGTCTACAGGGGGAGGCGCTCCTGGGATTAGGCCCAAGTCCACACTGCGCCCGGCAGGGGGGCTGGCAGTGTGTGTCACAGGGAGGAGGTCTCAGCCAGGAGACATCCTGGAGGGGAGGCTCCGGGCCTTCTGGCTGTGGGGGGCGGTGGGCTGGAAGCTGATCAGACAGCAAGAGGAATGAGGCCGGAGGGGAGCCACCTGAAGGGCTTCAGGGTGGTGGCGTCCAGTAGGAGGCAGGTGCCGGGTGCCTGGAGGACAACAGAACGGTCAGGGACGTCGGTGGTTATTCAGAGGCCACCGGGCAGAGGTGACCCTGCCCGAGGTGAGCACCCGCGAGGTGGCCTCTCTGGGAGAGGAAGGCACCCTGCAAACAAAGCAGGAGCAGCTTGGGGAAGCCCGTGGTGGGAGGTCACTTCAGTGGCCCAAAAAACTGCTTGAGAGTTGCAGCGGTCCCATGCACGGCTCTGACCGTGCCACGGGCTGGTGATTTCTCATCGTTCTGTGACTTTGGTTTCGGTTTTGTGATGAGGGCTCATGAACCCCAGCACAGCGAAACCCCAAAGCCCTCTGGAAGCAGCGGAAGGGAAAACAGAAATCCCAAGAACCAGCTTTCTTTACATCCGGAGGGCCAAATACTGAGGGTCGGAGACTGACCTTGACCTGGGGTTGTCTCCCCCACCCAGCCTCCCCGACGCCTGCACCTGGGCCTCCCCGGCATCTGGGAGGGAGCCACATCTGGGTGAAGATTTTCCGCGCAGCTCTGGTAATTCACATTTCTGTGATCACAGACCTTTTAACGAGCGCTCTGGAATGGTGAATTTTCGGGGTGCACCCCCTGGCCATGGTTGCGTTTCTGGGCTGGTGATTCAAGATGACTGGGCGGGTGGGGGAGGATGATATGATGTCGTCTTTTTTTTTTTTTTTTTTTTTTTTTGGTGTGAGCTCTCTTCCAACTAAATGAACGGGCTACTTTCAAAAATGCTGCTGTGGGAGAAACGCAGGCACGTGTTTTTGCTCCGAGCACCACGGGTTCTCCGGCATCCCCACCACCACGTTCATGCACTCCGCGGTCCCCCCTGCAGCCCCCACCCCCTAATTGTGAGAACAGGGAGACGCATTAGCTGCTGTGGACTCACCACCCTTCTTTGTCTGAGGGCTTCCAACCGCCAGCAGAGATCAATAAATTAAGATAAAGAAAATGACGTTTGGCTTTGTGTGGGCTCTGTTGTCAGAGATCTGCTGGGGTTGAATGGAGATTCTGTTTCCTTCTCCGAGTCTTTTTTTTTTTTTTTTTAATTTTTTTTTTCAACGTTTATTTATTTTTGGGACAGAGAGAGACAGAGCATGAACGGGGGAGGGGCAGAGAGGGAGGGAGACACAGAATCGGAAACAGGCTCCAGGCTCCGAGCCATCAGCCCAGAGCCCGACGCGGGGCTCGAACTCACGGACCGCGAGAGCGTGACCTGGCTGAAGTCGGACGCTTAACCGACTGCGCCACCCAGGCGCCCCTGAAGGGATCATTTTTTTTTTTTTAATTTTTTTTTTCAACGTTTATTTATTTTGGGGACAGAGAGAGACAGAGCATGAACGGGGGAGGGGCAGAGAGAGAGGGAGACACAGAATCGGAAACCAGGCTCCTCGGAAACCAGGCTCCAGGCTCCGAGCCATCAGCCCAGAGCCCGACGCGGGGCTCGAACTCACGGACCACGAGATCGTGACCTGGCTGAAGTCGGACGCTTAACCGACTGCGCCACCCAGGCGCCCCTGAAGGGATCATTTTTTTTTTTTAATTTTTTTTTTTTCAACGTTTATTTATTTTGGGGACAGAGAGAGACAGAGCATGAACGGGGGAGGGGCAGAGAGAGAGGGAGACACAGAATCGGAAACAGGCTCCAGGCTCTGAGCCATCAGCCCAGAGCCCGACGCGGGGCTCGAACTCACGGACCGCGAGATCGTGAGCCATCAGCCCAGAGCCCGACGCGGGGCTCGAACTCACGGACCGCGAGAGCGTGACCTGGCTGAAGTCGGACGCTTAACCGACTGCGCCACCCAGGCGCCCCTCCTTCTCCGAGTCTTAAACGCTCAGGCTGCTTCTGGCTTTCCTGTCGGTGCCTCCTCTCACCCAGACCGTTCTGACACTTTGACTTACCGATCAACTTACTATTTTTTTTTAACCCACGGTTTTTAAAAAGTTGAGCGCATGTGCGCACACACTTGTAAAGAAAGAAAAACATGCTACCCAACAAGCCATGTGTCAGAACCGACTAAGCTCTGAGGCTTGCCCTCCAAGAGTGAGGGCTGGGATGAAAATTCTCCGTGTAGCCGATTAACACAGATCGAACTTTTTTTTCTAAGTATATTTATTTATTTTGAGAGAGAGAGAGGGAGAGAAAGCAAGTGAGGGGGGTGCAGAGAGAGGGAGAGAAAGAGAATCCCAAGCAGGCTCTGCACTGACAGTGGGGTTTGAACTCACGAACCATAAGATCGTGACCTGAGCCAAAACCAAGAGTCAGACACTGAGCTGACTGAGCCATCCAGGTGCCCTCACAGATTGAATTTTTAATAGTTTGCAGCCCTGCATGCTGTAAATACTTTTTTGTCTCAGAGGATGAATACCTCCTATCGTTCTGTCAAGACAGTATCTCCATTTCAGAGAAGGTGTGGCTTTGGAAAGGCATTGGTGTGTCTCCAGTACTGGAGGGGTCAGTGGGACTTTCCTGTCCCCAGCCTTTGTCCTTGCCTTTTTATCCACCTGGATGGTCACTAAATGCCCAGAGCAGGAGAACGGAACGTCTCTGAGGTTGTCCTGGGCATAAGTTCTGAGACTATTGTTAATGCAATCCTGGCTGAAGGAAGAAGTTTCTTCTGGTGGAATTTTTGATTTAAGATAAGGTCGTGGAGGGGCGCTTGGGTGGCTCAGTCGGTTAAGCATCCGACTTCAGCTCAGGTCATGATCTCACAGTTTGTGGGTTCAAGCCCCGCGTCGGGCTCTGTGCCGACAGCTCAGAGCCCGGAGCCTGCTTCAGATTCTGTGTCTCCCTCTCTCTCTGCCTCTCCCTCACTCACACTCTGCCTCTCTCTCTCTCTCTCTCTCAAAGATAAATAACATTAAAAAAAAAAGAGAAGATAAGGCCGTGGAGACTGAAGTTAGCAGTCTACTACACGGCCACCCTTACTTCTCTATAGGAACCTTGGTTTTTGCTTCTGGGTCTCAAGATTTGCTCAACTCGGGCCACATGCCATGAGGGGCCTGGAGGAGATCTCTGGAGGAGGTCCTGCCTGGGATAAGCTGATGAGTTTACAGAGAGGTCACTGATACCTGCTGGGTATTGTGCCGCATTTGCTTGGAGGAAAAGGTACACACTTACCAGATAATGAATGATTCATACCCACCATTCAGTCCAACTCCAGAAAGTTCCTGGGCCCTTGAGAACACATTTGCTGAGCATGCATTGCTCCGTCCGTGGTGGACAAGGCCATGGCTTAGCTTTCGGGGTCTGTTATCTCAGGCAAGTGGGCAGATACGTTTTGCAAAGGTCCAGATGGTAAATATTTCTTGCTTTGAGGGCCCTGTGTCTTTGTCACAGCTACTCAACTTGGTTGTAGCGTGAAAGTAGCCATAGTTGAATGGCATGGATGTGTTCCAATAAAACTTTATTTACAAAACAGGCGCTGGCCAGATTGAGTCCACTTGTTTTCCGTCCAGATTTTTCTTCTGAGCTTTTGAAGGGCAGAAGCCAGTCCTTATTTATGTTTGCCTGTCTAGTGTCAAGCATGGGACCTGATTCCTGGTATGTGCTGAGTAACACTCCGCGAGACCTTCCAAGGAGAAGGTATCTTTATGATTCACACCATGAGCTGCATTGGAGTCATGACAGCAGAATGTTTAAATTAAAGGGCCCTAGCATATCACACACCCACCCACCCACATACATAGAAATATGCAGGTGTCTTACAACTAAACTCACAGACATATGGGCAGTTTATATTCCAGTTCTATTGCCCTTTCAACTCTCTCCCTTCCTTCTTCTTCTTTTTTTCTCCTTTCCTTTTCTCATCTCTTTCCCTAAAAGTTTACTATACATTTTCTATGTGCCAGACACTATGCTAGGCTGATAATGTAACATCTAAATGTAACAGCCAAGACATAACATTTGCCTTCAAGGAGTTTACAGTCCAGTAGCTGAACCCAAAAGAAAGGAAAAAGAAGAAAAAAAGGAGATAAATGAATAATTTAATGAAGTGGAAAACACACATAAAATAGGAAACATCGACAAAACTAAAAGATTATTCGGAAAGAATAATAAAACTGATTGAAAAAATAAAGCCCTAGCAAGACTGAACAAGGGGGTGGGGGGAGAAAGAACAGGTAAACATCATTAATGTTAGGCATGTTAAGGAGACATCACAACAGAGCCCACCTTCAGTAAAATGCCATTACATTTGAAAATTCAGATACATGGTAAATTCCTATTAAACACAGTTTACGAAACGGACATAAGGAAAATATGAATCTTAACCAGTCTAATAACTGTTAAACAGATCGAATCCATAATTTAAAACTTTTCCACAAGGAAAGGAAAGGCTTGGAGGTAATACACGTACCAGTATACAAGCACAAGGATGCTCATAGCAGCACTATGTGTACTAGCCCTAAACTGGGAACAGCCCAAATGTCCATCGAGATGGAACAGATGAGGAGAAAACAAAGCCATGAGATGTGGGCCCCTTCGCCCTGAAGCAGTGAGCACTACTGATGTGTTCTGTTGTGTCAGGAAGTGTTTTCATGGGAGAGGGCCTTCTTGAATGGAGGCTTGAGAAAGAAAGAGAGAAAGATCTCTGCTGTGGATCTCTTGGGAGGGGTGAGGAGGGAACAGGGTAGGCAGAGACACTTGAGTGGGGGATAAGGCCATGTTTGGGAAAGGACAGGCCTTCAGTGTAGCTGGAGATTAGGAACAAGAGGGGCCCAGGGCAGGATGAGGCTGGATATGATTCCCAATGGGCCAGAGAGAGCCACTGAAGGTACAAGCTGGGGGATAATGTGGCCAGAACTTCCTGTTTTAGAGGGATACTCCGGTGGCTTTGCTGAGGTTGGATGAAGAAATTAAGCCCAGAGGAAGGCTGGAGGGATGTGTGAGTTCAGACGAGAGAGGTGCTGAAGCCTGGGGAGACAGTGCCATTGTGGTGGGGGTGGAGAGGAGAGGGTCGAAACAAAATCACAAAAGGTGGAATCTACAGGACCTGGATGGTGAGTAAATTCAGGTTGCTGGTTTGGGTGGCCAGGTGGATGGGGGTCCTATTCTCTGGGGAGGGAATGGGGGAAAAGGTAAACAGTTGGTTGTGGGGCATGTTGAGATGAGAATCCATTGTCCAGTAGAAAGCTGGGCATCTGGTTTGGGGCTCAGAGGAGAAACTCATGCTAGAGGCATGAGCCATGGAAAGCAGCAGGTGATTGGAATCATGGAGCAGAAGAGGAGCTCTCTTGCAGAAAGAGGTTGGGTGGAGGGAGAAACCCCTGGAAAGCACCAGCATTTGTGACAGTCGTGGGCCATGGTGGGAAGGTTCCTAATGGAGAGCAAGCAGAGACCCTACCGTTGAGGCCGTCTGCATATGCTGGCATAGTAGTGAGTCACCCTGGCCAAGGAGGGGCCCCAGGGGGAGGAGAGCCCTGGATTAGGGAGCCCATTAACAGAAGGAAACAGAAGCCCTTAGATTAGATTCAGAGTGTTTCTCCCTTCCAGCTGTGACTCCTGGTCTGGGTCAACACTGGGCCTCTCCAGGCCTCTTGTTCCCTTGAGCATGAAAGAAACAGGGCCACAGTGTCTCTGAATCGGGTACAACCTCTGACACACAGCAGTTAATCTGCACGCTGCTCCCAGATGACTATTCCGTCACAGAGGGGCCGCTGGCTCTTTTGTTTCTAAGAAATATCTCAGCCAGTGTAGTTTCTGGCCCAGGGCTCGGTCCCAAGGCCTCTGGCTTGCTGATCCTGTGTCTGAAGGGGACAGCTGGCCTCGTGTGGGTGCTGGCCGCGGCCTGGCTGGGTCCCGTGGGGGCTCTAGCCTCTACCTCCACACCCTTCCTTGGGGAGAAGGGGAAGAGGTGGATTTGGGGATGGGGTCCAAACAGGCCGTGCCCTGGGGACCCCGAGCAGGGGAGCTCCCACCTGTTCCAGCAGGTACGCTTTGTGTCCGGGGATGGAAACGCGACTGATTTTCCTTTGAGCTTGGCTGAAGTGTGGGCTTACTAGGACATCTCATAACGGCAGGAAAACGAAATTACAAAAGCTGTGAAGCACATCTCTCTCTCCCTCTCTCCCGGTGAGGGTGACGAAGAGGAGACTGGCAGAGGACAGGAAGCGCACCGTACAAGAAGCTGTGTGCCAAGATCTTCCTCCTGCCCTCGCTCGCGCCGTGGCCCCCAAGCAGGAGACAAGCTGGACACGCACAGGGGTCAGAGCACGTTCTCAGGGCCACCTTCCAGGTTTGGTGTTTTCCGTGAAAGATCCTTGGGTTCCACGCCTATATCCCCGTGTAGGGAAGTGATCACATTCGACTTTTTGAGGGTTCAGAAGGAACCGAACTTACAGAAATAGGAGTAATGTTCTGGATGCCAGCTCCCAAGCCAGCCACCCCTGTCCCGGGCCTTGGGACTTGGGGGTGGAGAAGGACACAGGCCTGGTGTCCTTGGGTCCCTGGGTGGTAATCAGCCTGCAGAAATGGCTCCCCGGGACTAGGGGCTGGCGAGCAAGCAGGGGACTTTGTGAGTCTGTGAGACATGACGCCGACTAGGCCTCCTTCTGCCCTGAAAGGCATGGGAGACAGTCACCTCCATCCCTGGTGAGTCAGCAAGCCCTCTGTGGTCTGCATCCCAGATGGTGCCACCAAGAAGCACCCAGGACCCTGGTGGGGGAGCTGGCTGTGGGTCTCGTCACGTGAGGTCCTGGACAAGTGTGTCCCATGATGCACAGAGCATGAAGATGGGGAAGCAGAAGGCGGAGCCGCCCAGCTATGTGCCTCCCCACCCCCACCCCTGGAGGACGCTTCCCCACAAGGAGTCTCGTGGCCCTGAAGAGGGGAGAGGAGAAAGGCCAGAGCCAGCTGGCTGGGGGAGAAGGAGAGCGCAAGGGGGGGGGGGGGCAAATCCCAGGGCAGGCGGGCTCCCAGGTGGGCAGAAAGCCTAGGCGGCCCCACAGTGGGACTCAGAATCCAGGAACAGGATGCGAGAAAGGACAGCGGTCATGAAGGCCTCTTCCCTGAGAAGGAACAATGGTCATTCTTCCATTGAAGGCTGACATTCCGTGAGAGAGGAAAGGCCTCCCGGTGGAGGGGGGCGGGGGAGAGCTGAAGGAAAGGAGCGGAAAGGGAAGGGAGGGGGCCCCAGACGCTTGTGCTGACCCGGGGCCAGCACGAGGCCTTTGGAGCCCACTCGGAATTTGATATGTCCCCGTCTCCAGTACCGAGCAGACAGGCCAGCTCACGTGGATGGCTTCACCTAAGTGTGACGGTACAGCTTCCCAAGGCGCCACTGACTCAGCCCCTGCCCCTGCCCCGTGGCCTCCCAGGACTCCGAGCGGGCAGGCTGGGATGAAACTGCCCCAGGAGGGGGGGGCAAGGGTCTCATGTGCTCTGTTGTGCGGTTCTGTGAGACTTACCATCTCTACACACGGGAAGAAGGATTTCCCAGAAAAAATAAAGGAAGCCGGCCAATGTAATCAAGGCACACAAACCCCTCCTCTTTCCAAATATGTGCCTATCTCCAAAACAATCAAAACTGCCCCATTAAATAACACTTGTTCGGTACAAAGGAAGTAGAGCATGATGGGATTGCACGCCGGTTCCAAGTAAAACATTCCCGATTGTTAGGCATGCAACAATGAGCAAAAAAGCTGAATGGCAATCACACGTGAGGACTGCTGTGCTCGGAGCCCTTCAGAGCCCTTGAGTGCCCAGCGCCGGGGTCACTCGGTGGCTCTCTCACGGTCAGTTCCTGGGCAGAGGCTGCCCTGGGTTGAGGAGGGTCGGAGCCCGGACGGGGCTTCACGTACAGGGCCCATCCTGACTGGCAGCCTGCGCCCCTGCCTGCTTCCCACATGCAGCGCCTTGGGCCTGTCCAGCCACCTTGCCTCTGGTCTGGCCCTCGGTCCCCTCAGTGTGAGGTAGGCCGAGGCCACGATCTGGCAAAGAGGGGGGAGATGGTAGGCAAGGCCCGAAGGCAGCCGAAAGGAGGGGGCAGCCTTGGTTCTCACCAAAAGAAGGGTTTGGGGGCCTCAGCGACAGCTCGTCTGTTCGGGGCTGAATGGTGTCCCCACTCAATTCATATGTGGAAGCCCCAACCCCCAATGGGACTGTATTTGGAGACAGGCCCTTTATGGAGGCAGTTAGAGTGAAATAGGGTCATTAGGGTGGGGCCCTGACCTGATAAGATTAGTGTCTCTGTAAGAAGAGACACTGGAGAGCCCCCTCTCACTTGCCCCCTCCCACAGTCCAGATGTGAGGACGCAGAGAAAAGGCGGCCATCTGCAAGCCAGGAGGAGAGCTCTTACCAGGAACCCCACGGGCCAGCCTCTTGATCTTGGGCCTCCAACCTCCAGAAAGAAATGTCTCTCGTTTAAGCCACACAGTCTGTGGTAATCTGCTTGAGCAAATTAAGACATCATCCAACGATAAATTGGGAAGATGAAGGGACCCGGAAGTCTTGGGGGCAAGCAGACCCTACAGGCCATCTGAGGATCTGTCTGCCAGCCAATGGGGGCTGCCCTGCCCGGATCCCACCAAGCCTTCCCCGGGGACGTGGCCAGCAATGCCGCTCATGTACATGTGTGCGAGCGCATCAGCTTTTAGGTTCAGTGTGCTGAGGCCCCAGAACACGGCATCCCGCTTTGAGTCTTCACTGGGCTGGCCGGGCGCCCCTCACCTTTGGGCTTAAGGCCAGTGTGACCCCATCGTGGGCGACGTCCCAGGCGGCCCCGTGAACCTTCAGGCAGGTGGTAAACAGCAGGGAGAGATAAATTCTTAATAAATGGAGTCCCGTTTTGATGCAAATGCGCCTGCTAATAAAGTAGGAAGGAGCAAGAACCACAGAATATTTATGACAGAAGCAGGACTGTTTGGAAACAGACGTTTTATTAGGTTCCCGTGAGGCACCAGCCGCTCTTTTAACATTTCTATTTCGGGGCCTTATGTAGAAAGCAGTCGCTCTATAAATAGCAGGGCAAACAAAGTTAAGGAGGGTTGTTATCATGCGGGGAGGCTGGGGTCTGGAGCCCGGGGAAACCACGAGGCTCTGTCCCCGGTCTCGAGGGCTTCTCAGACTAGACCACGTCTCCCGTGGTCATCTCCCTTCTGGGTGACCTTTTAGCTCTTTCAAACTCTTGTTAATATTTTGTTTATTATTCTTATATTATTTTAAATGTGTATTTATTTTTGAGAGTCAGAGCATGAGCAGGGGAGGAGCAGAGAGAGAGGGAGACACAGAATCCGAAGCAGGCTCCAGGCTCCGAGCTGTCAACACAGAGCCCGATGCGGGGCTCAAACTCACGAACCATGAGATTATGAGTTGAAGTCGGACGCTCAACTGACTGAGCCACCCAGGCGACTCTCAGACTCTTCTTTTGGTAATACCTCCACGCCTGCCTCTGGGTTCCTTCTTTTCTTCTTCTTTCTCTCTAGTCTTTAAGATGTTTCTCTTTACTTTGTAGTTATTTAAAATTTATTTTGAGAGAGAGAGAGAGAAAGCATGAGCAGGGAAGGGGCAGAGAGAGAGAGAGAGAGAGAGGAAGAGAGAGAATCCCAAGCAGGCTCCGCACTGTCAGCGCAGAGCCCGACGTGGGGCTTGAACCCATGAGCCGCTAGATCTTGAACTGAGCCAAAGTTGGACGCTTAACCAACAGAGCCATCCAGGCGCCCCCACTTTGTATTTTGAAAGAAATTCTTAGAAAAGAATTTTTCTTTTCCTCAGAAAAGTTGCAAGAATAGTACAAGGAACATCTATATACCTTTCATACAGATTTTTCTCTCTCTCTCTCTTTGAATACATATTATTCGCATTTTATTTTGCTGAACTGTTTGGGATTATGTTGCAGACAATATGGCTGTTCACCCTGAAATACTCCAGCAAATATCTCCCAAGAGGGCCTTGCTCTTATATAACCATGACACGATGATCTCATCCAATGCTATGATCTAACATGAAGTCGATATTCACATGTCACCAAGGAAGGTCCCGATAATGTTTTTATAACACTCCCCACCCTCCTTCCACAATCCAGTTCCGACTCGTTCACTGCATTTACTTGTCCCAATTCTTACGTCTCCTTGAACCTACAAAGATTCTGTCGCTTTTCTTTGGATGTCACAGCATCAATATCTGGAATGGGAAGCAGAATGATTAGAAAAGGAATGGGGGATTCATTAGAAGGATGAGCCCTGGGGCTCCTGGATGGCTTGGTCAGTTAACCCTCTGACTCTTGATTTCGGCTCAGGTCATGATCTCAAGGTTCGTGAGATCAAGCCCTGCACTGGGATCTGTGTTGACAATGTAGACACTGCTTGGGATTCTCTCTCTCTCTCTCTCTCTCTCTCTGCCTCTCCCCAGCTCTCGAATTTTCTCTCTTTCTCTCTGTCTCAAAAATAAATAAACATTTTTAAAAAATAGAGGGATGCGCCCTTACACCATGATGGGAGAAGCCTGGGGAGTGAGGTTCTGGAGGGGACATTGGTGGGGATCAGAGGACAGTGCTGAGTGAGAACCAGACAGCCGAGTGGGGAGATGTCTAGAGAGGGCTGTTCCCTGGTGGAGCGTTGGTTCTGAGGTCTCTGTAGGCAAGCGGGGCAGGTGCTGGGGGAGGAAGCATTACAAAGCAGGAGACAACAAAGGCCAAGTCGCTCCCAAGGGGACACAGTGGCCTATGTCTGTCCCCACTGCACCTAGAGGAGAAGCCACTGGCCTGTACCCACACCTGGCCCGGGACGTGGAGGTGGCCCGGCACAGTGGTGGCGACTTCCCCTTTGCCCTGACCTCGTGCACGTTTCTCCCTTGGCCTGCCCACCCATTTTTCCTCCCTGCAGACTGCCCTCTCCTCCCATGAAAGTGAGTCTGACAAGCGAGGGATACATGGTCGTGCCTGTCAGCGGATGGGCTTCCTCACAGGGCTGAATCTCCACACCACGCTGTCCTTTTCACGCTTTCCTCCCCTCATCTCATTGCTTGTTCTCTGACTTCTCTTCCCCGTGAGAGTGGGAGCACTTCCCGGGAGGACAGGGCCCAGTCCATCCTGTTTATGTCTGTACCTCCGGGATCTGGCCTAGCACCCGGCACCGAGTGCACACGTGGGACAGCGGATAAACGAACGGGTGAACTTGTGGCTCTGCTGTTCTAGAAACCATCTCAGGTAGCTTCGGTGACAACGTGTGCTTTTCGGCGCTCGCTGCGAGGAATAGCTTTGTAGATGGACCATAGTGGATTAGACCTGCCAGCCGTTTTCAGTGGTGACTTTGTCCTGAGATGGAACTGTTGGAATGAGGAGGGCGGGATTCAATTCCAAGATTCAGAAAATTCAGTATCACCGTGGCTTAAACCAGATAGGAGTTTATTTCTGTCTCACATAAACTGAGCCCAGGGGGAAGCGATCCGCGGAATCCTTAGGGCCCAGCCTTCCCCGACCCTCCACTTGGCCCTCGCTTGGCCCTTGACTCTCTTTCTCCTGGTGCAAGATGGCAGCACCCGCGTTTCAGGCAGCAGGCAGAAAGAGGGGGAAAAGCAGAGAACAAAACAAAAATGCAGCCACAGGACACTTCCGCTTACATTCCGTTATCTAGAACTTCTATGGCTGCAGAAGAGGCTGGGATGTAACCTCTATTCTGGGCGGCCATGTGCCCGCCCAGGTAGAGAGTCTCCAAAGATGATTTTGTCAGGCCACCAGCAATCTTTGCCACAGTTGCGTTTGGGGAGAGGTCGCGTGTCTTCCTTCTCACTCCCTCCTTCACGTGCAGGGTGGGAACCAAGTGGAAGGTCTCGGGCCCCGTGCTCCTGTGCGGGGTCGTCGTTAGCTTTTCCTAGGAGCGGGGCAAGCTGGCCGCAGCGTGCTGTGATTGGGTTATCTGTGTTGAATGGCACGAGGTTGTCCACAAGGCAAATATCGAATTGCAGGGAGTAGGCTGCACTTAAATGCACTGGGCCAAAAAACCTAAGAAACACACAAACAAAAAAGCCACCCTAAACCCAAGGGAAATCTGTCAGGGCTCAGAGGCAGCGGTGAGCAGGGAGGAAGGCAGTATGAGTTCATGGTGGGGCCACGGTTTTGCTGCGTCGTGATTGAAAGAGCGTTTACTATAGGGTGGGAATTTTAAATCTCTTTTTAAAAGCATGAGTCTCCGGGGAGTGTGTCGGAGGCGGGAACCGCTCCCCGGAGAGCAGTTTTGTAACTACTTGTAGCTGAGTTTATTTTGTTTGACTGAAGTATGCCAGGCTGGACATTTCCTCCTGTTCTCATGCTTCTGGACTCAGGAATGCAGAGAGCACGCTGGCCTCCCAAAAGCATCATCAGCAGGATGTGAACCAGGGGCTCCCCCTTCGTGTCCAAAGGGCGAATCACCTTGCTCCTGAGCGTCAGCGTGGGTGCGGACTGGGGGCGTCGGGGAGAAGCAGGCGCTACCGGTAATGGAAGTGTGATGGGCTGGCGTCTCAGCCAAAGTACACTTGAACGTGAGCTGCTGGTGTTTATTCAAGTCGACTTCCTCACGTCCTATGTCCCGGGGGCCTGGGCCGTCCCCGTTACTGCCATTGCTGCTATGGTGCGGGATCCAGCGTGCTCAAGGTGTGTGCCTCTGGGCTGGGCTGATGCCCAGGGCCGGGCTTCCTTTCTGGAGCTGCGTCAGTTTCCCTCTCAGCCCTCACACTCCTTGGCGGGCCAGAGCGACAAAGGCAGGAGCGCGTGCAGTGTAAGTCAATCAACGAAGCGAACAAAATCCAGAGAAACAGCACCTGCCCTCGACTGAGCGCATGCCGTGTCCTAGGTCCTGAATGCCCGAGATCTCAGCACCTCCTCAAGGCGGGGATCGTCTTCTCACTTCGGGGGTCAGGAGAACAGGGTCGTACCAGTTGGGTGATGTGCCTCCGGGTCTGTGTGTGATGGGGCTTGGGGGTCAGGTGGGATCCTCAAGCTGGGGAGCAGCCTAGCCCCATGAATGCTGCCAAGGGGCATCTCTGTGGGAGAGAGGAGGCACTCTCCCTCTCTCGCGTGGGGAGCTCTGTGGGCTGTGGGGCGGAGCGACCCCCCACGTGGCAGCACCTGTTCCCTCCACAAACCGGCCAGCGCCGCCTTCCTGCCCTTGGGAGCAGACACTGCGGTTGACAAAGGTCGTCCGGCTTATCCAGCCTCTGTTTTCCTGCGATATTGATGTTTATGCCAAGGTAACACCGGCACCTTAGCTTTGGGGCAGAAGGAAGAATTTCGCTCTGTGGGGTATAAGATCTCCTTTCCTGAACTTTCCCCTTAGTGTCCGTACCCGCAGCTGAACCCTTAGCCATTTCGGTCTGTTGGTTTCCACACGTTTACTGGTTTATCAAGCTCTGGAGGGATGGCTTCATGTATTTAAAATCCTCTGCCCGGATGGGCGCCTGGGTGGCTCAGTCGGTTGAGCGTCTGACTTCGGCTCAGGTCACGATCTCGTGGTTCATGAGTTTGAGCCCCATATAGGGCTCTGTGCTGACAGCTCAGAGCCTGGAGTCTGTTTGGGATTCTGTGTCTCCTGCTCTCTGCCCCTCCCCCACTTGTTCTCTGTCTCTCTCTCTCCCCAAAATAAATACACGTTAAAAAAATAAAAATAAAATAAAATCCTCTGCCTGGTATAGCAGAGAATGACAAATTCTCAAAGACTGATCGATAGATTTAATAATAAAAAAAAGTTACTTCCTCACCTCTGTGTCTTCTGCAAAGCCGCGTTTTAATTCCATTAATAATTTAGTTTTTTTCTCCTACGTCTAGTGGGAGAGAGACCTCAAAGTGTTTAGGCTTTATTGTTCTGCTGAGCTATTCGTGGGCCCATGTATTTCCTACTGCATAAACCCAGACTGGACTTCGTGGACGGTGATTACACTAAACCAACACCACAACGACCCCACCTTACTCCCAGGTACGGCCCAGGGAATTCTTTTCCATTAAATCATTATTTTTACATCCCCATACATAAAATAGTTGGCAGTTTCTATACCGAGGAAACCTTTGTTTCAGGGCCTTCCCACATTCCTTCCAGGGGATTTCCTGCATTTCTAAGGCACTTACTCTGTGCTATGGGCAATATTGAAAATGTGTATATCATGATCCCTGCCCTCAAGGAGTTTACAGTCCAGTTGGGAGTCAAGACAAAAAATAATAGAGAACCACAAAGACGATATAGTACCAAGACCTAAATTTTAAACTGCAGGTTGGATCCGTTGGCGGGTGGGTTGTAAAATGAGTTTAAGCGGTCACAGTCAGTATTAAAAAATGGAAATAGCAAAAATAGGAAGGATTAACATGCATAGGATATAGTAAGCTTAAGAACTTTTCGGTAAGGTTTGGTTCTGTTTTATATATAAATAAAACCTGTTTCTTACCCTAGGTTATGGTCAAATATGTGTGGATGTTTCTGACAAGCTATGTGTGAGACGAGTGGAGGTAAGCCTGTGAAGGAATGCCACATGAGAAGGCATTCGTGACTTTTGTTCAAGTTATGGACTCTTGAGAACCCTTAGAACACGATTGGAAATCGCTCTAGAAACCATGCATATGCCGGGTGTTTTGCACATCTCAGTGGCTCATGGACTTTGCAGCCCTTGGTTTCAAGACCTTGGTTGGAGCCCTTTGATCTGGAGATTAAAGCCAGGAGGGAGAGAGAGGAGAAAGGCTGGAGAGCTGGGCTACATTTCCCAGGAGAGAAGATCATTCATCACTCACTTGGGAAGTCAACGAAGGCTTCCAAGGAGGAGAAGCTCGTAATCCAATTCATGTTTTAGGAAGACTGTTGTGGAAGGCATTCGGGGCTAGAGGTCCAACTCAGAGGGTATTGTAATAATTATTTGAGAGCTAACAGAGGCAGATAGGTAGGAGGGCACAACTGTGAGAAGTTTTTTAGGATAAAAAAAAAGTCATTGGACTTGGTATTTCTTTGGATATGGAGGCAATGAGGGGGAAGGAGGAGTCTGGGGTGGCCTCTCGGTTTCTATCTTTGAGCAGACAGTGTTGCTAATCACTGAGTCAGGACTAAATATAGAAAGGAAGGTAAGTTTGGGGAGGAGCATGAGTTTAATTCTGTAGTGAAGGGACATACGCAAGTATATCCAGGGACCTGATATAATCTCCCAACATTCTCTCCATGAAACTAAAGAGCAAAAGCCGAGGAGGGCCAGGTTGGGGTGGGATTGGGGTCCGGCAGAGCTGGAAGAGGAGGGGATTCAGATTTTGTTTGGGTACGTGTGTTCTTTGGTGGAACAGTTTGGTAATCCTGGGGCAACAGGAGTGTCCCAAAGACTCTGAAAGCCCCGATGACAATGGAAATAGCAGGCAAAGTGCATTGGCTGAACTGGAGTAACCCAGGGTAGCAGCCTGGGTTTGGAAGTACAGGGGAAGGGGCTGGTCCGGCCCAGTAGGGAAGAAGGCCCAGCAGGCGCTGGCCAGGGTGTGTGTGTGTGTGTGTGTGTGGCAATGTCTAGCTCCATCTGGAACTAAAGCTGGTGAGTCTGCCCAGCCCATTCCATAGCATCTATGGGGAAGAGGGGCTCTGCCAGGTCCCACTGATCCTGCCGGTGGGAAACATACCAGGATCCCCCTGTCTCTTCCAGGCCCAGGAGTCGGATCCAACTGTGTTTGTGGCTGGTACAGAGGAAGGTGAGACGTATGCAGGAATTTCACGCTCCTTCACTCTTGATAGGTGCTGCTAGGAATCTGGGTTAGAGTCAAATTTGTGTTGGATGCTCTGGGTGAACTCCTTAACTATTTGTTTGTGGTACTGCTAAATATTTCCAGATGTCAGCACCACACATATGCCACGATGCTGTGATTAAAGCGCTCAGTGCTGAACCTCTTTTTTTTTTTTTAATAAGAAAAATGCATAAGGAGAAATTAAATCTCCCTTTCTGTCTGGAACCCACCATACAGATCCTGCATTATTTACCAACCACAAGAGTTTTTCCTTGGCTGGTACATGCGTCTCTCCTAGTGTTTTTTCCAGCTGCTCATACAGACTTTGGCAAAGTTACTCACTAGCTCCGAATACCAGGATTACCCCATTCTCGTTTAGCAGTTCAGGGATTTGGCACCTGGAGGAAAAGCAAAGGCGATTTCAGAATCCTACTAATTCCCCAAATGGAGCTAAGTGATAGTCCCAGCCTCACGGGGTTGTGTGAAGACGGAAGAGGGCATTGCGTGGAAAGTATCTACTACAGTGCCTGGTACCCCCCCTCCCCCGTGGTCTCAGACAAGGCCAGTTCTTTTCCTGAGGAGGGTCACGTGATACCCGACCAACAGATTTTCACATCGGCTGGGGCGGGGACATTGGAGCCTCTGGTGTGGGTTTATCTGTAGTGGAGACATTGATCGAAAATCTTGGGAGTGTTATGCAAGAAAAGAAACAGGCAGAAAGAACAGTAGTTCTGGAGCTGAAAGTTTGAATCTCAGACTTCTCTCTTCCTCCCTCAGTGACCTTAGGCAAGGCACTCACAGTTGACCCTTGAACAACGCAAGGGTTAGGGGCACTGACCCTGTCGCAGTTGAATATCTGTGTATAATTTTTGACTGCCCCCCAGACTTACTACTAATAGCCTACTGTTGACCGGAAGTCTTACCGATGACACAGACAGTCGATTAGCACATATTTTGTATATGATATGTATTATATACTGTATTCGTTTTTTTAAAAAAAATTTATTATCTACTTTGACAGAGAGAGACAGACAGAACGAGCCGGGTAGGGGCAGAGAGAGAGGGAGAGAGAGAGAATCCCAAGCTGGCTCTGCACCATTAACGTGGAACCCGATGCGGAGCTCGAACCCACGTACTGTAAGATCATGACCGGAGCTGAGATCGAGAGTTGGACACATAACTGACTGAGCCACCCAGGCACCCCTGCATACTGTTACAATAAAGTAAGCTAGAGAAAAGAAAATGCTATTAAGAAAATCATAAGGAAGAGAAAATACATTTCTAGTTCGGCAGTATAGGAAATCCACGCGTAAGTGGACCCCACATTTCAAACCCTTGTTGTTCAGGGTCAACTGCAGGTTTACTGAGGTTCAGTGTCTTCATTTGAGATGGGAACAATGCCCTTCTCAGAGCGCTGTGGGGAAAACAAATAAGAAGTCTGGCTAATGGGAAATTACGGAGCAACAAATATGACCTCTCTTATTTCTTGCAGCAAAGTTGTCACAAGAGCGTCACATTCTCAAATGTCTTCTTTGGTGTTACACAGGGGTTTTACCGTGGGTGCTGATGATTTATTCATTCATTCATCTAACAAATATTTACTGAGTCCCTGCTATGTTCTACATGCTGGGGATCCCGCAGGCAACAAACAAAAGCTCTTGCCCTTATTCATGGCATATTCTAGCGACAGGAGACAGACTGCAAACATGCGGTAGGCACAAGCTACCTGTACAGGTGATTAATGACAGATTCATTGGGGAGATTCCAAACCTGACTTCACCAAACTTAGGGATCCGGTGACATGGGAAATCCATGGTCTCTATGCCTACTGAGGCTTTTCCTGGTTAGGATGACTTTGTTGTGCCCGCACTTGGGGATCCTCTAGTCCTGTATGTCTTGTTTGGTTCTTGTCTGCACAGGCTCAGCAGCTCTGTGGGTCCCCACCCTTAGCTTGCTTCCTTTCCAGGTGACGGATATCCCTGGAGCTTTAAAGGAACACCCAGCTTCGCTTGAGAAATAACCCAGGAGACCGAATAGTGCTTCTGGCTGTACAGAGGACGTTCCAAAGAGTTCCGATTCTTTATCTCAGACCGAGGCATCTCCTTCATGCTTCACTCAGTCATCCCTCAAACTTGTCAGATGCTCTCACACTGTGGTGTTTTTGTTAATGAGGTTCCTGCAGGCTGGCATCTCTTAAATCCCCACCCACTAAATCCTATCCATTCATCCTGGTTCGGCCCAGATAATCCCTCTGTGGCAGAGAATGTGAGCTACTCTGCAAGATCCATTCTCTTCTGATTCTGGTGGTCATAGACACCCTGAGCTTGAGCTGGACTCATGGCAAAAAGTGAAACATTCCGAGCCATCCCTAAAGCTAAGCGCAGCTGTGTGACTCAGAACTGGCTCCTTCCGCCCTTCTTGCCGGCAGGAACGTGAACTTGGTGTCAGGATTTGGTATTTGGCAGAGCAACAAGATGGAAGGTGCCTGGGTTCTCAACATGGTGCAACTGTCCCATCAGTCCTGGATAATTGGCGTCCAAGCAATAATCTGAGGGAAAACGAAAGTTTCCTCCCTCCCTCCCTCCCTCTCTCTCACTGTCTTTCTCGAGCTATTGTTATTTTGGTTTTCATTGGAGAATCCAAAAACTGATATCCTAAAAACGCCTCCTGTGCTGTGAAGTCCCCCCAACCTGCCTCTACCTATATATCCCCAAAGTGTGCAATTTTACCTCAGTTAGTGTTGTTCTATGGCCATTTGGGAACCCAGCAATTTGTAGGAGCTTCTAGTCCTTGACGACGCAAGCCCTTGTAGAGCAGGAACCTGTCTTATTAAATGTGTGCCCCCCGTAATAACGAGCACAATGCTTTGCTTTTATTCTTCATGTATTTAATGAATGTCTGCTCCTTGACTTTTTTGGTGAATGAAGAATGATTCCCTGCCTCTCCTGGACTAAAAATACTCTCCCTTTCTAAAGCATCTTTGCCCGGTAGAAATACAAGGCAAGCCACATATGTAATTTTGAATTTTTTAGTTGCCACATTTACAAATAATGCAAAAGGAAACTGGTGAAATCAATTTTAGGTGTTTGTTTCATTGAGCCCTACATACTCAAATGTTGTCATTTTTGTAAGTAATCGATACAAAAATTATTACTGAGAATGTTTTACATTCTTTTTCTCAAACTAAGTCTTTGCAATCTGGTATGTGTATTTTACACTTTTAGCTCATCTCAATTCAAACCAGCCACCGTTCAAGTGCTCAGTGGCCACCAGTGGTGAGTGGCTATTGTACCAGGCAGCAGAGCTCTAGGGGACCCCGAGCCAGCCCTGAAAGGGTGGGGAGGATTTGGATGGGCTGGAAGGGCATGGAGGAAATGCCGTGAGGCAGAAACAAGGAGTCTTTTTCTAGACGTTTCATGGAACTTGTTTGGCACAGGGCTCTGCAATATACGGGGTACTCCAGTGACTCTTAGGAACTGTTGAGTGACTTTGATGTAGAAAGATTCATGTGGGAAGAGACAGAACCACTGACAAAACTAAAGAAGAAATGGAATCAGGAGAGAAGGGTGTCTGAGCGGAGCTCTGGAGGTCATTGAAGCCAAACTCAGGGCATATCTAACGATATAATGAATGAGGACACAGCCTTGGCTGAGAGACATGGTGTGGGGCTGGGTTTTTCGCCGTTGCTGCCTAAGTGACCCTAGATGAGCCATTTCAACTCTCTGAGCCTCAGTTTCCTCAGGAAGCCCATCTGGAAGCAGCACTCTGGTGGGCACAGAGCAGTCTCTTCAAAGGAGCCAAATTCCCAATGGCATGATAAGGAGAAGCTCACTGGACCAGCTCTGACAACTCTAGGGTCACTGGACAAGGCAGACTCCACGGATGCCCCAAAGGAAGGAGTTTTTCCTTGGGCTATTGAAGCAACGGGTGGTTTCCATCCAAGGAAGGACTGACTTTGCAAAAAGTGAAAACTCAGAGGTTGAACAAGGGAGGGGGCAGCCACCACAGAGTGGGGTGGGCACAGGCAGTTGTGGTACACGGAAGGCAGGAGAGAGACAATGCCTTTCTCTTTTCTCATGGAAGTCCCTTCATGGAGCTCTGGGGTCTACGAGGGATTCTGAGTAGATGGGGCACTAAATGCCTCTGCCACCCAGACTGGGCTATACAAGGGAGAAATGGGGAATCATGACTGTCATATGGATCATTTGAGGGGGAATCAGGAAAAGTCCCCAAGAACCCCTTTAAAGTCTCAGCTTTCCAGTATCTCAGACTCAAGTGCTATTTTGGCCAAAATGTATCCAGGTAATGGCTACAGTTTTCTACATAACTTTCCATACTGGTCATAAAGGACTTAGACCATTCCCACCAAGGGCATTGTGGGAGAAGGCTGTGCTAAGGGCTGATTTGGAGTTGCTTTCAGGAGGGGAAACAGGTCCAATGTCCCAAAGCTCAAGGTTCCAATCACCGGAACATATGGATGTCCAGGGAACAATGGGACTTGCGGTCAAGGTGGTGGTCTGGGAAATTTGAGTGCTGGATACACCAGAGAATCTTAGAAACTTATGACTTCGTACTTGGGAAGCTGCCAGTGTTTCTGGAAATGGCTGTGCTTTGGGGTGAGAGCAGCTGAGGAAATAAAAGCGTTAGGTCCAGGACCAACAGCCTGACACAAAATCACCAAGCCAATACTGTGAGTAAGGGGTTGGCCAACCCCAAGGCCAAGTGTATCTTTGATGGAAAATGAATTCTCAAGGAGGAAGCCTATAATTGGATGAAGTCCCTTGTCTCCCTAGCTTGTGGAAACAGCCAGACTTTCCCCCCTTGTTTTCCACATGGAATGTGAGTTCTCTAAGATCTGGCCTGGGCCACATGGGCTTCAACATTTCCTCATGGTGATGCCTTCCTCGGACAGCCCCATCTCGGGTGGAGGGGAAAATGTTTCTGCTGTGGCATCTGGGGAAGCACTTGTTACAATCAAGGTGCTCAACCAAGGTTTGTGAGAAGGATGCATTCATGATGTTCGCCTCTGAACCATTAGGGTTAAGTGACACTTGGCACCTCCTATGTGTTCTTTCTGACTTTGTTCCTCACGCCTGGTGGCCCAGGGGGAGCTGGGAGCCTGCCTTTCATGCCAGAGTCTTAGTAATGCTTTGCTCCTCTTATCTTCCAATAAACCTGATGAACACGTTCATTCTAGAACGTTAGAGATTTAACGTTTCGCACGCACACTGAGTGGCCCGCACTGACAGTTGAGAGCTAAACCAGCCGGGTACGGATCAGGATTGAGGCCACGGCCAATTCACTTCGCCTCTCCGAGCTTTCGCTCTCTTATCTGAAAAACAGGGATGCTGATCATTTTTATAGCTACTTCCCAGCGTCCGCAGAGTTCAACGAGATGAAGAAAATGCTCTTGGCGGTAGGCACGCGGCAGCCGCACCCGTGCTGGATTCGCCGACAAGAGTCGGAAACGTACAGGCATGGTTTTCTCTTTTGCCTTTCAAGTACATAACCTTTATGTCAATTGGCTGGCGCTGGAGAAGAGGCAGCATAGGGGAGATTGGGATTTGTCACGGGAAAGCCCTCCACCATCCGTTTTAGTGACGTCGCTTCAAAACAGGGAGCTGATTGGACAGCTTTCATAAATACAGGGGTAGAGCTTTGATTTTAAGCTGCGACGAGAACGAACACCAACGACACAGCCAAGCGCAGCGGGGAACTGGAGGGGAGCAGTGGTAGGGCCATCTTCCGCTGGTTGCAAGCAAGACGGGGTGCATTATCTGAAGGGACTTTAAGACTGAGAATAAAATAAAGCCAAAAGTGAGTCCACTTTTTATGGTCGCCATATAGGAGCAGTTGTATTTTATTTTGAAAGTTTATTTATTTTGAGAAAGAGAGAGTGTGAGAGAGCACAAGTCGGGGAGGGGAGAGAGAGAGAGAGGGAAAAAGAGAGAGAGAGAATCCCAAGCAGGCTCCGCGCTGTCAGCACAGAGCCCAACCCAGGGCTTGATCTCACGAACTGTGAGATCATGACCTGAGCCGAAATCAAGAGTCAGACACATAACTGACTGGGCCACCCAGGCACCGTGTGGGCAATTTCAGACAGTATCTGATAAAATATCCCTCCCCGCAAAAATAGTGTTGCTATTCTAAGTTCTCAACAGTTGGCACAATGGCTGTTGAGTTTTAATAAAATATATATAGACTTTTTGGCATATTTTTATTACCTATCCTTTCCTAAACATTGTATTCTCTGTGAAAGGTCACTTGGAGAACTCCCAGTAGGCAGTTGCCCCCCCCCCCCCCCGCCCACTGAACACATGCTTACCCAGCCACACGGTTTATTTCGGGAGTACATTCATCATAATGGTCTGGAAGTATCCAAGCTCACTTAGGGTGCTATCCCTGTCTCCAACAACCCCCTACCGAGGTGTGACATATTCCTCTTTTTAAAAATAGTATATCAATTTAGTGGAATATGATCAACAAGAATAAGGCAGATCTATATATAACGATACAAAAATAACCTCCAATATACAGCGTTCAGTGAAATAAGCGCTATACAGAACACTGAAAAATATTTGAAAAAGTGACATGTATGTACGTATGTATGTTTTATACATGAATAGAATCTCTCAAAGGACAAATAAGAAATGCTAGATTCAGAAAGAACGGTAGGGGCCTCTGGGTGGCTCGATCGGTTAAGCTCCTGACTCTTGATCTCAGCTCAGGTCTTGATCTCAGTGTCCTGAGTTCAAGCCCCGTGTTGGGCTCCATGCTGGGCATGGAATCTACTCCCAGTGTGGAGCGTACCTAAAACAAAACAAAACAACAACAACAACAACAAAACAAGATGAATGGTAGTACAGTGATCTTAAAGACAAAGACACGTACTTGAGCTACCTCAATTCTGTCATCCGCGTGACTGCTTGGCGATTTCGTGTATGTTAAGAATTTAGCCCAGCCGAGGCCGAGGGTGAATGGGAAGGTGTAACATTTTTAGTTGGTAGTGCAAATATTAGTTCATACATGAAATGTTTCACGGAGTCCAAGCGCTGTTTTTCACACTGGCATTCATTTCTCTTTCTCAATTGTTAATGGTTCATTTTAAAGCTAACGAACTCATCAAGAGGGTAATGGCTATTACCGATTGTTATGTGATTCTTAGATGAATAACTTGGCCGCATAGAGAGGGGAGTTTTAAAAACTGATTTGCTCTGGGTGTCTGATCCACTGCATGCCTGACTTTTAATCAGGACATAAAAATGCTTTTCAGGCATTATTTTTGTCTTATCCTCTCAAGATTTGCTCAGAAGCGCAATTTAATCAACACTTGTAATCGGTCACCTTTGGGGCCACTCCGGAGGCTTGCTATGAATTTAGGAGCACCTACTTTCTTAATCCTATTGATCTGCAAACCATTTTCCTTCCTTACAACACGCTTCCTACTTACTGGTGCTGTGATTGCTCTAAAAATTCCTTTTACTCTAGAGATGAAAGGCTAAACATACAGGGGCTCTCCAGGCAGCGTCTCAGGATGGCACAGCCACCAACAAGGGCGCCCCCGTTCTTTCGGTCGAGGGAGAATTGGCAGAGCTCAGCAGAGAATCTGAGAATGTGCAGGAGCTCATTTGGGCTGGGCAAAGAGGAGGCCCGGAATAAAGCCTCTCACGGCCTCTCTTATGCTTTTCTACCATGGATCCTATTTTCCTACAAAGGACAGGGCTGTGCTTGGCCATGCGCTTGCCCAAGAAGGCAGTGCCTCCTCACATAATTCCTGGTGGGTCCTTCCTAATCCCCTCCCCTGGTGAGCCTTGCATCCTAGAATTACAAAGGACCTCTCTCCATTGGCTTTTTGGGACTTCATGATGGACTGAGGCATGAGCCAAATGGGTTTCGGCTGTGCCAATACAGTGCAACTCCCCCCCTCCCCCCGCCGCGCTGGCCTTCTTCGGGGGTCAGGAAGGAGCATGTGCAACCAAAGATCCCCAGCTGATCACTTTCTGCTTTGAGCGACAGCCTCCCATCTACCCCGGGGTGGGGGGGCCCACACAAATACGATTTCGTATGTGTGCCCTTTTGTGCAAAATCTTGGGAAGCACGGCTTTGGGGGCAAAGACAGTGCCATTCTTGGCCGTTTGGGAGAAATGGATCTGTTTTGTGCAGATAAGAAAACGGTGGTTTGGCGTGTTTCGTTGCCTGGTGAAATTACCCGGTGGTTCTGTCACTTCCAGATCGATCTGAGTGTGAGCCATCGGCAACCCGTGCACAGCGTGTGGCCGGCTGAAAATGCATCGTCTCTCGACGTGAAGCTCAGCTATTTTTCTCCAGCTTGGGTTGTTGTGTTGTTTTCTGCTTCCGCCTACAGCCTCTTCACGTCCTCTCGGGGACGTGCTCGGTGACATAGCACAGCTGCACACGCGGCCGTTCTTTTTCTTCCCGAAATGAGGGGAAGGCTCTGTGGCTCCAGTGCTCTGTGATGCAGGCCGTCCAAGAGATGTCACAGTACGACGGTCGGGACCCCTGTTTCTGCGGAGATGGCACCACCCGTGCCTGAGGGTGATGGTGACAGCTTACAGTAGGTGTCCGATTGTGACACGTGAGTAAAATGGAAGTCACAATTCCTTTCGGGGGGATTTACAAGCTGTCGATTGAACCATCCGGGATTCATTCACATTCTGCTGAGGTTTCGTGTTCTCTTCCTACAGGTAATGAATGAGGTGCGGGCAGCATAGAGGTCTCGAAGCCAGAGCACAATCCGTGGTCGGTAAAGTGCATTCGGTCAACAAATATTTACGGGAGATCTCTGTGTCGGGCACTGAGCCGTGTGCTGGGGTGCTTTACTTGGCAAGATGGTGAGAAAAGTTATTGTAAAGGCCCAAAGAAATTCCTATGAACAAAAGCTGGAGGTGTTTTGAAGTTACTTGAAGGTGGTTATTTGAAGGAGAACGTATAAGGCGTACCTGGGTGGCTCAGTCGGTTAAGCGTCTGACTTCAGCTCAGGTCATGATCTCATGGTTTGTGGGTTTGAGCCTCGAGTCAGGCTCTGTGCTGACAGCTCAGGGCCTGGAGCCTGCTTCACATTGTGTCTCCCTCTCTCTCTGCCCCTCCCCTGATCACGCTCTGTCTCTCTCTCTCTCAAAAATGAATAAACATTGGGGCGCCTGGGTGGCTCAGTCGGTTGAGTGTCCGACTTCAGCTCAGGTCACGATCTCGCGGTCCGTGAGTTCGAGCCCCGCGTTGGTCTCTGGGCTGATGGCCCAGAGCCTGGAGCCTGCTTCCGATTCTGTGTCTCCCTCTCTCTCTGCCCCTCCCCCATTCATGCTCTGTCTCTCTCTGTCTCAAAAATAAATGTTAAAAAAAATTAAAAAAAAATGAATAAACATTAAAAAAATTTTTTTTTAAATAAAGGAAAATGTATAATGGCGTCTGTCTTCCGTGTTTGTAAATGCGTGTGGCCGAATCCTCTCCAGACTTGTGGGCTTGACTCTGGGCGTTAGCAGACTTCCGGACAGGTACAATTGGGGACCATCGTGTGTCCCAGTATTTAGGAATATAAATCAGCCTACCAATGGTTAAATAAAGTATGCTCTGTCTTCTTACCTTTTTTTTTTTTTAATGTTTATTTATTTTTGAGAGAGAGAGAGTGCACACTCGCGTGAGCAGGGGAGGGGCTGGGGGAGGGTATAGAGGATTCAAAGTAGGCTCTGTGCTGACAGTGTGCAACCGGCTTGGGATTCTCTCTCTCCCCCTCTCTGCCCCTTACCTGCGCTCTCTCTCTCTCTCTCTCTCTCTCAAAATAAATATAAATAAACTTAAAAAAAAACCCACACATTCATAAGGACAACTGAAAAACGTGTAAAGCTGTGATTTGTACATGACCAAAGTTTGGCAGCTGTCCCAAAGCGGCTGCATTAACTATTACTGCACATGCTTAAACGTTCCTTTGTTCTGTTTGAATGACTAACAAAATGAAGGCGCATAATTTGTAATTATTTCATGTTTATTTCCTTAAATTTTTGTCTTCAGCTCAGCGTGGTCACGAATTCTGTCCTTGTGGCAAATGTGCTCACATAAGTTTGTTCTGTCGACGGCAGTGAGCTCAAGGATTTAAAAAATGTAAGTGTATTTAAAATATGCAACACGTGGGTGTGTTTCATAAAAAGTGTGAAGTACATGTAAAAATATCAAAATTAATTTTTCATATGTATTTTCAAAGAAAGTTACTTTTTCCTATAAAATATAAAAATTAAAACGGGAAAGGGAAAAATACAGATTATAATTAATAAATGTGGAAAATGGTACGACAAAATTATTTAAAGAAAACTGAATTTTAAGTTTAATTTTCTAAAAACTGAAATCTGATTAAATATTCATGCCGATCATGCTTCGTATTGCTAGCTTCCGACTCTCACCCAGTGGCTAACAGAAGGGATCCGTATCATGCATCACACATGGACTGTTTAGACCCACACAGACACGGGGTTGAGGGTGACAGGAATTGTGAGGCGCATCATCACGTTTCTCAGCCGCCATGTTGGTGCAAATATCGTGGTAATTCCCCAGTAGCTACAGGACCAGGAGTTGAAGCCAGGAAATGGATGAGTAGTTCTCCTGGAAAGTGGAGGGTCGGAGGGGAAAGAGCTGACCGGTTAATTTGCTTGTGTTTTCTCTCCCCTGCATGCGTCTGCCGGTCAAATCCTCCCTGCGCTCTGGAATACCATCTTGCCTTGTATCTGTAGCCACAGTACAACCCACAGACCTTCATGTCTTGCAGGCGGTGAGTTTTTCTTTTTTCCCAAGGACATAGGACACAAGATACGGAGAAGCCATGGAGAAGCTGTTGCCTGGGGCCCGAGCTGTGTTGGGCACAGGAGTGGACATTAGGGTGATGAGTGAGGCTTTGCCAGCCCTGAGCACTGGATCCCCAGTGGCTGGGGGGGCCGTGTGAACATTAGCAACATTTTTGTTCTTGTGAGTGTGGGGCTGTCTAAGCCTCGGGTCTCAGGACCAGATCTTAACCCCCTCAGTCTACCGGGAGTGTTGACAGCACTCAAACACAGCAAGATCCCAGAAAGGGTTTCCTACTTGGCTGGTGGCTCTTCTTACCCTCTGGTGGCTCTGCCCTGCTCACTTCTGGGGGGTGGGAGGTCCTGGACAGGGCACTTTCTGGAGGCCTGGCCTGCTTCATGGCTCATTTCCATCCTGGTTGCTTCCTGGAGCAGTGCGGCATTAGAGTTGAAGTCAAGGTTGTACAGTCGGCCGGGAATAAAAGTATCCTTTGTGGTTTGCATGAAGTTGCATGATGGGTAGGCCTTGGACACAGGCACGCTTTCTTTCTGGGATGCTTCTGCCCTGCTATCGCAAGGCTGGGCTGCACCCCGCGGGCTTCCTGATTGCAACAGGGCATCTGCTCTCACCCCACGTTAGACCCTCATCCCCAGGTTAGCCTAGCCAGTAGTGGGAAGGGGGGTGCTCTGTGCCGATTCCCGACGGTGCTTCTGTGGTGGAATTCACAGGTGTGGTTACGGTTCTGTGTTGTCATCTCTCTAGTTGTTGGTTGCAAAGCTGAACCGGAATATTCTGTGTGCAAGCAAAAAATAAATATTGTATTTCAATATTATGTTCCACTGAAATACAGGGAGATAATCGCGGGACTCCAGTCAGGGCTGTTGGTATTTATCAGGTGCTTTACTGTAGCCGTAGGTCCGGCAGGGCAGACAGGCTGGACACGAAGGGTTAACCAGCCAGCTGGGCACTACAGTGAGAAGGTGACAGGCCAGGCATTTTTAAACCATTAGGGCCTCTCTTCACGCTCAGAAACCCGCTCCGTGGGTCTTCATCCAGACTGTGTCTGAGGCACGGCTGACCTGGCTTTCACCTTCTGTGCCCTTAACCTGGCTTCCCATTTACTGTAACTTCATTCCCCCAGATCCTGAGCTCTATCCACCCGAAAACTTCACCTGGACTCCGGATTCCTTCTCCTGGCTGATGGTGGTTGTCCTGGGAGCTTCCCTGCCTCCCTCAATCCCCGAGAATACAAAGCAAAAGATATGGAGAAGGGGTTTGAAATTCTCGTTCCTGAGGGTCTGACAGGTTGAGACAGACATTCCCACCTAGAGAGAGAGCATATGGGCAAAGTTAAAAAAAAAAAAAAGGTGAATGCAGGGGCACCTGGGAGACTCAGTCAGTTGAGCGTCCAACTCTTGGTTTCAGTTCAGGTCATGATCCCAGGGTTGTGGGATTGAGCCCTGTGTCGGCCTCTGCACCGACAGCATGGAGTCTGTTTGAGATTCTTTCTCTCTCTGCTCCTTTCCCGCTCTTTCTCTTTCTTTATCTCTCTCTCTCTCTCTCTCTGTCTCTAAAGTAAAAAAAAAGAAAAGAAAAGAAAGAAATAACGAAGGCGGGAGTAGATGGCAAGGCCCACACAACATTTCTGGTGGGTGTCCGTGTAACAGAGGCTTACCAGGGAGAGCCATGATGCTCTCAGGTCAGGATGCCACGACCAGCCTTGCCGGGCCCTGCTGGCCCCAGTCCCTCCGATCACCTGGCAGCCTCACACTTTGAGAAGGTCCCAAGGCTCTCACGATGAAAACGCGTGACCGTAACAACTCCTGCGATTCATGTGTCTCCTCCGTAAACTGAGCTCTGTGCCTGGTGACGTTAGGTGCGTCTAACGCCACACTGAGAATAGATTAAGTCGAACGGTCGTGCGGTCCTTTGCAAGGATACCCCGTTTCTGTGGTGCCGCAGATGTTTTGGTTGGGTCTCATTTTTAAGCGGCCTTAGCCAAAAACATCTTCTTGCAGAACAGCCGACTCACTTCAGTATTTCACTTTGGACAGTTGCTTGACTTCGTTTAGCACCCCGTGCCGGAGCCCGGTCTCCCCAGGCCCCGCACGCTTCCCTTCCGTTAGCGTCAGCGGGAGCCTCGGCAGACAGATTGAGGCCAAGGGAAGGTGGACCCCGACGGCTGCACTGTGGGGGCAGCGAGCCTCGCAGAGCAGAAAGCTGGCGCACGGGGAGAGTCGTCAATGATGCCTTGCGAGCCATATGCCGCCTTAGATTGTATTTACATTGAGACATACAACAGCTTGTTATCAAACAAGGCAAGACACAATACTCAGCGGTAGGAGACCGCAGCCACAGTGAGCCTCAGAGTCTGCTCCCCCCACCTGCTGTTGCCTGGGCGTTTAAGCTGGCAGAAATCCTGATCAGGTCAGTGTAGGGAAATGTGACAATGTCTGTGTTGGGCGCCGATGGACAGACGTAGGGAGGCTCTCCCTACGCTCTGAAGCACGGAGGTATTTGCATTTCTGCTGCCTGGCTCGATGATTCCTCCAGGAGCTGGTTGATGTCCTCAGGCCTACCCCGGTGTACCCTCAAGGGCTTTTCTGGTTAAGGGCCTTCCAAAGACGCAGTCCTGGAGGGGGGCCGCCTCGAGACCCATCTGTGAAAATATGCGGCTGAGACAGTGCAGCGGAAGCTGACTTGGAGCCCAGGGGGTGTCTGTGCAGGGCCTGGCGGGCTCCTTTCGGGGGGTCGGGTGGGGGGTGGGCCGCCACCCAGTGGGAACCTGACAACACAATGCACAGTTGTGTTGGCGGTTGGGGCGCAGGCGTGGTTCTGCATTGTTGCTCCGCCTGGATCAGTGTTTTGTGACTGTGGGGGGCTCTCTCCTGTTACAAGTTGTGCAGAGCTGAGGTCCCAGCTCAGATTCCACCGAGGCCCAGGGGAGACAGAGGAAAGCCCCCTCTCTCGGCTGGAAGGCAGACAGGGAGAGGACATAAAGAGGGAGTCCCTTTGCCTGTGGCCTGGCCTCACCGACCTGCAATCCACACGGATTCGGTGAGAGCTCCCATCTCACTAAACTCCCACTGGCGGGAAGGTGTCGGGATGTTCTCGCATGTTAGGGGAGAACCTTTTGGGGGAGAAGGTGACGTTGGAAATTCAGGCTAGAGACTCCATAGAGAGCTTTTCTGGAATTCCTTAATGGGCGGAGCCTCACGTTTAGGCTGGTTATCCCTGGGAACCAAAGAACCTGGCCGAAGTCTGATGAGTTTAATGCAGTTATCTAATGAACGAGCCAGACTCCAGGGATTTTTAGGACCCACTTTGCACCTGAGATCCTGCGTGTCAGTCAGGGGGTGAGTGCAAGCTCTGTCTCCTTGGACACCTGAGTTTAAGTCCCATCTGCCGGTTTTTTCACTTGCTGTGCGGCCTGGGGCAAGTCACTTAACCTCTCTGCACCTCCGTCTCCTTAGCCCTAAAACCGACAGTTGGTACGAGAAGTCGTCTGGTTCACAGTAGATGCTCAGTAAATGGTGGTTGTGCTCCCTCCCTCTCCTTCTCTGAGTTGGCAAAGGCACATGGGCAACACGGTCCCTTCTTCTGTCAAGTGCACTCAACCACGGACCCAAGCGTCCTTCCCATCCCAGCAGGAGAGGATCTTCAGAGATAGTGTAATTCAGATGGAAGGCACCGTGTCTCCCCAAGGATAGGTGTTCTCTCTCTACTGGGCCAGCTGAGAGTCCACGTCCTCTGTTGGTGCCCGTGACCCTCACACCCTCCACGGGGGGCTGACTCGTTTGCAGGTGGCCGAGCTGGGTGGTCTCTAGGCTTGCCCGGCACACGGCTTTGTCAGGTGCCCATCATCACGCCCGACGCCCCTGCTTGGCATGTAACTTCCTCCCGCCCCCGCCCCCGCCCCCCTCCAGTGCCTGCCCCCGGTTCACCAGACAGGCAGTGAAAGAAGGTGGAGAGAAAGAGTTTCCAGTCTCCCTGACCTCGGTTAAAATCTCCACTCTGCTGGTGGTTAGCTGTGCAACGTTAGGCATGTCCCTGAACTCCCGAGTCCCAGAATCCTAGTCTGCAAAGCAGGATATTAATTCCTTCTTGGCAGGAGTGTTGTAAATATCAAAGGCAGCGAAGTATCTGGCACACGGGAGGCATTTGATAATAATATCCTTGTTATTCAGAGCAACGTTCTCATGCCCTTAAATCATTCTCTTTAAATAATGAGAACAGCGGTTCCCAAAGTGTGGCTCCTGGGACAGCGGCCTCAGCAGCTCCTCTGGGGCTTAGGAGATGTGGATCCGGGGCCCCACCCAGGACTACTGATTCAGAAGCCCTGGGGGCAGCCTCCACAATCTGTTTTCACACAGCCCTCCAGGGGATTCCGAATGCACCACGGAGCTGGAGAACCTCTGAATTGGAAATATTTTTCAAAACCTCACCGCTCAAGGTCAATTCTTTTGCTTGTTCCCGGATGTGATTTGGGAGGGTTTCCAAACTCAAGGGCCACGGAGGCTGGTGCAGATACCTGTGGCCTGGGGCTGCGTAAACGGCCTGCCTGAATGCAAGAGAAGGCTCCAGAACCCTTGAGCTGGGCCTCCTCCCGCTCCGACAAGGGCCTTTGATCAGTGTTCCCGACCTGGCTTACTACCACCCCCTCCCGCGACCAGGAGGGCCGTTCTCTCTTCCCTGGGAGCAGAAGGGTGCAATGCAGACCCCGTGCTGAGCTGTGCTCCAGCCCACGCGAAGGTACTTCCTCCTTGCAGGGCAAGGGCTGGCCAGGGCCTTGCGGACAGCTACGCCCGTGATTACCCAGGTATGCGGTGGCAAGGTACTTCTTGAAGGGACGCTGCCAACGCGGCCAGACCAGCGCTTTGCCTGAGCCCAGACGGTGTTATTAGTACCGTATGGCGGCTCTAATTTTAGGGGAAGCCTGATGCCTTGGTGTTGTCGTATTCTGTCAAGCAGTCTTCCAAAGGATGTGCTCATTTCTTTCATGTGGTTTCTTCGCCCGCTCACCGAATTATTGAATGGGGCCACATCCAAGCAACTAACGCAAATAGCCCTTGACTCCGTTCCATGACCCGCCATGGTTCCTGGGGGCCTCCGAGGTGCCGGGGACTGCGCAAGGGGCCACGAAGCGTTTGGCGTCCGGGACGGCTTCGGTTCTGAGAACAGAGCGTTGCCAACAGCTGCGCAGAGTCCTTCAAGGCCCCGGATCTTCGGTGTCATGAATGGACGCGGCCCCAGCGTGAGCGCTCCACGTTTCACTTCTCTTTGCAGACGTGGTGTGGCCTTGCGGTGAGGTGGATCCGGGTTTGAAACTGGCCCTGCCACTCACTAGCTGTGTGACCTGGGGAAAGTTACTTAGCATCTCTGAGCCTCAGTGCCCTCATCTCTCCAGTCGGTCAGAACCCTTGCAGGGCTGTTGGGGATAGGCAAGAGATCTCTAGGAAGGTGCCTTGGAAAAGGCGATCCATCTCATCCTATGGCAACATGACTTGGAAGGCACTGTTTCAAAATCTGAGCGGAAGGAAGAAAGAAGGCTTGCGGAAGTAGAAAGCAGAGGTCCTTCCAGGAATGCCTGGGCTTCCTGTTTCATTGTCCTTCACCACGTGCCCCTCTGGTGAGTCCCCTAGGGTGCTCCTTCTGGACACCGGCTGAGGGACGTGTGCCCAGAACCGGGCCCTTGAGCCATGGTCCAGCCTGTCAGCCGACCCATGGGGCTGACTCAGGACGCTGGCGCGCTTGGCTGCCTGTTTTCCTCTTCGAGACATTTGTCTGGAACCACTTGACTGGCTAGCGGAGCAGAGGGTTCGAAGAACTGGTTCTTGACTTTTCACCGCGACCTCATAGTCAGGTCGCCTGAGCCCTGTGGGGAGGACAGAGCTCTCCAGAGGAAAGGACAGGTGAGACAATGTCTAGAGAGTTCTACGCAGGAGGAAGGTGCCGGAACAGAGCTGCGCTGCGGGGGCTGGGGGCTCCCACACAGGACTGGCCTGGGGCGGGGGGCGCTGGGTTATCCCCTGGGGTGCTCAGCGAATCAGGTGTTTTGAATGCAGAGTTAGTAATCAGTAAACTCATCCAGACAGGCTGGTTTTAACTAGGAAGCAAAACAGGAGCAAACACGTGTAAAACCTTTTGGATTCTTTTCAGCATGCGGACAGTTTTTAAAACTTTCGTGGACGCTTTCTGTGCATGATTTTTATTGTGGTAAAATACACTTAACATCAGATGTACCATTTGAACCATTTTTTAAAAAGCTTTTTTTTTTAACATTTATTTTTGAGAGACAGAGAGCAAGCGGGGGAGGGGCAGACAGGGAGGGAGACACAGAATCCGCAGCAGGCTCCAGGCTCCGAGCTGTCAGCACAGAGCCCGACACGGGGCTCGAACCCACACACCGTGAGATCGTGACTTGAGCCGAAGTCGGACGCTTAACCAACTAGGCTTCCCGGGAGCCCCTCATTTGAACCGTTTTGAAGCGTGCAGTTCAGTGGCCTCAGGGGCATTCATATTGCTGTGCTGCTATTACCCACTCCATCTCCAGAACTTTCTCATCTTCCCAAACTGAAAACTCTGCCCCCATGAACTACTAACCCCCCGCCCGCCTCCTCCCAACCCCTGATAAGCACCACTTACTCCACTGAAACTTTTGTAGAAACCAAAGGAGGCTTCTAGAAGATAATAGAAGGTGCTTCAAATATCCACTTCCTTCAATAGTATATTTAAGAACTCTGTCTTCTTGGGGCATCTGGGTGGCTCAGTTGGTTAAGCGTCCGACTTCGGCTCTGGTCATGATCTTGTGGATCTTTTCAAACCCTGCGGAGCCTGGAGCCTGCTTCGGATTCTGTGTCTCCCTCGCTCTCTGCCCCTCCCCCACTCATGCTCTGTCTCTCTCGCTCTCAAAAATAAATAAACATTAAGAAATAATAATAAGAGTCCTTTTTTTAAAAAATTTTTTAAATGTTTATTTATTTTTAAAGGAGAGAGAGACAGAGCACAAGTGGGGGAGGGGCAGAGAGCGAGGGAGACACAGAATCCGAAGCAGGCTCCAGGCTCCGAGCTGTCGGCACAGAGCCCGATGCGGGGCTCGAATTCACGGATCACGAGATCACGACCGGAGCCGAAGTCGGTGGCGTAACCGACTGAGCCACCCAGGTGCCCCGAACTCTGTCTTCTTAACATAGGAACTCTGATCCCTCAGACGCAGGCACAAAACAAAGGCTTGAACGTTCGTGGAAATGTTTTGCCCCCCTCGGAACAACCGTGGATGCCTTTTGCTTTGCTCTTGCTGAAAAGAGCAGTATGCTGTTTATAAAAGAACACTTGCAAAGAAGAAAGACTTGGAACGGACCACCGTCTTCCTGAGTTGTTGACAGCTGTTATTCAGTGGAAATCTCAGTGGAAACAAAGAAATATCGAAGCATTGTTTCAACGTGAACATTTGAAGTGGCTTCCTTCCAAAGCTTGGCTGGTTTAGGTACCTGGGATCTGCGGCCAAAGCCTCCCGCACCGTCTTGATTTCTCCCCTATAGCTATTGTTGACGCAGCTGTGGAAAAGTCTGGTGTGCATCCTGAATCTGCGCTCGCCTCCACTGGCGGGGAGTCACAGCTTTCTAGGCTATGTCACCGTCTCTTCCATGATCATTGGCCGCTCTGTGTGCAGGCGTTCGGGGTCTTGAGGAAAAGCCAGCTTTTCCATTGTTGGGAAGGTTGGCAAGGCTTTCTCAGAATCCCAGGGGGCGTGGTGGCCAACGTGGATTTCGGTGGAAAACCCCCGCAGTAGGAAGGTAGGAGGAATCTGGGGCATCTAAGAGAAGCTGACGGACCCCTCCCCGTCCCCCCACCCAGCCCTGCATATCATTGGTTTTCTTTTCTTTTTAAATATGTGACGGGGGCACCTGGGTGGCTCAGTCGGTTGAGCGTCTGACTTCGGCTCAGGTCACGATCTCATAATTATGAGTTCAAGCCCCACGTCGGGCTCTGTGCTGACAGCTCAGAGCCTGGAGCCCGCTTCGGATTCTGTGTCCCCCTCTCTCTGTGCCCCTCCCCTGCTCATGCTCTCCCTGCCTCTCAAGAATAAATAAATAAAAATAAAAGTTGTGGCGTGCGACTTGGGCTCTTTGAGCCCTGGGCACCATGTCACGGACCTGCTCACCTAGCCTGGATGCTGACTCACCGTGTGCCCTGCTGAGTCATTTCATGTTTGGTTTTGTATTGTTTTTCCCACCAATAAAATGGGGATCATAACAGCCATCCCGGTTTTAAGACTCAGAGGAGAAAACATATGTGAAAGTGATTAGAAAGTCATAAAGCGCTTTCCAGGCGAGGTGTGGCGGGCCTTTCGGGGAGTGGGGTGTGGGTTGGGGGTGCCGAGCCCCTCGGCCCTCTGGCTGTACGTGCCTCCCGCGGGTGTTCTCATTGCCCAAGCCGGCCAGGACGAATGACACCACGAGCGGGGAAGCGCTGTGAGGGAGGGCGGGCGGGCGACGAGGGCCCCACGGCATTAACTGAGAGGACTCAACACGCATCCTGGGCGAAGGGCTCCTGTAATATTCTCACTGCAGTCATCCGCTTCAAATGCCGCTTCCTCCAGGATGTCCCCTCTCTTCGGTCCATGGAGGCAGCCTCCCAGGGGCAAGGACATCATTGTGTTAGATGTTACCTCTCGGCTTCCTGATTTGTTGCCGTCGTCGGGTGTGTAATCTTTGCAAGCCCTTTTCACCTGGGCTTTATCACGAAACTCCTTGATCACAGTCACGTGCTCAAACCCAGCAACCTTGGGGCTGAGTCCTTTGAGCCCATGTTTACTTACGTCACCACACTGAGCCAGGGGTGTATAGCATTGGGACAAGGACATTTGACCAAGAATCTGGGGTGGGTGAGCGGCATGTAATTCTGTGTTTAGGTAAGCATGTTTACACAGAGACTTTTGTCCTGTAGATACTGGTTTCATGACATACCTGAGGGTCGCTGTGCAGAAGCGTCGGGCCAGCCTGGAGTGATCTCGTCTCAGAAGGCACGAGGCTGGGGCCTAGGAGTCCTGGGTACCCAGGGGAGAGGGGCCGCCGTCTGGGTAAGGGTGGGCTGGCCTGGGCTGTGGGTCCCTCTCCTGGGCAAGGGAAGGCCATGGCACAAGGAAAATTCTGAAACACCAAGAGGAGGCTTGGGGCTGACTGTGGACCTAAGGAAGATATGGGAAAGAGCTTGGCAACTGGCCGAGAGGGTTCTGGAGACATTAGCTGGGCCACTGTGTGTGTGTGTGTGTGTGTGTGTGTGTGTGTGTGTGTGTGATTGGGGTGGGTAGGGGCAGGGAGGGAGGAAGGGAGCCTTGTACTCAGAACAGTAGCAGGACCCACAGTCCCCAGGAGACGGTTGGGAGAGAACCAGTTTGGGCAGATGTCAGCCGGAGTGTGAGGATGTGGTTATAGGGTCCTTGAAACCTGTGGAGCTCACTCCCCCTTCTGATGCTCAGGCCCCCCCTTTAAAATGGCCCAAATGAATAGTCAGAGACCCCGTGTCTGGTACTCCTAGGGACAGGATAGCCCTATTGGATCCATTCTTTGTTTTTCCACTGGATTCTGTTCGAGGCACAACTTACGCACAATAAAACGTGCACATACGCACAGCTCCGTAAATGCACAGCTCAGTAAACAGTCCTGTTCGCATCCACCCACAGAACCACCTCCCAGATCAAGATGGAGAGTATTTTCACCAGGCCAGCCAGCTTCTTCATACTCCTTTCCCGGAAGCAACCCCACTACCCACCCGAGGGCCATTACTTCTCTGCCTCTGATCACCTTAGATTAGTTTCGCCTGTTTTTGAAATCTGCGTAACTGGGATCGTTTGTCACCTCGTTTGTGCCCAGCTGGTGTATCCCAGCCCCTCACTTCGTTGAGCCTCCTCTGGGGTGCACGCCTCTGCTCCACCCCCATCTCAACTCCCTTCCCAGGGAGTCTGTTTCCCGGCACCCCCCCCCCCCAGCCCTGCTCGTCATCCCCCACCGCCCCCAGTCCTTGCTCACCTCCATGGTGGAAGGTGTGCCATGACCCCTGGGAGAGCTCAGTGTTGATGCGCTGCTGATGGCGACCCCCTGCTGAGCGGGGCTGCAAGGGCAGGGGGAGTCGGCTCTTCTCAGCTCCGTAAAGGGGAAGGCTGTGGCCTGCGGTTTGGAGAGGCAGGCTGGCGATGAACTTGAACACGAGCTCTTTGACCTTGAGAAAGTCATTCGACCTTTCTGGGCCTTAGTTTCCTCTTTCCCAAAATGAAGGAGGCGTTAGAAGCTCTTTGAAGCTCCTTGTGGGGGGTGCCTGGGTGGCTCAGTCGGTTAAGCCTCTGACTCTTGGTTTCGGCTCAGGTCGTGATCTCATAGTTCATGGGATCAAGCCCCGTGTTGGGCTCTGTGCTGACAGTGCAGAGCCTGCTTGGGATTCTCTCTCTCTATCTCGTGCTCTCTCTCTCCCTCTCTCTCTCTCTCTCAAAAATAAATAAGTAAGCCTAAAAAACAATAAAGTTCCTTAGTCCGTGATCCAAGAATCCAGAGTGCATGATTCTGAATCTTCCCTACATGGGTTCGTCCATACATCTTCTGTGGGTATGTGGTTCCCAAGTGAAGCTTCAACGGAACACGCATGCGTGTGTGTGTGTGTGTGTGTGCCCCATCTTGCAGTTCAATATTCCTGCAGACCTAATTCATTTTATACCCTGGGTTTGAAAAAAGCCATCCCAACAGCAGGGATTCTAGCCCGGTGGACGGCTGGCCTCCTTGTACTGATTGATGAGGGGCTTTTTTTTTCTCCCAGCTGACCTCGGGGGCTTGCCCCTACCCTCAGGCAAAGGGCTATGTGGTGGTCCTATCTATAGAAGTTTCCAGAAATGGATGAAAGGACAGTTCTGTTCGGAGAGTATTTTGATGTCTTGGTTCAGCAGTCTTAGAAGGTCTTTAGGCTCCAAAAAAGAATCTGTATTTTGGGATTCTGTTCAAAATGGGGCTCTCAGGTTCCCCGGTGAGGCTGTCTAAGGGGGATTCAGCCATCAGCGGCGGGCCAGCTCCTGGGCTGCCAGGCTCAGCTTCCCATCTGTGAAATGGGCGAACACTCCTTGTTTTATCTTGCAGGATTGTTGTCAGCATCTGACACAATAGCCCGGAGACAATAGATACACAGCCCAGAGAAAAGGCATCGTTCCAGTGAGTCTTAGCTGTAGGCCAGTACACCTTGGGTTTGGTCCAGGGTTCAGCTGGGTAGCAAACTGACTCTGGTTTTCGTGTCCTTGTTCGATCAGAGCCCAGGGCCTTCAGAGGGTTCCTTCAGTTCTTCTCCCGACCTTTCTGCCTTTTCCTATCTCTGCTCTTCTTCCCCTGTACACGTGAGCTTTTATTGCTACCAGCTGGCTTGGGATATTTAGAAGCGTGGTGTATTATAGCCAGGTAAGGACTTAGATTGCTTCCGTGAGAGCAGCCCACAGAGGCTGAATCGCCTGCCCCAGGCCCCTGGACCGTGGGCCTCTGATTCATTCGCCTTTGCATTAGCTCTTTCAGTCTGCTGCCTCTGACCGCTCTAACTCGTTTAAGTGGGTTGGCTTTGTCTTCGGCTCTTTGAGGACCCGGGCTAAGCCTCACACAGGTACTCAATGTTTATCTTTGATCAGATTGGACAGTTAATAAATATTTGTTTCAGTTAATGGAAGTCTGAAGGAATAGATACATCGTGCAGCGTGTTCTTGCCTGGGAATTATTTGTGACTACGCCTAGCCTTGGTCCCAAGGTATGGAAACCTCTTAACACCCACCCCCTCTTTCCTGGCGGTGCCTTCTGCCCTTATTTGTAGCTGAGATGGTCACGGCCAATGTGCAGTGGAGGCGAAGGAGTTAATCTCTGTCCCTCAGTCTTCTTCCTTTGCCTCTTGCGCTCCGAACATCCTTGAAACGTTACCTGCAAGTTACTGGAGCTTTAAATCGAAATGTCAACCCTCTCTCCGTTCCCACTTACTGCACCGGCCCTCGCAGGACACAATGTGCTGCTTTAACAGGGGGTGACATCCTTCCTAATACGTCTTCTGTGGGTGACTTCTCCCGTGTGGCATCTGCTGCACGGACAATGGGCTCGCGGATAATAAGCGCTCGGATCTCACCCTTCCATTATGTCATTTGGTTCCCAGCTTCTGAAACTCAGAACTGAGACATAAGCCCAACGTGAGGGGAGTTTTTCTGAGTTCAGCATGACCTCCAGGTTCTGGGTGAACACACGGAGGCCCAGGGGCCTCATGGCGCTGGGTCATTGGCTGAAGCCGAAGCCAACAGCATTTCTGTGGAGGAGGTAGGGCTGTGGGTGACATCCTCTTTCCGGAAGACTGAATTCTGGGGACCCCTTTCTGTTTCCAGCGTGGGGTTGTGTCTGCACTGCTCAGCTGGTTCTGTGCGAGCTGATCAGCTTAGCCCGACAGCTCCTGGCATTGGACAGGAAGGTGGTGTTTTGGGACCCGCTTCCCAGCTCAGCCTGCAGCTGCACGGCACCAAATGGCCAGGTTCGTTCATAATTTGAGCCCAGTTAACTCTGTCTTCATAGATCCGGGTTCGACATGGTAGTGTTCGTTTGCTTAAAATAGAGACACAATCCCGAACCCGGAGGAAACTGACGAGGGCTGTTTCACAGCCTCCTTTAAAAGATCTGGGGTTGCCCTTCAGATAGCGAGGTAATTTATAAGCGTTCCCCCTAAACTTGTTTCCAGAAACAGTGGAGCGTTTTCATGATCACGGTTCAGATATGGCACTTTCCCCCACAGAGGAACGATCTAACAACTTCTCTGGCTCTCTGAGGTCCCCTCCCTGGACTGGAAGGGGCCTCGTCTCCAGGAACAGTAATAACATCGAACATTCCAGGTGAAGCTGGGGCTATCCATCTCCTCTGTGCTCCTGGACATCCAAGAGGTCACAGGCAGCAGGAAAGAGAAAGGAGCCCTAAGTTGAGTCGGGGTCCACCTACCCTGCCCCCGTCTAGGCTGCTGACCCTCAGCAGAGGGCTCCATGCATTCACTGGGGTGTGGCCTTGGGTCCCCATGCCATGGAGCTGGTGAGGGTGGTTGGTCATAGCAGGGTCCACCGTCCTTCTTATACCCCACTCAGCCTGTCCCTTTCAGGGGCCCCACATCCCACATCCTTGGGACATGGCCCCATATCCAGAGATGTCACTCTGGGAGAATTCAGGATGTTTAACCAGCCACCCCAGCCTCCCTCTGCTTCTCAGTAGGGCCTCACTTGGTCTCCTTCCAACTCCTTCCGTTTACGACCAATGGGGTCCTCTCGGGATGCTTGCTGTTCCATGTGTCTCATTCGGTTTGGGCTTCTAAAACAAACTATGGTAGACCGGGGAGGTTAAACGGCAGAGGTTTATTTCTTACGGTTGGGGAGTCCAAGGTCAAGGCACCAGCAGCTTCAGTGTGTGGTGAGGACGGGCTTCCTGGTTCATAGTTGGCCAACTTCTTGCTGTGTCCTCATATAGCAGAGAGAGAGGGAGCAAACTCTTGTGTCTCAGGGCACTAATCCTATGCGTGGGGGCCCCACCCTCATGATGTAATCACCTTCCAAAGGCTGCATCTCCTAACACCACCACACTGGGGATTAGGGTTTCAATATATGAACTTTGTTGGGAGCACAAACATTCAGTATATAGGAATATACTCTCTACTTCAGAGAGGGTGATGTGGGGCACAGAATGGCCAGTAATCATTAGGGATTGCCTCTAACAGCGGCTGTTTGCTCTGAGCCATGGGAAGGTAGCCAAGGATACCAATTCGGTCAAGGGACAGCTAAATACAATCCCAATGGCAGTTGCCTGGCCCATTGACTGTTTTTGAGGGCTGGCGTAATGCTGGCCCAACCCTGGGTGGATGGGCATGCCCTTGGGGGTACCTAGTAGGTATTCTTTGTTTAGACTTTTCTGTGACCATCCTCAGGTCAGGTGGGCATCTGTACATTCCTTCATATGTTCAAAAAACACTTACTAAATAATTGCAGTGTGCTAGGCTCTTGGGAAACAAGATGGAAAATAAACGCGGTCCCAGCTTTCATATAACTCAGTCTTAAAGAGACTGTAGGTGAGGAAACAGGTGTATTAGCTAGCTATCACTGTGTAACAAAAAACCCTGCAAAACCATTAGGAGCGTTTAAGAATAAACATCTATTTTCATAGATTTGTGGGTTAACTGGGATGGTTCAGTTTCAGGCTGTAGGTCTGTGAGCATTGGTTGAGCTGATTTTATTCCAAGGTGGTCCATCCCAGGTCCCAGGCTAAGGGGCCACAATGACCTGGCACTAAATTCTTCTATCGATAATGACAGGGCTATGAAAGAGCAAGTGGAAACATGCAAAACTCTCAAGACCCAGGCCTGGAGTTGGCACAATGGCTCCTCTGTCCATATGCCCGTGGCCAACACAAAGCCACACCGCTAAGCCTGAAGCCAAGGGGCGGGGAAGAGCATTCCCGAATGGCGAGGCTACATGTATGGAAGGGAATAATGGGGCTGATAATGCAATCCACCACACCATGGGCAGCTCCCTTAGGTGCTGACCGCTGGGGGAGCATGAAGGGGCCTGGGGGGCTGGCAGTGGTTGGGGTACTAAAACAGGGCGGTGGGGGAGGGGGCGGGGTGGGTGGGCACAGGTCAGTACAGCCGTGAACTGTGTTAGTTTTCTGGGCTGGAGAAAGCAGGTGTTCCAAACAGGGCCTGTGAAGGTGCTGGTTCCTGGCTTTGTGGCCTCTGTGTGCCCATGGCTATGCCAACTCCAGCATCCGGAGGGTGCATGGGCATGAGTTTGGCCACATTCTCCGGGGCCTTGGTATGCTGCACGGGGGGGAGCACTGAGGCTCTGCTTGTCCTGTTCTTGCTCCCAGAAGGGCAGGCCCCTCTCTCTGGCCTAGGCCAGCCCACCGTCTGATGTCTAAGCTCTGAGCATAGCCCAGGACATGGCAGGTGCAGCCAGCCATGCATCCAGGGAGGCACTTCCCCCAAGCCCTTTGGCAGTGTTGGGCCCCTCTGAGTGTGGCGCTAGAGGCTTCCTTCCCTTCCCGCACGTCTCCCCTTTGGGCCCATGGAGCCACGCACTCAGCATTCTCCGGAACCCAGCCGCGTCTCTGCCAGCCTCCTGGCTCGGGCCCCCCTCCTCTTTGCCCTGACTATTCTGAGAGCCTCCCAATCGGTCCCTCTGCTCCCACCCTTGTCCCCCCTCTGTTTCTTCTTGACACAGCACCCATCCCAACCCGTAGCTCGGGGCACGTCACTCCCTACTTCACCCCTTCTGCGGCTTCCCATTGCGCCGAGGGGAGAAACCTCCACCTTTTAGGGTGGCCTCTGGGAAGTCGAGGCTCTTGGAAAACGACACTCGGGCATTATTTGCCTCTTTCCCTGGTGCTGTCTCACGGGTGTGTGGTGGATTCCCATGGGCTTCACCAGAGAGCTGCACCACGATTTCAGAAGCAGAAATGAGAACTCGGTCCCAAAGCCAGGCACCGAGGGGATGCACAAACCCGTGAAACAGGACCACTCTCGCCGCTGCTGTGTCCTCTCTCGTGAAAACGTGGTATTTATGTCAGCATGCAGGAAGTTTATTATTGCTATTTTTAAGTGAACGAACAGGTTTTAAAACTGCTTCGGTTTCCTTTCTAAGACAGGGCATTTGAAAGACGGAACCCACGTGAGCGGAAGCCCTCCGGAGGTTTCCATAATAGACATTTTCAAGGGTGGTAAAGGGTTCCTGAGACCAAACAGTTTGAGGACCGTGGCTACAGAGTATTGCTGAAACTTAACTTGTCTAGGTCTGTTGAGAAGATTATATGCAAACATGAGTGCAGGGCACTGGGTACATAGCAAGCGCTCAGCGAGTGCTCGCTAATATCACGGCTATGTAACAACAGTACTGTACGGCTGTATTTTAATTCAAAACAACAACAGTAATGAAAGAAACATTGATTTGAAGTCTACGAGGAAGGGAGGAAGAATTTGCTCTGTATGTGCGTTACGAGGGAGACGGGGAGTTAGAAGAGGTGGCTTCTCTGGGGTAGGGTTGAAGCCCCCGCTGAAAAGGCTGAAGGTAGGTTTTCTCAGCTGGGCTCGTGGCTGGCAATGAGGGGGCCCGGCCTCCGCCCGTCTGTGGTAGGTGGGATCTGAAGTGCTTGCCCAGCCCACGCCTTTGGGGGACCAAGAGTGGGTGATGGGACTTGGCTTCACTGGACAGCGCTCTCGCGGCGGCATCCAAAAGGCCAAACACAAAGAAAATGCTGGCTTTGTCCAGGATGGAGCAAATCTGTTGCCTCTTCCTTTGCTGGCGGCTCCCTGCTGTCTCATTTCGGAGTAACTGCTCATTTGGCTGGTAGAGTGAAACTAAGAGACAGGTTTGACCTTGGTATATTTATAGCCAGGAAGTAGGAAAGTATCATGAGTAAAACCAGACCAGGGAAACCATACGAAGTCCCCTGGGGAACAGCAGCGTTTGTGTGAATGTGTGAGTATGTGTGTCTGAGACAGAGAGAGAGAGAGAGAGAGAGAGAGACAGAGAATATGTTTGTGTGTGAATCATTTGGTCAAAGGCTTGATTATTTCTAGAAGGAGGCCTGATTGGCTCGGTCAACTTGACGACCAGAACTTCTTTCCTGATCTGAACTTAGTTTCCCCAGCTGTAAAATGGGAGCAGTTCCTGTGTCCTTGCTGTCCCTCTAAGGCACACGGCGGCGGAAGTCACATAACTATAAACCGTGGAAGACATGAGGTGATCTAGAAGGCATTTGTCCCCTCTCCAAGCCGGTAAGAAAAAAGCCACAGCGTTGCCGGCTGAGGAGGGGAAAAAACGTCCAAACATGAGCAGTTCAACTATCCGTGGCATCCTCAAACGTCGTGCAAGTTGCCCTTGACGCGGTGTGGCGACGGCAGAGAACAGTCAGCCCGAGGGATAAGGAGCTTCCGTCTGTCTGGCCCACGACGTCCTTGGCAACCGTGGGCCTCTCCTCAGACGGAAGCCACTTCAAGGCCTTGGGAGCCACGACCAGGGACAGCCCTGGCTGAGGGGGGGCTGATATTGGTGGAGGTACGCCTTCACATAAAGAGTTGGGCAAGAGGAGAATTGCGGAGAAGAGGAAAAGTGCTCCCCCGCCGGGGGTGCAGAACAGAGTTGTGTCCCTCACGGACACACGGGGGCCTGGCGCCCTCTCATCTTCCTTGTATATAACGACAACTGTGTCCCCTCTGGCAGCAGTGAAATAGGGGATAACATCTGTGTTAGATGACATCTGAAGGGGGTGAGCCACCATGAAGTGACCTCAGTGCTGAGGATGACAGTTTGGCAAGATGGCAGGCCGGTAGAGGTGACCCTTGGCCTAGAGGTAGGGTGACCATATGCTTTCTTACACAAGGGGGGACGCTTGTTTGGAAATGAAAGGAGGTGCTATTGGTAATGAAACTAGGCATCAGGAGAAGACTAGGACAGTCTGGGTACAGGAGACATATGGTCACCCTCTTGGAGGCCACGGGAGGCTGATGGAAGAGCTTACCCCGTGGGGTTTCCCAGGGAGGGTTGGCTAGGCCGCTTCACAAGGGTTTAGTGCACAGGGAGAAAGAGCCCCAGCATTTATGCCCGAAGAGGGGTTGGCCAGCAGGCGTGGTCTTGAGAAAGGGACAAAGGAATGTTCCTCTACAGGTGAAGGGGCCCTTTCTGGAGGTCTGGTGTGGAGACCCAAACTGCAGTCGTCATCATGCCGCCCATTCTTCCAGGGTTTTATACTTTCCAGAACATGCTCATAGGATCCACGATATAATCAGAAAAGCCCACCCAACCGTCCAGGAGTGGATAGGGCAGAGTATCACTTGAGAGGTGAGGAACTTTGAGGAACAGACGGGCCCAAAGCCCTCAGCCTGCGGGGAGTGAATTCATTTCCCAGCATCTGGCGGAGGGAATGTTCCATCCACGACGCTACCTACCAGGACGATGGCTAAGGTCTGAGTTTCTTCCAATGCGTTTCTACCCGACTGGTGACCTTCAAGGCAGGGCAGGAATCAGGAAGGAGAAACCCATGGGGCCACAGAACAGAGAAGCCTCTTCACGTGGAGAAGTGGAACTTGGTAGCCTGGGTGCCTGTGGGGCTAAGCTTCTACCCAGGTCTGTGTCTTTGTGGTTTTATAGGACCAGCTGCGCCCAGGGCGTGGGGACAGGCTGGATGAGGGATGCACCAAATTACCGAGCCCACCAAGGAGAGTGACCCACTGCCCCTGGAGTTTTGTGGAATGGCAGGAAGTTGGAGCTGAAAGTGGCCTGACGTTCACGTCCTCCGACGGCCTCATCTGCGACATGGAGAGCCTGACGTCTGTAGCGGGAGAAGGAGGCGATGCGTGTTTGCACCTCGCTCGCGGGAGCCTCGGTTAATCCGTAAACCCCTCTGAGACAGGAAATGTGATCCGAGGTCAGCTCTGTTGTCCAAACGAGTAGGTGGGGAGGCAGGCCTCAAACCCGGTTCTCAGGCTGACTCTGAAACCCACACTCTTGGTAGCACATGGCACCCCCTCCCCCCGGGGCTTTGTCTGGAAGAGGTCAAGCCGCGCTGAAAGTATGCTGACCCCCATCTAAGTCTTTTTTAGGTCAACTCTCATTGTAAATGTTTTCTCTTTGATTTTGCAACCCTCGGCAATTAGTTACCAGGGCTGCAAAGGGAAGATAAGGTCGCAAGAGAGGAACCTCCCATCTGGCCCTAGTGAACCACGGGCAATTTCCGAGTGGCTCTCGGGCTGTCAAATGCAGTGACCCCACGAGGCGAACACTGAGGCCACACCGTAGATACGACTGGGCTTCGTGTTTCCATGATCTCCGCAGAACCGTATAAACCAGAAGCAGATCAGGTTCAGAGATGAGGGGAGGACATGGTCGCAGGTCCTAAAAGCCCCCCCTCCCCAGCAGAGGGATCCGGATCGGGGGTGGGGAGAGCTGGGTGGGGGGGAGAGGCAGGCGGATGCAGGTGTATTCTTGCATGGCCACCTCTGATCTGCTGTCTCCAGAGATGCTGGAATGAGGGCTGTGTTCCCAAGAAGACAGTCTTGCAAAGAGGGACGCCCCTCACGTGGGGCTGGTGGTCTCTGTAGAGAGTCTGGACCCAGCAGGAGGGGAAATTGTGCAAGCACCGAAGGGTGCAGGGGGCTGTCCTTGAGGCAAGGGTCAGCCCAGGAAGAACAAACAGGTTGTTTTGGAAACTTGTCTGGCACCCTTCCCCTCGGCCCGCGTTCAGGGCCCAGTATTTTCCGAGTCTTTCGCCTTATTTGTTGATCAGCGCTTACCACATCCTTGAGAAACAGGTCAATGCAGGTGGCTGGCCATGTTCACCCCTGGGGCTGAGGTTGGGAGCTCTGATCCACACAGAGGCAAACAGAGCCCCCCCCCCAGCCCTCCCGCCCCAGGGACCTCTGCTGGGCTGGTCTCTCCACCAATGACGGTTCTGTCTGTTTCCATCCGTGAGATGCTGCTTGCCTTTCAAGGCTCAGCCGAAAGTCTCTGTTCACTGCCTGCCGCCTTATCTTCTGTTTCAACCTTTCTGCGTTACGAGCATTTCAAACATTCTGCAAGCTAGGGAGCAGAGGGCGACGCGCGTCACCCATGTGTCATCCAGAATCAAGATTCTACCGCACCCGCTTCATCTCTCTGTCTCTCTGAATTTTTTTATAGCATCGTGTCATTTCACTTCTGCGTGCTACACTTTGCATCTCTAAAAAGTACCGGCATTTTCAGACATAGTGATATTCTGGTTCGGGGCCTAAAAAGGGCCACTGATGCCTTGCTGTCATCCAGTACCCAATCCACACGGAGATTCCAATTGTCCCAATTGTTTCCCCTCCTCACAGGTGATTCTTTTGAATCACGCCTACCATGTGATTTGGTTGAGTTTCTGAAGGAACGGGGCTAGCCGTTCTGCAGAACTCCCACACATGGCTTCTACCCCCAACTTTCCATTTATTCTTGTCTTACAGCCCTTATTATAGGTGCCCTCGATTGGGCCACTGCTGTCCTGGCCCCGAGTCCCCTCCACAGCGCGAGCTTTTTGAGGGCAGGCGTGATGTATTCTCTTCATCTCCGGGCCCCTCATGCCTCCCAACGTGACGCTTTGTGCATAATAAGTGTTCCGTTGACTCTCAAAAATGTCACCGTATCTGAGCGACTTTTCTCTTTGCCACTTACAACTTAGAGTCTTAAGATTTTTGAACGCCCCCCCCCCCCTGCCATGACCAGGAGTGACCACCGGGTCCAGTGAGGTTCATATGCAGAGCAGAGGACAGACCAGATTACCTTTACGACTCAGCACGACTCTGCGACTTTGGGTTCCAGAATCTGGCTGATGCCAGACATCGACTTCGTCCTCCGGCTTTGTCCTGGGATTTATCAGTCTTCTCGTGGTTAAATTCCACAAGCTGGCATGATCTGAGGAGGAAAATTAGGGCATGATTTCTTGCCATCCCTTTTTACAGCTTGGCAAGGGACAGAAAGGTTATCCTTCCCTCCCCGTGTTGCTGTGTCTTTAGTGAGCTTTCGTGGAGCTGAGGGCCTGGAACGTTCGGGGGGTGGGGCTTCCTGCTCCTCACCTTGCTTTCTGACCCAATTCTCTGATCTCACAACCTCGGACTTGGTTGTTTCTAGAGGTATAATCTGTATGCCGTATTGAGAGCGGATGAGAAAATATGGCTTGGATCATGGAATTCAGCTTCGTGATTCATTTGTTCGACAAGCTTCTTTTGCGAACCTACCATGGGCCAGGCCTTGCCTGCCTGGGTTCTGGGAGTCCAAAGGTAGCCAAGGCCCACTTTACCAGCTAGGAGTTCGCTGGTTAATGAAATAGATCATTAGTGCCAAGGTAGAAGGAAGCCTGGACATTATAGAAGACAGAGAAGGGCAGCCAAGTTAGACTGCTGGAGTATGGGAGGGCTTCCTGGAGGAGGCAGTTTGTCCAATGAGTCTCAAAGGACACATCGGAATTTACTGGAAAAAGGGGAAGGGGAAGAGGGAAGAACATTCCAGATATATTTCAAGGGTGTAGAATAACATGTGGAAAGGGAAATTATATTTACCCTGTATTTTCGTTTTCTCTCTCTCTCTTTTTTACCCTATATTTTCAGAGATGCTTGTAATATCATTCACACTTCTGAAATGATTTAAAGAAAATATGCCTTGGGGTACCCGGGTGGCTCAGTCGGTTAAGCGTCCAACTCTTGGTTTCGACTCAGGTCGCGATCTCGTGGTTCGTGGGTTCAAGCCCCACATCGGGCTCTGTGCTGACAGCACAGAGTCTGCTTGAGATTCTCTGTCTCTCCTTCTCTCTCTGCCCCTCCCCCATTTGTGCACTCTCTCTCTCTCTCTCAAAATAAATAAACATTAAAAAAAATTTATTTTTTATTTTATGTTTATTTATTTTTGACAGAAAGAGAGAGACAGAATGCGAGCAAATGAGGGGCAGACACACACACACACACACACACACACACACACACACAGAATCTGAAGCAGGCTCCAGGCTCTGAGCTGTCAGCATGAGGCTTGAACTCACAAGCCATGCGATCATGACCTGAGCCAAAGTCAAATGTTTAACCGACTGAGCCACCCAGGCGCCCCAGTAAATATTTTTAAAGATTAAAAAAATAGGCCTTGAGGATGTCAAATGATTTGTCCAAGGGGAGGAAGAGGAATTAGAATTAGGCCCACAGATTCTCTGAGAAGCAGGACAGCATCCTGACTCTATTCGGTGCCCACGTTAACACCCATCCCTCCGTGAAGTCCCTCTGAAATGTTCACTCGTGCCAGTCATAGAAGGGCCGGACCCCGGTGAGGGGGCAGGCAGCGGTTGCGTTCCGGAACAGAATTGCAGAGCAGAATTGCCTACGGCCTCTTCACAACATGCCCACGGTGCTCCTGGGGACCAGGAACCAAGGGCAACAAGCCTTATCTCAGAGAGTGGAAAAGTTTCTCCTCTTGAAGCAGACGCAGACTGTGTTATGCTGGCTTTCTGACAAGCTGGAAATACCAGACTACTGACCAAATAGGATTATTTGATGGTTTATGTATTCCGTGAAAACCATTGTGTTTTATTATGTATACATGAAGTGTTAGTGAATGCAGTTAATCCAGCCACGATCTTCAGGAAGACCAAGACTTTTCTTCTCTTCGCGTCAGATGATTTTTAAAAAAACCTCTAGAAACTTAGAAGTGTTCCTCTAGAATAGTTCAAGGAGCTTTTGAAAATCCCCTTGACCCCTAAGTACTCGGCCCTGAAGTGATCACCATGGCAACGGGCGCTTTGAAGACCTCCTCAGGGGAAACAACAATGACCCAGCACCCACCACGTATTAGACAGTGTTCTAGACACTTCCACACGCAGTGCTGTTTAATTTTGGATCACGCACCCTACCAGATGCAGTCATTGTTTGCCCAGTTTTTACAGGGGAGGGGACCAATATTCTGACAGGTTCAATAACTCGCCAGTTTCACAGAGTAAGGAGCGAAACGACAATTCTGACCCCGAAGTCTCCTCTTCCCTCAGCGCCATGATGACATTTCACACATGAGAGGAGGCGCCCAAGACGCAGCTCTCGGGTCTGACTCTCTGGGTTTGAACCCAGACTCCAGTAACGGCTCACTCGGGACAAGTTACTTGGCCCCTTTTCCTCGACCTCCCTGGTTGTAAATGGGGAAATGATGGTGCCTTCCTCATAGGAAGGATTCGAGGGGTCAATCCAGGTAAGATCCTCCAGATGGTGCTTGGTGCCGATAAGCACCTCATGAATGTTAACGACTCGTGTGGGGACCTTGGCTTGAAATCAAGGTTACCTTTCGCCTGGGCTCGTCTTGCTTGGGAAGAGGACAGGGTGTTGGTGCATCTTTGAGGGCTGAACAGTTAGGGGAGCGGTGGGCCATTCGGGACTGGGCTTCCTCCCGGCAGAGCCCTGGAGAGCTGGCTGGTACGCGGGGGCCCGGGAGGCCCCGAGGTTGCGGGCTGTTTCCACCACCCTGGATCCATCCGAGGGAGGAGGCACGGAAAAGCACGTGGCTTTGGAGACAAAGGCTCCTGAAAATAACTAAAAGCTGGAAGCCTCTGTGAATTCAGCGATGCGCGATGTCCCTGCAGGTGATTTCAGGGGAATCAGAACAGGGGCAAACGTCCGCCTGCCGAGGCCGGTCAAAACCAACCCCAGAGGGTGCAGAACAAGGCTCGGGTCAGAAGCTGAGTTCCCCGGGAATCAGTGGCCAGAGTGTCATTGCCTGCCGGGGAGTGGAGGAGGCCGTGCTGACCAGGGAGGACAGAGCAAGACGCCGGGTCTGGCTCGTCCACAGGGCAGGCAGACAGGACCGGGGTGGTGGCCTGTCACTAAGGTGGGAGTGGGTCCGGGCGGGGAAGTGAGGGCCACTGTTCACGTAGGAGGATCTGCTGGGCCACCTTGCAGGGGGTCAGAGAGGACCCACCGGGGAGAAGGCCTTTCAAAGGCCAAGCCAAGGGGGAGCAGACAAGGGCAGGGCTGGACAACAGGAGGGGACTTCTGGCCTACGGCAGAGGAGGCTGGCTCGGGAGTGGTGGGTCTTTCCAGCTCTGGTGGGTGAGGAAGGAGGTCCAGGTGGGAGAGAGGCCCTACCCCGGCCCTCTCGCTGCAGTCCAGTTATTTCTGCCGAGTTACCCCACCTCCCTGAATCTTGTTGGTCTCATCTGCAAAATGGAGTAAAAACGACAACTTCCTCTCCTTGTGCCTGTGAATGGAGGCTCTTGGTGCCACAAACGTTCGAGACATGGGAGTGCTCCTCGAGGGCCCGGGGACCTCGGAGGGAGCTAGAACCTCCAGGATGCTGTGGCGGTGTAGCTGTGTGTGCCCAGGGACCAGGCAAGGCCACCCCTTCCTGGAGCTTGACTTCAGCTTAAAGGCAGCGCGAGCCCTGCGTGTGGGGTCAAGCCTGCGTTTCCCGGGAGACCTTCCAGTCTCCACCACCTGGAAACCAGGCTTCCCCGTCACGGGGCCGAGCAGTGGACCCCTCTGCAGGGCGCTCTCAGTGCCGCGCAGTGTCTCCCCCGGTCTCCCCTGTCCTCGGACAAGGTAATGGTGATCTACGCAGACCCCCGTGAGTGCCTCAGGCGGGTGGCTTTAATGGCTATCTTGGAGGTGACATTCCATTAGGGGTGATTGAACTTAATTTTAATGGCAGGATGACTTACGTTTTCATCATCCCCTCCCAGGCCTGAAGGTCAATGGGAAAACTTTCTCTCCTCCAGGAATGAACCCTTTGAAATCGCCGTAAGGCCACGCCAGGCTTGGTTAATGCTAAGATCCTGAATTGTAAGGGAACCCCCCTGCACCAGCGGGTTTGTTTGGCAGTGTGGGGTTCTTGGTTCGGGGACCCTGGAGCCAGGGATGGCAGAGGGTTGAAGGTTGACCCTACCACCCGCTGGCTGTGTGGCCTCGGGCAACTTACTTAACCTCTCTGTGCTTCCTCGTGTCGGTGTAAGGATTCCAGGATTGGCTGGGTGGAAAACGGCTAGCGCGGTGCCTGAAACAGGGGAAATTGCCGCGCAAGTATGGGCTCCCGTAATCAGCTTTTTCGAGAAAGGGGACAGAAGCAGCAGCCATTTTCAGAACGCGCGTCCGAAGCCACAATGGAACACAACGGGTGGTCGGGCTAAGGCGAGGGCTTCGGGCAGGAGCAGGTAGGTGTGGAACCGCAGATTGGGGCTGGCTGGCGAGGCTTTGGAACTAAACCCCATCCTGAATGATACACCGGCGAGTGGAGGGCTTCCCGGGAGGGAAGGCGATAGGGAAGGGGTGTTTCTGGAGGATCTGTGCTGACAGTGGGGATGGAAAGAAAGAAATATATATGAGAGCCATTAGGAAGGAAGCCTCCCCAGGAGCTTGCCGTAACTGGATGCGGGGCGGAGGAGAAGGACTTTGAGGTGCCGGGGGAGGTGACTAACAGGAGAGTGTCCTCACCAGCGCGGGGGGGAGCTGGTCTGCAGGGCAGAGGGCGTTTGGCGTTCCGATACCAGAACCGCGTGGCCGCCCGGAGCGATGTCAGGGCTGGGGATGTGGTTCCGGGAGCCGTCTGCAGAGACGGGGGTGAGGAGAGAGAGAGGGAAGCAGAGAGGACGCAGTCCAGGTGTAGGGCAGCTTTCACAGGGTCTGAAGCTGATAAGGGAAGAGGAAATCACGAGGAAGGCCAAGAGCAGGGAGGAGGGCGGGATCATCCCCTGGGCAGGTGCAGGGGCAGCCCCGGGGAGCTGTGCGGGAAAACAGGGCACCGGCAGGAAGGGAGGCCTCAAGGTGTCGGGCGACTCAGCAGTCTTACGAATTTCTGCAAAGTGCCAGAAATGAGAAGATCTTGTCTTCCTCAAAGGAAAGTATCGACAACACAGCTGGTAGTCACGGAGCCCTGTGCTTCGGCTCCCTGGGCTGCCTTCCGGAGCCCAGACCAGGTCTGTGTAATTTTGAGCAGACTGGCTCTGGATTGCCCACCTGTGACGGGGGGGGGGGGGGGGGACGGAGCGGGGAGCCTTTGTAGTGATGGTGCCTGGGGTCCCTCTCTGCCCCCTCGGCCCATGAGCCATCACTAAGTCATTCTGAGGACAGCGGTGGCCCTGCGCCGTGTGTGTGGGCCGTGTCACTCCCGCCCTCCCGCGAGCCCGGGGTGGCGAGAAGAACTAACGGGTGACATGAAAGCATATAGACTGCAGGCTACTTATGCAAATGTTACCACGTGAGCTTGCCGTTACCATCCTGTTTGTGCAGTCAAGAAATTCGAGGTTCAGAAACTTGACCGAGTTCATGGCAGAGCCGGATCCAGACCCAGACACTGGTACCCTCAGCTCAAAGCTCTTTCCATCACCACATGCTATTTTAACATTTAAGCGGAGTGAGGTAAAAAAAATGCTTTTAAGGTTTATTTATTTTTGAGAGAGAGAGAGACAGAGACAGAGACAGAGAGCAAGTGGGGGAGGGACAGAGAGAGAGGGAGACACAGAATCCGAAGCAGGCTCCAGGGGCTGAGCTGTCAGCACAGAGCCCGACGTGGGGTTTGAACCCACGAACCATGAGATCGTGACCCAAGTTGAAGTTGCATGCTTAACCGACTGAGCCACCCAAATGCCCCAGAGTAAAGTAAAAGTTTTAATTTCAGTGGCATGGACAGTGTTGTGTCCTCCTTGAGGTATTTAACAAATTTGGTGTGGCCACATTTGAGCTGGGATACCCTGCTGGTCATGGGGGCATTGGCTTCGCCAGCATGGGAACAGCTGTTTTTTTACCTTCTCTCCCCCCCCCCCCCCGATTTGCAGATGGAGAAGCCGAGGTGGCTCCAAATCAGCTTTCTGCTGTTGCTTCGGGATCTGATACCAGCTTGGATGGTGGCCATGGTAACCTGTGTTTCCCCAGCTCTCCAGGGGTTTATGTTCAGCGAGTGATGATGTGTCCTACTAACATCAGGCTCTGGTTTAAAGTCCTACCTGCATAACTTCTGGAACCCAAGCCCTCCCTTTCCCTGGAAGGTAAAGGTCCCAGGAGGGTTCAAAGGGTCCCCTTGGTGGGAGATAGTTTTGCACACAGCTGCCGCTCTGGAGTCCTTTGCTCCTGTCCTGCTGGTGAAGGGACCTCGAGATTCACCACTGCCACGCTGATGTCTCTCTTGCTGTCTTCCTCCATGGTCCCATGCCACCTGATGGGAAGAGGGGGCAGCCCCCTCCCCCAAGAGTAACGGCTTATACTCAGCGACCAAACGTAGGTAATTCTTACTCTTTCCTCAGGATTACAAGCCCACGTTTCACTTACTCCCTTTCTTTCAATGTCCCCTGTGCCTCAAGACTTTAGAACAAAGTCCAGGGGATATGTGGAAAGACAACATGTAGGGAAGCACCCAGCATTGCCCCCTAAATTGTCCCTCTCCCCTGACAATTGGCCCCCGTCTCTACATTAAGCTCAAGCACTTCACCAGGGCCTCGGTGGAGAATGGGGGTGAGGGCTGGTTGGATGTGGCCTCTGCCGTCTCTTTGCGGTGGTGGTTTCTCTATGGCAGAATTGAACATGTGCCCCATTGTTCCTGGATGAGCGTGCGTCCCATTTTTCCTGGACGAGCATGCGTCCCATTATTGATGGACGAGCATGCGTCCCATTATTCCTGGACGAGCGTGCGTCCCATTTTTCCTGGAGGAGCATGCATCCCATTATTCCTGGACGAGCGTGCGTCCCATTATTCCTGGATGAGCGTGCGTCCCATTATTCCTGGACGAGCGTGCGTCCCATTATTCCTGGATGAGCATGCGTCCCATTATTGATGGATGAGCATGCGTCCCATTATTCCTGGATGAGCATGCGTCCCATTATTCCTGGATGAGCATGCGTCCCATTATTTCTAGATGAGTTGGAGTTCCTCCATCCTCTGCTGAACAGGCTTGGGTGTCCTTTGACACATATTTGGTACTGGGAATGCCATTACAGAAACAAACCCCAAGGGACATGGGAGTAGAGGTGTAGAGAGGCATCTGGTGAAACAAATGTTGGCTGTCAGTCAGACTCACCCGATGTGGCAGGCAGCCCCTGAACGGCCCCCAGAGAGTCCCACCTCCTGGTAGTCATGCCTCTGTGTAGTTTCCTCCCATGATGAATGGGGCTGACCTTTGTGACTGAAAGAATATTATGGGAATGACCGAGCGTGACCTCTGAAGCTCGGTCTTGGAAGACATTGAGGCTTCTTCCGCCTTGTTCTCTTGGATAAGTCCCTCTGGGGAGCCAGCTGTCAACTGCTGAGGCCATTTGTGGACAGATCTATGGACGGGTGTGAGGAACAAGTTCTACTGCTGGCAATGACCCGCCAGCATGTGACAGCAGAGCCATCTTAGAAGGAGACCCTCCCACCCCAGTGAAGCAGTCAGAGGACTATAGCCTCTGCTGACATTTTAACGACAATCTCAGGAGAGACACTAAACCAGAACCATCCAGCTAATTCACTCTTGGATTCCTGACCCACAGAAACTGCAACATAAGAGATGCCATTGCTGTTTTAAGCGGCTAAGCGTAGGCTAATTTGTTACACAGCAGCAGATGCCTAATACATCCGCGTTAGGTCACAGGGACTTGGGAGTCAGTCCGGACTCAGGTACAGGTCACACTTCCCGGAGTTTTCATCCAACACTGTTGCCTATCTGCCTGTTTCTCCCTGTGCTGCCTCTGTTGACGTGCAGGCTCTAACGGGGGCACTTGGTCCCTTACGTGCCTGAGACTTGCTTCATGGCGGAGTCCAGGCTTGGAGCTTCACTTCACACTTGCGCAGCGTGGGAGCTGGAATACTCCCTCACGACGGCCCTCGGACTGTGAATAGACACAAAGGGCGATGCTGAGTCAGACAGCAGGCTGGCAGGAGGGCACACGTCAGCGGGCCGGCTTCCAGAGCCCCGGCTTGCCGCGCTCCCAGCCGCCTCCTCCTGAAGCTTCACCTCCCATGGTGATTCCACATGGCGGTCACCTCCGATGCACACAGAGCCTGGTCCCACAGGCGCGTATGAGAGACCGAGAACTCTGAATTTCAAACCAGAGAAGTCCGGGGCTGCCACGTTTTGCCCCGACTCGGCAGAGCCACCCTATGCTAGAAACCCTACTCGAAGAGCTTGGAGCACACAGTGCTTGGCACATATTCAGCCAACGAGTAACTGAGGGGCTGCGCTCTGACACCCTCTGCCCTGTTCAGAGAACCTCGGGGAGGGGATGGCACCGTGGGGCTCACACTTCCAGAGGGACATGGGAACGTTGGAGCAGGCGTGGGCGCGAATGGTGAGGCTGGTGACACGTGAGGGCTCTCACTCTGCAGGGGAGGCCCGCAGGCACGTCGTAGTCTGGAAATCGTTCACGGGCCCTCTTGTGCCCACTCAGGATCTAAGGTCTGCGAAGGGCGGGAGGGTCTTTGTGAGACACCTGTCGTGAAGAAAGATGTGTCATCGATGCTGAGGCACAACCACGGCCCTCGGGAGGAGATGAGCTGCCTGGTCCAGGAGTCGCCCGGTCCCGGCCAGATGGGAGGGATGAGGGTAGGAAGACCAGTCGGTGGACTAGTCCGGTTGGTGGACCACACTCCATGAAGTCCTTTGGAGGCTGCAGGCTTGAGTGTCCCCCATGAGGAACATCGATGGGCTGGGTGCAGGGAAGTCCTGCCCTCGGATGTCCTGCCCAGGGCCTCCTGGTGTGTGGCCTGCCTATGCCTGATACCAATGGCGTGTTGGCCTTGACCGACGGTCCCTGGTTCTTCAGTGCTTTTGCGGACAGCAGGGAAAACACATGTCCGCTCGGAAGAGTGGGTGAGTCACCAGCCCCAGGGAACGTGGCATATTCTCTCTGTCACTGAGTCTGTGAACCAGGCCCAGGGTCTCCCTTCCTCTGCTGTTTTTAATTAGGGAAACAGAGCAGCCCTTGACGGTGGGGACCCACGGAGGGGATGCCTCGGGCAGCGGGGTTGCGGAGGGGCCGGAGGGCCGTGGCTTCTGCTCGATGCCCAGCCTCCAGCCCTCTGTCTCCAGGAGCCCTCCTGGGTGGCCAGTGTCCACGTCTCCTGCCCCCTTTGAGCCAGGATCCTAGTGATAAATCTGTTCCCCCCGCCCCCCCCCCCCCCCGTCAGCAACAGAACAAATGCGTTCTCTCCAGCCTGCTGCTCACTCTCAGGGACCGGAGCCTCCCCAAACCCAACCAGCTCATTCATGTGGACAACGTCCAGGCTGGTGGGAACCGGAGAAGCTGGCATCTCCCCCTCTCCCGGCGCTCCCACGCCGCTCCGTGCTTTCCCTTGAAGTCCCAAATGGGGGCACAAGCACATTCTTTCCTGGGGCAGCCGCTCTGCTAACTTCTAGCACGTGCTCTGAGCTCATAAAATCCGAGCAAAGTGAGGAAAATGCAGGCGTCAGGCCTGCGGGGACCCGAAGCTCTGGGGACCCCTGGTTTGCTCTTTTCCTTTCCGTGTGCGTCGGATGAGCCGGCTCATCTTGCAGAGCCTTGGCCAGCCCTGGCTCTTCCGTAAAGGAAGGTAGAACCTCAAAGCGGTGGCCGGGGGTCCCCTCAGGCTGGGAAAATATTTAAAGCTGGGGGCGGCGGGGACAGGCTGCTGTCCCGGGCACTCCAAGAGAGATGCAGATTACTGAGCCAAACGTGAGAGCAGGGGCACATTCGTCATCCAGGCAAAGCTCTGAACACAACGGTGAAATCAGGTCGGGGCTGGGTCCCGCCACCGCACTGAAGGCTGGAGAGGAACTGTTCTGGAATTGGGAGCCTGCTCTTTCCCCGGCTGGCGGCAGGAACCTGCGGTCCGTGGCTGAAGTTGCTCTGTCTCGATGCCCCCCACTCGGTGGCCAGTTTCTTTCCACAGTGGGCACTGGCTCCCCTTGTTGTGAAAATAGCCCCTCTTCTGACTTCACTGGGCAGGAGTCCATTCACATGAGGCGATCTTTGTGTCTTGTGGGCACCCCCCTGCCGCTGCCCGTTCACCCTTGACCTCGCCCCTTCCTCCAAAGTCACAATTAGAGGTGGGAAAAATACTCGACAGACGTGAAAACGATAGGCTTAGCGGGAGCCTGAGGAATCGGTAGGGAAAGACCGAATTTAGTTTGCTTTTACGTTGGAATGGATCGTTCATTTTCTCGGTTCAAAAATTAACACTCGAAAAAGCTAGACTTCTACCCTTGCTCCCTTCAACCCAACCCAAGTAGTTTCTTGGGCATTTTTATCATGCCTCTGTGTGTGTGTGTGTGTGTGTGTGTGCATGCACACGAGCATTTTCTTTTTCTTTCCTCCTTTCACAGATAGGGAAGTACAGGGGTGCCAGGATGGCTCCGTCGGTTAAGCGTCCTACTTCGGCTCAGGTCATGATCTCATGGCTCGTGAGTTCGAGCCCCACTTTGGGCTCTGTGCCCACAGCTCGGAGCCTGGAGGCTGCTTCGGATTCTGTGTCTCCCTCTCTCTCTGCCCCTCCCCTGTTCATGCTCTGTCTCTCTCTGTCTCAAAAATAAATAAACGTTAAAATTTTTTTTAAAAGAAAAGGAAATACAAATGGTCATAAAAGAACGGGAAGGACCCACCATCTCACTTAGGTTAGGAAAAGTGCAAATTGAAGCGACAGCAGAATACCCTTGTGACAAGGCTGACAAAAGCATTCTACGCAAATGGGTTTGGACTTTGTTCTCTTCACTTAATTGTATATCTTGGAGATCTTTCAAATCAGTGCCTAAAGAGTGTCTCCATTCATTTTTACAGCTTTTATAGTGTCCTATTTATGGACACACCATAAATTTGTTTAACTAGTTTCCCACCGATGGACCCTTGGGTTGCTTCCAAGGTTTGGCTACTACAAACAGTGCCACCCAGGACATTTCCTGCATGTGCAGGTACGTCTGTGGGACGAATTCCGGCAAGTAGGACTGTTGGGTCACAAGTGAGTGTGTTTATGATATTTACAAGGCTTTCCGGATACTCTGAGTGGGGTTGTGCGATATACGCAGCCCCTGGGAATCGAGGAGAGACCTCTTTCCCCGCAGCCTCGCTGCAGAGACATCTCAATGCAGTTTTAATTTGCATTTTCTCTCATTAAAGTGGGCCTGAGCCTCATTCCGTTCTCTGAGGAGCCGTTGCCTTTCCTTTTCTATGAGCTGCCTCTGCACCCGTAGCCTTTGCCCATCGAAACAAAAATTGCATTGTTGGCTTGATCCTTTTCCTTAACTATTTTCTAGGAGCTCCTTTTATGTTAAGGAAAGATTAGCTCTCTGTGACAGGGCTTGCAAATATTTACCCCGTGTTCTTGTCTTTTGATTTTGCTTATGTTGTGTGTGTAGGTATACGTTTTTTAAAAAGTAGGTGGTAGAATACTGCAATGTCTTTTTCTTTTTTCACGGATTCTGATAAAAGAGAACCATACTCCAAGGTTCTAGAGGAATTTGACGTGTTTTCTTCTAAGTACTTTTATATCTTTGTACTTTTATATCTAAGTACTTTATATCTTTGATCTTGATCCCCTTTTAAAATTTTTTTAATGTTTGTTATTTATTATTGAGAGAGAGAGAGAGCGAGAGAGCACAAGCAGGGGAGGGTTAGGGAGAGGGAGACACAGAATCTGAAGCAGGCTCCAGGCTCCAAGCTGTCAGCACAAAGCCCGATGTGGGCCTGGAACTCACGAACCACATGATCATGACCTGAGCCGATATCGGACACTTAATTGACTGAGCCTCCCAGGCAGCCCTCTTTGATCCCTTTAGAGTTGATGCTGCGGCAAAATATGAGGTATGATATGGTATCCTTAACTTTTTTTCAATCATCTTGACGTCATCTATTGGCCTATTCCCCAATGATTAGACGTGTCGACTTTGTAATTTACTGAATTTTGGACCAGAACCGGGTCTATTTATAGTTTACTCCATTGACTGGGCTGTCCATTGGCAGGTACAGTGCTGTCGTCATTATTGAGCCTCTATGATGCACTTTGATACATGGGATGGTTGTTTCTTCTCATTCCTTCCCTTTTCCCCCTTTGCTCTGTTTTCTTTTCCTTTTTCTTTTCCTGGCCCTTCTTGTTTGCTTCATTTGCCATATGAATTTTAGAATCTGCTTATTTAGTTTAAAAAAAGTTGATATTTATATCGAAATCACATTGTTTATTAATTAACATAACTGATATGATGGTGTTAATTGTCATGGGGATATTGACATGATTGTGAATTTTCCTCTGTTAGAACATGGCATGTGTTGCATTGGTTCTACTCTTCTTTTGCATTTCTTTATCTTTCTTTCTTTTCTTTTTTATTTGAGAGAGCAAGAGAGAGAGAGAGAGACAGAGCGAGCTCGTGAGTTGAAGAGGGCCAGAGAGAGAGGGAGATTGAGAATCTCCAGCAGGTTCCATGCCCAGGGAGGAGACTGATGTGAGGCTTGATCTCATGACTTCGGGATCGTGACTTGAGCCAAAATCGAGAGTCGGATGCTTAACCGACTGAGTCAGCCATATGCCCTTTCTTTTAATTTCTTAAAGGTTTTTCTCTGAGACATTTTGCCTGAATCTTAAGTTTTTTGCAGATATTTTGTTGTGTTGCTATTGAAAAAAAATCTCTTGAAGGATATGCCGTTTTCCTCTCCACCTGATTGCTATTTGTATATCTAAGTATTGCTGTCATCCAGTATGTTAGTTGTGTACCGGGCTATGTTAATGAACTCGTTGTTTGTAGTTGTTTTTGCCAGTTTTGCTTATTTATTTATTTTGAGAGAGAAAGCCCACACGAGCAGGGAAGGCAGAGAGAGAATCCCAGACAGGTTCCATGCTGTCAGTGCAGAGCCTGACCCGGGGCTCAATCCCATAAACTGTGAGGTCACGACCGGAGCTGAAATCAAGGGTCGGACGCTTCACCGACTGAGCCACCCAGGTGCTCCAGGAAGACTTTAATTTAAAGAATAACAATGTGGTTTGGGAAATTATCCCAAATGGATATTTCAGCAATGACAAGAAGGCAGCCACCAGGGGGTTTGGGGAAGTTCATGGTTGGGGTGGGAGGGCTGAAGAGTGTACCTCCTGAGATTTACTGAACTGCCTTCAGTAAAGTGGAATTGGGGGGCGGAATCCAATTCCGGAAGCTTCATTTTGGACCGAGATTTAGAAGGTGTAACAGCTGAGCCAGTTCCGTGGAGAAAAATCTGTGCTGAACTTGCATGTGGCTGTGTTCCTTCGAGCCCCAGAGCACAGAAGGAAAATGCCCAAGACCGACGGCAGTGAGGAGCAAGGTTCTTGCTGGCTCCCAAACCCAGAGAACTGCGGGGACACTGGCCACCTAGGGTCGTGGATCCTTAGCTCTCGGGGACACCCACCAGAACCCATCGGTGGAGGGATCTCAGAACACAGAGGAGGGAATAGAGATCCAGCACTCCTCTGCTCCCTTGGAGACGGAAGGCAGATGGAATTAACAGGTGACCTATGACCCCGTGAGGGACATTACCACTCTCTGTTCTGTCTCGGTTGGGGTCTAAGGCAGACCCAGCCCCGACACCCTGATGCCTCTGGGGTCTCCCATATAGTTTATCCAGACAAGGACTTGGAGCTCGGGAGCCTTTTAGGGAACAAAGTTTAGCTTCCTCTTCACCTCACTCACCCCAGGTAAGAGGAGGGGTAGGAGCTGTTAGTAAGTCCTGTGCATTATGCTTGGTGCTGTCTGTATGCCATTTTATTCACTCTCCTACATAGTCCTCTGAAGCATTCTCTCTGATTCAAGGGCGAAAGAATGAAGGGCCAGAGGGGCAGTTAGCTTGCCTAAGGCCATTCAGCAGGCAAGTGGTCGATGCAGGGTCCAGGGAGCAGCACAGAAGCAGAGCCCTACCTCCTGCCCCCACCCCCTCCACCCTTGCTTAAATAAAAACAGCTCGGCCTTCACCTACTTGGCTCCCATTACATTTTGGTTTGAAGGATGAATTCTACCGTGAAAGAGCCTGTGTTCTCCAGACAGGTCCATTCTGTCGTTTCTCATCTCCCGCCATTTTGAATTAGCGGCACCTCCCCACCCCTAGCCCTGCCCCCACCCCACCCCTGCTACTGCTGCCGCCTCTGCTAGTGGATCTGAGGGGTCCCAGCCCACTCTCTCTCTCAAAAATAAGTAAAGATTAAAAAACAATTTAGAAAAAAAAATAAAATTGGGTTGAATGCAATGTTGATGGCTGGAGCCAGTACCATTATTCTGATCACCATTACTAATAAAAAATATACTGAATTAAATAATCAGCCTAGGTCCAACACCATCCTTGAGCAAACTCAAAGTTGTGAGACAGGGAAAATGGCCGTCTAGAGAGAGGAGGTCATTCATTCTACATTCCTTGCAAAGATAAAGGCAAATCTTTGTTCTCCTGTGTTCTACTCTTCCCGGTGGTTGCGAGTGGTTACAGCTTGTGAGGACCGTGTGTCCTGGGCAGAATTCCCTGGCAGGATGGCTGTATTTCGTGATCAGCACCTGGGCTGTGTGTGGGCAGGCAGGTGTGCTCAGAACCAGGGGTCCTCGCATGTCACCCTGTACTCTTGTCGTGGACCAGGGGATGCAAGGACCTTCCATCAGGCTTGATGAGAACAAGCTCAAACTTCTGGGGGCAGTGGTGCCACTAAATGGCCAATGCAATATCATCTGTGGCCCAGAGCTGGGGAAGAGGTGTATTCTATTAACAAACACCTAGATATCAGTGTAAGCATTTTACAAACACTCGTTTACTTAATCTTCATATGGATTAGGGTTCTCACTTTATTATTCCTGTTTCCATACAAGAAAACGAGGCACGGAGTTCAGTAATCAGAACGAGGCCACACGGCCAATCTGCCGCAGGGCTGGAATGGGGGTCCGGGCTCGTTCAGATCCCGAGGCTAACATGCACTCACTGTTCGTGAAGCATCTCTCACGTGCCTTGGGCCTGGAGGTGGAGATCAGAATCCAATCTGACATGCCCCTTCCTTCTAGTAGCTTGGAGTCAGTGAGGAGCTTACATTTTGAAAGAAGCTTTGCCCTATAAGTTTCTCTGCCCCATCTCTGACGCTTCATTCCTCTGTACGTCAACCTGGCTCGGCGACAAGGATTACAAATACTAAAGGGATGTGATGGTTAATTTTACGTATGAACCAGGATAGGCTATGGTACCCCAATACTAGTTTAGATGTCACTGTGATGGTATTTTTTAGGTACAAATAACATTTAAATCAGTAGAGTTTGAAGAAGGCAGATGGCCCTTCGTAACGTGGGTGGGCGTCATCTAATCAGTTGAAGGCCTTAAGAGAGAAAGACCTGAGGTTCCCAAGGAAGAAGGATTTCTACCTCAAGACTTGAGACTGCAAAAGTAACTCTTCATTGGGTCTTCAGTTTGCCCGTCTGCCCTGCAGATTTCAGACCTGCCAGCAATCATGTGAGCCAGTTCCTTAAAATAAATCCTTTTCTCTCTCTCTCCACACACCCTATTGGTCTGTTCCTCTGGAGAACCCTGACCTATACAAGGGAAAAATTGTATTTATGAGCTTAAGTAATGAACTTCTTCGGCAGCAAATGGCTTCTGTTAAATAGGGGGCCAGAATGCAAGTGAAGGTGTCTGAGAACTATAGAATCCTCTGCAGAATTTTTTTTTAAGGTTTTAATTTATTTTTGAGAGAGAGAGAAAGAGAGAGACAGTACAAGTGGGGGAGGGGCAGAGAGATTGGGAAACAGAATCCGAAACAGACTCCAGGCCCTGAGCTGTCAGCACAGAGCCCGACACGGGGCTTGGAGCTCGTGAACCGTGAGATCACGACCTGAGCCAAAGTCATACGCTTAACCGACCGAGCCACCCAAGAGCCCCCTCTGCAGAATTTCTGCAATGCAGGTACCTCTTCTATGATCCTTATGGTGTGCGAGTAATGACTTGAATCTGAGAATTCAGAAATTCTGATCCTGGTCCTGAGCTCGGATCTCTGCATACCGGCGGTCGGTAGGTCGGAAAGGAAAACCACATCTCCAAGCACGAGGCACCTCCTTCCAGCAGGAGGCTTAGCCATCCTACCATGTGCCACTGCTTCAAAGGTACGACAGAAAACATCTACCTCATGCCAGGATCTGGGCTGGATGCGCGTGACGGTTCTTGCGACGGCTCTGAATGGTGGGTATAGTGCTTCCAGTTCGCTATTTGCAGGGAACCGTTTTCTGACGTGTCACGGCCAGGAGTTGGCAGTTACCCACTTTCAGGTGCAGCGACGGTGCCCCACCTGCAGGGATGGTGAGCGCATCCAATCCCAGGGCTCTGATCAGGTGAGCAAGACACAGAAAGCGCTGCTTGCGGGGGGGCTGGTGTGGGGACCGGTTGACAAGCAGGGATACAAGGGAATGGTCGAGAGTACTCCCAGGGACAAGAGTGCCTCTGAGGGACTCTGCTGGTGTCTGAGGGAGTCCCGGGAGGGAAGACTGCACGTGGCACTGGCCATGATTTACCCACCCCAATTAGCTGCAACAACAGCCCGTGCTGTGAAGCAAATCAAAGGGGGAAAAATAGCCTTTCCAGAATGGTGACAGATGTCTCATAGTGCCGCATTACAGTGAGAAGCACTTGGACCTTATTCTAGGTGAGAAGTCCAATGAAACCCAAACTTGTCCTCTGGACAAGGCTGCTCCGTGAAATAGAGCTGCCCCTCAGTGAGTCTGGCTGTCTCTCCGGGCCCCTCGCCAAGCCTCAGAAGCACCTTAACTCGAAGCCCTGCTGATTCAAGGCACCGCCTTCTGTTCTGGGCAAGCCTTGGCCAGGAAAAGTCAGGTAGGGACCCGTTCGTGAAGCAAGCCTACCACGTGAGACTGCAGCTGAGCTCCCGGAGTTCGTGGAGAGGAGTATGTTGAGTAGAGTTGAAATGGACCAGTTGTTCCCAGCTGCATCTCAGCTGTGTTGGTGCTAGAGTCAGGGTGTGGGGCTGCCTTGGGGCCACTCGCCACCCACAGTGTTGTTTCTTTGGGAAAATGCACTCCCAAGTATCTTTGTTGGTTAGTGGGTTGACTGGCCGATTAACTGATGGATTCATTCATTCATTCGGTCAGTCACTGCCTGCCCTACGCCGGGAAGTAACCAGGGATGCCATGGCTGTTCTTTTGATATGAACAGCAACAGTGTGGAATGCCTGGGTGCGGGGTAGGGGAGAAGCCTGCCCCAGCCATCCATTTCCGTATGTCATATCAGGAATCAAGAAGCAAAGGGCTAAGGGCAGGGGCGATTCCTCCTCTGCGTGCCATGTGATGTGGGCTGGTCATCCAAAAACCACGTCTTCCCACGTCAGAGAAAAGTTGGGTTTCCCTGACCCAGTTGGATGAACCTGTGAGCCACTTTGAGGGCAGGGCTGTGTCTCAGGTATTTTGGTATCCTCAGATGCCTCCCACAGAGGGAGGGCCGACCAGGTCAGTCAATACACGCCTGATACAGTGAAACCAACTTCGGCTGTCCCAAAGGCCTTTCTTTTGTTGGGTTCTAAGTGGTTAAGAAAGTCTTGGCTTGGATAGAGTCTTGGCTGTCACTGGGGTTTTGTGATTGTGTGTTTGAGGGATATGCGTTCCAATGGATGGAGAGCTTTCCAAAGCACAAGTGATTCCTATGGGAGGGGCTCGATCCCTGTACCCCACCTTGGCCTAGACAAGTCTGAGAGGCTGGAGAGGGAGGCCAATTATGGTCTTTGGGAAATTCTTAAGGTCAGCACCAACCCCCTGTGTGAGAAAAGGTAGGATTTCCAACAAGATGTCTGCTTAGGCTGTGGTGTTGACAGTTCAGGCATGCGGGTGACAATAAAGAGAAGGCTACTCACTCTTGTCCTCTTCCAACAACTTCTGCTATCCATGGTGGCCTCGCATTCATCTCTCTTGTCTCAGAAGAACTTCCGGGGCTGATGACACCTAGCACTTCTAGAAGGATCTTGTCAAGTAATCTCATCATACATGTAATTCATTTTGGCCAAGCTAGCTAGGGCGATCAGCACCCTTATGTCAGAGTCACTCTGTTCTAATTATCTTGTCAAAGGGACTTCTTTGCTTCCCCTCTCAGATGCCTCTATCTTTGTCAAACCTTAGTGACAAAACTTGGGCCATAGGCTCAGGTGTGGTCTTCCAAGCACAGGGGACAGAGGGAACAGGCAGGATTCTACTTACCCAGAGTCCCTTTGTGAAGGCAAGGGCACTTAATTTTGTTGGTCATTATAACAAAAATGATGTTAGCTAGCATTCATGGCCCGACATGGTGCTGAACACTTTCCATGCATTATCTCACGGGATTCTCCCAGCACCTCAACAAGAGACTCTGTTTTCCTCCCATCTTTACCGATGAAGGAAACTGAGGTTTCAAGAAGTTCAGGGGGCACACCTGAGGTCCTGTCTCAGGTCAGGCTCCCAGAAGCAGACCCCGAGATGGGGACTCACAGGCAGGGGATGTGTTAGGGAAGTGATTCCCGGAGAAATCTGCTGAGAGAGCAGCTGGACCGGGAAGCGAGCCAAGCAGGGGCCATCTCCAAGAAGTCCCTGGGCTGATGGGTTCCACCTAATCCCACGGGCTGGGCTGGGTTCGTGGGTGTGCACCCTGTGCCCTTGTGGGGCCCCGTGCTCAGGAGGGCCCTGTGCTTGGGTTGACGCTCTGCTGTTGCTGTCTTGAAATTCTTAACAACTTTGGAAAAAGGGACTTGCGTTTTCATCTTGCACTGCGCCCTGCAGACTCTGCCCACGGGATTTCCGAAGTGCGGGCCCCTCGGGGCTGCTCCCACTGGAGGCCTGGGGATGCGGGCTTTAATCCTGTCATCAGCCATCGGTCATTGGGTAAGGGCTGCTCCTTAACCGTTCCCACGTTTTCCTGGTTCCTTCTGTAGGCAAGCAAAACTGTCTAATGGCCTATGGGCAATGCTCTGAAAAACAGCCGCAGGTAGTGGCTGTTGGAACTGGAAGTGTCCCGAAGGGATGGCAGGATTCAAACTCAGGGCCACGGTTCTTAATCACTCTTCCTTTGAGAGGTCACAGGGTGGCTTCGGTTCTGCCGTGAGCCCCCGTGTCCTCCAGCCCCACCTTTCCTTCTCTGTTCCTCCTGCTTCAGGTCATGGGTAGGAGGGAGAGTGAAAGAATGGGAAGTGGAGGTTGGCAGTATGCCAGCTGCTGGGAACGCCGTGATTTACCTTTCCTGCAGACAACTATTCTGGTCTGGGGGGGCCACCCGGGAACCCGCAGGGTCCAGGCTGGAACAGCGTCGATGTGCTAATTCAGCCTTCCCTTCACTGGCGCAGTCCTCAAAGTTGTCTACCAAAATATCAAATCTATGTAGTTGTCTGCTTTGCCATCTGTGCATTTTTATTTTTATTTATGTTTATTTCTTTATTTTTTTGAGAGAGAGCGAGCAGGGGAGGGGCAGAAGGAGAGAGCAAGAGAATCTCAGGCAGGCTTCATGCCCAGCTAGGACCCCGATTTGGGGCTCGATCCCGCGAACCGTGAGATCATGACCAGAGCTGAAATCAAAAACTGGACACTTAACTGATTGAGCCCCCCAGGCACCCCTCCTGTGCATTTTTCAAGATGCAATTCTTATGGTTTGGGATCTTTGTACTAAGCTCCTCACAATATGCATTTTAAAGAGATTTTCTTTAGCTTAAAAATGATATTTACCAACCCACTTGTCCCTTGGCAGGCTGTGTTTGTGACTGTGTAGACACATCTCCTCTATCTCTATAAGTCTCTGCCTAAATAGGATTAGTTTAGCCGGTCTGCCCAGAATTTTCCGTCCTATGTTAGGTTGTGGCAGCCTTGACTGCAGAAGCCCTCTTTCAAATCACATTCATGCAGCCATTCCCAGAAACTTTGGTAGGAAAAAAGGCACACAGGCATACAAAATGATCCCCGGAATTGGCTTGCGTTGGCATGCATTTGCAGATGATGGGCCCTAAGTCCTAAGAGCAGGGACTGCCCTTTTCAAAAAAAAAAAAAAAAAAAAATCATTCCTCCTACATGCCCAGGGGCTGTAGTGCAAGAGGCACATTCAGTAAATATACTAAATATAAATAAGCAGTAAGCAAGAGGGTGAACTTGCTTTCTGATCGGTGCTACCTGCAATGTTCTGGAAGTGTTTAGACGTCTCCTGTGTACCTGTACCGCGTTTTGAAAAAATGTCCTTTTTGGCCCACTGTGCACCAGCTCTTTAAAAGATCTTGACTTGGAGGGGCGCCTGGGTGGCGCAGTCGGTTAAGCGTCCGACTTCAGCCAGGTCACGATCTCGCAGTCCGTGGGTTCGAGCCCCACGTCGGGCTCTGGGCTGATGGCTCAGAGCCTGGAGCCTGTTTCCCATTCTGTGTCTCCCTCTCTCTCTGGCCCTCCCCCGTTCATGCTCTGTCTCTCTCTCTGTCCCAAAAATAAATAAACGTTGAAAAAAAAAATTAAAAAAAAAAATAAAAGATCTTGACTTGGAAACTTTGGCTGTTAGTCCCTGGGTTGTCATCCTCACAAGGGGACCCTGCATGGGAGAAGGGTGTTAGCCAGGGACTCTTCTAGAATGTACCACCAGTGAAGTCACCATCCTTTCTTCCCTTTATCTCCATTGTCCTAACAACTTGTTACCTTGTCCTCTTCTCTTCTCCTTAGTATATTTGCAGTGTGCTTATGCCGTATTTTAATTAGGTCAGATTCATTGGCCTGGGAGAGGTGGGGTGCTCCTTCTGATGGAGGCACACATCTTAGGCCAACCGGCTAGAGACCAATAAGCAAACCACTGCCAAACCTTAGTCTTCTTTGCATGGGAAACCAGCAGAAACAGGTTCTTTTTGTTATTTCCACAAAACGTACATCCCCAAAGCACGCAGAGAAGCCCACGCTGGATCGTAGCATCATCGTTTACTCAAGATGCCGTACAAAAGCCGAAAGAGGAAGGAGTGGACGTTGGGCCATGAAAGCCAAACGGGAGGAATCTTCGAAGGAGGAAGAGGCTAAGCATGGAGGCGGAGGCCGCGATGAGAAGGCCATTATTGGTGTCTTTGGCAAGTCCTGAGCTCAGACATCCTTGTTTATGCCTCCGATGTGCCAGTGACCCCACCTCCTACCGGCCAAGAGAGCCAATTTCAGAGAGTTCTCTGGGGAAGGAGGGAATGAGTGAGAATCAGGCGTGTGTGGGCGCTGGGGATGCTTAGGTGCAGCCAATTTGGAGCCCCCTTTCTGAACTCATCCCACCCACTCCCCAATTTCTACTCCTTGTGCCATGCTGTGCAGGATACAGGTCCCATCTGGGAGGGAGTGTCTGGGACTACCGAAGAGTTACATTATGGTGCAAGGCTTCCAAAGGACCCTCCACACTCCCCCTTTCCAGCATGAGGATGGCTCACTGAAAGGAGCTCAGCATTTATACCCAATTGGGTAATTTACTAATGCTTGTTAGTTTCATATCCTAGGAAACTTTCACTTGCTACCTCAATGAGGACAGTCACAGGCCATTCCCCAAAAAACTATCCCCAGTGAAAAACTACAGACATGGCCCCCAGGACCCCAGAACCCAGTATAGACTTGCATCCATCATTCTCTCTTTCTGTCTCTGTGTCTCTGTCTGTGTCTCTGTCTCTCTCTCTCTCGTCTGCCACTTCACTGTGGCTCACCGTCTTACTCTCTCCCACCCACATAACCTCAGAAACTGCAGTTGAAAAGTTTCCATTTTAATTCTGATATTACGAGCCTATGTATTTTGCAACTCTGAATTTTTAGACCGAGACATGGTACTTTCTATTAGACGTCTGATACTTTTTTTTTTCTTTCGCCTAATGGACCAAGATGGCTGCAAATATGATACACAGAGTTTAATTAACTCTGCATTTCTTCAAAAGTCAGGGTAACAGTGAAAAGCTATTTTAATGGGTAGAGCCCACTATCATTTAAGGTCATAAACTTGAGCCTTTGAAAAAATAATGAATCAGATAGGTTCATACCAGTACTGCCTTTAAAGGCACCTTCTTATATTACCAGAATCTTCTGATAATGAGAGAACTAAACGGGATGCACCGTGACACTTTTTACAGCAGCCTCTCCTCGTCGTTACCTGTTATAAGGTCCTTGTCTAATTCGAAGGAGCAGAGGAGGGACTTCCTCTAGGTTGTATTGATGGGCGTTAGTGTGTTTCCAGCTGTCTGATTTGGACCACTATCTAGACTTCACCAGTGATGCCGTGGAGTGTTCCTATTGAAGATTTAAGAGAAATAGTTTTCTTTCCACCAACATCAGCTCTCTCTAGCCACTGGATTTTGCACGGCTCCTTGGTGCATGCATACAAGTCACCTGGCTTAACAGGTGTTTGCTTTTTGGTGACTTTCTCACTCCTTTCTGGTAATTTCCCTGACAGAGCTTGGTTTCCCCTTCTCTCCCCCATGTACAAGGGACACGAGCACTTGTAGTTGAAAAACTCCGTCAGATATATTTGCATGAGTCCTTTTTTGTCTTTCAAGCTACAAGACTTCGATTTTTCTGCAGAATGCTTGCTTTGTTTTAAAGAACTTGACCACACATTGTGTAGGATGTTGCTTGCTTGCTCCTGAGTGGTACAAGGCCCTCGGGGCCTGCCAACAAGACCAGCTGCATAATTCGTAGGGTCCAGTGAAAAACGGGAGGGCAGGCCTCCTTGTTCAGTATGATCAAGAATTCCAGGTTGGTGACCGCCGAGCGTTGGGCCAAGAGCAGTGACCCTGTGCAGATCACATCCCCATAAAGTCTGTCATTCCTACAGAAGTAACTTTTTACGACTAACCCTGAGCAGGATCTGTGACCGCCTGAGTTTGTTCCTTTGCTATGTTTAGCTTGTAAACCGAGTAAGCTCATCCTGTATCTCTCAGTGCTTTGAAAAGGTTCCACTGACTTCTGGCTTCCATCGTTGCTATAGAAAAGTCTATGTCAAGCTACCCCCACCCCCACCCCCCACCCCCCCAACTCTCTGCTCTTGGATTTTCCCTTTGGCAATTTTTCCTTAAACTGTGTCTAGTTTTGTCTATCTTGCTTTGAACCAGTTTTGCTTCCTGAATCTGATTTCCATCCTGCCCTAGAAAACTCTCAGCCCCTGTCTTTAAAATATCGCCTCTTGCTGCCGTCTTCCTGGAACTCCAGTGTGATACCTGCTAGAGCTTCTTGTTCATCTTCCATGTCTTCAACTTCTCTTTCATTTTGAAAATCTCTTTGTCTCTGTGCGCCGTACTCCAGGTGATCCCCTTCCAAACCATTTCCTGGGTCACGATGCTCTCCTGAGCTGTCTAAGCTGATCTTTAAAACCCATTCATTACGTTTTTGTTTTTAATGATGCACATTTCATTTCTAGAAGTTATATTTGGTCATTTTTCAAATTTGGTTTTTAAATGTTTTCATGTTTATTCGTTTTTTGAGAGAGAGAGAGAAAGCGTGCACGTGAGCAAGGGAGGGACAGAGAGAGGGAGACACAGAATCCGAAGCAGGCTCCAGGCTCTGAGCTGTCAGTGCAGAGCCTGATTTGGGGCTCAAACCCGTGAACCGTGAGACCATGACCTGAGCCAAAGTCAGACATTTAACCGACTGAGCTGCCCAGGTGCCCCTGGGTCTTTTGTTTTTTTTTTTTTTTTAATTTTAAATAGAGTCTGATTATTTGCTTATAATTTTGATCCTCCCTTTTACATTTTTAAATTCATTTAGGCATAATTTATAGCCTCTTCTGAGAGCTTCATTATCTGATGTTCTTGGGGGTTCCTGAGGTTCATTACTGCCTGCCGTGTTTGTTGGCTCTGGTTCTTCGTGCTCTTGTCCCTTGAAGCATTTTGTAGTTTTTGATTGTGAACTTCCATTTCAAAGAACGTGCACTATGGGAATCTTGTGTGGCCGAGGCTGGGGATCTGTTTCCATAGAGAAGTTTCTCATTTGCTTCAGCAAGTGCCCCTGTGATATTACTAGATTGGGACTCTTTTGATGCTATCTAATCAGCATGGACTTTCTAGAACATACAGGTGTGTCAGTTTAAACCCCAAGGCTGCGTGAAGCATGGCCTGTGGTTCTGAAGCTCAAGGTGACTTTGTTCCCTGCCAGGGCTCCCTCTGCACAGGCAGCCAAAGTGTCCGCACCTGCTCCGGTGTTCAGCCCGCTTTGGCCTCAGGGATTTCCTTTACTGATCTCAGCTGTGCTTTTAAAACCGTGTGTGTTATTTTTGTACAGCATATCTAGGTATTTTGTGGCCGGAGGTTTTTCAGATTCTCCTCCATGATAATGCCACAAATGATAGTTTCTGTCATTCCGAATTTCTGAGCCCAGAAAAAGCTTTCTCACCATGATTACATGTTTTGAGATCTCCCCAAACGTTAGAGATGGATGGCGGTGATGGCTGCACAGCATCGTGAATGTACTTAATGCCACCAAAAAAAAAAAAAAAAAAATGGTGAAGCAGGCCAGGAACCCTGACCGAATTCATGGCAATTCTACTGCACTGATCAGAAGACATCCCTTATTTTTGTGTGCAGCTTTTCATTTGGATGGGGTTTTGGTTTTGTTCTGCAGAGAAAACAGCTAACACACTCTTTGCTAAAAAGGACTAGAGTGCACAAATGGTTGGATTTATTTAGTACCAAAATGTGAGATTAAAAAAAAAAACCCTTAGGAATTTGAGGACACTGGGAGGGTTGCTCAGCACTGAAAAGAAAGCTGAGGGAGAAAGGCGTCTCAGTTCTCTCTGCCATCCATGCTCTCTGGCTTTGAGGCAAGCATTGCTTTCTGTTGTTCCTTTCTTTCGCGCCTCAGAGATCTGCTTTACCAGAAAACGAGAAAGTCTTCGCCCAAGGAAGCATCAGTGTAGTGAAGTCGAATTACTGTAAAGGTTTCACGGCTGAGTCAGTGGGAGGGCGGCCAGTGATCACTTCCTGTCTCACCCAGAGGAGGGAGCTGCCCCGGAAAGGGACGTTGATGCTGGACCAACTTTAGGTGCTTCCTTTATTTCCTCAGGGACCAGCAGGACACTCTCTTTCTCTGCATGGAATGCTCTGATATCCAGATGGGGAAAATCTAACTCCGTGGACCAGGAAGGATAAGCCATTCATTCGTTCATCACTCCTACCTCTTATTAGAGTGAAGTAAGAGCTTTATGGGAAATGTAGGCAGGAAACTTTCACTATGACTACATATGTGTATTTAACAATTTTTTTTTTTTTGGATTGAGAATCTTAATTACTCTGAATGCAAAACACTCAATAATGTCCTTTGTCTTTGTTGTTGTTACTGTTCTGTGAACATGTTTTTAGAAAAAACACAGTGCCGTGACATGACCTTTGCTGATGAGGCAATGCTGGGTCCATTTGTTCATTCTTTTTTTTTTTTTCTTTCAAATAACATTTGTCCCACATTATATATTAGGGATTTGTACTGGTGCTGAGGGGCTCAAAGGATAAATAATAGTCTCTGTCCTCAAGAGTCTCTGTCTGATGCCTTGTGGAAAGGCCAGCCCACATACAGAAAGAAAATGCTAAACAGAACACAATTCATCTTCAAAGGATCTAATTAAAGAATCAGAGCGAATATTTCCATAACTTTTTTTATTGTGATAAAATATACAGAACGCAAATTTACCACTCTAACCGTTTTTTAAGTGGCATTAAGGACGTTCCCACCGTGGGCAACCATCAGCTACCGTCCATCTCCAGAACTTTCTTATCTTCCCAACTGAAAGTCTGTCCCCATGAAACGCTAACTCCCCATTTCCACCCCTCACCCACCAGCCTCTGGCGGCCACCAGTCTCCTTTCTGTCTCTGTGAATTTGACTCCTCTCAGGAGCTCGTAGAAGTGGAATCTTACAGCGTTTGTCGTTTGGGGTCTGGCTTCTCCATTACTTTTTTTAATGGAAGGAAATATGACTTGCTGAAAAGAAAATGTCAGCCTTGTCCCTGACTCACCACTTGGCTTGGCCCAGAGTAGGACGGTCAACTTTAGCGTGTGCAGCTCTCCGATAACGCGACCATTTTAGTATCTTTTCTGAAGGCCCCATCACAATGTTGTGGTATTAGTCCATTCGAGTTGATCGACATTATTATAGCCTTAAGAGGCTGCCACTCCCTGGAAACATGTTCCAGCCTCCCCCCCTCAGGGGGTGGTGGAGCGAGGTAAGCAGCTTGCAGGTGGGACCAGCCCCGCTGGCTTCCACGGGCTGCGTGTCTCACAGCACTTCACGTGTGAGCACGTAGCGAGCCCTGCTAGTCCCTGAGCCCGGAGGCCTGCCAGAAACCCAGGCCCCGAGGACTCCCCTCCAGACGTGTGCTCTGAGCCCGGCTGTCTAAACTCTTTCCTCTGGAACCAATCAGACCCTCGCCGAAGGGGCCATATCTCACTGACTGCTTTTGAGTCATGTGTCATATTTGAGATCTGCCCTGGGTTGGGAGCTGAAACGTTTTGGCTTGTCTCCACTGGAGTCGGGGCAAGGCCTGAAGTCACGAGGAAGGCTGGCTCAGGTTTCCCACTGTGTTTCTGGGGCACGTGGATATGCAGCTGAAATGTTGTACCTTAGGCAGCAAGGGTGGTCTGCCGAGTCCGAGTCGATATGGCAGCTCAGTTTCTTGGGGTTCATCTCTTCATTCCAGCAGAGCATAAGGTCCACGAGGGCTGAGCTGATCACCGCCGGATCCTCAGTGCCTTCCAGGGAGTCTGGAACAAAGTGTGACTGTGTCCTACAAACTGGAGGAGGTATCTGTTGTCAGGCTAGGGAGTGCGCCAACGTACGGAAAGTTACGTTGTCAGAAACAAGAAAAGGATACCGCTGATAAATGCACTCGTGCTACTTAACCAAGAAATATTCCCAATGATCGCAGTTCTTTAAAATACTAGAATGGAGACAAAAAAATGCTTTTCTTTTTAAAAAAAAAAATTTAATACAGTGTTTTATCCTAAAATAACATTATTTTAAAAAAAAGTTTTTTAAATGTTTATTTTTGAGAGAAGGGGAGAGAGACAGAGTGTGAAGGAGGGGCAGAGAGAGAGAGAGAGAGAGAGAGAGGGAGACACAGAATCCGCAGCAGGCTCCAGGCTCTGAGCTGTCAGCCCGGAGCCCGAAGCGGGGCTCAAACTCATGAACCGTGAGATCGTGCCCTGAGCCGAAGCCGGATGCCCAACCAACTGAGCCACCCAGGTGCCCCCTAAAATAACATTATCAATTACCTTTCTTCTTACCCGATTTCACAGAAGCTTCTGGAGGTACCAGTGAAACACTTAGAACTGAAAGAGGAAATTAATGACTTGCGTTTTCAGGATACAAATATCCTGGTTTTCTAGGATGGTTAAACACTAATACTGCCAGTGAGAATGTGATGCAACGTTGGTGAAGCAACTGCCGTGTAACATTGTCTTGCGTAGGATTTTATTAGAAAAAAAGAAAAGAAAGCTGAGGTCTTGGAAAATATTAGAAAAGTATCTCTCTGCAGGGCTTACCACATAAGCACGTTGTTCTCATTCCCCAGTGGCTATGGTTGGTTTGGACCGGACAGTTCCGCCTTTGTCTCCAGGGTTTGGGCCTCGCTTCTGGTTTTTGACCACCGGCCAGCCATGCTGTCCTCATGGAAGTCATGCAGTGAGAGCTGACGTGGTCTGAGCTGACTCCTCCGGGGCCTTGCACAGATGTGAGGTCTGTCGCCAGCACGCCGCTGTCTCACGGAGGGTGCCGGGAAGCTGTGCGGGCGGGCAGAGCAGTGGCTAACGGATAGCCCAAGAACCGAGCCTTCCTCTAAGGTACCCCCACCCCCCGGAAGGTCAGCAAAGACCCCTCGAATGTTTTTTCTCCTTGCTTCTCTCCCCTTATTTGTGTGGTATACATCTCTTTTTAGCTTGCAGGGACCACGCCTGAACAAAGGAGCCAAAGATACACCCAAAATCGAAGCCACATCCCGTGTTCCCCAAAGATGATGGCTTTTCTGTTCCCCGCAGCTCATTACGAGGGCCCCTCACCGGACGATGGATCTCTCTGGGCCACCCAGCCGCGCAGGGGATAAGACAGCTTCTGAAATACAGAATATTTTTGGAGCTCTGATCCCGACTCCCACATCCGCAGCCCCTTTTGGACTAGACAGCCTCCTCCTCGGATTCTCGGTGGCTCATCACATCCCTCCGTCTGTGACCAAAAACGGGCCGGGGGAACGAGTAGACAAGAAGGCCGTCGCCGACCAGGCCCACGGCTTCCCAGAGGGAAAGCGGTTGGAAGCACAGCGCTTTGCGTGTCAGCCGTCGCAGAGCAGGGGCTGAGGCAGGCGATGGAGGAAGACGGGAGGTGAAGCTGGCATCAGAGCCTTCCCGAAGACACTGCTGATGAACTGCAGCCTGTCTGGGAGCCCCCCGCCCCCTCCTCTTCTGTGCAGAGAAAGGTAGCCGGGGAGCTGTTGCATGGCTGGGGTGCCGTCTGCCCTGGCCCCTATCGTTTCGCCTCTTGGCTTGGGTCCCAGGCCCCACGATGGGCCGGCGGCTGGCTAAGGCCACAGATGAGCTGAGTAGCTACACGGTATGGCTTGGGAGCATTTCAGCATGGCGGGAAGGGAGCGTGCTTTGCAGGCGAATGGCCCCAGCGTCCTGGCCCAGCCCTCTCTCCTTTGAAATCCAACTGCATTCTGGCACTTTGCATTACTTAGGGTAACACGGGCAGCAGTAACAAAGAACCCCTCCGATGTCACAGCCTTAGCACTGATATTTACGTCCAGTTCAGGACAGTGGGTGACCGTCCTCAGGTGGCGATTCAGGAGCCCAGGCTCGCCGACCCCTAGGGCCTCGGAGATCTCCGCGCGGAGGGTGAGAGAAAGCGCAGGTTACATGAGCCTCAAACGACACACCTCACTTCTACTCACGTTTCATTGTCGGGAGGATGGGGAAACGTAATCCGAGGGAGAACTTCGTGCTGTGGCCGGGAGGGTGCCAGTGTCGCTGTCACAGTAATGGGGTAAACTTTCAAAGCTTCGATTTCCTCGTCTGTAAACAGAGACGTGGAACCAACAGCCGAGAGTTACCAGGAAGACGAGAGCTGATGTCTGCGATGCGACTCAGCCAGTGCCTGACGTGGATCGGGGGCTGTGATTACAGCCAGAGGAATAGGGGCTGTCTCATCAGCTGGAGCCGGGGCGATCCAAGCTCATGCCCACGTGTCCATCCTGTGCTTCTGCAGAAAGAGGTTTCTTACGTGAGACTGTTATGCAACGTGCGTGCTGGATCGTGGTTAATATGGGAATGCTGGTCTCCGTCGTGATGATTATTAGGTAACGTGCATTACGTACTGTGATTATGTTGTAAATGCAAGTGAACCGCTCACTCTACCGAACGTCCCATGGACTAAAATTCCGGGGGCATCGACGCAAGCTTTGGACTATTTTCCCATTGTTTGCTATCTTTGAAAAGGCCTTTGTTATCAAAGCGGTAGAGATCATTGCAAAAATTGCCAACACACAGATGGCTCTAAAGTGGAACTTAAAAGCCTTCTCCCCACACTCGGGGCCCCCTCTCTTACCGTTGTTGGATAAGCAACTATCGTTAACGCTTTCGGTAAATCCTTCCAGAAACACTCTACGTTTATACACAAGCATATTTAAGTCCTCTCCTTTTGCACAAAAGCGAATCATGCTAACGTGTTATTCCGCAACTCCTTTTTCTTTTTCTCTGCTTCCGCATCTGCTCTAACTCAATAGTATTCCATCGTGGAATGAGCCACAGTTTCTTTAACCAGAGATGAGAGGTTTAGTGCGAAGTAAAAAGGCATCAAACCCCTCTTTTCTCCGTGTGAGTTGATGGCTCACTCCCCAAGCTGACCTCCCCACCAGATTTCAGGTGTCCTCTGAAATCGCAGTCCCATCCGGGTGCACCCAGGGTCCACGTGCCTCCTACCGGGGCACCCCCTCAACATCCCAGGATGTGAATGGCTGTGGTTCAAAAAACGAGGATAAGGGCCTGGGGGTGGAGTAAGCTGTCAAAAGTCTTCAGGAACTCCTTCCTTGTGCCCGTAGCCTCTAGCTGGCTCAAAAAGGTAAAACGCTCTTTCTTGTCCCCTCCGGGGCATGGGGTACGCTTGGTTCAACTTCAGAGATCTGGGCCCAGAGATTGGTGATCCGAAAAGGAATCCTATACTGTCGCTCAGGTCATTTGGATGAAGACTTCTTAATGGAGGGAGAAAACCAAGTGGTCCTTGCAACTTTGCGGGTTTTCACTGGGCATTCGGAGATCTCGCTGGTTCTGTGTTCAGCAAGGCTACGAAAATGATTCTGTGCACACATCACTTGTCCAAGCCATGGGAACCCAACCGGCTTCGGCCCTAGGAGAGTATTTTCCAGTTTTCAAACGTTCGTGTGCCACCTTCTGATTTCCTTTTTTCCATCTCTGCAGACGGCAAAGCCTTGGAGTCACAGGTTGGGTGTGTTTATATTCTTTGGAAAAAACACATCACAATAAATAAACTCCTTAAAAAAAAAAATGCATGATCATTGCCCCACCGCACCTTGGCAATTGCTGCCCAAGTGACTCGTAAATCTTTTCGAGGGAGATGTATTCCTTCGGACAATTTAGAAGGAGATTTGTGCTATAAGAAAACAACCTCTGTTGTTTCCGATTCTGTGTCTCCCTCTCTCTCTGCCCCTCCCCCGTTCATGCTCTGTCTCTCTCTGTCCCAAAAATAAATAAACGTTGAAAAAAAAAATTAAAAAAAAAAAAAAAAGAAAAAGGGGCGCCTGGGTGGCGCAGTCGGTTAAGCGGCCGACTTCAGCCAGGTCACGATCTCGCGGTCCGTGAGTTCGAGCCCCGCGTTGGGCTCTGGGCTGATGGCTCAGAGCCTGGAGCCTGTTTCCGATTCTGTGTCTCCCTCTCTCTCTCTGCCCCTCCCCCGTTCATGCTCTGTCTCTCTCTGTCCCAAAAATAAATAAACGTTGAAAAAAAAATTAAAAAAAAAAAAAAAAGAAAACAACCTCTGTTGATTCTCCTGCATCAGCACAGGATGATATTTTTGGCCACAGTGATCCTCATGGAACGTTTTTTGCTTTTTCTGGAAAGCAGATAAATGCCTCCCTTCCCAATTACCACTGAGGATAAGTAGTAAAGAGTCAGGGAGCGTCCAGGGACTCCTGCTCTAGCAGATGTAGAGATCTTTTTATTGTCTTCAGTGCACTGGGCCAGGCTCACATTAGTCCTATTTTTAGCCTTTCGGACTGACTTGGTGAATCTGGCCTCCTTTTCCAACGGATCGGATTAACGAACTGCAGATGGGGCCCTAATTGATTCTTTTCTATCACAATTATTTGCAGGCACATGTCCTCAATGTCTCCTTGGTGAATAGTCACCTAGTTTCTGAAAGCCCTGCTCGGTCTGGGAACAGGTTTTCTCTTTGGCTTGGACACCAGAGGAGAGACTATCCTAGACGAATTCACTGAAGCGCTTGGATGCATACACGGCATCTCTGGTGGGCGTGTTGAGGGTCGGGAATCTCGGCGGTTCTGCGTTCAGTTACACGGAGATGTTGGCACCTAGCGTCTCGGTGGACCAGGAAAGGGCCGCATTACTGGATGACGTTTAGAAGCATTTCCCCCACCGATTAACACGCTCACAAACTCCATTAGTCCAGCAGTCTGCCCCAAGTGAGTCCTCTCCTCCCCGCCACGCCTGGAGGTATCGCTGTAGGTCGATCCCCGAAGGCATTTTTATTTTATATCCCACAGACTTTTCCTTAAAAGGCTCTCAATTTACTCTTTGGAATTCTGGGACCAGTCTCCTCTGTGTGACCAAACGCTGGCAGCGGGTCGGGGGGTTAGCACTGTGTTCTTTTTCTTTTAAAGTTTATTTATTTATTTATTTATTTATTGAGAGCGAGCGAGCAGGGGAGGGGCAGAGGCGGCGGCGGGGGGGGGGGGGTGGGTGGGGAGAGAGAGAGAATCCCAAGCAGGCTCCACACTGTCAGTGCAGAGCCCGATGCGGGGCTCGAACCCACGAACCATGAGATCGTGACTTGAGCCGAAACCAAGAGTCGGATGCTTAACTGACTGAGCCACCCAGGCGCCCCTAGCATTGTGTTCTAATATAAACGGGGGCGTGAGTTTGCACGCACAACAGTGCAAGGTGCTGTCCGTCCACACCGAGGGAAGCCACAGATGGCACTGACACAGAATCGCTGCTGAGTCAGGCGGGGCACTTACTCAACCGACTGGTGCAGAGAACCATAGGGAGTGATGAAGGACAAAACTTCACCCCTGTTCATACTCCAGACAAACATCTGTCTGTTTTCCGGTGAGTTACAATCGATCAGTCAGTCAACAAACCAAGAAATGATGTCATGGATGTTTTCTAAGACGCCAGACGCCGTGTTAAGTGCGTTCCATCCTGCCTCCACAGCAGCCCCTGTGCAAGAACGTGGTGACTTACACGCTCCCATGGCAGCCCTAGAAGCTCTGTGCTGTTTTCGTCCCCACCTCACAGATGGGGAGACAGCCTCGCAGAAAGCACCGATCGGGTCTCATCAATCAGACAGCCGGATTTATCCAGCTCGGTGCTTCATCCAGGGCACCAGTGTTTCCTCCGTCACACGGAGGGTCTTGCTGTCACCCAGGATGCACATGGTCACATCCGTTCCGTGTCGGATGCTTTCAACCAGGAGACAATTTATGTGTTGATCTAGTTAAACGTGTAATTTGAAAGCCAAAGCTTCTATATAAAACATCATAGCCTCGTTTTCAGGTCTGACAACTTTTACTATATTATTATCTGCCCTTTGGGTTATTCGAGCGCCTGTCCATCATGGAAATCACAGAGTTACCTTATTTTATGTTCAGGCACTGACATACGACATGATTTTAGCTTCACGTACGCATAATGATTCGATATTTGTATGTATTGCGAAATGATCACCACAATAAACCTAACTCACATCTTTCACCACACATAATTACAGAGGTTTCTTTTTTTTTCTTTTTTCTTGTGATGATGGGAACTTTTAAGACTTATTCCCTTAACAACTTTCAAATAGGCAGTACAGTGTTATTAACTGTAGTCACCATGCTGTACCTGACATCCCCGGGACTTAGAATAATTTTAACTTTCGGAATTAAGGACTCACGTTGCCCAAATACGTTCTGGGCCGTCCCTCAAAAGGGCCAACCCCCAGCCGTCTTACAGTTCACTTGATCTTTTAGAACGTCTCCAAGCTGACGGATTTGACAAAGCACATCAGTAGTGAGTCTCGCTGGCCTGCAAAAAAGACTCTGGGAAGGCACTCGACTCCCTGGCCTCTTTTTCATCATCTCTAAATGATGACACTTAATGAGCTAATATTTTGTGGTTCGGCGGAGTTAGGAAATTTCCAATCTCTGCCGATAAAGGAGTTTATTATTTTTCTAGCACATGCTGGCTTGAGAATTATAGCTGACCTCAGTAGATCCCAGTTAGGAGGGAGGGGGCGGTGATGGCAGAGTTCAATCGTGGATCTATAAATACTGAGTGATAGGCTTGATTCCTATCACTTAGCCTTAAAAGATTTTTTAAAGCTCACAATTGGTTTTCATTTATTTGAGACAAATCACCACCATACATCCTTATTTTTTTTAATTCTATTTTAGAGAGAGAGAGAGTGAGCAAGAAGAGAGGGGGCAGAGTGGGGGAGAGAGACAGAATCTTAAGTAGCTCCCTGCTGAGCAGAATTCGATCCCAGAACCCTGAGATCGTGACCTGAGCTGAAATCAAGAGTCGGATGCTCAGCTGACCGAGCCACCCAGGCGCCCTACATCCCGCCTTTTGAAAAGGATTTTCTTTGGCACACACGCTTCCTTCAATTTGCTATTGGAATTGAGTCCCTTAACCAATGAGATCAGTCAGTGGTGCTTCTCATGCACATTAAATTTTGATCAAAGAATGTCTCATACCGACCAAGGGTCTCTCTGCCCCCAGATGAACCTTCCTGTTTGGGTAGGTCATCTGTCTTTGCCAGTCGGGGGTGGGGGCAAAGATGCCGAAGAAGGAAGGAGAAAAGTGCCCAATGCCTCAGGTTTTGTGGACTCTCCCCTTTGAAGACAGGAAAGGGCTTTGCAGATTAGGATCAGCGTTCAGAGTGACCTCTCCAAGTCTGTGCGATTAGGACAGCGGCGTGTAGGATTCTGAATTAACTGGACCAAAGTTAAAATTCCAGGCCGGCCTCTTACGAGCTCTTTGACTCTGGGCACATTTCTTATATTTGCTGACCGTCAGGTTCTTCATCTGAAAAATAGGACATGACCGTGTCTGTCTCATAGAGTTGCTGTCACCTGAAATGAAACAAAGTAGGAAAAAGCACCTTGCACAGTCTGGCGTATTGCCAGAGTACTGGAATATTCTCAGTCAACATCGGTTCATTTCCCCTCCACTTGCAAAGGCGAGGAGACCTGCCTTAAAAGTCAAGTCCCCTTGCGCAGGCCCACGGGCCAAGCTGGGTTCGGGTGGAGACTGCCAGGGCCAAAACAGCACCTGTCCCTAAAGAGGATTTTCCAGACCTAAAGGCGCCGCCCCGGATGGTGCTGGCTGCTTTTCAGCTTCCGAGCAGCCAGCATCCTGACCGTGTTGGGGTTGGGGTCCTGACCTGTGATTTCGTTTTCTTGTCGGCGGGGGGGACGGACCGGACTGTCCCCAGTGCGCCCGCGCGGGGAGCTGTCCAAACAAAGTTGAGAGACTGGGCTGTGATCCCCAGGGCAGGGCGGTCTCTCTGTGATTCTCCTGCCTCGATAGCGGGAACAATCCGTCAGTCAGTCAACAAACCAAGAAATGAAGTCATGGATGTTTTCTAGATGCCAGACGCCGTGTTGAGTGGTTTCCATCCTGACTGCATAGCAGTCCCTCTGCAAGAACGTGATGACTTGTACGTCTCCATAGCAGCCCTAGAAGCTCTGTGCCGTTTTCGTCCCCACCCCACAGATGAGGAGACAGCCTCACAGAAAGCGCTTACAGTTTACAAAGCATTTAAATAAAGCGTATATATATTTTTAGGATAAGAGCAGCAATATAGTAGTTGGAAATGGGGAAAGTAACAAAATTAAAGAAGAAGAAACCAAAATGACCCTTAATCCCATGATTTGGTGAAGCCACTACACCCATACTTTTTTTTTTTAATGTTTATTTTTGAGAGAGAGAGAATGAGAGTGGGGGAGGGGCAGAGAAGGAGGGAGACACAGAATCCGAAGCGGATCCAGAATCCGGTTCCAGGCTCTGAGCGGTCAGCACAGAGCCCGACGCCGGGCTCGAACTCGTGAACCGCGAGATCATGACCTGAATGGGAGTCGGAACGCTTAACCGACTGAGCCGCCCAGGCACCCCGGCATACCTAAATTCTTTACGGGCTTTTGTCATGCTGTATTTTCTTGATCAAGAAGTGGTAAACATACAACCATTATCACATGTGAGTCTGCCATATTTTGGGGGGTCTGAAAAGGGGTCCCCTATTTGAGAATATGGGAGCTGCTAATACAGAGGAGAGCCAAGGCCCATACAGTGACAAACCCTTGAAACGCCAGGCCCAGCGGGGCAGAGGCCTGCATCCCGGGGGGGGGGGGGGGGTCACACAGCAAGAGGATCGTAGGAATGAGGACGGGGTTCTGTGTAACGAGGGCTGGGGACAGCTCACTCATCTACGAGCTCTGTGGTTTGGCATCATGTTTATGAAATACCTGCTTCATTTGTTGATTTTTTAAAAAAATGTTTATTTAGGGGCGCCTGGGTGGCTCAGTTGGTTGAGCGTCCGACTTCAGCTCAGGTCACGATCTCGCGGTCCGTGAGTTCGAGCCCTGCATCGGGCTCTGGGCTGATGGCTCAGAGCCTGGAGCCTGCTTCCAATTCTGTGTCTCCCTCTCTCTCTGCCCCTCCCCTGTTCGTGCTCTGTCTCTCTCTGTCCCCAAAATAAATAAACGTTAAAAAAAAAAAAAATCATGACCTGAGCTGAAATCAAGAGTCAGACCCTCAACCGGCCACCCAAGCGCTCCAAGTCAATTTTCTTTAATTGCCTGCGTGAAGGTCAGAGTGTTAAATGAAAAACCCTACTTCTCCCCCTTGATTATAGAAACAACATATGCCCATCGTAGAAAAAATAAATTAAGGAGATAAGGAAAAGCTTCATAAGCCACCTCCGTGTGTTTCCCAGCGCACATCTTTTCTGACTCTCCCCTGTGTGTGTCTGTAGAGTTTCAGGGAGCCCCCGGGCCGTTTCTCTGCCCTGCTCTGCGCAGGAGGCTGACCCATCATGGCAGATGCCAGGCTCCTCTGTGCCCCCTAGCCCAGCTTCCTGTTACGTGCCACCAACGTGAGGCACTGGCCGGAATGAAGCCCGTGGAAGGAAGAGAAATCAGTACACTCCTCCCCAACGACTTCCCAGTGGTCGTCTGTCCGTCCTGACTTCAGTTCCTGCCTCTGGCCTCGCCGGCACGGCTCCTGTCCTAAGCAGGCCCAGGATACACTATCCCCTCCTTGTTCTTCATGCTCATGGGGTCATTGCCTCTCCCCCCCCATTGCTTCCCCCCCTGGTCTGGGTGTCACCAACCCGCGTGTTCACTGAACTGTCCACAGCTCTTAAATTGGTCCCTTCACTGAAGCCCCTTTATAGGAGCCACATGGGATGGGCTGTGTTTCTGGCCTGATTAAAACAATACGCACCTGTATTTACATAAATGGTGTCGGGCTATGCATTCTATCTGGTTACCTGCTTTTTAAAATTACCTTTTTTAGAGAAACAGAGAGCGAGCATGAGCGAGGGGGAGGGGCAGAGAGAGAGAGAGAGAGAGAGAGAGAGACTCCTAAGCAGGCGCCACACTCAGCTCAGAGCCCGATGCAGGACCCGATCCCATGACCCTGGGATCATGACCTGAGCTGAAATCAAGAGCCAGATGTTCAACCGACTGAGCCACCCAGGTGCCCCTGGTGACCCGCTTTTAAAGTCAACAATACTCTGTAATAGGAATCTTTTAATGGCAGCAGATACAATTAAGTTTCCACATCATTCTACTTGTTAGGATTTTCAGTGGGATCTAATTAAATTCCATAAGTATGTATTGAGTTTCTACCCTGGGTAAGATATAGTCCCTGCCCTTAAGTGGGGGGGGGGGGCAGTGCTATGTGGGCCTTAAGACAAGCTAACTGTGTGGAAAATAGGAGGTGTCATAAAGGAGATACTAGCTAAGAGCCATAAGAGTTCCAAGGAGAGAGTGTGGGGCATGCCGGAAGGCTTGTTGGAGGAGGCAGTGGCCAGGATAAGCCGGGGGTGGGGAGCACCTTAAACCAAAGGGAGCCCGGAACACACCCCAGGCAGAGAGGGTGGCCAGACCCAAGGCTTGGAGCTGAGAACTTACAGGAATTTTTTTGAGCCATGAAGAGTCTGGTTCAGCTGAGAAGAATGGAATGTTCTTCCAAAGGTACTTTGTTCATCTCTTCTTTAAATTAATTTTTCTTGAATGGATATCATTTTTCCTTTTCCCTTCTAGATTATAGCCTCCTTGAGGCCAAGGACCAGTCCTTCACACCCTGCTGTAGACCTTATGCTTAGAATAAGGCAGGGATTCCCAGTAAAAGTTTGTCGAGTGAATCTGAATAGATAACCCTACGATGGGAATGGAAATTTGTTGTCAGATCGTGGTGGGTCTTGGGGGCCGGGCTGAGTGGTTTGTGGGAAATGCTCTGGACCTGTCTCCTTCTGGTCATTTCTCCCCCCCAACTCCTTTCAGAGACTTCTCGCTCTTTTAGACCTAAATGGAATCACCGATATGAAAATGCTTTTTGGACAGGGACGCTATCTCCCAAGAAGATGGGTCCCATTTTCCCATGTCTTCCTTCTTCTACATGTGGGTCAGGGGTAGGAAGCCCTGACTCATGCTGCCCAGGGAAAGAGGTTGCCAATTGTTTGGCCAAGAATCAGGCTGGCCTTTGAAACGGAGGGCAAAACAAGAACTGAGGTTGGCTTTTCTACCAATATTCAAAGTCCTGAGCCCCTTCTCCTCTGGCCAACCCAAGAAAAGCCAGGAAGTGCCAGCGTTTGCCCTATCTATCCCTCCACATCCTGCCCATGTGACTTGGTAGCTTGAAGGCATTGATTGTTGGGCAAGGGAACGTGACCAGGTTTGGGACATCTGTGCAGCGCGTGCGTATGTAGTGAGGGGGCGTCGATGATGGTGGTGCGCAACAACCACAATAACGAAACGGCAGAAGGGACGATTTATGTGGGCGTGAACATGAGCTCCGCCGCGCACTGACTGCGTGTGTGACTTTGCCATGAGGCAGCTTACCTTTCTTAGCTTTCTCTTCCATCGGTAAAGTGGAGGCGGTGATATCTAGACTCACAAAGTTGTGCAAACACAGGGGAGAACGGGCAGACGGAAACACATAGCTTGGTGCAGGGACTCGCCGTATTTTATTCGTTTCCTCCCTACACGTCAGTACTCTATCTTCTCTTTTTTTCTTTTTTGATGTTTATTTATTTTGACAGAGAGAAAAAGAGGGAGAGAGCATGCACAAGTGGGGGAGGGGCAGAGAGAGAGAGAGGGAGAGAGAGAATCCCAAACAGGCTCTTTGCCGTGAGCACGGGATCAATTCCATGAACCATGAGACCGTGACCCGTGCAGAGATCAGGGGTTGGATGCTTGGGGCGCCTGGGTGGCTCAGTCGGTTGAGCGTCCGACTTCAGCTCAGGCCGTGATCTCACGGTTTGTGGGTTCGAGCCCCGCATCGGGCTCTGTGCTGAGGCTCGGAGCCTGGAGCCTGCTTCAGATTCTGTGTCTTGTTCTCTCTCTGCCCCTCTCCCGCTCATGCTCCGTCTCACTCGGTCTCTCAAAAATAAATGGAAAAAAAAATTGGAAAGAAGAGAGTCGGATGCTTAACCAACTGAGCTACCCAGGCGCCCCTGGGCTCTATCTTTTCTATTCCAAACTTTGTTGGGACAGACTTTTATATTTCTCTGTGAAGGATTATCTATTAATATCATGTGCGGTACAAATTTTCTTGGAAGTGTGTGGCACTTTGGATGTAGTTGGGGAGAATTCTCCATTGCCTCTTCATCTCTGATCCCTAAGAAACAAAACAAAACAAAACAAAAAAAACGACCAAAAAGCAAAACTTGGGCGTCTGGCTTCCATTCTGAAGCCAGCTGTTCTGTTAGCTGGTGTGGAGTGAAAGGCACGCGATGCAGATGAATGGCCCTCCCGAAGCATGTAATATGCTTCTCGGGGAGGAGAGGTACTTTGAATGAAACCAGTTTGCACCACGGGACCTCAGGGTGTCCTATTATGACGGTCTCATAGACATCCAGGAAAACCTGTTGACTGTTGAAAAGCCAGATTCTAAATACTGTTTACTCCCGAATAATTTGTAATTCCTTTCCCAGCTCAAATAACCATAAACTCCTACAAAGTGGTTTATAAACACTCATTAGAGTATTACAAAAGTCCTTTGAGCTCCACATGATTATCTCCATTTGGCAGTTGAGTAAACTGAGTCACAGAAGTTGAAAGATCTGCTCGAAGCTCTGCCAGGAGCAAAGACGGGGCAGGGCCAGAGCTCAGACATCCCGGCTCCTCACCTGGTGAGTGGTTCCACAGAACGTGCTGGAGGTGGGGCACGTCCAGGCTCTTGACCTTTCAGGGTCCCTCGGTGCCCCGGCCTTCTGTTAACCCATTGTCTGGGACCGACAGAGGTCCCCTGGCTCCTGAGCTGCCACTGTCCAGGAGCGAAGGCTTTGCTTTGAAAAGGCCATCAAAACATGTGTCCAAAACCCACCGTAGGTTCTGGCCTCACCTTTCCCAATGCCTGCTTGTAAATCGGGCCACAGAGCAGCAGAGAGAGTAGTAAGAGAGAGTCAGTAGTAAGAGAGAGTAGTAAGACGTCGGTTTTCTGCTTTTCCTGAAAAGCTGAAAGTAGCCAGGGTTAGCGGGGTGCAGTAAACATTTCCTGCTTTCGGGCTGCCCTGAATTTAAACCCACTTCTTATATGTAGGTTCCACCATCCCCCAGGGAGAAAAGAAAGTGCCAGCTACTTGCTCTCCGAGATCCCTGGCCCTGGGGTATGGGCACAGGACCCAGGCTCGGCCAGCTGGCAGCGCTATGGGGGACTCAAGTGAATGGTAGGAAGAGTGGACTGGGTCCAGTGGTGGGTGGTGATCCCCACCCCACCCCCCCACCCCCCGCCTGTTAGTGTTAGGGCCGTGGGGCCAGCAGGTTGGTCGGGGTCCCGGGGAGGCAGCTTTACCACCAGATTGCTGCTGTGTTGACCTTGGCTGTGGTTAAAACTGTTGGCCCCAGGGTGCTCTTTGCTTCCCACTCATTTCTGGAAACTTCTGGATTGTTTGTGAGTTAGCAGTTCTCCTTCCAATAAGATGCCTTTCTGAGGTACACCCAAGTTAGGAGTTTTGTTTGTTTGCATCTGGCTGGGAACAAGTTGGAGAATGAGAGAGTTTTCCCTTTTCCTTTCCCCCTGGTGTTATTGAGAGATGGGTTCTCCCATTAGTATTGCAGAGACAGTCAACACGCCATGATACGGAAAGGCTCGAAAGGTCCGGAGTTGATGTTTGAGGGTGATCTAGCTCATCAGCGACATTGGTTGAACCCACATCGGGGCGGAAACATTGGTTGGCACATGGCCATCACATCACGTGGTGACGACTCTTACGTCATCACCATGACCAACATCTCACCAGCATTGCTGTCCCTGACACTCTCACCGTAATGGTTGTGACTTAGATCCGCACCGTGTACCCATTCGCCTCTCCCCCAGGCGCGCCATCCAGGGTCCTTAGGCAGCTCGGATGTGGAGTTGAGGAAGGGCTGCACATGGGGAGTGAATGCTTTCGTCTTTCCCGCTACTTGAGGGGGGGGTGGCGACGGTGCTGTCTGGGGCACCTGGAAATCTTAGAAAACAGCGTTTTTCCCTACCCCGGTGGCAGTGGGCAAAATGCCTCTTACAGACTCACAGAAGAAGAGAACAGAATAAAAGGTAACGTTTGTTGAGTGCTTTTTATGTAAAACCTCATGTAGTCTTCCTAATATCCCTAAGAGGGAGGTGCTATTATTATCCCTAAATTACATGTGGGGCAACTGAGGCACAGAGGGGTGAAGTGACTTGCCCGGGGCTCTTTACTACCAGGCATTGGGTAGATGTCCACATGCTACAGGGTGGCTTCCAAAGCTAACTTTTTATCACAACTCCAAGGAAAGATGACAAAAACATAGACTTCCAGGGCCCACAGCCAGAAATTTTAATTCCTCAAATCTGGGGAGGGTGAGGGTTGGGGCTTAGAGAGGGAACTGCTACCACGCCTCCCAAGGGATTCTGACGGGATCTGTCCATGGGCGGGTACTGGACAACCACTGGTTGACCCGGGGCTTATGTGGCCACTCCCCTTTCCGTGTGCTTGACGGAGAATACCTATTGATCGCTGTACTCTTTCCTGACTTGGCCTCAGAATCCTTCTCGATGCAGGTAGTGACTATCAATCACTAGCAGGTGGCTTCAAGACAAAATCAATTTGTCATCTTCAGCCTACGGTATCCAGGAGGGGAAGTGAAGGGGCTGAGTTTTATCACCGGCCGCTAACTCACCAAAGAAGGAAAATAATGAGATATTTCTGTGCCCCGGGTTTCTTTCTGCTCTGACGTGGGGAGATGTTATAGAACTTTTCATTTTTGGCCTGGAGAGGGTGGATTCTTATCTCTAAATTGCTCTACTAGTTTAAGATTATGCTGGCTATTTTAACATTTTATGACATTTTGTGAACTATTACAACTGTCACTGAAACGGTTCCAAATTTGAGCTTTTTTTCTTTTTTTTTTTGAGTCATCCAAATGACCAGCTTCTATCCCGTGAATTGGATTAGTTTACATACACAGGATCTATTTGTTAGGATGGGTCTAAACACTGACTCAGTTATGCTTGATCAGCAGCAGGACAATGGGGAAGGGGCTCTCTTCCATCCATTCCTTAAGGTTCCAGGCTGATGAAGTCTCGGCCATCCTCAATATGTGGGTTCCAAGATCAGGCACCTTGGGTGTTCAATCCGGGAGGTTGATCGTACTGAAAGACAGTGGAGACTTGCCCAGGAAAGTTTAGCGATCATTGGTTGGAAGTCACGTTCCATTGGCCAGAACCAGTCACATGGCCTTAATTAACAGCAGAGGAGGAAATGGGGCCTGGCTTGCCTGGGAGCAAAGGGAGATGGGTTTGGTGAACAGCTACCAGAGTCCCCTTGCGAGCCACGAGGGGCTGTAGGTGTGCTCAGAAGGAGCGAGTGAGGCCCACACAATCCAGAGTGGGCGGTGCTTGGGCCAGTGGTACCTGGTTTTGTAACTGCCGAATAATTCCCGTATTGGACAACTAAAATGCGTTCAGTGTGACAATTTTCAAATTTCAAATAGTAAAAAACCTGAAACCAACCAACCAACCAAACAAACAAACCAAGAACAATGAATAGAATTTTTTCCATCATTTTAAGAATCTCTTGTGACATTTTTTGGAGTTCTTTATATATATATTCTATATACATATATATATTATATAGAATATATGTATACATATATATGTATATATATACACACATATATGTATATATACACACATATATATGTATATATATACATATATATGTGTGTATATATATATATATATAATTTTAGAAATGCTTGTCCAGCTCACCTCGTGGTTTTGTTCATTAGCTGTTTGTCTCCCAAACTGTTTTCTTGGACTCTAAGGGAAACCTACCCAAATCTGTCCTAGCCTTCCCCATATTCTGAAATAAAGACGAAGAATGCATTAAAATTTCTGGTTCTGGACAAAAATGTTGGCTTGAACCCCCTTTTTGAAAGTCAGTGTCCCTGGTCCTTAAAGTGGAGGCTCTGGGCTTAGATCCCCCCCCCCCGGCACTCCCCCCCTCCAGTCGTGGGTCCTTTGCAAGTATATTAATGGGCTCATGTCTCATCATTCTAATTTACACATGAGGATAGCAGTAACCACCCCTCAGCACCGTGAGGGGATGCAGGGGAGAGATAGGAGAGCATCGGGTGTGTCTGATGTACAATAAGCATGAAAACTACTATTGTTAACTCCAGGGTCCATGAGCCACCCACTGGAGTTCAGCTGTGTTGGGCTGTGTGGGTAAAATTTACACGGATGGGTAAGAATCTATACATTTAAGCTCAGGGCAAAGGTGTGGTCGGGGGGCGCCCTCCCGACGGCCCAACACAGAGGCGTCTCCCAGACCCCTCCCTTGAAACAAACCCCGCAAGCTCTCAAACCCTCACTGCGCCGTGACTCGGTTTCCCCCCCGATAAAAGGGGGACACGATGGCAGTTCTAAACTTGTTTGCAAAACCCGTTGAGAGGCTTGAAATAAAGGTGGTATTTAGTGTGAGTTCAAAGCGTTATGCGATTATTTTATTGCCCCTTTTATTCCTGAGATTTTTGTTTGCTTGGCTTACAAACCCAAGCCATAGCCATAAAAGCACTTTTATGCCAGCGCCTTTCACACACATCATGTACCCACTGCCCATGTCAATCGGTGCCTAAAGAGCTCAGGAGGCTGAGGGTGGAGACAAGCAGAACACGAACGCCAGCAGTTTCTGCCACGTGGAGGCCTTTACTGCACGCTGTCCCTGAAACTGTTCCGCGGTCAGGTTTTCTAGCCGTGCAGGTGAACCGCGAATTGGATCAGCTGGCACGCGTTGATCTGTTAGTGAGGATGGCCCCAAACGCCAGCTCAATTTGCGTTTCTCAGCCCACCCTTCTTTCTCGTGGGGTCAGTCTATGACTCACCACATTCTTTGCAAAGCCCCGTGACCCCAAACCATAGGGCGAAAAGAAGTTTCAAGCTGCTGTAACTGACCCGGGGTGGGAGTCCCTTTCACAGTGCTCCAGGCACAGCCTTCACGGGCAAACACGGGGCCCACCCTCCCTGCTTTGGGAGGCGTCCCGTTCTATTGTTGGGTGGACCTGGCTGTAAAGTGGTCTTCCTGAAGGTGAACAGACGTGTCGGCCGTGCTCAGGTGAGCTGCGGGGAGCACTGTTTTCCCAGGCTGGCCACGGAAGCGGGCAGCTGGAAAGGCTGAGAAGGCTCTCGTGGTCCTGGGCCTCGTTAAGCCCCCGAGCAGAAAGAGGAAAGACGTAGGATCTAAGGGTTATTTCTGTTCGGGTCCTTCCTCTACTCAGCTCTACAAACGTGGCCACAAACGGCGGTCCATTTAGATGAGTCAAAGCTTAGGGTGAATTTATAGGGACTGGCTCTTCAGGGACAGTGTTTTTGTCGCTCTTCTCCTGTGCCTTCCACTTGGGGTCCAGGTAGGGAACAGCAGGCCTACCACATTATGCAAGAACAGAGAAGTCTCTTCAGTGTCTGTCTACGTCAGCAGGAGTTTAAGTGAATGATCTTTTCCTCAAATTCATCGAGTGAATCATTTATTCAACTACCATTCAATAACCCTCTACTGTGTAAACAGCCCTTCCCAGGACCAAGGGATTCAGATCCTTGTGCTTGAGAAACTTATATACTCCTTAAGGATATGGGACATTTTACCTGGACAGGTTAACTGCACACCTCACCCCCAGGAAATCCCACTGTAGGATAGTGGAGAACAGTGGTCTTTGGGACTTCTAGTCTACCTCCTTCTATTGGCCTCTCTCTCTCTCTCTCTCTCTCTCTCACGCACACACACACACACACACCAGAAAACAACTTCCTTTTACCTGGCAGCCACCTTACCCCACAGACCATGGAGAAGAGCAAAATGTGAGCAGGTAGGGGGTGCGAGGCAAACAATCTGATTCTGAGGGAGATCCAAGCCAGGGCCAGCCGGTTCTGGAGTCAGACAGTGGCGACCAAACCCTGGGCTTGGTGGTTGGATGCTTCGTAGGGAGCCCACGATAAATGCTCTGTACATTTTAGTGGAATAAATGAATAAGTGAATGACAGCATGAACCTGGAATCCAAACCATGTCTGTACATGGTCTCAAAGTATTACTCATATTCCTTCTCATTCCTCCATGCTGAATGCTTTAGTCTAGAATGTTCAGGGAAAGGGGTTTGGAAAACCAAACAATTCTAGAGATAGCTCTCGCCATCCGTCAGCCCTGGGTACGCCCTTAGACGTTTTTCTTCAAAGAGATTTTACAGAGCAGAGAATTCTAGAGCTTAGGTCTTGTGGGATTCTCTCTTTTAATCTCTCAATAAAGATAGGCAGAGGAATGGTGATCCGCTTTAGCCGGTAGCTGTTCAAGAAAATGCAGCAGTGAGTGCCCTCATGTGTACATCGTTCCTTTTAATGTGAACCCAAAACACTCGGGGGAAATATCTATATCCAGAGCGTCCAAGTAAGGCAAGCAGACATCAAGAATTACTATCCCATTTGACAGAGGGAAAATCTAAGGCCCTCGCTCATGGAGCACGTCAGGAACAGAGCTCAGGAGAGAAGCCGTCTCTCTATGCCCGCGTAAGTAGGTGAGTTACCATATGCGTGTCTGCAGTCCCACGCTCTTGGGATATAGTCAGCTTTCCCTGGTCAGCGCCCCTGCAGGAGCCGCATGGAGGGAGTGGGTCCAAAGGCATTCATATCTTTGCCCATGTCTTTCTAAGCGTCTGGGAGGGAAGGAGGGTGACTCTCCCTCCAGTGCGGGCTCCACAGCATTGTGCCACCACTGTCCAGAGCCTCTTGACCATCCATGAGTATATGGCCAAATCTTTGTCCGTGCTGTCACCTTTTGGGGCCACCAAGTCACACCCCCAGTGAGGGTTGCATCTAGGTCACTCGTCCCCTCCACATCACCTGGGCAGTCTCATTGCCAGTTCAATAGTTCAACCATTCACTTTCCTTTTTACCTTTTCTTGGTCATACAGATGGCTGTGCCTCCACCTGAAGGGTCCCTCAGAAGTATGTCACCTCAAAAATTCCGGACTCAGGGGGCACCTGGGTGGCTCAGTCGGTTGAGCGTCCGACCTCAGCTCAGGTCATGATCTCACGGTTGGTGAGTTCGAGCCCCGCGTCGCGCTCTGTGCTGACAGCTCAGAGCCCGGAGCCTGCTTCTGATTCTGTGTCTCCCTCTCTCTCTGCTCCGTCCCTGTTCGCACTCTGTTTCTCTCTCTCTCTCAAAAATAAATAAACATTAAAAAAAAATTCTGGACTCAGAGGACTCCCTCTCTGACTACACACTTTCACTGCTGCTGCCACTTGCCGAGAACTCTTCTGGACCTTGTCCACCTCCCTCTCCACTCTAGACCATGTTTATTTAGTCCATTTTAATACTGCTCCTCGAGCAAATGGAACCCCTTCCCGTATCCCCTTGATTCTTCGCCGAACAGCATCCCAGCCTTGGTTCTAATCGCTCAAAACCTACCTGCAACCATTCACATTTCCAGAGCTTCAAGCCCTGATTCCCAACTGCCCATTGGACACACGGCCCCACCGGGACATCTCAGAAGCACCGAAAACGCCACACAGTGAAACCGATTCATCGTTCTCTCCCCAATCTCGCGCTTCTTCCACGGTCCCTTTCTCACCAAGGTGGTGCCACCACCCACCCGGGAGGTCGTTCGAACCCAAGAGTGGGAGTCGTCCTTGGAAAGCTCATCTCCCTCGGCCCCACCTTCGACTGGCCACCCAGGGGCATCTCACTTTGCCCATTTCTGTCTCCCCACCGCCTTCTGCGGTTGTTCAGTGGTTCGGGCCACGGGTCTCCCCTGGTGGGATCATGTCAACCTTCCCACAGCTCGCCCTGCCCTCTAGGCTTGTCCCCCTCCAACTTCACGTCCCAACTGCAGCGAGAGAGATGCTTCTAAAACACAGATCTGATCATTCTCCCCCTAAAACCGTGCAGGGGCTCCCTGGTGGCCTCGGGATAAAATTCACATGTTGCCAGGTCCCTGTCTTCCTGCTCTCTCTCTCTCTCTGCACTCCAGCCTCAGCAAACCACTTCCTGTCCCTTCTGTGCTTTTGGCCCTGTGGCCTGGGAACTTTGTACACGTTGTTCCCTCCGCCTGAAATGTGACCCCCTTCCCCATCTCACCCCCATCCACTCTGGCTTGGCTAACCCCACGCCCTCTGCGTGTCTCGGCCCAGAAGTCACCTTCCCCAGGAAGCCCTTCCTGACCCTCAGACCTGACACAGATTCCCCACGCGGGTTCGCACAGCACCGCGTTACCATGCCGTCAGCGCCCCAGCCGTGCCCTTCAGCTGACAGCCAGCGAGTGTTAAGCGATTGTTGCGTGTTAGGCTGTTTCTCAAGGCTTTGCAGGACGGAACGTGTCCGGCTGTCACTACAGCCCGATGAAGAAGATGCCGTTATGATCTCCTTTTACGGATGAGGAAGCGAGGGCGAGAGGCAGTGTCCCGCTTGCTCTGTGTTAGACTCGGTCTTTAGAAAACACACTTGCGGGGCGCCTGGGTGGCGCAGTCGGTTAAGCGGCCGACTTCAGCCAGGTCACGATCTCGCGGTCCGTGAGTTCGAGCCCCGCGTCAGGCTCTGGGCTGATGGCTCAGAGCCTGGAGACCGTTTCCGATTCTGTGTCTCCCTCTCTCTCTGCCCCTCCCCCGTTCATGCTCTGTCTCTCTCTGTCCCAAAAATAAAAAAAAATAAAAAAACAAAAAAACACACTTGCTCGTGCCTTGTGTTAAGAGATTTTTTTTTTTTTTTTTGGTGGTAGTGATAATGGCGGGACTCTGGGATCCTAAAGATCTCCAAAGGCGAATGTGATGTGCAGGACCAAGGCCCATTATGCTGCATCGTAGCCGCCCGTTTTGACGTCTTCGGTCCGCAGCGAGCTCGGTGAGGGCGGGGAAGGTATCTGTGACTCGCCGTTTCCCCACAGTGCCCAGAACGGCGCCCGGCCCACAGTCAACCTTCAAGATGTGCTGAAGGGGTAGATACACTGCTTTTACTCTGGGCTTTCTGGACTCCTGGGATGCTAGAAAGAACCAGATAACCTGGCCCACTGGGCCCATAAGTTCACGGTTGCTGTCCTTGGTCCCCCTCATGGCTCGACTCCTTCCCCGGACTCGTGGAAGTCTCTCCACGGACTGTGAGCCCTCCCCCTTCCCTGCCATGCTCTCAGCAGATGCCCTGGCCCCCACACCCCAGGCTCATGAGAACAGGACCACCGAAGCAAGGTCTCTTGTCTGGCCTCCCTCCTGGGGCCCCCAAAGGAGCTGTGTCTTCACTCTTTGATCCTTTTCCTTTCAGGGCACAGAGGAGGCAGGGCCTTCCTTCTGCCTCGGGCTGCCCTCCCCAGCCTGAGCTCCAGGGATGACAGAGCCCCAATCCCCAGCTGCCACCCCCTCCCCCCCACTTGCCGTCTTTGGAACCTTCTCGTGCTCTCCCTTCTGACTTCCTAACCATTGCCCCACACGAATCCATCTGTCTTCTGTGCCCCACGCTCACTGCCCGGGCCACCCTGGTGGCCCAACAGCTGATCGGCTTGTTCTCGTCTTTCACGCCTGCCCCCCCCCCACCGCCGCCTCGCCCCACCAAGTGCACTCTGGTAATTCCCCTGCCCCCTCCAAAGTCCCAGGGAATAGAGTCAACCCAGTGGAGCCTGCCGACTTCCTCTCGGATGAGGCCCGAGGCTCTCTTTAAAACACCATCTCCTTTTCCCTCCTCTCTGCTCCAGCTAGATTTCTTCCTTGAACATTTCCTGCCATTCCTGTCGCGCGCCCGATTCTCCCCCCTCCCATCAAAGCCTCGCCCAGCCTCAGAGTCCGGCTCAGGGCGGTTCTGTGAGCTCCGTGACCGGCCCAGCACTGAAGCGGGGCGGGGGGGGCTCCTTCCTTCGAGTCTGCTCTGCAGTTTGGCACTTGCCACAGATCGCCTTACCTCCTGAATGGACTGTAAGCCCTTTGAGGGCAGGATCTGGCCTTAATACCCCGCCACCACTCCACACGAGCCTTGCACAGAGAGAAGGCTCCCGTCTGCATGACGGTCGAGGGATGACACTACCTGTCTAAGGCTCCTCGTGGCCCTGCACCACCGTTAGGGGGCCTGGAAGCTGTCCGTGCGAAGCAGTTTTGCACCCTATTTCCTCCCGATCCCTGGGCCAGCCCGCTGTGAGCTGCTGGAACCTGGTGGGGAAACTGAGGCTAATGCTGTTTGTCTTCCGGGCGGGGAATAGGCAGCCTCCCCTCCAGGCGAGTGGGGGTGATTTGGGTCAGGGACCAGGGCGCCGGCCAGGGCGGGCCTCCTGGACACCCTCGCTTTGTTCCAGCACGAGGGCCTGGGTTCCTCTTCTTCCCGAAGGGGCTGGAAGAAGGAATCACACGGTGGGCAGACTCAGCTGTGGGAGTCTGGAGCAAAAAAGCCAATAAAACCGGCTTTGTTTGTCATGTTTCCTCGCTTGTTATTTTGTTATCCCCGGTTCTGTTTCCTCAGAACAACGAAACAAGGAAAAGAATTAAAAAAAAAAAAAACCCCAAAACCCGGCTGTTAAGTATGCATGAACTTTATGGCCTCATTCTGCGCCCTGTCCTCCTCCCCACGAGGTTGCCCGTGAATTCCTCTCCCAGGCTTCGCGTTTTCCACCCTAACTTTTATGGCATTTCCCTTCGATTAATGGTTAACACATTCATTTTCTCTCCTCCGCCCCCGTTATCAAAGAGTGCTTTGAAGAACTATTAACTCTCCAGTTAACAGAAACATGTTAATCATCTACAAACCCTTGGGCAGGAAAAATTCTTCTTTGTAACCTTGTTCCAATGGCAGGAGAGCCCCCGTCCCCCGGCGGCTGACCTTCAACCGCATCTGGGTCGAGAGGCTGGCGAGACCCCGACAGTAATGGCGTTACAAGGGCTTGCTAGTCGGCCAAGGTCATAAACCGTCAGCGGGCGCGGGGCTGGTGCTCTGCGGCCCAGGCAGTGAGGGCGACTTTCAGTCCAGCCACCCTTGCTCCAGAACCCTATAAAGAGACCAGCCTGCACCTCTTTTTTTTAAAAAAATTGTTTTGCAAGCCAGGGCTAGTCTGTTGCACATTCTTCGTTGCTGGGAGACTCAGAGTCTGTACAGGCTGTTCTTTCTTGGAGCCATAGTTCAAAAGTGCTCCTGACCCAAACACACACGTGTTGTAACCCTGCCCTCCCTGCAGTGGGGCTGGGACAGCCGCTAGGAAGCGTCTCCCTGCTGCAGCTCCGGGGCCCAGGATCCCAGCCAGACCCAGTGGCGGGGAGGGTGACCTCCTTCTGGAGTTAGGTGGGTGGCGCCCTTCCAGGGAGGGGGAGGAGGAGAGGAGGAGGAAAGAAAGGGCGCAGGGGAGATCGGGGCGCCCCCTCCCCACGCCAGGACAAGGGTTGAAGCAGCTGACACGAGCTCAACGTCTGGAGCTCGACCCGTGCGCCCGAAGGGTTAGAGAGCCACCTTGGAGAAAACGCCCCCTCCATTCACAAAGCGGATCCGTGGCCGAGAGGGGAGGCCAGGGGACAGCAGGGCAGCAGGCCAAGTTCTCGCTGGGCTGGCTCGCTCTCCCTCTCCTGCAGCACCCCACCCCCTTTTCTTAAATAAGACCGGGCGGAGGGGAGAGGCCGATCTGCAGCGAGAGGACGCAGGCACCGCCAGACTTATTAGGAAAGATGTGGTGGGGTCTTGGCAAGCGCGGGCGCAGCGGCTCCCAGCGTCCCCGCGCGTCTGGTTACCGTCAGGCGCTGCGCTCACGGCCCTGCTGGCCCGGCCAGGTCCCGGCCGGCGGCTGCCCGCTGCGCCTGCGCCGCTCGGCGTCCAAACATTTCCACATTAGGTGGCCTCCCAGTGCTCCGCGCCCCTGGCAGTGACCTCGGGTGACCTCCGCGGCCGGGCTGACAGCCAAGCCTCCCCCACAGGTGCACTGGCTGTTTTCTGGGTCACCCTCGTGATCTGGTGTCCAGGCACTTGGCAAAATTTAGCAAACGTTCCTCAGCGCTCGGTTTCCCTTTCCGCTGTTCACCCAGCCGCTCTCGGGACCACGCGGGAGGAGCTTGGTGTCGCCTGCCCGGCACCCATGATGACGCGCAGCGAGGGGCACCCATGATGACGCGCAGCGAGGGGCGCCGGCTCCTGGGACATGTCGGATGACCCCACCTCTCTCTTCCTCCCTAGCCGCCTCCCTTGAAGCTGGTCTGCCTTCCCACTCGGACTCAAAATTCCGAGCAGGAGCTGTTACTCCTTATACAGGCGCTCGCGTCCAGATTTGCGCAGCCATAAATGGTAGCCACCAGGCGCCGGTGGCTACGGGGGCACTGGGAACGGGGCTGGTCCACGTGGGGACGTGTGGTGAATGTAAACGACGCCACGGAGTTCAAGGCGAACCTAAAAAAAGAAGGTAGACTATCACACACGTTGAAATGAGGATAGTTGGGAGAAAGGGGCCGAACTAAAAAAAAGTTATCGAAATCAACGTCGCCTGTTTCTTTTTGCTTTTTGACGCGGCTACGAACACTGGTCACAGGTGTGGCCGCATCGCTGGCGGTGGCTCCGGACGGTCCCTGCCACGAACAGTCCGGTCCGTGCTTACCGACGGTCCTGCACGTTCTGTGTCTACGGCTACCTTCTGTCCTTCTCCTTCCTCCTTCCTCCTTGCAGAGCGTCTAGCCATTTTCCAGGATCCAGGCGGAGAGTCTCCCATCCGGCAGACTCCCAGGAGAAGCACCTGCTGGCCATCACCGCTCGGGCGCATGCACCCTTAGGCATTCTCCCGCTGCTTGGATGTCACTCGAGCGGTGCCTTCCTTGAGAGCAGTCTTTGTGCCCAACGTCCCCAGGCAGACAGCACCTATGTGCTCGGCTGAACGTGGGTGAACGGCCCTAAGGGGTAGAGCGGTGGGAATCTGGTTTTCTTTCTTTCTCTATTGCCAGAGGCCCCAAACGATGAGTCTAAGTCATGTGCACTTGCTTGCAGTTATCAATATTTGAAAGACAAGTGCCGGCCAAGTCTGGGCTTCAGACCTACTTAGTGCTAGTCAAAAGAAACTTAGAAATTCTCGTGTTATTAAGAGCGCCAGGACTCTAAGTCAAATAAAATGTCGTGCATCACAGTTTCTTTTGTTCTATATGAAGTGTTTATGGGAAGTCGAAATGCAAGGTAGAAATGTCACCTTCTGGGGCGCCTGGGTGGCGCAGTCGGTTAAGCGTCCGACTTCAGCCAGGTCACGATCTCGCGGTCCGTGAGTTCGAGCCCCGCGTCGGGCTCTGGGCTGATGGCTCGGAGCCTGGAGCCTGTTTCTGATTCTGTGTCTCCCTCTCTCTCTGCCCTTCCCCCGTTCATGCTCTTTCTCTCTCTGTCCTAAAAAAATAAATAAAAACGTTGAAAAAAAAAAAAAAAAGAAATGTCACCTTCTGAGACTACTGTCTAACGCAGTACCTGTGTCCCTTGTGGCTATTGGGACTTGAAATGTGGCTAGTCCAAACTCGGATGTGACATAAATATAACATGTTCTCGGATTTCCAAGCCTGGAACGTGGGACAAAAGAATGTGAAATATCTCACTGATGATTTTTATATATTTTTTAAAGTTGATTTATTTATTTTTGAGAGAGAGAGAGAGCATAAGCAGGGGAGGGGCGGAGAGAGGGAAAGAGAATCCCAAGCAGGCTCCACACTCTCAGCGTGGAGTCTGATACGGGGCTCAAACTCACCAACTGCAAGATCATGACCTGAGCCGAAACCAAGAGTCGGACGCTTAACCGACTGAGCCACCCAGGCGCCCCAGTTTTGATATTTATAGCAAATAGTTTTTTATATTTATTGATGAGAACGATAAGATTTTTTTGTCAATTGAGCTACATCATTTAAAATTAATCTTACTTGTTCCTTTTTTTTTTTTTTTTAACGTCCATTCTGGAAAATTTAAATGACTTAACGTGGCTTACGTTATATTTCTGTGGGACGGTGCTGCTTTGAGGGAATTATGCATTATTTATTTTGAGACGTTTACAGGTATAGGTGACCATCTCGGCTGGGTTTATCACGGCTTAGGAGCCTGGGGACTTTGACTCTGAGTCTCTCGGCCATGCAATAAAACGTAAGTTCTGTAAGGACCTGTAAAGAACTGTAAAAACTCAGTTCTGTAAGCTTGAATTCTGGTTCCTGTCACCAGATGTTGCCTGGAGGACCCACCTTGACTTACCCCCTCCAGAAGTGGCCCCTCTGGCCCTCTGGGAAACTCCCAGGTTCCGCAGAGACTTGTCAGGTAGTAATTACAGGTGTGCAAAGAGCCTCCCGTTTCATACACGTAGTCAGAATGATTTACTTTACCAGGCACCAAGGGGGTGCCGGGAGATTAGCTGAACAGAGAGAAGACGTGGCAGGCAGATCACCTTGAAGTTGACCCGTCAGCCAGATTTCACAGCACCTGCCTGTTCCAGCCTGAGGGGCTGCGATTTATTCTTTGGGATACAGACCTGCAAATTCTGCCCGTAGGCCACAATCCAAATCCTTGCTACTCTCTCCCAGGTTCTGGAGGTCAGGACGCAGGCATCTGGAGAGCAGGGGAATTTTTTTTCCAGGGAGTTTTCCACCTGAATTATCTTCTATGACACCTTCGAGCGGCCTCTAAGAATTTGGTCTGCTAACACACCCATGCGCACACGTACACGTAAACCTTCAAAGCCACATCGGAATGTACTGGGTCTTTGGCCCTCTGGAGATTGGGGGCGGAGTTATCTGCTCCCCTTCCCAAGCCCTCTGGAGCAGGGTCCCCTGGATTAGAGGCAGTGGGAAGAATCCTGGTGAATCAGGTGTGCCTGCCCATTTGCACGAACTGGGCATTCTGCCTGCCCGCCCCACATGCTGAATATTGCCGGGAAGAAGCAAAGAAACGTTTATTACAGGGGAGGAAAAATTAGGCCCTTTTCATTAAGGTCGGAAGAGTTTTTGAGGCTGGATCAGCTGGCCAGGTGCGTGACCAATTTTCTCGGCTCCTTGGAAGCTGCAAAGTATTTGAAAGATAATGGAGCCCTTGGTCTTCTTATAAGTAAAACCCCATTTATCTTGGAAATTAAAAAAAAAAAAAAAATGCTGGCGATGGAAATTTTCCGAGGGGATGCATTTCTTCTCGCCTGAGTGTCTTGAATGCCTGCTGGGTTTGTTTCCCTGCGAAGACAGACACACTCGGGGTCTGTGCTTTTCAAGGTGAGGAGATGAAAATAAAACGCCTGTGAGCTGTATTTTTGGGAGGGCCGAAAACAGGAAGCAAATGGGAACCACGGCCTGTGGGGCACGGATATGGGTTCAGGGAGGATGTTTGCTTATTTGGACAGGCAGCAAGCGTCCCATCCCACCCACGGCTAGAAGTCCTGCACCTCCTGAACATCCCATGGAAACCTAGGTTCTCTTTGGGACTTGGTGGGAAACCGTGTTATTTTTTTCAGCTGAGATTGTTTTTATGTGGTCACTCTCACTATTCCTTTCTGTGTGGGGATATTTTCATATATTTTTTTTATTAAGAACCGCCCCCCCCAGCACATCTTGATTTTGAAAAGGCACATTCACCCAAGTAGAGGGCCAAGAGCATCAACAAGGTTGCCTCAGTATTTCGTGTGTCAACAGCCAGTGTTCCCAGGATGCACAGGAGGGCTTGAGAGCAAGAAGGGAAGGAAAGGACTCAGTCCTTGCTCTCTGGGTGTTTAAACACCTCCAGTCCCCTCTTCTGACCTCCCTCAACGACTCTCCCTTCTGCGGTTTAGAAGGGAGAGAACACAGCTAGCAGAAGAGGCAATGTTGGGCGTGCCCAGAGGCTCACACGGTCTGCCACGTGGCGTGGGAACCGGTAGCATCGGCTCAACCTTGGGGGCCATCTTGGAGTCCTACCTTGTCTACACTTCCAAGACCCGCCCGGCCATCAAACCTCATCACGCCTCCCTGACTCGTCTCCGTCTTCTCTCCCTTTCCGTCCCCCTGACTCTTCCCGGGGTCCCGGAGGACAGGGTGGAGGGGGACGCGGGACGGCCCGTTGGAGCCGGCTCTTAGCTCAACACGCGTGGCGGCTGGCCCAGGAGTCCGAGCCCAGCGATCTCGTCCGGCCTCTCAGCCCACAGGTGCCCGGGTCAGAAGCAGATTCTCCAGGAAACCTGGTGATGTGTCCGTCATTTTGCAGACACGGGAGGCCGAGGCTCATCGAGGTTAAGTGACTTGTCTAGGGTCATTTGGCCAGTTGGCGGTGGAGTCAAAGCCCAGCCCAGGTTTTCTGACTCTGTATGCTTCCCCACACTTACCCATGGGGAATGTTCCGCCCGGCCATTCTCTTCACCCCCAGTGGAGAGAAGCCACCTGAGTAATAGCTGTGGTTTTGCAGCTAACTTATACAGACTGAGCACACGGCGAGTCACCGAGTATGTCCCCTGGTCTATGGACTCTGCCTGTCCCCGTGTTTCCTGGGGACTGTGCTCCCGGCCTGGGCAAGCATGCTTGCTGAGAAGCAGAGGGTCACCTGGTGGAGAGTTCCGGACTAGGAGTCGTGCAGCATCGTTCCGCGGCCGGCTGCTGCAGGCTGGAACCAGAGGTCAGATCCGTCAGGCCAGAACCAAATGTCAACTATTCAGGAATCCTGTGAGTCACTTAACTGTTGACAGCGTGAAAGTGGCCCCGGGGAGAGTATTTACAGCGCAGAAACTGGTAAAGTCTGCGCATCAGGGTTTCCTTTGCTCTCGCCCGGTTGACCAGGTCACCACTGGTTTGGGGGTAGGACCCTGCTTGGGGCAGGGGGCTACTCCCAGGCACGATATTTCCTGCCAATTAAAAAATGAAACGTGGCCCTATCGTGTGCAAAGGAGACCATCAAAATCTGAAAAAACTACTACCTGTCCTGCGGGAGGAAAATGTCACTGACGAATCTCGCACCAGACGGAGAGGAGCCATCCAACTTGATTAATGACAGTGAGGCCTGGGTGGAACTCTGGTCACCTTGGGACAGCTTCCCCAGGGTCACCTATGAGCCGGTGGGCCGGGGGTGCCGCTCTGTGTCGGGGCAGAGACCCAGTGAAGGGCAGGCAGTCCGTCACCGCCGCCCCCCGCCCCCAGCACGTCAGCAAATGCTATCATTCTGCCTCCGGTACACTCCTGATTATGCCCTCTGCCCCTCGCCGCGGTCACTACCCGAGTGTGGAGCCCTGGGCCATCTTTCCTAAGATGCCCGCTTCCTGCATTCTTGCTCACGTCTAGTCTATTCTCAACACGGAGCAAAAGTGATGGGGGAAGGAGGAGGAGAAGAAGGGGGAGGCGGAGGAGAAGAGGAAGCGGAAGAAGGAGAAGGAGAAGGGAGAGAAGACGAGGAGGAGGAGAGGGAAAGGAGAAGGAGGGAACAGGGAGGGGGAGGGAAAAAGAGGAAGAAGAGAATGAGGAAGAAAAGAAGGAGGGGAAAAAAGGAGGACGAGAATTTATTATGTCGGCCCTCCCTGGACTTCATCGAAACCCTTCGGTAATTTCCCACTGTACTTAAAATAGAGCAACACGCCGCATGACCTGGCCCCTGTCCCACTCTCCAGCCCCTCTTGCTCCATGCTCCCACACATGCACATCGCTCCTGCCCCATCGGCCTTCTTGCAGTTTCTTGAACACTGGCCAACTGTTTGCTGCCTCAGGACCTTTGCATGTACTGCCCGGACTACGGTCCCCTGAGTCATCCCATGGCTCCTTCATTTCCTTTAGGTCTTAGCTTGAGTGCACCCTTCTTAGAAGGAGGGTTCCCGCTCACCTGATGGAGCCCCGGAAGGCTAGCGAGAGGCTTTGCACGCAGCATTGGTGGGGAACCAAACGGTGTGGGATTTCTGGGTGAAAGGAACCGTCTGAGTTCAAAATGTTCCTGTTGAATTTGCCAACGTGGTAAGCCTTACAACAATACGCCTTGAAAGTTCTTGTCTGCTGACTGTGCAGTTCTGCGTCCATCTGGGCAGAGGCCTGGGCAGGGGGCCAGCGAACGAGGGGGTGTGTGGGGCGACGGGAGTGCAGGAGCCCTGCTCAAGCCACGTACCCTCGCGGACGCCCCAGTCTCGTCCTAAAGCTCTGACGGGCCTCTGGTCTGCTGTTGGAGCGAGCGCTGATGATTCACATGAAGTAGATCCGAAGCAAACCTCACAGTTTGTTTTTCTTGAAATGGTCCTGAGAGGTGCTTTCCAAGAAACAAGTTGAAAACTGAACTCGCAGCAGGGACTTTGAGTCCGCCGAGGGGCCGTCAGTGGTTCGTTCCCGACGGCAGAGCCTTTCGCTGTGGCCCAGGACGTGGGCCGTGAAGGCAGGCGCCGGAGCTTGGGAGATAGACATGCGATGCGGTTCCTCTAGCAGGGTCTTCAGGGCATATTTATGGGATCCCAGGGGGAGGCGGGAGGGAAGGGGTGCGTCAGTTTCCGTGGCCGCCATTACAAATGACCGCAAACCATGTGGCTTGACACAATGGAATCATATTCTCTGACGGTTCTGGAGCCTAGCAATCTGAAATCAAGGTGCTACAGAGCTGTGCTCCCTGCATAAGCTTTGGGGGGGGGGGGTCCTTCCTTGCCTCTTTCAGCTTCTGGGGGTGGCTGGAAATCCTCGGCATTCCTTGCCTTGTGGCTCCATCAGCCCAATCTCCACCTTCATCCTCACGCGGCCTTCGTCCCCCTGTCCTTGTCTCTGTGTCCAAATCTGGCTCTCCTCATAAGGACCCCAGTCACTGGGGTTAGGGCCCACCCTACGTCAGCAGGACCTCATCTTAACTCGATTACATCTGCAAAGACCCCATATCCCAATAAGGTCACATTCACAGGTCGCGGGGCCAGGGCGTATTTTTCCGGGGGACACAATTCAACCCACGCAGGAGGGGGTCCCCTTGCTTCTACGCAGGTAGCGCATCACTTGCATGCTTCACAAACACGCAGAGCTGACGAGAAAACATCACCTCCAAGTTGAGTAAGGTGTGGCTTCCGCGTATGGGACGCACAGATTTACAAAAACATCTTGAGGTCTGGAGGGCGAGCCTGCTGGAATTTAGGAAGACTCCTTTCTTCTAAGATTTCCAAATACATGTCACACAGGTCACTGTGGCAGGCTGACTAATGGCCCCTCAAAGATGTCTACGTCTTAATCCCCGGGACCTATGAATATGTCACTTTACGCGGTAAAGGGGACTTTGCAGATGCGATTAAGTTAAGGGTTTTGAAATGAGGAGATTATCCTGGATTATCTGAGTCGGTCCAATGTCAGCATGAGGGTCTTTATAAGAGGGAGAGGGCCGGGGTGGGGGGGGGTGGGGTCAGGGTCCAAGAAGGAGACATGGCCACAGGTGCAGAGGTCAGAGACAGAGGGATCTCAAGATGGAGGGATTTGGAAGACGGAGGGAGGGACCAGAAGCCAGCCCTTGCTGACATCTTGATCCTACCCCCAGTGAGACTGAGTTTTCACTTCTGATGAATACATTTAATTTTGTTTGAAGCCACCAAGTTTCTGGACATTCGTCACAGCGGCAACCGGAAACTAATTCTGTCACGCAGCCCTAGCCTCTTTGGATACCTCGCCGCCCTGGTATCTATGGGTATGGAGGGGAGCTGGATATTAAACAAACGCTCTTGCACCTTAGAGCATACCTGGATTATGTGGTGAGTTCTGTGTAGCAGAAAACTCCAGGGAAGGATGACAGATGAGAGCCAGGGGACCCAGCTCAGGCTCCGGGGTCAGGCAGAGCCGCCAGGAGACCCACAGCTGACATGAGGATGGGACGTACCTTCTCTTGGCTTCAGTTTCAAAGAGAGGAATGTTCTGTGCACAAGGCGGTCACCTGATTTGAGCTCTCAAGGTGCCCACGTTTTTGGGAATGGTCTGAGGTTGTCATCTGGTCATGGAAAAAAATGGGGTGTGGGTTCAGCCTGGCCCTGAGCCGGATCTTCGTCTTTGATGTGCCATTAATGTAGTCATAGATGCCCTTCCATGGCTCTCCTGCCCTCTCCACGCCAGGTGCCCTCCAGCTGATGAACGATGATCTCACCGGCACCGTGCGGGAATGGAGTCCAGGTGGGAGGAAGGATCACCGCCGCCCTATTTCTACAGGGCCCGCCTCATCCTTGCTCCCGGGGCTGCTGGCATTTTCTGAAGCGGAGCTGGGGCCCAGAGGAGAGTCACATTTATGGGCACCTCTGCGCCAGGGAAGGGGCAGGACTGAATGAGGCTGAACCCCCACACCCAAGTGGTGGGGGCATGGGGGAGGGGCAAATGCAGACAGCACCCAGAACATAGAAGGCTGCGCTAGAAGTATAGAGGGAGGCCCCACAAGGTCTGCCTGCGGACCCCGGGGGGACGTGGGGGAGACCTTGCAGGATACCAGAGTGCGGTGAGTGAAGTTGGGGAAGCATGTTCCGGGCACAACCAGAGCCAAGGTTCTCCACACATCAGGGCTCTGAGTGGTTGGGGACCCAGCTTCTCGCCTCCTCCCTTGTGTCCTCACACCCCCAAGGGGCAGCGGCCACCGTTTCTTGAGTGCTTTCCCAACGAGCGCCCGGGACCGTGTTAGCAGCGGGACACGGCCCGTCTCCACTCCCACCGTCACATCACTGTCCGCACCCTGTCCTTTCAGATGAGCGTCCGGGAAGTGCAATCACCCATCCAATCTCCACCAACCACTTAGCTCTGGGTGCTGTCGACTTACGGCCCACACCTGGACTCTTTTGCCACGTGGACGGTGGGTCTGGGGGACAAGCCGTCGGCATGGTTTCGTCCCCCGGTCCCCGGCCAGCGTATGCACACCTGACATGTGCAGTTCCTGGCGCGGGACGGGGCTGAGCCCTGGTGAGCTCACAACAGGCCCGGGTGCGATCTGGTGGTCACAGAGGCTGCGCATCTCAGGATGGCCAGCCGCCTCGGGGGGGCGCCGGGGACTCTTCTGCGGTTCCGTGGGGCCCCGCTGACCACGCGGAGCTTTCCCCCGTCCACTACTGAGGAGGACGGTTTGTCACGGGGCCAGACGCACGCTCTCCGGATGTGCTCGTTGAAGCTCTGCTCTGGGAGGACAGTCACTGGCTCACGGCAGCGGGAGGGCCTGGGGCGCCAAAATCTTCTGCAGGCTTCCACTTGCCAGCTGCCAAGCCGAATCCCCGGGCGCCCCTTCCCGCCCCCACTCCTAGCCCTGCCTTATCAAGTGGAATCTTGTGGGAACTGCTGGCACCTTGGCAACCGTGGGGGAAACACCCTCGTCAAACAAAGACTGTCCTGGAGAGAGAAGGGTTAGCCCCCGGCTATGGCCTCCTGACAGCACCTCATGCTCAAGCATTTACAGGGGAGCCAAATGCCCTCCTACTGAAGGCCCTTCCTCATCCTTCGGGTGAATCATCTCCACCCCCCCACCCTGGGTGCCCATTTGAGGAAAGACCTTGGCCCCACAGGCAAAATGGCAGCTGCGAAGCAAAGTGAAGTGAAGTGAAGTGAAGTGAAGTAACGGGCAGAGGCACGCTTTGGAGCAGAGCCAAGGAACGTGGGGGTGGATACCCACCCCCAGCCTTTACCTTCTCCATCGTCCCAACAACCTGCTCTGGAGCTAGGTGGGAAGTTCCGTGAGGAGGCCGAGGGGAAGGAGCTTGTGTCCAGGAAGGAGGCCAGAACGCATGGCGTTCTTCCCATTCGACCAGGGAGCAAGGCCAGCCAGGACCTTCCCCGGCCTTTGTTTAAGCTCCCTTAGGGTTTTGGGTTGGCCCAGAAGGGCACATACGACCTCTCTCCTCGCGGACCATCATTCTGTTCTAGACTAGCTTCCCTCAGTGCAAGACTGTGGCCATGGAGATGAAGCCCTGAGGTGGAGGAGACACTCAGCTCTCGGCACCGAGAGGAACCTTCAAGAGTTCATGCTGCTGCTGCTGCAGGGTTAACATACCTGCCATCGGGACAGGCCAGTGTGTGTTCGTCTTTTGCTTGGCCTTATTTAGGACGGTCTGGAACCTTGGGCATATTCGGTGCGTGTGAGGGAGTGAGATGGGGATGGGGTGGAGACGTTGGGCCGGCAACAGACTGGCCCCAGCGCTGCCTGGACCTTACCGCACTGTCTTACAACAGTTGCCTGTCTGGCCATCCCTGTGAAGGATGATGAGCTCCATGAGAAGAGGGGCAAAAGCTTGTTTCTCTTTGGATTCACAGCTTTTGAGATACTGTAAATTTCAGCACATACTGTTGGTGGCCTGACAGATGCACCACACGTGGCCACGGGGGCGCCATACTGGCTGCGGCCCCTCTCCCTAACCGATCTGGGGGTCAACCAGGTCAAGGAGGCTTTGGGCTCCACTAGAAAATGTTCATCTGCTGGGTTATGTAGGGTTATGGGTTTCAAGCAGCTCCACGTTCCTCTAAAACAGTTAACGGCAATAGCGGTGAATTACGGCGTGCCGGGCACCGTGCGGGTTTCTTGCACGCACTGTATCTAATCTTTATAAGGACACTGTAGGGTTAGCGTTATCATCTTCATTTCACAGATGCGGAAATTACCACCCAGCCAGATCAGGGATCCCGCTTAAGGCTAAGAAGGCGGCACAGCCGTTCATTCCATTCACTTATGCGGCCAACGTTTATTGCGCGCCTACTCCCTGAGTAGGTCAGCCCCAAGCACCTCTCTGGGTGCTGGGAGAATTGCAGCGAAGACAGACAGAAATTCTTGCTCTCCCAGATCTTCGGTCCTGGTGGAGGGAAACAAAATGGTAATCCAGATCATTAACAAAATATATGGTATGTTGGGGGTTGGTGAGTGTAAGGGGAAAAATAAGATGGAGATGGGGAGGGGAGGGCTGGGGGGAATGGGAGGGGCTGCTGTAACTTGGGGGGAGGGGCAAGGAAGCCCCCACCCAGAAGGTCACACGTGACCACAAACCTGAAGGAGGTGGGAGAAGCAGCAGAGAGATCTGGGCGGAGGGTCCCAGGCAGAGGGAGCAGTGAATTCCGAGGCCCAGAGGCACAAGTGCGTCCAGCATGTTCTAGAAACAGCAATGCCAGATGAAGTGCAGTCAGAGTGAGGGTGTGTGAAGGGACAGGCAGACCACAGAGGGCTCCACAGCCTGTCCCGAGGATCTTACTGTACTCCCACGGAGATCGGAGCCATGGAAGGTTTTGAGCAAAGCAGTGACACGATCCAGTTGGGGTTTCAACATCATCCTTCTGGCTGCCGGGCTGAGAACAGACTGAGGGGACATGGATAGAGCAGGGAGGCTCTATCCATGGTGGCTCAGATCAGGGTTGTAGCAGGGCCAGGATCTGGGTACCGGGTGAAAATAGAGCCAATGCGATTTGCCGAAAGATTGGATGTGGGGCGTTAGAGAAGGAGCTGTGCTGAGCGACTGGGAAAATGAAATCTCCGTTCCTTGAAATGGAGACTAGGGGAGAGAACATTTGGGAGAGAAATGCGAGAGCTCTGTTTTGGACATGTGACTTCGGAGCCGCTGGTCAGACATTCAAGTGGAGACGCCGAGCAGATGGTCGGATCTCTGAGTCCGGAGCCGTGGAGAGGGATGGAGACTGGAGATGAGACACTGGCATCATCGTGTAGGTAAAAGGCATTGGAAATCCTCACACTGGAGCTCGTTGACGGAGACAGGGAGCGCACATAGAGAAAAGAGGAGACCTGAACACCGAGCTCTGAGAGGCACTTGCGGGGAAGGGGAGGAACCGGCAAAGGAGGTGGAAAAGAGAAAACAGGAAGGCAGGAGTAAAACAAAAAGGCAGGAAGGCAGGTGTGAGTGCAGGAGGGGAAGGAGGTGGAGGGGAAAGAGGATGAGGGGAACGAGGGGGAGGAGGATGGAGAAATCAGCTGCATCAAATGCTGCCTGCAGGTCACATAAAATGAGAACTGAGATTCAGCCCAGCCCCATGTAGCCCCAAACTGCTGTGCTCCGTTCACTCCCTTAGTATTTGACTGATGACAGATGCCGAAAACTGTTAACAGAAAAAATCCTAAGCCCCAAACCACAGTGTACTGAACATTTGGCTTCGCTAAACCACTCAATGCAACCCAAGCACCATAGGGCCGCCTTCAAGTTCTCCAACTGGTGTGCTCCCTCCCCTCAGCAGGTGCATTCTTGAAAGCAGAATGGAAAAGGAATCATTCTAGAGTGTATGATAGTGTAATTGCTGTATTGCAAACCACCCTCTTTTTAAGAGAAGTGTCACCCTCTACCTTCTGTTTCATAAATTAGGGCTTATAGATAATGAGTGGCATATACCTGTCTGGGATTTGACCTATATTGGAAAATCACTGCATGGCGTACCAAACGGTATTGGAGAAGAAATCCGAAACTAACAATCCGAACAAGAGGCTGGTTCGGTGGAGGTGGCAGAGGGAGAGGAGGGGATTTGGCCAGGCGTGGCTGTGGATTGGCTACATGATCTCAGGCAAATCACAATTGCGAACTTCCCCCTTGCCTACCAGCGCCGCTCCAAATAAGGTCTCTACCTCACTGAACCTTCCCGCCAAGGATGCTAAGGGAATTGGCCGCTATTCCAGAGAGACAAAGAGTCCATCTGGTGTCAACACTGCCATCATCACTGACATCACGGTGACCATTAGGACTGCTGGCAAGGCATCAGGTTGGCACTGCTAATGGTCAGCACCGTTAGTTTTCTGAGTGATTTCTCATAATGGGCAGTTGTGGAACTAGAAGTGTCCGCCCTTGAGGAGCTCATTTCATCAGACCTGCCTCTGGCCACCACCCCTTCATCCCTTTCCCTCCTGTTCTAGTGCGTGGGTGATGCCTCACTCAGAAGGCAATACAGATGAAGTTCTTGGCTGTTGACTAAGAGTCGGTGTTCCCTTTGTCTTTTGCTATCACCCCTCCTTTCTCCCTGCCCTTTGGGTCCTGTGTCTCCTTACCCAGTCCTCTGATCTCCCTGCCTATCCTTAGCACCATATTGTAGCTACTCAGAGCCCCTGTGGTAGCAAATCCCACCATGGGGCATATTGCCATTTTGGTGCAATTCCTGCCACAGCCTCCCTACTCCTAGGTATGCGCTATTTCTATCTGAAGAGTCCAACAGGGAGCATGTTATGAGGATTAGTGTAAGCCCAGATCATGGTGCTCCAAATAGATCAGAATCTCTGTGTGTGTAACATCTTCAGCATCCCTGCAGATGAGGGGTGATTATTTTTTATTGAATTTTTCATTCTGAGATAATTGCAGATTCACATGCCAGCCTAGGAAACAATTCAGAGATACATGTGTACTTTTCACTCAGTTTCCCCCAATGATAGTATCTCTCAAGCTATCGTATATCACAACCAGAATATTGACATTGACACGGCCAAAATATGGAACATTCCCATTGCTACAAAGGTCTCTCATGTTGGTATTTTATAGCCACACACACCAATCCCCCGTCCTGAACTCCTGATGACTGCTAACCTTCTCTCCATTTCTATAATTTCGTCACTTCAACAATTTGATCTAAATGGAATTGAACAGCATGTTACCTTGGCTTTTTTTTTCACTTAATATAACTATCTGGAGATTCACCTGGATTGTTGCATGTATCAGTAGTTTGTTTCCTTTTGTTGTGTGGTATTCCACGATATGGATATACCATGATTTGTTTAAGCACCCACCTGTTGAAGGGCATCTGGGTTGTTTCCACTTCGGGGTTATTACAAATAAAGCTGCTACAAACATTCATGTACAGATTTTTGTGTGAACATAAATTTTTATTTCTCTGGGATAAGTGCCCAAGAGTACATTGTTGGGTTGTATGGTAGTTACATGTTTCGTTTTATAAAAAACCATCCAACTGTTTCCCAGAGTGACTGTACCATTTTAAATTCCCATTAGCAAAGTATGAGTGACTCTGTTTCTCTACATCCTCACTAGCATTTGATGTTGTCACCATTTGTTGTCTTAGCCTTTCTGATAGATTTGTAGTGGTATCTCGTTGTGATTTTAATTTGTATTTTCCTAACGGCTAATGATTTTGAAAATCTTTTCGTGAGCTTATTTGCCATCTGTACATTCTCTCCAGTTAAATGTTTTTCGTGCTTTTGAAAAACATGAGCTAATTGGATTGGTTTTTTACTGTTCAGTTTTTAGAGTTCTTTATAAATTCTAGATATTAGTCCTTGATCAGAGAGATGGATTGCAAAGATTTTTTTCCAAGTCTGTAGTTTATCTTTTCATCCTCTTAACAGGTTATTTCCCAGAGCAAACGTTTTTAATTTAATGAAGTCCAATTTATTGGTTTTTCCTTTTGTACATTGTACTTTTGGTATCAAGTCCAAGAACTCTTTGCCTAGCCCTAAATCTCAAATATGCTATCCTTTTTTCCCCTGTAAGTTTTATTGTTTTGCACACAAATCTATGACCCATTTTGAGTTAATTTTTGTATAAGGTGTCAGAGTTCACACTAAGGTTCTTTTGTTTTGTTTTGTTTTGGCCCACGGATGTCAATGGCTCTGTACTCTCTGTTAGAAAAAGCTGTCTTTCCTCCACTGAATTGTTTTTGCAACTTTAACTAAAATCAGCTGGACATATTTGTGTGAACATAGTCCTCAATTCTCTGTTCTCTTCTACTGGTCTATGTACCTCTTCCTTCACTAACGCCACCCACACAGCCTTGATTACTATAGCTATATAATCAATTTTGAAATTGAGTAGAGGAGTTCCTTCCACTTCATTCTTTTTCAAAATTGCTTTAGCTATTCTAGTTTATTTGCCATTTCATAGAAATTTTATAACAATCTTGTCTATATCTAAAAAACATGTTGCTGAGATTTTGATAGGAACTGTGTTAACCTATATACCAGTTTGGGGAGAATTGGTAGTTTTACTATGCAGAATCTTCCAGTCCATGAATATGGTATGTCCCTTCATTTATGCAGATCTTCTTAGGTTTCTTTCATCACATTTTAAGCATATAAGTACCGTATACATTTTGTTAGATTTACACCTGCATATTTAATTTTTTTCAAGTGATTTTTTAAAGTGTAAATAGTATTGCATTTAAAATGTTGTGTCCCCATGTTCATTTCTGGCACATTAAATACAATTTAGTTTGTGTATCTATCTTTTTTCTTGCAACCTCACTGGGTTCAGTTATTAATTCTAGGTGATTTTTTTTTTATTCTTTGGGATTGACTGTCATCGTGTCATCTGCAAATACAGGAAGTTTTATTTCTTTCTTTCCAAATTGTGTGCTTTTATTTTTTTGCTGGCTGGAACTTCCAATATAAAGTTGAATTGGAGTGGTGAGAATGGACATTCTTTCCTTTTGTTGTACTTAGGGGGAAAGTAGTCTTTTACTGTTAAAATAATGTTAGCTGTAGGGTTTTATGGATACTTTTTAGCAAGCTGAAGTTCTCCCTCTATTTCTATTTTTCTGAGGGTTTTTCTAATGAATGGGAAAATTTGGGAGAGGGCAGTAATTCTTTCAGTAATTATTAAAAATTCCTTAGTGAAATCAGTCCGTCAATGGGCATGTTATTGATTGAGCACCTACTGTATGTTATGCTAGGCCCTGTGAGACATGTAGGAGCTTGAAATTTGACACTTGCCCTCAAGCATTAAGGAAACATGATTTCCATTTTATTATTGAGCAGGTCCTGTAAGTCTGCAGAAGACCCAAGATAGAAAATGCTAGTAATGGCCTGGCCAGAGGTGGTACTTCGACTGACCTCTGGGAATGAGCAGATCCTGGGAGAGAAAGTAAAACAGAGAATTAAGGAAATCTCAATGACCCGAGATTCTGTTTTCCAACAAGGATGATGGTAAGTCAATAATTTGCAGGCTACAGCTAGCTTTTGATTTATGGAGATGGATTATCTCTGTTTTGTGGATTATCCTTGACAAATGCTTGATCCTGGACTTCCTCCCTTTCTTCATACAGTTGAGCCTTTGGGCTATCTTTTCTGCCATCAGTCCGCATGCTCAGGGAATGCAAACTAATATTACTATTAGCTGAAGAAAAACATAATTAAGAAGGGCAATGTGTTGTCCCTAAGTTACATCATTTATTCCAAACGAAATGGGAGTGATATTTATATTTTGTTTGTAGATATCCACACCACTTCTCTCCCTTCTCTCCCTCTTAAGGATAAACAAAAATCGGCTGTGTGACTGTGTACACATCATATTTATTAAGTTGGCTTGGGAGCCAAGAGTAATACTGGAGAGATCATGGACCACACGACATCTGATTCATTGGACCCATCCATATTTTTATGTGTTTACCCTAACATAAAGTAATAATGAATAGTGCTCTCATCTGCAAAATTAAAAATCCTGGCACATTACCCACAGGTCATGCTTTGGGTTGTCTTTCTACAGCATTGATGGATTTGCATGGATATGGCCCTCTATCTCACTTTGTCCTGCTGGTGACCAGTGGCTCATCTTTGAGGCAGATGGCCAGGGTTAAGGGTAGAAGCTGAGGCCATGAGGCAGGGTGAAATTAACTGCTCCCTTCACATGGGGATTGAACCCCTGACCTTCACCTCATTAGCACAGCACTCCAACACAGCAGTTCCCAGCCTCAATTTTATATCACCCCAGGGTGTTTCCATTTATCTCAAGAGGGAGCTGTGGAATTCCCCAAACAAAATTAATTTTAACTCACTTTAATTTAAACATTAAATATGGGCTATGCAGGCAGTGCTTTTCAGGAGCGGAGGAGAGTGGCTGATGTTAAAAGATGCAGCCACCATGATGCCCGCACTGTTCCCCAAGCACCCTGAAACAGCCTCTCTAACCCACTGAGCCAGTCTGGTGAGGAAGGTGTCTGCATGTAAGTGGCAGGCATGGAAGGCTTTTCGTTATGGGGGAAATCAAGCTCAGTCCTACCAAACACCTGCATTTCACAGGACCGTTTCATGTAGTCTGCTGGGCGCACGCTTAACGTGTCCGGGCCTGATGGGCACAGTTCCGCTTTGGTCTAGCGAGGCCCTTTCTTCTTCGTTCTAGGGACGGTGATGCTTTGCACGGTCTTAGGAGTTTGCTGCAGGAACCATGTGTGATTTATTAAGATAATAAATTGGGCTCTGTTGTCGGGCTTTTTCCTGGGTCAATACGCAAGATTTATCACTACCGTGCTGGCCCGGGAAGTGTGTGGCTCAAAGGTTTCCAGGGCATTCTGGCCCCTGGGTTACTTTGGAGACACGTAGGGTCTCAGCAGGCCTTTGGCAGGGCAGGCCAGCGGCTTAAGTGCAATGTAGTGGAGGGGGCAGGGAAGCAGCTAACGGACATCTTCAAAACTCTTCATTGTAGTGTACAAATAATAGCCGTACGCATTTATTAAGGGATAATACGCACACTTCCTTCTACTGGCGACACACTTTATAATTCGTATAGGACTTTCACATACATTATCTCATTGGTTCTTCACACACCTGTCAAGAATTACTATCTTCATTTTATTGATGAGCAAACAGACTCAGAAAAATTAAGTGACTTGCCCAAGGTTGCACAGCCAGTAAATCACGGATGCAATACCAGCTCCAAAGTCTTTTCATATCCTGTGCCCTTTTCATTATACTTCTCTTATCTCAGTTTATCATCCCCATCCATTTGCTTTTGGCAGGGAAGGGTCTAGTATCTCCATTTTACAGAAGAACAAATTGACACAAAGATGTAATTAAACTTTTTGGCTCCTGCCTTTTGGAAACGCTCCTCTTTTTGAGGGTATTACGTCCATTCCTTGCTGAAGGGCAAGGCATTCTTTTGCAGGATAATTTCTGCTCTCCGAGTCCAGAATCTCCACTGTCATTGTCACTGCCATGGTGGTGGTTTGGCTCCAACATGCCCCCTGCCTCTGATGGGGGTTCACATCAGCTACTTCTGGGTGGGGAGGGGTTTGCACATAAATGGTTTCTTCACATCTACTTAAAACTGCTCTGTGAACTCCATGACCTCAAGCGGCTGTTGTCGAAACACTCTCCTTCTCAGTCCTTCAGGGATAGGCACTTTGTTCTAGATCTTTTTTGCAGTGATCTTCTGTGAAATTCTCCCAATATGGGGAGGTTGGAGTACACTTTCCCATTTGGGTCCTTCGACCCACTCCCTCCCCCCCAAAATGACTAAGTCTCCCAAGGCCCATTCTAGATGCATGGCCACAGTGTGCCATCCCACTTGGAGGAGAGCTTGACCTCTTCTGCATGCCTCTATTATTCATTATTGAGATGATTCATGTCTAGACTTGGATTGGAGTTTATGGTATAGTAGAAAATGGTTGTTTTTAGCTGCCCAGTATCTACACCCTCTTCCTAGGTTGAAGGGATTCACTGTGGAGTACAGAGCAGCCGGGGCAACAGTGTACGACAGACCTTGGCCAAACCTGAGTAAGAGATGATTCTACCAGGATGCGAGCTCCATGTGGGCAGAGTTTTGTCACTTTTGGTTCACGCTTGAATCCCCGGGTCTAGACCACTGCCAGCCTGCTATTAAATTATTTACTCAGTGAATGCACGGATGATGCAGAGATGACAAGACTAAAATGGATAGTGGCCAGTCGTGGGCACGCAACCCAGCCGTCGACGCTGTGTCCGTCGGCGGCATAAGGTTGCTCCTACCTCCTGGCTCCCTTTGCTTACGCTCCGTTTACTAAGCCCGGTGCGGTAGCCTTCCCCAATGATTCCTTCTCTTGCTCAAATTATCAGTTGGTTTCTAAGGCATGCAACTGAGAGGCCTGACTGATGTAAATGGCATAGGGTTGATTAACCAAGTATGTATGTTTTATCTTCCTCACTTAGACGGTAAACTTCTGAAGGCCACGGAAGGTCCCATATCTTGTTGCATTCCTCGTAACACCTGGAATGGTGCTTTGCAAATAATCCGTGCTCAAGGCGTGTTCACGGATGGTGACGAGGATGATTGGCTTTAAAGGCCAGGCATCTAAGAGGTTGGGTGTTCTGGGGACCATCTTTCCTACGTGTGCCTAGAGACACACACATTTTCTCATTCGCAAGGCATCACTTGCAAGAGGCCTTTTGGGTAATGCAGCGGGCCCACGGAAACCGGAAGAAATTCAAGGCCACGGGCCAGCTACACCACGGGAGCCCCACACCCAGCCAAACATTCTCATTGGCAAATCAAACCCGAAAGCTGTCACAAATTCTGCTCCCTGACAGTCCCAATTCAACAATGTGCTGAGAGACAAAAGGAGAAACCCAAGTGAAGATCGCCAACGTGTCTTTTTGGGCAACCAGCAGATTGCGCAGAGGGTCAGCACAGACACAGGCAGAGAACATTCTCCTGGCAGGACTCCATCTCTAAATCAGGCACCACTTCAGAGGATCTCAGCCTCATACCTTATGGAACTTGTTTTTTTTTTTTTTTTTTAAATCCAACATTTGTTCTTATTGTTCTTTTATTATTCCTAATAAAACTTTCTTAAAGTAGCACCATTCATTCACTCATTCATTCACACACTCATTTATTCAATGAAATCTTTGTTGTCTATGGGCTGAGACCTTTGGCCCCATCTGATGATAAAAAACTCTTGAAACAGGTAACCCATTCCCACTTGCATATGTTCAAGATGAAGAAACCCAGTGAGGTAAAGCCATCTCCCACAGCTCACTGATATCCAGACTTAGAGTAAGACTCCGATATTTTAACTCTTAAATCTGAGCAGTCACCCCTGGACTGATGCTTACTGAGAAATACCGACTAGGAAAAGTGCCCTTACCTGGTATATCGTGATGTGTTAGGGCGAGATTAGTAGCAGTCTTTGTAACTCCCAAAATACCGTTTCAGGAGTTTATGATGACTGCGGGATGGCTTTGAGTTACCTCACAGTTTTGCCAACCATCCTAAAACCCTCAACAGAAATCAACTGTAGTTTGGGTTACAATATGTCATTGAGCCGGATTTCCCCGTGGTAGGAGTGTGGGACTGAGGTGGAGGGCAATATCTCAGCATCATGAGAAAGCAAGTGGGGGCCACAGTTCCGACTTTTGAGGCTCTGGGCCTACAAGGAAGGGAAGAGCTATGTAACTCGGTGGACAGAGCTTGGAAGTACCATTAGGAGAGGTTATTCTGTACAGAAAGAGAAACTTGGTTTAAAGAAGAAGAAGAAGAAGGAGAAGAAGAAGAAAGAAGAAGAAGGAGGAGGAGGAGGAGGAAGGGATCCCAAATGAGAGGAGTTGCCCGAGAAAGTTCCTGGCAATTTAAAGGAAACACCAATTCCTTCTGGAGGGTGATTCTCCTAATTTGAATTAGTATCAGAATCACCTGGAGTTCTTTATAAAACTCTGTCTTCCTAGGCACCCCCTTCTTAGAGAGTCTATTAGGGGGTTCTGGGTTGAGGCCCAGGAATCTGTATTTACATTGGCCTCCCCCCACCCCCCACCCCCGCCCCTGCCCCACCCTACGCTGATTTTTATAATGAGGAAAGATTATATCAGGAAAAGTGGGCAAGTTCTGGGTTTGAGGATGCTGCCTTTCAGAGTGAAGAAATAGCTTGACAAGCCACGTCCAAGAGAGGGGCTCTGGGTCAAAAAGGCAGGAAGAAAAACAACACGAACTTCAAAAAAAAAAAAAAAAAAAAGTGAGCTGGCAAAAAAGCAGCTGTAGCCCGCATTGAATGATTTCCCACGGCTTCCAGAAAACAGCTGAGTCTGCAGACCCCTGTTCACACGCAGGATGAATGGAGTCTGTGTGCTCTTCGAAATGTCATCACGACGCGCACATTGTGACCGTGGGGCTCCAGTGAGCCATTCCTTCTGAACTCCCCTGTCACCCAAAGTCCCAGGTGGGTTTTCCTTGGATCATTTCCCTTCTCCCTTCTCCCTTCTCGGAGGCTGTTCCTCTGGATCAAATGACCACGTTTCCCTGTCCTGGGGCCTCCTGAGGTCCTGGCACTGTGACTCCCATGGGAGGGCCAGAGGCCTGCCGTCGCCTGGCCTGCCAGCAGCTTAATTTCCTCTGCCATCCCCATCACACCTCCAAGCAGCTGATCCCACAGTGGGTGTGAGGACTGAGGTCTGCGAATACTTTGGGGCTGATACCCTAAGAGGCCTCGAAAATCCTGGGTTTGCTGCTGACTGGCGTGCCCGCGCAGGGAGCTGGCTGCGGTTGCAGGCAACCCAGGCCAGAGAGTCCCAGAAGCAGACGGCGAAATGGCTGAAATCCTTGAGAGTGATAACAGAGCAGCTACCGTTTATTCAGTCGTGCCTGTGCCGTCCATTTCACACACTGTGTCTCAGAGCAACCTCTCGGGGGTAGTTACTATTAGGCTGATTCTACAGATGAGGACGAAACCTCAATGGAGTTAAGTGAGTCGCCACTGGCACAGTTAGCTAGTCAATAAACTTTTTAACCTTGAAACATAACATGCATAAAGAAACGCGTAGTGTGCTGCTTTGTGGGTGAACACGAGTGTGAACACATCGGCCAAATCAAGAGCTACACTATTACCAGCATGAGAGAAATCTCCCCACGTCCTCTCCAATAATCACCTCTTCCCCGCAGGAAGTGTTTTTGTCACCAAAGAGTAGATCGATGGCGAAGATTATAGAAATGGAACCGTATACTGTGCACTCTTCTTATCCGGCTTTTTCTCCACTCGGTATTATGTCTGTAAAGTGGATCTAATATTGTTACGCGTACAGATAGTTTTCTCATTTTTAATGCTGTAAAAATGTCCATAGTTTGAATTTACCACAATTTATTTATGTATTCAAGGACTGCTGGTCATCTGGGTAGCTTTTCATTTGAGCCTCTTGCAAATAATGCTGCTTGGAACATTCTCGTAAATGTCTTGTGATGTATACACTTCTGTGGGTTATATACTGAGGAAGAGAACAGCTGGATCATAGGGGCGTGCATACTTTGGTGTTAGTAGATACCGTCACGTGGTTTTGTAAAGTGGCTGCACCAGTTCGTACTCCTAACAAATAGTTACAAGGGTCTGGGGAATCCATATCCTCATCAGCACTCGGTATTGTTGGGCTCTTTTAATTTTTACCACGCTGGTGAATGTATCTTAGTTTGCATTTCCCCGGTGACTAATGAAATTGAACACTTTTTCAAATGTTATTGGTCATTTGGGTATGTATTGGCCTGTTTCGGGTTTTTGCCCATTTTTCACTTGGGTTGTCTGTTTTTCTTGGTGACATATACGAGTTCTTAACATTTTCTGGGTAGGAATCCTTTGTCATTTACATGGATCACAAATATCTTCTTCTCTGTGGCTTTCCCTTCTCACTCTTAATGATTTCTTTTGATGGAAAAAAGATTCAAATTTTAATGTAGTCCAATTTGTCAATGTTTTCTTTTGGGATTCTGCGTTTTCTTCCTGTTAGGTGTCATTGACTCTTGTGCACTGACATTTTTTATCTGCCGAACTTGTCTGATTCACTTATTAATTCTGATAGTTTTCTGTAAAATATTTTGTACTTTCTATATACGCAATTATGCTTTCATTCCAATTCTTAACATTTTATTTCTTTTTTTAACTTTATTGCAAAGTCTAGGACCTTAAGTATAATGATAAACAGAAGTAGAGACAGGGAGCATCTTTCGTTCTCAATATTGGGTGGAAAGTATCACTATTTGAACATTAAGTATGATATTTACTGGAGGTATTTTTATAGATATTCCCTCATGTTAAAGTATTTCCCATCTATTCCTAGTTCCCTAAGAGAGTTCTTTTTATTATCACTAGGGGGTTAGTTTTATGAAATTATTTTTCTGAATCCCTTGAGTTGATCGATGATTTTCATCTTTATTCTGCTACTATGGTAAATTACACTGACTGATTTTGGAACATTGAGTCTTCAAACAAGACCCATTTTGTTTGCTGGATCCAGTATGATAATGTTTGGTTCAGAATTGGACCTCCATGTTTAGGAGAAAGAAATAGCCCATAATTTTCTCTCTCAGTCAGGTTTCGATAATGAGGTAATACAGCTCTCAAAACTGAGTTGACAGGTCACTTATGTTCTATTCTTTGAAATAGTTTGTGTATGATTAATTACGTCTCATCCTTAAGTATTTGGAAGAATTTACTGATGAAGCCATCTGGTTCTGGAGTTTTCCTTGTGGAGAGATCTCTCATTATGGATTTAATTTATTTAATAGAAAAAAGACCATAAATTGGTTCAGAACAGCCTCTTATCTTATTTCATGGCTATAGGCTATATTGATAAGTCTTTTCTTTTTCTTCCTGATATCAATTATTTGTGCCTCACCCTTTTTAAAAGAAATCAGTCTTGTCAGGAGCTTCTCAATTTTATCAGTCTTTTTGAAGAGATAGTTTTTGGCTTTGTTGGTTTTCTTTGTTGTATTACTATTTCCCCCCTTCATTAATTCCTGCTGTTTATTATTTCCTTCCTTGTAGCATCTCAAAATTTAATTTGCAATTCTTTTACTAAAATCTTAAAATGGAAACTCGGTGCATTGTTTCTTGATCCTTTCTTCTTTACTAATGATGCATTTAAGGCTATAAATTTCTCTTAAGCATGCTTTGGCTGCATCCCATATGTTTCGATATGTTTCGGTTTTATTATCTTTCATTAAAATATTTTCTAATTTCCATTGTGATTTCTACATTGACTCATGGGTTGTTTAGGAATGTACTGCTTCATTTGACATCACATTAATCCGGTCAAGCCCTGAGCTCTTTTTTTTTTTTTTTTTTTTTTTTTTTTATATGGAACGCTTCACGAATTTGCGTGTCATCCTTGCGCAGGGGCCATGCTAATCTTCTCTGTATCGTTCCAATTTTAGTATATGTGCTGCCGAAGCGAGCACAAGCCCTGAGCTCTTTAAAAGTGATTCAGGATTTCTGCAGCCAGCTCTCTTTCTGGATCACCCCTTCCGGGGGAGTCTCACCTGAAGGCCTGAGGTGTCTAACCTGGCCCTTCCTCCTGAGTTCCCTTTTTGTCACCCAGCCCCATAAGCCTCCTGGAAGCTCAAAGGGAATGTGAAGCCATCCTGCTGCTCGGCTCCCGGCTTAACCTTCCTCGTAATTCTTGATCTAGTCCTTCGGATTAAGCATGGCCATTTATAGAGCCTCAGTTCTAAAATGTGCGAAACACAAATTTTCTCATTAATTTCTTAGTAAAATTAATCTTCTTGGGGTCCCTTTCTGATAGTTCTTCACAGGGCCTCTGGGACCCCTGCTGCCTCTTTCCCAAGTTCATCCTTTCCAGGTCTGAAACCAAAAGCAAAGTGTAGGGGATACAGAAGCCGAAGCCAATTGTCCTATAATTCTTTATCTCCCCCGGTAGACACGGCTGGCGCTTGAAGGGAACCCTCTGCAGGGGTTTACAAGGAGCGGTTCCTAAGGCTCTCCCACAGGGGCTTCCTTGCTGTCAGTGTGAATGCCCTGACTGGTCATATCACCCTTTTCCCTTTGGCTGCCGGGAAGCCCAGAATGTGGAGCTAAATTTACAGGTCACCTCTAGCGACGGGGTCCGCGTATAGAGACGGGATATGACTTTTCCCCCCTGGCTAGACTTCTTCCGCTTGTTTCTCTTTTCCTTAGCTCAGAATTTTTGTTAATTTCATGTATTTTACCAAGTTATATATTTTACCATGAAAGTCTCTGTGACCTTCCCTGAAGCTGGAGTTACTTCAATTTTGTCAATCTGTGTAGCCACTTGGAGTTTATGTAAAAATTTTCAACTCTGGAGACATTTGAAAGACAGCAGAATGGGTCCCGGAGAAACAAGGATTCTGAGGAGTACTGTAATTTCTAGAATTTATTGTGAAATTAGATTTTTATGACTCTTTGCCATACATATTCTCTTGCTTAAGATTATTCATCATTCTATATTGCTTTACATGAAAAACACATTTCAAAATCAAAATTACTAAGCCGTGTTCTCCGATTAACCAGGAGCAAAAGTAGGTAGACAAATCTGGCCACGCTGGCCACTGAGCATGAAAATATGAAGATCAATTTTACAAAGTCATGGACACAGGAAAGAAATTAATTATCAAAATCGGAAACTATAGTATTAGTCATTATTGCCATACACTAATATATGAGTATCAGTATTTCTCCAAAACATACACTAATGTAAGTAAAATGTAATTAATGTCATTAAAAAGTTCAAATCTATCATATATGTTATAGTAGTATACTATTTATTGTATTTTTTTTTGTTTGACATGCAAAACCACGTACAAAAGGGTTAGAAAAAGAAAAAAAATTCACTATCTGCTTTTCTTTTTGACCCATTATTAATATTGCTGCATTTATCATTATTGCTAAAAATAATGTCCTACATGGGGGCGCCTGGATGGCTCAGTCGGTTGAGCGTCAACTTCGGCTCAGGTCATGATCTCGCGGTCCGTGGGTTCGAGCCCCGCGTCGGGCTCTGTGCTGACAGCTTGGAGCCTGGAGCCTGCTTCGGATTCTGGGTCTCCCTCTCTCTCTCTGCCCCTCCCCTGTTCACACTCTGTCTCTCTCTCTCAAAAATAAACAAAAAAAATTTAAAAAAAAATAACGTCCTACAGAAGCAGGGGTAATAAGTCTCCTCCCTGGAGGTCACTCCACGAGGCAGGCTATGGGCACCTGCCAGGTGCTGGAGAAATCTCTGCTAACCCAGACTTCCGGCCGCCTTGATGTTCTCTCCCTGCGTCTTGATGTCCCTCCCATCCTGCATTCCGCTTCCTCAAGGATAAAGGTGTTCTTTGCACACCTTTCCTCAGGCCAAGGCTTTTCAGTTTCCTCTGCACTGGCCTTTGTTACCAAGTCCGGTCTCCTCCCTGGAGAGCAGCTTCCTGTTTGTGCTCTTCCTGCCAAGGAGCTCCATCAGTCAGCTGCCTGGGCCCCCTTCCTGGCCCAGCCCCTTCTTACTGTGTGGTCTTAAAGCAGGTCACTTCACCTCTCCCTATCTTTCTCTGTAAAACCCAGATAATACTACTTCCAGAAGAAAGAGAGGGTTTTCTTTAAGCCCTTTGAGCTTCAGATGGAGGCACCACAGCCCTGCCCGGGGCCGCGCCGGCCACCATGTGATTAGGTAATGTGAGACGCGGCTCATTATGCTTTGTCTGCAATGAATGCGGCCCGGCCACAAAGCGCTGGAACGTTCGGTTACATTGAAACCCCCGCGGTAAGCGGGGATTGCCTTACACTCCAATAAAGCACACCAGAAAAGAGCAGTCATTCGGACTAACCCAGTCCTCAATGAACACTCGCGTTTGATTTCTTCTGCTGAGTAGAAGACGGGTAAGTAAGACACGACCTATTTACAGGTGGAGGGACCTGTATCCCCAGACCAGCATCCCCAGAAGCTTCCTCTGCAAGACACAGAAGACTCCCGGGCAGTCCGGCCTTGCTGGGCAGGGCGGGAGCTATGCCTGTGCAGAGATGAGGAGAAGTCAATGGCTACCATACATTGACCTCCTACTACGTGCCAAGAATTATGCTAGGTATGTTTTTCCATCCCAAACCCGCAAGATAACTGTATTAAACCCTAGCTACGTTCTGAGAACAAAAGGAAACAAAAACACCCGCTAATCTTTATACATTTTTCACCGTAATGAAAGCCTATCCATTTGGGCCCCGTAGATCTGAGCCCAGAATTTTGGCCTGAGGCCTCCCCCCTGATCCTCAGACTTTAAGACCACACAGCACGGGTCAGCAAACCACAAAGGGAAGGCTTACTTTTCTCACCCTGACCCAGACCTCTGAAGCCTTCCTGATGACGCCTTGGGCAGGGCTCACTCAGCTTGACAAACTTTTACCCGGAACCCTCTGATCCCATTTTGATGAATGAAGTCAAAACCCCAGTGGGTTCGCTCATCTGGCTGCTATAGCACAGCCAGTCAAAGGTAGGTCTTGGCTGCGTTTTCCTGCGAGCTGCTTAGGAACTGGGGGTGTGCTGGGGAGGGGCCGGAAGGGACCCTGGAATCAGGGAAGATACGGGCACGTATCCTTCTGGCTGGGGCTCCTCCGATTAGGCCAAGGATGAGGTGCATGGAAAGAACAGGCTGGGGATGAGATTGGTGAAGAATCTCCCTTGGTGAGAGAAGAGGGAGGGGTCCACAGGACTGGCGGCTTGGATCAGATCCTCCAGTGATGCCTAGAGGCTGGGGCTTCTGGAGGTCCCAGGTAAGGAGACAGCTCTGCTCCCTGGGGAGGAGTCTATTATGTCAATTGCTGGGAAACACGGTTAGTTGAACTGACTCTCTATTGCCCTGGCATGTGGGGGGAGGGGGGGAGCGGGGGTCCTGTTGTTAGGGAAACCATGGAGAGGAAGGAAACAAAACGCTTTGGATGGGTGCTGCACTCCCCTGGGTCCGCCTGCTGGGTGCGGATTGGACAGCCCGCCCAGAAGAGGTTTCACGTTATGCAGGCAACTGTTGTTGCCCAGAGAGCCCAGGGCTGCCTCGCTCCCTCGGGAGCTGATGTTTCGGGAACCGTGGAAGCAGCTGGTTTATGGAAGCGTCGAACAACGTGAGCTGCGGAATCTGCCAGATCCCAAACAGCTCTTGCCAAGCACCCTTTCTTCTAGATTTCGAACTCATCTGTGTTTCAAAAGCAATTTTGTTTAAATGGCTTATCCCCCCTACTCCCAATCTGTGGGAAGCTGCCACGCGCAGGCAGGAAAGGGACTCTCCAGGATCCATTCGCGACGGCTGCCGTGAGCCAGAACCCGGGGCTGAGGCCGCACGGGAGTCAAGGGCCCGCATTCCTAGGAGGGGGTGGGGGGGGCGCCTTCAAGGGAACACAGAGGGCAGGTGTGTGGCTCCTCAGTCCCCTGGCTTAGGTCTCTAGGCAGATAATTTTGCAACTTTCAATTCCTAACCCAGCCAGCATTGTTTGTACTTGGGACAAGTCATTCGAGCCTGGGGACTAGGAACACGTCATGTATTATCTTCACTTCTCTAAGAAAGGTGTGGGGCTTCCCTTGAATGAATGAATGAATGAATGGGCTTATGGTGTCGGCCATTGGCAAATTCTGTAGCTCCCTGCCCACCCAAGGACTTCTCCAAGGAGCCTCTGGGGGCTCCTTACAGGGAACCCGGTCCTGAGGACACACGTACCATGTAGCCCTCCATCACGCCGTCTTGTCCAGACCCTAGGGGTTCTGGAAGAGAGGGGGAAGAAAAACAACGCCTCCAGACATTGGGCAAACCGCTGGCCTAATTCATTCACTATGGCGACTTTTTCATCCGTAGGCCCGGCACTGCTTGTGTAGTTGGGTCTGTGAAGGTTCCCTTTCAAGTAGGACAGCTGCTTGGCGTTCTGGGCTCACCATGTGGAGGGCAGATGTGACATCCTCTCGGAACACACTTGTTGGTGGGCAGCAAAGTCGAAAGGCAAACCCCCACGAAACCTGGCTAACTTCTTTTTCTTTTTGACTTTCCAGATCTCAGTACCCATCTGGATACTTCATTAGGGTCCTAAGACATCTGGGGACCAGCGATGGAAGAAACGTGCTTGTGTCGGGCGCCTATCATACGCCCGCACGGTGCTGAGCCCTTTCCAATATGGTATCTCGGATAGTCCCCCACCAAAAAAAGAAAAGAAAAGAAAAGAAAAGAAAAGAAAAGAAAAGAAAAGAAAAGAAAACCTGCCACAGTGGAATTATCATTTCCATTTTATGAATGAGGAAACAGGCTCAGAGAGGCTGAGTGACCTACCCAAGGTCACACAGGTGGGAAATAGCAGTTCCTGAATTTGAACCAAGATGATGACATTGTCAAGGGGCAGTTTGGGAGGTTTTCATTGCGGCCCCATCTCCGGCAGCAACGTCCTTCCCCATGACATCCCGCTCCCCCAAATAAATACACAGTCTGAGTAAGAAGAATATGCAGGGGACACGATGACACTTTAGGGGTTCCCCTGCCTCCTCCCTTTCACAGAGATGGCTCCCCCAAGCCCCTCTGCACAGACACCCTGGAGTCCCCACTAAATCAAGATCTGACTCTGAAGGACAGGTCCTCCCAATACAACCGGATGTCAGTTCTCTTCGATGCCTACCAAGAAGACCTTTGCTTTGTTAAAACCTTTACGTACAAGAGCCAGTCAGTCAGCGTAGGATTCCCCTAACGGAGACCCGAACCACAGATTCCAGAATTTCACCAGCCTACCCAAGGTCGCCAGCCCATGAAATGCCCCACACCTCTCAGGGAACAGTGATGCATCGCATCCTGGCGGGGAGCACGGGCGTGAAGAAGCACAGCTTAGTGATGTAGATCAGAGTTTCCATTTATGTTGAAGCATCTGCTGGCCAAGGTCCAGTTCATTTTGGGTTCCAGCTAAATTTATTCGGCCTCAGGCGCCTGGGTGGCTCAGTCGGTTGAGCGTCTGACTTCAGCTCTGGTCGTGATCTCCATAGTCCGTGGGTTCCAGCCCCGCGTCGGGCTCTGTGCTGACAGCTCGGAGCCCGGAGCCTGCTTCGGATTCTGTGTCTCCCTCTCTCTCTGCCCCTCCTGTGCTCATGCTCTGTCTCTCTCTCTCTCTCAAAAATAAACATTAAAAAATTAAAAAAAAAATCTATTTGGTCTCTAGATATAGAGACGAGGGGTGTTTAATGTGGCCGTCCTGACCCAGCTCTTCCCTCCGTGCCATGCAGCCTCCACCCTGGAAGTGTGTCAGGGACCCAGGGTCAAGGTCAGCCATGGCCTTGTATTTCAGACAGGAATTCGTTTTCAGATTATATGTTCTCAAGTGAAGGGCTTGTCATGGGCTGGCTGGAGAATGCAAAAACGAGCAAGATCCTGGGAATTCAGAAACATAAATAAGCGTGAGTACCTTTCACCTGCTCCCTCCTTCCCCGGGAGGGCTATGCCTGATGCTGTTACTATTTTATGCTCCTAGATCTCCGTACAGTCGCGAAGCACTTTTACAGACAGGACTTAGTTTTGACCCGCAAGCACTACTGTGCCCATTTTAAAGATGAGACATTGGAGACACCAGGAGGTGAACGGCTTTGCCCAAGGTCACGGGCTCAGTAAGTCCAGGAGAGGAGAGGCTCACGTCCGCTGATTTCGTGCCCGGCACTCTGTGCATCAGATCTGGAATGTTCTCCCTAAAAGGGCAAAGGGCTAATGCGACCTTTGAGGAGCCTGGTTAGTTGGCCTTGGCCTAAGACCTGGTGCTTCAGAGTTGAGTTGGATGCTCTTTTGCATCCGCGTGGCCGTCCTAGGCAGGCACTGCGTCTACGTCAGGCGCGGGCACAACCTCTAGAGAAGAGGTGGCTTCTAGTGAGCCACAGGCCAGGTCACCTGAAGGGGCTCCGTTGGCCTCGCCCCCGATGGGAGCTGACCGAGGTGGGGAAGGGGGAGAGGGCGCCCGGGGTAAGCGACGGTCTCCATCAGCTTCTGAACGACCAGTGCGCTCCGTCCCCCCTCCCAGTGGCAGCCCGAGAAGGTGGCGGTCTCTGAGGTGGTGTTTGGGTGACAGGGGGCTTCCCCGGGTCTGACTGTTTTCTGCTGAGGCCATCTTGGGACTACCGCCGTGGGCTACCTGGAGCGCCATCCGAGGAACATAAGGCACATCGATGTGGCTGTGGCTCCTGGGACAGGAGCTGAATCAGGCTTCGCGCTGGATGGGGCCGGATTTGTCTCCTAATGGCACGCTGGCCCTGCCCTGGTTCAGGGGCTGGTGTGAGGGACAGGGTGCGGTCCGCCACCTCAGGGGCTGACCGGAGGAACGTACCTGAAGGCCAGGGAAGCAGTGGCCCCACTGGCAGAAGCTACCCGGCACCCCAAAGATGTGGGACACCCCCCGATCCCTGCACCGCGTACTGTGTGGGCAGATGCCCCTGAGGACAGCAGCCCCTCCAGGCCTCCCCCCTGCCTACCCTTCACCCCACGAGCTCTGCTCCTTGAAACGAGCCCTCCTCCTCTTTCCAGCCAATGATTTCAAAATCCTGCCACTTCCAGGGCTCCACATACAGTGGGTGCTCGAATATCCGACGAATCGACGAGCAAGTATCTCATCTTACACCCTGCAGGGTAGGTATTAGCACCCTCAAACCCTGAGGATGAGTCATGAGAACCCCCCCTCACGGCCAGACTCCTGGGGTCAGCTCCCCTCGGCTGGCCCCGCCTGCCCAGGTAGGTGTCAGCTTGGAGAGTCGTGGGGCCACAAGGACCCAGGTGCATCATTGCCAGTCCCGCCCCTGAGGTGTCCTTGCCGTGGTCAGGATGCAGAGCAGATTGGAGTGGCTGTGAACCGGCCTGGGGGTGGCAGGAATCACAGGGGGTGCTCCCGGAATGTCCCGTGTGGGTAAACACCGGCCCACATGGTCAGGGCTGGGACAGAACGTCACTTGCTGAGGCTGAAGCCCTGGTATATGCTAAAGGAAACCCGCCAAGAGGGCCTGGGATACGCCCCTCGGTGTTTCCTCAGAACTGCCCCGGGGGTCAGGGGTCAGGGGTCAGAGGCCGGCTCCCAGGAAGCGCCCCGCTCTTCAGAGTGAGGTTCAACTTCCAGATCCAGTCACCGAGCACCGGCTCCCCCTCCTTGTTCCTGGCCAGGCCATCCCCGGCTGTGCCCTGCCCACGGTAAGTCCTTCTGAGACTCATCGGCAGCGGGGTCTCCCGCACCCCTGACCGTGGGGTTGGTAAAACGTGCTTCTTCCTGAAGCGGTTTCCTCTTTTGTTTGCAGTTGAAAACCATGACCACGAAAGTGACTTCCACGGGCCGCTGTAATCGGCCCTTGCATAATGGCGTTGGGGACAGTGTTTGGGGGAACAGGAGGGGGTGGCTGTGCTTCTCCATCATTTGTGAGATGCATTTTGGTGAAGTGATACGGTCTCCCCAGGCCCTTCCGGGCTCGGAGAGAAGAAGGTGTCCCCTGGGAGGGAAGCTCCTTTACCAACCTGCCCGTCCTCCCTCACCCTGTGCTGCTGACCCCGCGTCCCTTTCTCTCTGCCAAAGGGGGACTTTGGGCATCTTCAGATTCCCCTGCGTTTGCCTCGCGAGTTGCCCCGTATTTGTCCAACTCAAGGTGACGCACGCGGACGCTGGAGTCAGAAGCCAGACCGAGGGCTCAAATCACAGCGGCGGCACTTAAGAGCTTTGTAACTTTGCAACTTTGTTCTTTGACCTGCCTCGGTTTCCCCATTGTGAAACAGGCTTGCTGTGAGAGGATGGGATGAGTTGATCCCCGGAAAGCCGTTGAAACCCTGCCCGGCCCCATTTTGCTATTGCCGCCGTCTCTTGGCTTCTTTCCGTAGGGACTACTTTGACAATCGCTGGCTGACCTTTGAGCTCGTCCAGGTCCTGGGAGCCGGGCTGGCTGTCCTGCGATACCGTGCCCTGTGCCTTCCCCCCCCCCCCCCCGCTCTGGCGCCGGGCAACATCCCCCAGGTTTGCCCACCTCCGGGGCGAACATAGTATCGAAACTGCTCCCGGTAGAGAGGCGTGTAGCCGACAGAAACCACGCAGTCACGTGTGGTTTGCAGTCGGCTCACGGGAGTGGGTGTCGCGTTGTCGCTGGTGAGTGATTGCAGGCCCAGATCACGCTTCCCTTTAGCCATCCCGCCCGCTGCCAGGGTGAGAGGTCAGGGGGCCAAGCGCCCCCAAGTAGGAAGTGACTTGGTTCCCCGTGGGAGACCCGGAGCTCACTGGCTTCCCCACCTGCAGCCCCGAGTGCCGGCCAGCGCTGCCGAATCCGTGCGCACAGCCGGCGGCTCGGGACCCCGCGGCTCTGGGGGGCCCCGCGGGGGGGGCGGTCCTTTTGAAACCAGCCAGAGCTGCATGTGTGTTTGGCTGGTGCCGGAGAACACGGGGGTGCGCCCGTGACTGCAATGACGTTAGGCAGCCAAAGCAATGGAAATATGTCGAGAGCAACTTGGTCAACCCAGCTAGCTGGTGCGAAATCGTAAAATGTGGGGCCAGGTTCTGTGCCAGAAGCGTTTCATTCAAGTGAAGTAGCCGGAAAGGAATGTTCCTGGCACATGGCCCCCGGGTCACACTCGCAAACGCCCACCTTCCTAGCGCAGAGTGGGCGCCTCTTCCCTGGGCACCCGGGGACACCTGCTGTAGACGCGGTCTGCCTACCCCTGCGCGCCTGGGGACGGAGTCCCGGAGCCCGGGCCACCTTGGGCTCCCCTCCTAGGCTGCACAGAGCTTCCTGCATAGTGCCTCACGCAGCCAGTCCCTGTGACCCCTGGACTCGTCACAATTGTACGGGCAGCATGCACGGTCACAAACGGCCCGTCGATGGCCTCTACGGTAGGAAGGCCATCCTGATGGTGATGTACAAAGCAGGTAGCGGTGACGGCTGTCCAGGACCCACAGACAACCAGCTCCTGTGCTGGCCCGCCTCGGCACCCCGACAGGGTGGCACCGTTGGTACCGTTCCCCTTCACTCGGCAGCTCAGGTACCCGAGGCTCCGCTAAATTACCTGTTGGGGCTACAAAGGGAGGAAGCGGCCGGGCCGTGATTCAGCCCCAGGCCTGTCTGATGTCCCAGCTCATCCCTTTCTCCACTGGGACAAGAGGCCTCCTCTTCTCTCACGGTGCACAAAGTTCGGATGAGAGTCAGACAGCTCCCTAGGTGAGCCTCGAGAAGGTGACCTAATGGGAGGGTTGGCTCCACCGTGGGAACAGGCATCTTAACGCCCCAGAAGTCAGAGCTCAGGGCTTCCCACGGCTCTGGCACTGGGGTGCTTCTCCACCCCTGCTTGCTCCCCTCCTTGGAAGAAAACCATCTTTTATCCCCCATAGCCACTCTTTTTTGACACCAGTTTTAATTGAGGCACCCTCTCTCTGGGAGATTGCAAAAATTAAATCGTTTTTAAGCAATCAAACAACGCTTCTGGGGTTTGTAACAAACTTGTGAAATTTGCGGAACTTGGCGGTTGAGGCTCCCTGAGTCTTGCTTCCCGGGGCCCCGAGGAGCTTCGAGCTGGCTCTCTGTTCTCTCTGGTTGACAGCTGATCGTGCCAACTGGGGCCCAGCCATTGCGTCTTGGACCAAGAAGGCAGTGGGTTCTGAAACAATCAAGGGGCTCCGGGAGACGACCTCCGGTCCGGGTTGTTGGCCCCGCCTTCCCTCTGTCACTGTGGGAAAGTCATGCAGGCAGTGGGTGGCTGGGTGGTCCCCTCCACAGAGGACGTCTCTGTTGTTCCCACAGGGTTCCACCACCCAGGGACACACAGATGAGCATTCAACTTCCCCTTGTGACACTTCACTCTCTCCCTTTCAACCAAACGGACTCCGGGGTCTCCTGAAGGTGGCCCACACTTCATTTTACGACACTCTGCTTCCTCTCCCAGGCGGAGGCCGTCTCCACCCATGGAACATAGCAGTGAAGGCACTTCCATGCCTCAGCAGCTCCTGGGCCCCTATTGTCACGGTGTAAGCAGAGTGCACAAGGCTGAGCGTGTCTCTGGTTCCTCCACATACTTAGCTAGAAACTCAGATCCATGTGGCCAGGACTTGGACAGGGTCAAGGCCAGCACGATGATCGTAACTTTATAACTCACCTTCCCTTGCCTTTGACGTAACAGAGGGAGCCCTCTTCTGTGCAGGAGGACTTACAGGGAACAGGGAGCCAGGAAGCCTTCTTGTCCTTGGTATTTGGAAGGCAAAGCCTCTCTATTTATCTCCTCGTAGTAACGAACCTGGAGTCTGGGCCAGAAGGCTGGGTGCTGGACCCTTTACCAGCCATGGACTTGCACTTTCTTGTCATTTATATGGGGGGAGAATACCAGCACCTGCCTCACGGGACTGTCGTGAAGATTAAACGCATGAGAAGTGCTTACGACGATGCCAGGCAGATAGCAAATGTATATTATTTGTATTACATGATTCCAAACGAGAAATGATCTTGCGCTCAGTGAGAATCCCTGGTAAAGGAGACCATGGCTCCTCACGGAACAATGTGAATGTCCTTCCCCAGGACCTGGGAATGTGTTAGGTTACATGGCAAAGGGGAATGAAGGTCACGGGAGGAATTAAGGCTGTGGATCAACGGACTTTATTATTCTTTTATTATTATTTTTAGGTTTACTTTGGAGAGAGAGACGGAAAGACAGAGACTGAGACCGTGAGCAGGGGGAGGAGCAGAGAGACAGGGAGACACAGAATTCGAAGCAGGCTCCAGGCTTCGAGCTGTCGGCACAGAGCCCGACACGGGGCTCGAACCCACGAACCGCGAGATCGTGACCTGAGCCAAGGTGGGGCCCTTAACCGACGGAGCCACCCAGGCACCCCCAGCTGACTTTAAGCTAGGGAGATGATCCAGGATTCTCCAAGTGGACCCAATGTAATCACAAGGGTCCTTACAGGTGGAAGAGGGAGCAGAAGACGAAGGTCAGAGGAGACACGGTCGTAGAAGAAAGATACAGAGGGAGGCACCCTGGTGGAGTGGAGTAAGGAGGCCACCAGGCAAGGAGTGCAGGTGGCCTCTCAGAGCTGGGGGGCAAGGACAGAGGGTGTCCCTAGAGCTTTCGGGAGGAGCCCAGGCCTGTCGTCCTCCAGCGTTAGCCCAATGAGACCCGAGGCCGACTTCTGTCCAGAACCACGGAGGCATGTTGTTTAAGCAGCCAGATCTGTGGTGATTTGTTTCAGTCGCAGTAGGGAGAGGATCACCCGGGGCTATCCCTGTGTGTCCCGCGTGCTGCCTCGGTGACTGATCCCTGTGCTTGGACACCCCCCCACCACAGCTTAGTAAGACTCCAGGACTGGGGGCGCCTGGGTGGCTCGGTCGGTTGAGCAACTGACATCGGCTCAGGTCATGATCTCACGGCTCGTGAGTTCGAGCCCCGCTTCGGGCTCTGTGCTGACAGCTCGGAGCCCGGAGCCTGCTTCGGGTTCTGTATCTCCCTCTCTCTCTCTGCCCCTCCCCTACTTGCACTCTGTCTCAAAAATAAATGAAATGTTAAAAAAAATTAAAATTAAAAAAAAAAAAGACTCCAGGACTTTTTTCCATCACGAAGGCTTTAGATTCTCTTAAGATGGGGAGGCAGCTGGCATTCGTAGCCTGTAATATTTGGGAGGCTCCTGTGGCTTATAAGGGCGACCAACTGACCAACCAGTTGAGGGTTCTTCCCTACGTGAAAGGGACTATAGATGTTCCAGCCTGGGCTTCAGCCCCTCACACGAGTCCTTCTCTTTTAGGAAACCGTCAAATCCAGTAAAAACATCAGCACAGAGTGGATTCTCCCATGAATCCACTGTCCTCCGCGTCACCCACCGGTGATGTTCTGGAAAGACTTCCCTCCATATATAGGGGACGCTGATGCCTCCCTTCGCGGGCTCGCCATCCCTCCCCGGGCCTCCTTCCTTTCCCAAACAAGGTCAGGATTTATAACTTCTTTCAGGGCAACATCTGGCTCATTTCCATCAAGTTCTTGTTTTCTTTTTCTTTTTTTAATTCTTCGTCTAAGGTCATTTGATTTCAGTTCAGTTGCATCTCGCGCCCGCTCCCCCCACCCCCCACCCCTTCTTGTTCGTTTGGCCTTTGGAGATAGTGAAGCCGAGGTGTGAGGACTCACTACCCACAGCTGACGACTCGGGTTTAGAAGTGAAAGTGCTGGCTGGGACCCTCTTTCTTTTTTGGCCGCAGAGCCACAAGGCTGGGTCCCCAGCGAGCCGCCTGAGGACATCTTGTGGCACCGTATCTGCTCCCCCCCCTCCCTTACCAACCGCCGGGCTCTGTTGTCATTGCTGATTTTTTTTTTTTTTTTGTAAGTTTTTGTTGGTTTTAGAAATTCGCTAGCTCTGAACTTTCTAGACTGGGCTTGCCAGCATGAAAGCAAAACCAGGGCAAGGAGAACAAAGCGGGAGAGGCTGGCAGAAAGCGAGGCCACACTTCGCGAGGCCACGGCAAGCTCCCTGGGCGGGAGGGGCGCCGGCCAAGCCCGAAGACGCCTCCGAAAACTTCTCATGGCCCGAGGGTTTAAAATACCCACACTTCCTGCGCTTCGGAGAGGGTATGCGCAGAATGTGAGTGAGTCACCAGTGGTGGTTTTCAAATGTGTCTGTCATGAGGAGGTGTCATCAAAAGCTCATCCTGTTCCAGATCTTATTTTTTCCACTCTCGGCTCTGCAGCCTATAAAGGCCGAATGCTGCAAACCAGCGTTTGTGTTGGGCGCAGAAAGTGAAGGGCGAATTAATTGCACCGCAGCAAGTAAAAACCCGACTCTTAAGGAAGAAAGAAAGAAAGAAAAAGAAAGAAAAAAAAAAAAGACGTGTAAACAGTGTGGAGATTGAGTTTCAAAGCCCTTGTTTTCGAAAAGTTTAATTATATTTCAACTCAAGCCAAACTGTCAAAACATGGGGGGGAAGGGGGTGATCTGCCTGCTTTGAAAGCGCATTAGCCTTCTTATGTAAAAGCCTATAATTGATATCCAAGCCGAAACTGGAGACGTGCAGAGAGAGGGGATGGCCTCTCCCCGCCGCCCAAACGGCACTTCCCTATCGACCACGTGCAGCTCTTCAGAGCTCGGTCGGCAAAGTGGGAAACTGGAGAGGAGAACAAAGGAAACGCAAAATGCTCCGTGAACGGAGAGGGTTTAAAATATCAGGCCTGGTTTATGCAACGCGTGGGCCCAGTGCATTGTTGATGATCATTTACATAAGAGGAAACCCGGGAGAGCTGCTCACCGTCCGAGCCGCAATGTTCTAGGAAGCAGCAGGCGTCACCTTCTTGCTCCTGAGAAGCGGGGATGTGCCTGCCCTGTCCCCCTGGGGCTCGGGCCCAGCCTGGGGCCTGTCGGAGAAGGCCACCGGTCCCAGCCAGGGGCCGGTTTTCAGGCTCCTCCTCTTCTTCCAGACTCCACTCGGTCACTTCCCCCAGAAAGGGACCCCTGGGTGGTGGAGGCTTTGCCCTCCTCATCTGAGTTCCTATTCCCGTCTCTCCTTTGGTGATCTTCTAGAACTTTCTGGTTGCCACGGCCGCGATTCTTGACCCTGTTCGTTTGACGTCTGAGAGTGCTCTATGTTCAGAAACCATTCTCGAGCAGAATCAGGCTTGAGCTGAGGGAAAATTCACGATGTCAGCCACATGACACATATTTGGCATGGGGCTAGAGTAGGCATCAAAGCAGACCATGACTGGGACAGCAATAGCAAAAGGGCTGGGAATTACTGGGCTAAAGTGCGAGTTCTTAGGGGTGGCCACTGTCCTTCCTCCTTTTACGGTCAGGCCTCTGGCCTCTGAGCAGACCAGGTTCACCCAGCAGGCCCTGCCTGGGACCGTCTCTGTCATTTCATTCTCCCTTTGGATGCTGATAGTTTAAAACAAGCCTAGGGGCGCCTGGATGGCTCAGTCGGTTGAGCTTCCGGCTTCGGCTCACGTCACGATCTCACGGTTTGTTGGTTTGAGCCCCGCGTCGGGCTCTGTGCTGACAGCTCGGAGCCTGGAGCCTGTTTCAGATTCTGTGTCTCCCTCTCTCTCGGCTCCTCCCCTGCTTGTGCTCTGTCTCTGTCTCTCTCCCAAAAATAGCTAAATAAACATTAAAAAAATTTTTAAAAAACAACAGCACAAGCTTAGGTATGTATGACGTGGATGCTTCTGTGATTAGAGCCCTGTCTTCTTCCATCCTGGTGACACACAGCCACTTTCTTCCTCCTGGTTTTCCTTCCTGATCTCCCCCAACTGTGAAGCATCCCCACGTAACCCACTGTTGGGTAGAGTGGACTTTTTGGTTTATGGTCTGGGACTCTCCGATGACCTCAGAAGAGAGTTGCCAGATAAAATAGAGGACGCCCAGTTCAATGTGAATTTCAGATCAACAGTGAATCATTTTTAGTGCAAATATGCCCTAAATACCAGGTTAAGAAAAGCATGTCCCATGAAATATTTAGGCCATGCTTACACTCAAAAATTATGTGTTGTTTGTCCGAAGTTCACGTTTAACGGGGCACCCCGTATTTTTGTTTGCCGAATACTGGCAGCTGGTCCAGAGCTCCGTGTGTCCTAAATGAACGTGGGCTCCGTCAGCTATGTGAGGGAGCAGATTCTAATCCGGATCAGAGCCTGACGGCAGAGTAGGGGGAGGGCTGCGTTTTCCACGTGAACCCCTAGTGAATAAAACCAGCCGGGCCAGATTTTCCATCGTTACTTCCTCCTTGGCCTTGTTCTATGTCTAGGGGTACACTGTCTACATCTCTGTCATAGCACAAGTCAAGCTCCCGTCCCTAAGAGCTGCTTCTGGCTGAGACCATGTCTGATAATCTGTGGGCCTGGCAGGTGCTCGACATGGGTAAGCAGAGCTGGTGGCTTGGGAAGGAGAAGGTCGTACCAGGCTCCCTAGGCCATGCCTGGATGGCAGAAGTCGTGTTTCTGACCACCTCCAAATGACTGGGAAGCCAGCAGAAGCCATCATGCAGCTCGCAGAATGACAGCTTTCTCCTTTCTTATTCCAGACGGTTTGGAGTCTTTAAAACATTGCTCTTGGGAGGCAGGAGGGGTGTGGGAAACTCGGAAACCAGTCGCCCGTGGAACACAGGGAAGGAGGGCCTCTAATTAAAAGCAGCTCAGAGCGCTGTCTCAGCACCGGGGACCCAGCTGAGAAGGGATGGCCGCTCCCCTCACCGGCCGTTGCTGGGGGCAGGTGGCCTGGACAGACCCCGAGAAGGAGCACTTGGGGCTCCTCGAAGAAGAGAGTCTCCACACGACATCCTCACCCCTAGACTTCTAGTTCCTTCCTCCCCCCGCCCCTACCCAAAGCCGATGCTGGGCTCCGGGCTGGGTGCTCAGACAGAGCACACACAGCTTAGAGCTGCTCAGAGCCATCCTGTGTCTTTCATCTCAGAGAGAAAAGTCCTCTTTCAAGTTCTCCAAGAAATGCTCTCAGCAGAAGGCATTTACCATTGAGCGCTGTTGTTGGACTATGTATTTCCAAGGTATTTACGCGATGGCGTACATGTTCGGACACAGCCGTGCTGTGTGACAGGTTGGCAGCATCGTATTTATTTCACAGATCCCCGAGGGGGCCCAGAGATGGTGATCGATTGGCCCCTGGTCACACAGCAAGTCGTCCTTTCATATCATATATGAGTGGTAGGTAGCATTGCAATGTTAGAGAGAGGAAAACGGAAAAGATATCACTCCTGGTAAAATGGGCCAGAAGGCAGGGACCTCTTGAGCCAACAGGAATACAGCGGGGAGAGGGGCAGGGTGGCAGCATGCCAGGGGGAAATAACACCAAGAGGAGAGAGTGACTTTTCTGGGCAGGGGGCCGCTGGGGTGTGTGGTCAGTCACAGCACTATGGTCACAGGCCAGAGTGAGGGTGTCTGGTGCTGAAGTTGAGCCTCTGGGTCATGGCTCTAAGACATCAGGCCAGCGGTTGTGGTCAGAGGGCCGGCTGACCTACGGCCACGTGGTATGGACAGAGGGGAGGTCGGGAGGCCCGAGCCTGGCGTTGCCTCTGACATTCGCAAAACTGGACAGGTCACCTCACCTCTCGGGGCCCTCTGCTGGGTGTCTTAATCTGAAACCGATGAGGGGTACTGGATTTGACCACTTCTACCATCGCTTCCTGAGAGCTCTCTCTAAGAGTTCCAGAATTTGCTATGAAGCCTCAAGCCCCCTGCCTTGACTCAACAATGGAGCTGATCGTGCAATCGCTCTGCTGATATTTACCGAACAGCTACTACGTGCTGAGCTCAGTCCATTGACAGAGGCTGTAGGAAATGAGTTCCAGAAAGTGTTCTTTGGGGCTGAGTTCTCGCTGCCCCCTGCACACTTGTTCGCCATCTCTTCTGCTCCCCGGGGGAGCGCAGAGGGATTTCTAGGTAGTTGCAGACACGAAGCCTCGGCAAGTTCTGACTTTGACCTTAGCAAAGTTGCAGTCAGTAGTTCTGGTGTGCTTAGCTCCTCCTGAGGGCGTGGGAACCAGCTTTCAAACAGATGAGTGTAAGCAGCACCCTGTTGAAGAGATTTTTCCAAAGCCTGTGGCCAGCGACTTGGGGCAACCCCGGAAGGACAGGCGCCCCCACCAGGCCATCAGGGTGCTGCTGAGGGCTAAAGAGTGCACGTAGTGCCCAGAAGAGCCCCTTACAAAGGGGATTGCCCGGGAAAGCTGGTGGTGATCAGGAAAGTGCAGGTGAAATACGCTTCCCAGTGATGGTATCTGATGCAAGAGAGCCAGAGGAGGACGTAGCCCTTTAGGGAAAAGGCACAGATTAGACCCGGAAGCAGGGGACAGGAGCAGGGGAGGCAGGGAGGCCAGTGATGATGGTGAGGCTGGGGACTCTTGCTTCCTTATTTGGTGCATTAAAATACTAGATCATGACTCAATTCCTCATGGTTAGAAGAAGAGATAGATGCTTAGGGGACTTGGCCTCCCATTAGCCTGGAGAGTCCCAGCCCTACTCTTGTGGTGGTGTCACTGGGCGTACCACCCCCCTTCCATTCTCAAGAGCACACTTGTTGGAAAAATGCTTATACGGTCACCCTTGGCGAGCTGAACCAGATGATCATTTGGAAAGCTCAAGTGACTCAAATAGGGCAGATGTGGTTCTGGAAGAATGACACCCAAATTTCACTTCATGACCAAGCACTGGCCCCTTTCAATGCAACTATCTCTTTCCAAGATGATCCAAGTGTTTCTCAGTAAGGACTATTTGTCCTCAGGGCCTTACCCCTTCCCAATGCTAGGTTTACATTAAAGCTCTGGCCCTCAGGACAAAGATTTGTTCGCACCCCAAACAACCAGGTAGCACTTTGGAGGCTGTGTTTGATTCTATCGCTCTAGACGCCGACCCCTCACCCCTCCTTAAGCATTCATTCTCTCCATTCCGTATCTTGAAAACTTAACGCTGTAAATGTGAAGAATGCCTTTTATTAAGAGAGTTCTGTACAGAGCTGTCCCAGGATAATCACACTCAAGAGGCCAGGGGGGCCTTTGGGAGGTGGTCCGACCTGGTGGAGAAGACATGGTCCCCGGAGTTCCAGCCTCCGCTCCACCTGCTCATGGATGGGTTCCTCATGAGTCAAATATGTATAAAGTTAGTGAGAGGACGAAACAAAGAAAAGAATTACTGAGGGTAAAACTTAAGATATGACAATAGGTTAGTTAGTGGTGAAGCTGTCTGTGGTCCTGAGGCCTTCCTAAAGCACTTAGTCACCTAAGGGTGCCCTCCCCACTCTGCTGACAGGGCTGGCTGGCTCTGACCCCACAAGTTAAGGGCTACAAGGCACAGACCCCTGGAATCCCAAAGCGCTGACTGAATCTGCCCCTGTGTCTCAGCAGTGGATTTTGGTACTTTCTCCTTTCCTCGTGTCCACAGACCTGAACTGGCCTGGAGACAAATATGTGCCAATGCACGTCCTGATAGGAAGGGCTTTTGTTGCTCTGGGTTGTAAGTTCAGTGGCCTGCACCTTTCCATGCCCTAGGGATACAGCAGCCATCCAAGCCCTCCCTGCCCTCATGGAGCTTATGCTCTAGAAGGAGGGATAGACAACCAGCAGGTAAACAGTCAGATCCTGTAAGGCCAGGTAGAACTGAGTGTGTGAGCAGAAGTGAAGCAGAATCAGCAAATGGGGATGAGCTTCTGTCTTAGGGTCGTTGGATGAGCCCTCTAGATGGGGTGGCATCTGGAATTTGCTGGCATTTAATGTGATGAATTGTGAGAAGCACCTTGCACGGTAATGGCCCCAAGGCAGGACCCAATGGCTGCTTGAGGAAAAGCCAAGGCCAGTGGGGCCAGATGTGCAAGAGGATTAGGATGGGAGGCCATGGGATGGGTTGTCTCCTCATGGTAATGACTTAGGGTTTTTGTGGTCTCTAATTATGACCAGAAGCCATTGGAAGTTTTGATTGGAGGAGTGAAGTCCTATGATTGACATTTTGAATGACTGCCTTTAGCCGCCGTATGAGAACTAGGTGGTAGGGATGCCTGGGTGGCTCAGCCAGTTGAGTGTCCAACTCTTGATTTCAGCTCAGGTCATGATCTCCAGGTTCACAAGAACAAGCCCTGTGTCGGGCTCCGTGCCAACAGTGCGGAGCCTGCTTGGGATTCTCTCTCTCTCTTTCTGCCCCTCCCTCACTGGTGCATGCTCTCTCTCTCTCTCAAAATAAGTAAATAAACTTAAAAAAAAAACTAGGTGATAGAAGGACAAAAATGGAGACATTTTAGAAGATTCTTGCAACGGTCAGAGTAAAAGGTAATGGTGCGTGGGGTGCAGTGATGGCAGTGGGGGTGGCGAGAAGGGATTTGGTTTGGGCTGTATTTCAAGGGTAGAGCTTATAGGATTTGCTGATGGGTTAGATGTGGAGAGTGAGAGAAAGAGGGAACCACTGGTGATGTCAAGGGTTTTAGCTTTGGCTGTGTGGTGAGTCCATCTGTGGAAGTAGGGAACATTGGGGAAAATCAAGACTTTGGTTTTGGGTATCTTGACTTTGAGATGCTAACTAGACACCCAAGTGGAGATGTTGAGTAGCAGTTGTATATATTTTTGAGTATCGGTTGTGTGATATTAAAAATATTCGACAGTTCCTCAAAAAGTTAAACATAGAATTACCATATGATCCAACCATTCTGCTTCTGGGCATATACCCTCAAAAAATTGAAAACAGGGACTCAAACAGATGTTTGTACAGCCATATTCATAGCAGCACGACTCACAGATGCCACGGGGCGGAAAAAACCCAAGTGCCCATCGACATGAACGGATCAACAAAATGTGGTAAATATATGTAACGGGATATTATTCAGTCTTAAGAAGGAAGGAGATTCCAATACGGATTACAACATGGCAGAATCTTGAAGACATTATGCTAAGCGAAATAAGCCAATCTCAAGAGGACAAATATTGTGTGAGTCCACTTATATGAGGGACCTAGAAGAGGCAAATACACAGAGACAGAGAGTACAATGGTGGCCACCAGGGCCTGGGGAAGGGAGGAATGGGGAGTTAGTGTTTCATGGATAGAGTCTCAGTTTGGGAAGGTGGAAAAGTTCCAGAGAAACATGGTATTGGGGGTGTGCCCACGAGTGTGAATATACATAATGGCACCCAATGTACAGTTAACCATGGCTAAAATGGTAAATTTTATGTTCTGTACATTTTACACAATAAAAAAGAATTCTCTGTGGACAGGAGTCCCAGCCAGTCAGAATGGGTGTAGAAGAGGCCCATCTGTAGCGGTGTCCCGCCAACACGAGACCTGGTTCAGGCGTATATTGTTGAATGAGGAAGCCCAGGCCCCTGGGCCAACGTGGTATTAAAACCAGGGCCCTGGTCAGATCCCACCTGGGAACTGGGGGGGTGGGGTGGGCAAAAGGTAAGGGAGACCCTCCAACCTCTCCATGACCAACGCTCAAGAACAGGAAGCTCTAAAGCTCTGGATGCCAAATTGGACTTGCCACTCTCCTCCAAAGGAACGCACCCACGACGAAGTGCATTGATTTCCACACCGTGTGCTGCTCCTTCAGCTAAATGCACGAACATTCTTCCTTCCCCCTGCGTCCATCCATGCCCTCTTTGAACCATCCTTCCGCCTTGCGCTCTGCACATTTAATTGCCAACACACGTAGCTGCTGCACACACTTAGTTTCTCTCCACTGGGTTTCCTCCATGCTGCTCCCAAGTCTTCTGTCCTCCAGAGGCTTTTTACTTCTTGCCCAAAAGAAGTCACAGCCTCCTCTCGCCTCTTAGACTAAGAAGGCTGGCAGAAATGGCACTCAGAGGAAGTGAGGGCGGGGCAGGATCGAGCTTCCCGAGAGTCAACACTCCGGGAGGACCGGGAGGGGGTATGGAACGCAGTTCCAGAGATCAAGACAGATCTTTTGGGATTTGGTTCTTTCCACACAGGTAAAGCTGGGGTGAGGACAGATTCGTGCGGCGAGAAGGGCTAATGTCACATCTAATGGCGAACAAGGTCAGGGCTGGAAGAGGAGTCAGCATCACCTCAGGGCTGGCCAGTCAGAGTGTGTCTCTGTTGAATGTCCCGCTGTTCTTGTCCCAAAGAATTCTAAAATGCAGCACATAGCAGCTGATGCTTCCAAGCCGGCCTCCCTGCCTCCTGTCCACCCATGCCACACCCAGGCTCTGAGAGGGACAGTCCCTGGCTTGGGTGTGCAAGTCTGCGAAACCTCTTGCTGAACAGTTGACGTGAAGATGTCTTACCCCCACATTTGCCACCTCTGTGATTTGCACTTGGCCTACCTTTGAGATCTGCCTCCTCTGCCTCATTTCTTGCCCACAGCTGTTCTGCCAAACGAGCTTTTCCCTGCTCGACACACAGTCCTGAGCTTTCCAAGTCTTTGCCCGAGCTCCGCCTTGCAGCGGGAATACTTGATTTCCCTCATCCCCTGTATCAACCGTTACCAAGTCCTATTTGCAGAGATGGGTTTACCATAAGGTTAACAAAGTTGAAGCGTCAGGATCCCTAACGTACATCAGCCTCTACCGTGGACCTGGAGGCGCCATGGCAATCAGTGCGAACGGGCGTGTGTTTTATACAATTTGCAAAAGCAAAGTGGGTAGGTTAAAATGTTTGTATTTTTCCACCCTACCTTTGCCTCCATGTGTTTCACCAGTTTGTTATGGTGTTGAAGTGGTTTTGAGCATTTTGGGGATCTGGCTAAGGGGAAATTGAGTTGGGGAGACATGCAATTTGGATTTAGTAGGATATTTATGCCGTTTGCAGTCTCCTCAGCATACGTTAAGGTATTACTCACTGTTCTGGTGTAGAAGTGGCTCCCACGGATACCCCTCCATCCCCCGTGCTGGCTCGTGTGGCACTGCCTGGGTGTGTATCACACCACACATAGATCCTGAGACACCAGCAACCAGAACCAGATCAACAGGAACGCAGAAGCAGAATTTGCAACGTGTGGGGCCAGCATCTGGACTGTGGAGAGTTCCTTCAGCTGACAGATGTATACAATCATGCAGAGAAAATTCTGTTTTCACTGACACCTAGTCAAAAGGAAAGTTCTCTCCTGTCGGGAATACACCTAGCATTGCAGCAAATACCAATTAGAAATGCACAGAGTTGGGGCGCCTGGGTGGCTCAGTCGGTTGAGCGGCCGACTCCGGCTCAGGTCACGATCTCGCGGTCCGTGAGTTCGAGCCCCGCGTCGAGCCCCGCGTCGGGCTCTGTGCTGACGGCTCAGAGCCTGGAGCCTGTTTCCGATTCTGTGTCTCCCTCTCTCTCTGCCCCTCCCCCGTTCATGCTCTGTCTCTGTCTGTCTCAAAAATAAAGAAACGTTGAAATAAAAAAATTAAAAAAAAAAGTGCACAGAGCTGACTTATGGACACAAAGGGGCCACCAGAGAGCCTGTGGCTGATTGGCACATGGGCGGCTATGGAGCCCTTCACAGGATGTTAGTTGTGGGGTGGGGGTGTGGGAGTGGGGGTCTCTGTTAGTTTAATACTTATATAACACATATGCTCTATGTTTTGTATACATGTATTGTATATATATGTATGTGTGTGAGCTACATAACATATACACATATATTTTCCATGGGTCTAGATTAGGAGATCTGTATGATGTCTGTATTACAGATTTTCTCCCACGACCGTGAAGAAGTCAAGGGAAACCCGATGGCTTGGTGGTGACAGGAGTCGATGAACGTGGGATTCTCCGTTCAATCCATTGACAAGCAGGGCTTCCCATGTCCTTATCCCCGTATGGTTTCCAGGGACAGTCTGATCTGTCCCTGGTATCAGGAAGGGGCTGACGAGTGAGGGTGACACGGACTCGTTCTCACCGACCGCCCCAGGCAACAGCCCTTTGCCTGCTCTGGGGAGGTCAGGTGAGCAGGGAGAGTGGAATAACAGAACGGACTAGGGCTCTAGTCGCATGGGGTCAGAGGACCTGGGACACGCCGAAGGGAGCAAGCAGCACCCCAGTGCACATTGACCCGAAGGCGGATCCGTTGACGCGTCAGGAGCGTCTTGTCCACCTGGCAGGCCAACTGTGAGTCAGGAAGCCACAGGAAATGGGGAGGGGCGCACAGGCAGGGACACAATCAAGCCTGAGTTCCAGAATCCCCAGCCTCTTCAAGCAGGTAGAAGCCTAGAATGATTTGAGCTTTTGAAAACCGTAAATCTGCCTGAGTGTTGGCTTGGCTGAAAGGTTGGAAAATTCGGTTAAAATTCAAATAAGAAGCATGGCATTGGAGTCATGAGTATAGTTTTTATTTAAATTACGCTCCCAGGTCTCTGTGAAGTCAATCCAGAACATAATTAATGCTGGTTTTTAATTTTATTTGCTTTTGCTCCAGAGGATAGGTTTTGGCCGTGAGGGGACACAGACCCTCCCCGACGTGCACCTGGGAGCACACACGTGTACAATAAATACACACACATTTGCCACCAGAAGTAAGGGGGGAAGATGAGAAATGTCCCCAAGTTGGCGGTAACTGTCAGGTGAGGTAGTGGGCGACTGAGGTCCACGTGTCAGAAGCCGCTGAGCCCCAGGGAGGAAGAGGGAGTTTGCTTGCGGGGGTGGTTGTGCTTTTTATAAACTTCTTAAGGGCAGCGGCCTGTCTACACCGCTCTGTCTAGCCCTGGGCAAAGAGCTGGGCCGTGACTGCGCTTCTGTTTATACTAACGCCTACAGGCCTCCACTGGACTCGGGTGGAACCTCAGGAAGGGGGGACCCAGAGACCTCATGACCCTGGAATACCGTCTCCGGTCATAGCGTCCTGGACTGTCCCTCCCTGGGTCTGGGATCCCTAATCTGAGCCTCGACAACCTTCTTCTCTTAGCTCTGGCTTTGTCCTAGGTGAACTTCTATACCTCACCCTCGGTAAATCAGAACCAAAGGTGGGTCACCCAGCGCCCCCATCCCACAGCCTGCCTCCTAAGCCATCTGCCATCCAGGCAAAAGCGGAAGGGGCACAGGGGACACTCTAGAACCCAGAACCGTGGTTAGACGTGCGAGGGTTTTCTCACCTCCCCCCCCGCCGGATCCATTTTCAGGGCTCAAGAGAAGACAGTAGGCAGTTGACATAGGGGGTCCTTCTCAGAGGTTGCCGTACATTTGGCCCTTGCGCATTTTTCCCTCAGCTTTTAAAAATGAAAATCGTAGCTTTCAGCTCTGATGGGCTGGGGAGCGGCCATCCCGCCTCTCCATGCTGGGAAGTCGGCTTCTCTGGGCCGCGTAAGCCCCGGGCGCTTCCCTGGGGCTGACTGTGTTCCCAGGGAGAGCAAGGGTGCCCCGGGTCGCCTTCTGACTGGGGCCAGAGGCTTTCAGGCTTTTCCTGGCTACAGAGCTCTTCCTACCATGAAACCCCATGAGGAACCCCAATACCTAAAGCGGATGAAAGATGGGGGAGGGTTCTCAGAGGTGGAAGGGGACCCCACACCCTCCATGGGCTCCCCAAGTAGCCCCGTGGAACCCCAGGGCTCCGTGGAATATGGTTTGCAAAACAACACTTAGAGCCTGCTGTTGGGAGCTCCCCCATGCCAGGGGAATAGGCCTGCAAACTCTGTCTATCCCCAGCAAGAATCAACCTACAATTCCAGAAATTCCTAGAATTCTGAAAAACCAAACAAAACCCGCACCCCACATTCAGAGCCCTTCTCCCTGGGCTACCTTCCCGCCAGCCAGAATCCCCCCAACTTGGGCACCCAAAAGTCCCCCACTGAGCTCCTTCTGCTCCTAGTGGTTGACGTGACAAGTCCCCTTCTCCGGGGTCCACTTGTCTTCCAGAAGACAGCCAAGCACCGCGTGGCCCGTCTTTGGGACGCAGAACTGCCTGCCACCCCCCGAGGAGGCTGCGAGGTGCCAGGGGGAGAGGGGCCGAGGGCCCGCTCGCCTCCCGGGGATGCGGCTGGGATGAGGGAGAAGCCGTACCATGCAGCCTGGATGAAAGTTTTCCAGAAATGGAGACTCTGGTACCTTTGAGGCAGCTCGTTGCATCACCGATGTGCTTCATCATCTTTCCCAGCAGCGCCCGAGGAACACGGGGCCTCGGAGGTTACCTTCCGATGCAGAGTCTGAAATTATTTCAGAATAGTTGAAAATTCTTAACCTGTCTGCAGCATGGGCTGCTCCGTCGGCAGCTAGACCTAGAGTTTAACGGCCGGGTAACAAGATTCAACACTGACGCGAGGAAGGGGCATGGTTAATCCCCCCCCCCCCCCGACCATGACTCACAACATGGCAGAAGTGATTGGAGGGTCCAGGGGTTCGAAAATTGCCATCATGGTCCGCTGCCCAGAGAAGGAAAGGGAAATAGTGAAGTGGAGAGAGAAGGTAAGAGCAAGAGAAGTGCACTCACATCTTCTGATCACCTGCTCTGTGCCAGGCGTGTTGCACTTAATTTTTTTGTACTATATCTATTTTTTATTTTTATTAAAAAAAATTTTTTTTTAATGTTGTTTATCTGTTTTTGAGATGGTGGGAGAGCACGAGCAGAGGAGGGGCGGAGAGAGAGGGGGACACAGAATCCGAAGCAGGCTTCAGGCTCCGACCTGTCAGCAAAGAGCCCGACGCAGGACCCGAACCCATGAGCCGCGAGATCATGACCTGAGCCGAAGTCGGACGCTTAACCGACCGAGCCACCCAGGTGCCCCTGTACTATATTTAATTCATACAACCACTCGACAGTGTAGGAATCGTTCTGCTCATTTTACGAACTGAATGAAGAAACAAATGCAGCCTGGTACGGTTTGTCAAGGTCACACAGCTGAGCTGGCTGCGTCCTTCAGTAGTGGCGAAGGGGAGGGGCGTGAAGAGGCCGACAGGAACAGCGGAAGGGAGAGAAGGTGGCCGGAAGCTTCCGCTGAAAACATTTCAGAGGGGCAGTTGTGCTCGAGTCTGTGGGCAGTCCTCAAATCCACAGCCCTTCTAGAAAGGAAGGTTGCGTGGGGACGCCTGCTCGCGGCCGGGCTACGTGTGAGCGGCCGAGCGTGAGGGGTTTTGAGGTTTTTGAGCCTTCACTGATGTCCTCCAGGCTTTTCTGCTACTGGCGTCTGGGACTGAATGCAAGAAAGATTTGGAACCTTCCAGAAAATGAGGTTGTGTGCAATGGAGAGGGTACCGGCAGAAGCTCTCCAATCAGACAGACTCAGTGAGGTCCTGGCTCTGCTGCTGACTGTGTGTGACTTTGGGCAAGTTACTGAACTCCTAGCTTCAGTTTCCTCAACCATGACGTGGGGATAATAACAGTATCTCCCTCATAGGGCTGTTTTAAGGACAAAATGAGGTAATGTATGTAAAACACTTAGCACCAAATCTGGCATATATTAGATGCTCAGTGTCCATTGGCTTTTATTATTTTTAGTATGTCCCAGTTAAACAGCCATGATCTAAGATGTGTCACATCGATAGAAGTTTCTAGAAAAGCAGCTCCGGTTTGTGGGCTTTTTTTTTTTTTTTTTTTTTTTTTTTGTCAGATGTGTGCCCCGTCCTTGGCCAGTCTCCATGTAAAATTTATGGGGGTGGTGGTAGGGGAAGAACTCGTTTGGGGGAACCAGGAAGGCGGGATCCAAGAGGAAACAGTTACTTAAGTGGCACCATGTGAAAATACCGGGGGCGCGGTTAGATTTTAGACAACCGCTCTTGGAACTCTGCTTTTCCTACAAGAGAGGGTTTTACCTCCGGGCCCAAGATGGTGCCTCAGATTCCATCGAGATACATTTGTTCGGAGTCTCAAAGTCTTTGGGGGCTTCCAAAGGGTCTGGCAGGAGTAATCCCTTAAGCCACTGTCCCTTGCATCAGATAGCTGACATATTGCGGGGGGTGGGGGGGGGGGTGCTGGTCCTACGGAACATTTCACCGGTCCTGGGGCGGGGGGAGGGGGTGCGGGCGGGAAGAGGTTGAGAGAGTGTGGTGAGCGGGACAAGCTGATTCATAGGAGCAACTGCCCTTTGGGCAGCTTTCCCTGGAGTTGGTCAGTGATGGGTCTCCGGCGCCTCTGCGGCCCTCAGTCCGTGCACAGCAGTCTCCTCGGTGGCTCCTCTCTTTGGTTCAGATGCAGGGAAATCAGTGTCTACCCGGTGGCTTTCAGGTAGAGGGAGAAAGTGTGCATGGTCAGAAGGATGGGAAATGGAGGGCCCGCCATGTTTACACCTAACCCCCCCGCCCCCCGCGTATGTAAACAGTGAGCCCAGGCTCCTAATGGGAGCTCTTGGTTTCGGTGATGGAAGCCCCTGCCCCTTGCACATGTGTGTGCTCGCACACCCTGTTCTCTCTCTCTCTTACACACACACACACACACACACACACACACACAACTGCATGGAGCATCGACCAGGGACAGGTGTAGAGAACCGATGCCCAGAGTCCCCTGCGGGTCCCCACCCAGCTGTCCCTCATGAAGCCCCATCTACCCGGATCACATGCTTGAGAAGGAAGCTGATGGGTCAGCCATAGTTTAGGCAGCAAGTGTCACGGGAAGCACTGGGAAAGGAGGGCGTCCAGCAGAAATTGAGGCATGGATGGCGAGGTGAGGCTCCAGGGAGCCCCCCTCCTGGGCGTGGTGGCCCTTCTCCATCCCTGGAGTTTAGTCCCCTGGGTGGGTAGCGGGGTCTGGGCTGCTCTCACAACATGGCAGCGGGGGAAGCAAAGTGGGTTCCAAGGCGGACCTGAGGGCTTTTTGTCTCTCCTCCGCTCAGACAGAAGCTGCTACTGCACCTCTTTCTTGCCTTCTTCTCCCGGCACCTTCGCTTGTGTCATTTTCCTTGGTCTTGGCGGGAAGATTAGGAGGGGACTTGCCGGGGACATCCAAGCTCACTCTCTTCCTAACCAAGCTCTGCCCCATTCTGTAGCTCACTCACGTGTTGCAGTGGCGTTTTCTTACGTAAGTGCCCCGATCTGCAAACGCTCTGGGTACCCTGGACACACACGGGGCTATATTAAGGCTCCGTGACTCCTGGAGTGTTTGAGACGTCAGCTTTTCCGGAGCGTCTTTAGACCCACCCTTCCTTTTTTGACCCTCGTCCTCAAATGTCCTACCTCCAGCAACTGGGGTGCCTATCCTTTTTGCCAAGAGGCATCTCAAAGCCAACAGAAAGCGTAGATTTGTGAAGTGACTCTGAGCAGTGTCCGTGACTGTCCTGCCATCAGATTTGCAGAAGTTAAGCAGATAAAGGGAGACGACTCCTCCCTTCTATTAAAAATAAATAAGATTTTAAACTTCTATTTAAGAGAGCTTCCCTCTCTTCTCTGAAAATAAATGTACAATTGTCTTGAAAACCCTCCAAGCCGAAAATACACAGTGCTGATGTTCCCACGCCATTAGGCTCCTTCCCAGAAGCAGGATCCCTAACCTGGAATCAGCATCCCTTTGAAATGACGTCAGTGTCTGTGAGTTGGCCGTGTGCGTTTTCCAGGGAGGGGTCCACTGCTTTCATGTGAATGTCAGAGGGGTTCTTGACGCGACGGAGAAGAAGCGCCACGGCCCTGGGGCATCTGTGATCCCTGTCTTTTAGCCACATGGACGGTTCACCCCCAAAGTTCTTTCTCTGCAGCCCCCCCCCCCGGACCCAGCCTCCCTCCCTGCTTGTCTAAGCGATGCTGGCTCCCCCCATCTCTTACCGGGAGGCATCGTGCTACTCCCCTGCTCCCAGCCTCTCTCTCTCTCTCTCACCCACAGTCTGTTCTTCGCGAGGCTGCCAGAACATTGGTCCTCGGGCGCCCAGGGTTGTGGCAATTTCTCCGCCTCTGACCCTGACTGTGATGTTTGCGGCAGGACCCGCCCTCGCCAGCAACCCCAGCTTACCATCCGCTCCCCCCCCCCCCCCCCCCGCCAAACTTCTGAATGTTCATCCTGGTTCTGCCCCTCCACAGCTGTGTGACCTTTGCCAGGTTCCTGAACCTCTCCGGGCCTCGATTGCCTCATCTAAAAATGGGGATAACGTGTCTCCAGCACCCTGTGTTTGATGCGGAGCCGATGGGGTATTACATGTAACAGACGGCGCTGACTAGATTACTGCATCGAGGCTTTCCCCCTCTGCTGCGCTTTGCAGAGTGGCCTCTCCGTAAGTGCCTTTGCCTGACGATTTCTCACAACTCAGAGTCACCTCTGAGGTCTGCAGCTGGTGGTGCAAGCTTGAGGATCTGGGGTGAACGCTGTCAGGATTGTGTCCTCAGAAGGCATAGGAAGTGACAAGGGTGGAGGAGGGGTAGTATTTCAAAGACAGGGTGGGGCCTAGGGGTCATTTAGGAGACACTGTCTGGGGTGGGCGTTCAGCCTGGCCAGTGTCATCCCAACGGGCTTGATCTGGACCCCAGAGGGAAGCCCTGAGAAGGGTCTAGAAAGCAGGCAGCTGTTCTTTCATATTAATGTCCGGACCCCTGAGCAGCCTTTTGTCACGGGGTCGCTTGGGGTAAGAATCGTCCCAGACTGTGTCCAGACTGTGCTCAGGTAAATGACCGGAGACCCCCTGATCTCCTCGCTCTCCCCAAGTCCCTCTGCCTCCCTCTGCTTGGCAGTTTTATTCCCGGTTCAGACCAGAAATAGAGATTGTGTTCGCCAGTTGATTTGTGAAAATCACAGAACCATTATCTCCCACAGAGGAACTTCTTAAGACACGAGTCATTTTTTTTTTTCCCTATAAATTGTCGGTTGACAACTCTTTGTGTGTCTGTAAAACGCTGTGAGCTCCTGAGAAGAAAGGTGTTATCGAAACACAAGGTATTATTATTTTTGCCATTATCATTATTTATTAACACAGGGCTCCTAAAACGGCAATAAGTGTGGAAAGCAATTATTTTGTTTGCTTTGGTTCTATCTGGGTCTTGTGACAGCAAGGTGTGATGTCGAAAAAACCAAGTCACGGAGTAAAAAATACTCCGTGTTAGTATGCCTCCTGCCATCTGTAGCCTTCACATGCATTAATTCATTAATTCCCCAGGGTCGGAAAGACATGAACACTGCTGTTCCCAGTTTCAAAGACAGGGGGACATTGGCCAACCTTGGAGTTACCAGAAGCAAGGTCCCTACCCTGCAGGACTATCTGAAACCTTTGGGATGTGCTGGAAATATCCTTTCTGGAGGCACAAGAGGACCCCTGAAAGCCGACACCCTTTGCCGACCAGCAGCTGTAGGAACAGCAGGAACGACCGTGTCCCTTCCGACCCCTTCCGTGGGAAGGACCTCCTTCTTCACCCCCCTCCACACAGTGACAACACGTGGTGTCCCTGGTCGCTCAGATGGTCCCACGTGGCCAGGCTGATTACATCACATGGAGACATGCCAGAACTAAACAAGATAACAACGGTTCCAATGAACTCAACAGATGCCCGTCTTGTAGGTTGTGAGAAAGCGCGTGCCTCTCATGGTTGGGTTTGGAGTTCTTGGGCAATCTTGGATCTTCGTGTGGACACCATTCCCCCTCCCCAGTCCTGGCAGAATGTGTGACGAGCAGGCCCCCACATCCATCCATTCATACGTAGCGGTATGATAAGGAAACGTGATGTGCTGCCCAGGCTCTGGGTTGGGAGTCGTGTAAACCTTGGTTCCAAACCCTGAACTCACTTCTGGGGCGCCCGGGGGGGCTCAGTCAGTTAAGCATCAGACTCTTGGTTTCGGCTCAGGTCACGATCTCACAGTTTCGTGGGTTCGGGACCCACACTGGGCGGAGCCTGCTTGGGATTCTCTGTCTCCCTCTCTCTGGCCCTTCCTCACTTGCGCTGTCTCTCTCTCTCTCTCTCTCTCTCTCAAAAATAGATAAAAATAAACTTAAAAATTAAACCCTAACTCACCTCTTGCTAGCTATGTGATTTGGGGCAAAGTATTTTCCAAGCCCATTGGCAGGATGGGACTAGTAAAATCTTCCCTGTGAAGTTGTTTGTGAAAATTATTGTTAATGTGTACGTAGCACCAGCCACAGGAGAGCAGGTGGCCGGAGAGGAGCCTCTTACTGACGGACAAGAGCTGACCGTGTGTTCAGCGATGCCATGTTGGAGGCTTGAAATTGGCCACGGCAAGAGTATTTCCTCCGTGGGAATTAGCAAATGCTGCAAAGTAGGGCTTTTTTTATTTTGTTTTGTTTTCTCTCCCCAAGACCTTATTTGTCTGCACACTACTGCATAGTAGACACTCAATAAATGTAGCTATTATTAGCAAACTCAGGGAAAACCTATGTTGATTCAAAACGTAGAAATAGAATACATCCATTATATGGAACACAAAATCACTGCTTGTTTTACAAGAAAAGTGATATCACATCTGCCCCCAAATTGATCACCCAGAAAGATGAATGCATAGCCTCTTTGGGTCCATGGAGCTTGTCGGCGAGATCTATTGCTTTTGCTTATTGAACTTGGGAGCATATTTTGTGTTGCTTCTAGTAACTCTGGTAATCGTTTGGCTTATAAGAATGTGCTGGCTAAAACCCAAGCTGACGGAAAAAAAGAGAGAGAGGGAGAGAGAGAGAGTTTTGGCAGCAGTTTTCTCTATTTCCATGAAGAAGCAGCTTGTCAACCAACAAACATCCAACACTGTGCTTGATTCTACCGCTGATGCAGGAAATTGGCAGAATGATTCTCGACTTCATGAAGTTCGTAGCCTACAAGGGATAGCGCGGGAGAAGGCATGATCTCACGGTTCATGGGTTCGAGCCCCGCGTCAAACTTGCTGCTGTCAGCGTGGAGCTCGCTTCGCGTTGATTCTCTGTCTCCATCTCTCTGCCCTTCCCCTATTTGCTCTCTCTCTCTCTCTCTCTCCAGCGCTCTCTCTCTCTCTCAAAAATAAAAATAAATCCTGAAAAAATAAATAAATGTCATTTGCAAATATACTATATGCTACAATTTCCTTCCACACATAGGAAACTCAGGCACAGAGAACTGAATCAAGTTTTTTCAGGCTACATGTCTAGTAAGAAGCCAAGCTGAGATCGGAACTCAGATTGTAGATCCCTTCTCAGTAATAATTAGGGAAGAAGAGATGATGGTATTATATGCTGAAATGAAAACGGACTAAATTCTGTATAGAGATAATTAGACAATGGATGAATTAGAGGCTAATGACGTGATCCCGGACAATAAATCCAGGAAGCATGGAACGATTAAAAGGAGGCAGGACTCTCCCTGGGAATAACTACTGTTGGGGGAGCCCCACAGAAAAATGGCATTTTCTTCCTGCATCTTGACAAATAGTTACACGTTTTTGTGATATTTCGCTCAACCATGAATACAACCGGGTCTCCATATCTTTGTCCCAAATGCGGCAAGCCATTGGATCTCACCAATATGACCAGCAGGAGGTGGGAATGCAGAATGGTGGTGGAGAAGACGTCTCCCTCTGTCCCTGGATAAATCCCAAAACATTAGGGCAAAGTCAGTTCAACCCAATTTTTTGATATTACAACCCAATTTTTTTGGTATCATTTTTTTTATTGATATGTTTCTTATCCCACAAATCTCTCTTGGCTTTTTCTCCTTCTTCCTCACCTTCCTTCTTGGTCTACTTAAAACAACAACAACAATAACAACAACACGTCGATGGGCTTTTTTGGCTACTGCCAACCCAAACACGACTCCAAATAATAAATATTGGAGCAAAGATGGGGCCACCATTGCGTAGCTGGGAGGAAACAATACTTTATTTCGTACACCATTTACTACCGCGCGAGGCAGCAATCCCACAAAGCCAAGGAAGATTTAGAAAGTTAAGAAAGGAGGGGGAAACACTCCAACCACATCACTACTCTATCTCCATTATCTTGTAAAGTTTATTGATGCACAACAAGAGACAATTTATAACGGCACTCGTGACTGTTCTGATTTATACAAGGAAGGGCAAAATGGTGCTAAACAGCGTTTCTACAGCATTCTGTATTTGTCACAGGCCTTATTGGAAATGTAGTCATTTCTCTTTGTGACCCAAATCTGGGTTTCCTACAGCCCACTTCTGAATGCAAAGCACATATCATAGCCGTGGCCCGTGGAGGTCCAAGGGGCTCCCAGAGGTGACTGGGAGGGGGGAGCAGCGGAAAAGTACTAGAAACTTGCCAGTTCCCTTCGGCAGCCACTCTCCATCCTCGGAATGTGACAAGGCCAGAAAAGGAGGAGATCAGGGACCGTGTTTCCAGCAGGAGGAAGGAGATGAAGGAGACAGAGGCGGGTGAGGCATCTCCTCGTCTTTACCTGGTCAGCAATGTTGCAGAATCCCTGCCTGTCCCCTCCAGCCCCACCCCCCAGAACACACAGGCCCTTCTCTCTCTTTTTTAAACAGTTTATTTATTTGTTTGTTTATTTTTGAGAGAGAGAGAGAGATTGTGTGAGCGTGGGCAAGGGAAAGGCAGGGAGCAAGGGAGAGAGAATCCCAAGCAGGCTCCGCACCATCAGCACAGAGCCTGACACAGGGCTTGAACTCGCAAACCATGGGATCGCGACCTGAGCTGAAATCAAGAGTCAGACGCTTAACCGACTGAGCCACCCGGGTCCCCCCCCCCCACACACAGACTCTTTTAACGTCGCTCGTTTTCCCCAATGGCACTCCCTATTCCCCGGACAAATGTGACAAGCCCACATGGGCGACCCGGAAGTCACAGGAGACTCTTGACCATCTGCGGTACACTTTCCCGACCACCTGCCTGTCCCCAGCCCTGCCCGGGGCCAATCACAAAGGTCTGAGGGTTATGAACCAGAGTGGTGGGCGTTCCTAACATACCACGCGTTAACCTCCTCACTTCTGAGCGGTCGGTGACTTGAGGAATGGCCAGGGCACCTCGAATGTTCTTGGAATGGAGTATCCATTTCTTGTCCCAAAGAGGAAATGAAAAAAGCCAGAAGGTGAGGAAGGCGGGTCCTGGGGCAGTGTAGTGAGGGCTGTCTGCGGGAGCCAGGCCACTGTCACTTCTCTGGGGGAAGAGGGTGGGGGAGCCCTGGGCACAGCCTCCCAGGGGGGCGCTTCAGAACAAGCTCCACGGGTCTGCTCGCCAGGAACCCCCTGAGCTTCCTGCCCTGCCCCCCTCTCTCCCTCCTCTCAGGAAGGTCTCATCTGTCTGGTTCCCCCAGCTCCTGAGCCCTCCAGGAAGTCTCTGAGCAAAATCCCATTGTTTAAGTCCTGCATGGCAGGGGCAGGTGATCTACCCAACAGAATCACTTCCCCTCACTCTTCCTAAGAACTTCGCTGCAAATATTCCTCTTCCTACCCCTCCTCTCCGGCCTTCTCAGCCCCTTCGAATTGTGCTCCTAGGAACCAAATACACGCTGCGGGAGTCCCCCGCAGACAGCGGGGTCGTCAGATGACTTGGATTTGAAACCGGTGTGATCCCTCTGGTAAGTCACTTAAGACCTCGGTGTCTCATCGGCAAAGCGGGGATATTCTTTTTTTTTTTTTAATTTTTTTTTTCAACGTTTATTTATTTTTGGGACAGAGAGAGACAGAGCATGAACGGGGGAGGGGCAGAGAGAGAGGGAGACACAGAATCGGAAACAGGCTCCAGGCTCCGAGCCATCAGTCCAGAGCCTGACGCGGGGCTCGAACTCACGGACCGCGAGATCGTGACCTGGCTGAAGTCGGACGCTTAACCGACTGCGCCACCCAGGCGCCCCAAAGCGGGGATATTCTTGTATCTCCCCGGGGTGTGCTCGCAAATGTGGGTCCCCTAGCTCTCCAAACAAACAAATAAAAAGAAACTTCTGGCTGTATAGCGTTTGCCAGTGCCCATGGTGTACAAACTTCCCTCCTGGCCAGTGGCAAGCTAGCGCCCTGATGCCACTGAAGGTGTGGTTGGGGAGAGGAGAGTTTTGTGAACCGGCTCCAGTCCACCCCGGAAGTTACGGGGTGCTTTGACTAGGGAATGCACGGACAGTGTTTAGCCATGTTCAGCCTAGTGCCCGACACACAGCAGGTGTATTTATGGTGGTTGTGGCTCACGCCAGCCAGGATTCTCAGCTTGCCTGCCCTCTAAGCCCTTCCGAATGCGGCTAATGGATCGCCTTCTGGGGGAAGCAAATTGCAAATGATTTTTGGATACCACGAGGCTCTACCCTGGGCCAGTGCGTGTGCCTCAGGCTGCTATGGGAAAGGGAATCATCGGAGGCCTCTCCCTCCCTGCCACGGGTGGAGGGGCGGGGGGTTGGGGGGGTGGTGAATCTGTCATGATAGCCACTCTAAGCTGCCTTGGCCAGCACCCCAGCACTGGTGCCAATCTACCGCCTATAAAACATTGTCTTACTTTTAGCAAGTTCCTAATGTGTTTGTTTCTTTCCTAAGCAACCGCTATGCCGCTGCTCACATCCGACAAAGGAGCAAAGTCACATTGTTCAAAGCAAACAACTTCCAGTATCAGTTGGAACAAATATACAATCACACTCGCAGACCTCAATCTTCAAACCCAGTTGGACAAAGCAGAGCAAAAAGGCTCAAGGCCACAAGGCAGCAAAATGCACCTTTATCTGCTTTCAAAGGGCCTCTATCAAGTGCAGTTCTCCTGTGGGCTCCCCCCACCCCCTGACTGTTACTAATATCCTTTTAGAAACCTGAAAATAGCATGTCTTTCCTTACTGATGGGTCCTGTTTCAGGTGACTATGATTGATTTCGTTTTTTTCCTCGCCACCCTCTGTGTTTAGAGGAGGACAAAAAGCTTTCTTTAGTTTCTCTGTTCGTTCTTTAAGGTCCCCGTAGTAAGACTTTTTTTTTTTTTAACTCAGTCTCCCCATCTGTGGGCCTACACGATCCTTTTAGATTCTTCTACCATTTTAAACATCCAATGATTCTGTGAGCCCTAATCCCTTTTCTGGTCTCCTGCCCTGAGGCTGCTGGGGCTGATAGGCAGGAGGAAGTGCCCTGTGGAAATTCACCTCTGTGCAATTGACCACTTGCAAATTTGCATGCCAACCGGTGGTTCACAGCCCTCTGAATTCGTGATGCTGGGCGCTCAAGGACCCTTCCAGAGAACTGCTCCGGCAGGTCATTGGGCCAGCTGAGGGTCAGGAATACATAGGACGCAGCCACCACCCTGCAAAGGTGGATGGGGGAGGGGCTGACTATCTCACCAAGTAACAGAGGTTGGAATGAAAAAGGAAACCAGACTGGCCCTTAGCCAGCCTGGAATACGTGGTGTTGCCTCTCGCACACATTTGAAAAACCTGACTCTGGTTACTTGTCAGGCACTGAGGTGGGAACCGCTTCAGACCCACCATGGTGAGAAGGGAGAGGACAGAGAAAGCCAGTGAAGTGGTCGCTGGGGCAGCAGAGCCTGGGGAGAGAGAACCCCGCCCGGAGGGGCAGCAGGGGGCGGGCTCCTTAAATCCTCCAAGGGAGAGGAGGGGAGTCTCTCGAGAAAGGAACAGAATTTCTCCAGAAACGGGAGTGGGAGGGAGGGAATCGCAGGCAGAGGAACCGCCCGGGCAAAGGGGCAGAGACGCGAAGTGCCCACCAAACTCCGTGCGCACGCGGCCTTTGCGTGGCTCATGTCTACTTCCTGAACAGAGGGTGAAAGAAGTCATTCTTTGGAGCTCATCTATTTATTTAAAAAAATATCTTTTCAGCGCTTTCTGGGGCTCTAGGTCTGTGAGGAGTGCTGTGGTCAATACTAAGACGCCCCCACTGGCACCCACACCTCCTTCCCTCCATGTTTTCAACGTTCTTCTGCAGCGAGCTCCGCTGGGCGGACCACTGTGGCCTGAGGGATAGTGCTGTCCTCACGACCCTCAACACGATGATTGTCTATGTAATCAAACTTCAGCATCGCTCGGGGGCTCGGGACTCACTACCTGCCTTCCACCTGACTTCCATCTGGAACTGTTATTTACATTTTAAAGTACGGTTTAGTTCTCTAGCCATTTTTAAATCAACCAGAGTGTCATTTACATACAATAAAATGCACAGGATTGGAATATATGCAGTCTGATGCCAAACGTGAATGCCACAGAAACAGAATCCCCATCCCGACCTAGCAAAACCTCCCTTTCACGCCACAAAGCTCCTGTGTCCCCTTTTCCTTCACCACTGACCACTCTGCCACCCACCCAGACAGCCCAGGCCGCCGCTGCTCCGACTTGTATCATCATAGCTCGGTTTTTCCTCCTCCAGAAAGTCATATGAGCGAACTCAGATGGTTAGATAGTCTTTCGTGCCTGGAGTCTTTTGCTCAACGTAGTTTTGGTTGTTTTTTTTTGTTTGGAGATTTATCAGTAGGTTGTTAATTTTTATTGTGAGGCGGCTCAGTTGGTTAAGCGTCCGAGTTTGGCTCAGGTCGTGATCTCGCCGTTTGTGAGTTCAAGCCCAGCGTTGGCTTTGTGCTGACAGCTCAGAGCCTGGAGCCTGCTTCAGATTTTATGTCTCCCTCTCTCTCTGCCCTCCCCTGCTTGTGCTTGCTCTCTGTCTCTCAAAAAATAAACATTAAAAAAAAATTTTTTTTTTAATTTTTATTGCTGAGGAGTGGGTATGTTGCATAAATACAGTATTTTTTTTTCCAACTCTTCCCCTACTAAGGGATGTCCGGATTGTTTTCTCCATGCATATTTTTGGTCTTGCCTTTCCTACCAGATTGTGAGCTTAAGGGCAGGGATGTGTCTCCCATACTCTGTCCCCACCCTGAAGCACCTTATCCAGAGGCCATGCTGGTTTGAATTCTCAAATGGGTTGGTTAATTGAATTATATTTGTTGCTAAGATGTGGTCCCTGCCTGTTAAAACCTTATAATCTAATTATGGAGACAGCTACAAACATAAATCAATTATTCCAAGGCAACACATTTATCTATTCATTCAGCAAGTAAGTATTTATTTTAGGGAAGAGAGAAGACATGTCAATGAATATCTAAAACATAGGGCAGAAAGTAAAGGATGATGTGAAAGAAATTCAGAAGAGGATCCACAGAAACCCTGAGAGCAAAGTGGTGCCTTTTGTGGAGATGCTCAGGAAAATCTTCAAGGAGGAGGGGCAAATGCACAAGCCTCAGAAGGCGGGCAGACTATGGACCAGCAGTCTCGGGTTCAACAGAGACAGAGCTGGAAAGACAGGGACAGAGGGGAAGGCATTCCCAGCGGCAGAAGGAAGGGAAGTCACAGAATCAGCACTGGACGTGAGTAGAAGCAGCTGGTTGGTGGGTGCGAGCACAGCGTGAGAAATGGAGGCAGTGACCAGGGGCTGGGAGGACAGGACAGCCTCAGACCACAGAGGGCCTTGAATGCCAAGCCAGGAAACCCACGAGCAAGTCAAATACACATTACAAGCCTATCGCACGCTTATGTGATGACACCTTCTGAAGGGCAAAACCCCACCATCTCTGAATTATTACATCAACGATACGGGAAAAGAACCAAAGCTGAGAGGGGTAAGTTATTTAACTAAGTCACACCAAAGGTGAATGTCAGAGTCAGGACTCAGCCCAAATTTCTGATAACTGTGGTCTTTATGCACAGCAGGTGATAAAGGTATGTGAGTGCAAACATGTCAAAGTGTAAAGGTCAGAGGAAGCCTTTTTACATGCAAGTCATAGAAACAGAGTTTGGTTGTTTGTTTCTAAGAGACTGCAATGCAGCGACATTAATATTATCAATAACACTACATGACCCCTTGAGGACTTTCTATTTTTCAAGCCTTTTCATACTCCTTATGTCACTAGACCCTCACTATAATCCTGACAGCTCAGCAAGTCAGGTGTTTTCCTATTATTGGTGGTATTATTACCACTATTATTCCAGAATTTTCAGGGGAAAAAAAAAAAAAACAAAACTCCAAGACTCCAGAGAGTTAAGAACCTTTCCAAAGGAACTCCAGATGACTACCCAGGACTCAAATCTGCATCCCTTGAATGCACTTCTATAACCAGTTATTGGAGAATAAGGAGGAAGGATTCTACTGGATAGAAATGCCTAGAAGACTGCGGTCGCCAAACCAAAGCAGTTGGCCTCAAGCCCTCCTCATCCGGTCCCAGGCACACTATTGACCTGCAGGCGATCTCAGAGGGGTTCAGAACAAGGCCGATGCAGAGGTCTTCCTATGAACACGGGTAAATCAAATGTTTCATCTGTAGCAATGGAGGGTTGAAGATGGGGGTCACCAGGCTTTCTGCCCATGTAGCCATGTGTCCTCTGATCCTCAGGGCCACAGTCAGAACCGGAAGGGACCCCTAAGACGTTTTGCAAAGGTGCAGGATCTGCAGCCCTGGGACTCCACGGGACCGTGGACCGTCCCTCCACACGGCCTCCCCTCTGCCTACTCGCTCCCCATAGCTGGAAGCTTCTTCCTGCTCCTGTGGCGGTAGGCTGTCAGCCTGAGCCGGGTTCTGGACAGGCAGACAGGGCAGGCTGTGCTTTGTGCTGGGAACAAAGAGAGCTTCCATAGGGGATGGCCCCGAGGGGTTTCCCTATGTTGTCCTTTTGCCTCAGGTGAATCTCGAATAACCAGGAACCAAAGAGAAAGAGCTGACCGGCCATGAGAAACCATTGTTGGCATCTAAAGAACCATCTGGAGGGGGCCAAGCCTCCCACACGGGGGATCCCTTTCCCAGTCCCCACTGCCTAGTTTGGCATCTCCCCAAAAGTTTGCTTTTGTGTGCACACGATCTCTGAAGCAGCTTGCTGAATTCATTCCCTGAATGAATCATCTACTGCTACCTGCATTTATTCACCACCTGCTTCCTCCTTAATCCAGGACCACCTGACTTCCATCAGCCCGATCAAGCCAACCTCCCCCCCCCACCCCCCAACACTCAATGCTCCAAATAGAAATACTGGTCTTCCTCACTTGGCATTGTCTCTCTCCCCTTGAAACGTACACACGCTGTGAAGGGACTCTAGAAATAAATCTTTGCTCAAAGAAATTCTCTAGACATGTATTAATTTCGATACTTCAAAACAGCAGCCAGGCAGTCAGCAAATAGCAACCGCCCTTGGTCATTGCTGGGAAGAGAAAGGATTATCAAAACAGAGGCCAACTGCTTGCCAATGGAAGCTGGTCTGTCATTGCCCTGAGCCTCGTAGGAAGACGTTAACAGCAATCTTCGGCCATAGAAACTGTCTGGTCCATTTGCTCCCGGACCAAGTTTGCATGCATTCTAAGCCTGAAAATCAAAGCGAAATGAAACCTTACATATAAACATGATGTTTCAATCACTTGAGAAAGACACACATTCTCTCTCTCTCTCTCTCTCTCTCTCTTTCTCATAAACACAGTAGCTTGCTTAGAGCAATCTTTAGCCAGGAGCTGTGAAGAATTGCTATAGGTAGGAAGACACGTTAGCTCTGGAATTCAATGAACTGTCAGCATTACTCTCGGCATCAGGATGAGTCACTCCCCTCTAGCAAATGGCACCCGGGGACTGTGAGCCTCCACCATGAATGGTGATTGAGAAGCTCTGCAGGGCCAGGACTCAGAGCTCCGGGGGTCCTTCCCTCACCCACGTACATTTTACGAGAACGCACAATAAAGAGATCGTGGGAGAGGCTGGGTGCCGACATGTAGCCTCTTCGTTCATTTGTAAGTTTCACCGGCTTTGAAGCTACTGGAGAACAGGGACTGTGTTTGTTTTCTTCTCTCTCAGCTCATGTCTAAAATCATGCTGAAGGGGAGGAGAACAAGTGCTTTCTGGTTTCCCAGGGGGCAGGCACTATTATTAGCCCCATGGGATAGATGAGGGAAGAAACTTGCTGGGCAGAGCTAGGGGCTCAGTCCCAGAAAGAATGCCAGGCGCACCTGCTCTAACCACTACCCGTCCTGCCCCTCGAAGGGTGGTCACCCCATTTCTCTAATGAACGGGGGGTGGGTAACATGTGGGCCTGAGGAAGGCGAAGGCATGTTTTTCCGTTCTATAGGAGAGCGCGCTCACAACCTACGTACATCCGACAGCCAAGAGGGAAAACATGGCTTCGCTCTTTTCCTCGGTCATTGAATGATTCAGGCTACGGCCGATTGGTTTTGGTTTTGGCGTGATTTGTTAGTTTCCCCCAGCTCTGCCATTCGTCTTCCAGAATCTTCTGTCCCTGGTTTCACTTTTGTATGTGCAGATACGGTCTTTGATGCAATCGAAAGGGCAAAGACATATTTTAGTGAAGAGCCCCCCCCCAATAGTTGAACATAAAATTCCTCAAGAACTGAAGGAGAACGTTAAAACATGAGAATAAAAACTCAGCGTGAATTTGTCCGCAACGCTTAAGAGGAGCGTGTTGAGGGTGCCAGGGCGGCTCGGTCGGTTAAGCGTCTGGCTCTTGGTTTCGGCTCAGGTCTTGATCTCACGGTTCGTGAGTTCGAGCTCCGTGTCGGGCTCTGCGATGACTGTGCAGAGCCTGCTTGGAATTCTCTCTTGCTCTCTCTCTCTCTCCCTCTCTGCCCCTTCCCTGCTCAAGTCCTCTCCTCCTCTCAAAAGAAAGAGAGAAAGAAAGAAAGAAAGAAAGAAAGAAAGAAAGAAAGAGTATGTTGGAAATGGCACGTGTGTGAGTACTAAGCCAACGTGGCCAACATTCAAGGGACAGAAAGGATAGATACTCTGAACACATGGGAAATACCAGCTATGAAGGCTTTGGCCCTTTTATTCACACATTTTATAAACTTCAGGTAGACAGGAAACAACAGTAAGAAGAATGACCTCAGCGTGGCATGCCAAAGCAAATCAGAATTCGGATATCCCTGTTCCAAGCTGCAGAAGTTGTAGGTCGGGTCCATATTATATTGGAGCTTCTCAGTCCAGCACAGCATCGCCTGTTTTTGCCTTCTTTGCCTTTGTCTTTGCTCTCTGTTCCCGTTTCCCTACACAACCAAACATACTGGCTCTCCCAGCTTCACAAAGAGAAAACGATTCCAAGAGGAAATCACTTCACAGCAAGTGAGCCCTGGGAAGAATTTGAGACTGAGGAGCCCTTGTAATGAGATTAAGGGAAAAAATGCTTTTGTGCAACCAACTCAGACCCGTCCTCAGTACGTGACAGGAGCCAAAACAAACACAGGCATTGTTTTGGGAAGGAAAAGGTTAACAAGCTATGAAAACAAAATTAGAGATATTTTCAAAGCATGACCCTCAGCAGAATGAGTAGAATGTGGTCTGCCAATGCGGCTGTGTTTCCCTCCCTCTGACATTTATCCTGCAGCTTGGTGGGGAACAGCTTCGACTGTGATGTTCCCAGCAGATGACGCGGGAGCAGCCCTCTAGAGCTGCCTCCACTGGGCAGACGCACAAAAGCCTGGGTCGGGGGGAGAAAGATGGCTAGCTCCTTGGCCCCCTTCTTAGAAGGGAGCTCAGGAAATATTCTTTGTGGATCATGTCGAGCTCGGAGCACATGCTCTCATCTGCCCTCTGGTCTGCAAATGGAAATTCGGAACTTTTTTCCAGACTTGGGTCTCACAGTGACCCCGGGACAAGACCCGTGCCTCAGTTTTCCCATCCAGCCAGTTAATGTTTATTGGGCACCCCCTGTGCACCAGGCTGAGGAGCTTCCCACTGTGGATATAAAGTTGAAGGGCCCCATCCTTGTCTTTCCAGGGCTCACAGACTGGTGAGGAAACAGATGTGTAATAGACAGCTACCATTGTTTATAGAAAGCCTGTATCCATAACGTTTATCAAATGGAAGAGTTTTCATCAGTTTCCAAACCTAGCAGTAGTGAGGGTAATATCAGTGGATATTTGATATTCAGGTTGAATGCGGGGTGTGTGTGTGTGTGTGTGTGTGTGTGACACCCATCACCCTCTGTCAGTAGTGTCCCCTGGTTCTTTGGAGCCTGTAAACATCCTCCCATGTTCTAAGCTGGCTCGTAGTGACAGAGGCCGTCACCCTTAAGTACAGAGGTGCAAAGACGTGTACGGAAGGGCCAAGATGAAACACTCAAGGTGTTTCCTTATCTCTCTTCATCCAAAAAACGTTGCCAGTGCCCACAGAGGCCTGGGCCGTCTTTGTTTCACTCAATGCACATAGACCCTCTTCAGCATAAACCCTGCTGGCGATAATGATGAGAGATTTTCTAAACAGAATCAAGAGCCTGAGAGAAAAACAGAGAACATCAGCAGGTGTGCTGTGGGCTCCGGGACAAGATGCCCCATTTTCTCCAAGAAGGCTTCAAATCTTACTTGTCCACCGTTGAAGTCCCCACCCTGCCTTGCCAAGAAGTATTTTATCCGAACTTTCTGAACTTTGTGCAGACTGAGTTCGTTCTGTGGATTCTCAACGTCTCCATGATTATTTTATTCTCGAAACTTCACAGTCTTGCCTGGTGATTTCCCAAGATCTGAATTGATGAGGTTCATTTCTACACATCAAAAAGTAGGGATATCAAAAGGTACACGGAACAGCGAGGGCTCAGGAAGGAAAGACACCGCGGGCGGTGACTTACCCAAAGCAGGAGCTCCAACCGTTGGGTGGCAAGGCTGTCTTTTTTCTGAGACTTGTAGCAACTAGGCAAGAAACTTGGAAACGCTTTAAAGTAAGTTTGGTGTGGAGAAGGTAGAGCAATGGTGCTTCTCACTGCTTCTCAAATTATTTGTATGTTTTTATTTTATTTTTGAGAGAGAGACAGAGGGGGAGCGGGGGTGGGGGGCAGAGAGCGAGGGAGACACAGAATCCGAAGCAGGCTCCAGGCTCTGAGCTGTCAGCACAGAGCCCAACACAGGGCTCGAACTCACCAACCACGAGATCATGACCTGAGCTGAAGTCGGGACGCTTAACCGACTGAGCCACGCAGGCGCCCCTTCCCCACTCCTTCTTAATTCGGAGAAAGAGCGATCTATAATTACCTCTTGGCCCTCTGGTTAGCTTTTGGTTAACGACTAGGTCCCAAAAGAGTTTTGTTAACCTAATGTGAAATTAATCAGGCTTTTTATTTCCAGATCTATATGTGAAATGTGAATTCTCCGTTCGGATAAAGTACTTATTTCAAATTCATTTTGTTCCTCAGACATAAGGTTTCTTTGAATGTATTCAGCCAGTTCTTGATTATCTGGAACAAAAATTAGTAATCCTAGACTAGCTTCCTCTTCTGCTTCTGGGTGATTTTTCCTCCTTTTTTCCTGCCCACCCCGGGTCAGGAATTTCTATTGTGCTGAATACTATGGCACTGAATCCATGAGGCGTTTTATGTCAAATAAGAAGTTTGATATCGTTTTTGCTCCCCTGGTGAATGAAGCTTACACCTGAAATCTTGAAAGTCATACTTATTTGTAGAAGTTCTAAAATATTGCCCCCATTCAAAATATTACCCAGAGGCCTTCTTGACATCGCCGCAAAGGGAACAGACATCTTAAACGCCACGTGTCTAAAACTGAGTTCCTCACCACCCCTGGGGCCCCCTCCCGCCGACACCTGCTCCGCTCACAGCCTTCCCATCCCAGCTGGTGGGAACATCCTTCCTCAAGCCGTTCAAGCCCCAAACCTTGAAGTCATACAGATTCCTCTCTTTCTCTTATACCCTACGTCTGAACCATCAGGAAATCCCCCTTCCTTAAAATATATCCAGCTCCGCTAACGTTCACCCCGGGCCACCACCACGTCCCCCTGGATTGTGTCAGTGACCTCCAATAGGCGTTCTTCCTTCTCTCCTCCACACCTGCGCTCTACCCTCAACAGGCCAGCCAGTGATCCTTTGAAAATGTAAGGCAGGTGGCACTGTATCTGCTCAGAACCCCACTGGGGTTCACCCCGGGGGTGGCCACGGTAGGGCCTTTGTCCTATCTGTTCTCTGTGTCTGCAGCTCTCTTCCCCCCGACAGTGCCGTGGCTAAGTCCCTCGCCGGGTGCCGGCTCTGATCTCACCCGCTCGCCGGGCCCACCCGACCTCTATTGAACTTGCCTACATCACCGGTTTCGCCTGCCTCCCAGGCCCTCTTCTCCCACGCTGGTTTTTGTTTTTGTTTTGTTTGTTTGTTCGTTTCTTTCTTTCTTCCCATCGCACTCCTCCTCCCCTCTCACGGGGTCCGGAGTCTGTATTCACTGATGTATCCCCAGCGTCCAGAGCAGTACCTCCCGTAGCAGGTGTGCAATAAATACTTGGCGGGTGAGTTGATGACTCAGGGAGCTGGTTTTCGGTGTTGAAAAGAGCACAGGTTTGCAAGTAAACCGGGTTGAAGTCCTGCTGCTTACTAGCTGTGGGACCTTGGGCAAGTCACTAACTTTCTGAGCCAGTTATATAAAGTCATGTAACTATAAAGCATCTGAGACAGTGCCTGGGTCTATAAACACTCAATAAATGGGACGTGGCGGTATTGTGATTACTGCTGGGTACGCCAATACCCGTTATGACACAGCAATAGCCTCGAAGGATATTCTACTCAAGCCCACCTTCTCAAGCGGGACCATAAACCCTGGAACCTGCCACACTTCCCTCCTGCCCATCCCCGTTGCTCCTCTGTTTGGTAAGAGGGAGGTGGTGACAAGGTATGTAATTGCCCCGACAATAATTTGCTCAGCAACATGGAGCTCCAGTCCCCACGACTGACACTGTAGCTCCGAGAGCAGGTCGGTGGCCAGCAGACAGAGTCAGTCAGCCTCCTTCTTCCTCTCCGACCCCCTCCAGCTGGTGCACACTGGCTTCTTCGTCCTCAATATACTGTACGAGGCAGCAAAGGGCAGCAGCACGGTGTGGTTTTTGGAGTCAGGCACAACGGGGGTCCAATCTCAGCTCTGCGCCTCGCTCACTGAGTGGCTTAAGGGAGTCTCCTGCGCTGAACCTCAGTTTTCCCATCTGTAAAGTGGGGATGATACGATTAAATGAAATGCCAGGCACCTTATACCCACTGGGTGCTCAATAGATCGTAGAAAGGCCCGGTGGCAGGAGAAGACAATCCCACCCAGGAGACAACCGGCACTTTTTTTTTTTTGCATTTTTGAGGAGGAAATCGCTAAGTCGTTGAATGGTCTTCTCCTGAAGAAGGTAGCCGTGTCCAAGAAGAAACCGAACAAGCGCTGAACCGGATGACCAGCTCTCACGTAGGCCTCTTCATGTCTGAGACCTGTGACCTCAAATGAGGCTGCCCTCCGCTCCTTGCCACCTGCCAAACCCCAACTCCCCTATTAGCTTGATCGGGCTCTTGGCTCTGCCTTCTCACGACGTGTCACACACTGGAGTAGTCACTGTTGGATGAAGGCACAGAAACAAAGAAGTGCTCAAAGAGCTCGTACCAAGGATCAATGTGACAGACCCAGGACATTTAGTAAATCCATATTGTAGACGCGAGGTTGAACACAGCCATGGTGAATATGCGAGTATAATAAAGCGTGTGTGGAGGAAACATCCAACAGCCTCCTGCTTTATTTAGGGAAGACAGGCTTGGCGAGGCACTCTGAATGATGGGAAGGTGCAAGCGAGGAAAAGAAGATGGAAAGTCTGGAAGCGCTGGGCAGGCAGGAGGGAGAGCCAGGGGCAGGGGCAAAAAAAAAAAAAAAATGCATCTGCCCAAAAAATGCTTCCAGAAATACAGACAAGACAGCCTAGGCCCAACTCACGCTGCTGTTTTTCGTGATGTTTCCCTGCAATCCTTTGCACCCCCTCCCAAAGTGGTCCATAACCAGAGTGTATTGCCATGGCAACAGGCTCAGTAGGGGAGCCGCTCAGCATTACCCAGTAATTCACATCTGTGCTGGCTTCTCTCCCTCCCTCTCCTCTCGCCCCTCTCTTTTTATCTGTAAGTGGAAAGCAGCTCAGCTCGTGAGTGACGCCACCCTGAAGCCGATGGTTCTGGAGGAAGGGAAGAGGAGACTTTCTTTCGGGGGGATATGCTTCCCCCCCTACTGCAACGTCCCTTTTCCCTCTCCACAGGTTGTACTCTCTCACCTGGGGGTGGACAGCTGGGGGTACGCGGAGCCCCCAGGGAAGGCTTGGAACCAGCCACGGCATCTGACCTTTGCTGCAGGAGAGGTTCTACTTTAAAGGCTATGGAATTAGCCTGCGGGTTTTTACAAGCTCCCTTGACTTCATTCAGGTGGGGGGTCGGGCAGGTGGATGGGGGCCGGGTGAGCTGAGATGTAGCACTCCCAGCCCCCACTGAGGAGTGTCCAAAACCTTCCCTTTTCACCCTTCTTTCTTCTCTCTCATCTGGTTTTCTCTTTCTTTCTTTCTTTCTTTCTTTCTTTCTTTCTTTCTTTCTTTCTTCTTTCTCTTTCCTTGTTTCTAAATGCTCTTCCTGCCTTCCATACCAGGGCTCAAAGCAATGGATGACTAACCAGGCAGGGTCAAGGCTGGGGCTTGGTCAAGGTTGAATTGGGAGGCCAATTGGAGACACCATCCTTCCACCCCCTTGCTCCCACCTCCTGTGCTGTTTTTGCTGAGTTCTGTGAAGTTACAAACAACAGTCCAGGGCCAACCTACTCCCCTCTTCTCCACCACTTTTCCTTCCCATAAGATTACCCACGCCTTCTGGTCTGTGCCTAATGGAGCATTAGGAAGGAACCCAGCAGCTCTGGAAGAGTGGATCCCTACAGAAAAAGTTATTTATAAATGCTACCAAAATCTGAATATGATGAAGTTATTACAGTGATGGTGTGGTGGGTTTTTTAATGTTTTTTAATTTATTTTTGAGAGAGAGCGAGTGAGGAAGGGAGGGGCAGAGAGAGAGGGAGAGAGAATCCAAAGCAGGCTCTGCACTGTCAGTATAGAGCCTGATGTGGGGCTCGAACTCACGAACCGTGAGATCATGCCCTGAGCCGAAATCAAGAGTCCCCGACACTTAACTGGCTGAGCCACCCAGGCGCCCCCATGTGAGGGTGTGTTTTTTTAGGAAGATCATTTGTTGGTGTAGCCTAGAGCTTGGATGATTTTGTGTCTGTGTAGTTTTGCTTTCCGTGGTCTTGCTTTAAAAAAAAAAAAAAAAAGGTATCTCCTTATTTCTTAAATAAGTCATCTATTCAAATTATCACGATTTAAAATACTTCAAAGAATTAATGTGCAAAGTCTCCCTCTCTCACCTCTCCCCCAGACACCAGTTCCCCTTCTGGGATCCAACCAGTATCATCAGTTTATATGGGAGATATTTACAGTGTTCACAAGCAAACACACGTGTGTATTTTATTCTGTGTTTCCTTTTAATATGGAGTCCCAAAAATGTAGGGTTTCAGGATTTAGAAAGTCCTACCCAGGGAATGGACCCTGACTCATTTTGTATCCGATTTACTTTATTTTTTTTTTAAGTTTTTTTTTTAACGTTTATTTATTTTTGAGACAGAGAGAGACAGAGCATGAACGGGGGAGGGGCAGAGAGAGAGGGAGACACAGAATCGGAAGCAGGCTCCAGGCTCTGAGCCGTCAGCCCAGAGCCCGACGCGGGGCTCGAACTCACGGACCGCGAGATCGTGCCCTGAGCTGAAGTCGGACGCTTAACCGACTGAGCCACCCAGGCGCCCCCCGATTTACTTTATTAACGAAGGCTACACTGTATTCAAGTATCTATGTATGGACTAAAGAAGTAAGTTCTTGGGTAATCACAGGTGTCCTTTTTTTTTTTTTTTCAATTTTAAGAATCGCCTTCCTCCCCTGTCATTTCGCAGAATGACAGAGAAGGGACACAGAGAGCCAGGTCGTGTTTGTTCCTTTCTGCCTGGCAAGGAGCAGGTGTCCAATAACATTTGCCAGGTGAGGCTGACACTTTGGAGAATCAGGATCCGTCTGACACACTCCAATGGTGGAGAGAGCGTGGGCTGCCTTTCTCGGGGAAGCGGGGTGCTTTGCCGGCTCTTGTCCTCCTCCGTGAAGGAGGGAACCCACAGTCTCCCGGCGGCACTGGGGACGGGGGTGGGGAGGAAGAAGAAAATCGACCAGACTGCTTATTTGACTTTAACTGACTCCATCCGTATTTCAGTCGAAGCTGCTCAAAATGGCTCTTGTGGGCAGACGGGGCCTGAGTCAGCCAGTCAATAACACTCATCGAGTGTTCCCTGGGTACAGAGCCTAGAGCACAGAGCCTGGAGCTGCGGAACCAGAAACAAGAAACGTACAGTTCAGTCCTTCCCCGAGTTGCTGAGAATCTGAGGAAAACGGAAGGCACAGATAACGCTTGAGAGAGACTCAGGAGCCCGTTGACGCGAACACAGACCCAGGGACAAATGAACACACCGGATTTATACTGACTGAGGCCCAGGCTAGGCCTGAGACAAGCTGTCTTCTCCTGATTGACTCTCAGAGAAGGGACCAAAGACCGTCTGGCATATTCCTGTGTGTCCGGGCGACAGGGGCCACCTACTCCTAGAGCAGGGCTGCGGGAACAGGTCCAGGCCTGGGATGGAATGGCCTTTTACACTGCCAGACGAGCTTTCTGTTTTGTAAATTTTTTTATTAAAGGAATTTTTTGTAAATGTTTATTTATTTTTGAGGGAGAGAGAGAGACAGAACACAGTCAGGGGAGGGGCAGAGAGAGGGAGAGACAAAGAATCCGAAGCAGCCTCCAGGCTCCGAGCTGTCAGCCCAGAGCCCGACGCGGGGCTCGAACATACGAGCTGTGAGATCATGACCTGAGCCGAAGTCGGATGCCCAGCCGACTGAGCCACCCAGGCGCCCCTAGATGAGATTTCTTGACATGCTTTTAAGGCTGTCTGAACCTCAGTTTCCTCATTTGTGATGCGGGGACAACCCCTACGCCTGACACTTGTGGTGAGATCAGAAAATGGCAGCTGTCTGCCGGGAGCTGGCACAGGGTGGGCACCCGAAGGGTGGCATCATTCCGACGATCATTCTAGAAATCCGTGTGGAAGGGTTTCACTCTTCTGTTGCCTCCCTCGTCAGCGGGTGAGACTCTTCTCTTTTTCCCGTCTCACCTCTGAACCTAGTCTGCTCACTGGTCTTCGGTCAGCAGGGCCGCCCCCCAGCGAGGCCGGGCCTGGGTGACGTCCGCCCGGAGGGACACCCGGTGTTGGTGCCATTGGGCCAAGTCGAACGGGAGGGTCCTGGCTGCGTCTTCTGTCCCTGAAGCCGCTGGGCTGAGAGAAGGAGCCAGGATGAGAGGCCAGGAGATGGAGTCAAAGGTCAGAAGCGGCCAGGTTCCGCATGTGGAGTCGGACAGGCGGGTGGCGGGTAGGGCCGGGAAGTCAAGGAATGACCACGCGGTGCATCCTGGGTTAGGTGAGAGGAGCTTCTGACAAGGTGTATCTTTTCTGCGAGGCCGTTTCCAGCCAGAAATGACCTAGAGGCCTTCCTCAGTTGGATTGAATCCAGCTCCGGGGTGGGAGGGCTCGGGATGATGGCACGCGGAGGGAGGCACCGCCTGGATCCCAGAGCACCCCTCACCGAACCAGGTGGGGCATTGCCGAAGGTCATGCTAGCGACCCCCGTGCTAGGTCAGAGCCCTCTCCCTCTCTGGGACCCAGAACGCGCCTCCTAACCAGGCTTCCTGCCTCCTCTTGGGCTCCCCCGGACACACCTTCTTCACACAGCCACCAAAGTGAAGGTGCACGTCGTAGACCCGAAACCCGTCACGGCCCTTGAGGCTCTCTAACCGACGGCTGGTCTCCAGCCTTTCCAGAACGTACACTGGAAGTTCTGCAGGCTCCCTACCTTCTTCCCGAGTCGCCCTTGCTCTGTTTTACATACACCAGACTCATCCCTGCCCCCCTGGACCCAGCAGGCTCCTCCCCCAGGAAGGCTGCTCCCAGGCCTTGTGGACCCGGCTCCCTCCTCCATCCAGAACCGAAGACCAGCTCTCCAGCGAGGCCTTCGCTCACCGCCCAGGTGTTTTCCCACCCTGTTTTGGTTCTCTGCGGAGCACTTACCCGTGCGTGCCGCTTCCCCGTTCACGTGTGTGGTTCTTTATTTATTCCTGGTCTCTGGCCACTGTGAGAATGGCAACTTCCCCGGGAGCAGGTGCTCTGTGCTCTCTGCTGCCTCTCCAAGTCAGGGGAAGGCCCTAGCCAAGTACCTGTGCTGTGAAGGAGGGCTCCCTGCTCAGGGAGCCATGGCCCCAGGCCCTCTGGGCGCAGGGGGACAGTTGGGTGGTCCCAGGGAGGTCATCCTTGGTGGCCCAGAGTCGGGACAGCATCGTGTCCACCACATCTAGCGAAGGATCCGAGGGCATACTACCAAAAGCCAGATTTCCACAAGGAGGCCTGGAAATGGGAGAGGAAGCCTGGGAGGTTAGGAACCAGAAAGATGCAAGAACCCAGTGGGTAGGGACGAGCCGGGATGGAGAAGACTGTGCTCTCACAGAATCGCCCCCAGCCAGGCCCCGCCGGCACCGCCCGCCCCCTGCGAAACGCTGGGTGGGCTGGTGGCCCAGAGTCCAGGCCAGGCTCCCTTCCTGTCCCAGCACCCTCAACACACACACACCCTCTGCCATCTCCAGAGTCCTGTAGGGAATGCTTTTTCGTTTAAAATGCCAAGTTACGGGGCGCCTGGGTGGCTCAATTGCTTAAGCGTCTGACTTTGGCTCAGGTCATGATCTCACGGTCCGTGGGTTCGAGCCTCGCGTCGGGCTCTGTGCTGACAGCTCGGAGCCCGGAACCTGCTTCGGATTCTGTGTCTCCCCCTCTCTCGGCCCCTCCCCCTGCTCGCACTCTGTCTCTCTCTCCCTCAACAGTAAACATTAAAAAAAAATTATGGGGCGCCTGGGTGGCGCAGTCGGTTAAGCGTCCAACTTCAGCCAGGTCACGATCTCGCGGTCCGTGAGTTCGAGCCCCGCGTCGGGCTCTGGGCTGATGGCTCGGAGCCTGGAGCCTGTTTCCGATTCTGTGTCTCCCTCTCTCTCTGCCCCTCCCCTGTTCACACTCTGTCTCTCTCTGTCCCCAAAATAAGTAAAAAACGTTGAAAAAAAAATTTAAAAAAAAATTAAAATGCAAAATTACTGTCTACAATACAATTTTTTGAACTTTGTGGTTGTGGATTCTAATTACCCGTTGGGTGTTTAAATATTTTTTGTGAGTTCTAATGGATCAGGTCGATGGGAATATTTACAAACAGGCCAGTTGTTGCATTTACTCACGAGTGACCACGCCAGAAGGAACAGTGCTTGGATTTTCGTTATTTGTCACCGGCGACGGCTGCAGGCCTGGGTCACTGTAAAAGCATGACTGGGTGCAGGAAACTAGTTTTTCCCCAGTCACTCTCCTTCTTTCCCTTTTTTCCCCTGCCCCTGCTGGTCTTACCACATTCCTTTTTGATGGTGAAAGAATCCGATCAATGAAGGCATCAGAGGATTTGCCTGACAGGGTCTTTTTGTCTTTATCATGATCAGTCGTCAGAGGACGCCTTAATTGCTCCTGGTGACTCCTTTTGTTTTCTCTTCATGTTTCTGGTGGTTTGGTTTTGAAATCAGGAACAGCGTGCGGTGAGAATGTGTCCTGCCTTCCACTGAAGCCCTTGCTTTGACAGTGTTTTGGAAATTGTCAAGTGCACGCGTCATAAGGAATTTGGTTGGTGATGGTTCCTTCCTCCTCCGGGAAATGGCCCGGTCCTGCGCTATTCTGTTCCTTCTCTGCATCCTAAAAACCCCAGGATTTCCTGACCCTCCACTCCAGGGACTGTATGTCTCTAGGAGAAGCAAGTGTGGGGCCTCCCCTGTCCTCGCTGGGAAGGAAACCACGGCAAAGAAGGCCGCCCTAGAGGGAGCTTAAGTGTATCTCTGAGCACTGAGTCCTCAGCTCAGAACCCCCCTTTCTCCGGTGTGCAGATGGCCACAGTGCAGGCTGGGCTTCCCTACCTGGATCTAGTTCCCAGATTTCATTCAGCCAATCCCCAGATTTCCACAAAGAGCCCCTAGCGTGGCCTACAATGTAGCTAAGGCCTCTTCTCTGGGAGTGAATACCTCTGGGTTTGGGTGTGCCGTGGAGAGTCCCTCCTCTACCTTGCTTGCCGCCTCAGAGAAGCTGGGCCTCGGGAAGGCGGAGTCTGTCCTGGGACCAAGCAGAGCAGGGTTACTGTGGACTGTTGTGCAAGGCGGGCATGCAGTCGATGTCTCTGGGGCACTTGACAAAGGACCTTGTTCCCGCTCACCTGTGCCTGGCGAGCCTGGGCAGAAATGCCCACCTGGAGACAGGGCATCGTCCTCCTTAATCATGGGTCATTAGAAATCAGAATTCTCCCAAAGGATCAAGGCACGCTGTCCCCACGCCTGACTGTGCCCTCCCTAAGGTCACACTTCCCTCCAGGTGGCTTTGCACACGGGCGGTGTTCAGTCGACGTGCACAAAGGGGGCCACACCCCTGCACCCGAAGCCAGCCTGTGACTTTGGCTGGAAGCACATCACGGGCCTACCCTAAACTCCAGCAGATACAACGCAGATGTTAAGGCGATTTGTGACTCAGGAACTAGGAGCCCGGCCCAGCCTTGACAAGGGGCAGGGGCAGGGGCAGGGGCAGGGGCAGGGGCAGGGTGTGTTTCACAGCAGCCCCGTCCTAATCTGCGGAAGGGTGATCTTCGAGCAGGCAGGGGAGGGCAGGCATGCCAGGGGTTGAATAGACGGCTTTTATTCTTTTTGCCTGGTACTTCCTGCGTTTTATGTTATCGCATGCAGTTACGAGGAGATGTAGATAATACACACGTTTGCCTTTTCCTGATTATGTGTCCTATCACTTGGCTACCAACCTGTGCAGGTCACAAGGACACATTCTGGCTGACTGTCAGAGACTTTTATTATCTTTGACAACGACGACGACAACAACAACAACAACGGCCCCTCTGCTGTTATTGCACACGAAGTGGTAGAAATGTGCAGGTCCCTGCTCTGGAGTCCACAGTGAACAGAATCAAACGCTCCACGTGTGGGCCATGACTAAACAGCATGACGGAATGGGTCATTTTCCGGTCTGCTAGCCAGGCGTCCCCTCTGTGGGACGGTGGACAGCAGGCCGGGGGAGCCCCTGGATTGCACGTGCCCGGGGGCGGGGGGCTGGGGGGAGGGGCGTGGCGTGTGGTCCACGCAGCCCTGAGACTCCCACCGCATTTGTGACCGTCTTTAAGGCGGAGCCTGGTTGCCTGAGGAGCCGCCTTGCGGTTCCGAACGGCGTCTGGACGGTGCTCAGGCTAAGCCCACATGCCTCTCGGGGTCTCATCCCTTTCTCTCAGCGGTCAGTCCATCCAGAAGAGATCTGGGGGCTGCCAACGAGGCACGGCGTCCTGCCAGTTTCTACAAGGACACGGGGGAAGAACTGACACGCAGCCTCCACGCTCGCAGGGCTCACGTACTGGCTGAAAAGACAAGATGCACAGAGGCTGCCCGTCACAGAACTGGCACCTAAGTAACTCAACACAGTGCTTTGCAGGTGGATCGGACCTCCGGACGCGTGTAGGACATATGGAGACCGAGCCCCCGGTCCAGTCGTGCTCAGAGCCCGGCTAGTTCACTGGCTGAGTTAATAAGTGCTTTCCTGGGGCGCCTGGGTGGCGCAGTCGGTTAAGCGTCCGACGTCAGCCAGGTCACGATCTCGCGGTCCGTGAGTTCGAGCCCCGCGTCGGGCTCTGGGCTGACGGCTCAGAGCCTGGAGCCTGTTTCCGATTCTGTGTCTCCCTCTCTCTCTGCCCCTCCCCCGTTCATGCTCTGTCTCTCTCTGTCCCAAAAATAAATAAAAAACGTTGAAAAAAAAAAAAATAAGTGCTTTCCTTCCTCAGAATGCTGATGTGGTCCGCTAGCTGCACAATTCACCCGGCCCTGCTGTGCATTGCCATGGGCGATTTTCCTGTAGCTCTCCCTCGATGGTGGAGTCATCAAATGCTTTACAGAAGTCATCTACCAAAGTGGGGAAATGGACGAAATCGGAGAAGTATAAGATTTGCCAAAGGTCACCAGGTTCCCTGTTCACCTTGGGCCTTGGGAAGCTGATCCCAGACCGGAGGGAAATGCGGACACTTGAGGGAGGGTCATTTTTAGTGAGCCCTTCGTCTGGGCCTCTAGAGCCCCGCGGCCCCTCTCTGCAGACGAGGGAGGGAAACATCACTTTCCCCTTCCCATCCTGCCCCGCGTTATGCACCACGGCTCAGTCCGCGGCCAGAAAGAACATTCCTCGTTTTAACCGATGCCTTCTTGTGTAAATCTAAAAGGACCAGGAGGCAAGCTAGGTCTCAGTGCCCAGCCTGCGGCCACATGAGAGATTTCTCCTGGCATTCTGGGTTGGGCCTCCTCGGGGAAGGAGCCAGGTCCTGGAGCCGTTTTGGGTGTCCCCTGTAGGGGCCCAATCCCGCTACTCAGTCCTCATCGGAGAGGAGAGAATGACAGCAGCTGTCCCCGCGGCCTTCCGGGATGTGGGGACGGCCATACGCACACGCAGGGTGAATGCACAGATAGCCTCACACACAAAGGTGCTGGGGACCTTCTCTCCACCTTGCAGGGGGAGGTCTTGCTGCACTAGTAAAACGAGCTATCGAGACAAGAGAGATGAACTTGTTGACTAACCCTACAGGTGCCCACGTGGCACAATTTTAAACACCTCGACCCCGAGATTCATTTGCGTGTGCGTCCGCTGATCTACCTTTGTGACCGCCTGTACCAGGAAGATGCGTGATTTAGTAGGGCGTATGGTGAACATGTGAATGTTAGCGCACACCCTCGAGTCTCTTTGCAAAATCCTGAAAACCCATTTGGTAAAGGGGTAGTTTTCCGAATCCCTCCTGCTAGAAAAAGGCAGAGCAGTCTCCTTGGGGCCCAGCTAATTCTGTACGCTCCAAAACATTGATCCGGGGACAGATATTTCAAGTACCTCCCCGGACCTGGATAAGTCTTCCAATCAATCGGGTGGAACCCTGAAGACGTTTATGCAAATGACCAGTCTCTCCCTTCCCATGCAAACAACCCACCCTAACCACCCCCCCCCCCCACCACCCTAGTGCTCAGATTCCAGGGAGAGTTGTTAGCAGGAGAGGGTGCTGAGACAGGGGTGTGGGGTGCTGGAGCCCAAAATGCCTTCCCAGGGGTCTCTTGATGCCCCACTCTGGTTCGGGCTTGAGCTCCAGGTAATGAGGAAGAGTCCTGTGCCCATTAAAGCAGCAGCATTGGGGCGCCTGGGTGGCTCGGTTGGTTAAGTGTCCAGCTGTTGATTTTGGCTCAGGTCATGAGCTTATGGTTCATGGGATCGAGCCCTGAGTCGGGCTTTGCGCTGACAGCATGGAGCCTGCTTAGGATTCTCTTTCTCTCTGTCTCCCCCTCTCTCTCCCTCCCTCTCTTTCTGTCTCTCCCTCACTCATGCCCTCTCTCTGTCTCTCAAAATAAAAAAATAAACAAAACAAACAAAAAGCAGCTGTAATCTTTGGAGCCCCGCATGGGAAGTTAGAGTGTTTTTACCACGTGATCATCCTAGACTCCTTAGTAAACAAACAGGCCCTTGACTCCATGAAATGCACGTTAGAGCCTTATCTGAATTTCCGATCCTTGACTTTCACTAACGCACAAAGCCTTCTCTCAGCCACAGGGCTGGTGATGAGTCTCTCTTGTCCGTCCGCAAAGAGAAGGATTTTCAATGCGTTCTCTTTATGGCTGTAATGACCAAGGGCAAAAAGGTGGAATCTCTCTGTACATTGATTTTTAGCACAGGCTCCACGTCTGTAGGTAATTATGTTTACCATGCAGGTGAAGCAAGAAATTAAATTGGGCTCCTTAATGAAGGAGAATAACCAGCACCAGAAAGAAAAGATCACAGGAGAATCTGAGCAGCTAACCTGTTTGCAAATGCTGTTCCTGCTTTAGGTCTCTGTTGCTGCGTTCCCCCCACCCACCCCCCCCCGACACACACACACACACACACTCACGCACTCACACACTCACACATACAGATAGATCTGTTTTTGCTTTCCCCTTGGTTTCTCAGGAAAGAAAAATCCCCCAGGATCTTCCTTTTCTGTCTGCCTGACAAACCTAATAGGAAACTTACATTAATCTGTAAGTGAGGGTAATGGTTTTTCTGCTGTTTCATAAAGTGCCACGTCCAATTCGTGGCTCCTGAGGAAGGAAGGGCCCCTGGGGAACCAGATTCACCTCCGTGGGGCCAGGTGACCTGCCACGCAGAGGTGCTGGGTGAGGTGCACGGGGGGTACCCGCTCCCACCGGCGAAAGTCTCTCCCCCACCCCCACGCACCCTTCTCTCACACCGAGAACACTGCCCCTCTGAAAAGAAGGCCCAGGGAATCGGATTTCCACCCTCGTCCGAGGTGGGAAGGGCAGGCTGGTTTTCCAGGCCGCACCCAGGGAGGGAGACACACGCTGAGCGGATCGGGTCAGGAAGCCGCCGCGTTTCACGCGCTCAGACATCCGGCGACGCTACGTCCCGATGTGCCGTGTGGTCTCGAATCCGTCCTGACCCAGTGTTGCTTCTAGAATGTTCCCGGTGAGCGTCTCCTTCGCTGCAGTTAGCTCCGAGCGCCCTGTTCACTTGGGGGGGGGGGGTGCCCGCTCTGCGAACTCCAGGAGCCTGTCCCTGCTTGGAGGCCAGAGAGCCCCTTGCCCCTGCTCTGGAGTCACCTCCGGAGGACAGGGGACAACGGCTTCTGAGTTCTGCCCTGAAAGCCAGGCCACCCCTTCCTCTCCTGATTCTGAAGAAACTGAAGATCGTCTTGGCATCAGTTTTGCTTTGCAACAAGGTTTTATTTGCCCTGTCTTGTAGGCAGGCCACAGAAGGGGGAGGCCCTTGTAGGCAGGCCACAGAAGGGTGCCCCCTGCTAGCCTCCACCTCCTCTTGGAACCACAGGCTGCGGGTGCTGTTCAGAGGAACCACCTCCTCACTCCACCTCTCAGTGGCCATGTCCTTGGCTCTGGTGACAGCCAGGGGGGCCTGGGGGGCCTGGGGGCTGGGGCGGGCGGTCCAGGGAGGTTCCGGGACTCTGCCCTACCAGGATGGGCGACAGGAACTGCCCTCTCAGGGACACTTCGCTGCCTGGGGAACATCCCCCAAGGAGGTCATCCCCGCCCCGCCCCAGCACTGCCACAGTCAGCCCCATGCATCCTGAGACAGTCAGTCGGGCCCATAATGGAAGCAGAGAGGAGCAGGAGCAGGGACTTCTGGGATCTGGCTCCTATTTGCCAACTTCTTCCTCTACGACCTTGAGCTGTTTCCTGCCAGGCACCTCTGCTGCCAGCCACGGACGCGGGAGTCGGGCACACGGGCTCTTGCAGGGCAGAGGGGGTCCCTCTCAGAGGGCCGACCGTGGTCCATCTGAAGGGAGCCATGGGCCCATCTGTCTGACAGGGAGGCGCGGGAGGCCTGGTTACGGCGGCCCCCGCCTCGGCCTTTCCGGCGTCCGTGTGAAGCCGCCAGGAAACGGCCAAGTCAGCCCCTGCCGCAACACCTTCTAGAACAGAAGAGGCCTTTCCGAGAATCTTGCTGCACCCCGAGGGCGAGGAGTGTCAGATTTTGCAGTGGGGAAAGCTGGCAACCCGAGAGCCTCTTCTAAGTAACCTTTGCCTCGGCCGCCTGCCAGCTATGTGCCTGGAGACCTGCCTTTGATCACGACTTGTCACCTCCCAGGAGATGTTCCACTTTCCAAGCAGGTGAAAACCGAACCCGATTAAAAATAGTCAACTGGACTCTTTACAGAGTCCCCTCGTAAAGCGAAACAACCTGTGCTCCTCCAAGTGGCAAAAAGGCCCGCCCCCGCCCCTGGGTCCCCAGGCTCCCCGTGGCCTGCCAGGTCCCCAGTGCTGCGCCCCGCGACCCCGCGCAGCCCCGAGCCCCGGGGGCACGGCTTGGCTCTGCTCCAGCAGGCCGCACCCTTGGCCGCCGGCCCCTGGGTTCACCTTGGTCACCGAGGGGCCACCGTGACCGTCCACGGCCCTCCCCCTCCTTCCTGTTCTCGCCAGCGCTTTACGGACCCGACGTTTCTGGAGCTTTCTCAAAAACTGTGGACGCATTCCCAGTGGAAATCATGACATTTTCCGTTTCACATTACGTACTCCACAATGCCTCAGGAAAGGAGAGAGAGAGAGAGAGAGAAGGCAAACAAGGCCTGGGAGCCAGCCCCCTCTCTCTCTGTAAACAGCCGGGCCAGGCCTCGTCTGCGCTGCGGTCCTCTGTTTATCCTGGAGTCACCTCCCCGAGCCTGACAGCTAGGGCTCCGGCCTTTTCCCCTCCAGTCAAAGGCCTGATGAATAGGTACGCTGCCTTTTCTATCCGCTCCCGCGGCACATCTGGATCAGGGCGTGCCTGTCCGCTTCGTCGTGTGTGTGTGCGTGTGTGTGTGTGTTTTAACTTTACTTTCGACTGCCATGGTAACTGCTCCATGTTTGGTAGAGGGAAAGAGGAAAAAAAAAAAAAGGCTCGGAGAGAAGAAAAGGAGCTCTCAGCGCGGGCCTGGCGGCCAGCCAGGGTAATCATGCCGTAGAGCTGAAATGAGGCCTCTGGCGGGCAGCCAAGTTACAAAGAACAAAGCTGTCAGTTCCCAATGTTGGCGGCAAAGCTTGTTTGGCACCCTTATATGGTTTCCCAGAACTCCCTGCCTTGGCCGGCTTCCATTCCCTTCAGGGCAGCAAACAGGATTAGCACAGCTCCGAGTTGTTTTTCTCTTCTCTCCTCCAACTGTTCCAGTGACATCATCCCTGCTGCATTCATTTGCCAGCAGGGTGGTTTTTTTCTCTCTCTCCACCACCCTCCCTGCCTCCCTCCCTCCCTCCTTCCATCTCTCTCTCTCTCTCTCTCTCTCACACACACACACACACACACTCCACTTCCTTCCTGTAACGGCCCCCTCTCTCCTCTGACTTTCTTTAAACGCAGTGTTTTAGGTCATTCTTCTTGTCCAGCTTCCCTGTTAAATTAAAAACGCCCTGGTGCTTGTACATTTAGCTGAATCAAGCCAGACGTTGTATTTTATTTTTATAACTGAATTCCTGTGAGATAAAAATCTCATTTTCCTTAGCAGGCTGTAATCAGCACTCACAGGGCTGTGGTTTCCAACTGTCCCATCTCCTGCTTCCTTATGAAGCTCGGCTCAGAAATGAACTTGGCTCCTGTTCAGGTTTAAAGGGCCCGCGGCCGGTCCCACGTTGCTTGTTCTCTCTCTCTCTCTCTCTCTCTCTGTCACACACACACACACACACACACACACACAGGATGTGTGTCCAAAGGCCATTATACACACACACACACACACACACACGCACACACATCCTTAGCTACACAAAGGGTGTGAAGCTACCCACCAAGACAAACGAATACACAATCAGTACCCAGTATCATTTCTCTCCCTTTGCGGAAAGAAAATAGGTAAATAAATAGAAGCCAAAAGCTGCTTCCAAAAAGACTGGTTTAAACTAGCAGGCAGGCAGGCGTTATGCAACTAATGGCTGGGTTCATGGAAGAAACTGAGGTTCCCGACTGCACAAATGTTCCCCCGCCCCCGTCCCAGTCCCCCCCCCCCCACCTCACTCTGATTCATGAACTAGTTTTCAGATTCATGAATCACTCGGGAGCCAGCAAGAGAAAAATGAGTAGTATTGATCTCATTTCAATTGAAATTGGCTCATTATGGCCCTTCTGGCCGTGGACAGCTTTCCACGACCAGACGCTGGCCGGCATCCGAGGTCCGCAGGCAGGCGCCCCCACCTGCGGGCGGAGGCAGGAGTCCTGGGGTGAGGCCTTCTGCGAGGGTTCCCCTTCTTGTTATCATCAAATGGGCATAATAAGATCTTATCATTAAACGGCGAAGGGACTGTGGCTGGACTCTGCCGTCTCCCTCTGGCAGATCTGTTTCCTGCTTCTAGTGTTCTCCATCCTTCTTTGTTTTCACTTTTAATAGATCTTTTAAGAGGCATCTCAGGGCAAAATCTTTTCTGGATTTCTGGTGACTTCTCAAGGACTACCTAAAATGGAAATTCACCTTCTACAGGGTGACTTCAAATTCAAATCTAACTAGGAGGTCCTGGGATTTCTTTCTTTGTTTTAAGGCCAACAGTCGCTCTTAGCTTTTGCTGCCCACCCCGCCCCCACTCGCTTTAGCCAAGAAGGACTGGGCAGATACGGATCTTCTAGATTTGGGGTGATCTGATTTCTATCGGGAACGGTTGCCTACCCGTGGATGACTGTCTTCACATGGACACGGGGCTCTGGAGTTTTATGAAATGGGTGTTTTCCTTCCCAAATGAAGTAACCAATGTTCTTATCACCAATTGTCCAGGAAGTGGGCACTGAGTGTTGGTCCAGGGGCAGCGCAAAGAGAGACTTTGGGTCCCCCAGCAGGTTTATCAAGGACTGCCCATCTGCTTCCCTCTAATAGCCTTTCTTCTCTCCACTTGAGTTCCAACTCAACCATCTTCCCTCTTGACAGGTGCCCCCCACTGCAACCCAGCCCAACACCTTTGACTATCCGCACAGCCGAGAAACCCTCTCTTCCTCTCTCGAACGCTGCTCTTGTGCGAGCAGATCTGGATAGGCTGTCGGCCTTGATTTGCCGTTCACATTGTATTCCGTGTGGTTTCTGCCCCCTCGTCCTTCCACCCCTACCCTCCCACCCCAGGCAGATTGAAAACAAGGGACTGGACGTATGCTTTTCAGAAACCCCACAGAAGCTGGCGACCAGCACCAGAAAAGAATTCGAGCCCAAGCTGCATAATTTTGGATCCAAGCGTTTAGAGATGAGATTCTTATCCATTTACTTCAGACACACAGTCATGCCATTAAACGCATTTAACTTGGCTGGGATTCGATGATGTGACCTTACTCCCTTTTTATCCCTGCAAGGGCCCAGAGAAGCTGAGAGCGGTCCAAGAAGGGGAAAGAAGATGGGGCTGTGTGAATTTCAAGAAGCAATTGGTTCGGAGGCAGAAAGAGCTGCTTGGCGTTCCCGTGAATACCGAGTGAAGGTGCCTTTCGGTTCCGAGCCGCCCCAGCCTTTGGGGGGCTGAGCCTTCAGCCAACCAGCGTCCCGGGCCTGCAGGGCCCCAAGGGTTAAAATCACTCCCACAAATTTGCTGGCTGGCCTCAGAGCAAATGGGGATAGTGGGTTGGTTCATGTTTTGCATTAACTCGTTTGCTTTTTTTTTTTTTTTTTTTTCCTATTTCTAATAACATTCCAAGGACTGGACTTATCGTGCAGAGGTCTGGACTTTTATGAATTGTTAATGGTTAACTAAACAGAGACCCTCAGGACGCCCACCCTGCTGTCTTTGGGGTCGGGGAGGGGAGGGACGTCGGAAGAATGTGGTTTCTCCATCCGCGATCCACTGGGTAGTGACCCGAGGCCCCTTTCAGAGAACTTGCTAAATAATCTCAAACATATTGAGGATCTTACTCATGTTTGAAAAAAAAGAAAAGGGAGGGAAAAAAAAAACACAAAACAACTACCTTCTTCCTTCATTCATGGAGAGTGTGGTTTCCTTCTATTTTGTTGCCAGATGCACTGACGGTTGCAGATTTAACCCCGAGTTTTCTTTCGGGAGAGGGCAGCTGTCTCAGATGGCCACACCTAGCTCTGGGGGACCCGAGTGTCCTGGTGCGACAGAGAAACCACACATTCAGAAGTCAACCGCATGAATCATGGGCTGATAGAACAGTTGCAGAGAGAGAGAGAGAGAGAGAGAGAGAGACAGGATGTGAGGTGGCCATCCCCCCTCACAACCGTGCACTCCCCCTGCTCCCCCCCCCCCCCCCCGCCAGCAGTCCACCCTGCTTGGTCCAGTCCTGGTTTAGATTATGACTGGGAGTTCCCTGCAAAAGGCCGTTTGCAGCCTATTTAGATGTCACTAGGGAAACTTCTTCCCGGGGTTCCAACCGCATATCTCTTTGTTCCATTTCATCAGCTGTGCCTTCCTTCCGGTTCTGCCTGGAACATCATTACCCTGCCTTCCTTGTGCACGTGGGCAGCCCTTCAAAACAAAAGAAAGCCCAGGTACAGCGCGGCCGTTGAGGGAAGGGCTCAGCACCGGCCAGGCTCACCTTTGGGCAGAACCCAACGTGACTCCAGCGACACAAGGTGTTAAGGAGATGCCCTCGTCCCCTCCTGCGTCCCGGGCACCCCCCTGCGATTCCTCCCTGGGTCAGCTCTCAGGACTCGCCCCAGCAATGGTAGGGGGGAGCTCATCACCCTGACTGGGCTCTCAGCTTCAGCCCAACCCGAGCCTGGAGCCCTCCCCTCTGGGCTTCTGTGTGCTCTACCTGTTTTAAGCTTCATTGTTGCCTCTCTCCCTCACCCCCCCCCACCCCAATTTCCTCAATTCCTGCGCCGTGAGTCTCTTACGCCTTCTCGTTTTGGAAATCTTGGTCTCCAGATGTGCCAGCTCAGGACTTTGCCAGGACAATTCTCACTCGATTATTTCTTCCGCGGCCATGGCCATCAGATGTCCGGTCACCCTGGTGTTTGTAACACTTCCCCATTTCGTGCCACGTGAATTTCATTTACCCGCTGTTTCTTCTTCTGGGTCACGAGTAAAAATGACAAAGAAGGGTCCCTTTCCTTGTCGCTCGGTCCCCACGGCCTGCTGGGCCTCGCGGAAGCCGCCCACACGCCCCCTGAGCCCACCCAGCGGCCCCCGGCGAGAAATGGGTGGGCTTCCGGCACCAGGCCGGGGTTTAATATCCTTGAGATCCATTTAGTGTCTGCACACCTGGTTGCTATGGAGACGGTTGTCATAAAAACACACCGATCTGTGGAGAGATATAAAACCATCCCCGTGGCACGCTGTTGGACACGTTAGCTCAGAGAAATGGCTTGCAGCCTGTCGCTTCCCTTTGTTGACACAGTGCCTCTGCCTTTCAAGCCCGACCTGGACGACCTTCTTAGAACCAGGCCAGGGCAAATCCATTCTCAGTTAATATTTTGTAAGGGACAATCAAGGGCTTCGCCGAACGCCAGATGCCCCAGCCTTCCTGTCCCAAGCTGAGTCAGCCCAGAAGAGGACATTCTTCTTTGGCACGCTTTGTTCTCTGCTGACTGTCATTGATCCGTCAGCACGACTGACCAGGCAGAATAAAAACACTGACCGTGCGGACGCTTCGGATCAGGCGGCCGGGGTTGAGTAACAGGTGTGGAGGGGCGGCCTGGGACGCCCAGTCCTGCCCGGAGGGGCCGAAGCTGGAGGGGCCCCCGGAGACCAATCCAGGATGTCGTGCGGGCCTGTGACTGTCGTCTGCCAGCCCGGCACCGGGTGGTTCAGCAAGAGCCCTTATAAGGTGCTCAGGGGCTCCCACTAACCACCGTCGCCCCCTCACCGTCTAAATCCTCAAAGCCTGAATTTGGTTACCGCTGGCTGAGGTTACTGTCTCCCTCGGTCTGGTCTAAGTGCAGAAACCAGTGAAACACCTCGCTCCCCTCTCTCATCTGGGGAGCTCTGGCGCTGTGAAGGGGCAGGCACAGATGTATTCTGCGGTCCACAAAGTGTACAGAGAGTCCTTCTGAAATGTGTTTGGGGAAGGGGGTGAGCGAATGATACGCTCTTTGCATTTTTAGCTCTGCCATTGGCTGAGTGTTCCCTGGAGCAGGAAAATGGCTGGAGAGAACGAGTTAAGGCGGGGGTCACGTTGTGAATGCAGGCAAGGTTGGCTTCCCTAATGGCTCCCAGGGCTCGAGGCTGCAGCCAAAGCGTGAGCTCCCCTGCCCCCCCCATAGGCGTGCGCGCATGACACCCGAGACCCAGGTCGCCTTCTGTGCTCTTCCTCTGTTTGGAAGATGTCTGACTTCTAGAAGACAGGCCATGCTGTCGTCTTTGACTTGACCTTTCCTCCTCAGCAATTCCTTTCGTTTCCCAGTGCCTCATTTCCCTTCTTTTTTATTGGGAGATGTGTTTCTCTTTCTATTGAAAACCAAAAAGCAGTTGAAAAATAAAAGGTGACGGGGGGCGGAGCGCCGGGGTGGCTCAGTCGGTTGAGCGTCCGACTCGATTTCGGGTCAGGTCACGATCCCGAGGTCATAGGATCGAGCCCCGTGTAGAGCCCTGCAGCGGGCATGCAGCCTGCTTGGGATTCTCTCTCTTTCTCTCTGTCTTTCTCCCTCTGCCCCTCCCTGCTTGCTTGCTCTCTCTCTCTCTCTCTGAAATAAAAAAAAAGAAAAACAAAAAGAAGAAAGAAAACCAAAAAGCATTTTAAATGTCTTCTGCTTTAGTCGATCCTATCACATTGCTACTGAGAGAGGAGGGAGAGATGAGACCCAGGCTATCAGGTCCGATTCTGAGAACAAGTAGTGCACTTATCGTGCATGATATTAACATGAAATGTGATATAATATTAAGACACCTGTTCTTAGTGACCCTGCTGACTGGATGGTATTCCAAAATGCCTGCCTCTCTGCTCTCGTAAATGCTTTAGCAACTTCCATTAAACACCCCGGGATGCGTGTTATTTCAGCCTCTCGTTTACGTATCTTCGATTTCTCCAAATGCCCTCTTAACACCTCTTATCAATAGTTCATGGACAACATCATCGTTCGTTCCCAATTGCCCTTCCCCCTCATCTTTGTTTTTCTTGGTTAAGATAATTTTTTAGGGGTGCCTGGCTGGCTCAGTCAGTGGAGCATACGATTCTAGATCTCGGGGTATTGAGTTCGAGCCCCAAGTTGTGGGTAGAGGGTTCTTAAATACAAAATTAAAAGAAAAAAGTAATTTTTAAAAAAGCAGTCCAAAAGCTCAGCCAATATGGAGTCAATTACCTTTCAACTTCCTCTTCATTCATGAAACGGGCCTACTTTTTCTGTTTCCGCACGCCTTCCCCGAACCAAAAAAAAAAAGACGAAGAAAGAAGAAAAAAACGGGAAAAAAGAAAACATGTTTAAAAAAACACACCACATTCCCCTCAGTTCCTTTGGCTGGCATTAAATTATCCTGCTTTTCTTTTTTTTTTTTCCTGCCCTCATGTTTTTCCTGAAAACTTTAACTTAGACCTGATGTTCTCATTGTCCTCCCGCCGTGTCTCCATTTCTCAAACAAGTTGAGGAGGGAGTTGCTCTCTGGGTGTTTTCTGCCCTGGCCCAGCTGAGAGGCCCGTGGAGCTCGCCTCTCTTGGTATCTTTTGTCTTGTTTTCACGGGACCCGTAGTCTTGGCCTCGCAGTTATGGCGTCGTGTTATCTTTCTCCCAAGGCAACAGCTCACATCCTGGCAAACCAGACAATGGCGGTGTGTGTCTTTACTTAGTTTTTATACCTTTTGTTTCAAAATGCAGGATTTCCTTATGGTTTGTTTGGGCTTTTCAAAAAGCTTATTTACTGACCCAGGGAGGTACCAGACTCACACCCTGAAGAATACAGGCCAAGTTTATATGTGCCTGAAAATACACCATCATGTCCAGGCCTATTTGATGTTTGGGGCCAATTTAGAGGCTGATTTGATTGCTGTGTCGTTTGCCAAAAAAGTGGCTGCTCAAACAGGCCAAAACCTCAGCTCGCGGAGCCTCTCGTATGGCCAGAGCAGGGCTAGAAATTCAGACGAGGATAATGTCTGAAATGGAAAGAATGAGGATTACATTTTTAAATTAGGGTCTTGTGTCCGCATTGGTAGTCAACTCGAATCATTTATTTGTTTAAATTAAGCCCCTTGCCTTAATTGAAAGTTGCTCTCTGATATTTAAAAATTAATCCAACCGTGTTTAAGCCCCACATTCCTAGATTTTGTACCAAGATCTTCATACAATATTTTCTTTTTTTTTTTTTTCAATGCTTATTTATTTTTGAGCGAGAACACCAGGGGGGCAAGGGGAGAGAGAGAGGAAGACAGAGAATCCCGTGTAGGTTCTCCGCTGTCAGGGCAGAGCCCAACATGGGGCATGAACCGTGAAATCGTGACCTGAGCCCCAATCAAGAGTCTGACGCTTAACCGACTGAGCCAATCAAGAGTCTGACGCTCAACCTACTGTGTTGAAATCCCTACAGTATTTTCAACACAATGTTTTAAAAAACGAACACTTGGGGCGCCTGGGTGGCGCAGTCGGTTAAGCGTCTGACTTCAGCCAGGTCACGATCTCGCGGTCCGTGAGTTCGAGCCCCGCGTCGGGCTCTGGGCTGATGGCTCAGAGCCTGGAGCCTGTTTCCGATTCTGTGTCTCCCTCTCTCTCTGCCCCTCCCCCGTTCATGCTCTGTCTCTCTCTGTCCCAAAAATAAATAAACGTTGAAAAAAAAAATTTAAAAAACGAACACTTACGTCAAGACACGAGGTCTTTTCAAGAGAGAGAATATGTGATCTTCATGATAGAACCACAAACAAGACGCTAACGCGTGAGTTTATGGCAGGTTTACTCAATTATCTCTAACCATTGTGGACCAATGTGTTGGTTTTATTTTCCTTGATGTCAGTGTGATATCAAACGCCCAAGGAGTGCTGGGGAGAGTCACAAGAATACAGACTCGTCGAGAATGCACGCACAAATGTGCACAGATGGACACAAAAGGCAGGCTCGTGCCACTGCCCTCATTGAAGAACCACAGGGACGTGGCCGAGCGAGGTGAAATGTTCGCACTGTGTCTGCCGTGTAGAGCCGGCCCTCTGTCCAAGAGCAGTTCCAGAGCTCAGATCCGGGTGATTCGACAGGATGCGATGGGGCCTGGATCCAAGTAGCTTTTCCAAGGAGTCTGACTCTGTGCTCTAGGTGCGTAATGCATGCTTACTCCTTTACGGCAAGACGGTGTCTCCAGAGGTTTCTACGTCCTCTGCCTGAAGGGATCATCTCTGCCATCACATTAGCCTTTACAGCCCATTGTCCAAGGTTGGAATCCAATGCCACCTTCCCTTGGAGACCTACCTCAGTCCCCACTTAAAATGGATTTCGCCTTTTTTCTGGGTGCCCAAAATACAGTACCCCTCTATCGAAGCCTTATCCCTCCTTCTCTGTTACAGCTGTCTGTTGGGCAAACCAAATGGTGAGCTCCTTTAGGGGAAAGATTATGTCTTTTCCCTCCAGATCATGACTCTGCTCTGTCCAGAGTTTATTATTTTGCATTCTGATGCCTCTGTCCAGGTGTCTCTCTGGAACCATAGATTGAAAGCTCTCTGGGCACATGGACTTCGTTTTGTGTTTGTATCCGCAGTGCTGAACAGATCATCTGTCACACTGAAGGTGCTCTGATGCCTGTTGCATGACTGGAGTTGTACAACCTATAGACAGAAGACCTAAGTGTCCGTACAGCTTTCTCAGCACTCCCTAGTGCAGACGATTCCCAACCTATGAGGGTTCAGCTTGTGATTTCTTGGCTTTCCAATGGTGTGGAATTGATACATATTCAGTAGAAACCATACTTTGAATTTTGAATTTGGATCTTTTCCTGGCCTAGCGGTACAGTCCTCTCTCCTGAGCCGGGCAGTGGCCTCGGCTCCCAGGCAGCTGTGCGATCACGAGGGTCAACAATGGATCCGCTCCCATCATTTGGCGCTCGCACGGCCCTTCTGTTTTTCACTTTTCGGCACAGTAGTCAATAAATTGCATAGATATTGAACGCTTCGTTATCGAATAGGCTTTGTGTTAGATGCTCTCACCAAACTGTAGGCTCATGGGAGTGTCCTGAGCACCTTCAAGGTCGTCTGGCCTGAGCTGTGATGTTTGGTTGGTTAGACGTGTTCAATGCGTTTTCCACTTAGGACATTTCCACCTTACGATGGGTGTGTCAGGAAGTAACCCCACTGTAAGTCAAGGAAGATCTGGATACACAACTTTCTTGTGGTTTGCACTTAGTCCCTTCCCATTCTTTTTTAGTCGGATGAAAACTGGCTCCTTCCCTTACCTGTAACTGTTTCATTGTAACTGTTCTTGCTTGTTCTGCGAACTTCCTAAGCGCCTGTATTCCAAAGGGCATTTTTCAGGATGTACCTTATTCAGTCCTCCCCAAACATCTGGCACCAGCGATGGTTCCCTTGCACTGGAATTCTCTCCGCGACCTTGGTGTCCACGGTGCGACACTCTTCTGTTTTCCTTCCTTTCACAGAACCTTGCGTGTCCAGCTAATATTGGTGCCCCCGGCCTCCTGGGCCCCCTCCTCTCCCTCAGCAGCCCTATCCTAACCATGGCTCCCATATCCCTCTACGTTGGAACGAGCCCCAGATTTTCATCTCTAGCAAAAACCAGTTCACCAAGCTTTGGATCGTCATTCCCCCAGACATACCAGACATCTCCAAGGGGATGCACCGTAGTCCCTTTAAGTCAGTAGCGCCATCATCTTCCCACCAAAATTGGTACCCGCTCACCACTCCTCATCATCCTCATTATATTCCGGGAGCATCTGTAGCTATTTTGCTCATTGCTCTACCTCCCGCTCACTTCCACATCACCACTGGTCGTAGCTTTCTGAAATATTTGCTCTGTAAACTGCCATCCTGTCAGTCTCATCCAAGACCCCCACGCACACGGTCTGAACCGGGCGCAGACACATAAGACCTCTGACCTCGGGCTCCGGGCTCCAGCCTTACCAAACTGCTTGTGCTTTCGGAAGACCTTCGAACCTGCCGCCCCTGCTGACCACCTGGTAGTTCTCCTGATCTTCTGAGACTCACCTCAGCTGCCTCATTCCGTGAGGGCTTTCCTGCCCCTCACCTGCAGACCTGACAATGCCTTCCTTTCCGCTTCCCATTCTGTTTGGACATCACTCCCATGTCGTGGTCCTTACATTGTTTGGCACCCCCCTGGGTTTCCCGTCTTTCTTGTCAACTGGGCTGCGAACCCCTCAATGGCACAGTCACCTGCAGATCCCATTTTAGGAGGTCACCTACTGTCACTCGTCTTTCCTTAACAACCAGGTGCATTTTAAGGCAAGGGGACAAAGGAAAGATGGGAGTGTAGAGCCCTGCTATTCCGTTCCCCCCCGACCCCGATACACTGTGCTGTTACCTGGCCGATCCATTGGAGTAAGAAATGTAATTCAGCTGAATTCATCACGGGGCCCCTTGCTGTTGGCTTTAGGGTTGCCGTGAAAACAGAGATGTAGTTTTCTACGTCGATCTGTTTTTTAAGTCTTTGCAGTTATTAGGCTAGAAGCTCTTTCAGCCTTCCTTCACGCTGAGTTAGAGGCAAGAGACGAGAAACCCAGAGAATCAGCTCCTCCTAAGGCCTTCACCATATTTATTCACACCCACAGAGCCCTAAGTCCAAACCTTTAAAGGCCCAGCCATAAACTCACACAAACGCACCCTTTCTCCTCTGTGCTCTTGTTACGTCGCCACTTAGGCGGCTATCGCTGTGAATTTGCCCATGTTCCTTGTCTGAGGGTTTCCAACATTCCATCCGTATTTCCTTTTTTATTCTTATTGCCAGGTGGGAGCAAGTGCAGCTATCTCCGTTCCGCACAAAATCACCAGCCTGAAGCAGGACAAAGACCGCACTCCAGGAGAACGCAGATGGAAATCTAACAGGTCCCAAGTCAGCCATAAAACCCGAGTTTGGTGTCATGAGGTAGGACGGTACCAGGAGATGATGCTAAGTACGGACCCGATACAACAAAGAGGTACGCAGTGTGTGCTCGGCATCTCCCATACCTTGGCAGTGACCCCACGTGGCTTGACTTTCCAGGAATGCCGCTGCTGTGCCAATTACTGGTGAGCATTCAGGCCAGGCGCAGGGTTGAATGCAGCTCTGGGAAACATGGCCCTGCCGTCCAGCACGCCCATGGCCTCACGCTCAGGCATGGCCTGCCCTTGTTTGGTAAGATAAAAGAAATGTATAACACGTTCTCCCTGACTTTCAGGGATGCCCAGGGCATTTTTCTAATAACAGCAGCAACTTCTATTACGCTTTTATTCTTGATTAATCATTTCTCGATGTAGCCTTGTGGGCTTAAGGGCCAGTGAGGGAGAAATTGGGGTGGGGGGGGCAGGGGTGAGGGAGATGACTCCAGACAAGAGGCATTGCTGTAAACCTTGCAGCAAAATTATCTTTGCGACCTGAAAGGCGCCTGAATTTTATCCAAGTGAAAAGCTGGCCAGTGACTATGATTTCAAATGATCGCTGTCTCTACGTCCAATGCACGGACACAAGGGTCTTTGGCTTTTGTTTGTTTGTTTGTGTGTTGCAATAACCTAGGGAACATATGCAAATTGAAGCGATTCTGTGTAGTCTGAAGTGCAAGCTCACTGAATAATTGGTCTAGAAGTACACAACGTGGTCGTAAGACCGTTATTTACCAGTAAACAGTACACAACATTGAGACAGACTTCAGGGGTGCAGGAAATATGTAGGTTAAATAATAAAAGAGCAAAAACCCTAGAAACAGCTAACGCTTGCTAGAAATCACGGATTTTTTTTTTTTTTTTGAGATAGGGAGAAGATATTAGGAAAAGTGGATTAACACTTTCCTTGTGGTTGTACGCGGATAGCGTAGGGTCTACACCACAGAGCAGAGTTTCTCAGGGTGTGGTCTTGGGAAACTGTCTGTTCTTTGCTTCTTTTAAGATGTCGCGCTGCCCTGTCCCTGGCTGTGGAGTCTGACATACGTCCCTGATCTGCTCAAAAGGCTCGATATCTAATTTCCACGTCTGCACCTTGCAGAAGCCAGTGGAAATTAAGCAGTGATGGATTATCCCACCCAAATCACGTCTCGCCTAGGGAAGATGTATTGAGAACACACGCTTTTCTTCTCTTAACACCTTTTCTTCAGAGGACCTGACTCCCTCCCTGTAAGGGGGGGGGGGGCGGGAATCACAAGGGAGACATGCCCCGTAGTCGAACTGTAGCTGTGGGGGGTGCTGGGGTGGGGAGAGAAGCGGGACAGCTGCAGTGGTAGGGTTTACTGGGTTACCCCTCAGGAGTCATCCTCTGCCTGCACACACTTCACTGAGGGGATTCTGGAAGTGACGTTCTTGGGTCACTCTACTATGAGATGCAACAACTGTCTGCAGCACACCTTGGAAGGTTCTAGAAGTACCTGCTGAGATGGCAAATGTGGGGGACCACCTCATTGGACCTCCTCTCAATAGGCCAACATGAACTCATTCCCCACCGACAACCACCAGTCCCTACCCCCTTGGAATGGAGAAGCCTCTCTACTTCCAAACCCCTTGGTGCCATTGTCCTTGCTTCAGTCCCTACTAACCTAGACACAGGCAAAAGACAGGCCCCAGAGTGACGCTGCAAGATGGCGATCCATCGCGAGGCACCTATGAAAATCCGTGTTGTCCTGATGACCTAGTTCGTGCCCTCGATGTGCCCCTGCAAGTGGTAGGAGCTTTCTGAAGGACCACATTTTGGCCTTTATTTTTGTACCTCTGTATAAGCTGTTCTCCTTTCTGACAACCTAGTGGAGTCACTTAGAGAGCTTTTAAAGAATACAGGGGCGCCTGGGTGGCGCAGTCAGTTAAGCGTCCGACTTCAACCAGGTCACGATCTCGCGGTCCGTGAGTTCGAGCCCCGCGTCGGGCTCTGGGCTGACGGCTCAGAGCCTGGAGCCTGTTTCCGATTCTGTGTCTCCCTCTCTCTCTGCCCCTCCCCCGTTCATGCTCTGTCTCTCTCTGTCCCAAAAATAAATAAACGTTGAAAAAAAAAATTAAAAAAAAAAAAAAAAGAATACTTATGGCTGGGCCACCCCCCCACCCCCACCCTCCTACCCCAACCGATAAAATCAGATTCTCTGTTGGGAGCAAGGCGGGGGGGAAGCTGGCAACGGTGACCTCCCCAGATGAGTTTAACGTGCAGCTCGGGGATGAGAACTGCCCTGTCAATGGCCATGGCTCTGGGAGAAGAGATAGGGAACAGGCCAACGTTTAGGCAAGTTTTCACTACTTTAAGGAGCCCTACTCTGTGCAGGTTGTATGCCTGGGTTCTGGAAATACATCAATACATAGAGCACAGGTGGCCTTGTGCTTTAAAGAGGGATTCAGACAGATAAAGGATCGTGTCTGTGTTAGCTGGTTGTGCTATGAGGCGTGCTCAGGGGGCACAGTCCAGGGACCCCGCTCTCCAGGGGAGCTGTGAAAGTTTCCTGCAAGGGTTGAAGCCTGAGTGGCTTATAGTATGAGTGGGACCTTGGCAAATGGAGAGGGGGACGCAGGATATTTCAGCAGGAGAGAAGGACAGTGCGCAGGGGTGAAGCAGCATGATTTGTTAGGAGACTAGAATGTTGTCTCCAGGACAGCAGGGTGTTTGGGTCTTCTCTGCTCGTTCTTGAGCGCCATCAGGAGCATAACAAATATTAGTGGAATGAATGAATGAATGAATGAACGAATGAGTGAACGAACGAATGAATGAACGAATGAACACAGGAGCATTGCCTTCTCAAAGGCACAGGGGATGCCAGGAGAGAAGGCTGGGGAGCAAACAGGATCCCTGATATGGATGGAATTCTGGGGCATGTGAATCACCCATAAGCCAGTTGTTCTCAGCTGGACGGAGAATAAGGATCCGGGGGCACCTGGGTGGCTCAGGTGGTTAAGAGTCGGACTTTTGGTTTCGGCTCAGGTCATGATCTCACGGTTCTTGAGTTCGAGCCTGCACTGAGCCTGCTTGGGTCTCTCTCTCTCTCTCTCTCTCTCTCTCCTTCTCTCTCTGCCCCCCCCACCCTCTCTTGCTCTTAAAAAAATAAAATTAAAAAAGAGTAAGAATCCATATTTTACGAGAAAAAAATTCTCTCAGACCCTCACACAGTGGCAATAGGTACATTGAGAAAATGCATCTAGACTAAACAGTTCCTACAAATTTCATGATTTTTAAAATGAATTTTGAGGGGCGCCTGGGTGGCGCAGTCGGTTAAGCGTCCGACTTCAGCCAGGTCACGATCTCGCGGTCCGGGAGTTCGAGCCCCGCGTCAGGCTCTGAGCTGATGGCTCGGAGCCTGGAGCCTGTTTCCGATTCTGTGTCTCCCTCTCTCTCTGCCCCTCCCCCGTTCATGCTCTGTCTCTCTCTGTCCCAAAAATAAATAAACGTTAAAAAAAAAATTTAAAAAAAAATGAATTTTGATTTTGATCACAACAGTTACGTGCAAGTAATATATTTCTCCCCAACATTGAAGTTTAAGAAATTTTGCCTTTAGTTTTTGAAAACAAATCATGACTGAGCTCCTTCTAATAAAGGTAGATTAGAAAGTCTATCTCAGTCAATCATTTGGCATAAAATTTAGGAAGAACTCCGGGTCTACTGTGGCCCAGCTGATGCAGGTACCCCCATCCGGGGAGTGAGATCAGCAGAGATGTGCCTCATGGTCATTGTCTCCCTTCTTTGCAAACCTTGCCACAGAACCCCAAGACCAGGGTTTTGGGGACCCAGCATCCCCCAAATCCACATAGCTATCACCCATCCATCCTAGGTCCTGAATGTTCTAAGACTGGGGTCTCTGTTACCCTTTTTTAAGTAAACTCAACACCCAATGTGAGCCAACCTGGCACCACCCTCTTGCCTTTTGAGTTGCAAATCTCCAGCCCTTTTCTCAGTCTGTTTGCTCCCTCTCTGTCCCATGTCCCCTCCCCACAACCCCATCAAAAACCAACAAACAGCACAGACCAGTTTCTCTGCATTTTTCTTTCTCATGGAACACTCAATGGCTCATTCGGAAGCTTGGGCAGTTCAGAGTCTAGGAATTTGTCTACCTTTTCCGGGGTTGGAAGGATTCGGTCTTTCAGTGCCCGGAAGTGGATACCGGGCTTTTCATGAAAATATTTGCTAACATTCACCCAGCATGCTGTCCACATTCTGAAGGCATTTCATCCTTACCTCCACCCAGTGGAGGCACTGTGATGTCCCCAGTCTTCCGGAGAGGGGTAGAGAGGTTAAGGGAAACTGTGGCAAAATCAGTAGAATTTGCTGGAAAACTGGATTAAGGGATGAAGGAAAATGAAGATAATCCAGGGTGACTCACAACTGCTGCTTCAGTCAAAGGAGATGCCATTAATGAGCTGGGGATCAAGGGGAAGACTCTTGATTAAACCAGACCCAGCCAAAGGAGCCCTGGTGTCGCAGCGCGTCATCCCCACCCCGGCTGCCCTGCCCCTGTGGCCCTGGGAGGCTCTGGCGGGAACTGCTAGTGTGTTCACACGAGGCCTTCCCCTGCAGCCCCCTGGTCCGGTGCTCTCTGGTAAGACCCTCCCCGGGCTCCTCAGACCCCCTCTTGTGGAGGGACCCCAGTGGCTGGAGCCTTGCTATGTTCTTGGTCAGACAATGGAGGCTGTTCTTCTTGCCAGCCTTGCAGGCCACACTTGTCCCAGGACCACCGGCCTCGTAGGAAAGCCGCGGCTTCCTCCTGCCCTCTCACCCCTGGGCACAGGCCTGCTCTGGAGTAGGCCCCACCGGCCCCTCGCTTCCCCAGGCCCCGGGAAGACCTCTTGGGGCAGACTTTTACCAAAGCACGAATCATCTGGTGCGAATAGGTGACTGGGAGGACGGTGGGGAGACAGGCCGAGGCCCTGGGGAGGCAGGGGCGGACCCCACAGCTGGGGGGAGGGAGGCCAGGGGTGGGTGGTGGTAACATCGACAACAAACACTCGCTGCCACTCCCACTGGGTTGATCTTTCGCAGGAGAGGCAGAGGCCCCAGGCGGGAGGAGGCTTTGATGGAAGGAAGCTGGAGGAAGGAGCCCAGGCACCCCTTAACCCCTGCTTGGACTGGAGGCCTCCCAGCAGCGGTGCAGGGAGCCCGGGACACTTCCCAGCTCGCGCGCAAAAGGCGCTGGCTTCAACCTCTCTCATTTAGTCTCTGCTGCTGCCCGGGTGCCCTGGGCCTAGTGACACCGGCCGCAGCCACGTCGGCCCCCGCGGTGAGCTCAGAGGCCACGCACGAACAGCTGGACGCGAGGTGACGCCCCCGGGACCCGGCCCTGCTCCTCAGCTCGGTGGGGGGCCCAGCGCCCCCCCCCAGGCCTCCGCCTACGTGCCCCCCTCTTCCCGCTAACCCCGTGCCCTTGCCATCTTCTTGGCTTGCCTCTCAGCAACCTTCTGGGCATCCGTGAGACCAAGAGGGGCCATTCTCTGGGGGTGGGGGGGGTGGGGAGGCCAGGCGCTGACCGCCCATCCCCCCACCCCCCAACTTGGCTGCTGCTTCTCTGTTCCCTGCCGTTTACTCCGCACACAGGATCCCAGCGATCATCTGAAGCCCATTTCAGGGTCTGCCACTACTTCCCTCCCCAGCGAGTTTAGACTGAAGGCCACACACCTTGGGGCCCCCAGCCTGCGCCAGCTGGCCCACCGCTGACTCACCCTCCTCTTCCTTCCAGCACCATCGGCCCGCTGGCGTTCCCGGAACCGCTTCAGGTCTGCCCTCTTGCCTCAGGTCCTTTGCACCGGCCATCCCCTCCCTTTCCCCGGAATCCTCACCATCCGTATTCCAGGTTTTGGCTTAAATGTCACCTCCTCAGAAAGGCCTTCCGTGTCTGTCTGTCTGTCTGTCTAAAAGAGGTTCCCAGAATTGGGCCATCATAGCACTCGGCATGAGTAGTCATGGCTCTCTCTCTTGCTTCATCTACCTAAGCTCTGCCCACCTCCTTGCTGGGTTGTGGGCATGGTGAGGACAGGACAGCACAGACAGATTCACTCTGGGTCTTTGTGACTTCCATATGTATGTTTTTTGGCGTGGGCCCAAATCCAAATATTTTCCGAATTGAAGGAAACTGGGCTTCCTGGTGGAATTAGCTGCAAGGAGGAAGGTTTAATACTTGAGTACTTCTGAGGGAGCCTCTGGAGGAAGCCCAAAGCAAGCCCTAGGCCAAGACTCAAGGGCACCTCCTTGATGTTGCGAGTGACGTAAGGCCCGACCAGGGCCAGGCTGGAGAGAACAGACTGGGCCCAAGGGACGGCTCCTGCCTCTGTATTTCCTTCTGTCTCTGATTCTCCTCCTTCCTGGCAGCCTGGGCCACCTCGCGAGGCTGGCACAGGGCTTCCGGCCTTCTCCAGACCTGCGGCCTGGGCGCTGGTAAGGGCCTCCTGACCTCGTGGATTTCACTGCCCCTTCCTGCACTGGTTGTGGTGAATCTTTACCAGCAAAGGCGGGGTTGCTGGGAGTGAGAAGGGCACTCCACACAGGTTATTACAACAAACAAAGAACCACACAAGATAGGAATGCTCCCTCCAAACCTCGAGACTGTGGCCTGGGGTTGGGGGGGGGGGGCAGGGCTCACAGGCTTAGCTTAGCGCTCTCAAGAGACCTCAGGATTCTGGCAGCTTGGGCCCCAGGCCCCCCTTCACGTCGCCAGGCATAACAAGCCTTGGGTTTAAACTCTGCAAACCCTGGAGAACGGCCTTCGTGCAGTTTCCGCATGATCTCCCCAGTTTGGAGAAAGTAACATCAGCACCTTGATCGTGAACAGCCAAAGCCCCCAAGCGAAGATCGCCCTGATCTCCCTGCTAACCGAAAAGCCTCCTCATGCCTCCTCACGCAGTCTCACAGGGCTTCCTCGTGGGGTTTGGAGCAGTTCAGTCTCGCTCCCCGGCCCAGGAGGACGCTGGGCGGGGGGCAGGCCATGGAAACGTGCTGCCAGACGCCCATGGAAAAGAGTATTTGCTCAGTGACCCTGGGACTCAGGGGCCAGGGGGGGTCAGTGCTCACACCACACCATCTCAAAACGATTTCCCTGGGGTTTACTCCAGTCCATTGTTGGGAGGTACACAAGGGAAGGAGGAGAAAGAGGGGCTCCAGTTCTGCTGGGAGAGGGAGATGGACCCCGCCCCCTCCACACACACACATCCATCCATCCCATTGGCCGGTGGCACCGGAAGCTCTTACACATCAGATACTCAGGGACCGGAGCCCCCTTCCCGGCTCCACCTCAGAAGGCCAGTACTTCCCGTCCTGTTCCAGCCCCGCTCGTGACCCTTCTCCCCAGCCGAGTCCATCAACCCTAGACACAGGGGGGTAGGGGACAGCGTTGGGCCTCGGTCTATCCTCACGCACGTTTTCTCCCTCACCACCCTACGAGTGCCGCCTCCCTCTGGCCCCCGTACTCTGGCTCTTCCTGGCCTCCCTGACACCCAGCTTCGTACCCAGATCCTCACCGGGCCAGCCCTTTTGCATTCTCTCAGCAAACCACAATGGCTCTCGTCTCTGCTTCCGCTTGCTGCTAGGATAGAAGCTTGATCGTCAGTTCCACCCCCTTCTTTCTCTTCAGGGCTTAGGGCAGACACGACCTAAAGCACTTTCTGCCAGGGTGTTTTGAGTGATGACAGAGAATTCCTAAAGAGACACTGCCCACACCTGTACCCGGGTGTTGATTTTGTTTGTCCTCTAGGGCCCGTCACGCAATTCAGATTTCAGTATAAGTAGCTTGCCGTGTTTGGGGACGTTTTCCTAGGGTTATTACGATCTCTCTGTCTAGATTTAAAAAACATTTTTTAAATGTTTATTTATTTATTTGGGGAGAGAGAGAGAGAGAGAGCACAAGCACATGAGCTAGGGAGGGGCAGAGAGCGGGAGAGCGAGAATCCCAAGCAGGCTCCACGCTGTCAGCACAGAGCCTGATGCGAGGCTCAGACTCATGAACTGTGAGATCATGACCTGAGCTGAAATCAAGAGTCAGACGCTTAACTTGGGGCGCCTGGGTGGCTCAGTCGGTTGGGCGTCTGACTTCGGCTCAGGTCACGATCTCGCAGTCCGTGAGTTCGAGCCCCGCGTCGGGCTCTGTGCTGACAGCTCAGAGCCTGGAGCCCGTTTCCGATTCTGTGTCTCCCTCTCTCTCTGCCCCTCCCCTGTTCATGCTCTGTCTCTCTCTGTCTCAAAAATAAATAAACGTTAAAAAAAATTAAAAAAAAAAAAAAGAGACAGACACTTAACCGACTGAGCCACCCAGGCACACCTCTCTGTCTAGATTTTATTCTAAACCCACCTTGCCCTTAGCTAACGCATTGGTTAACTGTCAGGAATGACTCTCTAATGTGCGTGAAGTCAGTAATGCAACAGCCATGAATAAAGTCAGTAAGGGAAGACCCTTAAAATACTTGGTGGTCTGAGTTGGGAAGACTGTAAAGAATCTAGTTCAGCTCCCACATCGTATAGGGAAGAAAGCTGAGCTCAGAGGAGCGTGAACATACAAAACAGTGATCCATTTATTCCTTCAGGAACACGTATTTATTCAATGTCTAATCCGGTAGCTGTGATAGAAGTATAAACGATGAACCAGCTGTGGGTCTTGCTCTCCAGCAACTTAGGGTTTGATGTCTGAGGGAGAGAAGATTCTAATGAACGTCGATAAGTAGACTGTGTGGTAGGAAGCTGCGAGCACCATGAAGATGCTAACAGGACTATAATCAAGTCTAAAAATGAATAGGGAGAACTTCAAATGCCGTGAGTGGCCAAGAAGGGAAGAGCCGAGGGCAGATGGCGGTAGAAAGGGAATTTGTAGGTCTGCGTCAAACATCTACCCACAGCTAGAGGATGAAGCCAGTCCCATGCCCTGCCCTGTGCTTGGTTAGCGAAGGCTCACGAACTTGATTTAGCCCGTGTTTAGAAGGAGTGTACTGTGTGCCCTGTCATGACTAAGAGAGAGACCTGGAGGAGAGCTAAAAGGGTAAATGCACTGAATTGCCACCATGAGACTTTCCATTTCAGCCTGACTCTAAAGAAGATAGCAACCTAGAAGACAGAAAAGGAAACTATCTTTGTTTCTTTTAATATCCTCTTGTTGTCCTTACGTCTTTATTACTATTTTCCAATTGTAAGTTGGGTTTTTCTACCAGCTTAATCATATTAATGCTTACAAAATGTGCCAGGTCAGTACACATCTTTTTTAAAAAAATGTTTACTTGTTTTTGAGAGAGAGAGAGAGAGGGAGAGAGAAAGAGGCAGAAAGAGAAAGAGACAGAGGATCCGAAGGGGGCTCTGTCCTGACAGCAGAGAGCCCCAGTGTGGGGCTCGAACTCCCGAACCATGAGATCATGACCTGAACCGAAGTCAGATGCTTAACCAACGGAGCCACCCAGGCGCCCCAGTACACGTCACTTGTAAAGGCACAGCCCAGCTCTCAAAGGATGAAAATTGCATGGTTCTTGGTGCTTCTCGGAGACTTGCCTGGATAATCTGGCAGAAAAAGGCCATCAGCAAGGAGCATTCACGACTCATTCCATTCTCGTCCCTGGCACTGCTGGGATGACAAAAGAAGTGGAAGCCACTTCTCTAAGGGACAGAAAATGTCCATGCTCGCAGCATGCAGAGGAAACTGACCCCTACGTGCAAGAGGGCACGGTCTGCATCGTGCACGCGCACGCGTGCACGCACACACACGCGAGTCCTGAGAGCAGGGTTGTGTTCTGTCGCCTGACAGTTCTACACTTCACCCAGCTTCTCAGCCATCCTGGAAGCTTTTCCTCTGCCTCAGGCTGCCCAGCCACCTGACCCCACCTCCCATCCCTCCTCTGAGTCCTCCAGCTTTCTTTGATGACCTCTCTCTTCTGAACTTTCAATCTTCCTCATTGGCTCCTTTCCCACCCACATCCTTTAAACATGCCAAAGACCCCCTACTCTGAGAAACCTTCTTCTCAAGTTACTGATCCGTCTCATGCCCTCTCTTTACGGCCAATGTCATTTTTGAGAAGGCTACGTTCACTGTGCCCGCTAGCCCCTCTGCCGCCTTGCCTCCACCCCTGCGTTTCACTTCTGCCGCGACCACCTCATTGAATGGCTCTCTCATACTCATGTTGCTCTTGGGATGTGGATGGCCTCCAAGTGTTGGTCTGGACATCCACTATTCGCTTTCTGTGGGTAGTCCTCTGCACCTCTGGCTGATGACTCCCAGATGCAAGTTTCCAATCTTGACCCGAACCCTGGGGTACAGAGACTGTATTTCCAACGGCTTCCCCCGCAACAAGTCCCCCTGGCCATCCCTTGATAACCTTAAACTCAACATGCCCCAGATGGACTCCTCCTCGTCCTCCTCAAGCCTCCCTCTTTCCCACTCTGTGTGACAATTTATGTCATCACCGTGCATCCATCTACCAGGCAGCCTTCGAGCTAGAAGCTCAGGAGTCTTTCAGATGCCTTCTTCTCTGTCATGTTTCACATCTAACTGCTTCCTGGTCATCTCTAAAATTGGTTCCCTCTTGTCATTCCATCCCAGATCCTCTATGTCCAGCTCGCCCACCCACATACTTTGTCTTGGCTGGCCCCCAAATCTGTGAACGACAGAGATTTTAGGCAAGAGCCCAGCCCCCTCCTCATTGTTCTCAGTTCTCTGCTTCCTGATTCCTGCCCTGTGACCTCACTTGCTTTTCCATTTCTGGCCACTTAGGCTTCATTGGTTTTAGATTTCCATGTAATTTCCCATTATGATCCTCCACCTGGCTCCACCTCAACTCTGGTTTGAGTTGAAGGTCATACCCCTGTCTCTCGGAGGAACATCCTAGTCCATTCCTACTCTTGTGAACCCAACTGGCCAGGCCAGCCCCAAGGCTCCTACCTCTGCCTCCACAGTAATGTGATTGTGTATGTACCTGTTTCCCACACTGGACTTTAAGTTCCTTGAGGACAAGGACTTAATTTGCCTGCCTTTGAATTCCATTTCAGGCACAGTGTAGGATTATTAAAATGGAAAGAGGGTAGCACACACGGGAAATGTTTAGAAAGGATTCAAGGCAATACATGTCCTGTAGGAATACAGAGGGAGGGAGGGAGGGAGGGACTGTTGTGGACTGAATCAGTACAGGAAGTTGAACCCCAAACTGAACACAGATGTTGTAATTACATGCCCTAAAAACAGGAAAGTGTTGGTTACTCCGATGAAGCCTATCTCTTCATTTCTTCCAGTGCCCTGAATTCTTCACTTACTCTGTTACCTTTTCTTAACACAGCTGGGATGGCTACTGCCTAAAACACCAAGAAGAGCTGTCCAGGATGTCCTGAGAAGCATGGTGCAGCCAACATGAAGTCACGGGCCAACAACCTCTCTGTGTGTTAGGGCCAGGAGTTTGGGAGGCCCTCTTCTGTTTACTTGGACCAAGGGAACCTTGGAGCTCTCCTTGGCCCCAGAGTAGCTCCGGAATCAGAAGTGTTCATCATTCCTATGAGCACATATCCAGGGGGTGTTTGATCATGAGTTCTCCCTAGAGCCAACTCTCCAGCCAAGTGTGAACAGTCCTCGTATAATCCTGGCTGTTGCTCAAGGGCCCTGTTAGGTTTTTCCAAAGAAGTATCCTAGGGCTTCTCACTGGTTTCTCCATTTATTGCTTCCTGTCATGCTATCATGTGATTGGAATACCGCTGTCCTTAAGGCTGTGTCCCTTTGGTACCATGAGCTCAATTCTGTTCCCTGTCTTCCTGGCCTCAGCCCCAGCCAACCCTCTTGGCTGAGAGATCAGTGGAACTGTATTGCAGCATCTGCCTGAACTGTGGTCTCTCCTAAGATCTTCCCCTAGGCTGTTCATCACAAACCCAAGATTTGTGTGTGCAGGTCACACTCCATTATTAGTTCTCTGGAGGGCACTATTTGCACCACCTCATACTGAAGGAAAACCCAGCTCCTAAGAAGGATCTGGGCTGTGCTAGCAATATTTTCAGGATTAGTGTTGAGAGCCTGTCCCCTTTAATCTTTCCTCTCCTTTGGCCACTCACTCTTACCTCCTCGCCCTCCCAGATGTTCCAGAGTTATTGCCAGAGATGACTTACTATTCACTGTGAAGCTGTGCAGGCATGGAGAAACTTGGCCAATCTAATAAGGTGGTGCCCAAGAGAAAGCGTGTCTTAACCCCTGACCCCCTCCAGCATAGGTGTCTCCCTTAGAAGATGCTTGTGTCCTCAGGATTTCACTGACTTCTTAAGCTTGCCACAGATATATTTTTAGCCCAGGCAACCCTATAGTTGCTCAATGGTCTTATTCATGGTCGGCTTGTAAGCTATCACAAAGACCTTCTTCTGGTTTCCTTGGTTCCTGGAAAGCCTTGGTGAACTCTGTGCAAAAGTAATTCGGTCATATCATAGCATATTAATATGCACGTTCAGACATACAGAACCAAAAATCCAAGTCATAATATGGTCACTCATCCTTTGGGATTTCCAAACCCAAATGAAGGCCCTGAGCCTCAGGGATACACAGAAAGAAACAATGGAATGAACAAATATACAAACAAATAAATAAAGGAAAATATTCTAAGATTCTAGAAAGCTGCTGTTTCTTTTACCTATTGAGGCACATCCATGTAAACGCCTTCTCTTCTTGCCTGATCCAACCTTGTCTCCAGCAACAGATAGATGGTAGATGGATAGACAGATCCAAGGGAAATAACTATCACTCTCCATAAAGTAGTTCATCACATTGTGAAGAAGAGCCTTGTTTTACCACACATATAGAATGCCCTGGAATTTCTACCATCTATGTTGATAAAGTCACCAACTATCACCTCGTATAAATCATGGGATCCATCAGTCCCTTGGCAAATGTTTCCAAGTGTGATTTATATACAGTGTCATCGATGTGGCCTCAGCATTGCTGACATTTTTAAACCAATCCAGCCTTGATCACCTTGAAGGATGCTTTTAATTTTTTTCCAGCTGTTGGGCTGTGGGGTCCATCCTGACCCTTCCCCTCCAGTCCCTGGGCTCTGAGCTGCCCGCTCGGTCTGGTTGGGACTGAGTACCATTGGGACAGGGTACCATTCATCATTCTGGTGTGGCGCAGGTCAGCTGACCCTTCACTCCCTCTTGCTTCCATGTTGCCTTCTAGTTTCAGAGAGGGGCTCCCCTGAGAATCAGCCTTATGCCGTCTGCACATGGTGGGGCCTAGAAATCTCAACAAAGCACTTTCTATCAACCGCCGCGAGGGAGGGCAAAAATAACAATAATAAATAGCACCTCTGAGTCAGCCATTAACCTCTGCTGATGCCACCTCCGTGTCCGCTGTCACATGTTAATGGTGTCACCTGGAATCCCTGATGCCGTGCATTGCGTTGCTTAGCGTGCCTTCGGGTCAGACCTCAGTGCTCTGGATTTTTTGAATCTCTGGGCTGAGTTTGTCTTGGGAAACCTCCCCACCTCCCTGAGGCCCCAGGATGCAGCCCTGCAAGGGACTGTCTGCAAAGGTGAATGGGCTACTTCTCCGACCTGAGCCCCTCTCTTCCACCAGCCCTTGCGCTCGCTCTGCTAGACTCTCAAGGCTTATCGTGACATTCTTCCCTGTCTGTGGCCTTGCCCTGGCCATGGCCATGAGTGCGTGCCAGAGACTTGCCTGCAAGTGGTGGCGGCAAAGTCTTCCTCCCCACGTGGCCTGTCACTTTGGTGAGCTGAGGAGCACTGGCCAAACCAAACTGAGACCTCCTCTGCAGCTTCCGGTCAAAACCGCCACTCCATTCCAGAGTATAATTTCATTACTTAGCTTCTGGGCTTTCTCTGGCTCTAGAATCTATCCTGAAACATAAATGGAGAAAGGAACAGCCCCACGCCTCTCTGGAATGCCACGTACTTGTCAGCCTCCGGGTTGAGAGGTCCTCGAAACATTTCTCCACTCATTTTATTAATTATGTGTCATGCAGTATTTGGGCACCTAGTGTGAGCCTGGCCCCTGGGCACCCCCACTGGGGACGTACTACACTGGAAGACGCAGACACAGCAGAGGGTGTCACTGTGGGAGCAGAGCATGGCGGTCCCCTGAGGAGGAGGGGGAGAACTTCTTCACAAAGGTGGTGACGTTCCATGGGGCTCTTCAAGCGGGACTCGGCATTTAACAATGAGAGGTCAGTGGCTGTCCTGCCAGACGGAGGGTGGGCGGGCACAGGGCCCCGAGGGCTCTGACACACATCGGCAGGATGTGGAGGTCAGTGCAACCAACTCGCATCTGATGGGTTTGACCAGCAGTGAGGGAATCTGAGGCCACCGTTAGGTCCTCGTGTGCACACCAAGGAATTTAGACGTTGTCCCAGGGATGACCGAGAGTCACTGAAGGTATTGAAACAGAGCAGGGTATGAAGTATGGTTCAGAGAGGCCAAGACAACGGCAGGGAGACAAGTCCTGATGGTCCTGGCCAGAGAGAGTGGGGAGGCTGGCTTTGTGGGGACACAGAAGAAGGGGACATTTATGTGACAGGGTCAACCAAGCCTAGACCCTTGCTGGGTATAGTGAGAGAAAATGACGAAAGTATTGGGAATCACATGGAGGTTTTGAAGCTGAGGGACCGGAATCAGGAGGCAAGGCGGGATGAGGACGGGGGTGGGGCAAGGATGGGACGGAAGTCAGACCGGCGGCTTCTGGAACATGAGGAAGGAGAGGCAGCGAGTATGGATGAGTCCTTCGTGAAGTTTAGTGGTGAGGAAAAGGGAGACTCTGAGCGCTAAAGGGTTTTTCTAAAATAGGGGAAAGAGCATTTTTGTGAGGAGAGGGGAAGACACGGTGGGGAAGGGGAGATTATAGCGAGTAGCAGAGCTGGCATTTATTGAGTGGGTCCTGGGAGTCGTCCTTGCAGCGTCATACGCTGAACACGCATATGGCATGTCAGCGTCACATCAACCTGGTGAGATCGTGCCCGCTTTTCCAAACGAGGAAACCACCGACCGGGGGATTCCGGGGACTGGCTGAGCAGTGGAATAAGAGAGAACGGTGTGGTGGGGGGAGCTGCTTGAGGGCCGAGGAAAGTCTACCTTTTAGCTTTGGGACCTGGAGTTGTCCACCTGTTCTGGCTGGTGCCAAAGACCAGACGCAAGGGATGAGGCTCGATGGTTCGTTCCCATGAGCCTTGTGGCTATCTAGAACGAGCCAGCTGCAGACGCCCTCCATGGGGGTGGCTGCAGGTGACGATAATGCAGAGCCTTCTCTCTCTGCTTTTCCTCTTCTCAGACCTCTCTGAACATCACAGTCAGAAGTCTGTGTTTCCCACAGAGCCTGGTGTGTGCCAGGAATACCCCGTGTGCCCGTTGCCTTTGCTTTTCACCACCGTAGCTGGAAGAGTCCATTTTGCCTTCTGCCCGCCCGTCTTCGTGAAGCATTTATGAACTTCACAGGAGAGCTACAGCCCACATTTTGCCTCAAAGCTTTCTTTGTTTTCTCCCAGTTACCAGGTTGAACCCTAAGCTGATTTTTAATTTATCTGTGGTAATGAGGGATGGGGAACAGCCTTGCGTAATTAAAGTCCGAAGATAAGCCAAGGCCCGTTTCACCCAGAATTCGTACATCCTTCCCCACCAAGTTTCTATGCCGGTGTTGCTAACAAATAGCAACCTGACTAATCTGAATTTTGTCAGTTCTTTATGTGGTGTGTCTTCCCTTGTGTCACTGGTTGTGATGAAGCCTTTCAGTCAGTCCCAGGCACCCGAGCTCACTTCCTGGGTCTTTCAAGATAAGGGTGTCTTGGGCTTGGGCGGCCATCTTACCAGAGGGCAGTAAATCGAAGCTCGTACCTCCTGCTCACATAGCTTTCTGCTGACGCCGGACAAACACACCTTCAGTCTACAAACAACTTCTAGTGGACTTACTGAATGAATAAATAAGTTTCTAAGCCATCTATAAATGAAATTTCTGGACAACTCATCCACTGTGAAAGACAATTACTATAAAGATTTCTGTGAAGATATGGGAGCCCGCTACTCTCCCTTCTATTTACGATTTGATCATCGAAGACCCAATAGTCCGATAGGTGAGATTTTTAGGGAAGATTAACCAAAACAAAGATGGAATTTATCTGGGATTACATATAAAATTGTATGCTTAGGAAACATAAGTACAGAAGTACTATGATGTAGACTCACAGTGAATTTAAACTATCATATAGTCAATTCACATTATCCATAAGGAACATTAAGCCCAATCAGGATCAAAGACTTGCCTAAAGTCTTAGTTAAAGATTGTTCAGAACCAAGATCCATTCAGAGGATCTTAAATTTAAAAGAGGGCAAATTACAGGTGTACCTGGATGGCTCAGTAGGTAGGTTAAGCGTCTGACTCTTGGTTTGGCTCAGGTCATGATTTCAGGGTCGTGAAATAGAGCCCCATGTCAGGCTCTGTGCTGAGTGTGGGATTTTCTCTCTCCCTCTCTCCCTTCCCTCACTCTCACATAAACTTAAAAAAAAAAATTTTTAAGAGGGTTTATTACCGAGAAACCTAAAGGCAATTACTTGAAAGAGGTTTAGTGAGAACTTGTGGAAACTGACAAATCCTTGATTAATTTCTCTGACTCTACCTCCATGGGGCCTTCTGGACTCCTCTCTCTACTTCCAGGAGCCTCCTTTTTGTCCTCTGAAGATTGGCTTTTCTGCTCTCCCCTGATCATCCCAAAAGACAGAGTTTCTTCCATGTCACCATGACCTTCCAGCTTGGATCCTCCAGCTGGGCAAGGATCTCCTTGACCCAGCTTGGATAGGATGCCCATCACTGGCCCATGACCCTGGTAAGGAGTGAGGTATCCCTCAAGGACCTGACAAAGGCTGATTCCCTAAGAGTGGGGTAGAGTTGGGAGAACACGAGTGGCCTCACTGGTGCCCCCAGGAAGGCTCACGCAGGTCAGAGCCTGACTGTCTGACCCCAGACCAACATTCAGTGGATGACCAGAAGGGTTGGGTGAACTCAGACACAACTGCCATTGAATGTAAGGGGTGTTCCAAAGTTGAGTGCGATCACAAGCAAGGAAGGGGGTGATAGCCTTGTTCGATCCCTCCCTGGCTGGGTGCCATCCAAAGGTGTACAGTTGACAGATTTTAAGAATAATCCAGGGATGCCTGGGTGGCTCAGTCGGTTAAGCATCTGACTTCAGCTCAGGTCATGATCTCACGGTTCCTGAGTTCAAGCCCCACATCGGGGTCTGAGCTGACAGCTCAGAGCCTGGAGCCCGCTTCGGATTCTGTGTCTCCCTCTCTCTCTGCCCCTCCCCTCTTGCGCTCTCTCTCTCTCTCTCTCTCCCTCCCTCCCTCCCTCTCTTAAAAATAAATAAACATTAAAAATAAAAAAGAATAATCCTGAGTCAACTCAGAGCACAGCCAGGAAATGTGACAGTGTTGGTAAATGGCTCTAAAATTCTGTCACAGAAGAAATGAACGGAGGGACTTGGTACGTGTAGCCTGGAAGAAGGAAGATTTAAGAGAGATGCATTTCTTTTGTCCAAATATTTGAAGGGCTGGCTTCAGATTTGAAAGTATTGTGTCTGTGTATGTTTGCAGAGGTCCAGAACTAGTACCGATGGGTAAAAATTAAAAGGAGGTGGACTTTGGCTTAAAATGAGGGTCAACATTCTTCCCAATAGAGTTTTCTAGAAATAGGCTGTCCTGTCATGCTCTAGAAGAGATGGGATGATCGCCTGTAAGAAAAACTGTAGAAGAGCTCCTAATGGGAATTAAGAGACGTGTAAAATTTATTCCAGTTCTGGAATTCTTTGACCCTGCTGCAGCCACATCCGGTTGGCTGGAATCATCGTTGTCACAGGAGCGAAGGCCACCGTGTGTGGTCAATTGGATGGGAGGTATCAGCCGATGCCAAGTGGCCGCAACCCTGGGGAACGGCAGGTTGCCCTGCTCTCCCTTTGGATCCTTTCTATTCTGGGCCTTCTCAGATCTGTTTGCGACAAGCCTCTTCCTGCTGAGATGCTCTGAGGCATTCATGCCTCCCGACCACCCACGGGGTCACCATCTGCAGGAGTGGCCAGGGGGGGATGGGGGGATGTGCCGTTGGCCCACGGAGTGCCCAAGATACGAAATCGACATCGAGGGGAGTGCTTCCGACGTGGCTCGTTTGCTTGTAGAGATCGGAAGCCCGTTCGGAGCAGCAGGTTTTAGAAAGAATAAGGGAAAAGTGTAAAGGGATGCATTTCAAGGATACAAAGCGGTATGGCAGCCAACCAAGAAAAGCTGAGCACCAGGACTCAGGGAAGGCAGAGCTTCAAGACAGTGGGACCACCACAGCAAGAGGGGCCCCCGTCTACACTAGCACACGGCCGATGGTCCGACCGTGCCGCGGCTCTGCTCCTAGGGGCTTGAGGAAATGGACCCAGTCATCCAACACAGAGATAACCGGGGCCCCGAGCAACCCAGCACACGGTGCACTCAACCCGTCCCTCCTAAGGTGGAGTTCATACTTCTTTGGTTTAATCTCTCTCCTCTTCCTATGTGGTGCCTTTCTCTGCATATCTACGAAGTAATATTACTCCCCGTGGATTCCACCATCCCCAAATACTAGGTCAATGTGCCTGCTAGGCCAGGTGCCCTTCCGTATACAATCCCAGAGAGTTGGGGCAAGGAGATTGACTATCTGGCCTCGATCACTCCTTCTAATTAACTCATTCGTTAGTACATTTAACAAATAATTATCAAGGGCTTAATTATCAGAATAGCTCTCTGCGAGAAGCAAACAGGTATCATCTATGGTTTATATCCTCAGGCGGCTTGTACTCTATCTGGGAAAGCAAGACATCCGCCCTTAAGCAAATAAATACAATTTCAGGTAATTCCTATGATCTCAGAACTGGGTGGGTTGAACCAGCCTTGTGCTAAAAGAAATGCTGTCCAACTAATTCAGCAGGGCATGCCAGCTAAGTGAAACCCTGGGTCTTCATTCAGCACCGACAGAATCACTGTCTTTCTGCAGCACTTACCTGTAGAAACTCTGAAGTCTTCTGCAACTTATTGCACGGAGTCCAAACCATCAACTTGCAAAATAAAGATCGAGCTCCAGAAGAGATAGTGTGCAATCTGGGTAACAGGTGCTGAGCAAGGACAGTCTCTTCTCAAGTTCTCCATGCTGCCTGCTGTTTCTAGGGAACGATCTTACTATCCTCGTCGGCTAGAACAGGACTCAATGTAAGATTGTCGAAGATCGTCATCGGCCACAGGACACGGAAGCTTCAAGACTGAACTTCGCCTAGACCCTCAGAACTATAGAAAAATGAAGCTCCTAGGTGGAATATTTTTTTTAAGTTTATTTATTTATTGAGAGAGAGAGTGCACGCACATGCATGAGTCAGGGAGAGGCAGAGAGAATCTCAAGCACTGTCAGCAAGGGGCCCGAGGAGGGGCTCGAACTCACAAACCGTGAGATCGTGTAGGTGGAATATTTTTAAATAAAAAAGTTACAGGTACATTTTTGTTGTTTCCATTGTTTTTTTTTTTTTGTGTGTGTGTGTTTTTAGAAATGGGATTGCAAAAGGCACTTGTCTTGGCCCCTTGGAACAGAACTCTTGTGTCCCCACTCTTGCTTCCCATCCCCCTTTCCCCTGGTCTTGCTTGGCTGGCCAGCCACCTCAACCACCATGCCTGGCCTCTGCCTTTGGCAAAGTGGCCACTTGCTAAGTGGTATCCTCCTCCCCCTACCCTCAGCTCATAGTCAGCAAGCACTGGTTGAGGTTTGCTCTGAGCAGGGCTGAGGCTGAATGTCATGGGGTATCCAAAAGTAATAGCAACTCTACCCTCCAGGAGCTTGAGGGGGAGAAATATGACACACAGAACAGCTTTAACACAAGGCAAACTCATGCTGGAATTTGGATTGAAATTACACGAAACATATTGACTTGAGAATTGATATCTTTCAAAGGAGAAAAACGTAGGAGATCTAGATAAAAATGTGGCTGTTAGATATGAAGATACAATTCATACTAAAGGAAACCCAAATCCAAGGTAACAGTCACACGAGAAATAAAAGAAATAGCAATGAAGACAATAACGAGATCCCACATTTCATCCATCAGATTGGGAGAAAATACGAAATTGAATAATGCCAATTATTGTTGAAAGTTGAATAAATAGGAACTTTCTCTCTCTCTCTTTTTTTAAGATTTTATTTTTAAGCAATCTCTACACCCAACGTGGGGCTCGAACTCACAGCCCTGAGATCAAGCGTTGCATGCTTCACTGAATTAGCCAGCCAGACGTCTCGAGATAGAGAAACTTTCATGAAATGGGTGCAGACGATCCCGGGAAGAGTCTGGCAGCATTTATTGAGTCCCATAACTGGGCAAATAACCCAGATAAATTCTGATTATAATAGAATGTGTTCAAGGATATTTGTCCCAGTGTTATTTGTGGTAGTGATGAGTGGAGGCTGTACAAGTTTCTAGCACAAGGAGGGTTGATATGGGCATTTGATGTGGCAATCAGAATAATAAAATGGGTGCACACTCAGCCTAGTTGGAGCTTAATAAGGTAGTATTGATTAACGACAGTAAGAAGCAAATTGGGATATATAGTGTAGTGTCATTTACATACATTCAAAACATGTTTACAAAATGACCACATCCCCAGCAGCCACAAAAGTGCCCAACACAAGGTAGGTTTTCCATAAGTTGTTATTTTGTTGTCATTATTAAATATATCTACTAGGTAGCACTATACATTTTTCAATGGTACAAACAAAATGAGATCTATAATGACATTTATGTAAATTAAGGATACGTGAGCATAAACACAAAAAATCGCGTATTTTTAAGGGCATACACAAATCTAAAAACATGTTTCAGGGCATGATTCTTGTGGATGTAGTCATTCAATATTAGAATGAAAGTCCCTGGAGTGAAACAAAATTAATTCATAAATCTCTGTTGTACCCAAGGTCAAATACCCTCAACAACACCCACTATGTTCTAGCTTTATATTCACCAAGCAGCATTCTGAAGTCTGAGAGTTTCTCGGATACCTGGTTGACAGAAAAGGCAGAAGGAGGGCTTTCCCAAAAGCAACTATGTGAATATTCCTTTTATTAGAAAGCGTCTGAGCAGCTCTGAGCAACATAAATTCATATATTGGCATCAGTCTCTTGTGATCCGAGTTATGCAGCTCAGTATCCCAAAGCTTAGATGTTTCCTGGTTCCTCTGTCTCCCTAAAGCAATGGTTAAATATAGATTTCGGTTTGATTTTGTGTGTTTATTTGGAAAGAATACTTCATAGGTAGTTCTGTGTACTTCTCAGTGCTCCACATCGGGGGCACATCATGTCTGCTGGAGGCATGGGGAGTGAAATGACACGATGTTTGGCATTCGGGGTAAAATATTTCAGCAAAGGAAATATAAATGTAGTGCTACAGAATCTTGATTGAATCTGTTGAGGCTTGTTGGTAGGTATGCCGGGGACTCATAGTATCCTATGGGTGTATGTGAAATTTTGAGAGAGAGAGAGAGAGAGAGAGAGAGGAGTCCTCTTGCCTAATAAAATTGGCAATCTCCCACCTTCTGACTCCTCTTTTCTTATCCAGGCAGTTGCAATATTAGCTCACGCTTACCATTTTGGTGTTCACATTCCCTTCAATTCTTAACCCCAGAGATGGCTCTTACTTTCTTGGAAGTCAGATGATGACTTTAAAAGGATGTTCTAGGTTTTCAGCACTGCTAGGTATTTTGTAGCAGGAGACAGTTCAGATAATGTCATCTGCACCCCCCCCCCCACTCTTTTTTGAAATGGAAGTTTTTATTTGTGCTTTCAAAATAGCTTTAGTGGTTTTTCTAATATACAGGGAGACATTCTATACAGTGGCTATCTTCTTATCAAATATCTTGCAGATACATACTATAAATGAATGATAGTAACCCCTGTCCTAGAAAAAAAAAAAATCCAAGTACATTTCCTCCCTTAATAATCTTTATATAAACAGGCTAACACAGCGATTTTTTTTTTTTTGGCATTACCTAGTATTTTGTTTTAATTTTACCTCAAGAGCAGTGAGGGTAAAGCGCTTAGCCGAGTAAGGTCCTAAGACTGCATCATCTTCACCTGCATTGAGTCTAAAAGGTTACAAAGTATGATATCATTTTACCCTCAGCACAGCCATACGGCACAGCAGGTATTGCCGTCATATATTTACAGATGGAAAGACTGAAGCCCACAGAGACAAGGGAAAGCAGCAAGACTCACCCACTAAATGCCAGGGCCAGGATTGGGGTCCTCAGTCTTCCACCACCCCACACCATTTGTCCTCCAAAAAGCTCCAAAAAGCCAATCACTGTCTTCTCACAGTGATTATTAGTGTATTTATTTGTAGAGTCTAAAGCGGCTAAAAGAAAAAAAATAAAAGGATACCAATAACTTCAAAACCCAAAAAGTGGAGTGGACCCTCCTGTTGTAGACCAAAATAATGAAAATAAAAGTCAGAGTGGGTGGTGAGAAGAATAAATCTGAAGGGAAAACATCATCTTCTCCAGGTTTAGGGTGACTGTGAGCTATCTATACCCTCTCCTATGTGTTTAGGAAAATATACTATAAATAACACACATCTTCTTCAGACAAGGGCGCTCCTCTGCAGCTGACTGGCTGGTCTTTGCCTGCTCTGTCATTTTCATCCAAACACATAAATCTGGGGTTGGGTAGATATTCATGGCTGGGTCAAAAAGACAGTGTTGGTATGAACTATTTATACTTAATTGGCCTCTGTGCTTGTCTGTGTAGTTTTGCCAAGCATTTTAATAGTTTCATTGAGTAATCTTTATTCCTTTCTGGGAAAAAAGCGATACAGGGTGGTGATGGGAGGAGCACAGGGCATGAAATGCCTCTGTCTTCCCTAAGACTTTGGACCCCCTTCCCATACTAGATGAAGAAAGAAGCCTTGACCTCTGACTTGCAAATAGTTGGGGCTATTTTCCTGGTAGTTCACCACTGTTATCCTTCACCTTTGGACTGTGATTTAAATTCCAGTTTGGTCCCTGCTTGGTAGATAATGAAAGCATTAGATTGGAGGGAAATTGTCAATTCCTGCTAGACAACAGGGTGAACATGGAGGCAACGTAGCTTCATTTGCAAACTGAGTTTTAAGTCGCTCATTTATTTGAATAATTCTTAACCAGTACCTTCAAAGATCTTTATGTTTATCATTAGAAAGTAAAATATAAGCTGTTCTCAAAGAAGTAAGTACAGGGGCACCTGGGTGGCTCAGTCGGATAAGCAGCTGACTCTTGATTTGGGCTCAGGTCATGATCTCCCAGTTGGTGACTTTGAGGCCCGCGTCGGGCTCTGTGCTGTCGGCCTTGGGATTCTCTCTCTCTCCCCCCCCTCTGCCCCTCCCACATCTCTCTCTCTCTCTCTCTCAAAATAAATAAGTAAATAAAACTTAAAGAAAAGAAAGTGCAGGAAAATATGGAGAAAAAAATTAAAAACCACCCACATGTCTACCGTTATTAAATATATTCCCTTGCTGCTTTTTCTATGGGTTTTTATTTCTCCTCAAAACTTGGGTTTTATTATATATAAATATAATAAAATTTATTATAGCAGGCATTTCCCCATTATTGCCATTCTCAGGGAACAGAAATCTTAAAAATCTTCACGCTATTCCAAAGCAAAGATGTGTCATAATTTACTGGACAAGACCCTTACTGTTCAACTTCTCTCATTTATTTTTGTATGTTAATAAAGTCACCATGTACATTTTACACTTGTGTCTTTGTCGACGGGTTGGATTACATCTTTACTACAATTTCCTAGAAGAGAAATCTAGAGCAGGAGAGGCACAATTTTGAGGTTCTCGGTATGTATTTGATTTTTTTTTTCCAGAAACAGGTTACTGAGTTCCACTTCCACAGGTGGTGGACCAGAGGGCTTGGTTCGCTGGACCCTCCCATTCACTGGTTCAATCCTCGCCTCTTCGGGAGGAGAAGAGGGGCCCCGAGCTCCATAGGCTCCAGGTCACGTGCCCGCCCACTCATAGCAGGGTAGAGGTGGGGCAGCGCTCTGCCTGTTTCCACGGGAGCATTGGGGATGGGGGGATGGGGGGCGCCTGGAGAACTCTAAGTGTTCCGGAAAGATCCTCCCCAGTCCCTTCCTCACCAGCCAGCCCTGCTGACCACAGGACCAACCACTCTTTTTTTTTTTTTTTAAGTTTATTCATTTTTGAGAGTGTGCGTGCGAGCAGGGGCGGGGCAGAGAGGGAGAGAAAGAGAGAATCCCAAGCAGGCTCCATGCTGCCAGCGCAGATCCTGACTCAGGGCTCGAACTCACACACCGTGAGATCATGACCTGAGCTGAAGCCGGACACTCAACCTACGGAGCTCCCCAGGCGCCCCCCCAGGACCACTCTCACCCTGAACTCAGTTTCAGGAGGTGAAAGAGGGTATGTTCTTCTTATCTCATCCAGCTCTCCCTCTCCTTCTAGGTGGAAATTCCTCTCCATTTCTGCCTGATTGTTTTGTGTGTCAAGATGAAGACAGCTACCAAAGCCCCCCAGATGAGTCCCCCTCCAGCAAAGCTTGGAAAGAGCAGAGGAAGGACAAGGAATCGCTGTCCAGGCGTCCCTCTTGCTTCTGTCCAGCATGTTTATCCACCCCCTTCACCAGGCTCTGGAAACTTCTCCAGGTAAGAGGTCCGGGTAAGAGGCCTCTCATTCTGCTGAGGAGGAGGAGGCTGAAAGAGAGAAAACGAAACAAAACAAAACAAAACCCCACAAAGCTTCATCTCCTTCCACGACAGGAAGTTCAAGGCGAAGAAGGGAGAACAGACAGGGAGAGAACATGTAACGACATAACGAACGTGGGACAGAGTCGCCCTTACACGTAACTCTTCCAAGGCTGCCGTCCAAACGGCAGGAAGTCAAGGGCAGCACTTCTGATCCCTACGTCTTTCTCTGATACTCTCGTTCACAGCAAGTCGGTGTGTTATTCAAGGGCCTCGCTCCATACCAACCGCTTTAGGAATCAGATTTCTGGGATCCTTTAATTAAAGTATCGAGACACGGGGCTAAGATGCAAGACTTAGCAGAAATGTGGACTGCGCCCAGCACAGCCGGTGGTCTGTTTGGAACTAGTGAAGGCACAGGAGGGTCCTGTCCTGGCTTGCGGGCGTGGGGCTCCGGCTCTAACGTCTGGTTGGGGGCTTGGGGGACGGTGTCCGCTGAGCTGGAGAGCCTGAGTGGGAGCTCTGGGCCGAGCTCCTGGAGACTGAGCCCCACTGCCCTTGAGAAGTGTCTGTATGTGGATGCGTATGGAAATACCCCTGGCGCCCAGGGAGCAAGAGGGGGGCCGCCCGGCCTCAATCACGCAGTCCACCTCGGCCCGTGTGTTCTCAGCCTCTGGATGGATGAGCTTTCCCAGGGCCCTCGCGGCTCCCAGGATTTACCCTGCACGCTTTTATTTCTCTGAATCCGCTAGGCCATCAGGGCGCAGTCAGGGCTCCTGTGACTTGGATCGTATCGGTGACCCGGGACCTAAAAGCCCTAAGGTATCTTTTTAAAAGAGAACTGTAGATTTGTATTTATATATTTTTATGACACGCCGATATCTAAGCATGAATGTGAACCTACCTCCTATTGAAAGGCTGCCCGGCGGTGGAGAACCCACCGCACCCATATTCGGGGACCACCCTGCTCACATGCATGTTAAACCCAGGCTCCTGTGGTCTGTGGATACTAATGAGTCGCCTCGATAGCAGTGATCCAGACCTCACAGGCCCTGACCACCCCCCCTCCCGACACACACACCAGCACACAGAAGACAGGATTTTCATCCCCTGTGCCACCCTCCAAGAACATCTGTGGGTCCCGAGAGGCGTCTCACGGGTGCTCGCCACAGCCCTGCCATTGTTCTGCTGACGCCCCACCAACGCCACTGATGGTCCGGGTCTGTGCCCCCCACCCCCAAGAGAACATCCAAGTCGTCCCTGAGTGCCCTGACCCCCACGTTAGTGGAGGAAACAGCCCTCTCCTGCTGTGTGATTCCTCCTCCCTCAAAGCAGAACCCCTTCCCCCACCCCCCCCCCACCCCCCCGGAGCCCATGCATCAACTCCTACAGCCCAGCCTGAAGACCTTCTCGCCTGGAGACTGAACACAGATTTTCAATGCGGAGCTACGGACAGTTCCGGAGACAAATACCGCTGTGGCTTTCCCTTTCAGCTTCTCCCCCAGCTACCTGCCTTCCTCCCCCTTCGGCTGAAACTCCCCCCCCCCCAGATTCATGCCGCCCAAAACCATGAGTCTGCCTGTCAGGTCTGGATCGTAGCTCATGTTCAGGTTAGGACCCAGGTGACATTCTTCCCTTCGGGCTAGTCAACAAAAAGTAGATCCAAAATTGAGTGGAGGAGCAAGAATACTCTCGGCCGCATCTCCCTTCCTTGAATTTTGGGACAGCTCCTTCTTCAGAGCTAAGTATTCGGGGACTATCACTGGGCTATCTCTTCAGTTCTGTTAAGTATGTGCGTGTCAACGAATCCAGAATATTGCGTGGATACTCTGTGAAAATAAGCAGCAAAGAGGAGTCCATTCTGTTCTTCCAGTGATCAAGAGACAGATGAGATCTTATTAAATTTAATCAGCCAGATGTGTCATGGAAAATGTTTTTAGATTATGAAAGAGTTCTGTGGGCTCTCGGATTGGCCCATGCCCTTGGCAAGCCTTGGCATGGAAAGCCATGCCCTCTCTAGACATGGCCCCAGGTTTCCTGGAGAGAGCCTGACCTCTGGCCTCTGATCTTGGCCCTCCCCTCATACCACCTGAGTGTTCCTGGGCAATTCATGTCGCTTTTCTGAGCTTCTGTTTTCTCCCCCAGGAACCGAAAACCCTTGCTGGATTAGTGTAAGAATTGGAGATTTAATAGGCACTCAGTAAATGGGAGCCCTTGGAGCTATTATTTAGTCTGGGCATATTTTGGGAAGAAGAACGAGACGAGCCATATGCTTATCAACAGCTCCACATCTGTCTTTGAAATATGACTCTCTCTGCTTCTCACACACATATGTCTGCACACACGTGCGTGGACACGGACACACACACGTGTGGGAAAGAGCATGGATTCTGGACCCGGGTTTCCAGGATTTGACTCCTGGGACCGTATACCTTTTTCTCCTGTGACTTTGGTCACTTAATTGATGAGTTCGTCTCCCTCGTCTGTTACATGAAGGCTGTTGTAGTGGGCATGAGGATGAAATGAGCTAATATATTTAAACCATTAGAGCAATCGCCAGCACAGAACAATGCCCAGCACATAAAAGAGCACACAGGCTATTATTATTATTACTGTTATTATTCATTATTCCCCTGGCAGGGGAGGGGGTCGAGGGGGGACTCTGACAGTGAGAAACCTGAATTTCAATTCTCATTTTCACCACTGACCTCTGTTCTGTAACCTCCTATACACTTCTTTTTTTTCATTTACACATCTGCTTTTCTTTCCAGAAGAGCTGGTTCAGGTGAGTCTGTTGGGCTCACCTCTTCTAGCCACAAAACAAACCATTTCCCAGAGAGATGATATGCAAACAGCACAGAAAGAGTCTCCTGGCTTCAGGTGGGCCCGTGTGGAAAGAGAGGACCCCCTCGGTCCCGGAGACCTGTCTATCAGCACAGTTAGCAAAGGAAGGGGGTCACTGCCTGGAGGGTGAACATCACCTCGGTCGACTCTGACGCCTTGGCAGAGTGTCCCCCATGAGGAGACCAAGGAAGGCTGCTTGACCAACGAAGACCAGCTGTCACCGCAGCAAGGGTGGCTCTGACTGACCTTCTGTCCACCCAGTCTGTCAGCAATCCATTAGCAGTCCCGTAAGTGACCCTGGTCCTATTGAATCTCCACTTAACGGGGCTCTTGGGAGGATACGTGGATCAAGAATGGCGGCTGCCCAGGCCAACTGGAAGGGCGAGAACTGTCATGGCAGCCAGGCAGCATGGTCGCTGAGTCACAAAATGGTGTGGAGGATGAGCCCTATGGGCACACAGGAGAAGATGCTGGGGCAAAGGAAGGGGCCATGTGGGGGCGAGAGGAAGAAAGACTGGTGGGCTAGGCCTCCCCTTACCTTTGGCTCGTCCTCGGAAGACCAGTCAAAGAAAGCAGGAAGAGAAGTCAGTTTCCTTTGACTTCCCTAAAGCAAGCGTTCCTCAGAAAAGAGAACAGTGAGCCTAGTTGGGGTGCATAAACTATCTGCTGTCCGTCCAGAGAGGTGTCTGTTAATGGGTGTAAAATGGAAAGATGAATCAATGGGACTGATTAATATTTATGAAGAGCCGGACGCGACGGAGTGAAAAAGACCCGTATATTGGACAAGAAGGGAAAGGGGGGATTTGTTCGGGTAAGGTTTCTGTTTTGATCACCGAGTAAGCTTATAGAGCAGGAATGTAGGATAGAAAAATAAAATCTGTATCTAGAAGTTATTAGCATTGTGCACAAAAGTTCTCTTGGTTCCTACTTTTAAAAAAAAATTTTTTTTACATTTATTTATTTTTGAGAGACGGAGAGACAGAGCACAAGTGGGGAGGGGCAGAGAGAGAAGGAGACAGAATCCGAAGCGGGCTCCAGGCTCCGAGCTGTCAGTACAGAGCCCGACGCGGGGCTCAAACCCACAAACGGCAAGATCATAACCTTAGCCGAAGTTGGACGCTCAACCAACTGAGCCACCCAGGCGCCCCTGTTGGTTCCTACTTTTTGTGTGCCATTCCAACTGAAAAATCACTGTGATTTTGTAGAGGAAGCTGTGATGGAAAAGGCACTCTGAAGGGTAAGCGAGTTTCTTGTGAAAAGAAGCGAAGCTACTAAAACTACAGTTAAGAAATGTAAAAAGTTACTGATTTTACTCCTTCGGATGAAAAGAAATTTATAAGCAGGAGAGAAATTATGGATAGAGGCAAGTTCTGACTACAGTAGTTCAGAGACAGGAACTCTAATTACCCAGAGCAAGAGGCGACTGCTTCGGGAAATTTCTGAAAGGTTAAATAGGAAAGCTGAGGGTCAAAAGCAAACCGTGATGAGAATAAATGCAGAAGACTGTTTGCAAGGAGCTACATTGCATAATCATCAAAGGAAGGACAAAGACAGAGAAGGAAACCTGACGCCCCAAATAAATAACAGAACACAGACCATAAAAGACGCTGAATATAGGGGCGCCTGGGTGGCTCCGTCCGTTAAGCGCCCAACTCTTGATTTCGGCTCAGGTCATGATCTCAGGGTTTGTGAGTTTGAGCCCCACATCGGGTTCTGCCTGCTTGGGATTCTGTCTCCCTCTCTCTCTGCCCCTACCCTGCTTGTGCTCGTTCTCTCTCTCTCTCTCTCTCTCTCTCTCTCTCTCAAAATAAATATTAAACAAACTTAAAAAAAAAGACGCTGAATATAGCACACAGATACTCAGAAGGTACGGAAAGATAAGTCAGAAGCCAAAACTCAGTTACCATTATCATGCAAAGGAACAACATCACTCTTGGTAAAAACAAATGACTTAGCATGTGACCAATACTGCTTTTCTTAAGTACTGCAGAGAAAAGGCTGATAATCACCCTCTATCAAGCCCTACAAGTAGGAGACCTAGAAATGGTTACTGACCATTGTTATCTCTCAAGGAGTTGAAGCAAACTGACCTCATACATTGGAGTTCGTTAGCACTCGCCAACACAGATTACAAAATATAGGGAGGAATTCTCCTCGGGACATTAAGCAATATTTGCAAATGTGTGCAGGTAAGTGTTGACTACCTGATCACTCTGACCAGGAAATGCTTCTCAGCAACGGTGTGATCTCTTTTTCAAAGTGGAAAACATGAATATTATTGTCACCAGCTCATCGCGGGGAGGCACGGCGGAAGGGACCAGCGAAGACTGCAGCTCTTAGGAGAAGAAATGGAAATCCAACTGACAACAAATATTCGTTGAGCACTACACTGTGCTAGGCACATGAGAACTAATACCTCCATGGCTGATAAAGCCTTTCAGAAGTAAGTCTTCAGTTAATTTGCCCGTTTTTGGTGACGATGGTATTGATAACTCTATGCGTCAATGAGAAACAATGAGACTTGAAGAGGTTAATTGAACTGGGGATCTCCTGATTTCTAGTTTTATGTCCTTCCTGTGTACTTTCTACATTTAGATGTTGGCATCATTACTCCTTGGCTGAGTTACTCCAAGAACCTCTGCATTCTCAATCGTTAAAATGGAAATACGAATGCCTACCACATACGGTTGTTGTAAGGATTCGGTGTGTAAAAAAAGCAAGACATGGTGCCGGGCACATAGCAGGTCCTCAGCCAATGTTGGTGTCTCTCCCTTTTCTTCACTGACGTCCAACTGTCCACCACGGATAGCACCGCCAGGCGAGAATAACACGGAGCGATGTCCCAATGTGAAACGAGGGGACTGGCCAGCCAGGGCTCTGGGGTCAGGCATGGGACTTCTCTTGGGCTGGAGGGGTGTTGTGTGAGGCCTGGGAGACCTAGGGACTTGGACAGAGCTTAGTGGAGGAATGAGATTTGCATGAGTGGAGAGATGGGCAAAAGTTGAGCCAGTAGAGAGAACAAAGGCACCAAAGCAGGTGAACACAGCAGCTGTGTGCGAAGGACCCCAGTTGCTAACCAGTTTGCTAGGCAGCAGGCTAATAGTGAGGAGTGGAAGAAGGGCCAGGGGGTAGCTGAGGCTCTCCTGTGAGGAATTTCCATGCTCGAGGGTTTCAACTCGATCCTACAAGCGAAGGGGAGCCAGTGACGTTTTGTCAATTTGGAGCTCATCTATTAAGATAAATCTGGGGCCAGTGTATAGAATGGACTGTCAGGGAAGAGGTCGAAAAACAGAGAAATTTTATATTTTATATACACATGCACATGCAGTCTTTTTCATTATAATATATATATATATATACACACACACATATATATGTGTATATATATATATACATAATCTACTAATCCCATTTTGAATGGTTTGGACATTAATTTTGCTCTTGTAATCGATTATAGAGGCTTAAAATGTCTGTGTTTTTTGCTTTTGTGACGTATTATGGTCATATCTGGAATTCATTTGCTGTTAAATCAAGAATAAAACTCTCAATTACATTGTTGTTCCTACGGTAAAGCATAATCTACTCTCAGGCTTTCCCTTTGCCATAAACTCTCCAGGAACGAAACTCGATAAAAAGCAGAGACTCATTGCATACGATGGTAATTAAATCTCTGCTTGACAAGTAAAAGAGCGGGACTGTAGGGACAGGTCATTTGAGAGAAAGAGAAACAGACTTTAATATGTCAGCAAAGCATACGGAAGTGGGACACCCGTCATCCGTTTTGGGGATACGGGATTATGATATATATTTGAGACAAACCAAAATCCCATCAGTACCCAAATGATGGGATGAATTGTACTTTCAGAATGCAGGCTGGAAGGCCAAGATCAAGGCGTCAGCAACTTGATTTCTCCCAGGGCCTCACTCCTTAGCTTGTAGGGGACCATTCTCTCTCCATGTCCTCACGTGGCCTTTCTTCCTTCAGGTCTCTTCCTCCTTCAATAGAGACACCAGTCCTATAGGATTAAGGTCCACCTTTATGACCTTTTTTTACCTATAATTACCTCCTTAAGGACCCCCATCTCCAAGTCACATGCTGGTTATGGTGGGGGGTGCGGGTCAGGACCGCAACATATGAATGGGGGGGTGTGGAGGAGGGGACACAATTTGGCCCATAACAGGCCTTCCAAGGAGTTAGGGCTGTGGCTAGGCTATCCACCCAGATGGAGATACAAAGGAGGCACAGCAGGGACCTGTTAGCTGTGGGGCCCAGTGCAGGTGGTGGGGGGGGACCCAGGAGCCTGACACCCAGCACTGGGCTCCCGCAGGTGTGACCGGCGTTCCTCCGAATCCCGGCCTGGAGATGTTTTTAAGCGTCCCCAGTTTCTGGAAAGGGAACTGAGCGTTCCCTGCGCCCCAGCTCCCTGTTGCCGAAAAAGCACGGGATGGAAAAACCCGCCTGGGCTGAGGACCGAGCGAGGGCGAGCGGGCTCTTGGGGCTCCGAGCCGATTTAGGTTGCGGTGGGTGGCTGTGGTGATTGGGCCTCTCCTTGGTGATCGGTATGACCTGGAGGTTGGCGTCGTTAAGGAGAGGTTTTTGTGATGACTTCAGAAAATTACTGTAAATAAGACGGCATTTCGCTGTTTGTAATTTTATGCAGCTCATTAGATCACGGTCAGATGAAAACCTTGACATTTGGGGCAGGAAGCATGTGGCAAGTGGGGGCGGGTGGACTGCAGGCGGGGCTGCTGCCCCCCGAGAAAGTCATGCAAGGGTCTTACGGAAGGGAGACGCGCAGAAGGGATCTTTCGAAATCGATGCTGGTGACTTCCTCTTCCCGACAAAGTTCTCTACTCCTTTAAACTCTGTCCTGCTGGACGATGGAGGCAGGAACAGGGACATTGGGGGATGGGAGGGTGGACTCTTTAGGACACGTGGGAGACAGGCGTGCGGTGGCGGCAGTGTTCTGATTAGATCAGGCCAGCGGAACACGCTGTCCTTGCTCTGCTGTCCTTGCTCTGCGGCCCTTGGCCCTGGATGTCAGACGAACACAAAGCCTTGACACGTCTACAGCCAGGCTGCGCTGTTTGGGCAAAGCTCTAAGTGTTTTTCTGGATGGCTCAGGAAGAGGCAGAGAGTTTTTTCTGGGTTGCTCTTACACTTGGCCCAAAAAAGCAGTCACCCAACACTGAACTGCAAAAAATGCAGACCTCTTGGTACCTCTTCTAAAAAAGAGCTTTGAAATGCATGCATATCTGTGCAACAAAATCCCACTGAAGATCTGTCTTGCATTGAAAAAGGGAGTATTGGAGCAGCAGCTAAGGGAATGGGCTTTCGGGTCAGGAGACCTAGGTTTAAATCCAGACTCCGACACATTCTCGCTGAGTGACCTTGAACAATGAGACACCCTCCCTGGGCATTAGGATAGCACCTACCTCCTGGTAGTGTCGTGAGAAACACTCAAGCCACGGCTGGGGACAGTGACAGGCACGTGGGACAAAGAGAGCTCGTGGTCGTAATTACTGAACAAAGGCTCCTTTGGACATTTCACCAGGGGTTAAGGGAGAGAGGAGACAGGGAGGGGGAAGGAGAGAGAGCACGGCTCCGTATACCTACCTACTCGGCTGCATATACCTACCTAATCGTGGTACCCAGCAGGGGAAGGGCTAAGTTGCTCTTAGGAAACATCACTGTAAACGCTATATGATATTAAACCTCTCTTCCGAGGGCTTAGTTGACAGACCACACATTTATTTCCTCTCCGAGTAGAATATGTTACATTTCCCTTTCTCTGACACTCTAGGGTCTTGAAAAATCCAGGAAACACCTTTACATGCCTTGGCCCAGATTCGCCTTCCCGTCCTCTTCATCTTGACAACTGTCCCCGGCCAGGAGTAACTGACCTGCCGGCCCCAGCCCCTCCGGGTGAGAACTGCCATCGCCCGAAATCTTCCCTCTGCCCAGCAGGTACCTCAAAGCTTCTGGGAGTTTAGACCTTAGAGCAAGGCAGTGAGCGGAAGCCTCTTTCTCCCAAGAGAAAACCAGTGAAGGGAGCCTTTGCATGTAAACATATATATAAATACAAACCTTCGCAGCAACCAGGATAAATTTAACGTGCAGAAGAATACACACACCAGGATGTTAAGTGCAGCGGGATGCAGGATCGTAAACATGGTTATGATTACAGTAATGTGAAAACCAAATAAAAACCGACAATGCATCGGCAGAAAAATTTCCAGAGTGTTAGCCGTGGTGGTGGTCTTTGGGAGGTCGGGGGGCGAGGTGGGGGGCAGGGGTAGTTTTCTCCTTCTTCTTCTCCTTCTCCTCCTCCTCCTCCTTCTCCTTCTATAACAAAAAGAATTAATACGTCTATTCTAATGCCCCTTTCACCTGAGGCTCCATGCGTCACCCATGGCCAGGCGACCCAGCATCCGGAGAGCCTGTCCCTCTCGGTCATATTTCACTCGCCCCTTTTCAGTTCCGGCCTCTGTCTCCCCTCCAGCCACGTTCAGTCACATTCTGGAGGATGTTCTTTCCTCTTCGGATCTTCCTGCATTTCCCATTCTCCTCCTCCTTTGCCCTGTTTGGCTACCTCCTACGTTCTCACGCATCCTCCCTGCCACTCCCTTCGTTCTGGGTCCTTCCTCCAGTCCACCGTCTCTCCCCTGCCCTCAGGATAAAGTTCCAGCTCCTTCTGGTGCCAAGAGCTTCCTTGCTTGCCCTTCCCCGCCTTCCACCGGACCAGGCTTCAAGCCTCGTCCTCAGGCTCCGGAGCAACCTGTGAATATGTCTGCCACGGCACTGAGCACATTTTACTGAAATTATCTGTTTCTTACCCATCATATCCCCCAAACGGGAAAGGTCTCTAAGGGAAAAGACCATGTCTTAGTCATGGTTGAGCCACCAATTCCAACCACAGTCCACGGCACATGATAGGTTCTCAATAAATACTGACTCTCCTCCCAAAGCTTTTCCATGGCTGACCTCTGAACGCAGTCCAAACCCTTAGCCTGAGGAACATCCATAGGCTGATTGGAACCTACTTTGCTGTTTTATTTCCCACAGCCCCCCACCCCCACCCCCGCTCCTGCCCAGCCCCAAGACCCCCAGCACTGCCATGCTGAATATCCACTTCCTCCCAAGCCTACCTTGGCCATAGTCTATCCACTCTTTTTCTCATATACGTGCCTCTCACTTCCCTAATTAGACTTACGTAAACCCCAAGCCATGGTCTGCAGGAAATTGGATCCCCCGTGGTGTCATGTACATAGGGACCTCTTGATGAGAGCTGGTGACTGGCTGCTGTTGGTCACTGGCTGGTGGGGAGGTCACTGGGCTGGGTGTGTCTGTTTTGGTTCCTGAGCTGTGGGTCCCTTTCTCACACAGTGTGCGCCTTGAGGGAGGGCCCTCGGACCTCAAAGGGAAAGGTTAGGTCACTCCAACCCTCCCCCGCCTGCCCTCCCTCTGCTTCCTTATTTCCTGCCACAGGACAGCAGAGAGGCCCTGTCAACAGCTGGCTGAACCACCAGGACCGGTAGGCGAAGGACCCCACACCCCGCAGCCAGCATCCTGGCTGGTCCCCAGAACCACCCAGCACTCCAGAGTTTGCTGAATCTGTAGGTAAACTCTTATTGTGCAGGGGCGAAGCATTAAGAAAAAGAAAAGCAGGTTTGTTTTCTTTTTACTTATCGACTTCCAATAGCTCCCCTCTGAATGCCGTCCAGGGCAGTAGACTGGCACTCGAGAACTTACAGGTTTTGTATCCAGATCTGTCTTTCATCAACCAGACGTCATCCAAAGCCACCCAGCCTGCAAGAACCGGGAGGATTTTCACACACTGAAGAAGTAGGTGAATTAATTAACCCAGTTGGGGTTGTTGTGTATGTGACCTCACGTGCTCTTTAACAAAAGATGTCGGCATCCAGGAGTGGCTCTACCTCGTCCTGGTTTGCATCACAGGGGCTCTGGCTTGAGCCAACACGGAAGAATGTAGAGCACGGACCTCCTCAGCCCTGCGAGAACACGGGGCGACGTCACCGCCTCACCCCTTCTTGGTGTTTCTTCTCCCTCCATGGGTGTGACGTCAACAGGGGACGTCTGGCCTTGAAGAAGGGACTTGCCCTGTGGAAGAGGGGTTGGCTGAGGACTACTCAAAAAGGCACCCCCCTTTCCCCCCACCCCCAGTGAACTGAGGGGAGCCAGGCTTGCATGGCTCGGGGGACCAGGAAGCACTGAAGCGAATAAGGGGATAAGACCCCTAGGGGCAGCACGGAGGGCAGTGGGTTCTCAGTTCCGGTTCTCCAACCTGGACCTTCAATTGTCCCCCATTGTATGCAGATCAGGGCGGGCTCCTCACCCACCACCGCAGGGCCTTCAGGTGTTCAAAACTGGGGCATGGCCTCTGCTTAACTAGAAAGAGGCCTGGGCCGGTGACTCACCCGAACTCACCTGAGAATGTGCAGCTCTTTGGTCCCGGCCCAGATGGCCTGTCTCCCACGTACTGAGCCTTCTCCTCGTGTCTGTCGAGACAGCCTCAAAGCCAAGGGACCGAAGAGAGCAAACTTGATTTTTTTTTTTTAAGTTTATTTATTTATTTTGAGAGAGACAGAGACCGCTCGAGCGGGGGAGGAGCAGAGAGAGAGGGAGACAGAGAATCCCAAGCAGGCTCCGCCCTGTCAAGGCTGTGGGCACAGAGCCCCATGCGGGGCTCGAACCCACGAAACTGTGAGATCACGACCTGAGCTGAAACCAAGAGTCCGACGTGTAACCGACTGAGCCCCCCAGGCGCCCCAGGGCAAACTAGAGTTTCAAAACCCGGACAGTGGTGAGCATGAGCCTCCTTGGGACGCGGTCTTCCTCCCTCGCTGGCTTCTCTCACCTCCAACCACCAATTTTTACCTTCTTGAACTGTTGAGGCTGTTTGTGACCTCCTGGGAGCAGCTTGTCCTCTGAACTTCTGCATTTGGAGCTGAGTAACAGCAAATCAATGGACTAGAAGGATCAGGTGCCTCGTCTCACCGCCCTGGCCAGAGACAGATATAAGAGCAGAAATGCACTCCCTGGGATTTCATTCATCAGAGACACCTCGTCTGAGGACAGCACCGACTGTCAGCTAACCCTCCTCTCCCTATTCTTCAAGATCTCCAGTGTGCTATTTGGGCTCCTGGAGAAAGGAGAAATGTTTTCAACTTAGAGTTAATCTCCCTGGTCTCCTTCCAGACTGCTGCAGCCTGTCCGTTTTTAATGGGAAAGAAGTCCTGGTGAGTGTCAGAAGCCCTCTGTGCCGTCCAGATGCTCACGTAAAGATGGCCGCCATGATGGGGGCGTTTCACCCATTGGTCAAGTGCCAACAGTATACAGTACAGGACAGAGATTACATGGATTGCCCAGCGAACAGGCTGACCATCGACGTGCCCTACGTGTCCCTGTGGGCACCCCCCACTCAAGTTGATATTTTAAAAGAAAATAAACACACCCAGACAACCATCTCCCATGCCTCTCCCCCTTCCCTTCCCTCTGATAATGGAAGAAACCCTTTACCAAGTTGTCGGCTGTTGGCCAAAGGCCACAGATCCTAGCCCTACACCCAGGGGCTGGGCTCACCCTTGAGACTGGGTCAACTGGAGATCCCAGTTGTCGCCGGACCTCTCTTCCCTCCTCAGCGACGCCTGTCACTGGATCCAGCTACATCCTGGCTCCCAAGTGGTTCTAGCTAGATTAGACCCAGTCTGAAGACAATTTGAGACTCTTGCCCAACAGCCTTTGGGAATCCTGAGCTTTTCCACTGGGAAAAGGGAGCTGCAGAAACCTGCCTCCCCCTGGGGCCCTACCCAGCACCCGGCATCCTGCAGGGTTGCCTGGGCCCCTCCCAGCCCCGGTCTAACCCCAAGTGAGCTGGCATCGGCTGGTCGGTCTGGTCTCACCCGGAATCCTTGTTTGCCTTGGCCTCTGTCAAGGAGGCAGGGAGCCCGAGGAACCAGAGGGTTAAGCAACAGCTTCCCAAGGGCGAATTCCTGCCTGGCGTATCTGATTCCCGAGCCAAGCCTGGGTAGTTCTGTTTCTGCTGATTCCCCATCATGCTGCACACCGCGTGCTGGTTCTCTCCTCTTGCCCGGATGCCCCCTCCCAGGAGAAGGAGCTCGGTCTGACTGCCACGGCCCAGATGCAGATCTTGCATGGGTACGCTCCTGCCAACTGAATTCTCAGAATATAGTAGGGGCTATCCTTGGGGCCGTTCTGGAGTTCTGTTAGCCCTTCCTCCAAGCCCAGCTTAATCGACATGGCCACGTGTTATTTACGATACCCCAAATAGGCAAGTGCTTGATATCAGGGTAGTTTAAATGTCAGAGGGGCAGGGCCTGGCATAACTCGTGAGGCTGGGACCTCCAAGGAGCAGATAAGAGCCTTCGTTGTCACTATGATGGCTTTGCCCAGTGTCACCCATCATTCTTCAGACCCTACCCCCCTCATGAGTGTTACAGGGTTGTATCTGATTGTTTTTGCACATGCTTAGAAGTGTATGAAAGACAGAGTTTCTCGGCCCTTCTCTAGAGCAAAGCTAATAGCACAGGCTGCAGCAAGCAGCCATTCTACCCCCGTGAGCTGGGAGGTGGTAAGCTAAGGAAAGCCTGCTCCTATCCTCATTTTCACATGAGATTCTAGAACCTTCCGGGGACCACCCCTCTTAGTAAACCTGTCTCAGCATAACTGTTAACACCCCCTCTTGCTCTCAAAAGCGCCAGCTGGACGATGGGTTCTATAGTCATCCCACGTACCGAGGACGTCGCGTTCCTTCTAGCCCTGGTAAGGCTGGCGGAGCTGAGGGTGAGAAAGGGAAGTGACTCGTCCAGGCTCACGCGGTGAGTCAGTAGCTGAACAATTTCAGAGAATCCAGGAGCTTTGACTAAGGTGCCACTCACCGCTGACCCCGCCCTGCGAAGGGAGTTGAAGGGACAGAAATGGGTTGAAACCGCACACCAGGACCAAGAGGTGAGTAAAAACGGCGAGGAGACCAGCCGCAGAAAACATCCAGAAGACAAAAGGAGTCCCTCAAGATATGTCGGTTGCGAAGAGAATGCCCACATGCCCACGCAGCTAACCAGCGTTAGAAGACACCCAGGCGGTGGGTGCAAAATAATACCGTGCAATGAGCCGACCCAGCATAGTGGGGGCCCAGTAGCTGCCGGATGATGGGTGAACGGATGAGTTGCAAGCCGCCCCAGGGAGAAGGGAAGCACGAAGGAGTCACTGCAGACAATCTGGGGAGACGGCAGGGAGGGAACAGGACGCTCCCTGCTGCTGGCAGGTGGCACAGGGCCGTCCTGGCCAGAGTGTGCTCCGAAGGACCCCGGGGTTACCTGCAACCCTACCGCGGGGGGGCTGCTTAGCGAGGTGAGCGTTAAGCCGGCTTCTGGAAGAGGAAGCGTGACCAGGAGAAAGAGGCAGGACAGTGCTTGGCTGGAACCCAGCGTGAACGAGGGACGTGTGGGGACAGTGGGCAGACGGGCCTGCCTGGGGCAGAAGCGCTGGTGGGGAGTGGGAGGGGGGAGTGCGGGGGGGGGGGGCGGGGGAGGGAATTCAACAGAGATGGAAGAAAAGAAACAAAGAATGTCTGCCCAGCATCCTCATTTTTTTGGTTTTCTGGGAAAATGGTGAAACTCTTTCTTGCAAGCAGCGATTATAGAGGGTAGGAGTAGGAGCGAAACCACAGGGATTTTTTTTTTTTTTTTTCAAGACCGAAAAAATGTTTTCCCCAAACTAAACAAAGTTAGATTGAGAAATTCAACATGGTACCTTAGGGACCGGGTAGCTCATTGCTACCCCGAGGCCCGCCTTCCCACAGGCGCCTGCTTCAGGCTCTAATGGCCGTCTGGGGAGGAGAAGGGGACACTTAAACTTTTCAAGATCCAGACACTTAGGGTTGTCTTTTAGCAGAGTCGTTTTTGTCCCCTCCTGGAATGGCACTTGAGCCCTCCTTGGTAGCACTTTTAACAGGCCCTCAGCGGCACAGGTGAGTGTGCGCCCCGCCCCCCCTTCCCTGCCCTGTGACCAGCCTTTTCCTCAAAGACACCTGGGAGCCTGTGACTTCAGTGTGGTCCTCCCCGTTCAGTGCCCTCAGGGCTGGTGGCTGCCGTGTTACCTAAAAGGTGATTTCCCTCTAGATGGGGATTAGCGTCATTAAAGAAACAAAGGCATCCCCTAATTACAAGACTAAACTCTGCCTTCAAAGGGGGCTGGGGGGGAGAGTGGTGCTGGGCCCTGGGTGGCCTTGCCCAAACCAGTGTTTCCGTGATTTGATTCACTGAAACCATTCATTTGTAGAACTGCCTATTTTTTATTTTTTTATTTTTTGAAGCGCTGATTTCTTCCGCAGTTTTCTTTTCTTTGCTTTTCTTTTTAATGTTTATTTTTGAGGCAGAGAGAGACAGAGCATGAGCAGGGGAGGGGCAGAGAGAGAGGGAGACACAGAAGCCGAAGCAGGTGCTCCAGGCTCCGAGCTGTCAGCACAGAGCCCGACGCGGGGCTCGAACTCACGAACCGCGAGATCATGACCTGAGCCGAAGGGGGACGCTCAACCGACTGAGCCACCCAGGCGCCCCTGTTTATTTATTTTTAACAAAAACGTAGGACCATTCAACCTTCTTTAGCAAATTGCAGTGGTTTTTTTTTTTTTAAAGTTTATTTATTGTGAAAGAGAGAGCAGCATGGACAGGAGAGGGGCAGAGAGAGAGAGAGAATCCCGAGCAGGCTCAGCGATGTCAACACATGGACCCCCCCCCACCCCACGCAGGGCTCGATCTCATGAACCAAGAGAGTATGACCTGACCTGAAATCGAGAGTCGAACGCGGAGCCAACGGAGCCACCCAGGCGCCCCCAAGTTATAGTGAGTTTGGAGTGAATAAAAAGGTCAGTGGCCCCCCCATCTCCCCCCCCCCCGCCCCCCATCAGAAACAATGTATCTGGTGATGGGAAACAGCACCCCCTCCCTCCGACTTAGGGGGGAAAAAAAAACCCTGCAACAGCTCTGTAAATTCTTGCTCTCAGCCGTCTGATTTTTGTTAACTGCTAGATCTAAATCTAGTCAGGTCTTGTGCCTGCACAAACCCCTTTAATTAGCATGATATCTTAAATTGTTTTTCAATTGAGGTAGCAGCCCTTCTGGTTCTTATCTGGGAAGCTGGAGGCCCTGAGGCCACCTGCGGGGACCCACAGGGGTGAGATTTTCTCTGGGGGCTCTCCCCTCTCCCTTCTCGCCCAGGCCCCTGCTGGGGCCTGAGCAGGGAAGACTGATGGAAATCTGGGCCTTGTGCTGGGGAGGCCTCAGTGGGCCCAGCCTCCGCTGGAGAGAGGAGAGGGACAGGGATGTTTCGAGGGGCTTCCGCTCCTGCTCTGGGGCCTCTGAGTTGCCTTAGGGTGTGGGAAAACCCAGATCCTGCTTCTTCTGAAGTGCGGAGTGGGGACTGTCCCATCCTCAATGGGGGGGGGGGGGGCGGGGGAGGCGGGGCTTCTCTGTCTCACACAAGGACCAGGGGCCGACCTGCCGTGTGGGAAGGAGGTGCCTGTCCCTAGCTCCCCAGGCAGCTGGCTTGGATCCCGGACCTTGGCAGTCACTGGTGCCAATGTCCATGTCAGTGACCCAGCAGCTGTCTCTGTCTAGGTAGGTGAGGGCCCCATCCCAGCGCCAACCTCACTTTTTTCCAAGTAGCCCAAGATCAGCCAATTGGAAAGACATCTTCAGCTCAATCCCAGGCTCTGAAATATCAATGGAGGGCCAAAGCGAAGATCTCACCAGAGGCTTCCCCCTACCCTGCCCCACCAGGTCAAATGGGTTAATGCCGCAGGGGCGGAGGGCCTTGCACCTTCTTCAAGTCGGGGCCGTGTCCACATAAAGTCCTACAGTTGTTCACCTGCACGGAGACAAATGATTTATTTCACATTCCATTTTGCGCGTTGCTAGCTTTTCCCGAACAGGGTCCATCCAGAGCGCTCCGTGAAAGCAACTCACCGTGGCTCGGCCTAGCGCGCTGACCCAAAACAGGGTCAACGGTGTTCTCCGCAAGGCCCGGGGTGGGGGGCCGGGGGAACAGGGTGGGGTGGCTCAGCTCAGTCCCCAAGGTGGGGCGCACATCTCCCTCCAGTGAGAAGGCCGACAGGAGGACCACTGCCGGGCTTCTCAATTTTCTCTCCTCTCCCAACGCTACAAGTCACATCTGCTTTAATTCTAGGTCACTGTCACCATCTGCGCAGGGGGGTCGGTGGGGGTGGGTGGGTTAGGTAAAAGGTAGCAAGAGCCCCTGGAAAGGGGTGCGAAGAGAAATTCTTCCGCAAATGGTGTAGGAACCGTTCGGAAATGGTTGGCCATTTGGAAAAAGAAGTTAAGCTTACCTTACTCTTTGGTCCCAATACATTTCTTGTAGGTAAAACTCAAAGATAACATTTGAAATCCTAAGATTTCCCAATCACGGGAGCATTTGTTGATCATGTCTGCACCCCAAGTCCCTTCCGGGCGAGGAAGTCACAGATGTAAAAACCATAAATTCCATACCACCAGAGCATATCTACTTTTGTATGACAAAGGCACCTTTAAAAACAGGGAAAAGATTTGCAACATATACTAGAAACACGGGGCTAATTTCCTTAAATCACAAAGATCTAGTACAGGGGCTCCTGGGTGACTCAGTCAGTTGAGTGTCAGACTTTGGCTCAGGTCATGATCCCACGGTTCGTGGGTTGGAGCCCCGCGTCAGGCTCTGTGCTGACAGCTCAGATTCCCATTCTGTGTCTTCCTCTCTCTCTGCACTTCTCCCACCCGTGCTCTCTCTGTCTCTCTCTCTCTCTCTCTCCGAAATAAATAAACGTTAAAAATTAAAAACAAAACCGTTGAAAAAAAAATTAAAAAAAAAAAGAAAAAAAAGGGGCGCCTGGGTGGCGCAGTCGGTTGGGCGTCCGACTTCAGCCAGGTCACGATCTCGCGGTCCGTGAGTTCGAGCCCCGCGTCAGGCTCTGGGCTGGTGGCTCGGAGCCTGGAGCCTGTTTCCGATTCTGTGTCTCCCTCTCTCTCTGCCCCTCCCCCGTTCATGCTCTGTCTCTCTCTGTCCCAAAAATAAATAAACGTTGAAAAAAAAAATTTAAAAAAAAAAATTAAAAACAAAACCAAAAACAAAACAAAGCACTAGTACAAATCAATAAACAAAACGCAGAATAACCCAATGCAAAAATTGGGCAAAGAATATAAATTGAGCAGTTTATAAGAAAAGTAATACGAATGTCCAACAAGCACTTTCACTTGAAATTGAAGACACACATCCAGGCGGTAACTGGATGTCGCTTTTCGTCCGACTGGCAAAAAGGTAAAGTCTGTAATAATTACTGCCTGTGAAGATATGTGGAGAAACAGGTATTTGCAAACATTGCAATGAGGACCATCAACTTGAGGTCATTTGCCAATGTTCAGAGTCTTCTAAGAGCAATTTAGCAACATCAATCATAATTTTCAATGTACGTAACTTTTGATCCAGGAATTCCGTTGCCTGAATTTAGCCCACAACTACAGTGGCAAAATCGTACCATGACACGTCGTGTTGTTCGGAATGTCAAAAACGCTGGGATCCACTGAGACTGGTTAGCAAATAGAACTCTCTAGGGCACCTGAGTGGTTCAGTTGGTTGAGCGTTCAATTCTTGATTTCAGCTCGGGTCATGATCTCCTGTTCGTGGGATCGTGAAACCTGCTTGGGATTCTCTCTCCTTCTGCCCCTCTCCTGCTCGTGCTCTCACAAATAAAATAGAATGGAATGGAATGGAATAGAATAGAATAGAATAGAATAAGAAAATAGAACCCTGTGAAGCAGTTTCTAGAAAAGGTTCAAAGTTTATTGGTGGATCTTGATTCAGGGGATCATTGATTTGTTGTAGTTGTTGTTGTTTTTAATAAGCAGAGAATGAAAGCCAGGCTCTGGACAAGATATTAACAATATCTGGCAAAGTCCCCCCCCCTTTTATTTACTGTTTATTTATTTATTTATTTATTTATTTATTTTTTTGTATTTTATTTTTGAGAGAGAGAGAGAGAGAGAGAGAGAAGACGAGTGGGGGAGGGGGAGAGAGAGGGAAACAGAATTCCAAACAAGCTCCGTACTCAATTATCTGACAGTTTTTAAATGGTGTGCCTCATTAGCAAAACCTTTGGAGCACATTCCCCAACGTATTTGTTGATTTATTTATAAATATTTATGAGTACACATAAACAGTTTCAAAAGTAGCATAAAATGAGTAGATTAAAACACAGAAATCTAAGCTCTAATATTTTTTCTGCCTTCCCCTCTCCCACATTGTTTTTGAGATGCTGTTAGCTGTGTGGACTTGCTCCACAGTAGAGAGAAGAGGAGTCTACCCCTGTGGCGATTTAAAAACGTGTGTACAGCCTGGGTGGCTCAGTTGGTTAATCGTCCAACTTCGGTTCAGGTCATGATCTCGTGGTTCATGGATTCGAGGCCCGCATTGGGCTGTGTGCTGACCGCTCGGAGCCTGGAGCCTCCTTCCGATTCTGTGTCTCCCTCTCTCTCTGCCCCTCCCCTGCTCACGCTCTGTCCCTCTCTCTCTCTCTCTCTCTCAAAAAGAAATAAGCAATAACAATTTTTTTTACAAATGTGTATACACATTCTTTGACACACCTTCCGCCCAAAGGTGAGGTCTATATGCCTCGTCCCCTTGGAACCAGGCAGAGGTTTGTGATTGTTCTGACCAACATGCTTTGGCAGAAACGACATGTGATTCCAACTCCACGTTATGAAATGTGACACTTGTTCCTGAAGCCTTCGGCCGCTAAGTGAGCAGTCAGGCTGCCCTGAGATCACCGTGCTATGAGGACGCCCAAGCTAGCATGGGAGGGAGGGAGTTGCCGTCCCGTCCCCGGGGGCCCTGGCCTTTGTCCGGCTGCGACTGCAAAGCCTTACCAAGCCCACCACACAGCCGAGCCCTTCCCACCTTCCTGACCCTCAGAAACCATGCGAGGGAGATAAGAAAACGCTGGTGCTGCTTTAAACCTCTGCAATTTGGAGTAATTGCCACACAGCCATAAGTAACCGGAAGAATCGTGACCCTAACTTTTCACACGTGGCTGTACGTATGTGCGTGCTGTGCGTGCACGCACTCTCTACAAAATTGTGGAAATTCCATCATGCATGCACACTTGCTGTATTCTGCATAATTGTGAAGGGGTAGAGAAGAAACCGCTGGGAGTGGTCATTTTGGGGGTGGTGGGCTGGGAGGCAGGGAGGTCATCTCTGCCAGAGGGTCACGGGCCATGTTCCACCATCGTTTGCCTGCTGTATCATTTTTCCCCCCTGGAATCTTTCAAAAACGTTACCTGGCTTTGGAGGAGACATATTCGCCTGTCCAAAGTCTGTGCACGTGAGGATTCTGCACGGTACCGACTCTGACTGGACAGCAGCAGCGACATGCTTAACACGGTCCGAGGCTGACCCTAGTCGTTGATTGTGAAGCCTCTGACGTCGGTCCACATCCTGGCTCCACCGTTTCCTGTCCTCTCTGAACCTCGGTTTCCTCTTCTGTAAAGTGCAAATCATCCCAGCACCTGCCCATATTCACCACCCGCTGCTGCGTAACCAATTACCCCGGAACGTGGCCGCTTACGACGATAATCGTTTGTTATCTTATAATCCCCGGGGGTTATGAATCCAGGCACGACTTAGCTGGGGACTTCTGGCTCCAGGTAACTCATGAGGTCCCATCTGAAGGTCTGAGGAGGGGAGGCCCCTCTTCCATGTCAGTGCATGTGGTTGTTGGCCCCATACTATTTCTCGCAGGCTGTTGGGTCTCAGCTCCTCCTTGGCTACCGGCTGGGGGGCGGGGGGGGGTCTCCCTCAGTTCTCGGCCACATGGGCCTCCCTGCAGGGCAGCCCCCGGCATGGCAGCCGGAGAGCCCGAGACAGAAGCCAATCTGTTTATGGCCTAATCTTGCAAGTGACATCCCATTACTGCTACCGCGCCGTCCTTGAGAATGGAGTCTATAAATCCAGCCCACCCTCAAGGGGAGGGGGTTACATAAGGAAGCGAATATCAGGCGGTGGGGATCATCAGGGGACATCACAGCACCCACGGGGTGGTCGGGAGGATTAGACGAATTAAGGCCCGAAACACACAGCCCGGTGTTTGAGACAGCATTTGCTCAGCAAATGGGAGTCCTAACTCATGGTAGAGATTCCCGTCTCCGTCTAACATTAAATGCCCGAGCGCCCTTTCTGCCACGAATTTAGGGTGAGAGTTCAGCGAAGCCCTTTTGCCAACAACATATGAACTCATCCCTGCTGGCGTTTTCCTAGAACTCCAAGAGCAGGAGTCCCTTAGAAGCAGGATCTGACCCTTTCATGGCTCTGGGCCCCTCACTGAAGCTCACCATGTAGTCAACCTTTGCATAGGTATTTAGCACCTACAAGGAGACAGAGACTCAGGGAGGAACCAGGCCAAGCCCGCAGACATGGTTACTGCCTTCACACAGCATACAGGTTACGGAGGGGGTCTGGACAGAGAAACGGCAGCTTCGGCCATTCTTGGGGACTCTTAGCCCTGCTAATGGGGGAGGTGTGCACCTAAATGACTGCTGAGGGTAAATGGGAGGGCTTTGCATTACTTTTTATGTTTGATTTCTGGAGCATTTAATTTGTTTTTTATTAAAACACATTTACTCTTTTTATATTTATGAAATTCACTGATGCTGGCCGTGCCCTCACTCGGGGCCGAGACAGGGTAGTAAACTTCTTGCCAACCTCATGGGATTGGCTTCACCATGTAGAGGACACCGTGGTTCCCTGGGAAACTCAGCCCCGGTGGAAGGGGGACAGAGCTAGGATTTCCACGAGTATGGTCATCCTCCAGGGCATTTAATTATTCTTTGTAAGAGTATCTATATCGTCTCAAAAGTACGCATTCACGTAGTCAGCCGCTACTTCATGAAAAAATAAGCAATTGCTACCCTTTTTTTTAAGGTGTATTTGTTTATTTTGAGAGGGCGGGGGAGGGGCAAAGAGAGGAAGAGAGGGAATCCCAAGCAGGGCTCGAACTCACGAACCGCGAGATCATGACCTGAGCCGAAATCAATGGAGCCACCCGGGTGCCCCAGCAATCACTACGCTTGAGGACTCACTGTGGCCTATGAGTTACAGACAAAGCAAAGGAACAGGAACCCACGAGCAATTTATTATGTCTTCATAGAGACCAGAGGCGCCCGCAGAGGAGAGCCCAACGTGAGCCGGGGCTGGTCTTCGGCCAAAATCCAGATGTGTCTGGGCACAACAATCAATCTGTGAAAAGAGTGAAAGGCCAAGGTGTCATTCTGGATGACTCTGGCTGTAATTAACAGAACACCTGACAGAGTGGCCGAAACCAAACGATGCCTCTCATCCTGCATAACAAGAAGTTTGGGGGCCAAGGGGATCAAGGATTAGTTAATCTAGAGGTTGGTATCGAGGACCCGGGTTCTCCCCGTCTTTCTGCTTCTCCATCCTCAGCATTGTTGCCTTTTGTCTTCAGCCTTGCCTCCTCATGCTTGTAAGACGGCTGCCCCAGCTACTGACTTCATGAGCCTTTCGCAACTGTGTGGGGAGGCGAACAAACTAGCCACTGGCATCTGTTAGAAGCCATGTGGTGGCTCTCGGGAGCTGCGTGACCGGCTACACTGGATACGCCCGATCTTCGTAGAGGAGAGAATCCGTAGGTGAAAGAATGGGAATGAAGCAATGAATTATCTTATCTACCTTGCATTATATAAATTAAGTTTATGTGCTCACTTTCAGTAAAAATGGGTCTTTGGGTACTTTGGGGATCCTCCTATTGCTAAATTTCAAAGAGTGTGTTCTCTCAGTTCATGGTTCTCCACCAAATGTCCTGTCAAGAACATGCATCAGGCTCTAAGAAGACCATCATCGTGGGCTTGAATCAATCACGGGGGTAATAGCAAGAATCCAAAAACATTCAACAAGCAGAGAAAAGGGGCAAAAGAATGTAACTACAAAGTGCAAAAGGTCTCAAAACATTTTAGACCTTTGCTTCGGACTCATGAATCCCCTTTCTGTGTGGGCCAACAAAAAAGAAAAAAATGAAAGAAAAGAAAAGAAAATTACCTACATGAGGCATGTCTTCTAGAGTGAGCTGATGCAGAGTCTTTATGAGACGAGATGAGAGCTAATTCATAATGACATATACAGGGAACAAACCTTGCTATGAAGGCAACGTGTTATCTTACCTAAACCGTATGGTGTTAAAATTTATTCATTCGATCAGCAAGTATTTTTTTAGCACCTACTCTATGACAAGCATTGTTTTAGGCTCAGGTTTTGTCATGGTGGCCCAAGTTTCCCCTTCTGATATTCACACTCAATAAACACTTATCAAAAACACTACTGGACCGCAGAACTATAACCTGAAATCAGCCATACCTTCCTGGAAAATATTGACAAAACTTCAGTTGGCAAGATCAAGAACTCAGAAAATGGGGGGTTTAGAGCACAAAAAATGAAAATGGTATTGTGTGTGAGTATTCGCACACCCATAAATGTGCACCCATAAAACAAAAATTCCGGAAGACAACAATTTTGAAAGAGGCTCTGTCTATATTAAAGATCTTCTCGCCTTTATCTGCATCAGGCGTTCGGTACCGATCTGTGGTGTCACGATTTCCGGAGGCATATTCTTCAGCAAATGTTATGTTGCATAAACTCTGTGTTCTTTTTTGTTTGTAAAGCAGTCCTTACTGGCTTAAAAGGCAGTATCTTCTTGCGCTCACATCCTCCCTTGTTTTATTCGTGTCAATCTCAGCAAAATCTTGTGTAACTGTAGTAGTCAGCTCAACTATGTAACAAGCAATCCCCAAACCGCAGGAGTTTATAGCCGTAATATATTTCCGCTTCATGACACATGTAGATCATGGGTCGGCTGTGGCTCTGCCCGTGTTTTTTCTGATTCCAGGATGCAGAGGGAAGGAGCAGGGCTTCTCTGGAGCACGCTAGTCTCCTAGAAGGGGGCATAAGAGTGAGAGACCAAGCTGAACCACAGAATCACATTTGAAGTTTCTGCTCCTACTGGTATGTATCGTGTCTACTCACGTGTCATTCGAAGTAACTCACGTGATCGAGCTGGACAACGAGGTGGGGAAGCATTCTCGATCTATAAGGTCGAGACGTGGGTAGGGATGTATAATCCTTTTAAAGGAGAAGGAATAGGGGTACCTGGCTAGCTCAGTTGGTGGAGCACGTGCCTCGTGATTCGGGGGTTGTGAGTTCGAGCCCCACGCTGGGTGTAGAGCTTCCTTCAAAATATAAAAAATCTTTGAGAAAAAAAAAAAAAAACGAAAGGAGCAGGAGCAAATAATTGTGAACAATGCTCTAATCCACCACAGTAATCACCTGGCTATGCCCCAAAATACTGAGGAACTCAAAAGCGCATTTTTTTCTTGGCCTTCCTTTCCGTCCATTCACGGAAGGATAGAACGGAGACACCTCTCCGAACCTGGCACGCCTAACCCAGGAGAAAGGAAAGTCATCCTATTAAGGGGACTGAACTAAGCCCAGCATTTGATAAAGGGTCATGTACTTTTGGGTTTCAATTAACTAATACGAAACCACATTGTCACAACACCACGTTTGCCAAAGGATTGCTGCGGTTTATTCAGCATTACGCTGGCAACGTCACCGGTTTGCTTTCAGTCTCTTGGGATTCAAAACCAAAAGAAAGGAAAAGAAATGGCTGGTGCTCACGCTAACGCTTGCGTAATGCTTCCGAATTGGCTTAGGCTGCGCCTTCCACTGCTGTGATGGTAGCTGCAGAAATGATGAACTCGGCTAAGACAGACATGCTCCACTTGGAGACTCTGAATTAGAATCAGGAGGGGCAGGATAATATTTGCCCTTATGTGCAGAGTAAAATTATAGGGCTACACGTGATTAATCACTGCAGGCACTAAGTCATTGCTGGTGTCAATTTATGCCATTTGGACAACAGGAGAAGCTGGGACCTCATGCCTGCCAGCCTGCCTTTTAATATTTTTCACCACCTGCTCCATGCCCGACACCATGAGATATTTCACATTTACATATATACACACCTATTATGTCTACGTATCACTGATGTTTTCACCGTAACCAGGATTTACTTGTAGTCATAAAAGATGGCTTACCTTAGATTTCTTGCCATAAAGCTCTTTTCCTTTATATGACTTCATACTTTCTACACTTGGCTTAAAGGACACATTTTATGATGAGAAAGCTAAAACGAAGTCTTTCTAAACACCTGCCAAAAATGCAATTAACTAACAAGATGACTACTTCACTCCTCAATCTGTGACCTATTGAGATGATGGATGAATGGATGGGTGATAGATAGATTGGTCAATCAATAGAGAGAGGATAGACAGATGAATAGTTTGCCACACCCTCGCTCTTGGTGTAAGAAGAGGAAGGGAGGAAACCAAGGTAAAATAGTCGTTTCTCATTGTCTTACTACCCACTTCAAATTGGAGAGACTTGTCAGACAGTCTAGAAAAAACAAGAGCTTCTCAACGTTGCCATTCCAATGACCACTTTGAATATTATCTCTTCTTAAAGAGCTTGTTTTGACATTTTGTGACAATGGCTAGCATATTATGAAGACGACCAGTCTTTAGTACTTTGTTATGGCGGCCCTTGCAAGCCAATACAGTAGATATTTTTAAAACTCAACTTTGGTTCAGTTTGTCGGGAAACAACAACAACAACATTACCGATACTTATCATCATAGGGGGAGGCAGCCTAGTATAGTGGTTCTCTGCTTGCCCTGGTGCGGGCCTGGGTTCAACTTCTCACTCCATCACTTAACTAGAGATGTGGGCTTGGACAAATCACTTAATCTCTTTGGGCCTCGGATTACATAAATATACACAGGGGTAATGGTACATTACCCTTCTCTCACAAAGGCATTATGGGTATTAAGTGAATTAGTGCTTTAAAGCCCTTCGCAGAGTGCTTCACACATTGTGACCGATACGTAAATATTAAATAACGAGATGGGAAAGTATGATGAAATCCAGTTTACGGAATCTTTCTGAATGCTAACACATTCACAAAATTCTAACTCTGGAGTACTCTTGTTTCACAGAGGGAATACCTGTTCGCGGCATTCAGAGTTTTAACCTGTGTGTCGAGTCTGGGTTTATGTTAGGACAAGTGTCTACGACCAATGAACGTGGGTCCGACAATGACAACGGTAACCTCCATGCACCTCGACAGCAGTGACTGTGAGCCACGTCTGATGAGGATTTTAACATTTGCCAGAGATTCGACGATTGCTGGCTTTCCCCCCAACATTTGGGGTGATGATAACATGAAGGAGAAAGTCCAACACATGTGCTGAAAATGTTCGCAGGTGCTGTTTGCACATGGCTTGCGGCAGAACTGGGGTAAACACTCCTTGATTTCTACTGGTAAAACTTTAACCCAAGATAAACTTGCTGACTGCAAAGTGTCCCACATGACTGTTCGGTGCATGATAACTAATATAAACAGTGCGTGGGGAGCAGAAGCCTCCCAGGGTCCAGGGACCACTGTGTGGACCTTTCTGGAAGGCCAGCCCCGCCCACAGTCTGCTCCGCATTCCTCAGCCTCCTGAGTTGCTTCTGGAAGACCACGTGTGGGAGACTAGAAGACATGGCACAGAGTTGTAAATCAGGAACATCACACAGTGAATGTTGACCGTGTGTGGTGACTCACTACCCCCAACCCACTGACTTCCAATACCCAGGGTGGTTTCTGCCAGGAAATCCCGAGGGCCTGCTGATTGCCTGTGGTACATTTTCTTTCTTTTTTTACTTTTTAAATTTTTTGTAATGTTTTTATTTATTTTTTGAAAGAGCGTGAGACAGAGCATGAGCAGGGGAGGAGCAGAGAGAGAGGGAGACATAGAATCTGAAGCAGGCTCCAGGCTCTGAGCTGTCAGCACAGAGCCCGATGCGGGGCTTGAACTCGCACACTGTGAGATCATGACCCGAGCCGAAGTCGGACGCTTAACTGGCTGAGCCACCCGGGCGCCCCTACATTTTCGACTAATAGAATCTTAAACAGAAATGGCCAGTCATAGAAAATGCATTATAAAGCATTTGGGGAAAGAGGGAAATGGCTTCAAAAGGAGATAGCCCCTGAGATAGATTTCTGAGGATATTATTTCTCTGCGATCAAACAGTGCCTCTGATACATCGAGAGTATTTTTACGAGTGTAAAAATCACTAAAGGAGACTTGAACTAGTTTCCTCTCGTGTCAATTCAATCCACAGAGCCATTAAAATTTTCAAAACTTCAAGGCGCTGAATAAATAGATTATCTGAATGGAAGCTTCTGAATAACCCATAACCAATCTCATATAACTGGGAGTGGGTAGGCCCACAATACTTTATATATTTTTTATTTACACAGAACTGAACATTGTATAACCTTACTTATCCAGAAAATAGCTTAGGATCAAGGGATTTTTTTTAATGTTTATTTATTTGGGGGGGGGGAGGGGCACAGACAGAGGGAGACGCAGAATCTGAAACAGGCTCCAGGCTTTGAGCTGTCAGCACAGAGCGGGACACAGAGCCCAAACCCACGAACCATGAGATCATGACCAGAGCTGAAGTCGGATGCTCAACCAACAGAGCCACCCAGGTGCCCCTAGGATCAAGGAAGTTTTAAAAATTAAAACAAAATGGGGCGACTGGGTGGCTCCGTTGATTTAGCATCTGACTTCGGCTCAGGTCATGATCTCACGGTTTGTGAGTTCGAGCCCCGAGTCGGGCTCTGTGCTGACGGCTCAGAGCCTGGAGCCTGCTTCCGATTCTGTGCCTCCCTCTCTCTCTGTGCCCCTCCCCCACTCGCACTTTGTCTCCCTCTCAAAAATAAATAAACATTAAAAAAAAATTTTTTTTTTAATTAAAACAAAACTTGAGAAATACTTTTCTTATACACTTACTTCTCTCATAGAGAAATAGCCCTTAGGCCCCGACTCAGGAAACGGTTAATGTTTAGTGTACTGCCTTCACCAGTGTGATTTTCTCACTTTCATCCCTACGGCACTTAAAAATACGAAATTAGGAGTAGAGAGACATTGCTATAGACATACACGCTAACGAGAAGTAACTACTGACATCCCGCAGAAGGGGAAAATAGAAGAACATGGAAAGCAGACATGACAATTCTAAAAGGCACAGTGATCTCGGTCCTCTTGGTGCGCAGGCCAATGTCCTATCTATCCCGATTGCCTCAGCACATCCTTTTGTCATACAATAGCATTAGAATAGGTTCTCACTGGGATGACGTTGAGACCAAGAAAAGAAAAAAAGGTGTTAAATATAAGCTTCCCACATTCTCGCAAAGCAGTAGAGATTGAATTACATTTTTAGAAAGATTTCCACCCAAAAACATCTTGTTTCCTCTCTCTTTCCTTTTAAAATTATTTTATTTTAGGGGCGCCTGGGTGGCACAGTCGGTTGAGCGTCCGACTTCAGCCAGGTCACGATCTCGCGGTCCGTGAGTTTGAGCCCCGAGTCGGGCTCTGGGCTGATGGCTCAGAGCCTGGAGCCTGTTTCCGATTCTGTGTCTCCCTCTCTCTCTGCCCCTCCCCCGTTCATGCTCTGTCTCTCTCTGTCCCAAAAATAAATAAACGTTGAAAAAAAAATTTTAAATTATTTTATTTTATTTTATGTATCTTATCTTATTTATCTTATTTTAGTTCGTTACTTTCTGGTTCTTTGAAACACAAGCCCTCGATTGCCTAGAACGGCTACTCCCCCAAAGACGGCTGGGATTTTACGGTGGTTGTGTACCATGTGCCATATACCCAGCTGTGATTATTACAGATCATGTGATCGGTGTTAGTTCATATCCTTTATGGGTCATCTCGCAGTTTTCCCGTGTTTTACCGAAGCACCGTGAAAGGTCTTGTTTCTTGCAAGAAGAAATGAGGGGTGGTGGGGAGCGGGGAATGCACGGAGGGGCTTGTAAGGAGAGGGTGTGTCAGAAAAGAACATCACACTGTCAGGGCAGGTGGGAGGCAAAAAGAGGTTTCCTTTTTGGGAAGGAGCAGAATTCCACTGTCCCGTATATTTTTACTTTAGCCCGGCTCACAGTCAGAAACAGCTCACGGTCACCAGAGGCCCTTTCAAATGATGAAGAGCTGAAAGAAAAATCCAGGTGACCACCCCCCCCCCCCCCCCCCCGCCATGATAGGCGGATCTTCCCAAGGAAAGAAAGTGCAAGCGCAGCCGTTTGGAAGGCAAGCCTTGTCAGTTACAGCCTTCCTTTCCTCCCACGCACCATGCCTGCGCGCGTGCGCATCTTGTGTCGGGAACACTGCCACGTGGGGAAGGTGTAATAACTCTAATAGCTACCTGTACCGAGGACTTCCTATCAGCCAGGCACTGGGTCAAAGGGCAACACTAATTATCACTTGACCCTGTTAGGAAACTTAAGCAAGTTCCCTGAAAGACACAGAGCTTGCGCACAAATGACGTGGGATTTGAAACGAGGGTGCTTATTAACCCCTAGGCTGTGGTGTCTCCTATTGAGGTCTAAAAGTGCAACCCTGTAAAGAACCCTCATTTTCCCCCAGGGACAGGGAAGGGTTGAGGGAAAACAGCCCCTTTGACGATAAAGACCCGGAACAGCGGTAGACCCTTCTCTACACAGAATGATATTGCGGGGTGCGCTGGTGCCGACACACGGCCTCTCTGGGTGACTCACGTGGATCCCCAACGTCAGGGGTTGGGAAAGGCTGTGGCCCCTGTGAGAGGAAGGCGTATCTGGGGGTCGGGCAGAGGGGTTTTTGCAGCAGAAAACTGCCTGCTTACATGCTTCCGTGTTCACCGGGAGGCTCTCTGGGAACTGTCATTTTAAGGGAATGTACATGAATATCCCGTAACTTTAAAAATTAATAGTTCTGGTATTAAAAGCCATACGGGCTCGTTGTAGAAAAATCTTAAAATACTTTTTAAAATTACTTAAAATACTTTAAAGAGCCATAATTAGTTAAAATGTTGGTGTTTTTCCCAATACTTTTCTTTTTACATGGACATATATACATATTTAAAATTATGATTATATGGAATTTATGATTGCATATCTGCCTTTTTTGAGTGCTACAGATTGGGCATTTTCCTTTATTAACAAGTATCTTTGAAAATAGGATTTTAGGGGCGCCTGGGTGGCGCAGTCGGTTAAGCGTCCGACTTCAGCCAGGTCACGATCTCGCGGTCCGTGAGTTCGAGCCCCGCTCAGGCTCTGGGCTGATGGCTCGGAGCCTGGAGCCTGCTTCTGATTCTGTGTCTCCCTCTCTCTCTGCCCCTCCCCCGTTCATGCTCTGTCTCTCTCTGTCTTAAAAATAAATAAACGTTGGAAAAAAAAAATTAAAAAAAAAAAAGAAAATAGGATTTTAATTTACACAGCATCCCATCACATGGATGGGCTATAATTTATTTAACTATTTTTGTACATCGAGCTTGTCTTTAACTTTTCCTATATTACAAATAATGCTCCAATATATATACATATTCAAAATCATTCTACACACTTCTGATATTTTCTTACGACAAATATATAGAGGCAGAATCAACAGGGCAAGGGATATAAACACAGTTAACAGCTCTTGTTAAATATTTCTTAAAATATTTTTCAATATTTTTCTTAAAACACATAAGGACTAAGATCTAAAGAAAGTTATGGAGAGAAATGACAGGTTTGGGTGGTTTTTTTCCTCTTCATTTCATTTTTTTTTTTCCTATTGCCTTGTTTCCTTTGGCCCAGGCCAGTCTAAGTATTTGTCATCTTTAGAGTTCAGAATTCATCCTGCTTTTCATGTTTTGCCCTTGTGTCTTGGGAGAGCCCATCCTAGAGATTCCTCTGTTATCGATGGTCTGTGTTGCCTTGCCCACATCTGGGGGCCCCTGACCTATGGTTCAAGGGCACTCTGATGGACCCTGTATAGAACCAGGATTTCTCCGTAGGGAGTTGATTTCAAGGTTAGAACACACACTAAAATCAAAGGCTTATTGTCTCTCAAAAGGCAAATAAAATATACAAGAAATGTTTATTCCGTTGAAGTCAAAATCCTCTGTTAATAGCTTCTTGACTCTGTATTTCTACATGCTATTTCCAGCATTTTAGCCAATTTCAGGAATATCAAGGAACATTGTTGGCTGCAGAAGACGTTGCTGACTCCTTAAAACTCAACAATGGTCATTTTTGAATATGGTGTGCGGTTTATGCAATGAAGTTAGGGGTAGTGCAACTTTTTCTTTTACATAATAAAAAAATTAACTTTGCTGTTTATGTTTATTTTTTTACTTTTTTTTTAAAATTTTTTTAACGTTTATTTTTGAGACAGAGAGAGACAGAGCATGAACGGGGGAGGGGCAGAGAGAGAAGGAGACACAGAATCTGAAGAAGGCTCCACTCTCGAGCTGTCAGCACAGAGCCTGATGTGGGGCTCAAACTCAGAAACTGCAAGTTCATGAGCATAATTTTTCTTTTTTAAAAATGTTTTATTTATTTATGAGTGAGCACAAGCAGGAGAGGGGCAGAGAGAGATGAACAGAGGATCCACTGACAGCAGAGAGCCCGATGTGGGGCTTGAACTCACAAACCATGAGATCATGACCCGAGCTAAAGTCGGATGCTCAACCAACTGGGCCACCCAGGCACCCCAATAAATATATTTTCTTAAGAGCTCCTCATGATACTTCTCATGCCCTACTTCTCCCCACTTTGCTCTTCTTAAACTTTGTCTTCTATATCATACCAAACATGTCTTGAAAAACTTAAGCCAAATAATTGAATATTATGTACCAATAGAGTCACCAAATATATTCTCATATTTCAGGAACTTAGGATATATACACATCCCTGCTGATAGAATCATAGATTCCAAGAAAAAAAAAATGGACTTAGCTGGGATCTCAGGATATTAGCCATAACTTACTCATTTGAGTAAAGAAATCACAGCCTGGGAAACTGAAAAGGCTGGATACTGAATCTTTGGGTTTGTCATTTAATCAAGGATATGGAATGGGAAAAATAATAATCAGAGTAGCTGACTTCTTTATAGCCTTTTACAGTTTATGAAATACACTCACATTCAACCTTAAAAGGTACCTCAATTCCGGGCTTTCAGCAAATGAAACCCCCACATTCCCCTCCATTCCCCTCCAGGAGACCCATGTGGCTGATTTTTTGTCTGGTATTTATTTCATTTATTGGTTGTTGCTGGTGATAGTATCCTCCACCTAGAGCCTCAAAAGGCATTTGACATGAATTCGTGCACAAAACACAGGCTATCATTTTAGGTAGAGTGATCTCAAGTGGAGAGTAACCCACCTTGCCCGAAAAGTTGAGGAACTGTGGCCACATCTGGGAGGCAGAACCACAAGATCAGTGGGATTTTTCAGATTTTTTAACAAAGGGGTTACTGGTAACATCCGCCACTTAGAGCACCGGGGACCAAATCGGATCTCCAAGAAACCCAAGGTTGTGTCTTGCAAGGACTGAGAGAGTGGGCTTTGCCAATGAAGGCATCAGGTCTGATTTAAAGTATAAATCAGATTATATATATTATATATCAAATTATGTATAAAAATATAAAATATGGGGCGCCTGGGTGGCGCAGTCGGTTAAGCGTCCGACTTCAGCCAGGTCACGATCTCGCGGTCCGTGAGTTCGAGCCCCGCGTCGGGCTCTGGGCTGATGGCTTGGAGCCTGGAGCCTGTTTCCGATGCTGTGTCTCCCTCTCTCTCTGCCCCTCCCCCGTTCATGCTCTGTCTCTCTCTGTCCCCCAAAAAATAAATAAACGTTGGAAAAAAAAATTAAAAAAAAATATATAAAATATGAATTTAAAATAAAATATAAAAAACCGATTTCTCTGCCAGTTATATTTTACAGAAGACGATGACAAATACTTCTGTGATGTCATAAAGGAATGCTAATCACTCATCTGGAAAACACCGTCTCATGAATTCATTCAGATTTTCTACATGCATTGAGCACTTCTGGTTTTCAGGCACAGAGGAGGGATGCAGAGGAGAACAAGGCGTGCCTCCTGCCCTCACAGTGCTCCCATTCTGATGGCGGGGACATCTGCACGGCCACATCTAGAGAAGCGATCTCGAGCCCCGGGAAAGCTGTGCCTCTCCTGTAAGAAGGTGGCATAGTTCATGGTGACCATCTGGGACAGCTGGGACACCTTTTCCTCCATGAAGTGGGTTTTACAGTATCGTGCGTTTACTCTTCCGCAGGGTGTATGCGTGTCCTACGGCTGCTGTAACAAATTACCACACCCCGGGGGGCTTAGCACAACAGACATTTTTTTCTCATGGTCCTGGAGGCCAGAAGTTCAAAATCAAAGTGTCAGCAAAGCTATGCTCTCTCTGAAGGCTCTGGGGCGTATCTGTCCCGTGACCTTCTCTTAGCTCCAGGTGTTGCGGGCGCTCCTGGGCATTTCCTTGGCTCGTAGACACATTCTCCAATCTCCATCTCTGCTGTCACCTGGTGTCCTTTCCCGCGTCTCTTCTCCTCTTCTGGTCGGGCCCACAGTCACGTTGAATTAGACCCACCCTAACCCTGCATCATCTTATCGTCACTTGATTACATCTGCCGAGACCCGATTTCCAAATAAGGCCACATTCCCAGTGACCCTGACCCTAGTGACCCTCAAGGTCACCTCCCAGGGTTTTAGGACTTTAACAAATCTCTTGGAGGGACGAAATGCAGCCCATCACACAGGGATCTGAGACGTCTGTGCCCTTTTCTCAGCAGAGACAGTAAAACGCACCAGCTCTCCCCCTTTGGATGGCAGGCTGCAGCCCCACGTGGCTGTGCTCAATGACAAACCTGAAAAGCCCGGGTTCCTCGAGCTCCAGAGTGGGTCACAGATGGTTCAAATAGTGCGGGATGTGTTCTCGGGGGCAAGAGGACGGAACAGGCTAACTAAAGTAGACCTTCAAATAAGTGACATTTCGTGGGTCCCTGTCTCTTTCGTCTTTCTGTGTCGATAGCACATTATCCTTCATCCTTGCGTCTTTTTCTCCTTGTTCCAGTGAAGCAGCAGCGAGAGTCCAAGTGCCGAGCTCCCGCGGTAAATTAGGTGCCCTTCGGCACCCCCGTCCATCCTCTGCCCTGATAGATCCTGTTTGGCTCTTTTCGATGGCGCCCGAACGCGCTACCTGTGCAAACTTTTAGTTAGGCAGCAGACGGCACCCTCCGCTTTCTCTTTCAACCCCTTGCGTTGGTAGTGTTTTCCCCCAGGGAATACACAGTTGCAAAGCCTCCAGTTCGGCCTGGAGCACTGTTCCCACCGGCATCAGTTGGAGGGCTGGCAAATAATCATCCCGACTGGCGGAACCCAAGAGGGGAGATCTTCCGTTGACCTGGACGATGCTCTGCTTGGCCGGGAGATCATAAATGGAAAATTGTGATGGACCCAGCCCCTTCACAGAGGACGTGATGAGAAAAACACCGCATTCTGGGGCGCCTGGGTGACTCAGTCGTTCAAGGGTCCCACTTTGGCTCAGGTCCTGATCTTGCCATTTGTGGGTCCGAGCCGTGCGTCGGGCTCTGTGCCGACAGCATAGAGCCTGCTGTAGATCCTCTGTCTCCCTCTTTCTCGCTGCCCCCCCCACCCCCGTGCTTCTCTCTCTCTCTCTCTCAAAAATAAACATTAAAAGCAGTAACAACAACAAAACAACACTGCATTCTGCCGGGGGGGGGGCGGGGAGGGGGGCAAAAGGCAGTGGTCTGCAGAAGAGGTTTTCCTGTGGCTGGTCACCCGCTGTGGAGAGACAGGAAGATTCCTGCTGCGGAGTATAGGAAAAATGATTGTCTTTTCTTGCCATCAGAAATTGTCACTAAGCTTCAACAGCAAGTGGCACTTTGTTGGGTGTCATGAGAACACATTCGTGTTAGTCCCTACTACCTAATATGAATTGCAAGGAAAGACAAGTGGATTAAGAGCATTCAGGCAAACCAACAAGTGTATTTGAAAATCTTCAGGTGGTGTGCAAGCAAAAGGAAAATGCATATAAAAGGAGTGTATGCATTCTCTGGTAAATGAATACAAGTTCTAAGAGGTCCTTCTGCAGAGGAAGGACTCCATCTTGTAACTGGAGACAGTTTCATGAAGGAATTTTATTTTATTTAACTTTTTTTTTTAATGTTTATTTTTGAGAGAAAGAGAGAGACAGAGTGCAAGCAGGGGAGGGGCAGAGAGCGGGGGAGACACGGGATCCGAAGCAGGCTCCAGGCTCTGAGCTGTCAGCACAGAGCCCGACGTGGGGCTCGAACCCACAGACTGTGAGATCATGACCTGAGCCGAAGTTGGACGCCCAACCAACGCCCACCCAGGCGCCCCTCGTGAAGGAATTTTTAAAAATCTTTATATATCCTAATTAATTAGTAACAAATCAAGGGTCGAGACTCACAGTTGCAAGTGACAGAAATACAACTCAAATAAAAGGCGATGTAGTTGTTCATGCACACAGAAAAAATCAGGAGTAGACTTTCAGGGAGAGCTGGTTCCAGCCCGTCAAACATTATCTTCAGGAACATGTTCCCAGGCTTCAGCTTTGCCTTCTCTCTCTTGACTTCATCCTCAAGCAGGTATTCCCTACTTGTTGACAGGATGTTCCACAGAAGCTCTGGGTGAACTTTCCATCAGTTTAACCCCTCAAGAAGAAGGTTCTTTCCCAGGACTTCCGGGATACCTCCTGGGGCTGACATCCTTGGCTCTGATAGGCTCAGCTTATAGCACGTGCTCATTCCTAAACCAATCAGCATGGTTCAAATTCTCACTGGGCCAGACTTGGACCGCACACCCACTCGTGGGGCTGAGGGTGACCGTGAGCCCTGCCACGTCTACGGAGACTGGGGGTCAGGGAGAAGTAATAGCTCCCTAAAGAAAACTGGGGTCCTAGTATCGCAGGAAGTTGAGCAGGAAAAAGCAGCAGATACCCATGACGCTACAGAAAAAAACGTCAATTGTTGTGAGATTCTGACCAAGAACTACAAAATCAACCCCAGCTTTTTCAAGTGAGTCTAAAAGAGGTCAAACTTCCAGCTTCCTTCAACAGAATTTCTGATTACTCTGCCGCCAGTAACCAAGTCAGCAATAAATTCGTTGTTTCTCTTACAAATCAAGCTCGTCTAGGAACATTTCCTGTTAATCCCTATTTTAGAGTATTGCAGAAATTCCCGAATTCTTTTGTTAGGAATAAAGGTGACAGACAGACGTAGATAAAAACAAAATAAAGCAAAAGGTTATAGTGACTTTTTCTGTTTTCACATGATAGCTTCAGCAGGAAAGTCTATGTGGCCGAGTTATTTTTGAACAGAGAGCCAATAGGCAACTTAAAAAAAAAAAGAAGAAGAAGAAGAAGAAGGCTTTAAAAAAAGTGAAGAAGAAAAAAGCCATCACTATTTATAATAAGGATGATGTTACCAAGAAAGAGAAGAAGATGAACGCTGGGAGACAGGGAACAGTTTCAGTTGGGGTGTTATAGGAGGCAAGTGACAGTTTCTGTCACATAGAAACCAGTTGCACTGGAGGTCTAGGAAGCACATATATATCATCTTCCAGTAATGAGACGGCATGATCTAGAGCCCAGAGATGACACGGTTGTACCACAGATTTTGTTTTGCAATAACGCTTTGCCAAGAGTCTCTCCGGGAGTGTTCAGCCCCCCAAAACGTTCTTGGAACAAACTTACTGCATTATAATTAAGCAATTTAACTTTATTATTTTATTTTCTTAATGTTGCAGAGGGCTTTTGAATGGTCTAGATGTACTCCATAATCTGATGCTAAGGCTTGACAGAAACTCAACCAGATTAGGGTACACAGAGAACAACAGAGAAAGGGGAATAATGACTTAACATTATTGCAGGAATCCTTGCACGTGGGATTACCCAACTCTAGAATTTCTGGTTGTGAACTTTCATGTGCAATGTGTTCATTTGGAGATGCCACTTTTGTGTTCCCAATTTCTGTTTCCATTGTACGTCTATTAATTTGTTGTTGTTGTTTTTCATCTTGAGTTTTGTTTAATTGACCAAATATACTACTTTGCAAGAGAGCAAGGTACTGGTTGGGTGGGTCCACATGTGAGCTTGATGCTTACAATTATTTATATAAATATCCCCCCAAATAACCAGTATGTGGTAGATGTTTACAATAAGATTCTAGAAAGATTCAGTGGGTCTTCTATGAGTGCAGAGCCCTTGAAAGATAGAATAGCAGGCCATAAAAAATACGAAGGGAGAGGGGTGCCTGGCTGGCTCAGTTTGTAAAGCATGCAACTCTTGATTTCAGGGCTGTGAGTTCGAGCCCTACGTTGGGTCTGGAGATTACTTTAAAAAAAAAAAGAATATATATATATATATAGTATATATATATTGTACATATATATATACTATATATATATTGTATATATATATATTGTATATACATAGTATATATATATAGTGTATATATATATTGTATATATATAAGTATATATATATAGTGTATATATATATATATACACACAGTATATATATATACACAATACATATATAGTAAACATTTGAAATACAGGGTTTATTGCCAAAAATCAATGAGCCAGCACCACTAGCTCCGCCCTGGGCTTGATGTCAGGTGTAGCTGGGTGATAGAAGGTAGATTGTCTATCAAGATTATTGCTTTCACAAAGCTCAGACAAAGAGCACACATGACATTGTCAAGGAATTCCACACCACACGCATAACTAAACGCTAAATTCTGGGACACTACACAAGTACCCTGGGGGTTCAGAGGAAAGAGACCAATGATCATGGGTGGACCCAGGACCGCACAAATGGGGAGCTGACCTGATCTTTGAAAGCTGTATAGGATTGGAATAGGTAGTAGGGGAACATTTAAGGACAGAGTAGTCCCCCAAAACTACCGAATGAATGAATGAATGAATGGTGGAACATGAACAAAAAACAAAGACCGCAAATCCGGTTCATGGAAGAGTGAAGGGAGTCCTTCACTGTCACCTTTGGTGGGTGTTAACGTGCAGAGGTATGTTGGTCAGCACAGAGAGGGGTCCGTATGAGCAAGGCCTTAAAAACTGGTAATGAGTTTGGGTTGAAGGAGTGGAATTAAGGAGCAGAGGGGAAAGATGATAAAAACAGTGCTAAGGTCAAGTCAGGGATGGTCAGGAATCGTGTTGTAGGAGGAAGCAGGAGCCCACAGAAGTCTGCCAGAGTCTGATGCTTGGCAAGTCAGGCAGGGCTGGGGGATGGGTAGCGAGACTCAGGTAGGGACAGCAGGGAGCACGGGACCTACCCTATGGCCCAGCCAGATCTTCAGATAAGGAAGTGAGAGAGGAGTTGAGCTGAAGGTTGACTCATAATGACTACAAAATTAGTAGTAATTCAAAGAGAGCAAAGAGAGAGCCGAAGAGCAGGGGAAGGTGAGCTGAGTTATGTGTTTGTTGGTTTTGAGCCAGCGATGAGATACACAAGTGGAAATACCCCATGGGCAGTTAGAAGTTCAAAGTTAGAATCCGACACAAGGGTAGAGGGGGACAGAGATTTGGAAGTCATTATTAGGGAGACAATGAACAAAACAATACGATAGATGAGGCCTCTGAGGAATCAAAACAAATAGAAAGAAACTAGAATACCGACGACCGAGTCTAAGGCAACGTATAAATTAAAAATATGAAAATATTCCAGGAATGCTTAGTATGAACACGTGAACCTAAAAAAGGTCAGTTGTCCTTACTAGGGCTGCATTGGGACTTTTGCGGTCCCTGGAAATGCTGCGGGCCCCTTCCTCCATTAAAAACGATGTCCTAGGGGCGCCTGGGTGGCGCAGTCGGTTAAGCGTCCGACTTCAGCCAGGTCACGATCTCGCGGTCCGTGAGTTCGAGCCCCGCGTCAGGCTCTGGGCTGATGGCTCGGAGCCTGGAGCCTGTTTCCGATTCTGTGTCTCCCTCTCTCTCTGCCCCTCCCCCATTCATGCTCTGTCTCTCTCTGTCCCAAAAATAAATAAACGTTGAAAAAAAAATTAAAAAAAAAAAAACAAAAAAAAAACCGATGTCCTACAACTGCACTGGTATAAAGACAAATATAATGTAGACTGAATTAATGTATATTCGCTATTGTTATCCTATTTTCTCCCTTCTGATTTTAAAAGAAATTTAAATGAAAACATTTTCATGGGTCCTGCTATGCCTAATGGTGTGAATAATCCAAAATCATGGGTAATTAAAAAAAAACAACAACAACTCATCTACAGTTGACTTCAGAGAGAGAGAGAGAGAGAGAGAGAGAGAGACCGAGTGTGTGTGTGTAAGGGGACGTCTGCCTCTTGTTTTTTTTTTTAATATTATAAGTTACTATTTTAAGTAACTTTGATCCTCACAGGTATAACCTTCATTCAGTTGAAGTGGCCCTGAATTGAGATGTGTGGCAGAAGGGATTCGGGGTGAGACTGAACCAACCGTTATTATTCTTTACTGTGTAGAAGACAGGCATTTTACTTTTATTTATTTATTTTTATTTCTAAGATTTTATCGTTACATAATCACTACACCTGACGCAGAGTTTGAACCCACAACCCTGAGATCAAGAATCACATATTCCCCCGACTGAGCCAGCCAGGTGCCTCAGGAATTTGATTTTTAAAATGCATATTCTTGGGGCGCCTGGATGGCTCAGTCGGTTAAGCCTCTGACTTCGGCTCAGGTCACGATCTCGCGGTTTATGGGTTCGAGCCCCACGTCGGACTCTGTACTGACAGCTCAGAGCCCGGAGCCTGCTTCCGATTCTGTGTCTCCCTCTCTCTCTGCCCCTCCCCTGCTCTCGCTCTGTCTCTATCTCTCGGAAAGTAAAAAAAAAAAAAAAAAAAAGTTTTAAATTTAAAAAAAGTTTTTTTTTTTTAAAATGCATATTCTTGGGTTCTAAGAGAATAGCATTCCCTTGTTAAAATGCATCTTATACAGCCCAAGAAGGGGTTGTTTTCAGAATAACTGTGCGTGGTTTTGATGTTTTAGGGGCTTAATTCCTACATCTGTTTCTGAATAAAGGGGAATTAACAATGGACCCCCACAAAAATTGGAAACCTGAAACAGATGATATTTAGCCAGGAAGAATTTCGGGTCTCAAATGAAGAACCGGATGGACGTTGAATCAGACGACCTTACAGGGTTTAGGTTTACTTCATTGAGCAGAGATTCTAGGAAGGGCAGGAAGGGCCCAAATACCCAGAAAACAACAATAGGGGACGGAGACTGAAGACGGACCTTCAACACTGAAGTTCAGGGCAGCGCCACAGACATTCACTGAGCACCTACTGTGTGCCGAGTCCCAAAACCTTTTATCCTGGAGTAAAGCAGGGGGAGGTAGAACACATACACAGGAACTTCTGGAGTTCTTACCTCCTTTGCGTTCAGGAGGCACGGGATATTACTTTAAGAGCCACAGTGAGGAAAAGAATTCAAGAAGTGATCGCAGAAGTGGCAGATGACTCAGAAAGGATTAGAGAGATAAGAGTCTCTTGGAGATGGTCAAAATGAGGTCATTGGCAGCTTTGGTGATAATCCTTCTATCAGCCTCTGCGGTAAGTACGTTTTTTACCCCCATTTCACAGATAAGGAGATTGAGGTACAGAAAGTTTAAGGGCCTCGCCTAGGCTCACACAGCTGGTCAAAGAGGAAGAACTGGAATAGAAACCCTGGCTCTCTGCCTCCAGGCCCCGAGTTCTTAACCGCTGGGGTCACTTCCCATACTGACCCACTCTGGACGTAGTAAATCTCGCATTTACAGCTGACCTTTGGACAATGTGGGTTTGAGCTGCGAGTGTCCGCTTACATGCGGATTGTTTTTCAGTAAACACAGGGCAGTGCTGTAAGTGTATTTTCTCTTATGATTTTCTTAGTAACGTTTTCTTTTCTCTGGTTTGCTCTATTGTAAGAACATAGTATAGAACACCCAACACATACAAAATGCATGTGAATGGACACGTGCATGTCAACGGTAAGACTTCTGGCCAACATCGGGCTATCAGTAGTTACGTTTTCAGGGAGTCAAAAGTTGTGTGTGGATTTTAGACTTCGAGGAGGGGGGGGTCGGCGCCCCTCACCCCTGCATTGTTTAAGGGTCAGCTGTATCTCAACCTGCAGAGGAAGTGAAGCACAGAAAAAGGGATTTGCCTGTGTTTACACAGCAATGTGACAGCAGAGACAGGAGTGGTGCCCTGTCCTGGAGCCTGAGTTACCCTCCCAGGATGGAAACCTCAGAGTGTATGCCAACAGGGATTTGGAGCTTCAAGGGGAAGCTGGGCCTCTGTTAAAAAGAACAAACATTTAGCTAGCCCCCAGTCCATAATCTATCTCTGCATTTCTGGTGCCCTCCAGAGAGAAAAGCTTTACTTGAGAAGAAGGGGCTTTGTTTTCTCTCTCTGAACATCTAGAAAATTCTAGGGCTTCAACACCATTTCCCCATTAGGCCCACATAGTCTTAGGTACACATTCTCCATCCCCCTTGACCAGATGGATGGAAAGCTTACCCCGAACCTGACATTATTGAAGTATTTTAGTAGTATATGATAATTACATAACAATATAGTAACATATATGCGCCTACGTGCACCCAGACACACATCTTGGTTTTTGCTCTGAGTTCTTAAGAGGGTAAATACAATCTAAGCATAAAGGGCTATAATTTGCTTCTTCTTCTATCAAAAGTTAATGACATTGCTTTATCAGTAGAGAGCGTGTGTAACGGACCCACTGGCCTTTCTCTTTCCAGTAATGGAAGAACATGCCTTGGAAATGTGTCTACATGGACAATGGGGAAACTGGAAGGACAATTGTCATAATGATTGGGTAATGAAGTTAGGCCCCGATTTCTGTGACTACGGTAATTGCTGCCTCTACTGTTCGCCACGTTTAAGGAAAATGGCGGCAGAATGGCCATTAGAGAAGTTGAAAGGGAGACAGTATCATCTGTTGAGGAAAAGTAGGGTCAGCCATGACTATATGACGGATGCCATAGCTGAGGATAGAAAGAAGTGTGCCTGCCTGCCTGTTCCAGTACATTCTGCGTGCATCTTTAAAAAGTATATGGTGGTTATGTTTTTTAAAAACCTAATACTACTCAAGTATTCTAGAGGAACTTACTACTTTTTTATAGCCCTGTGGTAAATTATGAACTTTATAAAGTGTTTTTTTCTATAATTCTGAATAATCAACTCCATTTTATGTGTTTTCTAAGGGATACGGCATCCCATGTAGAGTGTTGTTAAAGCTCAGTAGCAGATACAAATGGGTATTAGTACTAAGAGAGGATTAGTATGGAGAATTAACGTGGAAAAATGAAAAATTCCTTTCCAGTATCTTGGAAATGACATCGGGCAGGGAGGGACTGATATAAAACCTCAAGGCCGTGCCGTTGTCTGGAGAAGCCATCTTGGCATGGCGTCCCGTTCTGAGACTCCGACTGCCCGGTTTTGCTCCTTGAGCAGTCTATGCTCTGAGTTCACGTGGGGTTAAGAAGGGAATTTACCGTAGTCATTTTCCCTCCCGACCTATTATAAAACCGATGGACTGCAGTGATTTGCAAACTCTGTTTTCTTTCAGGACAACACAGCGAGTGGCCATCTCAAGTGCTCCACTGGGGCGGGGGCTGGGGGAGCAGGCCCAGGGTCCTGGCCTCGGAGGTAGGAGGGGGTGCGACGCCGCTCTTGTGCGGGCACCATCCCAAGGGGCGCCTGAGGATGCAGCACTGGCTGTGAGCCAGGTAAATTGGAGGCAGTCCTAGAAGTAAGAACATCCATCATGCTTAGTAAGATCTTAGGTTGTAACGGCTGCCTTGAGCCTCCAGACATTTTTTATAAAGCTCTCGGTCATGAAGCACTCTTTCCGTCTCTGCTGCCATATGTTTTTCCAGCTGGACCTCCACCAGTCTTCCGCTCTCCAGAAAGTTCTCATTCATTCAGCCCAAGGGTATCTCATCGGCTTTTCTGAGGACCTGCTGGAAATTTCAGCGGGAGTCTTGGCCACATGGAAAATCCAGCTCCCTGAGCCTGGAGATGAAGGTCTCAGACTGGGATGCTGCGCTTTTCTTACTCAGTTTAAAAGTGGAGAAGTGTAAATATACATGTTTAAATATGTGAAACTGCATAAGGGAAAAAAAAAAACTTATTAGCATGCATTTGCTGTGATTCAGACTTCCTCACCAAATCCAGCAGCAGGGAAATTCAAGAACGGGTTTTTGTCCACAGACTGGGATCCGCCCACTTACTTAACTCTCAGGGGCCAGTGGCCCCGAACCTTGTTTCCCATCGTTCATCTTCTATTCACCTGGGGCACCCGGGATGTTTTAGCTTTTCCAGATGCTGTTTTTCAGATTAGTTGACACAGTGGTTGGAGTCAACTCTGTGACACACTTTGGAGTCCTTGCTTAGGGGCCAAGACTTACGCTTTCAAATTCTAGCCAACTCTTTGTGATTCAGACGTGGTTCCTGCCCTGTTGGTCATTTTTCCTTTGGGTGAATTTAGAAACCAGTTCTTCATCCTCAAAAGCCTAGCTGAGAAGGAAGTTGTTCACACCTTCTCTGTGGCAAATTCTCCTTGGAAAATCCTCATGAGGAATTGGGCCGTCCCTGTAAAGCTTCGGCTTGATTGACATATTTGTGTTTGATTTACAATCAAAGCTGAGTCCACCGCGAGATTTTAATCGTGCCCCTATTACTTACCTGGTAAGTCATTGACTACACCCTTCCCCCTTCCTCCCAACTCCTGACTCATTGCCCCTCTCCACACTGCTGGTTTTCCCGTGGTCCTCCCACCCCCACCCCGTTTGCTGCTGTGTATGGCCAAATCTGTTCTCGTCACCTTCACACTATGAAATACGAGGGGGCAAAAATAATGCCTGTGATGATCTGAACTATCCTTGGAGCAATTCAAATTGGCAGTATAAAATCCAAAATTTTGACAGGTATTCGTTTGGGTGGACCAGTTAGATTCAAGGATAGCTGTATTTTTAAAAGCAGGCAACAGAAAGCAAGATTATGGGCAAATCACACCAATTTTCACTTTCTTTCTAGTTTGTTGGCTTCACTAAACGCTTAGGCGAGAACATAACTTCAATATTTCTAAACTGATGGTGTAACTGCTCTGAACGTTGGCGGTATACCTCCCAACAGTCACGATAATACAAGCGGCATATAGGTGGTAGGTTACCCATTAAACGAGTGTGACAGATCGTATTTCTGGTTAATTGTTAGTTCCTTATGACCTTGGACTTTGCCTGTGTGTTTAATAACACCATCTGCTGTATAGGGTAGCAATACGACCTTTTTTACACGAGGATTACTGTTCTTACTTCGTAAACAGCGCTCAATCGGAGGTGATGACACTCTACCATAGAATTATTTAAATTATACTACCTATGGAAAGCCTGAAGAAAGAAAGTGATTTTCTTCCCTATGCCGGCTTTATTGGTTCCACCTAAAATATCGTAATTTATATACCATAATAAAAGCATAAAAATGATTTACAGGTTGTATTCTTGGTCTGCAAGACGAAGTGTTTTAAGAGACCTCTGACTGTTGGGCCTGTCCTGTTTGGCTTTTTCCAGACTAGTTTCTCATCGTGTATAAATCTCTGGGAAATTTCCCAATAAAGCAGACAATTAAAAAATAATTCCCACAAAGTGAAATGAGATGAGACTTTTTTTTTTTTTTTTTTTTTTTTAATCACCACTCAAGATTGCACCTCTACGTCTGTCTTTTGGAGCATGTTGAGAATCCTGCTGGTGTTCGAGAAATACGAAAACATCTACTGACATGTCTCGTATAATAAGGCGAACGTTGACGGGGTTTTAAGCGGGCTACGTTTGTTTGAGACCCACAGATAGATGCACCTGTGAAATGAATCCGTGGGGGCTGGTGAGGCAGGGAGGAGGGTTTCCTTTTAATTTCACCAGGTTCGTGCTGTATAGTGTGCTAAGACAGTGCAATTCTCCGACCGGCGAATCATAACTTCCTAAAAACAGGGGCTCTATGGAGTGGGAGAACCGGTTTGCACCTAACTGATACCTCCTGCACGGGGGAAAGCGGCACCTTTCTGAGTCAGGAGAAAGAAACTCCATTCACCAGCTCATTCATTTATTTGTCCCCCTAACCCATTCCCAGCCTTGATGCCAAAAGGAGCGAGGTGAATGGAAATTGCTACTTAATCTTACTAGCGAAATGACAGCTCCTTAAAGGTGGAAACTTTTTGGCCGCAACTGTGATTTTTCATTCTGTAACATGGTGACACTATTAAGTAGAAAGGAGCACTGGAAAATAATAAGCATTCTAGGTCAGGGGTACACAATTTCGAACTAACTTTTGTTATGGACTGTGGCAAGGCTCATAGAATTGACCATTGTACGTCCAGTGCTCACACACCCATAACTTCGTGCTAAAATGCGGACACTTTACAGAATATGGGTTATCGTTTGTTTTGTTTGTTTTGTTTTAATTACTGGGAACCGGAAAGGTTGGCCTGAACACCCACTGCACGAAAATAATCAAGAGGTCGTCTACCAACAGAAAACAACTTCAAAAGTCTGGAATGTTGAATTCTGAGCCTAAACCACTTGTCAGCATCCCAAAAAGGCATGTCCTGACATGTTTTCAGTAAAAGAGGGCTTCAACATTCCAGGCTTTTAAAAGAATGTCTCCTGTTACAGCTAAAAGGGGCCGTTTATCTTTTTCCACACTCTGAATTCATGGAATCTGGAGGTCTCGTTTGGGACGCTCATTTTAAAATACGTCGGGTAATTTCTACATGAGAAATAAAGAATATGGCTCCTTTTTATTTATTTTTGTTTGTTTGTTTGTTTTGAGAGAGAGAGCAAGCAAGCCAGGGAGGGGCAGAGAGAGAGAGAGAGAGAGAGAGGGAGAGAGAAATTCCAAGCAGGGTCCGCACTGTCAGTGCACAGCCCGATGTGGGTCTCAAACTCACGAACCATGAGATCATGGCCTGAGCCGAAACTAAGAGTTGGACACTCAACCAACGGAGCCACCCAGGCACCCCAAGAATATGGCTCCTTTTTGGTTGTAGAAAAGTAGTTGACATGAAACATTTACATATAAGTGCTTCCCACCAACACCATCTTTGAAATACATAGAATTTAAGAAGCTTCACTAGGTTTTTTCATAATCAGACCCAAATAGGTGAAAACCATATGGAAGGTTATGAGTAGTTAACGATAGTTTGACGTTAGTGAACAAATTTCAAAATATCAGGATTCCTAGAACTTAAGTCTTCTAACATCCTTTATAAATTCAGTATATAGCCAGCAAAGAAGCCACATAGCTATTAAGCAGGGGAATCATGGGTGAGAATACAAAAAAACCTCAAAACAAGTTTCCACATCCTGCTGATCTATTCAGCCAAATGCCTGTCAGTGTATGGAACAGTTTTTTGTTTTTCTCAACTGAGGTCCTCTCGAGTCATCTAAAGGGTCTGTCAATAGTATATTGAATCTTTGCCCATTTTATATGAAGTATATACACAATCTTTGCCCAAATATGTATATAACCTTTGCTGTTTTATATATTTATATACACAATAAGGTGGTCTCTTGTGGAGAGAAATATTTTCCGTGAGTCTCGAGAGACTTTAATTGGGCACATTAATGCTGATACAGATGCTTTTGCCCTGGCTAACTTAAACTAAGTACAGACCATGGCTTAGCCACTCCTGGCCTGGGATCTGAGCCCAAACCAAGCAGACATAATGTTCTCAGATGATGTGATGATCTGGGAGCCACTTAACCTAGCAACTTTATTTGGATGGCACAATGCCCCAAAATAATGGGCACTCACTGGTCATTTTTCTGCCTTGTTTTGTGATGGCACGCGTGTCAGAAGATGTTGGGCTTGGGTTTGTCCAAATCTCCCGTGGTCCCATTAAATCATCCACCATACGAAGGGTCGGAGTAGAAATGGTGCCAAGGTCAGCGCCTCCTCTCCCACTAGAGAAAAACCCGGGCCCGGGGGTATCCAAGTGACCTGCATCAGGTGACCTGCCAGGTGGATGAGGGGAACCCCATGGTTCCTCAGCTATTTCCCGTAGTTATTTCCCGTGCAGGCGTTTACATGTATGTAAAAAAAGAACCTGGGAAGAAAACAGAAATGGGAGGTAGCCCACCAGTGGGCTAAAGAAAGAACTGCAGTTTGGGAAACCTGAATGCTGGCCTTTGAAAACAGCGGCACCTTTTCCTCGAAGGCCAAGGCTTCATGGTCTTGGTCCCCCCACTTTACCAAATTCGTGAAGTGAACCGACACGGATGTGTCAGTCATGGTGACGGATAACGAATTGATCTGTTAATGCGAACGTAGGTGGGTAGGTAGGTAGGTAGGTAGGATGTAGCATAACAGCAGTCTGAAAAATGTTGAAAATCTCGCTGTCTCTGAAATGCTGAGAGATAACAGCCCCTAGGAAGTTCACGTGTGTGTCGTTCCCAGGCATGTTTCGGACCAGTTTCCTCACTCAGGAATTTGCTTGAAGGGCTGAGAAGGCTTGCCAATGAGTCCATCAGAGTTCATCTGTTTTTGCATTTTAGCCGTCTGTGACAAGCTTTTTAGTAAACACACTATATTTAGGCCGTCACATAGGAACTCGCTGTCTCTATTTCTGTCTACCAGTGGTCTTTTGTGAGGGCACACACTCAGGGGGTCTGGTCCCCTGTACTTCTTCCCTGTATCCGCTCAGTTCTGAGTGTGAATCTTAATGGTCTCAGGTTTTGCACTCCCCTTGGCAAAGAGGTAGCGCCATGTGGGCGCAGGGGCAGAAGTGTTAATGCATACACACATTTACTCTAATTAATAAATTACAGTCCTCGACGAGTCTTTTTTCTTCCTCTCTTCCTTCTGCAGGGAGCTCTCTGTGTCTCCTTTGTACATAAAACTGATCACACACACACACACACACACACACACACACATCGGAGAAATAGTTTTGCTGTTATTTAGCTCTTTGGGTACCAGTGGAATATCACCTATACACATAAAATAATTGTTTTAAATAACACTACTTTTTGTGTGTTTTGTTTTCTGTTCTATCTGTTGTGGAGAAGCTGTTGGGTTGGCCCTTAGTTCTTCTTCCAGAGGAATCGTTCTCTACATAGGTGTAATTCAGTGTGTTCTGTGGCGGGGGTACGTTCGAGATCTTTCTACATGTCCACCTTGGACTGGAACTCCTTCTTTTTATTTGTTTGTTTGTTTCTAAACACATTAGGCTAGAGCGAGTAAACCACTAGGACAGATTATTGCAACCCCATTGGTAAAGGCCAAATTTTCCTGCTGATTGGCATTCTTTTATAAAATACATTTTCACCTTATCAAGAGAAAGTCAGTCTAGTTCATATTGGCTGACTTCTTTTTTTCTAAGGGTTTTTTTAAAAGTGATTATTTATTTATTTATTTATTTATTTATTTATTTATTTATTGTTTAATTTTGAGAGAGAGAAAGATAACATGAGCAGGGGAAGGGGCAGAGAAAGAAAGAGAGGGAGAGAGAATCCCAAACAGGCTCCACACTGACAGTGCGGGGCTCGGTCCCACGAACTTCAAGATCATGACCGAGCTGAAATCAAGAGTTGGATGCTCAACTGACCTAGCCACCCAGGTGCCCCTGGCTAACCTCGTTTTCATAAGAAATACAAACAATGACACTGAGGGCTTATTTAAATAAGTTATGATCATTTTGCTTCCTCTAGCTCCTTCATAATCATGAAATTCTATGAAATATCTGACTTCATGTTTTTTTCTTTTCAGTGCCCCGTGGCCCATTGTATTTGTCTGAGTGCAAAGTAGTCAGGATTGGAAGCCTACAACAGGAATTACATGATTTCATGAGATTTTCCTTTGCTTTGTAAGGAAACAGGTCATAAAGAGTTGGAAGTACAGTATTCCAGTTTGGTGACTGCCCAAATCATATCCTCACCCAACTAAATCCCAAAATGGAAGTTTTTATTTTTTTAATATTTACTTATTTAAAAAAATTTTTTAAATGTTTACTCTTGAGAGAGAGAGAAAGATAACACGCGTGGGGGAGGAGCAGAGAGAGGGAGACACAGAATCCAAAGCAGGCTCCAGGCTCTGAGCCATCAGCACAGAGCCTGATGCGGGGCTCGAACCCACGAACCCACAAACTGCAAGATCAAGACCTGAGCCGAAGTCGGACGCTTAACCAACTGAACCTCCCAGGCACCCCTTTTTAACGTTTGTTTATTTATTTTGAGAGAGAGGGCAGGGTGGAGAGAGAGAGAGAGAGCACACACAAGTGGGGAAGGCACAGAGAGAGAGGGAGAATGAGAATCCCAAGCAGGTTGCACACTGTCACTGCAGAGCCCTGCTGGGCACCATCTCATGAACCGTGAACCGTGAGATCACGACTTGAGTGGAAATCAAGAATAAGACACTTAACCGACTGAGCCAGCAGGCACCCCTGGGATGGAAGTCTTTTATCCTACCGCCAACATCAATTTTTATCTGAAGTTTGTAAAGACCAGCACAAAATAGTTTGCCATTTAAGGAGTCCCCTACCAGGCACAGTGTGGTGGCAACTGTCTCTCATCCCTATCATCTCCCTCTATCTGTTGTGACTGTTTGCTTTTCTTTGGATGGCACGTCTTGTGAACTGCAAGTACTTTTTTCCTATAAACATAGAGATTGGCAACTCTTAACATTCTTTTTGTCAACACTCACAAACGTTAACACTCTTTTGCTAGGTTTCTACACTGTGCTTGCATGATTTTTTAACATTCAAAATGCAAACAGAATCTTCTAGACTATACCATTAGACAATAGGACTCATATCTGGATTTCAGTTCTGATGCTTAACTTTAAAGTTACTGTAGGCAAATCACTTAATCTTTCAATACCTTGGGTTTTCGTTTCTGAAGAAGGATGACAAGATCATAGAATTTATGCTTGAAACAATCTTTTTTGAATGTCCACATGAAAGGCATAATAAATACTAGGCGATCATATTATTCTTAACCTTTTAGAATTGTAACATCTTCCATTTTTGCAGTCCCCTGACTACCTAAAGTGTACTCAGGAGAGTTACATTTTAAGGAAGTAAGCTAATGAAAGAAAATTTACCACCTTAATATTTTCAAACATTATCCTCGAAGTATATTCACTATTTTGTCAGCATCTTCCTAGTGCTGTCTTTTAAAGGATTTTGGTGAGTGTCTCGAACATCCGTTAAACCCGCATTCAGACATTTTTCCAGAAAAGTACATCTCATCATGCTCTTTCCAAAAAGTCAATAGGAGGGTTCTGGCATCCAATGGCTGTTGAATTCCCTCCAGTTCTCCTACAAATTTCCTTGCAGACTGAGAGAGTGTGTGACCTCAATCTCTCCTTTGTCTGCATTTTTCACTTAGCTCTTTAAATTCTGACACAGGAAGTACTTAGCCTCCACCCAAGACCCCAATTTTTACTCTAAATGGGGACCCGTACCTGTGTTTACACACAGGCTGGTGACTAACAGCTGCTGATTCTTAGACCCTCCACAGACAGTTTATCTCCTCCACATGCAAAAGTCTCTTTAATATCTGAATGCTTTCTGTGCACAGGGGAGGTAGGCTACGGGGAGAGGTCAAACAGAGGGAAAGTATTTCTAAAAAAGTATATTTGCAATTGAAAAACCAGCAGAACTGTCTCCTAAAACGCTATTACTTAGAAAAAAGGCTCTCCTATTACAGAAGGTTCCTGTATGTCATGACTCGCTGTAGTAGGCACAGACGTATTGCCATAAACAAGTATGTTCAAATGCCTATGTGTAATTTTTTTAAAGTAGATCAGCCCTGAATAGCACATGTGCCCTTTCAGTCTTAACGGTGGTTTTGCATAAGGAGCTGAGGATGTTATCCACAAAAAATCCACATGACACGCGGCTGCATTTTTTTTTTTTTCTCCTTCAAATATGCCAGGGTCAGAGTTTAAGAAGCTCTAGTATGGTTGCAACATCACGCTATTAATAGAAACTGCACTCTAAAGAATGAAGGCTGTGATTCCACATGTGGATATAGGGTGAAGTGCATGAACTCAGCAGTCTCTAGGAATATCACCTCTTGGGCAGTGCTCCCCGTGCAACCCTCCCCCAGCTGTGTGTCCTCAGGCCAGAGTGCCCTCAGGGTCTTCTGGAAGGAAACTTCTTCTTTTTTTTTTTTTTTTTTTTTTTTTACACTGCCCTGTGGGGTGTCAGTACAGGGCCCTGCTGTGTTAACAAGAGCATCATCTCAACTGGGGTAAGCTCCGGGGACCAGATTCAGATTTTAGATGTTTAATGCTCACATGGCGGAAGCCCATGGAAATCTCCGTGCGGGGAGGTCAGATTTGTTCTACCCACTGAGCCATTGCTTAGAACTGCTCCCTCTGGCTTACCTTCCGATCGCTTCCCTTATCCCTGCTCTTTTTGGATGGTATCCTACAGAACGGCTTTCCTTTTGCTCCTAGACTGTGATTTTTATTTAAAAAAGAAAAAAAAAGGCCTTAGAAATTAGAGCTGGAAAGGACCGTTGCCTCATCTAATCTCGGCACAAGTGTTCCCCGTGGAATATTTCCTTTCGTTCTTAAGACAAATGGCAGCATTTCGGCGATCTGGTGCAAAGCCAGCCTCAACCCACGGCCCCACCAACACCTGGTGCGGCGTCCACCTGCCCGTCCACCCATGAACGCGTAGGAGGGCCCTGCAGCCAACCTGGTAACCTTGACCCTGCAAGGCAAAGATTATCATAATGCTCTTCTGAGAGGACCAGCAGCCTTAAGCAAGAGGGCAGAGTCTACGTGACTAAAACATACCAACTTCCTCTTTCATAAGTCATCACATGATGAACTACAATTACAATTCCTGCCTTGTCTCTGCGAATTGCAGACGCATTGCCTCACCCTAGAAACCCTGCTTCTGTGTGTGGAGGAGGCGGCCGTAGCTGCTGCGGCAGCCGATTTGGATGGGATCCAACTCCAGTCTGGGCCGGCAGGGAGGGCGGTGGGTGGAGGACAAAAACAAAGCCATGTTTACTTAGCATAGATCGATAAAGCTGCTTCAGAGCTACATGAAAGGCCAGGCAGCATGAAAGACTTTTGATACAATATAAGGAATTGCTGCTCTGGGTCCAGGGCCAGCCTTAACCCCCTTGATCCCGGCTCCTTTTATGGCAAAGAGAGACCAGAAGTAAACCAGCCTCTCCACGCTCCGGCAGGCATTTCGTTAGGGAAGTTACAACAACTCTGTTTCAACATTCAACTCACAGTGTAATATAAAAAGGAAATGCCCTTCGTTTGGAGAACACAAGCTCTGCTCTACAAAAATCCTTACTTTGTACCTCTCAAGGCAGCATTTGTATTTCAGGATTTCTATTTTGGGATGGAACGGCAGGCTTTCCCTTGAGGTTATTACAGTACCAGCTTGCAGGTAAATGAGTATAATTAGGCCATGGCTCTAACACAGGGTTGTTTTCTTTTAATGTTTCAGTCGCTGCCTAGTGGGGCCATCTCTTGGGGGTGTTCAGATGGCCAGTCTCTCTGCAGCACAAAGACTGGAAGTGTTCCACATCAAAGTCACGCGCTACAATCAGCGGCACAGGGACTGCATGGAGAGTGACCAGAGGGACACGTCCTCAAAGAGGTTCGAGACAGCAGGTACTAGGGGTGACGAAGCCCACTGGCACCAGCTGCTCCAGGGAAGGATCTGGGCAGGCCCTATTCTCCCGGCTAGAAGAGGGTGAGGCAGGATTGCAATTGCAAGCAAGATCCGGGAACAGATGGGGAGACCTTTATGGCAAGCACACCTTCTCTGGAAATCCCCAAGAGAAGACATGCAGGGTTGGCCTGTAAAAACACTTAGATCTGGCATTACGCTTTCCGTGCCGCTTTCGAACAGGTTTTTTCATGTGCTTTAAGCAGCTCCCTCCACCGTTTCTCTAAGGGTGTTTTTCCTCTTCCTTGTGGTTAATCCTTTGAAGCAACCTGGCATTTTCAATAGCAACAACTAGAGAGAAACGTCAGCAGGATTTTTTCTCTCTCCACCTACCAATCCAGTTGTAGGAAAGATAATATAATTAGTACCCTGTTCTTCCCACACTTAACCAGCCCATTCCAGTCTCACGCAGAGATGTGGGCCTGTTTTCCAACAAAAGAAGCTCCAAGGGCCGCCCTTCCAGAGTTGAAGTGTCTAGGTCCCAACTGAGGGTGACTAAGCCCGCGTCTATTAGTCAGTAAGACTAACGACCAGCCAAAAGTGATTTACCCGTAACACACACCAGCTCCTCCTCCCGATACAAGTGTGAAACTCAAGTGCTCACTTCAGTCTGGGCAGAGGCTGTGGCCGCCAACAGTGGCGGGGCGGGCAGGCTCTGCGGCCGCACCCGGCTTTCGCGCGAGGCGGGTATGCACCCGGCCAGGGACTGCCCTGGCCTGGGCCGCGCCGTGGGACCCGCCCCACTACGGCGCCGGGGACTTCCGCCCACGGCTCGGACCCGCGCGACAGCCGCCTGCGGGACCCGCGAGCCGGCCGGCTGGCCAGCCACCCCCACGGCCGGCGCGGACCCCGGCGCCCGCGCCCCGCGCCACCTCCAGTCCAAGTTTGGGCCCGGGGGCGGGGCCTAGAGGCCCACAGTCGCCGGAGGGGGCGGAGCCTGCGCGGTGACGCGGCCGCGCTGGCCGTAGACCCCGGATCCCTGGAATGTGCATTCGTTCAATGAGGCCGCCAGTGCCAGCGGCGCCGAGTCACGTCCGCCCGGAGCGTGCGCACTCGGCGGCAGCGGCGCACGCGGGCCCGCGGCTCTGCGCCCACGTCACGCGCCCGCCGCGCGGTCCTACATAAGGCGGCCGGGTCCGCCAGCGCCGCCGCGAGGTCCTTTGCTCGGCAGGTTGAGCCCGGGCTAGGAAGGAGGGGAGGACGGGGGAAGAGAGGAAGCCTCGATATTTGCGAGGGGTTCGGCGCTCCCGCTTCCCTCCGGAAGGGCTCCGCCAAACGGCGAGTGGACGCGGTCCCAGGCTTAGGAACAGACTCTTAGTAAAACTTAAAGGGGACTGGCGGCGCCTGTGTCCTTCAAAGACAAATGCGAGTGTGAAAGCACTTGGTGGAGTTCAAATGGGCCTCCTTAACAACAACAACAACAACAAAAACCTGTGAACCACGTTAGATTTAAAGTCCCCATCCTCAAGAGAGTGACAGCACCAAGTCACAAAGTGGCCTTGCTTTTAAAAACACGAGTCTTGGCATGATTTGGCCTCAAGCTTCTGGAGGGGAGGAATCCTGGCTGAGTAGTGGAGGCAGCCGAGCGGGTGGAGGGAAGCAAACCGCGCCAGCATCGCCTTCACTTCGGGGACACCGGTCGCGGCGCGGGCGGGCAGCGCTGCCCCGCGGGCGGGCGCCGAGGAGCCGGCTCTCCCGGCAGCGCTCGTTCTCTCACCGCGCGGGGGGAGGGGGAGGGCGCGAGCGCGGGGGAGGGCGGGTGCGCGCGCGAGGGGAGGGGGCCCGCGCAGGCGCCGTGCGAGGCTGTCGAAGAATCAAGTCTGTAGAAGTGGAGCGGTCGCGGCGGCAGCAGCAGCAGCGACGGCGGCGGCGGAGCTGAGGCGGGCAGGGCGCTGACGCGGGCGCTGGAAAGCGGCGACGCCAGGAGCTGTGAGAGAGCAGCGGAGCGACCCGGGGCCCGCGCCGCGCCCGTGCTCCACGCCGCCCGGCTGCCGCCGCCGCCCCGGCGCGGCATGCCCCGCCGCTCGGGCTGAGCCTGCCCCGGCGGCCGCCCCCCGCCCCCCGCCCCCCCGGCCTCCCCGCCCCCCGCCCCGCACTCCGCGCCGGCCGCCGCCGCGACCTGCTGCGCTCCCCCGCGCCCGCGCGGCCCGTCTTCGCTCCGGTCTGGAGGCCGGCCGCGGCCCCGGCCGAGCTCCCGCCGCCGCCTCCGCCGCGCCCGCCGCGCCGCCCCGCCGCCCCGCCGCCCGCCCGCGCCGGCCGGGGGGACGTGCTGCCGCGGCTGCAGCCCCTCGCCCCGCGCCCGCCGCCCCTCGTGCCCCGGGGGCGCTGCGCGGGCGCCGAGCCTTCGCGGGCTTTGCCGCCGCCGCCGCCGCCTCTGCGGCCGCCGCCGCCGCTGGTGGGGGAGACGCGGGGTTGGGGGGGGAGGAGGGCGCGCGTGGTGCCGGCGGGGAGCGGCGGCGCCCCCTCCTCCTCCTCCTCCTCCTCCTCCTCCTCCTCCTCCAGCGCCGCGGGCTCCTCGGACATGGCCGCGGCGGTGGCGGTGGCGGCCGCGTCCCGGCGGCAGTCGTGCTACCTGTGTGACCTGCCTCGCATGCCCTGGGCCATGATCTGGGACTTCACCGAGCCCGTGTGCCGCGGCTGCGTCAACTACGAGGGCGCCGACCGCGTCGAGTTCGTCATCGAGACGGCGCGGCAGCTCAAGCGGGCGCACGGCTGCTTCCCGGAGGGCCGCTCCCCGCCCGGCGCCGCGGCCCCCTCCGCCGCCAAGCCGCCGCCGCTCTCGGCCAAGGACATCCTCCTGCAGCAGCAGCAGCAGCAGCAGCTGGGCCACGGCGGCCCCGAGGCCACCCCGCGCGGCCCGCAGGCCCTGGAGCGCTACCCCCTGGCGGCCGCCGCCGAGCGGCCCCCGCGCCTCGGCTCCGACTTTGGCGGCAGCCGCCCGGCCGCGGGCCTGGCCCAGCCGCCGACGCCGCAGCCGCCGCCCGTGAACGGCATCCTGGTGCCCAACGGCTTCTCCAAGCTGGAGGAGCCCCCGGAGCTGAACCGCCAGAGCCCGAACCCGCGGCGCGGCCACGCCGTGCCGCCCACCCTGGTGCCGCTCATGAACGGCTCGGCCACGCCGCTGCCCGCCGCGCTCGGCCTCAGCGGCCGCGCCGCCGCCTCGCTGGCCGCCGTGTCCGGGGCCGCGGCCGCCGGCCTGGGCTCGGCGCAGCCTGCCGAACTGAGCTCCCACAAGCGGCCGGCGTCCGTATCGAGCAGCGCGGCCGCGGAGCACGAGCAGCGCGAGGCGGCCGCCAAGGAGAAGCAGCCGCCGCCGCCCTCGCATCGCGGCGCGGCCGACAGCCTGGCCGCGGCGGCCGGGCCCACCGAGCTGGGCGCCGAGGGCGCGGGCAAAGGCCGCGGGCCCGGAGAGCAGGACTGGGTCAACAGGCCCAAGACCGTGCGAGACACGCTGCTGGCGCTGCACCAGCACGGCCACTCGGGGCCCTTCGAGAGCAAGTTTAAGAAGGAGCCGGCCCTGACTGCAGGCAGGTTGTTGGGTTTCGAGGCCAACGGGGCCAACGGGTCTAAAGCAGGTAGGGGCGGCTGTGGAGTGAGGGGCTCTAGGGGAGAGAGGGGCACGCAGAGCAGAGGAGGGGGTGCTGTTTTCCATTCGCCGTTCTACCCCGGCCCAGAAACAACAAACACCCAACTTCCTGATCTGCCTGAGGCGGAACCAGTGCTTAGTGGCAACGTGTTCATGTGCTGAAGCAGCATAACAGAGATGAGTCAGACTGGGCTGATAGGCACTGACACAGGGTTTTCCTTTCCCAGCACATTCTTGGATGGGAGCATGAGGGCACCAGTCACCTTTTAACCTGTTGGGGGACGTTGGCGATCGAATGCGCGGTTTAACCTGGGAACGTGCGTGCACGTGTAGAAACAGGCTCCTCGGTGCATGCTGTGTTCTGTGGCTTTTTACAATACCACCTCGGAGCCCCACGGGTCTAAGTGTCCTAACTTGCACGTGCACTTGAAACTCCTGTGAGATTTTATAGACTAGCTCTGAGAGAATGGACGTTCTTTAGGGAGTCTTGTTTCGTGTTAGGAAGAGAGAGATCCTTTTCAGCACACATCCACTTACTTCCTTTTTTTTCCTTTTCTTTTTTTCTCTCCCCCAGTGGCAAGAACAGCGAGGAAAAGAAAGCCTTCTCCAGAACCAGAAGGTGAAGTCGGGCCCCCTAAGATCAATGGAGAGGCACAACCGTGGCTGTCCACACCCACAGAAGGGCTCAAGATCCCCATTACTCCTACATCCTCTTTTGTGTCTCCGCCGCCACCCACTGCCTCACCTCATTCCAACCGGACCACACCGCCTGAAGCGGCTCAGAACGGCCAGTCCCCCATGGCAGCCCTGATCTTAGTGGCAGACAATGCAGGCGGCAGTCACGCCTCGAAAGACGCCAACCAGGTTCACTCCACTACCAGAAGGAATAGCAGCAGTCCACCCTCTCCGTCGTCTATGAACCAAAGAAGGCTAGGCCCCAGAGAGGTGGGGGGCCAGGGGGCAGGCAGCACTGGAGGACTGGAGCCAGTGCACCCTGCCAGCCTCCCAGACTCTTCTCTGGCAGCCAGTGCCCCCCTGTGCTGCACCCTCTGCCACGAGCGGCTGGAGGACACCCACTTTGTGCAGTGCCCGTCTGTCCCTTCGCACAAGTTCTGCTTCCCTTGCTCCAGACAAAGCATCAAACAGCAGGGAGCTAGCGGAGAGGTCTATTGTCCCAGCGGGGAAAAATGCCCTCTGGTGGGCTCCAATGTCCCCTGGGCCTTTATGCAAGGGGAAATTGCGACCATCCTGGCTGGAGATGTGAAAGTGAAAAAAGAGAGAGACTCGTGACTTTCCGGTTTCAGAAAAACCCAATGATTACCCTTAACTAAAACTGCTTGAATTGTATATATATATATCTCCATATATATATATATATATATATATATATATATATACACACATATATGTATATATATATACACACACACACATATATATATACATATGTATATATATATGTATATATATATATATCCAAGACAAGGGAAATGTAGACTTCATAAACATGGCTGTATAATTTTGATTTTTTTTTGAATACATTGTGTTTCTATTTTTTTTTTTTTGACGACAAAAGGTATGTACTTCTAAAGGCATTTTCTTCTTTTGTTAATGTTATTAGCATATCTTTGTGCTTTATTATCCTGGTGACAGTTACCGTTCAATGTAGGCTGTGACTTGCGCTGCTTTTTTAGAGCACTTGGCAAATCCGAACTGCTTCTAGCTGTATTTGTATGCACTTATTTTAAAAAGAAAAAAAAAAAGCCAAATACATTTTCTGACATTGTAAGATTGCCTTACTGTCTGTTATTCCTTACTGCTGGCTCCTCTCTCAGGCTGGAGGCCAGTTGGTGGAGAAGGAAAGGAAATGAGTGAAGTGGGCGGCATGCCAGTGGGAAATATCACCAAGTTTCCCCCAAAACGTTGTCCTCTCAGAGTAGTAGGAAAATAGATTGCGAATCTTTCTCTATTTCGTTCTTAAAAGTTCAGTTGTTGGGATATTAATGACTGCCTGGGAGTTGCTGCTGAGAGATTTTCAGGACTCGTGTGGTTTTGGGGGGGGAGGGGGATTTTTTTTTTTTTTTAAAGGCAAAGTTGACCACTGTTCACTGCCCACGTGATCAGTTGTAAGCTTCCAATGCTGCATGCTAGCCGGTTACATAATACACGATTCAGTGACTGAGGGCGGTGACCGCGGATGGCGCGGCGCACAAGATGGCACTGCCATCTTTGAACAGAGCCTGGCTCTGCAGCGCCACTCATGTTTTGAAACCCCCCACCCCCCACCCACCCCCCCCAGAGCTCTGTTTGTTGTTGGTGTCGTCGTTCCTTTGAAAAGAGTCTCGAGGGAAGTTACGGTTCAGGTGAACTTGGAGATTGCGGGATTGGTTTCGTTTCTGTTTTGTGTTTGGTTTTTGTTTTGTTTTTGGTTTTGGGTTTTTGTTGTTTTATCATTTACCTGTAGTGCTATTGCTGTTGGTACTCTCACCTACACCCTGTTTCTAGCGAGTGCTAAATACAGTATGGTACAATGACAGGAACAGCACATAGTGCTGCCAGGACTGCCCATGGGCATATCAGTGACAGCCCAAATGGGGGTGGAGGAAACCTGTAATTTCCTTCTTACGTGTGTTTGACATACCAAGTGAATAATACTGTTCTTCTGGAAAAAAAAAATTTTTTTTTTTTGATAAACTAGTGACAATTAAAGTAAGGGTTTTAATAATAGACAGGCCCCACCTCTCAAACTATTCTTAGAAACCTTTTGTAAACTAGTTTCTTTTGATCACTATTTTGCATCAGTAAACTGATTTTTTTTTTTAAACCAATAAATCATCTGTTATTAGAAATAGTTGGCTCACAGTGATACTGGTTTTTCTTTTGTGCTGTTACGATTTAACATTGACAGGAACACTATTCGAAATCCTTTTATGTTCAGGTGTTTGTAACTTGGCCCTATAATTAGGCTGAATCATGGCTTCAAGGTCTACTACAACTTCTGTGTATCGTTTACGACCTAGCTTCTATTTTAATTTGAAGATAGAGATTGTTACCCTCTTTAGATTCTTTTTTAGTTATGTTTTTGTCTTTTTTAAATTGCTCAAATATTTTTTAACGGTCGAGTTATATTAACACTTGAAAATCAGATACTGCACCAAATACAGTATTTTTTTTTTTTTTTGGTAGTGTTTTTAACGAGTGCACCTATTATTAATGCTGTGCAAATTCATGTTACCGGTCATTGTTATATTACAAACAGACTTGCATGATTAACCAGTTTGTTGTTACACTTTTTTTTTTTTTTAATTGGAGCATCAATGACTCAGATCAGACTGGTTTCTCTTATGTAAATGCATACATGCAGAAACACAGAGTCCATTTTACATGCCCATAAAGACATTTGTAAAGAATTCAACTATTATGGTTTGTTGTATAAATGTGTATCTAAGCACTTTATTATAAACTGGAATTTGACCTCATAGATTTTACAAGTTGATCAGTCATTTGACCTGATTCGTGGTAGCTATCTGTATGTTTTGCAATCTTAATACAGATAAGCTTTCCAAAAAGATTATTAATAAAGAACCATCCTGCTGTTTTGAGTAAGTCTTTCCAGCTGTGGAGAAGACAGCCTGTGGATTCTCTGTGCTGGTGTTTAAGGAGGGGGAGAGTACGGACAGCTTGAAAGGGCTGTGTTTGAGATTACTCCTATTAAAAACTAAGACCTGGAGGAGTCTGGCCCTTGGGTGGCCTTCGTGGAAGGCTTGCAGCTGTAAAATGTTGATTGGGGTTCTTTTTCTGGCGTTCTCTTAAGTTAAGAAGTTTAACATTGGGACATGGGTTTGATCTTTTGTTGTACCTGATGACAGTGCAGAGAGTCTCCACAGCTGGATAAAAATGTCAGAAAGCTACTTACTGTACATGGGCAGTATCCGATTTCAAATCCTAAATATTTCAGCTGTGCTTTTAATACTCAAAATATTAGGGGATGGGGTGTTGAAGCTTTCCCTTTTTTGCTTTACCAATTTATAGAATATAACAGATGTACTGTCTTTCATGTGGCCTCACATTAAAAGTTATGAGAACGTACACATGGTTTACAACTTTTACTATATACCTTCCCTTGGCCACCAAGTATTTTTAAAGTGTGCCACCTTTTAACCTTTACTTTTTTTTAAGTTGAAGGTGATCCCTTTTTCTATATATGATGAAACTCATGTCAACTGAAGTGAGTGTAATCTCATATCAACATTATTATATTTTAAAATCACGCTATGGAAATATCACCTGCATTCTGTCATTTGTCAGATTTACAGTACCTTTTTTTTTCTTTAACTTTTAGCATTAAATAAAAATAAAATTGGGAGCACTGAAAATTTTCTGAGGCCTTTTTTAATGTTTTAAAGTTAGCTTAGAATGGCTATTATTGTAATCACTAATGGCAATGCGACCAAAGGATGTGTGGGTTTGGGGTTGGGGTTTGACTGGAAGAACAGGAGGTAAAAGACACAGAACAAAAAGCCAACTGATGGTGGGGGGGGGGGGGGGAAGTGCTAGGGACCGGGGAAAGGGCAACTGGATAGGGGAAACCGATTAAGAGAAGAGCGGAACAAAGTACAGCCAGAAAGTACTTGTTTATTTTCAGCTTGTAGTAGAGCCAGCCCCTCTACAACAGGAGACTGGCAGGAGATCCTGTCCACACCTCAAAGGCTATCGAGACCAGGAGCTACTCTCTGGAAAGCATCAGAAGAAAACAGCCATGTTGGGCCACGTGAAATGCACTGAAGACAAAAGGGGGAAAATAGTAGCCTGCCTTTTGGAAAGCATTGGAATAAAATGAGAGCGAAAAGCCAGGGGGATTACTGATGTCTTGAAACCTGAATTTACAAATAGACATAAAAGGTGGGAAGCACCGGGAACCATTTGCAGACTACTGTCTACTCGCACATAGTAAGAGATGTTTGCAGCTTTTACTCGTTTTATTGATCAATGGCTTGGCAGACTTCTATGAAAGGAAGTTGTGAAGCTTACATAGAGTTTGGGGATAGCGTACACATAGACTGATTTACTACGTGTTTTAAATTAAACAGCCACAGTTAATGTGTAACTGAATATTTTTCGGTTGGGGTGGTCCCGTAACTTGGACCCATGGCTGTATGTGTGTCAATAATTTCTTTTTATTAGTAGGCTGTTTAAGGCAGTTTTCAAGAAACCATATTCTTAATAAGTTAATTACAGCTCATGATACGCAACACGATGTTTCATTTAGGGATCAGGTTAAAAGAAATGTTAAACCGTTGACTTTAACGTCAGAATGTTAAATTTTATTTTTAGTAAAATTTAAGAGACTGCAGCTTGCAGAAGTCATTTTTAAAATTTCAAAAGCTCCTCTCAAAGTAAACTTTAATGATTGCATTCAGTTTCCAGTTAAGAAGACCAAACGAGCCAGACTCTTGATGTGGCAGATGTCTTTGTTTATTCCCCAAAGGAGGGAAAAAGTTAAAGGGAAAATACAGAGAACTCCCTTGAATTCCTAGACTTAAGTCCCTTGTTACTCAAAGTTGTTTTGCATATGATTTATAGATGGTTTTATTTGGTTTAGTGAAGAGTAAAATGTTTCTCTTCCTGATTCCAAAGGGTATGCGTGGAATCATTCAGAAAAATGTTCAGTTGTGTGTAGGCCACTAGAAGTCCTGAGTCACCCTCATTTGCTTGCCTTTTCTTCAGAGGGAACAGTGTGAGAAGACACGCCTTTCCTCTGTCACAGACCAAGGTCAGAGGCACCAATGAATGGAATACATATTTACCTACTTCATCATCTGGGGCTCTAGAAATGAGAGGCGGGGTGGGGATGCTATTTAACTCCTTCTGTGCCACTGGTTAGGCCTCTGGCAGCAATAGTATTGATTACAATCAAATAAAAATTATGGTGTGACTTCGCAGATGATTAATTATCTAGATCCTTTGTTGCTGTTTCTCTTGACAGCCTGCATTTTCCTCCAGTTATGAACCCCCGACAGGAATTTAAAAGGCACAAAACTATACAAAAAGCCAATTTGTAAATTACTTAGGAGGTCGGAGGATGGAAAGTGACGGATTTATGGATTATCTGTGGATTTCTCTATTAATCCCCAGATAAATCCATTATTAGGGATAGCCACACTATCCCTATTTACCACTAACTAATTTGTACCTAATTTAACAGTGAACTTTGTTTTAACCCATCAGTCTGTTAACCTGCTGTTTCCCCGTGTTAATACAACTTCACATGCTTGATTTAAAACAGCTTTCCTTTTTTTAATTTGAGGTATAATTTTTTTAATTATAGAATACGAAATCAACATCAGCATGGATCTTTATCACAGCATATTGTGTGCTTCTGTGTGGCACTAAGCCACGTAAAACAACCCATACAAGCTACAGACGAGGTATTTTAGGGCAAAAAAGTACGCCCTAGGCAAAATCATTTTCAGAATCATTTAGACATTGGGTCGTAAAGCCGTTCTTTTATTTTGAATCTGAGAAACAATCGAGCAAAATCTCCTTAATAGAACAGCCCTATTAGAACGGTATCAACAGTCTTAAATATTGCTTTGAAAACAATGTAGCCCTTCAAAACTAAAAGTCTTAGTAGAACGAGTCTTCAGTGCACAAAAAATTTATCACAAAGTCAGCCATGAAAATCCTCTAGGAGGTGATTTACTTTTAGGTCAGACAAGGTCTGGATAAGAGACCACAGGATTCCTAGTTTAAATTGGAAGCATCAATACGCTGGTTGATCTCATCTTTTGAATGGACTTTAGAAGTTGGATTGCGTAATCTAAAGAGCCTTCTCTGGCAGTTCAGTTAGACGCCCTTGATGCTGAGATAAGACATCCTATATAGACTGGTAATGTTCCATTTGAATATTTCTCAGTTTATATTTTGGGGAAATCAAATGTGGTCTATAATCTGCAGAACCCATCACTTAACCACTTTTGCTTAGCAAGTACTATTTCATTCTTAATGTCCCCACTATCCATTCATATTCAGATGCTTACAAGGAGACAGGCATCACGCACAACAAAGGAGTCACGTTTTGTTGTGTGGGTTATTCAGGCAGCAAGTGTAGCAGACCAATCCTTGGGTCACCGCATACTTCTCTGCCTTTTAGAAAATCTCTTTCCCCTGGCAGTTCAAATCGAATCTTTTGAACCGTAAATGTGGCTATTTACATTGCCAGGAAAAAAATAAGTCCAGAAACATGTCCTCAGAAGTAAGGGCCAAAGATTATTTTAATGTACGGTGAGAGTTTACTAAAAGTAAACCTTTATTGTACGATTTTAAAATATTAACCACACTCGTAACTTCAGTTCTGCAGAGAACTGAAACGTAGGAGTAGGGATGGTCTGGGGCCGAAGACATCAGCATTTTGTTACACACAGCCTTGGCTTTGGGCCTCCCATGTTCTCCAAAGCCTGAGAGACTACGCGGGAGCTGCAAGGCAGAAAAAGGCTGTTGCATGCCTTAACCCAGGCTAAAAGGCCTCTTACCTCCGTTTGGTTATTTCTGCCTCCAAACAGCATTCCAATTAGCTCTTTTTGGTGATAAAAGATAAAGATTTATTGTACCCCACCTACAACTGGAATCAGAATTTCACAGGAGGGTCACAGTCATTAGAGAAGTTTTCTGGAATACTATTCCCTAAATAAGCACCATGTGGGTTGTTGCTATTATTTAACACCTATTAAGTAGGCACATCATTCTAGGCTTTGAACAGCTGAAGAGTCCGGGCCCCAGCTTTCTTGGAGCTTACGGACAATTCCGCAGACAGGCAGGGGAAGGTCGGTGTGCTCGATTAAGGGCACCTACTGAGCAAAGTTTAACTACTTGCTGGTTTCCTTCCGCGAGTTTGGAAAATACATGGTCTAGGGCTAAATTCTTAACGTGGAGGATTGAGTCTCGTTCTAGAACTTCCAACTGGAACCTCGGTAGGGCTGTGACACAGGAACGCAGTCCAAAGTCCAAAGTGCTGTCACACAAGAAATTCATTATGCCCAGCATGCAACCGTCATGCATGAAAGGGGCCGCTGGACCTCGGTTATCTTCCTACAAATCAAGAAGCCATTTGGAAACATCGGGGCCAGGTCAAAATCGTCAAACTGTAGCCTTGTCTTTCTCCACTTTTTTTTTTTTTTTTTAATTGTTGCTCACAGTGGCGTTTTTGAAAAGGAAGAAAACAGCCGCCAGCACTGCCAAGCCCTGTTTACTGGAGGGGAAGGAAAGGGGAGGCGGCTCCCTGACTCTCCGGCAGCCTGCGTAAGGGCCTGCGCCCACGAGGGGACCTTGCTGCGGTTTCCAGCGCGGCACCCTGACTCACGCCGCGCCCGTGTTTATTTATTCTAGAACTTCTGCCGGGGCCGCACGGCCGCCGGCGCAGCGCCTTCGCCCCGCGCCCCGCTCTGCGCACGTGGAGCCGGGCGGCGGGACCCCACGCGGGCGGCGGCGCCCGGACCCGCCCCGCCGGCGCGCCAGCTGCGCGGCTATAATTAGAGAGGAGCCGCGGCCGCGCGCCCCCGCCCGCGTGCCCGCGAGGGCCGTGCGCGCGCGCGCGCGCGCGGGGCCGCCCGCGTGCGTTCCCCGGCCTCGCGCTCTGGACCGGTTACCGAGTCGTGCACCAAATAAAGTAAAGGTCTGGCTCCTGCCGGGCGAGGCGGGCGGGCGAGCGGCGTGCCAGCCGGCTCCGGGGTGTGGCGAGCCCTCGGTTGCCCAGAAAAGGTGCAACGCGCGTCAGCAAGAGCCTTGGCTGCTGCCGCGAGGGTCCCTGACGCGCTGCCGGCTGTCCCGGGTGGATTTTCTAAGTTGGGGAGGGCGCATGACAAGAGCTGCCCCAGATGTCACTCCCTTTTTGGAAATCATGAGGCTGCCTTTTTTTTTTTTTTTAAACGACTGTGGCTATAATAAGGCAAACGGTCCACGCTGGTGGAGTAAACTCTCATACTTAAGGGGCATCCGTCTTCGGGGAAAGCACACCGAGGCACGGGTGCGTGTCCATAAAAATGTTATTTATTAAGCGAACCTCAGGACATGCCCATATGGGTACTACAGAGTCAAATACAGTATTGCAGCCACAGACTGCCTAAAAGGGAGTTGCCTTTTTACAGAGAAACCTTTATTAAAATTACGGCAAGGGCCAAAAAGTTTTTTCTTGCGTCATAGCACCGTTGGGCGCTGGAGGTGCCCCGCAATCCATGGACTTCTAATTTCCGTTCATTGTTAGGTTCAGTACTCTGCAGTAACGTCTCAAAAAAAATCCAAGAAGCATGACCCCATCCTTGCACAAGATGACGCCGAAATGGCATGTGGTACCAGCCTTGGAGTGCAGGCCGAGGAACTTCACTGTGGACTGAGGGTTGTGTAATAGTTTCAGGCACGAAATCATTTTAGAAGCGTGGGATGAATTCCTACAGAACCGTCCCCTCCTTCTGTATTTTATCGAAGAACTCGCAAGGCTTCTCAGGTTGCAGCTCGATTCCTACGAAGCTATTTTTGCTCTTTGCCCGAGCCCATTGGTCTTGACACAGCATCGCTAGAGTCACCCGCTCCGCTCCTGGACAAAAGACCTTTGAGAGCGAATTCTGCAAGGAGAGTCTCTCTGAAAACACACCTCAGAATTGTCCAGTTCTGTCCCAGACACACGACAACACTGGAACAGAGGTCAGGACGTCTCCAGGTGTTCCTGGGCTTTGGGTGATCATTTCAGGTAATTCCATTCATTTTTGTGTTCCTATGTGCCATTATTATTATTATTGTTAATGACCGTGTGCTTACCTTAGTGGGGGCAAAGGAATCAAACTGGACTGTCTCAGTGACAGCTTTTTGGTTTTTCATCCATCGGCCAGACATAAGAAAGCACTGGGTGTGATACCCATTAGGTACTTGGGCGCCATGAATGTGTACCACTAAAAATATAGATGCTTGGTTATTATATTAAAGAGGAAATAGCAAATAGTCTTGAAACACTGGAGAGAAGGGGCTCCCCCTGCTGTCATCATAGAAGCTGCATCGTCTCTCTGGCTAGAGGAGCAAGGACATCGCAGGGTAAAGCATAGTAGCCGACCATTCGTGAAGTTCTCATCACGTTGGGGGACGTATAGTTCTATTGGAAATAAAAAAAAAAAAAAAAACACAGACCACGAATGAAGGCAATGAATACTTTTCTTAAAAGTTTTCTATGCTCACATTCATTTGCTGAAGGGCCAGCGTCCCTATAAACCACTGAAATGGTCGGGGCACCTGGGTGGCTCAGTCGGTTGAGCGTCTGACTTCAGCTCAGGGCACCATCTCGCGGTCCGTGAGTTCGAGCCCCGCGTCAGGCTCTGGGCTGATGGCTCAGAGCCTGGAGCCTGCTTTGGATTCTGTGTCTCCCTCTCTCTCTGCCCCTCCCCTGTTCATGCTCTGTCTCTCTCTGTCTCAAAAATAAATAAATGTTAAAAAAAAAAAAACAAAAAACACTGAAATGGCCAACCCAAGTCCACGGATGGCTTTAAAGGCAAGGGTGGCATTTGCCACCTGGTGGCAGGTGGGGTTGGGGTGAGCCTGTGTTTGAGCATATTGTGCCTTTTTTTAAAAAAAAAATAATAGATAAAAGTGACGTATGACGAAAAATAAAAGAACACCACTAAGTTTTGACCTTGGTAAAAATGTTGGATTTGTAAAAAAACTCGTTTCCTTTTCCTGTAAATCACACTCCTCTGCACATGGGTCTTTACATGTGTAAGTAAGCCTTCAGAGCTCATGAACACCACGGATTTGTAGCCCTGGGAAGAACTCGATGGCAAACATTCCCTGAGTGAAGTGTCAGCCGTGACCAGACCGAGCCGGAGGTCATTCATCTGTTTGCTGAGAGGTTGAGGACTTGGATGGAATTAGTCGGGTCGAAGGTCTTCACGGATGAGGTCAATCACAAGCAGTTAGGAAGGAGAGGAGAGGGGCGCCTGGGTGGCTCAGTTGGTTAAGCCGTGGACTTCGGCTCAGGTCATGATCTCACGGTTTGTGAGTTCCAGCCCCGCCTCAGGCTCGCTGCTTTCAGCACAGAACCTGCTTTGGATCCTCTGTCCCCCTCTCTCTCTGTCCCTCGCCCACTCGTGTTCTCTCTCTCTCTCTCTCTCAAAAATAAACATTTTTTTTTTTTTTTTAAAGAAGGAAAGGAGATGGCCTGTGCAAGCTCTGAGGGATTGGAGAGGAAAAATCACCGGAGGAGAACCCACGTCTACGTGGGTGTGGTCATGTATTGATTCATTTATTGGTTTGCTTATCCCTTCCCTCCACTCATGGTAAGGAAGGCAGACTCTTGAGCTATGGCCACAGCTCTACCTCTCTAACCATAGCGTTTAACCCTCTGACCTCAGTGTAATTATCTGTGAAATGGGTTAAGGCTATACCTACGTCGTGGCATTGTTGTTGAGGGGATTGAATGACAGGGTTATAGAACACGCATAGTCAGCGCATATTAAGTCCTTGTTAAATTTGGGTACATCACCCTGCGGTGCTGGGCTCTGGGCCGGTGTTAGATAGTTGTTAAAAAACAAAAAAAACACCAGTGTCTTCAGGGTCACCTGAGTGGCTCAGTCCGTTAAGCATCCAACTTTGGTTCAGGTCATGATCTCACGGTTGGTGAGTTCGAGCCCCGCGTCGGGCTCTGGGCTGACCGCTCAGAGCCTGGAGCCTGTTTTGGATTCTGTGTCTCCCTCTCTCTCTGCCCCTCCCCCGTTCATGCTGTGTCTGCCTGTCTGTCTGTCTCTCTCTCTCTCTGTCAAAAATAAACATTAAAAAAATGTGATCATGAATCTGGTCACCTCTCTCCACCTGATGGAAACCATCATCATCTCTTGTCTGAAGCACTACAGAAGCTTCTTACCTGTTCTTCCAGCCCCCGCCCGTCTTCTCTGCAGTTTGTTCTCAGTTCAGCAGCCAGAATAAACCTCAAAGATACTGGCCTGATCTTGTTTCTTCTTCATTCAAAGCCCTACGATAGTTTTCTATCTCCTTTAGAGTCAGATGTGAAGTCTTCCGCTGGCCTGCGAGGCCGTGCTACCTCTCAGACCTGGCTCGGACCCTTGCTGGCTCCATTTTAGCCACACTGGCATCCGCGCTCTTTCCTGACCCTGCCGAAGAGGCTCCTGCCTCAGGACCTTCGCATTTGCTCTCCTCTGTTTGGAATGGTCTTCTGAGATGTACGCACAGCTCGCTACTTCACTCCCTTCAGGTGTCAGCCCCAGTGTTCCTGTTGCTGTTGTAAACATTCCCACAAATTTCGTGCCTTAAAACAACACAAAATAACTGTCTTAGGGTTCTGGATGTCAGGAGGGTAAATTTAAGATGTTCACGGGGCTGGTTCCTTCTGGAGGCTTCTGGGCAGAACCCGTTTCCTTGGCCCTTTCAGCTCCTCGAGGCCGCCCACATTCCTCGGCTTGTGACCCCTTCCTGCCACCACTCTGAACCCTCGCTTCTGTCCTCACGTTGCCTCCTGCCTCCCTCTTCTAAAGACTCTTATAATTGGGGCTCCTGGGTGGCTCAGTCGGTTAAGCAGCCGGCTCTCGGTTTCAGCTCGGGTCATGATCTCATGGTTGCTGGGTTTGAACCCCACGTTGGACTCTGCACTGACAGTGTGGAGCCTGCTTAGGATTCTCTCTCTGCCGCTTCCCCACTTGCACGCACGTGTACTCTTTCTCTCTCTCCCTCAAAATAAATGAACTTAAAAAAAAAAAAAAACCTGTATAATTACACTGGGCTCAGCTGAGTAGTTCAGGATATTTCTTATCTCAAAATGCTTAACTTAATCAAATCTGCAAAGTCTCTTTACCAAGCAACATCCCGTATACACAGGCTCAGGGTGTTAGGACGTGGACATCTTGGGGAGGGGTCATTACTCAGCCTACTGCACACTCTCTATAAAATAACCGTCCCAACTTACCCCCCATTCTAGAATCCTGTCCCTGTTTCATTCTTCCCCTTAGCACTGTTCCCCATCAGACATTGTTTGTGTCTGTTGGTTTATAACTTTCTGTCTCCCCCGCGCCCCGACCCCTGCATGCCTTAGAGTGTAAAGCGTACGAGACAGGGCAAAGCACCCCCCTGTGGCACAATAGTGGGGGGCGTGGGCATGTTCTCAGTAAATATTTGTTAAAGGGCTAAATTTAGTCTCTGATCTTAATGAGGGGAGTGTGGTGCAAAATAGTGAACGGTAAGAAAAGAGTCATGGGGCACCTGAGGTGCATGGGGCTCAGTTAAGCGTCTGACTTTTGCTCAGGTCATGATCTCGCAGTTCACGGGTTTGAGCCCCGCATCAGGCTCTGTGCTGACAGCTCAGAGCCTGGAGTCTGCTTCGGATTCTGTGTCTCCCTCTCTCTCTGCCCCTCGACATCTTATGCTCTCTCTCTCTCTCTCAAAAATAAATAAACACTAAAAAAAATTTTTTTTTTAAAAGGAAAAAGTCATAAAAATGTATTTGGAAGATTTCACGGAAACACAATCATTGGACTGCAGAGAGAGAACATCAGGAGGGCTGCACGGAGGAGGAAACTGAAGGGGGCCAGTGGCAGGGCAGGGCTTGGGAGAAGGAACAGAGCTCAGCCAGGTGGGATGGATCTGGGGATCCTACAGGAACTGTTTAGCCAGGCAGGAGGAGGGTCCATGCGGACAGATGCGGGTTAGAAAAAGCAGGAAGAAAAGGTCAGGGGCATATGCTAAGGAACCACATCAGAGTCCGAAGGGTGATGTAACCTGAGATGCTTTCTGCAGGGGTAGGAGGTAGGGGGCGGGGTTCAGGTAAAGCAGGAGGAAGCAGGCAGGAAGCGCATTCTCCTTGGGGGTGGGCGGTAACAGCCTCTCCCAGGGGGCCCCCCAGAATGGTGAGAATGTGTTCTGATGGCTGACCCCAAAGAGTTCAGCCGGCTCTGAACTTCCACCTTCTCCTGGCACAGGAGGAGAGAGGAGGGCGGCAGGGGTGGGGTGGGGGAATGTGCAGCAGCTTGGCTCACCTAACAGCTCCCGGGGAGGGGGGGCCCTTCCAGGCTGGTTGCAGCTGTTCTTTTATCGAAAGATTTGGCCAAGAACAGTGTGAAGTGGTCACAGTCACGACTGCCTTGACTCCACCAGCCTGGCTGTGCCCTTGGATAAGTTCTTGGGGGTCTCTAAACCTCAGCCTCCTCATCTGTAGAATGGGGATAAGAATAGTGCCTACTTCTTAAGTTTATTGTGAGGGCTAAGTGAAGTGATACATAAGTCTCCTCGGGGCAGTTCTACCATAAACCCAGAGTCTAGTTCTTTATCCCCAAACAGGAAGCACCCGAGGCCCGGGTGGGGGGTGACCAACCATCTTCTCTCCCCTCACCCAACCCCTAGAGATCTCACCACTCAGGTCTGCCCCCCCACCCCCCGGGGCCCTCTGTGGACAGATCTCTCTGATAGGCCTTCTGGGAATGCATATTTAAATCGCAGCCCTCCACCTCCAGAGTCCTCTGAAAGGGAATCTCCCCCACCACTTCCAGTGGGAATGGATTTCCAGCCCTTCGTCCCTTCTCTAGCCTGAAAACTCCCCCCTTCACACTTGGGTTGTGAGTCTGCATGGCTCTCCCCTGCCCAGCCTCATCTCGGGGATCTCTGGCCCATCCTTGGCCCTGGTGGAGAGGACAAAGGAAGGCCACCAGGTTCTGGGGGCCAGAGAGAGGCTGGGATGGAGAAGCCTGAGGCTGCTTCAGTCCTGGTTCTGTCTCTCTCTAGCAGCGAGGGCCAAGGTCAGTTTTTTCATTTTTTATTTTATTTTTTTAAGGTTTATTTATTTTTGAGAGAGAGAAAAGACAGAGTGCGAGTGGGGGAGGGCCAGAGAGAGAGAGAGAGAGAGAGAGGGAGACACAGAATCCGAAGCAGGCTCCAGGCTCTGGGCTGTCAGCACAGAGCCCGACGCGGGGCTCGAACTCACAAACCTCGAGATCGTGACCTGAACCAAAGTCAGACGCTTAACCAACTGAGCCACCCAGGCACCTCGTGTTCTAGATTAACCAAATGTACATATCACTCACCCTACCACAGGTAAGGAGGGAATGTTTAATACCTATAGTATTAGGCGTAGAACCAAGAACTTGAAAAGGCGCTGTAAGCTCTAAGGTAATGTAAAAATACTGACTTTTACTACTTAACCTGGGATTTCTCTACCGATAGAAACTTTACCCTACCTGAAGTGAGGGACTTACTTCCCCTCATACGTCATTTACAAAAATATCAAGACAACTTTGCTCTGATCATCTGTAAAGTATTGATCCAATAGTGTTCCCCCAAATCCCCAGCTCATCCTAAGGACACAGCTCTTTCTGGGAGGCGGTTCTCATGGTTATGATGCAGTTACAAACCACTGGGTCACATTTCTACGTGGCCTTGCAGAAATGTTATGCTCAGGTTGGCCATGGGCTCCACGGTGGGGGGCGGGGGGGTCAAAGTCACCGGGAGAAACTGCAGACTTCGTCCCCACAATGCTGGGAGAACTCGGGGTTAGGCTGCCCTGGGCACCAGTCCCCGTAGGAAGGCCACAAGAGACAAAGAAGTCTGAAAACAGATAGCTAAACAGGCTTAGTCTTTGGGCAGACCTGACAAGAGACTGGAGGTACCCTCGCTACCAAAATACGTAATGTGTGCTAAAGGGGGTGTGTAAAACTAAGCGTGTCTTATTTCAGTGTGTGCGAAAGATTTCATGTGGGATTGCTAATGTGGGAGCTACTGCCTGTCTGTTTCGTTTTTGCTGAGTCACAATAAATGTGTTTCTAAGCGACCACGGAGGCTTTGGGAAGACGTGGTCACTCTACGGGGCAGGAAGGGGCAAAGGGAGCTGCGCAGAGGAGGAGACACTGAAACTCCTCGGCCCTGGGCTCCTTCGTCATCCCACCACGAAGGCACACGTCTACCCCAGTCCTCAGGCCAATCCAGGCATGACGAAGGACTTCTGAGTGCCTCTGGGTCCCAGGATCACCTTGTACCACTCGCCGAGTTCCCATGTGACTGCCTGAGTGTCCTTCCTCGCCCTATCCTAGAACCACTGCCCCTGGGGAAGGCTTCTAGAAGTTTCCGTGGCTCCTCAGCTACCCCCTCAAGCTCTAGTCTCGAACTATAAAGGGAGCTCGTTGGCTCTTGGACCTGAAGAATCCACAGGCAGGTCAGCTTCGAGTTGGACTCACTTCCGGTTTGAGCCCGTGTCTAAGGGCACGTGAAGTACTGCAGCCCATGGGACTGGTGGCCCGTGGGGCTGAGCGGTCTCCACCTGCAGGGTCACGGGCAGCAGCCCTAATCCCTGGAGAGGACAGCTGTCTGGAAGGAGGGGTGCTCCCGCCCTGATGTCAGAGTTAGCCCCGCATGGAGGGGCAGGGTGGTGGCTGGTAGGCAGGTAGATGTGTGCACCTCAAGACTTCTTTGTTCCTGCTCGGTCTTCCTCTTTGCCACCGAGGGAGTGATCCCCAGCACTGAACTCATGGTGGCCAGCTCTACACCTGTTAGGACACGGGCCGAGCTTTGGGGTGCCACGGGGAGCCACTGGAAGCCGAGGAGAGTGACTCACCCTCTGTTGACAGAGATGGCGTGGCCGGGACAGAGAATGCAGGAGGAAGGTGACTGGAAGACATGTTGGGACAGCCCAAGCGAGGGGGCTGTCTCTGAGATTTTGATCTGTAATTTGTTTTTATATGTTAAAAAAAGAAAGATACCTGAAGTGGCGGGACTCGTATCTTCACAAGCTAAAAAATGCCTCTCTCGTGCTCCCCCTGTCTGTCTGTGCCACTTCCCTCCCCACCAGGCTGCCATTGTCGTCACCGGCAAGGGCGTGCCACCTAGCATGCGAGGGGAGGCCACCGCTGCACCCTTGCTGAGAAGTACACGGATCCTTCCCGCACCGTGCTGTCCTCGCACGGGTGCTCCAGGAGCGCGCCAGCTTGGCCGCGTGCACTTGGCACTCCCATCCGTCACCGGGCGACGAGAATCTTCCACGTGCCGATGGCGGGCTGCAGGAACCAGCAGACCACTAGTCGGACCTGAGCCTTCAGGAGAAAAACTCAGCAGAGTTGTGCCTGGGGATCCTTCTGAGGGAGAGACACGCTAGGGAGAGACACGCTAGGGGCAAAATGTTGCTGGAATTATTGGCACAGAATTCTAAGTTGTGCAGGAAAAAAAAAAAAAAATCCGCTGAACGCTAACCCAGTGCTGTGTGATTTACAAAGCCTTTTGCTTCTGTCAGGCCTTTGAAACAAAAGCATCAGAGAAATCGCGCCTTGCTGAAAGTTATTCGGTGAAGCCTCCATTTAAATCCAGACCTTCTAACCCTGAATCCTATCGTCTTTTTATCACTGGTTCACAGCATTTACGGGTAACGCTTTTGGGGACCCTGGCAGCATGGGCAATATTAGTTAAGCTGTGCCACAGAACGGATTCTACAAATGCCACCAGACCCTTTGCTTACCCACTGGTTTATTCTCATTCTTCATGCTTAGTTTGCTAATGTAGGAGTCACATGTCCCTGTTGTCTTTATTTTCCTGGTTTAATCAGGAAAACCAGCCAGAGGACCCGGAATGATTAGCTTGGAATCATTAGGAGAGGAAAGAATTTATATTCACGGTGACTGTATTTCTAGTCCATTGATTAGGCAGTTTTGCTTTTATGAATCAATCGGGGTGATTGCCATGCTGAATAAAATACGGAATTGCTATCAGAAAGAAAACATAAATTATTAGCTTTAAAATGCATACTGTCTCCGCAGGGAGCTACACAGTGTATGGAATGTTTCTCATTTCCTCTTCCAGATTTCTGCCTGGGTTTTCTCACGGGGTACTCCTATAGGCTCTTTGGCTCTGTTGTGGCACGTGACGGGATGATCCAACAATGCAGTGTCCCGGCGTGTGACATTACTATTTAGCTTCCACTAACAGCCCCTTGTAGGTGCGGGGTGGCGTTCCCAGTCAACACAGAGCGCTTTAATATCAATATCGATAACCACGCATATCTTGACTCTGCGGCTTACAATCCAGAAGGCAAGGTGATTTTTAGAAATCCATACAATCACCTTTGGAGACTCTAAGAACGAATGCCCGAACCATCTCATCTCCTATTAACCGGTTAATTTTTTTTTCCTAGGATATACCGAGGTCATTTCCTAAATTGCACATTTCCCACTGATTAATCTCAGTGGATTGCCTCTTACTATAGCAAATATGATAATGTCCAACAATTATAATTCATAATTATGGAACTTTATTTCATAAGAGGGTGTTTTAAAAGCCAGATAATCACTTTTAAGAAGACACTAGAAAATTGAATAGGGCAGAATAGAGGTGGAAGGAGGAGGAGAAAACAGAATGAAAATAGCGGTGGATGAAAAACGCTTTAAGACTAAAACCTCGCAAGGCTGGTGTTCCATGCGTTAAGAACAAAAAAGGAGGCATTTGGCTTTAGTACCGTGGGATTTTATGGATTCTGGGCGCCAGAAGTTTCTTTCTTTGTTTTTTTTTTTTTTTTTAAGTTTATTTTGAGAGAGAGAGAGAGAGGAAGAGAGAGTGTGTGTGAGCGAGCAGGGGGTGGGCAGAGAGAGGGAGAGAGAGAGAATCCCGAACCCCAAGCAGGCTCTGTGCTGTCAATGCAGAGCCCGATTCAGCGCTTGATCTCACAAACTGTGAGATCGTGACCTGAGCTGAGATGGAGAGTCGGATGCTCAACCGACTGAGCCACCCAGGCGCCTCTAGATACCAGAGGTTTCATGATTTAATTCATTTGACACACATTTATTGTATGCATCCTATACATTGAGGCACTAGGGAGTTTAGATTGTTATAATTTTTTTAAGATCTGGCCATCTCGCAGCCTACAGAAAATGGACTGGCCCACGAGATAGACAGTTGATGAGCATGGAGGAAAAGGGAAAAAAGAGAAGGAGAAAGAAAAAGCAGAAATGAAAGTTTAAGGAGCAGCAGCCGCAAGTGCAAACAAAATCCCGCCGCAAGACCTTTGTCCCCCAAATAAACTGTCCACTGTTTCTTAATGAACACTTTCCTAATTTTTCTCAGCGAGCACTAGGTTCTGTAAGTTATAAGTACCTCCCAAGGCACAGTGAGGAACACAAGAAAAATAAGATTCAGACCCTATTCTCAAAGAACTTAGACTCTATTTGGAAATTTCAAGCAGTGCATATCGAATCATGGATCCGCTCTAAGACAGCATTCAGGCAGGTACAGGAGACCTGATCCACACTCTGGGGGTGACGTTCAAAGAAGGCGGTAGGCCCAGCAGGGGTGGAAGGGACAAGGAAGGGTTCCCACAGAAGATGGACGCCAGAGAGGCCTGAGAGGCGGCGCAACAGAGGGGAGGCAAGAAGACACAGGCAGAGCAGAAATTAGCATCGTGTGTCTTGGGATCAAGAAGAAAAATCTGTGCCTTCTGTAACCGCAGGATAGTTACGAGGGGGTCACGGGGAATGCTGTTTGAGTAAGCGGGGGAAGCTGGGACCTCCAGGCTTTCGGAAACTCAAGCACAGGGAGGTCGGGAGGCTGGCCGCGGGTGACGAAGCCGGCCACGGCCCAGATACTGGTGGAGAATGGAAAAACCACTTTGCTGACAGGCCTTTGCGCCACTCCCTTCCACGGAACTGGTCCGGGATGGCCGCAGAGGAGCTCACGGAAGAGAATTTCAAAGAGGTTGTTGATAAGGCTGGGAGACGGAGCTGATTTCGGGCAGGGGCAGAAGAGGGTGTGGAGGATGACTCCAAACCTGCGAATATGCCTCATTTCCGCCAACTGGAGCAGGACTCGGGCTTGGGAGAAGATGACAGATGCCTAGATCAGAAGACTAAGAACACTCCAGACGCAGCTGGGGTAGCCTCAGGGCAAGGATCAGAGCTGTCCGGTCCTCCCCAGCCCCCAGGGTTAGGCAAGGATGGCAGGAGGTGTGCGAAAGCTGCGGGGGTGCCCCGTAGGGCTGAGCACGGGAGGGGGCGGGGGAGGGGGGAGAGGGGGGGCGGGGCACAGAGTTCTGGGCGCTGGGGAGACTCACTCCGTCACTCCCCCCCCCCCCCCCGCCCCAGAGAGCAGTGTATGCATCTGTGCTGCAAAGCACTGCTCCTTGGCTCTCGTGGCCTCTGTGGCCTCATTCAGGGAGCACGACCCGCTCACACGCGCACGCCAGGCACCGTGCGGGGTCCAGGAGCTCATGGGGGATGGTGGGGGGGCTCTCAGTCTCCCGGGGAAGGCAGAGATAAGCAGATGTGGGGATCCGAAAATACGAGCCGTCGCTCCGAGGAAAGCATCCGAAGCAGCCTCCTCGGGTATTTCCTGGGGGTGCTGTGTTGAATTGGCATTGAAGGGGGCAAAGACTTCAGAGCACTGACCGTCCTTCAGCAATTCTTGGCAGGAGCAGAGGGTGGCATGATTTAGGGTGAGAAGTCTGTGTCTCAGAGTTCAGCATATAAGAGTCTAGGGCTGTCGTCACAGCAGCTTGAGGAAGTTAACCAGGGTAGCCCCTGGGAGGCTAAGACAGACGAGGGTAGTCCCCAGCTTAGGCGCTGGGATGCATTCCCACATCCCCAGTGGATGCCCCAACCCCACGGATGGTACCCAGCCCCATCTATGCTATGTTTTTTCCTACCCCATACATCCCTATGATAAACACATACTTCCTTTATAAATTAGGCACAGTAAGAGCTGAACAGCGATAACTAATAATAAAATCGAATAACTATAAGCCTATACTGTAATAAAAGTTACGTGAATGTGATCTCATTTTCAAAATATCTTATTGTACTTCCTGCGAGGATGTGAGATGATAGAATGCCTAGGAGGTGAGATGAAGTGAGGCGAGTGAGGTGGGCTTGTGACCTGGGATGTGTCAGGGGGCTCATTTTCTTCCCAACTGATGGACGGCAGGTAATGAGCCAGGAAAAGTGAAAACACAGGACTGTATAGCACATGCTCTTTGAGCCGGGAGCTGAGTCTTCAGGTTCCATGGTGTAGCGGTTAGCACATCTGCCTTACACGCAGAAGATCCTGGGTTCGATTCCCAGTGGAACCACAAGCTTGTCTTAGTTTCCATTTAAAGCTGGAGGATGAAAACGGGCGCGTTTTCATCTTTGGCAATCAGGATCTTTTTAAATACGATTTCATGGGTATGTGCAAATGTCCCGAAGTGCAGATTTTCTTTTCATCAACTTACGGCACAGAGACCCAGCTGAAATCTCAGCTCGAAGGTCCCCAGCTCCGGGCCCACATGTTCCTGATCTCTGTCCAGCAAGGATGACAGGCACTCACAGCACGGAGGGGAGCCAGGAGCCCCCCCGTCCAGGGCCAGTCCTGGGGGCCGTATGGCACTATGACCTCTTCTCCCTGAGGTTCCTCTGACTTCACCCCTGAGATATCCTGAGTCCTAGATGCACTGCTGTGCCTAGAATGTGAGGTACGGAGAGAGGAAGACGTTCGGCCGAGTCAGGAATAGCCTGGGTTTTGACATCAAAGAGTCTGGATTCCAATTCTGCCTCCACAGTGCCATTAGCCATGTGGTCTTGGACACGCTCTTTGCCGTGGTTCTGTCCCCGTGTGTCGACTAGGCATAAGCAAAGCACCGGCATCACGAGGAGTTTGTGCACGCTGGACGAGATGATTATGGAAAGCGCTTAGCACTGGCTCCTGCCTACTGCTAAGTAGGCGCTCAACGGGCAGCCCTCGGTCTCGGAGTGTGGCTCCCCTCCCCGTGTTCTGTGTGAGCTAGGACCCAACAGCTCTGCCTGTACCCTTCTTCCCTTCTCTCCGGCGACACAGCTCCAATACCGGCTACCAGAATACGAACCCTCGTTAACAGGTGGCATCACCTCTGAGGTACCTCCGCAGTGCGGCCTGAACCCCACTCTGCCCCCCACCGTGTTGTTCTCCCGCTAATGTTCTGGTTAATCCAACCGCTTGAGCAGAAGTGTCACCTCCCACGCTGTCCCACATACCACCCACCGGAAGATGGGGAGGCGGGATCACGGCAGCCCAGAGGTCTATCTTGCCCGACAAGTCCTGTAGGAGAGCCCACAAAAGAAAGAGGCTCTTTGCCACAGGAGATTTATTATTACTATTACTATTATTTTGCCGACAGGCTCAGAATTTAAATATAGGACGCTGAATGGCCAGAACCTCGGCCCAGCCCTGAGCGCCTCCGGGCATGTTCCTGAACCAAGAATTCGAGTTTCTGCCCAGTGGGCTCGCCGTCTGAACTTTCTATTTCTAAAATCGCAGTTCTTGGTAGCCAGCACACATTCTGAGCCACAAAATTCTGAGAATTGTTGCACTCGTCAGCTGCTAAGTCACATGTCCCTCAGCCTGGTCCCTTCTCCTATCATAACAGGACTTGTGTTAGAGTCTATGAATTTCCCTGTCACATGAAAATCGGCATCCCTTATAATACCATAATCGCCCAGAAATCCACCGTCAGGCCTGTCATAATTAATCCATTTTCAGGATCCCTCAGGGTCTCCAAATACAATGACTGGTGGCAAATTAATAGATCCTTTGGGTCGTCTCCTTTCGCTTCAGCAAAGAACTGACCCCGTGATGGAAATTTAGTTTAATTGGGACAATCGCTCGTATTTAAAGAGTGCCTCACAGCAAAGAAGCCCCCCAGATTCCATCTCTTAAGCTTCGAAGCCGCACCTCACGTGACTTCGAGCCAACTTTCAGGGAACAGGTACGTTCGTCCCCATTTGCTGCCCGTTGACAAGCAAGAAGATATTCACAAAGCTTGGGATTCCCGCTTCGGTGTTGACTTTTGTCGCTTCAGCTTATGTGTATGAACTATCGGCGGCACAAAAATATATATGGAATGGTTTTTTTGTTTTTTTTTTTTTGAGTACCTACTTCATGAATAGGGTATCCTGTGTACACGGTGAGGCTGTAAATAGACTTCAGTAGTGGAGCGCTGGAGTGGACAAATATAGAATGTAGCCTGTGGTCAGCAATGCCACACACACTCCCCCAGAGAGCCCCATGCTGGTGTGTTAGCTGGTCTGTCTGGAAGCTTTTTTTTTTTTTTTTTTTTTTAGGTTTAGTTGCATGATAGTACAAAGAGCCTTGTGTTATGGTCTCAACACTACTATTTATACCCCATGACCCATTAAGCACTGATTCCTTGGTTGGGGTTCTCCCAACAGCTCGAGAAAAGAAACAGGGAAAAAAATAGCCTGACTGGAAAAAAAAAAAAAAAAAGGAGTTCTCATTTACAATCCTTGAGTCAAGAATTTGGTAACATGACCCCGGCCAAAGCCTTCGGAGGCCTCGTATCAGATGTTGTTATTTTTGGGTGGCTTGAAAATACGCCTGGTTGAGGCGTGGGCACCCGAGTGGCTGTCGCAGGAAGCAGGAGCCAGAGTGGGCCCGGGGCTCTGTCCCCGAGAAAGTCCCCCGGGCGGGGCCCCGGGGGCAGCCAGCTGCCGGGCTGGCCCCGGGCCTCACAAGAGGAATGGGCAGCTTGGCCGGAGGAGAACTTCACCTTCCCTCAGTCAGCCTCCCTCCCCTGCAGAGGGGTGTCAGACCTCAACATTCCTCTCTTGGTCTCTCAAAGGCAACTGGACACTCTTTGCCCGCCCCCCCCCCCCCAGCACCTTAGGCACTGAACCTCCGTGGAGTCCGACACACCCCTCCCCCGCCTTCCCCCAGGGGACTTCATTTTCTTTCAACAGGGCATTTCCCCTGAAAAGTGAATTGCCTCCCCTGTTTGGGAAGAATGCCCGCTGGAGATATTTTTACGCTCCGTCTGCAGCGGGTGAAAGGGAAGCCCGGCTGAAGTGATTCCCCGGTAACGCGCTCCCCGAGCCCCACCGTGCTGTGCCAGCGTCCGAACGGACACGCTGCCCACGTTCGGGAACGCGGCTCGCTTGGCCTGTCCCGCCGCACCTCCCTTCCAGCCTGTCGTGACCAGCACACACGCGTGCTTGCACACACCCGTGTGCACCCGTGCACGTGCACACACACGCGCGCACGCACACACACACGCACACACACACACACACCTGGCTCAGAGGCCAGATAGATGGTTAGCTGCTGTGTTGTGGCCTTCTAGTACATATTTGGAAACTATTCTAGGGGAGCATGAAGGGGACGTGTGGCCCCCTCTTCCGTGAAAATAACTAAGAAAGATCTCAAATAAACTGTCCCGAGCGCACTCTGGAGTCGAAGACAGGAAGCCGAAACTCTCTGCTTGCATAATTCACGTGCCCTCAGAGTTACCTTAGTTGAAAAGGTCTTTAAAATATTTAGACCCGATTCCTCTTCCTACGAAAATCGATGCTTGGCGGCCTATGAATCCTGTAAAGTAGGCGACTGTCCATTCTTTTCTTTTAATTTTTTTAAATGTTTATTTATTTTTGAGAGACAGAGAGACAGAGTGCAAGTGGGAGAGAGGCAGAGAGAGAGGGAGGCACAGAATCCGAAGCAGGTTCTAGGCTCTGAGCTGTCAGCGCAGAGCCTGATGAGGGGCCTGAACTCACGAACTGTGAGATCACGACCTGAGCCGAAGTCGGAAGCTTAGCCGACTGAGCCACCCAGGCGCCCCAGGGTCCATTCTTGGCACAAGTGTTAGTGCCTCCAAGATGGCTTCTGACTGATCTGGCCCCACAGGCCTGTGTGCACCCACCGGCCCTCCTTATGGAAATTCAACTTGTCCTTTCTTGTAGCTCAAATCCCGCCTTCTCTGTACAACTTTCCACCGGGCCCCACGGTAAAGATGGGTGTCGTCCCATCTCTGAACGTTCCGTGTTTGAGCTGGGCCTGGCTGGTTGAGGAGGGGTTAGCGGGTCAACGAGATGGCTAGAGGATGCAATCGTGACGAGCCAAGGGCGGTGTCGCACAATCCAGAGAGGCGGAAAGATGCGTTAGGTTGTGGGAAAGAAAACGTGGGGAGAGCTGGGTTGGAGAAATAACAAACCCGAATTTCAGGTGTTGCCAGCCACGTGAAGGGGGTTGGCTTTAATTGAAAGACAACAGGAAGCCGTGGTTTTAAGTCGAAGCGTGAGTGGATGTTGCTTGCATCCAAGGGGTATAACTAACGTGGCAGCCCAGAAGTGTTTGTGGGTGCATAAATGAATACCGGATAACTGTTGTGGAGGGCTCAGAGAACCTCTGTGACAGTGTTAGTTCATGTTACATCTTCCCATTGGGAAGTTGTTGTGGTCTGAATGTCTGTGTCCTCCCTACATTCACATGTTGAGGCCCTAACCCTCAACGTGATGGTGTTTGGAGGTGGGGCCCTTGGAAGGAATTAGGTTCAGATGAGGCCATGAGGGTGAGGCCCCAAGGGTGGGATTAGTGTCCTCATAAGAAGAGCAAGTGAGTGAGACCAGAGCTCGCTCGAGTTCTCTCTCGCTCCCCATGCCACAGGAAGACACACTGAGAAGGCGGCCATCTGCAAGCCAGGAATTGGGCCCCTCCCCAAAACCGAATCTGCCGGCACCTTGACCTTTGACTCTTGGCCTCCAGAACTATGCGAAATAAGTGTCTGTTGTTTAGGCACACTGCAGTATTTTGTTATAGCAGCCTGAGACAACTAATACATAAGCCATCCGAAATGCATTAATATAAATAAAAGTTATTTTGGGGGGGCACTTGGGTGACTTAGTTGGTTAAGTCTCCCAACTCTTGATCTCAGCTCAGGTCTCGATCTCCGTGTCCTAAGTTCGAGCCCCAAGTTGAGCTCTGCGCCGGGCGCGAAGCCTACTTAAAACAAAAAAAGTTACTTTTCTATCAAGAACTCAGTTCCTCATCAAAATACGCATAGTATGCGTGGACGCAGACCTGAAGACCTGTGTGTTGCTTATTCTCAAAAAGACCGATCTCATCTCATCTCTCTAACAGATAGATTGGGCTCGTCAGCAGCCTCCCAAAACTCAGCAGAGGCATGAATCTACCGTCTCTGGTGCGGAACGGTCAAACATTTTTCAGTCCGTCCCAGACAAGATATTATGGGGCTTAAGATGAATTAATGTGAATTTAATCCACGACAATTTTCGGCCAGTAATGTGCTTTTCAGCCTTCATGCTGCCAAGTGTAGGCTTTGTGGGGTTTTGGCTTAGCATTGCTTGGGCTCACGAGTGTAGTGTGGGATGACGAATTGCCATATTCCTCTGGAGAACGGTGTAGTTTGTCTTTATAGTGGTGCTAGGTGTATGGCAATGGTATGTCAACACAATTTTATTTCTCAGCCCCAGATATTTTCTCTCCCCTACCAGGTTGTCCAGTTTTCTTAGGAACTTTTTCTTAGACTTGGCTCCTCCAGCGGATTCTTGATGGTCTGGTTATAGTTTGGAGAGTACAGCTCTCAGATCCAAGAGATTGGTACCTTATAAATTGTTTCTTCAAAGACTTTAGGAAGAAGAAACTCACTGTTTTCATTCCCTAGAACCAATGTACTTGAATTCTTTCTGCACCTGCCACAAAAATATGGAGTATGTTGTATGAAATATGTTGTCGGTATATGTAATTTCCTAAGAAGGAAGACTTATAAATCTGTGCCTCTCTCGCCTAATAACTGGCAGTGCCAAGAGATGGTTTCCACCCAATGCAATCGAAAGTCAGAGCGCAGAAAGGAAGGAAAGATCACAGGCATTCATTATGATGCCTGTCTGATGAGGAATGCCTAGGACGGTGTCTGGGGATTCTGGAAACTCAGGTGAGACTACATGCCTTAGCCTCTAACTCTGAATTTGGATACTTCTGCTGTGGCCAGTAAGGTCTGGAGCCACCCAAGGTGTGTGCGTAGCCTTGCACAAAACTCCAGAAGCTTTTTTATTCCTGAAGCACCCTTTCTGAAACCTGTGTATTGTTTCACGTTTAATTTTTTTTTAGGTAGAGAGAAGGTTGACCTGAGCAAAAATAAAACTTCCCTCTTTAAAACCAAACAACCAAAAAAAATACACGCAAACAAACAAACAAACAAACAACCTAAAGGAAAAATGCAAGTCTCTGCTATCCCTAAGAACTCTTCTTTTCAGCAGCATTAGAGAGGAGAGGTGGAGGTCACTGGATTTCCTGCCCCTCATGTCCCTGGCTTGGTCCAGTGCTGTTGAAGTCCTTTCTCTTCCGAGTGGTTGTCTGCAAGTTCGGGGGGCAAAGCACAGGAAGGGGTTCAGTTTTCTAAGCCTGAAAGAAAGGCACATCTGGGTCAGATGCAGCTATGAGGAAGGCATCCCTTTAAATGTGTTTGCTCAGGCCCACCTTCCAGCTCTCTCGATCCCCAACCCCTCCTCTACAGAAGCTCATGTCCATTTCCTCCCCTCCACTCCCTGTCTGCCTGTCCCCTCCGCAAAGCCTCCCAGAGTGCTCTCCACCCCCACAGGCAATCACCATCCTCATGACTGAGCCCTGAGCCCGTGCGTCCCGCGACAGTCACATGTACTTCGGGGTGATGTTTGTAAAATCAGCTAAAATGGTTCTTGAAAGCTAAAGACCACCGTCAACTCTTCACCTTATTCGTAAAATCCTGGGCTGGCCTTCATAGAGCTCTGCTGGTTGGTGCTTCCCAACCCTCTGTGTGCCCGTCAGTCGCCCGGGGCACCTGTTATATTCCGGGTTCTGAGTCAGTAGGTCTGTGGCACTGGGTGAGAGTTCTTGATGTTAAAACCCAAGTCAGGCACAGGTGGAGCAGAAGTGTAACGGAGGCTCGTGGTGGCTCCACTTAAAGAGAGTTTCGAGGCTCCTGGGTGGCTCAGTTGGTTAAGTGTCCGACTTCAGCTCAGGTCACAATCCCATGGCTCCTGAGTTCGAGCCCTGCGTCCGGCTCTGTGCTGACACTGCGCGTCCTTCTTCGGCTCCTCTGTCTCCCTCTCTCTCTGCCCGTCCCCTGCGTGCTCTCTCTCAAAGATAAATAAACGCGAAAGAAAGAAATAGAGTTTCACCCCAGCTTCTTCTGAGGGCTTCTTCCCAGCTATCCATTGACGTTTTTATGTCCCTCGAGGCTCGCTTCCAATCTGGCACACCCCTACGAGAATGCCAGAATCCTCTCAAAGGCCGGAGAGCGATGACGTACCCAGCGGCACTGGCCACTGCAGAGAGGAGGCGTTCTGATCATGAGCTGCTTTTATCTGGAGCTCACTGACCAAGCGGTTCCACGTCCCCGGGGAGCATTTGATGGACAGCGCTGCCTTTAGAAAGTGATAGAACTTTTCTGTTGGCAGAATTTGTATTAAAACCTCAAGACGCTCGGTTCTTTTCATCTCCGCTCCTCCTAATTTATAAGACAAAGCCTAAAGTGCTTGATCTGTAAAATGCATCTTGCCAACGGCAGGCAGACTTAAGGAGAGCCTCCTCGGCCAGGTAGCTTTCATCTTAAGGGATGTACAGAGCCAGGGAGCCAGGCCTGACATGCAGATGATTAGGTAGTAGCATAAATCATACGAAATTGGGCCCCAATCCATCATTCTTACTTTCAGAAAAAAAAAAAAACAAAAAAAAAAAACTTTCTAAATAAATAACATGTTTTCAGTCTGAAACTAACATGATCCCAAACCATTTTAAAAATAGAATAAAAGAAAAGGAAAAAGAAAAAACTCGCTCCAGTACATTAATAACCACTGCTAAATGCAACAATTATCAGCATTTCGTTGTAATATTCTTTTTGCTTTTCCTGTGTGTCTGTTTTCATGTGTAGACTAATTTTTCCATAATTCTGACATACGATATGTGTCATTTTATATGCTTCTTTTTTTCACTCACTGTTTTATCTGTCATAAGTATTCTCCATGTGATTATAGCCTTTATCACCATCATTTCCATGTGCTGCAAATTACTCCATTGAATGGTTATACCAACGTTTGTTAATTCAGTTATTAATGCGGCTAAACGTATTAGGCATTTAAGCTGTTTCGAAAGCTTTACAAATACAGTTGGGGCAAAAATGTAATTTATCAAGTGTCTGCATACAGAATACAGTGTGTTTCAATATTTTAATGAGCTTGAAGTCCATAACAGATGTATTGATCCAGATTATATGTGTATGTGTATATACATATATAAATGCTTACTTGTATGTGTATATATATATATAAATATGTGTGTATGTATATATATACATGTGTATATATACATATGTATAAATATATATGTGTATGTGCATATATATATATATATATATAAATGCTTACTTATTTTTGAGAGAGACAGAGACAGAGTGTGAGCTGGGGAAGGGGCAGAGAGAGGGAGACACAGAATCTGAAACAGGCTCCAGGCTCCGAGCTGTCAACACAGAGCCTGACACTGGGCTCGAAGTCACGAGCCCTGAGATCATGACCTGAGCCGAAGTTGGATGCTTAACCGACTGAGCCACCCAGGTGCCCCGATCCAGATAATGTTTTTAAAAATGTATTTATGAGAGAGAGAGAGAGAGAGAGAGAGGATCCCAAGCAAGCAGGCTGGGCACTGTCATCACAGAGCCTGACTCGGGGCTTGAACTCACAAACCGGGGGATTGTGCCCTGAGCAGAAATCAGGAGTTGGACGCTTAACCAGCCGAACCACCCAGGTGCCCCAGATACAGATAACTTTAAAGAGGTATATAACAGGTGACATAATTAAAGCATTTATCAAGGATCTCGAGGAAGCCAACGGGGAACAGACATGGCCTGTCAGCCTCTGCCACGGAGAGGGCGTGGGAAGGGGAGAAGAGGCAGGGATGGTTGCAGAGAGATTTGGAGTCCCAGGGGCCAGGGTGAGCGACCACCACTCACCTGGACGTCACCCCATGCCCATGGGTCAGTGACTTCCCTCCCTGCGTCCCAGCCTCCCCACCTTTTTTTTTTTTTTTTGAGAGAGAGAGAGAGCAAGAGAGCGAGTGAGCATGAGCAGAAGAGGAGCAGAGAGACAGGAAGACGCAGAATCCGAAGAAGGCTCCAGGCTCTGAGCTGTTAGCACAGAGCCCGACGCTGGGCTCGAACTCAGGAACCGTGAGATCATGACCTGAGCCGAAGTCGGACGCTTAACTGACTAAGCCACCCAGGTGCCACCCCAGCACCCCCTTCATGTAAATCAGATCGGTGCCTACCTCAAATGACTGTGGCAAGGATGAAGGGAATCCACAAAGTGCTTAGTAGGATACGTGTCCTGGTGCGCATACTCAACACGGTCAGAAAACACCATTGGGGCAGCGATCACAGGCATCGGGAGCTGCCTCCTCCTGCCGTTCACCAGGTCTGCTGCTCTGGTGCCACATGTCTAGTTATTTAAAAGCCGTAAATGAGGCCAATAAGCCATTTAAAAAATGTTTTATCCTCCCACCTTGATATGCCTTCATGACACAAAACAGAAGACTCTTTATAGAGAGGCGCCTGGGTATCTCATTGGGTTCAGTGTCCGACTCTTGACTTCGACTCAGGTCATGCATGATCTCACGGCTCGTGAGATCGAGCCCTGCGCTCAGCTTTGTGCTGACAGCACGGAGCCTGCTTGGGATTCTCTCTCTCCCTCTCTCTCTGCCCCTCTCCCGCTCTCTCGCTCTCTCTCTCTCTCACTCTCAAAATAAATAAATAAACTCTCTCGCTCTCTCACTCTCAAAATAAATAAATAAACTTTAAAAAAGGGAACATATTTATAGAGCTATGGTTTTTCTATGACTAAAAAGTAGCAAAATATGGAAGGAGGAGGAATATGATCCTTTGTAAGCCTGTCTGGGATGTTGTTTGGCAAGCGTTGGTTGGATGACTAAAGAATAAAGACATAAATTTATAAGTTTTTAAATGTTTATTTATTTTTGAGAGAGAGAGAGACAGAGTGTGAGCAGGGGAGGGGCAGAGAGAGAGGGAGACACAGAATCCAAAGCAGGTTCCAGGCTCCGAGCTGTCAGCACAGAGCCTGACTCGGGGCTCGAACTCACAGACTGTGAGATTATGACCTAAGCCAAAGTTGGATGTTTAACCGACTAAGCCACCCAGATGCCCCAAGACATAAATTTATAAATTATTATATATTTATTTAATAAAATTCATCTTCTTACCTTCATTTCAGTAAAATCGTTAATTATATTCTTATAATCAAGAGTTTCACAATCTGTGTTCCAGTGATAGCAACAATCTAACAGATTAAAAATAAATGTAATTATATTAAAATATACAAAATTGTAATATATTTTAATCAACATGTAGATTAGCATCAATGTGAGAAGCTAAAAATTTAATTATTTTAGATATGTTTTCACAAAACTAATTTTTATTCCAAAATATTCAAAATTATCCATTGTAACTGAAATGCAAATACAAATTACTTACTGAATATGAAAAGTTAAAATAAAATTATTTAAGTAGATCTGAAGGTTTTTAGAAGATTTTTTTTTAGTATATAATTACATCTCAGTGTGTATTTTTATAAAAATAAAACTATTTGCAATTCTAGTAAAATTTGTTTAGCTGCTAATGTCGAGAACTGCTTTTACACAGGTGCACCCGGGTGGCTCAGTCGGTTAAGCGTCTGACTCTTGGTTTCGGCTCGGGCCATGATCTCAAGGTTCGCGAGTTCGAGCCCCACGTTGGGCTCTTTGCTGACAGGGGAGCCTGCTTGGGATCCTCTCTCCCTCTGTCTCTACCCCTCCCCTGCTTGCACTCTTTCATGCTCTCTCAAAATAAATAAATAAACTTTAAAAAAAAAAAGAACTGCTTTTATACATCACATATATCTATCTAGGACTATATTTGTGTATATAAGTAATGAAATATGAACTATGTGGTATTGCAAAATGTATGCGCAATTGTCGGGTATCCTGTGTGTAATTTTTTAGCACCCCAGGGACCCTGGGTTGGAATGTGAAGAGAAGAAAATGGACTTTCAGCTCTACTGGGAAATAGTTATTGATCACGCAAGAATTTATTACATCTTTGCTAGAGGAGGGGAGAATTAACAAGGAAAAGATTTTGTGTTTCCTCTTCTCCCGGCATTTCTGCTGCTTGAATTCTCTCTACGCCTCGGAGTCATGAGTCATGGTCATTTCCAACGTCAGTAGTAGTGCGAACACACCTTCTTGGCACTCGGTACTCGGATGCAGGGCCTTTTACTTCAAGGCCAGAGATGCAGGAGGTGTCCCTGGGGCCTGAGCGGTATTGGTCACAAGAGCGGATCTTTAGGATTATCGGTTGTCATGCCTGCATTGAAGCAAAAATGGGCCTCAAGTCATGCTTGCACGCACGCGTGTGTGTGTGTGTGTGTGTGTGTGTGTGTGTGTATGTCCAGGATCAGAGACTCTCTTGCAAAGGCACCTCTCCAATAAAGAAACACAGGACATCGTGCACAGATATTTCTTGGGATAGATTTTCCACAGTGTGCAAATCCTTCTTATAAATACCATTAACCACAGTCGTTCCCTCACTGACTTTGAATCTATTCTGGAGTCCCGTGCCCACCCTGCAGGGCTTGACGTTTAAAACACTGTGTCCTGTGTCCGTTTTGACAATTTATTAGAAAAGGTAGAGGAGAGAAGCTCCCTCCTTTCTCACCACCAGGACCCATTCCAGAATTCGACAGCCCCCGGAATCAGAGCAGCCCGTTGGCGGGAAGGCCCCAAGACCTAGAGCCCGGAGGAGGAAGGATAGTCAGCAGGTCCAGATGCGGCTCTGAGCCACCACTGTGTTCATTAAGAAACTCTTCGAAACTTGCCCCTTTTTTTCATTATCTCTGAAGCTCTGAGGACTTTCCTTCCTCCCAGAAGCTTCCAGGCATTTGTCAGGGGAACAAGACTCCTAGGAATTTAGGGGAAGTGTGTTTGGATGTGAGGCCACTGTTCTGACAGCCTGGGCTGGGAGAAACTGTTGGTGCCGTCTGCGGAGCTGGGGCTCGGAGCCCGGGAGCAGCATCGGACATCAACCTGAACTGGCCCGCGGAGGGGATCGGAGCCCACACATCCAGGCCCCGAGTCCCACGCCACAAGCCAGGAGGAGCGGCCCGGTGTCCAGTCGTCTAGAAAAAGGCAAAAGGTAGTGCACGAGGCTTTGAATTCAATCAATTCTTCCGTCAAATAAGTCACAATTCTCCTAAAAATCGTTTATACCTTTACCCCTGGCTTATCTCAGATCTCTAGCCTATGCTGTTTGAATACCATCATTTCAAAATGGCAGGTTTTTCTTCTCATTCGTTTAAAGCAGTGACCTCATTTCCCTCCGCGCTACCTTAGCTTTCAAATCATCCTTCTCCCGAGGTATGTTTAAGGGCAGCGTCTCAATACACTGCGTGTTGCTTTATGTGTGATATAACTAAATAATTATATCCTATAACGTTGATACAGATGGCTTTCAGGAATATAAAGACTGACGGAAAGGCAGGGAGGAGGGGAAGAGAATCAATCTACGTTTCCCCTGGGAGATGGTAAGTCATTTCGGTGAATCTCTCTTGAGAGCCCACTGTGTGTCTGCCACTGTCCTAACGCTCAGATCGGTTGTATATCTTCTCCCGAGCTGCTCGTAATCTTGGAGGGAAGAGAAACCACGTATACCAACGACTGTGAATGAAGGGAGACCGAGCTGAAGTTATGAGAGAAAGATAGTTCAAACCGTCGGCAGCTCTCTGTATGGATCAGGAAGTTTCGTGATGGGTGTCTGAACAAAGGCGTAGGAGCGACGTCCCAGGGGCCAGGAAGTGTCGGCTGCCTCGGGAACTCAGCCGTGTCGGATAGTGTTCGAGATGCCGGGCTGACACGCGTGGCTTCCTTTGGTGGGCAGCGGGGAGCACAAAGGTGGTTAAGCAGGGAGGAGTCTGATGAGAGCTTCCTTTAGGAAGATAAATCTGGCAGCAAAGTAGACAACAGATTCAAGTAAGAAGAAGCAGGAGATTGAGAGGCCTGTCGGAATGTGTGATGGGGACTTGACATGGAAGAAATGAGGGTCTGAGCTAAGAGGGAAGACAGGACACTGGCCAAAGACTTCTGGATCTACCGGTAGGGACACACTCCCATCTTCAAGGCCGAATGATACTCCTACACCCACCCACGTCTGTTTCTGTGATGCTTTATGCACATCAGCTGCAGGTGTGGACTGTGTCGAGAACCTGACCAGTGTGACTTACGTCCCAGGTTGGGACACTCCAGGCATTGTCAGGGTTAAAAGAAGTGACGCAGGAAGAACACAGCTCTGTTGTTAGCTGTGGGTGTAGGTGAGTCCCACAAACACAGTAACGAACACCAGAAAATTCTAGCGAGCCGAAAGGAAAAAAGAAATGAGCCAATAGGCACACCGGTGCCAAAGGCCAGGTGGGCAGGAAAACTGAAACCCTGGGATGGGTTTGAGACCACAGCCTGCACGAGACCTCCCTTTGTCATCAGGACATGAAGCCTTGCTCAGCAACGTTTGATTAACTTCTGCGTTAGGCGGGATTCCTGGGAATCTGGGTCTGAGGCTGCAAGGTGCACACAGGACATTTATCAGGGAATGCTCTCGGGACTAACGCCCGCTGGGCGGGGGGGTGGAGGAAGCCAAAGGGGGGACAGGGAGGGGTGTGGAAATGTGAAGTAGTTGCAGTAGCTCTGGAGTCAGGATGGTCCTTAGGGCTTGACCCCAGCTGAGGCCAGAAGGCTGGGCCTGTATCCCCCATCCGTTACTCGGTGGCCGCCGCTGTTCCCCAGAAGGGTGGAGGGGGACCTTGGTGACTCCCATCGGGCAGGGGTGGTTTCTGGAGGGAGTCTCAGCTGTGAGCCCTCGGCAGCCAACGCTTCCAGCAGCGGGGGGGGGAATAAGAGCCTCCATCCTGGAGGAGAGATCTCAGAGGCAGGCCACGGCATCTCCAGCATCATCCGCTTTCTGGGGATTTGCCTCGTCTGTTGGGAGACTCTTGGGGTGCAGGCCGGCCGAGGGAACGCTGTCACCTAGAGCTCTGCGCTCGTCCAAGCCGACACATGGTGCAAAGCCAGCAGCTGAGGGACACAGAACGGCAAGGCCAGAGCCTCCGAGAGGGCCCAGCCGCGTGACCTTGGGCACACGACTTCATCTCTTTGTCCCTCAGTTTCTCCATTTGTCCAATAGGGACAAAATTAGTACTTACCTCATGAGTTCTTGCAAGACTGAGACAGTGCACGCGAAGCGCGTCACACTGGCCCATCATATGCAAGGATCTGTGGACAGTGGCTGGTAGAACGTTCATTGCTGCTAATCATTTCGCAAACTTGGAGAAAGGCCTGAGACGAATGTTGAGAGCCCAAGTCCTCATCCAAGAGGTCTAAGAGTTAGGGAAGTCGGATCCATCCCGGAAGCGAGAGGTAGGTTTGCGCAAGGCGGGGAGTCCTGACAGATACCCAGCCCGGGACTATTGGCCCTTGACTTTCACATGTTTGTTTTCAACTGGGTGAGACTTGGCAGAGACAGCCCTACCGACAAGACAAGAGCGAAACCGCATATTTCTGGTGAAAAAGTTGTTGCCTTCTTCCTTCTGCCCTATTCCTTTAGTTAGGTTTAATGGCAAGCTTAGCCTTCCCACTGAGTTTTCTTCTCCCTTGAACTTGAAATCCTGGCTTTGCCACCTGTCACCTGTATGGCCTTGTGAAAGTCACAGAACCTCTCTGAACTTCAGTGTCCTTGTCCTTAAAATGAGACGGATTGGGGCGCCTGGGTGGCGCAGTCGGTTAAGCGTCCGACTTCAGCCAGGTCACGATCTCGCGGTCCGTGAGTTCGAGCCCCGCGTCGGGCTCTGGGCTGATGGCTCAGAGCCTGGAGCCTGCTTCCGATTCTGTGTCTCCCTCTCTCTCTGCCCCTCCCCCGTTCATGCTCTGTCTCTCTCTGTCCCAAAAATGAATAAACGTTGAAAAAAAATTAAAAAAAAAAAATGAGACGGATAATACTCGATCTCCCTTGGTGGTTGTGAGATTCGAATGAGATATTTGGAAGCAGTGCGCAAATTGTAAAACACAATGTAGATGTCACGGTTATTGGGGGTGTTCTGCTGACTGCTTTTTCTTCTCTTTTCTCTCTCTCTCTCTCTCTCTGGATACGGTGTTCATGACCAATAGAGAGGCTGGGGAGGACAGCCACAGGTTAATGAACGCAAAAGAGTGAAAAGCCCCTGGTGAAACTGATCTGACAAGAGCTTTCTTCTCTGAGCGAGGACGACGCTATCTTTTGTCCCTTCATATACGAAGGGCCTTTTTTTGTGCCAGAGTCTGTCCGAGGCCCTTAAGGTCTAGAGAGAGAAGACCTCCATTATGTCAAGGTATTCATGTCATCTGTTTTGTCATGTGTGTTAGATTATTTTTCCATTGGTCGCAAAAGATTTGCGCACGTTCACCCGCACTCTATCTCCTGGCCCCTAAACCATCTAGCTAAAGCCCTCATGGGAACAGTAAGACCCTCCCAGGCCTATGACATCCTTAATTCTTGCCACACTCAGTGTGGCAGCAACCTTTGATGGAACACCTCACTTCACGTGCAGTGCTACCCACACCAACACATGTTTAACTTAAGTCAGTTGGAGTGGAGAGCGGGGTCTTTGACGAACAGAAATTTCAAGGCTTAATGAATTTTAATTCATCGAGCTTTCTTTTAGGGATGCTTTTTGTTGTTGTTGTTGTTGTTGTTGTTGTTGATCTAGTTTTCAAAAACCTCTCCCTACTCCGTGGTCTTGGAGGTTTGTTTTTGTTTTTGTTTTGTTTTGACATTTGGACCTGAAATGTGACTTGAATTAGCTTCTATGGCTGTGTGCAGGAGGGGATCTAATGTCTTTTTTTCTCCAAAGGTGTATTTTTTTTTTTTTTTTTTTTAAGTAGAGGACACTTCCAACATGGTAGGAAATGTGAATGTGTTGTAAGAAAGAAACAAACAGAACTGGGTAGAGATTCCAGGCAGTTCAGAAGAACAGGCCAGTCTCCAGGGTTTATTAAGATCCAAGGGGTAATCATGGGGGCTAATCCCTATCCTCAAGGAGCTCACTGTCTCAGTGTGAACACGTGATTATGACAGGTTTTCATCTATGGCCGGGAACCCCTCACCTTCATTAAAACTTTCACAGTTAACAAAGGATTCCTATATGTGCTTCTTCTTCACAATGTATTCCTGGCCACGTCTGTACCTGTCACTGGGATTCACAGAAGCTCAGGGACTCGCCCAAGGTAACACAGCTAGTGAGCATAGGGCTGGACATAAAATCTGGAATGTCTTCTCAGCCTGGTGTTTTTTCAGCCACACTGTCTCTCAGCTTGATCTCCACTTTCCAGTGGCTTTTATTATACAATGAAATCTGCTAAATCTGTTTCTGTCTCTCCATCTATCAGCCCTATTTGTCCTATTTGTCCAGCCACCAGTTTATCTGTCCGTGTATCTACCCATTGTCTATGCGTTCATCTGGAATGCAGTCGTCTGCCTATCCGCCTACCTATCTGGGAAGGTCGGGCGGGTGATGGCAGAGTACTGGGAGAGTGGGGGGAGGGGGCACCTGAATTCAGCCAGATCCCAAGCTCACCCCCAGCCAGTTGCCTAACATCATGCCGGTCACCTCGTGCGTTTGCAAATCAGTTTCCACGTCTATAAAATGAGGTGTTTGGAGTAAATGCTTTTTATTTATTTTTTATTTATTTTATTTATTTTTTTAATCTTTTTTCTTTTCAACGTTTTTTTATTTTATTTTTGGGACAGAGAGAGACAGAGCATGAACGGGGTAGGGGCAGAGAGAGAGGGAGACACAGAATCGGAAACAGGCTCCAGGCTCCGAGCCATCAGCCCAGAGCCCGACGCGGGGCTCGAACTCACGGACCGCGAGATCGTGACCTGGCTGAAGTTGGACGCTCAACCGACTGCGCCACCCAGGCGCCCCACTAAATGCTTTTTAAAATGTGACCCCTTTCTAACTTGATTTTTCCGACTATTGTCTCTAATACGGTTTTCTTTATTGATAAATAATTTACTTCACCTCCGTGCACCTTTTGTCTACAGCTTACCCTCATGCCCCTTCCCTTCTTCTTTGATTGCAAGCAATAAATACACAGCTCATAGTCACGCAGGCATGAGGCTGTTGGTTTACACAGTTCAAGTACCGGGTTGATCACAGAGTTGAAAGGAGTAACGGGTAGAAGCGGGGTCTCTGAACTGGAACTGGGGATTCGAAGTAGCCATCCATATTTTATTCTGATTATCTGTTCCTGTTTATCCGTAGGTCCTACTCTTTTAAAGGAGGGCCTTTATCCACACTCTGGGAAATATGGCCCCTGCCAGCCCCCGATAAGCAGATCCAGCAGAAAAATTCTCATGTTGTGTATACCATAATTGAAGGGGGAGGGTCTGACTGTCCTCTACCAGGTTTTTTGGTTGGGGGACAGGATGATTGTAGCCAAGGGCCCTTTAACCCATAACTCGAATGGAACTTTGTGGAATAGAAGAACATCTCTCCCCCCCCCCCAAAATATATTGAACAGGCCCCCAAAATGTCCTTTACACACACCGATCCAATAATAAGGTATGGGTGGGCCAAAAACCAACTTGGAAAAGTTAAGGCCAAATAATGGTTAGGATCATGGGCCCTGGAAACAGTTCTCCTGGATGAATCTGAGGAAATTCACGTTGACAAGCCAACGTGCCCAAATTGTATATCCTCTTTAGGAGAATAACATTACCTATGGCAACAAGTTATTGTGAGGGCCAAGGACAAAAATGAGGTTGTCTGTTACTACTGCCACAACTGTCCGTTTGAAGAGTGTCATAAACAATAGATTCTGAGCTAAAATGATGCCTGCTGATGCCTGACCTAGAACTCCTCCCACCGTCCCGTGATTCGGAAGGTAGCAGATGAAGCAAGACGGAAATGGAATGAGCAACATTGTGACGCTGGCATTTCTAGATCCTTGTCACAGGCCGGTGGCCAGCGTCCCCTCTTTATTTGGCCTCTTATTGCCCCGTGTCACAGAAGAGGGAACTGAGGCATAGAGTGATGAACGTCCGGCTGGGTCACACAGCCAGCTGGTGGTGGAGGCTCCGTTAGGGGCGTTGCTGATGGACGGACAGAAGCGTAAGCGGGGTTTCCTAGAGTCTCTGGCCAGACGGGACGAGCTTCGACGTCGTCTCTCTTCACTGTGCTTTGCCTCGTGTGCTGTTGTTGGGCTCGCTGTGGGCGCCCTGTCTTTTCAGAGAACACGCGGAGCGATGTCGACCGCGGCAGCTGATGGAGAAGAAAACAGCAAAAAGGTACAACTCAGACGCCAACACTTGTGGGTGAATTTACAGTTGTAGGGAAGAGAAACTTCCCAGGTAAATAACATTGTTACTGTGAATTAAATGCCTGGCTTTTATGCAACCTTGGGATTGATTTCTGCTACGAAGGAGCAGCGAACGTAAACCTACTTCAGACTCCGTCATTCTTAGGTTTTTACCATCCAGGGATTTCAAAATCAGAAAGGCGTGTTAGGTCATCCACAGACCTGTTGCTCTTTGTTATTCAACCCTGCAGTCTGGCGGTGCGCTCCGAATGTCTGCAGGATGCCTCATCCTGTACCTGCCGCAGAGCCGTGACTCAGCCCTATTGAATAACTCCCTTTTCCCCCGTATGACATGTCAACTTCGTTTCATTGCTATGGCATGTTTCTTGCCCTGTGGCTGATAAACAAGGCAACCCAGGCAGGAAACCAAAGCAAATTCCCTACTTCTGATTCAAAGCGGGAGGTCTGCCAGCATAGACCTGGAAGACACGCTCCCTTACCTTGCCCAGTCCCCTGAGGAAGCTGGTTTTCTCTTCCTTAGCCTCCATCCCTCCTCTCGTTCCTGGCCCCCCCCGCCTCCCCAGGAGAGGACCACAAAACCCTGGAGCTCTTTTTACCTGAAAAATAAATCCAGGAGCAAGACCTTTTACGTTACGTTTATCAAAAGGGAGGATGTTCGTCTCATGACTCCTTTAAAATGAAGCATTTGTGTCTGAGAGGTTTGAAGTGACTGGGGTCTGTAGGACCGGGATCCACGCTAGGATTCTCTGACTACGTCACAGCCGGGTGGCCACTCGAAAATCTGGGCTCAGAGAGATAGCACGGTGTCGTGGGTGCAAAAAGAAAGGCTTTGGGGTTTCCGAGCTTCGCTTTTATTATCTAAAAACGGGGATTAAAAAACTTTCTTTTTGGGGCGCCTGGGTGGCTCAGTCGGTTGGGCTTCTGACGGCTCAGGTCATGATCTCACAGTTCTTGGGTTCGAGCCCCGCGTCGGGCTCTGTGCTGACAGCTCGGAGCCTAGAGCCTGCTTCGGATTGTTTCTCCCTCTGTCTGTCTGCCCCTCCCCTGCTCACACTCTGTCTTCTGTGTCTCTCTCTCAAAATAAATAAACATTAAAAAAAAAAAAAACTTTCTTTGGGGGATTGTTGTAAGAATGAAATGAGAGTACACATCAACCACATGTGAAGATATATCCCAGATCGGCGTGATGGTAACTTTTCTCATGGACATGCTGTGTCGCGTTCATCGTGATACTGGTTTCTGCCTTAATTGTTTCAAATGACAAAACAGAGCTAATTACAGTTGCCACTAAATCATGTTTTAAAAAGATTGAACTAGTGAAAGTACAAATTCGTAGAACTTTTCTGGAGGCAATTTAGTATTATCTATCAAATAAATATATATGTGTATATATTTTAATAGAATTTTACTCTAAGAATTTGTTAGGAGAGTAGGCAGATGTCATTCATAAGTATGGTAATCATGACATGGTTGACAATATGAAAATTTACAAACAACCTATAAATTCTACATAGGAGACTGGTTAGGTAAATTATTATACATCTATACAGAGGAATACTGTCTAGGTAGCCATTAAAAATCATTTATTCTTCTGGGAAATATTCATTTGTGTATCATTAAGTGAAAATTGCAAAGAGTAAACTGGGGTACACTGTTATTGTTAATAAATAAGAAAAGCACGTATATACAACGGAAAGAAAAAAAAAAAGGAGGGTTCATACCGAAACATTAATCATAGTTTTCTTTGGCTGGAATCCAAGTGATTTTTGTTGTCTTCCTTTGTGTTTTCTGTATTTTACAAATTTCTTGTACCCCATATACTTTATTTCTCTAATTAGAAAAAAACCATGACTTTAAAATATGGCCACTTAACTCATCACGTTTTCAAATGAGCGTTAAGTTTAATTAAGTTTAAAATGCTTCAGAGAGGGGGCACCTGGGTGGCTTAGTCGGTTGGGCTTCTGACCTCGGCTCAGGTCATGATCTCACAGTTCATGGGTTCGAGCCCCGCATCGGGCTCTGTGCTGACAGCTCAGAGCCTGGAGCCTGCTTCCGATTCTGTGTCTCCTCCTCTCTGTCCTTCCCATGCTCTGTCTCTCTCTGTCTCTCAATAGTAAGTAAATGTTAACACAATTTTTTTTTAAGGCTTCAGAGAGACTTTGAAAGAACTTATAAATGTGTACATAGAAACAAAGCTGAGAAGAAACACCTCAAAATGTGCACAACATGACTTCTGTGTGGTGGTTTAGGCAGTCATTTTATTATCGATCTTCTATTTTGCTGAATTTTCAAAATTTCTACAGTCTACATGTATTACTTTTATGAACAGGGAAAATGCTATCAGAGTATCTGAAAAATTGGATAATTATTATTTACTAAGAGTAATATTTTCTCAGTGCCTTCTGTGATTTCTGGTTGATTTGAGCTTTTTTTTTTTTTTTTCTCCTTTACTGAATTTAGTTTATCTTGCAAGTAAATAAACCGACTCAGAGGCAGCCCGTTTGTCAGTTTCAAGATGTCTAATTTGAAAAAATCTAATTTCTTTTCTTCTTAAAATCTCTCATTCATATATCAGGGAGACTTTAATTTGTAGCATCAAGTTATTCAAAGCCCAAGTCCTAAGCTGCTGGAGGGAAGACCGTTCCCAAGCGCGGCCAGCTGAATCTGAGGAAAGCCTGAAAATCTTCCGGGCGAGTCTGGCCTCACAGGATTGTCAGCCTGATTTTAGATCAAAGGGGCTCAGATAAACGCATTAACTTTCGACTACTTCTCCTCCAAGCCTCAGATCCCCTGGACGCTTGCCCATTTGGGCTGAGACCTGTAGGCGGCTGTTTTTGGAGCAAGGGTGTCTTGAGGTCGCAGCTAACGCACAGATTTCCATGTCTGGTAAAACAACCAGCATGTGTTTACCAACATGAATGGTATTTTTCAAGGTCAACGCTGGGTTCCTAGCAAATGGAAAAAATAATTGGTATGCAGGATAGAAAAAAAGCCAAGAAAGTGGTAGGCCTATTGTTAAAGCCCTCTGTACAGCACACAATTTTAGGGAGGCCTCTCACGGGCCGGTCTGCTATGTGCACTCCACCCTCTCGCCCACAGATTGGATCTCACCCTGGACATATACAGGGGAATGAAGTTGGGACATGATTACATTTTCCCCCATCTTTTGTCCTCTTCTTAAAGGGTCACAGTTATTTTGGTATTGGATAAGAGCTCTTATTGACAAATACGAACAAGGCTGACATGTGCTTAAATACCATCGCAGGTAAGAAAATGGAAAATGAAAAACTAGCAACGTATTTCTTTCCTGCATCCGTGCGCAGGCCCAACTTAACCCCGCTTTCAGAGACGCCCTTATGGGATGCAAACCTAACTACTGTTCCCCCTTCAAACCTGCTTCTCTCTGGGACAGGACCTGAGCTCCTTGGTGTAGCATTTGGGGGTCTTAGCCACCGCATATCTCTTTAGCCTTCAGCCACCTCTACCCCTCCCACTTCAAACCCAAACTTCCTGTCCTGTCCTGGACCCCAGGAGGGTAGGTCCATAAATAGCAGGACCCAGAACACGGTGAAACAGCAGGCCCTTGCTCAAGACAAAAATTCAAGGATAAGATTAAAAATTTCAAGGGGCTCCTGGGTGGCTCAGTCGGTTAAGCGTCCAACTTCAGCTCAGGTCATGATCTCGCCGTTTGTGAGTTTGAGCCCCAAGTCGGGCTCTGTGCTGACAGCTCAGAGCCTGGAGCCTGCTTTGAATTCTGTGTCTCCCCCTCTCTCTCCCCTCCCCCTGCTCGTGCTCTCTCTGTCTCTGTCTCTTTCAAAAATAAATAAACATTAAAAAAAAAAAGAAGAATTTCAAAATGGCGGCCACAGAGCATTAAGCCCCAAGTACAAGGCCCGTGTGACTTTTTGGGTCAGATGCCCATGAAGTCACCCTAACCTGCGGCACGTTTTCACCTCAGTTTCCTCGCTCCTATGGCGTGTGGCCTGGAGTGTCCTATCTGTTGTCTGCTTCCATCATCTTCCCTCCTCCTTATTCTTTAAGATTCACTTGGCTTGGGTATCTGTGCCAAAGAGTCTCCCAAACTTCCCTCCCACAACCCCGCACCCACAAGTTGGGGTGGGTATTCCTCTTCTGAGCACCTTTTAGACCAGTGATTCCCAAAGGCTGAGCCGGCCACCACCTACTGTATATGTACCTGGGGCGGTTGTGAAAATGGATCTGAATCTCAGGGAGAGGAGCTTAGGCATCTGCCCTTTGAGAGTTCCAGAATGGATATGCATGCACACTGAAGCTTGAGAACGAATGCCCCTTGCCCAGTGTCCTTGCCAAGCCTGTGCTCAGTTCCCTTGTTTCCTTAACATCTGGCCCTACGTACACGTGGTTCCTTGTTTGCTGGACGGAGCTAACTGTTCCCATTTCAGGTCTGCCTTCTTTCCGCTCGTGCTTCTCACTGGCTCCCGGGTCCTCAGAGCCTCTCCTCCTGTCCCTCCAGAGTTAATGCAGCTCCACGTGGCCTCTCTGGCTGGCCCCGGGCCCCAGGAGTGACCCGTGGGGTTGGCACTTTCTGGACGGAGCTGCCAGGTGGTAACGTGGTAAGTGCCCGGCCTCCATGATTGCGAACCCCAAAGGGAGACCCTAAGTGTTTGCTTCTTGAGGACCTCCAGCTGGAGGAGAGAGAGAGAGAGAGAGGGATGACCCTCTCGCCACAGAGGTGCGCGTGAGAGAGCATCTCATTTTCTCTGTGGTCAGGGGCCCTCGTGTGAGACCTCAGGCAGTCTGCAGGCCGAGGAGACTACAGATGGCACCACCAGGCCCCAAACGGCCGGCATGTTGAGAGGCAGCAGTGAGCTTGTCTGTGGATCGGTTTTCTCCGGTCCCAGCCCAGATGTTGGGAGCGCTGATCACAGAGGAGCTGTGCACAAGGCCTGACAGAGCTCCCGTCCCTGTGCCTCGAGCCTGAGCTTGCAGAGGAGGGCCCAGACACCGGAGAGATGTGGATGACAGACCACCCCAGCCCTGAGACTCAACACAGGGCACTGGATGTTTCTTTTGCAGGAAGGGGGAAGAAGTGCCTGGGGGTGGTGCGCGGTGCGAAGGAAACAACGGCCTGAGGTGGCCTCCCCGGTGGACTGGGGGCACGAGCTGTCCGTGTGTCCCCCATGCTGGGCTCACCTCAGCTCGGCCCCGCGGTCTCGGCCGGCCACACTCTCAAGACCACCCCAGGGCCTCCGAGATCCGTGAGCCCCACAATGAGCAAGCCAGCTCCAGGTCTTGAGTCTCCCCGTCGCCCTCCCTCGAGGCATCCGGGGCACAAACGACCCCAGCTTCCCCGGGCCCTGTTTTGAGGCCTATCTACCGGGAGCTGGAAGACCGCCTCAGGAAAACTTGGCCCTCTCTCTCCCGTTTTGATTAGCGTTTTTGCTTTGTTTAACAAATACCTCCCGGCTGTTGTTGCAAAAATTAGTTTTTTCTCATTCGGGGCATCGGCAAATCTGGATCCCGTGCCAGCCACACTAGGCAAAAATTTCTAGGCCTCCAGGAAGCTGTTACAGAGAGGGGAGCCCTGTGGTTCCCACAGCGTGGAGGAGGACGGGTCACCCCACGGACCATTAAGCAATTGTCTGGGAGCCAGTTGTCTGCTGGTCTGTGAATAGTTGCCTGAGTAAGCAGGTGTCTCGCGGATCGTGAGGTAATTGGGGCCACGATACCCAGTGCTTCAGCCACACGATTTCTCCGTCTCCCCTTGAAATTTTCCTTACTCGCCATCATCATCCTCACTCGCTGCACGAGCTTAAAGGGACCGAGTGCTTAGTATGTGCAAGGCACGGTCTTAAGCTTCTCCTTAACGGGTCTCATTGTTTCCCATCATACCCCTGAAGTGTTGCAGTTATAACCCCTTTTACGGGTGGAGTGGTTGAGCCTCCGAGGCGCAAGTGTCCTGTCCGAGGTCGGACGGATATCGGGATTCAAACATCCCACGTGTCCTAGCCACCGTGAGCCTCTGCGGATACGATTCTCTCCAAGCGCAACCTGGTCCGAGGACCGCTTCCCCTTTGTAGCCTCCCGTTACCAGGCGGGGCTCGCAGTTCTCTGCAGCACCTGCCACATGCATTTATATTTCTGTCTACCTGTGATATAGTAAAAAAAAAAAAAAAAAAAAAAAAAAATGTATGTTTTGTCTTTGTCCCTGGTTCCTGGCACAGAGTTCGTAAAACCCTTGGGATTTCCTGAGTGATAGGAATGTTACTTATTTATTTTATTATTTTTTTTATGTTTATTTATATTTTTGAGAGACAGAGAGGCAGAGAATGAGCGGGGGAGGAGCAGAGAGAGAGGGAGACACAGGATCCCAAGCAGGCCCCAGGCTCTGAGCTGTCAACGCAGAGCCCGATGCGGGGCTCAAACTCACAAGCTGTGAGAGCATGACCTGAGCCAAAGGTGGACACTTAACTGACTGAGCCACCCAGGCGCCCCAGGAATGTTATTTATAAAGGTCCCTTTGACCATACCTGAGTTTATGCTAATGAGGTGACTCCTGAGGGCTCCCAGAGGAACCAAACACGTGATTACAGGGTAGGAACTTTCAGTCCCACCCCACCTCATCCTCGATCTCCAGAGAGGGGGGAGGGACTGGGGATTGAGTTCAATCACCAATGGCCAATGCCATTAATCATTAATCAGCGATGCCTACTTACTGAAGCCTCCATTATAAAATCTAAAGGACAAGGACAGAGGAGCCTCTGAGTCGGCAAACACACTCATGTGCCAGGAGGGTGGTGCGCCCCAACTCCATGGAGAAAGAGGCTTCTGCGCTGGGGACCTTTCCAGATCTTGCCCTATGTACTGCTTCATCCGGCTGTTCATTTCTACCCTGTGTGATAAACTGTATTCTTTTTTTTTTTTTTTTCAACGTTTATTTATTTTTGGGACAGAGAGAGACAGAGCATGAACGGGGGAGGGGCAGAGAGAGAGGGAGACACAGAATCGGAAACAGGCTCCAGGCTCTGAGCCATCAGCCCAGAGCCCGACGCGGGGCTCGAACTCACAGACCGCGAGATCGTGACCTGGCTGAAGTCGGACACTTAACCGACTGCGCTACCCAGGCGCCCCTATAAACTGTATTCTAAGTATAGTGCTTTTCTTTTTTGTTTTTTGGGGTTTTTTTTGGTAATGTTTGTTTATATATGACAGAGAGAGCACGAGTGGGGAAGGGACAGAGAGAGGGAGAGAGAGAGAGAATCCCAAGCAGGCTCCGTGCTGTCAGTGCGGAGCCCAAAGCTGGGCTTGAACTCATGAACCGTGAGATGGTGATCTGAGCCGAAGTCGGATGCTTAACGACTGAGCCACCCAGGCACCCCAGTGCTTTTCTGGTTTTGTGAGTCCTTCCAATGAATTGCTGAGCCTGAGGGCAGGTGGCAGGAAGCACTGACCTTGTAGTCAGCCGGTGGAGGTACAGGTAGCCCCGGGACCCCGCGAACACCCAGTGTCCGATATGGGGGCAGGATCGTGGGGTCAGTTGGTGTCGGAATTGGTTTGAGTTGTGGGTCACCCAGCTTGTTCCAGAGGACCGGAGAGTGGCTGGTGTGGAAGAGCTACCCCAACCCCCCACCGGCCAGTGAGACTTGTAGGTCTGGGGAGGGGCTCGTGTCGCTGGTTAAACAACACGGCGGGGAGGGGGGCTGTAATGCGTTGCCTGCTCAGCATGGCTCTCTCCTCCACCTGCAACTTCAGACTCTCAACCCCCAGCGGGAGCTTCTGGAACCTCTCTTCACCTTCAGGTGTTGAGACAGATATTCACTGGGTTGGTTACAGTGAGCCCGACCTTCAAGTGACGGGGAGTAGTAAGTTTCAGCGCCAGGGTCACACTGATACTTGGTGACAGAGCAAGGACCGGGCTTCCCAGTCTCATGACTGACACACCTCTACCTCACCATCTTTCGGCTTTCCAAAGTATCCTTCCTGATCCGATGCCACAATTCTCTGGGGCCAAAATGCAAAATGAAGTCATCGCGAAGCTGCCGTTGACTCACCACGGGACCCTGGTTTCCAGGTCGGTGTCACTTCCACTCCAAAATAGTCCAAACTGGACTATTTTCCATCAGGGGGTGTAAACGGCCCTTAGGTCTCAGCTTCCTCCCCTCCCCCACCAGATGTTGTGAATCATAGGCCTATGAATCTCAAGGCCTCCGTCCAATAAAGACACAGGAGCTAAAGGCAGGTGGGGAGGGGGAAGATCCCGGAAAGTCCCCACCACTGTCAGCAGCTTCCTCGGCAGGGAGGATTCACCGGGCTGGCTGGGTCCGGAGCTTGGAGGCCAACTGAGGATCTGTCATCAGCTCCCTCTTGTTCCAGAAACAGCTTCTTCAAAGGGGTCTGCAGCGGCGATGGGGAGGCCTGCTCAGAGTCTCTGGGATTGTTGGAAGGTGGAAGGAGGAGAGGAAGGTGGGGAGGACGCCTGGAGCCCTGCCACCCGAGTGAGGCCGGTGACAGGAAGAATCTATCAATCTTGTGTGCAGAGCCAAATATGGTGCTGGGGCTCGATAGGTAATAAACAATGGTCACATTGCGGGCTCGACAAGGAGAGACATTACAGACGAGAGCCAGGGGCAGCCTGACGTCACTGTGTGCGGCCGAGCCGGCTGGCTCACCCTGGGCTGCAGAAATTCCATATTTGTCCTTTTTGAGCCCACATGGGCTTTCTTCTCCATGTGCTCAGAGCAGGAAGGGGAAACTGAGGCCCGTGTGTCGCTTGGGAGATGTATCCCCGGGGGTGTGGTAGGAATTGAGCCTGTCTTATATCGTGACTTGCTTTTGGCAGCCTCGTCCACATGCAGCCAGGCTCTTAGCGGCAACAGCAAGAGATCCATGAGTGGAAATCACCAGAACTGGCACTTCAAAAAATTTATTATTATTATTTTTAATGTTTGTCTATTTTTGAGAGAGAGAGACAGAGCACGCATGGGGAAGGAACAAAGAGAGAGGGAGACGCAGAATCCCAAGCAGGCCCCAGGCTCCCAGCTGTCAGCACAGAGCCCGACACGAGGCTCGAACCCACGGACCGCGAGATCATGACCCTAGCCGAAGTCGGCGCTTAACCGACTGAGCCACCCGGGCATCCTGAACTGGTACGTTTGTTAATGAAAATGGTTTAAGCAGACATTAAAGTGTGAGTTTTAGATACTCCAGGACCGGTTTGTTGGGGGGTGGGGGGTGGGGGGGACACGGGGACACCTAAGGCTGACCGCTTCTCAGAGCGCTGAAGACAGTCTAGCTGGAGACCAGCTCTCACACGTACAGATCTGAGAGCAGGGCACGGTGTTTTCCCATCCAGGCCAAACAGTTGGCACGCATAAGGGCAGTGGGGCCAGGAGACACCCACGCTCTCTTCCTGCACATCACGAATAAGGTGGCACATATTCCTTTCCCTGTGCCTGTCTGTATTCAGGTTTTCTTAACAATGAGATTTCTCTGGAGCGCATGTCCTATATAACCGCAGAGACGAGTAGCTGACGAGGGAGGTAGTGTCGACTCGCACAGGATTCTGAGCCAGAAAGTCCTGGCTTTGTGTCTTAGAACCCCAGCTGTGCCCATCACCAGCTGTGAGACCTTAGGGTGTTCACCTCACTCCCCATAAAAATGGGGCAATCTCTTCCTCTCTGCAGGGTTTTCGGGAGAGGCAGAAAGAGCCCTCCAAGAGGGCCGAGCATGGTAGGTTCTCAGGAAATGGAATGAATTCGGGTTCTCCTAAACTGAAATCATAAACTACCTGTAGGTTGTCATTGGCTAGAAGCCCTCCTCACTCCTGCTTAGAGCTCTCGAGAACAGGCTGTGGCTTTAAAAATGCAGATGCCTTCTGCAGAAGAGGAAAGGCTGTGCGAGGAAAGCCAAAGGGCACCGTGTCCTAACTGGCACGACTCTGTCTGCACCCTGATGCCTGCCTTGTTGGTCCCAGAATGCTGAGCAGGGACCCGGACTAGGGCTTCTGTGGTTGCGGGCCCAACTGTAAGGCCATGATACATCACCATTCTTTCCCCAATGGTCATCCCCAGGGAAAATGCACGTAAGCCTCAGAAAGCCTTCAACGGGGTCAGCAGCACAAGGTGTGGGAACCGGAGGTGGGGGTGGGGAAGATGCAGTTCCCGGGCTGCCCGGAAGCAACGGCCTCTCTGGAGTGTGTTGCTGATGGCAATATGGCCGCCACACTTGGCGCCGGAAGCGATGGTCGCCATATGCATTTTATGCCGTCACGTTGATTAGACCCGCTCCTGTTTGCTCTCTGCAAATACTGCCTGATTGGAAAATTAGGAGAGCCACGTGCGTTTGCTTCATATTGTCCAGGATGGAAAACCCCGGCCCTTTGTGCCAGAAGGAAAATATCTGAGAGGCTATTGGTCTAAGTTTGTTTTTTTAATGTTTATTTATTTACTTTTGAGAGAGAGCGCGCACAAGTGGGGGAGGGACAGAGAGAGAGAGAGAGGGAGACACAAAATCCAAAGCACACTCCAGGCTCTGAGCTGTCAGCACAGAGCCCAACACGGGGCTTGACTCACAAACCGAGAGATCACGACCTGAGTGGAAGTCAGACACTTAACCGACTGAGCCCCCTGGGCGCCCCAACGGGGTCTGAGCTTTCAATGTCACGGAGAGAGAATGCGCCAGAGCGGCATCAACGCTGATGGACCAAAATGGTGAGGAAAATGGGGTAAAAATGGGAAATAAATTAGGATGTCTGAGAGGCAAGCCATCACTAACACCAGAGAAGGATTAAACCCCAAACACTACTTATGAGTTTGATGTGTAAGTTTGCAATTCATATTAGTCCCACAGAGAAGCTACATTAAGAATAGTGGATTAAATAAAGAAAGAATAATGGCAGACTGTGGCGATTGTCATTTGTCACCCATAGTGCTCCACGTTTCCACTCGGTGGCAACAAAACCAGTGATCTAAATATTAGCAAGTGGAACACACGATAAACATTTAGTTATATATTATCCCCGTAAAGTCATTACAACAGAAATAAAAACTGTTTTTTATTTTAACTATTAATATTCATCAAATGTTAATGAAAATACCTAACAAATAATTATGAAAAACACATGGCTTAAGTAATAAAGATGAAAGAGATGATAATCGTTGTGAATATTTAATCTGCAAAATAAAGAACATACCATTAATAAGACTTAATTATGTCATTAAATATTTAACTTTACTTTCGCTCCTAAATTTTGTTTGCACTTGGCATATTTCAAATGCAAAAAGCTTTTCAATAAGATTTGTGGTTTCAGCAACATCAAATGCCAGCACATCTAAGTTTGACTTACTGTCTTCATCAAATTGGTCAAACATCATTTTATTTATCATTAAGTGAAATGAACGACGCTCTTGGCGTTCACTACAAGTTATGCTTTATACAAAAGAGGGGTTTAATAATTGATTCTAGGTTAGAGCCACAAAAACAGTGTTTTCTAGTGGTGAGGAAAAATAATTGCTTTTCTTTTCTTTTGTTTTTGTTTGTTTTTGTTTTTTTTTTTGTTTTTTTGGAGTATCACACTACCTTGTGCATTCCCTACCGTTTGCATAGACAAATGCAGATCTGATTCTGCCTTGGCTTGCTAGAGAATGGATCCTACAGCAGCCACCGATAGACCCACCCATTTCCTCGGAATTGGTCCCTTATAACTCCTGTTTCCCGAAACACGCTTACAAGTAACAGAGAGTAAGATAGGTTCCCGGTGCCGCTGAAGGCACTGGGAACTCCCGCCCTCCCCCTGGCATGAAGTGACGGCCTCCTCTCCGTCGCCCAGTGCAGGGCTTGGCCTTATCGCTCAGTGGGCACAGCCAGACCACGCGCACAGCATAGGGACACAGCTGGCCCTGCTCGTCACGGCCAACTACGCGCATCTCTTCACATTCTGTGTCCAGCGGCATCACACTGGTGGCTGGAAATCAGCCGTGAAACGTTTACACCAAAGAAATGGGCAAATGCTACTCTGGGCTCCACCGCGCCCCCCACCCTAGAGGACCCGTTAAACGTTCACTAGCGCATCCCTGCGCGCACATGCAGGGGTCCGGACGTGATGCCCGGCCGTCTCCTCCTGTGCCCTTTCCCTATCCGGGCCTCTGATGACCCGAAGCTCAAACACTCTGTGGTCGCCAGCAGGGCAGGGCACCAGGCACCCACCTCGGGCAGCTGTCACTGTGCGGTGTGGCCGCTCGGTCTTTCTCCCCTGGCCTCTGAGTCTCCTGACCAACTTTTCTTCCTGGTCGGGCAGCTGAGGCAGGGGCGTAAGCGGCCTTGGCAGGCTTTTCCTTCGCTGACTAGAACATAAAGAGCTCTTTGTTGGGAGAGGAAGGCCAAGCCTTTCATGGAAGTCTCTAGCTATGTTTGCTGCTCAGTCAGTACCTCAAGTTGGGCCCTGAGGGCCAAGCAGGAAGCTGGACGAGAGGCAAGGGACCCACTGTCCCAGTTGGCCCAGGACTGAGGGCCTTACTGTACTAAAACTAAGGGTAGTTCCAGACGACCCTAGCTGGTTGGTCACCCTCGGGGCGTCTCCCATCATTTCTCTCTCTCTGAGGCTGGACGCTGGGTGACATCAGGAGGCCCAGATCTTTGGAAAGGCCCCTTCCTCCTCTGATGGCTGCCGGCAAGAACAGGAGAGAGCAGGGAAGAAACCAGAATTCCTGAGGGGAGATGCAGTGTTTCCATCCTGGGGCATAAATGAAGGTCGTGGGCTCAATCCGTCACCCATTAAGGACCCCAGTTACCTAATCTCCAGGGCGTGAGCCCCAGGTGCTGGGAGAGGCCTGCAGGGAGGCTGGTCTGGCCTCCCGCCTCCTGACTGTCAGGCCTGTGCAGGCCCATCGATATTCCAGGGCGGTCGGCGGCCTCAGAGTTTCCCAGCCCCCACAGACATGCTCTTCTGACTTTCCTTTCCAACTTGGCTGTCGGTACCTGCCTGGCACACCGGTCCGGCCCTTGGGGGCAGCAGCCTGGCACGTCGGCCTGTCGATACTAGACAAACAGGCCCATCCTGACCCCCGCGGCGGCCTTCAGGGACGTGCTGGCCCTTTTCAGAGGAAACATTGGTGTCTGTGCAAAACTTCCAACTTTGAAAGAATGAACGGTGACCAGAATAATAATGGGGCGAGTCGCCCGGACTCCTCGTGCTCAAACCTGTCTTAGAGTCGAGCCGTGTTTGATCGTCTCCCCGTTTTCCCGTCTCTGCGGTGAGGTGGGCAGTCAGGCAGGCCCCAGGGCTGCTGGGCTGGGGGTGGTGTTGGGTGGTTCCCCTTACTCCCGAGGGGCTCTATCCACATAGGGGGTGCTCGTGCACAGGCTGGAGTCTGTCTTGTTAGCCAGCAAGAAGCTGATTAACTGTCCCTAGAGATTCAGAGGCTGGGACGGGTGACTTTAGTCACCACGTAAGGCCCGCCACTCATCGGTTTTGCCTCCCTCCACCTGCCTGCCATTTGCCAGCCCTCTAAGGGTCTACTCAGGGACCACCCCTCCGAAGTCTCAGCAGCTCAGTCATAGGCTCCCTTTCCAGGCTCACCGGGCGCTCAGCGCTTAAGTCTTTCATGGCCCTTGCTCATGTCAACACTATTTTTTGTCCTCCTTGAGGACTTCTGGGCGGAAGGGAGCTTTTCGTATCATCTCTGCATCGATAACAGCGCCTTATGCTCAGTAAATGCTCAGTAAATGCGCACCGGGGGTTTTGAATGCTTGCAGGACTCCCTTTGAATCACAGCTCAAGGGATTACCTCTTCCGGGAAGCTTTTTTGGGTTAATCAAGGGTACCTTCACCTTTAAGTATGATCCCGACCCTCCCTTATGTTGGGAAGTGGTGAATATGGTGTAATTAGTCCTGATAGCTAATGTGAGTTAAGCACTCACAACATGCCGGGCGCTGTGGGAAGCACTTCACGTGCTTTTCTTTCCTTAAGTGACAACACCCCACTGAATTAAGTTCCGCTAACAGGGTCCCCATTATCCAGATGATAAAGCGGAGGCACCGAGAGGTTAAGAAACTTACGTAAGTTGACTTATCTGGGAAGTGCTGAGGTCAGGATCGAACCCATCTCGTCCGGCTTTCGACTGGCTCGCTCACGATGTCCTACTCTCTCTGAGTTTTAGATTTGGTTGCGTATTGAATGAATGGTTGACATCCCCAGGGTGGCATTTCTGTGATGAAATGTGCCTGCACAGTCCAACCGGCAGCCCCTTTTCCCGTGGGGCCGCTGAGCCCCTGAAATGTGGCGAGAGTGTGCCCAAGAAAATAAAACGTTTACGTTTTAACTAATGTCAGTTTCAATAGCCGCATGTGACTAGTCGCTACTGTATTGGACAGCACAGCACGGAAGCTGAAGGATGTATTTTGACTATCTTTCCTAAGTCTCTTACCGTGTAGTCCACGGCCATCCAAGAAGAACTTGGAATGGCTAGTCTTCGTGTCTTTCAGTGCTGGGAAAACACCCAGCTATTACTTGCGCTGAATCCGTGGAATAAGTCGATGTCCATCCTTACAGTGTTTTTTTTCTACCTCCAGTGGTTTCCCGCACGCGAAGACATGCACAGTTCTAGTTTCTTCATTCACAGAGGCCTGGAGAAGAATAGACGGTCCAGGGCGGACTGGTAAACTAGCGCTGAGACCAGGGACAGGAAGTGAGCTACCCTGACAACACCTACTACGCGCTGGGTCTTGCGTTGGGCATTATCTTATTTACTCCGAAAAGCGATTGGGCGGCCTCACTAATTCCCATTGTATGGTTGGGGAAAACTCAGAAAGTCACACTCAGGAAGTGACAGAGACGTGGCTTGAGCTGAGTCTGTGTGATTTCACTGGCCCGTCAACTTTCATCTTAATCACAGAATGTTCACTGTTCAACGGCCAAGAGGAATATTCGAGACTGACCACCTGTTCGAAGTGTGTGTGTGTGTGTGTGTTTATTGTTCCAATAGTGATACAAGGCAATTGGTTAGAATTTAGCATCCTAGCAAAATGGACCTCTTTTGTATTCTTACCTCTCTGTATTCCTCATAGGATAGAAAATTCTAGAGCTGCAATGTCCAATATAGTAGGCGGTAGCTACTGGGCTACGAGGCTAGTGGGCCCTCGAAACGTGGCTCATTGAGATGTGTTACAAGTATACAACACACACCAGATTTCAAAGATTTGGTATGGAAAAAAAAAGAATATAAAATACCTCACTGATGATTTCTATATGGATCATACTGAAATGATTGCATTTTAGATATATTGAGGGTAGAGAGCAATTGATGTTCTCTCTTTTTACTTTTTTAAATACGGCTCCTAGGAAAATCTAAGCGGCCTCTGCGGTTCACATTATATTTACATCGGAGAGCACCAGTGTCTAGGGGAGTGTATTTGCGAATTCTGGATAAAAGGTAAGCGGCTTGTTAAAATTCTCCTCAGCCTCAGAAAACGCTTTCGTGCCACTAACACCGGCCCCGAAAGGAAGCAAAGTTGGGAGGCTCAGTCGCGGCGTGGGCCCGTGCAGCCCTCCTGGCCCCCCGTGGGCCGCGCTCGGGGCTCCGTCATGCTCGTGCCCTTAAACTGCGCCATCATTTCTTCTCTTGAGCAAAGTGCTTCGTCATTCCTCTCTGGGAGGCAGGTAGGTGATGAAACCACGGCACAGAGAAATGACCTGATCTCTCCAAGGTCGTTATGGAAGGCCGTGGCCAAACCCCACGGAGCAGAGTTTACCGGCCCGAAATGCTTTTCCGGTGGGTGATCTTAACTGCAGGGGAGCAGGTTCAACGGCCCCGGCTTACGGGGGTGGGGGAAGGGATCACAGTGTCTGCGAGTGCCTGACCCCACCCGTCCCGCGTAGTATTCACCGCTCCCTGGGCTCAATAACTTCCATTCTCCTAACGGAGATGGAAAGTGCCGTCGTATCCCTCTTTGATGATTTAAAAGTGTTGTGTGCCTTTTCCTCTTTCCTCTTTCTATCCAGCCCTCGCCCTTCCCCTTGCCGCTTTTCACGTTTCCATAGCAACCACCTCTATTGTATCCGTGACTGTGAAGAGAAATCTTGCAGATGTTAGTAGAGATCCAACACCTTCCAGCAGCTATTTTGATTCACAGTCTCCTTATCTCTCGGCGGCGCTGATTTTCTTGTCCTTTCTTCTCCCTACAGCTGCTCGCTTCCCCCCCAAGTACCTGCACGCCCTTCAGCGTGGCTCCCTCTGTCCTCCACGAGCCTGGGTGAGCTCGGGGCAGGCCAGCGTCTCCGGGGCTCATTAGAAACCTTAATTCTTCAGGGGCGCCTGGGTGGCGCAGTCGGTTAAGCGTCCGACTTCAGCCAGGTCACGATCTCGCGGTCCGTGAGTTCGAGCCCCGCGTCAGGCTCTGGGCTGATGGCTCAGAGCCTGAAGCCTGTTTCTGATTCTGTGTCTCCCTCTCTCTGCTCCTCCCCCGTTCATGCTCTGTCTCTCTCTGTCCCAAAAATAAATAAACGTTGAAAAAAAAAAAAAAAAAAAAAAAAAAGAATCCTTAATTCTTCAGGTGGCTCTGACACAACAACGCGGAAGCTCCAGGGGGGTGGAATCAAAGGCCGGAGGGCGGTGGGGTAGGATCTCCAGACACCCGCCCGTAGGGGAGCCCCCTCACCTGAAGGCCCGCAGAACACAGGGAGGGCCTTCCTCGGCCATCCTTCCCACCTACCACAGCCTGCCCTTTTTCCAGCTCCCGCTCGCCTCCACCCCAGCCTCGTGGAAAGCTCGGGACCACACCCGCGCCTTTGAACGTCTTCATTCTGTGCATTTCCCGCAGAGGGATCAGCCACCTTTCCTTGCTGGTTCAGAGGACAGGGCAGACATGGGAACACGCACACGCACACGCTCTCATCAGGGCTCTGAAGACCCACGCCACCTGAATCCCCCACCTCCCCTCTCAGGGCCAGGCTCAGCTGGCCATCTGGAAAGGCCATCAGAATGGGGCTTTATCGTTCCCCTCCCGAAACTGTTTGAAGAGTTCATAGCCTACAATCCCTCCTTGGAACCGGGCATTATTCTCTTGATTACACAAGCCTGACAGCCTGATCATAATAAACATGTAACTGAAGAGAACCTATTCCTTTCCAGCGGCATTATTTATTCACCTAAAGCAAAGGCTGAGCTATATTTAGCATATGATGTCAGTGGGTTGTTTGGATTCTTGGAAATTGGCAGGAAGCCACCTCTCACATGATATATGAAATCACTGATAAATGCTTCTTTTCACCAAAAGAAAAACAGCTTAATAAATGCGGTCCTTTTCTGCTTTCATCTTCTCCCTCCCTCCCTCCCTCCCTCTCCTCCACCGTCCTCCCTCCCCGCCGGCCCCTCCCCCTCCCCCTCCTCCCGCCCCTTCCACGTCTGGGATTTGTCTTTCTGTGGCACAGCTCAGCAGAGCCTGTGAAGTGGAAATGAGTTGCTCAGTATCACAGATCAAAATGAGGCTGTTGGGATGCTCGGGATGGTTTTTTCCTCTCCTAGAGCCTGGAAGGCGGCCAAAGCGCGAGTGAATCAGACACACACGCGCAAAAAGGCAAATCTATACAGCAGTGGCTTTATGGGGCCCGGTATTTATGGTGCAGCACTCGCTCTGGGTTGCTATTTTGCAGGCGAAGATGGGAAATAGATAGTGATTCAGGATTGCCATTAAGTGTGGAAACAGCCCCTGTACAGATTGTGTGTAATAAACCAAGTACGGAGAGAAGCCGTAAGAAGCCCAGGATTTGCCACACTGGATCAGCCTTGAGGCCCATCAAGTTCAAGCTCCTGATTTGTGTGCTGGCTAATACCTGGTGCTTGGAACAAATCTTGCTGCCTTCCCTCTGTCTTCCCCGCCATGCGCTGGGTCCATTATACAAGGCTGTCGGAGGGCTTGGGCGGGCCTGTGTGTTTGGAGTTAAATCAATTCTTGCCCTCCTGTGGAGATCAGTTTATATGGCCCGAAGCGGAAGATTTAATTGCCCTTCTCTTAGCTCCTGTAAAAAGCAGCGTCATTACTGATCTCGTGGATTCACCCAGGCCCTTTCATAAGCAGCTGTCGCGTTTAACTCAGTGACCCCCAGCAGGGGCCTGGTGGGTAGTTTTCCTGGCCATGGGGAATGGGGAAGGCACGGCCCCCAATGGCGGTGGTTCATTTACGTTTGTCCTCAGTGCCGTCCCGCGGCCCCCCCGGTCCTGGCATCGGAAGACATCCTGAAGACCAGAGGTGCGCTTGTTTTCAGCCCCTTATTATTTGGGGTGTCTTCATCAGGTGCCTTCTAACATCCGCTCTGTCAAGCAGTCCTGCCTGTAACCGCGGGCGTGTGAGTGACTCGGAGAGTTTCAAAGATGCCACCGTGACACTGGCTACTGCTGGCCTTTCTTCCGCACCCGCCCCTGGGCTGAGCCGGCTCCCACAACTCTTCAATCTTCAGCCTCAGTCGGAGAGGAGAACCGAAAGGGAGGAGGAGGAGGAAGTGAGAGCAAACCAAAGCTGTGTTCCTCCTGTACCTGCCTCGGTTCTTAGTGGGGTGCGGGACAGATGGACGGGGACAACAGGCAGATTAACCAGGCCAGAGGGGGGATGCACCCTTGCATCAATTACTCAGTCAGTGAGAAATCCCACCAGATGAACTCTGGTTGCAGGTCAAAGCTGTTCTCCGATTCCACGGTCAAATTAGCCCTCGCTTGGGACTCCATAATAGGGACTGCAGGTGAGTGGGGAGTCTTTGTTTCAGCTGGGATTATTTGTTTCCTTCTCAAAACGAGGGGTGTTGGACCCTGATGACCCGTTAGCTCCCTTCCAGGCTCTGAAATTCTCAGGTTCTGTAATTGTGTGATTCTGTGACTTTATGAGTCACCCAGGGGGATTTAACTCTTTCCTGGGAGGTCACCGCCCTCCTCTCCCCGCAGGTGAGGTGAATGAGCTCTCAGACACAGATGCTTCAGGAACACGCCCTGAGGAACAGAGACAGGAACGGGAACGGGGCGCCGAGGCTGCTGTGGGTCCTGAGCGAGCAGGTAAATACGCTTCCTCTGGACGCACACATGGCTCACTCAGGCTCTCTGGAGGGCCAGATCGTGTTTATGTGAGGATGATGATTGTTTTCTGCAAGGAACGATTCTTTTGGCCCAGGCCGCTTGAGAAGCGGACGGCCTCTCTGTCAGCCCTCGATCTCACGTAGAGTGGTACCGTGGCATCTAGCAGGGCGTCACGTGACGGGGCCAGATAACCTACTTGCCCATCCCCGGAGGCTGGCCCACGGTTCCCCTAGGGCTGGGCTGCAGTCACTGTCTGTTTTATCACATGACCTTGGGTGAGGTGTGGAAAGACCAGATGCAGGTGAAGACAGAGAGAGACTGAGAAATTTTAAAGATTTTATTATAGTCACGGTTCCCTTGAGAGAGCACGGGACACCATGCAGGGCCTCCCGGGTAAGCACCGGGGGCGGTCAGGGAGCAGAAGGAGGGGGCATGTGTGGTTTCCATGGGAGGGAACAGGCGAGGCAGGACAAAGTCACGCTTAGGATCGGCTAGTGTTTGAAACTGGCCTCCCTGGGAAATCTGTGTTCACTGGGACTGTTAGAGTTTCTAGTTTAAAGCTATCTGAGGACTCCAAATGTTTATGGGTATATTAGGGTTCTTCAAAGAAACAGAACCAACAGTGTGTGTGTGTGTGTGTGTGTGTGTGTGTGTGTGTGTGTGTGTAAGAGAGAGAGAGAGAGATTTTAGGTAATTAGCACAATTATGGTGATTATGGAGGCTGGCAAGCCCAAAGTCTGCTGAGTAGGCTGGCCAGCTAGAGACCCAGGGAAGAGTCAATGCCACAGTTCAAGTCCAGGGACAGTCTGCTGGCAAAATTACCTCTTGCATGGGGATGGGTGTGTGTGGGGGGTGGGGGTGGGGTGGGGGGGGTCAGTCTTTTGTTCAATTCTGGCCTTCAACTGATTAGATGAGGCCCACCCACATTATAGAGGACATTGGATCAGAGTCCAATGATTTAAATGTTAATTTCATCCAGATACACCCTCACAGACACGTCCAGAATAATGTTTGACTACATGTCTGGGAACCGTGGCTCAGCCAAGTGGACCCTCAGACTCGAACTTCGCATTGGGAGAGTCACAGTTTTGCCTACGGGTCGCTAATAGACCTCCCCCCCACCCCAGGTGGCTGTTAAAGCATGCGCTTTACGGAAATTACAAGTTTGGTTACTAGACGGTCATTGTCTCCATTAAGGGGTAGCTCTCACGTGGCAGGATCTCCAAGGTCTCCTCACCTCTCCGTGCCTTCGCACAGGCAACTCACAGCTACCCCAGGAAAACGCGTGGCTTGCAAAGCACATTCCCTCCCATTATCTCCTTGCGTCTCAAGACAGCCGGTGAGGGCAGCAGTCCCGCCCTCCTCTCAGGAACCAGAGAATGTGAGCGGAGAGGTAAGACACCTTGACCCACTCAGGTCCCACAACCTGCAAGTGGAGAAAGCCAGATGTGACACTCATCTTCCGGTTCCAAATGACGGGGGCTGGCTTTTCGGGAGCCATCGTCACGTGCCGGGCATCCCCCTCGATGCTCACACGCGTCCGTTTGCCCGACTTTTTTTTTTTTTTTTTAATTTTTTTTTCAACGTTTATTTATTTTGGGGACAGAGAGAGACAGAGCATGAACAGGGGAGGGGCAGAGAGAGAGGGAGACACAGAATCGGAAACAGGCTCCAGGCTCTGAGCCATCAGCCCAGAGCCTGACGCGGGGCTCGAACTCACGGACCGCGAGATCGTGACCTGGCTGAAGTCGGACGCTTAACCGACTGCGCCACCCAGGCGCCCCTTGCCTGACTTTCTGAACGACCCCGTGGGGGTTGCTTCACCCTTTATGCGCGGGGAAGCTGAGGCCTTCCCACCGCGTCGCACGGCGGGGCAGGGGTGGGGGCTGGGTGTGAGGCCAGGCTGGAGTCCACGATCTTCGCCACCTCCCCCGCATCCAGGGGTAACACCACCCTCTCCGCCCGACACACTGCTGCCGCCCGGTCACACCCCACACCCATCGCTGGAGACCGGGAATAATCGCCCGGTCCGGCCGTGTCACTAAAGGCCATGAGAAGGTTGCATGACGTTTTGGAAACCCCACAAAGTGGAGTGAGGCCCCGAGATGAGGCCGGGGCTCTGGAAAGCAAGTGTCACTTCCCCCAACCTCACAGCTGGGGGTTGGTCCCAGGTGCCCCAGCTTATCGGGAGGGCCCCAGGGCCTTGCTTCCCTCCAAAGCGTTTGTTTGGTCTCACGTCTTTTGCCGTGTCCCCACGTGACCTGCTGGGCCCTGACTGCCGTCGCCATGATAGGCCAAATGTGGGAGACACATTCATTCGATAAACCTTTACCAAGTTCCAGGCACGGCGCCGAGAGCCAAAGTTGAGAGATGACGAAGGGGGCAGATCGGGCAAGCAGACAGCATCAACCGGATGGCAGGGCCACCAGGCCACCTGTCCTGTCAGGCCTCCGGAAAGTACTCCGGACCCACAGGCGGAGGCCTCACCAGCTCTGCCCGAGGGATGCTGGCCGCCCTGCGGGAAGGGGCGGGTTGACCTGGAGCCGAAACGCCAAGTCCACGGATGGAAGGATGAGGGAAGGGCAGCCAGGCCACGGGATCAGCCTGTGCAAAGGCACAGAGGCGCCGAGAGCATTCGGTTCCACACAGCTGGAGTCTACAGCACGTGAGGCGTGGCCAAGAAGGCCCAAAAGTCTGGCTGGATAGACCGTCAATAGCCTGATGTCCCGCCGAGAACAAGCTTGGATTCGTTCGCTGAGAAATACGCTGGCCGATCCTGGAGCAAACCCTCCAGTACCGCTGGATCTTTGTCAGCGGTGCGTGAAAGTCTCCGATAGACTCCGGGCGGTTACTGAGTCTTGGTTTGTGCTCAGCCCTAGGAAGGAGCTTCGGGGCACGCAGAGAGGGTTAGGTATGGGTTCCCGACCTCAGAGAACTTACAATCCAGTTGAGGAGCAAGATTAAGGACGTGAACCATTTCGAAGCCATCCCAGGAAGAATCAGCAGGTGTCAGGCAGTGTGGCCTCTTGAGTAAGCGTGGCGAGAGGTGGCGAAGGACGGGACGGTTTATGACGCGGGAGAAGTCACCGCTTCCTGCTGCCGACCCGGGTACGACCACGTCCCCTGACCTCCCCACGAGCCCCTGTCCTTGTCCCCGGCGGATGCTTCACGCACAGCCTCGCCAGCTGTCATTGGCCTGGACGCCACTTTCCCCTTCCCTCCCGTACCTCCCAGCTCACGCCTGTCCGAGCTGAGCACGCTTGTCTCGGACCCTCCTACGTTTGCGGTTTGCCTGCAGCCACCCAACTCCTCCGCGGAACGTGGGCCTGGGGGAGAAAGACGTTCTAATGGATTCTTGAATGATGGAGGTGTCCGATCTGAGGCTCCGCGTCCTAGGCGGCTCTCTCTTTCTGCCAGAACCCATTTCTTATGGGCTCCTCCGAAGGCACTCGTTTGTGGCTGGCGGAGAGCTCCTTGGCGCGCCCGCCCGTGTGTCTCAGGGCTGTTGCCTCAGAGCCAGGCAGTCGTCTCGGCGCGGGCCCGCGGCAAACGCGTCACCTGCACGCGTGGCCCGTCTTCTCCCCTGCAGCGCGAAGCGGGGATGATTGAAACGCGACGTTTTCAACCCCAAAGCAAATTACGGCGAGGAGTCAGTGTGAAATTACTCTCTTCTGCCCAGAGTTCCTTTTTCAAAGTCAGGCAGCAGCACCCGGGATGAAAGTTGGCCCGTCAGACAAGCCCATTCAAGCTTGCAATTCCTCTGTCATTTGCCCGACAGGCTTGTGATAAAGAGCAAGGATAAAAAAAAAAAAAAGATATCTGCCAAAAATAGTGCCACCGAGAACCCTACACCGGGGCAGGCTCAGGAGCCAAGGCCGCCCCGGCGCGGGCCTCTCGGATAGGACGGCGGCGGCGTGGACTTGTTCTGACAGCGATGTCGCGTGACCTCGGATTTCGGCACCGGAGCCGTGGAGAGGAAGCGGGGCACGAAGCCGCATCTGCGAATCGATCCCTGAAGAAAGGAAAGGGAGAACAAAGTTTACATTGAAAATCTTGACTTTCCAAACAGCGTGTCGAGACAGCCCCGCAGCAGGACAGGTTTGCTGCAGGCCTGGGATGCGCCCTGGGCCGCTGCAGGCCTGGAGATTCATCTAGAAAGAATACAAGGAGGCTCGTTCTCCCTGGTGCCCAGGGCACTCCCCTTTGCGCCCTTTTGGGGGCCTTCGATTCCACTGGGTGTGGGGGGGGGTGCCTTGGGGGCCCGAAAGGGGCGCGTCCCCTCTGCGGCCGGGAGCGCGATGGGCCCAGGAGCACATGGAGGAAGATCTGTCACCTGCGAAACTGTCCAAGAGGCCACTGCAACCTGGTGGCAAATGCTCCGGATTACAGGGGACGAGCAGATCCTGTTCCGGCCCTGTTGCCAGCTCTCAGGGGCAGGTGGGCAGGCTGACTTCCAGGGCTCGACGCCTGCTCCCAAGGCCGAGGCCGAGGCCTCCAGCCGCCCCCACCCGCCAGGTGACCGTGAGGCTTCTCGCCTCCGAAGCTAAGAGGTCACGCCTGTACCCAGATTCGGATTTTGCTGATTTATCTCACCTCCTGGGGCTGCGTGCTTCCTCTGACGGCCCCTCACCTCCCCGAGGTGAGGCATCGCTTGCTCCAGTTTATCGATGGGACCATTGAGTCTCAGAAAGGTTAGCTGCTGTGGCCCAGTTCACACTGCTAGGAAGTGGTTGATCCCAGAGTCAAATCCAGGCCTTGGGGATCGAAGTCCGGTGACTTCCACACAAGGAATTCTCCCAGCCTGCCTCAGAGGCGGCGGCCCATGTGCAAATGGGGAGGGTCACGTGGTCCCTCTGGGTGGTGATTTCACCGTCGTGGCGTTGAGCTTCATGTTGGGGGTCTATGCTGAGTGCGGAGCCTGCTTGGGATTCTTCTCTCTCTTTCTCTCTGCCCCTCTCCTGCTCTCTCTCTCTCTCTCTCTCAAATAAATAAAAATAAATAAATAAAGGCCAAAAGAGCTGTGATGATTCCAATATGGTAGCCATTTTGCAGCCAAGTCCTTACAGGGGCCACAGCTTCAGAACGGTCTGCAGTTCGATAGGCCCCACCGTCTGTGATAGTCAATGTCACCGCTGCCACCACGGTCCTCGTTACCGCCAGATTTTACATGTGCACGGTGCTTCCGATCGCTGGCCTCCCGGAGAGTTCGCCCGGGCCGGGCTGTGCCCACTCCTGCCGACTGTCTTCTGTGTCACTCACAGCGTTCTGCAGGCAGAGACTTCCCTGGGGAGGTTTCCCCGGGGGACCCTTTTCTTTGGCATCCTTGAACAGCTGTCACCCTGTCCCAGTTGTTTTCCAAAAAGGAGGTCCCCGGGGTTTCGCCGAGGCACACTCAAACTTGACCCCACCATGTCAATTGGTTCACTTCCACCCCCTCTGGGGGAAGGGGCGCCAAGCCCTGGGTGCCCGCGGCTGGATGCCGGCAGCCTTTCAGCCTTTTGCAGCTCATCTATCACCTGTTGTTTCCGACCCGGAATACGAGTTCGGCCATGCGGGGATCGCAGTGGTTCCCGCAAAGGGAACCTTCTCTAGCGGACCCCAGGACCTCTGGGCAGACGGGCTTCGCGCCCCAGGGCGGTCAGCAGAGCGGTGAGAGCAGGGCACGTAGGTAATGCGGTACAGAGGGTGGGTGAGGGAGGCCGTCATTCAGCACGCGATTCTGAACTGGGCATCTGCCAAGAGCTTCTCGGTCATTTCCGTCAGCCATGACTTCTAAACATCCTTGGGACGTGGGCAGGAACTGTTGCCTCCGTCTGGGAATAAGGAAATGGAGAGAGAAATGTCTCCAGGGACACATCCACAGGGTGAGAAGAGGTCAGAGCCCTTCGTAATGACCACCGTCTTTCAGCCCTGGCCCTGCGTGCATCCAGCAAGTTCATGGGGGAGGGCGATCCTGGAGCGTGGCTTCCATCCAGGAATCGTCTGAAACATTAACTTGCCACGGGCCGGGTTGAGGTCTGGGTGACTGTCACACGGCACGTAAGGGGCAGGCTCAGAGGGGTAAGGGATCGGCAGTGAATCACAGAGTGACTGGCACCTTCTCGGCACGGAAAAAGGAGGCTCTTACTCCCCAGCCACGCCTAGGGCCAGCTCTGAAGCAAGATATATTTTTAAACACAAGCCTCGCAGAGAAAATGTTCCCTAGCATGTCCCCATAGCCTACTAATGGGGCAACTGTTGGCAACCAATGCCATCAGCCCGTGCTAAGGGCTGTGTTCTCAATTTTTGGTTCTATTCTTGTCCCCTGGCATACGATAGGGCTTGTGTCCCAGGAGACTGCAGGCCACTGACGACGAAAAAGAAGGTTTCAGTAGGTTCTCGCCTGCTCTCAATTTCAAGGCTCTCTGATTTCGTTCAGACGTCGGGCCTGTGCGCCTGTGCTCATTTACCGAGTTGGAAACTTCTTTTTTTCTTCCTCTTCTACTTCTTCTTCACATAGATGCCATGGAAACTGCCCGATGCTTCCCAGAGGCTGGGGTACCCCCCTGTTTTGCCTCGGGCCGGCGAAGGGCTGAAGTCTGAGAAGGTCGGCTGCCCCTCCGATGCCTGGGCAGGTAGCCACTGTGGTCCTCCCTGGTTTCCCAGCGGCTCTGAGTACTGAGAGAACCACCGCAGGTGACTGGCTTCCCTCCTTTGCAAATGCAAAGAATCATTCCAGGGTCAGTTCTGTTTCTTCTCGCTCTGATCAGGGTCTGTTGCTCAGCCGGAGAAAAGAAAGACACCTTCCGGTCCTCATTCGAGTGGCTCTGGTCTAGTTTATTCAGGGTATCCTGCTAAACCCTGCTGGTGTGCCCCTGTGTGTTATTAGTGTTGCTGTAGTCGGGTCGTTGTTTTAAGGAAGCCCGTTTCTGAGCGGGGCGGGAGGAGACGCCCTTTGTCTGCCTCTCGGCCCTGTGGTCCTGGCCCTCGCCAAGGGAACCGATCTCGCGCTGCTGTGTTTATTTGAGTTATGTAACATAAACAGCTCCAAGGAGATGAGCTCCTCAACGTTTGTGTTTAGACTCAGGCTTCACTTGTCCTCTGCAGAGCTCATCACTTGGGTGGTTTCCTCTCGCCTGCTCTGTTTTGCTGCCGGCGAACAAAACAGCCTGCCCTTGACCCTTCCCCAGGACCGGCCCTTTCCTCCCCTGACCCAGCAATGAGAGCAAGGCGCTGCTGATGCGTGTTCTCAAAGGCTCTTCACAGGCCGAGGGCAGGGGCGGGGGGGGGCGTCCAAACAGAGCGGAGACCATCGGTGTAGGTACTGACTTTCTCTGTGGCTTCTTCACGGATACGGGGTTCCCCCATGCCAGGAGTATCCCTAGAATATTTAAAACCTAATTCCACTTAGCATGTGGATTCACACTCAAGTTTTCAGCAACACCCCCGATGTGTAAAACGTGTGAGGACAGCCAGGAGGAAAGTTCAAAAGGTATTGTAGACGCCCGTTCCACGTTATTTTACGGTACACATCCACTTAAATATTTTCAAAGCATTTCATTGCTCATTAGACCAAGTTCATGGCGTATCCCCCCGATGACTCCACACTAAGGAAAACATCTTCTCGTTGAGTTTGTGCATCTTCTCGTTGAGTTTGGCTTTGGCACCGTGGTCCTCAAGGCCCAGTTGGATTGTGATACGTTTTTAGGAACGGTTTTCTCGAAACAGCTCTCCAAGGGTCGAGTCACTTAGTTCTTTATTTATACAGTTGTCTTAATGCAGATCACAGATATTTTCGGAATCGTTACTGGCTCTCCAATTTCTTATGGCAAGATGCCATCTCTGTCTCTAATCACCCCTGCTGCTCATGCTTGCCATTTCCCGGGGTCACCAACCTCCTCGGGGTGCGAAGAATGTTTGCTCTTGTCGTGTCTTCAGACCTGTGAGTTTGGGGAGGCAGGACTAGCAAAACAGAAGGCCTAGAGGTTTGAGCAACAGGGGATGTGGCAGCCACACTTTTCTTCCCACGGTGTTCCCAGAAAATTATGAGAGGAAGGAGGGAAGGAAGGAAGGAAGAGGGAAGGACGGAAGAAAAGGAGGAAGGAAGGGAGGAGGGAAGGAAGGAGACGGGGGGGGAGGGTAGGGAGGAGGGAAGGAAGCAGGGGAGGAAGGAGGGGAGGAGGGAAGGGAGGAAGGAAGGAGGGGAGGAGGGAAGGAAGGAAGGAAGGAAGGGGGGAAGAAAGAAGAGAGGGAAGGAGAAAGAAGGAATTTATAGCAATGAGAGGAGGGGAAAATGGAATTGGAGCTTTTTGTGTTCAATACTCGGAGGTCTACCAGCTGAAGCCCAGCCAGGGCCTCTGACAAAGCCACACAGCATCCCCGTGTGCCTTCAAGCCCTTCAGGACTTCCGTGCATTGTTCCGGCAGCCGCTGCAGCAGCTTCCAACTCTTGCATCCCCTCTAATTTGTGAAGTCCCAGCTCTTACCCTCCCGTCTCCCTCTACATTCCTCTCCTTCAAGGTCAAATCCCAGCGCACCTCAACTTTGCCGTGTTTTCCGGGGTGGTGGCGAGAGCCCCTCCCCGGGGAAAGGGGGGGGGTGCCGGGGACGGCGTTGCGAGCGGCGGGGCTGGAAGAAATCTGCTGGGGCCTTGACTTTCTCACACATGTTTCAGATGTGCAGGGTGTGATTGTAAACAGCGTCTTCTGCGCTGCCAAAGCTGGCCTCCCCGCCCGAGCCCTGTTCCCAACACCCCAGGGGTTCCAGTAATAGGGCGTAAAGCAAACAAAGAAAAACAGTAATCTGGTGTTCCAATTGCATTTTTTGTTTTTAGAAAATGGTAATGATAGGTTATTTGATTACCCTGGGTTTGGCTCTGCTCGCTCTGTATTAAGCACATCTGGTATTTGGTAACAATATAAGTAGCTGGAGATTTTTGGCTCTTGAAAATAAGCTTATCCAACGTTGCCATGCAGTTTGGAAACCCGTCAGAGAGGCCGGCCAAACTTGTGGAGATACAAGACTTTTTCTGTAGGCTGGGCAGCTGGCCAGGACGGCTAAAAAATGTGAATTGGCTAAGCACGGCTGCCACGCAAACACTTCTGGAAATTTCTGTGCTCGGGCCTGCCAAATGCATTATGCACAACATGAATTACAAGAGTTTCTAGCTCTCCCAGCAGTTGTGTTTTGAATTTAATTCTCCTGCGCGCTTTATGAAACATACACACACAACCAAAATGAGAAAAACACCGCAAAAATCCACTACCAGCTTTTTTGGGTTTGTTTTTTTTTTTTTTTTTTTGTCTCTTTCCATTTGCATTGCCAAGCGTGCAACTTTTCCTGAATTAGGAGAAATGGCCTCAAACTTTGGTTTCAATTACATTAACTCTAACACGTGGGAGGGAAATGTGCTTCCTGGAAATTCTAGAAAGGAAGGATGTCTCGCATCATGGAGACAGCCTAATTTCTAAGTAGGAAAAACAATAAAGCGCAACCAAAGGGCTCAGAAGGAGAAAAACACATACAGCCTGCAGTGCTCACGGCCGGTGATTGGGACTGGGGCCTTGCCGAAGGGCTGTAGTCCGAACGGAGCTGTCAGCAGAATGTGTCTCTCCTGTGCCCGAGACGGCATCCTTGCACAAAGGTCCCTGGTTCGGCCCCGCCGGCCGGCCGAACTGTCAAGCTCACGAGGAAATTTCGAGGTGGAGGACGGGCCCCGGAGGACACGCCACAGCCGGTCAAAGGGAAAGCGGGCAGGAGAGAAGCAGCCAAGCCTTCCAGACGGATCCTGGTTCTGCCCAGGCTTCCCTCGCCTTGCAGGGCTGAGAAACGTTTGCATCATCTATTTTGTGATTCCAAATTGAGACTTGCCTCTTTCTGGTGATTCAGATGAGCTGGATTGCTCAGACACTCTGCCCAGGATTGTAAAAGGGCCTGGAGCTCTCTACTTCTATTCTGGAAATGACATTATTCATAGGACGCATATAATTCAATGCGAAATAATCACACCAGCACATGGAGAAGACAGGACGTCGTATGGCGAAATCCTTCCGATTCCTACCAAGTGTAATGCTTTCTTGATATACGGCCTTTCTCGCGAGAACTTAGATAATCGTGTCAATATTAGTAAGCTGAAACTCTGAAGAGTTCTAACTGAGGGCTAATGCTCCCAACTGTGTCATCTGTCAAGCCACTACGCTAGTCTGTGCCTCCGTTTCCCTCTCTGTGTTTGCTTGGCCCTACCGTTCTCCCAGAGTGTGGGAAGGGTCTTGAGTTTGAGCATCAGGTCCTGGCTGGGACCCTTGTAACTCTGTGACCTCCTCCCGGTGGCAAGTCTCAGCATAGTGTCCTCACTTGTGAAACGGGGACAGTGGCATCCTTCCGCCCCGGCACGGTCACGAGGAACCCAATGTAGTAATGACGATGCACCTGTTTTGCGAACTGTAAAGCGGCATACAAACGTGGGTTGTTTATTGGTACCTTTCAAGTCCTAATTATAGAACTTTGATCACTTAGATTCCTGTGAATGTGATAGAGAGCGTGTGAGGCAAAGCGGTCCATGCACGTGCGTAATGTGATCTGGGAATTTATTGGGACTGGGTGGCAAGGAGGGGAGACCGTTGCTTTCTGCGTATGATGTAGGTTGACCTCTGTCAGTATGACTCTTAATTAAAGTATGTCACCTGCCTCCCCCTCCCTCTTTCTCTCCGCATCCCCCACCCCCTCCCCCCCCCCCCCCAGCTTCCTCCCTTCCTCTCTCTATTCCTTTTTTCACAAATCCATTGGCAGCAATCACGGTTAATGTGCCATTTGACTATGTCGACCTTGGATGGAAGGTGAGCTTGCCCGAGCTAATTAAATTTCCTTTCCCGTAGTGAACTGTATCCCAGAACTATCGTTCACACTAAGCAGCGAAACAGGTTTGGGCATGTGAAAAAACAAAAAAAATAAAAAGCTGGGGCCCCAAGAAAGTACTCTTGGCCTCATTTCCATTTGGCCCACATTGTCCTGTTCTTGGCTTAAATTTGGATCCCAGGACACATTTTCTCAGTTTCCTTTTCTCATGTTCCTGGATCTTTGTTGTAGAATTGTAGGAAACACAGAGTCAGGGGAGTCAGCCAAAAAGGATCTCTCCCCTTCCCGGGAAGGTCTCGGGTCCTGTCTCAGACACTACAGTGTGGGCGGCCCCCTCTCCACACGATTATTGTTTTCTTCGCCGTGGCCAGAAGTGGGGGGCTTTGAATTCACCTTGGTCAAAGGGGCTTTTTCTGTTCTCAGTTTTAAGGAGCCCCCCCCGCCCCCGACTCCCCGCGAAGCACAGCGCCCACCAGTGAGCCAGCCTGGTCCCGCTTTGACCTCCGGGATCCGGGGCTTCTGAGGACAGATCTAGAGCTCGTGAACTGGGGTAAGTGTGGCTCAGCGGAAGCATGAACAAAAAGGAGACAGAAGGCCACTGTTGGGCACAGCAGAGGGAGAGAATGGGGCCCGGGGGCGGGGTGACAGGGGCAGAGGAGGGCATGACTGGAAAGAAGGCCGGGCCACCGCCACTGCCATCCCAGGCGAGGACGGTGACAATAGGCCAACAGCTCACACACAGCACAAGGGCTGCCTCTGCCGGCCCAGCACTCCCTGTTGAAACCCGCTGGCACTGGTGTTAGTGGGGTCACGGGACCAACGTGGAATTTTCTGGAATAAGAGGCAGATTGGGAAGCATTCCCCAGACATTGCAATATCCAACCAGCCCCTCCTGCCATTTACCTTTCAGGCTGACCGCTGTGAATAATAATCATAAATATTGACTGTGCGCCCTCCCTCTCCTGGCTCGCCACTGTGAATTATTTTAGTCTCACGGTCGCGCGGCACAGTTTTGCTATGATGTAGGCACTGTCGTTATCCCTGGTTTTCGATGGGAAGAACCAAAGCTTGGGTGGTGGGTTAAGTGACCTGATCAAGTTTACACAGCTCGTAGCAAATGCCGGGCTTCTCTTTGGCGTCCCGTTTATGGTTACCACACGGCCACCGCCCAAGGCTTTGGACAACCGACCTCTCACCCCCATCCCGTGTCGTTAATATTATTTTTGTATTTGATGGCAAAATGGGCTTCCCGTGGGAGGGGGTGCATGCAGAAGTGCATATTCTCCGTTCCTTCTACTGGTGAGCTCCGTTGGTGCTACCCGGTTTCCTCGGTTTTGTCTTCTCAGTGGTTGCACCAACTCTGGGCAGGTGGACACATGTCCACCCGGCCAGGTTACTGTCGCGGCCCTCGCTGCATTCTGCTCACCAGCCCTCGTGACAGCAAGAAAACCCCACGCTTTTACGAAAACTCGTATTTGAAAGGATCGCTAAGCTTTCTAGTCCACCCCACTGATGACCGTGTCATAGCCAGACCATTTCATCTGACATTTTTAAAATTTTTTTTTTTCCAACGTTTATTTATTTTTGGGACAGAGAGAGACAGAGCATGAACGGGGGAGGGGCAGAGAGAGAGGGAGACACAGAATCGGAAACAGGCTCCAGGCTCTGAGCCATCAGCCCAGAGCCTGACGCGGGGCTCGAACTCACGGACTGCGAGATCGTGACCTGGCTGAAGTCGGACGCCCAACCGACTGCGCCACCCAGGCGCCCCTCATCTGACATTTTTAAAGTGAAGATGATGGGTGCCTGGGTGGCTCGGTCGGTTCGGTGTCCAACTCCTGAGTTCGGCTCAAGCCATGATCTCGCGGTTCGTGAGTTTGAGCCCCATGTCAGGCTCTGTGCTGACAGCGCAGAGCCTGCTTGGGATTCTCTGTCTCCTCCTTCTCGGCCCCTCCCTGACTTGTGCCCTCTCCCTCCCTCAAAAAATAAACTTAAAAAAAAAAGTGAAGATGAGTTTCCACTTTTGTATATTCAGTATTTGCCGAGTACCTACTAGGTGCTTACTGAGTTCCTGCTAGCACAGGTACTGTTTGGGGCACTGTCTCCAAGAGTCTGCATGCTTAGGATGGGCGTACTCTCGAAATCCTAGTGTTCCGGGGAAAGCATTTCTTGTGATTTTCCCGCAGAACCCACTCTTCCTCTCCAAGGTGACCCCTCTAAGCCGTGAGAGAAATTAAAAATGCCTTCGTGGAATAATTATCCCGTGATTCTCAATGTGATTGCTAACGTTACCACTAGGACCTTTCCGCAAGTCGCCGGTTGAGCACCTGTGCGTGTGAGACCGGGAGAGAATGAGGGAGAAAATACTGCCGTCGCTGTTGTTCCTAAATGACAAGATTGGTTTTATCACCATGGTGTAATTATTAGTGTTACATATCACCTTTACCTCTTATTTATGTAATAGTTCAGAAGCTAAAAAAAATTCTTTATTTCTTGGCAAATCTTGGATTCGACGGACATTTGTTAAATTGGGTCGAGCACTAGCTTCTCAGATCCTAAGTGTATTTGTTTTTACTGCCGCGTAAAGTTACCATGAGCTCAGCAGCCCGAAGTGACACACGTTTATTATGTCTCGTCTTCTACCCGTTAGCTGGGTCCTCTGCACAGGGTCTCACAAGACCGTAGTCAGTGTGTCCACTGGAGCTGGGGTCTCCTCTGGGCGCAGGGTCCTTTCTCCCCCAGGTTCATGGGGCAGAATTCATTTCCTCCCAAGCGTCTCCTGGTAGGTTTGCTTCTTCCAGGCCAGCAAGTGCGAGAGAGGATCTGATGCTTTGTCTCTGCCCCTCTAGATTTTCTTTTAAAGGGCTCATCTGATTAGGTCAGACCCACCCAAGATAATCTCTCCTGTGAGTCACCCAAAGACACCTGATTAGAGACCTTAATTACATCTGCAAAATCCCTTCGCCTTCGCCACTCGCATCATGAAACACAGGGATGAGTGATACCCTTCCACCTTTGCTGCATTCTATGGTTAGAATGCAAACCAAGGCCCTGTTCGCACTCAAGGGGAGAAGGTTACATATTACCAGGGTGAGGGACACTGGGGATCATTTTAGAATCTGTGGATAGCAAGGTTGTCTGCGTGCTTTTTCATCGATTTATACTTAGCGGAACAACAGGCATACAATGTAAAAATAATTGACGGGTCCTGAGAATGGAGCGATTGGAAATAAATTCATGTTTTTGAAGGCGCACTCCAGAGCACACTCTGAAAAAGGTCACTTTTTTCCCCCCAGCAGGTCTTAACAGGGGAGGGTGGAGGGAAGCGTGGGTAGGTGACGGTTCAGAAAGTACACGAGCTAAAAGAAACATGAGCCGGAAAAATCTAGGTTCCCGTTCTAGTTGCTCCTCAGAAAGCTGTGTGAGCTTCCCCTATCTGGGGAGCAGGGTGGGAGGGAAATAGTAGCTGCCTTCCCTTGCAGGTCTGCTGAACAGGCAAAAAGAGACCAACAAACCTTTGTGGGGACAAAGGTCTTAACTGTCCTGACACAGACTGTCGGGAAGCTGGTGGATCACACTGTGCTTCTGTCTCAAAAGGCGGGTGCGTGATCACATCACCAGGAGCCGTTTTTGTTTTTGTTTTACTTTTTTAAAGTTATTTATTTATTTTGAGAAAGAGAGAGAGAGGGAGAGAGAGCGCGCATCAGCAGGGCCCGGGGGGGGGGGGCAGAGGCAGGGAGAGAGCGAGAGCATCCCAAGCACACAGCCCAACACGGGGCTCCGACTCACAAACTGAGATCACGACCGGGGCCGAAATCAAAAGTCGGATGCTTGACCGACTGAGCCACCCACCCAGGCGCCCCTGTTTTCGTTTTTGTTTTTGGCGATAACCAGTGAGGCGTTCTTGAAAGGCACCCACGTCTCTCCCATAAACTGGGGAATGCGTTCTCTGTGCACACGTTAGGGGAGAGAAGAGCCCCTTACACACTCCCTCCAAAGTTGTACCTTGAACTTGAGGTCCAGAACCTCTGATGCAGCCTCTACAGCTGGCTTGCACGGTCCCCTGCATGTCTCTACAAGGCACACAAAGGAAGTGAGATAGGGAGGAGTGTGGGGCCATTCTCGGTCACGTGAGAATTGCTTCTCAGTTAGCCAGATCCGTGCAGCTGCACAAAACAAACACACATACGGTCCAGGCTGGGGAGACCGCCTGCAGAGCGAGCTTCCCTCCTGCAAGGAAACAGTCGTCTGATAATGTGTTAAGATCAGATTAATGTAGGAAGTAAACATGTAATAAATAATGATAGTGTAATAATAGTGTCTGTTGAAAATATGAGACCCGGAGTATGGATTTCTTAGGCTAATCTTGCCCTTATTTAAAAGAAACTGACAGACGTGCTTTATAAAATGGAAGGTAATTTAACAAGGAGAGAACGGAAGAACACCAACTCATTTTCCTTGTTTAACCGTTGCCTTATTCTTTTGGCTTAGAAAGGACAAGTGAGTTTTTGCTTTCTTTTCTTTCTTTCTTTCTTTCTTTCTTTTTTAAAAAAAATTTTTTTAACGTTTATTTATTTTTGAGACAGAGAGAGACAGAGCATGAACACGGGAGGGTCAGAGAGAGGGAGACACAGAATCTGAAACAGGCTCCAGGCTCTGAGCTGTCAGCACAGAGCCCGACGCGGGGCTCGAATTCACGGACCGCGAGATCTTGACCTGAGCCGAAGTCGGCTGCTTAACCGACTGAGCCACCCAGGCGCCCCTCTTTCTTTCTTTCTTTCTTAGTTTATTTATTTATTTCGAGAGAGAGAGAGAGAGCATGAGCGGAGGAGTGGCAGAGAGAGGGGGAGAGAGAATCCCAAGCAGGCTCCCCACCATCAGCACAGAGCCCGACGTGGGGCTCAGTCTCACAAACAACGAGATCATGACCTGAGCTGAAATCAAGAGTCAGACATTTAACCAGTTGAGCACTCCAAGTTTTTGTTTTCTTAGAGAACTGATATTTAAATTTCACCCTCCACATCTCCCACCCTGTCCTCAGTTTCCCCCCGCCATCCATTACAGATACGAGGCCATGCCTGGGTTCAGAATTCTCCGGGAAGCCACAGGACTTCACCCTCGATGCAGGAAAGAAAACAGGCGTTTTTAATGATCTGGAAGCCAGGTCAGTTTCTGATTTGCACACCTCAGAGCTTTCAGTTAACGGAAGGGCCCCAACAGCGTTATCGCAGCGTGTTGTTGCTGACTTATCAGAAAGACCAGTCCTGTGATGAAGGAACCTGGGTCGTTATTTCTGTCGTATTCCTGTATCACCTGAAACATGCATGCTAGCACATGAAGCCATCTGAGTAAGCCACCTAGCTTTTGAGTCACACACCTAAGATATTTTCGTATCTGAGATGCGTAAAGCACAACTACACGTGACTCAGAGACATAGGCAAACAGTGGCCCCGTAAGAAACAGGAAGGGAAACGTCTTATAATAACCGCCTGGTCTGGACTATGGACTTTGTTGGGATTTTCAAATGAGGGGATCTTGTTGGTTTTGAAAGCCATGTTGACAAACTGATACCGTATTTTTAGCATGCCTTGAATGGAAAACATGCAAGATATGTGAACAATATATTTCCAAATATGACACATATTTATAAAACACAGCAAACGCATGACAGATTGAGTAGGATATGTGGAAAAAAATAACAGCTGCGGTACACCCTATTTCTTAGCAAATTCACACACAACAAATGACATTCATGTCCCATGGTTTGCAAAATCTATTTTTTAAGCATTTTAGGAAAGGAGGTAGGGAATGAAAATAAAAGTTTGCAAAAAAAAAAAAAAACAGAAGGTGGATGTAAATTTAAGTGACATGTCATGTAATTATCATGCATAAAACTAGTTCTGGATAGGTTACCCCCTGTCTCCCAGCATGCTGCCCTTTGACGGAAATGATATTAAATGAGGCATTCGAAGTGATTTGCATTTTCAGGTGGGCTCAAATGTCATGTATAAGGGAAGGCATTTGGAAAATTTCAGTATAAAACAACCAAGAAGTGTGCCAAAGGTGTTAAGATTTACTTGGATGGAGGAGAATTGGTGCCGATCATAGTTTGGGTTCTGAACTGAGACAAATCTGGGTTCTGAACTGAGACTGGGTTCTGAACTGAGACAAATCTGGCCAGAGACACTTGGATTTGGATAGAAGGCCATAGGGATCCATGGTCTGTCCTAAAGCAGGGACTTAGCATGAGAAGCAGTGTTTTTAGGGGGATAGTGTCAGCGCCTGCGAGCACAAAGCAACCTCTGAGGACAGTGGTGTGAATTCCTTATATGTGTAATATAGGCATTTAGGATTTGCAAAGGAGTTTTCTCATTTTCAACGTTTATTTATTTTTGGGACAGAGAGAGACAGAGCATGAACGGGGGAGGGGCAGAGAGAGAGGGAGACACAGAATCGGAAACAGGCTCCAGGCTCCGAGCCGTCAGCCCAGAGCCCGACGCGGGGCTCGAACTCACGGACCGCGAGATCGTGACCTGGCTGAAGTCGGACGCCCAACCAACTGCGCCACCCAGGCGCCCCGACGTTTTCTCATTTTCAAATGCATAATCTTATCTGAGCTATGGAACCCCCTTGTGAGGCTTGCATTCATCGCGCACACTATCCTAACAAAGAAATCAAGAGTTGTGACTTTGGGGTCACACTCAGAGGAGGCACCAATCCTAACAACCAGGATGTTTGTCCCTTTAGGATGATCCCCGGAAGACATGGGGTTACGGGTATTTTTTTTCTCTCTTCTTCTTGTTACTTCTGTGTTTGTCCAAATTTTCTGCAATGAGAAAATATGATTTTATAACTCTAAAGTGACATGAAATATTATTGCTGTAAACAAGGGACAGAATCCCCCGTTCTCATTCCTTCTAGACCATTCCCTTTGCTCCACCCCCTACTGGAAGCTGGGACCGACTTTCCTGTGCTATTCATTGCCGGCCTCTGCCCCCAGCTGGAGCTCTCCCAGAACTCAGGGCTCTGTTCGTAGGCTGAGCTGGTGTAAGTCAACTTAGGACGGGTCAGCCTGGGAGTCTAGAGAACTAAATTTGCGTCCTATTTTCTACAATGCTGGGAAGTTCCTTCATATCTGTATGCCTTAGTTTCCTGCTCTGTATCCTTTTTGCCAGATATGGAGTGTTTCAAGATTCCCAAGCAAACATTGCCTTATCAAAGAAAGGTGATGCTAAGATTACATTCTTGTGGGAGACTGCTAACGTGTTGAAATACCGCACTTGTGTTTTCTGCTTGGCCTTGGCCTTACCGAAAGGAGACTTCGGGTAACAGAAGTAGGGGGAGGGAAAGGAAGGTGGGCATGAGAGACGGTGGAGAGGGAGGTGTACCAGTTGAACCGAGGCTGGAGTCATCAGCGGGCGTTCTGAGCTCCTCTGGCCCTTCCTGGGCGGGCGTGGCTCTAATGGGACCTCCCTCACTAACGGACACGCCACAGAAACTCATTCAAGGAGGCCATCTGATCTAGCGTCATAGATAATAACAGACCAGACTGCTTCCTTGACCTTGGGCAAGCAACTTAGCCTCTCAATTTCCCACTTTCTCTACCTGTAAATAAATGATCTCACTGGGAGGTGAAGGATAATTGAGATCGAATTTCCAAAGGATTTTTAACTCCTTCGAATGCATCAGTTTTAAACTTTGGGGAAGGGAGGGATCTTGGAACCCTCTGAGAAGCTAATGAAAGCCAGGAGGCTTTCTCCAAAACGACATGTACCTGGCCATCAACTTTCATATAAATTCATACGGTTTATAGATTCCCTGAAGCTTAAACTTCCTCTAATTTAGGGGAAAAAACCCACACCTGCCTTAAAAGCAAAGTGCTATAAACATGTAAAAGATAAATAGTGTGTCATTTTCGTGTCACTGCCATCCTGTGGATTTCATTCGTGAAGCTCATGTGTTGTTATCACGACTATCCTCCTTTCATTATTGTTAAAAATACTCTGGGGCCCCTGGGTAGCTCTGTTGGTTAAACGTCCAACTTCAGCTCAGGTCATGACTCATGGTTTGTGAGATCAAGCCCTGCATCAGGCTCTATGCTGGCAGCGTGGAGCCTGCTTGGGATTCTCCATCTCCCTCTCTCTCTCTGCCTGTCTCTCACACTCTTTCCAAATAAATAAATAAACTTAAAAAAATACTATGCTTTCTCTATTGGTTTTCATCCTTCCCCGACACCCACCACCAGATTATTATTATCATTATTTACATTAAGCGCCTTGGAACCAAGGATGCTTTGCTACTGGTCTTCTGTGTAAGACGACATAGGTCTCTTCCATCTAAGTATAATCTAGTAAATAGATAAGAATGTGTATAATTAAAGTGAGCTGCTAAAATGAGTTCTTTTTTTTTTTTTATCACTCTTGGACAGTTAAAATTGCAATGCTTGAGAGAAAATGAAAAGTGGCCCCTCGTCATGTTATAGAGGGCACTTGACACAGGCATTCAATCTGAGATTGATTAAAATTTGCATACTTCTTATTATTTATTCTAAAATAATTGAAAAGCAGTGGTCTTGAAGAGAGAATTTTTTTTGAAGAACAATATTTGATGCATTGGTTCCAAAGGAACCAGCCCATTTATTCAATAATGAAAAAAGGCATTATTTTCACATCGCCACCTAATGTCTTCTGTTTTCTCCCGTCATTATTTAGCTCAGCTGGAAATTAGGCATCTTCTTCAGTGACGCTTAAAAAAAAACAAAACAAAACAAAACAAAAAACTTGTGTTGTGAAATAGCACTATCCTTTGTGGGCAACTGGACTTCAGAAAAAGACACTTGGCATGGGTTAACATGCTTCTTGGGTTTATACTGGACCCTCCTTTCTTTTCCTTTTCCGTTTTTGGCACAATGGATAGGTTTTTAGCACGCCAGAATCTGTAGTTCTTGCTCTCTGAGATGTATGTGTATATATATATATGTATATTTTTTTCCTTTTTACTATCTTCTATAAAAGGAGCTCGCTATTGATTGCAGCTGACTGAGTCGCTTGAGTTGATATCTAAGCAACGCTAACCCAGATAGGGATTAGCATTACATCAGCTGTCAGGCGAGGAAGCCTGGCAGAGTGCCAGCCTGTAAAAAACGGAACGCGTTTGCGTCACTGTTCCCTTGGTGATGCTTCTTGGAGCCTTGTCAGCTGTCCCCTGAGGTTGTTTCCTTAATATGTCAACAGACATTCCTGAATCTTTAATGCTGGATAGCTCTTTTCCTCTTCCAAAAACACTTAGGTGACCAAGCAGCTGGTGCTATGATCTTTCGAAATGTATCTCTTTCATGAAATACGTGTTTGCCTCTGTGTTTGCGCTCTTCGGAACAGTCGAGGGGATTTAAGAAGGTTTGGATTTCTGCTTCTCCCATGTTAGAGGACCTATTTTTGAAGAAACAGGACAGCCAGCTTTAGTGCTGGGAGCTGCTTCTCTGCTTTTATCTTCCTTCGGAAAACCCCGTATTCCCTCACCAGCTTATCCAAACCCTCCAATTATCCTGTTACACTGTGACATCTCATAGAACAAAACAGCTGGTTGAAAAGACCCGGCTGGAATTTGCCCCCATTTATGATTTGCTCTCTGACCTTGCTCTAAGAACATCCGCGAGACAGAGAAAGGTGTGGGCAGTGACCTTGAGCGTCCCCTGCTTACCGAGAACCGCGTGTAAGAAAGGTTTGTCACCCGTTGCCCACGTGAAATCCATTTCCTCATTTTCCCAACGTCTTTTTTTTTTTTTTTTTTTTTTTTTTGCCATCCTGGCAATTCAATCTCTACTTCCATCTTGGAAAATTTTACACTGAAAAGTAAGTGGGTAAAGCCTCGCGCTAACATACCTTCTCTCTCTCTCTCTCTCTCTCTCCCTCTCTCTCTGTCTCTCTGCAAGTAAACGTAGCCCATTGAAACTGGGTTATTTCTCCCTGCTCAGTAACCCTCCAGATCATTATGCCGTGGCTATACCAGCTAATTACAGTCAATAGTTTGAGCAACTTAAATTTGGAAAGAAGTCATTCGGGTTTTGGAGGGGTAGTGTGGCGGTGTTATTAAATTCATTTAATCATAAGTCACCATGATGGAGTACGTAACTGGGGGGAAAGCCACTTTCACGGTGTGTGAGCCCCAGACTCCGCTGTCAGAGGAGCGCCTGTCGTCGAGCGGGCACACATCTTGTCCTTTGGAGACACACTAAGGGCCCCGAGAATTCTGTGGCCGTGGAAGCTGTCTCTGGGCTAGGTCTCCTGGGACGGCCGCTTCCTCATTTTGCCAGCTGATGTAGCAATCGGGTTTCTGTTCCGCAAGTCCTGTGTCCCCAGCGCCTGGCCTCCCGGGAGCCCCTTGATCACCCCCCGTGCAGAAGGTCCCCACTGGCTCCCCGGGGGACAGTGGGAACAGAGCTGCCCAGGAGAGGAGGGAGTTAGGACCCTTGGGTTTTAGAATTGAAGGGAATTTTTGGAGTTCGTGAAACCCAAGCCCGACATTCATTTTAAGAATGAAAAATCTGAAGTTTGCTGGTGTGGGCTAGCTGGTATCATATCTGGGAGGAGGACCCATCTCTCTGCACTGGCCTTTGTTTTTCTTAGTTTATACTCAAAAAAAATATTTATTTATATTGAGAGAGAGAGAGAGCATGAGCAGGGGAGGAGCAGAGAGAGGGGGGAGAGAGAGAATCCCAAGCAGGCTCCATGCTGTCAGCGAGGAGCCAGATGGGAGGCTCGAACCCACAAACCTCAAGATCATGACCGGAGCTAATGTTAAGGGTCAGATGCTTAACCGACTGAGCCACCCAGGCGCCCCTGCCCTGCTTCGTACAGCAGCAGCTCTTGTCCGGGGGCAGAGCTGGGCTGGGGCAGCACAGGGCACTCTTCTCCCCGGTTCAGGGTCCTGTCCAGTGGAGTCAGTGGCTGGAAGACCCCTGAGGCCACATGCAGCGTGGAACTGAGCACTCCGGATGGGGCTCCACTCCAGCAGGCTGTCACCCAAGCACACCTCTGTTTTTCCTCACTTGGCCCGGGGCCCGCAGGAGAGCTTCGCTGTGCTGTGTGCACCCCACTTACAGCCGCGAGGGAATGCCATCCCCGACTGTGCACACCCCCTGGAGGGACCGACGAGGCAGCAAGAGTTAGCCCAGCCGTTGCTTTGGGGCCAGAGGCACAGAGTCTGGATGGTGCCGAGGACAGCGTGTAACAAGACTCCTTGTCTCTTCCCCTTGGGAGCCAGGAAGGGGGGGAAAAAAATCACAGACACCTGTAAGAAAGTGGAAAGAGGACTTTTAGCCCTCCTATAGGGCTTCCACATCCGGAATAAGATTTCCTCGCCCTTACTTCTTCCCTTGTTGCCCCAAACTCCACGCATCCCCCATGGGCTGGGCTGGCGCACGGCTGGCTCAGCTCGGTGGCTGTGATGCGGAGGGAGGGCTTGGGGGTCCGACCTCCTGCGTTCCAGTCCCCGCTCTGCCACTTGATAGCTGTGCGATCTCGGGCCAGATCTTCTCCTCTCAATGTCCTCATCTGGGAAATGGAGAGAACGCTATTGAGTTTGATGACTATACCAGAAGGATTAAGTGAGGTGGGGCCCCTCAGCGTGCTTGGCAAAGCGCCCGGCCCAGAAGGGGTCAGTACGCCTCAGTCGCCGCTATTAACATCGCGCGGAGAACGCTTGGAGAGAATTCTCAAGGCAACCGATAGACACACATCTTCTCCGGTTTGGGGTGGGGGTGCGCTGGGAACCAGTGTACCGGCCTGGCGAGCAGGAGGTGAGCCAGAGACGAGGAGACGGCTTGGTGGGAACGACACAAACGACCTAGACCTTGACCGAGCTGCATATCAATACATATCCCGCCTAAAGGGTTGGAGCCGGCTTGCACTTGCCTGTGGCGGGGGGCACCTGGCTGTACCACGCAGTCTGACCACTGGACACGACTGGGGGGAAAAGAGAGAAAAGAAACGCCAAAGTAATAATGGTTAGCATCGGCATGGCACGGTCACGGCCTCGGGAGGACCTTCATCTCTGTAGACAACGGAGGGTTTTACACTATCCTCTTTTTGCAGATGAAAGAAACACTTTCTTAGACTCTAGGGACTTGCCTCAGATTGAAGAGTGAATAACTGTTGGCGGTCAGGCCTGGACTCCCTTCTTTCTCAGAATGTTCCTCCCGGCCACACACACTCAGATGCACGCGCAGGTGCGCGCACGCTCCTGCCCGCATACACACGCACACACGTGTGCACACACACGGAGGCACACGCGCGCACGCGCAGATGGGCACGATATAGGCCAGGGAGACCCGGCGTCTGCAATGTGCTTTGCTCGCTCCAGTTGCCGGGGGTCCTGTAGCGCTTGGAGAGGTGGCTGCAGAGACCGGGGTCCGGCCCGCTGCACCGAGGCTCAGATACACCCGGGAACCAGGAACCAGGAACCTGTAACCCCCTTCCTTCCCCCGAAGGCACCGGGGCGGACCGACTGGGCACGGGGAAAAAAGGCAACGTCCCCTTTCGTGTTTCCCCGACGTGCCTTTTGCCATCATGACAACTGCGAGTTGCTCTGGGTATCAGTCCTTCTCCCTCAAGCCCTGGAATGAGTCATTTGGCAAAGAGCTGCGTGCGGAAATTACAAAGCTTCCGTGTCACCTATGGAAACCGCGGTGGGGCTTTTGTTTGTTTTGGGTTTATTTCTGCCGCTGTCCTCACTTCCGCTGTGTGAGAGGCCAGTGGGGAACCACACGCTTCACACGTGCTGCACATGCGCACCCCGCCTACACGCGGAGGCCTGGGGCTCAGGCTGGAGGGCCCCGGCTTTCCTCTCTCTGCTCGCCCTTCCAATTCCTCTGCGATCGCGTCGGCTGCAGCTTTGCCCCGCGGGCCACTGTCGTAGGAAAGCAGATTTGGCCGGTGGAGACCACCGTGAGCTGGGCTCGGCCCCACTGCGGGAGGCACCTGTGCGAAAAGGCTCTATCTGGGACACTTGGGACATGTTTTAAGGGGACACTTTCTTGCTTCACGTCCTCTACAGGCTTTAGGGGTTTCTTTTACCATACATCTTTTGTTTTAAATTTTATTTATTTATTTTTAGAGAGAGAGAGAGAGAGAGCGAGCGAGAGCGAGCGCCAGAGGGGCAGAGAGAGAGGGAGACAGAGAATCCCAAGCGGACCCCAAGCTCAGCGTGGAGCCTGATCGCGGGGCTGGATCTCTGAGTCGGAGGCTGAACCGACTGAGCCCCGCCAGGCGCCCCAAACCATGAACTTTTTTATGCCCTTGATACTTAATGCTCTTTTCATGGTTGGCTCATTGAAGAAAAAAAATTTTTTTTCCTGGAAACAAAGGAGCTCGTAATTTTTTTTTAAATTTTTTTTTAACGTTTATTTATTTTTGAGACAGAGAGAGACAGAGCATGAACAGGGGAGGGGCAGAGAGAGAGGGAGACACAGAATCGGAAACGGGCTCCAGGCTCTGAGCCGTCAGCACAGAGCCTGACGCGGGGCTCGAACTCACAGACCGCGAGATCATGACCTGAGCCGAAGTCGGACGCTTAACCGACCGAGCCACCCAGGCACCCCACGTAATTTTTTAATAGCAATCTGTCTCTGTGGCTGTCATACATACAAACTCTGTCACTTGGGAGAATTTTAAAGCACCTTCTACGGCTCAGGCACTGTTCAGGGAGCTGAGGATATATCAGTGACCAACATGCACACACTTCTCGTCCTCGGGGAGACTAGGCAATAAATGACTGAGAAAACTTCGTAGAGGGGCGCCTGTGTGGCTCAGTCGGGTGGGTGTCCGACTCGATTTTGGCGCAGGTCATGATCCCAGGGTTGTAGGATCGAGACCCATGTCTGGCTCCACACTGAGCATGGCGCCTGCTTAGGATTCTCTCTCTCTTTCTCTCTCTCTCTCTCTCCCTTTGCCCCTCCCCCCCATTAAAAAAAAAAAAAACACCTCCTAGATATTTCACAAACCGAACTTAGAATTAAGGTCAATAACACTGAATCCACTTCAACTTGATGGCCTATCTTTATTCATATATTTTTAAATATTGTTACCTAGTCACTGGTGATCTGGATTTGAGGATTGGGACTTTAGTTCTTTTCGGAAACCCTGAGCCGGTCTGGTCTGTACACAGGTGTCCACCAGGCAGCTGGCTGATGGAGGCTGTGTCACAGGAAGTCCGAGATTCTGTGACTTCTTCTATGGTGATTATGGGAGTTTGGCTACCGGGCTGACAGGGCGCCCCCCCACCCACCCAACCTATGGAAAATTGGGTTTTGCTGCAGGTTGACCTTGGAAAAGAACGGGTAAGTAAATATAATTTAAATGGTTCATTTATTTTTTTCTTTAGGGACATGGAAAACAACCAAGACCCTTAGCTGTAGAGAACAAACTGATGATCACCAGAGAGGAGGTGGGTGGGAGATGGGTTAAAATAGGTGATGGGGATTAAGGAGTGCACCTGTCGTGATGAGCTCCGGACGAAGTGCTCAATCACTATTCTGTGCACCTGAAACTAATACAACCCTGGATGTTAACTCTACTGGAATTTAAAATAAAATTTAAGAAAAATACGCGCCTTAAAGAAAGATGTTGCTGAAGGAGAGTTCAAAAAAAAAAAATAAAGGTTTACATAAACTGCTTACTTTTGCAAAACTGGCCCTTGCTGATTTAACTGGTGGCTCACTCGTTCGTTCATTTACTGACCGCTGTGGTGGGCCAGGCACCCTGCTCTGTGTCAGAAACACAAAGTTTAATAAGACGTGGTCCCTGCCTTCAAGGCGCTCATAACCCGGTAGGAAAAGCAGTTGCAGAGACGATCGGGTAACTGTGGTATGTAGCTGTACTTGAGGCTGAGTGATGGGCTCCACCCAGCGTGGGGCAAGGCTTCGGAGAGAGGACAAACCGTGTCTTTAACGTGGGTTTAAAAATAAGTGTCTTATAAGAGCCAGTGCCTTGTCTCCCTCCTCCTCTGTCTAACATTTGTCCACGGTGGCTCTAAGGAATTTGGCCACGTTATCCGGCTACCAGTAAACAACTACGCCAGCCCTTCCATGGGCTGATCTGCTTAGTATTCTATTTTGTGCAATCAGAGATTAAATTCCAAATTCACTGGCACTGAAGATGAAACAGCTAATTACATACAGTAATTGCATTTAAAATCCATGCCTTTGAGTGACTGATGAAATCTGCTTTTTAAATGCTCCTGAAACTCAATGTACCCAGCAACTGACTGTGGTTAAGGGGCAGTGTATTTTTAGTCCTGGAGTGTGGGCACGGCTTCAGCCTCTTTCACCCATGTCCTTTCCTTGAATTCAGTCTGTGCACTTAAAAGAATACTTTTGTCCAAAAGGAAGAAGTAAAATTGGCTGTTTGCAGGTGGCATGATATTACATATAGAAGACCCTAAAGACTCCACCAAAAAAAAAAAAAAAACCACCCAAACATTAGAACTAATACGCACATTCAGTACGGTTGCAGGATATAAAATCAATATCCAAAAATCACTTGCATTTCTATGCACTAACCACAACCTATCAAAAAGAGAAATTAAGAAAATCTTATTTACAATAACATCAAAAAGGATAAAATAGGAACAAATTTAACCAAGGGGGCGAAAGATCACACTGAAAACTAGAGAACATTGGTAAAAGAAACTGAAGGAGACACAAATACAGGGAAAGATATTCTGTGTTCATAAACTGGGACAGTAAACATTGTTAAAATGTCTATACCACCCAAACTCTCTACGGATGCAGGATTATTCCTATCAAAATTCCGATGGCAGTTTTCACAGAAATAAGAAAAATGAGCTTCAAATTCATATGGAACCACCAAAGGCCGGCAAGAGCCAAAGCAATCCTGAGATAGAACAAAGCTTAACAAAGAGGCACTGTACTTCCTGATTTCAAACAAGGCTACAGTAATCAAAACAGTGTGGCATTGGTCGAAAAACAGACATACAGGTCAATGGAGCAGAGTAGGCAGCTCAGAAATAAACCCACACATATATCATCAATTGCTGTTCAACAAAGGAGTGAAGGATTTACAAGGGGGAAAGGACAGTCTTTTCAATAAATGGTAGGGGGAAAACTAAATATCCACATGCAAAAGAATGAAATTGAACCTTCATCTTCCACCATACACAAAAATCATCTCCATACGTATTAAAGGCATGAACACGAGACCTGAAAACATAAAACTCATTGAAGAAAACATAGGGTAAAAGCTCCTTAATATTGGTCTTGGCGATGATTTTTTTTTTATTTGACACTGAAAGCAGAGGCAACATAAGCAAAAGTAAACAAGGGGGACCCATCAAATTAAAGAGCTTCTGGGGGCGCCTGGGTGGCTCAGTCGGTTAAGCGTCCCACTTCGGCTCAAGTCATGATCTCACGGTTCACGAGTTTGAGCCCCGCGAGGGGCTCTGTGCTGACAGCTCGGAGCCTGGAGCCTGCTTCGGATTCCGTGTCTCCCTCTCTCTCTGCCCCTCCCCTGCTCGTGCTCTGTCTCTCTTTCTCTCTCTCAAAAATAAATAAATCATTAAAAAAAAATTAAAGAGCTTCTGCACAGCAATGGAACCATCAACAAAATGAAAGGCGACCTACAGAATGGGAGAAGATATTTGCAAACTATATGTCTGGTAAGGGGTTACTATCCAAAATAGACAAAGAGCCCATACAACTTAATAGCAAGATAATAAGGATAATAATCCCAATTTTAAAAATGGGCAGAGGACTTAAATAGACATTTTTCCAAAGAAGACCTACAGGTGGCCAACAGGTACATGAAAAAGTGCTCAACATCCCTCATCATCAAGGAAATGTAAATCAAAACCACAATGACAGATCACCTGACACCTTGTCAGAATGGCTAAAACACAGGAAATAACAAGTGTTGGGGGGCACCCGGGTCGCTCCGTCAGTTAAGTGTCCTACTTCAGCTCAGGTCATGACCTCACGGTTTGTGGGTTTGAACTTCATGTCGGGCTCTGTGCTGACAGCTCGGAGCCTGGAGCCTGCTTCGGATTCTGTGTCTCCCTCTCTCTCTCTGCCCCTCCCCCACTCATGTTCTGTTTCTCTCTCTCTCTCTCAAAAAGTAAATAAACATTTTTTTAATTAAAAAAAAAGAAATAACAAGTGTTGGCAAGGATGTACAGAAAAAGGAATCCTTGTGCACTGTTGGTGGGAATGCAAATCAATGCAGTCACTGTGGAAAACAGTATGGAGGTTCCTCAAAAAACTAAAGATAGAATGACATCTGATCCAGTAACTACACTACTGGGTATGTACCCAAAGAATATGAAAACACTAATTTGAAAAAATATAGCCCCCCCCGTGTTTATTGCAGCATTATTTACAATAGCCAAATTATGGAAACAGCCCGTGTGTCCATTGACGGATGAATGGACAAAGAAGATGTGGGATGTGTATACAGTGGAATATTACTGAGCCATAAAAAAGGATGAAACCTTGCCATTTGCAACCACATGGATGGATCTAGAAAGTGTAAGGCTAAGTGAAATAAGTCAGAGACAGACAAATACCATGTGATTTTACTCATGTGGAATTTGAGAAACAAAACAAAGAAAAAGAGAGACACGCAAGAAATTAGACTCTTAACTATAGAGAACCAGAGGGGAGGTGGGTGAGGGGAGGGGTGAAATAGATGAAGGGGACTAACACTTACTAACACTTACCGTGTTGAGCACTGAATAACGTATAGAATTGATGAATCACTATATTATACACCTAAAGCTAATATAACACTGTACGTTAATTATACTGGAATTTAAAAAATTAAGATAAAAATTTTTTCAAAAGGAAAGGAATACTAATAAAACTTAGGAGCCCTGAAAAAAAAAAAAAAAGAAAGACGAGATAATAAACGCTGGCGAGGACGTGGAGGAAAGGGAACCCTCGCACACTCTTGGTAGGGCTGGAAATTAGAGCAGCCCCTGTGGAAAATAGTATGGAGGTTCCTCAAAATATTAAAAATAGAACTACCATGTGATCTAGCAATATCACTTCTGGATGTATCTCCAAAGGGGAAAAAAAATCATTGTCTCAAAAGGATATCTGCACACCCATGTCCACAGCGGCATTATTCACAATGGCCAAGGTGCAGAAACAATATGCACATATGCACTATATGTCCTTTGACGGATGAATGAATAAAGAAAATGTGATGTATCGCAATGGGATATTATTCAGTCCTCAAAGAATCCTGCCATTTGCGGCATGGGTGAGCCTGGAGGGTATTATGCCAAGCGAAATAAACCAGGTAGAGACAAATAATGCCTGAGATCACTTATATGTAGAATCTTTAAAACCAAATAAACAAATAAACTGGGTCTCAGAAACAGAGTTGAATGGTGATTCCCATGGGGGAAATGGCGAGAGGTTGGTAAAAGGGTACCTTTCAGTGATTCGATGAATAAGATATGAGGATCTCCGGACGCCCGGGTGGCTCAGTCAGTTAAGCAACCGACTCTTGATTTCAGCTCAGGTCACGATCTCACGATCATTAGATCGAGTCCTGCGTCAGGCTCTGTGCTGAGTGTGGAGCCTGCTTGGGATTTTTTCGCTCTCTCTCTGCCCCTCCTCTGCTCGTTTCCTCTCTCTCTGCCTCTCTCTCTCTCTCAAAATAAACACTTTAAAAAAAAAGATATGAGGATCTCATGTATAACGTAGTGAGTATAGCTGATAATACTGTATTGTATAGTTGAAACTTGCCAAGGGACGCCTGGGTGGCTCACTCTGACAAGCGTCCAACTCTTGATTTCAGCTCAGGTCACGATCGTGCAGTTCGTGAGTTCAAGCCCCGTGTTGGGCTCTGCGCTGACAGCGTGGAGCCTGCTTGGGATTCTCTCTCCTTCTCTCTCTGCCCTTCCCCTGCTTGTACTCTCTCTTTCTCTCTCTGTGTCTCAAAACAAATAAACTTGAAATTTGCTGCGAGAGTAGAACTTATGTATTCTCGCTAAAACAAGTGAATGTCTGAGGTGCTGGACATGTTCATTAACTCAACGGTGGGACTTCCTTCACAATCAGCACATCGCCATGCTCATAGCGACTTTTTTTTTTTAATTTTTCTCTATAATATGGGACGTGTTCATTAACTCAACGGTGGGACTTCCTTCACGATCAGCACATCGCCATGCTCCTAGCGACTTTTTTTTTTTTAATTTTTCTCTATAATATGGGAAGGCTTACAGTTTCAATATGTATCATTTGTAGCACTTAAAAATATATTTAAGACCCTGCCGTGTTGTTACAATTTTAGTCATTAGCTATTAAAATGTATTCACTTATTAGAATTTGTTCATAGAATCCATTATTCATTGTAAACATCTGGGGAAGGAAGGTACATAGACCTTCTCCGGCCCCGGTGCCCAAGCTAGTGCTTCTGCTGGGGAATTCAACTCAGGACACGGCTGTGTGTCTGGAGGACGTTCCCTTTAGTTTTCTCTCCCCTTCATGCCTAGTTGCGGCTTTTGGAATCGTTTCAGTTGGACGGAAAACCGAGGAAGTTATGGCAGATGAATCATTTCACTGTGCGTTGCTGTACAGAATCACTTCCCCTGGATAATTAATAAAAGATTGACAGGAAGAATGTTCCTGGAATAATGAGCAGGCAGTTTCAGAACTGGAGCTTGTATTTTCCTCATTTTGCTCGAGCCACGGTGAACGCCCGGTTTTTGCCACTTGAGGATTTTTGACAGAGGTGAAAACGGCCTTCTGAGAGCGACTGCACGGCTGGCCTTCGGTAGGACGCAGCCTGGGGACTCCCGGAGCGGAGACCCCCCACCCTCCCCGCCGCAAAGACACCACAGAAGGCTGCCACGACCGGGCAGAGCCCCTGCCAGACCCCCAAGGCCGCCTCTCCGGGATCACCCGCTTTGCACACCGGTTTTGGCGTTTTGTGGCTCTGATTCACATCTTTATAATGAGAAGAGGTTTCCAGTTTGTAGGGAAGTAAGTCAGGCAGTGCAGATTCAGGTGGCATAAAAGTTTTTTTTCTGTTTTTACACAAGCTGGTGCAAAAAAAGTTTTCGCGGACTACACCAGGAATCCTAAATCCTGGTTGGTCAACACCGCGTAGGGCTCACGTTACATTGAATCGCTTTAAACCCTGTAAACTAATGTGGGGGACCATAGAACTGATTTGCTTTTTGGGTCAAAACGCTGACCTGACTATAGCCCCTCTTTTTCCTTACTGTGGTTTTCATATTTTTGCTTTTTAAACAAAGTTTGTTCCTTTCTGCGATTACCCTCTCCTGTCTCTTTTACTTGTACGTGCTGAGACACGTTGCGACTTCATGAGTAATCTTGATAACATCACTCAGATTAAAAAAGAACTCTGGCACTGATCTGAACTGTGACCTCTTGCAAGTCGCTGCAAGGCTTTGAACTTCGGTTTCCCAGACTGGAAGAGGAGGCGATTGGACTAGAATGTTTCTGGTTCCTTCCAGTGGAAAAAGGCTGTGGTCCTGACGTGCGCCTGGGTTGGCTTGGGGCAGAGCTTTACGGCTTCATTGTGAGGTAGCTGAGGGTTCCTCGGGGATCCCACTGGGGACTCTGCCCTCCCTTCTCTCCATCTCCCCTCCACCTGTCCCTAGGTGCTCACCTCCCAGCCTTTCAGGACTCTGCTGCCCCAGGCCAAGAGCTCAGACCGCTCTCGGCTGCCACTGGGCCATGCAGGACTTGACCCTTATCTCTCTCTGCTCCTGCCTCCACCCCTAACAGAGCTGGTGTTCTATGCCTTCCATGGTGGAAACTCATGCAGGGGTCTTCAAACTGGATCCCCTAGGAGTGCCCGAGACCCAGAAGACGTAAATAGGTTTCTCCGCCCAGGAGCACACAATTGCTTTGAAAATGTGTGTGTTCTCTTAAAAGTTCGTGGAACGCATGCATTCCAGTTCGAATGCATCTGTTTGTTTCATTAGAAGAATACTGCTTTAAATAACAGAGGAACGCTAATCCACAGGTAAGACAGAAGCTCCAGGAGAATATTTGAGAAATGTGGAACAGGTTTGCTGAACCACTGGCACAGCTGGAGGAAGAGCTGTTTGCGTTATCTTGCGGTCCTTCGAGCCCTGCCTCCTTTCTTACATGCGTGCAACAATTTTTGCGTACGTTAGTGAATTATTTCCCCAGATATGGTTGTGTGTGTGTGTGTGTGTGTGTGTGTGTGTGTGTGTGTGTTTTACTTCCAGCCCACATGGTAGGGAGGGGGACGCGATGAGGGGACACTCTGGGGGGCAGGGCATGCCAGGCAAGGGGGTCACCGTCTTTGCCCAGCTGTCTGGACTGCTCCGGGTGACTTGGACCTGTGCCGCTCTGGGCAGGTTGCTTTCCTAACCTGAGACGACGGGTCACCCTGTTCAGCCTCTCCCACAGGCCACCGACGTCTTCAACGTTGTTGGAAGAGCTGCTGTTTCGACGGTCAGTAGAACTGTAACTTAATTCTCACCCTTTACGTGGCCAATTGCACGTACAGCTGATGGTCCTGTAACGTCTCCCGACAGGGTGTTGGCCACTCCTGCTCAGATCCTGGGGGGTTGGGGTCCCGGAAAGGTACCACTCGTCTACACTCTCAGGGGACTGCCTATACCTCCAGGGCCGGAGTGGAGGGGATGGTTCAGGTCAAAGGCAAGTGTGCCTTAGCCAAACCCCGTCAACCCCTCGGCTGCTCATTGACACCAGGGTGCTAATAAGGGACCTACCTCACCGGGGGGTGTGGGCGCACTTGAACTGATTTTATGTAGCAGGACACAAGTGCTAAGTATTATTATAGTTATAGGAAGAGAACCACCATTAGCATTTTTAAGCCCTAAGGATACTTGAAAATCAGAACCTCACGGAGGTGCGGATAATGGCTGCCTGAGAGCTGGAAACTGCTTATACACAATCACCAAGCTGCCAGCGTTTAACTCATCACGGTGCAGAGTAATTTGGGTTACATCAGCCCGAAAGGGGGCTGGGGAACCTGGAAGGGGTGGTAATTAAAAAAAAAAAAAACACATCCTTTTCTATGTGTTCATTTAATCAACCACTATCGGCAGAGTGTCTGGATTTGATGCTGGCAGGGGGTTGAGGGGCCCCGCAGCACAGCCAGCCTCCAGGAAGGGAGGGACGATCCTGAGTGGGGTGGGGGTGGGGGGGTGATTCCGGAGCTGACGGAAAGAGGCAGGATCCTGGGGCAGATGGACAAGTGCTGGGGCTCCGGGAGCCCCAGCACAGGGCCTGGCACCCTGCAGACCCCCCCCCCCCCCACCGCAAACTGTTAGTGGAGTGAGTGAAATAAGCAAATAAAAAGGAACTACGGTCAGAAAGTCCAGGTGGTGGGTGGAGGTATTCGGGCAAGTTCGAGGCAGCAAAGCCCAGGACAAACCATTGAGTGACAGGGTGTGCTCGACCTCAGAGGGATGGCACAATGGTGGCAGAGGTCCCAGGTACGGACCTGGGTTGTTCACAGAAGCCACGGGCACAAAAGGACAGAGGAACGGGAGCAGGGCCGGGCCCTGGGAGATGAGCTGAGGTGACGGCTGAATCCCCCAGACACCAGCGAAGGGGACTTGAGGCTTCATCTCTGAGTCCCAGCACACCACACCCCATGCCCCGTCGTCTCTGTTCAGGTGGGCCTCCTCCCAGGTTCCCCGGCAGGAGATTTTTGACCCATCCTTCCATTGCCAGCTTGCCGGGTGCTTTATAAATATTTTTTTCAGTTTATCCTCACAGCAGTGAATTGGTGGTCAGCGTTGGCCCAGGTTTTCCAGTGATAAACCTTGGCTCAGAGAGGTTAAGTAGCTTGCCCGAGGTCACACAGCAAGTAAACACAAGAGCTCGGGGTTGGCACCAGGAACGTCTGACTGCAAAGCCCAGATTTGTTCTCTATCAAGTCCTTTCATGGACTCACGGAGCCTCCAAGCCGGGAGCGGTCCGGAAGGTCATTTCGATGAGCCCTCTCAGTAATGCAGCAATATTTCCCCCCCATTCTCCATAAATTGCTTATGCTCTTGCTCAGAGAAATGGCAAACAAGGACAAAAAGAAAGAGGAAGCAGGTGAAGGGGGAAGAAGGAAGAAAGGGAGGGAGAAAACAAAAGTCTGGCTTCAATGAGCATATTTAGGATTTCATTGACAAAAAACAACCTAGCAAGAAGCCACTTTACTTTCGGCATACCTGAACAGTTTGGATTTCGTGTTTAGTGTTGTCTTATATCAAGTTACATTTGGAGATGGGCCCTGTCACCTTCTGGGGCTCGAAAGTCCCAAAAGGGCCCGATCTGCTCAGCTCAGTCCTGGCCTCTGAGAAGGGCCCTCTCCCTCCAGGCAAGGCTTTGTCTCCTCTTGACAAACGTCCTAATTCGCTGCCCTCATAATGGAGCTTTTCTATCACATCTCCCAGTTTGACCCCGTGTCTGTAGCAGCCCAGAGGGCCCCCGTCCCGCCTGCCCCGGCTTCCGGAGTGAGACAAACCCAGGGTGAAGGTAGGAGACAGGCCGGAGATGCTCCCCCAGCTGGTGGAGATAAGAGAGAGTAGCTTTCCCGGATCTGGGACCTCGGAGAGACAGAAACTCTGAGAGCCTAGAGTCGAAGTGGGGTGCAGAAAGGCGAATCGGTCAAGGCACAAGGGCTTTAGTTCTGTCTAGCATGGAGCTTCTAGAATTCCAGGTGAAGAGCAGACAAGGCTGTGACCCGGCCAGGGTGGCTGCCACGACCTCCTGTTGCCCGAAAATGTGCCAAAGGGCACCGGGATCCTGAGAGTGCAATAAGGCAGGCTTCCTGCCCTCAGGTTGCCTAGAATCTAGGCCAGGAACCAACTAGAAGCGACATGAAAACCATAAGGGCAAGAGGGATTTAAAAAGGAAGGGACATGGGTGGATGCGGGTAGCTGGAGGTCCTTCTGGCGGGAGGAGAGTCTCGAGTGAGGACATGAGGCCTGGGATGGTCTGGGCAGAGGGTGGGAAGATAGGAAGAAGGACATGGGGAGGGCTAGAGGGGAGTTGAGGGTGTAAGAGCCAGAAGGACGGACAGAAAGTCCTCGCCAGGATGTGACAGATTCAGACAAAAACACAGCGCTACCTTACGTTTATCACGGATCTCAGAGTAATTCTATGTATTGTGTCCTGTGACTTCATCTCGGCCTGTCAACCTTTCTTGACGAGTTTAGGAAGATATGACCCCGATCTCTGAGCACAGCCCATTGGGGTGAGGGTTGGGGGCCGAAGTTGGACTTTTGGATTCGGAAACCCAGCGTGGTTCACAGGTATTTCTCTCTGGCGGCTGAAGCCGTAAGAAGCCACATTTGGAAGACTGGAAAAGTAGAGGCAGGAGGGCTGAAGGGAGGGTGAGAGACAGAGAGAGGGAAGGGGGAAGAAGCAGGTGTGCATACATCCAGGGGAAGCAGTCCTATGGTTCCCTTGCATAAGCCACTTAGGTCTACAGAAAGAACGAGGCTCGGTGAGAAATTTGCCCCAAACCATCAGCGAGGAGGTAATTCAACCTGGATCTCCAATTCAGATCAGATCTCAAAGCGTCTTCAAACGCTCCCCACCACAGCGCCCTGTGTTAGGTGGCCAGGGTTGCTGTGACAAAGGGCCACAAACTCGGTGGCTTTGGCAATCGAGCTCATGGCCTTGTGATTCTGGAAGCCAGAAGTCTGAAATCAGGATGTCACCAGGGCCTTGCTCTCTCCGCAGCCTGTAGAGAATTCTTCCTGGCGTCGTCTGGCTTCCGACTGGGCGTCTGGCTTCCTGGGACCGACCCAGGGCTGCCCAGCCCGTCCAGCGGGAGCTGCTGCTCTGAGCTGGCTCTCACCTCTTTCCTGTTGCAGGTGGACAGGTAAAGCGATCTTGTAGGCACAGGGGAAAAGGCACAGAAAAGAATGGAAATTTGGGAGGCGTGAGCAAAACGCGGACATTTAAATCTTTGATGATGAGGTGAAAAGGTCAGCGGGGGCCAGGGGTAAGGGAAAAAGGGGAGCCAACAATGAAATCACAGCAAATCCATCTGGCTGGCTGTTCACTTATTCTGTATGAAGAGCCTCACGTGTGCACGGTGCTCGAGGACACGTCTGCCACCCAGCAAGCTTTCCGTGGGTGGCTTGTGCATTTGTGCCTTTGTGCATTCAGATGCCCGCCTCACAGCTTTCCCTCCTATTCTCTGTTACGTGCCTTTGGGTAATTCTGAAAGATGACTGTGCTTTACAGTCGTGTGAGAACCAAGATGTTGGCCTTCTCCTTAGCTTTTGGAGATGGGTGGTGAATTTTTAAAACTAACATCTTTTGGGAAGAACCCGAATTAGCCAAGCGAGAGAAGAAAAAGGTAATGAATTGTACTAAATATGACAATTCAGTTCATCCCTGGAAACCCTAGCCAGCGGCCATCTCAAAATATTCTTCATATACTACTCTGCACTAATAAAGATCTTGCTACTATATATATATATATATATATATATATATATAATGTAATACCATAGGCCTTAAGGATATGTGTATGGGTATATGTGTGTATGTGTGCTCACACACACACATAGGCCCTAAGTATATATATATTTATGTGTGTATATATATATGACATGTGCACATATATGTGTGTGTCTATGTGTATACATGTGTGTGTATATATGTATAAGCCCTAAGTGTATATATATATATATAAAAGTGTGTGTATTTATGTGTATATATGTGGTGTGTGTGTGTGTAATATATATGTATATATATATATGCCCTAAGTATATATATGTATTTATGTGTATATATATATGGCATGTGCATGTACATACGTATATATGTGTGTGTTCATGCATGTATATATGTATGTGTACATATATATGTATGAGCCTTAAATATGTATATATTTACTTGCATCTATATATGTATATATGTATATATTTATGTGTGTCTATATATGTATACATGTGTGTCTATATATGTATATATGTGTATATATTTATGTGTCTATATGTGTCTATATTTATGTGTGTCTATATATGTATACATGTGTGTATATATATATGTGTATATATTTATGTGTCTATATTTATGTGGGTCTATATATGTCTATATGTGTCTATATGTGTGTTATATGTATATATTTATGTGTGTCTATATATGTGTATATATGTGTCTATATTTATGCGTGTCTATATATGTATATACATGTGTCTACATATGTATATATGTGTATATATTTATGTGTCTATATGTGTCTATATTTATGTGGGTCTGTATATGTCTATATATGTCTACATGTGTCTATATGTGTATTTATATGTATATATTTATGTGTGTCTATATATGTATATATATGTGTCTACATATGTATATGTGTGTCTACATTTATGTGCCTATATGTGTCTATATTTACGTGGGTCTATATATGTCTATATGTGTCTATATGTGTATTTATATGTATATATTTATGTGTGTCTATATATGTATATATATGTGTCTATATATGTACATGTGTGTATATATTTATGTGCCTATATGTGTCTATATTTATGTGGGTCTATATATGTCTATATGTGTCTATATGTGTATTTATATGTATATATTTATGTGTGTCTATATATGTATATATATGTGTCTACATATGTATATGTGTGTCTATATTTATGTGCCTATATGTGTCTATATTTACGTGGGTCTATATATGTCTATATGTGTCTATATGTGTATTTATATGTATATATTTATGTGTGTCTATATATGTATATGTATGTGTCTATATATGTACATGTGTGTATATATTTATGTGCCTATATGTGTCTATATTTATGTGGGTCTATATATGTCTATATGTGTCTATATGTGTATTTATATGTATATATTTATGTGTGTCTATAAATGTGTATATAGGTGTCTATGTTTATGTGTGTCTATATATGTATATATATGTGTCTACGTATGTATATGTGTGTATATATTTATGTGTCTATATGTGTCTATATGTGTCTATATATGTCTATGTGTGTGTATATGTGTATTTATATATTTATGCGTGTCTACACATATGCTGCGTCACTAGCATGTCACACTTTTAGCCATTTGATTAACCATTTAATAATTTAGCTTATTTTCTTTCCATACTCTGAGGACAATGAAGTATCCTCTCGAGTAAATGAGCACGTTCGGACTCCCTTCCTTAGCATTCGCGCCTCTCATTTGCCCTTCCCAGCGACCCCTCAGGATTGACAGGGCATCGGCAGGCCCAGCAGCGCTTTGATTCCTGGATCTCCCCTTTCTTCTCTCTCCTGTGACCTTAGTCGTAGGATCGCTTCAGGACCCAGCAAGCCCACCTCCTCTTGTCTTTGAACTTCCCTCGTCTTGCCACAGCATCCAAAAGAGGCCCCCTCTGAACTCCTGATGGTGCCTCTTGTTTGGCACTTTCTTCTCTTCCGACCAGATAGATACCGAGCGAGCGTCTGATACGGACCACCGCCGAGCTTTTGTGCCTCGCCGAATCCCCTACCACGAGGTTTATTCATAGATGTTGGCGGTAGATTCCAGTCCCAAAGACGCAAAGGGAGCAGTCAGCGCTTACCTTCTTTCACTGAACCAAGGTGCGCCATAATTTTGAAAACCCGTCTCTCCGCTCACAGACGTACGAACCCTCGAGCCCTCTCTCACGTAACCGAAAGAATTGAAAGAGTATTCTAAAAACCCTGAACGAGGACAAACATGAAAAGAAGCTGAGCTTTTCAGCACTTCCCATTAAGCGAGCTGCACCTTGGATGTACGAAGCAGTAAATTATCGCACAAAGTGTTTTTCTAGTCGCTTAGTCCTAGGACTGAATATTCACTTAGACTTCCACCATTAAAGGAAAGGAGAAACTAAGAAAACCACAGCCCCATTACTTTCCAAGGGATGTACCTCATTACAGCACACCTATGTAGTTGGGTGTCTTTCTCTCTTTTGAAATATGAAACAATGTATGTGGAGAGGAGGCAGCTATTAATGAATCAAGGACTGATTAGCCAGTCTGGGTTTGACCCAGAGGCTTGTTTTTCTCCTTTCTTCCTTTCTCCCGCCCTCGTGGATATTCCAGCCCCCCACGGACAGCCTGCATGGGAAGGGAGGCCATCAGTTGTTTACGTAGCAATTTGGACTTGAATTCTTGCAAGATCTTTGCATGGAATTCGGACCTGGTTTCTTCATGATTTCCTTGGTTTCCTTAATTAAACTGGGTCATTTCAGGCTGGTTCTTTAAAGGATCTTGAGGACTTATTTATTTTTAAGTTATTTATTTATTTACTTTGAGAGAAAGAGAGCACGTGAGCAGGTGGGGACAGAGAGAGAGAATCCCAAGCAGCTCTGCACTGTCAGCACAGAGCCTGATGTGGGGCTTGAACCCGTGAGCCGCGAGATCATGACCTGAGCCGAAATCAAGAGTCGGACGCCTGACCAACTGAGCCACTCAGGCACCCCCGGCCCGAGGATCTTGAGGATTTTATTTATTTATTTATTTATTTTTAATTTTTTTTAACATTGTATTTATTTTTGAGACAGGGGGAGACAGAGCATGAACAGGGGAGGGTCAGAGAGAGGGAGACACAGAATCCGAAACAGGCTCCAGGCTCCGAGCTGGCAGCACAGAGCCCGACGCGGGGCTCGAACCCACGGACCGCGAGATCGTGACCTGAACCCACGGACCGCGAGATCGTGACCTGAGCCGAAGTCGGACGCTTAACCGACTGAGCCACCCAGGCGCCCCTGAGGATTTAAAAGAAAACAAAACAAAACATTCTCCACTTGGCCATGCCCTTTGAAGGGCGCCTTCTTGTCCTTCCTCTGCTACTCTGGGACGGGAGTCGGGGAGATCGGATCCATGCCCTGCAGAGACGAACAACCTCTGGGGGATGCGCGAAGGGACTAGCCCAGTGGCCTGCCTTACAAGGGTGCTTCCAGGAGCTACTAGTTGGTGAGTATAAAGTACCGTAGAAACCGAAATTGTTTCTGAAAATGCCCAACGAGAAGACATTTCTCAAACCGGGACTCAGATATTTTACAGGAAATCCAACTCAAGCGGAGCCTCACACAGCCATTATCACTTAATTACCGACATAAATCTCACTAGCAACTTCCATAACTTCATTTGCAAATGAATATGCACACCTCCTAAATCACTCCCTCCTTTTCCCTCTCTCCCTGAAAGCCATTCCCCTGGAGCTCCGAGAAAAGTCTGCCGGGGGCCGTGATTTGCAGAGGCTCCCCGGTGCCCCGCGTCAGGCCAGGCCTGCGTGCGCCTGGACCGGCCATGCGGGCCCCGGGGGCCCCGCTTCCCGTTCACCCCCATAAATCCCTGCGGGCACCGGTGGGTGCAGACACGTGGCAGAAGCCTGGCTCCACGTGCTCAAAAGGCTCACAGACCACAGTGAACTTTTTAGTGATCTGAGGCCAAGTTTCCGCTGTGTAATGAAAACCGAAACCTGGTTTTGGGTTTCCTCACCAAATTCACGCAGACCGAGTCATGGCAAGAGACGTGTGAGGCAGGACGAGCCCCACTGAGGCACGAGCGAGACACACAGCGTGAAGTTCTATTTCTGGCCGTTCTGCCAACTTGTGTGGCCTGAAACCGCCCGTCCACTCTCACTCCACTTGGCCAACTCGCCCTCGTATGGAGACGGCGCTTTTGACCACGACTTACCTTTCTGCGAGGTGTGGGGGGGGCGGGTACGGGGCAGAGTACTTTGAGCATTCCTCTGAGTCCTATAACACAGTACACACAACTTCAGGATACTATGGCCATCGCGCCCCAACCCACATTTGCATGTTGCCCTCTGTCTGCATTCTGAAGCGTTGCTCCGATTTCGTCTAGGCTTCGCCAGGCACATTTATGACTTCTTTGCCTTTCAACTCCCGGAGAGCACCAGAAGAATGCCTCCATTATTTCGAGGGTTCACCTAAACAGTCTCCCAGCTCATTCCCGACTTGGAGGTCCTGCGAGTCCAGGAGGTGCCGTGGCGGAAGGAGAAGGAACCCAGGCTTTGAAGTCAGGCATACCCGGTTGTGAGTGCCGGCTCTCGAATCTACTAAGCAGTGTGACTTTGGGCAAACTGTTGAACCTCTCCGAGCTTCATAGCCTCATCTGAAAAACTGGTCCGATGCCAACTATCAAATTGTTGCCGTAAAGGTCAAGAAAGTACTCACGGGACGTGGGAGAGGGTGCCTAGCTTAGTGTAGATGCCGATGTCAGCATCAGATTCTGCTTTTCCTTATTCACGTGAGGCTCCGATGGGTCAAAAACAGAGGCCGTCGTACATTTGAATACTGCTTCTTTCTTCTCATCCAGGCCCCCCCCCTTCAGAAAGAGAGAGAAAAAAAAAAAAAGGAAATAAGCAGTAACCCTCAGAGGCCCTTCTGAAAGCGTCACCCATCCATTGAAATGTACTTTCCATTCAGAAACGAGGTTATTAATTATTCATTCCTACTGGAACTGAAAATAAGAACAGAGCTCACTGCTGACGACCCAGAGCTTGACGAGAACAGTGTTCCAACAGCTTGATGTCAGTCATTTCCTGTGATCTACGTAATAGATCCCAAATCCGAGATTTGTAGTGTTGAGCATCAACCAAACTTGAGACTGAATGACTGTCAATAATATTTAGTAAATGCCCTGGAATGACTGTTCCCTTCACTTTCATTTCCACTCCAAGCAGTGCATTTCTCAGGGATTATTTCACTGCATGGGTGGCCCAAGTCCCTTGGCTTTCAGCCTTATGGCTCATTCCACCGCTCTGGGCAAGCAATAACCACCCAAAAATGCAAGCTTTCCTTTCATGCCCTGGTGGCATGAGTAACATCATTAACTCTTCCCGGCTGAGGTTTGGGATTACGTAAAAACCTTACACCCCACTGTGTTAACAGTCAGAATACCAGAGTAACAAAGCGTTTGCAGTCTGTTTTCACGCCAGGAATGCGGTTGCCCTAATAAACAATCCCTGAGATATTTTTCCCCCCAGCAATTACATTTCTTCAGGATTGCGGATTTCAAAATGGAAGCTAAGTATTCCCCACTTCTTGTTCCGGGGAGAACATGCATGAGGACCCTGGGCTCTGAGACTCTTCAGACAAGGGGAAATACTGCTGGCCCGTCCCCAGGAGCAAAAAGAGAGGAAAAGCACAGCTGCGCAGTATGGTGTTTCACGTGTTTCTCTACAGACGAGCTTTGGAAAGAGTGAAAACCTTGCAGGACGCTGGGCAAGAGGAGACATAGTAACACATTTCCTACAGGCCCTGGGCCAGCGCTGGGACAAACCAGAAGACGGGGCACGTGCACCGTGGGTTCCGCGCGCCATCTGGTGGCCTGAGGCTGACATTGTGTGCACCGGCTGTCACCCCACTGATGCGAGATGCACACCGAGGAGTGAATAGAGGGCTCTGAAGTTCTGCTGGGAAGGGATCGCCAGGGCCCCAAAGGAAAACGCCGGGGGCCAGGTGTTCCGAACCCCATTCCTTATTCTGCAACAGGATACTGAGACCTCAGGTTCTCCATGAAAACAGATAACGATCCTTCCCTGAGGACCAGCCTTCCTCGGACACATAACGATGAGCGATTATCGCTGAGCAGTCTGGCCCCTCATGTTCTCCTGTCTACCTCGCTGGCCCAGGTCTGGGCACAGGAGTCCCCCTCTTGCCCCTGCCTGGAACACACTCATGTTCTCGACTCCAGCCTTCTGAATCCTGCCCTCCCCAAGGCTCGGCCTGCAGGCATCTTTACATTCTCAGAATACCTGTCTCATTCTTTGCTCACCCTAGTGTTTCCAAAGCACGTTCCACGAATACTGGGTTTGTTATTTAAGAATTGTAACTTTGGGGCACCAAACTTCTTGGGGTAGTGAGTTCGAGCCCCCCGTTGGATGTAGAGATTACTAAGAATAAATAAATAAACTTAAACAAGAAAGAATTGTACCTTAAAAAAAAAAAAACAAGCATTCCAATTTGGGAAGCTCTAGGCTATCCCAAGCTAAAACAGGTGTCATGGTGGGACATCTCAAAAGCTTTGACACTTTGAGGTCATAGCAGATTTTTAAGAAGGAACTACGGTTTGCTATCATTGCTAAACTGATTTGGCATCACAACCCTTTCCCCACCTCCGCCTCTGCAGCGTTTCTTGACATACTGCGTTTGACAAAATAACTTTAGGGAGAAGTTGGCCTAACCTACTCACTTGAGTAGATAACCATCTTTTCCCAAGTGAAAGACGTCTGTCAGTCTGCTCCGGTTGCCATACCAAAGGTACCACCCGCTGGGGCGGCTTACACAGCAGAAATTGATGTTCTCACAGTTCTGGAGGCTGGAGGTCTGAGGTCAAGGTGTGGGCAGAGTTGGCTTCTCCTGAGGCCTCTCTCCTTGGCGTGTAGATGGCCGTCTTCTCTGTGTGTCTTGACATGGCCTTCCTTCTGTGTCCTAATCTCCTATTCTTATAGGGACACCAGTCCTATTGAGAGAGGGTCTACCTTCGTAAGCTCATTTTAACCTAATTACTTTCTTTAAAGATCCTATCTCCAAATGCAGTCACATTCGGAGGTTTTGGGGTTAGGTCTCCAACATATGAATTTTGAGGGGGGGACACAATTCAACTCAGGATAGCCTCTTATTATTTTTTTTTTTAAGTGTTGGAGAAAATGTGTGCATCAGTGCAGAATTATTCATTCTTTAGAGCAGGGCCAGAAAACTATTGCTAGGGGGCCAGATAGGGACTGCCCCGTGTGTCTGTACATAAAGTTTGATTGGCAGAAAGCTATGCTCATTCCTTCAGGGATGTCTATGGTTACTTTCACGTTCGAATACTGCGTGGCTTGCAAAAACCTAAAACATTTATTATCTGGCCCTTTATAGAAAACACTTGCCAAATTCCTGGTCTAGAGCACACCCCTCAAGGTTATCTAATTCTGATTCCAGAGGGGCTCTGCCGCTTTCAGTGCCTTTGAGCTATTTTACAACTCAGCAAGTTGTAGATAATAGATAGCCCGGCAAAATAATCCTTGCTCATGGACACAGACAAGCCCGTTCTGCCTCCGTGTGTTCATTCCTTTCAACATTCCTCACCTCTACATGTGATGGCTTTTTGGATCCTCTTTTGAACTGATGGTGACGTCTTCCAGGGCCCCCATTAACCAGGAGTTAAATAAAAATCTTTAACACATGGTCATTTTATATATGGACGAGAGTCAAAATTTTACCTTCCTGAAAATTTCCCTTTGACATGTCGATGCTGTTATTCTTGGGTGTGATAATAGTGCTGGGATTATGAAGGCAGATATTTTTGTTCTTAGAGGATGCGTGTTGAAGCATCTAAGGAGGAGCGTCATGATGTCTACAATTTCCTTTCAAACGGTTTGGCATATGTGTATATACACGTGTGTGTGTGTGTGTGTGTGTGTGTGCACTTACGTGTATATCATGTGTATATAGGGGAATAGAGAGAGAAAGAGGAAGCATAGATGATAAACCATTAACAACAAGTACATCTGGATGAAAGCCACGCGACGAACCTGAATGGTACTACCCATTCCACTTTTCCACAGATTTGACAATCTGCAAACTAAAAAATTGGAGGCATAAGGTTATGTCATATTCCAAGCTCAGCACGTAGCCAGCTCCGTGTCCTGTATCTGTGGGTGTTTCTGCGATACTTCTGAGAGCAGCCAATTACAGACATTTGTTAGCTTTCTGAGTCTTCGAAGCTGGGGCCACAAAGAAGAATAAGTAAATGAAACACTGGTGTTTCTCTTGTCATGTGGCTCTATTTCTTTAGAGTCCTTAATGGTACTAAGTGACCGAGATGTTAAGGTAAAATGTTTCGTTAACCAGATTTCTCATCTTCCCGAAGAATTTATATTTTCAGGGGCGCCAGGCAGGGGCTCAGTCAGTTGAGCGTCCGACTTCGGCTCAGGTCATGATCTCTCGGTTCGTGAGTTCGAGCCCCGCGTTGGGCTCTGTGCTGACAGCTCAGAGCCTGGAGCCTGCTTCGGATTCTGTGTCTCCCTCTCTCTCTGCCCTTCCCCTGCTGGTGCTCTGTCTCTCTCTCTCTCTCTCTCTCTTTCTCTCTCTCTCTCTCAAAAATAAATAAATATTTAATAAAAATTAAAATAAATATTTTCAAATGAGCCCAGGATCTGAGAACCCACTTGGAGGATTTGATGTTCAAGCTTAGGGTACTACTTTGGGGGTGGGCGTTGAGGTTTGTATCTCTCAATTATGTACAGATACTGTATTAACCAGCTCCCCACCCCCACCCCAGAATGATATCACGATCTTGACACAGTTCGGGGCCTCATTAATTGTCATTTGTCTGCTGCTTGAGTTGGGACTAGAAAACTTGGGGCATTCAGCATCCGTAGAGGTATGAATGGCAAGGTAACAATGAGGGAAGAAAGTCGGCTAAATTCTCAAACATCGTGTCACTTAGCGTGAAGGTTTGGGATTGAAATTTTCTGCCTGAGGGAAGCAGAAAAAATGAGTTTTTACAGAATGCTGCCTGTTTCTAAATCTAAAAGGCAAACTAAAAATAGCTAACGGGACCGAGCTGCCCAGAGGCTCCTTGAGTTGCCCAGTGGGAGTTCCTGCTCGGGGAATCTGTCCTTCAAAGCCGATGCTCCAAAGAGCTCCCAGTCGGTGTGAGCTGTGGGGGTTTTCCTGGGCTGTCTTTCATCCAGTCACAGGGAAGCAGGGGTTGGGGTGGGCAGAGATGCTCCTTAATTGAAGGAGGCCCTGGAGGAGGAGACAGAGGCTGATGGTCCTGAGGGGAGAGGCACAATGTGGGCTCAGACACTGACCATCCTGAAATCACCCAAGAGCAAATGGCCTTTGGCCATGACTTACACTAACTCAAGAAAACTGCTTTTCTCTCCATCCCCATTGATGTCACGATATATATATATATATTTTTAATGTTCATTTATTTTTGAGAGAGAGAGAGAGAGGGAGAGAGCATGAGCGGGGAAGGGGCAGAGATCAAGGGAGACACAGAATCTGAAGCAGGCTCCAGGCTCTGAGCTGTCAGCACAGAGCCCGAAGTGGGGCTCAAACTCAAGAACCGTGAGATCGTGACCTGAGCTGAAGTCGGACACTTAATAGACTGAGCCACCCAGGCGCCCCGATGTCACGATATTTAAGATGCTGATTTTTCTTACCTGGGTTGTCACCGTAGCCTCTCATCTGGGTTCCTGTCTCCAGTGGTGCCCACTGTGGTGCACCTTCCTTATGGACTCCCAAATCGTTTATCGGTAGCCCAGTTCAGTGAAGATTGCTCCGTTTTTAAAGTTTCCTGTCGCCATTGGGATGGCAGAGACTGGGCGATACTCATTTGTCTAAACCTCCCTAGAGTTCGGTGTAGTGTCATTCCTAGAAAGGAAGTCCAAGAAATAGACTTTGAGGGTATATACTCAAAAGAATATTTGAGGGTATATAGTCCCTCAAAAGCAGGGACTTAAAGAGATATTTGCATTTCTGTGCTCATGGCATCATTATTCACAATAGCCAAGGGGTGGAAGCAATCTAAGTGTCCATTGACAGATGAGTGGATACATAAATGGTCTATCTACACAGTGGAACATTATTCAGCCTTAAAAAGGAAGAAAAAAAATTTTTTTTAGTTTATTTATTCTGTGACAGAGAGAGAGAATCCTAAGCAGGGTCTTCACTGTCAGCACAGAGCCGGATATGGGGTTCAAACTCATGAACCATGAGATCACGACCTGAACCAAAACCAAGAGTCGCACGCTTAACTGACTGAGCCACCCAGGCGCCCCATAAAAGGAAATTGTGGCACAGGCTACCACCTGGATAAACCTTGAAGATCTTATACTGAGAGAAATAAGCCAGTCACAGAGGGACAAATACTGTACGATTTCACTGACGTGAGGTTCCGCGAGGAGTCAAATTCATAGAGACAGAAAGGAAAATGGTGGCTGCCAGGGGCTGGGGAGGGGACGGGGAGTTATTGTTTCATGGGTACAGAGTTTCCGTTTTGCAAGATGGAAAGAGTTCTGGCAGTAATTGTTGGATAACAACAGAATATTGCCAATGCCAGTGAATACACCCTGAAAAAATGGTGAATTTCATGTTTGTGTCTTTTGCCACAATTAAAACAAAAAAAGGGCACAGTCTTTGAATATTAAATGCTGAATCAGGGAGCCAGTGAGTGATTTCTGCCGCAACTGTGCAGTCCTCAACACAAGCACACTTTTGAAACCTGCAAATCGCTTCATCCAACATTCCCCCCTTCCCCCAAAACCCCCACGGTGGCTTCCCACCTAGAGCTGAGTCTGAAATTCTCAGCTCATCTCACACACACGCGCGTCCTTCATTTTTTTGTCTTTTCTTCTGCTCTCTCCTGTCTCAGGGTGTCCACGTAGTTTCCCCCCGGGGGGAAGCGTCCACCAGGACTTATCTGACTAATTCCCTTCATTCTTTCCCTATCGGCTAACACACACCCTTTATCAGGGAAGCCAGTCCTACCACGCAGACCAGTTGGGGCCTCTGGTTGTGGGCTCTCCGCACGCTCTTTGCTTGTCTTGCAGAGTATGTACTGAACCAGTTATTAATTATTCACAAAATCATTCAGACAAGAAGCATCAGGAGGACAGAGACGCTGACTGCCCCCAACACGGTACCTGGCATGTTGCAGGCACTCGGACATTGGCCAGAGGAACAAGCCTGAAGTCACATTGTCCCTTTGTGATGTGGACTCTTTCTGCCAGCCCCATCGTCAGGGCTATGACACATGCTAAGACCCCAGGCAAAGAAAATTCACTTCACGTGTAGCCATCGGTCATCCCCTAATGCAAACAAGGTCAAAGTGGCAGCCATAACGAGTTCTGCCATCATTCTTAACCAAGGGGAATCAATATTCACAGAGAACTGTGGTCAGGCGCTCAGCTCATGGTCCTGCTTATTCACACGGACATTAATATTCTTCACGATGTCAGCTCTAGTTATCAAAGAAATCGCCCAAATACTAGCTTTGAGGCTAGGTTACCGATAGCTAGATTTTCAAACTGAATGCCAACAGGATGAAAAACGGTTTCTTTCACCTCCTCTACGGGCACCCCCAGCATCCGCTCCTCTTTGCAAAAGGAATTGGATATTGGTGATGGGGTGGTACATCCGATGACAACTTACTTTTGTTTTTCTCTCGCTGTTTCTTTGTCCTTTTTAACACTTTTGCTTCCTCCTCTCCTCCCCCCCCCCCCCACCTGCTCCCAAAGTCTTCTTGCTCTGGGATCAGGCCTCCTAAAGTCAGGACATTCAGTCTTTTTCTGTTCTCACCATCTGCTGCTGGACAAGGGGTGGAATGCTGTGTGTGTGTGTGTGTGTGTGTGTGTGTGTGTGTAGGGTAGGGTGGTCTTCAATTTTTTACTTATTTTGATTTATTTAAAAAAATGTTTCATGTTTATTTTTGAGAGAGAGAGTGTGAGTGAGTAGGGTTGGGGCAGAAAGAGGGAGACATAGAATCCTAAGCAGGCTCCAGGCTCTGAACTGCACAGAGCCCAGCGCAGGGCTCGAACCCACGAAACCGTGAAATCATGACCTGAGCCAAAACCGAGTCTGATGCTTAACTGACTGAGCCACCCAGGCACTCCCACGCACTGGCTTTTATAAACCATTTAGGTAGTATATGGTGGATGGATGCTAAATGAATTTATCTCAATTGGTTGGTTGATTGAGAGAAGTTAAACAGTTAAATAGCACCTGTTTCTTACAAACTCAGAAACACTGTAGTATTTATTAGCCAATGAGAGCAATGCTGAACTTAACAATTAAAACTGCCTATCATTAGAAACGTAAGAGATTATCAACTTAAAAGCACGATAGTCTGTAAAATGAACTTCTAACATTTAGAAAAAAAAGAATTTTTTTTTTTTTGTTTTTACTTAGCATTGCATTTAGTAAGCAATGTTTTCAGAAGTAGTTAAGCATTTGGGAGCTCTTGTGTATTAGCCAGGGTTCTCCAGAGAAACAGAAGCCATAGGATATATGTATGATATATATATGCATATATATATATACAGAGAAAGAGATTTATTGTAAGTTCATTCACATGATTATGGAAGCCGGCAACTCCAAGTTTACAGTGTAGTTCAGGAGGTTGGAGACCCAAGAGAGCCGGTGGTGCAGATGTATTCTGAAGGCCATCTGCTGCCATGTTTCCTCGTGCTCAGGGAGGCCGGTTTTTCTTGTTCTGTTCAGGCCGTCAACTCATTGGATGAGGCCCACCACAATCTGCTTTACTTCAAAGTTCATCCACGTAATATTAATCTCAAGCAAAAGCACTCTCCAAATGGACACGTGAAATTAGCCATCATAAGTTGTTTGTGCACGCTGACAAAGAAACACCCAGGAGAGGACATATTTCCGTGAGGAAAAACACAGGGGCCACACTGCACGAGAACTAGAACCGAGCCTTGCAGAGGGGAGTGTCACCCATGGCACCCGCTTCGTGGGATGGAAACCACGTCTGCCCTCACTACACAGGAAAAAGAATGAGCCACACGATAGCTTTGTGTGAAATCTTGAAAACTGTCTCAAGAGCTCACCTTAAAAGCCTTGTCACACCCCCCAGCGAGGAATCAGCAATATCGACTTAATGCCCTCTGGCTCTGAGCTCAGACACAAAAATGTAAATCCATACTTATCTATCAGGGGAAGGAAATTCCCAGTATTTCAGGAAAAGCTACTTGGGGAGCATCTATTATTGGCGAGAGTTTGATGGGCCTGGTATGTCCAAGTCTGGCTGGACGCAGCCTCGCGATGGCTTATCAGTGGGCTAGCAAATAAAGACAGTTGGTAATGGATTTCACCTCCTTCTTTATTGCAAATGCCGCCATTAAAGTCTCCTCCAGTGCTCTCACACTGGCCGTGGGCAAGAACTCCCTCGGCTTCAAATTCTCCCTGCAGTGACTCGCGGCCTTCCCTGGTATCACAATTCATCATTTAACAGTAACCCTTGTGTGACCGTGCACTGCCATCCTCTCCCCGGGGCGGAAACAGCAGAGGGAGAGACACTGACAGTCACAGCAAAGCTCGAGAATTCGGATTTTGCTTCAGAAACAGGATGGTTTGCTTCAGAAGCGGGATTAAGCCTGCTCTCTCTTGCTGCCAAACTCCTAGGGATCCGGGCCCAGGGATTAGAGCAGCCTCAGTGGGTCGTCCTGCCCTCACCAGAATGGAGAGGCACGGTGATGCAGAACGCCCTTCTGTCCGCAGAAAACCAGAGAAGGATAGGAAAGGACCTAGCGGTAGGAGCAAGGACAATTTTTTGTTTGTTTGTTTTAAAAGCTCTTAGATTGTGTTTGAGAGATGAACTGATCGAAAATTTCACAACCCCCACAGCATCGTTTCATTACACTCTCAGGGGAGACAACACTGCGAATGGACGTGTCCCCCTGTGAGCATGGTCACACCTCCTTCCCTCCCCTTAGTCAGGCCAGTGACTCGCTGGGCTCTTCACGCCTTTCTTTCTAAGCATCTTCCGATGAGCAAGGCAGTCCCGGACAGAAGTGGGACAGTATCTGTCTCTAATAGACTGATTGGCGGACTGTCGAAAGGATGGCTTGTCCCCAAATATTTCACTTTTCTTTTTCTCCCTTCCTCCCCCAATTTGCTGTGAATGTCTACCATGAGGGTGGAAAGTGCATGACAGAAGCCAACAGGTTTCACCCAGCTTGTGGAGCTCTCAAAAAAAAAAAAAAAAAATATATATATATATATATATATATATGGATGCTTGTACCCCGTGCTCTGAGTTTCTGGTTTAATTGGTCCAGAGTGAGGCCAGGTGCTCTCTATGAGCAGAGCTGCTCTGGGGATGAAAGATCCCTGGTGATTCCGATCGGCACCCAGGTGAAAACCAACACGATTCTGGCTTCGGCCAACACAAGCGAAGATCTTACGTACTAGAAAGGCAGAACTTGAAGGTACGTATTCATCGGAGGCCAATGACTGTCTCTCCCAAACTTCCCCTTGATCAGCTACTTGAGTACAAGTTGAGAAATAGAGACGGAAGGAATGGATGCCCAGCCAGGATCCATCGGGTTGCCTCCTTCTGTATTGGGCCACGAGTCGCAAGGCTTAGCAACGGTGAATGTGAGGTTCAAGGCAGGAATGATGGTGGCAACTGGTCAGAAAGAGGCCCCTCAGCCCAGAAAGAGGGAGATGTCAGAACTAAGTGAGCCAATAATTCTAAATAATGTGAGGCTGGGCAGGAGTCCTGTATCCGGTAGGAATACTTGATGATAAGTATGAAATATTCAACAAGAGACGCTCCAGCAAACAAGGGGCTTATTTTTCTCATATAACATTAAGTCCCGAAATGGATACTTTCTAGCCCTGGCCGCGCAGCTCCAAGGAGGCCAGACTGTTCCCGCGGTTTCTTCCCTCTAATGCAGAGTTCTCTGACGGGCTTGTGATGGCTGCCGTTGGTCCGGGGAGGACACTGTGTTCAGAGAAGAAGGAGAGGTGGGCTGGGGCAGTGTCGGTCCCATTCCTTCTATCAGAAAGCAAAAGCTTTCCCAGCCATATCCCTAGCAGAGTTCAGCTCAAGTCTCTTTGTCAAAGACGGGACACACAGCCTGCCCCTGTGCCCTAACTCTCAGGAAAGGAGAGTAGGGGACAGGGTTGTCCCGCTGGCTGCCTAAGGGTGAGCCATTGCCCTGGGAAGAGGGGGAGGGTGTGTAACATACTGCCACCTGGAACAAAATCAGGGTTCTGTGAGCAATGGAGGAGGGAGGTAAGATACTGGGTTAACAACTAATGGTGTCTGCCCCAGTCACCCTTCACACAAACCTACGCCTCGTACCGATGCAGCAATTTTCTCCACGGAGATTCTCTCGGGGCATGGGAGACATCACAAGGCACAAGTCGCAGACGGAACCTCTCAGACAGCTCTCTCTCCTTCTTGGACCCTCAGAGGTAAACAGCCGAAGACTCCAGCTAAAATCTGGCTAGTAATTGCTATGCTTTCTTTCTCTACGTGACCTCCACTTTGCAACTGTGAACACAGAGGATGGAAAAGCACACTGCACTGACAACAGCACCGTCTCCTATCCCGAGAAGTGTCAGCTTCTAACCAGATCCGTCTTTTTTTTTTTTTTTAAGTTTATTTATTTTTGAGAAAGAGAAAGAGCGCTCGCGGGGGAGGGGCAGAGAGGGAGAAGGAGAGGGAGACCCAGAATCCGAAGCAGGCTCCAGGCTCTGAGCTGTCAGCACAGAGCCCGACGCACTCACCAGCCGTGAGATCATGACCTGAGCCGAAGTCGGACGCTTAACCCACCGAGCCACCCAGGTGCCCCTAACCAGATCCGTTTTGGTGACATATCTGTGCATTCATTCCAGAGCCCGTGTGCATGCAAACAAGATTCAGGCATTTAAAGAGGACTTTTTCAGTGGGTTTTGAGCCCTGGATACCTATCTCTGGATGGATGTTCATCATGCACTATTTTCTACGGATATCGATTATCCACAGCATCATGAAAGATCCGGGTAAGTACCAGCAAGGTGCCTTAGCAGCAGTAAACGGAATTCACGCAAACAGTCCTATAAGACCCATCTGAGAAAATGTTTACCTGGATGGCTTTCCCTAACTCACCCTTCTTCTTCCCCATTCACTACTCTCCATTACCCTTGCTAAGAAGGAAGCAGTATTCATTTTAAGTTGGAAACATGAGAAGAGCTGGGATTAAAAGTCAGAGGCACTGCCCAACAGTCATATTTATTTTATTTTATTTTTTTAATTTGAAGACAAGTATATCGAATTTTTTAAAAGTGTTTATTTAGTTTTGAAAGAGAGACAGAGCATGAACAGGGGAGGAGCAGACAGAGGGGGAGACACAGAATCCGAAGCAGGCTCCGGACTCCGGGCTATCAGCACAGAGCCCGATGCGGGGCTTGAACTCACAAACCGTGAGATCATGACCCGAGCTGAAGTCAGACACCTAACTGACTGAGCCACTCAGGTGCCCCGAAGACAAGTATATTAGATTTTGTTTATTTTTCCTTTACGTTTTGCAGCCACTTTCTTTTCATTTATTTTTTAGTTTACGTCCACGTTGGTTAGCATATAGTACAATAATGATTTCAGTAGATTCCAGTGATTCATCCCCTACCTATAATGCCCAGTGCTCATCCCAACCAGTGTCCTCCTTAATGCCCCTTGCCCACTTAGCCCATCCCTCCCCCCCACAACCCCTCTGGTGACCCTCAGTTTGTTCTCTATATTTAAGAGTCTCTTATGTTTTGCCCCTCTTTGTTTTTATATTATTTTTGCTTCCCTTCCCTTATCAAACAGTCACATTTCCAAGTGCACTATTTCAGCCTCGAAGGGAATCCGGGATACCCATCTTTAGAGATCTCATGGGAAGATTTAGAATATACGGTGCAGGCAACGAATGCCCAAAAATTTGAATTATTTGCATGTTGCAACTTGCGTGGTGAGAGCCCACGCACGGTGATCATTCAGCCGTGAGAGCTAGAGGTGGAGCAGAGGGGGTCACATCCTAGGGAGTCGCTCCTCAGGGGACCACTGCCAGATATTTGCACGCGCCAGACGGGCAGGGTTTCTTTCTCAGAAGCATACACATTTGTTGTTGGAGGAAACAGCACGTGGCAGGCTTTGGGCGTAAGGGAAGCAAGAGAGAATGTTGAATACGTGAATACTTGAGCTAAAGTAGCTAAACAGAAGGCAGGGGAGACCAAGGCTCGTCTCTCCTGGCACCTGTTTTTGCCGTTAAAATAACCGCCATAAACTCTTACTCGTTTGTGGGTGACGCAGGACAATTGCAAGGATCGGGGGCAGCAAACCTCTCTCCACACCACTCTATCACTGGCAGTTGCGAGGGTGAGGAGGGGTGGCTGGAGGGTCTGAGTCTCCTCTGTCAAAGCAACTCGGTTATTACATGTTGGTCCAGGCGACAAGGATTTCAGCTTTCAGATGCTCGTGTTTCAAGAGGAATTGCGTCCCTGCAAATTTTCTGGCTGATGAATTTATCACACCTACCACTACAAAATACTGAATTCTTTTTTTTTTTAATGTCTATTAATTTTGAGACAGAGAGAGAGAGAGTGTGAGTGGAGGAGGGGCAGTGAGAGAGGGAGAGAGAGAAAGAATCCCAAGCAGGCTCCGTGCTGACAGCGCAGAGCCTGATGCGGGGCTCAGTCTCACGAACCGTGAGATCTTGACCGGAGCCAAGGTCAAGAGTCGGCCGCTTAACCGACTGAGCCACCTGGGGGCCCCTGAATTCTTGTTTATCCAGTTTCAAACATTTACTGGAGAGCTACCATATTTCTGGTACTGTGTTTGCTGTGTAGGATACAAAATGAACTGAAGCAAAATCCTAATTCTTAAGGGGCTCGTAAACCGTGGTGGAAACATACATATTCATCCATTCGTATGACAGTAAATTTACCGAGTGGCTACTCTCTGCTAGACACGGGGAGTGCAGAGATTATGAGGCAGTAAACCTCACATACTAATCGTAGACTTTCTCGATGTTTTAGAGGTAACGTAGCAGAGGGCACGGGTTCGAGTCCCCTCTGCTGCTTTTTTGTTGCGTGACATTGGGCAAGTCACGTAACCTCGCCCATTCTTGGTTTACTTTTCTGTAAAGTGAGAAAAATAATAGCGCTTCATTTATGAGTTGTTTTGAGAGTTAAATGCAACAACGCATATATAAAAATGTCACTATGTGTTCTTCATCGTAAGGATAATGGACAAATTCTTATTACTAAATGGAAGATTTGGATAGTACAGAACTGGGCATTGGGAACAGCTTTCCGGAGATGCCTTGGAATTTGGGTCCTCGTGGAGGAGTTGGAGACGGCTAGTTACTCAGTGAGCATTCCTGGAGTGCGTTACAGCGAGAGATGCAAGAAGCCAGATTAATGTGATTAAAGACATAACTCCATTCCTCCTCCCCACCAATTGCTCATGGTGGGGAAGTGGGCAGAAAAGTGAGCCTGCGATGATATCACTGCATGACAAATGCTGCGGATATGCCAGGGTGTTTTGGGAATTTGGAAGAGGGTCACCTACTTAGGTGGGGTGGGTGTTGTTGGTGGGAGTGAGGTATTAAGAAATGACTTTCTGGAGAGATGACGTTTGAACTGTATGTCAAAAGGGCTATAGGCACCCGATGGTTTGATTTTAGGAAGATCATCATGGTAGCAACATCGAGTGTGTACTGGAGTGGAGGGTGATGCGAGTAGGAGGTTGTCGCTGTTATCTTAGCAAGAAATGACATCAGTCAAAAACTCAGGTATTAGTCGGGGACAGAGAGGCGGGGACACTAGAGATTTAGAAAGATCCACGGATAGATTTGAAGAGTGATCATACGTGGCAGTCAAGGAAAGGAGTGAGAAGTCTACAGGGTCCCGGGGTTTTTGACTTGGGCGGCTGACTGAAAATGGCCATTCCCCTAAATGGGAAATACCTGGCGAGAAGTAAGGATGCTGGGGAATGAGGATAATAGGCTGAAGTCTGAAAAAGTGGAAACTGAGACTGATGCCCTGGTGGTAAGCCGAAGGAGATGTCTGGTAGGCAGTGGATAGACAGGTTTGGAGCTCAGGAGAGAGATCTGGGTGGGAGATCTAGATTTTTTTCCCCCGCATTGTTAGCATGTAAATGGGAGCTCACTTTAGTTTTAGTGACGCTATTCAGGGAAAATTTATAAAGTGAGAAGAACAGAGGCCTGAAGATGTAACCCTGGAAACAGGCCAGGAAGAGAAAGAGGAATCTTCCCCCAAAGAGGTGGAGAAGAAACAGCTGGAAAAGTCGAGAAAAGCAAAGAGGAGGAAGAAGTTGGGTCATGAGAACCAGAGAGAAACAGTGTTTCAGGAAAAGGAAGTCCTCAACCGTGAAGTACCACAAGGACGGAAGAGCCGGCTTTTGTGGTGAGGAGACCCCTGCCCTCCTTGGTGAGCCAGGGAAGTGGTGACTGGGGGAGATAATTCGGGCAGAGAGAATAAGTAGTACAAACATGTGGCAACAGAGGAGTTCCATGTGTCTGGAACCATGGGCAGAGTAGGGAAAATTAGGTTATGAGGCTGGTTGGCTTTCACCGGATGCCCAAGAAGCCACCAGCGTGCTCTAAAGTTGGGCGTTATTCTGTAGGTAATAGGGAATGAATACATAGGCCAACTTATGAGTGTATTTTTAATAAGTCATTTTTTTAAAGGTTGTTTTTAAAATTTATTTATTTTGAGAGAGAGAGAGAGAGAGAGAGCGCTCAAGTGGGAAAGGGGCAGAGAGAAAAGAGAGAGACAGAATCCCAAGCAAGCTCCATGCTGTCAGTGCTAAGCCGGAATGGGGGCTCGATCTCATGACCCACAAACTGTGAGATCATGACCTGAGCCGAAACCAAGAATCTGTTGCTTAACCGACTGAGGCACCCAGGCGCCCCAGTAAGTCATTTTTAAAAACAGAGGTAGGGGTACCTGGGTGGCTCAGTCGGTTAAGCGACCGACTCTTGATCTCGGCTCAGGTCATGATCTCACGGTTTGTGAGTTCGAGCCCCTACACAGGGCTCTGACAGCACAGAGCCTGCTTGGAATTCTCTCTCATCCCCTCTCTCTCTCTGTCTCTCCCCTGCTCTCGCGTGTGCTCTCTCTCAAAATAACTAAATAAACTCTCAAAATAACTAAATAAACTTAAAAAAAAAACAAACCCTGAGGTAAAACTTACATGCAGTGAAATGCATAGATCTTGGGGATTCAATTCAAGGAGCTTTGACAAGTGTGAAACCTTGTGTAACCAGCACCCTAATCAAGATAAAATACTTCCACCACCTTAGAAAGTTCCCTTGTGTCCTGTTTTAATCTCCACTCCCTACAGGTAACTACCATTCTCATTTCTAACCAAAAGATTACTTTTATCTATTCTTGAATTTCATATACCTGGAATCATACCGTATGTCAACTTTATTCTCTGGCTTCTTTTGTTCAGCATGAGGGTTTTGAGATTTATCCATGTTGTTGCACGGATCCGTAATTCATTCCGTATCGCTGAATAGCATTATTATATGAGTAGGTCACAGTTTGTTCATCTGTTCTTCCATCGATGGACATTTAGGTTGTAATAAACATTTGGTAATGACTAGGGTTGGCAAAAATGTTCATGCACAAGCATTTTTGTTGGGGTATGTTTTCATTGACTTCAGGCAAATATCTAGGGGTGCAATGGCCGAGTCATCAAGGAGGTACATTTTAACTTCATTAGAAACGGCTTTCCAAAGTGATTGTCCCATTTACACGCCCACCAGTCATGTATGGGAGTTCCAACTGTTCCACGTCCTTGGCTCTTTTCCGCCTTTAAAATTTAGCCATCCTGGGGCGCCTGGGTGGCGCAGTCGGTTAAGCGTCCGACTTCAGCCAGGTCACGATTTCGCGGTCCGTGAGTTCGAGCCCCGCGTCGGGCTCTGGGCTGACGGCTCAGAGCCTGGAGCCTGTTTCCGATTCTGTGTCTCCCTCTCTCTCTGCCCCTCCCCCGTTCATGCTCTGTCTCTCTCTGTCCCAAAAATAAATAAACGTTGAAAAAAAAAATTTTAAAATTTAGCCATCCTGATGGGTATGAAGTGGTATCTCTTTGGTGGTCTAATTTGAATTTCTTTAGCAGCCAATATTGAACACCTTTTCAGAGGTCTACATTTGCGGTTAAGTGTCTGCTCAAGAGTTTTGCTCATTTTTGTTTGCTAGGTATATGAAAAATGTAGATTGAGGGAAATTGATATTTACTGGCATGTGATATGTTGAAGGCAATTGATATTTACTGACACATTCTTAGTGGGTTTACAACAGAACCATTTATGCATTCTATTAACGGAAAACTGAATGAGTCTGAAATACAGAAAAAATCTTGCATATAGGATGTCCGGTAACTTCAAATTATAGAAAATCAGAAATGTAAAAATAACTTAAAATTATATACAAAAAACCTAACTTCAAATAACTTGATACCTCATCAGTTATGTTTAATACACGTCAAGCTCTTTGAAGATGGGCTTGTGTCCTCCCCCATTGACTGCCAGAGAGATCTTTATGGTTAGAAGGCAAAGAAAACCCATGTGATAGATCGTTTGCCTAGGATTAAGCCAGGAACCAAACCAGTAAGGTACATGCTAAGGTGCGGTTTTCTGTTTTTGCGGGTAGCTCTAGATGCACAGAAAATACACAGATGGGCAATTTTTGAGATCGCTCGTTGGAGCACAAGCACTATGTGGAAACATCTGCATGTTACATCAGCTTGGGCATTTACCGCAAAGGCTGGCGTTGGCATCGTTTTCTGCCCTGTCCCTAACACATAGCTGTAGTACTTTTCAGGGCCTCTGAGTCATTCTCAGTTTTCATTTTATGGCTTTTTGGTTTGGTTTGTTTTTTTGCAGGTGTCCGGAACCCATTTCGGACCCACTGAGACCCAGTCTCTTTGTGAGCGGTGTCAACCTGCGCCTTTTTGCAAACAAGCTTCTAGGAGACTGAAGTACACCGAGGTGTGCTTCTGGCCCACGGTCGCAGGCACGCCTGCTTGATTTAGGGCTCTGGGACAGGCCCATCTCCAATTAGGAATTGATGGAGTTGATGCCCTGACGACAGTGACGTTTAACGAGGGCTTTCTTTCCACTACAAAATAGTAAGGGAGGGGCGAGAGGGATCGGGTTGCAGGCGGTGCTTGCTGGGGGGAGCCCCAGAGCGCGCAGGGCCGGGCCTGGGCGGGCTGAGGGCCCCCTCCGGGCAGGCGTGAGCCCGGGCCAGCCGCGCACGCGCACGCACTCGCGCACGCCGGCCCCTCATTTGGGCGCCGGGTGGCGGCGGCGCGCGCGGGGGCAAATGGAGTGGGTGCTCGCGGAAGCGTTGCTGTCGCAGAGCCGGGACCCCCGGGTCCTGCTCGGAGCGCTGTGCCGCGGGGAGGCGTCCGCGGAGCGCGTGGAGACGCTGTGCTTTCTGCTGCAGCGACTCGAAGACGAGGAGGCGCGCGGCGGCGGCGGCAGGGGCGCGGGCGCGCTCCCGGAGGCGGCGCGCGAGGTCGCCGCGGGGTACCTGGTGCCGCTGCTGCGGGGCCTGCGCGGGCGCCCCGCGGGCGGCTCGGACCCCGGCCCGCCGGCCCGCCACCGCCGGCGCGTGCTGAGGGCGGCGGGCGCCGCCTTGCGTTCGTGCGCCCGCCTCGCCGGGGGCTCGCAGCTGGCGGCCGCTCTGGCCGAGGAGGCGCTGCGCGACCTCCTCGCCGGGGGGCCCGCGCCCGGCGCCGAGGCGGCCGTGGAGGTGCTGGCGGCCGTCGGGCCCTGCCTGCGGCCCCGCGAGGACGGGCCGCTGCTGGAGCGGGTGGCGCAGGCGGCCCTCGCCCTGGCGCTGGCCGCCGACGGGGACGGGGGCGAGGCCGGGCCCGCGGAGGACGCGGCGGCGCTGGCGGCCGGGCGGCTGCTGCCGGCGCTGGGCCAGTGCGGCGGGGCGGCGCTGCGGGCCGTGTGGGACGGGCTGGGCGCGGCCGGGGCGCCCCCGGGGCCGGGCCGCGTCGGGCCGCAGCTGTTGGTGCTGAGCGCCCTGGCCGAGAGGCTGCTGCCCGAGCCCGGCGCCGACCGCGACCCGCGCACGCGCGAGGAGGGCCCGGACGCGCGGCGCTGCTGGCGCTTCTGGAGGACGGTGCAGGCGGGGCTGGCCCAGGCCCAGGACGCCCTGACGCGCAAGCGAGCGCGCTACCTGCTGCAGAGGGCGGTGGAGGTGTCGGCGGAGCTGGGGGCCCGCTGCGCCTGCGGCCCCCAGGAAGGAAACGGTACTTGCCTCTTTGCCCCCGGCCCCACCCCGCTTGGCTTCCCGCTGGGGAGGCCCCCCGCTTCTGAAACCCAGCTCTTCGCCCTCCGTGCCTGATGTGCCTTCCCTTGACCTTAAAGCCCGGACACCTTGGGAGCCTCACCTCGAGAGGATGTGCTCCAAGTGTCACCAATCTCTGCAGCTGAGAACAGTCAGCGTTTCTTAACCTTTCTGACCCAGAGCGGGGCGGAACCCTGCGTCCGTGGAATAATTAGGAACAGGACTGAGCCCATTCAGGATTTTACAGACCACATTTGCGCGATCTCGTGGTAGGTCCATCCTAACAGAAAGGAAGGGTTCGCTTCCATCAGACTGAAAGAAAAATTATTTCCCTGTCCTGACCAGTGCATTGAGGTTTGAGTGTTAGAATTCTGAACCCGAAATCGTCACACTCTTTGAAAGTTTCTCTTGGCAATTCTCTGTCTGGGAGTTACTGAAGTTTGTTAAATGTGTAGTCCTTAAGTCGACCTTTTGAGGGTATTTTTGCTGTTGATTTTAAGTAATTTTTTTTTTAAACCTTTTGAGCCTGGGCTTCCTACAAGAGTAGTTGAAATAACCAGGACTCCCTTCCATTTGGTACTTACTGTTAATTGGTTTGTTCACTGAAATGTGTGGACATGCCCTTCGGTCATCTTTTTGAGCTCTCCAAGACCGAAAATAGATTGATTCAACATTGTCTCAGTAGACAGAAAATTTCTACTTTGTCAGCTATAGCTGCCTATTACTGGTAAAGGATTTTTGTTTGGTTGAAGTTGTGAGTAGATTTTCCTGTTTGTCTAAAACATTAGATAGTAAATATTTTGACAGTCCACGAATTGGTGATCATCTAATTAGAGTTTTCACTGGAGAGGGCTTTTTAAAAAAATATTTTATTTGTTTTTGAGAGAGAGCTCAAGGAGGGGCAGGGCAGAGAGAGAGGGAGACAGGAGCTGAAGCAGGATCCGAAGCAGGCTCTGCGCTGACAGCGAGCTCAATGTGGGGCTCAAAGTCACAAATGATGAGATCGTAACCTGAGCTAAGTCAGATGCTCAACCAACTGAGCCACTCAGATGCCCCTGGAGAAGACTTTAAAAATACCAAAATTGAAGCCATTTATTTTAAAGAATCATTCTGCAGAGTTTTTTTTTTTTTTTTAACGTTTATTTATTTTTGAGACAGAGACAGACAGAGGATGAACAGGGGAGGGGCAGAGAGAGAGGGAGACACAGAATCCAAAACAGGCTCCAGGCTCTGAGCGGTCAGCACAGAGCCCGACGCAGGGCTCGAACTCACGGACCGTGAACCTGAGCTGAAGTGGGACGCTTAACCGACCAAGCCACCCAGGCGCCCCACTGCAGAGTTTTAAAGATAAGCCATAGTTTTTCTGTGCTCTCCCACTTCTAGTTTCCATTTCAGAAAACAACGTCTTGTACCCTTTTAATGGATTATTTTGGTACTTACCTCTGTGTCTTCCAATGATCTGGGTAAAGCAACATCCATTGTCATAGTTACCCTTTGGTTAAATGTGAATTCAACATTATAAAGGTATGACTGAAATTACTGTCCACAGGTGATCTGTGTAGTAAGCTACGATTTTTTTTTCCTTTTTGCAAGTTTTTCCTGGAATTTCGTCATTTAAAAATCTAGTTCTCTCTGTATCACTAATTCAGCCTCAGATTTTTAGCTAGTTGTCTCAGTTTTTCTTGTACAAAAATTTTCTGGTTTTTCTCTTAGATTTCTTGGACACTTTTTTTTTTAATGTTTATTCATTTTTGAGAGAGACAGACAGCGTGAGCAGGGCAGGGGTAGAGAGTGAGAGAGGGAGACAGCAACCAAAGCAGGCTCCAGGCTCTGAGCCATCAGCACAGAGCCCGATACTAGGCTTGAAGCAACGAACTGCAAGACCACCCTTAACCGACTGAGCCCCCCAGGCGCCCCTTGGATTTCTTGATCATTTCTTGATCATTTCTGTTAGATGCCTGTAGAAGTTCAGCCTGGTGCCCAGTTGCCATTCTTAATCTGCCTTCACCTGAGTCCTGTCTTGGAACTCTTGTTTCCTGGGGTTCTTACCTTCCCCTTTTTTGATTTACTCACTTGTTTTGATGTACAGCATTTTCCAGAGATCGAAATTTTTTTTTTTTTTTAAGGCTACATACAGCATGACTGCATTTATTTATTTTTTTTTTAAATTTTTTTTTTCAACGTTTATTTATTTTTGGGACAGAGAGAGACAGAGCATGAACGGGGGAGGGGCAGAGAGAGAGGGAGACACAGAATCGGAAACAGGCTCCAGGCTCCGAGCCATCAGCCCAGAGCCCGACGCGGGGCTCGAACTCACGGACCGCGAGATCGTGACCTGGCTGAAGTCGGACGCTTAACCGACTGCGCCACCCAGGCGCCCCCAGAGATCGAAATTTTTAAGAGCATATCTGATGAATCCATCAAAGAACCTGTTGTGTCTGATATGTTTTTATTTCCATCATTTCTGACACTTCCGTTCACTGAGAATCCCCATCTGTTCATACATGCTCTCTGCCTTCTCCACTAGGTCCTTTAACATCTTCAACATACTCCTCCTAGTCACGTGTGTATGCATGGGCCATTTCTAAGTTTGGTTTGGGTTTTTGTTTTATTTCTTGGCGGTGGGGTCACTCTCTTCAGTAGAGACTGAAGTAAATATTTATGCATAGAGAAGGCCGCTCTTCTGTTAGGCCATTAGTGCTGGGGGTTGAGTCACACTAGTGTGTATTTGGATCTTGTTGTTGCTGTGGTTGTGGATTATTGCTGGCTTATGTTCAGTGGGAAGTCGGGAGTACCCAGGGGTTCGGTCAGTGTACTTGTTTTTCTGAGGCCCTTGATGCTAACACCACAGCTGGGGTCCTTCCCTCAGGGGTAGACCGCTGATGTTTGTCCCTCGGTGCAAGGCTGGAGGTGGAGGGTGAAGGGGGGTGGGACTTTTCATATCTTCTGCGCCAGCCTCTTCTTAGGCCCCACGTGCCTGAACCTCAGGGTTCCAGCTTTCTATGCCATCTCTGCCCCCACCCCCGTGGCCAATAACCTCTGTCTCCTACCCTTTTTAGTCTGTGTGCTGCCGAAGCTAGCACACCTCTGCCTCCCGCTTAGTGGAGGGTTTAGAGTTCCCTTACCCTGTCCTTTGGTGGCTTCGTTCTGCTTGTATCTGCGGGAGGTCTTGGCTGCTGGTTTCCTGCCCTCTCCCAGCAGCGGACCTGCTGCCAGTCCCAGTGCAGGACTCTGGGCATGAGACGGTCTCCTCCTGTCGGTGCAGGTTTCTGTCCATCCTTCAGGGTGGCCAGCTTTTGCCTGGTATCAGGACTGCGGCAGGCATGGGGACGTCCGAGGCTTTCCCCCAGGGGCGGACAGGTGTGGCCTCTGGTGTGAGGGGGGGTCCAGGGTGCAGACAGGCTTAAGCAGCTGACCACCGTCTTGTACCCTTGGAGGGCTAGGATGGGCTTCTCCAGTTAGTCTTGCTGCCCCTTCGAACCTGGGTGGGGCCTGCATGCTTGCGCTACAAAGTCTCTTGCCTTTCCCACAGTCTTTCTCAGAACCGCTGGAGGAGGCCTAAGGGAACTGAGCTGGTGAATGGTTGTGGATTCCCTTTGCGGTTCTCCAGGTGCTAGGCTGTTAAACTAGCCCACACCTGGCCTTGAGAAACTCCCCAAATGTTCGTTGTTTCTTTGCCTCTCTATTTTTCAAGTTCCTTTATTTATTTTGAGAGAGAGAGAGAGAGAGAGAGAGAGAGAGAGAGAGAGAGAGAGAATCCCAAGCAGGCTCCGTGATGTCAGCGCAGAGTGGACGTGGGGCTTGATCCCACGAGCAGCGAGATCATGACCTGACCTGAACTCAAGAGTTGGAGCCTTAACTGACTGAGCCACTCAGGTGCCCCTCGTTGTTTTTTTTAAACTACTTTTTGGTGACCACCTCTTCCTGCACTTGGCCAGAGGTAGGTCAGTTTGCGTGTCCTGTCTGTTCTTGGAGAGACTTTCTGCCCTTTAGAGTCCAGATCACCGGGTTGCTCGACAGCCTTAGGTTTCAGGAGTTCAAGAATTTGTGTGTTGTCCAGCTTTTTCCCTTTGTCAGTGTGGCAGGAATGTTCTTCTGTGGCTTTCTATATCCTAAGTGAAAGCTAAGACCAAGCATGTCTAAATGCCTTTGTTTTCCCATCACATTTGATTTATGGTTTGACCGGGGGTAGGATTCTAGCCTGGAAAACGTTTCCATTCAAAATTTTGAAGGCATTGATCTATTGTCTTCGAAGCTAGAGCTTTCATTGTTGCTCTTGTGCAGTCTGAAACCATCCTGAATCATGTTTATTTATATGTGCTGTGTTCTCCGTGGAAGTAGGGACTGTGCCCCCATCATTCTGAAATTTCACGGTTTTGGCTTGGGTCACTTTTCATCCCTGTGCTGGCCACTGGTGGACCTAGTCAATCTGGAAATCATGTTCTTCAGTTCTGAGAACTTCTCCTGAATTACTTTATTTCCTTCCTTCCTTCCTTGCTTATTTCTGTTCTCATGTTGGATATTGAAGCTCCTGGACTGGTTAGCAAAGCATCTTCTCTCCTGTTTCCTATGATTTTGTCTCTTTGTTCTATTTCTTGGGTGACTCTCTCAGCATTATTTCCGGTCCTTTCTCTGCGCTTCTTGTTTGTTGCTATCAAATTTTTATTCTCACGCGATCTTTCTTGTTCTTACAATGCACCCTTATTAATCGTATCCTTTTCTTACAGCAGCCTGAGGTTTACCTTGTTCCCCCAGTTGTGTTTTCTCCAAATCTCCTCTGTTTGTTTGGTCTTGATCTTTAATGTGCACGTTCCCGCAGACATCTGGTGATCCTTAGATACCTGTTTCTATTTAAGAATAAGGAGCCAAAAACCAAGTTTAAGTCTCTAAGCACATGAGCAGAGCCTGCATGAACTTCAGTGCAAGGTGACCTCCCATGACAGGTCTTTCCTCTTGGGCTGGCCAGATTCCACGGAGACCTTCTAGTCTGCTGCTGCCTAGTGAAGTCCTGGTCAGCATTCTGGGACCTGAGGGGCTCATGTGGTAGAAGGGGCAGGTAGAGGGGGATCTCAGCACCCGGGTGCTTCCATGGTCACTTAATTCCCGGCTTCATACGACACTCATTCCTGACCTCAGCAGAGTCCAATGCCTCTCCCTCCAGAGACCCACAGTTTTACCTTCTCCGGAGAATCACTTCCAGGCTTTTTCTGGCTCAGAGCGCAGGAAGGGGCACCAAGGCTCTGTTACTTAAACACACTGAACACATCCTCTTTTAGTTTATCCTCGGTTTTTGCTTCTACTTACAGAGTTCGCTTTTGCCGGCAATTCCTTAGGTCTGGGGAAATTTTTAAAGTAGAAATCAATTTTTTTCTTGGCTTTCCCCGTGGGTACTTAATACTCACTTTTCTTGAGTCTGCTTAGTTTTTCTCTAATGTTTCAAGCTAAACTTCACTGCTGTTGTCTGCTTCCCTGTTTTCTCCACACTTTTGGGCTTTTGCCTCTGAAAAATCTTTGGCTGTTACACCAAGGTTCTTAGGGAGAGAAAGCAGGGTTTATGACTCTTACCCAGAACTCCAAAACAGTAATCTTATTTAAAAGCAAAGGAAAGAAAAAAACAAAAAAACACAACTCCTTTTGAGATTCTTGTTAGCCCGAGCTTCCTCTCTGGGCTTTGATACAGTGGTACCCTGCATTATTAGAGGATACGGTATCTGGTAACAGTGGCATGATTTTAAAAATGACTGTCATTAAGAAACCTAAGAAATACGCAAAAGGAGGAACTAATTTTCCTTTTTTAAACCACATCAGGCCCGAGTCTGTTTTGGTGGTCTGAGAAGAAAAAGGATGAACTTCTCAAGTTTTGGGAAAACTATATTTTAATTATGGAAACTCTAGAAGGAAATCAGGTGGGTGTTTTCATATTTTAACAAATCCTATGTAGATGCAGTTTTAATTTTTTTTTCAAATGTTTTGTAAAAGCAGTGCAAAAAAGACGAATTTGGATAAAGCATAATGGGATACAAGTGCCCTTTGTTCTCTGGCATAAATGCAATTTAAAACTGTTAACTCAGGAAATTAAAGCGTATTTTTAATCGACTTAAATTGTGACTCAGAGACTTTTAGCCTTGTTTATTCTTCCCTTGACATTTCCTTCTAAAGTGTTAGTTTTTACTTTCTCAGTGTTCTGAATAATCTCCAAAGAAATACACACTTAGGAAAATGTTACTTAAGGTGATTCTGAGATGAATTGTTAAATAAATAATTGCCCTTTAATTTTGTAGGCCGGTCTCCCTTCCTTCCTTCCTTCCTTCCTTCCTTCCTTCCTTCCTTCCTTCCTTCCTTTCTTGTTTTAGTTCCTATATCTGTGTGTACCTAGTCATGCAAGTGAAAACTTGAAAAGTCATTTTCAGTTAACTTTGAGTTAGTTTTTGTAGAATCATGAAATTTTTAAGGTGAGAGGAATCTCTCAGACAGGGAGAGATTGTGCATGTGTGTGGGAGGGGCAGAGAGAGAGAGAAAATCCCAAGCTGGCTCCGGGCTATTGGCATGGAGCCCCACGGGCCAACCTGAACTGTGAGATCATGACCTGAGCCAAGATCAAGAGTTGGATACTTAACTGACTGAGCCACCCAGGCACCACTAAATTTCTAAATTCGGGGCATCTGGGTGGATCAGTTGTTTGAGCATCCAATTTCGGCTCAGGTCATCATCTCCTGGTTTGTGAGTTCGAGCCCCGCCTCAGGCTCGCTGCTCTTCATGTGGAGCCTGCTTTGATTCAGATCCTCTGTCTCCCCCTCTCTCTGCTCCTCTCGCATTTGCTCGCACTTTCCCTCCCTCTCAAAAAAGAAATAAACGTTAAAAAAAAAAAGCATTTCCAAATTCAAATAAACTTTTATGGTTTTCCTTAATCAGTATATACATAAGATCCCTATAGTTTGTTTAGAAACTCTGATTTACCTACCGTAGTCTAAGTAGTTGAACACTGAACTCTGAACTGGCCCTACTTCTAAATGTATGGCCTTGAACAACTTGAGCGACTAGAGAATATTTTTTCCCTGTTTTGTAATATGTTGGTATTACCAGCTCTGCCTGTTTCCCAGCACAGCTGAGGATTACATGATGTGGTTTATGATTCTCACTGTACAAATGTGACGGTCCTGTCACTCTATCCTAGGCTGTGTTCGTTAGCTTTGCCGCACTCGGTCTCCTACACCAGAATTCATATGGTTTAACAACTGGAAGAATCTGGCACCTTCTGCATAGTTTTTCTATGGGGAAAAAAAACAGAAGGGCTACTGTTCTATAAACGGATGAAAAGCAGATTCATTTTCTTTTTTCGAGTTCACCTCGAAGTTTTCAAAGGTGAATTTTTATTTCATATGGTGTTTTGTTTTTGTTTTCAGATCCATGTTATAAAGCCAGTTTTACCAAAGCTCAACAGTCTGTTTGAATATGCGGTGTCCGAGGAAAATGGTAATGATTACTTTTATTTTGATTCTTGTGACATTTAGAGTTTCTTTTTTCCTCCTCATTTGTATACCTGCCTCTTACTCATTACAGAGAGTTGGGAAAAACTTTTAAAAGTGTAAGGAGGATGATGTGAATCTGCTGCCACCAAGAGAACGGCTGTTAACGTTCCAGACCCACGCCTCTGGACTGGTTGATCATAACGTTTGTCTCACTTAGGCTTGTGTCCAGATGCGTTTACCTGTATCCGTAAATAGTTTTTGAGAACATAATTTTAAATGACTGCAGAGTTTTCTGGGAGTCGGAGGTATGGTTAACTCTGTAAACTTTTGGTGACGGCACACTTCAACCCTCACAGAAGGAGGAGAATAGCGTGTAAAATGAACCCCCTCGCCCAGCTTCGGACAGTGATCAACACGTGGCCAACCGGTGCCTCGTATCCTCTCTCAACCCGTCCTGCTACTTCCCCACCAGGGACTGCGAAGCCGCCCCAAGACAGCGTATCATGTTGTCTATGATTATTTCAGCGTATATCCTTAAAAGATAAGGGCTCTTCAGTAATGTTTTGATGTCGGTGTGGTCTACGTTTTTAATAATAGCTCCTTGGTATTCTATATTTTAACTGCTCTCCGTTCTTATTCTCCAGATCCGTTTCATTGTTTGTTGGTTCCTTTTTGGGGGGTTCAATTACTACTCTGTCACTTGGACTTCTTAGGAAGATTCCAAGACAGAATTTGGAAAACGGTTTTTTAAGCCCTTCCCTAGTACTGTATTTTGAGAGCCTTTTAGGAGACACAGAAGGAAGCAGAGCTTCCTGAAATTATTTTATGAAATGAAGTTTGAGTCAACAAAACCGCTAAATGCAGGCTGACAGTGGTTAGTATGCATATGAATGATAAACTGTTACATTATCATGTTTACCCGTGAGAATTAACCTAGGTAAATGGGTTTTAGTGCCTTCTCTAGATAATTACAACTTTAATAGTTTGACCCCTTAGGAGTTGAGCTTTTATTCAGCCAAGCGCTGTAGTTGTTTTTGGATACACTGGGATTTTTCACAGAGCGAAAGAATCTGTAGTCACCTGGGGCTAGAATTTAATTGAATCCTGTTGTGACTTCCCTTATGCATTTACTATTAAAATGATTCTCTTATTACCATGTTTTGCCCACAGCTCTTGGCAAGCCAAATCAAATAGCAGTGACAGATTTTGAAAAATTACCATTGCCAAAGCATTGAACAAGCATCTTGGCGTAAATTACAAATAATGGACCAATTTATTTCTAGAATGCCATGAGTTAAAAATGCTGAATAATTTTTTTCCTAGAAGAATTAAAGAATATTTCAAAAGAGTTTTAAAAAAAATCTCTAAGGTACATATTTATTCCATTTTTTTGTGTGTTTTTGCCCTCACTCATTTATATATTTAACAGAAATTCCTTAGTGTCCAGTATATGCTAAGTGCTAGGAAAAAAGCGGTGAGACAGATGTACTATTTTTGATTTAACTTTGTCTCTTTTCCGTGAAAAAAAAAGTCGCGCGATAAGTTCTGTAAAGGTACCAAACAAAGGACTGAAATGGAGTATATAGTGAGCAGGGCAGGGAAGGCCTACCTGAGAAAGGACGTCCAACTTCAGAGTTGAGGCGACACTGTGTACAGAGGTCCTGAGATGGGAACAGGAGAGAGCAGCAGAGAGAGAGAGAGAGAGAGAGAGAGAGAGAGTCCTAAGCAGGCTGCACACTCAGCACAGAGCCCGACACGGGCCTCGATCTCACGAACCGAGAGATAATGAGAGAGAGAGAGAGAGAGAGAGAGAGAGTCCTAAGCAGGCTGCACATTCAGCACAGAGCCCAACACGGGCCTCAATCTCACGAACCGAGAGATAATGACCTGAACCAAAATCAAGAGTCGACTGAGTCACCCAGGTGCCCCGTTAAGATCTTATTCCACGTATGAGAAGCCACTCAAGGGTTTTAAGTGGAGGAGGGACAGTTTCAGGTTTCTGTGTGAAAAATGGACTGAAGTAGGATGACAGGGATTGTTTGAAATGGCCCCAAATCTAAAGTCCCAACCCTGTGCGCCGTAGAGGTGGTAAAGTTGCCTGCGGATTCTCTAAGTGAAACTGTCTGATCATGGAACACTGAAGACTGAAGTCCTTTTGGTCACTCGGTGAGCACCCTTGGATATGATTTAAAAACTCAGTGCTGTAGTGTCCTAATGAAGTTAACGTATCTGTGTGTAAATGTGTTTATTTATGAATTTATAGTCTGTGTGGCACGACATAATGTGAGAATCAGCTGTCAACAACATTGGGTGTTTATTTCCACAGGAAATTGGCTCTTTCACCCATCCTGGCATATGTGTATTTATAAAAGAATGTTTGAAAGCGAAAATAAAATCCTGACCAAAGAAGGTGTTCTCCATTTTTTGGAGCTATATGAGACAAAGGTTCTTCCGTTTTCACCAGAATTTTCTGAGGTACTGACAGCTTCTCCCCACCACCCCGCCACCCCCCCCCCACCCCTGTTCTCATCAAGAGATGAGAGGAAAAGGCATTTGTTGCATCATAAGTGATCTTCAAAAAATCTGTATATTGGGGCTCTCACATAGTAAGTAACACTTTATAGATTTGCATAACGATGCTGCTTCCACAGTTCTGAATCCCTGAATTAGTGTTAGCTATTGTATTAAGCAGAGATCGCCTTTTGAGCTGTATTTATTAGCGTCTATACGTCCATTGATCAGAAATCACACAAAGCGGAGACTGAGAATTATAGCCGTGATTTAAGTCTTACGGTACCGGTGAGTCACGTGATCACTGGGTGCACAGTGATTTACCCCTTATTTAGAGACACCCTAGTAAACTTTCCTGAGGACCTGCTGTCATGTTTTGAGATGTCTCATTTTCCACATTCTCCTGTCCTCCCTGCGCTTCCTAGACTCTTGCTTTTTTGGTCCTATGTCGGGTAATATTTTTGAAAATATAATTTTCCCCCCATTTTATTTTCCGGGCATAGGAGCCTACATTTTCTCTTGAGTATCTTTTTTGTTTTTTTCCTCTGTAACTGTGCTTATTTTCCATCGTGTATTTCTTCTTGGGGTTTGTTTCTTCCTTCTTGGCCCTATATGAACGCTCTTCCTAAGTTTTTATCAGGTGGGAAAATTCTGTAGTTGTTGTGGCAATAGACTTAAGGGACCCTCCAAGGTTAGCATGGAATTAGCCTGCAGGGTAAGAGATCAGCTTTGCATAGACCAGCTCGTCTGCATCGCTACTGGGATATGCAGTTAGGGCAAAGCTGACTTTTCAAAGTTGCAGCTGTAGCTTAACATTAATTACTTTTTTTCTTTTTTCTTTTTTTTTTAGTTTATTATTGGACCATTAATGGATGCACTTTCAGAGAGCTCTCTATATAGCAGGTAAACAGGCAGTATGCAACCTAGCAGCAATGTAGGAATATGTACTTGATGTATAAATTTAACATGTTTGTGAAATAGGACCAGGCAGTTTAATGCATTTGGTACATCTTACGTGTTGCTGAAGAGACATGAAACTTTTTCTTGTTACAACGTCCTTCTGTGTTTGTGGTTCTTCTTGCTCTCTTTCTATTAGCGTATCAAGTGTTCCTTTTTCTCTTATTTCTTACCTTGAACCCTTCCACTCTTGGGCTTCTGGAAAGTATAGGTCACAGAGTTTATTTACTTTCTTCCCCTTGCTCTGTTTTCTGCCCTTTTGCAAATTATAGTGACTTTGGCTAACCAGCAGCTCTGTCTGCTGGGCGGACTTACCCATCTGTGTTCTTTTCAGGGTCGGTCTGTCAGTCTGTCTGTCCACTTGCCTCTCCATCCACGTGAAAAGCCAGGAGTTCACAGCAGCACCTCCGATGCCAATCTGATACCACAGGGCTCACTAACCTTGCCGTTTCCAAATCTGACAGCGGCTGCCATTGTCTAGAATATATCACTTCCTGCCCCCTCTCCACTTTGAAAAGTCAGACAGCGAAAAGTTTGTCATTGTGCGATGGCCTCAGTTTTTCAGCGTTATCTGTACTCTTGAATTATACCTTCAGAATTTCCCCTTGCTTTTGAACTTCCGTTGTCTTTCCAACATCGATGAAGTAAATTTATACTTGCAGGTCTTCTGTTCGGTGTACCTCTAAACAGAAAAACACACACCCACTGCCAGTCTCTTTGAGATGTTTAAGTTAGTTTGTGCTGCTGTTAATATTTAATCCTATTTAATAAATATTGAAAGAACATAGCAATGCTTGATCTGCCAATTAGTTTTCAGATAACTCATTACTATTGAATAGTTCTGTGAAGCAATTAGACAGCTGGAGAGCAGTAAAACCTACTTGGTGCCTCTAAAGGAGCCGGCAGACACATTTATTATGAAATGCCTTCAGTTTTCGCCCACTCTAATGTGTTCAATTAACAGATAATGTCCCTGGCGGAAGCATATGGCAGAAAAAAACCACGACTTTAGTAGACGCGAATAGTTAAATGCTCTTGCAGAAGTAATTAATTACCCATATATGTTTTTCTGGGAATGTTATTTCTTTTATTTAATACTTAAAGATTTGAAATCATTGGATTATATGTTGGAAACAATGAAGTATAATTGAAAATGATCATTTTTAGACTTTTTAAAAACTGACGCTGTTTAGCAAGAGTCCTATATGCGTGTCAGGGAAATTATCGCAAAAAGGAAATTCGCGGCTACTTAGTATGTTACGTTATTAACCCATGTCCGTTTTCCTAGAAGACCCTGATGTTTCTGTAATCAGAAGGAGCTTCAAAATTTCACTGAAAAATAAAATGCAGGTTCAGAAAAAGATGTTTGTTGTTGAAAGACTTTTGAGCCATAGTTCATCTAGTTTCAGTATCCTTATTTGTAAATTTTAAATATTTGTTTCTTTCCCTCATTTGTCTGTAGGTCCCCAGGCCAGCTGATAGGAAGTGGTTCTCCATTGGGACTGAAATTACAGAAGTTTTTAGTCACTTATATTTCTCTTCTTCCAGAAGAAATAAAGAGTATGTGTTGGCAAAGAGTTTTTTAATTTATTAGCTTTAAGGCTTAAAAAATTTTTTTAGCATATTGGTGATAAGCACTATCCTATAACTATTATAATCAATATTATCAAAGTAATTTCCTTGTTTTGGAATTTACCTATTTTGTCAGAATTATACAGGTGTTTATTGTAATTGAGTGCACACTTTTGCCTTTATATATAATACGTAATTACTAGTATTGGCATGAGTAAAGTGGAAGTAATTAAAAAAATTTTTTTTGTTTACACTTGAGAGAGGGAGAGAGAGCAAGCACGAGTGGGGGAGGGGCAGACAGAGGGGGAAACAACCGGAAGCAGGCTCCAGGCTGTCAGCACAGAACTCGACACAGGTCCCAAACCTATGAACCTGTGAGATCATGACCTGAGCCAAAGTTGGACGCTTAACCGACTGAACCACCCCAGGCGCCCCAACATAGAAGTAATTTTAGAATGGGTGCTGCAGTTGGCTGTCTTTTCTAGTTTTCTCTATTTGTTTTCTAAAAATCAGTAAAATTGTTTGAAGAAAGAGAAGCCTGGGTTTAGGAAAAAGTTGTAAACAGAATATCCATTGTGGCAAAACTGCCCGTCTATAGATATGAACTTAAAAGGTCACAGAAACATACAGTTGTTTTATGTAAGACCTTATATCTTAGAAATACCCGTTCACATTGGGGGTTTATTTTCCTTTCTGAGGAGTTAAGTTGATAAGCAAAGAACAAAACCAGTGTTCTTTTGTTTGCTGAGCAGAAAGACTTAACTCTACTTCCTGGGTCCTTTTCACTCGTGGCTTTGTGGCTTGTAAAGTGAACCTGGGTATGAAATATATGCACGTTTCCTTTTGTATTTCATCTGCAAGTATAGCGAAACAAGTGACCGATGGTAATATCTACTTAAAAGTCAGGAGAAAAGGGAAAAGATGATCTGTATATCTCAACTTCAGATTTATGGAAAATTGATTACTTTGATTGCTTTTGTAAAAAATCCGCTCCTGGAGAAGGTAACTCTCAGACGCTGTGTAGTTTGCCCGAAGTCAGCCATACGGAGATTACTGTGCCGACCACATTGGCACATCCCAGATCAGCGCCGAGCGAGGGAGGGGGTGGGGGTCAGCGCCCCCGGGGTTTCAGTGCCTGATGTCTGTGGCCATAGCCAGCATGCAGAGGATACCTGTAAGCATGTCGAATGAATGTGAAATGGAAGCGTGGCCATCGCCGTCTTCTGTGCTGTGAGTGAGGTGTTAGGCAAAAGGGGGAACTTAATTAGTCCCACAAGAGGGCAAGTAAAGTGTTTGTTTACTCAGGTTTTACTTGGTAGTTTTTTAGTCAACAATTTCCAGTGAGTATCTTAAATGTATCTAGTTTTGTGCTAGATACTTTGGAAGATACAAAATGCATGATATTTTATAAATAAGTAGTATAAAGTATTATTTTATAAGTAAAACATGAAACACAAGTTCCTTTCAGCAGCTTCCAAGGATTCCTTAAGTCATTCTATAGGGATGATCAGAGGAAACAGACATTTACGCTAATTGCATGACTTGAAGGTCCTTTAAGAAATCACATATTAGCAGAGAAGGCAGGACAGAGCACCTGATGTTTTTATCTCAAAATAGAAAAATAAACAGTGATTAGATCCATTCTTTTTTTTTTTTGAAAGCTATGAAATGTCTTTTTTTTTTAATTTTTTTCTAATGTTTATTTGTTTTTAAGAGGCAGACTGTGAGCAGAGGAGGGGCAGAGAGAGAGGGAGACACAGAATCCAAAGCAGGCTCCAGACCCTGAGCTGTCAGCACAGAGCCTGATGTGGGGCTCGAACCCACAAACTGGGATGATGACCTGAGCCGAAGTCAGGTGCTTAACCGACTGAGCCACCGAGGCGCCCTGATTAGACCCATTCTTACCCTGTTTTTCTTTAATATCTCCAACAGAAGAATGGCTTTTAACAGTAAAAAGTTGATCTTTTACCTTAAGCTTTTTTTTTTTTTTTTTTTTTTTTTTTTTTACTATAGCTGCATGGTTATCAGAATCTTTACAATAGAGTAGAATACTTAGAGGCATGCAATTTGAAATGACATTGATTTTTTCCAACAGGTTTGTTGAGCTAAAATTCACATACCATAAAACCCTTTTAAAGTGTTCAATTCATTTGTTTTTTAGTACATTCACAAAGTTGTACAACCATTACTTCTAATTCCAGAATATTTTCATCACCCCCCGAAAGAAACTCTATGCCCATCATCAATCAGTTTCCACTAATCTCCTTTCAGTTCCTGTCAGCCACTAATCTCCTTTCTCTACAGGTTTGCCGATTCTAGACATTTCATATACATGGAATCATACAGTATGTGGCCTTTTATTTTATGTCTGGCTTCTTTCATTTAGCATAATGTTTTTACATTAATCCATGATGGGTCATCCAATAATGACCCATGTATCAATATTTCATTCTTTTTTGTGACTGAATAATACTGTACTGTATAGATATCTCACATTTTATTTATCCTTTTATCAGTTGGTAGACATCTGGATTGGTTCCACTTTTGTTTTTTGTTTACTTATTTATTTTTGAGAAGGCGAGTGAGCACAAGCAGGGCAGGGGCACAGAGAGAGGGAGAAAGAGAATCCCAGGCAGGCTCCACGCTGTCAGCATGGAGGCCCCACTCAGTGTCGAACTCATGAACCCTGAGATCATGACCTGAGCCGAGATCGAGAGTCAGATGCTTAACGAACTAAGCCACCCGGGTGCCCTGGTTCCAGTTTTGAATATTATGAATAACTCTCCTGTGCATAGTCACATACACATTCTTGTATGAACGTATGCCTTCAGTTCTTTTGAGTATATGCCCAGGAGAGGAATTGTTGGCTCCTCTGGTAATTCTCCGTTTAACTCATGGAAGAGCTACCCAACTTTTCCATACTGGCTGCACCGTTGTGCACTCCCACCAGCAGTGTGGGAGGGTTCCAATTTCCCTGTGTCTGTGTCAGCACTTGTTACTGTTTATCCTTTTGATTGTAGCCCTCCTCGTGGGTGTGAAGTTCTGTCTCATGGTTTTTGATGTGCATTTTCATACCTAATGACTGCTGACGTTGAGAAGCTTTCCAGGTGCTTATTGGCAACGGTGATATTTTACAACTTTTTCTTTCAGGCAGTTTCCTATTAAAGTGTATTCAGAAGATGTCAAGTAGACATTGGTGTGCCATTCCCATTTTGTTTCTGTCAAAGGCTTTGGCAAATGTCCCACGATGTAAGGCCCTGGGTATCGAAGCTCTTCTTGCTCTCAGGTAATTTACTTCCTGCTCACATACGTTTGTGTGTTCACATATGGTTATCTGCCATAACTTTCCGTCAGTAAATGTTGTTTTCCCCTCTGCTTTCATCTATCGTGAGTGGTTTTGGTTAATACTGGCCTTGGGACTTCTGAGCCCTTAATTTTTATATTAAGTAGTAAAAAACAAAAATCTGTGTATGTGGTTGAGCTTACTTTCTTTTTATGAATTACTGATGTAAGTTTGTGCCATGATACATGCTATTGGATTTTGATGATTTTGAAACAAGGCCAGTAAGGTTCTCTTAAATTACATTGATAATGTAGGAAACTAGAACTAAAATACCAGACGGTAATATTGATTGTAAAGTATTTCAAAAACCGTAAACTACTTATTTGAAAAGTGTCATTTATAGTCTTTGAAAGAGGTATGTTGCATAGTAAATTGAGTTCTAGTAGAGACCTCATGGAAAATAATAGCCTTGAAGTTGCACTGACAGTGACTTTCTGCAATGGGAATCGTAGATACTAGAAATCAGCTTGTCAATATTTACGAGTTATCAGAATTGTCTTTGAGAACATGGAAATGCATTGTTTTTGTTTTTTGACGTCAGGGATGTTCTTCAGTGTACTATGATCACCCATCAGATTCTATTGAGAGGGGCGGCTCAGTGCTACCTTCTTCAGACAGCCATGAATTTGGTAGACGTGGTAAGTTTGTCTTCTTTACTCATGATACTTCAATTTACAAGTCTTTCTCCATGAGCAGGTGTGCAGAAAAGTGTCAACATAGCAGGCCTGTGGTGCTGTCATTAGAAAGCCCTGCTCATAAGGTCAGCCCGGCCCTCGCTCGTGGCTGGGAACTTGGATTTCAGGAGGTTTCCCCCTATCCTCTGGTAAGAGCGATGTACTATGCCTCAGGTGTTTACACACACAGTCGTCTATACTGAACACCTCCTCCTTCTCAGAGTCTGGGATTTTGGTAGGTGCTCTGGAGAGATGGCTGTGTGATCAGCTCCCAGTAAAAACCCGGGGCCATAAGTCTCTTCCCTGGTAGACAACATTTCGCATGTTGTTACAGCTTATTGCTGGAGGGATTAAACCTGTTTCGGGTGATTTCACTGGGGGGAGAGGGGTTTCCTCTTCACATCTTCCTGTAAATCCACCTTCAAGGAATGTAGAGTATCTTTGTTTTTTACAGAGCCACACCACTACGATTGCTAAAAATAGGGGTTAGCAAACTTTTCCCGTGAAGGGCCAGAAAAAGTCCCATTTTTTTAAGGTTCTGTGTGTATCTGTTACAACTTAAAAGCAGCCATAGACAGTTTATAAATAAAGGGACTCTGTACCACTAAAACTTTATTTACCAGCTGCGAGTGGTTTTGCTGACTCCTGGCCTAGAGCAAGGTATCTTAATTCAAGATGTACAGTCTTAAGAGAATGAAAAGACTTAGGTGGTTTTCATGAGGCAGGGTGTCGTTTCATAAAGCAGGGCTTAGAAAAGGAAGCATCACTTTTCGACTTAAGTAATTTCTTATAGAATGTTTTTGTTTTGCTTTTAGACTGTGACCATCTTGTCTTTAAGGTAGTAGCCTTGACTGTAAGGAAAATAGGTGTATAAAATAATCATTGACTTTATATAATGATGTAACGTTTGTAGTCAGTATCTTCATTTCTAAGGTTGAGTATTTTCTATTTAAAAAAATAGCTTTCTTTTGATTTAGCCAGTAATATTCTACTTTAAATAGTATGCTTTGCTTTTACAGTGATTTCATTTTATTTGCTTAAAAATTTTTAAATGATTTTTTTTTTTAACTGCCCTGACACCTTCTCCCCGACTCCCCCGCCATCTTATAGGAGAAGGTGTCACTCTCTGATATTTCAACTTTTCTCATGTGTCTGAGACAAGAGGAGTCCTTAGGACGAGGAACCTCATTGTGGACAGAGGTGAGATTGAAAATAATTTAATGATAAGGTCCTTGAAATGTTATAAAAATTTTTTTCTAATTCACTACTAGTCTCTTATGTAACATACAGTGATGGCTTTGTTATCTACCAATAGAGGTTTTCTTTTTCTTTTTTTTAATGTTTTTTTTTTTTTTTGAGAGAGATAGAGTCCGAGTGGGGCAGGGTAGAGAGAGAGGGAGACACAGAATCTGAAGCAGGTTCCAGGCTCTGAGCTATCAGCACAGAGCCTGACGCGGGGCCCGAACTCACAGACTGTGAGATCATGACCTGAGCTGAAGTCGGTTGCTTAATTGACTGAGCCACCCAGGCGCCCCTACCAACAGAGCTTTTAAAATATTGTATATTTGCTTTGAATGGACCTAACAGTGCAGCTAGGATTCTTATGGGGAGACAGGAGAATGTTGGGGATAGAGACAGACTTACTTAGAAGAGAAGGTAGGGCTCGTGGGCAGATCTCGAGTCTGGATGAGTTGTATTAGGAGTCACGATAACTCAAAAACAGGAACACAGACCTCCTCTTTTGGTTTTTGTTCTGTCCGTTAATGGCAGTTCCATCTACCCATTTGCCCAAGTCTCGCATTTTGGTAATTCCTGATTCTTCCTGACTTTATGCATCAAACCCACCATGAAATCCTCAGTGCCTTTCCTTTTCTGCCACCCTTGCTCTTGTGGAGACCCTTAACTAGTACTGCCTCACCCGCAACAGCCTTGGCAGCCTCGGGGTGCTACTGTGGCCTCACGGTGCTCCTTTTGTCCGTGCGGTCTTCATTGGTCTGCTTCCTCCTCTTTGTTTTGTCTGAAACCATGGGACTCCATCCACACTACTCACGTCAGCTCATATGATGGGTCTAGCTGGTTGAATTCTAATCTTATACAGTTCTACAGTTTTTGAGGACAGGGAGCTTTTTAAAAAAAGATTTATATTTCTCCCAATTACTGAGATTACCGAGGGCAGGGATGTGATTAATTTATTTTAGAAAGCAAGTTTGTCTATGTATGCTCAGAAACAAGAGAAATCAACTTGAACCATGTTAAAATAATTTAGGTGTGAAATCATGAGGGCATAGAGTAGGGTAATGGAATGAAGAAGGAGGAGAAAATCGGGGCCTTTAAAAATGAGAATTTCATCATATTTTCTTGATCACACTGCATCTCATTAGGTGGAATCTGAAAAATACAGAAGCATATAAAGAAAATAAAAATAACCTGTAATGCCTGCAACCAAATTAAATCCATAACTTTTGCCTTAATTATTAATGTTTTCAGTATATGTATTCTCAGTCTTGCTTTCTCACCTCATGTACATATAATAACATAGTAGGGGCGCCTGGGTGGTTCAGTCGGTTAAGCGTCCGACTTGATCTCAGTTCAGGTCTTGATCCCAGTGTTGTGAGTTCAAGCCCTCGCGCTGGGTCCCATGCTGGGCATGCAGCCTACTTAAAAATAAAATAAGGTAAAATAAAATAAGATAAAATAAATATTAATATGTGTGATTTTCTAAACAAAGTTACAATTATGCTGTTCCGAATTTTATTTTTCATCTTCACGTACATTTGAGCATTTTAACATGTTGCTAAATAATCTTCCACCATGTGATATTTAAAATTTCAGGTGATTAAATCTTTTAGAATTTATTTATTTATTTATTTCTATTTTTTTTATTTTTCAATGTTTATTTATTTTTGGGACAGAGAGAGACAGAGCATGAACGGGCGAGGGGCAGAGAGAGAGGGGGACACAGAATCGGAAACAGGCTCCAGGCTCTGAGCCATCAGCCCAGAGCCCGACGCGGGGCTCGAACTCACGGACCGCGAGATCGTGACCTGGCTGAAGTCGGACGCTTAACCGACTGCGCCACCCAGGCGCCCCTCTTTTAGAATTTATTTAATCAGTTCTTTTTGTTGGACTTCTGTGTCAGATCTTATCATTTCATCTAGAAGTATGTGCTGCTAAAAGATAAAGACTTTAAAAGGGGCTAAATAGGGGCACCTCGATGGCTCAGTCGGTTAAGCATCCGACTTTGGCTCAGGTCATGATGTCGTGGTTCATGGGTTCGAGCCCCGTGTCAGGCTCTGTGCTGACAGCTCAGAACCTGGATCCTGGTTTGGATTCTGTGTTTCCCTCTCTCTCTGTCCCTACTTGACTCACACCCTGTTTCTCTCTCTCTCTTTCTCTCAAAAAATGAATAAATCATTAAAAACATTTTTTTTAAAAAGGGCTGAAATAGGCTCTTATCATACCTAAAAATGTTCACGATAATTTCTTGATTTCAAATATTCGGTGTTTAAATTTCTCCAGATGCCCAGTAAGTGTGTTTGTACTTTGCTTTTTGTTTGTTCAAATGTTCAGCTTTGTTCAAGTATTCAAATGAGGTCCCTTCATGGCATTGATGTGTACAGTTTGTAAATTGTGGTGGATCCATCTGAAATTTATCTTGGGACATGGTATGAATGGTAAGGTTTCAGTGAGAAAATGCGTGTGAAAATGCTTCAGACTATGCTTGATCCACACTGAGTCTGACACGCTCTGCCATTTTTGTCCTTTCCCCTCTGACCAGCCGGATGCTTGTTTTATTTGTCAGCAAGGAGCCCCCCTTAGATTTCTTAATTAGTTCCACTTATTTTCTCCATTCTCTGAGTCATTCCTATGTCTTCATCTTTTTCCTTCTTTTTAACTTTCTTTTGGTCTGTTTGCTTATCCCTTAATGTCTTGGTTTGCTGAAGACTCTCGTGTGCACACTTTGCACACACTGGACTCCGTGCTAAGTTTTGGAAATTCGTGGTCAGCAAGATACACATGGCCGCTGTCCTCACAAAGCTTACAGGCTGGTGGTTTATCTGAACCCAAACTTTAATTCTTTCTGTTTAAAAATAGAAGCAAATATGTATATATGTACCTTAGCTTAGTTCTGGCTATAGTGCATATGGGGTAGTGTCCTCATTGCAGTAGCAATCTCTATTATGTTGAATCACGTAAAATCATTGATATTCGGTCAGTTTTAACCTGTGGAAATGGCATTTCCCTATAGCTCAACCTAAGTAATTTTTAAAATTCAAGGGCAGTATTAGGTTCACAGAGAAACTGAACAGAAGGTGCAGAGAGGTCCCCACACCTCCTCACCAGTCCCCTCCTCCTCCCTCTCTATTATTAACATCTTGCGTTAATGGGATATATTTGTTATGATTGATGAGCCAGTATTGATACATGATTATTAACTAATGTCCATAGTTTACATTGGGGTTCACTCTTTGTTTTGTATATTTCATGGACTTTGGTAAGTGTGTAATGACACAAATACCATTACCCTATCACACCGATGAGTCTCACTGCCCTAAAAATCCCCTGTGCTCCACCTACTTGTCCCTTTCTTCTCTCCCCCCAGCCCCAAACCCTGGGCAACCACTGATACTTTCTCTGCATCCATCGTTCTGCCTTTTCCGGAATGTCCTCTTACTGGAATCCTATGCTGTGAAGCCTTTTCCGATTAGCGTCTTTCACTAAGAAATATGCATGTCTTTTCATGGCTTGATAGCTCACATCTTCCTATCACTGAATAACATTCCGTTGTCTGATATACCACTGCTCATTCATTCATTCACCTCCCGAAAGACACCTCAGTTGTTTTTAAATTCTGGCAATTATGAATAAAGCTGCTCTAAACATTAACATACAGGTTTTTATATGGACATAACGTTTTAACTCATTTGAGTGCATACCAAAAGGCACAGTTGCTGTGGATTATGTTAAGAGAATGTTCAGTTTTTTAAGGAGAGCCCGAATTGTCTTCCAAAGTGGCTGTACCATTTTGCATTCCCACGAGCAGCGAAGGAGACTTCTGTTGCCCCACATCCTTATCAGCGTTTGGTGTTGTCAGTGGTTTGAACGTTAGCCATTCTGTGAGGCGTGTGGTGGTATTTTGTTTTTTAATTTGCAGTTCTCTAGTGATGTGATGCTGAACGCCTTTTCATATGCTGTTTGCTCTTTGTGTATCTTCTTTGATGAGGCGTTTGTTCAGATCTCTGCCTATTTGTAAAAATCGGGTTATTTGTTTTCGTAACGGTAAGTTCTTTGTATATTTTGGATACCAATCTTTTACCAGAAATGTGTCTCTTGCAAATAGTTTCCTCCCAGTCTGTGGCATCTTCTTGTTTCCTTGACAGTATCCAAATAAACGTTTGAGACTTGTATTTTAATGGGAAATCAAGGGAACCTGTCTCCCAGAGACTGCTAGGTAGATGCCATTTTAAATCATAATTCTGACATGAAAACTCTTTGAAGAAGACAGCATTCTGAGTCTTGTGACAGATTTGATGGAAGGAAGAAACAGATATGAATTTGAGTTTACTTGTCTGTCGGTTATTTTGTCATAGTAGGATGCCGCTTGTGGGAAATGCAAGATTTGGAAAACCTCACACGTTTTACAGCAGTAATTAAGAAACGTAGCCTGACCAGTGTGAGAGGAATATAAAGAAAAAGTATATTCTGTTGAGAGATCAGTATCCTCGCTGGCCTCCCTGTGAGATTTTACAGTTCTCTGACTTGATAATAAAGACCTACACATTGGTGTTTCTGAACTGCTCATTCATTGGCACCTATGGGATGTTGGTTTTAGTCTTGACTGATTCATTCACTCATGAAGTTTGTCTTTGGTCAGGTGATGCATCACGGTCTCCTTGCATGTAATTTTGGATGACCTCAATAAGGAGAAAATTCTAAGAAAATTCTTATTTTTTAGAAAGACTTATTCATAATGATTGTCTTCGTATTTAAATTCGTATGTTGTGGGGCACCTGGTTGGTTCAGTCGGTTAAGCGTCCGACTTTGGCTCAGGTCACGATCTCACGGTCCGCGAGTTCAGGCCCCGCATCGGGCTCTCTGCTGACAGCTCAGAGCCTGGAGCCCGTTTCAGATTCTGTGTCTCCCTCTCTCTCTGCCCCTCCCCTGTTCATGCTCTGTCTCTCTCTGTCTCAAAAATAAATAAACGTTAAAAAAAAAATTTAAAAAAAATTCGTATGTTGAATGTGTACAGTAAGAGATGTGCTGTAAAAGGAAAACCTAGAACATAATTAGATTTCAAAACAGAATTCACAATTATGTGTGATCAAAGTTGAATTCTGTGACTTGTAGTTTTGTACATCTTCCAAAAGATGTAATGGGAAAGGACTAGTATTTCTCTTTTTAATTCATACATTTCCAAAGGTATGTATGATAGAAAGTAGCCTTGTCAGGAAGGTGGGAACTTTAATTACAACTTAATACATTCATTCTGCATTCTTTCAAACATATCTTTATTTTTGTATGTGAAGTTGGAATGAATTTTAAGGTTGTAATTTGTTTTACGTAATGTGTCACTTTTCACAGAGATGTTCTTTAGAAGACCCTATCAAAATGTGTACTATATATTAGGTACTTAAAAAAAATTTTTTTTAAGTTTGTTTGTTTTGGGAGAGTGTGGGCGTGCCTGTTGGCCTGTGAGCATGGGAGGGGCAGAGGGGGAGAGAGAGAGAGAGAGAGAGAGAGAGAGAGAGAGAGAGAGAAAATGAGAATGAATCCCAAGTAGGCTCCATGGTGTCAGTGTAGAGCCCTATGCGAGGCTCGATCTTACAAGCCGTGAGATCATGACCCGAGCCAAGATCAAGAGTTGCACGCTTAATGCACCAAGCCACCCAGGTGCTGCCGTTCTTTAAAAATTCTTGCCTGTTCTCTGGGCTGATGGCTCAGAGCCTGGAGCCTGTTTCCCATTCTGTGTCTCCCTCTCTCTCTGCCCCTCCCCCGTTCATGCTCTGTCTCTCTGTCCCAAAAATAAATAAACGTTGAAAAAAAAAAAATTCTTGCCTGTTAATGAAGTTTACGCACTCTCTGAGGGAGGTTGAAACACCCACATGTGTATATACACAGATACCTACATATATATACATATACACATTTTTTTTTCTATCTGCACTATTCTCTGTAGAACTCCATCATGACTAAATATTTTATTACTTTGTTGTGTTCAGTTATTTAAATTCAGTTTATTGTGGAAGAAATAAAAATTGGCTTAGGGCAATTAGAAACCCTTTGTTCAGGTAGGTTTTTAAAATAAAAACTATTTTTTCTTCCTAGCTCTGTGATTGGTTGCGTGTTAATGAAAACTGTTTCAGGAGAGCCTCAGATTGTAGTTGCATTGGACTTCCTGAGACGTCCTCTCTAAATATTTACGTGAAGAACCTAGTTCAAGAGTATATGAAGTCACCTGCTTTGGGAAGTAAGTCTGAAATCATTTATATGGATTGGTATCACCAAATTGTCTTCAAAGGACTTTTAACTACTTTTTCAGATCAAGATACACGCTTAACGAAGAAATGCGTGATTTACTGGTATCCAACTCCTATTTTCAGCCAGATGTGAATAATGGAATGTAAAAATACGTTTCCTACTTGTACTTTATCTGTTCTAGGACTTGAGGTTTTCAAACTATTTTTGTATGTTTTAAGAAACTAGTAGGTTGCCAAAGTAGGAATTGGACACAAATTTATTCTATAATTACTGAATCTTCACAGGCTCCATACCGCCTATGTGTTTTTAGAGCCTCTGTCAGTGGAAATATTTGTAGATAAATATGGGTAGCTTTTATGTGTTTGTTTTCAAAACATCACATGTAATATGAACTGATTTTGAAAAGTAGTTTTAGAGAAAAGTTATGTTTGAAAGGGTGGTTTTGTTAGTTTTTTTCTTTTTACCAGATACTTAGCCGATATCAATTTTCCAACTTCTTTGGGGAAATGTGTAAGACTACATAAGGGAAGAACTATTAGCAGATTCATTAATTAGGATTCTTCTTACATTTCTAATGCTTCTTCATTAAAGTCGTTAGGGATAATTTGGGTAAATTACATCTTTGAATTTAACGTGTCTTAAATTTCCTAGCGTTGTCTCAGACTAAGTTGTGTTCATGTACTGATTTCTCTGATCATGGAATAGGTTTTAAACGATCAGATGATTATCCTTCCAAAATATGTGAGTTCATCTCTTCTTCCTTCGTAGAATATTTCTCTTTTGTATTTTATTCTATGTCTAATAATTCTGTGCTGTTACTTGGAGGATTCTTTTGTTAGGCCTACAAAAGTAAATAAATTTTAGTTCCTACTAGAGTAAACACACGTTAAGCTCCCTGAAATATCTATAGAACTTGTTTTATAATTTAGAGTATATAACAGTGTCAGATCTGATTAGATACTCAAAATCGGATGAAACGATATTTTTAGAATTTCTTTAATATTTCTAGAACTTAAAATATACTATTTAATATATAACATGCTATTTTAAGTTTTTAAAAAAATTAAAACTTGATTTCAAGTGCAAAGGAAGCATTTGTGTTTGTTTTAATATTTTTGTTTGTTTGATTTTTTTTTTAATTTTTTTTTTCAACGTTTATTTATTTTTGGGACAGAGAGAGACAGAGCATGAACGGGGGAGGGGCAGAGAGAGAGGGAGACACAGAATCGGAAACAGGCTCCAGGCTCTGAGCCGTCAGCCCAGAGCCCGACGCGGGGCTCGAACTCACGGACCGCAAGATCGTGACCTGGCTGAAGTCGGACGCTTAACCGACTGCGCCACCCAGGCGCCCCTGTTTGTTTGATTTTTAATGCCCTTGGCTAAGTGCCTTTATGAAGTTTAATTGACAGCTACTGGGCAGTTCTGAGACCAAATGAATAAATTCCAAAGCAAACGATATTTATCTTGAGTTTCTGAACGTAAGATACATATAATATTCACATTCGTTTTTGTATAAAGACTCATTGGCCAAAACACTATTTTCAGTCAGGTTCTACATCTAAAGTAGCTTTTTCTTTGGCTTTTGGTATATAGTTAGTACAGGTAGCTTTCATACTATTGATTCAGCAAGCACATATCACGTGTTTTCTAAGTGCCAGGCATCGGAATTACAGAGATAAAAGCTGTATCCCTTGCCCTCAGAAGGAGCATCATCTAGCAAGGAAGTTGATAAGTAAGCAGATAATCCTAGCACAGTGCCTTGAAAGCCATAAGCACTGGGATGGGGAGCCTGTACGAGCAGTTGTCTGCTTAGAACAGGTAGACCAGCAGAGGTAGCGGGACGTCACACCAGGTGGGTGACGTCTGACGTGTGAATAGAAATTAAGGTGAAAAGAGGGAAGGAGCAGCCCACAAGGCTTGGATGAACTTGCGTCCGGGGAGCAGAAAGTAGGCAGGCCACTATCCATCTGTGTATTTGTATATCTGTGTATCTTTCATCTGTGTATTTATGACATGGAGCTCAAGAAAGAATGGTAAGAGGTAAGGATGGATATGAGGTACACACACACACACACACACACACACACACACACACGCTGTGTTGTTCACACGATACCTAAGACAATAGGACAGAGCAACAACAAAAACCACACAGAACCAGCATCACCTACAAACAAACAAAAATGTTAAAGATCAGAAATTACAGAAAGTGCAACAGTTTGGAAATAGCACCAAAGGCTTGTCAGAACTTGGATGTGCTAAGATTAACCAGAATGTGAAATACATTTGAAGAAATTTATACTGAAATCAAGCGGTCCTCAGAAAGGATATTTGATAGGTGAAGATTTTGAGGTTAATGTGCCTACTTAAAATGTAACTAAGAAATGTAGAACTATGGAATAACCCCAAAGTAGTATATTGCAGTTGTACAACAAATGATAAAAACAGCTTTGAGGTATAATTGATGTATGTTAAACTGCTCATACGTAAGCTGTACGGTGTGATGGGTTTTGACCTATGTATATATGAAACCACCAGCATAGCAAGGTGTGACGAACATAACTGTCAGGCTCAGAAGTGTTTTCGCACCCCTTTATAATTCTTACCTCCTGCTTCTACCTCTTTCTCCTCCAAGCACAGACGAGCCCTGATGTGCTCTCAAGACATCGGATTAGTTTGCATTTTCTAGAATTGCACTCTGTTTTTAAAATTCATGGTGGCAAGGTTTGGTGATTCGGGGCTAAGTTGCATTAAGGTGATTAATAATAGCCAGCGATTCTTTTGTTTCCTTAAAACCACTGTTGCCTCCACTTTTCTACCTCCAGGGAGAGAAAACGGAGCATAAATAGGAATTCTCTGCCAGTTGTTTGCAGAGTATGGTTTCCAGATCAGCCATGCCAACATCACCTGGAAACTGTTTCGAAATACAAATTCTCCAGCTCTATCCCAAACCTGTTGAATCAAACTCTGGGTAGGAGCTCACCCTCTGTATTAATAAAGTCTCCAGTTATTTTGAAGTTTGAGACCCACTGCACTGAAGCATGGATCTGCTTAGTATGGTGACAAAGTACTCAGGAAGCAACCTGCCGCAAAATTCCCTGCGAAGGTGTGCCTTCCTCTGGAGGAGTAAGGCGCCCAGTTATTACTGGCCTCGTACTGTGGCCTTCCTTGACAGCAGAAGGCATTAAATATCCACTAAACTTCTCATTTACAACCTTCCCTTTCGGTATCCAAGGTGAAAAATTGCTCAAGAATTCAGACAGGATCTGTGCTTCTAGAACTGTGCTCTTGGTATTTTGCCGGAGGAAGTGAGAACTGTCAGGGTAGCCACTTTGAGGACCCAGCATGTGCTGTTCATACCAAAACGTGTAGTATTTACATCCAAAGGCTTCCTGCTCACATGCTGTGTAAGTGGAGAAGATGCTTAAGGGCCACTGCGATTTGGAAAGGTTTCCTTCTTAAATAGCACCCCCACCCCTTCCACCTCCTGTGAGGTCAAGGGTATCTGATTATATAAATGCTCTTCAAAATAGAGGGAACTAAAAAAAAAAAGAAGAAGATAGAGGGAACTGAAGAGCGTATTGGCATTTGATTTCATTTTAGTCTGTGTTTATAAATGAATTTTCAGTGTAAATGTGGGATGTAAAGCATTAATGAGAGAAAAAATGTTGCAGAGAATAAGTTTGAATAACTCATCTTTACACTGATAAATGTGGCTTCCTTAATTTTTCTAGATAGCACCAACATTGGGATTTTTTTTAATAAATATGAGCAGATTTTTTATTGACGGCAACTAAGTGCCATTTATAAGATTTTTTAAAATATCTAACAAAGTTTTTCCTTTTGTTGTATTTTTTAACTGAGTTCTCCTACATGCAAGCATGTTTTTACCGTTGTCCATCTTCTGTACTATTCCAATAAATTTGTATCAAAATAAATTATCCCCAAAATATATTAGAGTGTTTAAGAAAATGGTTTAAGTATTTAAACTCCTGGGCTGGAAAACTAGATCTCTTGCCAAAAATTTTCTTGGAAATTGAGGTGAAAAGTGTGACCTCACTATAGTAATACACCACGAATAAAGAAGAAATCTTCTCTTCATGCCTTATTTTAATTTAACTGGCTTTCAGAGATGGGAAATACTCATTTTATCTGTTAACCATGTTCTCTCTTCCAAAACTTATTCTAGAAACTTTGCATGTATTTTTATAATAAACCCAAGGAAAGTCTTATTTGTTAGCTTGATTTCATAGAAAGTGATCTAAACTTTTTTTTTTTTTTAAGTGTAGTTGACACACAGTGTTAGGTTAGTTTCAGCATAGACCTAAGTTTTCTGAGAGGACGAGCAGTTAGTTATTCCAGGGTCCCACAGCTAACGAGCACAGGACTCGGGTTCAGACGCACGTCTGAAGCTCCAGAGCCTTTGTGTCCATACCTATTCCATCCTCCTCCTGGTTGCATTTTAGGGAATTTTCTTCTCTCAACTGAAATACTAGAATTGTCTCTTAACCCATCCACTTGAATCTCCTCTTGCTTCCCCTACAGTCTGTCTCCCACATTGTGCCTGGAGAAATCTGTTCAAACTACTAATTTGGATCTACAGATGTTTCCTCCCTTTGTTTTATATGCCTTCACTTTAACCTCCAGTGGCTTCCCTTGCCTTTAGGGTCAAGACAGGAATTCTTTGCATGGCCTGCTCAGTCTTCTGGTCTCTTCCCTGGCTGTTTCTGCAACCTCATCTTTGGCACTCCTTGCACTTGTGAGTCCCTGCTACATGGGCGCCCCTCTATCTCCTGGAGCACGGCTTGCTTCAGAGGACCCTTGATGTGCTCTTCCTAACTTGGGAAGGCCTTGCATCCCTTCAACTACTGTACTCTTTCCCAGCCTTTGTGCTCAGCCTACTCGTTCTTCAGGGCACTTTCACTTTACTGCCCAGAAAGAGGAGAGCATAGCCTCCTAGTGTGCACTTCCCTCGTGACATTTTACACCAGTCACTACAGTTGTCATTTTACCTTTCATTGTTCTTTGACGAATGTTTTTCTCCTCTACTGCAACGTAAATTCCGTTAGCACAGGAGCCATTGTGTCTTCAGCACCTAGGTCAGCTCCTTTATCTGTGTCCTGCAGAAGGCATTGGTTTTGTTTTATTTATTTTTTAATGTTTATTTTTGAGAGAGAGAGAGAGAGAGAGAGCATGAGCAGGAGAGGGGCAGAGAGAGAGAGAGGGAGACACAGAATCTGAAGCAGGCTCCAGGCTCTAAGCTGTCAGCACAGAGCCCGATGCAGGGCTCGAACACACGAACTGTGAGATCATGACCTGAGCTGAAGTGGGATGCTTAGCTCACTGAGCCACTCAGGTGCCCCTGTTTGTTTGTATTTAAACACGTATAACGATGAGCTATACTGTAAGGTGTTGTCCTGCATTTCATCTCAGCTCTTATAATCTGATATTGATAAGACATAATCATTTGGCTGTTTTGTTTTGAAACCTCATCTTTGAAGGATTTTGTTAACACTTTGCAAACCTTGACTATTATTATTCAAGCAGGAGAAAACTGCTTTATGCCTGACTGGTTTGAAGCCAAGCTTGTTGCAATGATGGTCTTGTTGGCTGTAGATGTGGAAGGAATGAAGTCTCAATACAGGTAAGTGTTTCCAAGCTAAAAAAAAAAAAAAAAAAAAAAAAAAAGGCTAATCAAATTTATGGTACCTGTTCCGACTTTTCCATGATTATTTGTATGGAGTTGATCACAGGGTATTAAAAGAAGAAACTAGAGCATTGTCAGTACACTAAAGAAATGCCTAAAATTAACAATAAATTAATATGAATAGGGCCTTATTAGCTTTTAGGTTAGTAAGTTCAGCTGTTCAAGAAGGTCAGAAACACTATATACAGTAATCACTGGTTTTATATAAGAATATTAGAACAGATTTTAAGATTCTCGCATATGATTGGGTAAAGAAATTTACTGGGTTGGTCAAACCCAACACATTTGTAAAATGTGTACTTTTTATTAACGTAATAAAGATAAAGCGATCTCATTTATATTTTGAAAATGTGCGCAGATCAGTTCTCACCAGATTATGATTGTTGCAGAAAGCAACTTCCACTTGCTAGTGTATTTGCATGATATGCAGTTAATTCGATTAACATCAAATCTCTTTTCTAGACAAAGCTTTAGTACTAAAGTTGGTTATGATGTTTTTTTTTATAAATCCTTAATTCTTTGTATTTTTTGTTAACATCTCATTTCCTTGGCTAGCATATGTTTGTTTTGTTTTGTTTTTAAATTATTGTAGCAGGGTCTCAGCATTTTAATTTCCAAATGAATTGGGTATAGGATTCCCTTTATACTTGTGCTTGAAGTTGAGTGTGGAACGTTCTTCCCTGTGCTTTCTTTGTGAGTGCAATGCTGTACTCCCTGAGAAAGCACAGACTGGAGAGGTCAGCGAAGAGGCCGGAGGGAGAGATCAGTCCTAACAGGTGCTACGTGTCTGCATCATCTAGAAGACTAATTCTGTCTAACTGAATCCATTAGTTATATAACCAGTTCCGCAAGTTATAGATGGAAACGAATTTCTTCATGGTTTTGAAATGCTTGATTTGGGCATGTCTTTTAATATCTAGTGAAAAGCGGAGAACACAGAATGTATTAAGGATATTCTTAGATCCTCTTCTGGAATCCCTTATGAAGTTGGGCACAAATGCCTACATGCCCTTGCTGAAAACTGACAGATGCCTGCAGTTGCTGGTGAAGTTATTGCACACTTGCATGTTGAAAGGTTCCAGTACCCAAGATGGTGAGGACAAATGGTTTCTGTTGGTGTCTTGCTTGGTATATTGTTGGTGTTTGGAATGAGAGGACATTCCTGACTCTTTGAAATAAGAGGATTACTTTATGCATTCAGCAGATATCGACTATTTCCCGGTGGTACTGGGGATCCAGCAGTGAAGGTACAAGCCCCCTGCCCTCATGGAGCTGACAACAAAGCCTTTACATATGTGCCAGTTACTGTTGATTTTACAACTTGATCTTCTTTGCTTGTCTTTTTTTTTTTTTCCATTTATGCTCAGTCATTGATTTCCAGACCATGAAAATGATCCCTATTTCACATATGTTACAGCAAGATCCCTTTCTCATGGCCACTATGATAGATGTTGCAGAAATTAAGCTAAAGCGTGAGAATGGTAGTCATTTTATAAAGAGTTGTTTGCAAATACATTGGTCTCTAAGTACCTTTTTTTTTTTCTTTTAATCTTTATTTTTCAGAGAGAGAGAGAGAGAGAGAGCACGAGCAGGGACAGGGGGCAGAGAGAGAGGGAGACACAGAATCTGAAGCAGGCTCCAGGCTCTGAGCTGTTAGCACAGAGCCAAATGCAGGGCTTGAACCCATGAACCATGAAATCATGACCTGAGCCGAAGTCAGATGCTGAACTGACTGAGCCACCCAGGTGCCCCTCTAAGTACCTTTTTTTTTTTTTTAATTTTTTTTTTTTAACATTTATTTTTGAGACAGAGAGAGACAGAGCATGAATGGGGGAGGGTCAGAGAGAGGGAGACACAGAATCCGAAGAGGCTCCAGGCTCTGAGCTGTCAGCACAGAGCCCGACGCGGGGCTCGAACTCACGGATGGCGAGATCATGACCTGAGCTGAAGTCGGCCGCTTAACCGACTGAGCCACCCAGGCGCCCCTCTAAGTACCTTTTAAGTAGAAAATAATTCATACAGAAAGTGTAGTGGTAATGGAAACGTTGAGTTCGTCTCTCCTCAAACAAAGATACATGCAGAACAGTAGCTAGAAACCACAGACACTAGAGACAAGAATATTCATGGATGAGCCTTGATTCCCAATCCGTTCTCAGCAGTTTCACTTAGCATTTTAGAAATTTGCTGTGTGAAAATCCTAGAGAAGCGCTGCTGTGAGGCAAAGCCTGAGGAAAACACTGATGGGATTATATTTTAATGTGTGGCCTGTGAACTTTTAAAGCCAGTTTCCAAATTCTGATATTTTTGATACTGGCAGCAGAATCAGGTGCTGGACGCATGTAATGGTAACTTTTTATAAGCTTTTCAACTCGCTAAGGCCATAAATTTGGGTTCCTTTGACATGTGTTGACTGTTTGTACTAAGCTCAGTGCTTTCAAGTGCAGGACTGGGTCATAGGCACCATTTGGAAAACTGTGGTATTTGACACACACACGAGTGTGTGATGTTATATGTAAGTTACGATGCCCGATAATCAAACACCCGTGAACTTACTACCCAAGCTAAGAACGATGTTACCTGTTACCCCCCAGTCCCCTCTGTTTGCCTCCTAACTTTGACTTTTGTCTTTATCACTTCCGTGCACTTTAAAAAATGGGTTTATTTCATCTGTAGGTATTCCTCAACAACGTACTGTCCAGTTTTCCTGCTTTTGAGCTTTACAGAAATGTCGCTTCACCGTAGGAAGTCTTTTGTAACTTTTCCCACTTCACGTGTTTCTAAGCTTCCTCCACATCCTTTGTTAGACTTCGTTACTTTCCCCGTTGTGTAATCTTTCGTATGATGGCACCGCTATTTATGCGCTTTCCTAGTGCTGGACGTTGGAGTGTGGCTATGACTGTCACATGTGTGCTGCCACCAACGTTGTGTACTGGTTCCTAGGGTACTGGTTCCAGCGTTGTGTACTGGTTCCTAGGATACATGCACATTCAGCTTTATAAGGTCGTGAAAAGTGTCTTTCTTTCCAGTTTCGCGTCCCTAAATGCGTACACGCTTTATATTCTTTCCCTCAGAATGTCAGTGTTCCTGTTGTACCTCAGGCATATCTCTCTTTACGTCACCAAGGAAGAGCCAGGGAAATACTGATTTTGATAGCCGTTGGCTTCCATTTGACTGGTAAACCGTATCAAGCTTTGTTAACTGTAACTAGACCTTAATCCTGAAAGATTTCTTTTATGAAGGAAGAGGAAAATGGAAAAGAGTTATTTCCATTTTATAAATGAGGAAACAGTCTGGGAATTAATTACCAGTACCAGGGGCAGTGAAGAAATAAGGGTAAAGTCAGAAATACCCAGGTAGACTTACTGTGAGCTGCTGGGATTGAGGCTTGGCAGTATGCTCTTTGGGGCAACTTTGACCGAATTGTGTTTTAAATCATTTATTTAAAGTTTGTTTATTTGTTTTGGAGAGAGAGAGAGCCAGCGCAAGTGGGGGAAGGGCAGAGAGAGAGGGAGAGAGAATCCCAAGCAGGCTCCTCAATGTCAGTATAGAGCCCAATGTGGGGCTCAATCTCATGACCTGAGCTGAAATCAAGAATTGGACACCCAACTGACTGAGCACTGAGGTGCCCTGTGTTTAAAATTTTTAAAATTTGGGGCCCATGGGTGGCTCAGTCAGTTAAGCATCAAGTGGAAGCAAGTGGGAGAGGGGCAGAGAGAGAAGGAGACAGAATCCCACGCAGGCTCCACGCTATCAGCACAGAGCCTGACGTGGGGCTCCAACTCAAAAACTGTGAGATCATGACCTGAGCCAAAATCCAAGAGTTGGACGCTTAACTAGCTGAGGCACCCAGGCGCCCCTGTTGATTTTTTTTTTCCAATTTCCTTCCTGTTTTTTGTTTGCTTCTGTCTGCTTGCTTTTAGTTTATTTTGCCTATTTAAAAAAAATTAAGGTGGAAGTTTAGGTTGTAGATTTTAGATCTTTTTGACAATGACCTCTCATGCTATAATTTTTTTTTTAAGTTTTGCTTTAATTGCATCCCAAAACTTTTGGTGTGTTGTATTTCAGTGCAAAGTATTTTCTAACTTTTCTTGAGACTCTCTCTTTTACTCGTGAATCACTTAGAAATGTGTTTGGAGATTTTCTTATTATCTTTCTGTTATTTTTACTCTATTCTAGGCAGAGAGCATACTTTGTACACTTTTCAGTTTTTACAACTTCATTAAGGTTTGTTTTATGATCTAGGGTATGGTCTGTCTTAGCTCCTGTTCCATGCGCACCTGGAAAAAATGTGTATTCTGCCGTTGGTGGGTGGAGTGTCCTATAAATGTCCGATCCAAGACTTATGTGGTGCATCTCAATTTTATATACTTGACATGTCTGTTTCCTCTGTTACTGAGAGGGGAGTGCTGGAGTCCCCAGGTCTGAGTTTGCGTTTGCCTCTTTTCCTTTCTAGTTCTATGGGTTTGGCGTCCTGTATTTTGCACTTCTGTTGTTAGGTGCCTATGTGTTCATGTTTAGAAGAGTGTGTTTTCTTGGTGAGTTGACTCTTTCCTCAATATGTAATATCCCTTTTTATCCCTGGTTATTTCCTCTACTCTGAAGTCTAGTTTGCCTGGTAGTGATATAACCACTCCTACTTCCTTCGGATTAGAATTTGCATAGTATTATTCCCTGGCTTTTTTACTTTTATTCTATTCACATCCTTTGAATTTCTTACGGACAGCATATGTCATGATTTTTTGGCCATTCTGACACTGTCTTTTAGTTGGTGTAGACTATTCGCATTTAATGTAATTACATATATGTTTGGGTTTAGGTCTGTCATTTTATTTTTTGTGTTCTGTTTATTCCCATTTTTCATTTCCGTCTTTCCCTCTTTTGGCTTGTTTTGGGCAGTTTGAACATTACTTCATATTCCATTTTAATTTACCCGTTGTGTTTTTTACTAAACATCTAAAGCTTTGTGTGTGTGTTTGTGTGTGATTGCTATAGGGATTACAGTGTGCATACCTAACAGTCTGTTTAGAATTAACGTTTTACTGCTTGAAATGAATGTAGAAACTTGACCACCTTCTGGACTCCCTTTGCCCCTTTCTCCCCATGTATTATACTTGTCTTCTATCTGCATTTACTGAAAAATACCAGACAGTGTTAGAATTTTTGCTTTTAACCATCAAAGAGATTTTAAAGATTTCAAGAGAGTAGCCTATTGTATTTACCTAGATGTTTGTGGTTTCTTTTGCTTTTCTTTCATCCCTGATGCCCCGTGTTTTCCTGGGGCATCATATACTTTGTGTTTGAAAAACAGCTCTTAGCATTTCTTTTGGAACAGGTTTGCTGCCAGTGAATTCTTAGTTTTTTTTTCATCTGAGAGTGTCTTTATTTCACCTTTTGAGGAATATTTTACTGGATATAAAATTCTGGTTTGATGGGTCTTTTCTTTCAGCAATTTAAAAATACTGCATTTGCTTCTGGCTGCCATTAGAATTCTCTGGTAATTCCAAGTGTTCTTTGCGTAGGTAATAATACTGTTTTTCTCTGCTTTCAAGGTTGTTTCTTTGTCTTTAGTTTTCAGCAGTTTGGTTATACTCTATCATATTGCATATGATTTATTTTATTTTGTTGGTCTGTTTTCAAGTTCACAAACTCTTTTTTCTTGCATCTCCTTTCTGTTATTGTTCCCATCCAGTGAGTTTTTAAAATTACAGTAATTGTACTTTTCAACTACAAAATTCCTATTTGGTTTTTGTGTATATCTTACATTTCTTTGCTGAGACTTTCTATTTTCCCATATGTTTCCAGAGTGTGTATTGATTGATTGTTGAAGCATTTTATTATTAGCTGCTTGGGAGTCTTTGTCAGATTATTCTAGAGTCTGCATCATCTTGTTGGCTTTTGTAGATTGTCTTTTCCCTAGTGGGGTAGGAACTTCCTGATGCTTCATGTGCCCTCTTGTTTTGGATCGTATCCTAGAGATTTTGAATATCGTGTTATGAGACTCTGGGTCTTGTTTACATCCTGTGGAGAATGTTGATATTCTTGTGTCGACCACAATCAGCTTCAGGTTCAGCCCCAATTCCTGATGTCCCATCTTCTGTGCGCGTTTGTTCTGCTGTCACTTTTGTTTTCCGATCCTTTGTGGTGTGGTCTTGACCTTGACATGTGATCCTCCCAGTGGCCAGTCTGGGACGTGGGCAGCTGTCTCTCTGTTAGTTGAGTTCCAAAAGTCTTTGGGATGCTGCTTAGTAGCCAGTCCATGCAGGGCAGCTCGGGGGGAGCCCCGCAGTTCACAGACCACTTTCTGGGGCCATTTTCCTGAGTACCTCTCTCTCAGGAATCTCCTAAGGACTCATTGTCTGCTCCTCTGGGGTTCCCCCCTTTTCATTCTCTGATGAGAAAGTTAGGGCCCATCAGGCTGCCTGCTTTCTTGACTGCTCCTGCACGTGGTTCCAGTCTGCAGGAAGACCAAGGTCACTGTGTTTGGTGTTACTGCTTTCTGAATCCTCCCACTACTTTTTACCTTGTAGAGTCTCCACATAGCTGCTCAGTTATTCAGTCTGGGTTTTATAGTGAGAGAGGCTGGTGTGTCCCTGTTCCATCTTATCCAGAACTAAAACTCCTAAATGAGTTTTAAGGTGAATTATAGATTTCCCCATAATACTAATGACTGTTGTTTTATTGGAATTCAGTTTTGGTTAGTGATTCACTCACATGCTTAACATAGATGTACTTTTACTAGAAAATCTGGCATTTTTTTGTACCGAGGAACTTAACATCTGTCATTCAGTTGCACGCTTTTTTTCCTGTACAGATGAGGTGTTTACTCTTCTTCAGAACTTTGTCATGTCTACTGCAGAGAGCATTTCTGAATTTATTCTCCGACGGCTTACCATGAATGAACTGAGCAGTGTAAGTATTCCTAGGAGTCACTTTTCATTCTTTTCGTCAATATTTGAGTGATTACTTACTGGCAGGCACTGTATTAAATTGAGAAAATTAATGTGATAGTTTCTGGAGAAGACACCTTAGGAAGCAGAAAAAAACACAAGCTCCAGAGTCCCCTCCTTACTTTCATTTCATCTGAGTCATAACCAAGTCCTTGGGAAAGTTATGTAGCTTTTCTGAGCCTTAGTTTCCTCATCTGCAAGATGGAAATAATACATCTACTTCCCAGGGGCTAGGGAGTTTTGCATGGTGTAACATATCTGGAATATTTAGCATATTCGATGTGTATTTGGTCGTAGGATCCAGAGATTCTGATTTGGGATGTTTGGGGTGGGACCAGGTAATAGTACATGTATGTTTCCAAAGCTCTGCAAGTGATTCTGAAACACAGAGTAGAAAGCAGTCAGTTCTGAGGTAAGTGTCCTCCTTACCTGCTCTGTCTCTATTCTCCACAGACTGTTCCTTCTAGGACAGCTGAGAAAAATAACACCTGAAACTAATATAACACTGTATGTTAACTATGCTGGAATTTAAAAAAAAGAAAGTAATTTCCCTTTTTCTTCAAGAATATTTTGAAAATGCCAATTCATATAGGAATGCTTATTAATTTTTTTGTTTGTTTGTTTGAAATCTCTAGGGACAAATGTCAAAGGTTTAGAATCAATAGATTGTGAACAAAGTGTGAAAATATGCTTATTTCACCTTTTTTTTAGAATACTCACTTAAGTACATTTGAAAGCCTCATGAGCAAGTGTGAAAATTCAAAAAAGGCAAGTTTTATGCTGCAAGACCTGAACTGTTACGACAGGAAGGCAAAGATATATGGAGAAAAAGCCCGTTGGAGTGGGGTTGGGGGGTGTTTAGCTTTCTTTTTATTAAGCAGTTGCTCATAGTGGCATTGCTACACGTATGTTCCAAAGAAGGCGGTTCATAAAGAAGTAACTCTTTGGGTTTGTTTTGCGTCAGTATCACTTTGTTACCATCAGTATTACATTATCTTTCTATTAGGGAAATTTTCAGACATACACAAAAGAAGTATAATGAGCCTCCATGTACCCGTTACAGAACATAACTGTTTTGGTTTGTTTGGAATTTAAAGCTAAAAATAGCTTTAAAAGGGGAAGGACTAGGGGCGCCTGGGTGGCTCAGTTGGTTAAGCATCAGACTCTTGATTTCCAGTCAGGTCACGATCTTGTGGTTTCATGAGTTCAAGCCCTAAGTTGGGCTCTGGGCTGTCAGCACAAAGCCCACTTGGGATTCTCTCTCTCTCTCTCTCTCTCTCTCTCTCTCTCTCTCTCTCGCGCGCGCGCTCTTGCGGCCTCTCTTGCTCTCTCTGCCCCTCCCCCACTTGCATTGTCTCTGTCTCTCAGAGTAAACAAACTTTTAAAAGAAAAAGGGGGAAGGGTTAATGTGATTTTATTTAACAACCAGCTTTCAGGGGAAAAAAAGACAGGTTCGTAGTATCGTATCAGTTTCCATGGCTGATTTCTTTTTTTTAAACTTTTTTTTTTTTCAACGTTTATTTATTTTTTTGGGACAGAGAGAGACAGAGCGTGAACGGGGGAGGGGCAGAGAGAGAGGGAGACACAGCATCGGAAACAGGCTCCAGGCTCTGAGCCATCAGCCCAGAGCCCAACGCGGGGCTCGAACTCACGGACCGCGAGATCGTGACCTGGCTGAAGTCGGACGCTTAACCGACTGTGCCACCCAGGCGCCCCTCCATGGCTGATTTCAAGTTGCCTACGTGAGGCCGTGGAATCGGAGCAAGGGAGGACCCTCGCTCGGCTGCAGGCTGCTCCGGCACACTGCCTCCCCTCAGGCACACTGCACCCCCCCCCGGGGAACACTGCATCCCCCCAACATGGGACCAGCAGCTGCCACACCTGAACCCATCTCCCGCCTTCCCAGGTTCCTGTAGAGCACAGCAGTCTGCTCCGTCCCATCCGTTCAAGAACCTTACGGTTGTCCATCCCTTCTCCCTCCCTCCCTCCCCCCTCGCCCCTCCCTCGCTCCTCTCTCTGTCTCTCTGTTTCTCTCTCTCTCTCTCTCTCTCTCTCGTATTTTCAGCCTCTCCTTGTCTCTTGGATTTTTTTTCATGAGCATTGAAACAACTTAAGAGCCCCTCATCCTAAAGACCCTCTCAATTCCATGGTCCCTTCAGTTTTCCTCTCTTCGTCAGCTTGTTTACAAACACGCCCTGCCACTCCGTTCTCTGGTTTCTGCGTCTTCTGTCACACAGAAACAGCTGTCTCTAACGTTGTCACAAACCAAATGGGTGCTTTTCAAGTCCTAGTTTCCTTGACTCCTCAGCCCTGCTGGACACATCAACCACTCCCCCTTGGAAACACCAGTCGTCCTCAGCGTCTGTGACACCTTCCTGTCCTGGTTGTGGCCCCATCGCTCTGCCATCGCCCCCACTTCTGTTTGAACGTCTGTTCTCTGCTACATAGACTTGAACGTCAGCACTTTTAGTATTTTTTGTTTTGTTTTGTTTTGTTTTGTTTTGAGAGAGAGAGAGAGAGAGAGAGAGAGAGCACGAGTGGGGGAGGGGCAGAGAGAGAGAGACACACACACACACACAGAATCCGAAGCAGGCTCCAGGCTCTGAGCTGTCAGCACAGAGCCCGACACAGGGCTTGAACTTGTGAACCACGAGATCATGACCTGAGCTGAAGTTGGACGCTCAACCCACTGAGCCACCCCGGCACCCCGAATGTCGGCGCTTTTGTAAGGGTGGCCTGGGCCCTTATTTTCTCATGCTCCTCTGTTGAGGGAGGCGCTCTAGGCTGCACCCCCAGCTTTGGTGGTGCCAGGGACCCTACCTCTCCGTCTTCACCGCCGGCTGCTTTCCCCAGCCTCCCGCCCCATCAGCCTAGCGCTCTTTGATGGCCCAGTTGCATCTGTCACACTTCAGCCATTCAGAACTGAAGCCCTCACCATTCCCTCCTCAGTGAATGTACCACCATCCGGCCAGTTTCTGTAGCCTCTCATTTAAGAATCCTCCCTGTCTCACCTCAGTGTCCGGTCTCCACCAGCTCCTGCAGCTGTTCCTTCCTGTCTGCCCGGGGGCCCGGCCCTTGGAGTGCCTCACATGGTGGGTGCTCAGTAAAAACTGATTAAATGGATGAATTCTGTGCTTCCTGGTGTGGTGGAAGGCCTCTGAGGATATCATCCGTAATGAGCACGGTAGTAATCATCAGGGCCACCATTCGGGGCTCGTCCACTTAGCATACGTTCAGTTCTTTCAGAACCCGGTGACGGGTGGGTGTTACCCTCCGCATTTTGTGGATGAGGGATCAGGCCTGCAGAGGTTAGATCACAGGGCCGGTGGGTGGTAGAGCTGGACTGAAGCACGTGTCTACAAGTCTCAGATACAAGGCGTTCAGTTCCGCCTCTCCTACACACCAGCCCTGAGATGCTGGTGAGCCATGTGTCCTCTCTGAAACTCAGTCATCGTCTTAGGGAGGTGGGACCGCAGCCTTCCTAGTAAGAACAGAGTGTCGCAATCTGCCTGAAACAAAGGCAGTTTCCTTGTTCTGATTGTTATTATTTATGACGTGTTGGCCCTGGGACGCAAGAGTTGGCAGGACATAGTCTCTGCCTTCCAGGGTCTCGTGATCAGAGCGCCAGCAAGAGGAGTAAATGGTGACGTGTGCTGCAGTTGCGTTAAGTGCAGTCGCTGTGTCAGCACAGGGAAGGAAGTCTTCAGCTCTGCACGGGGAGATTATGGAGGGCCTCTTGGAGGAGATGGCTTGTTTTCTCTTATTAGTATCTTGTTTTACTGCGTTTAAATAGGGTAATTTGTTTTCTGTCTGAACTCTCACAGGTTGATGAAAACCACGAGCCCTGCGTGTTAACGTGTTTTGTTGTTTGTCTTAGGTTTCCGATCTGGATCGTTGCCATTTATACCTGATGGTATTAACTGAGCTTATAAATCTCCATTTGAAGGTTGGGTGGAAACGAGGCAACCCCATTTGGAGAGTTATTTCTCCTTTGAAAAATGCATCCATTCGGCATCTTCAAGAGATGGACCATGGACAGGTAATCCTTGATTCAGGTTGTATAGTTCGGTTGAATGAGGCGTATGTAGAATACGTATTTGATTATCATACAATATTCTGATGTGAAAAGTGTCTGCTGAAATTTAACTTTAACATAGTATCCTTTGTTCATATATTTGATGAAGACTGGGACTCCTGTCCTAATATTAGGTATATAACAAAGGCGTGGTGACTTCAGTCTTAAGACCATTTAGATACAGATTGTGGATTTGCACTCTTTGCCTCCATACCAGCCAGTAAGGGACACGTTAATGTGTCTAAATGTATACAATATATGGTATGTGACATATAACATACATAATATCTGATATATGACATATAATGTGTACTAACACATCCAGCATCCCCTATCCTTGCCTCTCGACCTCGTTGTCTGCCCTGGTCTTACACTGTTTCCCCTCTACTCCTCCCCCAACCAGTACCATTTTGCTGTAGTCACGCTAGGCCACCTCGTAGAGCTTCACGGACGACAAGCACATGCCACATCCTTCCCCATCTAGGCTTTCTGTCTGCTCCTTCCACTGACAATGCTTGTCAGTAATCTGCTCGGTCCTTACAGGGCCCAACTTGGGTCAGTGACTCATTTATTTACCTATTCTTTATGCCTCCATTGTAGTTTGTCTTTCTTGTTTTGGGAATAACTTATGTGTGTGTGTATTTTCCTCTAGATTTTAGTACCTATAAGCTTTTCTTAAACATGGCATAAAACTGATTCAATTTCTTCACTGGTTATGGGTCTGTTCAAGCTTTCTATTTCTTCCTGTTTGAGTTTTGGAAGTGTGTGGGTGTTTAGGAATTTGTCCATTTCTTCCAGGTTGTCCAGTTTGTTGGCATATAATTTTTCATAGTATCCCCTGATAATTGCTTGTGTTTCTGAGGGATTGGTTGTAATAATCCCATTTTCGTTCATGATTTTATCTATTTGGGTCATCTCCCTTTTTGAGAAGCCTGGCTAGAGGCTTATCAATTTTGTTTATTTTTTCAAAAAACCAACGCTTGGTTTCATTGATCTGCTGTACAGTTTGTTAGATTCTATATTGTTTATTTCTGCTCTGATCTTTATTATTTCTCTTCTTCTGCTGGGTTTGGGGTGTCTTTGCTGTCCTGCTTCTGTTTCCTTTAGGTGTGCTGTTAGATTTTGTATTTGGGATTTTTCTTGTATCTTGAGATAGGCCTGGATTGCAATGTATTTTCCTCTCAGGACTGCCTTCGCTGCATCCCAGAGCATTTGGATTGTTGTATTTTCATTTTCATTTGTTTCCATATATTTTTTAATTTCTTCTCTAATTGCCTGGTTGACCCATTCATTCTTTAGTAGGGTGTTCTTTAACCTCCATGCTTTTGGAGGTTTTCCAGACTTTTTCTTGTGGTTGATTTCAAGCTTCATCGCATTGTGGTCTGAAAGTATGTATGGTATGATCTCAATTCTTGTATACTTATGAAGGGCTGTTTTGTGACCCAGTATGTGATCTATCTTGGAGAAGGTTCCATGTGCACTCGAGAAGAAAGTATATTCTGTTGCTTTGGGATGCAGAGTTCTGAATATATCAAGTCCATCTGATCCAGTGTATCATTCAGGGCCCTTGTTTCTTTATTGATCCTATGTCTAGATGATCTATCCAATGTTGTAAGTGGAGTATTAAAGTCCCCTGCAATTACCATATTCTTATCAGTCCAGGACCAGATGGCTTCCCAGGGGAATTCTACCAGACATTTAAAGCAGAGATAATACCTATCCTTCTCAAGCTATTCCAAAAAATAGAAAGGGAAGGAAAACTTCCAGACTTATTCTATGAAGCCAAAATTACTTTGATTCCTAAACCAGAGACCCAGTAAAAAAAAAGAGAATATCCCTGGCCAATATCCCTGATGAATATGGATGCAAAAATTCTCAATAAGATACCAGCAAATCGAATTCAAAAACGTATAAAAAGAATCATTCACCATGATCAAGTGGGATTCATTCCTGGGCTGCAGGGCTGGTTCAACATTCGCAAATCAATCAATGTGATACATCACATTAATAAAAGAAAAGATAAGAACCATATGATCCTGTCAATCGATGCAGAAAAAGCATTTGACAAAATTCAGCATCCTTTCTTAATAAAAACCCTCGAGAAAGTCGGGATAGAAGGAACATACTTAAACATCATAAGTAGGCATTATGAAAAGCCCACAGCTAATATCATCCTCAATGGGGAAAAACTGAGAGCTTGCTCCCTGAGATCAGGAACACGACAGGGATGTCCACTCTCACCGCTGTTGTTTAACATAGTTTTGAAGGTTCTAGCATCAGCAATCAGACAACAAAAGGAAATCAAAGGCATCAAAATTGGCCAAGATGAAGTTAAGCTTTCACTTTTTGCAGATGACATGATATTATACATGGAAAACCCAATAGACTCCACCAAAAGTCTGCTAGAACTGATACATGAATTCAGCAAAGTCGCAGGATACAAAATCAATGTACAGAAATCAGTTGCATTCTTATACACTAATAATGAAGCAATAGAAAGACAAAGAAACTGATCCCATTCACAATTGCACCAAGAATCATAAAATACCTAGGAATAAACCTGACCAAAGATGTAAAAGATCTGTATGCTGAAAACTATAGAAAGCTTATGAGGGAAATTGAAGAAGATTTAAAGAAATGGAAAAACATTCCATGCTCATGGATTAGAAGAATAAATATTGTTAAAATGTCAATACTACCCAAAGCTATCTACACATTCAGTGCAATCCCAATCAAAATTGCACCAGCATTCTTCTCGAAGCTAGAACAAGCAATCCTAAAATTCATATGGAAGCACAAAAGGCCCTGAATAGCCAAAGTAATTTTGAAGAAGACCAAAGCAGGAGGCATCATAATCCCAGACTTTAGCCTCTACTACAAAGCTGTAACCATCAAGACAGCATGGTATTGGCACAAAAACAGACACATAGACCAATGGAATAGAATAGAAACCCCAGAACTAGACCCACAAAAGTATGGCCAACTAATCTTTGACAAAGCAGGAAAGAATATCCAATGGAAAAAAGACAATCTCTTTAACAAATGGTGCTGGGAGAACTGGACAGCAACATGCAGAAGGATGAAACTAGACCACTTTCTTACATCATTCACAAAAATAAACTCAAAATGGATAAAGGACCTAAATGTGAGACAGGAAACCATTAAAACCCTAGAGGAGAAAGCAGAGAAAAACCTCTCTGACCTCAGCCGCAGCAATTTCTTACTTGACACATCCCCAGAGGCAAGGGAATTAAAAGCCAAAATGAACTATTGGGACCTCATGAAGATAAAAAGCTTCTGCACAGCAAGGGAAACAATCAACAAAACTAAAAGGCAACCGACGGAATGGGAAACGATATTTGCAAATGACATATTGGACAAAGGGCTAGTATCCAAAATCTATAAAGAGCTCACCAAACTCCACACCTGAAAAACAAATAATCCAGTGAAGAAGTGGGCAGAAAACATGAACAGACACTTCTCTAAAGAGGACATCTGGATGGCCAACAGGCACATGAAAAGATGATGCTCAATGTCACTCCTCATCAGGGAAATACAAATCAAAACCACACTCAGGTATCACCTCACGCCAGTCAGAGTGGCCAAAATGAACAAATCGGAGACTATAGATGCTGGAGAGGATGTGGAGAAACGGGAACCCTCTTGCACTGTTGGTGGGAATGAAAATTGGTGCAGCCGCTCTGGAAAGCAGTGTGGAAGTTCCTCAGAAAATTAAAAATACACCTACCCTATGACCCAGCAATAGCACTGCTAGGAATTTATCCAAGGGATACAGGAGTACTGATGCATAGGGGCACATGTACCCCAATGTTTATAGCAGCATTTTCAACAATAGCCAAATGATGGAAAGAGCCTAAATGTCCATCAACGGATGAATGGATACAGAAATTGTGGTTTATATACACAATGGAGTACTACGTGGCAATGAGAAAGAATGAAATATGGCCCTTTGTAGCAACATGGATGGAACTGGAGAGTGTGATGCTAAGTGAAATAAGCCATACAGAGAAAGACAGATACCATATGGTTTCATTCCTATGTGGATCCTGAGAAATTTAACAGAGGACCATGGGGGAGGGGAAGAAAAAAAAATGGTTAGAGGGAGGGAGCCAAAACATAAGAGACTCCTAAAAACTGAGAACAAACTGAGGGTTTATGGGAGATGGGAGGGAGGGGTGGGTGGATGATGGGTTTGAGGGCACCTGTTGGGATGAGCACTGAGTGTTGTATGGGAACCAATTTGACAATCAATTTCATAAAAAAAACAAAAAACAAAAAACAAAAAAAAAACGAACATGGCATAAAAAGGCATAGTGTTTATGAGCACAGGCTTTGGGGTTAGACTTCCTAGGTGTGGATCCTGTGTTTAACCTTGCTAGCTGTGTGACCTTGAGGAAGTTACTTAATGTCTCTGTGCCTCATTTACCACCACTGCAAAATGAGGGTTACAGAGTTGATCATGAGAGTTAAAGTGAGCTCATACATGCTAAAACTTTTGAACAGCGTCTGGCACACGGAAAGCCCAGGCTGCTAATTAAAACAGAGAATGTACATGATTGCTTTAATAATGTAGTTTTTAAAGTTGTTTTAAGAACTGTCCCGAAAGAAAATGATAAGGAAGCCTGATTAGTACTTCAGCATCCTGTCCAGTATGTATTAATGCATTCGTGCCGTGAGAGGACTTTGTGAGCTTTGAATGTAGACCAAAATCATGAACCCTATCACAGTGATTCTTAAAAGGTGGCTTGTTTCAGTAATTCACTGAATTAAGGTTAACAGGGACCATACTGACTACAAGTAACACTGAATTTTACTTCTTGTGGTGACAGTGTCGCTATGCACAATTTATCCGTAGAGATAGTGGATTTATTTTACGGGGGTTGGGGGGGGAGGAACGGAATGAGTAGCAGAGAGGTCCTCTCAGGCTGGTGGTATTGGGGAGCCCTCTTTCAGACTCTCGATGCAGCTGTTTTCCGTGTGTTGGATTCTGGCCTGCACTACTGGCTTCGGTGGTGGTGGTAATGGGTTTCCTGTTTCAGTGCGACGCCAGGCTGTGTTGGTTTCCTTCCTTTGCGCTCCTGCCCGTAGAGCATCAAGCGCTACCCGTGAAATCCTCGCATCTGTTTAACCGTCACAGTAACACTGAAGGGTGGATTCTATTATTGTCCCCATTTTACAGGTGAGAAAGCTAAGGTGCGCCGTGTCCACAGGCAAACTGGTATCGAGTTCAGAGCCGGGATTCAGACCTCTTCCCGGTGGTTCATGAGTAGCTCCTGGTCGTGGTGCTGTGTCCCCTCTCCCGAGGCAGCTAACAGCTGAGCGGAGGAATTATTTGCATGTACGCCTGGAGCCTTGTTTCCCTTCACACACTCCAGCCAGACAGTGAAAGCAAGACTCCCCCGTAGAAATGTGTCCGAATGCGTACGTGGGTAGGAAAAAGATGGAGAAGTGCTGCTTCACGTATGCTCGCGGGCTCTGTGTGCGGCTCATCCGTCACGGGACTGCTTCCAGGGACCCACCCCCCAAATCGAAGCGATCCAGTTGTCTTCTTAGTCGGAACTGCTGAATTTTTATTGCCACCTTACATTTGTTCACCGCCCATCTGTACGGAAGTGGCGAGGCGAAGGAACCTGACGTGCGGTGTCGGGTTCCCTCTTGTTCTCACTGATGGGCGGTCGCCGGGAGGGGGACGGGAGGGTGTGAGGCGTCCGTAGGCTGGGCTCTCGGGTCCTGCCTGGGTGGGAGTGGCCTACGTGAAACAAGATTGTTCTGTTTCCCCCTCAGGAGCCCACGCTGGGCACGCAGGTCCAGAGGGTCATTAGCATGGCTGCCTTGGCCACGGTGTGTGAGGCCACCGACCGGACGCCGGAACTGCAGCTCGGCTCTCTGGAGGCTGGGCCCACGGAGAGGTTCCTCTCCGCTCTCCCGCTCAATCACACGCTGCAGAAGCCCCATGCAGAGGAGGAGAGCAGGTAGGTGTGTGCACCCTGGAGGACAGCTTCTACACGAAGGGCGTCTTTCTGCTCATGTTTACGGTTTCAGTTTTGTTTTTAGTCATTGAGATAATGAGTGATGGCCCAACCTTGTTTATCGGGGATGGGAATTTGGAGATGAGGCTGCGTTCAGGATGAGCCCGTGTTCTCGCGTTACTCGTCTCTGTTACCGGAAACCCACTGACCCGACTGCACGCGGTTCTCGGTGAATCCCCTTAAAGTGAATGAAAACACCTACCTTCAGAGTTAGAAAACTGAGGTTTATGTGGTTCCCTTGCTTTTCGGTAGATGGGCTATTTAATAATGACTGTTGAATTTCTCCCCCCGTGAGGATAGTGCACTACGTGCAGAACAAGCCGACACAGACTGGCGGAGGCCTGGGGCAGTGACTTGATCTTTTGTTTCAGTCTTTGCGAAGAATCCTCGTCTTCCCAAGGATGGGGGAAAATAGTTGCACAATATATCCATGATCAGTGGGTCTGCCTCTCTTTCTTGCTGAAGAAATATCACACCCTGATACCAACCTCAGAGGGTGAAATTCTGGAACCCATCCTACCTGCCGTCCAAATGCCAGTAAGGACCCTGCAGGCCGCTCTCGAAGCCCTCACGGTCCTGCCCTCGGATCAGGTCCTGCCTGTGTTCCACTGCATGAAAATTTTGGTTCCCAAGGTGAGAGAAAGTGAGACCTGAAGTGAAGAATAACTACAGAACAGAGATCAGTTTCTGAAATTAAGAGATAATTACGTATTTCTTTTTTTTATTTCTTCCTTTTTTTTTTTTCCTACCAGCTTTTGACCTCCTCTGAATCACTCTGTGTGGAGTCCTTTGACATGGCTTGGAAAATTATATCTGCTTTAAGCAACACTCAGCTGATATTCTGGTCTAATTTAAAAGCTTTCGTTCAATTTGTTTTTGATACCAAAGTTCTTACCACTGCTGCAAAAATCAAGGGCCAGGCATACTTCAAAATAAAAGAGGTAACTTTTTTTACATTGGGGTAAAAATGCATAATGTAAAATGTACCATCTTGCATTTTTCGAGTTCAGTAGAGTTAAGTATGGTCATGTTGTAACAGGTCTCCAGAACTTTTTGAACTTGAACTGCAACTCTGTACTCATTAAACAGCTCCCCTTCTCTCCCTCCCCCGGCAACCACCGTTCTACTTTCTGTTTCTATGAATTTGACTACTTTAGGTTAAAAGGAGGTAACTTTTTGTTTTTTTGATTTGTGTGACCTGTAGCACGTGAGGAAGAAGAGAGTTCTATTTGTGATTACATATTAGATTTGCTGTTATGTGTTCATTCAGTCAGTGTGTATTTTGAACCTTCTTCAGTGTCATGAGTAAGAACAGAACCTGTTAAATGGAAGAGATGTGCAAAAGGGTAGCCTGTGAACCACACGTGCCACAGAAACTTTGATTCATGTAATGCTTAAAAAGTTTTTTTAATTAGTTGCCAACTTTTAAGAATTAGGCAATTTGCATGAAAGTCTGTGTTTCCCTTCTCTTGGAATGCTGGAGAATTGGATGACCTGGCCACTCCTAGGAGCTGCCCGTCCAGATAGGGCACGCCCCTTGCATTTCTCCACAACCAGTCCTTGACTATCCTGGAGACCAATGGCAGACGGCAGGTGCCCTCTGTCACCACATTTATGCTGTTGCTTTTCTTGTATAAAGGAACAATTCTCTGAATATAACCGTTATCAAAAGGTCTTCCTGGTTCCTGAAGGCATTGGCGTTTGCAACCACTGATACACGGTAGGGGACGTATCGTGGTGGAAGGACGTCATGTCTAGGAACTCGTGTAGACCTTGTTATCCAGAGGGGGAAATGGAAAATGAAGTCCTTTTATGATGCTGCTGTCCCTGCACTGCCTCTCTGTCCTTGCCTGTCCCACAGTACACACCTAGAGACCAGGGTATTTGCTGCCTCAGAGAAGGGAGGGAGGCGGTGACAAAATGCAAAGGAAACTGAAAATATAAAGGGTGAGAGATTTTTCTCCCTTCCATTCTATTACTTTGGACAGTTTTTTCTTTTGGAGAGTCTGGGGAGAATATCACTATCAGTGAAATTGCATTTAGTTTTATTACCGAGGAATGAAAAATAAGCATTCTGTGATTATCAATCATCTTGGAAAACTTTTAACGATAAAGAATTTTTAACTTTTTATCCTCTATGGTTAGGTTGAAACTGTCATTGGAAGCCATCAAACAAGTTGTTTTAGCAACACTTTTTTTTTTTTAACCTAAATGGATCAAAGAATAAAATGACCATTGTATTTCATTCCAGATTATGTACAAGATAATTGAAATGTCTGCTATAAAAACTGGAGTCTTCAATACACTGATAAGTTATTGCTGCAAATCTTGGATAGTTTCTGCTTCAACTGTGTCCCAAGTGTCTTTATCAACTGCTAAAAATTACAGCGAACTTGTCCTTGAGGCCTGTATATTTGGAACTGTGTTTAGGCGTGATCAAAGGTAAAAGATACCATTTTCAACCTGTCTTCATTTCTATTAAGTACCTACTTGAGTAGGATTATGTCTTTATTTTGAGGCTTTCAAATTTTTATTTTATTTATTTTTTAAGTTTATTTTCAGAAAGTGAGAGAGTGGGGGAGGGGCAGAGAGAGAGAGAGAGAGAGAGAGAGAGAGAGAGAGAATCTCAAGCAGGCTCCACACTGTCAACATGGAGCCTGATGTGGGACTCGAACTCATGAACCGTGAGATCATGACCTGAGCTAAAATCAAGAGTCAGACACTCAACTGACGGAGCCACCCAGGTGCCCCTACTTTGAGGCTTTCAATTAGACAGATATAAAGTATTAGTTAACTTTAAATTTGGGGTTTTAATATTTTCCTGTCTAAAACCTGTTCTTTGTCAAATATTTTTTATGGGAAGACTTATTCAGGATGTGCAGACCTACATAGAAAATCTTGGCCATGATTGTGCAGCCAACACTGTTATAGAAAAGTAAGTATGGTGGATTTTCCATACCTTGATATAAATGGAATATTCAAAATTTGACATCAGATGAGAGACATCCTGTGTTTGTTACATTTAATAAGTGTTTCCCAGTGGTATCTATAAGATAGTGAAAGAGCCTTCAAAAGCATGTTAGAAATTACATTCCCTGGCTAATATATTTTCTCTAGATGTAAAACTTTTTACTAAAATTTGATAAGCTCAAAAAATGTTTTGAAGATGAAGAAAAAGTGAGAAGAAATTATAGCAAATGACATTGGAAGGCATCTTTTTACAATGTTATCACATTCTTTTTTTTTTTTAATTTTTTTTTTTTAATGTTTATTTTTGAGAGAATCAGAGCATGAGCGGGGGTGGGACAAACAGAAGGAGACACAGAATCTGAAGCAGGCTCCAGGCTCTGAGTTGCCAGCACAGAGCCCGACGCGGGGCTTGAACCCACGAACCATGAGATCATGACCTGAGCCAAAGTCGGATGCTTAACTGACTGAACCACCCACATGCCCCAATATCACATTCTTGACGGGAATAAATGCGAATTTTCTTGGAGAAAAACACATTTTACTGCAAAATCCAGTATAAATAAGAAAGTGACTACGGGGATCTCAAAACCCCGATCCCTTTTCTTTTTTAGGTGGAGGGGTGGTCATCAACATACACATAGTATTCTCTTAGTTTTGGTCACAACTTACCATTTAACACGTCAACATACTACACATAAAAATAAAATTACTTCTGGAATCAAAATAAGTTTTGATTTCTGGGGTAAGACCGTTCTTATCTAACCTCTGAATTAATTTTTTTAGAGCTTGTCAAGTAGCCTTTTAAAAAATTCTTTTTCACATAATTTTCAAAAATGTGTGTTTAGATGTTCATAAAAAATGCACAAATGATAATTGCATGTAGGTATCACAGTGTTAATTATTCCAAAAGTTATAGCTGTTTTTTAAATCACTTGCCACTCTTATATTTAATACATTTTTCATTGTTAATTGTTTAACTGATTTTTTGTTTTCTTGGCTGGTTGAAAGTAACAATAAAAGTGAAATTTTTTATTTGATGGTTTCAAAATACTTTGGTCTCTACTAGACGAATATTTTGTTGTTAAAGTGACATTTGCCGATGTTATAACAGCTCTAATGAGCTTTGGAAACGTGTACTGACAATGTCACTTAACTGATCTTCCCACATGTGCTTACTGAACATACAGGTTGCTCAGAGCGTGCACTGCTCCCGAGTTTGCCCAGCACTCGGAGAACGTGCATACACTGTGTGCACAGTAAAAACGAGTGATCGGGTGTTTGATGTGCATTCACGCCCCCCAGCAAACAGGTGTCCGTGGTCGTCTTTAAGGAATCATTTCATGAGCTGTGATCTGTTCTGTCCACAGAGATCTTACTGACCCAGGATGGGTGGTGTGTGCACTGTTTTACCAGAAGTCTGGGTGAATTTGTGCTCATTCGGACCTTCAGTACAGGCTCTCTTTTTGATATATCCATTTGTCATCTTGCATTATCCTAAACTACGAAAAAGCATAGTCATCAAGTACGGAGCTCCTTAATTTTAGAAATCTTTGGAAGGTTTTGATATTTTGAAACGAATACGTGACCTATTTTTCTGTTTTGAAAATGTATTAACATAGTTTGTCATTTTACGTTTTTTTAGTACTAAAAGAGAAGACCATTATGTGAGAATTTGTGCTGTCAAATTCCTGTGTTTATTAGATGGCTCAAATATGTCTCATAAGTTGTTTGTGGAAGATCTTGCAATCAAGCTATTAGATAAAGTAAATATGCCTTATTTTATACTTTAAATCTTTGTTCTTGATAGCTAACTATGTCAACACGGTAGTATTCTGAATATTTTTTATCAAGAAAAAAACACGTTTTTAGTTAAACATTAGCGATTGTCCAATTGTTTGGTTTTAGAGAAGAAGAATATTTTCCCTGTACTGTCTAAACTTTGCTCAGTGTATTTCCTAGTACCAGTCAAAAGCGGTTATGTTTAGAGTCATATATCCATACATTGCTTTATATAAGAAATGGAATAAAAAGGTAAAAAATTTAGGAAGTGGCGTGATTTGAAGAACTGATTTTTTTTTGTTTGCAAAATCATTTATAAATCTAGGAGGAAGATAAAAGGAGTAAAGTTAAATCTAATGCTCTTTTCTGAATTTGAGGCTGAGATAGATGGAGTCCAGGTCTGCTTTGTCACCTCTGAGCCAAGCTGGGTTATAACTGATGGCCATAGCACCCACTTAAGCCACTTGTACTGAAATAACAGTACTCATCATGCATTTATGTTCTGCAGATAGCAGATCAGCGTCAGGTACAATCTAGGAAGTGGGGTTTTTTTAATGTAAAAATTCCCTTCTTTGCACTGTTGGAGTCGGTGGGCATGTCTCTGAGGAAATAGTGTTTTACTGGTTTCCTGAAGGATGAGTAGACTTTAGAGTTGCAGGATACTCCGTCAGATAGAACACACAGATGTATCATAGTGAACACTGATGCGTGATATGAGATATCAGAGTGTTTCAAAGAAAAGCAGAATAAGGACAAGGGACAGCTATTTGGAGGGTCAGAGAGGGCGTCTCTGACAGGTGACATTGGACGGAACTCTGGGTGCATTGTCAGGCTGGAGGACGCCGGGAGAGGCTGGTGTCCCCAGGCCACATGAGAGAAGTGCTGGCTGGGGGCGTGGAGGGACACGAGGATGCCCGTCGTCCGTGGGATTCGGCAAGAAGGCTGTCGTTGGCCACCTCTACAAAGACCTTTGACTGGGATGGTGAGAATAAGCCTCGATGGAAGGGCTGAGAAGAAAATGGTTGTGGAGCCAGTGGAGATGAGCAGAGGCACTCTTGAGTTCGCTCTGATGAGAGGGGGTAACGGGATGGTGTCTGGAGGAGGGCGTGGGTCAGGGGCTTGTTTGTATGTTGAAGGAAATGATCGGGGTGGGGGGCGGATGACAGTAGTGGAGAGGCCAGGGTGGTCACACGGGCGAAATCCTCGAGTAGCCGCTTCGCATCCACCAGGCTGGCTCTTAGAACAAACAGACTGAAAGTAGCCACGTTGGTGAACCTTGAGGTCGTTGTCCTAGGTGAAAAGAAGCCCATCATAAAGGGCCACATACTGTGCGATTCCATTTATATGAAGTGTCCAGGATAGGGAAAACTGTAGGGACAGAATAGATTAGTGGCTGCAGGATCAGGGTGAGAGATCGGGAAGCGAATGCTAATGGGCACAGGACTTCTCTTCAGAGTGATGAGAATGTTCTGGAATAAACAGTGGTGATGGTTGCACAGCTTTGTGAATACACACAAACCCACTGAATTGGACACTTTAAAATGGTGATTTTTATGGCACACGAACTATATTTTTAAAAAAATCCTTGAATAGTCTAGATTGGCCCTAACGTCCAACAGAAGGATTAGCTTTATTTAAGAGCTGGAAAAGCAAAGACCAAAAAGTTATGTTAGACACTTGCTCAGGCCCAGGAGTTGTTTTTCGAAGATGAAGAAAACTGAGCAGAGCAAATAATACATGAAAAAGGTAATTTGAAAATAAAAAATGAAAGAATAATCATAGAGAAAGTGGAAAAAGATCGTACTCAGACCGGGGTGGGCTGGGTAGCTGTAGTCCGGAGGGACACCGCGTCCTCTGAGCTGGGGAACAGAGCAGGGGGGCGGCGCTGAGTCTGTGTGAAAGGAGGGAACGCCTGACGCCCTTGTGTTCTGAGCCAGGAGGCAGGGTCGTTTCTAGAGGGAAGACGCAGAAACACGGTTGGCGTTGGAAAACCGAGGTGAAGGTTGAAGCTGTAGCAAAGATCTCGGTTAGAATTAATACACGGTCGTGGTTAAAGTGCCGGTGCCACAGAGGGTGGAATTCCACACCACCGTGTCACTGCTTAGACAACCGTGTGTCTAACGTGTCATCGTAGGTGACACGCACGTGTGTAGACACGCACATAGTTTTGAGTGCATGGACGGATAGAGTGAACCGGAGCAAGAGGACGAGGTGGCCGCCTGGGCAGATCTTCAAGGGCCGCCTGGCGCCACGGAAGACCTGCTTTGGAAAGAGGCGCCGTGAGTGCGTCGGGCCCCCACTGCCTGGCTCCAGGCTCACGGCGGCCTGGCCACTCCGTGGGCAAGCAGCTACTGAGCACCTGGCCTTTGCAGCCCGCTCTTTCTTCTAGTTCTTTAGGCTTTACTGAGGCCTGTGTGGGTAGCTCTCTGCTTACCTTTTACTGGGAACTTGCAAAGATTTTGTCAAAGTAGCTTTCAAAGTGATCCATTCCTGGCCCAGTTATCAGCGATGGACAGTCTTGTCGGATCTGACATTCCCCCCAGCACACATCATTTTGAAGCCAATCCCAGACATGAGTTTTATTTCTAAATATTTCAGTATGTATCTCAAAAAGATGAGAATTCTTTTTTTTAGCCACACCCACAATACCATTTTCACACCTGAATTCATAGTTCCTTAGTATTATCAAATAATCCAGTCAGTGTTTAAATCTACCTGATTGCTTTACATTTTTGTCAGTTTGTTTGAAACATGACCCCAGATAAGGTCCATTCCTTCGGTTGGTTGAGATGTCTCTAATGTCCTTTAATCTACAGATACCCCTCCTCATTCTTTTTAAACTTGAATGTATTTTTTGCAGAAAGCGGATTGTTTTCATTGTAGAGACTTCCACAAACTGGATCTTGCTGTTTGAATTTCTGGGGTGCCATTTACAATGTTTTTCTGATCCCTTCATACAAGATGGTATTGAGATCTAGAGCCTTGATCAGATTTAGGTTTGATTTTCCTTTTGGGGGTAGAGGTGGAGCAAGAGTGTACATCCATCAGGAAGCTTAGAGTATTTGGCTGTCTCTTCTTTTGGGATGTGAGTCATTGATGAATTGTCTCATTCCATTAATTCTTTCAAAATGGTGATACTCTAATTACTTTATTCCTTTTTCATTTATTGGCTGAAGTTCCTGTGTACCCAAATATGAAGTATTTAGATACCCTGAGGTATGTTTCCTATAGGAAAGGCAGGATAAATGCTTGCTTTTTTCCTGTTACTTACCAGTTTTCAAAATAATGAATTAAATTAGCTTCCTAGTATTCTAGTTTCTTCTAATGGTGATCAGTGATGTTTTTTGTTTTGTTTTGTTTTGTTTTTAACTTAAACATATTGATGTGTTTCAGTCCCTTATCCCAATTTCGGTCAGGTGAAAGAGAAAATCTGAGAATATAACTTAGTGTTGGGTATATTACATTTGAGTTGCGTTGGGGCCTCCATGTGAAATTACCCAGTAACAGACAGGAGTATGATATTTAGGGAAGAAATGGAAGCCATCCTACCTGGTGATAGCTGAAACTTTGAAGACAAGAACATCTAGGAGGAGGCTAAAAATGGGAATTTAGAAAACACTGACATTTGAAGTATGTTGATAGGAAAAAGAACCAGAGAAAGATCATGAAAAAGAGGTCTGAGAAAGGAGAATAGAAGCAGAATTAGATGGTGCTGGCCTGGTGTTGCTAGTGTTCTTGACTGATCTCATTTAAAACTCTTGTCTACAGGGGGCGTCTGGGTGGGTCAGTTGGTTAAACATTGACTTCAGCTCAGGTCATGATCTCATGGTTCGTGAGTTTAAGCCCTGCATCATGCTCACTGCTGTCAGCTCAGAGCCCGCTTCAGATCCTTGTCCCCCTCTCTCGGTACCCCTCCCCCTCATGCTTTGTCTCTCTCTCTCTCTCTCAAAAATAAACATTAAAAAAAGAAAAAAGAAAAACCTCATCTGTAGAAAATTTGGCATAGAAACCTCTGAATTTGTCCATGATTATAACCTTTAATCTCAGAGCATAAGTTCAAACTCAGAGCCTCTTCTTTTCCACCACAAGCTGTGTCTAGGGGCTGTTACCAGTGGCATCCACTGTAGCTGAGAGCAGGTCGGGCGCCGAGGAGAGAAGCTGGGAGGCATTTCTGAGATTTCAGAAGCCCACTGGGTAGGGCCGGTTTGCAGTAGAGTGAAGGGGTAGCGGACATGCACAAAACGCAAGAATTGTACTTTAAAAAAACTGATTTGATGAATCTCTGAAGGAAACCCAAGGACCTTTCTTCCTCGGATACGAGAAGATGAAGGCTGGAGACAGAAAGTTGAGTGAGGAAGGTTGAAGGAGGATTGTTGAAGTGGGAAAGATCACATGGTCAGAGTAAAAAAACTGGACCGTGTTAAAGGCTTTGGGAAAGTAGGAAAGATTTTAACTTGTTTTTGTGGAAATAGGAATGGGACGAGACTTGAGAAAAGCAAAATGATGGTCGAACACAGTAATTCTTTCTTAATTGGGTGTAGTTGGCACGATGTTAGATTAGCGTCAGGTGTACAACTTAGTGATTGGATAGGTTTCTACGTTATGCTGTGTTCACCACAAGTGTAGCTGCGACCTGTCCTGCTCCATCACTCTTACCATGTCATTGGTTATTCTTATGCTCTGTTTCTTATTCCCACAACTTACTCATGCCATAATTGGAAGCCTGTATTTCCCTCTCCCCTTCACTCGTTTCACCGAGCCCCCCACCCCCGTTCCCTCTGGGAGCCATCAGTTCTCTGTATTTGGAGTTCCCATTCTGCTGTTTGTTGTTTGTTTTGGTTTGGTTTTTTTCGATTCCATTTATGAGTGGAATCATTCTGAAAGTGTGTTCTCTGGACTGGCAGCTTTAATCACCAGGGAACATGTTAGAAATGCAGATTCCAGGGCCCCATCCGCCTTCTGCTGAATCAGAAGCTCTGGGGGTGGGCCAGCAGTCTGTTTGAAGGAGCCCTCAAGGTGATCCTGAAACTCTATAGACTTGGAGACCACCGGTCTAGTGGTGGTCAGGGCCCAGAATACATGCTTTTGATGAAGTCGGTTGGAGCAGATGATTTTTGTTTTCTTCAGCAGTGCCTGGCAACTTGAAAGTAGGATCAGATTACATAAGACCACTGGGTTGTTTCAAAAGTAGGGAATTTGCAAATGGGTTTGAGGGTATAGTGAAAGAAATTGAATGTGCTCTTGAAGATAGCGTAGAGATTGTTCTTGGGCCCAGGGTGGGTCAGGAGGCGCAAGAAACTAGAGAGATTGATGGACTGGCAGAGAAAAGAAAAATGTTTCTGAATAAAAGAGTTCATTGAGTGGAACAAGTGAAAGGACAGGAAATTTTGAGCCGAAGAGGGAATGTTAGCACTTCCAAGTGAGGACGGTGACTCCAGTGAGGCCCCGGTGGCAAGTGTACTGGGCCAGTGATGCTCCAGCATGCTGTGTGATCGCCCTAGTGATGGTTCCATTCCTAGCTGCATCCAGGCTGAGTAGAACGTGAAACCTGAATCACCTCTTTCGGAAGAAAATGTCCCCAAAGAAATCATGGCAAGAGAGGAGGCTGTGAGATCTTAATCGTCATCAGGAGGCATTAAAATCTACACTAACTTAGCTATTGTCATGAAATTGTATACATATTGACATGCATAGGATGGGATCAGTGAAGAAAGATCACAGAATTTATCAAGTAGATGAGAATTGTCTACATTCGATGACTGGGTTTGGAGATAGCAGATGACCTACTTTTTCATTGCTAGGACATTTGAAAATGTTATCACACTTTTTTTTAAATTTTTTAATGTTTATTCTTGAGAGAGACAGAGTGTGAGCAGGAAAGGGGCAGAGAGAGAGGGGGCTCTGAGCAGTCAGCACAGACCCCCTACACGGGGCTCGAACCCACAAACTGTGAGATTATGACCTGAGCTGAAGTCGGACGTTTAACCGACTGAGCCACCCAGGTGCCCCATGAAAATGTTAGCACGCTCTTTATTGCAATCATAACTCAGCAGCTAAGCACTAGTAGTTACAGAACAAAAGTCAGCCTGGCAGTTGGCTGAATTTAGACAGCACGGACCATCACAAGCAAGAAATGGAAGAGTCCCCCTGCTGCCATTCTCTGGTGTCTCCCTTAATGGTGTTCACATCAAACTGCAGATACCATTACCGCAGACTTCCACAGGACACGGAGGCAGCAGCTGAGAAGCGCGTATATTGGTGCATCGTAAAACGTGTCAACTGTCTCCATCTCTCCTCGCCCCCGTGACCCCGTATCTCCACATTAAAGTGGCCACAAAGGCACAGACAGATATTTCCAAATACTTTGTGTGCCAACTACAGTTTTATGATCCCTTTTCTAACTTGAAAAGCAGATAAATTAACAAAAGCAACTAAATTCATGGTGTTGAAGGGAAATCAAGTGTTCATAAGAAAGCGTCTTTACTTACCTTCCTTTCTGCCTTCGGGGAGGGGTCATGAGCGCCTCTGCACTGTTGACACCTTTTAAATTTGAAGTTGTCATTGGTTTTGTTCTCACTGATCACAAATTCCGTGGGTAATGTGATCCTTGTCCTCTCCCCACCCCAGGATGAGTTGGTGTCCAAGTCTAGAACCCGATACTATGTGAATTCTCAACAGCACAGAGTGAAGAACCGAATATGGCAGGCGCTACTGGTGATTTTCCCCAGGTTTGATCAGGTATAATTTGTATTCCATCAGTACCTTTTAGCATGATGTTTTGATACGGAACAAAAAATAGTAAAAACTGTCATGTGCTGTTTTAATACTGAGAAAGTAATCTTAAAATTTATTCTTCAGTTCTTAAAATTGAAGTTACTCATTTGTTTTGTTATTTTGTTTTTGTTTCTGTTTTTGTTTAGTGGAAAGAATCCTAAGGCAATTAGGCATTGTAGAAATAAATTGGAAACTAGTTTATGTGACACTACTTAATATTTTTTCTCCTTTTTTTTTCTTACCTAATGTAAATAACATTGTAACTGTTTAATGTCTGGTGTGCCATTTGATTAGAAAATATAGGTCCGTTCACTTCTCGTTTCCCACAGCTAAGTTACTTTGGAGTGCTGTTGTTTTGGATGAGATAGTCATTTCCCATGGCTGATTCCACGCCCCCCCCTTAATTTCATGAATTCTGTGATCATATAAACCAGCTAAGCCAAGGCCAAGATCTTAATCTATTACAACAGTCTTTGTCCAGTTACTTTTCTCTTCCCTGAGGAAGAGTGAATGGAATCTGTCTGATTTCTCTGATCATCTTTGCTTAGGATTCCTGTTAAGAAAATAGATCATTATTGGAAAGTTAGGTATATCTCACACAATTTTAAAAAGCATTTTTGAATGCAAAAAGTTCAGAGTTTCCTGTTCTTCCCTCCTAAGGTCTTTTTTGTTTTTTTTTTTTTTTTATGTTTATTTATTTTTGAGTGAGTGAGAGAGAGACAGAATGCAAGCAGGGGAGGGGGAGAGAGAGAGGGAGACACAGAATCCGAAGCAGGTTCCAGGCTCTGAGCTGTCAACACAGAGCCCGATAATGGGGCTCAAACCCACGGACCGCGAGATCATGACCTGAGCCGAAGTTGGATGCTTAACCCACTGAGCCACCCAGACACCCCGTCTTCCCTCCTAAAGTCTTTTAAATGTTTCAGAGAGTTTTAAAAACATAGCAAACTCCTTTTTAATACAACTTATGAAGCCTTCTATCTGTGAAAGATAAACACTTAAGTAACTATAAGTACAGAAGTATGTCCAAGTAAATTGTTTGGGTAAATGTAAGAGGAAATGGCTAAAAGTGTCCTTTCTGGGGAGGAATCTTAGCAGATGTGTGGGGGCTGCTGATTTTCATCATAGGCCTCTTCATGTTATTTGATTTTTAAAATACTGTACATATTACAGCTCAACACTAAAATGCATTTAAAAAGAAACACTAGAAATGTTTGACTAGGTTAACTGAGAATATTTTTTTTGTCTTGGCACGGAAGGGCCCCGAGGGCGAGGGGAGTGTTGGGGAGGGGTGGGGGGCACGACAGAGCAGGTGGGCTTGTCAGGAAGAACTTCAGCATGTTTGTTAGGAAGCAGCCACTGCTGAGAATTTTAAATTCTTGTACCTTGTGGTTGCACTTAACTTTCACACCCATCCTGCAAGGCAGGCCACGCGTATTCCCCTGTTGCCCAGCGGGGCACTGGAGTTCAGGGAGGCGGGTGACCTGCCTGCATGATAACGTGGCGGCTGAATGATGGGAGTGGAATTTCACAGCCGGCTCTACCCAACTCCAAGCCGGATTTTACAGAGCTGTCTCAGGGCCCACAAATGAGCTTGTCTGCTCCTCTTCTGCCAATTAGAAATGTTTTGAAGATAGATTCTTCTTTAAAATAAAGAAACATACATCGTAAATGTGTTTATATGTTACAGAAGTATGTATGTGTACATATTTTTACCTGCTACTTAGGTATGGTCCCTTACCCAAATGGAAGTACAATTTTGAAAAGAAGGCTGGGGCGAGTGAGGATGATGTGGGAGCTCAAGGTCTTGGCCAGAAGAACTGGGGAGGTTGTAAGGGCAGGTGATGTGCAGTCCAAAGGGAGAAAGGAGCCCCGGACCTGCTTCTCCTGTGTTTCGTTTGCCTCCTGCGGACTCTGGCATCAGTCCTTCCTGTTCCAAGTTTTAAGCCCCGACATCTTGATGGATGCTGGTTTGAATCTGAATTCTGCCACCTGCCAGCTTTTGAAAAAATATTTAACTTTTCTCAATCTTTTCTTTTCCCTATGAAAGTACAGAGCAATAACCTTCCTCATAGACTTTATGTCCAAGCAAATTGTAAAGTACCCAGGAAAGTACCTTATCATTATGATTCAGTAAACAGTTTTTAGGTTTGCTGTTTAGAGAGTTGTAGATCTGATAATTACTTAAAATTTTAAGCTGTTTCAGGGTTCCAGTCGGTAAAGCATGCAGCCCTTTTTATTTTAATTTTTATTTATTTTTTTAAGTTTATTCATTTTGAGAGAGAACATGCATGCAGAGGCAGGGGAGGGTCAGAGAGAAGAAGAGACAGACTCCCAAGCAGGCTCTGTGACATCACCACAGAGCCCAATGCGGGGCCCAAACTCACACCCGCCTCCCTGAACTGCAGTGCCCCGCTGGGCAACAGGGGAATACGCGTGGCCTGCCTTGCACGATGGGTGTGAAAGTTAAGTGCAACCACAAGGTACAAGAATTTAAAATTCTCAGCAGTGGCTGCTTCCTAACAAACATGCTGAAGTTCTTCCTGACAAGCCCACCTGCTCTGTCGTGCCCCCCACCCCTCCCCAACACTCCCCTCGCCCTCGGGGCCCTTCCGTGCCAAGACAAAAAAAATATTCTCAGTTAACCTAGTCAAACATTTCCAGTGTTTCTTTTTAAATGCATTTTAGTGTTGAGCTGTAATATGTACAGTATTTTAAACAGGCTCAGACTCCTGTTCCTGTGAGATCCTGACCTGAGCCGAGATCAAGAGTCAGATGTTCAACTGACTGAGCCATCCAGGTGCCCCAACATGCGACTCCTTTTAAATGTTTAGTCATTCATTTTTGAGAGAAAGAAAGCACAAGCTGTGGAGGGGCAGAGAGAGAGGGACACAGAATCCAAAGCAGGCTCCAGGCTCTGAGCTGTCAGCAGAAGCCTGACGTGGGGCTTGAACCCACGAACTATGAGATGGCCTGAGCCGAAGTCAGACGCTTAACTGACTGAGCCACCCAGGTGCCCCAATAGCCATTTTGGAAGTTGCTACAAGACTATATCTTAATTGTTCCCGCCTTGGTCATGCCATGGTGGCAATCATATTGCAGCTCATGAGTGTATCAAATCAACATGATGTACACTTTAAACTTGAGTGTTATGTATCAATTATATCTCAATAAAATAAAACAGTTAATCACCATAACATAACCATTTAATTTATGAACTTTATTTTTCTCAGAATTTCCTGAATAGAATTATTGACAAGATTTTCCATGCTGGTTTCATCAATAATCAAGCATCCATAAAATATTTTATAGAATGGATTATTATATTGATTCTTCATAAATTTCCTCAGTTTCTTGCGAAGTTCTGGGATTGTTTTTCTTATGTAAGTAAAAGAGATTTTTTCATAATTTTTGAAATTCAAGTATTTTAGCTATGCTGGGAGATTTGTTTCGTTTTAATAGTTGTGTTTTTGACTGTCAGTTGTCCTGTTCCTGATGTATTGACTTCCTGTGTTCTGTTTTGCAAAATCTGAATTAAATGAGGAGAGAGAGATCCCTGGCATTCCTCCTGAGTTATCAGTCTTCTGTTCCCACAAAGTAAAGATGGAAAAGGCTTATGTTACTGGGAAGTCAAGAGAAATGGGTGCCTTCTCTATCCTTATTCACCAAGCAATGTCTGTGTTTGTTTTCAGATATAAGAACAGTGAGGGGTGCCTGGGTGGCTCAGTTGAGCGTCTGACTTCGGCTCAGGTCACGATCTCACAGTTCCTGAGTCCGAGGCCCATGCTGGGCTCTGTGCTGACAGCTTGGAGCCTGGAGCCTGTTTTGGACTCTGTGTCTCCCTCTCTGTCTCTGCCCCTCCCCCACTCATGCTCTGTCACTCTCTCTCTCTCAAAAATAAACATAAAAAAAAAAATAAGAACATAGAGGAATTAAATGCAGTCTTTACATTTTAAAAGAGTTTTTTAGTAGGGAAATTCCACACAAGCCAAGTGGAGAGACTGGGAGGGAGCCCCCTCACCAGCTGAGAACAAATATCCACTGATTTCCATTCTCACTTCACCTCTACCCTCATCCTCCACCCCCACCCCATTCCTCTCTGCCTGACATTTCTTGTATCTTGCAAATCATTTTTAAGGCATGGATAAGTGATAGGGTTTACAATTGCAGTCTCCTGGCAAATAATGAACTCTTTCTAAACATCAGTTCTAAATACTTGCCCTGAATGTTTTTCGTTGGTTCCCCAAAGCAGCTTCCTTTTCTTTTTTTTTCAACGTTTTTTATTTATTTTTGGGACAGAGAGAGACAGAGCATGAACGGGGGAGGGGCAGAGAGAGAGGGAGACACAGAATCGGAAACAGGCTCCAGGCTCAGAGCCATCCGCCCAGAGCCCGACGCGGGGCTCGAACTCACGGACCGCGAGATCGTGACCTGGCTGAAGTCGGACGCCTAACCGACTGCGCCACCCAGGCGCCCCACAGCTTCCTTTTCTTAATACAAATGACCTTGCCTTCTGCTTTGTGTGAAAATGGAGATGCCTTCCTTCCTCAACGTATCTTTCTGTCTCTTTATGTTTCTTTTTTTGGGGGGGGGGGAGAGACCACACTCCTATAACTTTTATTACAGTCCAGTTATAATTGTTTCATTTTATGTATTTATTTAATATGAAATTTATTGTCAAATTGGTTTCTATACAACACCCAGTGCTCATCCCAACAGGTGCCCTCCTCAGTGCCCATCACCCACCCTCCCCTCCCTTCCACCCACCCCCTCCATCAACCCTCAGTTTGTTCTCAGTTCTTAAGAGTCTCTTATGTTTTGGCTCCCTCTCTCTCTAACCTTTTTTTTTTTTCCTTCCCCTCCGCCATGGTCTTCTGTTTCTCAGGATCCACTTAGAGTGAAAACATATGGTATTTGTTTTTCTCTGTATGAGTTATTTCACTTAGCATCACACTCTCCAGTTCCATCCATGTTGCTACAAAAGGCCATATTTCATTCCTTCTCATTGCCACATAGTATTCCATTGTGTATATAAACCACAACTTGTTTATCCATTCATCAGTTGACAGACATTTAGGCTCTTTCCATAATTTGGCCATTGTTGAAAATGCTGCTATAAACATTGGGGTACAAGTGCCCCTATGCATCAGCACTCCTGGATCCCTTGGGTAAGTTCTTAGCAGTGCTATTGCTGGGTCATAGGGTAGATCTATTTTTAATTTTTACAATGTGGAGGTTCCTCAAAAAATTAAATTGGGGCGCCTGGGTGGCGCAGTCGGTTAAAGCGTCCGACTTCAGCCAGGTCACGATCTCGCGGTCTGTGAGTTCGAGCCCCGCGTCAGGCTCTGGGCTGATGGCTCGGAGCCTGTTTCCGATTCTGTGTCTCCCTCTCTCTCTGCCCCTCCCCCATTCATGCTCTGTCTCTCTCTGTCCCAAAAATAAATAAACGTTGAAAAAAAAAATTTAAAAAAAAAAAAATTAAAAATAGATCTACCCTATGACTCTTCCTTTCTGTTTCAGGGGAAGAAATTGTTGTCTTTGTCACATCTGTCCCCATCCTTATTTGTATTTTAGGGGGACTTCATTCTTCATTCTTCTTCTGTTGACTTTTCTTCTGTCCAGCCATTGTCTTAGTGCCATCTTTCCCTTACCGCAGCCACCCCTCATTTTGTGATTTGCTTTGTTACGTTGCACAGACACCGTGATCCAGACAAATGCAAGGTTTGTGGTATCCCTGCATCCAGCACGTCTCCTGGTGCCATTTTTCCAACAGCACTTAGTCACAGTGGGGCTCTGTGTTTGCATTTTGGTAATCCTCACCATATTTTAGACTTCTTCATTATTACATTTATTATGGTGATCTATGGTGATTTTTGGCTTTCGCCAAAAGCCCAGGTGATGGTTAGCATTTTTCAGCAGTGAAGTATTTTTTAAAGTATGCACATTGCATTTTTAGGCATAATGGCTACCAAACACTTCATAGTCTGCTATAGTCTGGTGTACATGGAGTCTAGTAAATGTCACCTTTATATGCACTGGGGAACCAGAAAAGTTGCTTGACTCCTGTCATTGTGATACTTGCTTTGTTGGGATGGTCCAGAACCAAGCCTGAAGCCTGTGGTGTTTCCCAGGCATGCCTGAATTACACTTTCGGATGCGTGAACTTTGCCCTCCTCTCTTCCTTTACGTAAACGACTGTGGTCAACTACGTTTTCAGAAATCCTGTACTGAGGATTTCATACGCAGCTCCAGACCGCCTTTTTCTGTCTCCGTCTTCCTTACGTTTCGTGCTGGCACCTGCTTTCTCTACAGCTGACGTCCACTGCAGTGAACCATGTGGCCCCTTCCCTGTCAGGTTGATGGACGGCTTCCCTCTTTCTTTGATGTGTTCTCTTTCCTTCCCTCAACCCTCACACTTGGTTTTATCTTAAGAATCCTACGCTCGTGGTGAGCAAAGCATAATGTATAAACACATGGAGTCACTAGGAACTGTAATCCCTGAAACGAATGTACTAATGTAATGTGTCATCTCTATTCAAATACAAACATTTGTTAATAAAGAAGAGATCTATACAAGAACGCCCCGTCCACAATGTTTGGAATAAACTGAAATCTCTCTCAGTATGAGAACAAGAAGAATCCTTATTCAGCCCCTGGTGCTTCTCTTTCTGCGCTCTGCTCTCTAAACCCATGTGTGTGGCTCCCTGCCCCTCCAGCCACCGGCCGGGCTTTCTCACAGGGTCACTTCCGATCCGCGTGTAAACCTGGCCTGATGATAGCACCTTTCCCTGATATCGATCTCCTTTCTCTCATTCTTTTCTCCCAGTCTCCTCGCTTGAAACCTGCTTTAGGGGCACCTGGGGGGCTTGGTCAGCTAAGCGTCTGACTTCGGCTCAGGTCATGATCTCACGGTCCGTGAGTTTGAGCCCCGCGTTGGGCTCTGTGCTGACAGCTCAGAACCTGGAGCCTGCTTCAGATTCTGTGTCTCCCTCTCTCTCTGCCCCTCCCCTGTTCATGCTCTGTCTCTGTCTGTCTCAAAAATAAATAAACGTTAAAAAAATTTTTTTTAAAAAGAAATGACATAGCTTTAATTCAAACTCCATTTAATTTCCGAAGCTGTGTTCTTTTTCGCTGTTGTGAGATTCCCCGTCCGGCTCCTCCTTCCCCTTTTCGTGTACGTGGAACTAAGAAAAACACTCCATCATTTTCCCTTGAATTGCTTCCCCTGTCTGCTGCTTTATTAACGTCGTCTACTTTGTCTGCTCTCCGGTGGGGAGGCTCTGCCTCAGGAAGTCTCAGGAAAGGCAGGTTGGCTCTGGTGTCCTTCTGAGACATCCTGTCTCTCCTGTAGCCCCAGCAATGCCAGCAGTTCTGTGACGTTTTTCCACTTAGTTCAGTCTCTCTCTTCATAAAGAGCTTTCAGATCTTGTATCCTGTCTTCAGGTCTCTTTCTCTGGATATCAGTCAGGGGTATTCCTTGTAAGCAAATAAACAACTTTTGATTGAATCAGGAAGGGACTTTGGGCACCTGGGTGGTTCAGTTAGTTAAGCATCTGACTCTTGATTTTGGTTGAGGTCATCATCTCACGGTTCATGAGATTGAGCCCTGCATTGGGATCTGTGCTGGGCTTGGAGCCTACTTGGGATTCTCTCTCTCCCTCTCTCCCTCTCTCCATGCCCCACCCCCACTGTCTTGTGCACGCACATGCTCGCTCACTCTCAAAAAAGAAGGGGGGGGGTACTTAAGCAGAGGAGGAGCAGGGAGTCAGGAGGTATGCAGAATGCCCAGAAAGCTGGAAAATAAGTATAAAGGAGGTTGAACGGCCCACAGCTGCACCATAGCCATGCCATGGAGCTGGTCCATTGGCGGACATTGGCTTACCCCACCAGAGATGACGTGCCATCTAACCTGTTGTACGCCTATTGCCTCCGTGGGCTTTGCCCCTATAAGTTAAGAGTTCTCGATTCAGAGTTCAGAGTGGATGCTTCTGGATCCAAGTCTCAGGTACCTTCTCTTTAGCTGCCAAGAGACTGGGAAGAGGAATGTATGAGGCATTTTTCGCTCCCCACAAGACCTATAAGGTGGGAGAATTTCCTAAACTCGGAAGGGGATTCAGGATAGATACCCAAATGAAGGCAAATATCCACTACACCCTTTTCTTCCTTTGTTGGAAGCCAAGGACCTCAACTTTTATTTTTTAGAGAAAACAGAAGTCTTCACACAGGGATACCTTTACCTTCTCCACAGCGGTACACATTTGCCTGTGTCCGTATCCATCTGAGACTTCTTCCCTCCGTGTATCATAAAGGACCTGAATCTTTCTTGAAGATCATTCTCCTGCTTTTTCTCTGGCTCCTCTTCCCCCGCCTTCTCAGGAACCTTCTGTTTTCAGTCTGTCTTCTGTACTCAGCCTCTCCTTCTTAACCAAATGGTTTCCATTGCTTTCCATGTTCTCACGTCTCCTCCATCGTTTATGGATGTCTGCACTGCACCACCCGCCCCTCCCCTGTGGTCCCCCTGTCTCACTCCTGTGTTGTAGTCAGACCTCCTGCAGGGGGCATCCGTATTCCACAGCTGGGTTTCCCACTTCCTCCCACCGACCCTGCAGTCCAGCGCTGTCGCTTTGCAGAGGACACTGTCCAGAGTCTGTCGTCACCCTGCTCTTTCTTCTTTTGGCCCCATCCACGCTCTTGATGACTTCCTTGGTTTCGGTTCATTGACACGCTCTCCAGGTTCCTCTCGTCCCTCTGTTTCCTCTTTCCTGTGTCCTTTCCAGCCTTTTCCTTCCCATGCAACCATTAAATGTCTGTGCTTCTCAAGGCTGGGCCTTTTTTTTTTTTTTTTAACCCCCCTTCATTTTTCCTTGTTTTCTAGTTTCAGGTGTATCTAAGGTACAGTTTCACTTATCTGATGTAATGGCTAATTTGTATTGATTCCAGACACCTTCCCCTAAGTGCTAAATCAGGGGTTGGCAAACTACAGCCAAGTTCGGCCTCATGGTTTTACTGGAACACAGCCTTGCCCATTTATTTACATACTGTCTGTGGCCACATTTGTGCCAAATGACAGAGTTCAGCAGTTGTAACAGAGTCTGTGCGGCCCGCAAAACTACGTTTTTAGGACCACTGTTTGGTCCTTTACAGAAGAAGTCAGCCCACCCTGCTCCAGACATTCTCCTCGAATGTTTGTAGATCATCTGGAACTTGGATATCTGACACCATGTGCCTCATATTTTCCCCACACTTGATCTTCCAACTATGTGAACAGCTCCATAGAGTTGCACAGAACAGAAACCTTGATCCGTGACCAGCTCCTATGGCCCTTCCGTCCCAAGGGTTTCTCCTTTGCCTCCCTTCTGTCTCTAGCATTCTGTCTCGGTCCAGGCCGCCGTGACCCAGTGCAGTCCTTCTTTCGCTGGGCTACCTGCGTCCATTCTTGCCTCCCTTTGAATCCATTCTCCATGCTGAGGCCAGAGCAGGCTTTTCAGAATGAAAATTTGGTCAGTTACCCACTCGCTTCAAACATTGCTCTTGGAGTAAAGACCAAGAGTCTTCAGAATGGCCTGCGGCTCTCAGGTGCTCTTACACTTCTACTGACAGTCTCCCGTTTTCTGTTGCTAGAACAGTCCAGAACACATGAGTGTAGGCAGCAGTGTTTTATTTTTCACGATTCTGGGTCACATGGGCCTGGCTGGGCACTTCTGCTCCATGTGGTGCCTGCTGGGGCTAGAACTTCCAACGGGCCTCTTCTGACCGGCAAGGGTGGCTGGACCTCTTTCTGTGGTGGCTCGGGGCTTCCGGAACGAGCAACCCAGGAGGTCGTGTCGTGGCGTGCATGTGCTTCCCCAGCTTCTGCTTGCATCCTGCTCGCTGATGACGCACAGGCCAAAGCAGATGGTGCGACTGAGCCTCAGACGGTGGGCGGGACCTGCATTAGGGCATGGGCACAGGGGAGCCGGGGTCACTGGCAGCTACAGATGGGACTGAGTGTCACTCTGACCTTTTCTGTCACATGTCCTTTGGCTCTCAGGCTATTTGCATGAGCTGTGCCCTCTACCTGAACTGCCCTTTCTCGTCTTCATCTACAGAACTGTTTCTCTTCCTTTAGATCTCCACCTACATGTCCTTGGTGTCATTTCTTAAAGGAAGAGTGGTTTGGAGATCCCCTGATTAGAGGTCTTTGTAGCACATAAATAGTGCTTGTTATAATGGGGATTTTACTTTATTGGGTGATTTTGTCCTCCTTCCCCACTAGACGAAGGTCCCTGAAGGCAGGAACCTTATCTAATTTTGTTTCCCCTGATTTCTGGCATCATCCCTGGCACATGGAAGACCAGTAACTGCCAGGTGCATAAAGAGGTTAATCGTCTTGTTTGCCTTTGGAGCAATTTCTGGACTGTAGGGTCTGTAGTCTCTTTCCTTTCCAGTCTGTCTGGGGTTCATCAGCTTATCATCACTGGGATGTTGTGTTCTTCCAAATCCCTGTTATTGGGAAAGTTTCTGAACCCCAGTTGAACACTCTTATGTAGCTTTTTGTCCTGGCTCTGAAGTCATCTGCAAGGTCCTGTCTAACTTTTGAGCCTGTTGCTACCATCCACCCCCCTACCCCCATCTCTCTGCCTCACCACCTCTGCCTCCCCATCACCTCAGACTTAGTGCATGATGTTTACTTCTCACAAGTTCTTTTTCCTTCCTGCCCTCCCCGTGCTGCCCACGTCTCTTCTGAGGTGAGTGTGTCCTTGGCCATACCGCTTACTTCACAGTTAAATTCATTTGTAACCTTGTGGTGTCTGCTGAGTGGTGTTGGCATTCAGCTCTAGGAAGCTATTTCCTTTCATCCTAGATCCCCACCCAGGCCCGGCCACCTCACATCCCGCCTCTGTTCTGGGCCCCACAGTGCCACGGTTAGCCTTGAATGACTATTTTATTTATCTGACTTTTTTCCAGGGTGAAGAAAATCTTAAAACAAGCATTTGTACATTTTTATCAGTTTTGTCACATTTGGACATCATTACGCAAAATGTTCCAGAAAAGGTGAGTTTAAATGTGTCTGTAAGAGGAGTTTGAGCAGTCGATCAAAATAGAATTGTATAGATTTGGACTAATTTTTAAAAATATTTTTAATGTTGGGGCGCCTGGGTGGCGCAGTCGGTTGGGTGTCCGACTTCAGCCAGGTCACGATCTCGCGGTCCGTGGGTTCGAGCCCCGCGTCAGGCTCTGGGCTGAGGGCTCAGAGCCTGGAGCCTGTTTCCGATTCTGTGTCTCCCTCTCTCTCTGCCCCTCCCCCGTTCATGCTCTGTCTCTCTCTGTCCCATTTTTAATGTTTATTTATTTTTGAGAGAGAGCAAGCGAGCAGGGGAGGGGTAGAGAGAGGGGGACAGAGGATCCAAAGGTGGCTCTGTGCTGACAGCAGTGAGCCCAGTGCAGGGCTCGAACTCACGAACCGTGAGATCATGACCTGAGCCCAAACCGGACGCTTAACTGACTGAGCCACCCAGGCACCCCGTACTATTTTTTTTTAACGTAAGTATTTCTTGTGATTTTTGCTACTTCTCTCCCCTTGTACCGCTCCATTAGTGTGCACATGTACGACACAGATACGCAGGCAGGTGTTACCCACCTGCACACATACACACCGAGGGATGCCTGAGCCTGTATTAAATCTGCAGACAAATAATGGGCAATTTCTAGTGATAGGTCATCAATTTTATGCAGGTATTTACATACGATTATTTAGGTAGGAATTCTCTTGTTGCGTCTTTAACTGTTCCTTGACTGACATAGTTATCGAGCATGTGCTCTGATGAGCTGTGGTCATCATCGTTGGGAGCGTGAGGCCAGTCTTTCGTCTTTGAGCCGTCTCCGTAGCACTGTACCCCACAGACCGGTAGAGATCGTCGCTAATTCTGGTTAATCAATTTGGCAAAGCCGGTAAGAATTCAGGAAAACCTGCCAGTAAGATTTAGAGCAAGATTCTGCATTATTGAACCCACAGGAAAGAGCACACTGAGATGTGAACTCGAGGAGAAAACTGAGTATGTAGAAGAAGAAGTATTGTTTGGTGTTAAAAGTGGAAGAAAGTACGGCGGGGGGAAAGGGTTTCCTAGAATTTCTCAGAGTGTTCTTGTGTTCTTGTCTTTACACAGTGGTAGCAATCAAATTCAGTTGTTAACCTGTTTCATCAGTTCGAAGACTGACATCCTTTTCCCCCACCACATTTTAACTCCTCAGATCATCATGATCTTAAAATTGCTCGTGTCTTACAGTGTCTGTCAGCCAGATGGCAGTGTGTGAGTTACAGTTACGTAAAAACTCGTGTTAACACCTTCTGGAGAGATCAGGCAAGCTCGAGCATCGAATAACATCACATGTTATCTTTCTATTTTAAATATGTGCAGGAAAGAGATGTGCTTGCAATCTACCACGAGAGGTAAGACAGACAAGGGACTGTCCTGTGGCAGGGTGGCTGGAATAGCTCAAGAATCGTTCAGGCGAGTTCTGAAAATGAATTCGTCTTAGAAGATCTCCTGCTAGGTCTGTTACGAATAACAGGCTATTTTCCCACCCAGCCCTGTTTGCACCTGGTGTATATTACATATTTTAGGTTTATTTTTTACTTTTAAGCATCCAAAAGAAGGAATGCTGATTAGCGGACTAGAATAATCACCATTTTGGGGCGCCCAGGTGGCTCAGTTGGTTGAGCGTTCAACTTTTGATTTTGGCCTGGGTCACAATCCCAGGGTCATGGGACCAAGCTCCATGTCGGGCTCTGTGCTGGGTGTGGAGCCTGCTTGGATTCTCTCTCTCCCTCTGCCCCTCTCCCCTGCTTGTGCTCTCTCTCTATTAAAAAAAAAAAAATCTAAATTGAGACCTCTAAGTAAAGACCAAACTAGTTTACTTTTGTTAGTCTGTTTCCACACCCCTCACAGTGTCTGTTGTAAAGTCCATTTTTAATTGACAGATGTGTTTTTGTTTAAAGACTTCTTGGGAACAGTCTCAAAACTTCCCATTTTCCGCACGGTATGGAAATATGTGTACTTAACCTTGTGAGTCTGTGCTAAGTAGTCCGAGAAGATTCCGAACTACCATCAAACAGGACAGAGGTCAGAACCCTAAATGTTCTATGGAAATTAAAAGCAGAGGGGGGAGAAATCAAAAACCCCTTTCTCCAGTACACACATCGTTGTGTCGTCCTGTCGTCTTGTGCAGTGTGTCCAAACCTCGTCAGCTAATACGAGGTGGCGTTGCTGGTGTTCCAGCGTGAACGGTGTGTAGCTGAGTCTTGGCCAAGGCAAATGGTCACAGGCAATACCAGTGTATCTTGAGCAGTGTTCATAAAAGCATTCTTTTCCCTGTTGAGAATTCTACTGGATTTTTGTTCCGCACTCACGAGTAATCTATACCTCACTCCTAGATCTTGGTTTCTAGTATCATTCTCTCACACCAGGAACCAGGGCTTCTTGGAGAAACAGCTGATTCTAGAACTGGGGCAGACAATACACAAGGTAAATCTGGAGCATCTTGTAGTACCAGAAAAGAAGTGCTTTCCACACACACACTGACACGGGGTGGGTCTGCAGAGGGGCACAGGAGCTCCCAGTTGCTAACACTGAGACCTGCAACACAGTAGAGTCATACTGGATTATAACCAAAACATAAAATAAATATCTATGAGTTCATACTGATACAAATAAATGACTGACTAAATAAACAAATGGGAAAGACAGATGTGTAGAGTCCAAATAACTTACATGGACACTGACCGCAAGAGGGGGCGCATAACCCGCCCAGGCCTTAAGCGCGGGCTGCCCTGGTGATGCCCTTCCGAAGACTAGAGCGTGGAAGGGAAAGTGACCTTGCAGAGGGGGCACCCACGACAGCGGTCAGTCGTACGACAGTCTGTGCCCTTGATAGGATGGGATGAAAATGGCCTCTGTGGTTTTCCTCCCAAAACACCATGACCCTGGTCTCATCATGAGGTTTTAAGAACATCCCCCAAAGCCCAGCCGAGCAACATTCCACAAAATCCCTGCCCACTGCTCCTCAGAACTGACAAGATCGTCAAAAACCAGCAGAGTTTGAGAAGCTGTCACAGCCCAGAGGAGGGAGGAGGGTAAGGGGACACGACCACTAGATGTACCGTGGTGTCCGGGGTGCAATCGGGATCAGGACAGGCACATCAGTGAAGACTAAGGGAATCTGAACAAAGCCTGGAGTGAGGATTAAGGTTATAGAGGAGCCGTAAGAAACTGGGAAGGGAAGGCAGGCGTTTGGACTCGATCCCTTCAGGTTTCCTATTAGGTAAAGTGGACACAGTACTATCTACTTTGTGGGATGTTTGTGAGGATTAAATAACACAGAAGGTACTTTCTCTCCTGTCACGGTTGTCCTTAGTCCTTCCTGATACCTGTCAGAGTTTGGGATCAAGGCTTCCGTTTTTCTCATTCATTCATTCAGAATATGTTTTAGTGCTTCTTGTAACGAAGCACAACACTAGACCGTGGAGGTTTGGGGAGGCAAGACGCAGATCTGTGCAGACCAGCGCGGCGTGCACGAGACTGCGGGGTGCGGGCGAGACCTCCCAAGTCTCGTAGCTGAGCGCAGAGGTCTGCACGGCAGGGAGGGGAACAGGCTAGTGCAGGGAAGCCTGGTGCAGTTGGGATCCGGAAGACACTGGCTGGGTTGGAGGTGGAGGTGGGGCTGCAGGGGGGGCAGGGCCCAGCACGGAAGGGCCCTTGTCAGGCAGGTGGAGGAGGTGAGCCCAGTGCTTGAGTGAATGGGCCCTGCGATTGGATCTTGGCTCCACCTCCTATGGTGGTGTGTGAACTCGGTCAAGTAACTCAACGGTGGTGTAGACGTACAGTAAATACTCCGTATGGGAGGAATTTGGACTTTATCCAGAGGGCACTGGGGAGATGCTGCTGAACTTCCAGCAGAAACGTGACATGAGCAGACTTGGTGTTGTGAGTGCGGTGTGTAGGATTGGTTCGGTCACGGGGTTAAAACCGGAAACGTCTGGGAAGCTACCTTCATGCTTCGAGCGGTGCTGGGATGTGGCATGGAGGTCGCGGGTGGATAGACGTGACGGGTACGTGCTAGCGAGAAACGCCCGAGTTTGGAGGATGGCTTTGGTGGAGGGAAGCAGGGAAGTGACCTGGGCTGGCAGGGGTGGTGGTGACTTTCACTGGAACAGGGCAGTAGTAGGAGAGTAGACCAGGATGGGGGGAGGGTGGCGATGAGTGGATGGGATTATGAGTGTGTCACCCGCAGGGTGTCCCATAGGCATGGCAGGCAGCAGCCGTGTGTAGGTCTCTGAATAGGAACTACAGCTCAGGAGCTGTCACTGGCTTTGGGACCACAGCTGCAAGACCAGGAGGGATGGTGTGTCAGATAGATGGGTGCTGTTGCCAGTGTATCTTGGAGGGCGTTGAGGGGCTGCAGGTGAACCGGGGTGAACCCTGCTGAAGATACGAGGAGCCGTGGGTCGGGGTTCACCACATTCTGTGTCTGGTGAGCCCTGGGCTGTAGTGCCCGAAACACAAAAACCTCTATTTTGAAACCGTCCTGTAGCCAGGGCTCCAGGTAACCCCCAGCTTAGTGGTGCAGCAGAGAGCGGAGCGCCCGTTTCTTCAGTGCCTCAGTGATTCCGTGGTGAAGACCCATTTCTGCCAAACTGGCCTCCAGAAGCTCACCTCGGGCAGATTAAAATGCAAATACATATTTTTTAATGTGTGTTTTTGAGAGAACGCAAGTTGGGGAGGGGCACCGAGAGGGAGACAGAGGATCTGAAGCGGGCTCTGCGGCGACAGCACAGAGCCCGATGTGGGGCTCGACCTCACGAACCAGGAGATCATGAGCTGAGCCGAAGTGGGACACTGAACCACCCAGGTGCCCCCGAATTCAAATAGTTTTCAAAACCCTGTGCCAGTTGTATAAAAAATGGGTGTGGGGAGAGGAGCGTGGGAAGGAGGCGGGTGGTTACAAAAGAACAACAGGAGGGATCCTTGCACATCGGAACCGTTGAGTATCGTGACCATGATGGCGGATGTGAACCCACACGTGTGATAAAATGGTGTAGGACTGAACACAGACACACCTCACACACAAATTCCAGTAAAGCGGAGGAGATCCTGGTTACATTCACGGGTGATGTCAGTGACGGCATCCTCGTTGTGACACCGTACTATGATTTGCCACATGTTACCAGGAGGGGGAGCTGGGCAAAGCGTGCGGGGCACAGGGGGTCTCTCTGTTATTTCTTATGACTGCACGTGCATCTACAGTGATCTCAGGAACGTGTCAGTTAAAAGAAGAAAAGGAGCTGTGACTCACAAGCTTGGGAACCGTGAATGGACTGAAGCCATGGAAACAAATGCAGACTGTGTGTATGTGTAGCCTGAGAAAATGAGGAAGCCGAGCACAGAGCCCAGAGGTGCGCCAGCATTTACGGGACAGGAGAGGAAGAGATTGAGAAGAAACAGGAAGAGGACGAGGGGGGCAGCCTTAAGAATGGGGTGTTCTAAGGGTCATAGGAAGAGGTCTTCTCAAGGAGAGAAAGGTCAAGAGAGTGGGGTGCCCTGGAAAGGTCAGGAAAGATAAGGGCTTTATCCATAGTGTTCAGCGACAAGGAGGTTGTGACTCGGATGAATTCCATGAGTACAGGAGGCAAAGAGGTGGGGTGGCCAGGAGAGAGACTGCAGACAGGTGCTTTGGGTCAGCGGTAGGAATACCTGATTTTCAGATTTTAGAAAAGAGAACAGTTACAGGTTCTGTGACAAGGTGTGGGCCGTGGCTCTGGGTAGAAAAAGCCGTGGCTTTTTCTTTGACGTTGGAGAAGTGATGGTCCAGAAGTCACACTGAGGATTGGAACAGGCGCAGACTTTCTCATGTCTTAGGGAGGTGGGAGAGAAAGGTTAGTGAGGGGCTGGAGACCATGCCTGGAAGGAGGGCTTGGAAGCTGCAGGGGAAGGGATGAAAGGGGAGGGGAGAAAACTCTGAGGGAGCCGGGAGAAGCCAGACCTTGGAGTAGGGGTGTATAGTGCAGGCAGCTGGCCGCAGGCCCTGTCAGAGGGGTACTTTGGAGCAATTCTTCCTCCCTTCCCCCCTCCAGTGTTTGTCCTGTGCCTTCTATGTGTCCTAGTGGGTTGTTCCAGGCCCTGTGGATTCTGCAGTGAATAAAACCATCTCTACCATCATTCTGGTGCGGGGAGAGACGACAACTAGACACGATACTGTCAGGTGGTGACACAGGCTTTGAAGAAAAAAGCAGAACAAGGGGCTGAAGATTGGGTGTCTGGGGCAGGACGGCTATTTCAGGAGGTGGGTTCAGGGGAGACCTGCCCAAGGAGGTGATCCTGAACATGTACCCAAAAGCAGTGAGTGAGCAAGCCACACGAGGGTCTGGGACACTTTCCAGGACAAGGGAACAAACAGCAGGTGCGGGCTGTAGGTGAGTGGTCTCATCCTGCCTGGGAGGTCAGAGCAATTGGCATGGAATAAGGGAGGCGGCGTGGAGGCAGTAGGACCCCACATAGATTGTGGGAGAAGTCAGGAGTTCGGTGTTGGACATGTCGTGTCTGGGATGCCGGGCCTTGTGGTGATGCTGTTCTGGTACACGTCATCTTCACACGAGTTGTCTGACCTGGAGCTCGTGGATAGTAAGACCCACATGTGAAGCTGCGCGTGTTACAAACACCGACCGGGGTTACGTAACACCAGCAGTAGTGTTCATGGTTAGGTGCTCACGTATCTATGCTTCGTAAAATTGTAAAGGACTGTAATATATTAGTAATTAATAATCAACATTCTCTTTCCCCTCTTTTAATTTTTAAATTCACTCCTCATGGTGTTTCGGTTGTCTTGGATAACCTGCCTTGGTTTTCAACTTGTAAAATACAACTAAATAACCAATCATGTATCATTTGGAAGTTGTCTCTTTCCTTTGGCGCCCAGATACTTCTCTTCATCTTCCTCCTGGCCAAGTAAATATATTTTCTCTACACCGCATGTCCTGGTTTTCTCGGCTGCACATGTGGTGTGCCCCTCAGCTCCCTTGCTCCTGTTCTTAAAACTTGTTCTTCCTTGGGGCGCCTGGGTGGCTCAGTCGGTTAAGCATCCAACTCTTGATCTCAGCTCAGGTCTTGATCTCAGGGTCGTGAGTTCAAGCGCCATGTTGGGGAACCTACATGATGCCTTTTTGCTGGACCCCATCTGACTAGTTACCGCACTTTGCTCTACGTAAACATGGTCTTTGTTGGTTGCTCATCACACATAGAGGGTCATTTACGTATTACGGTTTCGTGTGTGTGTACTTTCACATATCCCAACAGTGTCCATGTGATGCTGGCAGTACAGTGACCTTTGATAGCTGTTGACCGTATTTTGAATAAAGGAATGAAATAAGAGGATCATATATATCTGTATTTTGTCCTTCTCTGAGGAGCTTTGGGAAATTGAAGTGAGCTGTTAACCATGCCCGCGTATTGGTAAAAGTCTTCTGTGAGCACAGTTGTTTCAGTAGAAACCTCAGGACTCTTGGCTAGGTGCAGCTTTGCAAACATTTACAGATGACCCACATGGTAGAAGCAGCGAGGTAGCTCCTGATATTTTATTAAAAGTTTCAGTCCATCTGGTTTCCACGTTAATCTACGTCGCTTCTGTGGCCTTTCGATATCTGTGGAACTGTGTGGTTTTGGAAATCAGGGACTGGCATTGCATGAAGTCTGCAGGTTGTGGAGATAGAACAGTCTGTGAATTCACAGGAAAAGACTACAGGGAAGTTTAAACTGCTTTGTTATATTTCTCCCCACCTTTTAATTTTCCTGCCACCACTCAGTGCCACATGAGTCCAACGGTACCATTGGGGAAACAGTCATTCACATCAAAGACGAGGAGGAAAAGAACGTTGTGTGAGATGCCTTGCTCCAGAAGCACTTTGGAGTGCACCAGAAGTGGGGCTCTTAGAGAACATTCTGACTTTTCCAGCCCAGGGAAAGGTCATACGTGATGGGGGCTGTCGTTCACACATTGTGGGAAAGCAAGGGTTGGCATGGAGGTGCTGTCCACGGTACCTCAGGTGCTGGAGTGTGGGGAGGATGTATTGTGGGAAAGTAAGGGTTGGCGTGGAGGTGCTGTCCATGGTACCGCAGGTGCTGGAGCGCGGGGAGGATGTACCGCAGCCGCGTTGTTAAGTGGAACCTGGAGCTGTGAGGAAATTCTCCCTTGAGGAGACCCGAACCCCAGCACTCTGGGTGTGTCTGAGGAGTCCCGCTAATGCAGAACCGGCAAAATCAGATCATCTGTCTGCTTTGTGGTTCTACAGTCAAGGGCCCAGGTTTACATTTGAAGAATCTTTGCCCTTTCTTTTCAGAAACCAATTCTGAAGCAAGCCTTTGTCATCGTCCTGCAGTGGTGCTTCAGTCACAATTTTAGTATCCGCCTGTACGCGTTAGTGGCCCTTAAGAAAATCTGGAGCATGTGTAAGACATGGCACGTTGAAGAATTTGACGCTTTGACTTCTGTTATTGAGTCCAGTCTTAGTCAAGTGGAAAACATGCCTGGAGCAGGGTAAGCAGACCCCCTCCCCTTCACTTTACTTCCAGTAGAGTAGAGGGGATGAGGAGGTGCCTCTGTCCCGTTAGCCTGTCATCACTCCGTGCATGGATATCGGAGCTCGGATAAGGTGGGGCGTGGGCAGAGCACCGTGGGATGCCTCGTTCCGTCACACTTCTCATTGTGGTCAGCTCCATCTCAACCTTTTTCATTGTTGTTGTCTTCTTATCCTTGATCCTTTATTTTACAGTAATGTTTTACATACCTTTAGATATTCCTTTTCAGTAGAGCTGAATGTCCCCATCCTCTGTTGTCAAAGAAGTGCTGGGAAGCAGAACGATCTGGCTTTAAAGACGTGCTCCCGACTGCCCAGGTGTACTAATTAAAGATGGAAGCTTTTCTCTTTTCCTTTTTTTAAGCGAGTGTCTCTATTTCCCAAACAAAATCCTGCACAGAGGCTCAGTATCGAACAGATAAAATGCCACTGGTACAGGATGGGGGAGGGGGGCCACCCGGCTCAGTATTCTATACAGGCCGCTTCTCCCACACCCAGCCCTGTTCAATTCAGCGCACAAAGGCAGGCTCGAGTATCCTGTCTCCTGGTATCTGAACTTGTTTCCCTGGCTCTAAGGGAGTGTTGTTGTTTTATTGTTTCCTCATTATCATTGATTATCATTGATTATCACTATCCAAGAACGCCAGGATTTTTATAACTTCCAGAGACCCAGGCAATATCAGTCAATACATAAAAAGTTTCAGAAGCTCAAAAATAGTTACAGATTCTTATAAACAGACAGATAAAGGTTTGAGGCAACATGTTAAGCACATGAAATAGTGTTTGGAAAACCAGTAACATATGGGGGGGGTCTTTGTTTGACCATCAAGCTAACAGATGGTGTAAATAAGACTGAGTCCTTACGAAGCTTCGTGTGGGGCCAGGACTGAGGTACTCCTGCGGCCACAAAGTACCTGATAGCCCTTCTGCCTGCTTTTACTTCCCATACATTGGTTGAAAAGAGGCATTTAGGTGATCGAGTGGGTGAGGGAGCTTTTGGCGTCTCAGGAGGAAGACACTCAATTCAGCAAATACAAATACTAAAATATAATTGCGTGAGACACAACAGGAAAAAACCAGAAGAGAAAATTAGGTTGGGGACACAGGGCAGGTTCACAGGTGAGGGACAAAAGTGCAAAGGAAGGTGCCGGTCACCTCTGACACATTGTACACAGTTCGTTGTATAGAAATTCTGGTCACGACAAAGACTGATCATTAAAATTAGTAGCTGACCAAGCAGTGCTTAGAGTTCCTACCTTTCCAGGTATGTTGTGGCAGCTGGAATCCCTCCTCTTTCTCAGGCAGTCCTGCAGGTCTCCTTTCCCCTCGGTGGGTGGGTGGGTGGGAGCACACCGCCTTCCCCTAGTGGAAGGAAGTTTGAGGGAAATGAATACATTTTACATGTGGATAAGCATTTGTCCGTTTACGGTTTTCTCTATGATGAAACCAGGGCTTTATCATTTGCTGTTGGGATGTTTGGGTTGGTGGTTGATCTTGGTCAGAGTTCCTGGGCAGCTGTGTTTTGATTTCTAAAAACAGTTGGGTCGGCTCCTTTCTTAAGCAGTAAAACACTCTTCTACAAAGTAACTTAATTCTGGGGCGCCTAGGTGGCTCAGTCGGTTAAGCAGCCGACTTCGGCTCAGGTCATGATCTCACGGTCTGTGAGTTCAAGCCCTGTGTCGGGCTCTGTGCTGACAGCTCAGAGCCTGGAGCCTGTTTCAGATTCTGTGTCCCCCTCTCTCTGACCCTCCCCTGTTCATGCTCTGTCTCTCCCTGTCTCAAAAATAAATAAAATGTTAAAAAAAAATTAAAAAAAAAACAAAGTAACTTAATTCTTTTTAAAATCCTCGTACCAGGTAGGAGATTTAACCAATTAGAATAAGGAACCCTGGGCATCGGACCATCTCTGTTCTTCTGATACATGGCAGAATCGGTTCTGTGACCGATGCAGGCTGAGTTGTGGGGCATCAGCGGCAGGCCAGGTGGACACAGTTCTTATCTCCGTGTGGCTCCCAGTCAGGTGGATGGGACATCAAGTAAACACTCATACAAATAATAAATTAAATCATGGCAGGTACCCCAGTGGAAAAGGAAGGATCGTGATGAGAAAATGCGGCCTCTCCAGGCTGGGTGGGGGAGGGGAGACCTTTCTAAGTCACATGATGTTTCCATTATGGAGGAATGGAGGACGGTGATGTCTGGGTGGTCCCGAAGCTGGTGTGCCGGTGTGCACGGTGCACTCAGAGCCCTGAACAGGGCTGGTCTGCCCAAGGGCAGTACGTGCAGGAAGCGAGGGGCAGAGGCCAGGCCGGTTGGGCTTCTGTTGAGTGAATTATTTAAACTCAGGAATGACATCACTGGGTTTGCTTTTGCATTTTTTAAAGTGTGAAGAACAGATCAGGGGACCGCAGGAGAGAATGGGAGGAGAGGCGCCTGGGTGGCTCCGTCAGTTAAGTGTCTGACTCTTGATTCGGGCCCAGGTCAAGATCCCAGGGCCGTGGGATTGAGCCCCATGTCGGGCTCTGCGCTGACAACGCGGAGCCTGCTTGGGATTCTCTCTCTCCCTCTCTTTGCCCCTCCCCTGCTCATGTTCTCTCTCTCTCTCTCTCTCTCTCCCCCACAATAAATAAACTAGAAGAAAAAAAAAAGAATGGGAGGAAGTCATGTGTTAGGTTACTGGGGGGTAGAGAAATGGACAGGTTTGAGGTAAGTTAAATGAGAGCCTAAAAGCGCCCACTGGATTTAGGGGGAGCCATTTCAGTAGCCTTATTGGTGGGGCAGAAACCAAATTAAAGTGGATTAGGAGTGGTTGGGACAATATATTACATTAAATCCGGTGATGGGCTCATTGCTGCCTATTAGCTTAGTTTCTTCACTCGCATATTTGAAATACATCATGTCTTTAAAAGACAATGAAGAAGGTAAAAACACAGCCATGTTGAGGGGATAATTCTCTCCCAAAACTCTTCTGTGAACTGTCATAGAACAGCTGTAGAGGATGTGGTGTCAAGGAGGGCTTGTATTTTATCTTTGGTAACCTCAGTTTTTTTTATTAAAAAAAAATTTAATGTTTATTTTTGAGAGAGACAGAGAGTGCAAGCAGGGGAGGGGCAGAGAGAGAGGGAGACACAGAATCGGAAGCAAGCAGGCTCTGGCTCTAAGCTGTCAGCACAGAGCCAGATGAAGGGCTCGAACTCACCAGCTGTGAGATCATGACCCGAGCCGAAATTGGACGCTTAACCGACTGACCCACCCAGGTGCCCCACATTAGTTGTTTTTAAATAAGGATTTGTGGTTAGGAAGCTGAACAGTGCAGAAAGGTGTCAGATAAAGGCAAGACCATCTCCTTCCCCCCATCCTGGCCCCCTGCCCCCCAAAGGAATCCCCTTGTGCGTGGGTGTCCCCTTACGTGGTGGGCCTCAGGCTAGCTCTCCAGCCCCACCTGATGGCGCTTCAGTACGGTTCTTTTTTTAAGATAAGACACGGAGCCCTTTGATCAGGCTAGAGGAGCCGGGAGGGGACAGTTCAGGGGCCCGGGTCTAGGAGACTCCTGGGGTGGGGAGCCAAGCGGGCAGGTGGTAGGAGTGCAGGAGGTGAGAACTCTCTCCTCTCCCCGCAGTGCCCGGAGGCTCGGCTGTCAGAGCGGGTGGCGGGGTGGGGGGTCTGAGGGGTAAGGAAGGCACACCGGCCAGGCCAGCGTGGGAGCCTCGAAACTACTTGGCTTATGGGCTGTTGATCACGAATTCACACTGCAACCTGCCACCAGCTGGGTTATGAGTTCTATCCCTACCCCTTTGCCTTTGAAAACGTGGCAGATGTGTTAAGACTTTAAAACCTTCCCTAGTCTGTCTGTCTGGTTTAGGAGCACCGGTGGTTTGGCATGCGTTGTGAATCTTCGCGGTAGAAAAAGCGCTTACTGCCAGGTGGGGACTTGAGGACTGTCCTCTTTAAGGACAGGTTTCTCACACGGTTCCCTTTTAGAGCTCTTTTGCCCCGAGCACGTAAGTGCTACATGTCACAGGCTGCTCCTGTGAGGGCTCCCCATCGCTGCCAGCGGACAGCCATTTCCGCATCCCATCAGCGTTGATGGAGCGCAGGCCTCTGCCCCATCTATGGGAGTGATCCCTGTATTTTTAAGCGCGGAGACCTGGCTTCAGGTCCTGCTGAGTCATTGTTGTGGGACTGTGAAACAGTCATTTCTTTGACTTTCATTTCAAAATGTCAAATTCAGTGTCAGTTTGTGTGAAGTACGTTGATCTGGGAGGTAGGCAGGGGGGTGTATAAATCTTAGGATAAAATTCCCAAGATTTTCCGTGCATTCTAACCTCTGCACTCCCTAGGATTATCTGATTGATTTCCCCCTCCCCGCCCCCCACCAGAGTTCTCTCACTTGTCTGGACCTCACACCGTATCTTTACTCCTTAGGAACGCCAAGAAGAACTGGCAACGCATCCAAGAGCATTTCTTTTTTGAAACATTTCACCCGCTTAAGGATTATTGTCTGGAGGTGAGTGGAGAGTGTCGTTTGTAAATTCCCTACCGTGTCTTTAATCCTGGCGCTCCCTTTCTGCCACAGTTCTTGGAGGGTTATGACGAGGTGAACTTTTCCCCCTTACAGCATCACCCTCACAGCGTAAAGTCCTAAGTTTAACTTTGCCACTTCGTGCAAATGACTCTTGCTTGCATTTCGCTCATAGGCAGTGAAAATTGGCGAGTCACCGTCACTTTCTATTTCTCAGGCTTATAAACACTGTAAGGGGGAATATTTAACTCTAAACAGAAATCTGTTCTGACATTAAAAGGAGATGGGTGAGAACGTGTGTGCAGGTGAGATTTTGCTGTCATGAAGCTGTTTGTGAAAGCAAAAAGATCTGTCCCTTTGTCACTCGCATTTTCCCGATGCTGAGTGACTAGAATTATACAGCACACACACACCCCTGCATTCATTGTATCCAAAGGTGTTCACTTAATTTTAAGAATCATAAAACACGTTTATTACAATTAGCATGTGAGTGAACTTAATATACAGATTATTAAAATGTGTGTAAATCGTGTCACTTTCTCCAGTGTTCTGCCTTTGAATTTAAAACAGGTGGGGGCGCCTGGGTGGCGCAGTCGGTTAAGCGTCCGACTTCAGCCAGGTCACGATCTCACGGTCCGGGAGTTCGAGCCCCGCGTCAGGCTCTGGGCTGATGGCTCAGAGCCTGGAGCCTGTTTCCGATTCTGTGTCTCCCTCTCTCTCTGCCCCTCCCCCGTTCATGCTCTGTCTCTCTCTGTCCCAAAAATAAATAAACGTTGAAAAATTTTTTAAAACAGGTGACCTAGGGTTTTTTCACAGTAACTTGAGCTGCTGTGCATATGCAGTTGGGGGGATCAGTTACTAATAAGCTGGCCTTTAAAAAAATATTAATCTTTATATTGTGAGATATTCGCTCCAGAATATTAATGTGCGCTTCTGTTGCTTCGTCGCAAAAAATGTAGGATTTTTCAATTATTTTAACATGCTCTGTTCTGTGTTCTTTAGTCCCCAGAATGCTTTGTTTGACATCTTTCTGAAGGACTCTTACTAGCTCTCTAGTGTTAAGTCAGCACTCTCTATTCAGTTCTGCAGCAGGAGTAAGTCCCTCTTCCCTCTTTCCTTCCTCCCTGTCCGACTCCTCACCGCCTCCTTTCTGTGTATTCTGTTCCCCGTGAACGATAGGAGCTGTACTTGTATGTGTAAATAACACAGCGGCTCACAAATTCCGCCTCTTTCTGCATTTGGACTGTACTTGGTTTCTACTCCGTGGACACTGTGGGGCGGTCCTCATGCCAGTTTAAATTCGTACAAGTAGGGCCAGCACGAAGGCTTCGCGTTGTTAGGTGTTTGTCATTTCATTTTTACATTGCCTGTTACTTGTGCTTCTGTTTTGTATGTGCCTTTTCTCCTTTGATGATTCTCTGGTTCTGTTTCTTTTCATAGGTAAAGAAAGGAAAGGGGGATAGTTTATGTAATGACTAAATAATTACCATGTTCAGTGGTGTCATAACGTGCAGTTTACAGACACCTCGATGTGCCATTTGAACCTGATTTTATCCTCATTTTACAAATGAGGAAGTTGAAGCCAAGAAAGCCTAAGTGGTTTGCCTAACGTCACAGCTAATCTACGGCCAACGCAAAGTTTAGATTCCAAATTTGTCTCATGGTAACAAGAGTAAAGATTTGGCATCAAAAGAGCTTGACTTTGACCGCTTATGGAGGTGTTCGGTTATCAATAAATAGCACTTATCTAAATGTTGCCACCATGAATATTGCTCAATCCTACCGAACACTTTTTGCTTTTATCAAGCACAGAGTGGTTTATTACACAGAAGTACCAGGGTGGAAGATGTGCCTGCCCTCAAGGCTTTCCTAAATGAATCCCCTGATTCTTTAGAGTAGATGAGAAATATGTCGAGAGAGTTGCTACAAGATAAAATGTACATAAAAGTACATAATATGATCATTGTGGCAGTTTGGGAGAATACATCAGTAAGAGTAAGTAAAAGTTGTATTTTAGACATGTTACCATGTGTTTCTTTGTTATTTTTGAAGGAAAAAAATTTGAGATTTTACAATTCTCTTTTCAGACCATATTTTACATCCTTCCACGCCTCTCAGGCCTTGTTGAAGATGAATGGATTGCCATTGGTAAATTTACCAGATTCACAGACATTCCTTTAGACTCAGGATTTCAGTGGTATCTTTCTCCAACTCAACTTTGTGAACGGAAACCAGGTGACTGGGCTCAGCAGGACATAGGTAAAAAAAAAATTTTAATTTTTCCCTCCCCTTGTTGACTTGGTTCAGCTTACTCAGTTCAGTTACTGAGAACACATAGTTGATAAGACCACTTTTCACTGAAGTGAACTCTGCTTGATGGCTTAGAGAAAAGACTGAAAAAACGTGGTATAACTAACTAGCAATTTTAATTTGTTAGCTTTGCTCTAAAAAGCCAAGAGAGCCTGATTGTGTTATTATATCAAGCTAGTAGCTTTTCTTTTTTTTGAAATATTATTACTGTTTATCACTCTCCCATTATATATATTCCTGTAAAAGTATAGATTTTAGAAAGGGCCAAATTATGAAATCTCACTTCTTGGCCCATTTAGGAGTAAAGCAGAGCCCTTGATTCTAGTCCCTTGTGGGGACTGGTTGGACCTCACCCGTTTGTTCGGCCTTCTTCCTCCTGTCTCCCCAACTTTCTGTTACACTTACTGCTTCCCTGGGGCCTTTTTCTCATTTCCTTCATTGCTCATCTCCTCCTCTTCCTCCCATCCAAGGACCAGTGCCACCTCTTCTTACACCACAGCTGATCTGAGTGACTGTAGCCATGGTCCACAGTCCCCACGCTTGTCGCAGTGCCGCTGCTTGCTCTGGCCCTCCCTGACCCACGACCACTGAAGCTTCTTTCAGAAAATCAGAAGTGGTCTTTTCGCCTCCTTCACAAAGTCTAAGGACTGCCCTTTATGGGGCATGTATTTGCTAGCGTCTTGCTATGATTTTCCTCCTCAGTCTGACTCTTCTGAGCCCCTTCAGGAGCTCCCCTCTTTGTCCCTTAGATCTGTACTTCTCTAAAATGCTAATGTTTTCAAGAATCCCTTGGAGATAGCCTGTTAAAGTACAGATACTGGGGGGCCACCCTTAGATTTTAAGTCACTATGTCTGGAGAATTTTTTTTATCAAACACTCTAGATGGTTCATGAATACATTTTTCGACCTACCACCTTAAGTTTATTTATTCCTTCAACAGAGATTTAGCGATTGCCTCCTGTGTGCTAGACATAGACCAAGTCCCTGCCCTCGAGGAGCTTACGTTCCTATGAAAACAGTACCATGAGAGCAGAGCAGATAGAGATAGTGACAGAGGATCAAGGAGACGTTTCTCAGGAGTTGACAATGAGCAGAGACCCATGTGAAGGGAAAGCAGGTCGAGCAGAGATCTGGAGGAAGGGCTTTCCCAAAGCAGGACATCAGTCAGGGAGATTTGGGGGCAAAAGATGGCAACGAAAGCTAGTTCATCAGTGTGGTGGGGACGGCCCCGCCAGGGCAGGCTGAGCAGAGACAGAGGAGAGACAAGGGCGACGTATGTGGGCAGCTGGTTTGAGCTGGGCCCCAGAGCGGAGCTGAGAAATCAGGTGTTGTTTGGTTGGAAAAAGGCGGAGGAGGTCTGTGTCTGTTTTGTTTGGTGTGTGGTAAGGAGAAGGGTATCACAGTGCGGTATTTATGGCAGGACTAGGTGTTTGTATCCCCTGAATGTTTTCATGGGCCTGGTCTCCTTATTCTGCATGCTCTCCCTGAACATTTTTATTAATTTCCACAATGCAGAACCACTGCCAGTTAGCATAACTTCTAATCTGTATCTCTCTGTGGCCTCTTTCCTGAGCCTGCTGGACATTTACACCCAGATACACCATAAACTCTTTAAACTCAGCATACACAAATTGGATTTCCCTCTTTGCCCAAACTTGCCTCCTCTATAAACGCTTTCTATTACGGGTGTCACTGGATCATCACAGAGGTCATTCTTTTCCCTCGTGCCAGCCACACTGATCTGTTACTGACTCGTGGTAATTCTGCCTCCCAGATCTGGCTGCTTCTGCTCTTGCCTTAATTTGGACTGTCTCTGTCTTTGCCTGGACTGGTACAAAGGCTCCAGCTGATCTTCCACCTCACTTTTATGAGGGGTTTTTCCTAAAACTCAAAACCAGTACTGTTCTCCCCCTTCTTAACAGCCTCTAACGGCTCCTACCTGTAACTTCTTCATCATTGTCTACATGCTTTTCATGCTCTTCGCGCGGTCTGAGCCACCTCGTTCCATCCTGGCAGGCTGTGAGCTTATACCAAAGTCCTGCCACTGCCCGTCGTCTTCGTTCCACGTCCTGTGCCCATGCACACGCTGTCCCCACAGTCAGTGCTGCCCTTCCCCCTCTCTGTTTGCAAACTCTTACTTCCCTTGAGTCTTCCTGGGTCTCTGCGCCTCCCTTCCTCCCCCAGCAGACATTACCTACCCTCACTGTCGTACCGTGTTCTAGTATTTGTGTGTCTCTTCCATCCCCGTGAGCTAAGTGCTCCTTGATGGTTCAGTGAACACTTTTGAGTGGAGCAGTTGAGGAAGAGCCTGGAAGGATAGTCTCAGTCCTGCACTACAGCTCACAACACTGCATGAGAGAGGTCAACAACATTCTGCATACTCAGTGCATCGCTTCGGAGAATATCCTTTGTTTTAGAAAAGTTCGCCCAAGTACTTGTCCAATAATTTAAGATAAAGACTGTCTATTTGTTTTCAGGAATACACTATCTCTACAGAAAATTCCATACTAATACTCTGTTGTTTTTAAGATACACCATTATTTTATGGACCTCTAAGAAAAAATGTGAAAATCTTACCAAACTATGAGACCCTGTGGATACTAATATGCTTCCTAAGTTTGCATATGCTAAAACGTAAACAACAGTGCATCTTAAATTTTCATGAAATGTAGTATTGGTTGTTAGAGTTGAATTGGAACATTTAAAATTACTATTGAAAATGGCAGTTGTGTCCCAATCCAGGTAAAGTTCTTTAGTTAATGAATCTCATCCTAAACTATCATTTTAAACTCTTAAAAAAAAAAAAGTGTGTATTTAAATAAATAGATTTTTAGATACGGGATTATTTTCTTTTTCCCTCCCAGGTTCTAACTCAGGTGAAGCAGATGACCAGTCAGAGTGGACTGATGTTCAGAAGAAGATTATCCCATGGAAAAATAACGTTCCAGATTTAGATCTGGAGCTCGTGTTTCAGGATCGTGTTGCCAAACTTGGAAAGTCGATTAGCAGACTGATTGTGGTTGCCTCACTCATCGATAAGCCAACTAATTTAGGAGGTAAAATTAGTTTTCCAGGGGGATTGCTTAAAATCTCTGGATCCTGAAAACCTATAGTCAGTCCCATGCCACTTTGCCTGTCTTTTCCACATTTAACCGTCCTTGGGAGCTTTGGAGGGATATGTGGGCCACAGTGAGCGCGGCACCGTGCGAAACAGTAATGCGGCCCATTCTGCAGGGCTGTGCCGCACCTGCGAGGTGTTCGGGGCCTCGGCGCTCACAGTAGGCAGCCTGCAGTGCACCCGAGACAAGCAGTTTCAGTGCCTGAGTGTTTCGGCCGAGCAGTGGCTTCCTTTAGTGGAGGTGGGTAGAAAGTAACTTATTATTAAAATGTTTCTTCACTAAAATCTTTCATAGCCCTCTATCTTCAGGTGTCCGTCCTTTTGGAGTATTTTACAGTTGTCCAGCCTTCAACAGCCTAAAATAAACTTAAATTAAAATACAGCCCCCTCTGTTCTCCTAGTCCAAATTATCTTTCACATTGTGGTATTTTTAGAGATCCTCAATAACATAGAATTCTTTTCAGTAACATATGTCCTGTGAGTTGCAACTCACTCTTAGGAATACTTTTATAAATATATATGATGCTGGGGAGAATTCTTTTTTATGGCGTATAATTCCTTTTCCTTGTAAAAAGACTTCAGAGTTTCAAAAAAATTTTTATGAAATTGATTTTACTCCAGACAAGGCTATAAATGAATAATTTACTACTCTTCTGTTTTAAAACTCACTTTAAGGTAAGACCACCTCAGCTAATCGATTTTCTGCAACAGAAGAAATCGGAAGGTTACACCGTCATCGGTGTGGAACAAACCGCCAGAAGTGTAGACCTAACCCAGTACAGCTTTCCTGAGCGGTCTCTGCTCTTGTTGGGGTAAGAAGATGCGTTGCAGTCGGTCTGGAAAATGCTTCGGAAATCTTAGGATTCACCGAGACTCCTGATGTTATACCCACATCAGGACTTCTCACATGTCCCGCTTATGGAAAGACCCCTGGTTTTTGTTTTCGGTCACCTGTTTGGGATGGTCAGGTGAACAGAGATCAACCCTTAAATCTCCATGTTGTTTCCCGGGGCCACAGACTTCGTTTTGTTAATCTGGCTCTGTGCTGACGTTCATGACAGCTAAGAAAAAATTAGTGTCTTACACAAAAACTAACCTTTCTTCTCTCATTTTTCTTCATCAGAAACGAGCGTGAAGGAATTCCAGCAAACCTGATCCAGCAGCTGGATGTTTGCGTGGAAATCCCTCAGCAGGGTATTATCCGCTCACTCAACGTCCACGTGAGTGGGGCGCTGCTGATTTGGGAGTATACCAGACAGCAGCTGCTCAAGCATGGGGACACCGAGTCATGAAGCTTGTGCCTTATCGGGGATGGATTACTGGTGCTCTTGAAACGTTTTTTAAAAAACTACGTGTGCTAATGTAATAGAGTCTGAAATTCACTGGGATAATTTGTATTCCTTTTCTTGCAACTTAATGCCAAAACTTCTTCATGTGCCTTAAATACATTACTGTATATCGTCCCCTTTAATAAATATTTTTAGCTAAATTGCATTGTCTTTAATAAAATATTTTAAGCAATTGTGGAAATAAAACAACGTGTCTTAAGATTTCTTTCTTTCCTAGGGGCTAGCATTGTCAGAAATGTGGACAGTGATGGGACTAAGGCAGAATGACAGCGGCTCTTATCTGTGCACCCCGCCCCCGAACGTCCTCGGGAAGCACGGTGGGGTGGAGGCCAAGGTCCTGCACGGGGGAGGAGTCCTGAGCCTCTGCTGCTTTTTTGTCGCCTTACTCCCGGGGAGCGACCCTGCTTGGCAGGATGTTGAGCCAGCTCCCCTCCTGAATGCGTAATACTCAGATAATAGGCCATTATTCGTAGGAAGTTCTGGGAAATTTTTCATGTACTACTTCTGGTCACAGAGTTCACGGAAATAGACTATATTCTGGGGCGCCTGGGTGGCTCAGTTGGTTAAGCACGTGACTCTTGATTTCAGCTAAGGTCATGATCTCACGGTTCTTGAGTTTGAGGCCCTGCATTGGGCTCTGCACTGGCAGCACGGAGCCTGCTTAGGATTCTCTTTCTCCGCCCCGCCCTCCTTCCTCTCTCTCTGCCCCTCCCCACTCTCTCCACCCAAAGACCGTGAATTTTTCTTGCACATCATCACCAAGAGTGAGAATGGAGCCTAAGAAGGCTGATTTTCTCTCTCTCTTGTTCTGAGGGGGCTTTTGTTTGATACCGCAATTACCTCAGTATTTAATGGTGACCACTTATCACCACCCAGCAATGAACTTCAGTCATGTCTGGGTCCTTTTTAATAGCTAAATTTGAGAATCTGTTACCAGTGTATATGTTTCCTTCTGTAGGTTTATTAAAATAATTTTTGTTTTGCAGAAAAGTTGCAAAGAAAGTACACAGTTTCCATATGCCCTTCGCCCAGATGCCTGTAGTAGAATCTTCTCCAACTGTGGACATTTATCCAAACTAGGAAATTAACTTTGGTAACTGTGCCATTCGCTAACTGCAGACTACAAATCTGACGTATATTCAGATTTCTTATTTGCCCACTGACGTCTCTTTTCTGTCCCAGGAGCCACTCCAGGATGCTACATCGCTTTAGGGTTTCAAGTCTCCTTAGTGTCTTGTGATCTGTGATGGGGTCTCCATCTTTCCTTGTCTTTCCTGATGTCGACACTTTTGAGGCGTACTGGTCAGGTATTTTGTAAATGTCTCATAATTTGGGTTTGTCTAGCATCTTCTCATGGTCGGACTGAGGCATCTGCGGTTTGAGGAAGGACACTGCAGGGATGATGTGCCCTTGTCCTCACATCGCAGCACGACCGTCACCCTGGTCATTTGTTGAAGGCAGCGTTTGCCGTGTTCTCCTCAGTGAAGTTGCTGTTTTTTGCTTCCCGTGGTCTCTTTGTTAGAAGTGGGGTCACTAAGCCTAGCCTACGCTCAAGGGTAGAAGATAAGCTTCAACCTCTGCTGGGGGCACCTATTAAAACGACCATGGTAATTAATACTGTGGGAGAGATACTTGGGAGGCTATGCTGATAGGTGGCTCCTGAGTGTGTTGCCCACTCATTTTAATACTTGTCAGTGGGTACTGCCTGCCGTGTTCTCACGGTGAGAGTCCGTCTCCCTCATTTCTTCTACATCCATGACTTGGGATTCTGCTAGAAGGAAGACTAGTCCCTTCTTATTCAGTCACTTGTTTAGATCAGTGTGGATGGCTGGCTCCTGTCCTTTTGACCTGTTCCCATTCTTCCATTCTTTTTTCTTAAACCTTCCTTACTCTCTGGCAGTACACAGTGCTCCAGGCTCTATTTTCTCCACCCTGGTTCTAGAATCAGACATTTCTCCAAGGACCACTGGTTCCAGATGTGCCCGTGGCTGCCCGAGTATCCCTGCAGGCCCTGTCGGCGGCTGGAGCTAAGGAATCTAGGCGTCTGCCACGCATGTGCACAGAAATACAACATCTACGTCTGAATGTAAGCATGAATTCTTAGAGCTCTCCGACACCAGTCCAGCTCTACAAGGTTAATTCTGACACAGCTTATTTTTAACTGCTTTTTCTGACTTACACATGCTTCTCATTATTGGACTTTGAGAGTCGCTAACCCGGAACCTGTGAAATTTCGCAATTTCTGTAAGTTGTCTTGAGCCTTACAGGATCCAGTCAGATCACCATTTTTCAAAGTCACATGGGTCAGCTCCTCTCTTAGCCATCCCTTCCAGTGAGTATATGGCACATGTTTCTAATACGAGTAGACTCATTTGTCATTACCTTCCAAACCGGAATCCCTCCAAAATCCTGGCTGATTTTATTTTAATGTGCATACAGAGTCACTTTTTAGCGTGCACAGTTCTTTGGGCTTTGATGAGTGCATACTCACGAATCCCCCACCACAGAGCCAGAGAAGACCCTTTTCCCCATTCCCAACCACTCATCTGTTTTCTGTGCTAATTTTAACCTTTCCCAGAATCCTGTAAATGGAAGCATATAACACATAGCCTTTTGGGTCTGGCTTTTTACCCATAGAAAAATGCATGGAAGGTTCGTGCCTGTTGCTGTGAGACTCAGAAGTTCAGTCCTTCTTATGGCTGAGTGGTATACCTGTTTTTCTGCTCCTCTGTTGTAGGAATCTGGGTTGTTTCCAGTTTTGGGCAATTATAAGTGAAGCTGCTATAAACACAGGTTTTGTTTTCAGTTCATTTGGTGAACTACCTAGGAGTGTGATTGGTGGCTCATAAGGTAAGCAGATGCTTAACTTTATAAGAAATTCCAAACTTTTCCAGAGGGGTTTTATTGTTTTGCATTCCCCTCAGCAGTGACTACGAGTTTCTGTTCGGTCGTGTCATCTGCACTTGGTACCATCAGCTTTTTAATTTTAAGCTATTCTAATAGGTGTGAGATCATCCTCATTTTAATTTGCATTACTCTACTAACATGGAGCTTCTTTTCCTAATGTTATAGTCAACACTATGAGTAGATATGCAACAATATTCACATAATCTGCCCATTTTTTAAAGCTTGGGTGGGTGATTTATTTTTGTCAAGAGTTGGAAAACTTTATTCTGTGTACACATTTTTTATGTGATTTGTAGATATTTTTTTTCCCCAGTCTGTAATTTTATCTTTTCGTTTTCTTAATAGTATCTTTCACACAGCATTTTTAGTATTTATACAGTTTCAGCTTTTACAAAACTTTTGTCCTTTTCCAGATTGTGCTTGTGATGTCATTACATAAAAATTAAAATGCAGAATTCCTCTGTATTTTCTTCTAGGAATTCTGTAGTTTTGTATCTTACATTTAGGTCTATGATCCATTTTGAGTTTGTTTTTAGGAAGATGTGTGGTGTCAAGGTTCGCTTTGTTGTGTGTGGGAGGACACTTTCTCCAGCACCACATGTTGAAATTCTTCTTTCTCCACTGCACTGCCTTGCACCTTTGCTCAAATTCAGTTCACTTTGTGTGGGTATATTTCTGGACTCTTCTGTTCCACTGAGCTCAGTGGGAGTCCTTTGCCAATACCAGTTTTGATTACCATACCTTTATAATAAGCCTTGAAATCACGTAACATGAATCATCCAACTTTTTGTTCTTCTCAAAATTACTTCGGCTATCTTAGGTCCTTTGCCTTTCCATGCGAATTTTAGTATCAGCTTTTGTCAATAATTACACAAAAAAACTTGGGATTTTGATTAGGGTTGTGTTGAACAAATTGGGAGGATTTAAGAGTATTGAGAAAATTAAGACGAGTTTTCTAAATCTTGACTACAGTATATCTAATTAGATCTTCTCTGACTTCAAATATTTTGGGCTTTGTAGTTCTCAGATACAGTCCTATACGCAGATTTATGTCAAGTATTTTAATTTTTTTAGTGCTACTATAAATGGTATGTTTATTTTAACTTCCAATTATTCATTGTTGGTCTACAGGAATAGGATTTTCTTGCGTATACTGACCTTGTTTCTTGCCGTCTAAGATTCGCTCGGTTCTAGGAGCTTTTTGGTCAGTGCTTTGAGACTTTCTACAGAGACACCATCATTGCCACAAACTGAAGTTTGTGTTCAGCAAGACTTTAGGCATCGTATTTCCAGTGTACTGGTTCACTTTGTGTCTGTCACGTTTTCGTAATTCTTGTAATATTTCAGACTTTCTCATTATAATATTTATTACGGTGATCTGCACTCTGTGATCTTCGACATCACTATTGAAATTGTCTTGGGGAGCAGTTAAGCATGCCCACGGAAGACGGTGAACTTACCACATTTGTCTGTGTCTTACGTTCGTAGAGCCGGTTTCGTTTCTTCCTTCCCAATTTGTATGTTCTCTCTTTTTTGTCTTTGAAGCAGCTAGGAATCCAGCACAATGTTGAACAGACATGAGAAGGGACATCCTTACCCTACAGCTGATTTTAGGGAAAAAGCATGTATTATCTTCCTACATTAAGTATGATATTAGCTGTAGGGGTTTTTTTATAGATGGTCTTTGTTATTTTACCTCTATATTTTAAGTTCGACTTTTTTCTTCCAGTCTTCATTTTTTTTGTGCCTATATTAAAATGCTAATTCCCAGGATACACACCAGCCGACTTTCTTCACTATCTTAACTATAGAGGTATACTTCGTTCTATTGCACTTTTCAGGTACTGCATTTTTTTTAGACATCGGAGGTTTATGGCAACTCTGTTGAGCAAGTCTATTGATGTCACGTTGCCAACACCATTGATTCCATGTCTCTGTGTCACATTTTAGTAATTCTCATAGTATTTCAAACGTTTCCATTATTATATTTGTTAACGGTGATCCGTGATCTTTGGCGTTACTATTGTAATTGTTCTGGGGCACCATGAGGGTGTCCATAGAAGGTGGCAAACTTAAAGCTGTGTGTGTTCTGACTGTTCCACTGACTGGCAATTAAGAATGAACGAACAACACTGAAATTAGGCCAGTTAATAACCCTACAGTGTCTCCCAGTGAAAGGAAGAATCCTACATCTCACCTTAAATCAGAAATGATTGGGCCTGCTGAGGAAGACATGTCCAAAGCCAACACAGGCCAAAAGCTGGGTCTCTTTTGCCAAACAGCCAAGTTGTGAATGCAAAGAGGAACCCTTGAAGGAAGTTAAAAAGTGCTGCTCCAGTGAACACATGGATAATAAAGCGAAACAGCTTTACCGCTGATACGGAGGAAATCTGAGCAGTGTGCAGGGAATATCAAACCAGCTACGACGTTCCCTAAAACTGAAGCCTAATGCAGAACAAGGTCCTAATTCTTCAGTATTATGAAGGCCAAGAGAGGTGAGGAAGCTGCAAAGGAAAAGTTTGAAGCGCACAGAGGCTGGTTCATGCGGTTGAAGGAGAGAAGCCGTCTCTATAACCTCAAAGTATAAAGTGAGGTAGCAAGTTATCCAGACCTACCAAGATCATCAGTGAAGGCGGCTACACTCAACAACAGATTGTCAGTGTAGGCAGAACTGCCTAACTTCTATTGGAAGAAGAGGCCATCTACGATTTCTCTAGCTAGGGAGCAGAAATCAATGCCTGGCTTCACAGCACAGGCTGCTTGTCTTGTTAGGGGCTAACGCAGCTTTAACTAAACGCAGTGCCTTTAACTAAAAGCCTGTGCTGGGGCGCCTGGGTGGCTCAGTCGGTTGAGCATCTGACTTTTGATTTCAGCGCAGGTCATGATCCCAGGGTTATAGGATCAGCCTCTGTGCTGAGCATGGAGCCTGCTTGGGATTCTCTCTCCCTCTCCCCCACTCTCTAAAATCAAAGTAAAAAAATAATAATAATAATAAAAATAAAGGCCTGTGCTGTATAAATGGAACAGAGCCTGGATGACAACACATCTGTCTACAACATAGTTTTACTGCAGGTTTTAAACCTACTCAAAAAGTTTCCTTTCACAATATTACTAATTGGCAATACACCGGGTCACCTATGAGCTCTGGAGATGCACCCAGATTGTGGTTTTCATGCCTGCTAACACAGCATCCATTCTGCAGCCCGTGGATCACGAAATTTCAGCTCCCAAATCTTATTAAGAAATACACTAGAGCTGCCGGAAATACTGAACCCCTCTGACAGATTTGGGCAAAGCACACCTGGAAGAGGACTCACCACTCTAGATGCCATGAAGAATATTCATGACTCATGGGAAGAGGTGAACATCATTAACGGAGTTTAGAAGAAGTTGACTCCAGCCCTCCCGGATGACTGTGAGGGGTTCAGGACTTCAGGGGAGGGCGTTGCTGCGGATGTGGAAACAGCGAGAGAACGGAAATCAGAAGCGGAGCCCGAAGACGGGACTGAACGAACGGCTGCAATCTCATGTTAAAACTTGACCAGATGAGCAGGTGCTTCTTACGGACGAGCAAAGTGGTTTCGTGAGGCGGAATCCACCCGTGGTGAAGATCCTGTCAAGGTTCTTGAAATGCTAACAAACAGCAATAGAATATTACAGAAACTTAGTTGATAAAGCAGCAGCAGGGTTTGAGAGGATGGACACCCAATGTGGAAGCAGCGGTACTGTGTGTAAGATGCTATCAAACAGCATTAAGATATTACGGGAAATCGCTTGTAAAAGGAAGAGTCAACCCGGGGCAAACTTCATTACTTTTAAGAGAATGCCACCACCCTGGTCAGCCGTCCACATTAAGACCAGCCCCTCCACCAGCAGGGAAAAAAAAAGTACAGCCCACTGAAAGCTCAAATGATGGTTATCATCTTTTTTAAAGTACGTGCATTGTTTTTTTAGACATAATGCTCTTGTACACTTAAGAATTCGGTATAGTGTAAACATAACTTTTATGTACCCTGAGCAATCATTCATCTGACTTGCTTAGTTGTGCTCTTTGCCTTATCGAATGGTCTGGAACCGAACGTGTGCCATCTCCAAGGTCTGCCTGTATTTGCCTACTACTGACGCTCCAACCAAAACAAACAAGAGTACATGGGTTTTTATAATAGGCTTTAATTTTTCTTAAAATATAGATTTCTGACTACATTAAAACTAAGCATACTTCATACCATTTCGACTCTTCATAGTGTGAATGATGGAATCTGTTACTTGACCATTTGCGTGTGGAACAAGTACTGATGGTGAGTCCCATCATTGCCACGGTCAGCGGAGCATTGCTGCAGGTGCAGAGAGAATCGTTTCAACCCTTCTGACAAGTTCAGGAATAGCCTAGGACTTCACAGTTGGTTTTGAAGGCTGGAATTGTCCTGCTTCAAATTTTTCTTTGAACTTTAAGTAGTCTCTTCTTTTATCAAAATATTTTATCTGTTGAGAAAAAAAGTGAAGGGAAAGTTTTGCAGTTTAAACAAAAGCACAGATTTAGTTGAGTAAGTGGTATAAGTGATTTGCATTCTAGAATCATTTTGAATCTGTGCATATGATATATGAGTCTCCAAAGAGGATGTAAACCAGTGAGCCCTGACCCCTTTTGAGTTATAGATCCTGTTGAGACTTCAAAGAACCCATGAACCTTCTCGAAAAATGCCCCTGTGCCTGGATGTATGAATCTTGCCATGCAGGCTGAGAGTTCATAGGTCATAACACTCATGATTTAAAGACATTGTACAAGTTTTTCTTATCAACTGTAGTTTCAATAAATTTTGTAGTTCACCAACCATATTTTTAGCAAGGTGATCTCATCCAGAAACACAGAGTTAAAAATTATACTTATAAATTTTACTTATAAACTAATTTACTGAAATTTTACCATCCACTCAAAGACGTCCTCTTATTTACATCCTCCTCTTGCCTAGGGAATTTGAAGTATCTTAAAGCCCCATATCCTGAAACAGTAAAATTCCAGCAGAAAATCAAGGTCAATCACAAAACTCTCCGTGTCTATATCTGAGCTGCTCTGCAGACCAGGCAAAGGCAGAATACTACACGTCTTCACTGTCAGAATAAACAACACTAGTTCTTTTGATAAAAGCTTTCCTTAGGCTCCAATAAATAATTTAAGAATTAAATCCTAAGTGAAAATCAGACTGAGAATGTAAACCTATCTCCAGCTGGAATGAGAGACACAGACCATTTCTCCCCAGGACACCGTAGCCACAGAACGTCCTGACAGACCCCGCTAAGGGACTACTGCTTTCTGCCTCACCAAGAAACCTTGTCCTCTGCAACAAGAGACTATCAGAAATTTGCTCTTAGGGTTCTATCAATAAAAGTGAAACCTCTTACCTTTGCCTGGAGGATCTAAGGCAATCTAACACAAAGCAGCAGCCTCCATTTCCAACCCAGGGGCAGGATCTCAAGGGATCTCTGAACACGATGTTCATCTTTAAGAAAACAGGACCCTTGGTCCCCTTCTCAGTCTGGAGCTGACAATGACCTGTTTAGATGCAGCCCTGTTTCATTTCAATTTTGCCTGTATCCCATCCTGCCCCTATGCCTGGGGGACTCCCTTCCTCCAGTTGGTGAGGTGCCCACAGTTCCTCTGATATGTGGCCTCCCTCCCCGGTTATGTGTTAATACATCTGTCAGACTACAGATTCACCCCTGGTGGCTGGGACGGGTGTCCTTTACTAAAGATCCCACAGGAAGAAGTGGACAGGGTCTGAACATCTGTGGCAAGTTAACAGATCTTTGTGACATCTGTCACATTGCCAACCGCTTAACCGACAATTCCACGTAGACGCCCTAACACCTCGGTCCCAGCCGCCGCTTCAAACGCGTCTGTCCTCTAACACTTCAGTGGATGTGCCCGTACGCACCCCCACACTTCGATCCCACCCCCTCCTCGTCACTACAGTACAGGCCCTCCCTTCTAGCTCGGATTGTCCCAACAGCTCCCGAACTGGGTTCTTGACCCTCTTGATCCGTCTGTCGTGCTGCTGCCAGGCATGGTCTCTCCGCAGCCCACAGCTGGTCCCATCCCTTGCTGGAAGGTCTTTCCGGGCATCCCTGCGCTTTAAGGTCCACATCCAAACTCCTCAGCAAGACAGACAAGGCCATTCGTGGCTTGGTCTCTGTCCTCCCTGAATGTGCCACCAGTCCCTGAAATGCCAGCCCAACAGAGCCCCTCCAGCTCCTACATGTGTTTCTTGCGCACTGTACTTCCAGGGCTCTGTGTGCTCCACCCTCTGCCCGAACCGCTCTCCTCCCAGGCCTTCCCCTCCTCAGTTCACAGTCCAGCATCCTCGACACGGCGCACGCGCTCTCTCTCTCCAAGCTAGTAAGCCAACGAGCAGTTACCGAGAAGGACCGTGTACACGAAATGCTAGCATCCTCTAAGCCGCTACATGAGATACAGGACAGCAGTGCGAACAGCAACGCTCTGGAATTTCTACAACGTATCAAAGGTTTATACAAAAAAGATAGTATCTGAAATTGATAATGGGATCGGGTCTCTCGGATGATGCCGGAATGATGGATCTCATCCCTGCTCCTTCCTCTGCTGAACCGACAGGAGACTTTACACAGGCCTGTTACACAAGTTAGGCTGACGAGCGCCATTAAAAGCCACAAAGCAAGAGCTAAGAGTAATTCGTTGTGGTGACAGCTAGCATTTCAGCTGTTTGCCACGCTTCTTAGGTAACAAAGGTCCTTTTCCTACTGGACCTCAGCTGATCTTGGACAAGTCACTTCACCTTTCTAAGCCTTAGGTCCTACCACGTAAAACAGACACACGAGTACTCACGAGACTGAATGAAAAATAAAGCTCATAAAAAAGTCTCACCCAGGATGGACCCAAACGATACTTGCATTTCTGACCCCTCCCTGCCCATGTACCCCCCGCCTTCTCACACACCGCTCCGGAAAGCATCTTTCTGTTTCTAGACTCTGGCTACTGGGGTAAGGCTGCAACAGCTGATACCTGCGCAGAGCGCTCCGGTGAGGCGGGAGGTGGCTGAGAGAGAGCACCGCACTGCAGAATCAGACCGTTTTAACCAGGAAAGTGGCCACCACGGTCAAAGGCTGCAGAAGTCAATTCCAGTATTTTGCTGCACTACCCACCGCCCTCCTGCATTGGGGTTGGCTTTGCAGGCTACGCTCGTTCTCTCCAACACTCCCGTCCTAATGCTCGGGGGGCTCCAGCATCTGCGGGGTCAGTCCTTCCGTGGCCCAGGCCTCCCGGCTCCTTGACCTCATCCGTGACCTTGTCCCCCAACCTTCCTCCCAGGACCAAAGTGTAGGCCTCGGCCTTCCCAATAAATCCAGCTTTTCCGCAGTCCCAATCCTGAGTATCCTGCTCTCCAACCACCAGCTCTTCCCTTTCTCTGTGAGACCCAGACGCCAATAACCCAGCCACCACCTTGTCACTGGCTCCCTCTCCTTTCCTCATGCCGCCTCACTGCCAAACTCCAAGCCTTCCAACAGCTTCTCGCAGCACTCAGAGTAAATGCCACGGCCCCTGGCCTCCGGTCGCCTCTCCGACCCTGACTTCCGCTACTCCCTCCTTGCTGTTCCTTAAACAGCAGGGCCGTTGTGTTGTCCCGCTGCCCTCCTGAGGATGCTCCTTCAGTACGCCCCGCAGTGAAGGCTGACGCCCTGCTCTCCGGGCCTGTGTCGATGCAGGAGGCCATCACCGAGGTGAGGGGCACCGGAGGAGAGGCCTGCTGGGTACAGGATGGGGAGGAGTTCAGTCCTGTGTACGCAGAGGGCAAGGTTGGTGCTTGTGAACATCTAACCAGACCGCTCGACAGGTGCCTCCGGAGCTGGAGCTGCAGATCGGGCACCAACTAAGACCAGCCTGCCCCGGGAGAGCGGGCACAGCCCTTAACACGGGTAGGCAGGCGTTCCAAAAGGCGTGGCTGCTACACATGCAGGGGGAACTAGGGCAGTGAACCCTAAAGGCGCCCAGGGAGAAGGGGCTCTTGCGTTTCAACGGACTGGAAACTTAGGACCGAGGTTCAAGAACAGCAGGAGGCTCATGCAGGCTACTTTCAGGCATCTCGGTGTCGCGGGGCAAGCACAAGCGGCAGCGTGTGGAGAAGGGGAAAGCGTGGGGTCCGGACTCAGACTCCTGGGCTCAAATCCAGGCTCCGCGCTTACAGGTGATTTCCTTTCAATGTGCCCGGGGTCCCTGTCTGCAAAACTAGGTGACAGCTGCTAGGAGGAACACATCTGAGATGCTCAGAGCCCTACCTCAGTAAATAAGAGGCGTGACAGGGACACGGGAACCTGGGGAGAGGGCTGGCCCTCGGGCTGCAACATTCAGCCAGTGTCAGAATGGAAGGGACACAGAATGAAGAAGCAACTGGCTGGCAGTAAAAACAAACAAAACCCTTTATGATGCAGAGAACAGAAGGTGCCCTGAAGGTAGGGGAGGGAGAGGGTCTGCCAAACCCTGGGTTGAAGAGAAAGCAGAGGGTTTCCATGGAGAAAGGATAAAAATAGGACTGAAGTGCGACTTTGCCAGGGGCTAAGACCGTGATTCCCAAGGGTGGTTACTGTCAGAATCACCTGTAGAACCACAGCCAGTTTGAAAAGCTCGGGTTCTGTTTCCAGACATTCAGCAAATCGGAGGTGAGGTCTGGGACATGGCTGTTCAGCAAACGTTCACATGATTAAGACGTAATCTGAGTGGAAAATCAGGGCAACACTTGTCAAAAGACCGGTCTAGTGACAAAATTCTCCTGAGAAAATGCGGGGGTGGGGCGAGAATGGAACCAACACCCCAGCTGTGACCCGCCTGGGTGGGGGGAGGGCTAGTCCTGCCCTGTTCTCAGCAACCCCTTGTGACCACGGGGCGGAGGGCCCAGTGGGAAGGGGGCAGCACAGGCAGGAAAGGGATCAGGGCCTTCCAGGAATCGGGTTTGATCAGCCCAAACTCCACCTGCTAGTTAAACCAGGGAGTTCACAGTGCATCCGGCTAGTGGGCAAACCAGGGAGGTATAACATTTTTTTTTTGCCTAAATCATGATGCAATCTGATCACAAAGCCCCACATTTATCAGGTTTCTGTTTCTGTGTCAAGTTAGACATCGACTCTCCATGGGAATCCCATGAGGTACATGGCATGATGCTGATCTGACCAGGAGCTCATCTAAAGTTCTCGGACTGCCTCACTCCCTGCCCAGCCCTCCGGTAGGACCCCCACCCCCCGCCCCCACCCCTCCACCTGGTCTCCCGCATGCCTCCCGCTCCTCATCTAAAACTGTGGCAAAGACCCTAAAAGCACGTCTCATCTCTAGGATGATCTGTTCACACGCTACCTAGCACACTCTGCAGCAGCACGATGGGAGTGAAAAAGCACAGACAAATTCAGGTTCAAATCTGCCATGGGCCAGCGGGGCCTGACTTCGAACTGCAGTTCTGCCACTGACGGACCAATAGAGTAAGTTATTTCAATACCCCAAGCTTCAGATGCCTCCTCCGGACAAAGAGCAAACCGCCCATCTGAAAGGATGCGGATACAGGAGTGTCCACCACTTAGGACCATTTGCTGAGCTCAATGTTAGTTCCCCTCTCCACCCACTCCCAGAAGGGCAGGCACTACAGAGCAGGGAAAGGCCTGTCGGGGAGGCATCTGGGGCGGAGGGTGGCAGAAGCCATCATAAGGGCATCCTCTTCTATTTTCTAAACCATTCTCAGAGCATTTTGGGTTTATGGCCCTATGATTCGGGGTGGGCGACAGGGAATGCTTTATTTCCGACAGTAGCCCTAGGCCCATGAATTTGCCGACCCTTGCCCAAGATTCAAGACTCTTCTTAAGATCCTGGAGAAACCTACCCATGTAGTGGGTCACAATTTTTGGTTACTGTCTATATGTTTGTTTTCAGTGATCTTTAAAGTGTCAGGTAACATCTCCCAAATGCCTCCCTGATGTAAGTGCACAAAACACGCCGGGATTACCAGAGGTCTCTCTGCTGCTCACAGAAACTAGATGTGACACGCCTCGGACAGGGCTTCATTTCGTCATCAACCACTCACCCTGTAAGCTCTATGCATTTTAACGGAGAGAAACGCATCCGAGTGTGCCTTACCCACTGTTGGGGACAACTCGATTCAAAAGAGCTTCTTAACTTCTTGCACGGAGAAGCGTCCTCTGTGTTCTCATCTAAACACTTCCAGTACTCATCCCGGGCTCCCCAGCAAGCCTGCCTTTCTTTCATAGAAGGGGCTGCCATTCCCAGTGGGCTCCAGCTGTCGGCCGAAACAACATGTGACATTAACGAGGAACTGGTCAATTCACAGACACCGCCGCAGTTCCCTCCCACTTCCTCTTTTTAATGATGCAACTGACATCAATCTGTTCTAAATTAACGATCCCATGAGAACACCTGCTTTTGAAGCTTAGCTCCTACTCTATGGAACCGCATCCACTGCTGGGTGCCAGCTTGGTCTCGGGAAGCCCGAGTTAGAAGTACGGCTCTGGCACGGGGCTGTCACTTAGGGGAGCTCATTTATCCTCTAGGACCTGCTGCCCATCTGTGAAACGGAGTAGCAGTGCCTAGTTGACAAGGTTGCCGATGGAACCAAACTTCTGCACAAACAAGTGCACGGGGGCGAAATCACCCCGCAAGGGCCAGGAGTGCTACCCAGGCCTGCAGAAGAGGAGCCCGAGGAGCGCGGAGTCGGTGACCGCCGCGTCCTCGTTCCACGCTCGCTCGCCCGCCCGGACCCAACCGCGCGCTGACCTCTCACCCGCCCAGAACCAGGTTCCCTTCGGCACCGACGGGGGTGTGGGGGGAGGCAGGGGTCATGGAGCCCAACAAACTGGGGGAAGAAGGCGCGGTGCCGAGTCCCGGCGCCGGAGGGTCGCCTCGCCCGCTGGGGCTCGAGCGGCGTTAGACAACCCCACCGTGAGAAAGCAACTCACGCGGTGAATCCGCCCTCCAGCTTGGAATGACCCTTACGGGATCCCGTTCACGGTTCGAGGAAGGCGGGACTTCCGGCTCCGCTCTCTCGTATTGCAGCTACTTCCTTCCGGATCTCCGGTGTTGTGGGAGGCGGTGCCTGGGGGTGTGGAGGTGGAGGCTGGGTGTGACTCTGTCACCGCTTAGAGAGACCTGAACCTTATTGGTGTGTAAAGTCTCTCCCCCCCACAGCTTTGAAAAGTTGTGAGGAACTGTGCTCCTTTCGTAAATATCAATGGCTATGTATATTTCCTCCAGCTCCGCCTGGAAGGCTTGACTCGCCAGCCCTGCGGGAGAAGGCAGTTTGGGGTGGAAATTTGCCCCTGAGGGATAAGAGCTAGACAAAGTGTTACAGATGAAAAGCCTGACTCATCGCTTCCTAGAGAGAGATATGTAGAGAGACAAAGATGGAGTTGATAGAGGGAGAGAGAGAGAGAAAGATGGGGAGGGGAGGTGGGGGAGAGGAAAGAGGGGAAGAGAGATGGGTAGAGAGGGAAAGGGACACGACCCAGAAGACTTGGCAAAAAAGTGCATCAAGCTGCGAACCCTAGGCTTTGAGCTCCTAGCCCCCTGGTTGAGATTTCATCCTGGTACATTCCTCAACATCACCAGCTTGCCTTGAACCCTTGAGGCTTGCTTCTGTGCAAAGAAAATGTCTTTTTAGTTGGTATTTGGAGACATCTAGTGAAAGAGAATGTGAAAGCAAAGTGTCATTCGGCTGAGATGTGATAGTTAAAATGTGAGCCTGATTATAGTTTACAGATAGGATCTGTGGACTTGGATATAAAATTTGTGGAAAGGTAGCACAAATTGGTCAGGAGAATGAAGAAAATCAGTATCTGTAACATTGATTTAGTCTTGTGGCTTTTTACTCCCCAAACGCCAAGGTATCTTAAAACAGAATGGAAAGAGCTGCTCCAGATATTTCAAAAGTATCCTTTTTCTAATAAACAAGTTAATATCTCTGAGCAGAATCTTTAAAAGCACGTTTATGGATAAAGATCAGTCATCTGCTGTCTGGTTCTCTTAACATATTCCACCTGCATCATCTAATCCTGTTCTGAAGTGCTTATAAAACTCATAAACAATGTACAGTTCTGCATTCGATGCAGGTGTTTGATATTTTCCAAATTAAATATATGCAGATTTTCAGGGCAGCTATGTGAAGCTAAGTACTACCAAACATATGTTCTACAATATGGGAAGTATTTCTGTAATAGTTAATGGACTCAGATGATAGTGGAATGCTTTATCTTTACCTCAGCCACTCATTTCTTTTACACTATGTCTATCAAAGATAGTTTATATAAAGATAATATCTTCTAAGTATGACTGATGAAATATAAAAAGGATGAAAAGAAAAAAAGAACGGGTCTTGGATGACGTGTGAGTTGAAAAAAAATACATTTAAATTTTTAAAAAATTTAAGGTTATTTGTACTTAATAATAAATATATAAAAGTGAAACTTGACTGAATTACAAAGAAAAAATATAAAGTCCTATTAGGTTATTTTAATAAGCCTTTGTCAGTGATTTTTAAGACAAGACAAGTAAAAGAAAAGTCAATAAGGATATAGAAAATTTGAATAACAGGATTAATAAACTTGACTTAATGAATATACACTGAACACAACCAAAATCAGAATGTACATTTTTTTCCAAAGTAAACATGGCATGATTCCCAAATCAACCACATACTTAGCTGTAAAGCAACTCTCATCAAATTTTAAAGATTGAAATCATTTGGTACGTGTTTCTTGACCATGACACAATTAGGCTAGAAATCAATAAAGAGCTATAACAAGCCCAGGGGCAGCTAGGTGGCTCAGTCAGTTAAGCATCCGACTTCGGCTCAGGTCATGATCACTCAGTTTGTGAGTTCCAGCCCTGCATCGACTCTATGCTGACAGCTCAGAGGCTGGAGCCTTCTTCAGATTCTGTGTCTCCCTCTCTCTCTGCCCCTCCCCTACTTGCACTCTGTCTCTCTCTCCCTCAAAAATAAATAAACATGAAAAAAACCTTTTTTAAAGAACTGTAACAAGTCCATATAAAACCTAGTTAAATAAAGAGTCACAATGGTAATTAGAAAATATTTTGAGCTGAACAATAAAATACAACAGCAATGCCTGTGGAGTGAGGCTAAAACAGAACTTAGAGGAAAATTTGTAGCCTTAAGTATATTAGGAAAAAGGCTAAAAGGTTTTTAGCGAAACACCCCTTTTCAAGAAGTTAGAAAAAGGAGAGAAAATTTAAAGAAAGTAAAAGGACAAAAAATTAAAGGACAAATAATTTTAAGAGCAGGAATAAATGAAATGGGAAACAAAAGTAGTGTGCTAGAGACAGTTGGTACTGACCCAGGAGAGCAAATTGTGCACACCTCTCCCCAACTCCATGGTCACTAACATCAAGTTAGTGGTTTGAAATTGCCCATGATGGTAGTATTCACACAATAAAAGACTAATAAAATTGACAAATATCTGAGAATATTGAACAATAAAAGAAGGTATGTTAACCGGTATCAGTAATGAAAACTATAGACATCCAAAAAGTTAGGACATCTTATAAACAATTTAATGCAAATAAAATTTAGATAAATGCACAAATTCAAGCAAAACACAGCTGGCTGACTCAAGAGTGGAAAATATGAATCTGCCTAAACCATAATTTGAATCAGTAGTAAAAAATTTTCACACACAAATTCCAGGTCCAAAGCTCCACCAGTAAGTTCCTCTAAACTCTGAAATTTAAGGTTATTTGTACTTAATAATAAATATATTAAAGTGAAACTTGACTGAATTACAAAGAAAAAATATAAAGTCCTATTAGGTTATTTTAATAAGCCTTTCTCAGTGATTTTTAAGACAAGACAAGTAAAAGAACTTCTTGTAAAACATACAAGGAACATTCTTCCTGTATGAGGCTACCATAACTTTTGTGCTAATTACAAAATCCCCCACTTCTGAAACACCAAAGTATTTGGAACTCATTAGGTGAAAATGTGACTTAGTGACATGAGGCTCTTTTCAGTCCTATATAGGCTCTTTATGTACTTAGGTGATTACATGTTTTGCTGCAGAAATAGTAATGTTTGAATATTGGTTATTGACTATAGGTGCTCTCCCAGTACCTGCTGAGAGTGTTACATAAATAATATATATTGTATTTTCCACAGTACCTTTCCAATGTCCAAAAAGTCTGTATTCCAAAACACATCCAGCTCCAAGAATTTCAGATAAAATGCATAGGCCTGTATGGAAGAATGTTTTTATGACTTAGGGGTCAAGAAGTATTTTTAGCCATAAGAGAAAAGATCAATAAATTTGTATTAAAATGAAGAATTTTTGTTTACCAAACAATACCATAAAGCAAGTGGAACAGACAAAACCACAGTGTGGGAGAAGTTTGTAAAACAAAGAATTGGTGCCCAGCATATATAAAGAACACTTAGAAATCAATAAGAAAGGGACAATGTAGTTTTTAAAATAGGCCAAAGCTTACATAAGCACAGAACGCAAGAGGAAATGCACATGACCGATAAAATAAAATACCCATATCCTTGTTAGTAACCACAGACTTGAACTTTCAAATCACAATGCAATGCTGTTAGACACCAACCAGACCAAAGAGTGATTAATTAGAGAATCTGACAGTAACAAGTTTAAGAAGAATGAAGCAAGAAGGATCCTCGTACACAGACGGTTATATAAATGGTGATAGATGGTTATATAAATCGATGGTTATATAAATCACTTTGGACAACAGTGTGGCATCATCTAGTGAAGTTCAAGATACACATTCACTATGGCTCAGCACTTCTACAGACTGACTTCTACATGCACATGTCTGTTATAGCTAGAGACCATATACAACCTAAACTTATATCAACAATAGAATGAATAAAGCATGGTATGGTCATACTATGAAACATGATGCAGCAATGAGAGGAGCATTTATAGTCCACTTACAATAACAGGATGTATCTCGCATTGAGAAGCAAGTCAACCAAAGAATAGATACCGTGTATTTCCACTTACCTAAGGTTCAAAAACTGGCAAAACTGAGCTATGTTTGGGACACATAGACGAGTAGTAAAACTATTAGCAAAAGGAAGAGGTGAACAGGGGCCTTCTGAAGGGCCGACAAAGTTTTATTTCTGGACTTGGGTGCTTGCTTTCTAATTATTCTTTAAATAAATGGTACAAGCATGTTTTATTCACTCTTCTGTATGAATGATATATGCCACAATTTTTAGTTTTTGTTTCTTAATTTTTAAAAATATTTAGTTTTGAGAGATAGAGACAGAGTGTGAGCAGGCGAGGTGTAGAGAAAGAGGGAGACACAGAATCTGAAGCAGGCTCCAGGTTCTGAGCTGTCAACACAGAGTCCGAAGCAGGGCTCGATCCCACAACCGTGAGTTCGCGACCTGAGCCGATATCGAGAGTCAGACACTGAAGTGACTGAGCACCACCCCCCGCCAGGCGCCCCCAGTCAGGAAAGTATTACTAAAGAGGTTCAATGAACTAAAGTAATGGTCCCCACCCTTACCTCCAAGGAGGTCCATGGTTCACCAACAGAGAAAGCCCGATTTATCCAACAGAGCACAAAACAACTAGGAAAGAGACATTTTGAGAGGCTGACAAGACAAGCCAAAAACGACACAGGGTAAGAACTGCAAAAGCCAGACTCGCCTTATAAAATCTGGAAGGCTGTGGGCAAGGAAGAGAACGGGGCTGCCAAGAGATGATTTCACATGTGTTGTCCTGCCACGAACGGAGTGTCGTTTCCCCGCGTGTATGGAGGAGAGAGGGGGCGAAGAGGGGTCCGCGTGAACAGGTGGAAGAGAGCTGTGCTGGCTGTTGCCATCCAGAGGAAGCTTCGTGTGGGTGTATCTCTAGTCTGAGCTAAGTGGATCCCAAAAGCACCGCTGGGCAGGGCCAGACAGACCCCGGAGCACGGAAAGCGTATGTGTTGTTTCTCTGTTGCTGCCCACAGACTTTTATTTATAATCTGCACTGTTGTACCAACCAGTGTCACGGACACCTACGCAGGCACACAAACAGGAGAAAGCCTCCCTTGACTTGAGTGTTGCTGCAGAGATCCTCATGAATTTCCCGGCGATCTCTGCGCCAGCCCCTGGTCTCTCTCCTCCCGTGAACTACAGATCTGCTCTCCAAGGTGCTGGCCTTCTTCCTTCTTCATTTTTTCCTGTGCTTGCGTTTTCTTTGCTCTGTTTTCCTTGGCGAGCTGATTCACTCTTATCAGAAAGACCTGTTGAGCCTACAGTTTCGTCCTAAGGGAACCTCTGTGCCACTTTTCTCTTTCCAAGTCCCTCCTGGACATCCCCACTTGTATGTCCTTCCATTAGTCCAGTAAGCTCAAAACTGGACCCATGGTGTCTTCTCTCCAGAACAGTTTTTCCCTTTTCATTGGTTCCACAAGTCTTTTGTCTGCCAGTCAGGGACCTATGAATCCTCTGTCATGCTTCCTGCTCTGTACTCACGCAGCCGGTTTATTTCATAGACATTAGGCACCTGCTCAGTGCCAGGCACAGTGCCAGGCTGTGGGGGGAAAACATGAACGAGGCCAGGTCTCAGCCCTTGAGAAGCTCAGTCTAGTGGGGGACGGGGGGCATGTTGTCCTCTAACACACGGGAGTGAGAGCTATGGTAGAGGCATGCCTGTGCCCAGGACAGTGGGAGCTCACATAGGAGTTCTCCCAAAGCGATCCAGAAGGGAAATATAGGTTGTAGTAGAGGCAGCAAAGTGTAGATTCTGGAGCCAAGATGGCTTGAATCCTGCCTCCCCCAAAGACAAGCTATGTGACCTTCGGCAGGTTACTGGAACTTTGCCTATGTTGGTTTCCTCAACGGAGAATGTGAATGGTAGTCACACTTACCTTAGGTTGCTTGTAAATGTTAAATGAAATTATCCCGGCAAAGCACTCAGAACAGTGCCCGACACACAAAAGGATTTCACTCGTCTGCTTATTCTGTGTGTGCCAGGCGCTGGTCTAGGGGCTTGCGAGACATCAGGGAACGATACAGATGAGCACTCCTGCCCTCGTGGAATGTGCATTCTAACAGGGAGACAACGAACAACAAACATAAAAAAGAAATTTTATAGGTAGTATTATAGAGAAGTATTACAGGACAAAGAAAAAGGTAAGTGTAAGTTATTAATGTTGTATTTGAGAGGTCACTTGACCTTGGACTTCAAGGAAGAGAAGTCCTTTGAAGAGAATACCATGTTTCACCAAATCAAAGATGCATTCATTATAAATAATTTGCACTGTTATTTTATGTTCCACTAAGAAAAGAAAAAGCATTCCCAATTAAACCGTAATGCAATTCCTTTTTCTTAACTAGGGTTCCAATCTTAAATTTAGTAAACTTATTTAGGCATATTTATGTATGAATTTTTAAAAATCATATCACATACACACATAAGAAGGAAAACAAAAGCAGAAATTGACTAAGGTATTGTATTCCTAAAGCTTCTTTATATTTAGAGCTCTAGTCCCTGGAGTCCCTCTCTGACCTAGTCACCAATGTGTTTTTCCACCAATCTCACCACCTATGCTTTTAAGCACTTTGAACAAGTCCTCATCCTCTCCCCTTCCCTTCTCTTGGCTCTTAAAAGTTTTTTTGTGTGTTTGTTTGCTGTTTTTTTAGAGAGAGAGAGAAAGAGAGAGAGAATGGGGGAGGGACAGAAAGAAAGGAGAGAGAGAGAATCTTAAGCTGATTCTTTCTGGGGAAGCCTCCCAACACGGGGCTCAAGCTCACGACTGTGAGATCACGACCTGAGCAGAAGTTAAGACTCAGACACTTAACCCACTGAGCCACCCAGGCGCCCCGCCTCCCTTGGCTGTGAAAACGTTTCAGAGCCGCAAAAGGGTGATGAACAATGCTGCCCGCTCTGTAAGTAGGTATAAGGTGCCCAGTTTTCATTCCTATTTTGGGGAGGTTGCTCAACAAGTTGGAGTTGCCCTCTGCCCACCCCCTTCCCTTAACATTTTGATTGGTACAGGTTAAGAGCGCCCCCTTCAGATCTCCTAGATTTTCGTCTAAGCCACTGACGCCGCAAGTTTGGATGGCTAAGGGTAGGCAGTCGGTGACGACTGTTTTATAACTGGGATCTGGGGACTCTACTGTCAACTGTAGGACACATCCAAGTGTCCAAGAGGCAGAAATGCGGGAACAAAAATGGGGGTATTTGAGTCCATGAAATACTGCAGTAATAACGTGGTGATCTCTTTTCTGAGCATTTGCTCTTTGTCAGGCACTGGGCTAAACATTTCATAATTATGATCCCATTTAATCTCTCTACAAGCACCCCCTGAAGTAGGCGCTCCATTATCCCCCTTTTATAGGGCTGCAATTTTACAGTTTCTAGTAGCCACATTAACACAGTGCAATAGGAAGAGATGAAACTAATTGCAGTAATATATTTCCTTTAACCCAATATATTTAAAATATTATCATTTTATCCTGTAATTAATCAGGTAGTTTAATTTTCTTTCATACTAAGTCTTTTTTTTTTTTTATTTGAGAGAGAGAGAGAGAGCACGAGCAGGGGAGGGGCAGAGGGAGAGAGAATCTCAAGCAGACTCCACACTCAGCACAGAGCCTGACATGGGGCTCGAACCCACAACCCTGGGATCATGACCTGAGCCGAAATCAAGAGTCAGATGCTCAACGGAGCCACCCAGGTGCCCTTCATACTAAGTCTTCTAAATCTAGCATGTTTTTTAGCTTAAACACATCTTTAAAAAATTTTTTTTTCGATGTTTATTTATTTTTGAGAGAGAGACAGACCACAGCTGAGGGAGGGGCAGAGAGAGAGAGAGGGAGACACAGAATCCCAAGCAGGCTCCAGGCTCTGAGCCATCAGCACAGAGCCCAACGCGGGGCTCAAACTCATGACTGTGAGATCATGACCGAGCCGAAGTCGGACGCTTAACCGACTGAGCCACCCAGGCGCCCATGAACTTAAACACATCTTAACTTGGACTAGTCACATTTCAAATGCCCGATAGCCACACACGGCCAGCAGCTGGACAGCAAAGTTACAGACGGCAGGTGTAAATTGTAAGACTCACATTAAGTATGGGCAGAGTACAAACTCCAACTCGGATCTTGACAAAAGGTTGTGCTTCTGGCCTGCCTCCTACAGGAGGGAAGAACCTTCTAGGCAGAGCAAGAGGGGATGCAAATGTTCAGAGTTGGGGCAAAGCAGGTCTCTTAAAATTGTAAATGGCTGGCTTTGGCTGGGACATTGGATATGAGGTCCCCTCCATCACTGGAGCCCATCTCAACTCTTTCTGGCCCAAATTCTGACCCTTTTGGTCACCCACTCACATATCAGCAGACATCTCTTCAACCGTGCCACCGGTCTGGGGTTGCTTCAGTGACACAGATGTAGTCCTGGCCTCAGGTTGCCTCCCTGATGCCCTTCTCCTCCCCGTTCAGCAGCCTATCCCATACATTCTGCCAGACTGAGCTGACAGAGATCCTTCCAGAAGCCTGGGGGATAGGACACCACATTCATTTTGTGCTGTCAGTTAACCCTCGCCACTCCTTTCACGTCTGTCCTTTGATCCTCCCAGCTCTACCCAGAGCAGGGGTTGATTAGCTCCCGATTATTCTGCATGGCACAGAGACCTTGCCACTGCCCGCAGAAGGCACTTAGGAGCACACTTTCCACTTGCACGCAAGACAGGAAACAAGTAGCCGAAAGAGGACTTGCATCGCTTAGTACAGGACGTCCCTCGCTTGATCCACAAACACTTCCTGAAGGTCTCAGGTACCAAGCCTGACCTACGGGGAAGCAGAGCGGAGTCCTTACCTTTCCTTTGTTCCTGGTTTGGAGGTGGGAGTCAGGCATGAAATCCACAAGCCACAAGGTGATCAATGCAAATACCGAGCTACGGGCCAAGTGCTGGGAGCGCAAAGGACAGAGGGACACATCCTTCCCGGGAGAGCTGGGGACCTTCGCTGAGGACGTGAACTTTGAGCTCAGCTTAAAGTGTGCGTGGACATTTTCCAGATATGAATGGGAAAGAGGGCATTTGCAACAGAGAGACCCACACGTGAAAGGCCCGGAGCTGTCTGTCAAAGGGATTTACGGACCATCTTATGGTTCTTCAAACTCACTAAGCACTTCCCTGCTTTAGAGCCCTTGTGCCGGCTGGTCCCTGGAGTCCCTCTGCCTGGAACATTTCCTCCCAACCACCTGTTTTCCTCCAAGTCTTTGCTCACCAGATCCTATCAGATCTCCCCAAATGGAAATCTGCGCCCACCTCCTTCATTCCATTGTCCCATACCAGTATGAACATTACATTCTTGCTGCATTAAGATCTCAAATGAATCCATGGGTGTTTGTAATATTTATAGCCTCTGCGGGGTAAATCCGTCACTCTATCTACTATATGTGTATACATGTATCTATTTATATATATATGAATCTATTATCTATTATCTAAGCTTACACTGTGTTGTTCACTCAAACCCCATGCATTTCTGTTGTTATGAATTATTTGTTGATTCCTTGGAGAAGTATATTAAAGTATGTCACTATAATTATGTATTTATCTATTTCTCTTTTTTGTATTCCTAAACCATTTTAATAGCTCACAGTTGTCTTGTTAGGTGTATAGAATTCTATATTCCACCAATATGAAGTCCCTATTTACTTGTTTAATATTTCTGGCCTTGAATGATATTACATCATCTGATATTATCTCATCTTTCTTTTTTGTGGCATTTCCCTGGTACATATATTGTTCAATCCTTTATTTTTACCTTTTTTCCCTATGATTTTGTGTTCATTTTACCTACTATGCACAGCCTACAGTGACATTTTAAAATCTCATCTGAGAATCTGTTTTTAAATGGGCAATTGCAATATGTTTTCATTCACAAGGATTATGAATATGTTGCACGTTATTGCAGCCTATCCTGACCTGTTTCTAGGAAATTGGAACAAATGGGAGCCCGTGTTCATATGGCTAGTAAAGGTTATGAATCAAGCTGAAAACAAAATATGTTCTATCCTTTACCTTGATAAGTATGGCTTCATCATGGCAACATTACACAATACATTTAAAGGTATACTTTTTATATGACTAAAAGTTGCAAAAAGTCAAAGATGGATGAATTCAAATCTTGCGTATCTGCGAGTCCTATTGGTGGGTATCTGTTCAGACTGCTATAAGAAAACGCCACAGACTAGGTGGCTTATAGACTACAGAAATCATTTCTCACAGTTGTGGAGGCTGGAAGTCTGAGGTCAGGGTGCCTGCAGGGTCAGGTAAGGGGCCTCTTCCGGGTCAGACTTCTCCTGTATCCCCACATGGCAGAAGGAGCTAGGAGCTCTGTGGGATCTCTTTTATAAGGGCACGAATAGTATTCAGGAAGGCTCCTCCCTTGTGACCTAATCACCTCCCAGAGGCCCCACCTCCTGAGGGGTTAGGATTTCAACATGTGAATTGGGGGTGGGGGGGAGAGGACAAAAATATTTAGACCGTAGCAATGGGTTAGTGGTATTTAACTAACTTATACAAAAGTATATATTTATTTTACAAAATGCATTTTCTTGCCTTCATTTCAGCAAAATTATGTTGCTAAATAAGTATTTTCACGAGAGATAAAGGAGGATGGCAGAGGAGAATCCTGAGCTCATCTCATCCCACAGACACACCGAGCTAACAGCCACATTTGTGCAACAAACTCTGGAAATGACCCAAAGACCCAACAGACTGGAAGGTGTGTTAAGACCTTCCACGGTGAATCGTGGAGATGAGGCCACATTGAAAAGGGTAGCAGGGGAGAAGCAGCTGGGAACCAAACCCCAGGCGAGAGACCACAAGCCGAGAGAGCAGAGGGTCAGACCCCACATCGGTACCCTAGGCACTGGAGATCTGCTCTGGGAAATCATAACTTCTGGCTTTGAAAACCAGTGGGTCTTATCTCTGGGTACTTTAAAAATCAGCAGGCTTAACTCGAAAAGAGTCAGAGTGAGGTAGGAAATGGAATCTATGTCCTTAAAGAGCCAGCATATGTAACCACCTGGCCTGAAACACAGCGCTGAAGCAGCAACTTGAAAAGCACCTGGGGTATACGTATACATGAAGACCTATTTACTAATCTCAAAGCACGTGCTGGAGGGGCAGGGGTTGTTAGGGGACTTCTCCAAGAACAAAAATGCTGGTAGGTGCCTTTTCTCTTCCCCTCCCCCAGCCTAGGTAGCAAGATGCTGGTGGGAACCAGCCCTAACACTCTCCACCTATATTCCCAGCAACATGTGACCTATCCCTGGATTCCCCTGGGGACCCTTCCCAGCCAACCCACCCAATCATCCATCCAAAGCAGCCCCTGCAGGGACTAGTGCTACTCCAAAGTCTGAGGGAGAGGGGGAGATAACCCCACACCCCAGTGCATCTGCTGTTCCAGCAGCTAAGTCTTTTAGCAGGCCATGCAGGGAGAGAGCCCTGCTGTTGGTACAGCTGCAGCTGCAACAGAAAGGCCAATTGCAACCACTTAGCACAACTCTGACCCCACCGACTGAGGAGTTCACAGAGGCCTCAGATATGCCTCTCAATAGTGCCCAGACCAGACCCTGCCCAAGGGGCCCAAAGAAGGCAAAGCAAGTTATTCCAGAAGATTGGGCTGAAGGCAAGTGGAGCCCAGGCACGACAGTAGAATGCATACAGAGCATATAGGAAGCCCCCTGGAGCATCTGGTTCTGGTGACTACGGGGCATTGTGCTCAGGGAACCACAGTACCTCTTTTATACAAGGCCACTACTTTCAAGACCAAGAGACAAAGCTGGCCTCCCTAATACAGAGAATCACACAGAGAGTTAGACAAAATGAGGATATGGAGGAATATGTCCCAAATGAAAGAGCAGGACAAAATCACAGCAAACAGCTAAGTGAAAGGAAGATAAGCAATATGTCTAATAAAGAATTCAAAGTGATGATCATAAAGACACTTACTGGACTTGAGAAGAGTGGAGTTCTTTGACTTCAACAAAGAGATAGAAAACATAAAACAGAACAAGTCAGAGATGAAGAATTCAATAACCAGGCAGTTGCCTCCCTCCTCTTTCCTTTCAGCATGACAGATGCTGCTGTATCCTTCATTGCCAAGGACTTCCTGGTGGGTGAATTGGCCGTGGCCATCTCTAAGACCACGATAGTTCCCATCAAGCAGGTCAAGCTGCTGCTGCAGGTGCAGCATGCCAGTAGGCAAATCACCACAGATAAGCAATATAAGGGCACTATAGACTGCATGGCTCATATCCCTAAGGAGCAGACAGCCCTGTCCTGGTGTGGTAACTTGGCCAATGTCATCAGATACTTTCCTACCCAGGCTCTCAACTTTGCCTTCAAAGATAAACACAAGCAGACCTTCCTGGGTGGTGTGGACAAGAGAACCCAGTTTTGGTGCTACTTTGCAGGGAATCTGGCATCAGGTAGTGCTGCTGGGGTTATATATCCTTGTGTTTTGTGTATCCTCTTAATTTTGCCCATATGCGTTTAGCAGCTGCTGTGGCAAAGCTGGAGCTAAAGGGGAATTCAGAGGCCTCAGTGGCTGCCTGGTTAAGATCTACAAATCTCATGGGATTAAGGGCCTGTGCCAAGCATTTAGTGTGTCTTTGTAGGGTATTATCACCTACCAAGTTGTCTACTTCGGTATCTATGACACTGCAACGGGAATGCTTCCAGATCCCAACAATACTCACATCTTCATGAGCTGGATGATCACACATTCTGTCACAGTGGCTGCTGGGTTGACATTCTAGCTGTTTGACACTGTTCGCCGTCATATGATGATGTAGTCAGGGTGCAAATGAGCTGACATCATGTATGCAGGCTCACTTGACTGTTGGAGGAAGATTGCTTGGGATGAAGGAGCCAAAGCTTTTGTCAACTGTGCACAGTCCAATGTTCTCAGAGACATAGGTGGTGCTTTTGTGCTGGTCTTGTATGATGAAATCATTAAGGTCACATAGGTTATTAACTAGCTTATCCCCCGTGTGAACAGGCATGCAATATTATATAACATATCTTGAGCATTCTTGACAGATTGTCGGCTATTTATCAATAGCAACTATTTACTGGTTGAAATGGGAGGGAATGATATTCATCTGACCAGTTTTCTCTTAAAGCCATTTCCATGATGATGGGACTCCATTACAGTTTTTATTTCGGTCACTCCTGATAAATAAACTTGAAGAAGTAAAAAAATATCTGAAATTAAAAAAAAAAAAGAATTCAATAACAAAAATAAGAAAAAACACTGGAAGGAATCAATAGCAGATTAGAGGAGGCAGAAGAATGGATCAGTGATCTGGAAGACAGGTTAATGGAAAGCAACCAAGCTGAACAGCAAAAAGAAAAAAAAAAAGAATAATAATAAATGAGAATAGGTTAAGGGAAGTCAGCCACATCATCAGGCACAGTAACATTCACATTAAAAGGATCCCAGAATGAGAAGAGAAAGAGAAGGGGGGCAGAAAACTTATCTGAAGAAATAATATCTGAAAACTTCCCTAATCTAGGGAAGGAAACAGATATTTAGATCCAGGAACCATAGAGAGCCCCTACCAATATTAATCCAGGGAGTTCTATACCAGCACACATGATAATTAAAATGGCAAAAAGTAATGATAAAGAGAGAATTCTTAAAGCAGCAAGAGAAAAGAAAATAGTTACATACAAAAGAAATCCCATAAGGATATCAGCTGATTTTTCAGCAGAAACTTTGCAGGCCAGAAGGAATGACATAATATATTCCAAGTGCTAAAAGGAAAAAAACCTACAACCAAGAATACTCTACCCAGGAAGGTTATCATTCAGAATAGAAGGAGAGATAAAGAGTTTCCCAGACAAACAAAAATTAAGGGAATTCATGACCACTAAGCCAGCCTTACAAGAAATGTTAGAAAACTGATTTGAAAGAAAAGACCATAACTAGAAGAACATTAATGAAAGTTTAAAAATTCATAGGTAAAAGCAAACAATAAATAAAGGTAGTAGATTAATCACATATAAAGCCAGTATGAAGGTTACAACACAAATGTAGTAAAATCAATTATATCTACAAAAATCAATCAAGGGATACATAAAATAAAAAGAGGTAAAACATTTTACATTTAGATCTATGATCCATTTTGAGTTAATTTTTGTGTAAAGTCTGTAACTAGATTTATTTCTTTGCCTATGGATGTCCAGTTGTTCCTACACTATTTGTTGAAAAGACTATTTTTGCTCCATTGTATTGCCTTTGGTCCTTGACAAAAATCAGTTGACTGTATTTCTATAAATAAATTTCTGAGCTCTCTATTCTGTTCCATTGATCTTCTTGTCTACCCTTTTGCCAATGCCACGTGATCTTGTAGCTTTATAGTTAAGTCTTAAAATCAAGTACTATCAGCCCTCCAACTTTGTTTTTCTCCTTCAATATTGTGTCATCTATTTTGGGTTTTTTACCTCTCCATATAAACTTTAGAATCAGTTTGCCAACATCTACGACATGACTTGCTAGGATTCTGGTTGCAATTAGATTCACTCTATAGATCAAGTTGAGAAGAACTGATGACTTGATAATGTTGAGTCTTCCTACCCTATGAACATGAAATATATCTCCATTTATTAAGTTCTTTGATCTCACTCATCTGAGTTTTGTAGTTTTCCTTATGTAGATCTTGTCCATATTTTATTAGATTTATACCTAAGTATTAAGTTTTGGGAGATGCTAATATCAATGGCATTATGTTTGGGGGTATTTTTGTGAAAAAAAATTTTAATGCGTATTTTTGAGAGAGACAGAGCATGAGAGGGGGAGGGGCAGAGAGAGAGGGGGGCACAGAATCCAAAGCAGGCTCCAGGCTCTGAGCTGTCAGCACAGAGCCCAACATGGGGCTTGAACTTACACACTGCAAGATCATGACATGAGCCAAAGTCAGATGCCCAGCCAACTGAGCCACCCAGGAGCCCCATAAATTATGTTTTAATTTCACATTCTACTTGTTTACTGCTGGTATATAGGAAAACAATTGTTTTTTGTCTATTAACTTATATCCTGCAATTTTACTATAATTACGTATTAGTATTCCAGTGGTGTTTGTTTGTTTGTCAATTCTTTTGGATTTTCTACATAGACAATCATGTTGTCTATGAACAGAGTTTTAGGTCTTCCTTACCAATGTGTACATCATGCAGTTCCTTTTGTTGTCTTACTGCATTACCAAGGACTTCCAGTACAATGTTGAAAAGGAGTAGTTGGGACATCTTTGCTTTGTACCTGATCTTAGTGGCAAAATTTGAATTTATCACCATTAAGTATAATGTTAGCTGTATGGTTTTTTTCTTTTATCAAGTTGAGAAAATTCCCCTCTATTCCTAGTCTACTATTCTTATCATAAATAGTTGTTAGATCTTGTCAAATAATTTTCTGCATCTATTGATATGACCATATGCTTTTTCTTTTTTCAGACAGTTGATGTAATGGATTACATTGATTGATTTTCAAACATTGAATCTGTTTTTGCATACCTAGGATAAATCCTTCTTGGTCGTGGTGCATAATTCTTTTTATAATTGTTGGATTCAATTTCCTAATATTTTGTTAAGGATGTTTGAGGCTATGTTCATGAAAGATTTTGGTCTGTAGCCTTCTTTTCTTATAATGTCTTCACCTGGTTTGGGTATTAGGAGTAATAATATTGACCTCACAGTGAGTTGGAAAGTATTTATCCTCCAAAAGAGATTGTAGAGAATTGGTATCATTTCTTTCTTAAATGTTTGGTAGAATTCACTAGTGAAGCCATCTGGGCCTGGTGCTTTCTGGTTTGGATGGTTATTAATTATCAGTTCAGTGCCTTTAATATGCATAGGCATCTTCAGATTCTCTATTTCTTCGCATGTGAGTTTTGGCAGATTGTGTGTTTTGAGAAATTGGTCCATTTTCCCCCAGATTACCAAATTTGTGGGCAGAGTTGTTCATAGTATTCCTTTATTGTAATTTTAAATTTCCAGGGAATCTGTGGCAATATCCCCTTTTTTATTGCTGATGATAGTAATTGGTGTCCTAATTCTCTTTTTCTTAGTTAGCCTGGCTGGAGGTTTATTTATTTATCTTTTTTAAAAGCCAGCTTTTTGTTTTATTGATTTTCTATTTTCAATTTTATTGATCTCTACTCTAATTCTTTTTCTTTCTGCTTATTTTAATTTGCTCTTATTTTTCTACTTTCCTAAGGTGAAAACTTAGATCACTGATTTTAGATCGTGCTTCTTTTCGGTATTTGCATTCAATATGATATTTTCCCTCTACGCACTGCTTTTGCTGCATTCCATAAATTTTGCTAAATTCTGTTTTCATGTTCATTTAATATAAAATATTTTAAAATTTCTTCTGAGATTTCTTCTTTGATCCATGTATTATTTACAAGTGTTTTGTTTAATCTCCACATATTAAGAGATTTTCCAGTTTTCTTACTGTTACTGATTTCTAGTCTAATTCCATTGTGGTCCAACTACAGGCATTGTATGACTCACATTCTTTTAAATTTGTTTGGGTATGTTTCATGGTCCAGATGAGGCTTATATCAGCAAATATTTCATGTGAGCTTGAAAAGAATATGTATTCTGCTGTTGTTGGATGAAGTAGTCTATAGATGTCAATTGATTGATGGTATTGTTGAGTTCAACTATGTCCTTACTGATTTTCTCCCTGTTGGATATGACCATTTCTGGTTGTGGGTCACCTGAGCATAAGAATCACTCAACTTACTTAAAAGCAGCAAGGAAAAAAACCAACTTGCTACATAAAAGGGAACCCCCAAAAGGCTAAGAGCAGACGTTTCAGCAGAAACTCTGTAGATCAGTAGGTTGTGGCACTATATACTCAAAATGCTGAAAGAAAAATAACTTTCAACCAAGAATATTCTACCAGGAAAAATTATCATTCAGAAATGAAGGAGAAAGAAAGAGCTTTCCAGACAAGCAAAAGTGAAAGGAGCTCATCACCACTAAACCAGCCTTACAGGAAATGCCAAGGGGACTTTTTTAAGCTGAAAAGAAAGGGTGCTATTTGGTAATAAGAAAACATATGAAAGTGGGGCGCCTGGTGGCTCAGTGAGTTAAGCATCCGACTTTGACTCAGGTCATGATCTTACCCTTCCTGAGTTCAAGCCCTGCGTCAGGCTCTGTGCTGACAGCGTGGAGCCTGGAGCCTGCTTCAGATTCTGTGTCTCCCTCTCTCTCTGCCCCTCCCCCACTCATACTCTATCTCTCTCTCTCAAAAAGAAATAAACATTAACAGATGAACATAAGGGAAGGGAAGCAAAAATAATATAGAAACAGGGAAGGGGGAAAAAAGTAAGAGACTCTTAAATATGGAGAACAAACAGAGGGTTACTGGAGGGGTTGTGGGAGGCGGGATGGGCTAAATGGGTAAGGGGCATTAAGTAATCTACTCCTGAAAGCATTGTTGCCACTATATGCTAACTAACTTGGATGTAAATTAAATAAATTAATTAAATAAAATTTTTAAAAATAAATACATAAACTGGAAAAAACAAAAAGAAAACATGAAAGTATAAATATCACTGGTAAAAGTAAATAGTAGTAAAGATAGTGCATTAATGATTTATAAATCTAGTATAAAGGTTAAAAGAAAAAAACAGTAAAAATAGATGTAACTATAATAATTAGTTAAGAGATACCCAAGATAAAAAGATGCAAGATGTGACATCAAAATTATAAAATATGGGGAGAAAGAATAAAAGTTTAGAGCTTTAGAATGCATTAAAACTTAAGTTATTATCGGGGCGCCTGGGTGGCGCAGTCGGTTAAGTGTCCGACTTCAGCCAGGTCACGATCTCGCGGTCTGTGAGTTCGAGCCCCGCGTCAGGCTCTGGGCTGATGGCTCGGAGCCTGGAGCCTGTTTCCGATTCTGTGTCTCCCTCTCTCTCTGCCCCTCCCCCGTTCATGCTCTGTCTCTCTCTGTCCCAAAAATAAATAAACGTTGAAAAAAAAAAAAATTTAAAAAAAAAAAAAAAAAAAAAAAAACGTTGAAAAAAAAAATAAAAAAAAAAACTTAAGTTATTATCAACTGAAAACAGACTCTTATAAGTATTACATGTCTCATGATAACCACAAAACAAAAACCTATAGTAGATACACAAAAGAAAATGGAATCTAAACATAACATTAAAAAGGGGAGACTACAAAGGAAGAGAGCAAGAGAAATAGGAAGAAACAGAGAGGAGCTATAAAACAGCCAGAAAACAATTAACAAAATGACAATAATTACATACCTATCAATAATTACTTTATTTTTTTAATGTTTATTTTTGGGAGAGAGAGAGAGAGAGAGTGTATGTGTGTGTGTGTGAGCAGGAATGGGGGAGAGGCAGAGAGAAGGGGACAGAGAGTCTGACGTGGGCTCTGTGCTGATAACCCAATGTGGGGCTTGAACTCATGAACTGTGAGATCATGACCTGAGCCAAAGTAAGACATTTAACTGACTGAGCTACCCAGGAGTTCTTCAGTAATCACTTTAAATGTAAATGGATTAAATTCTCTAATCAAAAGACATAGAGTGGCTGAATGGATTTAAAAAAAAAAAAGACATATGTACATGCTGCCTATAAGAGAGACACACAGACTGAAAGTGAAGGTATGAAAAAAGATACTTTGTGAAAGTGGAAACCAAAAGAAAACTGGGTTAGCTATATTGATATAAGACTTTAAAACAAAGACTGTAAATAACAGACAAAAGAGGCCATTACATAATGATATAGGGATCAAACAGGGGAATTTAACATTTGGAATTATTTATGTACCCAACATAAGAGTACCTAAATATATAAAACAAATATTAACAGACGTAAAAGAAGGAAAAGACAGCAACACAATAGCAGGGGACTTTAATACCCCACTTACTTCAATCCATCCACACAGAAAATCAGTAAGGAAACATCAGCCATAAATGACATCTTAGAACAGATGTCCTTAATAGATATATACAGAACATTCCATCCAAAAGCAACAGAGTATACATCTTCTCAAGTACATATGGGACATTTTCCGGGATAGATGACATGTTAGACCACAAAATAAATCTTAAAAATTTTAAGAAGACTGAAATCGTATCAGGCATCTCTTCTAACCACAATGGTATGAAACTAGAAATCAATTACAATAAGACTGGGAAATTCACAAGTATGTGGAGAAAAACAACATGCTACTGGATAACTAATGGACCAAGAAATCAATCAAAAGAGAAGTCAAAAAATACTTTGAGATAAATGAAATTGGAAATAAAACACCAAACTTTTGGCAGTTCTAAGAGGAGTTTATAGTGATAAATACCTACATCAAGAAACAAAACAAGGGAGCTTAGGAAGATGGTGGAGTAGGAGGGTCCTAAGCTCACCTTGTCATATGTTTACAACTAGGTATCACTTAGGTTCATGTAAATAAACCAGAAAGTGATCTGACGACTGGCACAACAAACTCCACAACTAAAGAGAGAGAAGAAGCCACATCTGACAGGTTAGGAAGGGCAGAGACAGTAGTTGGGCGCTTCCCTCAGAAGGGAGGGAGCTGTGGGCATGAAGAGGGGAAAGAAATGGCCCCTCACACCAGGGAGCCCATACGGGGAAGACGAGCCCCCATAATGTCTGGCTTTGAAAACCAGAGGGGCTGAACTCCCTGAGTTTTACAACCAGTGGACTTGGAGCCTGGAGCTTTAAAAGTCAGCTGACTCAGCACTGGGCAAGACAGGAGGGTGAGTGATAGCTGGGTCCCCACCTTTAAGAAGAAAGCAGCCTGTGGGGAGGCAACAATTTGCCTCTGGAAAGGAGTATGGAGGTTCCTCAAAAAGTGAAAAATAGAACTACCCTACAACCCAGCTATTGACGACTAGTTTACTTATCCAAAGTATACAAAAATACTGATTTGAAGGGGCACATGCACCCCAATGTTTATATCAATACTATTGACAATAGCCAAATTATGGAAAGAGCCCAGATGAAGAATGGACAAAGAAGATGTGCTATATGTATATATACATACACACACACACACACACACACACACACACACACACACACACTGGAATATTACTCAGCCATCAAAAGGAATGAAATCTTGCCCTTTGCAATGACGTGGATGGAACTAGAGTGTATGATGCTAAGTGAAATAAGTCACTCAGAGAAACAAATACCATCTGATTTCACTCATACGTGGAATTTAAGAAACAAAACATATGAGCATAGGGAAAGGGAAGAAAAAATAAAATAAGACAAAAACGGAGAGGGAAGCAAACCATAAGAGACTCTTTTTCATGTTTATTTATTTATTTTGAGAGGGAGCGAGTGTGTGAGTCGGGGGGAGAGGCAGAGAGGAGAGAGAGAGAGAGAGAGAGAGAGAGAAAGAGAGAGAGAGAGAGAATAACAAGCAGACTCCATATTGTCAGTGTGACATCCAACATGGGGCTTGACCCCACACACCCTGAGATTATGACCTGAGCTGAAATCAAGAGCTGGACACTTAACCAACTGAGCCCCCAGGCACCCCATGAGACCCTTAACTATAGAGAACAAACTGAGGGTTGCTGAAGGGGAGGTGGGTGGGGGAATGGGTCAGATGGGTGATGGGCATTAAGGAGAACACTTGTGATGGGCACGGGGCATTACATGTAAGTGATGAATCACTAAATTCTACTCCTGAAACCAACACTACACTATGTGATAACTAACTTGTATTTAAATAAAATCTTGGAAGAAAGAAAAAAGTGACAGTTTGCACAACACCTGGGGCAAATAAGAGGCAGATCTGTCTGTACCGATCTCAGAGCGTGTTGGTGGACTTCTGTGGGAACAAAGGAGCTAGCAGACCCCATGTTCCTCCCCTACCCCCGGCCTAAACACAGAGCCCCTTGCTGGAGGCAGTGCTGCACAGATACTTGCTACCCAGCCTGCTAGCAGTGCACCCCACCGATGCTGAGGACCCATCCACTCTCAGCCTGCTGGCGTTGGGCCCGGGCTCGGTGCAGATTTTGTTAAAGCCATGCATGCACCCTGTTCAGCTGCCAGGCACAGATGCTGCACATCATGCCCCCAGGGGCCACCGCAACTCAGGCGATCTGGCAAATTTAATGACGTTTGCTAACGTTGCCACCCTGACTCTGAGCCCTCCTGTAGTCACATCCTTCAGAGCTGGCCTGCCTGGGTCTCACTAACAACACAGAGCACAAGCACAGGCAGAGGGCCAGTGCAGGTTATCTGGAGGAAAAGCAACTGAAAGGAAAAGCAACGCAGGTACAACAGCAGGATGTAAACAACACATCCCCTGAAGCGCCAGGTTCGGGGGAACAGGGGACACTGCACCGCAGGGCACTACAGGACCTCTTATTCACAAGGCCACTAGTTTCAAGAGCAGAAGACATAGGTGACTTTCCTGACACACAGAAACAGATAGAGAGAGGCAGGCAAAATGAGGAGACAGAGGAATATATCTCAATGAAAGAAGAGGAAAAAATCACAGTAGGAAACCTAGGCAAAATAGGAATAAGTAATACACCTGATAGAGAATTTAAAGCAATGGCCATAAAGGTTCTCAGTGGACTTCAGAAAAGGGTGGAGGATATCAGTGAGACCCTTGACAAAGAGATAAATAACATTTCAGAGATTAACAACTCAATAAATGAAATAAAAAATATAATAGATGGAATAAATAGTAGGCTACAGGAAGCAGTGACCTGGAGAATAGAATCAACCTGAACAGGTTAGAGACAAACAAATACTGCATTATGAGAATATACTTAGAGAACTCAGTGACATCATCAAGCATAATAACATTTGCATTATAGGGATCCCAGAAGAAGAAGACAGAGAAGGCAGGAGTCAGAAAATGTATTTGAAGAAATAATAGCTGAAAACTTTCTGAATCTGGGGAGGGAAACAGAGATTCAGATTCAGGAGGCACAGAGATACCCCAACAAGTTCAGCCCAAGGAGGTTTACATAAAGGCAATAGTTTTTTAAATGGACAAAAATAATGGCAAAGAAAGAATTTTAAGGGTTGTGGGAGAAAATAAGAAAGTTACATATAAAGGAAACCCCATAAGGTTATTAGATGACTTTTCAGCCATAACTTTGCATGTCAGAAAGGAGTGGCACAATATATTCAAAGTGTTGAATATATTCAAAGTATTAATGGCCACTAAACCAGCCCTGTAAGAAATGTTAAAGGAGACTCTATGAATGGAAAACAAAAATCATAAGAAAAATAGGCATCATAAAAGGGGGAAAAAAGGTATACTTGTAAAAATCAGTCAAGAGAAGCACAAAATTGAAGGATGTAAAATATGATACCTGAAACATGGAGGGGAGAGGAGTAAAGAATGAGCTCAAAATTAAGTGACCATCAGTTTCATATAGACTGCTATATGGAGAAGATGTTATATATAAAACAAATGGTAACCACAAATCAAACCACATTATAGATATGCAAAAAATAAAGAGTAAGGAATCCAAGTGTATCTCTAAAGAACACCAGGAAAAGATGAAAGAGAGAAAGAGAAGAAAGGACCAGAGGAAAACTACTAAAACAATCACAAAACAAGTAACAAAATGTCAATAAATACATATTTGTCAGCAATTATTTTGAAAGTAAATGGACTAAATGTTCCAATCAAAAGACATAGGGTAGGGCACCTGGGTGTCTCAGTCAGTTAGGTGTCTGATTTCAGCTCTGGTCATGATCTCGCGGTTTGTGATTTCGAGTCCTGTGTCGGGCTCTGTGCTGACAGCTCGGAGCCTGAAGCCTGCTTTGGATTCTGTGTCTCCCTCTCTCTCTGCCCTTCCCCTGCTCATACTCTGTCTCTCTCTATCCCTCAAGAATAAATAACATTAACAAAACTAAAAAAAGAAAGACATAGGGTGACAGAGTGGATAAAAAAACAACACCCATCTATATGCTGCCTATAAGAGACTAATTTCAGACCTAAAGTCACCTGCAGATTGACAGTGAATGGATGGGGAAACATTTATCATGAACACAGATGTCAAAAGCAAGCTGGAGTAGACAAAATCAACTTTAAAACAAAGTCTGTAAAAAGAAACAAAGAAGTACATTATATAATAATAAAGGAATATATAACAAGAGGATATAACAATTGTAAATATTTATGCACCCAATACAGAAGCATCCACATACATAAAACAGTTAACAAATATAAAGAAACTAATCAATAATAATACAATAATGGTGGGGCACTTTAACACCACACTTATGCTGATGGACAGATCATCCAAACAGAAAATCAATAAGAAAATATGGCTTTGAATGACACACTGGACCAGATGGATTTAACAGATATATTCAGAACATTCCATCCTAAAACAGCAGAATCCACATTCTTTTCGAGAGTACATAGAACATCCTTTTCAATAGATCTCTTATTCCCACCAACAGTACAAGAGGGATCCCATTTCTTCACCTCCCTGCCAATATCTGTTGTTTCCTGTGTTGTTAATTTTAGCCACAGTGACCAGTGTGAGGTGGTATCTCAATGTGGTTTGATTTGTATTTCCCTGACGCAAACTGGTGCAGCTGCTCTGGAAAACAGTGTGGAGGGTCCTCAAAAAATTAAAAACAGAACTACCCTATGACCCAGCAGCAGCACTACTAGGAATTTATCCAAAGGATACAGGAGTGCTGATTTATAGGGGCACTTGTACCCCAGTGTTTATAGCAGAGCTTTCAATAATAGCCAAATTATAGAAAGAGCCTAAATGTCCATCAACTGACGAATGGTTAAAGATGTGGTTTATATATACAATGGAATACTACTTGGCAATGAGAAAGAATGAAATCCTGCCATTTTCAACAACGTGGATGGAACTGGAGTGTATTATGCTAAGTGAAATAAGTCAGTCAGAGAAAGACAGATACCATATGTTTTTACTCATATGTGGAACTTGAGAAACTTAACAGGAAGGGAAGGGGAAATAATCGTTTCAAACAGAGAGGGAGGCAAACCCATAAGAGACTCTTAAATACAGAGAACAAACTGAGGGGTGATGGGAGGGTGGTGGGTGAGAGGGGAAAATGGGTGACGGGCATTGAGGAGGGCACTTGTTGGGATGGGCACTGGGAAGCAATGAATCATGGGAATCTACCCCGAAACCAAGAGCACACTGTATACAATGTATATTAGTTAATATATTGACTTGACAATAAATTATATTAAAAAATTAATAGATGGCCACAAAACAAGCCTCAACAAATTAAAAAAGATGCATCTTTTCTGACCACAATGCTATGAAACTGGAAGTTAACCACAGGAAAGGATCTGGAAAGAGCACAAATAGATGGAGGTTAAATAATATGCTACTAATCAAGAGTGGGCCAGCCAAGAAATCAAATAAGAAATAAAAAAGCACATGGAAACCAACGAAAATGAAAACACAATGGTACAAAACTTTTGGGATGCTGCAAAAGTGGTTCTAAGAGGGAAGTTTATAGCAGTACATGTGTACCTCAAGAAGCAAGAAAAATCTCAAACAATCTAACCTTACACCTAAAGGAGCTAGAAAAAGAACAACAAACAAAACTCTAATCCAGCAGATGGAAGGAAATCATAAAGATTAGAGCAGAAATAAATGTTACAGAAACTAAAAAAAACAATAGAACAGATCAATGAAACTAGGATCTGGTTCTTTGAAAAGGTTAAGAAAATTAATAAACCTCTAGCTAGATTTATGAGAGAGAGAGAGAGAGAGAGAGAGAGAGAGAGAGAGAGAGGACTCAAACAAAATCACAAATGAAAGAGGAGAAATAACAACCAACACCACAGAAATACAAATAATTGTAAGAGAACATTATGAAAAACTATATGCCAACAAATTAGTCAACCTAGAAGAAATGGATAAATTCCTAGAAACATGTAATCAACCAAAACAGAATCAGGAAGAAATAGAAAATCTGAACAGACCGATTACCCGCAAGGAGATTGAATCACTATGGACTGACTAAATGGGTGATGAGTATTAAGGAGGGCACTTGTGATGAGCACTAGCTGTTATATGTAAGTGAGGAATCACTAAATTCTACTCCTGAAACCAGTATTACACTACATGTTAACTAACCAGAATTTAAATAAAAACTTAAAAAAAAAAAAATCTCCCAACAACAATAGTCCAGGACCAGATGGCTTCCCAGGCAAATTCTACCAAATACTTTAAAGAAGAGTTAATACCTATTCTTCTCAAACTATTCCAAAAAAAAAAAAAAATCGAAGAAGAAGAAAAAACTTCCAAATTCATTTTATGAGGCCAGTATCACCCTGATACCAACACCAGATAAAAACACTCCAAATAAAGAGAACTACAGACCAATATCTCTGATGAACATGGATGAAAAAATCCTCAACAAAATACTAGCAGATAGAATCGAACAATACGTTACAAAAAGCATTCACCACTATTAAGTGGGATTTATTCCCAGGAGGCAAGGGTGGTTCAATATTTGCAAATCAACCAATGTGATACATTATATACATAAGAGAAAGGACAAAAAATCATATGATCATTTCAATAGGCACAGAAAAAGCATTTGACAAAGCACAACATCCATTCATGATAAAAGCCCTAAACAAAGTAGGTTTAAAACCTACCTCAACATAATAAAGTCCATGTATGTAAACCCCACAGTGAACATCATACTCAGTGGGGAAGAACTGAGAGCTTTCCCCCTAAAGTCAGGAACAAGACAAGGATGTCCACTCTCACCACTTTTATTCACCATGGTACTGGAAATCCTAAGCACAGCAATCAGACAACAAAAAGAAATAAACAGCACCCAAATTGGTAAGGAAGAAGTAAAACCTTCACTATTTTCAGATGACATGATACTCTAGATAGAAAACCTGGAAGACTCTACCAAAACACTGCTAGAACTGATAAAGTAGTTCAGTAAAGTCAGAGGATCCAAAGTCAATGTGCAGAAATTCATTGCATTTCTACACACTAACAATGAAGCAGCAGAAAGAGAAATTAAGAAAACAATTCCATTTACAACTGCACCAAAAATAATAAGATACCTAGAAATAAACCTAACCAATGAGATGAAAGACCTGTACTCTGAAAACTTATTATAAATCACTGATGAAAGAAATTGAAGATGACAGAAAGAAATAGACATTCCATGCTCATGGATTGGAAGAAAAAATATTGTTGAAGTGTCTACACTACCCAAAGCAATCTATACATTTAATGCAATCCCTATCAAAATACCAACAGCACTTTTTCACAAAACTAGAACAAACCATTCTAATATTTATATGGAAACAATAAATAGCCAAAGCAATCTTGAAAACGAAAGGCAAAGCTGGACATATCATAATTCCAGATTTCAAGTTCTATTACAGAGCTGTAGTAATCAAAACAGTATGGTACTAGCACAAAAACAGACACATAGACCAGTGGAACAAAATAGAAAGCCCAGAAATAAACACACAATTGTATGGTCAATTAATCTTTGACAAAGCAGGAAAGAATATCCAGTGGGAAAAAGAGAGTTTCTTTAACAAATGGTGTTGGGAAAAACTGGTCAGCTACATGCAAAAAAAAAAAAAAAAAAAAAAAGAAACTGAACCACTTTCTTACATCATACATAAAAATAAATTCAAAATGGATTAAAGACCTAAATGTGAGACATGAAACCATAAAAATCCTAAAAGAGAGCACAGGCAGTAATATCTCTGACATTGGCCATAGCAACATTTTTCTAGCTATGTCTCTGGAGGCAAGAGAAACAAAAGCAAAGTGAACTATTGGGACTACATCAAAATAAAAAGCTTCTGTACAGTGAAGAAAACAGTCAACAAAACTAAAAGGCAACCTACTGAAAGGGAGAAGATATTTACAAATGACATATCCAATAAAACGTTAGTATCAAAAATATATAAGGAACTGACATAACTCAACAAATAACAAATAATTCAATTTAAATAACAAGTGGAAGACATGAACAGACATTTCTCCAAAGAAGACATCCAGATGGCCAACAGACACATGAAAAGATGCTCAACATCACTGATCATCAGGGAAATATAAATCAAAACTACAATGAGATATCACCTCACACCTGTCAGAATGGCTAAAATCAACAACATAAAAAGCAGCAAATATTGGTGAGGATGTGGAGAAAAAGGAACTCTTGTGCACTGTTGGTGGGAATGCAAACTGGTGCAGCCACTGTGGAAAACAGTATGGAAGTTCCTTAAAAGTTAAAAATAGAACTACTCTATGATCCATTAATCACACTACTGGGTATTTACCCCCAAAATACAAAAATGCTCATTCAAAGGGATACATGCACCCTTATGTTTATTGCAGCTGTATTTACAATAAGCAAATTATGGAAGCAGCCCAAGTCCATCAGTTGATGAATGGATAGAGACGATGTGAAAGAAAACTACCATATGATTTCACTCATAAGTGGAATTTAAGAAACAAAGCACAAGAGCAAAGGAAAAAACAAAAGAGAGAGACAAACAGATTCATAACAAGAGAGATCAAACTGATGGTTAACACAAGGGAGGTGGATAGGGGAAATAGGTGATGGTGGTTAAGGGTGCACTAGCCGTGATGAGCAGTAGGTGATGTATGGAATTATTGAATCACTATATTGTACACCTGGAGATAATATAGCACTGTATGTTAACTATACTGGAATTAAGATTAAAAAAAACAAGAAAAATCTCAAACAACCTAATTTTACATCTCAAGAAACTAGAGAAAGAAGAACAAATGAAGCTCAAAATTAGTATAAGGAAATAAATAACAAAGATCAGAGCAGAAATAAGTAATATAGAGGCAAAAAAGAAAATAGGAAAGATCAATGAAACCAAGAGCTGGTTCTTTGTAAAGACAAACAAAACTGAAAAATCTTTAGCTAGACTCACCAAGAAAAAAAGAGGACTCAAATGAATAAAAAATGAAAGAGCCAATGATATAATACCACAGAAATACAAAGGATCATAAGAGAGTTGTAAGAACAATTATACATCAACAAATTAAGCAATGTGGAAGAAATGAATGAATTCCTAGAAATATACAACTTACCAAGGCTGAATTATGAAGAAATTGAAATCCTAAAAGGTTACATTTTATTTCTTTATTTTGAGAGAGAGAGAGAGCAGGGAAGAGACAGAGAGAGAATCCCAAGTAGGCTCTGCATCATCAGTGCAGAATCCAATGCGGGGCTCAAACTCACAAACCATGATGATATCGTGACCTGAGCCAAAATCATGAGTCAGACACTTAACCGACTGAGCCACCCAGGTGCCCCAGAAATTGAAATCTTAATAGACCAATTACTAGTAAGGAGATTGAATGAGTCATTAAAAATCTCCCAACAAACAAAATTCCAGGACCAGATGGCTTCACTGGTGAAATTCTACCGAACATTCAGACTAAATTAATACCAATCCTTTTCCTTCTTCAAAACAAAAACAAAACAATCCCCCCCCCAAAACCCAAAACCGAAAACCACAAAGTAGAGGGAATACTTCCAAACTCATTTTATGAGGCCAACATTATCCTGATACCGAAACCTGACAAGGACACCACAAGAAAGGAAACCACAGGCCAATATCTCTGATGAACATGTGCAAAAATCATCAACAAAATATTAGCAAACTGAACTCAACAATATATTAAAAGGACCACACACCGTGATCAAATGCTATTTACTCTAGGGATGCAAAAATGGTTCAACAGCTGCAAAACAATGAATGTGATACACCACATCGACAAAATGAAGAGTAAAAATCACATGGTCCTCTCAAAAGATGCAGAAAAAGCATATGGCAAAGTTCAACATCTATTTATGACCCAAACTCTCAATAAAATGGCTTTAAAGGGATTGCACTTCAACAAAACAAAAGCCATCCATGACAAACCCACAGCTAACATCATACACAACTGCGAAAGCTGGAAGCTTTTCCTCTAAGATCAGGAAAAAGACAAGGATGCCCGACCTCAACACGGTATTGGAGTAGATAAGAAAAGGAAATAAAAGGCATCCAAACTGGAAAGGAAGAAGTAAAACTGTCACTATTTGCAGATGACATGATAGTATATGTAGAAAATCCTATGGATTCCACCAAACCAAACAAATGAATTCAGTAAATTTGTGGGATATAAAAATCAATATACAGAAACCTGTTATGTTTTTAGACACTAATAATGAACTATCAGAAAGAGAAAATAAGAAAATAAACCCATTTACATTTGGATGAAAAAGAATCAAATATCCAGAAAGAAATCTAACCAAGGAGGTGAAAGACCTGTACGTTGAAAATTATAAGACACTGATGAAAGAAATTAAATACAAGTAAATGAAAAGATACTCCATGGTCATGGATTGGAACAATTAATATTGTTAAAATGTCCATACCACTCAAAGAAATCTACATAGTGCAATTTCTAGCAAAATTCCAATGGCATTTTCACAGAAATTGCACAAACGATCCTACAATTTGTATAAAACCACAAAAAAATCCAGAATAGCCAAAGAGATCTTGAGAAAGAACAACAAAACTGGAGGCATCACACTCCCTGCTTTCAAACTATCTTACAAAGCTATGGTAATTGAAACACTGGCATTAAAACAGACACATAGATCACTGAAACAGAACAAAGAGCCCGGAAATAAACCCACGGGTAGATGGTCCATTAGTCTACAACCAAGGAGGCAAGAATATACAAGGGGGGGGGAGGGAAGGACAGTCTCTTTGATTAATGGGGTTGGGGAAACTGGACAGCCACATACAAAAGAATGAAACTGGACCACTTTCTGACATGATACACAAAATTTAGCTCAAAAATGGATTAAAGTCTTGAATGTAAAATCAGACACCATCAAACTCCTCCAAGGAAACAGGCAGTGAGCTCCTTGGCATAGGTCTTGGTGAAGATTTCTTAGATTTGACACCAAAAGTAAAGGAAACAAAAGAAAAACAAACGAGTGGAACCACATCAAACTGAAAAGCTTCTGTGCAGCCAAGGAAACCATCAAAAAGATGAAAAGGCAATCTCCTGAATAGGAGAAAATACTTGTGAATCATATATCTGATAATGGATTAGTAACAAAATATATAAAGAACTCCTACAACTCAATAGCAAAAAGCCAAACTGATTTAAAAAATGGGCAGAGGACATTTCCCAAAGAAGATGCATAGATGGCCAACAGGTACATGAAAAGATGGCCAACGTTAACTCATCATCAGAAGACGTGCAAATCAAAACTATAATGAGATCTCTCTCTCTCTCTCTCTCTCTCTCTCTCACACACACACACACACACACACACACACACACACACACAAGAAATTAAGTGTTGGTGAGGATGTGGAGGAAAGGGAATCCTTTTGTATTGTTGATGGAAATGTAAATTGGTGCAGGCACTATGCAAAATAATATGGAAGTTTCTCAAAAAATTAAAAATAGAACTACCTTTTGATGAAGCAATTCCACTTCTGGGTACTTATCCAAAGAATACAAAAATGCTAACTCAGAAAGATATATGCACCCCCATGTTCACTGCAGCATTATTTACAACAGCCAAGATACGGAAACAACATTAAGTGTCCGTTGACAAATGAAAGGATAAAGAAAATGTTGTGTGTGTGTGTGTGTGTGTGTGTGTGTGTGTGTGTGTGTGTGTATACAGTGAAATATTGTTCAGCCATAATAAAGAATAAAATCTTGCCTTTGCAACAACATGGATGAACTTTGAAGGCATTATGCTAAGTGAAATAAGTCAGACAGAGAGAGACAAACTCTGTATGATCTCACTTATATATGGAATTAAAAAAAAAGCAATCATAGATACAGAGAATAGATTGGTGGCTATCAGAGGGTAAAGGTGGGGGGGTGTGGGCAAAATGGGTGAAAGGGGTCAAAAGATACAAACTTCCAATTATGATAAATAAGTCACGGTGATGTAACATACAACATGGTGACTATAATAAATTATACTGTAATTGTATATATGAAAGTTGCTAAGAGTAAATCTTAAAAAGTTGTCATCACAAGAAAAAAATTCTATAACTATGTATGATGAGTGCTAACTGTGGTGATCATCTGGCAATATATACAAATACCAAATCATTATGTAAATAAAATCACTCCACACTAAGCAAACACATTCGAAGTCTGCCTGCACATCACAGCCGCTCACGTCATGCCTTTGGCCAAAGTAGACTTGTGGCCAAGTTCAAAGTCAGCGTCAAAGGGAAATATACCCTGCCCCAAGTGGATGGGGGTGGTGAGTGGATACTTGATGGACAATATGTGAGTACTTCACAGTTTTGGGGGTGGGAAAGGAAGAAAGAAAGTACTAAAGCATGGATCCTTAACTCATGGAGGGTGGAGGCTTATACCTATTTTGAAGGAGGATTCTGGGTAACTGAGGGCCAGCATAAAGGTATTTGGTGTCCAGATGCCTATTCACACCAAGTGTGCTCTCTCATGGCCTTAAAATGTCGCAGAGGAATAAAAAAAACCATCCAATACTCACTATTGAATAGAGAGGTAACCACTACAAAAATCAGGCTCTGCTTTTGCAGCATAAATTGCTCTATTCACACACTTGGCTAGGAAGGCCACTGATTAGAGACATAACTGTCAGATTTATAGCCCTATCCCTGACTGCTCTCCTAAATTCCAAAGTCCCGAGTGCCTAATAGCATTCCCACAGGACAGGTACCTCATACTAACAGGTCCAAAGCCGTACTCTCCATTTCCCCCCGAATCTATTATTCCCACACCTTCCCCATCTTAGAAAATGCAACTCTGTTCATCTAGTTGCTCAGTACAAAAGCCTTAATAGCAGCAAACAGGTTGTCAGAAAATTTAGTTTCCTGGAAATTAAGGCAATAAGTCCAGCAAGGGGTTTCTGGAGATGGCTGAAGAAATTCCTCTGCTAATGGAAATCTCTTGAAAACAGGAAAGACGGAGAGAAGTGGGGAGGTAGGGATGGGGGAGAACACAGAACACCATCTGGCCCCTGGTGGAGGTAAGCTTGGAGGGAAGAAGTCACTGGACAGTCTCACCTGAGCCCTCCAGCCTATGAGGCTAGAATATGAAACATCTATTTGCAAGGCAGATGCTCTCTTTAGCTACAGTCCATGCGAACACTATCTCAGTAGGCTACTCTTTGATCCCCTCTTACAAGAATCCCCTGCCTGTGAAGATAAAACAGGAAGTAAGTTTCTTTCCTATTAAACGGAATGAAAATAATAGACCTTCAGGCACTTCTGGGAATGAGATTCTGTGTTATAGAAACCAATGTTAATTAAATAGCCAGTTCTAATTCACTGCATACCTTTAAGTAGGAGACCTAACGGTTTGCTTCTAACTTCATTATATAAACAGTCCTATGACCTAACCTTGGTGTTGATTTTCTTTCCAGGCACTAGCATAAATGAGGTTGTGCTTTAGTGAGAAATTCTTATACCATGGCCAAACGTTGTAAATTGACAATTTTTCTATTCTAATGTTTCTGTTTAGAATATATAAATAAGCAAGAGAGATGCTCAGGTTTTATTAAACTATGAATATTCTTTAGTGTTTTACAGTTTAAAGAACACTTTTCAGATGCGTTGCCTCATTAAATCTGTACAACGATCCTATGAGGTGCTAATTTTATTCTGGCATGTAGGTCCCAGAGAGATTAAATAACTCGCTCGTGGCCACAAAGTGGGCACATAGCAGAGTCAAGATGTAAACACAGGTCTTTCAGACTCTATTTTCCTACCCCACACTGTCTCTCAACTTTCTTCCCCCAACCCCCCACCCCCTACAAATGGTGGTGGACCCCTGGTTGGACAGCGTTCCTTAAAGGAAGGCTCTAAGGTTGTCCTCTTTAATCAGAAGGAAAATAAAACAGCATTAGGTGTTCAAGAGCATCCTCTGGTTTCCTGTCGCCCAGGAACTATAAAGAACCGAGCAAAGGGAAAGTGCCTGCAGGGAGGGGCCTCAGTGAGCAGCAAGTCTCTGATCCTTGGGACCCTAAGGCTGTGTGCTGGGGCACGAGCACCAGAGGCCAGGACAGAGGGACATAAGCAGTAGCCATGAAAGCCCAGTGCAGGCCAAAGGGAGAGCGCTGTCGGAAGAGTTTTAAACTTCTACATGTGGAAAGTAGTAATGGAATGGAAAACTCACTGAAATACAGTTGGGAGGTTTTTGGGGCTGGGGGCGGGGCTCTCACGCTTTACCAGTCATAATCAATTGCAGACCCAACAGGAAGAGCCAGACTTAGCCAGACCTTGCATGTGGACTTGACCTTGCATGTGGGTACTGCTCACCCAGCTGGAGGAAGAGACATTTTCCTTATCTCCACTGCCAAGGGCTCAGCCAATGAGAAGCCACCAACCTTGGAGCTCCCAGTTTACTCCAATGGACTTTTAGTTCACAACAGTCTTCCCAACTTAACCCCTTTTCTCCTTAAAAAAGCATGCCTCTCTCGTGTTCCCTGACTTGCCAGCGGTTTTTTGCTGCAGCTTGTTTCTTCTGGATTGCAATTCTCTTTTATTCTTGAATAAACCCATCTTATACTGGCAACATAACAGGCACTGTTTATTTTTAAGGTTAACTAATAATGTATACATATTACATAATATATGCATATATATGCATACACACATATATATACTTCACCTCAGCACTCTTATTACTCCCTTTTTTATACGTTTATTTATTTATTTTGACAGAGAGAGAGAGCACGAGTGGGGGAGAGGCAGAGAAAGAGGGAGAGAGAGAATCCCAAGTAGGCTCCTTGCTCTGTGCTGTGCCTGACATGGGGCTCAATCTCACGACTGTGAGATCATGACCTGAGTCAAAATCAAGAGTCAGGCGCTTAGCTGACTGAGCCACCCAGGAGCCCCATTTCTGACTATTTAATGAACACTGTATTCCACCTGGAAGATAATTCAGATAACTCCCAGTTACAGTCATCCTCTGATGTATACGGATTCTATTATGCCTGTTCTTTTCAACAGTACCTTTGTTATCAGAATCACTAGCTTTCAGCAGAGTTCCTGACCACCCCCCTCACCCCCCCGCCCCCACCCAACCCCATGCTCCTGCACAGTTTTAAACAATAGGCTTGAACTAAATGACAGTCCGGGGGCCATAAAGGCAAAGTAACTTGGGTTCTGTCATTCTATGTGACAATTTGGACTTCTGGTGTTTAAAGTTAAACAGAGAAAATTGCAAGGGGCAATGTTTTTGTTTGGTAAGTATACATTTTGGTTTCTTTAAATTTTTTTTCAACGTTTTTTATTTATTTTTGGGACAGAGAGAGACAGAGCATGAATGGGGGAGGGGCAGAGAGAGAGGGAGACACAGAATCGGAAACAGGCTCCAGGCTCCGAGCCATCAGCCCAGAGCCCGACGCGGGGCTCGAACTCACGGACCGCGAGATCGTGACCTGGCTGAAGTCGGACGCTTAACCGACTGCGCCACCCAGGCGCCCCTACATTTTGGTTTCTATGTGAAACATTTTACTGATATTTGAATACATTTAATACTAAAATGTATCTTTTAATTGTTGATCGCCTTAAAACCAAAGAAGGAATCAAGAATTCCAATAGGAATCACCTATTTGGGCAAAATAGGTGATGGGGATTAAGGAGGGCACTTGTGAGGACCATCAGGTGATATATGGAGGGGTTGAATCACTGTATTGTACACCTGAAACTATTACACTGTATATTTAAAGAAAAAGAACAGAAAATATTATTTCAGAGATATAACTTAGTAGTTTTTTGTGGGGTTTTTTTGGTGTGAACTTTTAGGAAGGGTTAATCAGGCACAAAAACATTTGCAAACAGCAAGATTCAGGCTCAAACAATGGGCAATAAAACATAATTTAAAATTGTTCCTTGAAAATCTGTGCGTAAAATTGTGGTGAAGGTCAGTATTTGTGTAGAAACATAAGGTGAGGAAAACTGATATGCGCACGGAAGAAAGAATCACATTTCAGAGAAATGCAAAGATGAGTTACAAAAGCAGCTGGGCATATGTGGCCAGAGGAAATCACAAGGACAATGTTTGAACACCTTGACCATTTCTACCAAGAGCGGAGTATCCAGTCTACGGCAATACCATGATGTCAATGTTTGTTGTAAGTCAGTGGTGTTCTCTAATTTTTGCAGAAGAAAACCTTCAGAAGTTTTAACAAATAGAAATTTATGATGGATTTCCAGAAGGAGGTAGTCTAGTGGGATTCTTTTGACTGTAGAGGTATTTGACAGCTACAAGAATTGAGCCCCTCAAAACCAAAAATGTGGAGAGTATTGCAATTTCTGGAATTCATTGTGAAATGTTTTTTTTTTTAATGAATATCTGCCAAACTTACACTTAAGACTTTTCTAAACATTTATATATCTTCTCTTTGTAGGAGGGAAATTTTAAATAAACATAATATGTGGTTTAAAACATTTTTTAAAAAATGTTAATTTTTGAGAGAGAGAGAGAGAGAGCGAGCAGGGGAGGGGCAGAGAGTGAGGGAGACACAGAATCCAAAGCAAGCTCCAGGCTCTGAGCTGTCAGCACAGAGCCTGATGTGGGGCTCGAGCTGAAGAACTGTGAGATCATGACCTGACCCAAAGCTGGACACTTAACCGCCTGAGCAAGCCAGGTGCCCTATTTGGTTTTGATCAACTATAATTGAAGATAAATAGACTTATCTAGCTATAACTATCTAAAGAACATGAATACATAAAGGAGATACATTTTGACAAAGTCACTGAAAAATTTGCCCAAGTTAAGGGTTGAAAACATCAATAGTTATGTTGTATATTCATTCCTATGACAGATCCATATGTAGGGATACACGCGTTTGTTTTCCAAAAAATATATTCATGGAGTAAAAGCATTATCTAGTATTTTTTTCCTTTTTTTGTACCATAATATTTATATTACTTTGATTTTATTGTATATATAAAGCTCAATAAAAGAAAATGTTCAACATGTTTCTTTTCTAGTCATTATTGTTTCATTTTATGCTTATTACTGAAAATAATTTTGTTTGTGGGGGGGGGAGGAGTATTTAAAATATGATCAAGGGGTGCCTGGTGGCTCAGTGCATTAAGTGACTGACTCTTGGTTCGGCTCAGGTCATGATCTCACGGTTTGTGGTTCATGAGATCGAGCCCCTAGTCGGGCTCAGCACTGACAGTGCAGAGCTTGCCTGGGATTCTCTCTCGCCTCTCTCTCTGCCCCTCTTCCCACTCACACACACACACACACTCTCTCTCTCAAAATAAATAAAATAAAAAAAAACAATACAATAAAATATGATCAAGTCCATGGCACCTAGCTGACTCAGAAGAGCATGCAATTCTTAATCTTGGTGTCATGAGTTCAAGCCCTAGGTTGGGTGTAGAGATTACTTAAATAAGTAAATAAAAAAACATGACTAAGTCTGGGTGTGACTATGTTAGATATGGCACTGGGTGAGGCACAGGGCTAGAAATGTGGTTGGGGGAGAGGATGAAATTCTCAAAACAAGGACTTAGAGACTCAACTCCCTTCCCTGGTACACACAGTCCCTGCTCTTCACTCTGGGCTTTTGCACCACTGTTCCCTCTCTCTAGAACCCAATCCCATTAAATATTTGCAGGACTTCCTTCCTTTCTTCCTTTAGGTCTCCCATTAGGAAGGCTTTCCACATCTACAAAAATAGCACCCTCTGTCACCCTCTATCGCCTTTATCTTATTGTGTTCTTCTTACTGGGACCTATTATATATTTGTTGATTTCATTTCCTTCCATCTCCTCCAAGGAGAATCTAAGCTCACAAGATCAGGGACTTTGGCTCACTGCCTATTCTCCACATTGTGGACAGCACTTGGCATATGAAAATCAACCATTTTGGAATGAATTAATGAATTCACTCCAGAAACTGATTCTGAGAAACTCCGACCTTGACGATATGACAGAAGGTAGGAACAAGGCATAGATCTACACATGTGATAATTAAATGGAAGTCTATCTACTCAACCGTATTACCTTCAGCTCCATTCTCATGGAGGTACAGATTTCTTAACCCCTCTACTATGCTTTAGGCAAGGGAGTGAAAAATACAATTGCAAAGAAACTGAGGTGCTCCAGAGAAGACAATTTGAGGTACTGATATGCGGAGATTCCTCAGAAAGCCTAGCTTGCTCCTTGGCCATTGCATATGGCAGCCCACCAGCCACTGTTTCCGCTCACCTGGCAGAACGAGAAATCAACAGTTCAATCCCTGACTCTTCACGCCCAGCCAAGAATCACCTAACATTTCAAAAAGATTTCCAAAATGAAGAAAGAGACTAGAATAAACAAAGTATGAAGAACTAGAAGGAAACAGATGACACAGAGAGGAGAAAATAATAAAAAAGCATTTGTCACCTCAGAGATTAAAAAGAAAATGTACATCCAAAAAAGCAAGATGGAATGTTATTTATATAAAGGCCACAATCAAGGGATAACAAAAACTTTAGAAACTCAGAGCAGGGCAAACAGCTTTTTCAAGTCAACAGTCTTTACCTATGTGACACAAATGGCATTCACTGAAAAGAAAAAAAAAAAATGAGAAAGTGGACTCCACGAAAATTAAACACGGATACTCATTAATGACATTGCTGAGAAAAGAAAAGGCAAGGCACAGATTTTGGGGAAAAAAAACCATTTGTAGTACATATATCTAGCAAAGGACTTAGCCAAAATACTAAAAAGCACTTGTGCAAATCAACAAGAAAAATAAAAAGAACTCAATTTTTTTTTAATCAGCAAAAGACTCAAATAGATACTTTACAAATAAATATAAAAGAAAAAGATCCAAAAAGCGCATAAAAAGGACCTCACTGTCATTAGTCATTAGAAAAAACAGAGGGGTGTCTGGGTGGCTCAGTCAGTTAAGCGTCAGACTTCAGCTCAGGTCATGATCTCATAGTTTGTGGGTTCGAGCCCCACGTCGGGCTCTGTGCCGGCAGCTCGGAGCCTGGAGCCTGCTTCGGATTCTGGGTCTCCCCCTCTGCTCCCCTCCCACTCATGTTCTCTCTCACGTGCACTCAAAAAAAAAATTAAAAAATTTTTAATTATTAAAAAAAAAGAAAAATGGAACTAAAACTATGAGTTTTTATGGAACATTATCCTACCCAAACGGCTAAAATATAAAAATACTGACAGTAGCAAGTTTTGATAAGGATGTTGAGTGTCTGACACTCTCAGAATGATAAAACTACTTCAGAAAACTGGCAATTTCTAATTGAGTTAAATATACACCTACTTATGACTGGCATTTCACTTCCAGGTATACAGCAAGGAGAAATGAATGCATACATTTACAAAAAGGCTTATAAAACAATGTTCATACGGGGTGCCTGGGTGGCTCAGTTGGTTAAGCGTCCAGCTTAGGCTCAGGTCATGATCTCACAGTTCATGGGTTCAAGCCCTGCGTTGGGCTCTGTGCTGACAGCTCAGATCTGGAGCCTGTTTCAGATTCTGTGTCTCCCTCTCTCTCTGCCCCTTCCCCATTCACACTCTATCTGTCTCTCTCAAAAATAAACATTAAAAAAATTTACAAAAAAGAAAATCATTTAAAAAAATGTTCGTAGATATTTAATTCATAACAACTAAAAACTGGAAACAATCTACATGCCCATTAACAACAGCACAGAAAGACATATTATGGCATATCCACACAATGAAATTTAATAAGCCATAAAAAATAACCATTGACACGTGCAACAGCATTAGATGAATTTCCTAAAACTCATAATGAACAGACATCAGACACAAAATAGTACGTATTGGATAATTCCATTTATATGACAATTGAACAGCCTGAACTAATCTATGTGGGTAGGAGTCAGAATAGTGATTCCTTCTCTTGGGAAGAGGGTACTGATGGACCAAGGGGCTACGGCAGCTTTCTGGGGGTGACGGACAGGTTTTATATCATGATCTGGGGGATGGTCTATTCTTTTTGCTTTATATGCATAAATCACGTCTCAATAAAGTACCGTAAAGAACAATTTACCTCCAGTTTCAGAGCAACCCGCTTGTTGCAAACCACCAGAGGAGCACCCAGTACCACGAGAACTTTCCCAGAGAGAAGAGACTCGCTGAGGAATGAATCTCACGTTTGTCACTTTTTTCCTGAAGGCATTTGCCAATCGACCACTCAGAGGCTGAGAAGATGAACAAGAGACTGACCAATTGACAGGGCTGGGGGAACAAAAATTAAAATTCAGACCCCACTAATGAAAAGCAGTCCTGCTACAAACCCAGGGTTTCATTGGGGCTCCAAAGATCTATACTGTAGTATCTGGAGTCCAGAAGTCCAAAATTAAGGTGTCAGCGGGACCACGCTCTCTCCCAAGACTCTGGGAGAGGATCCATTCCTTTTCTCTTACAGCTGCTGGTAGTTGCAACATTCCTGGATTTATGGCCTCGACACTTCAATTTCTACGTTTGTGGCCACATTGCCTCCTTTCCTTCTTTGTGTGTCAAATCTTCCTCTGCCTCCCTCTTATAAGGATACCTGGGGTTGCACTTAGGGCCCACTAAAATCATCTCTCCATCTCAAGATCATTAACTTATTAACATCTACAAAGTCCTCTCTCTCTCTCTCTTTTGCTATAAAAGATAAGATTCACAGGTTCCAAGGACTAGGAGGTGGATCTCTTAGGGGCGTGGGTGGGTCACTATTCAGCCAACCATACCTCACTGGAATTAAAACCTAGATCTGAACAAATATCATCTCTGATTGGATTAAGGTAAGCTGCCCTAGTTTAATTGTTAGACAAAAGCCAAAAGTAAGTCCTCTCTGGAGAAAAACAACATCACCCAGAGGCTTAAATTATATCTATAAGTTTTCCTACACAATATTTGAAATATCAAAAATAATCAGGCATAAAAAAGAAAATGACAGATGAAAACCAAGAGGAGAATACAGACAGTACAAATAGATCCACAGAAGATACAAATATTGGAGTTATCAGATGCAGACTTTAGAACAAATAATTAATATGTTCAAGAAATTAAATGACAGAATGGAGATTTTTGGCCAAGAACTAGATATTTTGAAAAAACAAAATTGTGAAAGTGACGAACAGTTTTACTGAAATTATGAGTATAATCTGCTAGCTTAGACACGGCTGGGAAAAAAAACATTTTGATTGGAAGATGTATCAGAAGAAAATACTGAGATTAAAGCATGGAAAATATAAGAAGGAGAATAAGAAATATGTGATGCACACTGCAAAGTCTCAACATATGTATGATTAGATTTGTGAAGGAGAGAAGGGATGGAACAGAGTGTGTGCAATACTTATACAGCTATTGGCTGTGGGTTTTCCAAAACTAAATACATCAAGCACGGGTTTAGAAAACATTATTAAACCCAAGCTCTGTGAGCATCTAGCCCAGATTTAAGACTATGAACCACAACTAACACACAGTAAAACTAGTGAAAACCAAAGATAAAGAGAAAAATCTTAAACGCTGACAGAGACCAAAAAATAGATAAATAAGACATCTCATCTTCAAGGACCAATCATTATTGACTTCCTAACAGAAAGAAGACTTGAAAAGCTTATTGTAAAGTGAGAATGAGATCTTCAAAAAGAGAGAAAAGAACTATACTAAAAACGTATACTTCGTGGGACGCCTGGATGGCTCAGTCCAAAGCGGCCCCTCTCGATTTTGGCTCAGGTCATGATCTCATGGTCCGTGAGTTCGAGCACCGCATTGGGCTATGCGCTGATAGCAAGGAGCCTGCTTGGGATTCTCTCACCCTCTCTCTCCCTGCCCCTGCCCCACTTGCTCTCTATTTCTCAAAAGAAATAAAAATAAACCTTAAAAAAAAAGGTACATAACTCAAGAGAGGAGGAGGAGATAGATATATACTGGATTTGTGTAACTGAAATAGTAAATTTGTGAGCACACCTAAATAAGTGTGTAAAATGTTAATTGAAATGTCTTGTGGGGTTTGAATACATATATTGATATCTAAAATTATACAATAATAATGTAATGATTAATAAATTTTATAATATATATTTATATTTATTAATACAGTATACCATATATAATGCATATTTACATATTTGTACATATATATAATTTATTATGTATAACACACATAAATATATTATGTATCTTTAAATAAATATATATTTAAAATGTTATATTTTATCATAGATATTTATTGCATATTTATAGACTTGTATATGTTTTATAATACATTATAATACTTATAAATAATTTAATATTTGTATATTATATATATATTTTATGGATATATAGACAAAATTTACAGTAGTGCAAAAAATTAGCACATGGTATGTGAAAGAAAAGTGTTGTAAGGTTCCAAGATTGTCTAAAAAATAATAAAAGTTCTAGGTTATAGTAGACTTTAATGACTCAGAGATGAATATTGTAATCTCTAGGGTGAGTAGCTAATAAAAAATGGCAAAAGAATGTAACTACATATAAGAATGGAGAAATAGCATAAATTCTTGATTAATAAAAAAGACAAAAATAATAATACAGTGTGGGGTTTATAACATTTAATAGTAAGATGTGTTGCAACAATAGGGCAAAGAACGGTGGGAAAGAAATGGAAGTATAATTGTGAAGTCCTTAATCTCTATGTGAAGTGGTGTAATACCAGTTAAAGGCAGAATGTGACAACTTTTCAATGTGTACTATATAAACCCTAATGCAACCACTGACATTTTTTAATTTTTAATTTTTTATTATTTTATTTTTTTATTTTAGAGAGAAGGGGAGAGAGCAAGAGGGGGAGAGGGGCAGAGGGCAAGCGAGAGAGAATCTTAAGGAGGCTCCACGCTCAGTGCAGAGCCCGACACAGGGCTCGATCCCATGACTGTGGGATCATGACCTGAGCCGAAATCGAGTCTGACGCTCAACCAACCGAGCAGCCCAGGTGCCCCCTGAAGTGTTTTTCAAAAAGAGATAGAGCTAGTAAATCAACAAAGATATATTTGAATCATAAAAATATTCAATTAATCCAAAATAAGACAGAAACGAGATTAAAATTAAAAAGAACAAATAAGACAAATGAAAACCAAATTTTAAAATGACAGATATAAACCTAACCATCATTGATAAGCACATAAAGTGTAAATAGTCTAAATACCCCCAATTAAAAGGCAGAGATTTTCAGGTTGGATTCAAAAACACCCCCAATTATACTCTGTCTACAAGAAATGAATTTGAAATGCGCAAGCAGGTTGAAGTGAAAAGATCCAAAAAGATATAGTGTGGTAACACTAAAGAAACCTGGAGCAGCTTTATTAATATCAGACCAAATAGATTTCAAAGTAAAAAGTACTGCCACAGAAAAGATCATTCCAGAGTGATAAAGGGGTTGATCAAATCCTAAACACTTATGCTCCTAAAAATAGTTTCAAAATCCATAAAGCAAAAACAAAAACAAAAACAAAAAAACCCCCAAAAACAAAACAACAGGATTGCAAAGAGAAATACACACAAGTCAGAGATTTCAGTATCACTCTGTCAACAATTAAGAAAATAAGTAGACAGAAAATAAGCAAGATATAGATGACTTGGACAACACTATCAACCAACTTGACTAAATTGATATTTTTAGAACACTTTTTCCAACAACAGCAGAATAAACCATTCTTTTCAGATGTATGTGAAGCAGTTATTAAGATAGACCATTTTCTGAGCTATAAAACAGAATTCAAGCCATCCACAATTAAATTTAATTGTAAATCAATAACACAGATCTCTGGAGAATTCCCAAATACTTGAAAACTACTAACACACTTCTAAACAAGCCACGCACCAAAGAAGAAATCAGAAGTTAAAAAGTATTTTAGTTAAATGAAAACTACAACATATCAGAATTTGAGGGATACAATTAAAACATTACTTAGAAAAGAAATTTAGCACTAAACGCATAGATCAGAAAAGAAAGGTTGCAAACCAATGACCACAGCTTCCATTTTAAGACACTAGGAAAAAAGAAGAAATGAAACCTTCAGTAACAAAATAGGGAAATAATAAAGATCTAAGTGGAAATAAGAGAAAACAGAAAAATGATATAAAAATGCACTTAAACCAGTTCATTGAGAAGGTCCATAAAATTGATAACTCTCTAGCCAGAGTAATCAGGAAAAAAAGGGGAAAAATACAAATGACCAATATCACTACTGAGAGAAGTGACCTCACTACATAGTCCACAGATATTAAAAGAATGGTAAGAGAATACTATGAGCAATTTTATGCCAAGACATTTGGCAACAGATATGAAATAGACAAATTCCTTGAAGGACACACACTCCAAAGCTCACCTAAGAAGGTAACCTGAATAGCACTTTTATCTACGAAAGAAATGAGATTTGTAGTTGAAAATGTTCCAGGTCCAGATGACCTCGCCAGCAAATTATGCCAAATATTTAGGAAAGAATAGTAATTTGACACAAACTCTTCAAGAAAAGTGAGAAGCAGGAACTCATAATAAGGCTAGCATTATCCTAATACTAAAACAGGCAAAGACATTCCAAGAAAATAAAACTACAAAATGATATTCCCATTAAAGTAGATGTAAAAATTCCAAAGAATTTTTTTTTTTTAGCAAATTGAATCTAACAATACTTTAAAAAGATAATATATCCTGAATTACTGGGGTTTCTCTCAGAAATGCAAGGTTGGTTTAACACTGGAAAAAATTAATCAGCATAATTCACTGTATTACCAAACTTAAAGAGAAAACATATGATCATTCCAAAGACACAGAAAAAACATTTGACAAAAAATAACATCCACTTCTGATAAAATGTCTCAGAAAAAATAAGAACAGAAGTGTTCAACCTAATAAAAGCCATCTGCCAAGATCCTACAGCTAACAAGATAGTTAATGGTGAAAGGCTGAATACTTTCCACAAAAGATCAAGAACGATAACTGGGAACTCTCACTTCATGTCTTCCCGTTAGACATTGTGCTGGAGGTTTTAGCCGGTGCAATAAACAAACAAACAAAAAAAGCATCCAGACTGCAAGAAAGAAAGACAACTATCTTTATTCTTCGCTTGCGTGGTTATCTACGTAGACGATATGACAGTTGACTAAATCAACAAGAAATGGTGGTTCCAATATGTATCCTTATCTTCTTCCAAATAATCCTCCTTACAGTTTTTGCTAAGGGCCTGGCCATTCAAAATACAGGCGACATTTTCCAGGCTCCTTGCAGCTGGATGTGGATATGTGAACTAATTCTTGACATGTGAGTAAAAATACTTTTTTGCTGACTTATGGAAACTTTCACACGAAAAAATAACTGGCATGCCCCATAAGGCAAACTTGGTGATAGATGGAAGCTGACTGGACCCCTTCACGGAATAGAGCTCTCATACCAACAATGGGCAGCCTATCTCTGGCCCTTGGCATAAGAGAGGTTTTTTTAAAAATATAATTTATGGTCAAATTTGTTTCCATACAACATAAGAGAGTTATTTACACCCTCTTGCTAAAGGTATAACTTTAGGTTTTTGTTATTTGCAGATGAAGAAACAGAAAGAATTTGATCAAATCTTTCTGAAAGATAAACAAGATCAGAAGAGATGGAATATAAGAATAGAGAAAGAAAATTAGTGGATCAGTCCAGTAAATCCAATATCCTACTAATAGTCCAAGAAGGTGAACCGAGAAAAGAGGGTGGAGAGGGGGATCTCCCAGAACCAAGGGACATAAGACTCTAGACTGAGATGCTTCACTAAGTGCATAGCAAAAGGTGTGAAAGAGACTCATATTGAGGCATGCTACTGTGAAATGGCAGAACACCAAAGAAGATCCTGGAAACTTCCAGAGAACTAGAGACTACTTACACATTATCAGCAAAGCAGAATGGATTCATCTTTCGCAGTAGTGGCATCAGAAGCCAGAGGACAACAAATCGAATGTCATCAAAATTCTGAGAGGAAATTATCTGCAACTTAGAATTCTAGAGCCAGCTAAATTATCACGCAAATGTGGGGGGAGGATAAAGACATTTTCAGATATGCAAAGACTTAAATACCTCCCCTATACTCTCCTGTAAGAGGCTATAGAGAATACCTTCCGCCAAATCAAGGAAATTAAGACAAAAAGATGGATCCAGGACAAAGGATCTCTTACACAAAGGGAAGTTCCACAATGAAATCTTTGCATAGAGCAACCAATATGTATTGTAGCAGGATGAAGGAGTTTCTAGGAAATAAACCCATGCAGCTGTTACTTTGCATATGGCAGAAACATACTTTTATGGAGACAAAAATTAACAATAGGTAGATAGAAAGTCAGGCCCTCAGAAAGGGCTAGTATCAACCCTAGGATAGTAACACTTTTTATCTTAGATACTGTAGGGGTAAAATGAATGAGGGTGTGTGTGTGTGTGTGTGTGTGTGTGTGTTATAATGTAAGTATATAAAATGTACTGATAAGAATGCTTGGCACAAAGTTAATAATCAATAAATGTTTATTATGATTTCATATCATTGTTAACATGGTAGGAAGGCCATATATATTCTCTAACCTTTCTAATTTAAAAATATGGAGATGAGAAAAATAGAAGAGGTGCGGGTAAGGGGAGGAGCAGAGTACTGAGCCGTGCATATAATCCTCTCTGATTTAATAAGGGATATTGCCCATAGACTGTTATGATAACAGTAAAACTTAATTCCAAACAAGTTGGCTGTGGTCCCCAAAGCATTCTGTCTCTTGGAAGGTAGTCGAATGAGCCTTGAAATGAGCCCATCCTGCTGTCTGCCAATAGTGAAACTCTCCTTCTCCAACTCAATTCCTCACAAAGCCTAAACACCTTTGCTTACTCTGATGCCTGTCACTTAAAGCACAGCTACATTAGACAGCAAACTGAAGCCAGACATGATAGATAAAACCCCTAGGAAGTCAACATGGTCTCTCCCCAGAGTCTCACTCAAGTCAGTGTCTCCCATTTTCTATAACAGACTTCAGGGGTTCAAATCCTGAATCTGCTATTTAGTAGCTACATGAATTTTACCAAGCCATTCATCTCTCTGCTTATTGGCTGTGAGTTGTAGCAAGGAAATCTATAGGTGATGCTCTATTCCCTTGTGGGTTAGCTTTTAAGGAATGGTCATCAATGTAATGTTGGACACGCTTTCAGTGAATAGGTGTTTCCTGAACATCCTCTAAACAGGGAGCAGGGCAGGCTGAAAACTCAATCTATAAAACAGAAAACATATTCTGAAACAGATTCCCTGCCCCCTTGGTCCTTCATCACGTTCTTAGTCTCATGTACTTAGAAGAAGAAAGATCACAGGATGACAGTCTGGCTATGGACCCATTTACTAATCTCATTGGTGAGAATTGGTAAGAAAAATATAACGCATCACACTTAATGCAAAAGTATAAAATAATTAGGAAACAACCCTTTTCTTTGTCTACAGTAAAGGTCAAAATGCATGTGGAGACTGAACCTCTGTAGTGTAGAGAGGTAAAAGGAAACAGAGTATTAGCTATCACAGCTGTTCACACATCTAACGGTTGTTGTTTTCCTGGTGAAAACAACCACCATTGTTAACAGATAGGAGCATCAAAGGCTCACAGTCACTACCAAGAAAGTCACAGTTAGCAATCAATAGTTGGTATTTCTTAGATGATACTCTTCTATGCCATTAAAATTCAAGGCATTTCTTTGGTACAGACCCATGGGTTTCCATGGAAACCTGCTTTATTACCCAGGCAACTAAAGGCTCATGCCGGCAGCGTTAGATTATTTTAAATTTTTCAGCAAATTCAGGTCTACTTAGATAAAAATCATCCTTTTTGGCTAAGTTAAAACTCTATTTGACTATTCCCCTGTGCCAGATTTAAAACTTTTTATTTAGCCCCCATGAACACAAAAATGAAGTTTCTAATTCATCTTGTGAGTTCTATGACTCTTTATATTAACCAGATAGACATTAAAGGAGTTGCAGTTGCCTGAAGGTCTTTTGAGGAATCTAATTGATAAAAAATCCATATTTTCTTTGGGGAATTGATAGGAAACCAAGTAATAGAACTGAGATTCAAGTGTCTGGAAAAGGGAAGATGTTGCAGTTTAAAGAAATGCAGGGTGTCAATAGCCTCAACTGATAGGGTTGGTGAAAGGTTTAAATAAGGTAATACCTGCAAATCAAGTGTATCGATATAAGCAATCAATAATATCTGCCATTATTGAGAACGGTGGACTGGATGCTTTTATACATGGGTATTACGTGTTTGAATAAGCATAGCTCAAAGAATTGGAGTAATCATCAGCCTAGAGGGAGGTCATACTTTTAGGGGTATGACCAGGGTTATGCCTTCTGTACATTTTGAAGTCAAATTAGAGAAGCATGTTTAAGATGCTTATCAAACCTTCAGGGAATCTGGGGCTGGAGGAGATAGTTCCTAGTTTTAATGACAAATTCAAGATCAAAATGTTCCAAAGGCCTTGTGTGGTGGGCTGGAATAAACAAGATAATATTTAATCATGCTACTGTTCGCTTAATCACTTCTAGTGACTTTCTATTACTAATAAGTGACCCAGTGTCTCAGCATGACACTGGAGACCCTCACATTGGGACTTGCCCTGTTTTCTGATTTTGTCTCCTACCACTCTTCTACAGATGCCTATCTCTTTTTCTGAGCTATTTGCTGTTCCCAGATCCTATCCCTAACATGCTGTCTCTCTCTCTGTTTTGTGTTCATCCAAACTGCCTCGTCATCCATCTGTTTCTAAAAATCCTATTCATCCTGTTAGGCTCAACTCAACAAGTTATTTCCTTCATGAAGTAGTTCCCAATCCCTCCAGATTGGAACGGCACAGCCTAACACCGAGAGTCAATTGTCTCATGTCAAGGTCTTGGTGACCTTGATCAGTCTGCTCATCAATTTCTAAGTTTCTTAAAGATAGGAGCTCTTTCAATTACACAAATTCCCTTTTTAAAAGTATTTATGGAACAAATAAATAAAGCTAAGTGTGAAATCCTGTTCGTGTTCGAAACTCAACAGCTTTGGTTGAATAGGATGGAATGAACATCTAAGCAAATCTATGGGGTCTTAGTTGACTCTAAGTAGAATAAGTAATAAATACTATGGGGACCAAAAGCTAATGTAAACATAGACTACACAATCCAGATGACAGATAAACTCTTGTGAGTAATTATTCTGTATGGACTCTGATTATCAAATGCTTAAAGGGTTGCTATACAGTAAGCTAATGGATGAAGGGAAAGGGCTTCACCTGTAGGGTGGTTTCTTATCATTTGCCTTGCCAGTAACAACACATTCCTTACCCTGGAATCAGATGAAATCTCTACACATTCTTGGACCTACAGGGACCAAGGAGTTGGAATCCTATGTCCCTGGTGATGGCTGCAAAGGGGACACATGGCTAAAAAGGGTTGGGCTCATCTTACGTTGGGAAATAAAAATGTTGGTGGCTGTGAGGGACAGTCTGAGGACACTGAATTGGGATGGGAGCACAAGAGGCGTGACCTCCATGGGAGTCGGGCTGAAGACCTGGAGGTCAAACAGCCACTGGAGGTCAAACAAGAGGTGGCTACTGGAGGAGGCGGAGGAACAGCCCGAAGCCTGTGGGGCACAGCAGCCCTGTCACTGAAGAGTCAGAAGGTCAAAGGGGAGAAGCACCTACATTGGTGTAATTTGTGTTTTCTGTAGTCATTTCTGTTTTGCCTCACCTTGGTATTTCTTAAAGGATTTTTCCTGGAAAAGTAAGGAAAAGCCCTCTGATTTCCAGTTCTGCATGTAAGGAGCTTGGAAGTCACTATCCCCTCCTAACAACAAGTAAAAAGCTAAACAGGCTAAAAAAAACAAAAACAAAAACAAAAACAACTATCCTAAGATCTGTAAGAGAAGTAAGGACACAGGGCAAACCACTGCCTCTAAGGGTGGAGATACAGACAAATACAGAGAAAACCCAGGAGCAGAGACCAACAAGCAGAAATGGCCACTGGCACCAGTGCTGGGGTAGGAAAACCAGAACCGAATCGACAAGTTGCTGGAGGCTCAGGGCAGACAACTCTGAGAGTTAAAAACTCCAGGGGACCCTGTCATGGGGCGGGGGGCCCACAATATTGTGACATTTACCTCCAGGATCTTGACCAGGTTCTCACAGTAAATACCAGAGAAATTTTCCTTCGTGCTTCCGGCAGCAGGAGGTCACGGTGAAGGAACCATTTTGAAATACATCAGGGCGCTCCGTTCTTAAGAAGGCTTTCCCTCCGGTGGAACTACTTAACAGAGCCTAACCTGCTGGGCTGTCTTCGGGGCCTAACCAGGAGGAAGGGAACTAGCCAATTGCAGTCAGCTGTAGCCTGCCACAAAGGGAGATAAATACTCAACTCCAGCCATGCTAGCCACCCTCTCCCACCTAAGAGAGGGGAAAAAACTAAGACCCATTTCCCAAACTGGAAAGCAAAGAGAACAAAACCCAGAACAGAATATCCAAGGACTGTAGGACCACTACAGAAGGTGTAACATAGGGGCGCCTGGGTGGCTCAGTCAACTGAGTGTCCAACTTCAGCTCAGGTCATGGTGTCATGGTTCATGGGTTCGAGCCCCGCATCAGGCTCTGCTGACAAGCTTGGAGCCTGGAGCCTGCTTCAGATTCTGTGTCTCCCTCTCTCTTTGCCCCTCCCCTGCTTGTGCTCTCTCTCTCTCTCTCAAAAATAAATATTAAAAAGAAAAGAAGGCATAACATATACCTACTGGGAATACCAGGAGAAGAAAGAGAGAAAGGAAGAAAAGAAATATTTGAACCAATGACTTAGAATTTCCCCCAATTTAATGTTGGAAACCTAACCACAGATCTGGGAAGCTCAGAGAACACCAAGTGGGATAAATGCCAACAAAACAAAGCAAAACAAACAAAAACTGTACCTTGGCATTTCATTTTTAAACTATAGAAAATCAAAGATGAAGAAAAAAAATCTTGAAAGTAACTGGAGGAACCTTGCCTTTAGAGAAACAAAGGATTACATCCAACTTCTCTTCAAAACCATGCAATCAAGGGAGGAGAGAAACATCTGAAGTGTTGAGAGAAAAAACCCACCAATCTAGAATTCTGTATCCCACAGATTTATCCCTTAAAAATGGAGCAATAAATAAAAATTGGGGGAAATCGTTGCTAATTGGCTTGCCTTGCAAGAAATGTTAAGGGTTCTGTAGAGAGAAGGAAAATAAAATAGGTCAGAAACTTAGATCTGCATGAAGAAAGGAAGAACATGGAAAAAGGAATAAGTGAAGATAGTTTTCTCATTCCTAACTGACCTAACAGATTAACAGTTTGCTCAACATAATAACAGCAACAATGCATTTGATGATGTATGGATATTATGTTTATTTTTTAAAATTTTATTTATTTACTTTGAGAGAGAGTGAGGGAGCACAAGTGGGTGAGGGGCAGAGAGAAGGAGAGACAAAATCCCAAGCAGGCTTTGTGCCATTAACGCAGAGGCCGATGGTGGGCTTGAACTCATGAACCGTGAGACCATGACCTGAGTGGAGATCAGGAGTTGGAGGCTTAACTGACTGAGCCACCCAGGTGCCCCTAGATGTTATGGTTATATGTGTCTTTATATGCTTATGTATACTTATCTATAAATGAAATGAATGACAGAGATGATACAAGGGATGGGGAAAGAATTAGGATTATTTTATTATTATAAGGTACTCACATTACATATGACATGGATTATTTGGAAGTAGTTGGATTAGTTGTAAATGCAAACTCTAGGGCAATCAGTAAAAAAAAGTTTTCAAATAAATATAACTGATATACTAAGAAAGGAGAGAAAATGGAATCATATAAAATGCTCAATTAAAACCATAAGACCAAAACCACAAAGAACAAGGGCAGAGACATACAGGGAACAGAGCTGAGCATCTTCAAAAGGTGACACCCGCCATCAGCCTGTGGCCACGCGACTCCGCTGAGCCCAATCTAAGCCAGCCAAAGTGCAATCCCATGCAGATTGGTGAGCACGGGCAGAGACTTGCTTGTTACAGGCCACTGAGTGCAAGGTGGATTTTTTTAAATGTTTATTTTTGAGAGAGAGAGAGAGAGAGAGAGAGAGAGACAGAACCCCAAGCAGGCTCCAGGCTCTGAGCTGTCAGCACAGAGCCTGACGGAGGGCTCGAACTCACCAACCGGTGAGATCTGACCTGAGAGGAAGTCGGACGCTTAACCCACTGAGCCACCCACGTGTCCCATGAGGCGGAGTTTTAACACAGCACTATTGCGGCAATGCCCGATTAAAGAAAAAAGCCTACCTGCCTTACATCCCATTCTCTCAGGGGCGTATTAGGTGACTTCGTGGATGGTCATTGACACGGATTCTGGTTAAGTACATCGGGCTCTGTGAGCTCAATGAGAGCGCTTTCCAGGTACTGATTGTAAATTTCAAAAAGGCTCTTCTGGAGCCGGTGAGCTATGTCTGGAAAGAGATACACTCCATCAGGTGGATCTAAAGAATCTTTTCTATCTCCCCAATTCAGAGGGCTGCTCAGAGGCTTGGTGGAGACCGGATTGAAAAGGGCAAGACAGCGGAATAATAGAAACTGTAGCTTTTTCTTGTTGCTGTAAACGAACTGTACGGTATACTGAATTGCATTACTAAAACCTGAAAAGTAATCCATTGTAGCAAGATATCACAGATGATTAAGACATTTAGTTTCTAGTCTGTGGTATTAAATGTTTAGAACCCTTCCCAGATTCATATTTGAGGGTCACAGACGGGTACAGATGGATATATGGAGTGCTTAACACGCTCATTCATAGATAAGAGAATTTTTAGAATGGGTTTCTCATAAGTGACGTCTAAAATAACCTGGCAACAGCCGAAGGGTCTTGGGACTCCCTGTGGTTGGACTGTTTGGAAATATGTAGCATTTCCTGCAAACATCTATTATTAATTCTAATGTTAATAAAGCCATCCATATGGCATATACTTCCGAGTTCCCATAAAAGTTGAAAGAGTTTCTATTTTTAGTTTTGACTTTGCAGCTCGATTGCTTTTCATCGAAATCCACACTGAGCCCTCTCTGCCAGACCTTGGCCAGGACACTGAAGTGCCCTCCTTATTGATTCTCCGCTGTGTGTGTTGTTGCTTGCTGGATTGATCCAGTCACATCTTGTATTGAAAGCAGCCCGCTGTCAGTTCCATTAGCTAATTTTATGAGCGTTGGCGCCCATGTGCAGTCCCAGATGGGATTCTAGGACCCGTCTGCTTCCACCTGCTCTGATAGCATGACATGGCTTCTGCTTTGGTTGCCCGCTCTCTCCTGGAGTTGTATCATGGTGCTTTCTGAAGAAGGGACATCTCAGCCGTGGGATGTTTGGCTTAAATTTCTTTTAGCCACAGTCTATGTATTAGTCAGAAAACTGTGGGTATTTGAAGGGATTCTTCATGATTTGGGCTCTACCCGTCTCTGCAGCCTTATCTTCTGCCAGAGATATTAATGGACACCGCACTGATGCACTGTTTGTATATGTGTCTTTGTATGCCTCATCTGTATTTACCTAGCTATCTATCTAATGCAGTCATGGCCCCAAACTCCATACGGCATCAGTAGTTATCTCTAAGGCCCACAGAGCCCAGGTTAATAGCTCAAATGAGCAAAGGCCAGCACAAGTACACACGCAAATACTCACGAACGATCTGGCTGAAGGGTGTAGCCCCAAGTGGGGCTGGCTGATTTTTGCTGTGAAATATTGCTGGAAGTTTCTTTCTTTTTTTTTTTTTTAATTTTTTTTTCAACGTTTATTTATTATTTTTTGGGACAGAGAGAGACAGCATGAACGGGGAAGGGGCAGAGAGAGAGGGAGACACAGAATCGGAAACAGGCTCCAGGCTCTGAGCCATCAGCCCAGAGCCCGACGCGGGGCTCGAACTCGCGGACCGCGAGATCGTGACCTGGCTGAAGTCGGACGCTTAACCGACTGCGCCACCCAGGCGCCCCTGGAAGTTTCTTTCAAGAGAAGTTATTTAAGGGAAATCAGAAATCCACACCTTTTCAAAAATTTTAAAATTTATTTAATTATTTTTGAGAGAGAGAGAGAGAGAGAGAGAGAGAGAAAGTGAGAGCACAAGTGGGAGAGGGGCAGAGAGAGAGAAAGGGAGACATAGAATCAAGAGCAGGCTCCAGGCTCTGAGCTGTCCGTGGGGCTCGAACCCAGGAATCGTGAGATTGTAGAAATCCACACTTTAATGTGAAATCTCCTAATTTAAAAATGTTGACTCAAATGCCTTCATGGTAGTAAATGCGGGGAATGTGAATTGGTGCAGCCACTGTGGAAAACGGTATGGGGCATGGTCCTCAAAAAATTAAAAATAGAACTACCATATGAGCTTGTTTCCACTGGACCCACTGGATTCTACTTCTAGGTATATATCCAAAGGAAACTAAATCAGTATCTTGATGAGACAGCTACACTTGCGTATTCATTGCAGGACTATTTATTACAGCTGAAACATGTAAACAGCAGAAGGGTCCACTGACGAATGACTGGATGAAGAAGATGTGATATATACATATGTATCACAGACAGATCTAAATATCGATGTAGATAAGACATATCCATATAGATAAGACAAATACTGTATGATTTCACTTATTTGGCTAAAAAAGCCAAATTCACAGAAACAGAACAGATTGGTGGTTGCCAGAGGCGGGACATGGGGGTTTGGGGGGAAATGGGTGGAGAGGGTCAAAAGGTACAAACTTCCAGTTGTAAGATAAATAAGTTCTGGGGATGTCATGTACAGTATGGTGGCTATGGTTAACACTATCTGAAAGTTGCTAAGACAGGAGATTCCAAAAGTTCTCATAACAACAACAACATGTAACTAACTATGTGTGAGGTGATGGATGCTAACTAAATTATTGCGACATTCATTTCACAATATACAAATATATCAAGTCATTTCATCGTACACTTTAAACTAATGTAATGTTATATGTCAATTATAGCTCAATAAAAACCAGGAAAAAGAGAATACATTCTGAATGATACAGAAAAGGGTGCAATCAAATAAGACAGCTACGTATGTTACCAGTGTGTATGAAAGACAACTCGGACGTCACTAGTTCTCAACTTTTGGCTTACTATTCTTACCTTCTTATTTCTGTGCATGCTACTTCCTGTGTTGTTAGCCTGCTACCCCTCTATTTACCTTCAAAATGCTCACTCAGGTGGTACCTCCTCTGTAGAAGTATTTCTGGTCTCTCTCTCAGAGGCCAGCGGTCAGTTTGAGCCCCACCCCATCTACCCTGTATATATAACCATCGTGGTACTTATCACACCGCCTTGTTATTTATTTATTTATTTATTTATTTATTCATTCATTCAGTTATTTAGTTATTTAGTTATTGAGAGAGAATCTTAGGCAGGCTACACACTGACACTGTGATTTTTGGCTGAAAGTTGGACATTTTTATATTCTAATATGTAACTTCGGAAATAGTACTCTCTCCCTTACCTTTTCTGTTTTGTTCTGTGTTTGTGTTGTGGTTTTGGCTGTTGAAGGCTGTAGTAGTCCATTTGTTTGGTGACTTTCCCAAACGACTATTGCAAAGACTGTATTCTTGCCATGTGTGGTCACTGAAATCTGTTCCTTACCTTTTTGGGGGGCTAGTATTTGACAGAGATTTCTTTGGATGCCAGCAGCTGAAAACAAAAACAACAAAAACACACATAGCAATCAAGCATACAAAAGGAGAGACAGAAAAAAGGCACGTCTTACAATCTTGGTAGATTGGGTCTGTCAGTGCCCTCCTTCAGCATTTAGCCAGGTTTGCACTGAGATCAGGGATCAACACGAGGCTGAAGGTTTAGGGTCCCATTGAAAAGACTCAAAACGAAAGCTTAGAGTCTTTTCTGAGCATGTGTTTTGTCCTTGGAAGGCATAGGGGGCTTTCTAAATCCCCCAGTATACATGGATGCTTTTGAGTGTCCTAATTTCCCAAAGAAACTCGCCTCAACTTTTGCTTAGGCAGTCTAATACGGGTTTCAGCTATAATCTTTGCCTCAGACATCTGAGGACTGTTAGTTCAGCCTCCAGTGTTTTCAGCAATGCTCATCACTTTTTTGGCCTGAGTTCTGAGGTAGGCAAAACAGAGATGAGTGCCTTCCGTCAGTCCTTCAGGTACCCACCAGGCAGGTTAGAGCACATATACACAGTGTAGACACAGCAGTCTGCTAAGGCTGCCATAACAAAATACCACAGACTGGGCGGAGAGTAACCAACAGAAGTTTGTTTCCTCACAGTTCTGGAAGCTAGAAGTCCAAGATCCAGGTGCTATCAGGGCGGGTTTCTGGTAAAGCTTCACTTCCTGGCTTATGATGGCTGTTGTCTTGCTGTGTCCTCAGATAGCCTCTCCTTGTGTGTGAACTCTCATATGTCTTTTCTTCTTATAAGGACACCCACCCTACTGGATGAGGATCTCACCCTTGTGACCTCAATTCTTCTTTATTTCCCTTAAGGCCCTTTCTCCAATACTGTCACATTGGGGCTTAAGGCTCCAACATATGAATCTTGAGGGGGCACGATTCAGTCCATAACACACAGTAGCTTGTGAATAAGGTCTTCACTCCTTCCTCCGGAGCCAGGAACCAGGGTTCCCTTCCAGAAACGTGGACTGCTGATGCTTAAAGACCAAAACTGCCTAAAGGGCACAGGGGAAAGGCAAATAAAATGACCACAGAGCTTTCCTACCATTTTGAAATTCCCTTTTCTTGAGTCAGCGTTCATTTGGTTGCTGTAAACTTTTGACTGTTTTACAGAAATCTGGTAAAGTTGGTACTCATGGTTCCCGCTTGTTTTTGTGTTTCTGGGGAGGGAGCTATCAAGAACTTGGAGCTGCAGACTCCACCAACTTGCTGATGTCAATTTAGCCCATGCTTCTTAAAAGTTGAACTTTTGTAATCCCTTTATTCCCAGAAAAGAGCACAATGTTTGGTAAGAGAGAAGAGTTAAATAAATATTGAATACACATGTCAATCTTGGTGAGCATCTAGGCTAATGCAGTGCATGGGCAAGAGTCTAAAGCCTTCACGGGAGAGCTTCAAGGAAATTCAAGGCTCTGGAAGGAGGCTGGAGGTTGGAGAATCTGGGAGCTGGTATAGACCAAAGTCTGTGGGAAACAGAGCACCAAGAGCCACCTATGTCCAAAGCCAGAAAGTTCCGTGGAAACATGTTTTGCTATATTATATTATATTATATTATATTATATTATATTATACTTTATTTTATTTTTGAAAAGTGTTTATTTTTGAGAAAAAGACCGTGTGAGCGGGGTAGGGACAGAGAGAGTGGGAGACACAGAATCCAAAGCAGGCTCCAGGCTCTGAGTTGTTAGCACAGAGCCCAATGTGGGGCTCAAACTCACAAACCACTAGATCATGACCTGAGCCAAAGTCGGATGCTTAACTGACAGAGCCCCCCCAAGCGGCTCCTTGCTATATTTATGACGATTCATTTTCAAATGCTTCAGGATGATATGTAAATGTGGGAAGATGAATTTACCCTACGTTATCAATATCTTAGGATTGTTTAAATTATCACTGCAAGTGGTAGAAGTACTTTGATAGAACAATTCAATTTTTATTCTTTGCTTAAATAAGGCATAAAATTGTCAAGCCCAACAGACTACACAAGGAGTCAGCGAAGTATGACCCATGGGCCAAATGTGGTCTGATGTAAGTTTTTGTAAAAAAAAAAAAAAAAAGTTGAATTGCAACACAGCTATTCTACTATCTATATATTGTCTTTGGCACCTGTTGTGCTACAACAGAGTTGAATTGTTGTGACAAAGACCATATAGTCTTCAAAACCTAAATTTATTTTATTTTATTTTTTTAACATTTTAAAAAAATTGTTTTATTTATTTGTTTTTAGACAGAGAGAGACAGAGCATGGGCGGGGAGGGGCAGAGAGAGAGGGAGACACAGAATCTGAAGCAGGTTCCAGGCTCCGAGCCATCAGCACAGAGCCCGACGCGGGGCTGGAACTCACAAACTGTGAGATCATGACCTGATCAAAAGCCGGAAGCCCAACTGACTGAGCCACCCAGGTGCCCCCCAAACCTAAATTTTACTGTATGTTCTTTTACAGAAAAAATTTTCTAACTGTTGTTCTACAGCCTGATATTTGAAGGCCACTTTGGCAGGATATAACATCCTGGGTTCACACTTTTCTTCCCTTCAATTTTCAGAAAATATTTCTCCATTGCTATCTTGCTTTTTATGTAATTATTGAGACATCTAATGCCAACCTGATTTTTCTAAAGCTTTGTGAGTCGGCTGGTCTTTGCTGGAATTCCAGCAATTTTTTCCCCTGAAAGTCTAAAGGTTTTACCAGAAATATATTTTGAGAATGATCATTCTGGATCAATTGTCTCAGGTATACATTTTTCCCCTATATATGTCCAGATCTTCTTTTATTTTCACAAAATTTTCTTGAATTACTAATTTAAATATAACCATCCATTGTTTTGTTTTCCTTTTAGGGGACTTCATCATTCACATATTGTAAATGTTGGGTTTTATTTGTTGATTTTATGTATCTATAGCTTTTGTCAGATCCTTTTGCTTCTATTTATTGATTTATTGTGTTTTACTCTTCTTGATTTTTATAATTCTTCTACTCAGGTTTCAATATTTTCAGCAAATCTATTATCTCTAGGTATTTTATAAGGTCTTTATTTCTGAGATGATTTTTTTCTTTATTTCTTGAGTTTGGTTAACTAACTGTTATTTCACATTTTCATATTTTTGTCCATTTCTCTTCTGATTAGACTTCTTATTCAAGGCATTCTCTTCTACCTGAACATGCATTGATATGTTAAATATCAATGATATTTAATTTGTGTGGCAGGTCAAAGACTTGGGGACGAATGACAGATACTCAGGGCAGGAGTGGCTGAAGAAGCCTAGGCTCAGAAGGGTTAAAGGAAATTTTGCCAAGACTCAACTGAGTTCATTGTGGAGGGGAGCTTTGAGCTTTCAGCAGGAGTTTGGCTTAGAGGCTTGGACACTGAGAGGTCAGAAGTCAGATGAGTTTCCACTATGCAGGCATTTTTTGATAAAGCTTCAGTGTCTTTATTGGGGGGAACAATGGGAATGACTCAAAAATATCTGAAGGAAATTAACAAAATCCAAGCCATTCCCAGCACCTGAAGGTTGGATTGCATCAGTAGCCAAGCAATCCCTCCGATTTAGGAAGGATCATTTTAGATTCAGTCTTTCCTGTGCCATCATTAAGGGTTGCTAGTATAAACTCAAGCACCAATTAGACCCCTTTCCAATATTCAGTATAGACATTAAGGACTAGCATGATAAGGATTCCCATAGAAATGGGGAAACTGAACCCTGTGTGCACTAGTTATTGGAAGTCCAGAGGACACACAATTCACATTGAATAAGAAGAGGCTTAACGCTGCCCACCATGTGCCAACATGTTCATGAACCTTAGGATTATAGGGAAAACACTGATATTATTTTGGATGAAATAGGTAACCCTAATCATTATTTGACAGGATCCTGGGAGAATTCTATGATGTTGACTATGGGATATATATAATATGACTGAGATGTTCACCCTGTACTCTCCAAGGGGAATTGACATAATTGTTATAAATCATGTCTAATTATTTTAAAAGCTTATAAAAAAGAGCCAATTCAATAAATACATCCTATTGTTTATGTGGGACCCTGCTGGGTGCAAAGGACAAAAATTAAGGAACACAGTTTTTGTTTTTGTTTTTGTTTTTGTCCCTTAGGAATATTAATACTGTAAGAGAGAGAAGTTTTGACTGTAATGTGTGGCACCGGAGATAGAGAAATTTCTGTGCAGGCCACAAAGTAGGCATATTAGTTGTCATGGGGTAAATGAGGAGTTTCATTAAGGAGGAAACATTGGAAGTAGACATGTAAGAACATGTAAGATTTGGCCAGGCAGAAAGAGGGAGAGGGAGGAGGAATTCTATGCAGAATTAACAGCAGTATCAAGACAAGAGAAAATACGGTATCTCTGAGAAATAGTAAATAGTCTAGTATGGTTGAAGGGCAGGAGATGTTGGTGATTGTAGTGGCAGGTGAGTTTGGAAAGATTAGTTACTGCCAAATTGCGGTGGGCCTTGAATTCAGGCTCAGGATTAACAGTTTATTTAATAAAGCATTTAATAACGGTTTATTTAATAAAGACTCTGAAGATCTTTGTGCAAGACAGTGAAACAACCCCAGCTTTACAGGACAGATCAGACGACTTGGAACTCCCTGGGTGATACATACTAGGAAATGGGGTGCCTGGGTGGCTTGGTCGGTTAAGCGTCCGACTTCGGCTCAGGTCATGATCTCATGGTCCGTGAGTTCAAGCCCTGCGTCAGGCTCTGTGCTGACAGCTCAGAGCCTGGAGCCTGTTTCAGATTCTGTGTCTCCCTCTCTCTCTGCCCCTCCCCTGTTCATTCTCTGTCTCTCTCTGTCTCAAAAATAAATAAACGTTAAAAAAAATTAATGAAGTAGGGTAGTAGCGGTGGGGTGGGTGGCAGGGGAGGGTTCTACACATGATTTGGAGTTACAACACCACCGACTTGGATGTGAATCATACAGTGATTGCTAGTGTAAGAGTAAGGAAGAAGTTAAAGGTAGTATTAAGATTTTATGCGCTATTACAAGATCATAGTGATGCCAATTAACACCAATAGAAGGAGGAATGGTTTTCCGGGTGAGAAAATAGAATGTATAGTTTGGGACATGTTAACATTGAGGGGCTGCTAGGACACATCGGGAGAAATGTCTGGGAGGTGGTTAAAAACTCAGATTTGTAGATGGCAGAGATTTGGAAGTGATTTTCAAGGAGGTGAAAATTAGAGACACAAAACTGGATGAAATGGGAGGCAAGGTGGCCTTGGATGGAAAAGGCCATGGGCTGGAATGCTCTTCAAAGGAAATGATTGCTCAAGCTTGGAAGATGTGCTCTGGTGGTGGTGGTGGTGGTGATGATGTTGATGCTATCGTTTATTGAGTACCTACTTATGTCTAGAAACAGTGCTTAGCTTTCATACATAGTGTTTTGTTTTACCTTGGTGATCTTCTAAGTTAGACTGTTTTTATTCTTTTTTTAAAAATTTAAAAAAATTTTTTTAACGTTTTTATTTATTTTTGGGACAGAGAGAGACAGAGCATGAACGGGGGAGGGGCAGAGAGAGAGGGAGACACAGAATCGGAAACAGGCTCCAGGCTCTGAGCCATCAGCCCAGAGCCTGACGCGGGGCTTGAACTCAAAGACCGCGAGATCGTGACCTGGCTGAAGTCGGACGCTTAACTGACTGCGCCACCCAGGCGCCCCTAGACTGTTTTTCTTCTTATTTGACAGGTGAGAAAACTGAGACTCAGTCGTGTCAAGTGACTTGCCCAAGGTCACAAAACTATAAATCGTAGAGCTGGGCTTTGAATCCAGTTCTGTCTGTCCCTAAATTCCATGTTATTAACCACTGCACTCTTCTACTATAGCTCTGCCCTGAACCTTGTAAGATTTCTATTTTTAGGAATTTGAAGACAAAGCATATCAGCTAAGGGAAAGAGAGTAAGGACTAGAGACAGAGATAGTAAAGTAGCATCAGTGTGTGCTGAATTCATCCAGGTATAAGAGGAAATGATACACTTTTGGTGCAAATTCAATCTTCCAAACAAACGCACTCTTCATTCGGGGCAATGTAGGGATTATGAATGGATCATCAAATCTCCATTTCTGAGTGTTCCGAGCAAAGTGGATTGAGTGTACTACTTTCGAACCCAGGATTCAGAAATATAAACAAGTGGCCATGTCCCATAGGCAGGGCTGTAGAGGGCGAGAGGTTGGTCAGTGAGGTCCCAGAAGAGCTGTGGGGACTGTGCCTGGGTGTGTGAACACACTCATGAGAAGTGCTTGGTAAGTTGCAAACACGTACAAATATTGACTCTTGTCGTTGTTGTTTCGGGGTGGTGGTGCTGGTGGTGTTAGTTGCATGCAAAGGAAAGTACAGTCAGTGAAGCAGAAGAAGATCTGGTGGAGGAAAGAACTGCGAGTTGAAGGGAAAGGGAAGGACTAGTAGAATCAGGTCCAAGGTGGCTGAGAAGTTGACAAGAGAAGTAGGGGATGGGTAGCCTGGTCATTTTGCTGGGGTGACAAAAAACCTACCATTGACTTCAGTTAGAAATCGATACCAGAAAGGAACTTATGGGCACGGTGTCATTTGTAGAAAATACCCAGCCTTTACAGAGCTTTAATGCTAACCGAGCTCTTCCAAAGTCCCAGGAGACCATCTGTCATGCTTCTAGGAAGGCCCTTGATAAAATCACTCAGCAGAGAAGCTTGTCCTTAGAGCCTTTCCCTCTGTGTGGTCGCCCCACAAACCAAAGAGTGGGGCTCTGGGAGGGGGGTGGTCAATGAAGGCAGCCTGCTTTGCCTCTCCTAGCCACATGGCCTTGTGGCAAGTCCCTTGATAATCACTTATTAGAGTCATAGAACATTCTGCAGCTTTTACGTTGCTTTCACAAACATATCCCTGAAACCCTGGGGACCAGAGTTTCATAGCATTTCCTAGTATTTTGATTTATCTTAGTTGACATTTTAGAAGCAGACGTCCTTCTTACTGTCTCTGCCTTCAAAACCTTTTCATTCATCTTGCGCTCAGAAGTCTTGATCAAATTTTTTAAAGCTATCTTTCAGCATCTAAAATTCTTTAATTTTTTTAAATGTTTATTTTTGAGAGAGAGAGAGAGAGAGAGAGAGTGAGTGGGCAAGGGTAGATAGGGAGACACAGAATCTGAAGCAGGTTCCAGGCTCCGAGCTGTCAGCACAGAGCCTGATGCGGGGCTTGAACTCACCAACCGTGAGATCTTGACCTGAGCTGAAGTTGGACGCTTAACCAACTGAGCCACCCAGGCACCCCTCAGCATCTAAAATTCTAATAGCATTTTTATGCAGGATAAAGATAACAGAACTTGGATTATTTTCTAAGTTCTTAGAAACACCAAGCCAAACACTCTGCAACAGATAAAATCAAAAAACAGAAAACACAAACTTACAATTTAGGAGAAGTCTAGAAGTCCAGCAATCCAAAAGTAACCCGTAAACCTTTTGATGCAATAATGCCCGCAGATGAGTCAGATCTGCAGAGAGTTAAATATCCCAATGTGCTTTGGACTTTAAATTGGTGCTAACAGTAATATCTGACTTAAAAAAAATTAAGCTTTGGAGAAAAATACCAGGATCTCTGTAGATGATCATTGCTTGCTAAAGGGATTTAAGAAAGTTACCAGGTAGCAGCTGGATGAATCAATACCCAGCCCCATATGGTATCATTTATTTAAAAAAATTGTAATTTCTAGTTAGTGATTAGCTTTCATGGATGATTTAAACAAAATTTTTAAAAAATGGAAGCAGGCTAATTGGTCAAAATATGTACTAAGAGCTCACAGTAAACGTAGCAAATGCACATGCATGGGTACACCCACACCCACACCCACACAAGGTCCTTGATGAAATCCAACGTCTGCGCATTACCACTCAGCAGGGCTACCTACTGGGCACAGATATTTGCAAAATCCTAGAAAAGTGGTGAAACCACCAGCATCCCCATGAGGCTGCCTTCTCCACATATTTCAGTTGATAAAAGAAGGTGTTCCACAAATTCAATGGGGATGAAATCAGAGAACAGGGAGAGAGGGAACTACATCTAGTTGGTGTAACTGAGTTTACAGTTCTCATAAATGGAGGGGCCAGAGAAGGATGGTTGGGGATTAAAAAAACCAAACTCTAATCCCGGATAGAGGTGTAAATTGAAAAAAGAACACCATAAGGGTATACCGCTAGTTTTGCTTTCCTTATACCCAAATCTCCCCCTTCGTTGCATGCAGAGACTGACCCAGAGGTCCATCAAACTGACTCATTTCCTGAACTCTGAGCAGAAGTGAGATGAGCTACTTTCAGGCCTCTCCTCTCTAGCCTGTGGATGAGCGTCGCCATCTTGAAGTTGCATGTTGAAGATGAAGAGCCATAGCGAAGGGGTCTGGGTCCCAGAGTCACTGCTCAGGGGAGAGCTATCTGGTGATTAGGAATACGTTTTGGACGTGAATGAGCTTGGGCTACTCACCAGGTGTGCGTGTGACGGCACCTGGTGTTACACAGTGCCCCCTCTCCCCTCAGGCATGCTGCATTAGGTGGGCACCAACAGTATCCTGTAAGACCCTGGGTTAACGGCTGCTTCCGCCTCGCCCCTCAGATTCCCCTACATCACTGGAATTCAGGAGATTCCTAAGAAATTGAAGGGAGTAGGTAGGTGGCCAGCTGCTCTTCTATTTTTCTTTCTTTCTTTTTTTAATGTTTATTCATTTTTTGAGAGACAGAGAGAGACAGAGCTGAGTGGGGAAGGGGCAGAGAGAGAGGGAGACACAGAACCCGAAGCAGGCTCCAGGCTCTGAGCCATTAGCACAGAGCCTGATGCGGGGCTCGAATTTGTAAACTGTGAGATCATGACCTAAGCCAAAATGTGACGCTCAACCGACTGAGCCACCCAGGCGCCCAGCTGCTCTTCTATTTCTAATAAGGAGTAAACATGGATTCCTGGAGGAAACCTTCTAGAGGTTCTTAAATTCATTTCATTTATTTTCTTATGGTGAAGTATCTCTTCCTTAGGATGCCTTTCTATGGAGATACTTGTATTTACAAGTCAAAAGCCAAGAAGGCACACTTAGGTTCTTATGTGTTCATGTCAGCTCTCAGAGAGAAAGTGCCCTTCCCAGGGAGATTCCCCAGCCATCGGGTTCCCTCTCGGCCATTTTCCTCTATTCTAGACTGCTGCCATTACTGTTCCTGAGGCTCCTAATACAACTGCAGTTATTACTGGCTTGTGGCTTTATGTGTATTTCCAAATCTCCCCAGGAAGCATATTCTTTTTTTCAGTAAGAGAAAAAAAATTCACCATGTTTTGTTCTGAGCTAAAATTCACAACTCATTACACTGTAATTACATGAAGTCTCATTTCCCATAATTTCAGTAACTGTTTGTTTGTTTGATAATTTAGAGAAGATTGACCTCGGCTGAAGTTTACCAGTATTTTAACTCAAGGAAAGGGTTTTCTTGGGATGCCTGGCTGCCTCAGTCTGTAGAGCATACAACTCTTGATCTCAGGGTGGTGTGTTTGAGCCCCATGTTGGGTGTAGAGATTACTTCAAAAAAAGGGGGGGGGTTTCAAAAATGTGACAATGCTGAATACAAGAAAAAATATGGAAGGGAAAATACCATTGTTTAAAATGTTTTTAAAAATATGTTTTGGGGGGTCGCCTGGGTGGCTCAGTCAAGCGTCTGGCTTCAGCTCAGGTCATGATCTCACTGTTCATGGGTTCAAGCCCCGCATTGGGCTCTGTGCTGACAGCTCGAAGCCTGGAACCTGCTTCGGATTCTGTATCTCCCCTCTCTCTGCCCCTTCTCTGCTCAGGCCCTGTCTCTCTCAAAAATAAACATTAGGGGCACCTGGGTGGCTCAGTTGGTTAAGCGTCCGACTTTCGCTCAGGTCATGATCTAGCAGTTCGTGAGTTCGAGCCCCGCGTCGGGCTCTGTGCTGACAGCTCTGAGCCTGGAGCCTGCTCTGGATTCTGTCTCCTTCTCTCTCTGCCCCTCCCCCACTTGTGGCCTGTCTCTATCAAAAATAAGTAAGTGTATAATATTTTTTAATAAAAAAATAGGGGCGCCTGGGTGGCGCAGTCAGTTAAGCGTCCGACTTCAGCCAGGTCACAATCTCGCGGTCCGTGAGTTCAAGCCTCGCGTCAGGCTCTGGGCTGATGGCTCAGAGCCTGGAGCCTGTTTCCGATTCTGTGTCTCCCTCTCTCTCTGCCCCTTCCCCGTTCATGCTCTGTCTCTCTCTGTCCCCCCAAAAATAAATAAACGTTGAAAAAAAAATAAACATTAAAGAATTAAAAAAATGTATGTTCTGGGATGCCAGGGTAGCTCGGTCGGTTAAGCATCTGAGTCTTGATTTGGGCTCAAGTCATTGTTTGTGGGTTCTAGCCCCACACTGGGCCCTGTACTGACAGTGCAAAGCCTGCTTGGGATTCTCTCTCTCTCTCTCTGCCCCTACCCTGATTGTGCTCTCTGTCTCTCAAAATTAATAAACTTAAAAAATATGTTTTAAGCACTGTGGAGAACTTTCACATCCTCTTTATTTCTCTATCATTAATGCATTTCTTATAAATCATTCCTAGTCATCCTTAAAGCAGTTTGACTGAGGAGTCCTGCTCAGCCATCACAAGCCCAGCTGCATGGAAGGATCTGTTTGGAACCAGGCAGCAACCATGGATCTCCACACTGGGTGGGGATTGAGGCCACGGCCAGGAGCCCGGGGACTGGCTGGTCAGCGCGGCCCTCCTAGGCTGTTCCTCGGGGTCTGGTATTCCTTGCTCCAGAACCAAAGTCCTAGGAGACTGCAGCCTGCTGGCCAAGTGCAATTCACCCCTCCTTTCCCTCCCTGGACTGTGGGGGGGAGGGGTGGTGGCGCCCATATGGAGCATCTGTTCCCTTCAGCCTCCGAACCGAAGCAATGTGCTGTTTTAAATAGGGATCAGATGCCGGGCAGCCAACACCAAGCCAACTACCCAGGAAATGTCCTCTCTGCTTGTAAGATTTTGGCAAAGGCATTTTAACTCATTTCGTGGGGCAACCGTTTATCTATTATCTAATAAACCACTTTATTGAGATATTATCCACATGCTGTAAAATTCTCCCCTTTGAAGTGTATGAAAAATTGAATTTTATTTAAAAATTTTTTAATATTTATTTTTGAGAGAGAGACAGAATGTGAGTGGGGGAGGGGCAGAAAGAGAGGGAGACACAGAATCTGAAGCAGACTCCAGGCTTCGAGCTATCAGTACAGAGCCCGAAGCAGGGCTGAAACTCACAAACGTCAAAATCATGACCTGAGCCGAAGTCAGATGCTTAACTGACTGAGCCACCCAGGCACCCCGAAATTGAATTTTAGAATATTCACAGAATGGTACAACCACAACCACATTCCAATTTTAGAACACATCATTTATTTTCAAAATCGAGTATGAAGAACTCCACATTATGCGTCCCTGGCTAGATTTGGAAACACACCTGTTCTACGGGGTGGTAGGTTCTCTGGCAACAGTTTCTTCTCTCCTGTTTCTCTTTAGCCTGAGCGTCTGCAGAGCAGGTATGAGTTCCCAGAGACAGCTGTGACTCGATGTGGCAAGGCGGCTGGTCACTTCGTGTCCTCTGGCTCCAAATGGCCACATTCTGACAGAGAAGGTAGGATTGGAGGCTTCTAAGCGTCTTTGGGACCCTGATCAGCAGCAGAGGCCCCGTATCCTCTTTGTACTTTCTGTCTTTCCTTCTACTCTTCAAAGGAGCAAAATTGGAAGAATCCTTTCATTGCTATCCAGACTGGCCTCTAGAGGGCAGACGATTCCCCAGACAGAGCACTGATGGAGCCTGTTTCTCAAAGCCACGCCATGGTTCCATTGGAAGGGACTCTTTTTCTGGGATTCTTCTCTTCATAGACCCCTTCTGGGTTAGCCACAGCTCACACCAGTCCTTGAAGCCTGCTTGGGGTGGAGGTGGGAAGATGTGGTTTGTATCCTTTCTGGAAAGAAAGCTCTCAAAGCCCCTCAACCCTCTTCCAACTCGTGTGTATAATGTCCTGAGAGGACCATTAACCATTCCTGAGAGTTTTAACCTTTTTATGTCACATACCTCACCTTTAATATTTTTTTTATTATTATAACATGCAAATAACATAAAATTTACCATGTAGGCATTTCCAGGTGTACGTTTCAGCGGCACTGGGTACCTTCACATTGTTGTGCCCCGTTACCACCATCTGTCTCCAAAACATTTTTATCTTACAATTGAAACCCTGTCCCCACTGAATGAAAACTCTTCATTTCCAGCCACTAGCGGCCAAACTTCTGTGTCTATGAACTTGACTATTCTGGGTACCTCATATAAGTGGATCATGTATTTGTCCTTTTGTGACTTCTTTCTTTCAGCATTATGTCTTCAATGTCCATCCATGGTGTACCGTGTGTCAGAATCTTTTTTTAAGGCTGAATAATATTCCACTGTGTGTACATGTTGTTTATTTATTCATCTGTTGATGGACACTTGTGGTACTTCCACCCCTTGGCTTTTGTGAATAAGGCTGCTATGACCCTAGTGGACAAATACCCCTTTGAGTCCCTGCTTTCAATTCTTTTGGGTCTTCACCGTCTTTTAGGCCAAATGGGTGAGTGGGGTAAATCTTCTCTAGTGTAGGCCTTCCCAACTTTTTCATGCTGTGGCTTCCATAGGAAATGTTTGGCACCCTGACGTAACAAAATCATGGAGGTGACTCGTCCAGGCTCCACTAAGGGGGCTGAGGGGTTCCCCCTCACAGCACACACTGGACACATCAGGCAGGGAGCTCTCTGCTTTGGACAGCTCAACTCACCAGTTCTTATTTATTATTCTAATTTATTTTTAGTTTTTAATTTACATCCAAGTTAGTTAGCATATAGTGCAATAATGATTTCAGGAGCAGAACCCAGTGATTCATCCCCTGCGTATAACGCCCAGTGCTCACCCCAACAAGCATCCTTCTTAATGCCCCTTGTCCATATAGCCCACCACCCCCCACCCACAAACCCTCCAGCAACCCTCAGTTTGTTGTCTACATTTAAGAGTCTCTTATGTTTTGTCTGCCTCCCTGTTTTTGTTATTATTTTTGTTTCCCTTCCCTTATGTTCATCTGTTTTGTCTCTTAAAGTCCTCATATGAGTGAAGTCATATGGTATTTGTCTTTCTCTAATTTCGCTTAGCATAATACACTCCATTCATGTTGGAGCGAGTGGCAAGATTGCATTGTTTTTGATCAATGAGTAATATTCCATTGTATATATAAACCACATCTTCTTCATCCATTCATCTGTCAATGGACATTTGGGCTCTTTCCATACTTTGGCTGCTATAAACATTGGGTACATGTGCCCCTTCCAAACAGCACACTTGTATCCTTTGGATAAATGTGCTATTGCTGGGTCGCAGGGTCGTTCTATTTTTAATTTTTTGAGGAACCTCCGTACTGTTTTCCAGAGTGGCCGCACCAGTTTGCATTCCCACCAGCAGTGCAAAAAGATCCTCTCTGTCCGCATCCTCGCCAACATCCGTTGTTGCCTGAGTTGTCACTGTCAGCCACTCTGACAGGTGTGAGGTGGTACCTCATTGTGGTTTGGATTTGTATTTCCCTGATGATGATGAGTGATGTTGAGCATCAGCTCACCAGTTCTGACCCCAAGGAGCAAGTGATGCATGGTGTATGGTCGCTCTAGGTGTGGCTGGCAGGGTGACGTGTCCTGAAGAAGCTTGCCGTCTCGTCTCCTCTCTGCTCCACCCCCCCTCCCCCCCACCCATCCTTAGAGAACCTGGCCGTTTGCAGCTGCAGAATGAGAGACATTGGACCTCACGGCCCCTGGCTGCAGCTGCCTGGAACAGAATATTGAGGCTGGTACCTCAAATTCTCCACAGAGCTAGAACGAGGTTAGGACACTGAGGCAGAAGTGAGGGGTGGGAGTGGAGCTGGAAGACCGTGCCGACATGGCGACCGAGGCCGCCACTTGGAGGTAGCTATGAGGGCAACGTGAGCTGAGGAAGCAGTCTGTGCAGAAAAAAGAGAGACACAAGCAACACCCAGAGCTGAGTAGGGGGCAGGCGCCTGGAGGGAAAGGAGAGGGGGGTGAAGGGAGAGGAGGAGGGGAGGGAGACGATGCCTCAAGACATTTTGTATGAGGCCCAGATGGCTGTTTTGCATTCTGCTTTTGTGCCAGTCACCTCTGTCGTCACAATGAGAATCTTCGCCCCTTGAGGTGGCTGGGTGGGTTTTCATGCCTTGGTGGCGCGGGAGGGTGGGACCTGCTGGGAGCGGGAATGGGCGGGAGTGGGCACCGTGGGAATGCAACAACGGGGCCACCAACACAGCACGAAATGCTTCTTTTTTAAATAGTTTATTCATCTGTTTGGCCAAACAGGTAATGGAAACTGAGAATAATAATTTGCTAAAAAGTTCAGGTCACGAATGCCCCTTTCCCCTATGAAACGAAAGACTCCATGGTTAACAGAGTGCACCATTGGGTTATGACAACATTTCAAAATAAGGTCTCCATTTCGTATGTAACAATGTAAACTTCAAAAATAGTAAACTCTAACCCCCTTGTCCCTCTTTACAAGATCTATCACAGATAGAATTTTTCTGGCAGACCTAAATTGTGTAAGTAAACAGCCCGGTGCTTTAAAAGTTTCATAAAAAGGTTTACAGGTTCAGGAAGTAATTTTTCCAGCTTGGTCACGAAGTGAAAGCAATTCACCTCCGGCATAGTCTACCTTGTCTGTGCATTGCACACCGCTAACCATGTGCCATTACACAGGTCACCAGCTTGTCATTTTTCGTACACACACACACACGCACATATATAGTTTTATTGGTTTCTAAAGATTTTTACACCTAAATAAGAAGACGGCGCCAGTGACTTACAATGTCACCTCGCTTCACGTAGGTAAAGACGAAAATTCTGTAGAAGGCACTGTAATTTCTCTTGCGTGATCTTACACAGACACAGGAGAGCATCCAGATGGGGCTTGGGCTTCTCTTTCCCTCTCTGTCACCCGGCGCGGGCCTGTCCTCCTCCAACCGCCACCCCGAGGTTAAGTCCGCAGTCGATGGGTTCTGCAGCCCGTTTCCCTTTTCCGCGTCACCTCTTAACGTCCTCATCCATCCATCCCTCCGTCCGCCCAGATTGACCGAACAGTCAGCTTTTGGTTCGTTGAGATCCCTTAAAATTAAGAATACAGCTCTGGTATAAAACAAAATATGACCCTACCATAGCTGGAAAGTAATCACAGTGTGCAATGTAAATTTTCAGTTGCTAAGATTCAGAACACTTGGCCCTGCCTCTCGTCGTCCCCGGACAATCAATGCCAGGGTAACTGTAACCAGCTTTACATTCCCTGAAAAAGGGCCGAGAGGCTCTTCTCGTCGCTCTCATTTTGAACTGGTAACCTTAGGAGAAAGGTCTGATGTGGAAAAAGAGCAAGCAAATTGGACATGCCAATAAATACCGTATAACTTACCGCAGATTACCGGAACTGTACAGGTATGTACACCTTACCAAACCGAGGGGCCCCCGCCAGGAAGAGACCCCCCAAGTCACTAACAACGAGCGTGAGCGTTCGCCGCAGAGTTCTGGAGGGCCCACGGTCAGCGGGCGAACGAAGGGCGGGCTCTTCTGTTCTTGCTCTGAGGTCCCGAGCCCGGGTCTGCAGCGCCCTCCGCCGTCTCCTCCTTCTTCCTCACCTTGAGGCGGGTCAGCAGCTTGATCAACCAGACATCCCACTCCTCGGGCAAGAGCAGGAGGAGGAAGCCCAGGCCGATGATGATGATGGCGATGACCCGGACGCCGTTGAAGACGATCTTACTGGTGTAGTGATCAACCACTGCACGAGACCGAGAAAAGCCGGGTTACTCGGAGGTGAGCCAGGCGCAGGGGCTGGGGCGTCCCCTCGCGGGCCGGCAGGAAGCGGTCTTCCTTGACCACAGGATCTTCCTCAGGGTGGCTTCGTTCCTTGCGGGCAGGGGCTGCCTCTCAATTTTATAAGCCTGGCGCTTGTATGTCGCTTCCCCAAACTGACCTGGCACCTCAGTTCAGGCACTGACTTATGTGACAGGCAAAATTAACGGTGGGGGGGGGGCAATTGGAGATACACCCCCCCTCCCCGGACGATTATTCTTGGCCCACCTCCCGAGGATCCGGGGGAGGGGGGACGGGCAGGATAATGAAAACATTATTGCCTTCTTTATATTTTTGGTACTTTTCATGTTTTTTTTTTTTTTTTTACAATGACGTTTTGTATTTATAATTTATTTATTTATTTATTTTTAATTTTTTTTTTCAACGTTTATTTATTTTTGGGACAGAGAGAGACAGAGCATGAACGGGGGAGGGGCAGAGAGAGAGGGAGACACAGAATCGGAAACAGGCTCCAGGCTCCGAGCCATCAGCCCAGAGCCCGACGCAGGGCTCGAACTCACGGACCGCGAGATCGTGACCTGGCTGAAGTCGGACGCTTAACCGACTGCGCCACCCAGGCGCCCCTGTATTTATAATTTAAAAGCATTATTTCCCAATATCCGCATAGGTACGGTTTAAAGGCCAAACTCACACTGGTGTTTTGAAGATAATAAATATAAATTCTTGTTCCGCCCCAGGCCGTTATTAGCACGACACTTCAAAGCCACCTGGGTCGTCACTGACTATTCAAGTTTATTAAAGGTCCACGGGGCACATGGCTCATACCCGACCCACATCGGGTGAGGGAACACAGCGAGAAGCAGGGTTAACGTCCGGTCATAAAAATCCACACCATCACTCTCTTCATAGCTGAATGGTCAAAACCACTGGGGATATTAAGGGTTTTCTTTTTTCCTTTTTTTTTTGCTTTATTTCCCTGCGTTCTTAATTAAAAGCCAGAAAAAGCAAATTTGGAGGCCGCCTTCTACACAAGAGACACCAACTGCTTACTTTTCTATCACTTCGTGACAGAGCGTTTGCTGACTTCGAGCACGCGGCCTTTGAAAGCCACCTTGCTGGCCGGCGGTCGCCGGCTCTCCACGTGTGGGCCCAGGATGTGGCCCCGGACATGGCCTGGCTTCTGGCCTTCTCCCCTCACGGGTCTCCACTCTCCCTGCCTCCCCCCAGCCTCCCCTCCCTGCCTCTCACCTTGCCACTAGGGGAGGCAGAGAAAGACACAGGGATAAGAGTTAAAACGGGAAGAGAAACTGTTAGCAGCCCTTTTGTGGAACTAAAGTGCCTCTTTTGTCTCACTGCAATTCAGCAAGGCTTTAATTTTTAATAATGGCGGAACATTCTGTGAATTCAACGGACGGGGACAGTCAATTAGCAGGGCCCACGGGCTGCGCCCCAGATAGGCGCCAGGGAGGGTCGGGAAACCACCCAATGGCTCCGCTCTGACACATCAGGTAATGGTGGCCACCTTTGCTCCTCTCTTCCACTGGGGAATTGGATGTGATCCCTTCCTTGGCCGCAGAATTAAACTCCTAGGTTGCAGGTGAGTGATGAGAAATGATGCTGATTTCTCTCTCAAACCCCTGGCTGTATGATACGGTCAAAGTAAGCATCTGTCTAGGAACCACCTGTGATATGCCTTCTCCAAGTGAAGAACGGCGTGACTACAAAGACGCCGTAAGGGGTAGGGGGTAAGCTGAGAAGTGATTTTCCAGAAGGCAGCAGTGTCTGGAGGCTCACGGTGAGGACCGCTTCTTACCAGCTCTCTCTGACGCATTCAGCCTTTTGAGATATTGACCGAGGGGAGGTACTACCTTCACATTCGGGTGGGACAGGCAAAGACCCAGCGAGGCAATGGGTTGGGACCACCATCCTCCAGGTGGGCGGAGCCCGTGCTGCCACCCCCGCCAGGCCTTTTTCCACACGCTGCCCTGAGGTACCCCTAGGAGGGTCTGGGGCCAGGGTGAGGCACATACAGAACAAGTGGGACAGGAGGGGTGAGGAACCAGATCACAGGAAAAGGCTTCGGAAATTGAGAGCTGTCAACGGGGCGAGTGCTACAGAGAGAAGAGATTTACAAACCCTTCTCCGGCTAACGACAGGTTATACGGGGGCGTCAGGTGTGGGGGGGGGGGTGCTACGGGAAGAAAATCCAAAATTGCCACCAGGATGAGCCAGGAAAGGAGGAAGGTGGGGGGCAGGCGACCACAAAGTTTTGGAAGAGCTGCCGACTGTCTCCAGCAGAAAACAAAGCAAGGTCCCGAGTCACCCGGGGAAAGGGCTCTCGCTCTCCGGGGAGGTGGAGAATCACGTGCACGCTCCTTCAGTCTGTAAACCCTACATCGTACCCATCACACCCTGAGCACATTTTCTGCCCCAGAAAGTCACTTGCAAAAGTTAAAAGTTTCTTCCCGCTACGTATTTTTCCATGCTTCTGACTCATATGAATGATACTCCTCTCCGGTCCTCACGGCAGTTAGCCCTGAGATGGCTTTAGACTAGCTGTACTTTGGTGTGCTACGTGAAAATCAATGCATTCTGGAGAAATGCCGTATATATGAGAAACACCGACTTGTACCTAAGTGCTTGCTTTCTTTCGTTTTTTATTTGTTTATTTTGAGAGAGAGCGAGCAGGCTCCACGCTGTCAACATGAAGCCCGACATGGGGCTCGATCCCACGAACCGTGAGATCATGACCTGAGCCGAAATCAAGAGTCAGACACTCAACCGACTGAGCCACCCAGGCACCCCTAAGTGCTTTCTTTTTATACAGAAGGTTAAACCTGCTTTCCATGGCAGGCACAGCAAGAGTGTGTGTGAGTACGTGTGTTTGTAAGCGTGCACACGTGTGTGCGTGTGTGTGTGTGTGCAAGCAGATACTGGAAGCCATACTGGCTTACCTGCATTCACAGGTACACTGAGGACGATTCCAACAGACATCAGAGTGGGATACGTAACAGCAATTCCAAAATTTAATACAATATTGAATGCTGAAATAAAGAAGAGAGAGGGTGTTATTCGTGGCTGGCCCTGGACTTTACAGCCTCCCTGGTCTGTCCCACCCCACCTTCTCTGATGAGGCTGGAGTCACGGGAGTTACCACTGACTCAGTGACCTTGGGTGGGGGTTAGGGTCGAACACCCTGATTATGTAGCTTTCTTCCCTCCCCTGAGCGCTGAAGAAGGGAAAAGAAATCCGGAAAAGGTGGTCAGGGGGAAGGCACTGGAAAAGAGGGCTGGGGCCATCCTACTCATCCTACATCCCGGTGCTTTCTGCCGGCAGTGACCATGGCAGGCGCTTCGGGTTATGCATTTTTAGATGGAAACTGGGCGAGGCACCTTCTTGGCCACTTTTCTGCCTAGGACCCCGCCTTCCATCAAGGAACGGTGATGATGATATTAACAGTAATGATAACTGATAATATTTATTGGACACCCATGTGTATTAGACACCGTTCTAAGAACCTTGCGCGTATCATTTGCCAACTCCCTACCGGTCCTGTGGGGACTGTTCTGTTATCAGTTCTGTTATCAGTAGGTCACTATTCAGAGCGGCAGTGACCATGGCTACTACTGCCTCGACTGTGGTTCTGAATTAGAATCCAGTGCCATCTTTACAAGGACTTAACAGTCTTCAAAGACTCAACCATCTTGAAAAGCACTGGGAATTTCAGCATAACAACAGAATGCTTTTCTTCTTCAGGGCATGGGTTTGCAGATGCCCCTTGAGCTGCCCGGTCCTGTTCACCCATCATTGCTTCTGACGGCGGGGATTCTGACGGGGTGATCGACACTTACTCAATAAGAGGACTGAAAATCCACAAAGGTTTCCCCATGGAATGTCATCGAAGGAGCTCCAGTATTCCACTTTGGTAAAGTAGAGGATGACGGGAATACAGGTGATGAAGAGGATGTTAAACACACCCAAAATGGACAAAAATAAGGCGGCTTCTCCGAACTTAGCACTGCCCAGGAGGAGCTTGAACAGAACCTGCCGGAGGAAACAGAGGAGGCCGGGTGAAGACTCGCCCCAGACGTCACCTTGTCACAGGGGGAGTAGAATGCACCTGATGAGGCTGGGCTGGACCACAGGACTGCAGCCACGTGAAGGGTAAATCCTCCCTTACCAGGCTTCATGGAAAAGGTGGTGGGGTCTGACCTATGTGCACCTGTACACATATCCAAATCTCAGCAGCGCCATAATGAAGAGTTACGGATCTCTGGCCTCATAGAAGGCATCTTCAGGACTCGTGGGTTTTCACGCTAGGCTTCATTTGTCTGTGTTGTGTTCATTGAATGTTTACTTATTTTTGAGAGAGAGCGAGAGCGCGTGAGTGTGAGAGAGCACACAAGTGGGGAAGGGCCGAAAAAGAGAGAGGGAGACACAGAATCCGAAGCAGGCTCCAGGCTCCGAGCTGACAGCACAGAGCCCGACGCGAGGCTCAAACTCATGAGCCATGAGATCACGACCCGAGCCAAAGTCGGACCCTCAACTAACTGAGCCACCCAGGTGCCCCTGTCTGTGTTGCATTCATCACACGACATGCCAGGTTCAGAGAGTCTGAAGAGGAGGAAGCCACAGAAATTACAAGTGACTACCGTTCGTCTGATGGATCTCTGACTTTGCACAACACAGCTTGCCCCCAGTGAAAAGAGCTTTGGCTGCAAAGCCATGTTCTGCAAATCGAAGGTAGAGGGACTGTAACACTCAGCTCATCTCTGCTCCATCCCGCCACCTCATTCCAGAACCGGCAAGGGTTTTAGTGGAACGCGCCTGCCCCACTCTGAGTTCTCACACCCTTTCTTGTTTGTACATATTTCAAATGTGTGAGGGCCGGAGAGAGAGGGATAGATGTGCCTGGAGGCTGGGAAGCTGGGATTACAGAGGCAGCCTTCAGGGAACGATCCACAACCAGGGAACTAACCGATCTGAGTCGAGCTGGAGTCTCCTCCTACCCTGCCTGCTTCTTCCTTTTTTCAGCCAGTTCTCAAGTCTTTCAGGTATTTCTGGGCATACGTGCAAGGAGCACGAAGAGGGAAATAAATTGCTCGGGCTTCCACCCGCTAGCCCCTCTGCGTAAGGAGGGGGCAGGGGAGGAGATGGGAAATGGGAATCAAAATCAGCATTATTTGTGCTCATTGTGGATTGATTGCATTTCCGTGTGCCCTCTGCTTCCCATTAGCACGCAGCTGATCGAGTGCAGCCGAGTGTGGCCTTGTCCTATTTTCTGCATTTGAATAGTGCCTTTGAAGTCTCAGAGCGGCGTGGGCCTATCGCATCCTCTTGGCGAGCTGTGTTCCGGAGAAGGAAGATGGCCTGTGTGCGTCTCTCTGTGGGCAGTGAGGGCAGGGAGCTGATGAAGGATGGGAAGGTGCCGTTATTTCGCATTCCCAAACCACAAAATGTCTTACGCACAGAGCTGGGAAAAAGTGCCTTTTCTTATACCTCTCTACCATACATCATTTTCTCTGTCCTACCGTCTGGATCCCCAAAGGGCCAGTAAGTCTCAAGGCTAAATCCTCACTCCTCCCTGGGTCCTCCTCGAAACCTCCGGGTCAGGCTCCCAGCTTGGAGATCAAAGACTATTTGCATTCTTCACAATGGACATAAAAGAAGGAGAGAGGAAGAAAGGGAAGGAGGAGGGAGAGCAGCGAGAAGCCATGATGGGGTGGGGGAGCAGAGAGTGGGGATCAAAACTGGTCCCATCCAGGGGCGCCTGGGCAGCTCAGTCGGTTACGCATCTGACTTCACCTCAGGTGATGATCTCGCGGTTTGTGAGTTCGAGCCCCGCATCGGGCTCTGTGCTGACAGCTCAGAGCCTGGAGCCTGCTTCGGATTCTGTGTCTCCCTCTCTCTCTGCTCCTCCCCCACTCGCACCCTGTCTCTCTCTCAAAAATAAGTAAATGTTGGGGCACCTGGGTGGCTCAGTCGGTTAAGCGTCCGACTTTGGCTCAGGTCACGATCTCGCGATCTCGAGGTCCGTGAGTTCGAGCCCCGCGTCGGGCTCTGGGCTGATGGCTCAGAGCCTGGAGCCTGCTTCCAATTCTGTGTCTCCCTCTCTCTCTGCTCCTCCCCCGTTTACGCTCTGTCTCTCTCTCTGTCTCAAAAATAAATAAACGTTAAAAAAAATAGGTAAATGTTAAATTTTTTTTTTTTAAATGGTCCCATCCACACCTGCAGTTGGGACATGCTTTCCAGCACTTCCCAACATTTTGTCAAAAATAGGTTATAATCCCCATATCATAGTAGTTGTTCTTCAGATCTCCGGGCAGTGCTCCAAATGCATTATGGATTCATGCTGAGTACGGGTAGCTGCACAAACCATGGGATGAAAGGTTTCATTGACAAGGCTGCACCGGGTATTTAAATCTTCGCGTCAGACCTGGTGGGAAATCATCTCCCCCAACACCGAACCAGCCCTTTAGGGCCCCCGATCCTCCTCCAGTCCTTGCCAAACCATGAAGTCACCGACATCTGACACTGCCGATCCACTGCTCCATCTATGTTATCCCCAGTACTGCAAAGATACGGCCGCCGATGGCCAGATCTAGAGAGTCAAAGCCAAGAGCAGGTGCACGCCTCATCACTACAGTCTGTATGCTGCTCACCTTAAAACACAGGTGCCATCAAGGCGCCCCAAAGGTGCTGGGCCAGCCACGCAGAGGCCCGCTGTTCTCTCCCGGGAAAGCTCAGGGAGCTTGCTCTGCGCGTACTTACCTTGTAGAGGGCAGACATGGACGCAGAGCCCACCACCAGCGCTATGCCGATGACAGAGTGGCTGTGGAAGCCATCCGCATAGGTCATCATCACGATCCCAGCGATGGCGAGGATGGCGGCCACAATCTGGACAGAAGGAAGAAGACAGCGGTGAGGGTAGTGGTGGGGAATCCGATGGGCCGCTGGAGGGTGAATGCGGTAGAAAAGCTCATGGAAGTTCAGTAATGGGACGGAAGAGTGGGGTCTCCTTTCCAGGTCTCTGGAGAACGAGCGAAATTTCCGTTCTTGCTCAGTAAAGCTTGGTGCGACCGAAGAACCCGGAATGGCTGTTAGCAAGGAGACATGCTCATCCCGTGGTGGCCCGTCACTGGGAGCCTTGGGAACCGCAGGGGAGGCGGCCGTAACGCCAACAGCAGGTGGTTTGGCCGTGACAAGGGTTGGTAGATAGCACCTGGAAGTCACCTCGGTTCCTTCCCAACCTTCTGAAAGCACCTCACGGGATCTTGCTTTTACGTACTTTGTATCTCAACAGAGAGAGGGCGCAGATCATGACCCCATTTAACATGCCAGCAGTAGGGTCTTCTGATAGAGTGAGTGTCATATGACAAAGGGCAACAGTGTCCTCACCCTGGGAGGGCAGCTCCTTTTCTTAGCTGCTGCAGGGCCATCCCCCCCGCCCCCCACCGACCCCCGCTAATCCTGTCATTATCCGGATATAGACTTCTTGGGTGGAATGGCCCTTCCAGGGAGACGTACACATTCCTGCCGCTGCGCCCAATGAAACTGTCGGAATACCCAGGAGACTGACTCCATGGGATGACATTTCGCAAAGGAGAAATGCATCAGCGCGGCGAACAAGGACAAGTTTGGACCCGAGGCGGTCAGGGAGCTACGGAAATGTTGCTGGTGCTGAGTGGGGGTGCTGTAGGCAAAACACGGGGAGGCCAGAACAAATGTGCGCGATACAAGTTTCTGCTACTGGGTTCGCTGGGAGCTTTCTCTCTCTTAACGGATCAAAGTTGACCTCAGCTGCCTACAACAATATCAGTCGCCACTTACTAACTCGGGGGTCACGGGCTAAGTGTTCTCTATGTATTTTCCCGCTTTATCCTCAAAACAGGTAGATACGATCATTCATTTCATTTTGTAAACATGAAAGCTTTGGCTCAGGGAGGCTACGTAACTCGCCCAAAGTCACAGCGCTGGTGTGTGGCTGAGCGGGTACGCCAAATTTCAGGTCTGTCTGGTTGCAAAGTCACTGTTTATCTCAACAGGAAAGGCTGCCTCACGTCACATGCTACTGCCAACCACCCTGTCTGCGGTTGGAACTGTGGTTTCCTTCGCGGCTTAAACATAAAAATTTCAGGTTAGTGCAAGGTACTGCGGTTGAGCGTCACGCAGCCTGAGTTACAAACTTCTGGTATGTTCCTCACACAGTACTTCCGGGTCATGATAAATCTGCCCGGAGAATACAGAGGCTCTTGAGAGAGCAGGTGATGGTCATCTGCTAGAGAAGTGCCAGGCCCCTGTCTGCCTACTTGTCCTTTCTGGGTTAGTGACTCGCTGTTAGGCAGATGCTTCATCCCGCATCACACACGGAATCTATTTCATACTCAGATGCTACCCATACTGCGTGCGACTGCTCACGTAGGGAAAGAAACGGAGACCGTAAGACGGTAAGGGGGTTTTCTTCCCCCCTCCAGAAGAAGAGAGGGGCAAGCGATAAGGCCGGCAGGGAAAGAGGGCGGCTTCTGGTCCAGGGGACACACGCAGCGCAAAGATGCCGCTTGGAACAGTTTAACCTGGCTGGGCACCGGAGGTCCGCAGAAGAGAAAAATAACTAGAAAAAAAGGAGGGAAGAAAATAGCTGCGTTTCAGACGATTTGGTGCAGCCCCAATGGTATTTGAGCCTTTTCAAACTTGGGGCTGAAGTTTCAAGGAAATGAAGGGGATCAGGGCTTATTTTCTCCTGAAGACTTACAAGGCTGGTCTCCAGCCTCTGGCTCTGTCTTCCCTACTGGGTAAATAACGAAGGGCTGAAAGCTTCCGCCTGCGCTGAGCTGTGCAAAAGAGTGGAGGGAAGGGGTTGGAGGGGTAAGAGTGAGAACCTTCCAGTCAGCAGTCGGGAGCCCGGGCCCCAAGATTTCATTCTGACAGGTGGCACCGGGGGACTGTGGTCCCCCCCCCCCCCGCCACTGGCTCAGACCTCCAGTTCTCCTCTTCGGAGTCCCTGCCACAGGTCACAGGGGACTCCTGTGAGCTCCACTGTGAGGCCCCCACTCTCCTGGCACCAGCAGCCCTGATGGGACCCCTAGCCCTGAGCCTGGGGCACACCCATGGTGCTGGGGCTAAGCTAACTCTTAACACCCCCCGAACAGCAGGGCAGAGCTGAAGCACCCTATGGATTTGGGGGGGGGGGGTGGGACCTGGAAGTCCTCCCTCAAGCCTGACATTTTCTTTCAAGATCCCAATTCTATCTTTAAAAAAATACGTGCAGGGGCGCCTGGGTGGCTCAGTCCGTTAAGCTTCCGACTTCAGCTGAGGTGATGATCTCTCGGTTCGTGGGTTCGAGCCCCGCGTCGGGCTCTGTGCTGACAGCTCAGATTCTGCGTCTCCCTCTTTCTCTGCCCCTCCCCCCGCCTGCGCTCTTATCACTATCCAGCAAGGCCAGACATGCCTGTCCTGTGGTTTCACATGCCCCTTGTCTAGATCGGGGTGTCCCTGAGGGAGAATGTGGGGTTTGAGGAGGAAATAAAGAAAAGTAGACAGCCGAATTTCCCCCAGCCCTCCTTTCTCCCACCTTCCACCACCCCCTCCAGGTAGCCCACTGACCTGTCCCAAAACGGGGACTTGGGGCTTCAGACTGGTGGCTGACAGAGGCCCTAAGACCAAGAAGGGTGAGATCACCATCTCTTCTCCAGCTGGAGGGGAGGAGAGTTAGACACAGGAGACTCCGAGGCCAGTGTGGTGCCAATTACCCTTTTACTGGTGGCCTCGCCTCGCGTGGTGACCCCACCAGAGCCTGCCTGGCCCTGGGAGCTTTGGATTCAGAGCTCCAGCAACTCAGTGATGCGCCCTGCGTCCCCTGTGGCCGCACTACCCCATCTCCAATGTCAGGCTGAGCAGAAGGAGGTGAAGCCCTCGAACATCCAGGAGGAAAGGTGGGTGCAGCACCACAGTCGGGCCCCCTCTCAGACGGGCTCTGCCCTCTACTCTGCCCAGACCGCGATGGGCCGCGCGTCCTCTCCCCAACCAAGCCCCGGGTGCTGCACTGTGGATGTTGACAGTTGGGGGCAATTTTGAGAAATAGAAAGGACACGTTTTAAATATACTTCCCCTAACACTTCCCCTCCCAGCTCCTAGCTGCTCTTCCCCACTCAGAAGAGTGTAACAGGAGGGGGCTGGCTGTGAGCCCTCCAGTGACCCCCCCACCCCACCTCCCCCGCCGTGCTCTGTGTCCCAGCTCCCCCCAGCTGTGCTCAGGTGGCAGGGGGCAGCCTCCCAAACGGAAGGCAGTCGAGATCGGAAGTGGAGCTACCATTCAGGGATGGCCCCTCGGGCGACACCAAGAGAGCACTGTCATTATTGAAAACATCAGCTGGAATCTGAGATGGGAACTGGTCTGGGAAAAAGCACGGATCCCCGGGGAATGTGCTGCTGGGCTTTGGGGGCCCACGTGAATGATCTCTCAGGTGGCTGTCTTGCTTCTGCCCCAGTCCCTCCTGGCTGGAAAGCCCTAGCTATTGGGGACCGTTATGAATAGATGCCCAGGAAACAGAAGATCCCATCATCTTCCGTTTCTACCGAGATGGGGGTCTCACCCAGACAAGGCTTCTTTATCCAGCTGCTGAGCACAGCTGGGAGGGCTTTGGCTTTAGCAGAGGCCTTCCTCATGCCCCAAGTTCTACCTGTTTTCGTTCAGCCGCTGCTTTTGCTACACAAAACTGCCTCCCTAGACATCTGTCGGCTTCCGGGACTGTCACCAGAAGAATGGAGCTGATCCAACAAACCCCTCCAGCTGAGAAGGAATGATCAAAATAACAACACTGAGAAAGAGAACAGTTACTGGATTTTATGTGCCGAGCACACATCATCGTATTTTATTCTCACAACTGTCCTATAAAATAAGTAACAAAGGCTCAGAGACGTTAAGTAACTTGCTCAAGGCCCAACAGCTTGTAAGAGCGGAATCAAAATCCAAAGCCTAGTCGTTTGACTCTAGACTGGAACATCTCCCTACTGCATCAGAAACCCTGAATCTGGAGAGCCGGGGGACGTACGGAAAGCCCATCTAAGCACAGGGTGAAAGGGGACACAATGGCCAACGTGGGCTGCTTTCAACAGTCCCCTCTGATGCCTTAAGTGGCCAGGATCTCTCCAGCATGAGAAGATATGTTTGCTTCTTCTTGGCCAGCCCATGTGACCTGGACCAGTTGATGTTTTCCAGGAACCACAGCCCTTGTGATGTAACTGTCGTAAGAACGCAGATCCTCTGGGCGGGCTGTTCCCACAAACATAAGGTTGGTGCTCCTTTGTCTTAATGTCTGTGAGATTCTCCAGCTCATATGCTCAGCCCCCAGGATGGGGAACACTGTCAGTTTCCTCCAATGTCTGGAAATTTTGTGCTTGGATAACCCAGCAGTCTGAGGGAAATCTAAAAGAACCCTTGCACCAGTTAGATATTATCTTGGACCTAGGTTTCCCATCTGTTATCAAGGGGGAGATTTCCCATCACTCTGGCTGCTGCTGGGGTCCCACAGATTTTGCTAGCTCTCTGAATTCTTAAAGATGGGAAGAGGGGAATACACCATGACTTGGAGTGGGAAGCTCTTGGATGGGGGAGCGGGGGTCACATGCTTCTCAGAGGATTAATGCTTATTAGGGAGACCCATAGCTACACAGCACTTTACAGGTTACAAAATTTCATTGCCAGTACCAGCTTCTGGGACCTTCTTTTCAGTGCTGGCCTAGTGATGGCTTCAACACAAAATTTTGTTCAGTATATAGTGGTCAGTGCAGACCAAACTGACCAAGTGGCCAGGACGGCTAGACAAGATCATAGTTCAAGGGATGTCATGGGAGAAAACCCTCCTATCCGTGAATAGCAACAAAGGAAAGATCTGGGTATGTCACATTGTTCTCTACGGGTCTAGGAGGGTTTCAAGTATTTTCCAGCCTACTTCTCTTAACCTCAAAAAAAAAAAAAAAATCCAGCTTTGGTGCAGAATTCATCTTGAAGTTTCTCTTCCCGATTAACAGAGTCTCATTTGGAATTTGCTTTGGACATGAGAATCATGCCAAAGAGTTTCCTGAATTCCCTTGGCATGTGGCAGCCAAATGAAGTCACAACGGGCTCCAGGACATCGGAGTCTGCAGAGTCCAGGCAGGCAGGCTGTTGGACAGATTACCGCTGGAAGCACCTGTGTTTTTTGTGGCGAGGTATTAGATCATGTATTTGCTGAAAGCTTTTCTGGGTGGTAGCACAGTGAGCGAGTTTTAATTCCAAAATTAACACTGAGACTCAAAACACAATTTCCCCCTACTGCAAGCTAAAAATACTACTCAGCAGTTGACTCATGTCCCCACTGCTGTTTGAGTAACTAGGTGGGTGTGAATCCTCCATCAGGGTGATGTCATTGTCCTCAGGACAATGAGCAAAGGATACAAGTGGAGGACCTGGAGTGGAGCCTGCCCCTTGCTGGATGCCTGTGTGGTTCACGGTCACAGAGCTGCCCATCAACAGGGCTCTCAGCTGCATGGCCGGCCCACGTGGCCCGACGGGCAGGAAGGAGTAAGCGATGTGCCCTGTCTACAAGAGGACGGGCCGTGTGGCCAAATCCCCTTTTGTCCTTGTTTGTGGCAAGGAGGTGATGGGGCAGTATCAGCTCCTGGCCACCAAAGGGAGGCGAGCAGAAGCCACCAGGACTCTGTCAACTGAACTGTCACCTTGTGCTTTCATTCAGGGTGAGTCCCTTGCTATTACAGCTGACAGTTGACAATGCACCTATCATATTTCACACAACCGTTAGGAAATCTGACTGGCTGAGGTTGACTAGATTTTGACGGAATTTACTAAGTCTCGGATCTCACAACAAGAAGTAATTCACAGGATATAATTTCCCTCTCCCTTCGCCTGGGGTGTGAAGGAAATGAAACCGGCCCTCCACAGTCTGGATTTAGCCTAAGTGCATCCGGCCCACTTTGGCTTGTACACACGGTCCAGACAGAGGGTCTACCAAGACTGCGCGCATATGTGGATGCGGAAGGATCCTCAGGCTTTCAGATGCGTCCTAAGCAAAGAGCGACAGGGTTAGCAGAGAGCTCCAGGCTGCAGGGCACTGCTGCCCAGGAGAGAGAGAGAAAGCACGCAGAGAGGAAATGCATCCCCATCCCCAGGTTGGGTCCCCGACTGGCACACACTTTGGGGAATGCTTGCTGAAATGCTTGAAATGAACGGTGCTTTAATGAATGCTGGTCTAGTATGGTTTGCAAGCAAGAGAGTTTGCAAGGCGCACCAAGAACCAGGCCCTCTGCCGGGGCTCCTTTTCTGCTGCAAATCAGAAGGGAAGTGGTCAGCAGTTTATGCTTATGACGCAGCACATGGAGGTAAGCAAGCCAATGGGCAGGTTTTGGTTGACATGACCAAGTGAGGGAGGAAGACAGAGAATAAGGAACTTACCCTCACTCCCATGAACCTGTCCCTGAGAACGATCCATGAGAGCAAGAACACAAAAGCTTTGTTGCAGCAGAATAAGACGGAGACATCCGTAGTGTTTATTTTCTTTATTGCATGTAAGTACAGGTAGTTTGTGAGTGTCCAAAGAACACCAAAGGGTGCTGCCTTGGTAAAAAACACCTTCAAAGTCAAGCCATTGTCTCCAAAAAATCGACAGCATTCCCTAAAACAAGGAAAGAGAGGCAGTGTTATTATATTCTTGGGTTGAGACAGATCATTTTTTCCCCTATACCCATTTTTAAAGCAGATGAGGAAGGGGTGGGGTTGCTTATTATTATGTTTTCTGGAACATCTATTAAATAGCTCTTCAACCTATTGCTTTAGTCCATTGGAGACAATGTCCCACGACGGTCTGACATCATAGATGATTATTCCTTCTGCTCATGCTAAGTTTGGAACTGATGGTTCTAGACAGAAGGTAGTGGAGTGTTGGGCTTATCTGAAGAAGGCCCAGTTCCATGGCGACTGACTGAGGAATTCTTTTACCTGCTTGTTAAGAGAAGGAAGTCACTAGATCTTTTCAGGGGGGCGGGGGGGGGGGCGGGAAGAATACTCGAAGAGAACTCACTAAAACATATTTTTAAAAAAGTTTGCCTCCAGCTGGAATTGTCTCTGGTCAGCCAGGGGCAGTCCTTTCTTGGGTGCCTCTAATACATTTTGGCTATGATACAACTAGTGTTAACTATCTGCATTTTCTCTATGAGGCCTTTTTTAGGGTCTGTCCTTCAGCCATGTGGAAGTTCATGTCTCCATGCCACCTAAGAAACTGGCACAGATTCAAGAGCTCAGCAGCAGAACAGAGAGGGAGGTGAGGAACCACCGATAGAAGGAGGTTTTTGAATGCTCTTCTGGATTCCAGGGGAAAGGACCATGAGTGTATGGAAAACCACGTCAGAAAAACAAAGCTAACCTTCCACACACAGAAGAAGACAGCAGAGGAGGCCGTGGGGTAGATGGAGAGGACATCTACCCCCTGAGAGGGGCTTGGTCTGCAGACAGCCTGCTATTGCCAGGACCGCCTGGGAGCCAAGGCCATTGCTCTGCTGCCCTGACAGCCAGGCAAGGGGATGGGTGGGCAAGGAGCCTGGATCCCATGGCCGTCAGCGCCCAGGCACACAGACTGTGCCCAGTGCAGCTGATGCATGAGCGAGTGAGGACAGGAGTGAGAGAAAAGAAATAACTAGAATAAGCGAAATACCCCAGCGTGGGGGAAGGGGGGGGATAGCTGTAGTCTATGCCACTTAAATTTAAAATGCAGCAGGAGAGGAGAAAAATTAAGAGCACGCATCAAAGGGGATTTGGCATGATTTTTATTTTAATTTGTTCTTATCATTAATCCAAAATGCAATCCGCCTTCGCTCATGACTTGACTGTGGGATCGCCACAGAAGAGACAGGGAAACGCATGCTCTTTCACTGAATTCAGGGGCCTCTGTTGCTTCTAAACCACCACCAGGGGAATACGTCTGAATTTCTAAAGTTACCATGAAACCAATTCGGCTGAATTGATTCCAGTGCGGCTTTATACAGACGAAGCTCTCATCTGATAGGTTGATGTTTCTGCTGCTTCATGATCTTCATACAATATTTCAGTGGAATTTTTCTAGGGGGTTTTCTTGAGTCCCTGTGCATGGAACAGTCTTCTTTCCTTCAGGGGTGATGCCCAGGGATGGCTTCCTTCAAGTTTGTGTTTGACAGTAGCCAGAAAGTGGTGTCAGTCCTTTCAGCATGATCAATAGGAAATACAAATTAAAAAAATTTTTTTAATGTTTATTTATTTTTGATACAGAGAGAGGGAGAGACAATGCGAGTGGGGGAGAGGCAGAGAGAGAGGGAGACATAGAATCCGAAGCAGGCTCCAGGCTCTGAGCTGTCAGCACAGAGCCCGACACAGGGCTCAAGCCCACAGACCATAGATCATGACCTAAGCCAAAGTCGGATGCTTAACCGACTGAGCCACCCAGGAGCCCCAGGAAGTACAAATTTTAACTCTACTTAGAGGTTACCCTTCTTAAGGGAGCACAATGAAAGTAGGATTTCTAAGTTTCCCTGACTCACTAGTATAAAAAATGATTCATGCTGTGGCAGGGGCCATCCGAAGTCAGTTGGACACGTTATGTCCTCTCTAGGTTCTAAGGAGACCAAGATGATTGGCCCTGAGCCAGTGAAACTTGTGCTGTTTTATAGTTAGAGTTGGAGAATGTCCTTGGAGAGAGAAGAGAAGAAATTATATCAATGAAACAAGAACAAATGGCTATAAAAAAGGAGACAATCTTGGAAATTAAATAAAGGATAGCTAAACTAAAAAGATTAAATAGAAGAATTGCACATAAAGCCAAGATAATCTCTCATGAGAGAAGGAAAGAGAAAGAATCTATGTGTGAGTCTTCCAAAGTGTGATGGTTGTAGAAGTGGTGGGGGAGGGGGATCCATCCTGGAGATGGAAAAGGCAAGATTTCTGAGCCCAGTAGAGTTCTTTTGGCCCTTTGTGGACTGATGGCTGGGGAAGTACAGCTAAGATGGGTTCTAAGGAGACCAAGATGATTGGCCCTGAGCCAGTGAAACTTGTGCTGTTTTTTTTTTTTTTTTCAACGTTTATTTATTTTTGGGACAGAGAGAGACAGAGCATGAACGGGGGAGGGGCAGAGAGAGAGGGAGACACAGAATCGGAAACAGGCTCCAGGCTCTGAGCCATCAGCCCAGAGCCCGACGCGGGGCTCGAACTCACGGACCGCGAGATCGTGACCTGGCTGCAGTCGGACGCTTAACCGACTGCGCCATCCAGGCGCCCCAACTTGTGCTGTTTTAAGACTAAAGGCTGTGCACTGATCTATGTCAGGTATATATACCCTTGATTGCAAGGGGACTCAAGAGAGATGATGAGCACAAATTCTTTTCTTCCAGATACCTCTTCTTGGTACACAAAGAATAGAGTATAGTAGAGACTCTTGACTTGTTTTTGCTTAAATGATATGACAGTTGAATGCCCTTCTTTCTTTGGCAGACCAAGTACTCAAGGCTGGCAGGGTATTCTCCAGCAAGCTCAAACCCTTTGGTTTCTACCAACTGAGTCATGTGTTAGCAGAGATTTAGATGTTGTTTGTTTCCAATCCTGCTTGTGCCAACTGTTCTTGGTTATTTCAACTGCCTAATTTATTAGATATTTTCTAAACCAACGAAATATAGTGAAAAAAGAAAGTTGTGTTTTCTCTATGAAATCTAAGTAGAGAGTTTCATGGGAAAGTCAATAAAAGTCACTAAAACATTGTTCTTGAATAACCCAGCTAGGACAGCCTGACTCAGTGGAATTAGGATGGCCATTTTTTTTAAACCAATAAGCACTTATTTATCACTTGTTGTATTCACAATTCTAGACAAGGCACTCTGGCTGATAAAGAACAAGTAAACAGTGCTTCCTTGGTCTTGAGAATATTAGAGTGCGATCAGGGAGAGAAAACTGATTTCCTCAACAGCAAGAAATGCAAATTTAATCACGTATTAGATGGTGTGGAATATAACAGTGCCATAGAATTCATGTTTAAGGAAGAGATTTGAACTGATTGGACAAGGCCTCACACAAGATACGGATTTTGACCTGAACATTCAAGGATAGGTAGGATTTATAGTTAGAGTTGGGGGAGAATGTCCCTGGAGAGAGAAGAGAAGAAATTATATCAATGATACAAGAACAAATGGCTATAAAAAAGGAGACAATCTCGGAAATTAAATAAAGGATAGCTAAACTAAAAAGATTAAATAGAAGAATTGCACATAAAGCCAAGATAATCTCTCATGAGAGAGGAAAGAGAAAGAGAGAGAAGGAGGAGGAGGAGAAGGAGGAGGAGGAGGAAGGTAACATTAGAAGGTCAAGCCAGGAGGTCCAATATTAAACTAAAAGAAACTCTAGACTAAAGGGAAAATGGAAAAAATGAAGTGGAGAAAATTACAAAAGAAATAATGCAAGAAATGTTTTTAGAAATGTAGGATATGAATCTTCATAACAAAAGGGCCTACCAAGTATCAAGAAAACTGACTGAAGGAAGAACCAAAACAAGGCACATATTGTGACATGAAGGGATAAAGAGAAAATGTAAAAGCTCTCAAGAGTAATAAAACCAAATAGGTCCAAGGGGTAGCAAATTGTAATAGCATCTGATATCTCAAAAACCAAAATGGAAGCTATACAATAATGACTTTAACATTTTTCAAGGGCAATGTTTTTTGGGAGCCAAAATTCTGTTACCAGCCAACCATCAATTAAATGGCACAGTAGGATAAAGACATTTTCAGTTATACAGTACTCAAAAACATAGTCTCCCTTACTATTAGAGGACAGGCTGCACCAACACAAGGGTATAAACCAAGAAAGAAGATATGGCAGCAGGAGGCATGGCTCCAACACAGGCAAGAGTGAAAGCTAGTCCCAGGAGGAGGCTCCACGGCAGATCACGTGGGGCTCTGGAAATGGAATCTCCAGGGAAGTCTTCTGATCAAACCAGCACAGGGAATATATTGGCAGGTTTTTGAGATGGCAGGAGATTTAGGAAAAAATATCAATCATTACTGGAAATCAGGGTAAATGAGACAAAAGAGGCAAATGTTTCTGCAGGAGAAATGACAAGTTGTTCATAAAAGGAGACAGTCTCCGGGTACTATTTGCATGCTTATAATAATGAAAACACTATTAACCAAATGTTGAGGTAGCATTATGTTGACGGGAACAGAATCAGGGCAAGTGGGTATAGGAGGGGTCAGAAATCAATAGATGTCTACATGGGAGAAACACGGAGATAAGAATTTTACATAAATTGGCATAAATAACACAAGAATTGGGAGTGGCTGAGAGTGAGGAGGTATGGACAGGGGCTGCAATTTTTTTAAAATAATTATTTTACTACCATTTGCTTTCTCAAAGTATGTACATGTATTAAATTGCTAAAAATAAAAAACATTATTTAAAAACACGCAAGAGAGGTCAAGGTCGCTGTGGCTGAAGTTGAAATGTGAGTGCTCTCAGACAGTTCTGAGGAGTGCAGTTTGAAAACCGTAATTGCAGAGAAACCCTGCAAGGTACAGATAAAGATGCTGTGGCCCAGACAGATTAAATGATGTATTCAAGTTCAGTCAGTGGTGGAGCCAGGCCCGCAGCCTGTGCTCACTCCCCAGCGAACACTCTCAATGGTCCCCCTTCCTTTTGGATCCTTTCTGTCACCATTTAGATAGGCCTAAGCCTCACCAACCTTAAAATATACCCCCCAAAGCAAAAGCAAGCATCCTGTCAGCCCCCCGTCCTCCCTCATCCCCTCTTTCAGAGCCAAGATTCTTCAGAATGGTTGTCTGCACTCAAGTCCCCCACACCCACCTCTCTCACTCTTCCATTTACTAACCCAGCATCAGCTCCCACCACTCACCCAGACCCTTGGCCTGATAACTAATGAGCTCTGCACTGCTACATCCAACAGGTACCTTCGGATGTTCCTCTTTCTCTCGGAAGCCTCTGACGTTGTTCACTATTCCTCCTTGAAGCACCTTTCTTGACTTCCAACTCCGCACACTCCTCTTGGTGTCCTCGAACCTCTCCGCCCACTTCCAAAGCTTCCTCTGAAAGACTTCTTCAGTATTTTCCTAGATTTCTCTTCTTCTATCTCCTCTTTTTGTCCTGCAGTCACTGAGCAACCTCATCTACTGTTCTAGTTTCAAAGCCCAGCTGGTGATCTCTAGTTAAGACACTTCTACTGGATACCATCTGCATGGTGGACATCCCAGACACCTCAAATCTGGCCTTCTCAAATGGATGTGATATCTTCCCCCTCAACCTTCAACCACGGCATGGTACCATGATTCACATTTCTACCCAGGCTACATATACTTGGGAATCATTTTTAAAAATGTCCCCCCTTCTTCACATCTAATTCATTCACCAAGACCTATAGATTATTTCTCCTAAATATCTCATTCCCACGGCCACTGCCCTGGCCCATGCGTCTTCCCCTCTCACTTGGACCACTGCTGCCACAGCTAATTGAGCTTCTGTCTCCACTGTTGTCTCTTCTCCAATCCATTCCATTCTCCATGCTACAGCCAGAGAGGTTCTCCTCTCACCTCGCTTTCTCTTAGGATAATGGCCAAGCTTCCCTACAAGGCTTGTCAAGTCCTTCCTGACCTGGCCTTATTCCATCCATTAACTTACCCATCACTACTTCCCCACCCATACTCTGAACTTCACTCACCTTGAACTCACTTCAGTTCTCTGAATTCACGTTTTTTCTTTCTCTGCTCTAGGTCTCAACCCATTCTCCATTTCCTTTCACTGAAACACTCTTACTTTCCCCCTCTTTCTTTGGTTGGTTTCTTCCCATCCACTGGGTACCAGTTCATACACCCCTTCAGTGAAGTGTGCCTGATATGTGCTCCCCAAATGCCATATACTCCTTATCACACATACGGTACCCTCCGTTGTAACTGTACTTTACTGTAACCATTTATTTCATCATCTGACTTCTTCATTAAAAAATAAGCTCCTTGTGGTCATTATATTTTTGCTTCATCTTATATCCTCATAGCCTAAGACATAATCTCTCTCTATCTCTATCTACATACACACCATTAGTCTTAGAAATCTAAGGGATCCTTTAAAAATACGGATTACCTGGGGGTTCCTGGGTGGCTCAGTCACTTGAGCATCCAGCTCCGAATTTCAGCTTGGGTCATGGTTTGTGAGATCAAGCCCCACGTCATTGTTGGGCTCTGTGCTGAATGGTATGGAGCCCGCTTGGGATTCTCTCGCTCCCTTTCTCTTTGCCCCTCCCCTGCTCATGCTGTCTCTGTCTCAGAAAAAATAAATATAAAAAATAAATATAAAAAAAAAGATTGCTTGGATTCAACCCTAGATATACTTGATCAAATTGTCTAGTAAGGAGCCTAGAATCCTATAGAGAATGGTGCTGTTTACAGAAAGGTTACATTCTTGACAACATTCCATGGTTCAAAACTTACAAATCTTGATTCGTTTTTCCCACAGTATACTGTATTTCTGTTTGCCAGCGAATGTTAACACTGCCACCTGGCATTTATAGTTCCCTTGGCCTCCCAGAGCTGATATTGTGATTCTTATTTAACATTTAAACTCTCAAGAGAGTCACATTATTTGAAATTTTATGCATAAATGAATCATTAGTCATACTTACATTTTGTTATTGCAAATTTGCATTAAAATGTGACTGCTCTGTATTTTTTAAAATTTCCAAACGATTCTCATGTGCAGCTAAGTTTGGATTCAAAAGTTCTCTGTTTTCTTGCTTTAAAAAATGTTTTTAATTGTGGTAAAATCCACATAACATTTATGATTTTAAGCATTGTTTAGTGTAGTTCAATAGTGTTAAGTACATTCATATTGTATAATCAATCTCCGGCACTCTTTTCATCTTGCAAAACTGAAACCCTGCACTCATTAACAACTCCCCATTCTTCCCTCCCCATAACTGCTGGCAAACAGCATTCTACTTTCTGCCTCTGTAAATTCTGACTACTCTAGGACCTCGTATAAGTGTGACAATATGGTATGTGTATTTTTGTGACTGGCTTATTTAACTTAGTATAATGTCCTCAAGGTTCATCTATGTTGTGCCATGTGGAAGAATTTCTTTCCTTTTTAAGGCTGAATAATATACCATTGTATGGATATACCAACATTGTGTTTACCCATTTATTCACTGATGGACGCTTGGGTTGTGTCACCTCTTGACTATTGTCAAGACTATCGTCTAAGACTATTGACTGTAATTATTGTGAATAATGCTGTCACGAACATGACTGTACAGATATCTCTTTGAGATCCTGATTTCAATTCTTTTGTATATATACCCTGAAGAAGAACTTCTCGATCACGTGGTAATTCTACTTTCAATTTTTTGAGGAATGGCCATAGTGTTTTGCATAGTGGCCACATGATTTTATATTCCACCAAAAGTGCACAAGGGTTCCAATTTCTCCACATCCTTATCAACATATATTTTTTTAATTTTAATGTTTATTGTAGCGATTGTATGGATGTAAGGTGGTATCTCGTGGTTTTGATTTCCTTCATGATTTCCCTCACAATTAATGATCTGGAGCATCTTTTCATGAGATTGTTGGCTATTTGTATATCATCTTTGGAGAAATGTCTGTTCAAGTTCTTTGTCTATTTTTAATTGTTGGTTTTTGTTGTTGTTGAGTTGTAGGAGTTCTTTATATATTCTGGATATTAACCCCTTATCAGATATATGATTTGCAAGTGTTTTCTCCCATACCATTTCACTCTGTTATGTCCTTTACTGTGCAAAAGTTTTTAATTTTAATATAATCCAATTTATTTTTACTTTTGTTGCCTATGCTTTTGGTGTCATATCCAAGAAATCGTTGCCAAACACAATTTATAAACTTTTGTCCTTATGTTTTAAGAGTTTTATAGTATCAGCTCTTACATTTAGATATTTGATCCATTTTGAGTTAATTTTTGTGTATCATGTAAAATTAGCATCCAACTTTATTCTTTTGCATTTGAATACCCATCTTTCCTAGCACTATTTGTTGAAAAGACTGTCCTTTCCCATTGAATGATCTTAGTATTCTTGTCAAAAATCATTAACCATGTATGTCAGGGTTTATTTCTGGGTTCTCTATTCTATTTCATTGGTCTATAAATCTGTCTTTATTCCAGTATCACACTTCTTGTCAGTTTTGATTACTATAGCTTTATAATGTTTTGAAATCAAGAAATGTGCAACCTCAAACTTTATTCTTTTCTTTCAACATTATTTTGGCTATTTTGCATTCCTTGAGATTCTATATTAATTTTAGGATGGATTATTCTATTTCTGAAAAAAATGCTCTTGGAATTTCGGTAGGGATTACTTTAAACCTCTAGATTGCTTTGGGTAGTACTGATATCTATCAATATTAAGTCTTTCAATCAATGCACAAACACTAAATGATGGGTGATGTCTTTTCACCCATTTTGTGTCTTAATTTCTTTTAGGAACATTTTGTAGTTTTCCATATAGACACCTTTCACTTCCTGGGTTGTTTGCTTCTAAGTAATTTATCCTTTTTGATGGTATTATAAATGTAACTGTTTTATTCTCTTTCTTTTTCAGAAAAAAATTTAAAAAATGAAATACTACATGTATTTCTTTAAGTGCACAAAGATTAAAGTATACAGTCTGATTAATTTTTATAAAGAAAAATTATACACATAACACCATCTCTATCAAGATATAGAATATACCAGCACCCTAGAATCTTCCCCTGTGGCCTCTCTTAGTCATTTCCTGCCCTCTAAATATAATCATTATGGAGAGTTCTGTCATAATAGTTTACTTTTCCTTTATAAAGATAGAACCACACGTTATATTTATTCTTTTGTGTCTGGTTTCTCTTACTCAGTATGATGTCTGAGAGATTTTAGTTGTAGGTAGCTGTAATTCAGTTGCTTTATAGTATCTACTTTATGAATTTACCACAATTTACTCATTCTTCAGTTGATAGACATTGAGTGGTTTTATGAATTTAGAGAGTATCCATTTATATTTTACCACATATTTGCTCTTCTTAAAGTTTATCATTCTTTTCTGAATTATACTTCCATCTGGATTGTTCCTTCTGCCTTAAGAGTCCCTTTAAGTATTTTTTTTCTACTATTGGTCTGTTTGTATTAAAATATCTTTATTTTGCTTTCACTATTTAAGGACATTTTCACTGGATTTAGGATTCTAGATTGACAGTCATATAATTTCTGCCCTTTGAAGAAATAATTCCATTGTCTTCCAGCTTTCAGTTTTTCTGTTGAGAAATCAATTGTCCGTTTGTTAATACGTCTTTTGATCTTTTGATAATAATCTCATTTTTCCTAGTTTCTTTAAAGATTTTGTTATTTACTTTGGTTTTTAACAGATTTGCTATGACGATAATAGGTGTGGTTTTCTTTTATCCGTATTTTTTTTTTTTTTTTTTTTGGTTTGAGATTTCTAAATCTTGACTCTGTGGCTTGATGTCTTTCATCAATTTTGGAGAATTCTTGGCCAATATACTCATACTTTTCCCTCTACTCCTGGTACTCCAATTATACACACACCAGACCTTTCCACTGTTCTCTTTATGCATCTTGTACTTCTTTTTGTATTTTCCATCCCCCCTTTTTTCAATCTTATTTGTAACTGACCTATTTTTCCATTTTACAGATTCCTCTTTTGTTGTGTCTAATCTGTTGTTAAACTCATGAACAGATCCTTGACTTCTGTTGTATTTTTCAGTTCTAGAATTTTCATTTGATTATTTTTCATAGATTTTTATTTCTCTGGTGAAATTTTTCATATGTTCAGCATTCCCTTGAACATATTAATCAGTTATTTTATGGTGTGTGTGTACCTGATACTCCAAAATCTAGAACATCTCTGAATCTGTTTCTAACGCCTATTTTATTTTTTTCTTAGGTTTTGGTCACCTGTTTCTTGGCAACCTGTATTATTTTTGATTGATGACAGACTACATATGGAAAATTTTAAGGCTGTGGACGATGCTTTCTTCTTCTAGTGTAGATTTAATTTCTTCTGGTATGAAGATCACCTTGGCTAATTGATGCTAGCCAATTTCCATTTTCCTCCCTTACTCTTAGGTCACAGCTCTTTTACTGGTCTCAGTTGAAAGTATCTCCTGCTTTGTGGGCTTGAACCCCAACTTTTCACTCCAGGACCATGAAACTACTGAAGTTTTTGACCCAGTGGCTGATTTTCTACTTGGTTCTAGCTACAAACATGCATATCTCAGGAATCAGATAATGCTTTGGGGGGATAACTGCACATGAAAGTCAGGTTCACTTCTGACCTTTTTTCTTTTTTCCTGGGATCCTGAATCAATCCCAACCCATGGCTACCTTGGCAGCCTTGAATTCCTAATTTTATATTCCTATCCCAATGACTGCTGTAAGCTCTATGCTGTTAATTTCTGTTTGGCTTCTATAATCCACTCTGTTAATTTTTCAAAAGGGAAAAGAACCAGAAAATGTAAGCTTCCCTTCATGTGTTCCCTTTTACTCTGAGATCTTGGTGCTTCAAGTCCTGGCTGTACAGGTTGTTCTCTATGCCTTCAAACAATTTTTTAAGGTATTTTCCCCAAGTTTTAGAATTCTTTATGGAGGAAGGATTGATATTTTGTTATAGAACTATCTCCCTTGTTAAGCTATTAACATTTAGAGGCTTTGAGGATGTTCTGAAATAGCCCTGGGTAGGTGATGATAAATTAGCCACACTGGTGTCAAACTGATGATTCTTGGGCCCACTCCAGAGATTTTGTTCCAGTAGGTTTGGAATGGGGAACAGGGATTTATATTTTTAAACGATGCTTAGGAGATTCTGATGTACATCCAGATTTGGGAGGCAGTTCTCTAGATTGCTGTTTCTGAAAGTGTATCTGAGGAACATTATAACACCTGGTGCACTTATCATCCTGGTCTGAGCCACCATCATATCTCAGAAAGATTATCATCGCCATTTCTATTTTTGTTTCCCTCTTTTAAAATGTAAGTCAGATCATGCTATTCCTTTGCTCAGAAACTTCCACTGGCTTCCCATTTTATTCAGAGTAAAATATGTAAATAGGGAAGATTTGCCATGGTTCTCTCCCTCACCCCTTCAGGTCTCTGCTCAAATGTCAGAGAGGTCTTCCCAAACCCATAGTGAAATCACTATCTCAATCCCCCTCATTTCTTTATCACTTGGGTTCACACTCTCTGACATGCTATATGTTTACTTTAAAATTTTTAAAAATTATTTTTATAACTGTTCGTGTTTACAGAATGATTTGCAGTTCTTTTATTTATTTATTTTTTTATGAAATTTATCGTCAAATTGGTTTCCATACAACACCCAGTGCTCCTCCCAACAGGTGTCCTCCTCAATGCCCATCACCCACCCTCCTCTCCCTCCCACTCCCCACCAACCTTCAGTTTATTCTCAGTTTTTAAGAGTCTCTTATGGTTTGGCTCCCTCCCTCTCTAACTTTTTGTTTTCTTCCCCTCCCCCATGGTCTTCTGTTAAGTTTCTCAGGATCCACATAAGAGTGAAAACATATGGTATCTGTCTTTCTCTTTTAATTTTATTTATTTTTGAGGTGGGGGAAGGGGCAGAGACAGAGGAAGCCCCAGAATCAGAAGCAGGTTCCAGGCTCTGAGCTGTGAACACAGAGTCTGACGAGGGCTCAAACTCACAAACTGTGAGATGATGACCTGAGCTGAAGTCGGATGCTTAACTGACTGAGCCACCCAGGTGCACCTATGTTTCCATTTTTTTATTGTCTTTGTTCTTCCACCAAAATATGAGCACCATTAAGGCAGAAACTTTGTTTTATTTACTGCTGAGTTCCCAGTGCCTAGATCAATGCCTGGTGCATCATAAGCATTCTATAAACATTTGTTGACAAAGAGAATCCTTGTTTCCACACCAGATGGCTGAATTAGAATTTGGGGGTATGAGGCCCAAAATACCAGCTATCTCAACTGTGTGTATACTCCCAATTCTCTAATGTAACTCATATCCAAAAAATTAGTTTTAAAGGGGGAAAACACCTATAGATCTCCTCCATTCTTAGTTTTAAGTGTCATCCTATTCCTGGCTATGCCAGGAACATTGGTATTCTCAGAGAATTAATGTAAAGAAATGTGAAAGTGGTTCTAAGCTCTCTGTGTGTGTATTTATGTGTGCGTTACTTTCTTGATGTATGTGTGTTTGTCTTGCTCATTGTATTAAAATATTTAAAATTAAGACAGGGGTAAAAAAGACAATTGCCTGAAGGCAAATTTTATAGAAACAGCCATGGCTTAAATGGCTTAAATGTGACATAGCTAATGCCACCTTTAAGCCAGGTGACTATAGATTATCAAAGATAGGACTCCTTAAATTGGAGTCCAGATAATTTAATATCTTGTCACTTCCAGGACCTGGTTATTTAATCCACTGAAAGATACTGTGAAAATTGGTGTTTTAGTTTCATTTCATGTTGCTTAAGAAAATTCTAGAGTGATTTGTTTCTGAAGACTAGGATTCCAACTACCAGTCATAAAGGTGGAAAGGGAAATATTCATTTTAATTGATTATGTCCAACTGTAGCCCCTGAAAGAAGTAGGTGGTGTGTGTGTCGGGGGGTAAGATTAGAGGGAATATCACTTCTGCAGATGCTAAGGCATTTCAAGTAACTCAATTCCAAGGTGAGAAACCAGACTCTAAACTTTGTTCCTGTCCAAGAACTACCCTCACATATAAGCCATTAGGATAGTACTTGTTAACAGAAAACATGATAAATACCTCACATTCTAGAAGAAAAATGTGAGGCAAACACATTGGCTACATTTATATTCGCAGGAGCTGGAACAACCCAAGAAGTTTGGTGCAAACAGTGTAGATGGCTCTGGGAGATACACAGAGTCCCTGGGGCACACAGACTCATACATTTTGTAAGGACCTCCAGGTCAGAAACCAATTAATGCTGGTTTCTAAAGGGTCCACTGTTAAAACCATAGCACGGTGCCAGGGAAATGTGATTCAGTGCCAGGGCAGGAAGCTCAGGAGATAGATTAGAACCCTAGGGAGCAAACCCAGTCTTGAGCATTAGATAGAAACACTATTGATTTTCTTCTGGATCTCTCTCTGTGTTGAGCAGCTCTGGCCTGCTTTTGTACCTACAGCCCAAATCTCTGTACTAAGTTCTTCCTGTCAGGCTCATTAAGAATAATTCCATCAGCCAATGTTTTTGACCCCCACCATCTCTGTCCATAGCTTGTAATAAAATATGCATTTAGTATATACTGGTGGTGATACAATATATTATTCAAGTTCAGGGACACACACATATATGGTAGGTGATCAAAAATATAATAGATTTATGTACAAAGATAGAAAAAGAGACTGAATAATGTATAAAATAAAAAATATAGTGGGGGCACCTGGGTGGCTCAGTCATTTAAGCATCCAACTCTTGATTTCAGCTCAGGTCATGATCTCATGGTTCATGAGTTCAAACCCCATGTTGGGCTCTGCACTGACAGTGTGGAGCCTGCTTGGGGGTTTCCCTCTCTCCTATTCTCTCTCTCTCTCTCAAAATAAATAAATAAACTTAACATATATATATATATATATATATATATATATATATACACACACACACACACACACACATACACACACACACACACATATGTGTATATATATGCCTATATATATAGGCACACACAATTAAACTAAATGACTAATTGGGGCTTCCCTTGAGTCACAAATACTAACCAAATTTGTTGAAAATAAAAATAATGATTGGAGATATTACCATAGCAAAATTAGTACCATAATCCCAGTTATACCTTTTTTCTCTTTCCTTTCGTAGGTCTTTTTTTTTTTTTTTAATTTTTTTTTTCAACGTTTATTTATTTTTGGGACAGAGAGAGACAGAGCATGAACGGGGGAGGGGCAGAGAGAGAGGGAGACACAGAATCGGAAACAGGCTCCAGGCTCTGAGCCATCAGCCCAGAGCCTGACGCGGGGCTCGAACTCACGGACCGCGAGATCGTGACCTGGCTGAAGTCGGACGCTTAACCGACTGCGCCACCCAGGCACCTCATCCTTTCGTAGGTCTTAAAGCATATGGTCAGTCGAGATAAAATGTCATTTAAATACATTTTTTTTAAGTTTATTTATTTATTTTGAGAGAGAGAGACAGAGAAAATGCGTGCACGAATAGGGGAGGGACAGGGAGAGAGGGAGAGAAAGAACCCCAAGCAGGCTCCACATTGTCAGCACAGAGCCTGATGCGGGACTCAAACTCACAAACCATGAGATTGTGGCCTGAGCCAAAATCAAGAGTTGGGCACTTAACTGACTGAGCCACCAGGCACCCCTTAAATATATTTGATATGCAAAAGACAGCTCACTGTGTGAGTTCTGGCTCAGAAGACATGAAAACGAATAAGTAAATGGAAGAATTAGAAGTTGGTAACTAATCAAAGAATTAAAAAAATCTAGGAAACCATGATAAGGAAGAAATCAAAATAGGTTCTGAAAAATCAAAATAGTGAATCAACAGAGCAGTAGTTGGGGGTGGGCAGGGGGTAGGTGGGGACATAGAGATGCAGGAGAAATTCCCAAAGCATTACTCAGCAACAGGTTCAGATGATCTCTGAGAACCACAAGGGAAGGAAATTTGTCTTGAAACAGAACTGCATTTCTACCATAGCCTCCCAAGGAGACTTTGGGAAATGCCAGAATCCCTTGGCATGCGGTAGGTGGGATGGACACACAGCCCTATGGACAGAGGCCAGCTTTCCTGTTACACTGGAAGAGGACCTGCTTCATAGGTCCTCTATGGTCCTTCATCAGCAGATGAACGAAAGTCTACCTACTTTCGAGAACAGAGGCATCACAGAAAAAGCCGAGTGGGTTGGGCAAGCTTCTAAGAACAGAGAAGAAATCTGACACCTACTCACTCTGTGACCGAAAGGCAATATGCTTACTGCTCATGGCCTCTTTACAAATTAGGTTGATCAAAATTTTAGAAAAAAAAAGAAAAAAGATTTCATCTGGAATTCCTTAAAGCTGCCTCACCGTGAAAGTACTTTAAGGGCAGTTCTTGAGCTAAGCTATGGTCATTCATTAAAAAATACAAACCATCAGGTCAGTGTATCCCTAAGAAAACATGGACAGGATCTCACTTTCTAGTCCATTGCCAACATTCACTTTCAACAAAAAGATTAATCCCAAACAGGTGCGTAGGTATCCACCCTATGAACGCATTTAAAGGTGATGTCTGTCATAGTTTTGCAACTATCACACAGGAGACAGGAAAGCAACGAGAGTGAAGCCCTGAGGAAGCTCCAGTTCATCTTCCAGAGCTTGGGTGTGTTGCCATTTTGTGGGAGTAGAGCACCCTCAAGGGAGGTTAGGAGTGTCCTAAATCAAAGATGTATCTTGTTCCCTAAGGTAGGACTTTTTGCCTAGAAGTTACTTCTTTTAGCCAAAATGAGGTTCATGAGAACAAAAAGCTCCTTCATCATTATAAAAAAGAAAAGCATTTGAGAAGAAGAAAAAAAAAGAGCTAATTAGGTTTGCAGCAAGGGGAGCCAAGCCCTCAAAACAGAAGAGTCTCTGACAAAGTCTGGAACCTCCTCAGAAAGTCAGAAAAGGAGAGAAGATACAATCACAGAACAGAAAAACAGTTTTGAAACACTGACCTCACCCCCGGAACTGGAAAAACCAAAAGCAACCTAATCATGGGGGTTGAGGTCAGAGTTAAGGTAGATCAACAGTCTAATCCTAATAATTGTTTTGCTTCAGTTACCATTCTTAAACTTCTTCCATATGGTAAGAAAACCAACTTGGATTATAGAAGGATCCTAAAAATTAACTATCTCTCACTCCTAACTCCCAATCCCCAGTTCTCCTCAAAGTCAACCACCATAACAGGTTTGTGCCTTCTGGAAAGAGCCTATTCAGAGTCAACATAAGTGGATACTTTTTTTTTTTTGCCATACAGATATTTACATATAATTTAATTATATAGTAAACTGATAAGCTTATCTGCAGTGTGATTAAAGACGTAAAATAATTATTCATCTTTGATGGGCCCTAATTAAAGAATCATTATGAACGGATACAGGCATTGGGGGATGGCTTGTGCCCTATGGTGTGTGCCTACTCTATCTGGTAAAGAGGAATGAGAGATAAAGGCAAATATTCAATTAAAAGAAAACCTAAGTTCAGGGCCAATAGGAGGCTGCCCTTTAATTTCAAGAAACAATCCAATTGGATTCTTTATCTCTACAATGGGCTTTTAAAAATATTAACTTTGTAAAACATTTTATTTGCTTTCTTAAAGCAATTTTTAAAAACATAAAACAATGTAAAAGAAAAATCTGAAAGGAGAAAAGAAGTCTTACTCATGATGAAATAATTTCAACCCAATTGTGATTTTGACATATTTCCTTCAGGTTTCTCCCCAAACAGATGTGTCTACCCACATGTAATCATTATGCACACTCAAGGCCATATCTTGCTTTTTTAACTGACAACATCTCATAAGAATGCTCCCTTGAGGTCACATGGTTTTCTACTTACTGGATTTGTTTTTGTGTAGAACTGGGGCTGGTGCCCTTCTAATTGATACCTGCATGGATATTCTGGCAATATTCTGCCTAGAGCTGGGGTAGTGAATATACTGTGATAGTCTTACTATTCCTCTACTATTACTCCAATTTATTATAACAAAAAAGATGACAAATATCTTCATGCTTAAAGTTTTCTACAAATTTTCAAACTTTTCCTGAAGAATAACTGTATTTATAATAGAATGTTGGGGGAGGTTATAGATGACTCAAGTGTTGTTATGAAATTCACCACCAACTCACATGATTAGGGCACATCTGTATAATTAACTGTATTATAAAGAAAACAGGTGTCATGGTGAGAGTTAGGTTCCAGACCCCTAGGGTATACTTGGCTGTTCATTTTTCATTCAAGGAGTAGTTCCCAAGACTTCAGCACCTACTTCAGGATTTTACTGAAAATAGATGGCAGAATGGCCAGCATTATAGCATATTTATATGGCCTGGGCATGTGATATCTTCATCTAGAGTATCAATAAGCAGATTGTAAGGTGGTAAGTTCAAGATATTCATTCCAGGGACACCTGGGTGGCTCAGTTGGTTAAGTGTCTGACTCTTGGTTTCAGCTCAGGTCATGATCTCATGATTTGTGAGTTCAAGCCCCACATCCGTCTCTGTGCTGACAGTGTGGATGGAGCCTGCTTGGATTCTCTCTCTCCGCCCCCTCCCCTGCGTGCACTCTCTCTCAAAATAAATACATAAACTTAAAAAAAGAAATAGTCACTCCAGCATTAGCAGGAAGGCTGGACTCTATGAAATTGAATGTTTTCAACTTTGAGATTCTGAGATTAGAAAATAAAACCTTTCAAACACGCAAATGTCAGAGTGGCATCCAGCTAGAAGTAGTGAACTGTTGGGTAAATGTTTATTTCCTCTTTTTTCCCCCTGCATTTGTTTAGAACTTTAAGCTAACAGAAGCAGCAGAGACCAGTTACCAAAGTCATGAATTAGGCTTTTGTTTATTTTGAAATTTTAAGACATCTTTTGGGGAATTTTAAGTGGAATGGTTTTCCCATGTAAGTCACTGCTGATCATAAGTAAGTGAAAATGTGTTTGCATTTCCCATGAGTATGTTTCAGTGTTACAGATCTTCCATTCTGTAGCAGATCCAGGCTTAGCCAAGCCAAAGTATCCTTGTATATTAGAATCAGGTTGTAAAGACTTGTCTAAGCAGTCAAAATGATTAACTTTCATAGCACAACTAGAAACAAAATACTGAGTAATTTTATCAGCTTGACTTCCTACAATTGTAGGTTTTCTAAGCAACTAGTAGAATGTTTTGTTACCAGTGAGTCCAGAAGTTTGTATGCATCTATCTATCTATCTATCCATCCATCCATCCTTCTACTCATCCAACTATCCGTCCATCTATCTATCCATCAATCAGCTTATCTTTCTCTTTCTTTTTTCCTTTCTTTCTTTTTCTTTTTTCCTTTCTTTCTTTTCTTTCTTTCTTTCTTTCTTTCTTTCTTTCTTTCTTTCTTTCTCTTTCTTCCCTTCTTTCCTTTCTTTCATGTATCTATCTATGTATCTATGTATCTATCTGTCTATCCATCCATCCATCCTGTTATTGGTCAGTTCTAAAAATACATGCTTGAGACATTTAGAGGCAGAAAAAGACAGGTCTTCCATGATATTAGTGGCAATGTTCTTTTTGGAAAGGGATCCAAGATAAACAGAGGGCATTAACAGCATATGAAGAATTTTGGTCCCTGAGGTTCTCTCATAGGAATGGTCCAGCCTTGACCATGTCTTGGAGAGGGAATATCCAAAAAGCACAAATTACATACATGTCCCACTAACTAGGGGTTTCCTCCTCCATAGGAATCTGTTCTTTGTTGGGGACTTAGCTGGTTATTTTGTGTGCACAAACAGCAGAAGTATCTGAAAAGTACAGAGAGTGCCTAATCCCTGAGCACTATCTTGGTCCACAGGGCTCCTGGCTAACATTCAAGTCAGAATGAAGCAATTATGCATTCCATGCCAGAGGTGAAGATCAAAACATCAAAGACAGGGATAACCAACAGCTTCTATCTGTGTGTGTAGACTAAAGTGCCAACTGAAGTAGTTTGGCCATTTAGGAAAGATGGGCTCTCAGAATTTCTGTGCATTTCCTCCCAACCTGAAACAGGCTCTCAATACTAGAAATGATTCTGCATGCTCTAGGGAGTTCATTCAAATACTGCCTCATGACATAAATGTCCTCTGAGAACCCTTGTTTGTGACAGTCCAACTAACCCAGGATATTGGACAAGGTTTCCTTTAGCAGAAAGATACATAGGACCATCTGTGGCAAGAAAGGATTTCTCTCCTGTGCAGGTAGGAGACTAACAGACTGGAGATGGGCACTTATGAGAATTGTTAATTTAGTGCTGAAATAGAACCCGTGGCTCAGGAAATAGTCAACCTTCTGCTTTAATGAAGCACATGCCCAAGAGAAGCAGAAGGACACAGCATCAAGCATTGGTTCAACAGGCCCCAGAAAATAACAACTGCTGACCTGTTTTGAGTTTTGCTAAGCTGTCAAGAGTTGAACCAGGAATACATGTTTACAACACATGATCCAACAGCATTTTTATCACAGAGTGAAGGCACGGCGGATCTGGTGGACCTTTCCCTGGCTCTCTGTAAGAAGTTGGAGCTCAGACTTTGTGATGGTGGGATGATATGGGATTCAATGGTGCATCAGAGTCACAGAGTTGAACCCCACAGCCATAGCAGATGTCTGTATTCACCCGCTGGCCAGCCTCACTTTCTTCCCAGTGGGTGGTTATTTGCCTGGGGCTTTGGAGTGGTAGAAAGAAGCATATTTAGTTCATGGTAAGGAAGAAGCTTCTAGTAACGGCTCAACCAGAGAAGAACTGAGGGCTCCACACGCTATGCCTACTTTTGTCCTCCTATACCACGTTTCAGGTATCTGGGATTCTATCAGTTTGGAGAAATGACCAGCAGGAATTCCAAAAATATGATCAAATTTCCTGAAGACCTTAGGTGAGCAGCCCTCTCTGTCTCTGCCTGTCTCTCATCCTTGCAATGGAAAGTCCCAGGCTTGAGACTGAAGCCTGGGTCAATGACCAGAGTGCTCTCTGCATCTGTCACAGTGAGAGGCAATAGGATTTTGGCAAAGGTCAGTAGCTAGAATGGGAATCTTCAGAGCCCAAGTTTTACAAGGGAGTAATACAGGGTACAATGAGATTTCATATAGCTGTCTCATAGATCTGCTTCACAGACACTTAAGAACAGTATAATGGGATCATTAAATTATGCCACAGGGATTCCAAAAGGCCTTTAGTCTGACTTTAGTCCCTTTATCATGCACGTTAATATTATCTGCTGTCCTTGGACTTTCTCAGAGGAGTATGAGCAATATCTTGTTGTACAATCTGTCTGCTAAAGCTGGCCGTAGGAAGGCAGAACTCCTGTCTGGTTTGGAGAGCAGAGTACAGAGACGGATGCCCGCCTTGTTAGGAATAAAGGCATTTCTCTCTACTGGGCTGAACTCAGTTCTTCTGAGGGCCACACTCCCATGGGCTTCAGAAATTCAGTCACCCCTCCATTGCCATCTCCTTCATGGAGCTACCAGGTATCTCCTCCTCCAGGGCTTCCTCTTCAACCTCCAGCTCCCTGGAAGCACCCTGCAAATACATCCCCTAATACTCTGGGCCTAGCTCTGTCATATCTCCACAGACTTTTATAAAACTCTTTACATCAGTGTTTCTTCCAATAAACCACTGGTTTCTACCCAGAGGAGGGACCCCTGTGTCTTAGTCACCTTTGTACCCACCAAGACCTAGGACAGCGCCTGATTCAAAAGTGTACTGAATCAATATTGGTGAATAAGTCACAAACTTAGCCCTTGATATTTTGGCATAATTTGCCAATGTCAGTACTGCTAGAACATTCAGCAGGTGACTATTGTACAACTTCAGACTGTCAGTGCTGGCAATGATGTGAGAGACCCAACTTGCTTATTTTATTTAAATTAAAAAATTTTTTTAAATTTATTTTTTGAGAGAGAGAGAGTGCAAGCAGGGAAGGTACAGAGAGAGAGGGAGACACAGAATCTGAAGCAGGCTCCAGGCTCTGAGGTGTCAGCACAGAGCCCGATGTGGGGCTGGAACCCATGAGCCGCGAGATCATGACCTGAACTGAAGTTGGATGCTTAACCGACTGAGCCACCCAGGTGCCCCAAACTTGCTTATTTTAGATGTAGGCAAGCTCAGGCATGGAGGAAATGAGTTCTGCCCAGGACTATGGAGCTGGTTAGTAGCAAGGCTGAGTCTAGAACCAAGAGATTGTGATTCACTTCCCCATTCTCTGCATTTATTTTAATGAAACCTTAATGGTGGCTAATGTGCCAGGTAAAGCAGACTATTTTAACCATGGAAAGAGTAGCCACCCACCCACTTTGCTGGCCAGGACAGAATGAGAAAACAAAGCAGAGCCCTTTGCAATGGCTCCCTTGCCACTTCAGGCTCAGTGACCATGAAAGGTGTGTGTGTGTGTGTGTGTGTGTGTGTGTGTGTGTGTGCGTGTGTGTGTGTGTGTAGTGCTGAGTGCAAAGAACCTGCCTCTTTGGATTTTACAGGAATGGGCATGTGGATTTAGGGTATATTCCCTGCAACTAATTATGCAGATGTGTGGGCAATGCTCCTTGCTATTTTCAGGAGATGTGTCAAAGCTATTTAAAACCATGGGCGTAAATTTATCTCTATAAAGACAAATTCAGGGAAACTGGCCTAGAGGCTACCCTTTTGGCTTTATCAACAGATTTCTGCTTTTAAAAAACAGCTTCCATCAAACTGAAGAGATGTGAATATTTGTGTAATTCAGTGTCAGGGGAACAGGCTGTATTTTCTTTATCTTGAACCTAGAATCAAACAAAGATGCCACAAATTCAATAGGGGCTAAAAACTCAGTGTTGTTACTAAGGAGAGCAATTTCACAAAAGCTGACATGAAATTTTGTTGTCTCTCAAGGACAGAAATGCTTACAGCTAAGGCCAATTCCATAATGTGCCATTTTGGAAAGAACTGATTGATATTAACTGTGAAGCTTTTTGAAGCTGGCACCAGGAGACTGGTGTGTGGACGTGTGTCCACTGATTTTGAAGGTTGTTTTCCTCTTTGTGTGTGTGTGTGTGTGTGTGTGTGTGTGTCTGTCTCTCCCTTACACACACACAGTCAGAATTGCTCGACCTAAATGGGCAGCATAGATTTCTTCAGAATTGGATGGATTTCCATGGCACACACCAACAGCTCCTTTTAAAAATAAATTAGATTGAACCTTAGGGACTGTCTAAATACATATTGGTTGGCCCTGTGCTACTGACTCAAGACACACATTGTTTAGCCTTGAAGAAGTCACTGTGATTCCCTGAGATTCAGGGATAAAAAAAAAATGGCTGAGAGAAAGCTCTCCTTGCTTTTGGGAATTTCTCTAGTGTAGAGAAAACTCTGGGGGCACAACTGAGCTCCTGCTCTGGCTTCCTCCCATACTAGACTCAGACCTGCATCCAAGGAGCTGTTGTTCTCAGGGGTCCTGCTTACTCCAGAGGCTTCTTAATGGCTCTTCCTGTTTACTGTCTTGCTGCAATTCCAATTTTCGGTTCCTTTCTGTTCACCTGGGGTCTACAAGCACCAGTGACAGTCAGCTCCAATTGTGTAAGAGGTAGTCTACATCTTCTAGGAAAGTGCAGGTTTTCAAAGTAAAATGACCCATCTAATCTCCTGTGGCAGAGGTGTCTCGAGGCAGGCTCTTTCTTGAGTAGCCTTTTTGGAAACCTGATAATAAAACTTGCAACTCTTCTTTTTGTTGCTGTTTTTTTTGGTTGTGGAGCACACATTGATTTCAATCTATTGTGGGAAGTCTGTAAAAAAAAATGTTACTTTGGGGCGCCTGGGTGGCTCAGTCGGTTGGGCGTCCGACTTCGGCTCAGGTCATGATCTCGCGGTCCGTGAGTTCGAGCCCCGCGTCGGGCTCTGTGCTGACAGCTCAGAGCCTGGAGCCTGTTTCGGATTCTGTGTCTCCCTCTCTCTCTGACCCTCCCCTGCTCATGCTCTGTCTCTCTCTGTCTCAAAAATAAATAAATGTTAACAAAAAAGGTTTAAAAAAATGTTACTTTACCCATCTTTTAAAAGTAAGGTATTGTGTTTACATGGGAACATCTCCGTGAAGGACAATATTAACCATCTAATCAGCTTTTCAGTATGTGACCCTAATTAAACCCTTTTTAAATGATTGTGTGACAAAAGACAAAGTAAAGTGAAAATGAAAAATAATCACATGAGATTTTGGAGATTAACAACCTGTCAGCATAATTTATGACACTTTTCAAGAGGAAGTAAAAAAATCCTAACCTACATTATACCAGGGAAGAAAACTTTATCTTTTTTTTAAATTTTGATAATGTTTATTTATTTTTGAGAGAGAGAGAGAGAGAGAGAGAGTGAGCGGGAGAGGGGCAGAGAGAGAGGGAGACACAGAATCTGAAGCAGGCTCCAGGCTCTCGGCTGTCAGCACAGAGCCCGATGTGGGGCTCAAACTCACAAACCGTGAGATCACGACCTGAGCCAAAGTCGGGATTCTTAACTGACTGAGCCACCCAGATGCCCCAAAACTTTATATATATATTTTAAAGTTTATTTATTTATTTATTTTGAGAGAGAGAGAGAAAGAGCGTGAGCAGGGGAGGGGCTGTCAAGAAGAGCCTGACGTGGGGCTCAAATTCACGAACCATGAGATCATGACCTGAGCCAAAACCAAGAGTTGGACGCTGAACCAACTGAGCCACCCAGGTGTCCCAGTCAGGAAAGAAAACTTAAAAATTTACTGCTCTATACTTTAAAAAAGCAAACAAATAGAAGAAAAGAACCCTTGCATGTGTTTGTTATTTTCTCCTAGCAAGGTTATCAGTACAGATAATCATAAATCCATCGTGAAAAAATATAGTCCTAGAACTAACAAAATAAGAAATTTCCATCAGCGTATTATGATTTATAAGGAAATCTACCTACCTCCACCTTAAACCTTAGGAATATTAAATCTAAAAATTAATAAGCCGTATGACTCTTGGTCTGTTTTTTCATCTATAAATATGAGACTCACATCCTAGTAGATGGAAAATCTATACCTGGAAGTACCTCCCTGGAGCAGAGGCCCGGGCACCTGCTACAGGCGGGCTCTGGTCTGTGAGGCATCAGGAGGACCGACCCTTCAAGCCTGCACAGCTCTTTTCTCTCTGATCGCAGGGGCTGCCCCAACCAGCAATGTGCCTTTCCCTGGGAATATTCACTCCAGCCCAGTTGGACCCTAGGCCCCATGCTGCAAACTGGCAGGACCCTTCCCCTCTCATGCAGGGCCTTTGGGATGCCCACGTACTCATGTCAGATTCTAACATCCCTTCCAGCCTCCCAGGATGACCTGTAAGCCTCACAACCATTTCCATCAGTTTTGGGTCAAAGTTCAGCAAACAGATGATTTAGTGAGCCAAAATCTTCCCTGCCCATTTTCTCTCTGCAGGCCCGGAATCAAGACCCCACTGGTCTGCAGAGGACCACAGCTCAGGAGCAGATGGCTTCCTTGTTGTCCTCAGCCACTTGGCAGGGACCAGCCTCAACCACTTGTACGCTTGCCAGGGTTCTAAATGTGCCGAGTGGTCAAAACTCATCACAAAAGGCAGCAGATAGGTGCTGGGAGCACGTCTACAGGGATGGATGAATTGAGAGCTCACAAATCCCTGCCCACCTCCTCCCAAGACACATAAGCTCAAGCCCCAGACCTGCAGCCAAGCCCAGGCATGTGAAGGCTGAGATTGTGAGCTACGGCTTCCCTGGAGCCAAGACAGCTGGCATCACCCTCTGCCACTCTCCACCTCATGTTCCTCTGTTGCTCTCATCCTGCCTTGAAGCCTGGTGCTCCTTTTTGTCCTCTACACATACAGACCTCCACTGGTTCCTCATACTTTTTGGCTTTTGCCTTAAAGTTGGCAAAAGTACTGAGTTGGAAAGTACCGAGTCCAACAGTAGTCCTTTCTGCTTCCTGGATGCAAGAAGATCCTGAGTGTTGTGAACATAAAGCATGGCAGCTTCTCCAATCACAAAAATGTCTCTTGTGGCCAGCTCTGTGATACCCTCCTGATGCAATCCACTCCCCACCACACCATGCCAAGGTCCCGATGCGTGGTCCTGGGACCAGGAGCATGAGCATTGCCTGACAGCTTGTGAGGAACTCAGAAGCTTAGGCTCCACCTTAGTCCTCCTCCTCGAGATCAGAATCTGCTTTTAACAAGTTCCCCTGGTGATCTGAGTGCATGTTAGCCATCTGGGTTGAATGGCGAGTACTGCCTTTCTGGCCACAGTGATTAGTGCGTACATGCGAGAGGAACAGGCACGCAACCCAAGCTTGGCTCTAGCTTTCTTTTTTTTTTTTTTTTTTTCAACGTTTATTTATTTTTGGGACAGAGAGAGACAGAGCATGAACGGGGGAGGGGCAGAGAGAGAGGGAGACACAGAATCGAAAGCAGGCTCCAGGCGCCTGGGTGGCGCAGTCGGTTAAGCGTCCGACTTCAGCCAGGTCACGATCTCGCGGTCCGTGGGTTCGAGCCCCGCATCAGGCTCTGGGCTGATGGCTCGGAGCCTGTTTCTGATTCTGTGTCTCCCTCTCTCTCTGCCCCTCCCCCGTTCATGCTCTGTCTCTCTCTGTCCCAAAAATAAATAAACGTTGAAAAAAAAAATTAAAAAAAAAAAAAAAAAAAAAAAGAAAGCAGGCTCCAGGCTCTGAGCCATCAGCCCAGATTGGCTCTAGCTTTCAAGTTCCTGGTTCCACTAATTCAGGTTCTTGAATTTTCTAGTTCATTTCAGCCTAAGGCCAGGTACCTAGCTCCTCCATCATCTCTGAGCCTCTGCAATGTCCATCCAGTAAATCCCAGTTTTCTTTTTTTCTTCCTTAAGATAATTTGGTTTTATTCATTTCTAACCTTAAGGTTGGAAGTGACCTGACAAGCATCCATCCTCAAAGTCAGAGGCCGGGGCCTCTGCGGTGCATCAGGATGAAGAAGGGAAGCTGAGCATGGTCCTCAGCATCTCCTGTGCTGATGAGTGTCCTCACCCTTGCTTCCAGGACATAAATCAGTGAAGGCATCACTCCCATTCAGGCTCTCCTACACCATGGAGTCTGTCCTGTGCTTGTGGAACCAGGTTTGTTGGAGTATAATTACAATGTCTCAGTCTGGTGATATTTTATTATGCTCATCTGGGGGTTTCCTGTACTTTGTAATCTGAAGATCACTGTCTTGCATCATTTCTAGAAATCTTTTCTTACCATTATTCTTCTAAAAATTGCTTCTCCCTCTTTTATGTTTCTGAAGCTCCTATTAGATGAACATTGTAGCTTTTAATTTTCTTATTAACATTCTATTGCTCTTTCTCATTCTTTTTTTTTCCCTTTTGGTATTTTTCATCTCTTTATGTCTGTGTTTTATTCTGGGTGCTTTCCTCAGACAATCTTCCAATTCACTAATTCTCCTTTCAGCTGTATCTGGTTTACTGTTTAACTCATCCATTTCTAGAATGTTTACATAATTAGCTTTCATTTTCATCCCCCACCTACAATGACTTCTCCTCTTCCTTCTTTGAATATTTAAAAAGATCTTTACTGAACTTCTTTTGGGTTGTTCAGTAGTTCCTTGGGTGTGTTTTCTACCGTGTCTTGTGGTTTGCTAACTTTTGCAGTCATGGTGGGTATTTGTTTTTTGCTAATTTCTTAGCTTATGGTTTGATTCTGTTTGGTTTATGTGAACTTGGGCTCCATATCTGCACATAGCATGGGCTTGGGGTTCTAGTTTCTCACAGGTGACTTTTTCTTCTCCTGTGCCAAGGGTGGGCAACCTGTTTCTGTGCCCCCATGCTCCCTGCACATCCCCACCCCCAGTTTTGTAGACAGAATGTTTCAAGTCTCCTCTCATGGATGGAGAGTGAGTTAATGTATAAAATATAGTAATATTTGAAGCCAGAGAAATGAAGATTAAACCCTGCTTCACTACTTGTCACCAGCGAGGCCATTATAAGCATCTTGTGGGAACTTTAGGACTCCTAATGTTCTCATCAGAAAAATGGGCATTTTAATAGTAACCTTAGAAGACTGTGGTGGTGGTTAAATGAAATTATGAGTTAAGCAATTACCAAAGTGGCTGATAGGGTAGAAACTCCTTATATATCATCCTCCCCCACATCCCTCCCTTCAAAGAGGACAGACTTCAATTTAAGGAAACGACTTTGAGGCTGGAGTCTAATTTCCCAGGCTGCCAAGAGTCACAGACTAAAAATGTCTTTCACATTTTGTACCAAATCACAGTAGACACAGCGATTAGTCTGACTGCATTTAAGAGAGTTTTATTAACAGTCGTTAAACCACAGAAGTCATAAGGTTTTTTTTTAAAGTACTAAATGTATAATGATTTATAACTTGAGCACTTAATTAAAGTTCTACCAAATTCTACAGTTTTCAGCTCAATTTCCTAATGCTCTGAGTTTTATTGCCTTCTTTCTTTTCACAGATGCAATGCTCTGGCTGGGGGAAGGGGCATCTATACTGTGGTACAGACCCAGCACATGACTGTTGGGGAAACATAAAGATTTGCTCCACACCAATCTCAACATGGAGGCAACTGCCTTTCAATGCAAAGTCAATGTAAATGAAGGAATTGGAATTTTAAGCTTAGAGTCAAAGTGAATGATCCTATTCAGACACTGATGTCTCATATCCTTAGGCAAAAGTTTTCACTACACTGCAGCAGCCCTTGACAGGCAGCAGACATGTGGTTAAAGGCATAGGCTCTGGAGCCACACTGCCTAGTCCAAATCCTGGGTAGGATAGTGACTTAGGTCAGTTATAGAACTTCTCTGTGTCTCAGCTTCATCATCTGGAAAATGGGAATAATAGTATCCACCTCATAGGGTTGTTAAATGAACTGCCTGTATTAAGGTACTTAGATTAGTGCCTGGTACATAGTAAGCATTCAATACACATTAGCCATTATGATTATGATTAGTGGTTTCAGGCATATAGAAGGTTCACTAGGCAACCTGTGTCCTAGTAGAACACAGATTTGGGTGTTGGGCAGATGTGAACTCTTCTGTTCATTAGCTATGACTCCTCTGAGGTATTTAACTTCTATGAATCTATGTTCTCATGTCCAATGCAAGCATAGGGCACGACTTGCAGTATTATTGTGAAGGTAAAATAAGAAGGTATGTGGGAGGGGTGCCCGGGTGGCTCAGACAGTTTAGCACCTGACTCTTGATTTTGCCTCAGGTTATGATCTCACAGTTCATGAGATTGAGCCCCACGTCAGGCTCCTCACTGACAGTATGGAGCCTGCTTCATATTCTCTCTCTCTCTCTCTCTCTCTCTCTCTCTCTCTCCTCTCCCTGCCCCTGCTCCACTAGTGCATGTACTCTCTCTCTCTCTCAAGATAAATAAACTTAAAAAAAAGAAATTATGTGGGAAAGTGAAGGATCTGACTGGTGCCCTATAAATACTACCTTTCCTATTAATGCAAAACTCATCACTTCTGAGAGCTTTGAGGAAATGTTTTCTTTTTATCTTGACTTATGATCTACCTTCATAGGTCTACTACCTACGGGTCCGAATTCTACCTTTTAAAACCAATCTCATACCTTTTCCGTTTAGATAAAAAATCACATATGTGGAAGTTTCTCTTCTTTGGACTGATTATCCCCACTTCCTGTCACATCTCGTGGCACTTGATCTGGGGATCTTCTTGACACTCTCACCACCACTCATCTGTGTCTCTTAAAATGTGGCCCCATATGACATTACTAGTATAATGTGGTCACTGAAAAAGTGGACAAAACCGTCAGTTCCTTAGTTCGAGTTACTATACTTCGTTATGTACCCTGGATTCAATAAAAAATTTTGATGACTTCCTCATACAAATAACTCATGTTAACGGTGATAATCACCTGAAGTCCTTTTCCCACGTGTAACTGTCAGGCTGCCCCATCCCCCACACCAGCTCTGCTCCTCATGGACACATGGACACTTTACATTTATTCCTATAAATTTCTTGTTATATTTGGCCCTGCCTTCCAACCCACCAGATCTTTCTGGATCCCAGTTCTGTCATAAAAAAAAATCACTATCCCTCCTAGGTTTTGTGTCATTCACAAATTTCACAAATATCAACTTTTATGTTTTTACTAACGTCATTGATAAAAATGTTGAACAAGCCTACATATACAATGGACTCAGCCTGGTTAAAGGCCCTGAGAAATTGTCCTTGGAGTTGACATAGTTAATGAACATACATCTTTGCAGGCAGTTATTTTCACCCTTGCATGTCTTGCTTTCAAAACTGTTTCTCTATTTTTCATCCGAGTTTCTTATAAGGTGAGGTCAGAGGCTTTGCTGAAGTTCAGCTATACAGGATCTACTACAGTGTGTGCTCTTGAGCTACCACTCAGGAATTCTCACCTAAAAAAATGGTGCCCAGTTGACAAGACAGACGCTTGGAAAGTGTGAGCTGCTTCCTCGCAGTCACCACCTGTGGTCCTTTAAAGCCTCACAAAGTATCCCTTTACTAATCCCGTCTTGCATTTGCTCTGGGATCACCTTGCATAAAAGTTGGAACTTGTGGAGTCTGTCTTTCTTCTTCCCTTTCCTGAATCTATTCTTCTGCCCCCTGCCCCTTCCTTCCCCAGAGCTCTGCTAAGACCACTAACTGTGAGTCATGACCTCACTTGCTATCTCACTGATACCTTGTAATGCCATCCTTTGGTTCAAGTGACCTGGGCACCTGCATTTAGGGCAGCTAGGCACTCTCTCACCTCCTCATTCTGCGCTTTCAGCAGCCTTTGATCCTTTTTTTGAATTGTTTTGAAATTGTTTGAATTTTTTAACATAAGAGACAGAATCACAATTGAAGACTTTGTGCCTTCCCTTCTACTTTCCCCAAGCCACGAGAACAGAGCCAGGCATGCAGAAGGAAGGAACTCAGTGAACATTTGTTGTATGAATTCTATTTGAAACCACACTTACATTTCCAGTACCAACTCACACAAGGAGGTGAAGAGTCCAAGGTAAACATTTATGTGGAACGTGAGCAGGAGTGAACGTGGGCCGTACGGCAAATAGTTGTTTTTGTGCATAAAGTTAGACACACCTAGGGGCGCCTGGATGGCGCAGTCGGTTAAGCGTCCGACTTCAGCCAGGTCACGACCTCGCGGTCCGGGAGTTCGAGCCCCGCGTCAGGCTCTGGGCTGATGGCTCAGAGCCTGGAGCCTGTTTCCGATTCTGTGTCTCCCTCTCTCTCTGCCCCTCCCCCGTTCATGCTCTGTCTCTCTCTGTCCCAAAAATAAATAAACGTTGGGAAAAAAAAATTTAAAAAAAAAGTTAGACACACCTAGGTATGAATTCTGCCCTTATTACTTTCTACCTGTGTGATCTTGGGAAAGTTAATTTCCTTCTCTGAGCCCCAATTTTGTCATTTATAAAATGGGAATAATAATACCTATCTTAAAAGAGTTATGATGGGGCACCTGGGTGGCTCAGTCAGTTGAGCGTCTGACTTTGGCTCAGGTCATGAACTCATGGTTTGTGAGTTCGAGCCCCGTGTCGGGCTCTGTGCTGGCAGCTCAGAGCCTGGAGCCTGCTTTGGGTTCTGTGTCTCCCTCTCTCTCTGTTCCTCTCCCCCTTGCACTCTGTCTCTATTAAGAAAAGTTATGATCAATATTTAGTTAGCTACCGTGGAAAAGGTCCAAGAGTAGTAACTGCTGCACCTCGTACTCTCAGTTATAATTACTATAATCATGACAGTTATTGTGTCCTTAAAAATTCTAGGTACTGGGGGTGACCATTATCATGCTGTAACACCCAGGCACCACACTTTTACCACCAATCAACATTTCCATAGAGAGTGCCTGCACATTGTTGCTGGTAAACAGAATGGTGAGGATTCATCTTCCAGGCACATATTCTGTGGAAGGCTGGATTCTTCTGCCTTCATAGATTTCTGCTCTTATAAGCATTCCAGAATTAAGCTGCCTTTCAGTGGTGGCCCACATTATGGAATCCATTCAATCCCACTGTTATGAGGGTCTGCCTTAGGAACAAATGGACCAACCCAATTGCCTGTTGGTCTGCAGTGCTATTTTGCATTCCGCGATACCTCCAATAAACTATCAAGTAGACCTAAAAACCCACAGTTGTTAATTAGCAATGAGTTGTGCCAGTGTTTATTTTAGTCATTTGTGGAGAGAACAGTAGTAATTAGCATAAAATACCTGTCCTTTGTGCCTTAAGAATATTTGTGGGGTAAATCATAGGAGGTAAAGTAGTAGTTTGTTCAAAATAGTTTCTGCAAAATCAAGATATGGCTTATGGTCATGTGCACTTTGGCTTCGGCCAGCCTGATGGAGGATAGCATGAAGAAAGTCTCCCATCAGGCCCGTAGGAAGGCTCTGTTCTAGGCCAAGAAGACGGGTTCTCCTGCAAGGACAAACTCAGGTCAAGAGCATGGGTAGGAGACTACCAGTTCTAATGTCACCTGGATCATAAGCTAAAAACCTGGGACAGACCCACAGGCTCACACAGGTCCATTGTCAGGCTTCTGGACCAAGTGAGCATTTGAGACTCTACTCCTGACTAGCAATAGGGACTGGGGTATCAGCTTGGTGGGTCCTCTGAATGTTTATTCATTCCTCTAGAACCAAGCACAGAAGTATTTGGGGTGAAGGATTTGGGCTTCTTGCTTTTCCGTAAAGTGACTAGCTGGGGATTGTGTACAGCTGTGTGCAACAATGTCAAACGGGGTTGGGAGGGGTCTTTATTCTGCCCGACAGCTCACGTCACAGGGCTGTGAGGCCAGGATGCTCCTCTACGCTATGTGCCAGGAAATGTTGGCATCGGAAAAGCACCAAGGGCTTAGGCTCAGCCTCAGCCCGGCCGCTACAGTGTGTTCCTTGCTCCCTGGCCAGGGCTGCGGCTCTGACGGTAATTTGACATGATGCATTAGAGATGACCAAGTGCTTGGTTGGGCCTTCACAATGCACTGTAATCCTGAGAGAAAGTACACAGAAGTCTTCACACACACTTGATGTGATTGCTTCACAGGATCTGACAATGTAGAGCATCTCTTTCCAAGTGAAAGGCCAAGCCGTTTTGAAGGTCACCTTGGAAGGGTGGGTTATATTACCACTTATCGCAGACCCCTTTGCGGTTCAAGAAGAAAAAACCTGAGCTGGCAACTGTTTGCTTACACTTATTCCATGATGTGTGTCTGAAGATTCTATTTTAAATTACCAACCATTTTTTTTTTTGTTTTTTGTTATTTTGGTTCCGAGAGTTTAAAAAAGTCTGCTGTAACACTTCATTAAATCTCTGTTTTCCCAATGCAGTATCATAGTTGATGTAGGTTGACTTTATGTCCACTCTTTTCTCTGCCAACTGGGGACAAAGAGGAAACAGAAGCCTCAAACCATGTGGATTAGTTGGCTCAGACTGCTGTAACAAAGCACCACAGGCTGGGTGGTTTAGAAGCAGAACTTTACTTCTGCATGGTTCTGGAGGCTGGAAGGCCGGAAGTCACAGATCAAGGTGTGGGCGGATTTGGTTTCTCCTGAGGCCTTTCTCCCAGGCTTGTACTTGGCCATGTTCTCCCTCTGTACTCACATGGTCGTGCCTCTGTGTACCTATATCTGAGCCTCCTTATAAGGGCACCACTCAGTGGGGATTAGGGCCCACTTGTTTTAACTTAAGTGCCTCTTTGAAGGCCCTAGTTCCAAATACAGTCACATTCTGAGGCACTGGGGGCTGGAACTTCAACATATGAATTGAATTTTGGGGCACACAGCTCAGCTTATAATACTCATGTAAGCCTGGGAAGGCCCTCTGCTGTCTCCACCACGACCTGCATTGACCTCTGCCTTTAGGCGGACGTGTGGCACTGAAGACAAGTTGCCAAGCAGAGTCTGCAGGCCCTTCCCCTCGGGGTCTCAGCGGCCCAGCCATTGCAGACAATTGTGAAGCACTCCAGCTAGGATGCCAATGAGGTTGTGGGGAAGCAAGGCCGCGTCTAGAGTCACGCTTGGGTTCCAATCTTGCCTGTGACAACTAACAAGTTATTCAACCTGTCTGAGCCTCAGTTTCTCCATCTTTAAGAAGGAGATGCTAACAACACCTACCTCCTAGGATGCCTGTGTGGTTGAAATGGGACAAAGTATGTGTGTGTGCTTAGCACCACGCTGGCCCCTGGCCAGTGCCCAGGAATGGGGCTTTTCATAATCCTGTACAAAGTAAAGAGAACGTCCTGGAAGTTGGGAGAGTCATCCTGGGCTTTCTAGGGGCTTAGTTACCCCGCTTCCATCTTTCTTTCGTTCAGTGTCCCCCAACAATTTTCCTGTCCCACTCCCCTCCCAGAAAGCCCACTTAATACTGTGTCGTGCCTTCCTGGTCACAAAGGCATCCCTTGTTATTCTCTCCACTGGCTTGCAACACACGGCCTGGCAAGGCCTGCCTCAGTTCCAGGGCGAGTTTATTTAATAATGAGGCTCACTAGAAAGGTTAACACAGCCATTAGTTACTCTAATTATGGTTCCCCTCCAGACTGCGAATGTGCTTAGGCGTCTGATATAGGGGGTGACCAAGAACAAGGGCAATATCACATGCCAGCTGCCTACGAGGATGTTCGTTCATCACCCAAAGTGATCTCATGAGCGCCCCCGGTTGGGGTGAAGCCATGAGCTGAAAATGAGCAGGAAACATTTCCCCTAATGGCGCACTGGAGAGAAGCAAATGAGGAATCTCTGGTTGTCGAAACGCTAATGCTTTCTATCCTGAAGGGGAGTGGCTCCTGGTGGATAAAGGATCAAGAACTCTCTGGCCACAAGAACAATGGTGAGCCAGTTAATGAGCCAGATGCCATTTCCACAGTCGCTGTCAAGCATGCTCATTTGCTAACTGGGCAAGGATGAATGGGGTAATGGTGCCTGACGTGCCGGCGGATCCAGGGAAGTCTAACTAATGTGCTGTGAAATAACAACACATCACTTATTTACATAATGGAGCCAAGCCAAGGTCTGATAGCACAGCCGTAAATGGACCAGTTCACAAATAGCATTTTTAGTCTTTGCTGTTCTTTACCGTGAGACAGTCCGTATTTTTTCTTCCTGTTGTAGACCTAGCCTCTAGGGGAAGCTCCACAAGCTACCTGGGTATTTCTCAGAGGTCCTGCCCACATTTATTTCTGTGTGGGTCCTGGCCTCCATTCTCTTGACACCCGTCTCCACCTCCTGCCCTCCCGTTCAGATCTCTTCAGGGTGCTTTGTGTAAATGCTCTTCTCTGACCTGTGGCTCTAGGCCCTTGCTCCCTGGCACAGAGGGCCCCAGGGTCCTGAGCCTGGCCGGGGTTGAAAGGAAGCCACATGTTCATCTCCCTTCTGCTTTTTCACCTGTTTTTAAAAACCACATGAATCCAACCAAATCCTACAAAAAGTTATCTTGGGAGAAAGACACCCACATTACAACATTCCAACATTGGTCTTTCCCTTTTCCAAATATCGCAGTGTCCCCTTTACAGAGTCAATGACTTTGACTTCAGCCATTCCCGCTCTCATTTGGCAGTGTCTTCTGCCTTCCAGAAAACCAATATAAAACCATAACTCTTGTGGGTCCCAATTTCTAGCCACAATCTTGGGTTACGTCTTTTTCAGGTATGTCACATTCACTTGGTTAGGGTGTAAGAACAAGAGAAATGCAGATCGAAGGTTAGACAGGGTGGGATCAAATGGGGGCACCCTCTGTTGTATTTCTTCTTTAGGAAAATGAGATAAGCATTTAACGAGACTTTAGGCTAGAGCACAAACCCACTTCCAAAGGTGGTGATATGGAAGAGTATTAAAGCAAAGGGCCAAAAGCGTGGAAACTCTTTCCCACCTACACAGGACCGATGTAAATATGGTTTTAAGTGAAGGCTGAGATGGCCCACGTGTCTGGGTATGAGGAACATTCTTTGCCTAGAAACTCTGATTCTAGCACAAAGTATTTGCCTCCACATTTATATCTCACCCAACCTTTTCTCCTCCTCTCCCTCCTTAGAAAATCGAAATGTGGCTGGTAAGCTGCCTTCACTCTAAAGCCCCCTAATTAGAAAACAACAGCATGTGACAAATGCAGTTCAAGTGGCCTCCAAACCACACTGGAGTCCTGTTTCTATCTCTGTGATTTCATTGCCCACAGTTCCCTCTCTTAAAACCACTGTCCACCAGGACAGGAGGACTTCTCCAGAGACCTATCACTCCTGGGATGGAGGGTCCTTCTTCTTGTGTTCTCTTACGCCACCTATCCCACCCCTTGCCTGTTGTACGGGGACCCATTACGGCTATTAAAATGCCATTGAAACCACTGCGACTTTGAGGGCACCGGCTATCTACAAAATGGCTAGATTTGAGTTCCATGGCACATGTCATCCAAGCCAGGTCAACTTAACCTGGCTGAAAATCTCTTCCAAGCATCCCTAGTTTTATGTCCGAGCTCCTCCTGTGACCAGATCCTGTGAGGGTCCCATCTTTCCTGCTGGTTCAGCTTTGCCATCACCTCCTCAGTACCACATGAGAGGCAATGCTTTTCGATTTCTCTATCCTCAAGAAAGCAGATGGCTTTTCTTTGGGGTCCTCAGTCTTGGGAACACAGGTCCAAATTACTTTCTGATAGCTGTCTGCCCTTTGTGCTATCTGTGGATCTGCTTAACAAGGTTCCAGAAGCTTTGCTGCTAGAGGCACCAACATCCTTGCCAGTAATGTTGAGGTGTTCCTCTGTTCCTGCTCCGCCCCTCAAAGACCCTCTGGAACTCCAACCTCTCACTTGCTGGCACATGCTCCCAAAACTCTGAGAATATTCCACCTGGGTAAGGCCCCCCCCCTTGAAGCCACTCTGCTCTCAGACCCTTTTAGCCTTAAGCATCACTGCTCTTAGATGTTGTCTGGGGTGACCTGCCTCTCATCTTGGCCTCTCTCAACTCTAGCAGTCCTCGCGGGACTCCCAGAGCTCCCTCTGGGAGTGGGAAGGCACCACTTGGAGGGGAAGGCCACCCCACTGTTGTACAGCTCCAAGACAAAGACATTCTCCCTTTACTGAGCCTTTGTGTAGCAACAACATGGTATTAATAATTGATACTAATAATTATGGGGGCTACAAGTCTAAGAAGTCGTGGAGCAGGATTTGAACTCAAAATATTGGACCCCTCTGTCTGTATTCATGAGCATTACAAGCAATATCCAGCCTTCTTGGATAGCTCTCATTTGCCCTCTGAAACAATTTAAAAAATAGTGTAAGTCTGGCCTCTCTTGTACATGATAATGTCCCAAAATATCTGAAAACACTGAAGAGAGATACCCTCCTCCCAGAATTTTCTCTTCAAGTTAAGCATTTTATTTATTAAAAAAATTTTTTTTAATGTTTATTCATTTTTGAGAGAGACAGAGCATGAGTGGGGGAGGGGCAGAGAGCAAGGGAGACACAGAATCTGAAGCAGGCCCCAGGCTCCGAGCTGTCAGCACAGAGCCCAACACAGGGCTCCAACCCACAAACTGTTGGATCATGACCTGAGTCGAAGTCAGAACTGACTCAGTCTGACTGAGTCGAAGTCAGAACCCAGGCGCCCCTCAAGTTAAGCATTTTAAACTCTCCCTAAGGTCACGCTACACAATGTGGTAGACACTAGCCACACGTGGCTTTTTACAGCTGACATGTATTCTAGATGCATCACCATTGTGATCATCTTTTTTTGTACATACTCTCAAGGAGTGGTGATCAGACGCCAGCCCATACCCTAAATTTCACTCTTGTGCAGAATTTGAGCAACCATGAGCGCTTGGGGCCATGCTAAATACAATGAGCAAAGCCTTCTGGGTCTGGGGCTTTATTGGGAATCATATATTTTGCTTCTAAATATTGAACTTAGTTCCAGGATGTAATGCCTTACATCAGGGGGTTCCGTAAGCTTTGCTCATTGCCAAATCTGGCCCAATGGATGCTTTGTAAAGAAAGGCCCTACAACAGCCACACTCATCATTTATGCATTACTGGTGGCTGCATAAGCTCTACAATGGCAGAATTTGGTAGGTACAACAGAAACCAAAAGTATTCAGTACCTGGCCCTTTTCAGGAGAAGTCTGCCAACTCCTTAGGTCCAGAGAGCTTTGACTGCCTCATTAGACCAATATGCTAAAATGAGGGGGAAATGTGGAAAATGTGGAGGAGACAGCATCTGTCTTTGCAAGAACTGAGGTTCCCCTTCTGCCAAAGATGCATGTCTGCAACCATCAGGGCTTCTAATTCTTATCAGAATCTTCAAAACCCAGCACTTTGGGGGCAATAATTCCTAATGTATTTAGTTGGGTTAACTGGTAACTGACTAATTGGTAACTCAGACTGGAACATTCAATGGCTGAAACCAAAGAGCTTAATTTGGAAAGGAATTTGTCAGAGAACATCTTCAAAGAAAGAGACCCCAGGAACTATGATTTAGCAAGTCTGGCTGGGACTTAGACCTCTGTATTTGAACAAGCTCCCCAAGAGATTTAGATACAGGTGTCCCACTTGTCATATTGAGAAATACTCATCTCTTTGAAGGTCAAGCTCCCTTGTGGATGCTCCCTTTGAAAAGTGGAGGCTCCCATAGAGTTTCCAGGAACACATGTGCCTGCGCGGGCCTTTCTCTTGCAAATGAAAGAAGGACTGCCATCACTTCTTCTGTTTCCTCTTTTATCAGTGCCACCTCTGGAGCCCAGTAACTTTGTTGGCACCACCAGACTCTGTTGGGTTGGGATTCCTGGATCCATAGCCTTGGGATGTGGGGAGCAATCTGCAGCAGCTGCTGGGGATGGGCAATGCCAGAGAACTATTGGCAACTTAACACCTGCCTTGGGAACATGTCTTTGCTGGGATGCCTCAGTTTACCTCCAGCAGAACGATGGCCTGGGTCCATGCTGGGTGAACAGCTCTGGGGAGCTGTCGTGTGGGGCTCTCAAGCTAGGGAGGCTGGTGGCCATACAAGTGGAGGGAACCAAGCCAGGGGAGAGAATACTGGTTGGTGGCTGGGGACAGGGGGTGGGAAGACCAAGTGAGTCCCAATGGAACGGCATGAACTGGAGTCAGAAGAACCCTGTTGGGGAGTTTGGAGGCTGGGTCCCAATTCTGACTGTGTGGCCAGGGGTGATTAACCTACTTGTTTTTTTTCCCCTTGTCATTAAAACCAAGGAATTGGGTTAGATGCATGTTCTCCAAAATAACATGCTGAGAGAGTCTGACAAATTCGTGAACACAGAGCTCTGTGAGTCTTCCTCTTCCCCACAGCCTTCCGACAGCTTCTCACTGCAGCTGGAATAAAAGCAGCCCCTTCCTGAAGGTTCAAGGCCCCGCGTTTCCTGTGTCCCCACTCCCCGTGCTCCGCCACATAGCACTGCTTTCATCCTTCCTACTGTCAAGCCTGTTATCACTCCAGAGTCTTTTTTAATGATTTGCTTCAGAGGACCGCATCGTGTGAAATCACATGAACGTGTGTACGGCTGACCCTTGCGCAACACGAATTTGAACGGCGCAGGCCCACTTACATGCGGCTCTTTTATAGTAGGTACGGTCAATGTCTTCTCTCTTCCTTATGATTTTCTTCATAACACTTCCTTTTCCCTCACTATATTGTCAGAATATAGCAGCGAATACACGTAACATGCAACATATGTGCTGTTGACGTTATTGGTAAGGCTTCTGGTCAATAGTAGGTTAAGGGGGAGTCAATGGGGATGTGCGGCCTCTCAACTGCAGGAGGGGTTGGCACCTCTAACCCCCACGCTGTTCAATGGTCACCTGTACTATATCTGTACATATCCTTCTATGTGTAATATGTATGTGCATGTATTTGCATGTGTGTTTGCATGTACATATGTGTAGGCATATGCATGCATATGTGTACATATGTGTGTGCGGGTATATTTGGATGTGGGTGTGCGTGCACGTGTTTGTGTGTGTGTGCCTATGTGGGTTCACTGCCGCCTTCACGAGAATGCACACGAATGAGGGTGGGCGCTTGGTCTTGTTTACTGTGCAATCACCAGAGTCTAGAACAGTCTTGGTACATCTTAGACACTCAGTAAGTGTTAGCTGGAAGAACAAATAAGTTAGATGTTAATTACATCTCTACACAACTGGGCGAGAAACCCAAAATAAGCAGTTGAATAAGCCAATGAATAAGAAATAAAGCAGAAAAGAGGGGCGCCTGGGTGGCGCAGTCGGTTAAGCGTCCGACTTCAGCCAGGTCACGATCTCGCAGTCCATGAGTTCGAGCCCCACGTCAGGCTCTGGGCTGATGGCTCGGAGCCTGGAGCCTGTTTCCGATTCTGTGTCTCCCTCTCTCTCTGCCCCTCCCCCATTCATGCTCTGTCTCTCTCTGTCCCAAAAATAAATAAAAAAACGTTGAAAAAAAATTTTTTTAAATAAAAAAAAAAAAGCAGAAAAGAAATACGGGAGGTGTTAATCTCCTCCCGTTTTGTGAATGGGCAATAAGTCAGAAAAACCCCAATTCAGGTTCCTCTGTTACTCCTTCCTCTTAACCCATGGCGGGTGGGAGCTTTACCAAAGCTTGTGGGTCAAGGGGAATTATAAGGCACACTGTGTGAAATCCATTACTACTCTCAACATGGCACATGATGAAAAGTGGTTACTTTCAAGGTCGTGGTAGTTACTTCTTCTTCCCAGCAGATACTGGCTGGGAAGCCAACATGCACAAGTGTGTCCCAAGTGCCAGTTACACCTCCTAATGCTGACCCTCCCAGCCACACAGGGTACTGGTGGCTGGCTTCCCTCTTTCCTCACCGGACTGTGCCTGATGAAGAATTCTGTGAAGACCTCCCTCCCTTCTCTCAGACTACTCCTGCTCCTGGTGATGTCAGAGAAGATGGCATCATCCCTGTAAGAATGCCTCTACTCTTTCTCCTTTTCCTCTCCAACAACTGAGAAATTACTATTTTAAGTTACACAGTGCTCAGAACCAGCTCTGGGGGGAGAGAAACACCCTGAAGCTGCCCCTGGCGATTCTGCATGGGGCCCCTTTGTGCTTTCCACCTGCCTTCGCTATTGATGCTGGTGGCAAGGGGCCAGATGTTGGCCTTTAATGGGCACCAAATGTTATTTTTAACAAGGCGCTTGCTGGAGTCCACTAACATCCAAAGCAAGATTCATCCTCATTTTTCATTTAATTCAAATAAAATCTCTACCTTTTATTCTGCACGACACTTTTCTCTTCTCCTCTGGCTTCCTCCAGTCCTGGAAGCCACTTATCAAACAGTGACAGAGGCATACAAAGCAACCTGCCTGAGGAACGAATCTGCTGGAGAAAGAGCTGTGATGATATAGCCCAAGGCTCATTCTGCCCATCCTCCTGTGCTCTGCCCACGTTGTTTTGGATTATCTGCTCTGTCTCAGGCATTGGGCTAGGCCCTGAGGATACATACAGATCAACAGGACACGCATGACACGGATTCTGGCATCACGGATCTTTCTACCGAGTTGGTTCGAAAGCATGTACAATACGCTGTAATGCCAGGTAGAGCGTGCAATGGGCCTCATGCAAGATAGAGACAAAGAACCACCGAGATGCTGCAAAGAACTCCTGGCCCCAGCCCCCCAAGCACCACTGTCCATTATCTCCTCCAGCCCCTAAGTCTCTAAGCTCTCAGCACCCACAGGTTCTGGTTGGTCAATCTCACTGTGGATGAGAAAAGACAGACACCGAGGGCTTATCTTGGGTGCAAGGCCATGATGTGCCAGAGGACCTGGAATCCGTGCTACTTTCAGCATTTCTGAGCTGGAACAGACTTAGACTTTTGAGTAAGATTTTTTTCCCAGATTTCTGTTGTATAAAAACATCCCACTTAACCGACTATGAAGAAGTGATACAATGCCAGCGCAATGACCATTATCAGTCGCATGGTGATCACTTCCTACAGTGTCGCCTCATGTCTGAAGAGGTTAGAGTGGGGGGCCCTGGGTCTGACGCACCTGGCTCAGCTCTGACTTTTCTGTTTCACAGATGTGTCACCTGAGGCAAGTGAGGAGGGCTTCCGGCACCTTGGCTCCATGTGGAAAATGAAGAAAATAAAGGCACCTATGTGGATGGAACTAGAGGGTAATATGCGAAGTGAAATCAATCAGCCAGAGAAATACAAATACCATCTGATTTCACTTGTATGTGGAATTCAAGAAACACAACAGATGAACATAGGGGAAGGGAAAGAAAAATAAGATAAAAACAGAGAGGGAGGCAAACCGTAAGAGACTCTTAAATACAGAGAGCAAACTGAAGGTCGCAGGAGGGAGGTGGGTGGGGGGATGGGCTAAAGGAGTGATGGGTATTAAGGAGGGCACTTGTTGGGATGAGCACCGGGTGTCCTATGGAAGTGGCAAATCACTAGGTTCTACTCCCGAAACCATTATTACACTATATGTTAACTAACTTGGGTGGGGGGGAAAGCGCACCAACTCCATGGGGCTCTTATCAGTACCTAGAATAGTACTTGGCACCACATATTAAACACTAAATATTAGCTATCATCATAATCATCTTCTATGCCATACATACACACACACACACACACACACACACACACACACACACACATACATATACACCAGTATTTATCCATGATGCTTTAGCCATATCAGAGAACATTCCATAGACAAATCAACTGTCTGAGATTAAGACTTGAGTAATGTGTGTGTGTGTGTATCTGGTACATTTATGAATATATGTGTGTGTGTGTGTATAAAATACACACACGTGTGGTACATCTATATTTGTGTGTTTTATGTATATATTAGTCTATCTATATCTAATATACTATAGTATACTATAGTATAGAATAGTACTATAGTATGTTAGATATACTAATATCTAATATACTATAAACTCACATATGTATATATTAGTCCAGCCATCTGTCCATCCATCTGTCCATCCGTCCATCCATCCATCCACCTACCACCTATATCTATCCATGTATTTATGTATCCATATACCTATGGACGGGTGGATATATCTAACTAGCTAGCTTATGTAGGAGTTTTGAGTACTCCTCTGTATCTGCAATATTGAAAAAGAATCTGTGTACCCTTAACTGGAAATGACATAAAATGAGGAATTCAGGGGAATGAAATTGGTATCTAAAGGAATCCTACTCAACCAATGAGGTGTGAAGTCTTTCAAAGGCGGAATTCTGTCTTCTGTCTGCAGCACTGATGATTAATGTATGGGAGGACAAGACAGACGATGACTAGGGACACAGCCACCAACCAGGATGTTCTTCCTCAGCAAATGCAGTCTGCTCTATCACACTGGCCTTGGCTTGGATGGCTTTCTCCATTGGGTTTGACGAGCCGAGTAGTACGTCATCCTACAGCGGGGAATGCCAAGGTCTCGTGCCCCTGACGAGACGTGCGTGTTCAGAGACTCCCCTCTCTCCAAATTACTGTCTATTCGTCTCATTTGGTAACTGATTATGTGCGGTCTCCAGTGAAATTTCTTAGGTTTCTTTTTAACATTTTATGTATCTTGTGTGTAGTTATTTTCCTAAATGGATCATATTCTCCCTAGGTTTACCAGACTATTTCTTTTGTGTATCTATTTCCATCTTATCTGATGCCTATACCAGTGCCCATGCATGTCACAGCTCATAGTAAGTCTTTATTAAGACTTTGCGTTTGTTCTCCAGCAGCCCAGAAACACCCAATAGGATACTTTTTTAATTGGAACAAAAACTTCCCCTGAAAACTATTAAAATTTTACCACCAACAATTTTAGGAGTTGAGCTACAGGTTGCTTGTTCCATCTCTGATTTTATTTATTTATTTATTTATTTATTTATTTATTTATTTATTTTTAATGTTTATTTATTTTTGACAGAGAGAGAGAGACAGACAGATAGAGCATGAGCGGGGGAGGGGCAGAGAGAGAGGGAGACACAGACTCTGAAGCAGGCTCCAGGCTCTGAGCAGTCAGCACAGAGCCAGACGTGGGGCTTGAACTCACAGACCACGAGATCATGACCTGAGCTCAAGTCAGACGTTCAACCGACTGAGCCACCCAGGCGCCCCTGATTTTTCTTTTTTTAAAGCAGACTTCAATGTATACAAAAAAATTTTTAACCAGAATTCTACATCCTTGAGTGTAGCCCATTTTGTACACAAATGTTACTAAATGGTATGTGACGAGCAAGAGAGGTGCAAAACCACTCTTCGTCAGTCTTAACTTTTCCATGACTTGGGTGCCTTCAGGAGCTGATTATTGTCACCCTTGGGTAGGGGACTTCCCAGACTGCTCTTCCCCTCCCCACCCCATCTCCAGCTGCTCTAGATAGCATTTCATGAATTTATTTTCATTCCTCCAAGGCTCTAGGTGTGCCTTCGAGCATCTCCCCGACCCATTCCTACCTTATTCCAGGGCCTCACAACTTTGTGCATGGATTACTGTGGCCACCCTTCTGAAAGCTTTCCCAGCCACACCAGCCTTCACTGTGACCTGCCCCAAATCCTATACCATTTATAATCTGTAGCACATAATTTATGACTCACACCTGTGTCAGCCCTTCCAGGGGCCACTTGTAAAGGGTAAGTCAAAGGAATTCATCACTGAGACTCTGAAGTTGTGTAAGCAACAGCCTATGCGAAGGGTAGGAAAAATAAGTAAAGACACAGCTGGAAGTCAGATATCTGGCTTTGGAAATAAATCAAGTGAAAATCGGTGCACTGAATGAAGGAGGTTCATCTACAGAAAAGCAGGCAGGGGCAGCCAGAGTGAGCCATTACTGGCAAATCTCTGGAATGCAGGTCGTATCAGATTACAGTGGTCCTGGAATGAAATAATGGATCACGGAACAGAAGGAAGAGGCTGAGGGAAAAGCAAGAAAGGCACTGGTTAAGTGCTGCCCACACAGTCACTTCCTGTCCCGCAGTCTAGACTCAGCACCCCTAGTTAATAAATCCCAGGTGCTGAGGCCATCCTAGGAGGAATTCAAAGTCTGTTTCATAATTCTGGCTCACCAAGGACAACATCCTTGCCGTCCAAATTGGTGGAGAGAAGCAGCCACCAGGCAAGAGAAACAACAAATAGGGACAGTCAACGAGCCCCACAAAGACAGCATATGGAACCATGCAACCTTTCATTTGGAAAGCAAATCTATATAGGAATGTCACCATCACAGACGGAAAAGGAGGTTGGGAAAACATGTGGAGTTTAAGGAAGATCTGACACAATTTCATGCATCTTTAGAAAGAACAATAAGGCTTCTCTGATGAAGTCATAGGACAGGCTCTCAGGGGTGCAAGAGATTCTAAGAACATGGGAGCCAACCCCACATGCATCTCTTGATTTCCTCCACAATCCATCTGACATTGGTTGTGCTGGCCAATGCTTGTACCCAACCCTCACCCCACCCTTTCAGCCTACTCTGTCTCAGGACAACTGCAAATGCAGGAAAGGACTCCAAAGAGGTCACAGGTATAACAGTGTTCCAACAGTGTGTGTGCAAAGGTTGTGGAGAAGATGTTCTTGATGTGCTACTTCTTGACCTTTCTGATCCTGCAGTCTACAGCTGAAGTATGTTGTTCTGTTGCTAGAACCCCTTATGTCCTGTTATCCAGCCTCTCCGAAGAGTTTCACTGATAGTGATCTACCACTCTCTTAACGTCTTACTTTCCATACTCTGGCAAGCATATCTAGTTCTAGAATATTCCATCAGGATGGCCAGCCAGTGACTCTTAAACACGAATGGGTTCTATCGCTCTCTGCTTGTGGTTCTCACATATTTGTTAAGTAGAGCTCAATCAATCACGGAGTTGAAAATCAAGGTATCCTCATTATTCACTGGGAAGAGGCATCAGATTCACTAGCAATAGTGAACAGTGAGTAGTGACTACAATAGTGAATTCAATAGAGAAATAGTAAGATTTGGCTTTTCTGTGCAAGCAAAGTCTCTTAATACTACGATTTAGGTTGAGACTCAAATCTCTGATGAATGAGATTTTTGTTTTAGGCCAGGTTTCTTTTAAATAATACCCATAACACATTACACTTTACATTTTATAGCACTTTTCCACTTTCCTCTATGGGTCTCAAAGGACCTCACAAACAACTATAAAGTCAAAGAGAAAGGGGAAAAAAAGCATGATTTCTATTTTTCAAAAGGAAGAAGCCCTGAACAGGACATTTACTAATAATCCCAGGAATGAATCCTTTAATTAACAAGACCAAATTGTAGATATTTGCAGTTTCCATACTGAGAGTGTTAGGATTCCAGTGACAAGTATTTCAAAAACTTTTTTTTTTAATATATGAAAAGAATAAAGAATGACTCATTACACTAATGGGGCTCTGTACATGGTACAAAATAACAATACTTTTTCTCAGTCCTTGTACCCACCCAGGACCTCTTCACAAAGGTAGAGGTAAGCCTAGATGGACAATTTGTCCTGGTGGTCACCACTCGAGGCCCTCAAGGGGTTAAATCAACTCATATCCACCCCCTCCCATCTTTAAATTTATAGCTACTCTCCTGCTGTTTTAGGAAGCCTCTGACTTGAACTTTATCTAATTTTAACAGCAATAAAATTGCAAAGGCAGAGGTATAAAGAACCCAAGAACTGCATGCTGAGACTATGGCTTACAATAAATGATCTGCCTTTGTAGCTGTTGCTACAGATCCCTTCTTCCACAGGAAGAGGTGATATTTTCCCATTTTAATAGCTACATAGAATCGGCATTGCTTAACATTGAACCGCCCGTAAGCATGATGAGGACTGTTTTTGAGCAATTTATCAAGCCCCTCTCTCCTGGGCTTCCATGACAGCTGCCTCCCACCTTCACAAGACCCTGTGTCGGGCAGGAATCATCTCCATTTGGCCTTGACAGCTGTTACACAGAACACCCTTCAGGAGTGAAACCTGAAACAATCAGTTGCCTTTTCTCTCCCAGAGAGCCTTTACTGTGGCCTCAGCTTGGAATGGCCATCCATCACAATTAGCAAGTCTGGGCCAGCACAGTCTTCCAGAACGTGCACTGAGCTTTGTGGGCAATTACCAGCCTTTCCACGGACTCTGGAGGGCAGGGGTGAAGGGACTGCCATCTGAACAGCAGGTATTATGGTCTGAAAGCTTCATGCTGCCACAGATCACACAGTGAAATGGTTAAGTAGTCTTAAAACTTTTTATTTGTATTGCTAACCATGCCTCCAACCCACAAACTCTGGCATAGCCACTGATGCGTAAACAACTTGATAGATTTATTTATTTTTATCTCTGAGAAGCTGAGATGGCCTAAGAACTCCTTTACAAAGTTTATGGGATGAAACCCTTTCCTCTGGACTGGCTGTTACCTTCTCTGAAGCCTAGGTGATTTTCTTTCCTTTTTTGATTTTTTAAAAAATGTTTATTTGTGTGTGTGTGTGTGTGTGTGTGTGTGTGTGTGTGTGCGTGTGTGAGTGAGAGTGAGAGAGAGACAGAGAGAGAGAATCTGAAGCAGGCTGCAGGCTCTGAGCTGTCTGCACAGAGCCTGACGCAGGGCTTGAATTCACGAGCTGGGAGATCATGACCTGAACTGAAGACAGATGCTTAACTGACTGAGCCACCCAAGACCAGGTGTCCCAAGACCAGGTGATTTTCTAACTCCTTGACAGAAACACATGGGGCTATGAACTGGTTTCTTGGAGTGGGATGAGTTGAGGGATACCAAAAAGGCTGCATGACCAGAATTAACAGAAACAAATGCACACATAAGAGCAAAGGTATTCATTGGGAGACCCTGCACATTAATGGGGATTTAAAAAATCAGAACGCAGTCCTCGTAACTCAATTTTTGCTAAGATAATAAGTGAAAATGGGCATAGGTGTATGCACTTAAATGAAGAAGTGAAGGTTAGGGATGCAGGATGCTGTGAACTCACCAGGGGGTGTCAGTTTTAGGAATGTAAAAGGGCAGCGAGGGCTTGCCCTGAACTTGAAGACGAGGCCACCAGAAGATGTGCCACTTGGTGGACCTTTTGTGTTCCACTCTGGTTTCTTCCCATCTTGCCTGTGTAGGAGCCCCTCCAAATGCTGGGCCTCAGCAATCATGGTTTTGGGGATCTGCTCTAACCTCTTCTAGATGTAGGAAGGGTGAGGGCCTTTCATTATTCCTGTTAATAGCTCCATACAGGAAATAGTTCTGTCAAATGTCTCAATCCAACTGTTTACAGTGGGATTGTTGTTCTTGAACTCATTAGATCTGTAGAAGCAAATATTTACAACATATATAGGGCAAATAACAGAATGCTCAACAATCAGTTTAAAGGCTAGAACATTTCTGCTATCACCAACATAGCAACATACATCATTCTTGACTTTGGTCCCTATCACAAGAACTAACAATTATTCAAGAACAGAACACCTCTGAGAGAATCCCAGAACATGGAGGTAAGGCCGAAGCACCCCCCTGTATCTCAGAGACCAAGGTATTGACCGCACTGCCCCTCCCCAGAACAGCACAGCACCATATAGAGAGGTCTCCCCTGAGCCTAGGGTTCTTCCAGTGGAAAAAGAGAATCCAGGGTGGGGGGGGCATCTAGCCCCTCCACAGTACTGTGGATTTCTCTGTGGAGGCCCCTAGTCTGATCTTGCACTATGGGGACTGCACTGGAATGTGGGGCTCAGTCATTGGGAGTCTGACACAGAAATGGGGAGGAGCTTACAACAACCACCACATGGATCTTGGCAAACGGAGTTCACAACTGCATTGCCCAAGTAGTGACCCCAAAGAGCAGCTGTGATTACTTGCAGAACCAAGTCACGGGGTGCACTCTGACCGGGCAACTTGGTAGGGTCCAGATCTGCCTGATTTAGATTCTCAGATGAAGAGTTTTGCTGGCCCTAGAGTCCAGGTGCACCCTGTAGGCCCTGAGCCCAGAGGTGTTGGGGCAAGGGGGTGGGTAGAGCTGATTACCCCCAGAGCAAAGCCAGTAACAGGCATGGAGTGGTTCTGTGCTATATTCAGGAAGGGGGATTCATTCATAGCTAAGGCTAAAGGTAGCCCCCGGTTCTCCCACCTGGAGAGCCCATTTGGGAAATTGAGATCAGCCTGGAGTGACCTCTCCCCCCACCCACCCAGGCAAGGAGGCTGGGACACAACCCTACCTCTGTGGCTCTGAGCATTCTTGGAGAAGAGGGGCTGGCAAAGACATCTGGAAGCCCGCGGCCCTGTTTGGTCAGGGAACCTGGGGTATGGGTTGCCTTAAGACAACAAATAAAGCATGTTTACTAGCTTTGGGGTTGCTTCTCCTACTGTGCCCAGGCAGGGAATCTAATTTGTAGCCCCACTCATTGCTGAATGCAGCCTTCAGCTGGTCTGACCAGGAAATGTCACCAGAACACATGGAAAGCTGTGAAGCCCATTCAACAGCCCTACACACAGTGGCCCTTGAACACATAGCACAGCCTGTGGCTTCTCCCATCTGCAGAGCAAAACTTGTGGTCTCACCTGACCAAGGGATTTAGTGTATGTTCAGGCCTGATTCAGGTCACCAAACAATGAGATGTACAGGCCCTAGGTCTCATCCTGCTGCCCTGCCAGGGCAGGGCAGCTAATTCATCCTCTCTTTTACTACTGAACATGGTACCCAGTTCTGACCATCTAGTGAGTCTGATCAAGGAATCCAGGCAGCCACGGAGCCCATCCTACAGTCTCAGTTGTGCAGGGAACCAAACCAGCAGTCCTACCCAATGGTTCTCAGCCAGTGGCACAACCCCCCTATCCTCATCCTCAGAGCTCAAACACTTGCCTTGCCCCAAAATGGACCATGCAGCAGGCCCCACCGGCCAAGGACATTACCAGCAGAAACACTCAGAAACCCAAACTGAGCTGACAGGTGAAGAGCTGTGTCTCTAACAAAGCAAACCTGTAAAGTCTGGAAGAGGAACCTGATTACTCAAATGTGCAGAAAGCAATGTACAGAATCAATGGTCATGGAAAATAGGGTAAATATGACACCACCAAAAGAAAGTAATAAAGCTCCAATTACTAACCCGAAAGAAATGAAGATCTAGGAACTATCAGGTAAAGAATTATGAATAATTCTAAAAAAACACAGACAGGCAACTAAATGAAACTAGGAACACAATGCATGAACAAAACGAGAAGTTTGACAAGGAGATCGCAACCATCAACCATCAAAAACAAAACCAAAAATTAGAGTTGAAAAATACAAAAATTGAACTGAAGAATTCAATAGGGAATTTCAAAAGCAGACTGGACCATGCAAAAGAAACAGTCAGTGACCTGGAGGATAGGACATTGGAAATTATCCAGTCCAGGGAGCAAAAAGAGAAGAGGAATGAAAAAGACTGAAGAAAGCCTAAGGAATTATGGGACACAATAAGAAGAAACAATATTCACATTATGGGAATTCCAGAAGGAGAAGAGAAAGAAAAAGGGACAGAGAGCATATCTAAAGCAACAGTGGCTAAAAACTTCCCACATCTAGGGAGAAAAATGGACATCCAGATCCATGAGGCCCAATGAACCCCAAAGAGTTTGAACACCAATAAGGTTATACCAACCCACATTATTATTAACTTGTTAAAAATCATAGACAAAGAAAGAATTTTAAGAATAGAAAGAGAAGAGAGAAGTTATATATAAGGGAACCCCGGTAAGAGTGGATTTCTCAATAGAAAAAATCAGAATATTTCCAGTAACTCCAAACCTCCCACCCTTCTGTGTCATGTATCCTTCCTTTCCCCTAGCAGATGTCTGATATCCTGTGTCTGTCATCCCTATATATTTCTATGCAGCTTAGTTTCACATGCTTTAAACCTCACATTAGTGGAATAACACCAACTATACTCTTCTGTGATTTGCCTTTTTTCTTTTTTGTCTAACATCATGCCCTGAAGAGTCATCCTGGAGATGTCTAGTGCTGAATTTCATTCACTTTTCACTACTATATAGCATTCTACCATGTGCTTATACCACAGATTCCTTCCATGCTCCTGCTGGGGTATTTGGGTTGTTTTCTGGTGTTATTACAAACACTGCTGCTAGCAGTTTCATAGCATGAAACTTTTTCTGTGTAGTTTATTTGGACTCAAGTGCAAACGTTTCTGTAGGGCATAAGTCTAGGAATGGAATCGCTAGGTCATAGGTATGTAGATGTAGATAAGGTCGAAGATTTTTATCCTTCTTCCAACAGTGAATATGAGTTCAACATGTTGCACATTCTCTCTTCCCCTGATATTTTTTGAGAATCTAGTGGGGCACAAAACGCATCTCCCACTGGTTTTCATGTGAAGTTCCTAGATTACTATACAAGGCTCCTATATTTCATATGTTTATTGGCCTATGTGTTTTCCCTTCCATAGCATGCAGGTTAAACTCTTTGTTCATTTTCTTTTGTATTTTTTGATAATATTCGAGATATTTATTTTTTTTTAATTTTTTTTCAACGTTTTTTATTTATTTTTGGGACAGAGAGAAACAGAGCATGAACGGGTGAGGGGCAGAGAGAGAGGGAGACACAGAATCGGAAACAGGCTCCAGGCTCCGAGCCATCAGCCCAGAGCCTGACGCGGGGCTCGAACTCACAGACTGCGAGATCGTGACCTGGCTGAAGTTGGACGCTTAACCGACTGCGCCACCCAGGCGCCCCAATATTCGAGATATTTAAATATATTTAAGTTTGATTTAAAAACAAGGGAACAGAAAAAGAATCAGAGTTGAAAAATACGAAACGGTTAAGATGGTAAAGTTTATGAATTGTATATTTTACCATAATTAAAAAAAAATTGAATGCCTATTCTCTGCCAGGCTCTATCATAGGTTCCGGGATAGAGCAGTGTACAAAACAAAGCCTCTCTACTCATTTCCTAGAGAACACTCTAGGAAATAAAAAAAGTCATCTTAAAATTCATATTCAAGGGATGCCAGATAGCCAAAACAATTTTGAAAAAGAGCAAAATTGTAAGTCTCACACTTTTGATTTCAAATTATTATAAAGCTACAGTAATCAAAATAGTGTGATACTCGCATAAAGACAGACACATAGAACTAAAATCAAAACAGTCCCCCCAAAATCCTAGCATATATGGTCAAGTGATTTTTGACAGGGCTCCCAAGATCCAGTGGTGGAAGTGAGTCTCTTCAACAAATGGTATTGGGAAACGACATGCAAAAGAATGAATTTGGATCCATAGCTTACACCATACACAAAAATTAACTCAAAATGATCCAAAGACCTAACCATAATAGCTAGAACTGTCCAACTTGTAGAAGAAAACAGAGAAGGAAAAAAAGCCTCATGACATTGGATTTGGCAATGATTTCTTGGATACCACACCAAAGGCAACAAAAGAAAAAATTAGATAAACTGGACTAACATCAATATAAAAAACCTTCTGTGCATCAAAGGACACAATCAACAGAGTGAAAAGGCAATTAAAGAATGGGAGAAAATATTTTTGGTAGACACGTAACATGGTGCTGCCACTATGGAAAACAGTATGGCCATTCCTCAGAAAGTTAAAAACGGAATTACCATATGATTCAGCAAATCCATGCATATGTCACACTGAGCAGCCGGGCACCTCTGTTTCATGTATATATCCAAAAGGATTAAAAACAGGGTCTCACAGAAGCATTTGCACATGACAGCATTATTCACAATAGCCAAAATGTAGAAGGAACCTCATGTCTGTTGACAGAAGAATGTGTAAACGAAATGTGGTATATACACACAATGGAATATTCAGCCTTAAAAAGGAAGGAAATTCTGACATATGTGACAACATGGATGAAACTTGAGGATATAACATTAATTATGCATGGTGCTAAGTGGAAAACAAGAGACGAGAGGCATATTGCTAAGGGAAATAAGTCTGTCACGAAAAGACAAATACTGTATCATTCCACTGGTATGATGTACCTAGAGTAGTCAAATACATAGAAACAGAAAATAGAATGGCGGCCAGGGGCTGGGGGAGGGGAAATGGGAGTTAGTGTTCCATGGGGACAGAGTTTCAGTTTGGGAAGATAAAAAAGTTCTGGAGATGGATGGGGGTGATGGTCGCACAACACTGAGAGGTACTTAAGGCCATTGACCTGTACAATTAAAAACGGTTAAGATGAGGGGCGCCTGGGTGGCGCAGTCGGTTAAGCGTCTGACTTCAGCCAGGTCACGATCTCGTGGTCCGGGAGTTCGAGCCCCGCGTCAGGCTCTGGGCTGATGGTTCGGAGCCTGGAGCCTGTTTCCCATTCTGTGTCTCCCTCTCTCTCTGCCCCTCCCCCGTTCATGCTCTGTCTCTCTCTGTCCCAAAAATAAATAAACGTTGAAAAATAATTAAAAAAACAAAAACGGTTAAGATGGTAAAATTTATGTAATGTATATTTTACCATAATTTTAAAAAACTGAATGCCTATTCTCTGCCAGGCTCTATTGTAGGTTCTGGGATAGAGCAGTAGCAGTGTATGCAACAAAGCCTCTCTACTCATGCGTCCTAGTAGAGAGAATAAACAAGCAAACACATGAGTAAATATAGAGTGCACCACAGACTTCTGAATACTACAGAGAAAAAGCAGCAGAGTGAGAGAGATAGGGAGTCAGGAAGAACCTCACGGAGGGGGTGACATTGGAGCAGAGACCTGTTAGGAGAGTAAGCTGTGCAGATGCCTGGGGAGACACTCCTAGCAAGAAGGAAAATAACGAGCAGAGACCGGGGAGGCAGGAGCACGCATGACAGGTTCAAGCAACAAAAAGGCTGGAGTATGTGTGGTGCTGAAAGGCCAGGAGGGAAAGCCAGGATGAGGTGTGAGAAGGATCAGAGCCTTGATCATAGGGTTGCAGACTTTGTCTTTTATTCTGAGTGACTTGGGAGGTCACTGTAGGGGTCTGAATACAGGAGTGACAATAGGACTTGTGTCTGGAAGGGCTCACTCTGTGCTGTGTGGAGAACAGACTGCAGTCAGGCATGGAAAGGAGAACAGAGAACTGTCCAGAGGCTAACTCAGTGATCTGGGGAGAGAGAATGATGTCTGGGGTGGACATGGTGGGGTGGTGAGAAGTAGTCAGTTTCTAGATACATCACTGAAGTGCAGTCAAGAGGATCCCTGGTGGGTTGGATGGGGCATGAGGGAAAGAGGGGCATCAAGGAGAAATGCTGAGATTTTTTTGCCTCAGTAGCAGCAAGGATAATGCTGTTGTAACTTGATATGGAGTGAGACCATGGAAAGAACAGATAGGGGAGGTGATTAAGCCTTTCAATTTTTGACATGTTACATTGGAGAGGTCTTTTAGCTATCCGAGGGAAGATGTTGAGTAGGTAGTTGGTTGTATGTGCTGGAATTCACAAAAGAGGCCCCAGCTGAGGCCATACTTTTAGGAGTCTTCATCCTGCAGACCTGAGACTGGAAAACACCCTCCCCCTGCCAATGAGTGAACATAGATATTGTAGAGCTGAGGACAGAGGATGGGCACCAGGCCTGGACTGTTCAGAGGTCAGGGGGCAGGAAGAACCAGTAAAGCAGCCTGGGAAGGAATAGCCAGGGTAGAAAGAGAAGGACATAGAGTGTGATGTCCCAGAAGCCAGGGGAAGAAAGTGTTTCTGGAGGGAGGAGTCATCAGGTAATAGGTTAAGGGAGACCAGAACTGAGAACGACCGCTGGATTTGGCAGCATATGCCTTTGATGAGAGCTTACTGGTAGTAATGAGGGTTTAAGAGGAAAAAGGAGTCAGCGAGTATACACTACTCTTCAGGAGAGTTTGCTGTATTCAGAGAGACTAATGAGGTGGTGCCTGGTCAAGAGTATTTTTTAAATTCTTAGCTCTTAGCGCTATCATGTTATAATTGGCTGACAGAAATGCTCCACCAAGAGACAGAAGTTGGTTAGCAGGAGAGAGAGAGGACAACCGCTGGGGTGATGTCCTTGAGGAGACGGAAGGCGAAGGTCCTCCAGCATCCCTGAATCCACCGGGAGTGTAGGCATCAGATAGGAAGGAACACGGTGAATGATTTTCTGGATATTAGTCCCTTGTCAATCATTTGTGTTGCTAATGTTTTTCTCCCAATTTATTCTTAATGAAGGGTTATTCTTAATTCTAATGTAGCCAAATTGACCAATCTTCACTTTATGACCTACTTAAGTCCTTCCTGGCCATGCACAACCAACCCAAATTGGTTTCCTTACCCTTGAGCCCCACAGGACTGTCGGGATGGAAGTTCACAGTCATGTCCTCAAGGCTATGGGTGTGTCAATGGTTCATCTATCACTCTGGATTCAGTGCGGTTTTAGAGTCTTCATTTAAAAAGTGTTTTTTAAAAAAGTGTTATCCAGCATCATTTTCATTTGGAAGGTTTTTCAGGATATCAACATTATACTGCCAAAACAAGAGTCATGACTGATGTTTCTAAAAAAGAAACTGGAGAAAGACTGAAACTCTGATTTGTGAACAGTCTCCTCGCTCTAGGGTATTATGGAAGAGATCCTGGTGGGGATCACAGCTCCTGTCTGCTATGTGTGGGCTGGACTATAGACTTGTCTTTGGAGGGATGCCTAGCTTGCTGGACGTTCCCCACTGTGGAGCCAGGTAGGTGACCCTCAAGGGTGGACAGCTACTTGGTCCACATGGAGGCCCTTCCTGAAGGCCACTTGTCTCTGGGGTCGTAATCCATTCTCCTATGCAAACAGCACCAGTCCTGAGGAACTCTCCACCTATAATGTTCTACATAAGCTCCAAGTATGTGACTTCACCTCTTCTGAAATAGCATATAGCTGAGTTTTAAAAATCTAACTTTAGTCACTATGCCTAGTAGACCAACTTAATCTGTTACTGTAAATAGTGTAATTAGTGGTATGTCTGGATTGACTTCTACCATCTTATTGGGCTTATGGTTTTCATTTCTCTTTCTCCTTTCCTATGTTTTGATGGATTGATGTCCTCTGCATATAAATATATATACATGGAACTTTTTAAGTTTTTAGCAAGAAAATACAACCTTATATTTTTCTCAAGTCTAAAAAAGTTTATCAACGTCTCTAGCTTTCTCTTGAATAAGAAAAGGACTATAGACTATCTAATTTCCCTCTCAAATTCCTCACTTTTATTTTACATGTTATTATAATTCAGTACTTTAGTTCCGCTTCATTTTTATCCTCCATGTTTTTTTTTTTTTGTAGTCAATAATTATTACCAATGTCTTTGTGCATCCGTGGTTTCTTTCTTCCCATCCTTCTGTGCTGCATTCTTAGTACATTCTTCAGACTTCCCTTGAACTTATGTTTCCTCTTCAGCCAAGTATCATCTACTTTTTAATCTGTTGATTAAGTTTTCAATTATTACACATTTTATTTATAGATTTTGCTTGGTGCTTTTCCAAGCCTGTCTTTTAAAAATGTGCTGTGTCAGTTTTCTATTATTGTTGTAATATATCGCTATAAGCAAAGGCTTCAGCACCACAAATTCTCTTACAGTTCTGTAGCTCAGAAGTCTGATACAGCTCTTACTGGGCTAAAATCAAGATGTCCACAGGGCTGTGTTCCTTTCTGGAAGCTCTGAGGAAGAATCCATTTCCTTGCTCATTTGGGCTGTTCGCTGAATTCAGTTCCTTAGTTTGTAAGGCTGAGGTCCCCATTTCCCTGCTGGCTGTAAGCTAAGGCCTGTTTCCAGTTTGCACAAGCTGCCCCGCTCTTCGGCGTGTCCCCTTCCTCCATCTTCAAAGCCATCAAAAGTAGGTCAAATCCCTTTCACACTTCAAATCTCTCCCGTCTCTTCTTCTGTCCTCTCACTTCTGACTCACTCCTTGTCTGTCTCTTCCAATTTTAAGGACCCGGGCAGACACATCCAGGATGCAGATAATCCAGGATGCTCTCTTCATCTCAAGGTTCTCAAGGATAACCACATCCACAAAGTCTCTTCTGCCATGTCACGGAACGTATTCACAGGTTCTAGGAATCAGGATATGGACATCTTTGGGAGTGATATTACTCTTCCCACCATATCTGTTGTTACATAGATTATATTTCTTCCTTTATCTCTTTGCTTACTTTTTATTTTTTTAATATTTATCTATTTTGAGGGAGAGAGAACATGAGCAGGAGAGGGGCAGAGAGAGAGGAAGAAAGAATCCCAAGCAGGCTCCATGCTCCGCACAGAGCCCAATGCGGGGCTCAATCCAACGACCGTGAGATCACAACCCAAGCTGAAATCAAGAGTTGGATGCTTAACCAACTGAGCCACCCAGGCGCCCCTCTTTGCTTATTTTAAACATACTTATGTTGAACGTGCTCTCTCCATCGCTCTACTATCTGTAGCTCATGGAGTATGAGCGATTTTTCCCGTCTTCTGCTTTTTTCTCAGAGCAGTGAGCTCATCTTCATGGGGGATGGGATGGAGTTAGGGACAGAGTAAGGGTCCGGGATGGGGTGTAGAAAGGACTGGCTTCATGAGCATTACCTGTGTAGGCACACAGGCCCCCAGGACCAGGAGGCTCATACAGCTTTAATGCCCTATTCTTACAGTCTTGGAGTTCTTCATACTTTTTGAACAAGGGGCCCTGTGTTTTCATTTTGCACTGGGCCTGGAAAGTTATGTAGATGGTCATGGTTGTCAATCAAGAATGAATGAAGGCGAGTGAGCTCCTGGAAGGGGATGAGGGGATGAGGACAGGGTCAGAAGGAATGAGGAGAAGGGTAAAATGAGATGAGAAGCAGAATGAGGTGAGTGACCCGTGATGTCATCCATTTATTAGAAACTAAAACAAAAAGCAGGGATGGTGCAGGATGAAGTAGTCAAGTTATCACAGACAAAATCCTCTGCAAAATGAACGATGCTAACTTTTCAACAAGTAAACTGAGTGAGGATGGAGAAAGTGACTATAGATCAAAACACTGCCTGGATATTTGATACAGTTAAGGAATTACTAATCATTTTAGGTATGGCAATGGCATTGTGGTTATTTTTAAAATAACACAGAATCAAGCAAGATAAATTTTACTCAAGGTCTCACATGCGAGGCGAAACAGAGGGTTTATGCTGCATACCAACCGATGACCCTGAGAAATTAAAATTCTCTTGTGGCTCCATACAAATTTCAGGATTATTTGTTCTAGTTCTGTGAAACATGCTGTCAGTATTTTGATAGGGATTGCACTGAACCTGTAGATTGTTTGGGTGGTATGCACATTTTAACAATACAAAATTTCTGTTCCCTTTTAAATTCTTCTAGCTCTCGTTCACACTTTTCTTCTTTGAAAATTTTCCTTCCTTTTTTTTTTTAAAAAAAATGATTATTTATTTATTTCGAGGGAGGGGGAGCAGAGAGAGAAGGAGAGAGAGAGAATCCCAAGCAGGCTCCACGGTCTCAGCACAGAGCCCAATGTGGGGCTCGATCTCACAAACCATGAGATCATGACCTGAACCGAAACCAAGAGTCAAACATTCAACCGGCTGAGCCACCCGGGCTTGTCTTTCTCTCTTCCAAGCACACCTCACTCTCAGTGGCACTGAAACCTCCCCTAACTTCTAGCACCCGACTCTGGGATTTTCCCCCTGTGCCTCTTTGTGTCTCTTCCCTGTCTCCAAAGGAGCTCACCCGGCCTGGCCCTGCAGGCAGCATTCTGCACAGTGAGCAGGGCAGACAGGATCAATCATCTGAGTTATTGTACATAGCAGATCTTGTATTTCACCAGCAATCCTGTATGTTTGCCTGCGTGTGTGTATCTGATCCCATCAGCAAGGTAACCAAATGCAAAGGCCCATCACCGGGAGCACACCTGTTCCAGATACAAACTGTAACCCAGAACTATGGCAACCAGGAAATGTAAGCAGCCTGTTTTTCACTCCAAGGTCGAACCCATTAGTCAAATAGCTGTTTGCCTAATAAAAACTGACCTCAATTCGACCAAGTAAATATTACAACACAAACAGTTCTGTTTCCCTAAAGCAGGCGGAGTCCTACCCCCGCCTGGGGGCTGGGGGAGGGGTGAGAAGAAGGTGGGGGTCAGAGCCCATGCTTTGGCACTGCTGAGGGTCATACCCTCGGCCCCAAAGCCACAACCAGAACCTTGTTCTGGAAGCTGTTGCACGTCACAGCTTGCCCACAGGAAATGAGCGGCTGGGCTGGGCACAAGAGAGGATACATTTGGCACACTCGAGTCCTGACTCTGCCAAAATAAATGTCAGAGGACCTCCCGAGGACCAAGAGGGGAATAACGAGGACAGCTCACCTGGAAGGAAGCGGAGCCGTTTTCTTCTCCTGCGAGAAGTGCCACACCTGAAAAGCTGCCCTCACCACGCCCCCTCCCCCACCAATTCTAGAGTTCCATGCCCACTGGGTAGGGCTTTGATAGGCACTTTTTATTAATGCATTTCGTCTCAAATTACTTCCGAGTGTCACAGCAAATGACCCTGTAATGTCAGTCCTGTGAATCCCATCTCCCAGGTAAGAAAACCAAAGCTCCGAAGACTAAGTCCCTTGCCAGACACAAATGGAGTCAGTGCCACAGTGGGTGTGCCTGGTGCTAACCCCCTCACCGAATGCCTTGACATTTGATCTTTGACTTAGCCATCACTTTAACCTCTAGCACTTAACACAGAGCTTGCCGCACAGTATGTGCTAAGTAAATACTGAATGCCAAGAGCCTCCTCCTTACCCAGCCAGGGGACAGTCCCTGGGGGTGGGGGTGGGGTTGCTGACAAGCTGGAGAGATGTCAATGTCCTGACGACGTAAGGGCATAGGATTTCTCACCTGCAAACCCAGATTGGAGTCTCAGACCTGCTGGCTCGATGACACTAGTTAAATCCTTTAAGTTTTGCTTATTTATCCATGCACATCCTTGAAGGTGGGTATGGCAGTGTCCCCAAACAGCAACACCTGAGCCCTACCAGCAGGATCACCATGGGGATCAGAGGGTACGGGAGGCAGCCTGAGTGGTTTACCAGCAGCAAGCCCTGTTTGGCATTGTGGTAGCCAAACTTTAGCTGATACAGTGACAGTAAAACCTTGGATTGCGAGTAGCTTGTTCTGCGAGTGTTCCACAAGACGAGCAAACGTTTCTAATAAATTTAACTTGATAAACGAGCAATGTCTTGCAATACGAGTAGTACGTGAGGCCGAATGTCACATGATCGCAACTGAACCAGCGGTTCTCGAACTTCGTTTTTTTTTTTTTAATTTTTTTTTTAACATTTATTTATTTTTGAGACAGAGAGAGACAGAGCATGAACGGGGGAGGGTCAGAGAGAGAGGGAGACACAGAATCCGAAACAGGCTCCAGGCTCTGAGCGGTCAGCACAGAGCCTGACACGGGGCTTGAACTCACGGATGGGACCGTGAGATCATGACCTGAGCTGAAGTTGGACGCTCAACCGACTGAGCCACCCAGGTGCCCCTCGAACTTCGTTTTGACGTAGAAGTGCCCTGGATGACAAGCATGTTTCGGGAACGAATTATGCTTGCAAATCAAGGTTTTCCTGTACTTTCATTTTAAAGAGAAAAAGAATTTCGTTCCATAAACCTTCCATGTTTCTTGGTTTAGCCTCATGTTAAAACAAAAAAAGGAAAAGTTTACCCATATTGAGGTTCTGATTTGCACATTCTTCCCTCTGCTGGGAAGCCTGTTGTGCATATGTAAGGCTACAAGAAAGAGAAGCGAGCACAGAGAAGCCCAGTCAAGCACCTTATTTTGTTCTTGAATAATCGTAGCGCAGGGGAAAGGAGCAATGAGGAGCTAATGTGGTCGGTGCCTCCCATGAGCCACGTGCTTACTCATAAACACATCCAAGTCTCACAGTTGCCTTACTAGGGTCAGATGATTTGTTTCCCCATCTCAGTAGGTGAAAAAGTCCAGGCTCCCAAAGGTTAAGCGAACTACCCATCGTGCTCAGATACCTGCATTCCATATGCCAAGCCGCGACACTAGAGTTTTATCCCGCAGCCTAGGCTAGTTAGACCTCACCATCCAAACTCCAAACTGGAGGACACTGGAGTCAGAGACCAAAACCTCCATCCAGTGGGTTTTCTGGGCTCCTGAGCAGAACTCACAGGGGACAAACCAAAAAAACCCCAGTGTCTTTTACCTTAACTCCAGGTGGTTATTACGGAACTCATTTCTGAATTACACAGGAGAACTTCACTCCTTTGGTCTAAACCGGTAGATTTTTTTTCTTTTTTAATGTTTATTTACTTTTGAGAGAGAGAAAGACAGAGCGTGAGAGGACGTGGGGCAGAGAGAGAGAGAGAGGGAGACACAGAAACCGAAACAGGCTCCAGACCCCGACACGGGGCTTGAACTCCCGAACTGTGAGATCATGACCTGAGCGGATGTCCGATGCTTAACCGACTGAGCCACCCAGGTGCCCCAGATCTTTCTCTTTAAGTGAGAGCATATTAAAGAATGGCAGGGCGGATTTTTGCTTTTGAGGCCACACAGCAGCTGTTTACGAAATGTGGAATCCCCTGGAGCATTTGGTATAAATTCAGAGCCCCAGGTCCGCACTGGGCAGGACTTAGAATGTCTAGGTACGGAGGCTTGGAATCAGCATTTTAACCAGTTCCCCGGGTGATTCTTTGATACACCAAACTCAAAGAACTGGCCAGACACAGGAATGGGTCCTAAAGAGCCAGAGGTACAGAAGAGAGAATACCCAAGTATCGTACCAACTAATTTCAAGTAGATGGAGGACAGATGGAAAAAACTGTTATTTTTCACAGAGGTTAGACACTGCCCTTCCTCCCCACTTACATACACTATCCATTTCTTCAGCAAACTTTTCCTTCAGGAGTAGCTCAAGATACTGTGGTTCAATCTCTGCCAACATTAATTCGCAACTAAAGGTGCCTGAATTAATAAGATTTAGCTGTGCCGAGGCTATGATTTCACTGGGTAAGAGCATCAGCGTCCAAACAAAGATATCACTGATTATAGCTGTCTTGGCTAATAGAGACACAACCGCCAGAGAATAAAAATAGCCCAAACTCTGCCGAGACAAGGGTGTCAGCACAAATCAGGAGATGGCTTCTTTATGCTGAAGGAACCCTGCCCCAGAGAAGCCGGAGCACCCCCAGCCTGCATCTGGAGAAAGCATTCTAGAACTGTACTTAGAAGCTCAGTTATGTGTGCGGCAGCTTGCATTGAATAAAAACCCTCTTTCGTTCCCTCTTATTATCATTGGTTTCAATTAGCTAATGGGAGGTGGGAAGTGATTAGCTTGCTACCAACCTGCAGGGATAATATGCTTTTGTTTAAGGCTGCCACGGAATACTGCAGGGAGAAACAGAATGTACGAGACGAGGTCTTTTAAAGTGAAGGTTTAACACAACAGTAGGAATCAGAATCTTCCAGGGGGACGAACACTTAGAGGTCATCTTGTCCTACAGCAAAATGCTAGAATTCTTTTTCAATTTGAAGGCAGCTATCAAGCTCTCTGAAGTCTTGCTTTGTCCGGGACAACTATTCTCAGTTCTGTCAACCGTTGAAATGGCTTCCGGTCCCCACCCCCTCCACTATTATCCCCTTCAACTCCTCTGGACATGATAATGTATCAAAACCCCTCTGACAGTGTGGAGCCCAGAAGAGCACACATTATCCCACATGGTCCCATCGTGCAGAATGCAGCTTGACTCCTGTCTCTGCCAGTCAAGACGGGCTATGTTAATTAGCCCAGACAAGAAGGACATGACATGAGCCTCTTATGGAGCTGAGGCTGCTGGCTTGCCTTCATCTGGACACCAACTAAAAGCAAGACGTGCCCTGTCAACACAGGTGCAAAAAGCCACAGGTATAATTTAAAGTGAAAACGCTTGAAACGAGCGTTTTAAACTGAGATTAGGGATAATAGGCAACGTGTATTAAATCTCCTTTTGGTGGTTTACGAGGATCCTCTCCAGCTTACCAATATCTTTTTTGAATCCCGACAGGGCCATCCACTCGTGTTTAATCTACATATTTGATGAAAAAATGCATCCTGGGGGCGCCTGGGTGGCTCCGTCGGTTGAGCGTCCGACTTCGGCTCCGGTCATGATCTCACGGCTAGTGAGTTCGAGCCCCGTGTCGGGCTCAGTGCTGACAGCTCAGAGCCTGGAGCCTGCTTCCGATTCTGTGTCTCCCTCTCTCTCTGCCCCTAACCCACTGGCATTCCATCTCTGTCTCTCTCAAAAATAAATAAACATTAAAAAAATTTTTTTTAATGCATCCCATTTTACTCAGGCCTTCCCACACCTTTATTATTGCAGTCTCTGCAGTTCCCAAGTTGTAGGGGAAAGCAAAAATCATCCTAACATGAAACCGTTCCCTAGTGCACCAACTTCAGGGCGACATAAAAATACTTCCTACTCAAACATCTTCCCCCATTCCACGCTGGCATCTGTGCACATCCTTTGATTCAACATCCCTGTCTATCTTCTGCTGAGTGCAATTACACGGTGATTACTTACGAAGTGAATGGCAAAACCAAACTGAGTTCACCAAAGTGAATCCCCAAACCGAAACAAACCGACAGTCCCTCCATGGGAGCGATGCTGGAGAACAGACGAGGTCATACACTACGCCACTGGCCAATGAGGGTCAGCGGGGTTAGAGGGGTTGGCAACGAAAGGGGATGATGATTGACAGATGCAAGGACTTGAAAGAGGGCTTAAAAGACAGTGGATTGAATATTAGGATATTTAGAGGAGATTTGTGAAGAACCGATAAGGCTCTGATGAAAATAATCCTTTTCAGGATCACTCAGCACAAGTCAAACATGAAGTGAAGGATGATATCCACCACTTTCATACAATTCTGGGGTAACAATTCTATGCCAAATCACTCACCCCTGAAAACACTGACGTCATGGAATATAATTTACAGACAGTACAATGCATGCATTTTAAGTCGTAAAAATCCCTGATTTTTGATTGGTTTACACAACCATGATAGTATCATCAGTATCGAGCTAGAGACCATTTCCATCACCCCCAAAACTTGATTACTTGATTCACTTCTGGTTCATTCGAATTCACTGATGCAATTGTAAATTAATTTTGAGAGAGCTGAGTTTCATAATTTTTGGTTTCGTTTTTCACAAAAGTTGCCCATCAAATATTGTCTCTACTTTTTAATTTGGACATTGAAAAATGGATAGACTTTATTTTTTCAGAGCAGGTTTAGGTTTACAGAGGAACTGAGCAAAAGTACTGAGTTCCCATGTAGTCTCCGCCCCCTCCATTATTAACATCTTGCACTGGTGGTACGTTAGTTACAACGGAAGAACCAGTGTTAATGCATTATTATTAAACTAAAGTCCATATTTTAAACTGGGGTTCACTCTGTATTACACAGGGTTTCTTTTGTTTTTCACAAATGCATAATGTGACGTTATCCCCTATTACACTATCATATGAAATCGTTTTCACTGCCCTAAAACACCTGTGCTTCACCTATTTTTTTCTCCCACCCACCTCCCCCATCCCCAAACACAGATATGTATTTTTGCTCTATCTGTACTGCCTTTTCCAGAATGTTCTATAGTTGAAATCACAGCACGCAGCTTTTCCAGATGGACTTCTTACACTTAGCAGTATACATTTCAGGTTCCCTCATGTCGGAGAAGGGCACTTTGTTTGCTTCCAAGTTTTGGCGATGATGAATAAAGCTGCTGTAAACGTTCCTGTTAAGACTGTTCTGTGGACCTAAGTGTTCTCCTTATGAGTAAATACTGAAGAGCACAACTGCTGGGTCACATGGTAAGAGTAAGTTTGGTTTTGTAAGAAACTGCCAAACTGCCTTCCAAAGTACTGTTTGGGCTGGCTTTTCGCCGGCTGTGCTATTTTGCATTTTCCCCGGCCGTGAATGAGAGTTCCTGTTTCCCCACATCCTTGTCAGCATTTGCTGTTGTCAGGGTTTTGATTTTAGCCATTCTAACATGAACGTAGTGATATCCTGTTGTTGTTTGAATTTGCAAATCCCTGACGTGTATCACGTTGAGCAACTTTTCATATCCTCAACTGCCATCTCTATACCTTCTTTGGTGACCTGCCTGTTTGTTTCTTTTGTCCACTTTTTAACTGGATTTTTCTACTGTTTTTTTTTTGATGTTTTGTTGTGAAATATACATAAAATTTACCATCTTAATCACGGTTAAGTGTATAACTCAGTGGTAATAAATATATTCATAATGTTGTGCAACCATCACCACCCATCTATCTCTCTAGCTCTTTCATCTTATAAAACTGTCACTCATACCCATCAAAGAGTAACTCCCAATTGCTCCCTTTCCTAACCCCCGGAAACCACCATTCTACTCTCTATGAAGTTGACTACTCTAACTATCTAATGTAAGTGGGATCATAGAGTAGTTGTCATTCTATGATTGGCTAATTTCACTTAGCAGAACATCCTCAAGGTTTATTCAGGTTGTAGCATGTGTCATACTTTCCATCCTTTTTGATACAGCAATATAGATTATAAGGGGCACATGCACCCCGATGTTTATAGCAGCATTATCAACAAGAGACAAACTATGGAAAGATCCCAAATGTCCACCAACTGATGAATAGATAAAGAAGATGTGGTACATATACACAACGGAATATTACTCAACCATAAAAATGAATGAAACCTTGCCGTTTGTAACAACATAGATGGGGCTACAGTGTCAGAGGAAGACAAACACCATGATTTCACTCATATGTGGAATTTAAGGAACAAAACAAATACATGGGAAGGAAAAAAAAAAGAGGGAGAGGGAAGCAAACCATAAGGAACTCTTAACTATAGAGAACAAACTGAGGGTTGATGGAGGGAGGTGGGTGGAGGATGGGTTAGACACGTGATGGGTATTAAAGAGGGCACTTGTTATGATGAGCACTAGGTGCTGTATGTAAGTGATGAATCACTAAATTCTACTCCTGAAACCGATATTACACTACACGTTAACTAACTGGAATTTAAATAAAATTTCAAGAAACAAAGAGTTTCCTTCCTTTTTAAGGGTGAATAATATTCCATTGTATGGATATACCACATTTTGCTTATCCATTCATCTATCAGTGGACAGTTGGGTTTCTTCCACCCCTGGCTATTGTGAATCATGCTGCTATGAACATGGGTTTACAAATATCTTTGAAAAGTCCTGCTGTCCATTTTCTTGGGTATCTTCCCAGAAGGAAGAATGATAGATCACACAGTCATTCTATTTTTAGGGAGCCATCATATGGTTTCCCATAAAGGATGTGCCATTTTACATTCCCAACTAACAGTACACAAGTGTTCCACTTTCTCCACATCCTGGCCAACACTTTTAATTTTTCTGTCTCATTTTTTTGTTTGCTTGTTTTGAGAATAGTCATTCCTCATGTGTGAGAGATGATCCTGTTGTTGAACTACAGAAGTTCTTTTTATATTTGGATGCCGATTCTTTATCAGATGTTCTGCAAATATTTTCTCCCAGTCTGTGGCTTGTCATTTCATCGTCTTAACCATGTCTTTCACAAAGCAGAAGTTTTAAAATAATTATGACATTTAAATACATTATGTAAAACAAATTACCATAGGATAATAGACTTTTACCACATCTATACCTCTTAGTTACTACAAAATTAATGAATAGGATAGTTTAAAGGTGTTGAGCATTGGATATCTCTCTCCAGGTTGACAATGATCAACTAAAACATAAATAGACATTTTTTTCCAAAGAAGACGTACAGATGCCTAACAGGCATGTGAAAAGATGCTCAATATTAATAATCAACGGGGAAATATGTATCAAACACACAATGAGATATCACCTTACAACTCTGAGAATGGCTAAAATAAAAAAAAGATAAGAAATAACAAGTGTTGGCAAGGATATAGACAAAAGGGAACCTGTGGGAACTGTTGGTAGCAATAAAAATTGGTATAGCCACTGTGGAAAATGGTATCGAGGTTCCTCAAAAAATTACAAATAGAATTACCATACGATCTAATAGTTCCATTACTTACCCAAAGAAAATGAAAACACTAATTCAAAAAGATATATGCACCCCTATGTTTATTGCAGCATTATTTACAATAGCCAAGATATGGAAGCAACCTAAGTGTCCATCAATAAAGTGGATAAGGAAGATCACACACACACACACACACACACACACACACACACACAGTGTAATATTACACAGCCATAAAAAGGATGATATCTTGCCATGTGTGACAACATGGATGGACATACAGGGTATTATGCTAAGTCAAATAAGTCAGACTGAGAAAGACAAGCACCATATGATGTCATTCACATGTAGAATCTAAAACAAGCAAACAAACAAACAAAACGCAGAATCAGACCTATAAATACAGAGAACAAACTGATAGTTGCCAGAGGGAAGGATGGTGGGGGGATGGGAAAAATGGGTGAAAAGAGGTGGGAGATACAGGCTTTCAGTTACAGAATGAGTAGGTCATGGGAATAAAAGGCACAGGATAGGGAATATAGTGAATGTATTGTAATAGCATTGTATGGTGACAGGTGGTGGCTACATTCGTGGTGAGTATAGCACACTGTATAGAGTTGTCCAATCACTATGTTGTACATCTGAAACTAATATAGCACTGTGTGTCAACTTTACTCAAACAAAACAAAAAATAAATAAAACCTGTTGACCAAGATTCCACAGCTCATTTGGCATGTTTTTATAAATGAACCATGGTGGTTACTAGTTATTCCCTTCTTGTTAAAGTGCTCACAAAGCATTTAATAATTCATTCGTGGGGCGCCTGGGTGGCTCAGTCAGTTAAGCGTCCGACTTTGGCTCAGGTCACGATCTCACAGTTCATGAGTTCGAGCCCCGCATCAGGCTCTGTGCTGACAGCTTAGAGCCTGGAGCCTGCTTCAAATTCTCTGTCTCCCTCTCTCTATGCTCCTTCCCCGCTCATGCTCTGTCTCTCTCTCCTTCAAAAATAAATAAAAACATTAAAAAAAATAATTCATTCGTGAGTTTTACCATGAGTCAACATTACGCCTATTTGGTAAAGAGTTTTCTTTTCTATCATTTGGAAAACTGAGGAATGATCTTCCAGTGTCTTTCCTCATCTTATAATAGCTTGCACAATCATGTTGGCAAGGTGTTTCACTACCCTGGGATAGAATTAACTTGGGCCCAAAGACTTGAGGATATTTTGAACGGTTAAGTGTACTTCTTCAATCTTGCCTCCTTTCTTAGAGTTTTAACTCCTTCTTCATACACTTTGTGCCTCACTTTTCTTACTCCATTTGAAGATTATACTTCCTGGACTGGGGAAGATGGTGACATACTTCTCCCCAACGGTTTGGTACCTGAAGGGCGAAATCCGTACCTGCACTGCTGGTGGCCTCTGGAAAGAAGAGGCCAGGGTGCAGTGGAGGGACTCACAGTTGACCCGGCAGGTCAGATGAAGCTGCTCAGAGGCTGAAATGAGGTCCAGAATGAGTTTTGAGACCAGAGGAGAGTGTGAACACTATTCAAGAATACAGAAAGCACACATTTTGACTCTGAAGGAGCCAAAAGCATAAAGGGGGCAACCAACCCAAAGGAACAGGGGCAGGCCAAATATAATAGTCCCACAGCATTAAGCCAAACAAAGAAAACAAAATGAAACAACCAAGGCCATTCTTTGCACAAGTCAACCAACCCAGAGAGCTACACAAAGGGGAATCACCTGGGTACCTCCTGAGTTTGTCAGTGTTGCTCCAAATCAGGAGCAGCCTTTGCCTGGCTTGGGAAATGGGAGAAGCTAAGAGGCCCAAGTACAAGCAGAGCTTAAAAATTGCACACATAAGACGCAGTAGGGCCATAACAGGAAAGCAGTTCTACTTTCTGTCTGTCACCAATTAGCATCCTGCCATCTCCCCTTAGCAGTGACGACATGAACCTTTCTTGTTACGTTCTCACTCAAAACCAAAAATAGTCTTGTACCTGACATCTTTCACGAGGCTTAGCTCATCCTGGGGGTTATTCTTGCCCTTATCTGGCATCCAGCCTTGGTTATGTGCCTCTCCTATTTTCTTTACTTTCTTTCTTTCTTTTTTTTTTTTTTTTTTGGTTTTTGGAGCTCTGAGATCAATAGACAGCACCCTGGATGGTCATATTCCTGTTCTTGGCTCCTCTATTCATTTTATTTAATTATAATTTATTTTTAATTTTTAAATGTTTATTTATTTTTGAGACAGAGAGGGAGAGAGAGAGCGCAGAAGAGAGGACAGAGAGAGGGAGACACAGAATCCAAAGCAGGCTCCAGGCTCTGAGCTGTCAGCACAGAGCCCAATGTGGGGCTCGAACCCATGGACAGCGAGATCATCTTTGTATTAGATTGCTGTTGCCACCTTACAAGTCACCCCCAAACTTAGCAGCTTAAAGAATTTGGGAGTGGTTTCATGGGTGTTTCTGGTTCAGAGGCTCACATGTATTTGCCATCAAGATGTCAGCAGGGGCTGGCAGGAGGCCTCAACTGATTGCCAAGGGGTCTTTCTCCTCCACAGGCAACCTGAGTGTCTTCACAAAACAGGGCAGTGGATTTTCCCCAGAGGAAAAGGTCCAAAACAAAGAAAGGAGGAGGCCATAATGTCTCTGATGACCTAGTCACCCACCATCGATCAGTTCCATTATTGTTCCATTCACTGGAAGAGTCACTAAGGCCAACCCATACCTAAGGGTGGGAAAATTGAGCCCCACCTCTTGAAGGGAAGAATATCAAAGAACTTGGGGCTTTATTTTAAAACAACATGCACCCCATGCTACCCTGTCTTTTAATTTTTGCTTCAGTGTTTTAGAGTAAAAACTAATTTCTTTTCTTCCTCTCTCTCTCTCTCTTCAATTATTTTTCCTCAAGTAAATTTCTTCAGTCAATTAAGTCAAATGGAATATACCCAGGATGAATCTCTTGGCTATAGTCATGAGTTTAACACCCTGGGTACCACATTATCATCACCAGGGACTAGTGTTCTAGACTGTATTTTGAAAGAAGACAGGATTGAAGGGGCTTTGGTTTCCATTGGTAGGACTCTTCTTTTTAACTGCCTGACCAGCAGTTGGTGTTTCTTCTCTTGCTGTAAAATCAGTAATCCGATGGGAATGCTAGCTACAAAGACTAGCTTGCATTGTGGGTAGAGATGAGCCACTGACAGACATAGGCATTAGGACCTTTTTTCCTGCTGTCATTCAACATTGACCCCAAATCCCTAGAGCCAAGATAAATAACATACACTGAGCGTCCTTATAAATGCAGGTATCAACAGGATCAACTTCTAGAAGCAGAATCGATTGGCAAATGGGCATTCAAAATTTCAATAGATATTGTCAAATTGTCCTCCAAAATTATTGTACCAATCTACCCTGTCACCACAGCATTTGAGCCTGCCAAATTCTGCTCACTCTCACTTACACCGGGGTATCATCAAACCATCAGATCTTTGCTGTATAAGAATTACAGCTGTTCTCCCCATGCTGGCAAACAGAAGCAGGGCTAGTATCTGTGAAAACGCTTGAAATAAGTGTCAAATTCATTCATCTCTGGTAGCATTTTATTGAATGAAAAAGAGTAGATGATGGGAAACTGAGGTCAGAAAGAGAATCAGTTGGAAGGAAATTGAAAGTGGCTTTAGCTGGCAGGGGCTGGGAACACCTGCTTTTTTAAAAAAATACTTTTTAATGGTTATTTATTTTTGAGAGAGAGAGAGAGAGAGCGAGCACATAAGCAGGGGAGGGGCAGAGAGAGGAGACAAACAATCCGAAGCAGACTCCAGGCTCTGAGCCGTCAGCACAGAGCCTGACATGGGGCTCGAACCCAAGAACCGTGAGATCATGCCCTGAGCTGAAGTCAGATGCTTAACTGACTGAGCCACCACCTGCTCTTTATCTACAGCTCAGTAGTGAATAGAATGCCACTGTAAGCTTGTACCTCTTTAGCTAGTCCCCCACTGGCAAATATTTTACATTTTTTTTTAATGTTTATTTATTTTTGAGAGACAGAGAGAGAGCGAGAGAGAGAGAGAGCACACAAGCAGGGGAGGAGCAGAGAGAGAGGGAGACCCAGAATCCGAAACAGGCTCCAGGCTCTGAGCTGTCAACACAGAGCCCAACGCGGGGCTCGAACTCATGAACCATGAGATCATGACCCGAGCCGAAGCCGGACGCTCACCCGACTGAGCCACCCAGGTGCCCCTACGTTATTTCTAATCTTTATCTAATTACAAACAATGCTGCAGTGATACCTTGTTCATACCTCATGATCCATGCTTACTTGTAACATAAATTCCTACAAGTGAAGCACTCGGTCGAAGCGAGTTGGCATCTGTGATTCTGATAGACACTACTCTACAGGGTGCCTCGCATGAGGTTTACGAATCTACACTCCACCAGCAGTGTGTCAATGTGCTGTTTCCTCACAGTCTTGCCACGTGTCGCGTATTATCAAATATTTTATTCGTTTATTTTTCTCTGTCAATCTTTCAGGTAAAAAAAATCAGTTTTAATTTACATTTCTCTCATCAGGAGTGGGATTAAGCATTTTTCAGATACATTTATAGGCCTTCGGATACATATAGGCAGTATATGAACTGCTCGTCATATACTTTGCACATTTTTTTTTCTAGTGAGTTGTTGCTTTTATCGGTCTATGAGGGCTCTTTATTAAGGAGCTGAAAATGAAAACTCTTTGCCTCTCATGTGAATCGCAAATAGTTTCCCTAGTTTGTCAAGTTGTTTTTTTTCCCACTCTGTCTATGGTGATTTTTATTTTATTTATTTATTGTTTGGCCAAGGACTAGACCTTAGGCTTTAAAAAAAAATGTAGTTTAATCTAAAACTTATTAGTCTTTCCTTTGATGATTATCACAGTGAGACGGGTTGTAAAAGGATTACCCAATATTTTTATGGACTACCCATAAAATTTTGGATTTTACACCTAAATTCTATTTGGAATTTAGCTAGGCTTACAGAGGTCGTTGAGTCACCTTTTCTGCTACATGGCTCCCCTGTTGTCCCAACATCACTGACTAAATAGTTCATCTTTCTTTCACTTAGACAAGATGCCACATTTAGCATATACTAAGGTTCCTTGGGTTTAGGTCCACTTGAGGATGTTCTACTACATTCGATCGGTCTTCTGTCGAAACATGTGTCGGTACCACACTGCTTCGATCCCTGAGGCTTCACTGCATATTTAACCTCCAGAACCGCTAGGTCCAGCGCATTCTCCTTTCTCCGAGTTTTCTTGCCCACTTCCAAAACAAACCTAATTTTAGCTGGAATAGCATTACACTCATAAATGAAGGTGGGGAGGACTGACATTTTTATGCTGTTGAGTCTCAGGCAGATTCTAAAATTGTTCTTCATCCAGGTCCTATAAATTTCTATCGCGTTCATTACTCAGGATTTGGAGTTGTTTGGTTGAGCTTGTAAATGGGCTCTTTTCTCCAATCCAGTTTCTCTCTGGTTGTGATTCTCATGATTGGCCTAGGGCCAAAGGGCTCAACTCAAATGATCTGCCCGCCATCTGTTTCCCTTTCAACAGCCTCCAGGAGGACTTGGTCGGTTTCCCCGGTGTCTCTGCAACCTTCACCCACGAAACTCTGTTTCCTTATTCGTCAAAGAGCACCACTTTTAGGTATTTTCTTTCCCTCTTGAGCGATGGAATTATCCCGAAGAAGGTCAGAGATTTATCAGAGGACCCCCGTTCAGCTTAACAAGGCATCCAGAAATGGTCAAGACATTGAACCATCCCATTGCTCCTGTCTGTTCTCAGGGACTTGGCTGGCACTGTCGTCTGCACCAAGCAGGAGTCATCTGTATCATCCCTCTGCTGGGGGACCAGGACCCAGCTCCTTTCACCCTCCTCTTTGCCTTTGCTCTACTTTTCCTACCATTAGGCTCACCGTTTGCCACCAAGTGCTTCTCTTTTTAGGTTAGGATCCCCCAAATTTCTTTTTCTACTTGGGATCATTATTTAAATACCACCTTCAAAAATGGGCTTCTCAGAATGCTGGTGCAGGTGTTAGATTCAGCACAAAAAGGGCCCGAAGGCTGTGTTGGGAGGCACTCCATGCTATATGGCACTCGTGAGGTCCCAGGGCACGTTAACGCTTTAAAGGCCGAGAAGTTCTGCACATTTCACAGACTGACTTGACCACAGTTAATTAACACACCGCATGACTCACATTCGGTGGAACGCACTTCAGGGGATGCAGCCTTGAGACCAGAAGCTCCCGGTTCTACCGGAGTCACTCTGCTCAGGACACCTGTGATCTCAGTTATCTACCTGGGCGCAAGCATCAAGTTCACCTATGGGCTGCGAACTGGGATAGAACACTCAAAATTCAAGTTTGCCTATTGATCCTCAGGACGACTACATAATTTACAGAGCCCACCTTTTTTTTCAGTGGAATATAAATATGGGGCCCTGGCCCGGGCAGGGCACTCAGTCTCCCCCTTCCTATGGGCCTTCTGCCCTGACCCACAGCAGACGGGTGACCCCACGGGATTGGAACCTCCATGGCAAGATGCACTTGGTACTGGCCGGGGCTGGCCAAGGGGCCCCTGTGGAGACACCCACCAAATGTGCCACCGGAAGTGAAAACCAAAAGGATTCCTCTCAGACCCACAAGGCAAGAGGGAGGCACCTCTCCCGCCTGAGGCACACAGGGGGCTGGCCTTCCCCCCAGAGAAGAAAAAGGAAGTGAGAGATTCCTTGTTCTCATTAGCGGGATGGAAGCTTCTGTAGGAGACAGAGGGGAAAACTAGGAAAGCAGCTAGAAATACATAAGGAGGAAGAGGGAAGTAGGGCAGAATAACATGAGCCTTCATGGCCTGGAGCTGGTGAGGAGAATGAGGCCCTCTTAGGAGGAGCGGCCCACCCCCACCGGGCCCTGGCCCCCTGCCTCTCCCAGGAGGATATGCGGGGGGACCTTGGTGGTCAGCCATTCCCGGCAGGTGTTCCAAGAATTTTAACTCACTCACCTGTGACCACTTCCTAGCGGACTGCTCCCTAAGACTCACCCACGGAACTAGCAACTCTCCCTTCCTCTTGACAGAAGAACAAGCAAGGGACTCTGTCCGGAGAAACATGGAACAGACCTCCCAGATGACCTGGAAGCCCTCACGGGAGCTGCACAGGTGATGTTTTCACCCGGCTCCACTCTGAGTGGGGTCCTTGACTCCGGAAGGGCCGGTGGGGGTGGGGGGGGGCAATCACCTTGTTCACCTAAGTGGCAGCAAAAAACATTTTGGTTTCTGGGCTGTGATGTGGTGCTTCTGGGGGAACAGACTTGCATCTCAGGCTTTGCACCTGGTTAAGAAGGACAGAAATGTGCCCGGGAGAGATTAGTGCCGTCTGCATACAGCGAGGACAGCTCCTCTCTACTGCATTTCCTTGCGTGATGTCTTTTTTTATTAGAAGAAAGCATTCCTTTGCTAAACACTCCCAAACAAAACCTAACTAGCCAATCAAAGAAACCACCCAACTGACCAAATCAACTGACCCACTAACCAATCTACCGAATGAGCAACCAACTAACCAACCTGCCAAACAAAGATTAAAACCATTGCAACCCCGGGGGCACCTGGGTGGCTCAGTCAGTTAAGCATCTGACTTTGGCTCAGGTCATGATCTCCCGGTTTGTGAGTTTGAGCCCCCTGTCGGGCTCTGTGCTGACAGCTCGGAGCCTGGAGCCTGCTTCGGAGTCTATGTCTCCCTCTGTCTCTGCCCCTCCCCTGCTTGTGCTCTGTGTCTCTCTCAAAAATAAATAAACATTAAAAAAAAAAAACTAAAAAAATAAATTAGGCACTCAGCACCCAGTGTACCCATGCACTTAGCCTTGGACTTTTTAGGAAGCCACTGCTGGTGACCGCACCCCGCCCCACTTGGTTTCACACCTCCATTTCCAGCCCTGTGAACTGCCCCCATCTTGGACTTGACTGTGGAGTTTGCTCCTTCGAGGCGTCCCATCCTGCCGTGCCTGTCACCTCTCCTATGCCCTGCCCTGGGTCCTAGGACAGCCTTACCAGCCCTACCTATACCACTGACTTGAACACACATGGCGGCCATGGAGTCTCCCAGTTCTCAGAGCGCTGAGAACTGAGCCACAAGAACACTCTGCTGTCCTTGCTGCTTCTGGGAGCAATTTCCTATTCATGCCTTAATTCCTCATATGGCTGTTTCTGTCGTATGTGTGGTTTTTGCTAATGCGAGGTGTTTTGGCAGTTCAGTGCATACAGGGATGTGACTCGGGTTATAAATTACTGTGTTAACGGTGGCCTGGAATGCTGTGGTCCTTGAACACTATTTGCATAAAAATAACTCACGTATTTAGAAGGGGAAACATCAGTATGGAAAAAGGGATCAAGGAGATAGCCCGAAAGTAAACACATCACGTCTCTGTTCTTACACTTGGGCAGTTCCCGAGTAGTTTTCCACCCTCTGAGTCATTTATTATCGCTTTTATTAGCCTTCTCCATCCAGGCTGACATTATTTTCTGTTTTACTGATAAAGACGATGCTTCTCGGAGAAAGGAGTGGCTGGGGCAGCTGCTGGAGCCTGGGGTGGAGAGCGGACAGACATCCGGCCCAGAGATCCCACTGCGTCCACCTGGCTGCTAGGGCTAGCCTGGCCCACATCCACCAGCTTCTGGAGGAAACCCAGGTTCCGACCTCTCTCTCAGGTCAGGATGAGAGAGGTTCCTTGGGCACCTTCTGCTTCCCTTGTAATCCTCTTCCTCCACTCTGCCTCCTACATCCCGAGCCTTGTGTAGCCCAGAAACATGCCTCTTTTTTTGCTGTCGTTTTTAAGTTAATTTAGTGTGTGTGTGTGTGTGCGCGTGCGTGAGAGAGAGAGAGGACAAGTTGAAGGGGCAGAGGGAGAGGGAGGGAGAGAATCACAAGCAGACGCTGCACTATCGATGCAGAGCCAGATGCGGGGCTTGAACTCACAAACCACGAGATCATGACCTGAGCCAAAATTGAGAGCCCCGGATGCTTAACCGACCGAGCCACCCAGGAGCCCCGAAATACACCTTTTTCAAACAAGGCAGGTCTACTGCTCTCCCCCCCTCCCCAACACCATGGTGCTTTAGATATTGTAGTAGACTGTATTTTCCAAGTAGGTGGCAACAATACCTACCGAACTTGGTGGGCACTGTCCAGGGGTCTCGTCACCCTCCAGTTGAGGAGTGGGGTGTATGTCTCCCTTGACATTGGGCAGGCTTGTGACTGCTTTGATAGAGAGAGGATGGTAGAGATGCCACCAGTAAGACTTCTCAGGCTAGGTGCTAAAAGGAATGAGGCCTCTTGTCACTGTTGGGACCCTAGCCACCATGAAAGCAGTCTGACTACTCTGGGCCACCATGCTGTGAGGAAATCCAGGCCACCTAAAGATGCCATGGGAGGGTGCTCAGGTAGACAGCCCCAACTGATGTCGCCGGGGACTAACAGCTGCTAGGCACTGAGGGGAGACAGCCCAGATAATCATAGCCCCCAGCGGTCAGGTTGCTCCCCGCCAGAAAACCTTCCCAGCGGAGGCTCCTCACGTTGTGCAGCAGAGAAAAGCCATCCCTGATGCTTTGTTGGAATCCCTGGCCCACAGAGTCCCAGAGTTTAACAAGAAGGGTGTTTATACCATTAAGTTTTAGGGTATGTCTCAGATTTCACGGCAGGTTAAAACGTGTGCAACCCTTTTAAGATCCTAAATGCACAAATCCTCTAAATTCTTCTTCTCTGGGACAGAGTGAGGGTGTAGTTTTCAGCGAATGTGAAATTCCAGCCAAGATAACTGCCAACTTGAATCTTCACGAGGATGGCCTTGTGGCTTGGCTTTAATCACATCGCATAAAGGACCACCCCTCGCCCCTAAGCTGGAGCCTGCTAATTTCAGACCAGACCAATTCTAAAAAACGTCTGATAATCAAGCACTTCTTCTTCTAATACTGTTTTATAATTAAAGAGCTCTTTCAGAACGGGATCAGTGTATCATTCTGGATGGCAGGGGGGACCACTGCGGTCAGGATAAAGGGTCACTTCCAGGGCTGCCCCACGGAGAGTGCCTGCTAAGAGCTGTCTCAGTAAGTCTTCTCTGGCAGGAAGTGTGAGGGTGACAACCGTGACACTGCCCATGTGATCGTATCCTCCCTTCCTTTCTCCTGCTTCCCCTGCCTTCTCTCAGCATCCATCATGTGTATACTCTGCACCAGGCACTGAGCTAGGTGCTGGGGATATGCAGGTGAGCAAGGCGGATGTGATCCCTATTCTTGAGTGTAGAAGCTGCCGTTTTCTTGGGGTGCCTGGGTGGTTCAGTAAGTTAAGCATCTGACTTTGGCTCAGCTCATGATCTCGCGTTTCGTGGGTTCGAGCCCCGTGTCAGGCTCTGTGCTGACAGCTGGGAGCCTGGAGCCCGCTTGGAATTCTGTGTCTCCCTCTCTCTCCGCCCCTCTCCCATTTGCACTGTGTCTGTCTGTCTCTCTCTTTCAAAAATAAATTAAGAAAAAAGAAGCTGCCATTTTCTGTCCAGTATACTTCTTAAAAAAATTTTTAAATGCTTTTCTTTTTGAGAGAGAGAGAGAGAGAGAGAGAGAACACGAGCAGGGGAGGGGCAGAGAGAGGGACACGCAGAATTTGAAGCCGGTTCCAGGCTCTAAGCTGTCAGCACAGAGCCCGACACGGGGCTCGAACTCACAAGCCCTGAGATCATGACCTGAGCCGGAGTCAGACGCTTAACCAACTGAGCCACCCAGGTGCCCCTTAACATTTTTAAAAATATTCAGAATACAAATAAAACTACATGGAAGTTTATGGGTGGTGAGGATGTCCAAGTGCACATGGTTGAGGATATGGATTTTCAGATGGACTCTGCGGGCAGGGGTAGAAGGGTGGGGACTGTATTAATTAGCGCAATGCTGGCTATGGCATCAAACCCCCTAGTTCAGAGGCTTGGCATGACAGAAGTTCCCTTCTGATTCATGTTGTTGGGAGATACGTGGCATTTCCCCATTTGGTGACTTTCCTTCTGTTGGTAGCTCTGTCATCCCTTCGAGCCTGGGAATCCTGCATGTGTTGCCAGTAGAGCAGGGAAATGCCTACGTGCTTTTGATCTGCCTCGGTTGATACGTTATCATTTCAGAGAGAAGTCGTTTGGCCCAACTTAGATGCCCAGGGAGGCTTGGAGATGCAGCCGCTGGCCAGACAGCCCCTCCAGCAACAACCCGATACTATGGCAGGAGAAGCAGCGATCTTTGTTATGCAGTTCCCCATACCTGCTCTTGGGTGATGTTGGAGGGTTTCTGTCCACCATGATGCCAGTGCACTATGGAATGACACTGGCTTGCTTAGGACTCTTGAGAGCTGGGGGCTTGGCCAGGAAACGTAGATGGCTCCATCCCACCTCTGTAGGAAGATCTATAAAGCCTCACATGTCCCCAGAAAGGATTTTTTTTTTAAGAGAGAGAGAGCATGAGTAGTGGAGGGGCAGAGACAGAAAGAGAGAGAGAAGACGCAGGGCTTGATCTCATGAACCGTGAGACCATGACCTGTGCCGAAATCAAGAGTCGGACACTAAACCAACTGAGCCACCTGAGCACCCGCAGAAAGGATTCCATAAAACGCATATGTGGACGTGTCTACCAGTCTGCCTTGTCAATTCCCTCTGCTACCTATATGGGAGAAAACATCTTTAACCAAGAAACAAGGACACTCTCTGAGGAGCGCTTCAACACACCAACTTTCATAAAACCAAATGCTTAAAAAATAACCAATAAGCATTTAAAATGCCCATATCCCCTCAACACTAATTCATAATAAAATATTAAGAAGCCTGTCACCATTCTGTTGGTGGAGAACTTAAAGCTCTTCTCTGAAAAACATTCTCTTCTGTGTACCCCCGGAGAAACATACAGCAGAATAATGCCATATAACGGTTCTAACGATATGTTCCTGCAACAAGAGAGTTTTAGTTTCCATTGCTTTTCATTTATTTTATGTTATAAATTAATAACATATTTATGATGGAGAGTAACTCATTTAATTCATTAAATATAAGTACCATAAAGTAAGGCACTTAGATAAGAAAAGTGTGAAATGATCCTGATGCACTCCTAAATGTTACATTAAGTATATAAATCATTTTGTTTTCTCTCTGCTTGAAGTAGAAAGCAGCTGAGGAGGTAAATGTAATTACTATAATTCTATTTTAAAAGGTCCAGGAAGCACGAGAATAGAATTTGCGCAAACATCAAAAAAGGCAGCTTATTCTGGCCCCATTTGTCATCTTCCGTGACAAACTCAACTAGATCGTATGGGGTGTGGCCATGAAATGAATACGCACTTTCAACGACTGAGAGCTTTACAGGACTAGGCTCCCCAGCTCTAAGGCACAGGGAACCCACTACTTGCTGGGGTCTGACTTTTTCAACCTTGACGACCCGGGCTAGAAAATCATCTGAAGTTTCCCTGTTGGAAGCCCCCACCCTCTTAGTCCCAGATCTTCAGGGCTTTGGATGGTTGGTGGGGTGGAGGGCTGGCCCGAGGGGGCCTGGACACGTGGACTGGTCTATTCCAGCTCATGCCCAAAGTGGGTACATAGGAGAAAATGCAAGTGTCAAAAGTCCCTCTGCTCCGTGGCTGCATTAGAAAGGAAACAGCTAAAAGAAATACGGTGGGCACAGTAAGGCTGTTAAGGGGGAGAACGAACAACGGCCCCCACTGCTCCAACAGTAGGGGGTGCGGGAACCACCGTCAACTCAACACCAACAAATGGCCAAGTTCGGGCCAGGCTGATTTGCACACAGTGCTCCCAACCTTGTGGATACGGGCTTTCTTGGCCTCATTCTTAAATATGGGAACACGGAAGCAAAAGGAGCACTCATAAACAACTCACCCAAAGTCACACGGTTTTGTGAATGGTGGATCTGAGAACATGAACCAGCCTGACTCCAGGGCAGGGGGTGGTCCCTTCCCTCTGCCGTGTGGCCTTGTTCCTCGCTGTATCCCTGGGGCCTGGTGTGGGATGATCCTAGTAGGTGCACACTAGGACGGGGCAGGAAGGGTGGAGAGGGCTTTGGAAGCCATTCTAATGTCTGCTCCTCTGGACGTGGGTGGCTGTTCCAGCTTAGCTAAGAGTTGTGTACAATAAAGCTAAGGTGATGCCAGCGGAAGAACAACGACACGCATCGGCTTTAGTATTCTATGTGGTACCAGCATGTTCCCCCTTTGCCTTTTCTTACCTTCCAAAAACCCGAAAAGAACACCACAGGAGCTCCCTGCCCTTTTCCTGTCAAACTCGTCTCACGGCTCACCACTGCCAAAAAATGCCCCCATCCTGACAGTCCAAAATAATGACAGGGCATTATGCTGTTTTCTCTGCTGTGGGTTCCACACCAGCTACGTTGCTTATCTGAATCTTCATGAGGAGAAAGGGTCAGTTACCTGTGGTTGAAATATGCTCCATCATCGTCACCACCACCATGATCATGGTCACCATCATCGTCACCATCATAACCATCACCATCATCGTCATCTTATAATCTGCAGGGAGTGGGAGCCACGCTTTGTGTGCATCTAGGGATTCACATTCGAAGTCAACTGGTGATGGACACAAAATCCCGGGACCAAGTAGAGTTTGGGGCTTTATACACACTATCACATTTAAGCCTGTGCGGTTGGAACGCAAGATCTAGACAAGAGCTTTGAGAGCCCAGGGGCCCCTGGGTGGCTCAGTCAGTTAAGTGTCTGACTTCGGCTCAGGTCATGATCTCACGGTTCGGCAATTCAAGCCCCGCATCGGGCTCTGTGCTGACAGCTCGGAGCCTGGAGCCTGCCTGGGATTCTGTGTCTCCCTCTCTCTCTGCCCCTCCGTCTCTCTCTCTCTCTCTCTCTCTCTCAAAAATAATTAAACATTAAAAAAAACAGCTTTGAGATCCTAGAGGAAGGGCAATCCTAGCTGCGACCCTCAGAGGTGCGTATTAGGGGCTCTATTTTACAGAGAAGGAGTGAAGCTTGGAGCTTTTCGGTGACTAACATACGGCCAAATCGCGAAATAAAGGTGAAGCTGGGCTTCAAATCTGGGCTGTGTAATGACAAGCCTACACTCCCACCATGTTATCACCGTGCCCCAAATGTAGGCTGCTGGCTTTCTCACCCACTGTTGCTCCATTGCCTCCATGCTCCTCCCTCTGAGGAAAGAGTGTTGACCTATTTCCCTCCCGGTGGCATTTCTGAAACAAGACTGGAACTGAAGAGGACAAAGGCCTCACGCTCCTTCTCTGAGCATCTGTGGCCTCTTTGATAATATGGATGAGTTGGATCAGAGAATCCTCAAAGTCCCTTCCTGACCTTTTGAGATCTCCATTCAGATGATCTTCTCCCTAAATGTGGTGAAATTTTAACTCTTCAATATGCCCGTGAGCTGGCTTACGAAACTTGACTCTATGACTCAGGATTACACAGAAAAGAAATGGCTCGACGTTCGCTGGGTGGGATGGGGTGGGGTCTGTGTCTCCTGGGCATCTTCCTGCAGCTGATACACACCCGGACACACCTCCCGGAACCTTCCTGCGTCCATGCACAGGAGCCCTTCTCCATCGCCTGACTTGTACACGTGTTAACTCCTCCTCAAGACCCACTGGCTGAAGGGGTCAGGGACGGATGGAAAGCCATCATTTCTTGTTCCGCACCTTCTCTACAGTGACCCTGATCTTGCGAATGTTCACAAGGGTCCTGGCACTTTGTGCTAAAAATTTCACTACATCTCTTGCTGGTAAGTCTAGCCGAGGGCCCCTTGACCCCCCATCACACGGATATGGCAATGATTTAAATGGCTACTATTCTTCAAACGCAGGATCACGTGCAATGGACCTGACCTTTTGCAAAATTTCCACAAAACTGCATGGGAAGGCATAACATTGCCGCAGCTGAATTAGACGTGCTCTGAAATTACAAGGTTAAATTGGATAACCTCCTTACACTGCTGAACTGCCAAGACAAATCACTGATATCCCTTCAGGGATTAACAAAGACCTCAGATAACCGATGGAGGCTGAACTGAAGTACGTGAGGACAGAGGAGATCAGGAGCTAACACAGTATTTCCTCCTTGCCTCAGTGAAGGCTGAAAAATCACTTGTGGAATATTCTGGACTCCTCGGTAGGAGAGTCTGGTCATCAGTGAATTTCGCGGGACACAGCAGCTGTTTAGCTGAGATGTGGTGGTGAGGTGGGGATGATACGTGAAGAGAAATAAATGAGCCAAACTATGAAGGCCATGATGACAGGACACGGGGGTGGACCCTGTACAACAGGGGGGACCTGGTGTAAAAGCATGAGGGTGCTGTCACTGTCTGGGTCATGAGGACAATGCTCTGTGCTTTGTTTCTCCACTAATGCCTCCTTGACTATTACAAATGGTATCTTAAAACAGGCAGGGACGATCTAACCTACGCCAGCCACCTCCTCTCATTTCTTCCTTTGCTGACACTGGGATCCATTATGACTTCCCATCTAGACTTGGAGCATGGCTTGTGTGCTCAGATGGCTATGTGCACATGCATGTGAATGCACACACGCGTGCGGTGTGGATGTGTGGTGTGTATGGGGGGCTAGGGGGAAGGTACTCCGCCTCGGCAGCAAGCCTGACCAAGATCCCCTGGCATAAAGATGGTTATATATCATTACCATTATTTACCACCAAGCAGAAGACACAGGCCAAACTAAAAACTAACGTTCCCAAATATTTTGCCCACTTTTTCTAAACCAGTTACAAAAACAAACAACAAAACATCATACGTCAACTGCAAGGGCTCTGGATGTGTCGTTGCTTTGGGGGTTGATGATTCACAAAAATGAGACAGGAAACAAGACTGCTACACGTCAGGAGGAAGGGTGAGGGCAGAAGCATGTGCTGAAAACAGGACATTGTGCCGCTCCCTCCGCCCGTCGGGCCCTGTGAGCTGGTGTCTTGGCCGGGGTTCTCGGGTCCGTCCCACAGGAGGCCAAACAGGCCAGGCCTCCTTGCCACCTGACTCCTGTATCCAGGGGTACAAAGGTAGCTTCCCCCACTGGGTTATGAGCAGCTCAGGGGCAGAAATGTGCTTGGAACTTCCATTCCCCAGTGCCCCGCTGTGCAGGGTCAGAGTAGGCATTTGGTGAGGGCCTACTACACAAATGAATGCTTGTAGGGATCAAGAACGAACAAGCCATAGGTAACCAGGGCTAACCCTGGCATTCGGGTCTGGGTGGGGTGGGGAGGTGTGGGGGTAACCACAGGTCCCTTCAAGAGACAGAGGGATCCCCATCCCAACATCAATATCCCCCCATTGAGCACCCCAACCCTCCAGCCTTGCTTCACGTGACACATTATATTTTATCTATGTGTTTGTTTCCCCGCTAAAACGTAAGTTCTACACAGGCAGGGATTTTCACTTGTTTGGGTCACTGCTATGGATACAGCAGTGACCAAACCCTGGCAGATTCTGTAGAATGAATTCTGGCAGATTGTGTAAAATGAATGAAAGGGTATGTCCATCCTGCTAGAGTTGGAGATCCTTGCTGCCTTGATTCCACAGTGCCCTCACCCTATAAAGAGCTGTGGATGGGAGAACAGGCCAGAGCACGTCTGGGGCTCGGGGTAAGAAAGGGCAAGGAAAGAAACCCATCAGCCTGCATCAGACAGAAGGCCCCGATGGCACTGGGAAGGCAGAGGTGTGCTGGGGCATCTCTAATGAGGGCTGCCTTGGTGCAGCCTTAGCATTCACACGGGGCCCAACAAACACGTACCGATGTTTCCTGGAAAGAACATCTCCCCCCTATTTTCAGAATGCCTGAGTCTGGTGAGAAAATAACCACTGGAATGCTGTTCACCAAAACAAAAGTTTGCTTCAGGGTAAAGAAGTGACAATTCAAAGCAAGATATCTGGCTTTGCAACACTTCAAGATTTACCACTGTTTCTCAGGAACTGGGGTCCCTCTCCCCTCACCCCCTAAAAAAGCCTCACAAAGAAACGAAAAATGAAAACCCCCGAGAGGCATGGTGCCGTGGATGTGAATTGGGGAATTCTGTAACCAGTTGTATAATTAGCACTCGGAAGCCTTACTTTTGAAAGCAGCTCTGATTATCTGTCTTCTACTCAAAACGTCCTCAAGGATCCCACTGCTTAGAGAATAAAGCCCTTGATCCAACAGCACCCAAAGCCCTTCCCCTCTGGGCCTCAGTCTGACCTACAGCTCTAACATGTACGGGGCCCTGTCCATGCACGCAGCCAGCCAGCTGACTGCCCACCCTCCTGCCTGCCTCCTCCTTACATCTCTTACAGCTCGTGTGATTTTCACGTGGGTCTCTCTCCCACTCCAGTGAGCTCCTAAGGTGAGGAACAACACCTGCGTGACCCACATGTTCCCACGTGCCCCAGATACACTGACGTCAACAAGTGTTTGGCAGTGGTGTTTCTAGATCCAGTCTGATGGCGGTGGTGGTACTTCTAGATCCAGCCTGATGGCGGTGGTGGTATTTCCAGATCCAGTCTGATGGTGGTGGTGGTATTTCTAGATCCAGTCTGATGGCAGTGGTGTTTCTAGGTCCAGCCTGATGGCGGCGGTGGTGTTTCTAGATCCAGCCTGATGGCGGTGGTGGTACTTCTAGATCCAGCCTGATGGCGGCGGTGGTGTTTCTAGATCCAGCCTGATGGCGGCAGTGGTGGTGTTTCCAGATCCAGCCTGATGGCGGCAGTGGTGGTGTTTCCAGATCCAGCCTGATGGCGATGGTGGTACTTCTAGATCCAGCCTGATGGCGGCAGTGGTGTTTCTAGATCCAGCCTGATGGCGGCGGTGGTGTTTCTAGATCCAGCCTGATGGCGGTGGTGGTGTTTCCAGATCCAGCCTGATGGCGGTGGTGGTACTTCTAGATCCAGCCTGATGGCGGCGGTGGTGTTTCTAGATCCAGCCTGATGGCGGTGATGGTACTTCTAGATCCAGCCTGATGGTGGTGGTAGTATTTCTAGATCCAGTCTGATGGCTTCTCTGTTCTCCCTAGAATCCTTCCATGGCTCCCCCCTAGTATCCACACGAGAATTCAACCTCTGTGTGAGGTGTGGGAGGTGTGGGAGGATCGCCAGGGGCTGCTCCCGCCTAGCTTACCTCCCACAGCCAAGTCAGAGCCCCTCGCATGCCATGCTCTCTGTGTTCCCTCTGTGTTTCCCTGTGCTACTCTGCCGGCCCAGGGTGCTTTGGCTTTAAAGAGCTTGTCCCTCGGTCATCTCCGCTAAGAAACCTTCCCATCCTGCTGAGGACCCACGCCCTTGGCCTCTCTCCTGGGCTCCCCTGCACACCCCCACACCTTGCTTGCCTATCTGACTCCCACACCAGGTGCTCTCTGAGGACAGGGAGCATTTATCATCATGTCCCTAGTGCCCCGCGCGGAGAAGACGTGCGATGCCATTTTCAGAACGAACAAGCCTCTGGCTTGCAATTGCCCCAATTTGCTCCTTTGACCTTGAATGTTACAGCTGCATGAGACCGACCACACACACACACACACACACACACACACACACACACACAGTTCCTGCATTAGGACCGTTACCTCCATACCCACTGGGCCCTGATAAGATTTAAGATGAAAGGTATCCAAACTGCCCTTTCCCCTTTCTTGGCTCAGAATGTTTCTCGCTGTTTCTAAAAGAGAATCCATTGGCTAGCTTCCAGAAGCCTGAAGCTACAAAAGGCAGAGGGAAACATCTGTCACCACTGTATCGTTCACTTTTCTTGGCAGCTGCATGATGGCAGAAGGTTCTAGCATTTGCTTATGAAAAGAAGTCACTACTGGAAGAAATTCCTGGCAGACTTTCTGACAAGAGTGCAGGAGCCCCAGATCTGCTCTAGCTGATTTCCGCTCCCTGTGGTGAGCCCTGGGATCTGAGAAGCTGTCCTCCTGATCTAGAAAGTCATCCCTCTCTGGGGCATGGACCTGATGCGGCCTCTTCCTCGGGTGCCCAGCTGTGTAGGAGACTCACAGGACCGCCCCCTTCCCGTTGTGACTGCGGTTTCTGCCGCGCCCACACGCATCTCCATGGCCGGAGCCCAGCCTGGGTCCCAGGCACCACTACTTTCTTGGCACATCCCCATGGCCCGCTGTCAGCAAGAAGCAGGGAACCAGAGGCATGAGACCGGAAACCCAGTTCAGCTGGGCTGGGGGGTTTTCGCATCTGTGCCCTTAATTCCTAACAACAGTGCCCAATCGTGAGAAGCCCGGGCCAGCTCTAGGATGCCCCGTGCCGCCAGCAGCACCCGGAGTTGACTTCTCCAAGGCATAACACCTGCATGAGGCCGCAGGGTTAGCACTTCCCCCAAGACCCGCCCCGGTCATTAAAATCGGTCATCACGGTACAGCGACAGTTGCTCACATCTTAACAGCATTTCACGGTTTACAGGGCGCGTGCATGGATGGTGCCTCATTTGATCGCACAACAATCTCGTGTGCAAGACGGTGCACGTGTCATCACCTCCCATTTACAAGTGAGCATCTGAGGCTCCCACAGCTTAAACGATTGCCCATGGAGCCTCTCCTCTCTCGAAAGTGGCACAGGACCTGAGCTCAAACAGTCCCGGGGCCAGAAGTGAGTCACTCATCGGTTCCACGTGGGATGGTGAAGCCTGGTTCCTACATCTGGTCAGATTAGCGGCATTTAAAACCCTGTAGCTAAGACTCACAACTCCTGGGCCTTTTCAGTCAAGGCACAGCCCTTGGCCAGCAGCACCAGCATTTCCTGGAAGCTTGTTAGGAAAGCAGAAACTCAGATCCATCCAGAACTACCCAATTAGCATGTGCCGTCCAGCAAGATCCCGGGTGGACATGTTGGGTTGCAGGGGCTGTGCACTAGGCAACGTATGCTCTCCTTTCCACTTTGGCTGACTTTTCTGGCTTCACACTGGGAACACAGCTCGGGTGGGGAGGGCTTGGGGAAAAGAAACTTCCATCAGACTGCTTGATAGCCACAAGAAGAGCTGGCTTAACTGTTCCCCTCTCTGTGAAAAAGGTCTCCACCTTTGTCCTCTTTTCCCCAGCTTCCTGCCGAAGCACTTTTAGCCAGAGACACACCTCTTCCGCTGACTCTAGATCCTTCCCTCTCTGGCGCTAATTCTGATAAAAGCACAAAGAGGGGAGATGTGAGTTCAGTCTTCCTTGAGTTCTGGGAATCCCAAAGTCTGTTTAGAGAACCCCCAATTTGAGTTGTGACAGAGTCATGATCTCCTAAGCGAAGCCTGTGAGGCTAAAATTTTTTCTCTCCCTTTTATTGACAAAGAATCTTTCCTTGCCCCTTCAGTGGTGTGCACGGCTTGACCAAGCTACCCACTCAACTGGTAAGCAAATGGGCCAATCTGCTTAGAGCTGATTTTTAAAAAGATGGTTAGAAAGATTTTTTTAAAGAGGCGGACCTAAGATTTACTGTAGAGACTGGGCAAGGTTTTAGGTGGCTTCGCTGACCATGTTGTGATTACGGACCCTGCTCCTCACTGCCGTCCGGATCGCTCCGTCTCCACAACCTTTTCGTGATTCTGCAGGAAGTCCTGACTCTCCAGACACGTTCCGCAGAAAGACAATTCTGCAGTCGGTGTTGACTGATGTCTGTGTTTAGCTAATCCACTTGGGTGACCTCTTGTTCTTCCCACCTGGCCTTTTTACCCCCCCCCCCCCCCCCCACTGAGCTTGGTTTTTTTTTTTCTGTGCTTGTTCTCAGCAGTCAGTTACATGGCTCGAGGCCTGCCCGGAGTAGCCAGTCGCGCCCGTCTTGTCCCGAGGCGAGTGGCGGTCATGTGAGGACACGTGTGTAAACCAGCAGTCACCGCTGCCCTCAGGGGAGGCCCTGTTAGAGCGCACGCAGGTGAAGGGAGCAGGGAGAAACACGTCACCTTCTCCGCCAGCGATTCTCTCCCAAGAAAGGGGGCATAAGCTCACTTCTAACTCTTTGCTAAGGGAAAGGGGCTTCATATTCTAGTCAGTTTCACGGAAGGCAAACGCTCCATCACAAACTCTGCGTAGAGCCACATGACTGTTAAATACATCATTTACCGAGTGTCTGTTCTTATCTGCGACCAAAAGCAGACCGTTATTTTTCCTGAGGGGCCAATCTTGGGCCCTCAGGAAGTTTCTAGACCTATCTGTTTCAGTCTGCGTCTGGGTGCTCTTCAGGAGAGGCGCACGAAGTCCCTCTTTAGCAATGTCTGGCTGGCCCGTGAGCCGCTGGTTCAATTCAATGCTGAGAATGCCCCAGGCCTGGGCCCCAGTTCCAGGCTTCAGGCTCCTTGCTCTAGGGGCCTTGTCTACTGAATTTGCTCGGATTCCTTGCCACTCAGGGGACGTGTGAAGCTAGCCTTATGACTCCGTCTATGCTCCATTGGAGCCCCTTCCTCTGGAATCAGTGGTCCGATTTCCAATTTGGTCTTCCAGTCCAAATTCTGTCTGCCGGAACTGTAAAAAGTAGGGCACCTCACGCATCCGCCTGTGACTGACAGCGACATAATGGCAGATTCCCGCAGGAAGGTTCTGATCTGAGTCTAGACCTCCGTTCCCCAGACTCATTGCTCCTTGGACCCGTGATGTTTTTCGTTACCTTGTGATGTCTAATGGCAGCTTGAAAACAGGGGCGGAGCTCGGAGCAGATGGTACGAGGGGCGCGGTGGTTTCGTGGGGCATGTGTTTGGCGGGGTGGGGGTGAGGGGGGAAAGAAGGCAGTGGGGAGGAGACCCTTGAACTTTCAAATTTTTCCCCCACCATGAGGGCTGACAAAAAGATAAGTTCCCAGGGCCCACCTGGTCACCTTGGCCAGCGTTCTTGCCTCTTTTTGTTTTTTCCCTGAGTAGATCAGATTTGGGCCAGCAGGAAGGCCTCCGATCAGGGCAACCATGAGATCCAACGACTGGCATAGGATGGGGACTCAGGGTCAACACCGACAACGTGACTTCTAAGGAAGGCTGGGGGGACCCCGCTGTATACTGAGGTACACAGTTAGTCAGGGTTTCTGGCTTCTTTGGGAAAGGAAGGTCACACCAATGGGCTCCACGTGGGAAAGTAGAGTCAACAAGGCCTAGACGCTGCTTTGACTTTGAGAGCCACCCTCTCCAGGCCCAGGCAATCACACCACAAAGAAGGAAGTGTCCTGGGTCGGAGAGAGGATGAACGATCAAGTCTTTGAGGAGGGGCGATGGAACGACAGAGCTGTCCCAGTTGTCCCCTTTCTGGGGACCTACCACAGGCTGTCTCTGAAAGATGCTGCCTTTTGTTTCACATAAAGGACTTCTTCGGGCTGAAGACACAGGAAGCAGGTGCTCACCACCCCAAGGGGAGAGGATTCTGATCCTCGCCCCACTAAGACAGCAGGTGACACCGTGACCTCTGACCGCTGCTTCCCCCGGCCCGACGCAGCGCCAGCACTCAACAGAGCGGCCCGGAGCGCGGGGCCTGCCCCCACGGAAGTGCCTACCTGTATCTCTGCTTCACAGACTGCTTCTCTGCGGACTTGCAGACGTGCCCCACGTAGTACAACGGGAAGAACAAAAAGTTCCAGTTGGTGGCAAACCACGTCAGGGTGAAGGGGGCGTCGAACTTCCTGAAGGTCAGCTTGGCGAGCTGCGTGGAGCCCGCCCAGGAGGAGCACACGCACAGCACGACCGCCACGCCCCAGAAGATCTTCTTGAGCTGCGCCCGGGAGCATCTCCAGCAGCGGTGGCTCGTCCTCCCGCCGGCCTCCGCCCCAGCCGGCGCCTGGGCCTCCACCGGGCCCGGGGAATCCCGGGGGCGCTCCTCCCCTGGAGGAAGAGAAGGGGTTGGTTACCTGGGGGCCTCCACGCCTTCACCTCGTCGTCCCCGAAACCCAGGGGTGAGCGGGAGCGGGAAGGCCCCCGACCCCACTTGCCATTGTCAAGGCCAGCTGCCCCAGGGAGGGGATGAGGGGCCGTGGCAGCCTTCTGGAACAAAACTTAAACAGAAGACGTTTTCGCTGGTTCAGTGATCCTCCAGGATCCCGACCCCCGAAGCATGGTCCGTGGGCTAGGAGCATCAGCGCTCACCCCCAGTTTGTTGGAAATGGGAGACTCTCAGGCCCCACTCCAGAAGCCCCGAATCGGAATCTGCCTTTCCACAAAGCACAAGAGACTCTTGAATACGGAGGACAAACTGAGGGTTGATGGGCAGCGGGAGCGGGGGGCAAACGGGTGATGGGCATTGAGGAGGGCACCTGTGGGGAGGAGCACTGGGTGTTGTATGGAAGCGATGAACCACGGGAATCTACCCCCCAAACCAAGAGCACACTGTATACACTGTATGTTAGGCAACTTGACGATACGTGATATATTTATACATACACAAAAGAATCTGCCTCTCAACAGGTGGTTTGCGTGCACACCAGTGTTTGGGAAACACGTCTCCAGCACGCATGGAGAGGCGGAAACATTTTCACCCCGGTCTGTGTCGGCTCACCCGTCCTGCTGTGCTCCGGGGCACCGGGCATGCCGGGTCCGGGGATGCGTGCCTGAGAAGGGCACAGGCCCTGACCTCTGGAAGCTCCCAGTCCACGGATACCAGCTCCTTCTGCCCGTTCAACGCACGAATGCCAAGATGCTCATCTTACTCCGCGTGGAGGGCAAAAATAGACGTTCCCCCTCTTCTCTATTTGCTTTGTCTTCCTGCCGACGGCCTTCAGTCCCACTGCGAAGCGTTACTTAAAAACCACAGCCTCTGGCAGCAGAGGCTGTGGAAGGCCTCAGACACCCCGTTCTAAGCCACGTGACTTCTGGGAGCCAGCCCGCAGCCCGAAGCCTGGCCCTGGGGCAGAGTCGTTCCCACAGACCAAGAGGAGGTAGAAAGGCGTTATTTTCCACCGTTTGGTTTTCATTCACGATTGTGTGCGAGCCGGTCAGCTGGAAATGCAGACAGAGCTGTAACGGTGCGTAGGGTGTAACCATGGACAGATGCAAATTTCCGGCGCACTTGCCTTTCAGACGGTCAGCCCGGCACTTAGCTGGACCGGGGCGCCCAGTGCTCAAAGGCCGTGTCTATTACAGGGGTGCAGGAGTCAGTGCAAAATCTCCTGGGGCCAAACATACTCTATATATTCTGTTTAAACACGGCCAACTGAGCTTCGTGCATGATGCTCTCTAAAACAGTAAATGCACGAGGCAAAAATCCTGACCCAACTGTCAGCCCCCGGCTGTATCTGTTTTAGCCAAAGGTTCTACCAGGCCTTACGTGGCTACTCACGTGAGCGATCACGTCCTTTACTGGCTCAAATCCTGCTCGACACCATCTCTAGTGTGCTTCCTTGCCTGCTTTATTAGTGTTTAATTTCTTTCTTCCTCTTACTTTTCATGTGAGTGTATATGATAACGAGAAGGCCTCTGGAAAATCAAATGCTTAATCACCCTCTCAGCTTCCGGCAAGTGGCGGGTCTCTGTCATGGGCTGGAGGGCAGGAGACAGGAGGGCGAAAGCAAGCAGGTTCGCATCCTGTTGGGTTATGTCCTCCCACCAGTATGGCTTGACTTTGTTCCCAGCGAATCCCCGCAACTTAAGGGAAATTTAATTTCAGATAGATGCACGCATATTTCAATTTATATACACTGATTGCCGGGCATGCGGGACTGACCCTGCAGGCTTTCATTAATGGGGATAATTTCCAAGCAGTGTTGGGGGTGATTTCTCAACCACCATTACCACTGTCAAAAACTCATGGAAAAGACAACTATGGAGATGAAAGAAAAAGTCCACGGACAAATCAAATGCAGTTTCACACGACTAACTTCCTACTAAAGACAGACTCTGGAGGAGGCTGAGTAAATTCAGGCTTGCAGCTTTTTTTTTGTTTTGTTTTTTGTTTTTTCATTTAGCCCTTCTCTGTGCCAAATACAGTTTTAAAACTTAAAGAATTAGGGGCACCTGGGTGGCTCTGTCGGTTGAGCGTCTGACTTCGGCTCAGGTCATGATCTCACGGTTCGTGAGTTCGAGCCCCACATCGGGCTCTCTGCTGTCAGTGCAGAGCCTGCTTCGGATCCTCTGTCTCCTTCTCCCTGTGTCCCTCCCCCACTTGCGCTCCCTGTCTCTCAAAAACACATAAACATTAAAAATAAACACCTTAAAGAATTAAGCGATGACAGATGCTGTGTGCTGTTCCGATGAAAGAGAAAGTCACCAAATCATGTAATGCTGTGTTAAAATACTCCCGTAGATTTGGAATCAAGAAGTTATACTCTTTTTTATAAAGATTTTTTAAATGTTTATTTACTTTAGAGAGAGACAGACAGAGAGAAAGAGCTCGAGATGGGCAAGGGGGAGGAGAGAGAGGGAGACACAGAATCGGAACAAGGCTTCAGGCTCTGAACTGTCAGCACAGAGCCAGACGCAGGCCTGGAACCCATGAACAGTGAGATCACAACCTGAGCCGAAGTCGGACACTTAACCAACTGAGCCACCCAGGCGCCCCATGAGAAGTTATACTCTTAATTTTGTAAGCCTTTTGGATCATTTAACCAAAGGAATATTAAGAACACACAAGCTGGTACAGCGTGTGACTCTTGATCTCAGGGTTGTGAGTTTGAGCCCCACGTTAGGTGTAGAGATTAATTAAAATAAAACATCTTAAAAAAATAGACAAGCAAAATAAAGACATTCAAAACTACAATCTAGGCTCTTCTTTAAAAATAAGATAGAACAATGTTTCCCAACATTAATAGGCATTATAAGAAAAAAAGGATTCCATGATCAGAAAAGTCTGGAGAATACTAGGTAGATAGATCAGAACCAGGTTGCTTTGCTTAAGGAGTATTCAGGGCTGATGGGCATTATGAATTTCCACAGCTACAGAATGTGTGTTTCCTATATTATTTAAACGTAACACCTGTGGTAGGAATGGTGCCCCTTGGAACACACTTTGGGACACTGGAACAGACCCACAAGGAATCGTAGGCATCCAAGCCAAATTCATTGCCAACTTTCCATTTCACTGTACTGAGCTTCTTATGAAAATAATAATTACTTATCAATTTCATTGCCTCATTCATTCTTAATACTAGATCTACCTCCCATAAACTAAAAGTTTTCTTTACAAGTAGTTTACAAAATTGCTGAATAGCATACATAATAAGGACTACAGACTAATTTTAGTACCCAGAGATAATACCATGGAGATTTTGCCACAGTCTCCCTGGTCTTTAGTGTCTTTGTCTCACACACACACACACACACACACACACACACACACACACACAGCAAAACTGGGATCATACTGTATTTCTTCTAGTATTCATTTAACTGAATGGACTTCATAACAGCATGGACTTCATAAGTTTCAAAGGGCGACATTCAGTATGATGTATCATAGGAATATCTCAGCTGACTCGGGAGCTGACATGAAGCATCTGCCCCGTGCCAAGAGCTCCAGGCAGTCAATGAAGTAAATATAAAGCATGGTTACTGTTCTTCAGGAACTTACAGTCTGTCTGGGAGTGACAAAACAGACCTGTGAAAGAACTACAGAACAATCATGTGTGAAACAGAGGGATTTTGACTGTAATGGAAATTGTGAACACAGCACGACCAGCATGGGCCATGATACCGGTGGAAAGAACCAGATGATGCAGAAGGCTGGCCTGGATGAAAGAGAGAAAGGCCCTGAGTAGAAAGTGGAACAAAATTCAAGGTCAGGAATACACAGGGTGTGCTGAGGGGCAGTGAGGAAGGCGGTGGGGTCTGAAATCCATTGCCACCTTGCCCCACCTTGATACCCAATTTTTTTTTTTAATTCAAGTTAGTTAACATACAGTGTTCTTGCCTTGGTCAGACACTCGGCCAGGGTGGCTGAAAGGATGGGAGAAAATTCAGGTGTTAGTCGTTCTTTATTTAGGAAGTTCATACCCCAGCATCTATAACCAATAGACAGAATTAGTTAAGGAGTAAATAGAGAGTGATATAATAAATTTGGTTTTCAGGTGCATTGGTTCTCCACTATTTTTTTTAAATTTTTTATGTTTATTTATTTTGCAGAGAAAAGAGACAGACAGACAGCATGAGCAGGGGAGACACAGAACCCGAAGCAGGCTCCACGCTCTGTGCTGACAGCTCAGAGCCCGACATGGGGCTCAAACTCACAAACCGAGAGATCATGACCTGAGCCAAAGTCAGATGCTTAACCGACTGAGCCACCCAGGCGCCCCTGGTTCTCCGCCATTTGAAAGGCAGCAAACGTACCCCATGTCAGGTACCATTCTCAGGGTCATTTTAAATGCACTGATTTATGCTCAGACTTCAGAGAGAAGGAATTACAACAAGAGGTAGAGCATCCCTTCTCAAAAACCTCTCAAGTCTTCAAGCGCAGGAAACTCTTGCTGACTTTCCCTCCCATCCTAAATTGCAAGTCAAGGGACTCCTCTGCCTTTGATTTCACTCCTTTAGTAGAACAGCTGAAACAGGAAGTGCAGATTCCTGGAAGGAACAACCGAAACAGGAAGTCTCAAAGAAATCAGTGCGGAATTAGCCTCACGCTGTTTCCTGTCTCGGCTCCTCTGACCATTGTTGTACGACGAGGAATGCTATTTATGTCACCTTCACTCTTCCAACACCCCCTCCCGCCAACCGCTAACTAACTACCCTTCTATCCACCATCTTGTGCCTTCCATCCTAACTTTAGCCTCAACAGTTCTGCAGGCAAAGTGGACCATACGCTCTGGCCCCCTGGTTGTACTGCCACATGCTGGAATTGTGGACTCAAGCAACTCCCTATTGGTTATGCCACTTGATTCACTCAGAAGCGCTGGGGGACAGGAGGGCTCTTCCCCGGGTCGGAGGAGTGTTCTCTTATGCACAACGTGCACTTCACGACGCGGTGAGACGTAACCACACCTGTGCATGAACTTCCATCTGGAGCTCTGTCCCGGAGTCAGGCAATTTACTGAAACCATGCTTCAGTCCTACCACCTGCAACATCACACGCACTGCTGGTCTCCTACTGGCACTTAGAATACATTCACTGTCTTGGGTCAAGAAGCAGCAGCTCCCAGAGACAGAGTCCGCTCAGGACAAGGAAACTCTAGCTCATAATGGGTGAGCTGGAGGTCTGTTTTAGCCACTCATTCTCAGGCCAAGGCAAGCCTCAGGAGCTGTCCGCTGCTTTCCCCTGCGAAAGTGATGCATCGGGGGCTTTTTGCGTTTATTTAGTGAAAGCCCATTTCTATCATGAGAAAGGAGGAAAAACTGGAAAAGCATTCACTCTTAACTTAAAGTTCCCATAAAATAGCTCCTCCAAATTTCCAAGAGAACACTAGCTTTCTTTCTGAGGTCGCCTGAGAACAAGTAGACTTTTGGTGACTCTATGAAAAAGCATCCAGGAAGTTTGCACTTAGTAAGTCCCCAAATCATGTCTTAGGGGTAAAGGACCCAGAGCTGGGATCAAAGACCTGCTGGCTGGCATGGTCCCAGCCTCCCAGAAGCAAAGGCAATACCCGGTCTCTACTGGGAGGAGGTAGCCCTCAACAACATCTCCATCAATGAGACTTACATAATTATTTTTCATCGCTTTCTGGAGGCATACATTTCGTAACCATAAAGTTAACTTGCTTTAGGAGTACAATGCACGATTTTTATTACATTTACAGAATTGTGAAACTATCACCACTATCCAGTCGTAGAACATTTCCATCACCTCAAAATGAGTCCTGATGCCCACTTTCAGTCAGCCATCCTTGTCCACCCCAACCCCAGACAACCACAAAGCTTCCACCTCTACCAATCTGCCTATTCTGGGTATTTCATATAAATATGGAGATTTCTGCATCTGACTTCTTTCATTGACCATCACGTCTTTCGGGTTTGTCCATGTTGTAGCACGTGACACCAGCTCATTCCCTTTTATGGCCGGGTGGCATTCCATTTTATGGATATTCTACATTGTGTTTCTCCATTCATCAGCTGACGGACAGGTGCATCGCTTCCAGGTTTCAGCTACTGTGAATAACACTGCTGTGAACGCTCACATAAAAGTCTCTGTGTTACTTGTATGTTTTCCTTTCTCTCGGGTGGACTAGTTATGCTTTTAGGCTGCTTATCCAACTAACATTCACTGACACCCTCTTTGCAGCACAAAGGGGCAGTGCTTACGTGCCCGCACCTTACGAGGTTCTGTGCCTCCAAGCTCCATCCAAACAGGGCACGGCTGAGAGGTGCTCTGGGAACCAGAACCTACTCTCTCGTTTTTGTGTCCTGGACTGCCCAGGGGAGAGTGCCTGATGAGAAATTGCCCATTGACTGGCCACCGATGCATACACCGGTTCAGGGCCAGGTCACCCAACTAAGTAGCTTTTATAAAATTGAGCTCAGAAGAAAGTTTTTGTTTACGGCCATGTGCAAGTGTAATTCATCTCCCAAAAATGCACGTCAGGTTTTGCTTACCTGATATACTCTTTCAATACTTGCGCAGTGAGTTTACGCATGATGGTGTGTGTGTGTGTGTGTGTGTGTGTGTGTGTGTGTGTGTGTAAGTAGTGGTTTGGAGAAGAGGGAAGGAGAGGCTGGATGTCCCAAAACAATGCCCACTTCACATATCCTGACCCGTTATGCCCACCCGTACTTGCCAGACCATGCTTGGACTCCTGGATTTGGGGTCGGAAAATACTCGCATTATTCATACGTGCTCCTGGCTAGCACTGGTCACAAGGAAAGAATAGAATCCACAGATGATTAAAGTTGGATGCTGACCCTGAGAAAGGAAGAGGTGGGGGCACAGGCAGGAAAAGGGATAAGTGACAGGTACGCGTCACTTGTATACACGGCTTACTCTCTGTGAGAGGATTTTATAGATCTTTTTTTTTTTTTAACCTGTCATAATGTTGGCGGTCAGTATGACTATTGTTTTGCAGATCGGACGGCTGAGGATCTGACGGTTGCTCTCCAAGGTCACAGGTTAGTTAGTGGCTGAGATGCCCTTCCAAGCCTCTGACTCCCAAACATCGACAGGAACAGAGAGCAAGCACCCTTATTCTCCCCTACGAAAGTGGATTAGGGTCGTGGTGCCCCACACCCCAGTCAGAACTGCAGATCGCTGGAGATGGGCTTCAGGTTTCTGGAAGAGAGACCCTTGGAAGAGCCTCACTGGGTATGGGACTCTGGGCCAGGACTTACCATCCTGGAACAGTTTGTCATGAACTTCTGCGTCTTCCCCACCAAATTCATACATTGAAGCCTTAACCCCCAGTGTGCCTGTGTTTGGAGACGGTGCCTTTAATCAAGTATTTAAGGTTAAATGAGGTCATAAGGATGGGGCTCTGGTCTGACAGGGTGTGGCCTTATAAGAAGAGATGGCAGAGAGCTCACTCTCTCTCTGTCTCCCTGGGTGCATATGGAAGAAAGGCCACGTGAGGACATAGGGAAGGGGCGACCCTCTACAAACCTGGAAGAGACCCTCATCAGGAACCAGATTTGCCACCACCTTGATCTTGGACTTCCTGCCTCCAGAACTGAGGAAACCCATGTCTGCCGTCCGAGTCACCCAGTCCACAGTGCTTAGTTAGGGCAGCCTCAGCGGAATAACCTGAGGGAGTCACAGCGCTGTGCGCTGTGCTTATGGGGGTGGGAACACAGACCGTGACCGCCACCGTGCACGACGTGGGGCCAAGCTGCAGAGGACGGGGTACTTATTTGGATAACCTTTCAGGAGGAGAAGTAACTGCACTGATCGCTGGATTAGAGACATGAGATACTATCTCACACGCGTGCGCCTCCTGTGAATTGCTCAGGCCTTTGTTGGAAAGTGAGTCCCGGAGGCAGTCTGCAGAGACAGAACACAAGGCAACTGCAAAGTTCTTTTTAAAAATCCAAACAGGCGCCGGGGTGGCTCAGTCGGTTAAGCGTCTGACTTCAGCTCAGATCATGACCTCGTGCTTTGTGGGTTCGAGCCCCGCATTGGGCTCTCTGCTGTGGCCACAGAGCCTGCTTCAGATCCTCTGTCCCCCCTCTCTCTCTGTCCCTCCCCTACTTGTGCTCTCACTCGTTCTCAAAAATAAGTAAACGTTAAAAAATACAAATAAAAAACCCAAATGATTTCCCCGGTGTGGATACAGAACTGGGGGGGGGGGTGAACCCTGAAGCCCTACCCTGCGGCAGTTAGAGAGCTAGAGTGGGTCACGCCCACATCTGGCCAGTGGCCAGACATCCCAGACATCTGCAGTGGCATTTGCACCCCACTCTGCATTTCCTTAGAGGGCCCCCCATGACACTCAAGTGTGGAAAGACCGGCTTTAAGACAATCCTGACGGGTACACAGCCTCAGGCGAACGTGACATCTGAGAAAGTGACTGGCTACAGGTAAGCTTTCAAGGCAGCCGTCGGAGCCCCGGGGAAGGAGAAGTCCACGTCTCCCTTGGGAGGGGAGCAAGGCCTGCCTTCCAGCCAGCTCGCGGGCACCCAGTCTTACTCCGCCGCCCTGCCAGTGAGTGGCCCGCACAGTCCCCGGGAATCTCGCCATCTGCACGGCCCCGGGCACACGGCACCTCTGTACCCACAGCAGGGGCTCACCACATGCAGCCGGTGATGTTTGGGGGCGGCCGGTGACCCGCACACAAACACAGGCCAACACGCACACACTCCCTGTTGCTGACGTGTCTCCTAGTCAGAGGATCCCTTCGACCTGTGCGTGGACAGGAGCTCAGGCTGGCAGAGCTCATGGGGACAGGCCAGGGTTTCCCAAGAGGGTAGGCTGGATGCGGGGATGGCCCCTCCAGGCAGAATCCTTCCACGGGCAGGAAGGGGTGCGCCCTGGGGCCTTGTCCCCCAGCGGGGAGCGGGACAACAGGGCCCTATTTTAGCTGATGGCATGGGCTCTTACTCGATTTCCCTTGAAGAACAAAGCACTGTTTTCTGAAACAGACCACCAAGTTCTCAGCAGGGTCACGCACGGGCAGGACTGAACGCGTTCTGAACGGAAGTGGGGTCGGCCTGAACGTGTGAACCTCTTCCTCCCAAGCTTTCTCTCCTGCCTTCTGTACCAACTGACGGGGACGTGGCTCGGCTAATCCCGAACCATGAGGCTTTTCTACAAAAACACCCAGGCCTGCCTCGAGCAAGGCTTATGACTTCCAGTACCTTCCAGAGATCTTCCTGTACTTTTTTTTTTTTTTTTTGGCATCGCCCCATCACCTGGGGGTCGTCTCTGGAGGCCAGCAGTTTCCGGCTGCTGAAGATTCAGGGAGCAAGTTGTACTCACACAGCTGGTCTTTCCTCCCCATGTTCAAATACCACAAGAGTACATGCCTCCTTGTGGACACACACACACACACACGCACACACATGGTGCACGCACACAACACAGGCTGAATTTCTTATTTCTGCCGGGTTTCATTTCCTCAGAGCCCTGCTCCCTGGAGTATAGCTACTGAAGGGTTTTAAGCAGATAAACCCATCTCTGCTAATGAGGAAGCTACTTCCTAGACTCACAGAATGTGTCTTGCGAAGACAGTGGGTAGGAGATCTATTCTAATCCCCCATCTTTTCAGAGAAGAGAAGGCCGGGCTCCAAGAGGTGAGGCGACACGTCCAGTATATTAATCAGCAAGCGGGGGAGCAGGAAAGGAAACGTCAGCGTCCCGACCCTCACCCGGTGTTCCTCCCCACACATGCTTTCCCAAGTCACACGATGTCTTAACCAGTGAGTACGGATCACTCGCCAAAAAGGCTTTTAAGAATTACATCTCTTCTTGGCTCTTCCGAGGCAGCTATTCTGAACTCTTTCCCACCTCTGAAGCCTCCAGTCCCCATCCGCGATCTTCGGCAGATGATTCCACGTCCTATGTTGCAAAGAAGATCAAAGTCACCAGCTCAGGTCCTTGACTTCCCTCCCCTGCCGTGTCCACATTTCTGTGTCTTTGCTCATCAGCTCTTCCATTACTCTTTCTCAGGGCCACTGCCCCCTTCTCTCGTCTTGTGCTTTCTTCCCGTGCCCCTTGCCGCACCCCCACCCCCCGCCCCGGCCACTGTTGCGTGAACCACATTTCTCCTGTGCTGGAACCAGCCTCCTTCCTCTGGTCTACAGCAATGCTTTGCTTTCAAACTCTCTCCTCCCCCTGAAGGTGGAGAACTGCTCTCACAGCCAGGGGCGCCTGGGTGGCTCAGTCAGTTAAGCGTCTGACTCTTGATTTTGGCTCCGGTCATGATTTTGCAGTTCGTGGGATCGAGCCCCACGTCGAACTCTGCGCTGACAGCGCGGAGCCTGCTTGGGATTCCCTGTCCCCCTCTCTCTCTGCCCCTCCCCCATGCGTGCTCCCTCTCTCTCCCTCTCTCTCTCTCTCAAAATAATAAGTAAATAATCTTTAAAGAACCACTCTCACTGCCAAACACATTAACCAAGTATCCCCATACCTGCTGTTCCTCTGCCTCACCCAACACTCACCCCTTGAGATCTGGCTGGCAGACCAGCACCCACCTGAAATCGTGTCTACAGAACCGCCCTCCTTGGCCGTACAGTAAAACCCTGGATCGCAAGTAACTTGTTCTGCGAGCGTTCCGCAAGACGAGCACACATTTCTGAAAAATTCTGACTTGATAAACGAGCGACGTCTTGCAGTCTGAGTAACAGGGGCCGCCGAATGTCACGTGATCACAACTGAGCCAACGGTTCTTGAAATCTGCTTCGAGTGCTTTGAATGGCAAGCAGGTTTCTGGAACGAACTATGCTCGCAAAGCAAGGTTTTACTGTATTTGCAACCACGTCACGCTCGCTCTTTCTTGGTTTTCCTCCTGTGGTTTCTATGATGCCCTATGACGTGGGTCCTCTGGTTCGGCCTGCAGAGACTTCTCTCCCGCCCTGTCTCCCAGGTGCACGTGGCTGTGAGGACTCTGCACGTGCCTACTCCCTCCCCTCGAGCCAGCTCTCACCTCATCAGTCACTCAGCCTCCGCCACCCCTCCCTCCACCTCCTGGCCCGCTCCACACCTGCGCGTGAAGGCACTGCCAAGGCTTCCGGCTCAGCCCATCTAAACCCGACCCCCAACTCTCCTTCATGGATGTGCCTCCCCTCCCACCCCTGCCGTTTCCACTACTGTTCGTGGCATCTCTGCTCCTGGAGAACCTTCAGGCTTCACCTGTAGAGCTGCCTTTGGCGGCTCCCTTTCCAGCACTCCACCCGAAACCGTGATACGCTTTGACACTGTTGACTCTATCCTCCTGTCTTCATTCAAAAACATTAATTGTGATGGATGAAATAGACTTCGTGACCCATTTGGAACACCACAGCTATAGAAGACTGTCCAATTTTCTCCGACTTCGATGGTGTGTTTCCCCCCTTCTTTGGCTTCCCCTTCCTCCCTGCTGCAATTTACTCTCCTGAGCCCAGCATACAGGAGGCCTCTGAACCCTGGCCCCTTCTGTCCCCCACTACTTCTTCAGGTAGCGTGAGCTCTGGCCCCAGGAGAGGGCACACAGGTCACTGCCACGTGCCAGCCTTCCCTAGCTGTGCACCTCTGTCTGTGGGTTGCCTCTTCCAGGAACACTGTGTTCGTACCTCCCGCCCATGACAGCACAGGGCACAGGAACAGCCTCTACCACGCTGTCCTGATCGTGCTCAGGATGTACAGTCATCACCTGCATTTTGGAGATGACAAAGATCCTGAGGCCACCTCCAGGCTCAGCGGGAAAGCGTGTCCTTCGTTTATGTCATTTTGGCAAAGCGGGGGGCAGGGGGGAGACTGGTGGCCAGAGAGCTATTTAGTGGCCACCTGCGTCCCAGCCAGACGGGAGCGCGCCCTCTGCTGAAACGCGTCATTTATGTTATCATCCTTTCATGGAATTAAAAAGAAAATGAGATTCCAACATGGCATCTGTGACATTTCTCCCTTGTTTGGGAGCTCTGTGTAATTTATCCCTCTAGCGTCCTCAAGCAATATCCAGTTCATTCTCTTGCGCAGACTAGGTAACGTGTGTGTTCAACACACAAATGACAAATGACTTTTGTTACTGAACTTTCAGGTCTGGGACCACCCAACCAGGCAAACATTTTTGGGTACAGGATCCCTTTGGCAGTACGTTTCTCAAGACTCCCGTAAGACGGGACCGACAGGGCTGGGGCTCCACCTACGTGATAATGGGGCACCCCAGGATGACAGTCCTACCCCATTAATAGAAACCCAGTAGCCACACCTACACTGGGGGTGGCTGAGACAGGCTGACAGCCCCAGAGCAGAGGTACTAAGCATATCAATGACAGTGGGTCTGTGAGTCCCAGGGACGGTCCAGACCTCTACGCCATATTGTAGCAGGAGCTCCAGTGAGCAAACATTTTCCCAGCCCTTACAGAGTGCCATGAGCAGATGCAATTCCCACTGCCAATCAGATGAAATGCAGTTGTACAGAGGTTCTCCAACACCCCGGAGCCAGTGAAGATCCGGACACACAGCCTGACATGCTTACTTTCAAACTGCATGACCTTGCAGGAGCAGTTTCTCTGAACCTCGGTTTCCTCGTCTATCAGTTGGGGTAACAGTGCTTATCCTTCCTTTGGGAGAAAGAGCAGGAAGGCAGCCATCTCCCCAAACAAAGCGTCTGCAACACGGCAGTCACGTTTGCAAAAACAATCATTCTCAGTGTTAAGAGGGACGTCTCGCCCCTCTTCGCTTTCACGTAAGAGAACAGATTCCCACTAAGCTTGAGTCATTTGGCGAAGTTACTCAGGTCAGCACGAGAGGTGGGCACTAAACCCGGCCCACCTAATGCTAAAGCCCTCACTCTTTCCAGAATACGACACACCGCCAGCCTCTTGGGGAAACCTACTGCATTTCTCAACTACCGATTCCTACTGAATGTAATTCTACTGAGTGTGATTTAGCTGGTTGTGAATGTAGACGGTCCCAGGAAACACTGCTCTACTAGAGATGTACCACTGATCGATGCTCAGTGTCTGCATCCGATGGGAAAGGGAGGAAAAGGATCGGAGAATGAGATATGCTGTCAGACGGGACAGATGCCATCAACCTGGCTGGAAACCACTTTTCGAGCCTCAACCCCTCTCTGGGGCCCAGCTGCTCTCCCTTCTCGTGCTTCCTGGCCAAGCCTGCGCACACACCAGTCCTTCTGCCTGAAACAGCTCACCCTCCCTTCTGCGCCTGACAAGTTTTCTCACTTCGGTTACAACACCTCTACCTCAGAAGGCTTCCTCCTCAGACAGGCCTCCTCTTGTTCAGGAAGGTCTTCTCCTCAAGGAGGTCTCCTCCTCGAGAGGGCCTCCTTAGATTACTCAATTATCAGCGTCCCCGTGATACTTTGTCCTTAGCTCTGTACCAGAACTTTCTCTCTTACACTAGATAATGTATCTATCTGCATGTCTCTTTGGCACTAGACTGAAAACTTCCCTGAGGAAACGAAGCTAGCGTTGTTGTTTATTTTTGCGTTTCCAGGGCCTCGCTAAGTGGGCAAGGGATGGGGAGTCGGGTGGGATGAGGTCTCTGGCGAGTAAATGAAGTCCGCTTGTCCATTTTTCTGTGTTTCAGTTCAGCCCAGCATTGCATTTTCTATTTTGGTTTTATATGTGCCGCATGCTGGTGCCTTCTTGCCTCCCCATAGAAGACACACTCCACAACCCAATAAATATTCCTTGCTGGCTGCATTCTGTCACTATAGCCCGTCTGCCAGCCACACAGAAACAGCCACAGGATGGGGACCACCCTGCCCTGTGCATCCAAGGCAAAACAAAATGATTCAGCACTTCCAAAGCGAGCACATAAGATGTAAATGGTTTCAAAAAATAGACCAAGAGCCAAACTGAACAAAAACACCAAGCAAAAAAAAAAAAAAAAAAAAAAAAAAAAAAAAAAAAAAGAAAGAAAAAGAAAAGAAAAAAAAAAAAAGGCAGAGAGAAAGTGCTACATGTATTCCCGGTCGTACCAATGGCAGGTTTTATCCGGCCCTGGCCTGCAGACTTCTGCTGACATACACGTAGGTATCCTAGGCAAAAAGGGAACTGGGGGCTTTCTAGCATCACCGGAACTCTGTGGATGCTTCTAGATACCGTCCTCATTCCCTTACTCTTTGAGAGCAAGGTTTGCTGAAGGCACAAGACAGTCTGTGACTGGAGGAGTGCCAGACGTTTATTAAGGAGCTACTGTGTGCCAGGTATGTGCTAGGTATTATCACCCATCCTACCTCACTGCATTCCCAAAAGTCAGCTGAGGTGGGTTTATGACTTCTGTTTTACCAGGGCTCAAAACAAGGAAACTGAGGCTCAGCGCTCACGATTTACGCAAGTCGGGCGGGGGGCAGAGAAGGAGAAGGGCACCGTCTTCATCCCCGATCTCTCCGATTCTCAGTGAAATACACTTTCCGCTACAGACGCGTATGGGCAAATGTTGGTTAAAAAACCAAGTCCATGGCTTGCTAAGGTTGTCAGTGTGGACGGGAGGCTCAGAGTTCACCTGACAGTTACACCTAAGGCAACGGAGGAGGGTGTCCCCGTTTTTATTCCCTGAAGGTGAACCTGGGGCTGGCATGTCCCTCCCTGCCTCCTGCAGCACCTCTGGGGTCACGGGGCACCCAGCCTGGGTGACCTCGCCGTCCATATTCAGCCTGACTCCGCGGGCAGCTCAGACCTGTCCTGCACGATGGGCTGGGGATTGCCAGGGGCGGGGGCGGGGGGGGGGGTGGGGAGACACTCTGCTGTTGGAAAGCAGCACCAACCCTGCTGTACTTAAAAGGTGGAGGTGGGTGACTTCCCACAAGGACCCCAGGAGTGGGCAGACATTTCCAGCTTCCCTATGGGACATACACATCCTCCAATCCTTCCCCTCCCCCATCTTGCACGCACGCCTGGGCAGTGTCCCTGAGAAGGCCTGGAAATGCAGAACCCCTTAGGAAAGTCGGCACATGCACTAAACTTAGGTGTAGATAACAGATACCATGTCTCTCCTAAGATCGGGATGGGGAAGGGGAAGAGACAGCTACACGGAGGGGAAAAAAAAAATCAGCCTCCTTTAGACAGAAAATGAAGCAAATGGTAAGGAGTTGCAGGTTCGTGAAGAATCGTGTCCTGAAAAGCACAGGTTTGGGATCAGAGGGCCCAGAAGTCCATTCCTGTCTCACCACCCATTAGTTATGGGTCTTGGACAAGTCAATCCACCTTGCAGGGTCTCACAGTCCTTAGCTGTTCGATGGGGGGTAATGGTACCAGGATGGCTCCTGGTCGACCCCGGTGGGCCGGCTGGGCTGCGTGTGGAGTACACAACCGCCCCAAGTTTCCATCTCATTCTTACTGGTTCTCACTGTGACAAACAAGGACTCATGAGGGGTACAGGTCCTTGGAGGCCATCATACAGAGGTCTGGGCTCCAGGCTGCAGTCCCAGGGACAAGGTAGAAGCTGGGCTCTCTCCTACACACTGGTTGCACCGGGCTCTGTTAGCTCAGGAGACACGAAGGCCTGGAACCGAGGGGTCCGCCTTCCTGTCCCCACTGGCCGGGGGCTCCCTCCCAGCCCTCGCCTGGCCAACTTGGCCAGCTCTAGGAAGACTCAGTCATTCCACCTCCTGTTAGAGCAGTTCAGGATGGAGCCTGGTCTCTCTCTGCATCCCTCCTCCCTGCCCCCCATCAGAAAGGGAGGTCCCCTTTACTCCAGCAGGATAACAGCTGTGTCTGAGTAAGTGTCTGTATCTTTCTCCTGAGTTGGGGAAAGGACCTGTTTCCAGGCTGCTGGTGGCTTCTCTCTCACCTGCTTGCCCGCCCGTTCCCAGGGAGCTGGGCACTCACACTGCTGGGGGGCTGGCAGGCTTCAGGGGCAGGAAGGCTGATTTGGGCTGCGGCAGATACATATCTCCTTCCTCCGCCAGCAGAGCAATACCTCTGGTCTTCCTAGGGGTGGGGGTGGGGGTGACGCTCCAAACCCAAGGTATTCAAGTGTGTGTGTGTGTGTGTGTGTGTGTGTGCGCACGCGCGCCTGTGTGTGCAGTGTGGTGGTGGGGGTTGGTGTGAGGGAGAGCACTGGTTAGTGTCTGGGAGACCCCTTCCTCCTCCGGCCCCAGCTGGCAGGTGCCTCAGGACAGGACAGGCAGGAGCTCAGGCCACCGCTGCCCGCTGCTGTTGCCAGATGTACTGGGGGCCACGCAGGGAGGAGCCAGCCCCGTGTTCTGGCAGCAGGGGGACAGCCCCGCAGACCCCGCAGCAGCTCGGCCCGGCGCGCCCGGGAGCCACCTCTCCAGCTGCCACCCCCGCCCCCCGCAGGCATCAGGCATCGGGGCGCTGCACTGCGGGCGACGCTTCCTGGGGAGCGCGGCAGCACCCACGGCCAGGCAGCCCCAGCAGGGTGCCCCCCCCCCCCCAGCCCCGGGGCCATTACCTTCCACTTTGGTGAGGGTAAGGACCGGACTGTTGCAGGCGCTGAGCGGGGCCACCCGGGCCGAGTGCTTCTTCATGATGAGCCGTCCGCCTGCAGGAGCGCCTCCGCCGATCGCCTACATCCTGGGGCCGGCCGGGGCGCGCCTCTCGGGTCCGGTCCCGGTGGCCTCCGCCGCGGAGGAGCGCGAGCGGCTGGCCGCTCAGGCCCTGCCCCCGGGGCTGCCGGCCGGGCTCCTGTCGCCGTGCGGCTCACTGCGGCGGCCGCCCCTCCGAGCACATCCTCCCTGGCCGCGCAGCCACTCCACACACGCGCCCACAGCTCCTGCCTGGAGGTTGCTGCAAACTCCAACGTCACGTACAAGTGCGCTCCCCACGCCCACCCCACGGGCTCACCTGCTCCGCCCCGCGCCCTGGGACGCCCGGCCCCCCGCAGCAGCAGCAGCCCGGGCCCTCCCTCCCAGCCCTGTCCCGGCTGTGGCCTCCTGCGGGGCTGGCCATCAGCTCCCAGGTCTGCCCTTTGCCACCACCCGCTCGCTCGCGGGAGGGGACACCCGAGAACTTAGCCTCGAGTTTAAAATGCGAGGCGTTTGACTTTGAATTGAGAGCTGACTTCCCTGCACAGAGTCCTGAGATGTGGTTTACAGGAAGAAGTCAGGAAAGAAGGAAAGCTTCCCCAACAGCTTGTGTGAACTTCTTTGAAAGAGTCTAGGGACACGTTATCTTGTCTGGCCTCGGGGGACAATTTTGGGGGGGGGGCAGAAGATGCAAAGTCCATAGAGCAAAGCAGCAACAAGAGGAAGGCTTGAGATTTCTGCTCCCGCCCCACCGGCCGGGTCCAGCGAGTCCCAACTCCCTGGGAAGTGGAGAAACTTCATCTCTGCCCAGCTCCCGGGTTCATGCTGCTGCCGCCGGTCTGGCGTTTGCCTCTGCACACACTGGTCTCACTGCTCCCACTCAGACCCAGCTGTAAGCTACTGGCCAATGACGCGTGATAAAAAGCAATGACATCCCTACTGCATCATTGGCTGGGGTGATCCTTAAGTGACCACCGAGTCCCCAGGACGTTTATGCAATGATAATGCATCATTCGAGGTGCCCTGCCATCACCCTGCAGGTAGGATGCACAGGGCTTGCACAGCCCAAGAACTCCACGAGGCCTAATGGGCATCTCACTCACACATGCCCAGGCACCCGTCGGAGTCCCAGCCTCCTCTGGGAAACGGAAGATTCGGTGGTCATTCAAGGTGGGTTTTGTTATTGTTAAGTCCTTCCCCAGAGTTTGAGAGCCTCCCAACTCTGCTTGGTTTCCTGTCTCAAAGCTGATATTCTACTATACGATGTAATTCGTGTCCCCCATAAGGCTAACTCAGTGGAGTGGTAAGAGGCAGAGAGAAACCCTCGCCTGGTTCCTAACAGGCGTTTCTGGTGCCATCCACGTGCAAAGCCTCGGGTCCCTGGCAGAAGTGGTTCTTACAAGTGGTCTTGTAGGGATCTTGTTATTCCTTGCCCTCCTGAACAGTCCCGATGGACAGAATGGCCCCTGGCTCTGCGAAAGGCCATGGTTTCTCAAGGTTGCTTCATCACTATAGCCAAGGAAAAGGATTACAGGGTCTCTGCAGAGCCCTCTAGTGGTAGCCTCAACATTATATGCCTCTTCCATGAACTTGTCTCAAGACCCCTAGAGATGACAGTCCAAGTCAGTAAGCTATTCGTTCCCTTCTTTGTAAAAATTAAGCATAAATAGGCCCAAAGCAAAAGAATTTCATCTTATATAAAGAGGGCCTTGTAGATACGCAATATAATATTCTTATGTGTTGTTTCACTAAGTTCATCAATCAACATTATATACAGTAACTAAAACAAGTATCACATGACTACTTATTTTTTGAGTACTTACTATGTATCAAATACCATGTTAGTTTGCTTTGCAGAAATCATTTCATTATTTACTTACAAGAGCTCTGTGAGATTGCTGTTACCTTGTTTTATAGATGGGGAAACTGAGGCAAAGAGAGATTTTTATATAAAATGCAAACTGGCCAAGCAGGGATTTATATTCCAGTCTGAACAAATCACTATTGTACTCAGAAGAGCCTGCCATGCTATTCACTTGTTAGAGATGTAAAATGTAAAAACTCCACTTAACTATTCTAATTCAGGTAGGAGATACTAATCAGGTAATCCATAATTCATTTCCTTGCACTTGAATATGGTTTCAATAGATTTCATCATGCTTTTGCACCTCCTGGAGTCTGGGTCTCCCCAGAACTTCAATTTTTAGCTTTACTTGCTGCTGAAACAAATACCCCTGAGACTTAAAATTAGCCCGTCCACCACACTCATTCTACTGGGCAGCTCACAATGAAAGTGCCCAATAAATAGTTGTCTGTTTCTTTATGCATCTTCCTATTTACTGCAATGTCTTATACAAGTTAAACAGATGATCAAGTATTGGTTTTTTTTCTGTTTATTTATTTTGGACAGAGCGAGTCTGGGAGAGGCAGAGAGAAAGGGGGAACAGAGGATCCAAAGGGGGGCTCTGTGCTGACAGCAGCGAGCCCAATGCAGGGCTCAAACTCACAAACCATGAGATCATGACCTGAGCCGAAGTTGGACGCTCTACTGACTGAGACACTCAGGCACTCATTAAGTGTTGTTAAATACTCCTGTCAACTTCACTCATTAAGTAGTTATACCTAAACCTTCTTTTCCCCATACAGGATACTCCAGGACCTTCTGATACCTGAGAGATCATCACCTCCTCATGTCTATCAACTTCTGCTTATCAAAAAGGCGGTACCAAATCTCATCTCAGCTTCCTCCCCTTCTTTTTAAGAACCGAATGCTGTTTCTCATTTTTTATACTCTATTAGCTCATACCTTGTGTTCCAACAAAAAAACCTTAACGCCCACCAAATATTTCCTCTACTCCCCTTTTTAAAAAAGGAGTTCCTGTGGCTTGACCATGTGAGAGCTGACACTCCTGAGTGCACACTTTTCTGGGGGGAGTGAGTGTGATGAGGATGCATATTTACAAACTTACATACATAAAATTATTCTAGGATATTAACTGTGTGCTGGTATATGAGCACACTGGTATTTTGAGAATTCCAACAATTTAAAACCCTATGCTAGGGTGAGGCCACCATGACCTAACTCAGGGATACCTAGAAAATCACACAAGCTCCCCACTTAAAAACCCAATTCTCAAATTACATAAAAAAGGATGCTAATAATTCTTTCAATAAAGACAGACATGATCCCCCAAGTATCAATGGAAACAAATCCTGTATATATAATATCTAGGCAAGAGGTGAGCTCATTTAACCCTGTTCTATGGAGGATGCTTGTGTGAGCTGATAACTGAACGATGTCACTGGGTAGCTACCAGTCTTAAATTTAATATTATAGGAATTTATCTGAAAGAGGGACTGGGGGTTGACTTTTTCCAGGTCATATTCATAAATGTCATCTTCTAAAAATGGTCAATGGTTTGCTCACCAAACCCAGCATTTCCCTCAGCTTTACATGACATGCCATCCTCTGTGACAGAAGAATGTTCTTTGTCACTAACCCCACGCTCTGGTTTTCTCTTTTCATTGCTGAGGTTGGGGAGATGGGATATTTAATGGCCATCTGTGGCATTCTGGTACAGCAGGCTCATAAGAGTCAGTGGGCTTTGCGTTCTTAGTACGATGGTCCAAACAATGGAGTAAGTTCACTGAACAGATACAGAGAGTAACAAGTCTATGACGCAGAACTTACATAACGTGGGTATGAGTTTTATACTCCCTGGCCTGCCTTCAACAGCCTCCCAGCCTAACCCCCACTTCCCACTTGCGAACCAGAGTAAAGGAGTGAAAGGAGGAGTCTCAGGTAAGAAAGAAGACAAATCAGCCAGTTTCTTGTACACCCAAGAGGCTCTATTTAAATTGCAACCCTATGTGGGGTCCTGGCCATGGCCCTTTAGGAAGAGAAGGGCAGGCAACCTTGGGATGAATCATCAAGGAGATGCATAGCTCTAAGGACCCGGTTGATTCCTCAAGTTCTGGAGGCTTACTACTTTTCTTTCTGGTACTGGACTCCCAGGTCCAGCTCTATATTCAGTCTCCGGCCTCCCTAAATAACTCGTGTCGCCCAAACAGTCTGGTCTGGTCTTCCTGGACTGACTCCTGCATCTGCCGTTCATGGTGGTCACTGGCCATTTCAATCTTCTGTACTGGAATGTATTTTCAGACTCATCACACTATTCCAAACAGGCACGTGATCCCCTTGGTGGGGGTAAGTAATACTTGTGACTCTCTTGAGCCCAAGAGACATGGAAAATGCCCTGAATAACAGCCAGCAACGGCTCAAGTTTGAGCACCAGCTCTGGCAAGAAGAGTGGCCAACCTCGAGGGGCCACTCAGCTTATTCTGGCCTCAGCTTCCTAACTTGGGCACACGATAGTTAGCCCCCACTGGTAGTTTCCAGACTGTTTTTCCTGGTCTCTCTGCAGACTGACTCGACTTGTCTATGTCCACGTTAGATTCAGTTTATAAAACAGCTGTCACTGTAAAAAGAAGGTTTTGAAAATGATGAGCTGAACAATTTCCAAGGTGCCATTTGGCTTTAAAATTTGGGGTGTATGAAATTATCTTCCAAGATAAGATAGTTGTCACTTCCTCCAAAGATCTTAAAAGAATATTATCTTTCGTGAATACTTCAGTTAGTAGACTCTCCCTTTAAATGGTTTCTCACTTTTTTGACAGAAGGAAATCTACATTTCTTAAAAATTCATAGAATTTTACACTGAAAGGATGAATTTTACTGTTTGTAAACCATATGCCAATTTAAAACTTGGTAAAAATATGCTTGACGTGTACAAACACATATATAACTGAGCTGAATATTTAATAAAATACCACCCTTACCGTGTATGAACACTTCTCTTCTCTTCTCTTCTCTTCTCTTCTCTTCTCTTCTCTTTCTCTTTCTCTTTCTCTTTCTCTTCTATTTCTCTTCTCTTCTATTTCTATTCTATTCTATTCTATTCTATTCTATTCTATTCTATTCTATTCTATTCTATTCTATTCTTCTGTTCTGTTCCATATATTTTGTTCTGTTCTTTTATTGCAAAAAAAAAATGCTGACTGTGGAGTGCTTGGGTGGCTCAGTCGGTTAAGCGTCTGACTTCAGCTCAGGTCATGATCTCATGGTTTGTGGGTTCAAGCCCCGGGTCAGGCTCTGTGCTGATAGCTCAGAGCCTGGAGCCTGCTTCGGATTCTGTGTCTTCTTCTCTCTCTCTGTCCCTCCCCCACTCTCTCTCTCTCTCTCTCTCTCTCTCTCTCAAAAACAAATAAACATTAAAAAAATTTTTTTAAATGCTGATTGTGATCAAGTAAGTTGACTTTAGTATGATCTGCTCTTGGGTCATAATGCATATGGTTTGAAAAATACTATTAAAATTACATTCTTTTTAAGCAGAGAGCTTTACTTAATCTCTTCAAAATTAATAATAAAAATATAAAATCCAGCAAAGGTTTTCAATAGTCAGAAAACAGACCGCTTCAATTAATTTGCTCTGAAATATTAACACTGCTTCAGAGGCCTTTGTAGTATTAAACAGTAAGAATAACAAATTATTTTTGTGGTTACCCATGTTTAAAAATAATCACTTCAAGTAGCTCCAAGAACCAGAAATGGAGTTTTACCCAAATAAATCAGTCTGCAGCATTAGAAGCTTTCAAAGTGGAGCACACATTGGTATTTCCAACAGGCGAGAAGGTCTAATGATCGAAAGAAATTAACTCCATGCGTTGGGCCGCTCATTCCCCTGATCTGGCAGGAATAACTGATAACCTTTTTCAATAACTCCAAGTGCAAGTTCAGGGAATCAAGAACCATTAGACAGATCTCTGGGTGGCTTTTCTCATCCTCACATGCCCCTTCTCTGGCACTGTGCATCAACAGCATAAACTCAGAACTCATTAGGGCCCCACTAGGATTTTTCCTCTTTTGCTAGAAAGTAATGTCAAGGTTGCTTTTGCAGACACATCCCCTCGCGGCATCTCCATGATTGCTCCACGGTGACTGGACAACAGTTAGCTTTGTGGCCATTCTGAGCCCAGGGTCAGGATCATGATGAACAAAAAGAGATGGGAATGGGGTGTCTGGTCACTTCCTTTGTGGATCCTGGTCAGGAGCCTGAGTCCAGCGGAAGGCACCATGGGGTGGCCCTCTGCAAGACCAGGCCATGGCATGGTGGCATCATGGGAGCTGAGAAGGGGCAGCTTCCCTGGAAGAGCAGACAGGCCAGAAGGGACACCTGGGGTGGGCTTGGGCGGGCTGGCGGTGGGGGAGGCTCCCTTTCCTGGGACCTTCAGAGACCTACTTTGGTGCCAACACAGACCATGAGTATAGAACGAGTACACAATGTCTGGTCCCCAGAAGATACTCAAGAAGTGATCATTCTCTTCCACTTTGGGAAATGAACATGCCAACTTCCACACATTCCTTCCGACACTGGAAAGGGGGCACTGCTTAACGATGGTTTCACCTGGTCATGTCGTTTAATCGCTCCACGCTCAACACATCATCCTTAAGATGGAGATAATAATAGTAGCTACCTTACAGTGCTGCTGTGAAGATTAGAAAAAGGGATACATGTGAAGTTCACGTAAGAGAACCTGGTAAAGAGCAGCACTCAGAACGCATCAGTCATTACCTTCAGTCTCTCCCACTAGGTTCTTTACTGGGGAGGGGCCATCTCTGGTTTGTACCAAGCACCATATATGGCTTACGTAATAGGTGCTCAAAACAGGAAGTTCTGAAGGAAGGGGAGGGAGGAAGGAAGCAAACAAGAGCATATTCACAGGACCCAGAATTCTGGAGTTTTCTAGAACTGTCGGCTTCAGCCACCTCCCAGACTATCCCTTTGTGCCTGCATGGAAACAGCGGTGCCAAGAAAACCACGCTTGGCCAGCTCCCTCCTGCTCAGGGCTCTCTGCCCCCCACTGGCTTCATCTCAGAGGAAGTGCCTGGAGACCAGGGCACTGGACTCAAGGTGAGGAGAGAGAGATCTGATGCCATTTAGTTCAGAAATAGCTGCTCGCTGTGTTCCGGATGATTCATCGACCACAGCTGGACTCCTGTCTGATTCCCCTGCTCTTCTTCCTCTGTGGAGCAGGAACTAGAATACTGACCTACATCGGATCCTCGTCAAGGCCAGAGGCGCGCTCCCTTGGCTGGTGTTCGTTTCCAAGGGTGAATCAAGGGGATTGGCCATCAGGCTGACTTGAAAATGAGAAAGATGTATTGGTTCGGGAAGGCGCCTGCTCTACTCTTTAGTTCCTGAGCACAGGACAGGCCAGGATCAGCAGGCAGGGGTCATGTGCACCAAGGACAGAAGAGGCTCCGAGTTGGGCAGATAGAGTTTCAGAAGTCCTGGGATCGGGGCCTCCTCTGGAGTCACTTAGCTCTTTGTACTTCTTTGAAGGCAGTGATAACCTCTGCCTTGCCCTAGAGTTTTCTGTACACCTGCCTCAGCTTCCTGTTGGCTGTAAGCACTGGGAGTGAGGAACCCTGCCCAGGAACAGGGCCTCAATGAGCACCGGTGAATGAATGAATGAATGAATGAATGAATGAATGAATGAAAGAAAGCAAAATCATTAGGGCAGGAAGAAGCAGGAATTTACCAATGGCTTAGATAGGCAAGGAGCTGAAACCAGAGAGGCAGATTCAGCAGGTCTGCGGGGGCAGGTACCGGCAGGATCAGCTTCCTGAACTAGCCCTAGAAACAGCCCCTTCACGGATCAGGGAAGTCCTGCCCATGTGCCAAAGGAGCTCCAGGCAGGACCAACCCCCTTTGTGTGGGCAACCTCTGGGTACCCCCTTCTTCAAACAGACCCTGATTCCCAAGGCTTCCTTCCTCTCTTGAGAGCCTGGCTATCGTCCTTCATTCCCCAGTTAGGACGGGTCTGGGAAACAGCTGGGCCCTCCTGATGCCTGGCGTAGCTCTGCCCCTCCATATAATCTCAAATCACCAGAAGCTTCCAAGGTACAGGGGTTTTATTTTTTCAACGTTTATTTATTTTTGGGACAGAGAGAGACAGAGCATGAACGGGGGAGGGGCAGAGAGAGAGGGAGACACAGAATTTGGAACAGGCTCCAGGCTCTGAGCTGTCAGCCCAGAGCCCGACGCGGGGCTCGAACTCACGGACCGCGAGATCGTGACCTGGCTGAAGTCGGACGCTTAACCGACTGCGCCACCCAGGCGCCCCTCCAAGGTACAGGGGTTTTATAGAGTGTCATCTGGATGCCTGAAAATTACTGAACACACGGTCTACTTCCCGCACTTTCCCAGTCCCAGGGGCTTCTCTACGCCTCCCATCCACGTGGCACCCTCACCTTCTCCTTCCTCTACCCAGCAGGCCTCATACACACTAGGATCCAGGCCCACTGTCCTCCTGGCCGAGCAGAACCTCCTGGGAAGTGTCTTCTGCTGACCTGACCAGAAAGGGGTATGCCAGTAACAAAAAGCCTTCTCCCCTGCTAGACTTGTTTCCCTGAAGTCTTGGTTCAGGCTCATTTTGCCCCTAAGGGGGCGTCTGCGCATTGGTGTACTTTGCTCCCCTACCCCAAAGAACAGACCAACCAACAACCTGCTTACAGCAATGGGGTTGGCTCCTGGCCAAACGGCTGGCATTAGAAGCCCCCAAGTGCTGCCCCTGGCTTCCGCCACCTCAGGCTGGATTCAGAGAAAGATGGGACCCTGGCGGAGGCCAGCAAGGCCAGGATCTTGGAGGGGGTGGGGTCAGAGTGTGACTACAGCAGGCCTGGTGCCAGCTGTCCCCAAGACTTACTCTCAGCGATCACTTCACTGGAAACCTTCAATTAAGCACTTGTTCCCTGTTCCCAGGGGTGTGCTTCCTGCTCAGTGACAATGAAGCTGAGCTCTGACCGATGACGTTCCATGCGTGACACAAAGAGACCCCAGATCGCGGCTGACCAAATCCGCTGTAACTCTGTGTGAACTCACTGGGTGAGAGGAAAGAAACGTTCTGGCACGTCAGGGGCTACCAAATGACTCCCCTGGCCAAAAACTATAAAATTCCCCCAAGAGATCACTGAGTCTTCCCCACAGTAAGCCTTGAGGATGGTCCTTTTCTCCTGCCTTGTTTTGCACAAGATCTTAGTTGCCCTACGCTGGGCATGTGTGGGCACAGGGGTGGGGGGGGGGCGGTATATGCATCTAAACCTGCAACGAATTGTATCCTTCAGCGGAAGTAGGGGCAGACCACAGGGAGAGACGTTCTACCATTTTATCAGATTATGAGAGATACCCCTCACTTTTTTCCCCCCAAAGCAAACAAAAATCCAGCAAAGGCTGTTTTTTTTTTTTTGCTTTAGGGCTGAAACAGAAGGTCCCACAGATTTTGGACAAAAGCAAGAAGGAGCCAGGAGTCTGGAGATACACCCTGTTCCTGACCGAGGCAGTGAGTCCCGCCTTTTCCCCAAATGACCAGCTCGTGTCAGCAAGGGGACAAGTCTCAAGAATTATCTAGAACTCTTGGTTGGTTGTGGAGGATTAAATGTATGCATGATTTGTTCCCCAAAGTTACCTCCCTGGTGTCAGAATATTTCTGTCTCGTGGATTCCATAACTACCTCCCAACCCTAGCTCCTTGGCCCTTTGACAAAGATGGGCTTGTTGGTGCCCCAAGGGAGTGTCTGAGGCTATGTGACACCGAGTGACCAGCCTAGGGCACTTGTTGGTGAGACAACCAGGCTTGTCTGGGTTTTCCCTAGGACATCAACACCACAATCATTTTCCAGCTTGATGGGAACCTTTTGAAATTATCTAGTCAAAATCTGTTCTTGGAATTTTTTCGTCAACCCTCATTTTGATTTTAAGATAATGATCTCTGGAAATTTCACATAAATGCCCATTCTGAAAGTTGGCGATGTGTATCAAAATTCCTAAAAAATACAAATGTTTATGGCCTCTTACCCAGTATTTTCATTTTAAGGAATTTACCCAAGAAATAATCTGATGTGAACATAGACATATGGAGAAAGATGGCCATCAAGTGTTTTTTTTTTTAAGTTTATTTGTTTGAGAGAGACAGAGACAGCATGAATGGGGGAGGGGTAGAGAGAGAAGGAGAGAGAGAATCCCAAGCAGGCTCTGTGCTGTCAGTGCAGAGCCCGATGTGGGGCTTGAACCCACGAAGCGTTGAGATCGTGACCTGAGCCGAAACCAAGAGTTGGACACCCAACCAACTGAGTCACCAGGCAACGCTCCATCTAAGTTTTAATATGAGTAAGTAAAAAAATAGAAACAACCTAAAGGTTCATTAACAGGGAAATGGGAAATAAAGTTTGATGTATTTAGACAAAAGGGTATATCACAGCTGATAAAACAAGTCATTCAATAATACAGGGGAAATGCTAAGGAGAAAACAAGGTGTACATTTATGTTCAATGTGATTTTTACATACATTACGTGTTTCTTTTATATGTAGGCCATATCATTATATATGTATGTGTATATATATATATATGCACACACACGTAAGTATATAAATAACATGTATTTGAAAAAAAATAGGCTACCATTTTTTTTGGTTTTTTTCCCTAACTACCACAAAAATAGTGATTCATTTACTTTCTCCTTGAGAATTCTCTAAAAGAGAAGTTTATCTACTTTTAGAAGTTCAGTTCCATAGTAGACGGGGTTGAGACCAATACTGACGCCTGAGAATAGTTTAAAGGGTGTGTCTCTTGTAAACAGATACAAATGCTAACAAAATGGGAAAAGCCTTAGGGTACAAGAGTATATAAAATAATGCTGCAACTGTTTTTTCTTTGAAAATGATTAGACAGTTTCTGGGGCAACTGGGGGGCTCAGATGGTTAAGCGACCGACTTTTGATCTCAGCTCAGGTCTCGATGTCAGGGCTGTGAGTTCAAGGCTCGCACTGGGCTCTACACGGGGCGTGGAGCCTACGTAGAAAATATGTAGACACTTTTCGATTCTTCTTACATAAAACTCTGTCAGATCCGTGCTTTCACGGCCATTGTTGCTTGGCCGGTACAGAAGCATCCATTCCAACATCAAAAGGAACATGTAGTTCTGTTTTCCATGTTTTGAATGTTTTGTTTCTCACATCCTTTTTATATCCGTGCCGCGCAAATCTCCAGAAGATGTGAGTAATGAGACAAAGGGAAGGGAGCGTGAGTAGCGGTGTTAGGTTCTTCCTGCAAGACTGAAGGGAGGCACAGCCACAGCTGTGAGTTGGTAGAGTCCTCAGCTGCTCGCCTACCTTGGGGGGGGTGGGGGGAGGCGCCCCGTCGGCTTGGTGAAGGGCCAGGTGGCTCCCCTGGCCAGGCCTTCTGACTGCTCCCTCAGGATGCTTCTGTCTTTGGTCCAACCTCAGGGGACTCTTATCTAATCTTTTCCCCTCATCTCTTCACTCCTGCTCATCATACACAGTTTTAGATCTTGCCCTTGAGTGTACGTCAGTGACAAGGCTACTGTGTCGGTATCTGTCTTAGACGGGAGGACTGTCATCTCCTTGCATCCCGGTCGGCTCTGTGGTGCCCCCGGGCACCTCACGGTGGTAGGTATTTGAAACCCAGAGGGCTCCAGTGCATGAGGGAGGCACTCCGACATGACGGTGGGAACAAGAGAGAGGGGCCCCATGATGCACAGCTTCCATGCCTTCTAGCACACCAATCACAGCTACCAGCTTTAGGGCAGGACACTGTTAGAAATGATTAGGCATAGTTTTTACCCCTGGGTTTTTGTGCACCCATTCCACATGTTGTATTAATAAAGTATAATATAATACTTCTTGGCAGGGATTTATTGGGTCCGATATGTTCTCCCCACTTCCTGAAAACTCAAACGAACAAAATGGGACACGACTCAACCCCGCCCCCATCTCTCAGCTTTCTTCTCTTGCCTGAAACTTGGCCCCTCTTTATACCTTACTCCCCACTCGAAGCCTACCCTTTCTGCAAAACTACAAAAATAAAAACGGAAGACAAAAACACATACCATCGAATACATTCAAGTCTCGGACTCCCTGCTCACCGCGGAGGGGACCAATCGTGGGGGCGGCTCTGTGTGGAGCCTAGCTTATGGGCAATACTCACAAGACAAGCCCATCGATCTTTGTTTTAACCTTGACTGCTTGTTTAAAGTGAACCGGCATCAAATGCTCTATTGATAGCAGAATTCTAATTTGGGATCAGTAACAACCTAAAATATCTGAGACATGAAGGATAACTGTAGCTTGAAAATCTGTTTCCAGCAGTGATATCTGCAGAATTTAAGGCGCCCTTCATCCATGGCCCCTGGAGCATTATTTGATTCGTTAATGGCATGGAGGAAATAAACCACAAACGGTCCTCGGAACTGAAGATGAACAAATACGTACACTTAGGGTGTCAGCGTAAACTAGAATTAAAAAAAAAAAAATCACTTTCACCGCAAAATGTTTGACTACAGTCCTGTCCAGAAATGATATAGGTGAGCATAATGGTCTTCAACTAGATATATGACTTTGCAGGAAACTTGTGTATGAATTTGAATGGTAGTAATCAAGTCACGCTGGGATTCAGAGTCCATGGGCCCAGCCGATTCACAGCCAGAGGGTCTCTTCTGCATTTGGGTGAGTACTCCCTGCTTGCTAGTAGACTTTGGGCGTGGCTTCTAGGTGACACTCTGGGCCCATGCGAAGGAGGGCCTGGACACTGCTTAAGAGTACGGACTCTGCAGAGTGGAAAGAGTTCTGGAAATCACCCAGTGCATCACCCTTAGTTTGGGCCAGGGAAGAATAAAACTAAGATGACGATGAGAAACAAAAGACTATGGCTATGCTGGGAACCAAAGAGAAGCAACCAAAATATACCTCCAGAAATGCACAAGGACCAAATGACAAGGTCTGCCTCGCAGCCGTGGCTGCTACGAAGCCGAGAGTAGTTTCGATCGATGGGACCCGCCTGCATTTCAGAGACTCGTCAGGAGGTTAAATAAAGAGGCCACTCCTTCTTGGACTTTAATTTTAAACTCTGGACAAGATTCAGGACAATTACAGCGCCTTTAAAGTGATTCCTTGTTTTTTATGAAAGGAAGCTGTCCTCGAGGAAAACAAACAAACAAAAAACTCCTCAATCTTAAGACATGAAAGACGATGTGAGTGCTTCCTAACTCCGAGTGGAGTCTTGCAGGAGATGGAAGGTGAATTAGGGCATCTAGCAAGGCTCTGCGACAGTCCTGTCACCAAGGCTGTAGGCACGGGCAAAAAGAGCATACTCGTCTGTTTCTCACCACAAAGCGGTGAAAGTGCAAACACAAGAAACAGAATGGGAGAAAACATTTGTAGATCATATAAGTGATTACGGATTTCTACGTAAAATATAGGAAGAACTCTAACAACTCAGTAATAAAAAGGACAAGGCCCCAGTTAAAAGCCAGGCGGAGGTGATTTTAAAATGGGCCAAAGACCACACGATCACCTCACTGGAGAAGATACGTAGACGGCAAAGACACATACGAAAAGATGCTCCTCATCTATATCACCAGGGAAATGGGAATGAAAACAACAGTGAGATACCACAGCACCCCTCCCCCTCAAAATGGCCAAGTTCGAACACAGATATCAGCAGATGCTGGTGAAGATACAGGGCAAGAGGACCTGTCATTCATTGCGGGTGGGAATGCAAAATGGTACAACCACTTTGGGAGGCATTTGGGCAGTTTCTTTACAAAATGAAATACACTCTTGCCATGTGATCCAGCAGTCGTGCTCTTTGGTACTTGCCCCAAGGAACTGAAAAGTTATGTCCATACAAACACCCGCACGTGGATGTTTACGGCAGCTTTCTTCACGAATGCCAAAACTTAGAACCATCAAAATGTCCATCAGGAGGTGAACAGATAAATAATTTGTGGTGCATCCATATTATGGAGTATTGTTTAGTGCTAAAAAAAAAAAAAAGCTGTCAAGCCATGAAAAGCATTGAGGAACCTTAAATGCATATTATTAAGTGAACGAAGCTGGTCTAAAAAGGCCACATGACATACAAATACAGGACATTCTGGAAAAGGAGACTATGGAGACTGTAAAAGGATCAGTGGTTACAGGGGTGGGGGGAAAGGGAGGGGAGCACAGAGCATCTTTAGGGCAGTAAAAACACTCTGTATAGTAAATATAATGATGGATGGATGTCATTACACATTTGTTCAAGCCACAGAATGTACAGCACCAAGCGTGGACCCTAAGGTAAACTACGGACTTTGGGTGATTATGTTGTGTCAATGTAGGTTCATCCTTGGTACAAAGTATACATTCTGGTGAGTAATGTCCACGATGGTGGAGGCTATGTATGTTTGGGGCCAGGGAGTGTATAGGAAATCTCTGTACCTTCCTCCCAGTTTTGTTGTAAACCCAAACTGTTCTAAAATAATCAAGTCTTCAGGAAAATGAGCAAAGGGCGTGAACAGATATTCCTCCAAAGAAGACACACACACCATGAGATTTGTGATAGGCACATGAGAAGATACACAACATCAAATGACACCAGAAAAACCAAAAGCACGGTGAGATGCTACTTACACCCACTAGGATGGCTAGAAGCAAAATGTCAGACGATAACAAGCGTTGGGGAGGATGTGGAGAAACGGAGAAGGAAAACTCGTAACTTCTGGTGGAGTCGTAAAATGTACGGTCACTCTGGAACGTCGTCTGGCAGTTCCTCAAAAGGTTAACTATAGACGTGCCATATGAGCAATTCTACGTCTAGGTTTATACCCAAGAGAAATAAAAACACACATCCCTATAAACACCTGTATGTGAATGTTCACGGTGGCATTATTCACAATAGCCCCAAATGGAAGTATCCCAAACGTCCGTCGACTTGATAAATGAATACAGACAACACGGCATATCCACCAAAGAGAATATTATTCAGCCATGAAACGTTGATGAGCCCTGAAAACAGTATGCCAAGTGGAAGAAGCCAGACACAAAAGGATACATCTTGTGAGATCCCGTTTCCATGAAATGTCCAGAAAGGGCAAATCCATAGATACAGAACGTAGACTGGCGGCTGGCAGAGGAATAGGGGAAGGGAGAATTGAGGGGGACTGCTAACGTATATGGAGTTTCTTTTTGGGGTGATAAGCATGTTCTAAAATTAATCGTGGCAATGGTTGCACAGCCCCATGAATATCCTAAAAAAAACCAGAGTTGAACTCTTTACACAGGTGAACTGTGTGGTCCGTTAACTCCATTTCAATGAAGCTGTGATTTAAAAAAAAACTCTATGCTCCTTAAAACCTTCTGAACTATAGTCCCATATATCTGTTGGTATCTATTATTAAATAGTGAGTGTTTTCACAAAAATATTAGTAGCTGTTGTGTTCGGTGGCACTGCAGATGACTTTTAAAATTATTTCTCTTGTTCTTTTTTTTGAGGGGGGGACTGATTTTTCTTAAGCCAATACATGCTAAAAATGTTATAAAAGGAAACTGGCCAGGTTTTACAAATGCCTGCATACAGCCTTTCAGACCAAATGCTCAACGCACCTACTTGATACGATGGATGCCTTTGGCCTTTGACATTCTTGCAGTATTTGTTCTCAGAGCCCATTACATCACTACAGACAATGATTACGCTCTCTGCCTAAACATTTCAGCTCATGCCTCTGAAACGGGCATTGCTCTACCCTCCTTGCGTGGTGGCAGGGAGGATTAAGAGGGACCCTGCATTAATCAGGACTCCATAGCATGGCAGCAACCCGGCTAGGGGGCCAAATGCTCGGCTCGCCTGTCGTCTGGGTGAGGCCGCCGGATGCTGGCCTGGCAGCTGATGCTGTCCGCTCCGCCCCTCAGCCAAGTACAAGGTGCCTACGTCGCTGGGTATCGAGGGTATTTCCACACGGCCGAGATGTAAGAGTTAAGTCAAGAGCTGCTACAGATTTCCAATAAGTGTTCTCCTAGCCGACCCTCATCCAAGACTTTATACACTTTCCCCTTCTGTCTGTATATTTTCCCTAAGTGCCAAAATGAGGAAGATGCTGAAAAAAAAAATAATAGGAACCCACTCTCCCTTTTCCTACGGTGCATGATTCTCTACAGCAGAATCACTGTTTTTGGTTTTTTCTTGGAATTAGAACATCACCCCTTCACGAAGATACCTAGAACTTGGAAGTTGAACTCAGTAGGACTCGTGCCTTCTACCAACTTCTCTGTCACCCAGGAGGAGGCTTCCCAAGGGAACTAGTTTACCAGAGCCACGGAGGATGAGGTTTGAGCAACCAAGCATACGAGGAAATGTCTTAAAAAGAGTCTTGTAGGTACCTCTTTCTCAAAATCCTTGAAGGCCACATATAGAACAATCTAGATGACTTACTATATGTCCTGAGAAGTGCTAAACCAGCTCTGAAAAATAACAGTCCTGAGTTGTGGCATTTTTTCAATGGCTTTGGTGTAAATACTGATGATTTCAAGTCATCAATGTGCTGTCACTGAACTTGAAATTGGGAGGACATATGGAACTGGAAGGAGATGGTAGGAGCCCCCATGCCATGCCATATCACACCACAAGCTGGGTTTATTTAATGACACATTGATGACAATAAAATTCTAGACCACCCAGCTCAGCAACTGTAGCACCCCAGTCCGAGCTCGTATCACTCAGGGGATTGGTGAATCGACTAAAATAGACTTCTTTAATCCTAACAGGTTCCTGTGGCCCTCAGACTCTGACACATGACCCATGTGTTATCCATCAGGTGTTAAGCACCCTGGGCCTGGCAGTGTGCAGTGGGGCAGACTGGTAATCTGGTCTAGCGTAGCTTAAACATTCTTCCTCCTAATGCGGCTTTTCATTAAATGCTGCTCATTCTCTCAAATGCTCTCGTCTCTCTGTGTCTATTTTAATTGAACTCCAATTCATTTTCTGGCGTGTGCCGGCCAGAACCATTGCTAGAGTTTCTTAACCGGCCACTTGGTTAAGAAACCTCTCTCTTCCGTACTCGCTGCCATCAGAGGAGTCTCCCTCCGTCCCTCCTTCCTTTCCCTTCCCTCCCTTTCTTTCTTCTCTTTCTTTCTTTTTAAAGTTTATTTATTTATTTTGAGAGAGACAGAGAGAGTGGGTGGGAGAGGGGCAGAGAGAAGGGGGGAGAGAATCCCAAGCCGGCTCCGCACTGTCAGCACAGAGCCCAACGCGGAGCTCGAACCCACGCAGTGTGATATCGTGACCTGAGCCGAAATCAAGAGTTGGACAGGTCTCCCCTGAGCCTCTGGTTCCTCCAGTGGGAACCCAGTGGGAAAAATCAACCCCCATCGGCACTGTGGGTCACTTCTCAGAAGCTGCTACTCTGATCTCGTACTATGGGGACTGCAGGTCAATCTGTGGGGCCCAATCACTGGGAATCTGACTGCGATGGAGGAGGGGGGAGGGGCCTGATGCAACCAGCACACAGATCTTGGCAGATTAAGTTCAGACCAAGCAGTAATCCCAAGCAGTGGCTTTGTTCCTCTGCAGAATCAGGTGGGAGATGCGCTCTGACCAGGGAATTTGGCACTGTACAAATCTGTCTGATCCAGATCCTCGAGTGAGTTTTGCCAGCCCTAGAGCTCAGTTTGCCCACGCCCAGGCAAAGTGGCTGAGTCTCAGCCCACCTGCTGTGGAGAGTGCCTTCCAGGCCCCATCCGACCAGAGGGCTGGTGACAACTTCTGGAAGCTGTGTGGCTCAGAGCACTCCAGCCAAGAGGCGGCCAGGCAGAACTGACCGCCCCCCCGCGCAAAGCCGGTACTTAGCATGGAATGTTCCTGGGCTATGTGGGCAGGGGGATTATTCACAGCCAAAGCTGAGGGCAGCGCCTGGCCCCTCCCAACTGGAAAGGCTGTTTGGGAAATTAAGAGTAGCCTGGAGTGTCCCCTCCTCTTCCCATCCAGAGAAGGAAGCTGAGACAGAGCCCCACCCACCGTGAAGAATGTTTACAGGCCCCATCTGACCAGAAGGGCTGGAGACAATTCCTAGAAGCTGTCTGGCCCACCGGCCCTCAAGCTGAGAGGCAGGTGGGGAGAGCTGACAGTTTGCAGAACAAAACCAGCGGCTTGTTTGGCCAGAGAACTTGGGGCTTGCGTCAGCTTGAGTTAAGACAACAAAGAGCTTTACCAGCTTTATAGCTGTGTCTCCTGCAGTGCGTGGGCAGGGAATCTAATTCATAGCCCTGCTCATTGCTGAATGCAGCCTTCGGCATATCTGACCAGGGAACCTAATCAGAGCATATAGGAAGCTAGGAAGCCCATTCAATAGCCCTACATACAGTGGCCCTTGAACAGAGAGCCCAGCCTGTGGATTCCCCCATCTGCTGAGTGACCCCAGAGGCCTCATCTGAGCAGGGAGGTCAGGGCACACTCTGGCCTGATGCAGGTTCCCAAAGAATGAGATGTACAGGCCCCAGGTCCTGGTCTGTTGCCCTCCCAGGATGGGCAGGCTAATTTATAACACCCTCTACTGAATATAGGACCCAGTTCTAACCACTTAGTAGGACTGACCAGAGATTCCGGGCAATCATGGAGCCCGTGCTACAGAAACACTTGGGCAGTGAAAGAAACCAGTAGTCCTATCCAGTCAGTGGCACTCCTCACCTCCTTATCCTTGTCTTCAGAGCTCAAACACAACACTGGCCTCACCTAAGAACAGAACATACAGCACACCCTACCCACCCACGGACATCACTAGCAGAAACACTCAGAAACCTAAACTGAGCTGATTAGTGAAGATTTGTCTGTGCCAAAGCAAACCTGTAAAGTCCAGAAGAGGAGTCCCATTACTCAAATGCACATTTACCAATGTAAGGAATCAAAGGTCATGCAAAATCTGGTATGATTTTATAATATGGCACCACCAAAGGAAACTAATAAAGCTCCAACAACTGACCTAAAAAAAAAAAAAAAAAAAGGACAACCGTGCACTGTCAGACAAAGAATTCAGAATAATCCTCTTAAGGAAGTTTGGTGAACTGCAAGAAAACACACACAGACAACAGAATGGAATTAGGAAGACAAGGCACGAACAAAATAAGAAGTTTGACGAGGAAATAGCAACCACCAACCAACAAACAGACAAATAAGCAAAGAAACACACAGAAATCTGAGAGCTGAAAAATACTGTAACTGCAGAATTCCACAGAATTTCAAAAAGACTGGACCAGGCAGAAGAAGCTATCAGTGGCCCAGAGGACAGGACATTGGAAATTACCCAGTTGGAAGAGCAAAAAGAGGAAAGAACGCAAAAGTGAAGAAAGCCTACGGGAATTATGGAACACATGGAAAAGAAACAATATTCACATTATGGGAACTCCAGGAAGGAAGGAAAACGAGAACGGGTCAGAAAGTATATTTAAAGCAATAATGGCTAAAACTTTCCCAAACCTGGGTAGAGACATGGACATCCAGATCCATGAGGTTCAAAGGATCCCAAACAGGCTCAACCTGAATCGGGCTACACAGAGATATAATTAAATTGTCAAAAGTCAAAGACAAAGAGTTTTAAGGGTAGCAAGAGACAGAGGTTATATTCAAGGGAGTCCCCATAAGACTAACAGTGATTTCTCAACAGGAACTCTTCAGGCCAGGAGAGAATGGAATGACACACTCAATATATTGAAAGAAAACAGGCGTTAACCAAGAATCCTACATGTGGCAAAGCTGTCCTTCAGAAACAAAGGAGAGATAAAGACTTTCACAAATAAAAGATGAAGGCGGTCATTACTACCAGACTTGCCTGACAAGGAATACTTAAAGGAGTTCTGTGTGGAAGTAAAAGAATGCTAATTCAATTAACAACATAAAAGACCTGTAAATCTCACTGGTAACGGTAAATACATAGTCATAGTTACATTCAACAATATGGTATCAGTAGTACACAATTCATTTACGACTCTAGTTCAAAAGTTAAAGAAAATGAAGTAAAACTAACCATTCTACAACAATCGAAGTTACCCAGTATAAAAAAATCATGTAAATTGGGAACAGCAATAACCTAAAATGTGAGAGGGAGAAATAAAAGTATAAAGATTACAAATTCTACTGAACTGAAAGTTATCAGTTTAAAATAGTGTTCTATAAGTTTAAAGTATTCTATGTAACCCTCCTGGTAACCATAAGGGAAAATTCTATAGTAATTATACAAAAGAACATGATAAAAAAGTTAAAGCATGCTGATGTCAAATATCAAAACACACAAAAAACCAGGATTAAGAAACAAGGAAAATCAGAACTACAAAACATCTAGAAAACATTAACAAAATGGCAATAGTAAGTCCTTACCTATCAAGAGTTCCTTTAAATGTAAATGGATTAAATTCTCCAATCAAAAGATACAGAATGCCTGAATGGATACAACAAATAAAAATGAAAAAAACAAAAAAACAAGATCCAACAATATGCTGCTTAGTCCATCAGTGGATGGAATATTCACACACACACACACACACACACACAAACGCACACACTCTACACACACACACACACACATGTAAACATATTATTCAGCCATCAAAAAGCAAAGAAATCCTACCATTTGTAGCAACATGGACGGACCCTAAAGGCGTCATGCTAAGTGAAATAAGACAGAGATCTCATTTACATGTAAAATCTAAAAAAAAAAAATTATAGACAAATTTATAGAAAAAGAGATCAGATTTGTGGTTACCAGAGGCAGCAGCAGGGAAGGTGGTGAGTGGGTGGGACTGGAGAGAGTTGGTCAAAAAGGCACAAAATTCCAGTTATAAGATCAATAAGTACTAGGGATGTAATGGACAGCATGAAGACTGTAGCTAACACTGCTGTATGATATATAGTAAAATTGTGAAAGAAAAAATCTAAGAGTTATCATCAAAAGGATATTTTTTCCCTTTCTTCTTTTTCTTCTTCTTCTTTTTTATTGTATCTGTATGCGAAGATGGATATATTGGCTAAACCTACTGTGGTAACCATTTCACAATATATATAAATTAAGCCATCGTGCTGTAAGCCTTAAACTTATACAGTGATGTGTGTTGATTATTTCTTGATAAAAGAAAGAAAAAGATATTTCCCCACTGAAATGAAGATCAATGGCTGGGCCAGAATTGGTACCCAGGGAGAAAAAAGGAAGGATGGGGGAAAGACCTATATCGACTGCTCCCCACCATCCACAATGGGAGTTCTCAACCCTGGATGCTCACAGGATTATTTGAAAATGTAGATGCTGAAGTCCCACCTCAGAACAACTAAATAATCTTGCGGGCTGAGGCACACCTCGGTACCTATAGTCCTAAAGAGCATCCCTGGTGATTCTGCTGCAGAGAATCAATAGGATAAACTCAATGTGTCCCAACCTCTCTCCTCCACACCACCTCTCATGTCCCTGTCTTCTATAACCAGCTTTACAATGCAGATGCTCTCTTTCCACTTCTCCCTCCCTTTGGTCCTCACTTCAAGACCCAGATCGGATACACCCTTCTCTAAGAAGACTTTCCTGATTCTCCGAGGCAGAGCTGCTGTCTTTCATGCTTCCGTCAACACTGTGTATATGTAGAACCTAGGATGGCATGTGTAGTTCCCAAAGTATGTTTCATGGAACACTAGCTACTAGGGTGGGGGCTACAGGAAATGGGAAATGTTCCACAACATATATTCCACCCCCTTGAAGATCCACAAGATACATTAGCTTATGAGAGCCTCTGGGAAGACCTACAATAAGAATGAAAGCAACACAAAACAAAAACCTGCTGAAACTGATTTACCCCACTGTTTATCTTACACTTATTTGATCACAGACCTCCTTCCCCCAGCCCAATACTATACAGTGGGGGTTGCTGTCATTACAAGCATACTTTGGAGGTATTCCAGTGGTTCTAGACCACTGCAATAAAGAGATCACAATAAAGACAGTCAGATGAATTTTTTCGTTTCCCAGTGCATATAAAAGTTATGTCCACACTGTATATACTGTGCTCTATTAAGTGTAGTCTAGTAAGTACTGTCTAAAAAAATGTACATACGTTAATTAAAAATACTTTATTGCTAAAAAAAAATGCTAACCATCATCTGAGCTTTCAGTGAGTCCAATCACTGACCACCATAGCAAATATAACAATATTTGATATTATTGGTGATAAGACCACCGTAACAAATATAATAATGAAAAAGTTTCAAATATCGTGATAATTACCCAAATGTGACAGCAGCACGGAGTGCACAAATGCCGTTGGAAAAAGGGTGCCTGTAGACTTGCTCGATGCAGGTTTGCCACAAAATTTAAAAACAAAAACAAAAACAAAAACCGAAGTATCAGCAAAGAGCAATAAAGCAAGGCACAAAAAAACGAGGTATGCCTGTTTGAGCTTTCCATCTTTGCTACTTGGCAAACTTTTAGCATCAGTACGTGTTTCTTGAACAAATCACTGAATACTTATTTTGTTCTCTCTTAGGACTTTTTTTTTTTTCTGAAAAGCCTGAACAGTTGGAGTGTCTGGTGTTTGTTTTTTTCAAAATATTTGCCCAACAGGGGATGCTGAATTCCTGCTCCACTCCTATAAAGACCAACCCTACAGCGGTGAAGATACTGGAGCATAGATCCTACCCACCCCCCTGCCACTGTCATTAAGGTCTTATTGTCTCATCCAACCCAGTTTCCCCGGAACAGTTTCGTCTTTGAAAAGAAACACATGATCCAGGTAATCAACATGGAAATGAGCAAAATATCTTCGCAAGAACTAATTTCCTAGTTAGCAGCAAAAGGTGCTAATCAACGTATCTGAATACCTACTGATGGCTCTCCTTGATGGGTCCTTTCCTTCTCTAAGCCACTCAGCTGCCAGAGCTGACATTTGTCAGATTAATCACCTACTAAACATCTCGCCAATGCCCCTGGGGTTCAAGTGGGTTTCCATATGCCAACACATCTTCCTGTATTTATACTTACAGCATATCACAGGTGAAGGAAAGACCTGGCAGGGATTTCTAACAGCTCATTATTAATTATGGCCGTAGTCTGCATAGCTCATCAGAGGAATAAATCTAGTTGATCTTGTTAAGAATAAAAAAGGTGGGCACCGTTCAGCTGCCTCTGTTTTTCTGGTTGGTCTTTCAACACAACAGATGTGTTATTGCTGCAAACATGCTCACGTTAAAACCTGATGCTGGTTCTTTTGAAATTTCTTTCTCCTCAAATCAATGGTATTGAGTCAAGGTCAATGAAGATTCCAAAACATGTCTGCAAACACTCATTGTACAGGGACTGCCCGACTCTGTGGGTGAGCCACAGCAGGCACGTGGCCTGATTTTATAACCTAAAGGTCTGCTGAGCTGTCACCCTCCACCCTGGGGTCCTCCATGACTGAGACAGCTACTCCGCCTCCCTTCTGCACCCACCCCTCTCCCCACACCCCCTCCTGTTATTCATTCACTCATTTGTTCACTGATACATTAAATGCTAATTGAGCACTTCCTAGGTGCCAAGCACCGTACTGGTGGGTAAGGACTGATGAAGATTCCCTTCCTTCTTTTTTTTTTTTTTGTTTAATTCTTTAAATGTTTATTTATTCTTGAGAGAGACACAGACAGAGACAGAGTGTGAGTAGGGGAGGGTCAGAGAGAGAGGGAGACACAGAATCAGCACAGAGCCCGACGCGGGGCTCGAACTCACAAACTGTGAGATCCTGACCTGAGCCGAAGTCGGACGCTTAACCGACTGAGCCACCCAGGTGCCCCACAAAGATTCCCTTCTTACCTAAACCCTAGCCAGGCTCCTCTGAGCCCTCAGTTAGGCCTCAACCTTGGCCTATAAAGACCTGAGCCAACACGAACACAGTGTGTAACATCTCAAGCCTACATCTCTGGGATGACCAGTGCGATCTCACTGTTTCCGGGTTCGAGCCCTGCATCAGGCTCTGTGCTGACAGCTCAGAATCTGGAGCCTGTTTCAGATCCTGTGTCTCCCTTCCTCTCTGCCCCTCCCTCCCTCACACTCTTTCTCTAAAAAATAAATAAACATTAAAAAAGAGAAACCTGTTTTAACTAATGCCTGGCCGTGTTTATCTCTGACCAGCTAAAGTCTCTGCCCTCCTGGGGCTTGCATTTCAGTGGGGAGGCAGACAATGAGCAAGTTAAAGGAGGCAGTGGGGTGATGTCTAGGTCCGTGGGTGTCAGGGGTGGTCTCCTTGAGAATGTGAAAATTGAGCTGGAAACTGAAGAATAAGCCATGCTTTGGAGAGCTGGTTGAAGAAAGTTCCAGCTACAGGGGACGCAAGACAAGGCGGACGGTGTGACCGGAAGGGATTGAGCGGGAGGCCCACTGAGAGACGAGTTTGAAAAAGCAGGTAGGAACCCACACCACATTGACCGGAGGCCTCGATGAATCTGGATTAAAAAAAAAAAAACATTCCCTTATTTTCTTCTGCCCCCTGCCAGGGTCATGCTTGGGAGCCCAAAGAGGGGGAGATTGGAGGGAAAAAAGTCAAGTTTCCATCAAGAAACTGTCCTGTGGAAATTTGGTGGAAATAAGGCAAGAAATGAATTTGTAATGTGGTGTTCAGGATCATTCTGGAGGGAACGGGAGGAGGCTGAGCTGGTCTGTGACTTTTCTGACAAAGACCATCTTGGCAACTGCTCATTGGGGGTGCTTGGCCTGGAGAGCGGCAGGACAAAGGAAGAAGACGCAGGTGGGGCAAGGATTCTGACCACGCGTGTCCTCTGGTCGCTCCTTCCCACGTATTCACTTGCTTCCAAGGTGTGGTTGGTCTTCCTCGTCCTCCTCAGGGCCGTGTGTGGTTTTCAGAGGCAGGGATGCTGAGCCGCTGCTGTACCCTCGCTCAGAAAGAAGCGTCTGAGGTGGTGCTCACCGGAAGGCTGGGAGGAGGGACGCAGGAAGTTTGGGCCAAGAGTGGCTCCCATTATGTGCGTTCTTTCCAACCCCACAGAAGGCTGTTATCTGTCTTTCTAATTGCTTCTCTGTAGGACTGGGCATGGGGTGGGCTAACATTAACAGAAACGGGGAAATGGGTTAAAAAGTGCCAGAACTGGAACATTCTGAGACCAGGATGCGCTGGAGGAAATAGGTGAGTCACCTTCTTCTATCACAGGGGCTGGAGATGTCCAGTCTCCCAGACTGGTGCCCACGTCCATTCCTAAGCCCCAAAGGGGTCTTGCTGCTCATTCATTTTGCTTTCCTGGTCTGGAATCCTCTCTTCTTCTGTAGTTGAGTTGCTTCTTGACAACCCTGTGCTTACGTGGGCATGGCTGGGTGGTTTTCCTTCTACCCAGGAGGTTGGAAACGTTAGGGAGAGCATCCGATTTAAAAACTGGTGCGGTGGGGGGTGCCTGCGTGGCTCAGTCGGTTAAGTGTCTGACTCTTGGTTTTGGCTCAGGTCATGATCTCACGGTATTGTGGGTTCGAGCCCCGCGTTGGGCTCTGTGCTGATGGCATGGGGCCTGCTTGGGATTCCCTTTCTCCCTCTCTCTCTCTCGCCCCTCCCCTGCTCACACTGTCTCTGTCTCTCTCAAAAATAAAAATAAACTTAAAAAAATATATTTAGAACTGGCGTGGTGGTTGGCTCGCTGCTTCCTGGCACAGTGTGGGGTCGGCAGGCAATGGCTGGGGCCCCTGCAGAGGTGCTGATGGAAAGCCTGGGGACCCACCACTGATTTTCCCTTCGTGGTAGACCACTTGCTATGAGAGTCGGGCCAATTCCCTTGGAATCCAGAGCCAGAAGGGGCGGCTCCCCAAGGGAGAAGAGGAAGTTGGAGATGAGGAAGGAGGCATGAGAGGGAAGTAGGAGCCAGAGCCAGCCCCGAGAGCAGACGGAGCCGAGGCAGAAGGCAAGAGCTTCCAAAACCGGAGCGTGTCTCACCCTGGGCTCATCCCAGGCCCCCCGCCATGCTGTCTCATGAAGGGGTGCTGTAGGCTGACGTGAGGCATGTTCATAAAGCACCCAGCACAGCACTTTGCACTAACAAGTCACTACTGTTACTGCTGTTATTTAAAATAACTGCCGAAATGCTGGCCTCGTGACTGCACTCGAGATGTGCATCAACAGGACAGAGTATTTGAGACCAGGGCAATGGGGAAGAGTCAATACCATGGCCAGTGATCCCGATGGCATGTCTACCCCCTATCTGCCAGTGGCCACTTCCTAGTGTCAGGACATCGCATCTCAGCTCAAACAGGGTGTCAGCCCGGCCCACGGAGAGAATCGGCAAGACTAGGAGGACAGAGCAGGGCTAGAGGAGGGCACCCTGCCTGACCCACCCTCTGAGCGGAGGCCAAGTCAGCCCTATGCTTGGGTCTTGCTAAGCACCCACCGAGACATGGCTTCTGTCCCTACACCGGCTGCTTGCTGGCCACGTCTTAAAAACCAAGTGCTGGTCAGTCTGAAGTCTGCTTAGTGGTAACAACCAAACCCTGGAGCATCTGGCCATTACCGTGCGATTGCACCTTCGAGCAGTGCTTCCGAGCAAGGCAGGAATATGAATGCAGTGTGCCTGCGGAGTTGATCCGCACCCTACTAGTGATCCACGCACCAAACACCTGCAGGAGAGAGTGTGAGCCGGCGGCCTCCCCGTGGCCGTGAGGACTGCGGGGGCCCTTCCCTGTGCCTCTTTTCATCTCTGTCATTGGGGACCTCTTGTAAAATGCCGCCCTCATGCCGAGTGTCCGCACGGTACCCAGCCTATGTTAGCAAGAATGGAAGACAGGGGGCTCTGTCTTTTCCCAGACAGCGGAAATTAAAACCAGCAGGACACCACGAGTTGTTCAGCCAGGAGAGGGACCAAAGAATCAAGGCTAGAGTCAAAAAGGGGAATCTCGTCTTCCTGTGGCACTGACAGTGTGACCAGGTACTAAAACCACTACCAGCGTGGACCTGGGGTTCAGCGGGTACTCGGACACTGGCACGATCAGTGGTGCCAAAGTGTTAAATATCTTCAGAATGAACACCTGAGGTGCACACTGGAGGGTTCCCCAAATATCCCCTCCCAAGCCCCCGCCTCCCCTGCAAAAGCAGGATGGGCTTTGCCCAGTGGCCCTGGGGGTAGCACTGGGCCTCCAGGACAGAAGTCGCTCCAGGGGCTCCCCGTGTGACAGCCCCGCGGGCTCCCTGAACAGACCCACACACACCCTGCCAAGCTAGAGGCACGTTGTAGCCGAGAGTCCCAGCTCAGGGCAAGGACTAATTAACTGAGCAATAGATAGACTCTCTAGCATGGCCTCATTCAAAAGTTATAAGATGAGGGTTGCCTGGGTGGCTCAGTTGGTTAAGCATCTGACTTTGGCTCAGGTCATGATCTCACAGTTCATGGGGTCGAGCCCACATCAGGCTCTGTGCTGGCAGCGGGATTGGGATTCTTTCTCTCTCTCTCTCCACACCCCCCACCTCGTGCTTTCTCTCTAAGAAATAAAAAAATAAACTTAAAAAAAGGTATACAATGAAATACACTTGCTGGGTCATGCCCAAGTTGGTTCTCCGGTGAATGCTTCTCTGACTTCGCATGGATAGCAAATACCCAGGGATCTTGTCAAAACGCGGATTCTGATATGGCAGGTCTATGTGGGACCGGCCCCTGAGCTTTGACCCTTCTAGCAAGCCCCCCAGGCAATGTCAGAGCTGTTGGTTTGAGGACCACGCTTGGGGTAGCAAGGAACTCTTACCGTAGGGCGGAGCCTGGCTTATGTCAGACTCTGGATAAATGGTTACTTGTGTGCTATTGTCCTTGTTCCTCACCTGGACCGTGGAGCTGCATGCTCAGTCCCCTTGGAGGGACAAATGAGCACAGGCCCTAGAAGTCAAGCATCAGCCTGTGGGTCATTCTGGAGCCAGGATGAGCCTCAGCATCCACTGAACTATCTTCTCTAGCCATGCCTGTGGCTGCACTAATGGGTCCCCTCTCTGCGCCCAACACTATGCAACGAGCATCGTGGGACGTGTTGATGAAAAAGACAAAATGGCGGGCCTTAAAAACTCAAAATATTAAAATCTCCTGCCCATTAAAGATTCACCTCTCAGTTTTTCTCCCTCAGGGCTAAAAATTAAAGCCATACGTCCAAAAGCTTGTATAGGCTCGGCATATGCTCTGTCACAGAAGCCACGAAGTTACGTAAACTTTCCGAAGCATGCAACGTAGTTTGAATACTTAACACATCAAGCTTACTCAGAGGAAGAGTCTTTTGCTGTGAGATTGAATATTTATGTAATAAGGTCCTGTTTTCCGTGAAAGGCAGAACCTACCAGTAAGCTGAATGACAGCGACGAGGGATGACCATTAGGGCTCACGAATGACCCAGTGACTGATGATACAGGACACAGCAGTATAAGACACATCAAACCATGTTGTGTGACAGCAGAGAATGAACTAGAAAAACAACACCCTTAAAAACATCTAGATACGTTTTCGTAACATCTAACACGCAGGCAATTAACAAATATACATTTGAACCGATGACCCTTTTTGTTGTAGCTGATGCCTCTTAACATTATACTGATGAAAGCAGATTAACAGATAAATAGAAATAATAAATTGTGAACTGCTCTGCCTAGGCCCAGGACACAGGAAGTATTCAATAGCAATGTTTTTAACCACAAATGAACGGATGGACAGATGAAAGCATGAGCGGGGCACTCTCGTAGCTTTGTGGATGGGCCTACAATGTGGCATTCTGTACTTAAACTAGAAGTTTTATAAATAGGAGACAGACACATTCGTATGGCCACAAAATCACCATTAAATAACGGGCCCTACATCCCGTTTTAAAATTAAAACATACCATTCTGAGGTATTTACACATAAAAATATGTATTTTCTTAAGAGAATTGTTTCTCTGACAAATCAGATGAAACCAGGGAAAAGAATGATTGATAACTTGGATTACATAAAAATAAAAATGTTTGCAGTGCTTTAAAAACACCCCAAGCAAAGTAGAAAGACAAATACATTGGGAAAATTATGTAAATTATAACCCAAAGAGCTCATATCATTAATATAAAAAGGGGTCCTGTCAATAGAAAAACAAAAGACCAACAATTTTATACAAAATAGGCTAGAGTATAATCAGGTAGTTCATAGATAAAGAAATGCATATAAAATAAGGAAGTCCTGGGAAGGTCATGTCACACACAGCATGCCAGCCAGAGTTCAAATATCTGAAAGTTGCTAAGAGAGTAGATCTTAAAAGTTCTCAACACAAGAAAAAAAAATGGTAACTGTGTGGGGTGATGGATATTAACTAAACTTATCGTGGTGATCATTTTGTAATATAGACATAGATCAGATCATTACGTCACACGTCTTAAACTCGTACAACGTTATGTCAATTATATCTCCACAAAACTGGGGGGAAAAGAAAAGCAAGTGGAACTTAAGTATCAACTTCATGAGAGAAACGTAAACTAAAAATACACTGTCACTTACAAATTGGCAACAGTCTGGAAGTCTGACCATGGACTGCGCTTGGCAAGGCTGTTGGGAAGCCGGCTCTGCCAGTCACTGCTGGTGGAGATGGTGCATGGTGCAAACCTATGAAGGGGTGTTGGGTATCATCTAGCAAAACGAGTATGCATTTGCCTTCTGCTCTAATAATCGCATTCCAGCAATCAATCCCAGGAGATACCAAAAGATATTTGCACAGAATATCTGGTGTAGCACTATTTGTAACAGCAAAAGACTGGAAAGAACACAAATGTTCACCGTGAGGGGGATGGAGAGGAAACCACGACATGATCACGTGTCAGACTCTCAAGGAGCTAAGGAAAGCAACCAGTGGTCCCTGAACCTTGACTGGTGTCTCAAAATACGGTTTCCGAATAAAAGACACAGGGCTCCTCAGAAAAATGGCTGATTCTCAGTCTGGAGCCGTTAATGTGTAAGACGATCCTGGAACACATTGTCATAGCAGAAAGCAAGCAAGCTATCGAAGAGTCAGGTCAGAAGGACACAAGATTCCTCTGGCCAAAGATGGGACTCTGGAATATTGATACAGATAGTAACTGTAAAGGATTCAAACGTGTTCAAACTTATTCGGTATGTTTCACTCCATTCATTTATAAAAACACTTGGAAAGAAACTTCTTGGTTACCTTTGGAGAATGGAGCCTACTTATTATTTTTAAAAAATGATTTTAAAAACCAGGAAAGAACAGGGGTTCCTGGGTGGCTCAGTTAGTTAAGCTCTGACTTCGGCTCAGGTCATGATCTCACGGTTTGTGGGTTCGAGCCCTTTGTCGGGCTCTGTGCTGACAGCTCAGAGCCCGGAGCCTGCTTTGGGTTCTGTGTCTCCCTCTCTCTCTGCCCCTCCCCTGCTCAGGTCATATTCTCTCTCTGTCTCTCTCTCTCAAAAATAAATAAAAATACTTTTAGGGGCGCCTGGGTGGCTCAGTCGGTTGAGCGTCCGACTTCAGCTCAGGTCACGATCTCGCGGTCCGTGAGTTCGAGCCCCGCGTCGGGCTCTGGGCTGATGGCTCAGAGCCTGGAGCCTGCTTCCGATTCTGTGTCTCCCCCTCTCTCTGCCCCTCCCCCGTTCATGCTCTGTCTCTCTCTGTCTCAAAAATAAATAAAAACATTAAAAAAAATTAAAAAAAATACTTTTAAAAAGTTAACAATTAATTTATCTCACCATTAGTATATGAACTATACTCCAGGAAAGTAAAACAGTTGATGAAGGGGAATTTCTCTTTACAGAAGTTGTCTGGTGAGTAAAAAAGAGAAAATAATAGAATATCCCTATTTTTCAGTCTCTGATGAATTAGTGGATTTAGACAATTCACTAATGGTTGCTAATATGTAAATAGATAACCAGACAATGTGTACCTTGTGATGAAAATACACAGAACCACATATGAATTATTCTGGCAAAACAAAAACAAAAACAAAAACAAAAGCACACAGAGATTAAGACCAGAATCCAACCCAGCTCTTGTCTAATCTATTATATCTAATGATCAGTTTACATGAAGTACAGAGGATAAAGGAAGATGTCAAATGACACCACAGAGATGCCGTTTGAAGAATTCAGCTTGTGAAAAACACTCTCGAGACCAATAAACTACTCTCTTCAACAAATAGATTGCAAGGCAAAAAAAAAAAAAAAAAGAAAAAAGAAAAAGAAAAAAAATCCTGATTCAATGACCAATAGACACAGGGAAAGATGCTCAACATCACTCATTAGCAGGGAAATACAGATCAAAACCACAGTGAGCCATCACCTCACATCTGGCAGAATGGCTAAAATCAAAAACACAGGACACAACAGGTGTTGGTGAGGCGGTAGAGAAAGGCGAACCCTCTTCTGCTGCTGGTGGGACTGCAAACTGGTACAGCCGTGCTGGAAAACAGTATGGAGGCTCCTCGAAAATTTAAAAATACAACCACCCTACAACCCAGCAATTGCACTTCTGGGCATTTACCCAAAGAATACAAAAATGGTAATTCGAAGAGATACAGGCACCCCTATGTTTATTACAGCATCGTCTACAATAGCCAAATCACGGAAACAGCCCAAATGTCCACCAACTGATGAGTGGATAAAGATGTGCTACATACATACAATGGAATATTACTCGGCCATCAAAAAGAAAATCTTGCCATGTGCAACAACGTGGATGGAGCTAGACGGTATTATGCTAAGTGAAGTAAGTCAGAGAAAGACGAATACCATATTATTTCACTCATATGTGGAATTTAATAAAACAAATGAGCATAGGGGAAAAGAGAGAGAGAGAGAGAGAGGCAAACTAAGAAACAGGATCCTAACTATAGAGAACAAACTGAAGGTCACCAGAGGGAAGGTGGGGGGGGGATGGGGGAAGTAGGTGATGGGGATTAAGGTGTGCACTTGTCTTGATGAACACCGGCTGTTGGGTGTAAATGCTGAATCACTAAATTTTATACCTGACGTTAATATTGCACTGTATGCTAACTGGAATTTAAATACAAACATAAAAAAATTCTGAGTCAAACAAATTGCAAAAAAAAAAGATTTATGACATAATTCAGGGAATCTGAACACTAGTAATTTATATAGTATTGTAAATATATATTTTTAATTTTTTAATCTTTATTTTTGAGAGACAGAGAAATAAGAGTGTGAGCAGGGGAGGGACAGAGGGAGAGGGAGACACAGAATCTGAAGCAGGCTCTAGGCTCTGAGCTGTCAGCACAGAGCCCAACACGGGGCTCGAACTCACCCACTGTAAGTTTATGACCTGAGACGAAGTCAGACGCTCAACCGACTGAGCCACCCAAGCGCCCCAGGTATTATAAGGTGTTTTAAAAAAGAGGATGCTTATAGTCTCCTGATTTGTTCATTTTAGCCACTGATTGGCATGAGGTGGTATCTGAGTGTGGTTTTTATTTGTATTTCCCTGATGAGAAGCGACGTTGAGCATCTTTTCATGTGCCTGTTGGCCATCTGGATGTCTTCTTTAGAGAAGTGTCTATTCATGTTTTCTGCCCATTTCTTCACTGGATTATTTGTTTTTCGGAACCTTCTTGCACTGTTGGTGGGAATGTAAACTGGTGCAGCCGCTCTGCAAAACAGGGTGGAGGCTCCTCAAAAAATTAAAAATAGTTCTACCCTATGACCCAGCAATAGCACTGCTAGGAATTTACCCAAGGGATACAGGAGTGCTGATGCATAGGGGCACTTGTACCCCAATGTTTATAGCAGCACTTTCAACAATAGCCAAATTATGGAAAGAGACTAAATGTCCATCGACTGATGAATGGAAAAAGAAACTGTGGTTTATATACACAATGGAATACTATGTGGCAATGAGAAAGAATGAAATATGGCCTTTTGTAGCAACATGGATGGAACTGGAGAGTGTTACGCTAAGTGAAATAAGTCATACAGAGAAAGACAGATACCATATGTGTTCACTCTTAGGTGGATCCTGAGAAACTTAACAGAAGTCCATGGGGGAGGGGAAGAAGAAAAAAAAGGTTAGAGAGGGAGGGAGCCAAACCATAAGAGACTCTTGAAAACTGAGAACAAACTGAGGGTTAATACGGGGTGGGAGGGAGGAGAGGAGGTGTGATGGGTATTGAGGAGGGCACCTGTTGGGACGAGCACTGGGTGTTGTATGGAAACCAATTTGACAATAAATTTCATATTAAAAAATAAAAAATAAAAACTGTTGTTCTGAGAAATAAATAAATAAGTAAAAGGTGAGGGAAAAAAAGAGGGTGCTTAATTTTTAGAAACACACACACTTAGAAATAGTTGAAAAGAAGCGATATGACATGTGAGATTGTCTTCAAAGCAGCCTGGTGGGAGGAGAAAGGACAGAGAAGGATGGCTAAGACCGGACTAGTCATGAACACTAACTACTGAAGCTGGATAATGGGTACAAGGTGGGGCATGGAATTATTATTTCTACTTTGTAAAAGCTGACTTTCCCTAATAAAAAAGATAAATAAATAATGAAAATTAAAAAAAAAAAAAGACTACTAGTCCCCTATGTCTGCCCTCCTTCTTTGCCTGGGGGTATGATGATTTTTATTTCTGGAACTCTTTACCCCAAGAACTCTGTGAACTTCATGGAAGTTAGATCAGCTCTTAGGTGCCTTTTCACTACAAGGTGATAGATGGAGGAACTAAAGAAGAGAGGTGAATGAGGTCCCTGGGACCAGGACTTTGAATAGGGACCTGATGATTCTAAATTCAATATCTAACCAGGCATTTGGGGGGGGGGATTCAAAGTCCTAGTGGGGAATGGTTATCTGTCTTGAGCCACTGATAAGGCCCTGTCACTAAGGAGTCATGCAGAAGTGAGGTCTTTCTTCCTCCTGGTCCCCAAGAAAACGTGAAGGTCAAGACAGCCATAGCTTCTGTCCCTATCTCATGAAACTCTAAACTTGTGTCCAAGGGAAGGCCACAGGAGGTGGCCTGATCCCTAGACCATGCAGGCATCTTGGAGAAGATCTCGTGTGAAGAATCAGCCACCTCCTGTCAAAAAGAAGGGAAGACAGAGAAAGGCCCAGAGCGGTGAAGTGACCATCTGAGGTCATGTGCAAAACCAACCGATGTACCAAACCAGAGCTGCAGACTGTCACTTCCAAACCCTGTGCTCTCAGGACTCACCCTGGCTTTCCTGAGGTTGATGGGGGATTAAAGCATCTTATCTAGAAATCAAGCCCGAACAATTCCAGAATAGAGGTCTAAGGGTCCTACTTGCTGAACTGCTGACATGTCCTTTTACGGTGAGTCTAAGTGACCACTCAAGGTCAAGGAGCTTAGGGAGAAGAGATTCAGGGGAAGCAACTTTTTTTTTTTTTTTCATTTTGTCATTCATTCTAATAAAGCATCCTGAGTTCCACTGTTGAAGTCAGAGAGGCTTTGGCAATCAGTCTCAGATTCCGGGTGTGGTTCATTCCACTACATGCCCCTCCACTGTTTTCTTCTTTAACTGGACTGGAACTGAGATTATTTTTTAACATAATTGGCAAAAACTGAAGAGTATTCACGCCACGCACTTGGGTTCATCAAAATCTTGTTTCCCTTGGGCGTGCTACAACTCAGTGCTGATAAGAACGCCAGGAGGAATTTCTGAACATTTACCTTAAGCTTGCTGTCCTAAGGATTAAGTTTGATCTTTAAAACAATGTCTTTTTTTTTTTTTTTTGCCTGAGTTTCAAAATGCTTTCAAGCTCCCATCTGTCAGCTCCCCTGAGGTGGGAATCAAGAATAGGGACCTTCAGCTTAATTGGAACATTCTCTGCAATTCTGCCATTCACTGAAACTGTCACTTTACTTTTATCTGCGAGAGCATCACAGCAGAGGTGAGTCACAGACGGTATTCCTGCAGCGGGAGTATGGAGCCGGGGGTCCGAAGACCTGGGTTCCGGAGACATCACACGGCGCCACCATACCCCTGTCTGCATCAGTTTCCATGTCTATTTAAAGATGACAGCCCACCTACATGACATTCTAGAAAAGGCAAAATTATAAAGACGGTACAAAGCTCAGTGGTTGCCATGGGTTAACAGGAGGGAGGAATAAAACAGACAATCGCGGAGGATGTGCAGGGCAGTGAAACTACTCTGACCAGTGGTAGACATGTCATTACACACTGTCTAAACCCACAGATGTACAACACGGAGAGCAAAACCTAATGTAAACTACAGATTTGGGCAGATTCTGATGTATCAGTGTAGATTCACCCACTGTAAGAAATGTACCACTCTGGTGGGGGATGTGGGTAGTGGGAGATATGGCTGGGGGGGGATATGGGTGGAAGGGGATGTGGCTGGAGGGGGAGGTGGCTGGAGGGGGGGTGGCTGGAGGGGGAGGTGGCTGGAAGGGGAGGTGGCTGGAGGGGGGGTGACAGGAGGGGGAGGTGGCTGGTGGGGGTGGTGGCTGGTGGGGGAGGTGGCTGGAGGGGGAGGTGACTGGAGGGGGGTGTGGCTGGAGGGGGAGGTGGCTGGAGGGGAAGGTGGCTGGTGGGGGGGGTGGCTGGAGGGGGAGGGGAGGTGGCTGGAGGGGGAGGTGGCTGGAGGGGGAGGGGGATGTGGCTGGAGGGGGAGGTGGCTGGAGGGGGAAGTGACTGGAGGGGGAGGTGGCTGGAGGAGGAGGAGGTGGCTGGAGGGGGAGGTGGCTGGAGGGGGAGGTGGCTGGAGGGGGAGGTGGTTGGAGGGGGAGGTGGTTGGAGGGGGAGGTGGCTGGAGGGGTGGTGGCTGGAGGGGGAGGTGGCTGGAGGGGGTGGTGGCTGGAGGGGGAGGTGGCTGGAGGGGGAGGTGGCTGGAGGGGGAGGGGAGGTGGTTGGAGGGGGAGGGGAGGTGGCTGGAGGGGGGTGTGGCTGGAGGGGAGGTGGCTGGAGGGGGGTGGCTGGAGGGGGGTGGCTGGAGGGGGGGTGACAGGAGGGGGAGGTGGCTGGAGGGGACGTGGATGCAGGGGGACGCTGTCCATGTGTGTAGGGGCAGGAGGTATATGGCAGCTCTGTACTTCCGGCTCAATTTTGCCATTAGCCTAAAACTGCTCCAAAATTTTGAAGTCAATTTTTTTTTTTTAAAAAGGAGATGGCAGAAGTTGTCTAACAGGATTGCAGAGATGAACTTCTCTCTTACTGAACACTAAGAGAAACCACACAGATGGTCGAAAATGGACAGACATGTGTCGTGTGGTTATTATTAAAAGTCTCAATAAGAAATCCTATTCCCGGGATGCCTGAGTGGCTCAGTCGGTTAAGCGTCCGACTCTTGATTCCGGCTCAGGCGGTGATCTCATGGTCCTGAACGAAGGGTTGTGAGGCTGAGCCCCGAGTCAGGATCTGCACTGGGCGTGAAACTTGCTTAATATGCTCTCTCTCCCTCTCTTGCTGCCCCTCCCCCGCTTGTAGTCGTGCACTTCCTCTCAAGGAAAAAAAAAAAAGGAAGGAAGGAAGGAAAGAAGGAAGGAAGAAAGGAGGGAGGGATGGAGGGAGGGGGGAAGGAAGGAAGGAAGGGAGAAAGGAAGGAAAGAGGGGGGGGAGAGAGAGAGAAGAGAGAAAGAAAGGAAGAAGGGAAGGAAGGAAGGAAGGAAGGAAGGAAGGAAGGAAGGAAGGAAGGAAGGAAGGAAGAAAAATTCCAACTGACCGCGGCCATAGGAGGCAGGGGCTCAGGCGCGGCAGCGAGGGCTCGATGCTGCCTCCCCAGCCTTGTTTTATATGATCGATAGCATATCCCACGGAGCACAGGGGGACTATAAACGCACTGGAAAATGCATACCCAAGTGATAATGGTCTTCCAGAGAAGCCCACTTGGGGGATGGTGCTCACATTACTAAAATGCTAGCACTGCTCCAACAGTTTGGGAATTCCCCTTGTGGAACAAGCTTCCAGAATCCTATCTGAGTATTCCCAGGGTATGGATTTAGCTTCCAGAGAAAGTTAAAAGTTTGATGATATGGTTACGTCCCAAATGAGGTGGGGCTTGGCTTCCTTGTCTGGCTGTGAGGAATGAAAGAGAGACCCTACTTGCAAAGTTGAACTTGGCCTCGCCCGGTGGAAGAACTGTACCAAACCACACCATGCCACATCGACTACCTAAGCTCGCCTGTTATTAGGGGAAGCGCTTCCCCGCCATTTATAAATTTATGGCGCACCTCCAGCCAACCTTCCAAGACCCCCCAGAATAACTCTGCAAAGACAAAATTCCAGCTACGGAGCCACTTCACAAGTGGGAAAGAATGGATACCTGTCAGTCCCCCAGGCTGGGTTCCCTCCCGGTGGGCTTTCAGAGTGCGTGCGGTGGCTTTTGAGAGCGACGGTCTGAAGGACTTTCTGGTAGGTTCTGAAGGGGATGCTGCTCTTTCACAGGAAGACCCGAGGGACCAGCCTGCTCGACACATTCACCGTTGACAGCGTGCAGGGTCCTGAAAGTTTCACCAGGGGGACCCAGGTTTCCCGTGAGTGACTATCTTCACACTATCACACTAGAAATCGTCAAGATTTTCTCTTCGTCCCTGATTGGAGACTGCTCTTTTCCACAGAGCACAACAGAAACCAGACACTCTGAGACGGACCAGCTTTCAGTACTCCCCCCGAATTTCCTTAAAACACTTGAACTCTGCCACCGCCGTGAAACGGTTCCCTCCCAGCAAAGATTACAAAACTGCCATTCGAGGCAGGAGCGAGTGTAATGTCTTCAGATCCGCCTGGCCTGGCACGGTTAATGCAGAAATCCAGCTTATGGCTCCGGAAGGAGACCCATCATGTCCCAGAAAAAGGACTGGGCTCTGCCTTCTAGTGGCCCCAACCTCTGCGGCAAGAGGGCTGGGGTGGGCGGGCGTGGGTACCGGGTGCTCGCTGTTGGGAAGCGCTTTTGAGGTTAGGGTGCCTCTGTGGAGAGGGGTGGGTTTCTAGAAGAAACCACGGACATACTTTCAGACCCACTGGCTTATCCAGACTTCCCTTCCAGCCAGTTGGTATGGAGCCATGGTTTCTTCCGAGACACAGGATGACTTAGATGGTTTGCAGGGCTGTTCTAACTTACTGCCTCTTGTTCCCGCCTCTTTTTTTTTTTTTTTTTTTTTTACCAAAACAGGCAGAGATGGCTCCTTTTGCTGGTTGTGCCAAGAATGAAGAAATAATTAATTGTCCTCCTTCTCCCGGACATGGTAAGAACCAGTTAATAAAGACGCTGGTTCTTGATCAAAATGAAAATGATTTTCCCGGGGAAGACAATTCAGAGCTTCTTTGATTGCGAAGAGATGTCGATACAAGAATCCATTGATGTGAGAGGCATTTAATGGAAGAGTTTGTGAGACAGAGTAACTATGGTGATGTCCCCACTCCAGATACGGAGATAGTATGCCTGTTTCTGAGCCTAAGAACATTCTGAAATTCACAGATCTCTAAAAAATACAGGATGGTAAGCAGTCGTAAAATCCTCCCCCAAGTATCTCAGATGGTAAGACCCTCCCATCTCCCTTTTGGCCTCCGTGAGGACCGGCCTCGTTCAGACAAGGGCCTCAGCCTTCTCTCTCCCTCATTTTCTGCCTGACATTCCCTGACTGTGAAAGCTTTTTCCCTTGTGGCTTAGGTGAAGGAACACCGTTCCTGGCGGGTGAGCACTGGGGCTGTTCCCTGAATCAGGCTTACAGGCATCTCACTGATGACACCTCATACAAATGTTTTCCGAGGTTTCTGAGTCATAAAGGAGAGCTTTCAGTCTCTTCGTCATGTATCTTGTGGCTTTTTTTTCCAGCCGGTGTGGTTTCCTCAGGACCCCCAGCTGGGAGATGTAAGTCTATGCAGACGCATAGATGCTCGTGCACAGACAATGCGGTGGAATACGATCTGTTTCAGGACCTGGAAGCTGTGTGCCCTCAGGCAGGTCACTGACTTCGCTCAATCTCAGATGCCTCTTGTGCGAAACGGGGATCATAACCACCTCTCACAGAGACATGGCTACGATTAAATAAGCTGGCGTCCTTCACACGCGAACACAAAAAAACCACCTGACACACAGCAGGTGCTCAAGAAACAGCAACTATCATATCACTGTGTGTCCGAAGTGGGTAAAACTATGGACTTTTCATCCACTAATGTGAGGTCAGGTTGCAATAAATGAACAGAAGGCTGGGGGCAGAGGGGACAGGGGATTCTATGGACTCAGTCTCCACTGGGTCTGGCTAGCGGCCTTGCTTGCTTGGCCCTGGTGTGTGCATGGGCTGAGGAGGTGTCCCGGGTGCCTCCCTCTGGTGATCCCTCCTCGTCAGACATGCAGTCAGGTGGCAAAACCAGTGGCCGCAAGACGGCCGGCAGCACAGGGACACGCATTTCCCCATGGCACCACATGGAACAGAAGCACAGGACCTCCCTGTACAGTTGTTCAGGCTGTGGCTGTACCGAGGTGCACCCGAGTGACGGACGAGCAGGGACTACGTCAGCCCAGGCTCTGCTTGCCGAGCCACTGCCAGCAAAGGTCTGGAAGCGTTCCTCTTGTTCTCGTCACGGAGGGCGCCCTTTTCTGCTATGTGTGGAGGTCCTGGATGCCGGGAAGCCTTCTCCAGCACGCACTGGGGGCACCTTCTCCAGTGTCCAGGAGAGAAAATCACTCACAAACCTGCTTTCTTACTCTTCGATCTGATGAACTTACTAGGAAGAAGAGGAAGTCTACGCTTGGACAGTGACCTAAGGCAGGACCACCCCAGTCTTCCACGGAGAGTCCTAATGGCCTAGTATTGCTCCTGAAGGAGGCAGGGACTGTGGTCAGAATGGCCCATGGTCAAGGCAAAAGGTATGTTCAATCCCATATTAAATCCTAAAAGTTTCCCAGAATTTTGCACTCTAATCCTTCTTATGGCTTCCCTTGCTGCAATAATAGATATTCTACCCTCCTCAAAGCTGCCACTACCTGTAGCCTGTGCTTTTGTTTTCCCCATCCCTGGCTGTCCACCCTGTGACCCCAGAGGTTGTGTGCACCCCTGGCTGAGAAACACAGGTTTAACGGAGGTAAAAGGGCATAGCCAGGCTGCCTGGCTCAGATTCTCCTTACTGCTGAGTGACTTGGGGTGGGTCACTTAACCTCTCTGTGCCTCTCCTTCCTCATTGGTAGTCTTGAGATGATAATAAGAGTATCTGCCCTCTGAGGCTTCTGTAAGAACTCAATGAATTAAATATCTATAAAGTACCAAGAACAATGTCATAATATCGTAAGAGTTTTTTATATTTTCATGATTCTCATTTATGAGGTTTCCAGTAGGAGCTGAAAGGCATGGCTTTTATTTCAGCCCCTCCACTGGTTCTGGACAAGGAACTCTATTCCTTGGTCAGCTAGATATCAGAACCCTTCATGAACGGGCATGGCTATTATAAAAGCCTGAAAAATGACCGGTTGGTGAAATCGGGGTAAGGTCTCCAATCTGGTTAATTTCCTGTGATGTCCAGTAAGATGCTGCCATTGGGGGAAGCCGGGTGAAGGGCACACGGGGCCTTTCATACTATTTTTGCAACGTCCTGTGAGTCTACAATAACATGACTGCTTACAAAACAGGACTGCTGTGTTTCTGCGGCTATGGCATTGACCACAGCACAAGGCATCTGAGATCGCAGCTCAGGAAGCAGCCAGAAGGATGAGAGGAGCGGAAGGAGGGCAGGTGGGCGTCTGGACGTCAAGAAAAGACAGGTACTCATGGCTAGCATGGAAGCTAGAGGTCAGGAAAGGCTGGGACACAGAAGGCAGGCAACTGGCAGGGGCAAACCTGTGCTAAAGGGACAGATCACCTTGGACATTCCTTACTGGTTCCTGGGGTCCGTGTGATCTGGGGTGGGAGGAGAACTGAGTCCACACATGCAAGGTGGAGGGTGACTGAAGCTTACTGGAGAGTAAGATTTTGGAGTCTGCGGGTGAGCTCAGGCACAGGGGGCCGGCTGATAATGCAGGTGGTGTATCTGACAGGCCACCATAGCTTGCTTGCTTCCCACAGGATTAACGGCCCCTTCTGAGCCTGCCATTAAACAGAAAAGGTACGTGATTGTTTGGCTGAATCACTAACTGCTTCAGTCTCTCAACACGTAGCCAGTGCCAGGCGGGAATGTGACAGACAAGGGGCCTGCTCTCATGAAGCTTGAGGTCTAGAGGGCGAGCCCCCTAACACACACACGTAAGTAACAAGAGGTCAATGGTTGGTTAAGCGCCAGGACAAGAGAAAAACGGGGTGATGTGATACAGAGCACGTGGGGTGCTTCTGACTGGGAGACGAGGGAAGTCTTCTTTGAGGACGTTGCGCTGAAACTGAGACCCGAGTAACAAGAGGACACAACTCTGGGGAGATCTCGTAGAGTATGAGCTTCCAGGCAGAGGATGCACTGGGGGCCAGGGTCCCAAGACGGACACAACTTAGCACTGAGGACTGCAACAAAAGCCAACAGGTCAGAGGACAGTAGACAAGGCAAAGGAGTGGGGGTAGAAAAGGAGGGTGGGTGAAGACCTTTTAAAAAAGCATTTCCCACACCAGGCTTCCTCAAATCTCACCACTACTGGCATTTGGGCCGGTAATTCTCTGCTGGGAGGGCTATCCCGCGCACTGTTGAATGTTACGCAGCATCCCAATCTCTATGGTTAGACGCCAGTAACAACGTACTCCCCTCCAGCGGTGACAACCACAATTGTCCCCAGACATTCCGAAACGTCCCGTCTTTTCCAAGGAAGATGGCCAAGCATGGGGTTCTGGACTCAGGTCTTGTAGAGCTTTCACATGGTAGCTTGAATAGCCACAGGAGCAAGTGCTCGTTAACTGTCTAGCACAAAATTTGCCTTCAGTAGGCGCTCGTTCAGTGAAAAAAACGGCCCCGATTGCATTTGTGGTGACTACCGCGCCGGTTTTGACTCAAGTAGAAGTTGGAGGTGGTGCAGAGAGGAGTGCCCAGCCCAGAGACCACAGGCACTTGCTCAGGGCCTCTTGGGACTGCCTCTGGCACTATCCAGGCTGGCTGAGAAGGGGACAGTAGGCACTGGCTGCTAAGTGCCCTGGAAATGAGAGTCTGCCTGGCCAGCCTGAGGCAGGCTGTCTGACCCAGTGGTTACAGAGACCCGACCCCTCAGGCAGGACCTCCTCCCTGACACCATACTGCCTGGGCCTAGAAGCTTGTAATTAATTTGCACACTCCTCCGGGAGAAGAAAGGTTAAGAATGGGGTAACCATGGCAGCGACACTCTGACGCATGTTATAGGGGTTGCTACTGCAGGATTTACCAAAAGAAAATGACACCTGCCTTTGGTGTAGGTTGGCCTTCAGTCACTTGCTGCAACCTTGGCTCCGTGGAGAACGAAGCAGAGAGACCCAGCTCCACTGCTGTGTCTCCAGGGGCTCACAGGCTGGCGCAATGGGCCTGGGGCACCGGCACGCGCCATGCAAAGCTTTGCCACGAATGACCCTGCCTACACAGAGCGGGTGCTGAGGCCTTCCTCATGGGCCAGAGCTGGTGGCGTGGTTCCAGTTCTGCCCAGCTCTGCAAGGAATGGCTTCTGGTGTCTTTTTGTCCAGATGGAATGAAGGGAGGAACGGGAGTGGCCCGGGTTTGTCCAGTGAGACACCCGACCAGACAAGAGGTCTGTATCATTTTGTTCTCTTGCTAAGCAGGGCTGTCTGCTCTGCAGACAAGAGATAAGGGCCAAGAGATTTCCCAGAGAGAGCACGGGGTTGGAGAGAAGGAGGAAGAGCCTGGGGATTGAGGGCCCAGTGTCCACCAGGCCAGTGCCTGCTCCCATTTCCCCGTCCCAGCCCTGAGCGGGGTGCAGGAAGAATTACTCCTACTCTGGGCAGGTGTGTGTGTGTGTGTGTGTGTGTGTGTGTGTGTGTGTGTGTGTCCAGGCTTCCCACCCCCTCCACTCCCACTGCTCTTATGCCCTCCCCCATCTGGACACTTGGGAGTTCCCTCAAACCTGGCCCATTGTTGGGGCTGAATCATGTGCCCCCCCAAAAGAAGACAGGCTGAACTCTTCACAGCACCTCAAAAGTGACTTGACTTGGAAGTAGGATCGCTGTAGATGTAATTAGTTAAGATTAGTCGTGCTGGAGTAGGGAGGCCCTTAATTCAACATGAGTGGCGTCTTTGTACGAAGAGGAGAAGAAACACAGCGACAGACACAGGAAGGCAGCCAAGTGAAGACAGGGTCAGAGACCGGAGTTGCACTGTTAAAAGTCAATGATGCCTGGAGCCAGAAGCTGGACGGGGCAAAGAAGGACTCACCCCTAGAGACTTTGGAGGGCGCACGGCCCTGCCTGCCAACGCCTTGATTTCCAACTTCTGGCCTCCGGAACTATGAGAGGATCAATGTCTGTTGTCTTAAGCCACCAAATTTGTGTGGTATTTGTTACAGCAGCCCTAAGAAAGAAATATATCCACGTTCCATATTCTATGAATGAAAGTGGGCTTAAGGACAGCTGGCTGCTTTGAGCCTACATCTCTCAGATTGAGCTTGGCAGACCATCTAGTTCAAAATCATCTGCAGGATGCATTCTGAACGCGGAGGCCTGCGACCCAGCCCTGCTGCACAGAAACGGGGTCTCTGAGGGTCCAGCTCTGGAACAGGCATTCATTAATCTTTACATACATCACAGTCTGAGAATACCTGTCACAGGTTTTGGACCTCAACTTCTACAGATCCTAACATTCAGGCTCATTCATTTCCCTTGGGGGCTATATGAGCTGGTTACATTTGTTTGTGCTGCCCGAGCCCACGATGGATCGGGCTCTATGCTGAAAAAGCAAACGAATGTATGGATTTACGACCACAAGCTGTTGAAGTGTTGAATGCCAGCCAGGCTGGGCACTCTAGGGTCCTCGTGGACATGAAGCTTCAGCTCATCAACAATGTTAGGGCAAGGCAGAGACTAGAATCCTCATGCTTTTGATGAAAAAAACAGATTCAGAGAAGCTAAGCAAGTTTCTTAAGATCACACAGAAAGTTGATGGTACTGGGATTAGACCCACAGCCTTCCTGCTACTAGGCTGAGGGCCTCCACTGCCTCCCCGGGTATCTCACGATGCTGCATTCATCAGCTACTCGTATTCTCAGCAGCCCAGACTCTGCTGGGTTGCTTTTCCTCCTCTGGCACATCGGTCCTGAAGGGTAAATAGGCCAGTGTCCAACTCCTAAGTCAGCCTAGACACCGAATCCACCCCTGTGAGACGGGGACAAGGTGAGAGAGTCCTTCTTCTCCTCTATCCCTTCTTCTCGGAGGGACATAGCTCTGTTCTCTGAGCGGAAGGCACCAGTTCCCGGCACAGCAGCTGTGGTGTTTTACGTCGTCTGGGTCATTCATTGGCATGCCGATTTGTTCTCTCCTTTACTGTGTGGTCATAGTTAACACAGTGCCAGGCCCTGTTCTAGGCGCCGGGGTTAAAACCGGGTGCGGGAAGGCCAGCTCCCCTCTGCGTAAGGAAATTATCTCAACATACATCGTATCGCGTCACCCCATGGGCAAAACCCTCAACACGAGTCGTTTTCCTGGCAGCTGCCTGTTAGAATCGCTCCTGCCCAGGATGCTCCCAGACCAAGGAAAACAGGGCCTCCGAGGCTGGGCGGGAGCATGAGCACCTGTCAGAGCTCCCCAGATGACTGCACGGCGCAAGCCCAGTCTGGGAGGCATGCATCAGGGTCCCCTGGCGGGCTGGCTGCAACCCAGATTCCTGGGCCCCACCCCTGGGTACCGGACTCAGGGGGTCTGAAGTGAGGCCTGGGAATGTGTGCTCCCAACAGGCTCCTGGGAGGTGCCGGGACTGCCTTTCTGGGGACCACACTTTGAGATCCACTGGAGGAGGGAAGAGTGAGCACAGTGAAGAGTCTCCTATCTCCGAGACACTTGCCCTATTTACATTATTACAGGATGTTCGGAAATTTCTCCTCGGTGAGCTAAGCATGAGTTTGCAAATTAAATTTCTTAATTGAACTCTTGGCTTCACCCAACAACGACTGGTTTGGCCTGCCAAGATCCCGAGAGGGCGACTGTCCCCATGGCAGGGCCACGTCTAAGTGACTTGGGAGGAAAGGAAAGGATGCTTTATTACAACTGAAAGTCCTTGCTGCCAATGAACTTCCTTGGACACTTCCTGTAGCGTTGTCTTTAACCCTGGATCTAAGTAGCTTTTGGTCTGTTTGTACTGTGGACCCTGCACCTATAACGATGAATTCTGACACCTGGGGGCCCCTAGGAGCCAGGGCTCGCTCAGGGCTGCAGGGAGAGGGTGGAGGATGTACAGGGAGTCAGAGGTTTTGCTTTTACGCCCAGGGAGACGGGCTTGGGTTGGAACGGACACCCCGTACCCTGGAGTCTGCCTGCCAGTTGGTGGCCTCACCATCATGGAGCCCACTAGGGATATCTGGCCAAAATGTGTGAGCTGCGCTGGCTGAATTCTCGCCTTTGTGCCGGTCACTCAGCGTCACTGCTGACTTGGAGGGCGGTGTGGTACAGTAGAAATATCTTTGGTGGCGTCAGCTAGATGGAACATAAGACCAAGCAATGTCCCTTAAGCAGTAGGTGGTTAACCTCTTGGAGCCTACAGTCCACCTCTCCGGGAACAGGTCACCTGCCTTGTGAGGCTCCCATCAGGACGAAATGAGACGGGAACACACGTGAAGTCTTCAGCCCAGTGCCCGACACACAGGGGGCTTCGTGTCTGTCTGTTCTCACAGTTCTCTTTTGATCTGTCCCAGGGTGGGAGGGCATATTTACTAGCCAGAGTCCTCCAGAGAAGCAGAACCAATAGCGATAGGACATGCGTGTGTCTCCGTGTGTGTGTGTGTGTGTGTGTGTGTGTGTGTGTGTCTATTTGTCTGTCTGTTCAGAGATATTTTAAGCAACCAGCTCATGTGATTATGGAGGCCGGCAAGTCCAAATATGCAGGGCAGGCCAATGGACTGGAGACCCAGGGAAGAGTGATGCCACAGTTGGGAGTCTCAAACCACCTACAGGTGTAATTCCCTTTTTCTTGCGGGGGGAGGTCAGCTTTTTTCTGTTAAGACCTTCAACTGATGGGATGAGGCCCACCCACACCACGGAAGATAATCTGATCATTCCCAGTCTATTGATTTAAATGTTAATCTCATCTGAAAAGTACCATCATGGCAACATCCGGACAGGTGTTTGACCAAATATCTGGGTATCATGCCTAACCAAGTGGACACATAAAATTAACCACAGAGGCCAAGAGGGAGAGAGGCTGGAGAAGACACATGAAGGCTTATGATGTCCACCCAGGCGAGGGGGGGGGGGGGGTGCTTCACTTTCATTAGCGGGCATCTGGGGGCTCTGTATCTATCCATTGGACCACATAGGGAGGCTGGCAGCCTCTGAGCCTGGACAGAGGTGGGACAGGTGGGCGGCCATCTTCTGCAGTGAGACTGTGGTTAACAAGGTGTCTGTGAGCAGTAACTCCCTTGTCCTGAGCATTATTCTCAGGCAGTCACAGTCCGGAACACTGGGAACCCAATGGAGCTTCCATGTAGAGCCCACCGTCTCTTCAGCTGCCCATCACTACAGAAGCACAGGATGTCGGAGCCCTTAGGACGTGCTGGGAAAACTGAGGCCCAGGGAGGCGAATGGCTTGCCCAAGGTCCCATCACTACTTGGCTACAGACTTGGAGGGAGGGCCCAGGCCTCTTGGCTATGGCTCCCACATCAAGCAGACGCCGTCTGAGGAACCCCCAGGGGCAGCCACGCCTCCTGGGAGAGGGCCGTTTTCACTGGTGTCTGTCCCAGTTCTAGTTGGTGATCTGGGACAGACACCTGACCAAAGCCAGCCCAGTCTAATTCCTTCTCCAGGGAACTGGTTCACAGGGACAGAACACAGAGACTGGGAATCCTCGGGGCCAAGCTCTGAAAAGGCAGCTGTGCTGTGACATCACGCAGCCTCACTGCAGTCCTGTCCTCCAGACCGGCCACCCAACAATTCCATGGATTCCCTGAACCAACCGGGGCCGCTCAGAGAATTTCCCTTATGCTTAAGACAGCCAAACACCAGCCCCAGGTCCTGGTGCCGAGCTGGAGGTAGCTGGCCAGCTGTGCCTTTGTATGCACCACACCCTAAGCTCTGGCAGGCCGGGGCGGGTGGTGTCCCTCTACACGGTGACGGCGACGTCCCCGAGACCCCAAAGCCATCTCTCAGGCCCAGAGGCCCCATCTGCGGCTGTCAAGCGGGAATGGTAAACTGCAGCCCTGAACTCTCATCCTGCGCTTGCTGGCCGGTGGGCAGTCAGCAGCACGATCACAGACGCTGGGCTCCACATGCCAAGAGCCATTAACAGCCGCTCCTGTAAATAACAGTGACCCTCCGGCAAGCTGTCCTGTCCTGTCCACTTGGAATGCTGATCAGAGAGGCTTGCTGCTGTGTGACAGCCGGGACGACGCAAACACTTACGAGACGGTCCCAGCCCGGGCTCTGCACCCCCACCCCACTCATCACAGGGAGAGGGGGCCACGGGCTGGGGGATACTGGGAAGGCTGTGGCCTGCTGGCAGCCTCAGGCGGGGTGATGTGCGGGCCAGCAGGGACCAGAGGGCCACCGGCCACTCGGAACCCCGAGGGAGCCTCCTGGCTGTCCCAGTTCCCTGAGAAGCTCAATCACATGAAGTGTAATGAATTTTTAAGGACCTCAGATGTCATCTGAAAGTCACCTGTAGGCCCTGGGGTGCAGAGCCCCGGAGCTGTGACTTCAGTCCAGTCTCAATGGATGACAGCCAGATATGCTGGAGGTGTTCAACTTCAGACAACTGGGTGGACCAGGGCAGGGGCTCGTAAACTGGGCCCCGCAGGCCAATGTGGCCGCTTGCTTGGGTCCTGTCACTGGCTGGCTCGGGCTACAGGGCAGTTGTGACCGGGAGTAGTCGTGACTGGGACCCGATGGCCCACAAAGCCTTATGGTTTTCTATCGAGTCCTTTCCAGAAAAAACTGGCCACCTCCCCAGACTTGGGGACAGAACATGGGCTGGGCCGCAGGACAGTCTCCTTGGGAACTGTAAGCAAAGGGGCCTCACCGTGCCCCAGCTTTCTCAGCTGTGTGACGAGGCCAGCGACATCCGCCTCACCAAGCTGTGTGGGGACTGAATTCGGTGACCTCCTGGCACAAGGGACATATTCAATATCAATCTCTCCTTCTGCTTGCTACAGCTGCCCGATCTGTGTGCAACATGGTTATTATTTCACAATAGACAGGAAAGCGCTCTGAAAAGTTAAAGGTGAAGGGGCACCTGGGTGGCTCAGTCGCTTAAGCATCTGACGTTGGCTCAGGTCATGATCTCATGGTTCATGAGTTCGCGCCTCGCGTCAGGGTCTCAACTGTCCGCACAGAGCCTGTTTCGGATCCTCTGTCTCCCTCTCTCTGTCCCTCCCCGGCTTGCTCTCTCTCAAAAAAAAAAAAATTAAAAAAAAGTTAAAGGTGTTTCATGGTTGTAGACTCTATTACAAGTATTATTCTTTTTTAAAAAAAAAAATCTATTTTTGAGAGAGAGAAAGAGTGTGAGCAGAGGAGGGGCAGACAGAGAGATGGGGACAGAGGATCTAAAGTGGGCTCTGGGCTGACAGCAGCAGGCCCATGTGGGGCTCGAACTCATGAACTGTGAGATCATGACCTGAGCCTCTTTCTGACACTTGACTGACTGAGCCACCCAGGCCCCTATACAAGTATTATTCCTGAGATACGTGGGGCCGCGGGCCCAAGGGAATCAAAACAGTTGTGTACGGGTCGGTTGCCATGGAGAAGGCCACCCAGCCACATATCTGGACACTGTGCCCTCTGTGATCGCCCGTTCCCCTGTATCCTCCTTGAGCCGCCTCGGGGAGCCTGCCTTTCCATCAGCTCTCCAGACCTTGTGGGCCAGGGGGCCGTGGGCATTTCCTCTGCCTCTCTGAGCCTCAGTTCCCCACCTGAAAGAGCCACAAGCCACGTTTTTCTCAGAGGAGGGACCTAAAGGGACGTAATGACCTACAGACAGCTTCAGGAAGGAGGCTCTAAAATGCGAGCTGTTCTTTTCATTGTAATTCTAGTTACAGCTGGAGTGAACTGCTGGGGGGCAGGGTGTGAATGATGTGGGGGGAGGGGCACTGAGAGGAGGGAGGGGAGGATGGAGAATGAGGGAGTCTGTGGCTCCCACACTGGCCCTTGCAGGAGGTCTGACCCCCAGAGAGAGGAGCAGTCTCTCCATCTAATTGCCACGCCTGGCAGGAGCAGAGGTGGCAAAGGGCACAGGCTCAGATGTAACTCAGGAGCCTGGGGCAGGGAGAGGAGGTGGGGGACAGGAAAGGAGGGGAAGGGAGGGGAGGGGAGAAGAAGGGGAGGGAAGAGAGGGGAAGGCAGGAGAATGAAGAGTGGGGAAGGGAGGGAAGTGAAGAGAAGGGGAGTGGAGGAGAGTGAGGGAAAGGGGAAAGGGAGAGAGGGGAAGGGGATGGAGGGGAAGTGGATGGAGGGGAAGAGAGAGGAGGGGAGGGGAGGAAGGGGGGGGATTTCTATAATCCCAGCTGCTCTCCTACAGCCTCCTCTGTATTCTAGTTGGCTTTTTTTTTTTTGCATTAGAACCAAGAGCTTTTTTTTTTTTCTCTCTTTCTCTTTGAGAAGAAATATCACTTTTATTTTTGAAACGGAGAGGAGAAATCAGACTATCTGTGAGCAAGCTCTTTGCCTCCTGGGTGCTGAGCAGCGGGAAGATGCTAACTGTAGAGCTCTGGGGAACCAGGGGCGCCGTCTGAGGAGGAAGGCACGGCTGGGCGTCGTTCACAAGGTGGCCCAGGAGAGACAGAGCCTTGCCACATCTGGTGGACGGGTTAAGAAAAATAAGGCCATCTGTTCGATGGGGCAGTCCGGAACCTGTTCGGCTCCCGCCTTCCCCCTCGACAGGAAGAACTTCCTCTTGGACATCTACGAAGATGGAAGCATTTCACGTCCACTGCACGGGGGTGGCTGCTCCAGACCGCCCTTCCTCTGGCGGGCACGGACCCCCTACTCGTCCGTCTGTCCTCCCGGCCCTCCTCCCCACCTCAATGACACCTGCACTCTCCCTCACCCTCTCTGCCCCAGCGAGACAGGCCCTGCCAGAGAGAACGTCTCCTCCTGCCTCCGCCTCAGTCTTCCTTTTTCCCACCCTGCCTGCCTCATCCTCCTGGGCCACCCACCACACGGCTTTCTCGCACCTTCTCCCTGACGTCCGGCGGCTGACAAGTTAAGAGATGCGCTGCGTTACCCAGTGCGTGTCGGTAAGGAGGGGAGAACGTACGAACGGCAACACGCAAATGCACGGGACAACTCGAGGTAGAAATACCAAACGCCGCAAGGGGAAAAACCTGATGGAAGTTCAAAGCATCCTGAGGCCTTAGAAATAGGACCTTCTTTTGGGGCAGAGGCACGTGTTCCTCAAGGAGCAGACCTGTCGGTGCAAAGAGCCACGCCAGCCGCCGCGGGGAGCCCAGAGTGTGCAGCAGGGGACCCGGGTCACTGCTCTCCTGGACCACTGACGTTCCTAGTGTGTCTGCTCCGGACAAGTGTCACTGCACTCAGTGCTGTGCCGAAACCTGAGTGAGGCAGAGGGCAGGACACCTCACTGCTCATCAGGCCAGAGCAAGCGATGTTCACGCCTCAGGTTACCGATGGAAATACCCAGAAGGAACCTCAGGCCAACAGACCTGGCTTATTAATGCCGGAGGGCTTTGCCCCCCACCCCGCATGCTCTCAGCAAGCGGCACTGAGCCTGGATGGTTCCTCTGTGACCTTCTTGCTCCCACATCCCTTGTCCCTTTCTCTAAGGCCTTGAGGACTTAAAGCTTAAGTGAAGAGGAAACCCAAGGGAAATGGTCTTTTCTCCTAAGGTCCAGGACAGAAGTGGCCTCGGCCGCTCACTCCAAGCTTCCTGCACCCCAGACCCAAGTCTCCCTGGCTGGCCCTCGGGGCCGGGAAGGATGGGGAGAACAGAAATGTGCCAGGACAGCAACGCAAGGAAAGCCGTCCAGACCTAGCCTGTCCTGCCTCATGTGGGGATAGACTTCCTTCAGGCAGGAAAAGATTCCAGATGGGGTCAGCCCAGGTTCCATTTAGGACCCCTTCCTGTCCCTGCTGAAGGCTCCTCCTCTTAGCCCAGAGACCTAGCCATGTTTCTGGAATCCCTGAAGCCCCCTCTTCTCTTGGGGGGCTTGGTGAGTTGGGAGTGGGTGAGGGAGAGGTAGGTAGGAGAAAACACTCTGGGCCCCACGAGACAGAGGCTATGCAGCCAGCATTCCTAAGCTCATATCACGCTAGAGGGAGGCTCAGTGTTGTGTTTCACGGTGCGTCTACACGTGACCTAGGGAATACCCAGGAAGAAGTGGCCAGAAAGCAGGCATCGGGGGGCCTGGGTTGACCCTGGGTAGGGCCTTCGAAGGTTGGCCTGTGAATGGCAAACTGTGTTCACAGGCACTTGATGTAAAGAGGCAGCGGAGGGCCCCAGATAGCCAGGGACAACCAGATGAGGACAGCAGCAAGGACAGAGCAGAGACACTGCACACACAGGGGCTGGGTAGGGGGCCCTGTGTGCAGGTACCGAGCCAGTGGAGGGGTCAGGCTGCCACTACCCTGAGGCAGTGAGGGGGGCTGGGGAGGGGGGGGACAGCAAGGCACACATCAAAGCCTGGATTCGGCAGAGGGTCCAGAAAGGACTCACAGGGGTCGGAAGTCAGGAGTTTACTACAAACCAAGCTGTTGTGATTTGACGAGAGAGCCACTGATAGCCACGGCCAGTTCCCGGAAAGGGGCATAATTTGCACACAAGGCTGCCCATGTCTCCAGGGAACCGATGCATTTCAGCCTGGTTGTACATCAGGTATATGTAACACGTAAACTTGGCTGAAGTTGTGTCCCAGGGCAGGAAACAGCTGCACAGAGAGCTAGTGAAATGCTTGGGTGAACAAGAAGCTAAGAGTTTCTGGGGCACTTGGGGGGCTCAGTCGCTTAAAACATCTGGCTTCAGCTCAGATTATGATGGCTCGAACTCACAGACCGCGAGATCATGACCTGAGCCAAAGTTGGATGCTTAACCGACTGAGCCACCCCGGCACCCGGAGGATCCTGAATTGTCATGGCAATTCTCATATCCCCTATGGCAAGAGACTGAGCCCTTCAAGGGGGCATAAAAGGCTTTATCTCCAAATCCAGCTCTTTGTTGGTAATAATGATCTTAGAATTCCTGAGACCCATCTGGATCTGAAATTCTAAGAGGAATCAGTCCAGGCTCAAAGGGATGGGCCTCACACGCATCTCCGCCGTGACCCTGTGCTCTGATCAGTCAACCTCCCCACCTAGACCGTGAGGGCAGGTGCGTGGCTGATCGTCTAAATGAAGGAATCACAGGCCTCCAAATTCTAGAAGAAATATTGTAGAACTGAACCAAAACTGAGATATTGAAAAGAGGGTAATAATCAAGGGTGTGAGATGAACATAGAGTAGATATGAGGGCTCTAGTTTACAAAGTGTGCTGAAAGATTCCCAAGGTGACATTATTTTGATGCCTTTAAAAAAAAAACCCGTTTTTTAAATGTTTATTTTGAAAGGGAGAGAGGAGCCCCTGGGTGGCTCACGTCGGGCTCTGTACTGACAGCTTGGAGCTTGGAGCCCGCTTCAGATTCTGTCTCCCTCGCTCTCTGCCCCTCCCCCACTCAAGCTCTGTCCCTCTCTCTCTCTCTCTCTAAAAAAAATAAAATAAAACATTAAAAAAAATTGAAAGGGAGACAGCGCAAGCAGTAGGAAGGGCAGAGAGGGAGGGAAGGAGGGAGAGAATCCCAAGCAGGCTACCACACTACCAGCATGGAGCCCGACATGGGGCTCAAACTCATGTACTGTGAGATCATGACCTGACAAGAGTTGGATGCTTAACCGACTGAGCCACCCAGGTACACCCCCCATTTTTTTTTAATTTATACCACTTTGCTCTCTAGATAGAGTTGATGGTTTGGAGGTGTCTGAGGTAACAGCCGTTCTTTTTATTGCCTGTTTCCTCACCAAGGATGAAAGCTTTTCAGGGATGCGAAGACCTGCAAGGCTGGGTTCAAGTCTCAGCCCGTCAATGTTTTCTTGTCTCAAATATGTCACACGTCTTCCCACAAGCTGTACATTCATGTTGCGTGAAGAGTCTTTTGCTGAGAAACGACTCTCAACTTCTATGATGTTCTAGGTATGAGAGACCCCACGGGGCCTGAGAATAAACCAGAATGGGGATGCCCCAGCTGGAAACGTGGTTCCAGTCCATGCAAAAATAGTGAAACACTGGTCCGAAAGTTCACCTGGTTAACAGAAAACTCTACCTTTATTGTTTCCCTTTTGCACAGAAATATGGGATATTATAGGAGGGGAAAAAAAAAAACCTCTGTTCATTAGTTTCCTCATCTGTAAAAACAGGGGGAATTCTATTCTAATATCTTTATTCTTTTTTTAAAGCTTATTTATTTTGGGGCACCTGGGTGGCTCGTCGGTTAAACGGTCGACTTCGGCTCAGGTCATGATCTCACGGTCCGTGAGTTCGAGCCCCACATCGGGCTCTGTGCTGACTGCTCAGAGCCTGGAGCCCGCTTCGGATTCTGTGTCTCCCTCTCTCTCTGCCCCTCCCCCATGCATGCTCTGTCTCTCTCTGTCTCAAAAATAAATAAATGTTAAAAAAAAAAATTAAAAAAAAAAAGCTTATTTATTTTGAGACAGAGAGAGGGAGCAAGTGGGGGAGGGGGAGAGAGAGAGGGAGAGAGAATCCCAAGCAGGTCCCACGGTGTCAGCTCAGAGCCCAACGTGGGGCGTGAACCCACGAACTTTGAGACTATGACTTGAGCGGAAATCAATAGTCAGCTGCCTAATCTGATGATACACCCACATTCCCCTATTCTAGTATTTTATAAGCAGTGATTACACATATTCCTTTGTTCACTGTTCCCAGAACTTTCACCTACCAGAGGTACTTGCCAAAAAAAAAAAAAAAAAAAAAAAGATAATTATTTGGCGATATGTAATGAAAACCTTAAATGTGTACCTGCTTTCGACAACCAGTTCCATGTCTAGAATCTGATGCCAGGGGGATCACAAATATGTGCCGATATTAAGCCACCGAGATGTTCATCACAAAGCTTTCTTCTAGTCCTGAAAAACTAGAAGCAATCTAAATTGTCAGCAATAAGGGTTTATGGTTAAAGAGATTATGGTGCAGCCACACAGACAGATGCCATATGGTGATTTATTCACCTAAGATAAAATATTCAAGAGATATTGCTCAATGAAAAAAGTAGTTACAAAACATTATAAAATATCATCTCAGTGTTTAACGTAGGAAAAAATATAGATTCACAGGAAAATATTGAAAGGACAGACAAATAGCACATTGCTGGGGTGGAGTTATGGGCAACTTTCCTCATCCATAGTGTCGCAAGATTTTATAATGAGTGTGTATTAGTTTTTCTAGCAAAAACACCCCACTATTTTTAAGTAATTCTGTTAGTGAAATAAGTACTCAGCCTAGTTCGAAGAAATAAGATGACCTAAAGGACGAATATAATTTAAAAGAGTGAAGAAAATAAAGTCATTCCCTTGCCCACATTACCTTATACTGGTCCAAATGCATGAATCCTGCTTGAAATCTGGACCATGACTTCCCAATGCAAGAAACAGAGAGGCCAAAGAAATCAAGAACCCAGACTCAGAAACTACAATGGAAAAGATGTTGTGCCGAGGAAACAGAATCCTTTGCTCAGATGCTATGTAAGGACACTGATGTTAAAAATGAACAGGGAGGGGCACCTGGGTGGCTCAGTCAGATAATCATCCGACTCTTTGATTTTGGCTCAGGTCATGATCTCACAGTTCAGGTTCATGAGATCGAGCCCCGCATAGGGCTCTGCGCTGATAACACGGAGCCTGCTTGGGATTCTCTCTCTCTGCCCTTTCCCTGCTCGTCCCTAACTTACTTCCTGTCCCTATGGATTTGCCTATTCTAGACACATCCCATAAATGGCATCATGCACCAGGTGGCTTTTTTTGACAGATACCTTTCACTTTCCATAATGTTTTCAGGGTTCACCCATATTGTACCATGTACTTCCCTTTTTTTTTTTTTTTATTACCAAACAATAGTCCATTGTATGGATATGCCACATTTTGTTTATCCGTTCACTAGCTGATAGACATTTGGGTGGTTTCCACTTTCTGGCTATCCTCAACAATGTTGCTGTGACTATTCACGTGCCAGATTGTTTTCTGGATATATGTTTTGATTTGTCTTGGATATACTAGGAGTCCAACTGCTGGGCCATATGGTTAACTCCACGTTTAACCTTTTCTGTCAAACTCCCACACCATTTACATGTTGGTCAGCTATGTATGAAGGTTACACTTTCTCTACATTCTTGCCAACATTATCTTTGAGTCCTGAACGTTTGTTTTTATATTCTCAGATTGCACCCTTGATTATCTCTTTAGACTACATTTCTAGAGGTGGTCCTGCTGGGTTAGAGCGCTTGTACTTTTTAAAGGCTTCGGATGTATTTTGCAAACTTGTCTTCCAGGGAGATTGTACCAGTATGTAACTGTACAGACAGTGCATGCTTTGTGATTTCGCCACATCCTCACCAGCAATGAACATTACTACTCTTTTCAATCTTTTCCAATCTAATTTGGAAAAAATGCCACCTGTTTTTGCTGCATTTCTCTGACGTACTGCTAATTTGAAATAAGTTTTGAAGTGTTCACTGGGACTGTCCATTTTTTTATATTTAAGAGCTTTTCATACGTTAAGGAGAGAAACTTTTTACTGTGTAAGTTGCAGATAATCTTTCCAATTTGTTGTTGATCTTTTGATTTGCCTCATGTATACTTCACCCAAAAGAAGTTTAAAATTTTAGATGGATATATTTAGCAACATAAATTTTATCATTTCTACCTTTGATATCATGCTTCTAAAAGTCTTACTGCTCTCAAGAACATATAAACATAAAAAATTTTCTTATAGTAATTTTAGGTTCTGATTTTCACACTTAAAAAATCACTTCATCCTGGGGCGCCTGGGTGGCGCAGTCGGTTAAGCGTCCGACTTCAGCCAGGTCACGATCTCGCGGTCCGTGAGTTCGAGCCCCGCGTCGGGCTCTGGGCTGATGGCTCAGAGCCTGGAGCCTGTTTCTGATTCTGTGTCTCCCTCTCTCTCTGCCCCTCCCCCGTTCATGCTCTGTCTCTCTCTGTTCCAAAAAAAATAAATAAACGTTGAAAAAAAAATAAAAAAAAAAATCACTTCATCCTAATTCTTTTTTGTGTTTTTTTTAAATATGGTATGAAAACTTTTTCATATTTTGATAATCCATCTTTTCATGACTACTTTGTCAGGCAGTTAGCATTTATTTAACCCTTATTTTTTTTTAATATTTTTTAATGTTTATTTATTTTTCAAGAGAGAGAGAAAGAGGGAGAGCAGCAGAGACAGAGGGAGAGAGAAATCCCAAGCTGAAAGCTCAGAGACCAATGTGGGGCTTGAACTCAGGAAGTGTGAGATCATGACCTGAGCCAAAATCAAGAGTTGGACGCTTAACCGACTGAGCCACCCAGGTGCCCCTAATCCTTATGTTTTGAATCCCTTTCTTTACTTTCTATTCTTTTCCATTAAACTATAGGTATTCGCACAGTACTACAATATTTTAATTGTTGCATTTTATAAAGATATATTAAAATATGTTAAGTCAAAAATCCCTGTAAGGATTCTCCCCTTCCCAAAGTTTCCTGATTATTTTCTCCTGATTTTCCACTAAATGATTTATTTTTTTCCGGTTCTGCCTTACAAAACCCATTGATAATCTATAAATGCAACAGAATTTAAATCAGACTAAGTTGGGTGAGTACAGCTATCTTTATCCTATGGAATCTTGCAGTGCAGAGAAGGGATGAGAGAACTTTCTATTTACTCGTGTTTTGTTTTGTTTTTTCCTAATGGTTCTTGGCTGCTGTGCTGTTTTATTGTCATAGATCTGGCACTGTAAGTTTATTTGAAACATTTTACATTTTGCGGCTAGTCTGAATGGGATTTTAAAATTAATGTATTTCCTACAGGTTACTTTTAGTAGCTAGAAAAGCCATTGCTTTTTTCCTTCAAATTTCATACGTGATCAGCTGTATTGCTTACCCACCTGTTATGCTAATAGATTTTAGTGGATGCTCTTAGGTTTTGCAGATAGAGAGTCATATCACCTGCAAATGGGGATCTTTCAGCTTCTTTTCCAACGTATCCGCCCCTTCTTTCTATTACCTTTCTGCATGGGCCAGAATTTTCCGACGTTAGTAAGGACAATCATACTGGGCAGCCTTGGCTGCTTTCGACGTTTTACGGAATGCCTCTACTGTGTTCCACAAGGTCCAATGCTGGCCATGGGTCTGAGATACATACATTGTCATCGTATGGAAGAAGTACCCTGTTAATTTCCTGTTTACTGAGAGGAAAAACTGGGAATCAGTTACTACCGTGTTGAATGCTTCTTAAGCACCTAACACGGGAATCGTATGGACTTTCACTGTTGGTATATTAACACAGTAATGATGAATAGATTTCCCAACATCAGAGGGTTGGTCTTGCATTTTGGGATTAGCCCTAGTGACGCAAGCTACGTTATCCTTTCTAATATCCTGCTGGGTTTTGGTTTGCTAATCTTTTATTTGGAATTTCCACATTTACCTAACAGGGTTAAGATTTCTCTCTCAGGCTGGCCCGGCAGGATTTGGGGGTGGCCTGGGTCCTTCCTGTGTGCCTTTCTGAAATCTCCTTTACCATAAACACCAGGGGGTGCTTAGGACCATGTGGTGGTACCCCTGGCGTGTTCTAGGTAACTAACTGTGCCCTTTCCACCTTTCATTCCATTCCAACCCAGCAGGGCCCAGGAGAAGAGGCCTTGGTCTACAGCCCTGCCATCTGGAAGACGAAAGAAATGATCCTTACGGACATTTCAGGGTTCCCTAGCAGCGTTTGCTGCAGATCAGAAGACTTACAAGTTCCTGTGTGCCCCAGAAAAATGAATCTGGGCGAAGCTGGGATGCCAGACTGCTTTGACCAATCTGAAACTGGAGCCCTTCCCTATTTGTTACCATCGCCTTTCTGGCAGCTATGTATATAACCATAATCATTAGCAACTCTGCACAAGCTAGGTAGCTCATTTATATTTACGGATTAATTGCCTAACAAGGATCTGTCAGCTCCTCAAAGTATATGAGCAGCTCAAATGAAAAAAATATAAAATGCGGACATGAGAATTTTCAATATTCAGGCAAGCCCCACAGAGAACTTGCTATAGACCAGGTAATTAAGAGGCTCGCAAACCTCTTCATTCTCCGCAATCAAGTGCCTGTTCGGCTGCAGCCTCTTTTAATCAGAAGGATGCGTCCACTCGAGGATCCTGAGGGACGCACTGGAACTTGAACTGGTAGAATTCCGTGGAAGGGAGACATGCTTTGTCATCACTGTGGTGATCAGTCTGGTTCACCCACGGAGGATGTACAACGGAGGTAGGAAGCATTCCTGATACAGCAGCGGTTCATGACCCCTTGTGGGCTATCAGTTTTTAGAGAATCTGATACAGACGACAGTCCCTGCTGCCTAAAAAGCGGTACACATACATTCGTACACGTAACCAGCCTAACAGAAAACTTCGAAAGGTCCATGGATCCCTTCAAACCAGTCTTGGTACCCAGTGAGGGGCTTACAAATCTAATCTGGCTGTGTCTCACATTAATCACCTGGACACTTGACCTTAGGCTTTACTCTCAAGAGAGTGAAAGAGGATCTCAGATGGTGTGAAGGTGTGCTCTCAACCCCCCTGGTACTTATGACAAAGTAGGCTGCAGAGTAACATGTAGGACAAATGCACCGCCACCCTCTCCCCCGCTGGGTCACTGATCCCCAGGTTAGGACCCCCTGGTGTAGATGCTAAAGGAAGGGTGTGTCAAAGTCATCAGACAACCCCATTCAGAGATGCACATCAGTTTATCTGTTAGGGTCTTTCCTGGGCTAGGTAAGACCCCAAGAAATTTTTTTTTAATAATTATCTTTTTTTTCTGAAGTTTCTTGTTTATTTTGAAAGAGACAGAGAAAGCGCAAGTGGGGGAGGAGCAGAGAGAATGAAAGAATGAGAGAGAGAGACAGAGAGAGACAGAGAGAATCCCAAGCAGGCTCCGTGCTGCCAGCACAGAGCCTGATGCAGGGATCAAACTTACACACCATGAGATCATGACCTGATCCAAAACCAAGAGTCAGACACTAAACCAAATGAGCTACTCAGGCTCCCCAGAACCCAAGAAATTTTACTAGAACGACATGCTACCACCCAAGACATGGTTAATCAACTATGTAAATATGGAGATCTGACCTCTGAAAGCAGCCAGGAGAACACAAGCTGGGCACTGGTGGAACTATTAATACAAAGAAGGGAAATGCACTAAAACCTTACAACCAAGAATTGGGTCAGTTTAAGGTTAGCAATTTTCAGAATCTGTTATTACCAGCAATAGAACTTGCATTCAATGACATGGGTCCAATTTAAATTCCAGTCACTTACTTTGGATATCCTGGGTGTGTATGTGCACATAATTGATAAGGCACAGGGATCAACCATGATCTCATCCAACATAAAAAATAATCAACTGAATAGCAGTTTTCACTTAGAAGGACAGGGAAGTTTATCAAGGCACTTTAAAAGAAGGGGGCAAGGAACTAGTCCCAAGAGAAACTTTTATTAGGCAGTCTTTCCCAAAGTACTATTTCTCCCTGAAATAAAGTGGTCTTGCGAGAAGACAAAGAGACAAAAGGAGGGAAGCCAATTCTACCTATTCTTGCTTATTTTGCCCCCTGGTGGATTTCTTTTGTCATTACAGAAGGTAGGGGCCCCTCTAAAGGCTGGGTTAGGGCTCGCAGATAGGCTGAAGGAGGCTGGATCACAGCCTTTAGAAATACTAAGTTCTAAAAAGATTATGGGGGCACCCCATCCCTAGGAATTAAAATTTGTTGAGATGAAAATAAGTGTAAGGAAATCTGACAACGATCTGATTTTTCCTTTTTTTTAAATATTTTTTAAATGTTTATTTGTTTTTGAGAGAGGGAAAGAGAGTATGAGTGGGATGGGGCAGAGAGAGAATGAGACACAGAATCTGAAGCAGGTTCCAGCCTCTGAGCTGTCGGCACAGAGCTCGACACGGGGCCCGTATTCACAGACCGCAAGATCATGACCCAAGCTGAAGTCAGATGCTTAACCGACTGAGCCACCTAGGTGCCCCTCAAGATCTCAGTTTTAAAAGTTGAATTATGATGGCTAGATTTGGGGAGAAGGAGAAGAATGTCAAACATCACATTTGTTCTCCTTAAATTTGCTTTTGGTACCCAGACATGGCCCCTGTGTTTCCTGATAGCTTCCTCACTATCTGGTGTTACAAGGGATCCCAGGTTCATTTTGCATACTTCTTGCCTAGACCTGCAAATCAGATTTTTTTTCCCCAAGGGTTCTTGTTTTCTAAAAATGAGCAAGGGATACTCGTTGCTATCCGACTGGCCACTGGAGAAATACTTGTCTACAGGTAGGTAAATGGACCCATACATAAAATACCTTACCAGTTCATATCGAGACTTCCAATTCAAATCGAAGACTTCTGGGCTTTTAGTTAACTTTCCCTGTTCTATCTGATCTCTAAGATCAGATAGAATGTGGTTTTTCACAGAAGACAGGGGATGACAGAATTAAAACGCAGTGTATTACGCTCACTTATCTTGTACTACACACATAACAGTCCTTGAATAACAATCCTAACATTACCTACCACCCACACGATTACTGAAAACACATTTTTTGGGGGGTAAGCACTCTCTGTTCTTCCTCCCACTGTTACAGTTGGGCTCTTATCTACAATGTCAGAGCATACATCATACCCTCTGAGTTTACCCCAACCTAGTGTAATGCTCAACAACAGTCCTTACATCATTCTCCCTCCAATTAGCCAGTTTTCTGGAAGATTCTTCAGGAAGTGTTCATGGGAACAACATTCCTCGAGCTCCTGCATGTTGATGAGAGTCTATATCCTTTATACTTGATTAAAAAAATCCTTGGCACACTTTCTTTACATGAGTAGTAAATAGGTTGCTGTCTGAAAGTTGATGATAATCTATTTTTCTTTCCCTCTTCAATCACATAGACTCTCTTTTTCTCTAAAATCCAGTGGTTCTGCAAAGAAAATGTCTTGGTATTAGCCATTCTGGGGTCATTCTTCTCAAATACACAGTATACTCTTTCCATGTATTGTTTTAAGTTTTCTTTCTTTCAAGATAGTTTTTTTTTTTCTTGAATTATAGTTTTCAGTATTTTATGTTGCATTGCTTCTCTTTTTCTTAAGGAGCTCCTATAAGCCATAGGATCTTTCTTTGCCCATCTTCAGTTTTTGGAACTTTCTCTCAAATTCTTCTCATAAATGCTTCATTTCTTTTTGACTTTACCACTTTCTCTCTTTTTATATTTGAAGTATTCACAAACAGGACTATGTTAGTTTCAGGTGTACAATATTGTGACTCAACACTTCCATACATCACCTTGTGCTCATCACGATAAGAGTACTCATAATCTCCTTTACCTATTTCACCGTCCCCCCCCCCCCCACCAATCTGGTAACCACCGATTTATTCTCTGCCTTTAAGAGTCTGGGTTTTTTGTTTGTTTGTTTGTTTATCTCTCTTTTCTTTGTTCATCTGTTTTGCTTCTTAAATTCCACATACGAGCGAAATCATAGAGTAGTTGTCTTTCTCGGACTTCTATCACTTAGTGCATGCCCTGTAGGTCCATCCATGTTGTTGCAAATGGCAAGATCTCATGCTTCTTATGGTTGAGTACTATTCCATTGTGCGGTGTTGCTGGGTGTGTGTCTGTGTGTATATACTGCATCTTCTATATCCATTCATCTATGGATGGACACTTAGGTTCCTTCTATACCTTGGCTACTATAAATGACGCTGCAATAAACATAGGGGTACATATATCTTTTTGAATTGGTGTTTTCATTTTGTTTGGGCAAATATCCAGTAATGGCATTACTGGATCATATGGTAATTCTATTTTAAATTTTTCGAGGAACCTCCACACTGTTTTCCACAGTGGCCACACCAATTTGCTTTCCCACCGATTTTCTTACGCCATGCAGAAAAATAAACTCAAAAAAGACCTAAATGTGAGACCTGACTCCATAAAACTCCTAGAAGAAAACATAGGCAGTAATTCCTTTGACATCAGCTGTAGAAACATTTTTCTAGATATGTCTCCTCAGGCAAGGGAAACAAAAGCAAAATTAAGCTACTGGGAGTACACTGAAATTAAAAGCTTCTGCACCGTGAAGGAAACCATCAACAAAACAAAAAGGCAACTTACTGAATGGGAGAAGATATTTGTAAGTGACATATCCAATAAGGGGATAATTCAAAATATATAAAGAACCAACACAACTCAACACCATTTTTTTTTCTTTTTTACCTTCTATCTTTCTTAAGGCACTATGTTATGTGTATTCCTGTGTTCCTTCTAGATTAGTCTTAATTTCTGAAATCAATTTTATCTCTAATTCTTTGCTGTTATGTCACCTCATTTTTGAGTGTTACTAATTCTGATTTATGTTGATCTCTCATATCTGATACAATTTTCTACTATTTTGAAATGCTAGGTTACAGTTTTGTTCTGTTTCTGGGCATGTCTTGCCACCATACTTCTACTGTGGAGGGTTTTTCTCTGCTCCCCGGTCTTTTTTTTTTTTTTTTTTTTTCCTTAGCAGTAACTTTGCCTGAGATTTGACTTTAATATTTTTCTGTTGCTCATTTTTAGGTGAAACTTGCTTTTCTGAACTTTTAGAGTGAGATGGGATGCAGGAAAGTTTTTCTAGCTCCACAAAGCTTCTTCCTGTGGTTTCGTGTAGTTTACCTATATGGCAACTTGCTCTCTGGGAATTCCTGGCTCTGTCTTCCTCCCCACGCATGGTCTGGAAGTTTCCTTTCCCTCCCTGTTCATCCCCATTATACTGAATTTTGACCCCTCCCCAGTGGGCTCAATGGCTCTGGCCCCTTCAGTCCTTCTTGCCATGGGCCCCTTGCACTGGCCTGGTATTGGAGTGAGCAAAACCCCATTCGGTTCCAATGCGTTCTTAAAATGGACTGTTCTTTCCAGGGAACACCTGCTGACTATCTGGGGTCTTCTTGTTCTCATGTCTATCATCAGCTTCTCCACTACTTCTTAGATGGCAAAACCAGCATGACTCATGGCTGCTGGTGGTCTGTCCCACCTGTTTGTATTCTGGGATCCCGGAGATAGCTTTTCATTTAGTTTTGCTCTAAATGTCCCTGGGCTTTTGACTTTGCTATCTTGTTCCTTACTTTAATGCAGGGATAAAGACACAGCGACAACTACATGGTCACTGCTACCATTTTCCTGGGATCTGCTCCTTATAAGGCTGACCTTGAAACAGTCAGTGGTGGATTTCAGTTTGGCAGATATGGGATATATTCCAGTGGGACTGTCCAAGGAGGTAAGATATAAAAGGGGGAAAGAATGAAAAAGAAAATGAGCAGGCATTAAAAAAAAATCTTGGGGGGGGCGCCTGGGTGGCTGAGTCGGTTGATTGTCCGACTCTGGCTCAGGTCACGATCTCACAGTTTGTGGGTTCGAGCCCCGCGTCAGGCTGTGTGCTGACAGCTCGGAGCCTGGAGCTCGCTTTGGATTCTGTGTCTCCCTTTCTCTTTGCCCCTCCCCCCCCTCAAAAATAAATAAACATTAAAAAAAGTGTTCTTTTTTTAAATCTTGGAATGGGGTGCCTGCGTGGCTCAGTTGGTTAAGCACCCGACTCTAGATTTTGGCTCAGGCCATGATCTCACAGTTCATGAGTTTAAGCCCTGCGTCAGGCTCCGTGCTGGCAGTGTAAAGCTTCCTGGGGATTCTCTACCTCCCCTTCTCTCTGCCACTCCCCAGCTCTCTCTCTCTTTCAAAGTAAATAAATAAACTTCAAAACAAAACAAAACAAAACAAAAAAACCTTGGGATCACATAGAGATCATTTAAGTATACTTTGTCAGCACAGAATCAGACAAGGTACAGACACATGGACCTGAAAAAAAAAAGAGATACTGGGATAGCATTGGCTGGAGATAAAGAAAAGCTCAAAAAAAAAAAAAAAAAAAAAAAGACAGTCACCAGGTCTTTCTACCCTACAGTATTAAAATCAATACCACCCTTCCCTACAACCTGGGTCACCAAATTAGGCTAATCCTTTAAGAAAGTCAAAGAAAATTAGTTGCTTTATTTACACTGAGTTTACACCCACATATATTCTGCCTCAGAAAGTACAGATGTTGCCCCTTTCGTGTGAGTACAGTTAAATGTGGACCAGTTAGCTTAACCTTTAAAGAATAGTTCTCTGGTTCTCTAGAGCTCGTTGTTTTGAGTACGAGGTTTGGGTAAAGAGCGTACTGTCAGAACCTGCTTTTACTGCTGGTCATGTGGTCTGCGTGAGGGTCAAAGCCCACAGGCTCAGGATGTGTGAGAATCTCAGGTGACTCTAGAAACCCCCAGGGCAGAGAAGCAGCACTAGGAATCTCTCTGGAGGAAGGCATAAAATGCCACCTGCAACGCTCATTTCACCAAAAGGACTTGATTTCTATGCACCACCTGGTCTCCTTGGGATTAGACTGTTCTGGGCAGTTCTAATACATTTGAAATGGCAAAATACAAAGTATTTACTTCCTTACACATTTTAAGTGTGTCTCTACTGGACTCTCTACAGGAAAAGTCGAAACAATACATCCTGTTCCTAATTCTACTGGATTTGGCCAGTAATGTGACGCAGCCCACATTCCTTTGGAAATACCAATCATGAGAATGTAGCTCTCGGGGGTCTTTCTCGAGGGAAGGAAGAAAAGAGCACAAGAAACGAACGTCCTAGAATTCACAGGATCAGGCATGTCTTTCTTTGGTCCTTGAAGGAAGTCATCAGATGAGCTGATGGATGGAAGTACAGCTGTTAGTGAATTGTTGGGATTGAATTACTGCGTCGGAGCCATCCATCTAAATGTCACAGTTACAATACCACAGCCTCTTGGAATATCTCATAACAGTTGGTAGGCACATTACCAGGCTCTAAAAACATTACTAAGTCTTTAATGACACAGAACAACTACAAATGTCAATGCTGTAAAGGAGGATTAAGAATTCAGATTGGACTTTGGAGGAAAAAACAAAAAAAAACCCAAAAAAATAAAAAACCAACAACTCTTAGAAGCTGGAGACCAGAAAGTCACTTTGTCCAAGTTCCTACTTCTTGTTGGAATGTTGTCCACGGTGCCCTCCACAGGTGGTCACCCAGCTTTGCGTGAACATTAGCAGGGACAGAAACTGCCTCAGGACTCAGTTCTGGCCTCCTCCTCTTTCCTATCTACACAGATTCCTTAGATGACGTCATCCATCTGTGTGCTAAGGACCCCTATGTGACTATCCCTCACTGGACTCTCTCCTATGCTCCAATATAGCCAACTGCCTATCTGACATCTCCACCTGGATGACTAGGAATCTTAAACTTAGAACCACTGACCCTCTGCTCCCACCCTACTTCCCACCTGGACCTCACATCCCTATGTGTTTCCCCAGATTTCCCGTCTCAGGAAGTGGCACCAATCTCTACCCAGTTGCTCAAGCTAAAAACCTAGAATTCATTTTAGGGTTTCTTTTTTTTTTCTCTCACTTCCATATCCAGGCCATCGGGACATCCTATCATATCTACCTCCAAAATATATATGTGTTTTAAAGAGATTTTTTTTTAGAGCAGTTCGGTACACAGCAAAACTGCACATTAGGTACAGAGATTTCCCATGACCTCCCAGCCCCTGCTCACGTATGGCTCTTCCACTATCAACATCCCCGACCACAGTGGTACACTGGTTACAACTGACGACCTTACACTGACACAGCATCATCACTCAAGGTCCACAGTTCACACTGGGGCTCACTTGGTGCTGTAGATTCGGTGGGTTTTGACAAACATACAGTGACATGAATCCACCACTATAATACCATGCAGACTGGTTTCACTGCCCTAAAAATCCTCTGTGCCCCACCTATACATCCTTCCCTCTCCCCCAGCCTCTGACAACCACTGATCTTTTTACTGTGTCCACAGTTTTGCCATTTCCAGAATGTCATATAGTTGGGAGTCAAAAAGTATGTAGGCTTTTCAGACTGGCTTCATTCACTTGGAAATATGTATTTAAGGCTCCTTCATGGCTTTCAGTGGCTTGATAATACACTTCTTTTAGCACTGAATATTACTCCGCTGTCTAGATGCACCAACATTCATTTACCAAAATATATTATTTATCGCCAAAACATATTTTCAGTTCATTCTTTCCTTTTTACCTTCATTCCAACCACCATAGTCCAAAACACTGTTCTCTTAGCCACATTAGCCTCTTAACTGGTCTCCCTAATTTTTGCCAAGCCACCATCTATTCTTTACAGAACAGCCAGAGTCATCTTCTTAAAATGTAAATCAGGTGATGTCTCTCTCCTGAATACACGGTCAAGGCTTCTAGTACACTGGATATGAGCCCGTCTATCCTGGAGGACCCAGAGTGATGCGGCTCTCCCTGGATGTGATATATCGCTTCTTCCTGCTCCTTCTAACATGTGGCTTTTCTCCTGCTCGTTAAACTTCAAGAAGAAAACGCTTAACAGGGTTCTTAGTGAAGACGGTGTCAGAGTTCAAGTTGGTGAGCTACACAGAATGCTGCTCCCTCCCTACAATCCGGCTCTGGAAGGATGAGTGCAAAGAACTGGCAACCGAAAACAAAAGTGGAAACAAACCTGGGGGAAGTCCCTGAAGAGTCTGAAGTCTGTCCTGAACCCATGTGTGGGCACTGAGAGGGCACCCATGTGTGGGCACTGGGAGACCACAGTGAGGGCAGTTAGAGGAAAGTCTTCCCGGCTCTGGCCCTCCCCCCACCCCCCAACTGCCGCAGATAGAATCATCCCTACTGGTTCTCTATTGCAGGCGTCTGCAGCCGGAGCCCGGGCCACCGGGGTGTGTGTGCATGTAATAACTTTGTGGGGCAAAACCCTGCCGGAGCAGACCTTTAGTGAAGGTGGGTGAGTGTGGATCAGCCAGCCCTGGGCAATCACTCCCTCTTCCCTTCTCCTTCCTGCCCTTGGGACCGGTGAGTAACAATTCAGAGAGCCTGCCTGCTCCCACTGCTGTACCTCCTTAAGACAGCACTTTCCAAGTGTGGTCTCTGGAGCAGCAGCATCTGCATCACGGGGGAACCTGTTCGAAATGCAGATTACCAGGTCCACCTCAGCTGTATCACACAAGAGACCCTGGGAGGTGGCACCCAGAGATCTGTAACAAGCTCTCCGTGTGATTCCGAAGCAAGCAGAAGCCTGAAACCACCTCCCTAAGGGTTTACAAGTGAAACTCTGAGCAGGAGAGTATTAGGGCTAGGCATGATTAAGGATGGCTCTGTGAAGCCTCAGGACCTGGCTGGTCTTGGGGTTTATCCCCTAATCTCATCCTTAAACTCTCCTGGCATAAGCTGACTTTGGGCCCTTTATCAAAATCATTACCAGAGTCACCAATTCTCCTAAGGAAACATGAGCTCACAGATCAAAATAACTCCACAACTCAGGAGCACAAGCTGTAAACAGAAACACAAAAACGGAATAATAAACAGCATGCAAAGCAGAGGTATTAAAAAAGATGTGGATACATTTTAAGTACATATGAAAACCCAACTTAGGAAGATAAATGTGAGGTAAGAATATGAAACCATAACAAAGAACTAAGTAAAAGTATTAGCTATGGATATCATAACACTTGAAATAAAAACACAATAGATGGGATTAAAAGCATGTTGTATGCAGAATATATAAAAGCAAAGGCACCGGACGAAAATGATGTCAGAAGCCACAGTAGCAGCACTATAGAAGAAAAAAATGGAGTAAGATCATTACAGGTCTTGGAACCTAGAGTTTTATGTCCAGCCAAACTGTCATTGGAATATGTAGCAAAACTCTTTTAGGAATAAAACATATCAAAATTTTTCTTGCACTACAATCCACACCAAAAACACCCTTAAGTGAGAGGAGATGAGAACCAAATTGAAGCTACAAAAAATATGGGAAGGAAGGCAAAAAAACCAAAAACTTGGTTTTAGTTTATTTTAAAGAAAAAAAAAGTAGTATCGAAGAAATGACAAAAGACAAAGTATATCCATAAACATTAAGAACTAAACATCTAGGCAATAGCAAACTCTTGGTTTGAAGAAGAATTGGGAAAGAGAGAAGGGATGTTAGAACATGACCAAATACTTGTCTTGTTGTGGGGAAGAGACAGACATTGACACGTCTGAAGAACCAATTGAGGTTCTAAGTGTAGTGACAGTTACCAGAGGGACATATTTCATCAGAAGAAACAAACAAACAAACAAAACCATTTATGCAGTGGAATTCGGGAATACAGAAAAATGCATTAAATGAAAAATATGACACAAAACTGCAGAGACCTGTTCTAAAATTATAGTACTGTCATCAATTTAAATGGTTACACTAAAAAACAAACAGAAACTACCAGACAAATTAAATAAGCAGGACTAAAACCCCACAACTACATATCTATAAGAGGCTCACTTTAAACCAAAATGACATAAAAAAACCTGACATTTAAAGGTTGGAAAAAGAGACCCTATACAAATATAATTAGAAAGTTATCTGGGATATAATCTTATTGCTAAAAACAACTAAAGACCACAATTATCATTAGATACGAAAGAGGACAATACACATGTAAAGGAACAAAGGGGAAGATCATATAACCATCATAAACATATTGCCTCTAATAACTCAGCCTGGAACAGGAAAAGCAGCAATAGACCAGACCACAGGGAGAAAACGACTTGTCACTGCAGATGGACATTACAACAGTGCTCTCAGAAGCTGAGCAAACAGATTAAGATAAGCAGACGTACTGAAGACCTTAAGACTGTGTGGATGCCTACTTAAATTCAAAATACTCCTGAGTTCCCCAAAGCTCTGTTCCACGTAGGTCCCCCAACTCCTTCAGTAGGGGATGATCTGGGATATCGTCCCATGTGGATTTTGTTCCTGAAAGTTCTAGAAGAGCCTTATTATAACACTGCACCACTCATAGCACTGCGGTGTGATAAGGACATCAAAACTAGTGTCGCCATGAGGTTCTCAGGCACTTTCTCAGGACACAGTGAAAATCCCCAGGGCTGATGTGATGGAAGCTGATCAGAGTGAAGTCAGATTCAAAAAGGGCACAATGAATATCACACGGAAAGATCGGTATGGCTGGGAAGGCGATTAGTACAAAGTTAGGTGTGATTCTACTTTCCAGATGCTATTTCCTGCTCTTGGCATGCCCTCTATCATCCCAACACACCATATATTCCTCATCCTCTTGTCTGACTGTCCCTATGTTCTCTGTGCCCCTTCACTAGACAGTGTACTGGACATCTCCCTATTATTATACTTGTCATGCAATATTACATTTCTCTGTCTCCACATGTGTCTCCTCCACCAGACTCCGAGCTCCATGAGGAAGGGGGGCCCCCCATCTATTCATCTCTCTATCCCTGGACTCTAGAAAAGGATCTTAGTAAATATTTATTAAGTGAATCAGAAGCTAATTAGAGAAAGAAACATTCTGTATTCAACTGATACAAGAATTGCGAGATTGGAAATAGTTACTATATCGATGCTCTTCAACAACCCAGGGACCATAAACACTCACCTGAACAAAAATAAGCAAAGAAATACACATAAGCATGGAATATCCAATGATAAAAGCCATTGGTCAGAGGCAGAAATAACATGCTGCAGGAAATACCGGACTAGAACCATCCATCTGTCATGGGAAAGCAGAAAGGACATTTTCCTCCAGGACCTCCGTGTTTAAAAGAGGCACTGGATGTCCACGAACCCTCTGCATCCATAACTACACCCTGCTCCCAGTTTTGGAAACCGAAGAAACCCTAAGGTCAGCTCTGCACATCCAATACTCAACTTGAAGCCATGAGGCACCTCTGTGCCTCCCACCAGGGTGCTGTGAGGGTCAGAGGAGTATTAGAGATGGTACTTTGTGCTCAGGAAGCTTATAAGTTCACTCCAGAATGGCCATGTGCTTTGGATCACACCGGGCCATCTCCCCTGCCAGGTTCGGTAACACCCCTTCAGAGTCTCCCTTCCGGGGGCATGAAGGTGCATCCTTTGTGCCCAGTGGAGGGAATAGGAACATCTTTTTCTCTTGGCCGCTTCACCTGAGCTGTTGAACCATCCCCACAGCCCCCACGGGCACTGCTCATGTCATCCCGTGAAACCTGGAAACAAGATGTCTCTCCATATCAGATACCTAACACTGATCTTTTCATGAGAATAACAGGTTTGCCCACGAGCAGCCACTATGAGGTCAGATATCTGGAATCCAAAACGTGGTGACTAAGTTGGTGGGAAAAGGGCCATATTTAGTATGCTGGACCACACTGTATTTGTATGACTTCCAACCACATATGTGAGGGTCCCACGGACCCAGTGAGGTCTCAGGCTTTCTTTTCCAGGCTGGCATAAAATTTTTATCCAGGGCACAGGAGCCTTGAAGCACATTTCTCAAGACCAAACTGTTCTTCACCATATGCCCTCATGCCTGAGGCAATTCCTTTCCTGGAGCAAGCACCATGCTGGATTCCAGCAGTCTACCCCTGGACGTAGAAACCTTCCTTCAGATGCTTCCTTCACTGCGGAGACCCCACCCCAGCGGTGCTGATGAATACAACAGCGCCTGTGTCTACCCCTGCTCCCTCAGGCTCCTCAGTCCTGTGGGGGGGAGCACCTTCCTTGTTCCTGATTGCTGAACAGCATCTCACTTCTGTGAGATAGAAACTTCTGTGCAAAGACTTCAATGATTAGCTCCCTTGACCAAACAAACACATCCTCTTCTTTAAAGCTTTATTTGTCATTCTCTCCCAGCAAACATGTCATGCCCTGAATGAAGCTTTGAAACACAGAACTGTGTCAAATTTGATGTCCAAGCCCCTCTTAGGCACTCAGTGCCATGTCAGACTATAATTGCTTCTTTACTCCGCCTTCTAGCAGCGTCGGCGTATTCTTCTGACAATCTACACTCTTCCATTCAATGAATATTTACTGAAGGGCTATGTGCCAGGCTCTGTGGCAGGCAGTAAGGGACAGACTGGTGAATGAGACAGATGTGGTCTTTGCTGCGGGTTGGCTTACATCTAATGCGGCAAATACTACAGTGAAATAGTTGATATGGCAGAGAGGACCTGAGAGGACCCTGGGAGCTCTCAGGAGGGGAGGGAGGCCACTGTGGGGAAACCATACGGAGCATATGTCTAAGGGGTGAGCAAGTGCTATCAAAGCAGGAGGGGCTCGGGGCGCCTGGGTGGCGCAGTCGGTTAAGCGTCCGACTTCAGCCAGGTCACGATCTCGCGGTCCGGGAGTTCGAGCCCCGCGTCGGGCTCTGGGCTGATGGCTCAGAGCCTGGAGCCTGTTTCCGATTCTGTGTCTCCCTCTCTCTCTGCCCCTCCCCCGTTCATGCTCTGTCTCTCTCTGTCCCAAAAATAAATAAACGTTGAAAAAAAAAAATTTTAAAAAAAAAGCAGGAGGGGCTCAGGGCACAAAGAGGGGGGAGGCAGAGAGCAGTATTCCAGGCCAAAGGCTTACTGCTTGGGGAATCATAGAGGATTTAGCAAATGGTTCAATGGGTGGAGCCTGGATGCCAAGGGGGGTTCTCCAAAGATGAGCTGGATGGTGAACCGAGTCACGTGACGAAGATCCTCGTGACCTAGTTTGGAAGTTATCTGAAAGGGAATGGGGAGGCGCTGAAGCACAAAGGACAGGTGAGTTGCTCACCACGCAGGCCCAGTGAGGGGCAGTGCATGGCCCCGGGTCCGGGTGTCCACCTCTACCACAGGGAGCAAGAGCCATAATGAAACACCCCAAGAGGCTTTGGATAGGACATCACTCATCAGCTTACAAAACTTCGTAATCACCTCAAGTTTTATTTTTTCATTTATTACAGGCCTTATGATAATAGATCATCCAGCAAAAATGCCAGGGAGGACGCCATCAGCAAATCAACCAAGAAGGTGCTGTCATCCTACCAGGCCCATCCTCAGTGATGGCTCTAAAAACCATTCTTTGCTACGCCAACATGGTAATTCCATAATTAAATTGCCACCCTGTGCAAAACACCCAGTGATACATTTTATCTAGTCCAATTAATAGCTGTCAACAACCCTTGTCATTCTTCTCTCCATGAAGATTCCATCATGGATTCCCAAGAGGTTTCCATGCAGTAAATGATTTTGTCAACCCAGGGGAATGGTGACTCCCTCGCATGTTGAAGCCTTAATCAAATTGCCTTTGGGCAAAAATTGTCAGGGCACACCTGTGAGACAGACAGGGTCAAACTTATTATTCTGATATATATATGTTTTTGAGATAAAGCAAGAAGGCGCAGTAACTTTCCCTAGTCCTGAATGAGAGATTTATAAAGGAGGGATTACTAAGCCAATACATCAATTTGCTTCCCTGGTTGAATTTTTATGATGAGTGCTATACTCCTATCATTTCTGGACTTCCGTAAGATCTGCTAAAGCCTAAAATCTAGAAAGGATGGGGAGAAACAGATCAGCGGGAGTAGAGAGACGCCTCATTATAACCTGTGTTTCTGAAGGCAATATCTCATTCTTCTTTATTCATTGAAAAGAAGACAAATTGATATAAAAATTTTATGTAAGAGCTGGAAGCATGGCCCATGTAAAAGTGTGTCCTGTAAGATATCTCCAAAGATCACTGTCGTGCCTTCATTTGGAGGTATTTTTTTTTGAGTGTAAAATAATTCCCTTTTTGGAATAGACAGCATTGTTTCAGGGAGAATAACTAGTTTCTACTGCCCATTTGAGCCTTCGGCACCTTACAGAGGAAACTGACCTGGATGCTGACCTGGAAGAGATATCAGAGGTGACATTCTACATTTCTCAAAATTGTCCTCGAGTCTCCTGTTAGGAAAGATCTGGAACTACACATAGTAATACAGTAAAATAGATTTTAGTCCTGTGACCATTAGCTTTGAAACAACTCACAAGAGATGGCCACTCTTGGATTACACAGTGTTGTGATAGGAGCATAAAGAGGCCACCCGATCCTTGGCATACAGCACCTTGCGGAACAAGGGTTAACACATCAGGTTCAATGCTGCCCTCCTTAGGAAGGCCTGTTCACGTTGTTGGCCCTGACTGGCATCTGGGAACTCAGATTTCAAATTTCAAAGAAACCACAAGCAATGTGGTTTATATTGAATGTTTGCTTTCCTTTTGGAGTCTGGAATCTTGGTACTCGTGAGGCAGAGGGTGTACAGGACCAGTGTTCCCAAAACGACCTGGGCACTGAGTTCCTATATCCATTCTTTCATGCCTACAAGGTACCAGAAGCTGGGGTAGGTGCTGGCAATACAGCTTTTTCCTGATCTTCAGGGCCTATTCCTTCACCCCGGGGCAGGCACTCCTGGAGCAGCCCATCTTAAAGGGCACTGTCCTCACTCTCTGACTGGATGGTTCTCTCCCTGGCTGCGTATCAGAAGGTTATCAATGCCAGGGCTCATCTGTAAGGCTTTAATCTCCTTGTTCTCAGATAGGGATCTGGACACACTGTTTTCCAAACCTTCTGGATGATTTCAGCACCCAGGCAGGGTTGAAACCGAGGACCACAGATCTATCCCTTCCCCCTACCTTATTTGCCTTCGTCACTCTTAGTGTTACATGGTAAGTCATACTTATTATTTGTTTTAAAACTTTGCTCGTCTTCCCCACTTAGAAAATACATTTTATAAGAGCAGGAAATAGGTCTGTTTTGTTCACTGCTAGTCTTTGGTGCCTAGAACAGTACCTGCCGTATAACGGATGCTCAGTAAATATTTGTTAAATGGAAGAACAAATTATTCTCTCTAGCATGGCATTCAGAGATCCTCATGACCTGGAAAAATCCAACTTTGCCTGCTGTTCTCATTCCCTTCCCTCCTATATCCTCCACATATTATCGACTACTTCAGTTCCACCTCGTTATTATATTTATCATAGTCTCTCTATACTGGAGCTATCTGGGCACACATCCCTCCTCCTCCTCCACCAGGTGGGAGGTCCCGTGTCCCCCAGGGCTCACTTAGCATGGTGCTTTGCTCATAGCAGGTGTCCAGCCTGTGAGTTGCACTGAGTATACTCCGGATCCATAAAATCAACATTTCAGAGCAAGGATAATTAAGCCACTGGTTTTAATTAAACCACAGGATGAAGAGATCATCACAAGAGAGGGTCACAGCCATTATCTTACTCCTAGCTTGGTAGCTTGATTAAACTTGCCAATGGCTAAAATATCCGACATCACTGTCCAAAGCACGTGTTGGCTTTCCTACGTTTAACTCCTGATCAGCTGGGCCAGTGTTGAGACCCTGGTGTGAAAAATGGAAAAGGACAGGTCTTCCCGGTCGCCAAAGCGGTAGTTCCAGCACTAATCCCACAGCAACTTTGTCATTCATCTGCTGTGGGTAACTTGATTAGGAAGAAGTGGGGACCCTGCAGGCATCCCTGTGGCAGACAGTGCTTCATCGGGTATGGCTCAGTTCTCCAGGATGTGCAAAGTCTTCACCTAGGTCTCTAGATGCTCTAAATACAAGCCGAAGAGAAGCTTTCTTAGGAGTTTAAGGGACATTTCATTTCTGGGGGTCTCCTAAAAACTTACACTGTTTTTCTGGGGCACCTGGGTGGCTCAGTTGGTTAAGCGTCCGACTCCTGACTTCTGCTCAGGTCATGATCTCAACAGTTCATGGGATAGAGCCCCACATCAAGCTCTGCACTGACTGTGCAGAGCCTGCTTGGGATTCTCTCCCTCTCTCTTTCTCTGCCCCTTCCCTGCTCATGCTCGCGCTCTCTCTCTCTCTGTCCCTTCCCTGCTCATGCTCTCTCTCTCTCAAAATAAATATTGAAAAACCTACACTGCTTTTCTTATTGTAGAATGGATATGAGATTTTTTTATCCTTTTGAAAAAATACAATAATATTCCAAATTATTCCAGCAATTTTGGGGGTGAATTTTACACATATAAAAAAGGAAATTGCTATAATTCTTGCAAAGACATTCTCTCCAAAATAAATTGCAGGACAGATAATACCATGCACAGAATCGGACTCACTACATTAGAATTCCAGCTTCGTTGCTAACTGGCTTTGGGTCCTTAAACAATTTACTTAACCACCCTGTGCTACGGTTTCCCCATCTATAAATTTGGCAAAATAACAGTAGCCTGTCTTGTAGACAGTTATGTACATTAAATAATTCAAGTACATGTAACACACTTCAAACAGTACCTAGCATAAAGTTAGCCCTCAATAGTTGTTAGCCATTGCTAGAACTTTCTAGCTACCTCTGGAAATTTAGTGTAAACAATGAAATATTAAAGTTCTAAAAGAAATGCGTTCATGTAATACTGGAGCAAAAACGCCCCTTTTAAGTATAACACTACAGACTGAAATCGTAAACCATCATGAAAAAACTCACAAATGCAAAATCAAGAAAAAAATGTAACAGAATGGCTAAAATTAACAACGTAAGAAACACCAGGTGTTGTTGGCGAGAATGCGGAAAAAGGGGAACCCTCCTGCACTGTTGGAAGGAATGCAAATTGGTGCAGCCGCTCTGGAGAACAGCATGGACGTTCTTCAAAAAATGAAAAACAGAACTACCCTACGATCCAGCAACTGCACTACTAGGTATTTATCTAAAGGATAAAACATACAGATTCAAAGGGCACATGCACCCCAATGTCTACAGCAGCATTATCAACAATAGAAAAACTATGGAGAGAGCCCGAATGTCCGTCAACTGATGAACGGATGGGGAAGATGTGATACATGTATACAATAGAATATTACTCAGCCATCGAAAAGAATGAAAACTTGCCATTTGCAATGATGTGGATGGAACTAGAATGTATTAAGCTAAGTGAAATAAGTCATCAGAGAAAGACAAATATCAATGATTTCACTCATATGTGGAATTTAAGAAACAAAAAAGATGAACATATAGGAAGGGGGGAACAGAAGAGAGGGAAACTAGTCACAAGAGACTCTTAATGATAGAGAACAAACTGAGGGTTGATGGAGGGAGGTGGGTGAGGGTTGGGTTAGATGGGTGGTGGGTACTAAGGAGGGCGCTTGTTGGGATGAGCACTGGGTGCTGTATGTAAGTGATCAATCACTGAATTCTCCTCCTGAAACTAATATTGCACTGTATGTTAACTAATTAAAATTTTAACAAAAGACAAAAAAATAAGGAGCTGCAAGGTATCAACAATAAAAAAAAAAACTAACACCACTAGGAAAATAGGCAAAAAATTAGAAAAGTTAATTCATAAATGAAAAAATATGGTCAAAAAGATGAAATATTTGAATCACAATATGCAACATTTCCTCTATCAGATCAAACTGCAAAGAGGAGATGAAATCCTCATCCAAACCCTGTCAAGAGTGCCCGAAAAACAAATAATCCAGTGAAGAAATGGGAAGAAAACATGAATAGACACTTCTCTAAAGAAGATATCCAGATGGCCAACAGGCACATGAAAAGATGCTCAACGTCGCTCCTCATCAGGGAAATACAAATCAAAAACACACTGAGATATCCCCTCACGCCAGTCAGAGTGGCCAAAATGAACAAATCAGGAGACTATAGATGCTGGAGAGGATGTGGAGAAACGGGAACCCTCTTGCACTGTTGGTGGGAATGCAAACTGGTGCAGCCGCTCTGGAAAACAGTGTGGAGGTTCCTCAAAAAATTAAAAATAGACCTACCCTATGACCCAGCAATAGGACTGCTAAGAATTGACCCAAGGGATACAGGAGTGCTGATGCATAGGGGCACTTGTACCCCAATGTTTATAGCAGCACTTTCAACAATAGCCAAATTATGGAAAGAGACTAAATGTCCATCGACTGATGAATGGATAAAGAAATTGTGGTTTATATACACAATGGAATATTACATGGCAATGAGAAAGAATGAAATATGGTCTTTTGTAGCAATGTGAATGGAACTGGAGAAAATAAATTTCGTATTAAAAAAAAAAAAAGAGTGCCCGGAAATGAGCGTGTTCACTCCCTTTGGGTACCAATGTGGCCACATATGCCAAAGACTTGAAATTTTTCATCATTTTAGATCTTAGGAAAATAATTATGGATACATACCAGCGCTCATCAAAGTATCGCTTATGGGAATGAACCGTTTTAACTAACCAAAATGTATAACAAAATGATGTGATTTAAATTAATTATACATTACAAATGATGGTGAAGCAGGATACTCTATAACGTGAACACATGTTCCAGACATATTCTTTTCGGTGAACGAAGCAGTAAAAGATAGGATGTACAACAGGGACATTTTTTTTTAAAAGTGTATGTAAAGGGGAAGAAAGACTGGAAAAACAAACAGTGGCTGTCTCTGAACAGTGAGGTGGTAGGTGTTTGTTCTTTCTTTTTGTTTGTCTTATTTACATGTTCTCTGTTGGGCATGAATTGATCTGCAAAAAGTCGTAACACATGCACTCAGAGAGACAGGGAGACAGACCAAAAGGCATCAGGAGAATCTGACTGCTTGAGCAATCCTCTCTGACTTTCACCTTGTGAGATGAAGTAAGTCCATGCTCCAGGTGCTCCAAAGCCCCCCCCCCCATTATGTTCCTTCTGATCCCTGCGTCTGAGCAGTGTTGGTGACGTTCCTTGTCCCAGCTGCTGCTGAGAAAAAAAGCTGAGTGGCCTCTCCTCCGCCCCACTCTCCCCCACCCCGCCGTTTATACATAGTCTAGAATAAACAAAAACCTTGTTTTCACAAGAGAACCGTATTATTATTACTTATTATTTGCTGAGCACCAACAGTTCTTTATAAGAAGCGACGAGTGATCTGTTCTAAATTAGGCTAACTAATAAGTGCCTGGCTCCCGGGAACACAGCCACCTGCCAAATGCCTTCTAGTTTGGGGTCTATTAAAAGCTATCCCCCCGCAGACTCCCCTCTGCAATCAGGAGACAGGCCCTGGGTAGACAGCAGTGTTACAGATTCTAGCTGTAACATCGATAGCAAGGGGTGGTGGACCCCTCTCTACGGCTGGGAGCTTAGAGCGGTGTGGTGGGGGACAGTCACCGTCTCGAACCCCAGCTCCATCTCCGGTGTCCTTCTGACCTTGGCTGACGTGGTTCAATCATACACATCCTCCAAGGATGTCAAGCGGGAATGTTCTGCTGCTGAGCCAGGGCTGGGGAGGAGGGAAGCTGGGTGAGGGAGGATGGCTTGGGTGTGTGGAGCCGGATGAAAGCAGGTGAGCAGCCGACAGCCTGTCTGTGACCTTCACTCACAGCCCTAAGGAAACGCTTCCTCTCACAAGGGAAAAACAGAAACGTGGACGTGCAAAAAGATTCACTTACTTTTCCATCGTTTCTAAAACCTGAGGCATTTCTTAAGGAGACAGTAACGTCTTAGTGAATTTTTTACTCGAGTATAACCTAGACACTGAAGAACGACAAATCATAAACGTATGCACCAAGAAGTAGAAGGTTCCAAGCCCAGGAAACTCCCCCCAGGGCTCCCCTTATCTCCATTCCCTCCGTCACCCCAAAGTTAACCCGTACCCCGACTTCTAATGCCACAGAGTCCTTCTGCTTCTTCCTGAATTATATAAACATGGAATTGTAAGGTATTTACAAGATTTACAAAATTTACAAAATTTACAAGATTTTTGTTCCATGTTCCATTTAACAGCGTTGATTTCTTTTCATGCTATGTAATACTCCGATATGTGAATACACTCTGGTTTATTTACTCGGTGCACTGTTGCTAAACGTGTGTTTTCAGCTGTTATGGGTAATGCCTCTTACGTCTTTGGCACGCAGGCACCTAGTGTTTCTAGGAGAGTATACTTCAGAATGGATTGCTGGGTCATCTTGCATGGGCATATCCAGCTACCATGAAACATTTTGTTTTTACGAAGCGATTGTATGAATTTACACACCCATCTGCAGCGTATGAGACTTTGATTTGCTCCTCATCCTTACCAACACTTGGTCTTGAGCATCTTTTAAAAGTTAAATGACTGAGCGGCGCTTGCGTGGCTCAGTAGGTTAAGCGTTCGACTTCAGTTCAGGTCATGATCTCATGGAACGTGAGTTCAAGCCCCACATCGGGCTCTCTGCTGTCAGTGCAGAGCAGAGAAAACCTGCTTCGGATCCTCTGTCTCCCTCTCTCTCTGCCCCTCCTCCTCCCTCTCCCTCTCCCTCTCCCTCTCCCTCTCCCTCTCTCAAAAATAAACATAAAAAAAAGTTAAATTACTGCGTGTGTTAGTAAAATATTTCTCTGAGTTCTGCGAGCTGTTCTGGAAAATTAATCAAACCCAAGGAGGGGGTCATTGGAACCTCCGATCTATAGCCAGTTGGTCAGAAGCACAGGTGATGACCCGAACTTGACACTGGCGACTGGATGGGTTGGGCCGGGGGACAGAGTGTAGGACTGAGCCTTTAACCTATTGGGTGTGCCGCTGTCTCCAGGTCGATGGGGTCAGAATGGAGTTAATCGCACGGTGTGGAGTAAAACACACACACATTGGGATTGGATGCAGAATCATTAAATGGGATAAACTGTGATTTTAACCTGCAGTTCTCAATTAGCGATGTCAAACAGCTTTTCATACGCTTAGTGTCCATTTGGATAATGTATTTTGTAAAACACCTACTCTTTTGGCCATTTATAATAATCTGGTTGTCTGAGTTCTTGTCACTAATTTCAAAGAATTATCTCTGTACTGGGTGAGTTCTTGGTCAGATGTACATATACGTTGCAAATATTTTTTTGCACTTCGTGGCTTGTCTTTCTTAATGGTGTCTTCAAGTGTTTACATTTGGTGATGCTAGCTCATCACTTTTTTCTTTCATTGTCAGTGCGTTTTGTGTCCTTTTTTAAAGAAATAACCGCCTCAAGGTAATCAAGCGATCTTTCTATATTTTCCTCTAGAGGTTTTATAGTTTTTGCTTTTACATTTAGGTCTATGATTCAGCTACAATTTTTGTTTATGGTGAGAGGTACAGGTCAAGGTCCATCATTCCCCACATGGATATCCAGCTGTCTCCATATGGTTACCGTATCCAGATTACATCGCATCGGTGACTCCATGAGAAACCCAGTGGCTTCAGGACTTGCCGTACTGAGGAACGCTATATTCCTTTCTATTGTCTGTTTGTCTGTCCTTACGCCAGTTCCATACTGTCTTGATCAGCAGAGTATCTTAATTTTTGGAATCTGGTAGTACTGTTAAATACATTTGTTCTTGGTTACTCTACACTTTTTGCCATAAACTTTATAATCTGTTCACCAATCCCTTGAGGATTCTGATTGAGATGTCACTGGCTGTATGGAGCATTTCTGGGAAACTGACATCTTAATGCTGCATCTTCTAAAACATCAACATGATGTATCTTTCCATCTAATGAGGTCTTCTCCAGGATTTCTCAGCAATGTTTCACAGCTTTCATCAGAAAGTCATCGCCACCTTTTTTACGTTGTGTTTATTTGAAGGTATTTGGTTTCAGTCCACTGTATTATTACGCTCTTTTAAATTATAATCGTTATGATGGGGATATCAGTATCTCTTAGGGTTTCAATTTGCATTGTCCTGGTGACCAATTATGCGGGGCAGCTTCTCACGTGTACTGGCCAGCGGATGTCCTCGTCTGTAAAAGTGCTTCTTTGTGTTTTTTGGGTCACATAAACATAAATGGTCTGCCTTCTTCTTCTTTATTTGTAGGGATTGCTATATTCTGGCAACAAGTACTGTTTAGGGCACATAAGTCATAAATACCTTCTGCTCTGTACTTCCTTTTCTACTCTCTTGATGGTGTCTTGATGAACATCCACACAAACCGACCACTTCCTCCTGTGTCCTGCTGTAGAAACATCACTCTCTTCCAGTGATGGAAGAAAATATGTTTGGGTTGCTCTTCCAGTGATGGAGGAAAATGTGTTTGGGTTGAATCCACTGCAAGGTGGGGTGCCTACATACTGTACTTCATGGACAATGTCAGAGATTTTTCAAGAGCAACTGTGATATACCTTATTTTTACCTGGCACACTGCCTTTAGAGCCCATTCTAACGGTCGGCTGAAGCGTCCTAGATTTTGTGACGAAACAGAAGAGGGGTGAGGCTAAAGGAAGTCCTTGCTCGCCAGGCCCTCGAAACTCCTCGTAAGGAAACAGGGTACGCTTACTTCTCCCTCCACAGCATCAAGGAATGGTGACAATTCCCTGCGCATTACGTGCCTTTTCCTAAGCTCTTTCCTCTGTCGGAATCCCCTTTCCTACTTGATTCCTATTTACCTTTCAAATTTAAGCTCCTCCTCGCACATTACTTCCCTCACTGAATGCCATTCTCAGCTGTGTGTTCACCGCCACTGCTCAATCCTAGCTGCCCTCCAGCACTCTGGTAACTCCCTCTGACACTCCCCCTCACCCCACACTGGAGGTTCAGACTTTCCGAGCAGGTACCCTCGAGAAGCTAAGGATGTGCCACTCCTCTGATTAACCTCAGCCTCAAGAGGTCCTTTCACAGTCACTGAGGCTGTCAGTGTTTGAACCTATCGCCCTTAGCAGGTGACACAGGGACAGTGAAGGGTGAAACGTGTAGCCAACAACTGGAGATCCAGAGTGCCTGGATGGCTCAGTCGGGTGAGCGTCCCACTCTTGATCTTGGCTCGGGTCGTGATCTCACAGTTCGTGAATTCAGGCCCCACATCGGGCTCTGTGCTGACAGTGCGGAACCTGCTTGGGATTCTCTCTCTCTCTCTCTCTCTCTCTGCCTCTCCCCCACTCATTCTCTCTCTCTCTCTCTAATAAATAAACATTTAAAAAGTTGGAAACCCAATCAAAACACCCCAAGACACACCAGCTCCCTGAAGGGCATGTGTCTTAGACCCTCACTTCCTTCCTAACTCCTGATGTCTTTCTTAACATATGTCATTCCTGGCCTTTCTAGATTGATCTCTTCTTTCTGGACTTGCAGACAAAAATAGGTATAGAGAACAAGGGCAACAAACACAAACCAGTAACCAATACGGGAGATATTAATCCAGCTATGTTAATAAGCACCTTAAATTATTTAAAAAAAATTTTAATGTTTATTTATTTTTGAGAGAGACAGCGCATGAGTAGGGGAGGGGCAGAGAGAGAGAGGGAAACAGAATCCAAAGCGGGCTCCAGACTCTGAGCTGCAGCACAGAGCCCAATGCGGGGCTCAAAGCCACAAAGCATGAGATCATGCTCATTTTCTCCAGTATGGGCTCTTGCTACTTGGAGGACACAGCCAGTCAATACTTGCTCCCAGGCTCTTTCAACTCCTGGTAACCATCTCTCCCCTCTGAGTCCTTACCCTGGGACCACACCCTGATGTCACATTCTCAGGGTGTGCCCCGGTCCTCTGAAGGAACAATTAACAGATGATTCTCGAATGCCTGTTGGGAATCACCAAGTTATAGTTGATTCATGCCATGACCTTAGCTAATAAACATGCATGTGTGTGCTTGTGTATATATCTGTGATGTTTAAGCAATATTTATTCAGACACTTCCAGTGCATTCTTAGGCAACATATAATCTTTCTAGATTTATGCTAAAAAGGAACACTGCCATGCTTACAAATCTCTTCTGCTGTATATTTGTGTTCAATTTGTTCACTTCAAAGAAAATCTAGGGCATCATATTTTTAATGCTCTGCTTTTATGATGGTAATACTTGTATATTGAAATACCTACATTACCATCCCACAAAGGAGGCTTGTAAATCAGTCTATTTATGATATTATCTTACTTTTTTTTTAAGCTCCTTGTTCTACCGTTTTCTTTTACACGGGGCCAGGAACATCTGCCCCTTCAGCTGCGCCAAACGACAGCATTATCCAGTCGGCTTCAGTCATACCCAAGAGATGGCTTTCTATAAAAATACGTCTGAAAGGACTTCAGCATTCAAGCAGTTATTGGGGGTCCTGGTGTGACAGGCGCTGCACTTGACGGTCACGAAGCGAGGAGAGAGGGCACATCTCTATTTCAGCGAGATGTGTGCGACATGAGAGACGTTTGTATGAAAGTACGTGACATAATGCATGCAAAAGCACTTTAAAAGCCGTGAAGAGGTATGCAGATAGAAGACACGGTTATTAAACGGCTCTGAATCACGAAGAGGGGTTGAAGATTGGGAAGTGAGCACGGAACAGGTGATGAATGCCAATCAGGGGCCCTGAGAAGGTGTCATGGAAGACCTTGAGAGATGGGTAGGCAGCAAGAAAAAGGAACAAAGTCTTAAGACACACGACGGCTTGGATGATCCCCCAGGGAGGTATGCTGAGTGGAAAAAGCCAATCCCAGCAGGTTGAATTTTGTAGGATTCCATGGATGCAGCATTTCCCAAATGACAATATTACAGAAATGGAGACCGGAGGAGTAGCTGCTGGGGGGGAGGGATGGGGGGCGCAGGGCAGGGGGTGCGGTGGCAGGTGTACTTGCGATAAGGCAACAGTAGCGATACTGATGATGGGCCACTCTCATTCTGTATGTTGACTATGGGGGTGGACACATGAACCTACATATATGATAAACGAAACAGAGCTGAATACGCACATACACGTGTGTACTCACACTCACACACACACACAAAGGAGTACAAGTCAAAGTGACGATATCAGAACACAAGCAGTGAACTGCACCCATGTCAATCTCCTGGTTGCAACGGCCAACTAGTTTTGCAAGAAGTCACCCCAGAGGGACCTGGGTAAAGGGTACATGGGGGTCTCTCTGTGTTATTTCTTACAACTGCAGGTGGATTTACAATGATTTCAATAAAAAAAAACCTCCAGTTAAAAAGGCAGGGAGGACTTTAACAGGTAGAGAGGAGTTGGCATGGGAGGGGCTGTGTGGGAGGAGAAGCCTTCAAGGTGGAGGAAGGGATTGGGCTGAGATGTGTGAACCTTAAAGACGTGGTCAGGAAATGGTGATGATAAAACCGGTCGCAGCAGTAGAAACAATGGTTTCCATTTACCGAGCATCACGGAGGCCAAGCATAAATCTCGCTATTTGCTCAATCGTTTAGGACCACACGGCCCCATGAGGTGGATACTATTATTATCCCTGTTCAACAGTTGACTTAGAAGGTAGATCTTCTTGCCCAGGACCATGCCGCCAGCCAGCAAAAGCACAGGGCTCTGAGCCCAGAGCCATATAACTCCATATGCTCAGAGCTACGTATTTTATGTTCCAAGAGGAGCTGAGGAGTTCTGAGTAATTAGAGTGAGGGTGCTGTGGGTTGCAGAGTAAGATGGAAATGGAGAGGTGGGTTGCTGCCAGATCCGAGAAGGCTGTGAGTGCTGTGCTAATTTTGATTAGGATTTGTGAGTAGTGAACATGATGAAAAATCTCTCCGAAGAGAAGTGACAGGCTCAGACCCGTTCTCTCAGAAAACAACTTGGCGTCATGGAAGGTGGTCTGGGGACAAGAGAAGACAAGAGGGTGGGGTTAGGGGCATGATGGGTCTGTGCTCACGGTCACTGCTCAGTCAGGAGCTGGGGGAATCTCAAGCAGCATGCCAGACTGCCTAGTGGCTCAAACAGCAGATGCCTCTGCCTGGATGGGTTATATCTTCTTGCCCCATGGACATCAGGCATAGCCACGGGACAAGTCGCGCCCTTCCGGGCGTAAGAGTGTAGTCCTGAGTATGTGAAGCCAAGAGCGGTCTTCTGAAATGTGACATGTGCGTCCTGCAACAGAGAGGATGTCGGAGAGAGCACATCAGAGATGATGTGGGCCACCTTGACAGATACAAGAAGGATAATGTGAAATAAAGAGAAAGGTCCTAGGTGGCCAGGTGAGGTGTGAGGCCGAAAACATGGCAGTGGTGGTCTCATCACTGGACGACGTCCAGGATATGAGGCACAGTGGGCATGGAGACATAAAGATGTCACGCCAGATTATTTCCTGAGACATTCTTCTCTCCCGATTTCAGTAGAACTGATAAACTGTAACATGCAACGCCCAGAATCTGGAATGGGGCATTGCCACCTTGGAGATCACCAGGGGTTCGCTTATGAACCAAAACAGAGCTGGGGAAAGATGAGCATATCCAGAAGCTGCATGGAAACACCTGCACACGCGTGCACACACACACAGTGTCTACCAATGGAATTATGAATCTCAGGATTCACAATTTCTTCAGCTTCCTCCTTTCTCTAGACTCTCCCTCGTCTCTGTTTTCGTTATTTTCTCACCTGTGTATTGTGCAAGAGGGTACTAACTTATTTCAACTTCTAGGGGACGACCTACTCCTAGGTTGGTGGGGGAAGAGGAAGAAGGAAGCCAAACGTAACTTCTCTACTTACCTTCAAAGTTGTGCAAACGTGAGCTGCACGTGAAGCTCAGAAGGAATGATGCTTAGGAGGCATCGGATGAATAACTACAAATTCTGAATCTTGGACAGAATGCCGTTGCCCCAACCCAAGAGGACAGAGTTGCCTAGGGAGCATTTGGGAACTGTCCAGCAGCTTGCTGTACCTCGGGGGGGGGGGGCGGCTTCTAGTTCATGGACACTGCATCCTGTGCCTCCATACCCCAGCACCCAACTCAGTGGCTGGGTATCTGATATGCGTTCAAAGTTGCTGGCACGACCAGCATAGAAGACCCTCAGTGGGATAACTCTGCACCCCTTATCACACTTCTTCTCTGCTGCTGGCTCTGTTCCCTCTGATGGCATGAAATACTGGAAGTCCGACTCCCAGATGCTACCTGCAGACAGCACGTCTGAGCGGTCAGCCTCAAGAGGACCAACTGGTCCTGGGACTCAGCTGGTTGCTTAGCGAACTCACATGGCTAATAAATGAACTGGGTCTTTTGAAGCAACTACTCTCTGAAATCTTGCCTGCTGCAGTCATACACCAGGCCTCCGAAAGGTGACCTCCTATGTTCCAGATCTGGAGGGCCAAATATCGGCTTTCCTGTTCTTCTCTTGCATGCTTCCTTTGTTTTTCCTTGTGTTTTCTTCCCCCCTTGCTTTTCTTAATTCCCCTCCGCGGATATGGAGAATGTCATTGCAAGAAGCTACGGGCTAACAATCAATGCTCAATTCTACGTGTGCCAATGAAACACTCCCCCCAAATGCCCCAGGGGTTCAAAATATAAGGCCATTTGGAGTAAGATTTCTCCCAAATCAGTCCTGAGATACTGGTACAGTCATTTTTCTGCAGTGTAAAACAGTACCTCTAATCTCTGGTGAGCATGACGTGGGGCAGACAGAGGAGAAAGAGTGTAACTGGTCATTGGCAGAGGCTCAGATCGATCATTGCAACATATGACTGCTTTTGACTAACTTGCAAAATTCTTAATTACTGTAACGACAACGTTAAAGTCAACCTGAAACTATTTTTTTAAATATTTATTTATTTTGAGAGAGAGAGAGAGTGTAAGCGGGGGGGGGGGGGGACAGAGAGAGAGAGAAAGGGAGAGAGCAAATCCCAAGTGGGCTCCAATACGGGGCTCTGTCTCATGACCGTGGGATTGTGACCTGAACCTATATCAAGAGTTAGACCCTTAAGGGGCACCTGGGTGGCTCAGTCGGTTGAGCGTCTGACTTCGGCTCAGATCATGATCTCACAGTCTGTGAGTTCAAGCCCCACATCGGGCTCTGTGCTGATGGCTCAGAGCCTGGAGCCTGCTTCGGATTCTGTGTCTCCCTCTCTCTCTGCTCCTTCCCCGCTCATGCTCTCTGTCTCAAAAATAAATAAAAACATTAAGAAAAAAAATTAAAAAAAAAAAGAGATCCTTAACTGACTGAGCCACCCAGGTGCCCCAACATGAAACTATTTTAATTAATACTTGGAATTACTATTAAGCTTTAGCAAGCACCTGACGTTTCCAGGTTTCTCTTTAAAAATACCTGACATTGGCTCTGCCATCATGGGAGGAAACCTTTCATTCTCGTTACTGATGCGAATAAGATGGTCAGAAATGAGAAAAAAAATCCCATCACGTGCTTTATTTCCTAGTCAACAGCTGTGACTGTGGGTGAGCCTCAAAAGGTTTAGTGTCTAAGTTTTTCTTACATATGCCATCTTCTGCTTGAGCCCGGGGAGACCGAACCCTAGAAATTTGCTTGAAACTCATCCCAAGACACATAAAAAATAAAACGGGTTTAAGCGTTTGGCAGAACGTATTAGAGTTAGCAAATGCTAAATTTGGGAAATGCTTAATGGAGCCTTGATTATGAGCAGTGATGATGAGAATCTGGAGTAGAGAAATGAAAACGGACTGGAGTTTCTGGCCGTGGGGCAGCCTGCAGAGAACGTGGGCAGGACCCACAGAAGCCACGGGTACGTCCGGACTCTGCCTCTCTCTGGCTCAGAAGGAGAACAGCGACTGCCCTGAGCTTCAGACTCTCCCTCTGCAAAAGGAGACCAGTGAGGGTCACCAGACAGGCGTGACCTCGCGCCCGTCGGGGTAACCGGCGCTCCAGATGTGCAGAGAAATGCGGCTGCTTTGGCAAAGGCAGGTTTTTGTCTCCCTGGGCGTAGATGCTTGGCTGTCTCTGGCAACTGAAGGGGAAACCAGTGCACGTGTTCTAGAGGCTCAGAGAACTCAGGCTCCGAGGACGGTTCAAACCGATGCGCCAGTGTGCCGAGCGCAGTTCCTGGGCTGCAGAAGATGCTCGGCTAACGTCAGCTGTTCCGCCACAGTTATTGTTACTCCCAGAACAACACAGACTACCTACCACGCGGTTTCTACTCTAGTTGACGGCAGTGCAGACTTGCAACACCTTAACTCTGAGACGACACGGAGAATTCATTTGCATTCCATAAGCAAGGGGACCGTCCCCTTCCACTCAGCAGCAAGAAGACGAGCGCAGTCATTATGCCTTTCTTGTTGACCCCATTTTATCTCCCAGAGACACAGAGAGGCCACCCACTGTACCATTCCAGCCGCGGTCCTCCCTGCCCGCTGCTGGAGACCGAGAATTCCAGTATTTGCCGAGTATGTGAGGCAGAGCATGAGCTGTCCCCTCTGCTGCCCGCCTCTCCAGGGTCCACACGGCCGGCGAGCAGCCGAAGGCGCTCCGAACCCCTAGGGGCGCTTCCATTTGGCAAAGCCCCTCGCGGGGTCAGGGCTGGTACTTCTGTCACAGGCTAGACCACAGGGGGAAAACATCATTTTGTTCTCGAAATTGTAGAGGACGGGGGTGCAAAGGAGGAAAATCTGTGCACGCTGCCGCCTGATGGAAGTTTATTCCTTACATAATAGGCGACTCTGCTATTTTCAGCTTCTCATCTGTTACCTTCTAGCTCTTTTAGCTATTATGTTCAGATCCTCCCCATGATACTAGCTCCTTTAGACTTTCTTTTTTTTTTTTTTTTTTTTGGATAAAACCGATTAGAACAGCAAATCACCTAATACGGGGGTCTGGAGGATGACTTCTCCCAGGGGTGTGTGTAAGAGATCATCTAAGGATCAGATGAGAAGCTCACACGGGAAGTCACGGAGCTTAATGCTCCCCTTGGCTCCAGCAAAGGACAGAGGAAGGATTCCCTCCCCTACACCAGAGCTTGGGTGAGGCTGCTGTCAAAAAAGAGACATTTCTATGCAACTGCGGACCCATCATGCTGTTCTAGACGTGCCCATGACGAATTAGCTACAGGTTGCCGTGCGTCACAGTCTTTCACGGTTATTTGATTTTTGCATCCCCAGTGTCTTTGTGACACCGTGGCGGCTAAGAGATCTCGTTTCAACCCTCTGAGGAAAAAAAAAAAAGAAATTCAGCATGAATCGTGAGGCTCTGTGGGGTTGTGGAAAGGGTGCAGGATTGGTGTCCAAGGCCCAGGCCGCACAGCCCCTGCGTGTGTGGGGGAGGCTGAATTATTATTGTTCGCCAGCGGGCGCTCCCCTCCCTTGAACGTGATACACCCGGCCCTGCCACGTGGCTTCGGCGAACCCTAGAGAAAGCGTGGATGTCCCCCCCGCCTCCCGAAGTGACCTGAGGTGGCTCGCGGGGTCGCAACCAGTGTGCCTGGAGGAAACCGCACGCCTTGTCAGGGCGGAACGTTCCAGCGAGTTCCTGCCGGCTCTGGTTCTGGCCTCTGCAGCAAAGCCAGCTACCACAGCGTAACTTAGCTCCCTTGAACTCCTCTAGAGAGTTATTCTAAAGAATCAATGATGCCCACTTCTATGGGAGAAACAAACTAATATAACAAAAGGGCTGTCAGAGGATTTGTTTCTAGCTGCTTCCTCCAAGTGTGAGCGTGCGACCTGAGGCAAGTCATTTGACCTCCGGGGAGCCTCAGTGTCCCCGTTTTAAAAATGAGAATAAGAATTCTTGGGCTCTTTACTTCACATGGCTGCTCAGGGGATCAAATGGAGAGTGGGACACATTTCCCGGAAAGGGTCTCATAGTAAACATCTTAGGCGCTGGGAGTCACGTCTGGTCTCTGTCACCGCTTCTCCTTCCTGTTTTTCTCCTTCCCCTCTCCCTCCTTCTTCTCCGCCTTCATCCATGCTTTAAAGGTTACATAGTGATAGTTTACAGTTAAACTGTAAAACCCACTCTCAGCTCACCCATCATAGGAAAGCAGGCCTCGGGCCGAATCTGGGGCTCCGGCCATATGTCGCTAAGACTGAAATCTGAAAAGATCATTAACAGGCACAAAGGCCCTGCCGGGTGTCAGCAGAAATGTGGGACGAGAAGCACATTAGCACAAGCACGGACCAATATAGCACTGAGTGCAGGCGACATTATTTAGTATCCACCATGGGTTATAATGACACACGAAGTGATGGCTCCTCATTATTCCTATTTTATCTTCTGGAAAACTAGATACTCTTTTCAGTGAACACAAAACAAGTCCCACAGAAAACGTCAACCAGTAATGCCAACAGACTTTGGGAACCCCCATGTTTTAATCACGTCCTGGCCTAATGAAACGAACTCTGGGTTTAGGGGTAGATCAGGGCTATTTCTGCAGAGCCCATCATTTTCTGTGGCTTCCTGTTTATTGTACGGACCTGGCGGTCATGTGAAGCCCTTTGTACCAGGGTTGTCTGGGATCAACATCTGAATTTAGCACTCAGAGCCGAGTCACGCCCAGTGTCCTGGAAGCAGAGAGGAGTCCAACATAGGAGTAGTTAGTCTGGCATTTAGAGGAGCCCAGAAATTCTAGGGCACGGAGTGCATGAACGGAGCCAGGGAAAACGATGAAGGAACTTTCTCGTACTAAATGTGTTTTGGTTTTGGTGGCAAGCGTAGAGATGGATCACAAAAAAGCAATCATCCTTGGGGCGCCTGGGTGGCGCAGTCGGTTAAGCGTCCGACTTCAGCCAGGTCACGATCTTGCGGTCCGGGAGTTCGAGCCCCGCGTCAGGCTTTGGGCTGATGGCTCGGAGCCTGGAGCCTGTTTCCGATTCTGTGTCTCCCTCTCTCTCTGCCCCTCCCCCGTTCATGCTCTGTCTCTCTCTGTCCCAAAAATAAATAAACGTTGAAAAAAAAAATTTAAAAAAAAAAAAATAAATAAATAAAATAAAAAAAATAAAAAAAAGCAATCATCCTTGGGAGAATTCGAGTAGCTCCCAGATCTCTGTTGCTAAGGACCATCCTCCACCAAGTGAACCAGACTTCCTGGAAAAATGGGTGACTGCAGGGCTGGGGCTGAGAAAGTTCAAGGTGAGCCTCGAAGTGCTGGTGGCAATGGAAAGTAAATAATGAAAGAATGATTGGAGCAGGTCAAAAGGACACAAGCCAACTTAAAAGAAGACTCCACTGGCCAAATGTGGGACAACGCGAGCATGAAAAAGAATTATAATACTAATAAGCTATAGCCCATACGATAACGAGAGTACGTGATCATACCACATTGATGTAGCAAATTGATATAAACAAACAAGTGAAAGAGAAATAAACACTTTTTCGTAAAGCAAGTATGGAAGAAATATTTTTAAAATAAATTCATAAAAAGCATTTTAAAAATCATGGTTTGGCAAAGACCCTAATAATATTGTTTCAGAAATGAACCATCAACGGTAGCAAAACTAGGGGAAACACTGATAACAAACAGGCTATTAACTTAGTCTCCTCTATGTTCCCATACATATCTATTAATTACAAAGGTAATAAAAAGTAACTTTATACGAGAGACACCTGTAGACACCACCTTCCCAGGGGACAGTAACATCAGCAACGATGATGTCCTATGCTTCCAAATGCAATGCACGGGGAAGGGCTTTTGGTGTGTGTCTGACCAAGATGCATATAATACGCATAATAAGGGGCGAATATCGGTTAAAGCGAATCATGACATTCTGCAAACGAACGGCCTCTTCAAAAGTGTCAAGGCCATGGAGAAAAACAGAGACAGACAGAGGAACAGTTTCAAATTAGAGGAGATTAAAAGACAGGACGACTAATGCGGTATGTGACCTTAGATTAAGTTCTGCACCACAAAACATTTAGTCTCCTTTATTTTTTTATGAGAGAGAGAGAGAGAGAGTGAGAAGGGGAGAAGAGAGAGAGAGGGACTCTTAAGCAGGATCCGTGCTGTCAGTGCGGAGCCTGACACGGGGCTCGATCCCATGATCCTGGGACGATGACCTGAGTCGAAATCAAGAGTCAGATGCTCTATTGACGGAGTCACTCAGGTGCCCCTTATTTTTCTTTCTTATGAAAGACACTAACAGCCCAGTTGGTGAAATTTGAAAGGTATGTAGATTAGAGAATAATATTGCATCAATGTTCCCTGATGTTGAAAAAAGTATTATGGTTATGTAAGAGAACGTCCTTGTTTTTAGGAAATACACTTGAGGTATTTAAGCGTTATATCCAACACTTATTTTCAAATGGTTCAGAGAAAAGAGAGGAAATCATAAAGGAAGCATAGTAAATGATTAGTTACTTAGCAAATCTTTTTCTATCTTTATAACTTTTTCCCTAAGTCTCTACTCACTTCAAAATAATTTCAGTGGCGCCTGGGTGGCTCAGTCAGTTAAGCGTCTGACTCTTGGTTTTGGCTCAGGTCATGATGTTGTGATTTTGTAAGTTCGAGCCCCGTATCGGGCTCTGTGCTGACAGTGTGGAGCCTGCTTGGGATTCTCTCTCTCTCTCTCTCTCTCTCTCTCTCTCTCTCTCTCTCTCTGCCCTCCCCCTGCTCACACTGTCTCAGTCTCTCTCAAAATAAATAAACAAACTCAAAAACATTTTTTTTAATTTCAAAATAATTTTCCCTGCAAAGTGGGGGTTAGCGACTAGAACTTGGGTTTATCTTATTCTCCATCGTTTGGACTTCAGAAGTGGGTGGTAATTTAGGGCAACAAATCGGGGTCCTAAGCCCTGAAAGAAGGCCAAAAAATAAAGGTAGAGGAACAGTTTGAGGGAAATGCTTTGGGTTGGCAATCAGAAAGCAGCCAGGATTTTTGGTCCTCTGAGCAGTCCATTATGTAAATGTACAGAGATCAGGGAACAAATAAAGCCTTTCTAAAACTACAAATTCTATGGGGTGGTGGGTAAGCATCTGACTCTTGATTTTGGCTCAGGTCCATGATCTTGTCAACGTCGTGAGATCGAGTGCTAACCCCCCAGCGAGATCGAGTGCCACCCCCCCTACACCATCAGGCTTTGCCCTAACATCACAGAGCCTACTTGGGATTCTCTCTCTCCCTCTCTTTCTGCCCCTATCCTGCTCATGCATACTCTTTCTCTCTCTCTCTGAGAGAAATAAACATTAAAAAAAAAAACCCTAAAAAGTCCCAAAAGCACTTCAAGGGGAGGTATCTACATGAACAGACATACGGGTAGTGGAAGGGAAAAGGGGCGAAGCTAGGGACCAGTCGAGGCGGGATCGGTAGTCAAAAAGGGAGCCCTGAAGCCCGTTCTGTCTGAAGGCAGACAGAAACATATCAAGTTTCCTCCAGGAGAGACTTACAGTCTTCCTACTGGAGCAGAAACCCACCCGGCACTTAGGCAGCCACAAGCAAATGCAGGCAAGAGGAACGTGCTTTTCTGGAAGGACAGGAAACCAGCGAAACAAGAGGCAGAGCCCAATGACCTCTTCACATTGATCTGCTCACTTTACAGATCTCCTGAGCACTTTCCTGCCACTAACACAGTAGCTATCTCCCCCAAAACATACTCAAAACAACAACGACGTGTGGCAAAAGGCACAACCCATGTGAAAATCACTCATATCTAAATACCGTTTCGAAACAAAGGAACCGTGCTTACAAGGTAATCCTTTAGCACCACCTTGTGTCTGTACATTTACGCGATCAATTCCTGTTCCCAATTCTCCCCAAACACCTACGACGTGTCTTCTCATTTCACCTTAAAATCCTGCTAGGTCTTTAAATCTCTTACTCTGAAGCTAAATGTTTCTCTCTCTCTCTCTCTCTCTTTTTTTTAACACATTAAATCCATCGGCAAGCAAGGACATCATCTTCAACACCAAGCGTTCATGAATCCAAAGGAGAGATTTAGGGTTCTGTTCAAAGCAAAATAGCAAAACCAAATCAGTTACGACTTCCAAATAGTTTCACTGTCCTATAGTATTTTGCGATTCTCCTCTCAAACCAACAGCCCTTCATTGCAACAGACCTTCTCATAAGTACCTCGGTTTATAATTACAGGCGTGCCTCAGAGATATTGAGGGTTCGGTTCCAGACCGTGACTATAAAGTGAGTCAAATGAATTTTTTTTCGTTTCCCCGTGATAGAAACATGATGTTCGCTCTATACTACAGTCGGCTACGTGTACAACAGCTATTGCTAATAATAGCAATATATTGCTATAGCAATATTAATTGCTAAAAAATGCTAACCATCATCTGAGTTTTCAGTAAGCCGTAACCACTCACCACAGAACAGCATAACGCATATAATAACAATGGAAAAGTCCGAAACAGTGTGAGAATTGCCAAAATGTAACACAGAAACGCAAAGCGTGCAAGCACCGTAGGAAAATTCACCCTGCTGACAAACTTCTCCGACACCGTGCCACAAACCTTCAGTCTGTAAAAAATCACGGTATCTGTGAAGCACAGGGAGGCAAAATACAAGAAAATGAGGTAATAGGTCATATTGAATATATAGTTTTATCTACTTTCCTTTCTTCGTACGTAAACGAGCAAATACACAACTTAAAAAAAAAAAAAGAAGTATAAGCCTTTCACAGACACTCCAGGGTGCATTACTCAAATTTGTTTCATGTCAAACTTAAGCAGGAATGTAATATACACGTTTCGTCGGCAACAAATACACATGCTATAAACCTTCGAAAATAACAGTAGAAATCTATTAGCGGTAGGCAGGGGCGTGCTCAAGCCAGCTCATACCGGCCCATTAGGACCACCGTGCGTGTCTCTTCCGGGACACACACTCAGTGATGGGCGGTCTGAAATCGGCTAAGGGCGGAGTAACTTCACTATGGAAACTGACACACGCCGCGAAGCAGGGCCCCGGCGTCCACTCCCGGAGAGCCAGCTGCGACGCGGTCACCAGTACAGCGAGCGCCGTGAACTAAAGCCACGGTAAAGAGAAAGACCGCATTTTAGGGTATCCTCGAACGAAACCGCTGAATATCTTTAATCCCAATTATTCCTTCCAACGCTATCTACATATATCAGTGTCTTCCTTGTCCATCATCTTTTCTTAAAATTCCTCATAAACCGGGGGGGGGGGGGCGCCTGGGGGGGTTCAGTCGGTTGAGCCTCTGGCTCTTGATTTCAGCTCAGGACATGATCTCACAGTTCGTGGGATGGAGCCCTGCATCACGATTTGTGCTCACAGCACAGAACCTGCTTTGGACCCTCTATCTCCCTCTCTCTGCCCCTCCCCCGCCCCACACTTTCTCTCTCTCTCAAAAATAAATTAATGTTAAAAAATGTTTTTCTCATAACTAAGAGCCTGTAAATATTAGCTTGTAGTGAGTATAATCGGAGCTTCCCTCCCCCCAAAAAACGAACGTCTTGGGAACGCAGACAAAAGGCCAGTGCCGAGGGGTCTCCAGAAAGGCTGTCAGGTTTTTGCTGGCTCCAGCCTCATTCTTTTGTGCTCTGGGTGTAAGGCCAAGGGCTCATGTTGGTGATAACAATTTAATCTGCGCCGGACAGAGAGGATAAATGTGGGATTCGCTGGAGGCTCATAAGACTTTTTTGCTTCCCTCAGAAACTTTAAGCAATGGCAGAGATGGTTATTCTTGGAGCCAGCCGTTAAGAAAGAGAGTTATATGCCCCAGAAGAGCGGGGAGAACCCCCAAGTGCAATGCAAGAGCGTGGCTATTTGAGATTTCTTCTGGAAGTAGGGGGTAGGAGATAAATTCTGACAGAGGATTTTTGTGAGACAAGGGGGGGCAGGTTATTCCGTGAATAAGTCAATGTGTGTCAAAACTTTCCTTCCTTGGAGTCAATGCTCAGCTGTCTCTGGTTCTCAGCTCGGAGGCCTCGGTCTGGGGACCGTCAGCCAGACACGCGCCAGCAGAGGGAGCACGGGGCCCACGGTGTGACTGCTGTGTAGGGCTCATCAGAAAGCAGCCCGGAGAAGGCCAGGAAGCCTTTTCTGCCCCAACGCGTCGGAACGAGCCCTATTAACACGGAGCAGGAGCTAAATTCCCGAAGTTAAATTCCCTCTTTGTTAAAATGTGGTAGTTCTCTTTCCTCTGATTACAAAAGAAATGGGTAACTTATTTTCTACCCTAAACTTCTCTTTCCCGAGTTTCCTATGAGAATGTCCTAAAAGCATACAGCCCAGAGATAACCACTGCTAACACAATCGAGTTTATACTAGATTTTTCGCAGAAGAGTACAAATAAGAGCCTTTCTGCCTTTTCAAACTTTGGGCTAAGGGGTTACACAATTCTATAATATGGATGTAAGTTAATGAACTCAGTCGGTACCCTTTTTTTAGAGTGTTCAAAGAAATTTTTATTTTAGAGAGAGAGGGAGAGAGTGTGAGCAGGGGAGAGGGGCAGGGTGGGGAGGAGAGAGAGAGACAGAGACAGAGAATGAATATGAATAAATCTTAAGCAGGCTCCACACTGAGTGTGGTTTGATCCAAAAACTCTGCGATCATGACCTAGGCCAAAATAAAGAGTCAGACGCTCAACTGACTGAGCCCATCCAGGGGCTCCTAAAAGTTTTGTTACAGTAGTAAAAGACTGTTCTGTAGTTAGGATTATTTTCTCAGGACAAATTACAAGAAGTACATCATTGTATCTAAGGGTATATGATCTGTATGGCTAAAAGCTCAAGTTCTATTACCATCAGCTGTGGATGAAAACTGCCCGTTTCACAGCATCCTAGTGAGCGTTTTTTAGTATCACTTGTCAAAAAATTGTATGCGGTTACTGATTCTTTTGATTACTAGGAAGACTGAATGTATTGTCTATTTGCATACATTATTTATATACTCAAACACAGGTTCATCCATCTGCCCATCCATGCAACAAATGTTTATTGAGCACCTACTATGTATAAGACATGGTGCTAAAACCTGACACATTATCTTGAGCCACACGTTATGTTGCACCACATTCGAATGAAATTCACCTTAGAAATGTTTCTAAGGGTCATCCTCCTCTTTCTGTTCCCATGGCCACCAACTCTTGTCCAGGCACCCGGGAGCTCTCGCAAGGATTATGGGGCCTAAAGTGATCTCCTACTATGTATCCAACCAATAAGCTACATGCTATATACTATTCTATCTTTCCTCTACTCAGAAATCTCTCCCTTGGGGCGCCTGGGTGACTCAATCCGTTAAGCGTCCGACTTCAGCTCAGGTCATGGTCTCACGGTCCGTGAGTTCGAGCCCCGCATCGGGCTCTGGGCTGACAGCTCGGACCCTGGAGCCTGCTTCGGATTCTGTGTCTCTCCCTCTCTCTCTGCCCCTCCCCTGCTCATGCTCTGTCTCTCTCTGTCTCAAAGATAAATAAAAACATTTTAAAAAATTAAAAAAAAAGAAATCTCCCCCTTTTCTCCACCTTCTCATCAAATTCTGAGCTTCAAGGCCTCTGAGCTTCTGGAACGAACTTAGCTTTCCAGTCTCATTTCTATCACCTTCCCTGTCATGCCACATGCCTACCAACCTGACCTAGAAGCTGTTGTTATCTGAACACTGTTGTTTTTCGGCGGAGGGTGCCCTGGGCCATGCGACCTCTCTGACAGCTCTCCCTACAGAGTTCCAGAGCCCCCATCAAAGCCCAGCTCAAACACCTCCTTCACCAGGAAGCCATTCCTGGTCCCATCGTGCAGACACCTCCCCCATTCAGAACCCAGGTGGTATCCATTCACCCTCTCCAGAATACCCAGAGCACAGTGCCCCCTTCTCCGCGAGGGCCTCTCCTCTCTCTTCGGCCACCCCCTCTTGGTGCCACTATGGAATGGCCCAGAGTGACTCGCTCATTTCTGTATCCTGTCGCCTAGAACAGTCCCGGCACACAGCTGTCCCTCCACAAACGTTTGCTAGAATGAAGAATGCATGAAGAAACCTACGAGGAAATAAAGGTGCTAGCAGCCATGCAGAGAGGTCAGTCTGCAAAGGCAGAGAGAAGGAGCACCGAGAGGGTCAAGGCCATCCCCAGGGGTCCCTGAGGCCCAGCTGCACTCCCACCCCTCGGCCACGCAGAGATGAGCCGCATGTGGGCTTTAGGACGCACCTGTGTCTACGTTCTTTCATGCCCTGCTTCTCTGAGACCAGTGCCTTCAAATGATGCCCAAAGGGTGACAGAGGTTTAACCTGTGGGCTCTACAGCAGAAATTCCAGGAAGGACACCTAGACACTCTGAGATTCCTTCCAGCCCGAAGACGCGGAAGAAGGCGAACTACAGCAGGAACATTCTTCCCCCCTGCGATTTCTGACAGGCGTTTCAAACCCTTCTTGAGTAAGAGGCTCTGTCAGGCCACCTGCTGCCTGAAATCCAGTCCATAAGCAATGAGAATAACTGGGCCCATGCGTCTAGGACCTGCTACGGCAATCACTTGAGGGAGATCTAGAGAAATCGAAAAACCCAAAGGCACGGTTGCAAAGAGCAACCAGGGGCCTCACGGGGATGGGCTCCTTTCTCCTTTGCTCAACAAAACAAAACAAAACAGCAGCTGCTTTTCCTGGACACAAACACGAGGTGGTACTGGGAGTGAACGATATTTTAAAGATTAGGAAGAACAGAGTCTCCGATAGCTTATTTCGGTAAATAATAGCATTTAGACAGTCTTCATTCTTAGGGACCCTATGCTTACCACACCCATCATTCACACCTGGAAGGAAAGAGAAAGAATTATACACGCTGTGCTGCCAGGCACATGCCCAAATAAGCAAGTCAGATTCTCCAAATACTAGAAACAGGAAACACAAATGGAGCTGCTCACGCAGTCCCGCCGTGTTTATTTAGAATTTATACTCTGCTCCCATGAATAAAAGGGTGGAAGAGGAAGTGTTACTGCTCATCTAATATGGGCCAGGGCCTATGCAAACTGCCTTCATATGCTTTCTCACTTACTTTGTAAAGCTTGCTTGATGGCCAAGAACCCCAAGGCCCAGAGAATTGAACAAGGTGACTGGGGCCAGACAGAAATGCAGGGAGCTGGGGTTTGGCCTCATGTCTGTGTCAACAGGTCTGTGTTCTTTCCCCCTCCACTGTGCTCAGTGTCACAACCATACATATGACACTGAATCGGTTAAGGTGCTCTCCACTGTAGGCAACGTAATACTTGGTGTAATAGGTTGGACCGTTGGCCCCAATTCTTTGCTCCCCACAGCCTGTCCTGTGCCTTTGCAGTGCCCTCCCTACTGTGGATGGAGTACACCTTTCCAACCCATTAAAATGGTTGGGTTTGGCCTCTGACTTGCTTTTCCATGAGAACATGGCCGAGGGTGGGTCCTGGTCCAAGGAGGATGATGACCGGCAAACGGAGCTGAGTGGAACCTAACCCACACGGCCCAGAGTCAAGTCCAGACACACAGTATAAAACAGAGGTGCTCAGCCAGGCTCACCATAGATCTTCCAGGCTCAGATCCATGAGCACGAGAATAATGACTGTTGTGAGACACTGAGATTTTGAGGCTGCTTGCTAGACAGCACTGTTGTGTTAATATTAACCCATGGAATGGATTAAAATGGTTTGAATAAATTCACACAGAGAGATGGCCAGAGGTCAGTGGTTCCAGGATTGGTCTGGTGGATCCACGGTGTTAACAAAGACAAATATTCTTTTCCATTCTACCACTTGGCTGTACCGAGGCTCTCAGCAATGCTTCCGCCCAGGTCAGCCCAATGGCTACAAGAGCTCCATACAGCGTGTCTTCATAGGACAGCATTGCAAGGAGGAAGAAAAGTGGTGGCTGTTAGAGACTGAATTGTGCCCTCTTCCTCAAATTTATATGTGGAAGTCATAACCCCAATGTGACTATATTTGAAGATAAGACTTTCGAGGAGGTAATCAAATGAGTCTGATAGGGCTAGTGTCCTGATAAGAAGAGGAAGAGACACCATGGCTCATTCTTTCTCTGTGTGCTTCACTCACACAGAGGACAATCCAGGTGAGGACACAGAGAAAGCACTGTCTACAAGATCTCCCTAGAAACCAACCCCGCTGGTACTCTCATCTGGGGCTTCTAGCATCCCGTGGTATTTTGTGATGGCAGCCTCAGCAGACCAAGATGGTGGGGGTACAGTGGGCTTCTTTTATGTTGCTCTTTCATCATTGAGGAAAATCCTTCCCACAAGTCCCTCAGCAGACTCCCAGTCCAGGCCCCATCGCCGAGAACCGGTCACATGATCACTTTAGACCCATCAGTGGCCAGCAAGAATGGGATTGCTGTCATTGCCTCAACCAATCATGATGAATCAGCTACTGCCTCCCTAACAAATCTAGGGTGTATATCCTTCAGAAAGAGCTAGGATATTCTACAGTCACAAATGCCCGTGACTTACCACAAAGGTTTATTTCAAACTCATGTGTTCTTGTCTATCAGGGATTGGCTACAATTCTACTCTAATTTCTTTGCTCTGACACCCAGGGTGTTCCATCATGGAATATCGAATGTGGCTGGAACTGGAATATGGCTGATCTCATGGTTGAGGGAACAGAGACCAGGATAAACCTCATGCTGGTTCGATGGCTTCTGCCCAAAACTGACATGCATGATCTCCCTTCACATTTCATTAGCCAGGGCAAATCTCATGCCCAGTCTTGATGGCAATAAGGCAAGAAAGGACAATCTTCCCCTGGGGAAAGGAAACTGATCTTTCTGAACAATAATACAATCCGTAGCATTGCCTTCCTGGTCATAAATACTCCCTTCTCTTCCCACATGCACAACACTCTCACCCTTTCCTCAAAGGAGATAGCTTCCAAAGCCCATCCTATCACTTCCCAGCTCAAAGTGCAGGAGTCTCTGGATCGTGCCTAGTTGTATCTTCCATGAGTTACACATATGGCTCTTTTTCACCGGAAGACCATCTCTCACGTCCCACCCCAAATGTGATACACAATGGTGACTACCTGATGGCAGAAGCAAAATCACTTCAACCAAAATTCCCACTTGGAGAGGGGAAGAATTGGCTATGTAGATTAACTGATGACCCATAATTATTTTGAAGAGGCACCGAGTAGATATGTCAGGAGCCCTTGCCTCGGGGGCAGAGGATCTTCCTTGATGAGGCCCTGATCTTATATCCTGGGAGTAGCTTCCTCAGTATTGTTCTCCTTGCCAGTGATTCCATCCTCCAGGAGGTCTTCTTTAAAATTATCTTTTTTTGGGGGCGCCTGGGTGGCGCAGTCGGTTAAGTGTCCGACTTCAGCCAGGTCACGATCTCGTGGTCCGTGAGTTCGAGCCCCGCATCAGGCTCTGGGCTGATGGCTCGGAGCCTGGAGCCTGTTTCCGATTCTGTGTCTCCCTCTCTCTCTGCCCCTCCCCCGTTCATGCTCTGTCTCTCTCTGTCCCAAAAATAAATAAAAAACGTTGAAAAAAAATAAAAATAAATAAATAAATAAAAATAAAATTATCTTTTTTTGGCCAAATCTGAAAATAACACTGGAAGATGTTCCCTCTTTGGGAACTGAGTCAGTCTCAGCCTGCTTCTGCCCATAAAAAGTTGGGGTCCAAGAGTTGGTTTTTTCTTTCTACCTTCATTGAGATACAACTGACATATAACATTGTATAATTTTCACGCGCCCAATGTGTTGATCTGACCACTCATATACTGTAATATTATTGCCACTGTAGTGTTAGCTAACACCTCTATAATGTCATATAACAACTATTTCTTTTTTTTTGTGAGGTGAGAAGATTTAAGATCTACCCTTTTAGCAACTTTCAACTACAGCATTGTTATCTACACTCAATTAGATCCCCAGAACTTACTCATCTTCTAACTGAAAGTCTATACTGTAAACTAACATCTCCCCACCTGCACACTTCAGTAATCATCATTGCACTCTCTGCTTCTACAAGTTTGGCTGTTTTTTTTAGATCCCACAGAAGTGATATCAAACTGTATTTGTCTTACTCTGTCTGACCTCTCTCACTGTCGTCAAGATCTACCTCTGTTGCAGACTGACAACAAAACATATTCTAACTAAATTTGCAAAATGCAGTTATCAAGAAAAAAACTACTAAAAGCAGGAAGACAAAAGAAGTCATTAACTTACAATGGAAAACCCGTAAGTCTAGCAGGGGGTTTTTCAACAGAAACTTTGCAAGCCCAGAAGGAAGTGGTGTGATATATTCAAAGTGCTGACTGGCAAAAACATGCAGCCTAGAATACTCTATCCAGCAAGGCTGTCATTCAGAATAGGTGAAGAGATAGCGTTTTTCAGCTACACAAAACCTAAAGGAGTTTGTGAACACTAAACCAGCTCTGCAAGAAATATTAAAAGGGACTCTTTAACTGCAAAGGAGAAACCAAAGGTGACAGTATAGCAGCAGAAAACACAAAAGTAGTAAAAATGAGCATTTCTGTAAAAAAAAAAGTCATTCAAACAACTCACAAAAAAGAATATAAAATATAATAACATGTACCTAAACTGTGAGGAGGAGAGGAGAAAAGAATGGGTTCAAACTTAACCAACCATCAACTTAATATAGACTGCTATATGCAGAAGAAGTCATATACAAACCTAGTGGTAACCATATATCAAAAACCACTAACAGATATGCAAAGAACAAAGAGAAAGAAATCCAAATATATCACTAAAGAAAATCAGCAAACCATGACAGAGAGAAAGATAGGAAAGGACCAGAGAAAATTTTCAGAAACAACCACAACACAAGTAATAAAATGGCAGGAAGTACATAACTATCAATAATTACTCTGAATGTAAATGGGCTATATGCTTCAATCAAAAGGCCTAGGGTGGAAGAATTAATAAAATAAAACAACACCCATCTCTATGCTGCTTATAAGAGACGCATTTCAAACCTAAAGACACCTGCAGATTGAAAATTAGAGGATGGTGAAACATCTATCATGCACATGGATGCCAAAAGAAAATTTGAGTAGCAATACTTATATTGGACAAAATAGACTTTAAAACAAAGATTATAGTAAAAAGAGTCAAAGAAGGACACTATATAATAATAAAGGAGACAATCCAACAAGATCTAACAATTGTAAATATTTATGCACCCAACATAGAGGTACCTAAATACATAAAACAGTTAATAACAAACATAGAGGAACTAATTGATAATGATGCAATAATAGCAGGGGACTTTAACACCTCACTTATATAAAAAAATCATCTAAACAGAATATCAACAAAGAAACATTGGCTTTGAATGACATGCTGGACTAGATGGATTTAGCAAATATATTCGGAGCGTTCCATCCTAAGACAATAAAATACACATTCCTTTCAAGTACACATGAAACTTCCTCCAGAATAGATCACATATTAGTTCACAAAACAAACAGCAATTAATTTAAGAGGATCAAAATCATACCATGCATATTTTCTGGCCACAAAACTATGAAACTAGAAGTCAACCACAAGAACAAATGTGGGAAGGCCACAAATACATGGAGGTTAAACAACATGCTATTAAACAATGAATGGGTCAACCAGCAAATCAAACAAGAAATAAAAAAGGTACGTAGAAACAAATGACAATGAAAACACAATGGTCCAAACCCTCTGGGATGCAGCAAAAGCAGTTCCAAGAGAGAATTATACAGCAATACAGGCCTACCTTAAGAAGCAAGAAAAAATCTCTGGGTTGCCAAGTGGCTCAGTCAGTTAAACAACTGACTCTAGGTTTTGGCTCAGGTCGTGATCTCACAGTTCATGGGATCGAGCACTGTGTCCAGCTCCCTGCTAATAGTGTGGAGCCTGCTTGGGATTCTCTCTCTCCCTCTCTCTTTGCCCCTCCCCTGCTCATGTGCTCTCCCCCTCTACCTCAAAATAAATAAACTTTTTTTAAAAAATGGAGAAAAATATCAAATAAACAACATAACCTTACACCTAAAGGTGCTAGAAAAAGAACAACAAAACCTAAGACCAATATAAGGAAAGACATAATAAAGATTAGAGCACAAATAAATGATATAGAAACTAAACAAACAAACAGAACACATCGATGAAACCAGGAGCTAGTTCTTTGAAAAAACTCAGTAAAATTGATAAACATCTAGCCAGACTTATCAAGAAAAAAAAGAAAGGATTGAAGCAAATAAAATCACAAATGAGAGAGGAAAAATAACAACAAACACCACAGCAATATAAATATTCGTAAGAGAATAATATGAAAAAATATATGCCAACAAATTGTACAATCTACAAGAAATGGATACATTCCTAGAAATATGTAAACTACTGAAAATGAAATAGGAAGGAATAGAAAATTTAAATAGACTGGGGTGCCTGGGTGGCTCACTCAGTTAAGGGTCCAACTTCGGCTTAGGTCATGATCTTGTGGCTTGTGAGTTCAAGCCCTGCATCAGGCTCTGTGCTGACAGCTCAGAGCCTGGAGTCTGTTCGGATTCTGTGTCTCCCTCTCTCTCTCTGCCTTTCCCCCACTTGCACTCTGTTTCTCTTTCTCTCTCTCTCTCTCAAAAATAAATAAAAATTGAAAACATTGACAAAAGGAAATTTGAACAGACCAATAACCAGCAAAGAAATTGAGTCAGTAAACAAAAAACTCCCAGCAAACTGAAGTCAAGGACCAGATGGCTTCACAGGTAAATTGTACCAAACATTTAAAAACTAGCTAATACCTATTTTTCTCAAACTATTCCTAAAAACAGAAAAGGAAGAAAAACTTCCAAATTCATTCTATGAGGCCATCATTACCTTGATACAAAAAGATAAAGACACCACTAAAAAAGAAACCACAGGCCAATATCCCTGATGAATAAAGATGCAAAAGTTCTCAACAAAATACTAGCAAACTGAATTCAACAATACATCAAAAAAAATCATTCATCACAATCAACTGGGATTTATTCTTGGGTTGCAAGGGTGGTTTAATACTTGTCAATCAATGAATGTGATATATCACATTAATAGGATAAAGGATAAGAACCATATGACCATTACAATAGATGCAGAAAAAGCATTTGACCAAGTACAACATCCACTTATGAGAAAAACCCCCAAGAAAACAGGTTTACAGGGAATATACTTTAACATAATAAAGGCCATCTATGAAAAACCCACAGCTAACATCATCCCTAATGGGGAAAACCTGAGAACTTTTCCCCTAAGGTCAGGACAAGGCATCAATGCCCACTCTCACCACTTTTATTCAGTACAGTACTAGAAGTGCTAGCCATAGCAATCAGACAACAAAAAGAAATAAAAGGAATCCAAGTTGGTAGGGAGGAAGTAAAACATTCACTATTTGCAGATGACATACATGACCTACATGGAGAAAACTTGAAAGACTCCACCAAAAAACTGCTAAACTGACAAATGAATTCAGTAAAGTTGCAGTATACAAAATCAATGTGCAGAATTCTGCTGTATTTCTATATACTGATAATGAAGCAGCAGAAAGAGAACTTTAGAAAACAATTCCAGGGGTGCCTGGGTGGCTCAGTCGGTTGAGCGTCCAACTTTGGCTCAGGTCATGATCTCATGGTCTGTGAGTTCGAGTGCTGCATCGGACTCTGTGCTGACAGCTTGGAGCCTGGAGCTCGCTTCAGATTCTGTGTCTCCCTCTCTCTCTGCCCCTCCCCAGCTCATGCTCTACCTCTCTCTGTCTCAAAAATAAATAAAAACATTTAAAAATTTAAAAAAAAGAAAACAATTCCATTTACAATTGTACCCAAAACCATAAGATACCTAGGAATGACTGTAACCAAAGAGGTGAAAGGCCTGTATTCTGAAAACTATAAAACGCTGATGAAAGAAATTTAGGATGACACAAAGAAACAGAAAGACTCATGGATTGGAAGAACAAATATTGTTAAAGTGTCTATCCTACCCAAAGCAATCTACACATTTAAAGCAATCTCTATCAAGATACTATGACCATTTCTCACAGAACTAGAACAAATGATCCTAAAATTAGTATGGAACCATAAAAGACCTTGAATAGCCAAAGCAACCCTGAAAAAGAAAAGCAAAGCTGGGGGCATCACAATTCCAGACCTCAAGTTAGATGACAAAGTGTAGTAATCAAAATAGTACGGTATTGGCTCAAAAACAGACACAGAGATCAATGGAACAGGATTAAAAAACCCAGAAATAAAGCCACAATTTTATGGTCAATTAATCTTCAACAAAGCAGGAAAGAATATCCAATGGGAAAAAGACAGTCTCTTTAACAAATGGTGTTGGTGAAACCAAGAGAAGAATGAAACTGGACCACTATCTGACACTAGACACAAAAATGAATTCAAAATGGATTAAAGACCTAAATGTGAGACCTGAAACCCTAAAAATCCTACAAGAGTACACAGGCAGTAACTTCTTTGACATCAGACACATCAACTTGTTTTCTAGGTATGCGTCCCGAGTTAAGGGAAACAAACGCAAAAATAAACTATCAGGACTACAGCACAATAAGAAGCTTCTGCTCCGCAAAGGAAGCAATCAACAAAACTAAAAGGCAACCCACAGAATGGGAGAAGGGATTTGCATATGACATTCAATAAAGGTCTAATATCCACAATACATGAAAAACTTGTAAAACTGAACACCCAATGAAACCAAATAACCCAATGAAAAACTGGGCGGAAGCCATGAACCCATATTTCTCCAAGGAAGACATCCAGATGGCCAACAAGACACAAGAAAAGATGCTCAACATCACTCATCATCACGGAAATTGAAATCAACACTACAGTGAGGTATCACCGCACACCTGTCAGAATGGCTACAATCAACAACACAAGAAACAACAAGTGTTGGTGAGGATGTGGAGAAAAGGGATCCCTTGTACACTGCTGGTGGGAATGCAAACTGGTACAGCCACTGGGGAAAACAGTGTGGAGGTTTCTCAAAAAGTTAAAAATAGAACTACCTTAAGATCCAGAAACCACACTACTGAGTATTTACCCAAAAGAATACAAGAACACACATTCAAAAGGATTCATGTACCCCTATGCTTAGAGCAGCATTACTTACAATAGCCAAGGTATGGAAGCAGCCCAAGTGTCCATCAAGTGAGGAACTGATAAAGGTGTGTGTGTGTGTGTGTGTGTGTGTGTGTGTGTGTGTGTGTGTGTATACAAACACACATATGCCGTGGAATATTATTCAGCCATAAAAAGACTGAAATCTTGCTATTTGCAATGACGTGCATAGAGCTAGAGAATACGATGCTTAGTGAAACAAGTCAGAGACAAATACCATATGATTTCACTCATACGTGGAATTTAAGAAACAAAACAAGCGAAGGAAAAAAAATGAGAGTCAAAGCAAGAAACAGACTTTTTATTACAGAGCACAATGATAGTTACCAGAGGGAAGGGGGTGGGAGGATGGGTTACACTGGAGATGGAAATTAAGGAGGGCACTTGTGATGAGCACAGGGTGATGGATGAAACTGCCGAATCACTATATTGTACACCTAAAACTAATATAATGCTGTATGTTAGCTACCTGGAATGAAAAAAATAAAAATAAAAATATTATAAAAACAAGATGCATCCCTCTTGCTGCGAGTAGTGGATTTATTTCTCATGGCCGAATAAGATTCCACTGCATAGGTATATCATTAATCTTCTTTGTCCATTAACCCACTGAGGGACAGTTAGGGTTGTTCCCACATCATGCTATTGTGAACAATGTATGGGAGTACAGACCTCTTTGAAATTCTGTTTTCGTGTCCTTTAGATATATACCCAGGAGTGGAATTACTGGACCGTATGGTACTTCTTTTTCAAAATTGTTGAGGAACCTCTGTACTATCTTCCATGGTGCCTGCCCAGATTTACGTTCCTGCCAGTAGTGTGCTAGGGGGCCCATTTCTCTGCATCCTTACCGAAACTTGTCATCTCTTGTCTTTTTCATGATAGCCTTTTTAAGAGGTTCGAGGTAGTATTTCATTGCAGTTTTGAGCGGCATTTCCCTGATTATTAGTGATAGCTAGGATCTTAATCATGTACCTCTTGGTTATCTGTTTGTCTTATCCGGAAAATGTCCATTCAGATCATCTGCCCATTTTTTTAAAAAATCAGACGGCGTGGTATTTATTATGGAGTTGTAGGAGTTATTTACATATTTTGGATATTAGCCCCTTCTCAGAAATATGGTTTGCATAAATTTTCTACCATTCTGCAAGCTCCCTTTTCATTTTGTTAATAGTTTCTTTTGCTGTGCAGAAGTTCTTTAGTTTGATGTGGTTTATGCAGTTTGATGTTTTTTTGTGTTTTGTTTTTGTTTTGTTTTTTTGCCATTGTCACTTTTTTTTTTAATGTTTACTTGAGAGAGAGAGAGAGAGAGAGAGACCGACAGAGCACGAGCAGGGGAGAGGCAGGGAGAGAGGGAGACACAGAATCTGGAGCAGGTTCCAGGCTCTGAGCTGTCAGTACAGAGCCTGACATGGGGCTCGAACTCACTGCGAGATCATGACCTGAGCTGAAGTCGGATGCTTAACCGACTGAGCCACCCAGGCGCCCCAACCACTGTCACTTTCGATTTTGATGTCACAGCCAAAGCATTGTTGCCCAGGCCAATGCCAAGGAGCTTTTTGCTTATGTTTTATTTTAGGAGTTTTATAGTTTCAGGCATTATATTTAAGTCTTTAATCCATTTGGAGTTAATTTTTGTGAGTGCTCTAAGATAGGGATCTAATTTCTTTTCTGTGCATGTGGATGTCCAGTCTGCCCAGCACTATTTACTGAAGAGGCTGTCTTTTTCCAAGTATTCTTGGCTTTCTTGTCAAATATTAAAAGACTGTCTATGTGGGGGGGTCATTTATGGGCTCTTGACACTGTTTCATTGATCTATGTGTCTATATTTATGCTGGTACCATGGTGTTTTGATCAAATACAGATTCGTGGTATAGTCTGAAGTCAGGAGGTATGATACCACCAGTTTCCCGGGCTTGCTTTATCTATCCAGGTTTTTTGTGGCTCCAAACAAATGTTAGGATTTTTTTTTTCTATTTCTGGGGAAATGACATTGGAATTTTGATAAGGATTGCACTGAACGCAACTCAATGTACAAATGGCTTTAGGTATATGAATATTTTAACTGTATTCATTCTTCTGACCCAGAAACATGGAATATCTTTCCATTTGTTTGTGTCTCCTTCCATTTCATCAAGGTCTTGCATTTTTCCGAGTACAGATCTTTTACCTCGGTTAAATTCATTCCTAAGTACTTTACTGTTTTTGATGATATTATGAATGGGATTGTTTTTAGTTCTTTTTCAGATGTTTCACTGTTAGAGTATAGACATGCAACTGGTTTTTCTCTACGTTGGTTTTATATCCTGCAACTTTACCAAATCCATTTATCAGTTCCAACAGTTTTCAGGCGACTCTTCAGCATTCTTGTATATATAAGATTTTGCATACATAACTGAGTCCCTTGCAGGCAGCATAGAGTTGGGTCTTTTTTTTTTTAATTTTTTTTTTACATTTATTCATTTTTGAGAGACAGAGAGAGACACAGCACAAGCGGGGGAGGGCAGAGAGAGAGAGAGGGAGACACAGAATCTGAAGCGGGCTCCATGCTCCGAGCTGTCAGCACTGAGCCCGACGCGGGGCTCGAACTCACAAACTGCAAGATCATGACCTGAGCCTAAGTTGGATGCCTAACCAACTGAGCTACCCAGGCGCCCCTAGAGTTGGGTCTTTCATTTATTTTTTTAAATCCATCCAGCCACTCTGTGGCTTCTGATTAGATAATCCAATCCATTTGCACTTAGAATTATCATTAATAATGTAGGGTTATTACTGCCATCTTATTGTCTTCGGACTGTTCCGTGGTTCCTTAGTTCCTTTTTGACTCTCTTGCTGCCTCTCCCCTTTCCAAACCAATGTTACAATCAGACCGATCCTTGTGGCTCCTAATACGATCGCAAGATGCCTTTCAGCAACAACTGTCACGTAACTTTGAAAAATAAAGGTTTATTACTCACAAGACCTAGAAATTACATCGCCTACCTGGGCCTACACAGGCAGAGGGCGAGCTCACAGGCCAGGGGTTCTGCTTTTACTGGGGTGCAGAAGCATGGGGAGAAAAAACACAAGGGTCCCAAATGGTTGTTGAAATCAACTGAGATCTCTGAAACAAAGAAGCTTCAGTTGGGGAAGGCAGCCTGACTCTTTATCTAGTTGAGGGTCTGGCAAGGCGTTTACTCCAGATAGCCTTGGTTGAAGTGGATGCCTCCTTGAAATGAGTGACTTCGCAATCAAAACTTGAGCCAGGCAGGCACTTGAATTACATAAAAGAAAAACAAAAAAACTATCAGGGCTTATACGACATATCTACACCTGTGACCATGATGCAGCCTGACGATCCTTGTGAGTTACTACCACAGGGACCCATGACTCAGAGGGCTGCACAGTCCTTGAGCACTTTTGCTTATGCACAGCCCTGAAGACCAGGCACTCTCCCATACTCCCACACTCTGGGACCCTTGGCCTCTGAGGGTGGCCTTGGAGGCCAGACGTGATTGGAGGCAGATGGGTAGATGCAGTGCATTTGTCTTATGAATAATAATGACACAGAATTGCCAAGGCCACATCAGGGAAGCATTGAGAAAGGGGAAAATCAAGGCAGGCACACGCACATCCGTTTTACTGGTCATCTTTCCAGGGATAAACAGACTGAACCTCAGCTCACCGTGGTCTCTCTCATGTACTGACCCAAAGGCTGTGTTCCAAATTTTGCCCACAAAGCTCCATCCATCTTTTTTTTTTTTTTTTGCCTTCTCCACCAACTTTCATGTATTTATAGTGAGGCTAATCTTACGTATGTATTCTGTGGGGTTCCCCCCGCCCCAGCAAAGCACTTGAATGTCTACGTAGCGTGACATATAACTTTGCATGGTATCGATGTGATAGGCAGATAATCCTGACGTCGGTGAATTTTCCCAAGCTCTGTCCCGTTCACTTTTCCTTCTCTCCCATTTGTTTGGCTTCTATTTCAGTTACAAGCAGATAAATGAGCTTGTTTGGCCATCTGCGTGTGTTTCCTGCCAAATGCTTCTTCAGAAGTTCAGGCTTCAGCTGCTGTGGTTTGGAGTGTCCGTGTGGGGAGACGACAGCTGCCTGGGAGCTTGACTCTGCACTTCTCCGGGGTCTGGAACTGCAGAAGTGAGACGGTAGATGGAAGAACTGAGTGCGTCACGGGCGGCGGTCACGCATGGATGATGTTTTGGGTCTTGGATGCTTTCAGCCTCGACTGGATTCTCACCTCCCGGGCAGTGAGACACGTCAGAGCTCAGGTACTCACTCACCCATCCATCCTCCGCCCGCTATGGGGCGGAAATAATGTTCACAACTCACACACTACGGAAACGCAATTGCTCAAAGGGCTGGGCTCTTCTGGAAAAGGCCTCCTGTCTGTTTGCTTGCTCAGATAGTCCAGGACGTAGCCCCTGACCTTGCTTTTCTGTCTCCTCCAGAACAAGGGAGCAGGAGTAAAAAAACACACGAACAACAACAAGAACATCCCAGGCAAACCTGAGGCAGATCTGAATCTGGGCCGAGATCCCGTTTCTCAAGTTTTCAAGAGCGCAGTGGCAGATCTGGAAGACAGGAGCTTCCTCTAGCGCTCCCGGGTGAAGTGAGGCAAGTAGCCACTGGCACAGATACTTTCTGAAGAGCTGTACGCTGAATCCAGACATTCGCATGGAAGTTACGTGTGGCATGGCAGTCCCATCTCTTCCAGTTGAAAGCAGTGTGGGGGATGTAGGCATTCTCCTCTCCCTGGGGCAGAACAGCTCTCCAGCCTATACTTTAGGCTTCTTGAATCTGGGGCAGAAAATGCACTTGGCCAATTTTAAGTCTATCTGGATGTGGCCACAACAAAAATCAAATGCTCTGCCTACGGTTAAATGATGCGCAATGATGAAAAATGTCTGTTCCTTTTTTTTTTTTAATGTTTATTTTTTGAGCAAGAGCACGGGTGGGGGAGGGACAGAGAAGGGGGACACAGGATCTGCGCTGACAGCAGGGAGCCCGATGTGGGGCTCGAACCCGTGAACCGTGAGATCGTGACCTGAGCCGAAGTCGGACACGCAACCGACTGAGCCACCCAGGCGCCTCAAGAATCTCTGAACTTACCTCCCGGCCGTTATTTGACCTTCGGGCCTTCCAACACACTTTCTGCCCTAATGCTGTAGAAAGAGAATGTGCCATGAGTTGTTGACTAACTTTTAGCAGCCGTTATACCTGAGAATTCTTGAACACAAAAAGATCCGTAAGAGCATTAGACAGATCTTCCTGGGCTCAGGAGAACAACTAACATTTATCGAGCACTTCCTGTGTGCCAAGAACCCTTCTATGCATGTATGTTCTTATTTAACCCTCATAAAAACCCATATAAACTCCGAGTCACTTTGCTATGAATGTGTTTGCTAACCTTTCCCAGTTCACTTGACCCTGCAGGGGACTAACTACACAGGTAGTAGGTGGGAGAGTGGCATGACAATGACGTCAGCCAAGTGGAGGTTCTATTGTTACCGCTACCTTATTCCAATTCTCGGATGTGTCTAGGCCAAGAATGTGATGCCGTGTTTCTTTTATACATGCAACCACAGTAAGTATTCATTGAAAAAGAGTATTTTACTGAGTGAGAAAGAGGGGCTCTCTGCCCACACGGAGCTCCCAAGATAAGAAGGAAAGCGGACACAGCTACTTAACGAATGACCCACCGCAGTGCGTACCGGAAGGCACAGAGGCCGAGACCTGCTCGGTGGCTCAGGGATGCCTTCTGGGAGACCTGCGGGATGACAAGGAGTTAGCTAATTCAGGATGGAAAGCCTAGGCAGAAAAGCGTTCCCAGGAGAGGGAAAGGCATGGGTGGAGACCAGCTGGTGGGAAGGAGCCGGTGCGCCAAAGGGCTGGATGAGGACCCGAGTGGTTGGATGCAGCGGGTGGGGTGAAGAGGGATGAGAGGGGAGCCTGATGAGCAGGCCGCCACCAAAGAAAGGCCCCAGCCAACACTCAGAGGGTATGCAACAAACAGCATGAATAACAAAGCGGCTGAGCTGGGATCCCTGCCCTGCCCTGCCCCAGCTCTTTCTGGCAGAAGTTACATGCTCTGTAGAAAGAAACACATCCATGATCCAACTTCTGCATGAGGCACCGATGTCTGGTGCCATGGGGAGACCATGTTGGAGTTTACCGGCCTAAGACACAAGGAGTCCCTCCCTCCCCCTCTTCCCTCTTGTCTCCCTCCCACAGAACAGAAATGTGCATATGTGTCCACACTCTTATACTCTATTTATTTCCAAGTTCGATAGCCAAGTTGTGCCAGGGCTGTTTAGATTTGCTGTAACAACAAACAGACTTAGGGAAGATTCTGCACGTTTCCCTGGAAAATACACAGAGGAACTGACATTATAAAGAAGGCCTTATAAAGAAGAATATTTACCAAACATTTCTGACTATCTGTCTACAAGCCAACACCAGCTTCCTTGAGTACTTCTTTCCACTTCTTACAGCGGGACGCACACACACACAAAATCCAGCTTGAGGAACAATACATAGATGTTGCAAGGGTGATACGTGTACATATACGTAATTAACATCCGTCTGACATCCATCCATCAGAGATATTGCAGGAGAGGCTGAGGGACTATTTCTTGGGAATGCTGGAGAAAGAATTCAAGTATCTGAGACGGTCTGGTTCTTTGCACAAAGGTCTTATTCAGAATGTTGACCCAACGTGTTGGGAAAGCAAGGGTGTGATGGTGATGATGATGCCAGTCACCTGTCTTCGTTCCGTTTCTTTCTCTTCTTTGGAGGATTATTTAGCTGTCATGTTTTACGAACAGCACAAGACCCAACTTACATCTACTCGATTAGGAACTAAGGCTCACGCCCTTATCCTTCAGAATACGTTGGATGTCAATGTCCTACCACTGCTGCGTATTATAGAAAGCAATTGCGATTTCAAGTTCACTGATAATGCCAAGCACTTCCTTGGACCGTGAACAGAATTATATGAGGCTCTGTGCCTGAGTCAGTATTTCTAACCCAGGCCTCTGACGACAAACTCACATCAACTCGAAGGCGCAGAGTATTTCCATTTTCCATTCTGCAATCTTTGATCCTCCCCCTCAGCTCCTTCAGCTGAACATCAGCTTTGTTCCGCGCACCATGCAGGGTGCCTCCCAACCTGGCGAAGAGACCGATTTGTGGACGTAGGTGTACTGGAAAAAAGTGCTACTCTGGGCCCTCATCATATTGTTCCCTGAATCAAGGTGCAGTGAGTGCACCTTGGTAAAACCTGCTTCAAAAAGTGATTGAGTTGTTTTGTTTTGTTTTGTTTGGCGTCGTAAAGTTTGTCTCAAGAAGAGTCAAACCCTTATCACCCAAAGTACTAAACCTGCTCTTTGTTGCTTCGGAGGAACCACTGCCAAGTGGATTCATTGGTAGCCTGCCAATAAACAGAGTCGGACCTCGATCACTGTGTGCACAATACGTCTTCTGCCTTCTCTGGAAACCACCCCCACCTCCATCGCTACTCTATAATATCACCCTTACCACCACCATCACCGTTGCAGCACTCTGCTTGGCAAGTGCCCTGAGTACGTAGGCATTGACTAGTCTCTTCATCTCTTTTCTAAATTCTCATTTCCACAAAGCCCGTGTTTTCTACAGTGGCCCACATTTGTAAGTCATTTTATTATCCACCAGCCAGACAAACCCAAGCCCTGGGAGTCACCCTGGACTCCTTCTCTCTCACCTCTTCCACCTCAAATCCATTACCGAGTCCATTCCACCTCCTCCTCTCCATGTCCACAGCCACTGACCGAGGCTAGGTTTCCGGACTTACCTGCAAAAACTAGGGAGCCTACTGGTGGTAAGCAGTAACTATGCATTGCCAAGGAAGGTGGGGGCTTTGGGCCCCAGTCTCAGCCCTGCTACAGTTCTATCTCACAACTTCTCCGAGCACTCTAGATGGTTCCTCTATAAATGAGCCAGTGATACCCAGGGCTCCTCTCCTGGCTTTTTTAGGATTAGACATTAGGGAATATTATATACAAAGTTCTTTGCACCAGATAGGTGCTCAACAAACAGAAAATGCTGTTTCCATCTCTGTACTAATAGCTTTGTGAACTACTTTGTACCTGGACTCCCGTGTCCACACCGGCTCACCACCTTCAGATCCATCTACCATGCCACCGCGAGAAGGCCCCTGGGAAAGGGCAGAATCGGCTCATCTTCACATCTCGATGATGCCTGGATTTCTAGGCTCAGGAGCCAGTGTCCCCCACCCATCCTACTTCCCACCACTGCCACGGGGCCCTTTATTCCAGCCATAAAGCAATTTGTAGCTCCTCAGATGTCCCACAGACACAGCTCTTCACGTCCTGACCATGGAGAGATTCAAACCCATCAAAACAGAGATGGAGCTACCCCCTCTATAATTCCACAGGACAAACCGCCATGCTGGCGGGTCCACTTTAAGTTAAAGATCACTAAGTTCAAGGGGGCCCTTGGTGCCATCCCATAGTCTTCCTGTAGTTTCCTACGCCTGGATGACTCACTCTGGGGCAATTTCAGGTCCAACAGTAAAAGTTAATGGAAAACCGTGACAACTAAATAAAAATGGCAGGACCACTAAGAATTCGGACTTTTCAGCAATGTGGTTTTGAGATACTCCATCAGATAAAGCACCCCAACCAGCCAGCTACCTCGTAAAGCATGATGAGACATAGAAGTTACATTATCAATCATGGCCGTGTGACCAGCTACAAAAATGAGAGCTGTAGCACGTAAGGAGGTATGTTTTCTTCCCTACTATGTGTACATATGGAGATACGTACGTGTACATATGTACAGATGTGTATATACATGTGGGCAGAGAGAGCGAAAGAACCATTAATCTCTCTTACCATTAACAAAAAATTTTAAGTTTATTTATTTTAAGAGGCGGGGGGCAGAGAAGGAGAAGAGAGAGAATCTCAAGCAGGCTCCGCACTGTCAGCACAGAGCCCTGCCTGGGGCTCGATCCCACAAACTGGGAGATCGTGACCCGAGCCGAAACCAAGAGCCGGAAGCTCAACCGACTGAGCCACGCAGGCGCCCCTCCCTCTCACCATTTGAAGCTGTCACTTGCCGTTCCCGCCCCCGCTGGGGAAAAACCTACCTCTGCAATTGCCACGGAGCCCCCACCGAGCCTCCTCAGTGCTTCGTCACCACCTCCCCCTTCCCGTACTGCCATGAAGTTCAGGAACTGCTGAGACAGAGACAGGTTCCGACACCAGAGGGCCTCAGACCAACTCACAGTTGCCCTCAGGGTTGGGTAGCACGGGGCCCCAGAAATCAACCGTCAATTACACTCTGTTTCTATGGAAACCTCTCACTAACACAAGCAGGCATCAACTGGGAACCGCCCGCGGCACCCACGATGGCCTCTGAGAACAGTGCATCTCTCCTCCGATGCAGGGCTGGCTTAAGAAATTGCCACGAGCACGCGGCGCTTTTTGCTATCTGAAGCCCAGCTGCAAATTACTCACTGCATGAAGCGTGAAGTTAGAGGATTTAAAAGGCAAATCAATTTCCTCCCGGTTCCAGTTGGATTCTGAGGTTGAATATCATTTATCTGGCCTCCCTCCAGAAACAGAGGCAGAGGAGGAACCCGCACACACGCCTTCATCTGTCTTCGGGATAATAGGTTTCAAAGACTTCTCTCTAAATTGAAGTCGCCGCCAGAGGCAGATAGAAGCAAGCTCTGGGCAATCACTCAGCTCCCCCAGAGGTGAAGGCACGTTTGTGCTGGAGGAAACCAGACCCAGGAGACCCTCGCCTGACCAGTCCCCCCCCCCCCCCCCAGGAGCTGGGTCTGACACCGCAGGCCATGCGTGCAGGAAACTCCGATGCCCGGCTGCCTGGGTGGTCCGCCGCCTGGACAGCCCTGGTGAAGAGCAGGCCCCGGCCTTGACCAACATGTTTGCATCTGGCAAAAACGTCCCGCAGCTGCAGGCCGCCCTCCCACAGTGTTCCAGCTTTTCTTGCCCTTGCCGGTTTATTCTGATCATCTCGTCACCATGTACGCAGGGGAAATGGCAAAACGGAGGCCCACTTGGCTTCATTCCTGCCCGGAGCACATTGAAGAAGCTGCTATTTTCTTTCTTGCTCAGCCGGACGGATTCTCCCATTTGAGGTGCGCAGAAGGGGTGCTGGCCGGGCGAGCAGCCCGAGACCTTCTCCTGGGCCCCCCTTTCAGGGACACACCCCACAAAGGAGCCGGCATTCCAGCTCTGTTTCCTGCATTTCCAGGGGGACCTCCCGCAGTCGTAGGGGAGGAACTGTACAACGGAAAGCTTGGTCTTTGCCCATGAAGGGACTAAGAGATAAGCACAGAGAAACACTGGGCAACCCCAGGCTTGGGCGATGGCGCCTGAGAGCTGGTGGGAGATGCAGAATGAGGTTACGGTGATCGCTGCTGACGTCCTGTAGCACTTTTCCGCTCGCCAGGGTCGTGTACGTATGTCATCTCAACAGATCGGGTTGGGAATAAGGAAGGTCATCGTGGAGTAGAAGAGCTCAAAACTGGGTCAAATAAAGCCTCTCGGTCTGAAATATGTGTTCTGGCAAAGGGATGGTGTTGGGAGGCCTGCCGGGAAGAATTACACACAAACGTATCACAACTGTCTCTCACATTCCCGAGCTGGGCTTTATACTTTACAGGGGCTGATACAGACATGATCTCACGCTAACGTCACATGAAAGCCTGAGAACCTTTTCACAAATTGGGCAACTGGGGCCCAGAGATGGTCAATGAAGTTTCCTACGATCCAGACATTCTACGTGGCAGGGTCAGGCCAAGACCCCCGAGTTTATCCACAGGGAAGCAAACTCAGTGCCTGTAGGGATTAGCCCCGGAGCACAAATGGATGAAGCCAAGTCCACAGTAGAGCAGGGAGCCCCCTGGACAGCACAGATGCTTCCTCAGTGATGCTCACTTGTTTTTTTTTTAAGTTTTGTTTATCTAAGCAATCTCTACACCTAACGCGGGGCTCAAACTCACGATCCTGAGATCAAGAGTTAGTAGCGTGCTCTTTTGACTGAGCCAGGCATGCTCCCCCTAATGCTCACTTGTACCTGCAGCACTTTGCATCCCAAGAAAACAGGTCTGGAACCTACGCGCCAGGGCCAGTCTTCCCAGTACCGTGCGGATCCCGACATCACGTTCTGTAACAACACAGTCCCCTCAGGTGTTCAGAGATGACAAGAAAGCCTGGGGGCAGGTGGGTGGCTTCCCTCAACTGCACAACAGTCTGGGTCTAAGAGCTCCGGAGGAGGCATAAGAGAGCAGGAGAGAAGGTGGAACGAGAATAATGTTCAACCCTCTCTCAATACCTTACTCCGCTGTTTCTATGAAATCCTACTGACGCTTCGGCACAGTAGCTTGCAGATAAAGCAAGACGGAGATAGGCTGACAGAAGGGAAATCCTGTGACCCAAGAGCACGTGGCTGGAGCTTAAATCTCAAGGGGGAGCTCCCCTCTGGGTGCGCCCCATCCTCTCACAGGGAGCGCCCAGCTCTCTTTCCGCCAGGCGTGTCTTTTTTAGAAACTGAAGGGCTGAGCGCCTCATGTGTGGTACTACAGGGGTATCATGCTGGGCACCAATGGGAGGGGAGCCCTGCTTCTCATAATTGTAGGAAGCCCAGGAAAGCTTGGCCCTGGGGCAAGGTCAGCACAGGTAGCCTAGGGGATGAAACGGCACTAACGGTGCTCAGGGAAATCAGTGTGTCAATTTCAGGCAGGGTCAACTGAATATGGCCCCAGCGTCCCACCGGACGCTCATGTGACAGGTTAAGATAGATATGGAGAGACATGGAAATTTAAGGCAGATTAAGTGAAAAAAAGCAAGTTATGAAATAATACAGAAGGAAGGAAGGAAGGATCCCACGTAGATACACACACCCCTGCCCCACAAGGTTTCCGCGTATGTCTGGATGTACATTATGGAGTGCAAATGTATACAGAAAGGTCTGAAAGATCGCAATCCCTATTCGTCACAGTGGCTGCTTCTGAGGCAGAGTGGTTCAGTTGGTAAGAACGCACGAAGGGAACTTTCGCTTTTTATTCCATCGATTTTTGTAGAGGGTGAGACTTTCACGATGCAAACATATACGTGCGTTACTCGTATAATTAAAAAGCCAGGCAAACGAACAAAGAAACCAAACTCATTACTTCACATTGAACTTGCCAGTGCCCGAATAATCCGTGGTGTGTCAGGACCCTTGGAAGACAGATGTCTTCTTGCCTCGCTGTGCTGCTGCTGTATGCATCTTTTCCCCCCGTTCTGTTTTCTTTCAAAAAATTTTAACGTTTATTGATTTTGAGAGACAAAGAATGTCAGAGGGGCAGAGAGAGAATTCTAAGCAGGCTCTGTGCTGTCAGCACAGAGCCCGACGTGGGGTTCGAACCCACAAACCGTGGGATCATGACCTGCGCCAAAACCAAGAGTAGGATGCCCAATCAACTGAGCCACCCAGGCTTCCCATCTTTCCCCCCGGTTCTAAAGCAAAAGCTTATCTACCTGCCTGCTTCTTTGCTCCAACTACGAGGGCTTTGCGGGCTGGACACGAGTCTCATTCAAAACTTTACCTCTAGCACAGAGCACACAGTGCCAGGAACCTGGTAACGCCGACTGAATGAATAAGTGGCACGAACCAATGCAGACACCTGGTCACCCAGGGGTCTGAGGGCAAAAGAGGCAGTGACCTCAGGGGGCCCTCTGTGATGGACAGCACGCTGCTCAGCCTTCAGGCCGGAGATAATTTAGCAACTGCTTCATGTGTAGGCTCTTCAAACAATATTTTAAGATTTTTATAGCACTCTACCTGTCCATGGATATGGTCTACAAAGGAAGGCGTTCCTTCAAAGGGAGGTCTCCTGGTTTCCAAGGCCCGAGCACGTGGAATTGTCTTTGGCATGCCTTTTTATCTTTCGTGCTTTCACATCTAAACCAGTTATGTCTCCTCTCCTTTATTTCTGTATCCTACGCCTCCGCCTCTCCTTGCCAGCCCACATGGCGACAAGGGTGCCAGGACACTGATCCCGAGGCGGTGAGAGACCCAGGCCACCCTCTCCCATGGCAAATGCCTCGTCGCCCACCCAGTGTGCCTGCACACGCTCTCCTTGCCTACGTCTTCCTTGAGGTACAAATGCCAGCAAGCTCAGACCCATCCCAAGAGTTGCTCACCCAGGCCACAGCTGGCCTTCCGGCAGGTGGCTGAAGAAACTTCTGAAACGTCTCAGGCCACCGCCCTTCCCAAATGGTATGTGACTGGCGTGAGACTGTCCAAGGATTCATCTCCTCCTCTCCTGTTTGCACTCGACACTCCCAATGTGACTGCCTTATTGTCCAATACGGTCATTCCTATTCTATAGGCTGGGCACACTTGTCCCCTGTCAGGAACCCCATTGCTTCCCTGTCTATTTCCAGGACACCTTCCCTAACTACCTCCTTCCACGGTGAACTCCGCTTTCTCTCCATCCCCACAACCCACGCTGACTTCCAGAGGAAGCAACCTCAGGTGCCTTTAGGGACTGACCAGGTAACTCCTGGCTAGAGTTAACACAGAAGCGGGCAAGTGCATGCTGTGTGTGAGATTTTCAAGCCTGTACTCTTGTAATGTATAATCAAAATGCTGAGACTGAAGGCCGCCAGTTTTCCAGGTGCACATGAACGACTCCTTGGGAGTTTTCACAAACCTGTAGCATTCCTTATGGTACTCGTAAGTTGCTCATGAACACAGACGCACAAAATGCTGCTCCAAGCACAAAAAGCTTCCTCCAAAAGCACCAGACAAACTAAACTAAAAAAATGTAGGGGTGCCTGGGTGGCTCAGTTGGTTAAGCGTCCAGCTCTTGATTTCAGCTCAGGTCACGATCCCACAATTCATGGGATCGAGTCCCACGCTGGGCTCTGCACTGACAGCACGGAGCCTGCTTGGGATCCTCTCACGCGTGCTCTCCCTCTGCCCCTCCCCCAGCCACTCTCTCTCTTAAAATAAATAAACTTTAAAATTTTCATCTATGGCTTCTATATTATTATAACAGATCCAATCATTCATTTATTCAAAAAATGTTTCATGAGTTCCCTGCGCATGCCAGGCACTGTTACAGATGCTGGAAATACATCGGTAAGGAAGAGATAAAGTCCTAGCATTCCTGGAGTTTACATTCGACTCGGGGGAGAGATGAAGGCACCAAGAAATAAATGTGGACTATATCAAAATGAAAGGGCAGAGGTGGAGGTGGGGCCCCTGCACGATGAATGAAGGAAGGCCATGTAATGATCTAGGACAGGCGCAGTCCAGCGCAGGGCAAATGTGTGCAGAGGCCTCGAGACAAGAATGACCTAGAGATGTCCCCAGGCACCAAGGAAGCCCCATGGCTGCAACAGAGTGAGCAGCAGAGGGCAGAGGGAGGTGGGGTGGAGAGGCGGAGGAAGCCACGGATTTACTTCTTGGTAGGATGGGAAGCCATTCGAGGGTTTTCAACAGGGGGGTAATACAATTTGGCTTATACTTTGAAGGGGCTCAGGAAAGCCGTTGCCTGAGGAACAGAATGAAGAAAGCATGGCACAACAGAGATGTAGACTAAGGTCAAGAATCACTGGTGCCAGCTGGGCTTGCCCATGGACTACAGCTGGGTGACACTGGGAAGGACACTTAACTCTGGGTGGCACTGTGCCCCCCTCTCAGTATAAAGGGCAGTCCTGGATTGCTGACCTTTGAGTAATTCCAGCTCCAAACATTCCGAATCTGGGCACTGGGCACTCAGCCAACACCTAACAGGTACACCACGAGCTAAAGCAAGCGTTTAATTGTTGTCACAGATGGCTGGGCTGGTACATGATGTGGGAAACTCCCAGAAGCTCTACAGGTGAACCAGAAATCCTTATTCTATATGAATAACCTACAAAGGAATCCTTCTCCCCACTCCCAGAAGAGCATGGCACACCCAAAGGCTTAGAGATAACAATGGGGGCCAGAAGCATGGGCAGCAAAGGAGAGAAACATCCTCTTACTCATGCTTTGGTCAAGCACCTGCCGTGTCCAGGTCACGTCAGGCTCACAGGTCAAAGAGCTTCCAAAGGACTCAGCATACGAAATGACATGATCCGAGGAAGGGCCAACTTATTACACCCGGAGAAATCCCACTGACAGTCCTGCCTGGAGTCTACCTCACGCTCTAACAATGCTGTGACAACAGGTCAAAAATTCCTGCGGAGCAGGAGAAAGCTGGGGAGTGGGCAGAGCGAGGGCCATAGTGCGTCTCTCAGTTATTCACCGAGCTGCTCCATTTTCCAGCAGCCCTAAGTGACATCTCCAAAAGCACCACCATCCATCTTAATTGTCACGGCATTTAACAAGAGCTAATCACTCTTCAGCTGACTCAGGTATGCATAACCCGGATACAGGTTACATTATCTACAAACACATCCCAGCCAAAAAAACCTGGCACTCAGGCAATGTGCAATGATTAATCACGTGTCATCAAGCTTATACTGTATTATGTGAAAGACTCTATGGCACTGAATGCCCATAAATTATCCCTTTCTTAGAGGTAAATACATCTCTCTTTTCAATATTGGCATTCTGTCCATTACGTTAAGAAAATTGTTTTCTTTTTTAAATACGGATGTGTTCAGCTAACTCCTCTGCGACAGGCAACTCCCAGGTGGCTAGGGAATAAAATCGACACTCCTGGACTTCAGTGGTTCTACTGAACCCTCAAAGCCCTTCATCATCTCAGCCCCTGACTCACTTCTCCCCAGTCAGTGGCACACACCACATGATTGAACTCAACAGGAAGGCTTCATTTCTAGAACACAGTTCAGGTGTCATGAAGGGCATAAGAGTTCAAGGAGATGAATTCAGCACGCAGGGATAGATCCAGATCCCCAGATCCTGAGTTAGACAAAAGCAATTCAAATAGGGACCAAATTCATTCATTCATTCACTCACTCGTCCATCCGTCCATCCGTCCGTCCATCCATCCATCCACTCATTCACTCATTTCTCCAAGATTTTATCAGGCCCCAGCTAGGATGCTGTGAGGGAAGGGTACAAATAAGAATAAACAAGATACCTTCTGACCTCAAGGAGCTTATACTCTTTTTCACTAAAACTTTCAGAATTGTTGCTATTTGGCTGTTATTGACCTACAAAACAGACGTTTCCCTATGGGTCAACCCAACAGTTATGCTAAACACCAACTATTCCCAGGTGATTTCTCAAGTAGGGATCAGAAACTGTCCCTTCTTAGAATCAGACAGCACCTTGGGGCGCCTGGGTGGCGCAGTCGGTTGGGCGTCCGACTTCAGCCAGGTCACGATCTCGCGGTCCGGGAGTTCGAGCCCTGCGTCGGGCTCTGGGCTGATGGATGGCTCAGAGCCTGGAGCCTGCTTCCGATTCTGTGTCTCCCTCTCTCTCTGCCCCTCCCCCGTTCACGCTCTGTCTCTCTCTGTCTCAAAAATAAATAAACGTTAAAAAAATTAAAAAAAAATACACTTACAGTGAAAGCCTACACTCAAGGAAATGTCATTGACAGAGGTATAATTTTATGACCTTCATAGCCTTCAAATAAGAGCAAATGTCTAAAGTGTGGGGGTATTGAGGTCTGATAACAGATGGCCTCAAAATTAGCTGCATTATAGGCCCAAACTCAACTCAAAACAGTAATATTCCATTACAATTAAGACTGTAGGGATGGGGCGCCTGGGTGGCTTAGTTGGTTGAGCGTCCAACTTTGGCTCAGGTCATGATCTCTCAGTTTGTGAGTTCAAGTCCCACATCAGGCTCCCTGCTGTCAGCACAGAGTCCGATTTGGATTCTCTCTCTCTCTTCCTCTCTCTGCCCCTCTCCCACTCATACTCTCCCTTGCTCTCAAAAATAAATAAACATCAAAAAAAATTTTTTAAAAGACTGGAAGGAAATAGGGGGCATAGTACAAGTATAATTCTTGACAGAATGCTTATCTCCAAATCTGGGTAGTAAAAAACCCCAGTAAGACTTGGAAAAGAATAATTATTATGGAAGTCCCAAGTTGATCATAAATATCTGGGTATAGGTAATTTCTAATTATCATCAATAGACAGGGAATTGCACTGCCTCCCACTTTTCCATGTGGCGGTATCTCATAGACATGGAAGCATTGCTCAGCCGAAGACTGATGTGGGGAAGCCTGGGCCAACGTTCATTATAAGCCCAGACTGGTGCTTTTCTGCGAGACACTGTCAGAAACCCAGGCCACACATTCTCTACTGTGCCCCCTGGGGCTCCTGCCACAACACATACAAGATTTAGGCTGAGTCTGAAATGTCCACTTCTAATGTGGCCCTTTGGTCCTGTAGGGAAAAAAAATCCTCAGAAACAATCCAGAAAAGCGCTCGAATCTGAAGATGCTACAATTTGTCCAACCAGCATTAAGGACAACCAATCTTAGGCAATATGCCATTTCTGAAATCTATCTTCCACCCAACTTCTTCAAGATTCTAGAAACATGACAGAGTCATGTACTTTTGTACTTCAACAGAACCCCTGAAGCCTGGAGTTGAAAGGTCTGGGAAGAATCTAGAAGCTGGGAGTTCCATTCAGCCATCAGGAGTCTCCTTCTGTTCTTTGCTAATTTCCCCACCGTAAACAAATTCAGATGTTCTCTAGAACCTTGTATAGCACATTATTTTAGAGTGATTTCTTTAAAAATATACATGTCTTAGGCCCCACAAGTTAGTTGTTTCTAGGCTTGGAAAAATATGTTGATTTGCACTTATGTAGACTAGGCTTTTGGAATTGGTCCATTCTGTGCCATAGATTCTATACCTCACACTGGCATCCTATACACAATTGAGTGGGATCCACTGGGAGACCTAATCACACAGGCACATTTTTTTAATTTTTTGTAATGCTTATTTATTTTTGAGGGAGAGCGCGCAAGCAGGGGAGGGGGCAGAGAGAGGGAGACACAGAATCCGAAGCAGGCTCCAGGCTCTGAGCTGTCAGCACAGAGCCCGACGTGGGGCTCGAACTCACAAGCCATGAGATCACGACCCAAGCCGAAGTCGGATGCTTAACGGACTGAGCCACCCTCAGGCGCCCTGAGGTACCTATAGCGCGTACAAGGCAAACAACTATTTGTGACTAACCTTCCCTCCTCCTCCACCCACACATTCTTTGGAGTTATTCCCCAGCAATAACTGTGACCAACAATTAGAGAAAATGGTTCATCATAGTGACAATCACTGGTTTTTTTGTTGTTGTCGTCGATAACCGCTTATTTTTACAAACGTTGTTTCTACTAGAAAGCTACTTCACCTCCCTCCTCACGATGGGCGCCTCGAAGCAGGCAGCTATTCTGACTGCAAGAATGCAGGGCTTCTGGAACAAAAAGATACATGAATGAGAAATTGCTAGCAAGAAGTCCAAAGCTTCTTCAAACCCTCCTGAGAAATGACTGGAAATCCGATGGCAGCCCCTCCTCACAAGCCCTCTGGGATGAAGACAAGATGGTCACAGGACTCACCTGGGACAGGAAGGAGGGAATCAGTCACGACCGAGGCCCCGTGTGCAAACTTCTGCACTGGAGACTCTGTAGGATGTATGTGGGTGCAAGAGAACGGGATGGTCCAACAGAAAGCAGCCAGGACAGATGCCAATAACGTTCCAGTGCGTGCCAAACAGCAAACAAGATACTGAGAAGCAGGACAGGTGATAGGAAACCAGCGTGTAAGAGCCTGAGCGAGGGAACAGCCAGGCCAGGACACCCCATCAAGGAGCGCCCTGGGAATGAGCATTCCCGCTTTTCTAAACCTGTGGAAAACAACCACTGGCTGACCAGATAACCACGGGACGCTAGCTGTGAGCTTTGGTGCCACACAGAACAGACTTCTGCCCACGCCAGCATTATTACCAGCATGTCTTGGTCTTTCCCTGTAGAATTAAGGAAGAAAAGGTAAGGTGGAAACAGAGAGTGCGGAAATGTCGTCTCTCTCTTCCTCTTCCCGCCCAATAGGCGATTTGTGTCAAAAATCCAATAAAATTCTCAGATAAGCTTCCAACGGCTGTTTGATTGTTCAGGGTCAGGGGACAGAGAAGGGTTAAGAGGGGCCAGCGGGCGGCTCCCTGGGGTGCAAATCCCTGTGTAAGCTACAATACCACCCCCCCGGAACATACGTTACAAAAGGATGCCAACTAACTCAGGTGTGCACCCACATCGCTCACAAGGCAGCACCTTCGACTGGAAATTAAAACCAACCCAAGCAAACGTAAAACCAAACCACCTGCTTGTTCTGTCTTGGTTGACTTTTTGTGACAACAGGCAACGAGTTTTAGCTCCAGGCAGGGAGTGAGGTGCTGTCTTAGGATCCAATCGCGCATGGAGTGGCCAGCCGTTGTCATAGGCATTGTTCTTCTTGACACATAAAAGCCCTCTGATGGGCTTTTCAAGAAATTGTTCAAAAAAATGATGGAAGAAACTGAGAAGAGGGTGAAGACCAAAGAAAAGTGGGACACAATGTACCCAATTAAAAAAAAAATTTTGTTGTTAATGTTTATTTTTTTTGAGAGAGAGACTGAGACACAGACAGAGATAGACAGCACGAGTGGGGGAGGGGCAGAGAGAGAGAGAGAGAGAGAGAGAGAAGAAGTCACAGAATATGAAACAGGCTCCAGGATCTGAGCTGTCAGCGCAGAGCCTGACGCGGGGCTTTGAACTCTGACCAGTGAGACCATGACCTGAGCTGAAGTCTGACGCCCATCCGACTGAGCTGCCCGGGCACCCCGTCAATTTACCCAATTTTATAAGGAAACTTGCGCTGGCTGACATGGCTTGTGTATTATGTGAATCTGTTTTGTATACTGATGCCATGTTTACGGCAGCGCTACTGACAACAGCCAAATTATGGAAAGAGCCCAAACATCCATCAACTGATAAATGGATAAACAAGATGTAGTACACACACACACACACACACACACACACACACACACACACACAGGAATACTCAGTGATCAAAAAGAATGAAATCTTGCTATTTGCAACAACACAGATGGAACTAGAATGTATTATGCCTAAGTGAAACAAGTCAGTCAGAGGAAGACAAATATCATCTGATTTCACTCTTAGGTGAAATTTAAGAAATATAATAGATTACCGGGCACCTGAGTGGCTCAACTGGTTAAACATCTGACTTCAGCTCAGGTCATGATCTTGTGGTCCATGAGATGAAGCCCTGCGTCAGACTTTCTTCTATCCACACAGAGCCCGCTTCAGTTCTTCTGTCTCTCTCTCTGACCCTCTCCTGCTTGCACACACTCTCTCAAAAATAAACATTAGGGGCGCCTGGGTGGCGCAGTCGGTTAAGCGTCCGACTTCAGCCAGGTCACGATCTTGCGGTCCGTGAGTTCGAGCCCCGCGTCAGGCTCTGGGCTGATGGCTCAGAGCCTGGAGCCTGTTTCCGATTCTGTGTGTGTCTCTCTCTCTCTGCCCCTCCCCCGTTCATGCTCTGTCTCTCTCTGTCCCCCAAAAAAATAAAAATAAACGTTGAAAAAAAAATAAACATTAAAAAACAACAAACAAACAAACCCAAAACAGATGAACACAGGGGAAAGGAAGGAAAAATAAGATAAAAACAGAGAGGGAGGCTGGGGTGCCTGAGTGGCTCAGTCGATTAAGCATCTGACTTTGACTCAGGTCATGATGTCATGGTTCGTGAGTTCAAGCCCCGAGTCGGGCTCTGTGCTGACAGCTTGGAGCCTGGAGCCTGGAGCCTGCTTCGGATTCCGTGCCTCCCTCTCTCTGTGCCCCTCCCCCACTCACACTGTGTGTGTGTGTGTGTGTGTCTCTCTCTCTCCAAAATAAACATTAAAAAAATTAAAAAAAGAGAAGGCAAACCATGAGACTCTTTTTTCCTTCTTTTTTTTTCAATATATGAAATTTATTGTCAAATTGGTTTCCATACAACACCCAGTGCTCATCCCAAAAGGTGCCCTCCTCAATACCCATCACCCACCCTCCCCTCCCTCCCACCCCCCATCAACCCTCAGTTTGTTCTCAGTTTTTAACAGTCTCTTATGCTTTGGCTCTCTCCCACTCTAACCTCTTTTTTGTTTTCCTTCCCCTCCCCCATGGGTTTCTGTTAAGTTTCTCAGGATCCACATAAGAGTGAAAACATATGGTATCTGTCTTTCTCTGTATGGCTTATTTCACTTAGCATCACACTCTCTAGTTCCATCCACGTTGCTACAAAGGGCCAGATTTCGTTCTTTCTCATTGCCACGTAGTACTCCATTGTGTATATAAACCACAATTTCTTTATCCATTCATCAGTTGATGGACATTTAGGCTCTTTCCATAATTTGGCTATCGTTGAGAGTGCTGCTATAAATATTGGGGTACAAGTGCCCCTATGCATCAGTACTCCTGTATCCCTTGGGTAAATTCCTAGCAGTGCTATTGCTGGGTCCTAGGGTAGGTCTATTTTTAATTTTCTGAGGAACCTCCACACTGCTTTCCAGAGTGGCTGTACCAGTTTGCATTCCCACCAACAGTGCAAGAGGGTTCCCGTTTCTCCACATCCTCTCCAGCATCTATAGCCTCCTGATTTGTTCATTTTGGCCACTCTGACTGGCGTGAGGTGATATCTTAGTGTGGTTTTGATTTGTATTTCCCTGATGAGGAGCGACGTTGAGCATCTTTTCATGTGCCTGTTGGCCATCTGCATGTCTTCTTTAGAGAAGTGTCTATTCATGTTTTCTGCCCATTTCTTCACTGGGTTATTTGTTTTTCGGGTGTGGAGTTTGGTGAGCTCTTTATAGATTTTGGATACTAGCCCTTTGTCCGATATGTCATTTGCAAATATCTTTTCCCATTCCGTTGGTTGCCTTTTAGTTTTGTTGGTTGTTTCCTTTGCTGTGCAGAAGCTTTTTATCTTCATAAGGTCCCAGTAGTTCATTTTTGCTTTTAATTCCCTTGCCTCTGGGGATGTGTCAAGTAAGAAATTGTTGTGGCTGAGGTCAGAAAGGTCTTTTCCTGCTTTCTCCTCTAGGGTTTTGATGGTTTCCTGTCTCACATTTATGAAAAGCCCACAGCTATCATCATCCTCAATGGGGAAAAACTGAGAGCTTTTTCCCTGAGATCAGGAACACGACAGGCATGTCCACTCTCACCGCTGTTGTTTAACATAGTGTTGGAAGTTCTAGCATCAGCAATCAGACAACAAAAGGAAATCAAAGGCATCAAAATTGGCAAAGATGAAGTGAAGCTTTCACTTTTTGCAGATGACATGATATTATACATGGAAAATCCGATAGACTCCACCAAAAGTCTGCTAGAACTGATACATGAATTTAGCAAAGTTGCAGGATACAAAATCAATGTACAGAAATCAGTTGCATTCTTATACACTAATAATGAAGCAACAGAAAGACAAATAAAGAAACTGATCCCATTCACAACTGCACCAAGAACCATAAAATACCTAGGGATAAATCTAACCAAAGATGTAGAAGATCTGTATGCTGAAAACTATAGAAAGCTTATGAAGGAAATTGAAGAAGATATAAAGAAATGGAAAAACATTCCGTGCTCATGGATTAGAAGAATAAATATTGTTAAAATGTCAATACTACCCAAAGCTATCTACACATTCAGTGCAATCCCAGTCAAAATTGCACCAGCATTCTTCTCGAAACTAGAACAAGCAATCCTAAAATTTATATGGAACCACAAAAGGCCCCGAATAGCCAAAGTAATTTTGAAGAAGAAGACCAAAGCAGGAGGCATCACAATCCCAGACTTTAGCCTCTACTACAAAGCTGTAATCATCAAGACAGCATGGTACTGGCACAAAAAACAGACACATAGACCAATGGAATAGAATAGAAACCCCAGAACTAGACCCACAAACGTATGGCCAACTAATCTTTGACAAAGCAGGAAAGAACATCCAATGGAAAAAAGACAGTCTCTTTAACAAATAGTGCTGGGAGAACTGGACAGCAACATGCAGAAGATTGAAACTAGACCACTTTCTCACACCATTCACAAAAATAAACTCAAAATGGATAAAGGACCTGAATGTGAGGCAAGAGACTCTTGAATACAGAGCACAAACTACGGGTTGCCGGAGTGCGGTGGGTAGGGGGATGGCCTGAGTGGGGGATGGGCATTAAGGAGGGCACTCGTTGGGATGAGCACTGGGTGTTATATGTAAGTGACGAATCTCCGGGTTCTACTCCTGAAACCAATACTACACTGTATGTTAACTACCTTGAGTTTAAATAAATAAATTGAAAAAAATTCCTCCCTGACCTCCTAGAACAAATACAGACAGCACTGTTTCAAAGGGTGCCAAGTTACCAGCCCACTCAAGGGGCCCAGACCTGGATGGCACAGGAGTTGAAGGTGCGCGGTCTTACAGTGAGTGGCCCAGAGCAAGGGCAGACGTCCGGGCTAAAAGCATCAAGAAATGGTGGTTTACAGAAAAGCAATGACTGGGGTTGAAGAATGGGCACCTCCAGCCACCGTGAAGGGTCTGTGGTTCGAGCAGAAGGATGCTCACCCCATCGCAGGGGCTCACTGCAGCCAACTCCATCCCTGGCCCCCTCTTCCAAGTCCTGGCTCCGGTCACACGAGCCAGTACCAGCAGCTTGGAGCCGGGACGTACAAGTCCCCATGAAAACACTGCTCTGTTACGATTTGTTCTCTCGGGCCACAAGCGTTAACCTTCAGTTTCCTGAGGATGAAATATGCTCTTCCGCGTTGCTGGGGATCTAACCTCCCTCTACTCGCATCACGGTTTCAATGGGAATAAATGTGTTCTGAGTGGCAACCAGTCAGGTCACAGAATGACACCTGACCCGCATGTCATTTGTAAATTGGTTGTGACTGATTACAGGTTTTGACCTGTAATATTCTGGCCAAGGTATGGGTGCACACATGGTTTAAGAACTTTGGAGGGAACTGTAGGCAAGTTAATTTGGCTGTGAAGTTCTGGACTGGCTGGTGAGAGGCAAGATATTGAGGAAGTGGGCCCACTTAGAGGCCATTACTCCTTTTAAGTATTATTAAATGTGTGGCAGCAGGAAAGGGGAGGAAAGGAACTTTCTAAGACGTTGCCAATCAAGCCTAGTTTTGTATGACTGAATAATTGTAGAGGGTGGGGGGAAAACAGAGAGGTAGGAGAATTAAGTATTACTCTGAAGGTCTTTTTCTTTTCTGCATATTTTTTCATTGAATAAAATCCACAAAACATAAAATCCCTCATTTTAAAGTATACAATTCAATGGTTTGTAGTATACTTACAATGTTGTGAAACCCTCACCACTATCTAATTTGAGAATATTTCCAATGCTCCCGTACCTGTGAGCAATCTCTCCCAGTTCTTCTCTCCCCCCACCCTTGACAAGCACCCATCTACTTTCTTTCTGTATGGGTTTACCCATTTGGGACATTTCATATAAATGGAGTCATAAAATTCTTGGCTTTTTGTGACCTTTTTTGCACTTAACTAATTCGTTCACACTGTAGCATTTATGTCATTCATTGTAATGGCTGAATAATATTCCATTGCATGGAGAGACCACATTTGTTTCTCCACTCATTGGTTGGTGGACATTTGGGTTGTTTCCACCTTTTGGCTCTTATGAATAATCCTTCTGTGAGCATTTATATACAGGCTTTAGTGGGAACATACATTTTCAATATAACCTACATAGAGAGTTTTGAGGAACTACCAACCTATTTTCCACGGTGGCTGCACCATTTTATCTTTTCATTGGCAATGTATGAAGGTTCCAATCCCTGCACACACTCATTTACACTTGCTATTTTCTGCTTCTTAAAAACTTTTACTTAAAAAAAAGACTTTTGCTTTAACCATCGTAAGGGGGTGTGAAATGGTCACTCATTGTGATTCTGATCTACATTTCCCTAATGATGAATGATGTCGCGCATCTTTCCTTGTGTTTTTTGGAAATTTGCACATCTTCTTGGGAGAAATGTCCACTCAAATCCTTGCCCCTTTAAAAACTGGGTTCTCTTTTCATAGTTGCATTGTAAGAGTTCTTTCCATATTCTGGATGCTTGGCCCTTATCAGACACATGATTTGCAAATATACTTTTCCCATTCTCTAGACTGCACGTTCACTTTCTTGATAGTGTCTTTTGACACAGACATGCTTTTATTTTTGATAAAGCCCAATGCATCTATTTTCTCTTTGATTGCTTATGCTTTTTGTGTCATATTTAAGAAAATTTGCATAATCCAAGATCATGAAGATTTACCTCTATGTTTCCTTCTCAGAGTTTTATAGTCGTAGCTCCTACATCCATTCTGAATTAATTCTTGTATATGGTGTGAGATAGGGATCCAACTTCATTCTCTTGCATGTGGAGATCCATTTGTCCCAGCCACAGTTGCAGAAGAGACTATCCTTTCTCTATTGAATGGTCTTAGCATGTGTGTTGAAAATCAGTTGACCATAGATATACAAGTTTATTTCCGGATTTTCAATTCTATGCTCTTGATCTCTAAATCTATCCTTATGTCAGCACCACACTGTCTTGATCACTGTTCCACTGAGGTAAGTTATGAAATTGGTAACTCCGACTTTGTTCTTTTTTCAAGATTGTTTAGGCTATACAAGGTCCCTTGCATTTCCATATGAATTTTAGGATCAACTTATGATTTTTTCCTGAAAAAAAAGACACTTCAAATTTGAGGCTCTTTTAAGCACTCTCTGTAGATCATAAAGTGGGGAGGGGGAAAGAAAACTTAAATGAGAATGAAGAGACATCAGTTTTTATTAGGTCAGTTATGACTTCCCTCAGTGGGTCTGTTTTTCATTGCGTAAAAGTAAGATCTTGGAAGAGATGATTTCTAAGTCCCAAATCTGAAATTCCAGCGTTCTAAAAAATATATAAACGAACTGGCTCTAGAAAAAATTTAAGTACCTACTTTGAGAGTTAGCCAGGGAGACAGCACAGAGGAGGAAAAAGGCTTAATTAGGCTGGAGTCCCAAGGAAGGTTAGTATGGAATGGTCAGCCTGAGGCCAGTGAGCCTGCAAGCAATCTGAGGACGATTCCTCCTCTGGAGCTTCCGGAGAGGCAGGAAGACGAGCAGGGAAGTGTAGCACATGGAAGTCCAGGGAGGAGATTGCTTCAGAATGGCAGGAGGGATCAACAGGGCTAGATGTCGGGAGGCTGAGGTCAAATGAAGACTCTGCGGCAGGACGAAGGAGGAAACGGTGGGTGAGGACGCAGGCAGGTTTGGGATGTCACGGTAGAAAGCTGAAGTACTTTCTCTGTGAGAGAGCTTTCACATCCTAGGAGGAGACACCGACCAGTCGTCTGCGGGGCACGGGGAGAGCCGGAGGCAGGAGGGTTTGTGAAGAAAGTTTTCCACGGAAGGCCCGCCCGGGAGCGTGACTGACAAACCCAGGAGGCATGCCGGGCAGCACTGTGGGCCACGTGGGGCTGAGGACCGCGAGCTTATCGTAGCCCCACTACCCCGGGGCCGGGAGACTTGGCATAGCCGCCCCCCAAGCACGCAGACGGTACGGATCCACCCGCTGGCTGAAGCAGACCGACGTCTGCAGCGCCCAAGCGCCCCGTCTGCTCGACTGTTCACGCCCATCCTGAGCAAGAGAATTGGCTGACTCCTGGCAGTTCTCCACGTTCCCCGCGGGACTCACCCGTGTCAGACTCTCTCCCCTCGGGCAGCACACTCTGTTCACAGAAGAGAACCGGCGAGCCATTACTTTCCCCCGCAAGGAAACAACCTCTGCGCCCCAAACTTTCCTGTCCAGGCCGCTGACGCTGGCACCGTGATGAGACCTCTGCAACCCAGCCAGCCACTGGCACCCCCTGGCAACACTCACGTTTCGCGTTTTGCTGATCAAAGAAAAAACAAACTGAGCGGTGAGTGACTGGAATTACTACCTTCCCAGCCTTCTTTCAACGTCCTCCAGATTCTATCCGCCGCCATCTACGGTGAACTCTTTCCAGTTATTCCTTACTGCCGTGCAACGTGGGCAACTTGGTTCGCACGCTGCACGCCTTCAGTGTGGAACGAAGCGACGGAAGGTGCCTCCGTGCGTTCTATCTGGAGTCTTGTCAAGATAAATCATTTTCATCATTCTACTACTTTCTCAGCCTGAGGCCGTTATCTTGCGCTACAGACGTGTTTCCGGGCAAATGTTCCCGTGTTGCTGCGTGCGCACCAGAACATGTGCTCTTTCCTAGAACGAGGCCACGCTTCCCAGGGGTGGCAGGAGAAGTTCCCACCCACTGTGGTGTGTGTTTCCTTTCGGACGCTTCCTCAGTGGCCACCCACTGCTCTTCTGACAACACCAGCCTGCATCACGCACTTGAAATGCTTGCCTCCCGAGACCTTCGACTTCTGCTAGATAAACACTCGGCTTTCTCCACCTTCTCTGAACCTTCTCCATTCCTCTAATAAGGACTGCCTCCCGCTTCCAAGAAATCCTGAGCCTTGACTCCTCCTAAAATTCTACCTGAACCCTCCACTCCCACCCCTCACGGGCCTGCTCTGTCTAGCGACACCGGAAAACCAATGCGTACCCCTGCCACCCTCCACCTTCCCACAGACTTGACATTCATGACTCATCCGCACATCTGCACACGCTGCCTTGTCATGGCGACAGTTATGTATTCTTTCGTTGTGTTTCAAGCATTTACGTCTATTTGCCTGGTCCCCTCTCTTATGTGACAAACTCCTGGTCCCCTCTCTTATGTGACAAACTCCTGGTCCCCTCTCTTATATGACAAACTCCTGTACGACAGCTGCTTCCTCTGCCGTTGCTTTTGGGAGTTCCCAGAGTTCAATCATTGCTAACTGGCACTGAAGTCAGAAGGAAAATGCTTGGCCACGTGGAAAGGAAGAGGTCCGGAAGAGATCACAGTGGGGCAGTAAAAAGAGAACTGGACGGGCAGTCAGGTTACAAGCTTCTGCCACTGACCAGCCACCTCGACCTTGATCAAGAGGAAGCTGAAGGGGGATGGGAGTTTACTTGTAGAGGGCAGGTGGCCACTAACATCTGTGGGAAGAGGATGATTTTTCAGACCATGAGACCAGAAGGGGGTTTCTGGAAACGGAGCGCCAAGGACATCCATAGGAAGACAGTAGAAGGCTAGATGGAGAGTTTTGCTAACCAAGGACTCAATATGGCTTCCAGGCCTACCAGACTCAACAGGAAAAGAAATTAAAGCTCGCACAGCAATGTGACTGTGCTTAACACTAATGAACTGTGCACTCAAACACGGTTAAGATGACAGATTATGTTATGTGCATATTACCTCAATTGACCATGATACTAAGAGAAAGAAACGAAAGCACAAATACCACCAATGGGATATTTTTCCTGAGGGATGCCTGAAGCAAAAGGTAGAGGTGGGAGAAAGAAACTATCAGTCCAGTGACTTTTCACTACTGCTTGGGTTTTCATTGTTCTTGCTCTCACCATCTGCAACAAAAGGGGCGGGTAACATACACTTATCAGGCAAGATGAAGTGATTGAAATTAACCTGCTTCAGAGAACTTCAGAAGAATTTTCCAGGGTCTTCGAAGGAAGGAGGAGCTAGGTGAAGGCATTAGGATGTGGAGCTAGATGGTCTATCCACAGGCTTAAGCAGCTCTGGTCTCTTTCTACACCGTTTCTCCACCTATACCAGGGGTTCACAGAAGGGCCGAAGGAGCGGTACACAGAGACTGCACACCCGGCATTTGCCCTCTGGTGGGAAAGTACAAACACATGCACACGTCACAGTTAAATGAATGGAGTCACTCCATGCCCCCTCCGTGCACCACCATGGCCCTCCGGGACCATTTATTACAAGAGTCCCGCCAAGTCTGCCGGTATTCACTGGGCTCCTCCCACCATCTTTTCCCATAAACCAACCAAAGTGATTCTTCAGAAACCTTAAGTTAGTTCACGTCACTCCAGATCGGAGCCTTCCAGGGCCTTCCCATCTCTCCCCACCGAGCCAAGGTCCTTACAGTGCCCTCCGAGGTGATGTCTGGTTCCTTGCTCCCTGGCACCTGGGTCCTACCGCTCTTTCTGGATTCATCCATCTCAGCCACCCACCCTGGTGCCTCTGGCTCCTCGAACACCTCAAGCACAGCTTCATCTCAGGGGGCTGCATCTCAGGGGGCTGCACTGGCTTGCCGCTGTGCCTGGGACCCTTTTCTTCTCAATACCCACAGCTCCCTGCCCTTTCTTCAGGTCTCTGCTCAGTCATCACCCTATTAGTTTCACTTCCTTGATGACCCTACAAAAAAAGGCAAGTTCTCCTCCCCATCCCACGTAACCTGGCTTGTTTTTCCTCCACTGTATATTAAATGCTACCTAACAGAGTACATATTTAGTTATATATTAGCTTAGTGTCTCTCTCCCTCCACTAATGAGGGCGACGGCCTCGTGTTGTTTGCTGCATTAACTCCATCAGTGTCTAAGGGGGGCTCAGAAAATATCTGTTGAATTAATTAAGGGCCTAGATGACTCTCATAGGCAACTGTCGCTAACAGAAATTCTATGTGTGTATCTGAAAAAAAGAAAAGGCAGAAGGGAAACACCTGGCCAGAGCATGCTCCTTTCCCTACGCGCAACTTTCTTCAGAGGTGAATAAATGCAAACTCAGAGCAAAACTATTTAGAAAAGGAGAGCGGCGGGGGGGGGGGTGCAATACAAAATAAACTATCAGTATGAAGATCGTGCTATTAGTCGAGAGGTCCCTGGAGTGAGCAACAGCACGTAAGACAGTCAAGCTGCCTCCAGTATCCACGGTTGGTGAATTAATATCCGTTGTCGCTAACATCAATCTGACCCTAAAAACAATTATTTCCACTCAGATACACTGTCATTAGCTCTCTGGTTCACAGTGTGAGCCACGGCAATCTCACTGGCTTCCCAATTCATTTTTCTGCCCAGGGGCATGAACCGTGCTCTTTGAATATGATGAAACTCTACTGCCCAGAGACAATAGACTCTCTTCCTTCCTGTAACTTAGACAATGGGTCTACCATGTTAAGAACAGAAAGGGTGGTCCCTGGCCATTAATTACATCTTTGCGAGAAATACCAGTAGGAGGTACAGAGTCTGGGAGGCAACCAGGTTCAGAAAATCTATTGCTGTTACTACTATATCCGATTCAGAAGCTATAAACCTTTTAAAGGATCCTGTTTTCCTTCCTGAGGCTTTACCTATTCAGTGAAAAACTACATACTCATGGCTGTGCTTAATATGTGATGTTTATCCAATATTCCGAAAAAAAGTGTGATTTATTGCAACCATCAGGGTGGGGGCCATGGACTCGGATCTATTACGTTGATCATTTCCGTATGTCCCGCTAATGCTCCACTCTTATCAGAGGGAAGTCAAGTGGCGAAGATCTGGAAACCCATGAATTTGGTAATACGAGGGCAGTTCATCCACCCAAGCGCTCCCCGACTCTCTGCCAGGACACCGTGGAGAACGAGATGAACGCATCTCTGCCCTCACGGAGCCCTGATGGGAACAACATGTCTGGAAACGATTCTAAAATCAGCACCGTGAGGGGAGAAATCTTTGATTATTTTGTTTTATGAGGTATGCCAAGCACGTTGACCAGTGCATAGGTTCTCAGTGACTGTTTGTTGAGTGAATAAACGAAGCACCTGACCAGCGCCTGGCACCTAGCGAGTGCTCACCTGTTGCTATTATACTATTGAATTTCTAGGCCCTGCCATGTCGCTCTCCTACACACAGGGCAGACGCACAGTCCTCCGAAAGGAAATCGCAAGGGGGCTACCCATTCACCACGTATGTAACAAGACAGACACGCTCTTAAAGAGTCATGAGAGGTCAGCGGCCTGCAGCCAGGGCCTCATGAGGGAACGTAACTTCTCCGCATCCTTTCCTGAATTTCCCAAAATGGGAGCTTGAGTGTAAGCTCCTGGCACCTTCCCAGCACGATGGTTTCCGGCCGTAACTCTACGCACAAATCCAGGACGTTGAAAGGAACATCAATGGCTTGTTTTAAGTGGCCATCCCATGTAACAGCTACAGTGAGCTGGTGGGTCAGGCACTAACATCACAAAGATGCCCATTATAACATTACCAAAAAACTACAGAAAACAAACGAACTCTTCACATAGGGTAAAACAGAAAAAGACGTCGATTAACAGGGATTGTTAGACCAATCCTACGGACCCGATTAGGTAGAAACCCACATGGAAATGATCTAGAACGTTAATTAAAAAGAAACTGGGGACACACCCATATTCGTCTATGGGAGCGAGGATTAATAGGGATGTGGTGGCCATATTTTCAAAATCAGCAATCAGTCAACATGGGCTGAAACCCGGACCCGCTATTTGGAATATGGGCTTTATTTTTTTAGAATGTAGAAGATACAGTTGGCCTGCACGCGGATAAATTCTTCAGTATACAGAAGAAAAAAAAAAAAAAAACATGTAAAAGCCCTACTGGAAAATGAAGATGTAAAGGGTATGTTTTCTTGTTTTCGTGACTGTTTCTTCACGTTGGAATCATCGGCCACGCACCCCACGGGCCTCACCGGTGCGTACCCACGACAGCCTGCCAGGGACCTACTTGTCTGAAGGAAGGTCAGAGACTTCTAGGAAACACCCAAGAGCTCACTTTACACGAGAGGACACGGACATCTGTACGCAGGTCCGAGGACGGCAATGGCGGGCAGAACACAGGGGTGGTCTTGCGTACAGCAGGCCGTGTGCTGCTCAGATCCCCTTCTGGCTCCACGCCGTCTCCCAGACAGCTTCTTGGCGGGAGGGGCGGGTGGAAGAAGAAGTGGGCTGACTCTGTGTGGGACCAGAGCACAACACAAGGCCATGCTGCCCTGATTCCCACGTGCCAAAGCTTAGCTCCGGTGAGGAAGAAGGGCGTCCCCCCGGAGCACGGCACGGGGCCCCCGGAGCAGAGCAAGACTGGTCGGCGATGCGGTCAAGGCAAGAGTGAGCTGTGAGAAGAGGGACAGAAATGCCAGGAAAAGGCTGCAAGTGCAGGGGTGATACCCAAGGATGCCTCACAGACCTGGGGGAACCAGTCCTGTGCGGGGCTGGGGTGAGCTGGGCTCCCTCAAGGCTGTCAGTGAGATCGTGCTCTTGGTCCTGGCTGCTTGCTCCTGGCCTGCTGATGTTGATCGGGGGAATCTGGGGATTCAGCACATCTGGCCGTGCAGCCTGGAGCTTGGCAGATGAGGATCTTCCTCTAGAGGCTTTGGGGACCGAGGCTCCAATATAAACACCTGACTGCTACGAGGAAGCTGTGTTAAGCGAGCCAGCGCACGGGGCGCCTGGGTGGCTCAGTCGGCTGGGCGGCCGACTTCGGCTCGGGTCACGATCTCGCGGTCCGTGAGTTCGAGCCCCGCGTCGGGCTCTGGGCTGACCCGCTCAGAGCCTGGAGCCTGTTTCGGATTCTGTGTCTCCCTCTCTCTCTGACCCTCCCCCGTTCATGCTCTGTCTCTGTCTCAAAAATAAATAAACGTTAAAAAAAAATTAAAAAAAAAAAAAAAAAGCGAGCCAGCGCAACTGGCTGTGTCAGGGAGCGTGCCCAGAAAGAAGGCAGTGGAGAACTGGAATGCTGGAGTCCTTCACTGACCCTCCTGGGGAAACTGATTACAGGGTCTCCGTGTTTCTAAAGCGCTTTGTTCCTACTCCTGGTCGAGCTCCTATTTGTGTCTCTGTCTATTTCAGGGAGTCCTGGTATGGCTTCCATTAGAAACTTGAGGCAGCTTCGGTTAACACGCGGGTGTCTGGTTCCAGCCCGTGAGCTGAACGAGGGGCAGAGGTTCGCAGCAGTTGGAGGTTCGCCAGCACGCAAGTTTCAAGACGGAGTCAGGGACCAGAAGGGACTTGAGGACAGTCACTATTTCAGAATGCTTGGTTTGCGCAGAATTTGTCACATTGAGTCTCGTGTTCCCAGCGGCTTGCCTTCCGCAGTGAGAGAGGCTTCGTTTTCATTTCTGATTGAGTCTCAGTTGGCAAAGCCTCCTAACGCTTTCGAGTCCATCTGCCTGCCTTCCAATCTCACAATGAGTTGTTAATTACCTTTAAAATGCTTAAACATCCCTAGGACAGCCTTGAAATTTTTATAATCTGAGTAAATGTCACTTAGTCAGAGGCCTCTCTGGAAACCAGGCCACGATTCAGGAATAAGCATGCACTAATGCCCACGTACTTTACTTGCAGGTAAATGACATGGGTCACCTGTTTTAGTGATCTCCAGTTTACAATTATAACCATTTTTGTTTGCTCGTGATTCTGTGGGTTAGCAATTTGGGCTGGACTCGGCCGCCCCGTTCTTCCATTGATTTCGCCTGGGGTGATGTGTGCGCCTGCAGTGATCTGGCAGCTTAGCTGGGGTGGAGAGTCTAAGAAGACCCCACTCGCACGCAGGGCAGGTGGCTCTGGCTACTGGCTGGGCCTCTCCACAAAATTCCTCACCCTCCACAAGGACAGCTCAAGCTTCCTCACGTACAGGTCGCAGGATTCTGAAGCTCTAAGGCTCCTTGAGGTCTAGTCTCAAAAGACACACATTGTCACTTGTGTCATATTAATCCATGCACGTCACCTGATCATGTCCAGAGTCAGTCTTTTGGGGAAGATGATGGCTCGCGGGTGTGCTGGAGACGATGTGCTCGCGAACAGAATACCACACCCTCATTCACAGACTCTTGACCAGCGTTTAGACAAAATTCTAATACGATTTTTTTTAAAATTTTACATTTATTTATTTTTGAGAGACACAGCACAAGAGGGGCAGAGAGAGAATGCAACACAGAATCAAGCAGGCTCCAGGCTCTGAGCTATCAGCACAGAGCCCAACGCGGGGCTCGAACTCACAGACCGTGAGATCATGACCTGAGCCGAAGTCAGACACTTAACCGACTGAGCCACCCAGGCACCCCCTCCCCCATAGTACGTTATTCTAAAACAACAAATTAGAATTTGTCAGTAGGCTCGTTTACTAAAGGTAGGTATGCTGAGAGTACCAGCGATAGCCAGGGGCAAGCTTCAGAGCAAGAAAAATAAATGAGGCAATTAGAAGAACCTAGATTGACATTTCGAGAAGCCTAACTATAGTTGTCATTTATAGTATGCGGGTAAAAAAAAAAATCAACGATGCCTTATACCCTTATTAAAGCAGCCTAGAGCAAATGATGATCACAGTGATGGGCTTTGACAATCAAAAATTATAACAAGCAGAGTAGAACAGCACATTTTTAAAAGATTTTCATTGTAAGCTATTTGTAAAATTTTTGATGCTTTAAGGGGCCAGCATTATTCATACAAAAATTAACTCATGGAAATAACACATTTCCTAGTGACCTGCACGAACGAGGAACTATGAAACCCTGTGACAACATAAATTTCGATATTGTGTGTATACGTGTGCATGTGAGAGAGAGAGAGACAGACAGACAGACAGAGCGAAGGCGAGTGCTTGGCTTCCATGCTTTGCCTCCAACCACCCCTGTTAAGTAAGAAGCGAAGCAGAAGGTAAACTGTATCTTTAGGGGTGCGGGTGGTGGGAGGCAAGTGAAGAGGGAGGATGAGCTCAGGAGTGGGACGGCCCAGGAAGGCAGAGCCCTGTGTCCCAGATGTCCTCATATCCCCAGATCTGGGGGGTCACTGGAAGAACAGACACCAACAAACATGGAGATTCCTGGACTTATTACTGTGTGGAGTTCCAGCCAGGGAGCCTAGATGGACTGAGACAGCGAGGAAGCCAGCAGGGCTGGGGCGCTGTGAACAAGGAGAAGAGGGCTCCAGGTGAGACCAGGGAGACTGGGGGTGTGGGCAGCAGACCCCCCGAGCCTGGGAGACTGGGCAAGAGCGAGACAGGAGCCCCAGCAGAGGGGGGACCTCACCTGACTTCAGCTGCTATGGTGAAGAAAAGACCCAGGAACAGGTAGTGAGAGATGAAACCCCAGTCCCGGCAGCTTGCAGTGTTTCCCTCTAGAAGTCCTTCAAGAAACTTTGGAAGCACCAACCCCTTGGGATTATCTACACAATGAAATAGTTTTTCCCAGCCCACCGAAGGACTCCAAATCATTCCCATTGATAGTTAGGGCAAAGCAGAACAGTGCCACCAGGTGGCGCCAAGGTGAAGCCAGAATGGGGTGGATTGGGCTGGCGCCTCTGACACAAGATGTCCAGAACCCAACGTGGGGCTCAAACCTACGAACCATGAGATCATGACCTGAGTCGAAATCAAGAGTCAACCACTTAACCGACTGAAGCCATCCAGGCGCCCCCATTCATTGGACTTCCTTAAATGGAAGCCCACTCATTCTAAGATCTCACTCTTCTAGAGAAATAGTCAATTTTGGAACTAAAAGGCTATGTTCACGTAGGCCTTCAATAAGTGACTGCTGTTAAGGTGTCATCAGGCCCAAGGCCAGAAATGAGCTTTACTTGCAAAGGTCATACATACAGTTCTTAAATCTCCATGTTAATATCCACATGTCCACTAAAGAAGAACAAGATACATTTTTCTCGTAATGCTCACAGCAGACTCCCATATTATGATATATAAACCTTACCCTAAAAACAACGAGAGGATATATATATATAAAAGTCAATTCTCCATTCTCAAGTCCTGAATGTTCTCAGACCTGAAAATGTAAATGTCAAACCAGCAGCTAATTTCTTGAAAAAAAAAAAAAAAACACATTTTATGGGCAGATCTCATATCCCTTCTCACGCTCTCCCTTTGCACACCCACAACTGTGAGCGCTGTAACTGTAAAATAAACCCCTTCGAAGACAGGCACCGACGATGCCAAAACTCCCCCATCAGAGACACTCTCCGTGTTCTCTTCTCTTCAGGTTGCGTGAGGCAACTGGCCTTATTTCTCGCTGTCTTATTTTTAATCTATTCTCCAATACAGGAAAATGAAGGCGTCAGTATTTTGATACTGATCTTTCAATATCCTATTCAGACTCTGAGCGTCTGCTTCCAAAACGGACAGGAATAAATACACACGATCCCTTGCTGCCATGGGTTTCTGTGAGCAGAGGGGAAATGCTGGGAACAAGGAAATCGTGTCCCCAGATACCATGACGCCTAAACTATACATGATCTACCCTGGGATCTGTTGGGACACAGTTTTCTAAGGCAGTGAAGTCAAATGATTGTCATGTTTTAACTTGACTTAATAGCACACAATAAAACCCCATGGACTTAAATTACCTAAAATTAGTGCAATTAGCCATAGCACGACTACCATCCAGAAAGGTACTGCGTGTGATTAATGTGTTGTGCGGAGCCATAGGTCCCTGGGGGGACTGTGTTACGTCACATACCTGCTGGGGGAAAAACATCTAGGACTTCCTCATAATCCTGGAGCAGAACTGTGATAACTTCGTGAATCATGGAATAAAATAGCTAGAAAAGATCTTAGAGGAACTTCCTAAAATCCGGTTGGATAAATGAAAATTAAAACAAGATACCCCCCCTTTTTTTTGGTCTATTAAACATTAACTTAACCCCTGAAAAAGGCCCTTCTTATTCTAACATTTGGTCATCCAAAACCCAACGATTTCCCACTCAAAATTCCCACCTAGTCACAGAGCACCAAAACAGAAATGCACAGAAATGAGGGGAGAAAGAGATAAGTCAGCAACAATAGTTGGAGACCTCAATACCCCACTTTCAGTAACGGATAGAAATGTGAGGCTAAGATCAACAAGGAGAAAGAAGACTAGAACAAAACTAGGAACCGGCTATATCTAACAGATACTCTGTCAGAAGGTACATTATTCTCAAGTACACCTGAACGTCTCCAGGATAGACCATGTGCGAAACCATAAAACAAACATTGATAAAGTTTAAAGTATTGAAAAAATACAAAGGATGTTCTCTATCCACAACAGAATGAAATTAGAAACTAGAAATCAATGACAAAAAAAATTTTTTTGGGAAACTCACAAATATGTATAAATCAAGCAAAACTCTCCTAAATAACCAGTGACTCAAAGGGGCAATCAACAGGGAAATTAGGAAATACTTTGAGATGAATGAACATGAACACACACCTTCAAAAACGTATGGAATGCAACTTAAACTGGGCCTAGAGAAACTTCTATGGCTTTAAATGCCCGTATTAAGAAAGAAGACAGATACCAAATCAGTAACCCAGCCTTTCACCATGACACTGGAAAAAGAACAAACTAAACCTAATACAAACAGAAGGAAGAATATAATAGAGGTTAGGGTAGAATTTAATGATATAAAGAATAGAAAAACAATAGAGAAACATCACTGAAACTAAAAGCTGTTTCTGTGAAGAGGCCGATAACACTGACTAAACCTTTAGCCACAGAAGAAAAAGAGAGTATTCAAATTACTAGAATTAGAAATGAAAGAACAGGGGCACCTGGGTGGCTCAGTTGGTTAAGCATCTGACTCTTGATTTCGGCTCAGGTCATGATCTCACCGTTCGGGAGGGTGAGCCCCACGTAGGGCTCTGTGCTGACAGTGTGGAGCCTGCTTGGGATTCTCTCTCTCCCTCTCTCTCTGTCCCTCCCCTGCTCCTGCTTGTTCTCTCTCCCTCTCACTCAAAATAAATTTAAAAACTTAAAAAGAAAGAAATTATAGAAGACTCATTATAACCAATCTTATGGGGGGAAGAATAGGAATACCATGAATAGCTGTAATCAATAAATTAGATAACTTAGATGAAATGGAAAAACTTTCCCGAAAGACAGTAAACAATGCAACTGTGTCAAGAAGAAACAGACCATCTGAAAGAACTAAAATGAATAAAGAGATTTAATTAGTAAAAAATAATCAAACAAACTGCACACCCCAAAACTACTCATAATGAAAAGTTCAGGTTCGTGTGTATTCACTGCTGCATTCTACAAAAAATTTAAAGAAGAATCGACACAATTATTCACAAACTCTTTCAAAAACAGGAGGAACACCCCTTCTATGAGACCAGCATTACCCAGATACCAAATTCAGACAAAGATAGCACAAGGAAAGAAAACTACAGACCAATACTCCTTGTGAAAATGAGTGCAAAGGAACTCAACAAAAACTAGGAAACAGAATCCCGCCACATGTATAAAAAGCATTATACATCACTGTCAAGTGGGATTTATCCCAAGAATGCAAGAACAGTTTAACATCCAAGGATAACAAATATCGTATCAATAGAATAAAAAACAAAGCCACATGATCATCTCAAAGATATAAAGAAATTCACAAAATTCCAACACCTTTTCATGACAAAAGCACTTGGTAAATTATGAATTCAAGGAAACTTCATCACCCTGATAAGGGCATCTATGAACTCGCATAGCTAATACCATATTTAATGGTGAAAGATTGGATGCTTTCGTGCTAAGATCAGAAACAAAACACAGATATCTATTTCCACTGCTTATATTTAACGTTGTACTGAAGGTTCTAGCCGAGTCAATTAGGCAAGAAAAAGAAATAAAAAGCATCCAGATTGGGAAGGAAAAGCTAAAATCTCTCTGTTCATAAATGATATGAGCTTTTATATACAGAAAATCTTAAGAAATCCACTACAAAATCCTACATAACTACTTAACTATGGAGATAAGTAAATTGAGAGACATTTAATGTTCATGGAAAGAAAGACTCAATAAGTCAACATGCCAGTTCTTCCTAGCATGATCTACAAATTCAATGCAATCCAAATCAAAATTCCAGCAAGTTATTTTGTGGATATAAACAAACTGATTCTCAAGTTTACATAGAAAAGCAAAAAACCCAATATAGCCAACATATTAGTGAAAGAGAAGAACATGGGGCGCCTGGGTGGCTCAGCCGGTTGAGCGTCTGACTTCGTCTCAGGTCGTGATCTTGTGGTTCATGGGTTCGAGCTCCACATTGGGCTCTATGCTGACAGCTCAGGGCCTGGAGCCTGCTTCGGATTCTGTGTCTCCCTCTCTCTCTGCCCCTGCCCCACTTGCTCTGTCTCTCAAGAATAAATAAACATTAAAAATTTTTTTTAAAAAAGCACAAAGTTGGAAAGCTCATGCTACCCTACTTCAGAACTCATTTTAAAGCTACAGTAATCAAGACAATATGGTGTTGGCAAAAGAAAAGACAAATAGATCAATGGAACAGAATAGTGAGTCCAGAGAGACACAGTCAACTATTTTCGACAAAGGAGCAAAGGCAGTACAAGGGAACAAAGATAGATTTTTCAGCAAATTCCATTGGAAAAGCTGGATATCCACATGTAAAAAACTTGAATCTAGACACAGACTTTACACCCTCCACAAAAACTAACACAAAATGAATCACAGATCTAAATATAAGATGAAAACTATAAAACTCTTGGAAGATAACATGAAAGAAAACCTACATGACTTGGGTATGGCAATGACTTTGTAGACACCAAAGGCATAATCCATGACAAAAATCATCAATAAGCTGGACTTCATTAAAATTAAAAACTTTTCTGTTAAAGATAGTATCAAGAGGATTAGAAGACAAGCCACCGGCTGGGAGAAAATATTTACTAATGATAACTTGATGAAGAACTATTATTCAATATATACAAAGAACTCTAAAAACTCAACAACAAAAAAACAAGTGATCTGATTAAAAAATGGGCCAAAGACCTTAAGAGACACCTCACCAAAGGAGATATAAAGATGGGAAATAAACATATGAAAAGATGCTCCACATTGTATGTCGTCAGGGAAATGCAAATTAAAGCAATGATGAGATACACCGACCTATCAGAATGGCCAAAATCCAGAACACTGACAATACCAAAGGTTGGTGAGGATATAGAGCAACAGGGACTCTCATTCGCTGCTGGTGGGAATTAGAAATTCTTTTTTGCGCAGTGAAAATATTCTAGGTAATATTATAATGATGCATATATGCCATTATACATTTGTCCAAACCCTGGAATGTACAACACCAAGAGCCAACACTAATGTGAACTCCAGACTTCAGGTGGTCATGGATTATGAAAATTCATCAAGTGTAACAAAGGTACCATTTTGTTGAGTGATCATGATAACAGACAAGGCTTTATGTGCGTGAGGGAAAGGGGTAAGTGGGAAATCTGTGTGCTTCTGCTCAATTTTGCTGTGGACCTAAAACTTCTCTAAAAAAATAAATAAATAAACTCTTTTTGGGGGGAAAAAACCCACTACTAGAACCAGTAGGGGAGTTCAGCAAGTTTGAAGGATACGTATTTATATATAAAAATCAACTGTATTTTTATGCATTGTAATAAACAACCCAAAAATGAAATTAAGAAAACAATTCCATTTATAAAAGCATACAAAAGAATAAAATTCTTAGAAATAGATTTGCAAAAGTTATACTCTGAAAACTACAAAATATGGCTGAAAGAAATTAAAGGAGATCTAAATGGAAAGACAACCCATGTTCCTGGATCAGAAAAAGTAATATTGTTAAATAGCAGTACTCCCACTCCCCACGTTGATCTCCATATTCAATGCAATCCTATCATCATCCCTGCTGACTTCATGATAGAAACTGACAAGCGAATCCTGAAATTTGCATGGAATTGCAAGGGACTCATATTTCAAAATAAGCTTCACAAAAGAAAAACAAAATAGGAGGAGTCACACTTCCTGATGTCAGAAGTTACTACAAAGAAACAGTAATGAAGATACTCTGGTATTGACATTAAGGATATACGTATCAATCAGGAAAACAGAATTGAGAGTCCAGATATAAACTAATACACACATCCATGGTTAACTTCTTCTCAACAAGTATGCCAAAACCATCCAAAGGAGAAAGAATATAGTCTTTTCAACAAAAGGTTCTGGGACAACTGGACATCTGCACGAAAAAGAAGGAGTTGGACCCTTAACCCATCGTACACAAAAATTAACTCAAGATGGATCAAAGACCTAAATATAAGAAATATAAGGGCTAAAACTATAAAACTTTTAGAAGAAAACACAGGAATAAATCTTCATCACCTTGGATTTGACAATGCATTCTAAGATATGACATCAAAAACATGAGCCACAAGAGGAAAACTAGATAAATTGGGTGAAACTTGAAAACATTATGCTGCTAAGAAAGAAGCCGGTCAGAGAATACTACACATTGTACGATTCCATTTAAATGAGACTTCACTAGTCAAATTTATACAGACAGAAAGCAGATTAGTGGTTGCTTAGAGCTAGCTGAAAGGAGCGGTGAAGCTAAAGTCTGCGGTGTTTCTTCCTGAGGTCATGAAAATGTTCCCAAGTGGACTGTGGTGATGGCTGACCTTATCAGGAAATGGTCTAAAAACCACTGAATTGTATACGAAATGGTGACTCATATGATAAGTGATGTGTGATATGCGTGATATGTGAATTTTATCTCAAAAAAAAAAAAACCTGTTAAAAACAGATGTTTCAAGAAACAGGATATTAAAAAATAAACTGTAATTGGGGTGCCAGGGTGACTCAGTCTGACTCTTGAGTTCAGCTCAGGTCATGATCCCAGGGTCGTAGGAGTGAGCCCCTGCGTTGGGCTCTGTGCTGAGCACGAAGCCTGCTTGGGACTGACTCTCTCTCTCTCTCTCTCTCTCTCTCTCTCCCCCCCTTCCCTCCCTCTGTCCCTCTCCCCTGCTCATGCACTGTCTCTCTCTCAAAAATTTTTTTAAAAAATAAACTGTGATCAATATGCTCAGAGACTTAAAAGACAGATTTATAAATACTGTATCTATAAAACAAGATCATATTACAAAAAAGAAATAACGAACAAAACATTTTAAAAAATTAAATGAATCAATAAGGTGAAAAATAAATCAAAGGAATACCTCTAGAATCTTGAGCAAATCACAGAGCAGGAAAACGTGAACAAAATAAGAGAGACATGAATCAATCCAGGAGATCCAATTTAATAGGAGCCAGAAAATGAAAAAAAAAAAAAAAAAACAGAACAGAGAGGAGAAACAAAGAAAAAATAATAGAACATTTTCCCTAGGGCCAAAGTGCATAAATCTTCAGATGAACAGCCCAATGGCATTACTCGCAAAAAGAATTTAAATAATTAACAGGACGAAACCCAAAAGACAAAATATGTGAGTCAACATAGCCCTACAAAATGTCAGACTACGGATCCTAAAAAGCTAAGAAGCTTCCAGAGAAAGTGGGGTGGGGGTGGGGGGTTAACTCAAAGGGAGAGAGATCATCCCGGAATCCATAGTACTGCATGACAGGGGGGGAAATGGACAAATTCTTTTGAAGTTTGTAGAAAAATTATTTTCTAACCAAAATTCTACATCCAAGTATCTGTTAAGGTAAGATCAGAAAAAAAGGTTTTTTTCACACACAGAAAAAAAAAAAATCTATCTTTTTTCTGCAGCTTTGCTGTGAGTAGTTTCTGTGAGGATCTGCTCAGCCAATCTGAGGACACCTCTGTCTTCAATTCTGAATAATTCTCGGCTCTTTTCTCTTTAAACATTGCTCTCCTCTTACTCCTTTTTCTTCTGGAACTCGTGTTAATTGAATCGTAAAATTTCTTTTCTTCATCTATTCTCCTTGCCTTTTACTACTATCTCCAGTTCTTAAAAATTGCTTTCACCGCATGGCTTTCGTGTGAATTCCTCAGTACTATCTTCGTATTGCTGCCTTCAACTGCAGCGAGTCTAGAGATTTTTCTCATCTATCGCATTTCTTTATCTCAATGACAGAAGTGCTCCTAAGATTTGGAATAAGATTTCTCCCTGTTCTTGTTTTCTGTTTTCCCCCATAAATTCTTGTGCTTTTAAAATGGAAGTTCCATCGTCATGTATTCCTGAAGAGGTATCTTTGAATCTAAAGTCTTTGTCTTCCTACTCTAGAAAATTAATTTCGTCGGCTGTGAATTCATATTCTCACTGCTGTCTTTGCTATCTTATCATGAGGTTTCTCCATTTATTTTGTGGTTTTAACTGGCACACTAATTCTGGACGGGAGGGGTTTTCCTTTTTTTTTTTTTTTCTAATTATTGCATTATTTTTTCATTGCTTCTTTCTTGTATTTCAGCGAGGTACTCGGTGGTTGCTATGTTTGGCCGTTAATCCATAATCAGGTCTTATAATGGCATTTCAGAGTTCCTACCCACTGTAATAACAGGCATATGTCAGATATGCAACACAGTCACCTTGTGGCTTGATTTAGCTCCTCGTCAGGAGCTTAAGTAGTTGTCCGACCACCCATCCCCGCCAGACGCCTAACACCACAATTTCTGATACAGCTCTTGGCAAGAAGTTAACTGCCTTACTTTTCCTTCCATAGGCAAGGGGGTCAGGGGTGAACCTCCCCATCTCAGTCTCTGGCTCCCCCCCACCAGCTTTACTGAGATATAACTGACAGATAACATTGTGTAAGTTTAAGATGTAAGATGTGTTAATTGGATACACATATACTGGGATGTCATGACCCTCACAGTATTATGTAATTACCATCTCATTACCCAATTACAATCTGTTATTCCATCATGTTAACTAATTACTATTTCTTTCTTGTGGTGACAACACTGAAGACCTACTCTCTTAGCAACTTCCACGGATTTAATGCATTATTGTTAACTACAAGCACAACAACGTGCATCAGATCCCCAGAACTCATTCATCTTCCAACTACTCTTTGACCAACATCTCCCCATTTTCTCCACCCCCCCACCCTTGGTAACCACCATTTTACTCTGTTTCTATGAATTCAGCTTTTTTAGATTCCACACAGAACTGATATTATACAGTATTTCTCTTTTTCTGACTTAATCTCACTTAGCATGATGCTCTCAAGGTCCATCCATGTCGCACAAATGGCAGAATTTCCTTCTTTTTATTGGCTGAATAATATTCCACTGTGTATATGCAAAAACTTATATGTATATGTGTGACTGTGTGTGTGTGTGTGTATATATATATAGAGAGAGAGACAGACACACATATATATACATTTACGCACACACACACACATACACACTATATCTTCTTTACCCAGGCTCTGGCTTCAAGCAATGAGGCTTGCTCTTCTCTCCCATATTGAGCAAAGCATTTTTAACCCTCATTACCCCACTGGAGCCAAGATCTCTGCTCTCACTGCCCACATTGGGCTTTAAGCACTTCATGCCTTGTGGCTTCAACACCACTCACCGTTGTGAGTTTGCATCCCATTTCTGGGCCACAGAAAGGTTTAGCACAACTTGAGCCCAGTCTTCTCATTTTATTTATTTATTTTTTTAATATATGAAATTTATTGTCAAATTGGTTTCCATACAACACCCAGTGCTCATCCCAAAAGGTGCCCTCCTCAATACCCATCACCCATCCTCCCCTCCCTCCCACCCCCCATCAACCCTCAGTTTGTTCTCAGTTTTTAAGAGTCTCTTATGCTTTGGCTCTCTCCCACTCTAACCTCTTTTTTTTTTTTCCTTCCCCTCCCCCATGGGTTTCTGTTAAGTTTCTCAGGCTCCACATAAGAGTGAAACCATATGGTATCTGTCTTTCTCTGTATGGCTTATTTCACTTAGCATCACACTCTCCAGTTCCATCCACGTTGCTACAAAAGGCCATATTTCATTCTTTCTCATTGCCACGTAGTATTCCATTGTGTATATAAACCACAATTTCTTTATCCATTCATCAGTTGATGGACATTTCGGCTCTTTCCATCATTTGGCTATTGTTGAGAGTGCTGCTATGAACATTGGGGTACAAGTGCCCCTATGCATCAGTACTCCTGTATCCCTTGGATAAATTCCTAGCAGTGCTATTGCTGGGTCATAGGGTAGGTCCAATCTTCTCATTTTAGCTAACTCTTTCAAATTTTAGTTATCACTGGCATGGTTTGGGAGTAGAGGAACGTCCTGCATTTGGGTCTTCATTCATAAAGATGACTGAATGAGGACATGGAGAGGTCAATGCCATTGAAAAAACAGTTCAATGTTATTCACAGTTCCCCTAGAAACAAGAGGCATGAGTCACAGAAGGAGTGAACAATTGGTTTTCGGCCAGAGCCTTTGGGGCTTCTGTGGGAAAGAAAGGTAAGGCAGGGTAAACGGATGAGGACTGGATCCTCTGAATCATCTCGAAGGCTCTATGCTCTAGGGTTGATCCCTAGATGCCTGGTACCTGGCCCTGGGATGATTACCCTGCCCCCCTGGGGTGCCTGGGTGGCTCAGTCAGTTAAGTGTCCGACTTTGGCTCAGCTCACGATCTTAAGGTTCGTGGATTCGAGCCCCGCATCAGGCTCTGTGCTGACAGCTCAGAGCCTGGAGCCTGCTTCGGATTCTGTGTCTCCCTCTCTCCGCCCCTCCCCTGCTCGTGCTGTCTCTGTCTCTCAAAACTGAATAAACATAAAAAAAAAGTTCCCCTTTCTTCCCCTTTTTTAAATGTTTATATATTATATGTATTAGGCATACATTATATAATACATATATATATAGTTTATATATATATATACTTTATATACACAATGATATATATTACATATACGATTTCCTTATTAATATTAAATCATATACTTAAATTGGCATTCTATCCCATCAGTTCTCAGCACCCCTTGTTTTCCTGGCTCCTAATGTGGGATGAGGACACTGAGCCCCCCACCCTTTGCTCCCTCTTGCACACCCCATCTCTGTCAGCTCACAGCTTTACTATGACAATGTCAAGTCTAGTGACATTTACATTCTGACCCGCAACCCTGTCGTTCCAGCTCTGACTACACACCGACGCTAAAATTTGAGAATAAATGGATGAAAAACTCTGTTGTGGCAATGTAAACATTATTATTCAGTTCATGGCCAAGAAGTATGCTTTGCTTCTTGGTGAGGGCCAAGGTCATAAATCCTGAGGCATGTGGAAGGAAATGTTTCCAGCTTTAGATCCAAAGAACATTCATCTGCCTTCCTCCCTCCCTTCCCTTCTGCCTTTAATCCGCTGCTTAAAACCATCCTCTGCTTGAGTCTGTTTCTTATGTGGACCACAACTGTTTTATACAGTTTTCTTTTGGGTTTTCCCCGAAGTTTCTAGTCTGTCTTGCTTTTCCTTATGCTGTTTGTTTTTACGCTAGCTTGATTTTCCCCCAAACTTTCAGACATGCTTTCTCTAACAAGTCAAACTCCATACGCTTCAGAAATGTCTCTCACAGAGACTTTATCCCCCTCCTTCAACCTTGAAGCTGGATATTCCCATTTCTCTTTCTTTATCCTTGTTTCCTCCGTCACTTTGCTGGACGGTTTCTAAGATGGGGGGCTTCTGAGACTCACACCCTTCATCTCTTCAAAGAGCCTTCCTGTGGCTGCATAATCTGATCTCTTCATCATTCTAAGATTTTAGTGAAAGACTGTAGTGCCACACGTTTGGCTTTCTCTAGAACATGGTTTCCTCATAGTGAATCTCACCTTCAATATTTGTTTGGACATTTCCTCAGCTAAATATCCAAGTTCGCTCTTAGGGATGCTGCTTTCTACACAAAAGCAGGACAAAAATCTTTCTGCCACACGCACGTCCTTTCCTCTGGTTTCCAATAATGGTTCCAAATAACACGTTCCTTATTTCCTCCCGAGCTGTAGCCAGCAGCATCTTGAGAATTCCCATCTCTGCTGACAATCTATTCACAATTCAGGCATTCTGTTCTCCGTGTTCCTCACTTCCCTCTGTGTCCACATGGGTGTGGTCATTGATACTCGTATCTGTGCCGACAGTCCGTTCAAGGAAATCTAGGCTTTTCCTATTGGCCTCCTCAAAACCTTTCCGCCCTCTTTCCACTGCTCAATTCCAAAGCCACTGCATGTTCCTGGGGTGTCTGTTTTCTGTTGCTGCCATAAACCCCACAAACATTACCATACGATCTGCGTGTAAGAGTCCTACAGGAGCCTGACAGGGCTGAACTCAAGGTGTGAGTACAGCTGCCTTCCTTTCTGGACACTCTAGGGGGAGAATCGGTTCCTTCTGCCTTTCCCAGCTTCTGGAAGCTTTTCCCCCGTCCTTGCACACAGTCCCCTACATGTCATGACCAGCAACAGCGTGTCACGTCCTCCTCGTGCTGCCCTCTCTCTCTCTGATGCACCCAGGACAGAATCTCTACTTGTAATGATTCATGGGATCAGACTGGGCCCACCAGATCATTTAAAACAACCTTCCCAACTCAAGATCCTTAACCGTGCCACCCTCCGCGAGGACCCTTTTGCCATGTGATACAACCTACCCAGAGATTCCGGAAGAGATGAGGCCGTGGATGTATTTGGGCGGCCAGTTATTCACATCAGGAGTATGTGTTACTCCACTTTGTTCCTCTGTTAACTTTTTGCTATATATATTGGTATGTTTATTCAAGGTAACTTCACCTGTTATGTAAGAATTTACAATGTAAATGCATCCTTAATTTAGACCATGTTCCACACGGTGCAAGAACGTGAAAGCAGTTCAGCTCCATTTGCCCGCACACCTGTTTTGCTACTGTCCCAGTCTGCTCCCCACGTAAGTATAAACCACGAGACTGTGTTATGATACCACTGTGAAGAGTTAATAGGCGTCTATACCTACCTCTCCCTGTGTTTTTCATTCCTAGAGGCATGTCCCTGCTTCCATTTGTGATTCTTTTTCTCCAGTGCGTTTCCTGCAGCGTGGGCTGGTGGAGAAATATGCTTGCAGTTCTTGTTTGTCTGAGAATATCTTTATTTCGTCTTCATTTTTTGAGAGAGATTTTTGTTGGGTATGGAATTCCGGGATACGTTAGTTTTCTTAGGAAGGGAAGCAAACCACAAGAGACTCTTGAGGACAGAGAACAAAGCGAGGGCTGATGGAGGGAGGTGCGTGGCGGGGGATGGGCACCAAGGAAGACACTTGCGGGAACGAGTACTGGGTGTTGTATGTGAGCGATGAATCACCGAATTCTACCCCTGAAACCAGTATCACACTGTACGTTGACTAAAATTTAAATCAAAAGAATACTAATAAAATAAAAAATGTATTCCATGGTCTCTGGCTTCCGTAGTTTTTGAGAGCTCACTCATCTTCCCTAGGGCTGGTCTCCTGAAGGAAATGTGCTTTTCCACTCTGGGAACTTTTAAGGTTTTCTCTTTAGATCTGATTTATAGCAGTTTTGCTACCAAGTGCCTCAGTATGCTTTTCTTTGTATTTCTCCTGCTTGTGGTGCTCTGAGCTTCTTGATTTGAAGAGTGGATGCCTTGCATTAGCCCTGGAAAAATGGTGGTGATCGTTTCTTCCAATACTCTTTTGATCAGTTCTCTCTCTTATAGAATTCCTAATATACACACATATACCTTTTAGCCACGCTCCATATTTCTCTTCTGCTTCATTATCATTCCTTTCTCTTTTCCCTCTGCTCATTTTCTGTTTTCAATTGTCCTATCCTGTGTTGATCCCTGAGTGACCGAACTCTCTGTTGTCTCTTCTAGAAGGAAACAAACCTATCTGTTCAGGGCCCCACCCTTATGACCTCATTTAACCTTAATTATTTGCTCGGGAGCCCCATCTCCACTGTGGGCTTCCCCACATTAACTTTGGGGGGCCACAAACAGTTCATAACAGTCCATGCCCAAATACATGTCCTCCTTGCACACAAAATACATTCATTCTATCCTCTTAGCCCCGAAAGTCTTCACTCGTTCCAGCATCAACTCTAAGGTTCAAAGTCAAAAGCCTCATGTAAGTGTCATCTAAATTACATACAGGTGACACTTGAGGTATGCTTCCTGCTGAAGCAAAACTCCTTTCCAGCTGTGAAACCAGGTAAGTATGTGCATCTGAAATACAATGGTGGGACAGGTACAGGATAGACATTTCCATTCCAAAAGGGAGAAACGAGGAGGAAGGAAGGGAGGGACAGAGGGAGGGAGGGAGGAAGAGAAGGGAAGGGGAGGGGAGGGGAGGGGAGGGGGAAGGAAGGAATGAAGGGAGGGAGGGAGGGAGGGACAGAGGGAGGGAGGAAGGAGGGAAGGGAAGGGAAGGGAAGGGAAGGGAAGGGAAGGGAAGAGAAGGGAAGGGAAGGGGGAGGGGAGGGAGGGAGGGAGGGAGGGAGGGAGGGAGGGAGGGAGGGAGGAAGGAAGGAAGGAAGAAGGGAAGGAGGGAGGGAAGGAACAAAGAGGGGAAGAAAGGAAGGAAGGAGGGAAGGAAAGAGGGAAGAAGGGAAAGAAGTGACAGGTCCAAAGAAAATCTAACTCCTATCAAGCCAAATTCCATTAGACCTCAGGGCTCAAGAATAATCCTCTCTGGCTCAATGCCCCACCTTCTTGACCCACTGTGGTGGCAATTCTGCCTTCTGGACCCATTGAGGCAGCTCTGTTGAGCAGGGGTCCCACTCCTATAGCTCTGCTGGCTGGCCCTGCTGGCAAGTCTGTGAGGTATTCCATCCTCAGGCTCTAGAAAGCATCATCCCCAAGGCTCCAGACAGAGGTGGCCTGGCCTATAGAAACCACAGAGGCAGCCCCTGCTCTCTGAAATCAAGGTAGAAGTAGCCTTGCTCCCAGGCCTCTGGTGAGAATGGCAGCCCTGATGATCTCTGGGTCACCTTTGGGTGACCTGTTCTGGAAGGATAAAGCATGTTTTCAGCTGAGTAACTCTACTGTTCACTCCTGTTCACTTTGGCTCAAACAGGAACTGCCTCTGCTAAGATGATGCCATCTCTGTTCCCAGCCCCTGCCTGACACCTTGGGTAACCTCCTTAAGGAGTGACTGTCCACCCACACCCTTGATGTTCTCTCCAGAACCAGTTCCCTCATTTTCTGTAATTCTGATAGATCAGAAAGTTTCCAAATCTTCAAGCTCTGGCTCCTCTGGGCTTCTCAATTCCCTCAGAGTATATCTCTCCTCAAGTTTGGTTATATAGAAGTGGTAAGGAAACCCAGGTTGCTCTTTCAATACTTCGCTCAGAGATTTCCTCTAAATACGAAGACCCAACTTAAAACTAAATAGCCAATGTCACTGCTTGCAAGGCGTCATCCACAAAACACAAAATAATTCAGCCAAGTTCTCCGGCACTTTATGGCGAGGATCAGCGATAATCTGTTCCTCATTTCCGACTGAGACTTCACCAGAACCCTCGCGTTGCTTTACCAACATTCTCCGTTGCTACTTCCGGACCGCCTAGGAAGATGGGGGCTTTCGGTACAGCTCTCTTTTCCGAGACCTCACCAAAATCAACTTCTCCACCGACAATCCCTTCAGGGAAATCCAGGCTTTCTCCAACCTGTGCTTCAAGACTCCTCCAGCCTCTAACCCATGACCCAGCTCCAAAGCCTCTTCCAGCTTCTCAAGTCTTCCCCTTTAGACATTTGTTACAGCGGCATCCCACTTCTCAGGACCCAATCTGCGTTAGCCAGGGTTTCCCAAAGAAACAGAACAGGTTGTATATATACAAGATTTATTATGAGGAATTGGCTCACAGAATTAAAGAGGCTAATGAGTTCTGAGATGTGTAGTCAGCAAGCAGGAGATCCAGGAGAGCCAAGGATGTGGTTCTAGTCTTCATCTAAAGGCTGGAGAGCCAGGATAACCACTGGTGTGGTTCCAGCCCAAAGGCTGGCAGACTTGAGACCCTAGGAAGACCTGATGTTTCAGGTCAAGAGTTTCCGAAGTACTTGACAAGACAATCTAAAATTGACATCGAAAAAACCAACGGACAAGTTTACTGACGTGATTAAGAAGAAGAGGCAATGTGACTTATTAAGATGCGACTTATAACAAAGCTAGAGTAACTAAGGGTATGTGGCTCCAAGTTGCAGGAGATGTGTGAAGAACTGAAAACAGAGACAGAAGACATTACATCAATGAGACTCTTTAAAAAAAAGTTTTTAAAGAGAAAATGAACTAGCAGGGGAGGGGCAGAGAGAGGAGGGAGACACAGGATCCGAAGCAGGCTCCAGATCTGAGCTATCAGCATACAGCCCGACACGGGGCTCGAACCCACGAACTGTGAGATCATGACCTGAGTTGAAGTCAGACATCTAACCAACTGAGCCCCCCAGGCGCCCCCAGTGGGACGCTGTAACAAATGGTGCTATGACCATTCACAAAAATAAACTCAAAATGGATAAAGGACCTGAATGTGAGACAGGAAACCATCAAAACCTTACAGGAGAAAGCAGGAAAAGACCTCTCTGACCTCAGCCGTAGCAATCTCTTACTCGACACATCCCCAAAGGCAAGGGAATTAAAAGCAAAAATGAACTACTGGGACCTTATGAAGATAAAAAGCTTCTGCAGAGCAAAGGAAACAACCAACAAAACTAAAAGGCAACCAACGGAATGGGAAAAGATATTTGCAAATGACATATCGGACAAAGGGCTAGTATCCAAAATCTACAAAGAGCTCACCAAACTCCACACCCGAAAAACAAATAACCCAGTGAAGAAATGGGCAGAAAACATGAACAGACACTTCTCTAAAGAAGACATGCGGATGGCCAACAGGCACATGAAAAGATGCTCAACGTCGCTCCTCATCAGGGAAATACAAATCAAAACCACACTCAGATATCACCTCATGCCAGTCAGAGTGGCCAAAATGAACAAATCAGGAGGCTATAGATGCTGGAGAGGATGTGGAGAAACGGGAACCCTCTTGCACTGTTGGTGGGAATGCAAACTGGTGCAGCCACTCTGTTGCAGCCACTCTGCAGTGTGGAGGTTCCTCAGAAAATTAAAAATAGACCTACCCTAGGACCCAGCAATAGCACTGCTAGGAATTTACCCAAGGGATACAGGAGTACTGATACATAGGGGCACTTGTACCCCAATGTTTATAGCAGCACTCTCAACAATAGCCAAATGATGGAAAGAGCCAAAATGTCCATCAACTGATGAATGGATAAAGAAATTGTGGTTTATATACACAATGGAGTACTATGTGGCAATGAGAAAGAACAAAATATGGCCCTTTGTAGCAACGTGGATGGAACTGGAAAGTGTGATGCTAAGTGAAATAAGCCATACAGAGAAAGACAGATACCATATGGTTTCACTCTTATGTGGGTCCTGAGAAACTTAACAGAAACCCATGGGGGAGGGGAAGAAAAAAAAAAGAGGTTAGAGTGGGAGAGAGCCAAAGCATAAGAGACTCTTAAAAACTGAGAACAAACTGAGGGTTGATGGGGGGTGGGAGGGAGGGGCGGGTGGGTGATGGGTATTGAGGAGGGCACCTTTTGGGATGAGCACTGGGTGCTGTATGGAAACCATTGTGACAATAAATTTCATATATTGAAAAAAAATAAAAAAAATAAATGGTGCTATGAGTATCCATATTAAAAAAAAAAGCAGAGTTAGATGTCTACTTCATGCAATGCAAAAGATAAATTTTAGACATTAAAGAACTAAGTTCAAGAAAAAAAAAACAAGAAAATGTTTAAAATTTTCAAAATGTGTAGAATATCTTCACAACCTTAGAGTAATGTGATGTTGTGACTTATAAGAAATACACACTTGGTCATTCAGATGATCAACACGTATTTCTCACATATATTTGGTCTTTGTGTCCACAGTTCTTGGTTAATTTCCTCAGGGATAAGAGCAATGGGAATATCTTTTGTTAGAATATTTGGTGTCTTATCCTCAGTTCCTGGAATCTTCTCAGAGCCATAAAGGGGAAGGGAGTGTTTTGTTATTTACAACAAGCCCCTTTAGCCAACTGGGTTTTTGTTAATGAGATGACTTCTGGGAAGTTCCTAAGGATGGGGGCTGGTGGCCAGTAGAATCAGCTAGGGATACAGTACCAGTCCCTGACGGCCAGGAGGGAAAAGAGGCTGGAGATTGAAACAATCACCAGTGGCTAAAGATTTAGTCAACTGCGCCAGTGTAATAAATGCTTTGTAAGAACCCAAAAGGAGGGTGTTCAGAGAGCTTCCAGATTGGTGAACCAGATTGCTTCCACAGGATCTCCTTTGTTCAGAACCTCACTCTACGTATCTCTTTATTGGGCTGTAGATTCATATCTTTTAATATCCCTTGTAATAAACCAATAATCCAGTGAGTAAACAGTGAGCAACAATTTGCCAAAGAGGGTATCTGAATGCCCAATCAGCATATGAAAACAGTAAGCAAGGAATGCTAATTAAAATCATGAAAAGATAGCATCCATTTCATAAGCATCAGATTGGCAAAAACTCTGAAGTCTTCAAGACCAAATATTAGTAAGGATGTAGAATATGTAAGGATGTAGAATAATGAGCTTTATAAAACACTGCTGATATATTTCCAGTGTATATTCAGATTTGTACAAACATAGTGGAGATACTATTAGATATTATCTAAGTTGAAAGAGATAATTAAATATTAGCCATTTGGTAATATTTTTTAAAAGGCGAATCAGCTCGTAACTTCTGACCTCAGAATTGAGATTCACGTGCTTCAGATGCACAAAGCAACAGACACAAAATGATATTTAAAGTGCTGTTTTAAGTAGTGAAATGCCGGTAATAGCTTAAATGCCTATCAACAAGGATTACACACAGCATGTTATTTACTCACAGTGGAGCAGAATATACCATAGGGCAGATAAAAACATCTATGTGTCAACATGCATAAATATAAAACACAGTTGAACGAGGTTGCTGAATGCCAGTGTAGTTTCCTGGTACTCCTATACATTTTGAAAACATACACAATGATGCACGATAACTTTTATAGATCTACCAAGACACGGTGAGACATAAAATACGCACGGAAGTGATAAACACGCAACTTGCAAAAGTGAAACAGTGATTATTTCTGGAGATGTAGGAAAGCCTCAGCTATGTCTATAATACCCTATATGTCTTTAAAAATAGTTGAAATGACAATGGCACGACGGTAGACTTTCACTGAGCCAGATGGTGCGTCCCTGTACGTGCACTGTGCTATCGTCTACTTTCCTCTGCGTGTTGTTCTAGATACACGGCTAGTGGTTACTAGCGAGTTACAAGAGCAGGACTGCCTGCTTGAGGAGTCTGCTCTTGCGCTGAATGCTGTGTGATCTTAGGCAAGTTACCCAAGCTGTTCTTCAACTTCTTCATCCATAAAGCAAAGGATCGTAATAGTATCTACTTCAGAGGACCTTTGTGAACGTTGCGTGAATTAATGCATCAAAATCAGCCAGTGACTAGCCTAGCCATCCATACACGTTACTGTTCGGAGATTTTTAAAAAAATTAAAAGGGTTAACTAAAAAACACAAGTCGTAGAATAATAAGCTGATTCTATGTATGCAAGCTTTATTGTTTATCAGTGTAAACCTCTAAGGTCAATACAGGAAACATTAACGGTGAGGTTATATATACCTGTTAGCACAGTGATCACCTCCGGACAAGGAGAGAGAAATAAGGTCTACAAGGATGTCAATGAACACTTCAGCTATCTGTAGTAAGAGCAAACACACACACACACACACACACACACACACACACACACAATACTTCCTAATGTGGCAGGCACTATTTAAATGCTTTACATATGGTAACTTGTTCAAATCTCACAGCAACTCCACGGCATAAAGAGGTTAAGTGACTTGCCCAAGGTCACTCATAAAGAAAGATTCTGCAATGCAGGTAACTGAGAAGTGGATTTAGTATTTAGACTACACAAAGAATTACAGATGGGGATGTCAACCAGTCTGGCTCCAGGGTCTGTGCTCTTAATCTCCATATGGCTCTTAAATAAATCAATGTTGGGGCGCCTGGGTGGGGCAGTCCGTTAAGCGTCCGACTTCAGCCAGGTCACGATCTCGCGGTCCGGGAGTTCGAGCCCCGCGTCGGGCTCTGGGCTGATGGCTCAGAGCCTGGAGCCTGTTTCCGATTCTGTGTCTCCCTCTCTCTCTGCCCCTCCCCCGTTCATGCTCTGTCTCTCTCTGTCCCAAAAATAAATAAACGTTGAAAAAAAAATTAAAAAAAAATAATAAAAAATAAATAAATCAATGTTTCATTATAGAAATACGTGATATTCACCATCCACATGGCCCACAAAGGATTCAAAATCAGAATTTATACAGAGGGCTGACAAATTCATTAAAAAATTATGACTCAACCGATGAAAATGGGCAACAGATGTGAACAGGAAATGCAGAGAAGAGGAAACAGAAATGACAAATGGGTTAGTAATTTTGGAAATGCAAATTAAAACAACAATGAAATATAAATTTATAAGCATCAAACTGGCCCAAGATTGAAAATCTGATGATAACAAGTGTCAATCTGGTGGGACAGCAGGAATTCTCATATATTCAGGAAGTGTGTAAATTGCACAGCCACTTTGGTGAGCAGTCTGGCAATATCTAGAAAAGTCGAGGCACATATTCCTTTCAACAGGACAATTCTCCATCTATCTCCCTTTGCTATAAAATCTCACAAGAAGACAAGGACAAGAATATTCACTGCAACTTTCTTGGTAACAGAAAAACTAAAAATAATGCAAACATCTAGAAACAAAAGACTAGGAAAAGTATGATACAGTCCTAGAATTACATACAGTATGATTGTTAAATTAGTTCCAGCTTGGGGTGCCTGGGTGGCTCAGTCGATTGAGCATCCAACTTTGGTTCAGGTCATGATCTCACAGTTTGTGAGTTCAAGCCCTGCGTCAGGCTCTGTGCTGTCAGCTCGGAGCCTGGAGCCTGCTTCGGATTCTGTGTCTCCTTCTCTCTCTGTCCCTCCCCCACTGGTGCTCTGTCTCTGTCTCTCAAAAATAAATAAGTGTAAAACAAAAATTAAAAAAAAATTAGTTCCAGCTTGTGTCACAAGTTCATAAATATAAAAGATAACGTTGAGAGACGGTAAGTTTCCTAAGATCCATACGGAATGATACGAAGTACATAAGGTTTGAAAACCAAACTAATTTCATAGTTTATGCTTATATTTATTTACTGATGCCACAAAATAACAGTGCTCAAGGGATCTTTGGGACCCTTTCAAAGGTTCTGTGACATCAAAACTATTTTCATAATATTAAGACACTATGTGCACTCTTATCCCATCATAAATGCGCAACAGTTTTCCATTGGCACGTGACATGTGACCTCACAATAACTGTCGAAGCAGGTATGAGAACCCAGTTATCTTTTGCTGAGCCAAACATAGAGAAATATACAAAACTTAAAACAACATCATTCTTCTTTTATTTGGAAAGTGCAACATAAAAATGTGTTATTTGTATTAATGTCTGATGAGTTCGTTATAATTTTAAATAAATTTATAAATATTTCTAAGATTTCTTTGTTTCAAACACTGTAAATGTTGACAGTTATAATCCATACAAAGAAAAATATTTGGGGTCCTCAATAAATATGAAGCTTGCAAAAAGATTTTGAGACCAAAACGTTTGAGAACTGCTGGTAAACATGGGAGAGATGGACCTGAAGTTCAAGGTTCTGGTTACTCAGCGGGGCTGCGCAGGGGGAGACAAAGTGATGGGATCTGGGGCGGGGACTGTGGGGCTTTAAGGCATTTGCAACATTTTTTGCCTATACCAAAGCAAGGTAACAGCAAAACAGAGCTCAATAATACTACTGGGTGGTAGTAATATTGTATTTTTGTATCTCTTGGTGTATTGAAAATAGTTCGTAATAAAAGAGGAATACAGTCATAAGCATATTACTTAGACTGATGGAAATAATTACCAGAAATACTAATAGCCACAATAGTTAAGAAGTTTCCAGTGGGGTGCGGAACTGGAGGTGGGCGAGCAAGCGTGGGAGAGGACTGCTCTTCGTAGAAGATTCTTTTGTGCCATTTCATTTGTTACTGTGCACACCCACTATACCTGCATAAAAATAGAACTTTAAAAAAAAAAGGCAAAAACTTCGTGAACTATGCAAAACATACAGAGATGAGGGTAAAATCTGGAAGGGAACAAAGTAGAACTGAGTAGCAGTTGCGTTAGGATGTTGGGATTACGGAGAAGTTTCCTTTCACTTCCACATATTCCGTAACGTGGCTGTATTGTGTATACAGTATAAGATTATTATTTAAGTCAGCAGCGCATCAGAACTATTCTTTTCTCCTGAGGAAGAAATTGATGATGGCTGTCATCTGGGTTCTTTTTATTCTTCTTGTTCTTTTTACATCATTGCCAACCTTTTATACCTTAAAGACTGTGATCACAAATAGATTCTTTTTTTAACTTGTAACTGTAGGAGCCTGTCTTTAGAGACGCAATTAACTCCATGGAAGAATACAAAATTGGTGCCGTGTCATCAGGGCACATTCAGCACGACACCACGTCTTCCAGGGTTCGCTTACAGCCATGCTAAATCAAATCTAAATCCCGATATAAATAACTGGGTGATGATCCACATCGGAGGTTCAAATGAACTATTTATTGTACCCTTTATTGTGTACCATATCCTCTGTGTCAGTGACAGCTGTTTGCTGGATAAAAGCGGAATGCTATACGAGGGGGGTTCACGGAGCAGTTGGCCTGGCTCTGTATTCATGGGCTCCACCGCAACAGGCAAGGTGAACATACATGGACATCAAGATTACAGTTTCAGTTCAGAGGACCTCGTCCAGGACCCCTTCCCCAGGACGGGAGAAGCACAGGTAGCCGGAAGGGTCTAGGAAGTTTTTGTTTTGCTTTGTCTTTAATGTGGGGCATCTAAAAAGAACGATTCCTAGGGCACCATATAAACTAACGGAAGGCAGGGGTGCGTGGGTGGCTTAGTCAGTTCAGCATCTGACTTTGGTTCAGGACGTGATCTCACGGTTCGTGAGTTTGAGGTCCACATCGGGCTCCTCACTGACAGTGCAGAGCCTGCTTGGGATTCTGTCTCTCTCCCTCTTTCTGTCGAAATAAATAATCTTTAAGAAAAATTTTGTAAAGGACCGTTCCTATACCGTGGCCAGGTTAGACTCAAAACAAAACAAAACAAAACAAAACAAAACAAAACAAAACATAAACCAGAATTTCCATGTATGGAATCAGGAATAAAGAATTTTTGAGGGGGCGGGGAAGGAACGTTTCAGTGGGTGATCAGGGAGTAGAGAATTTCATAGGACTCTCAAAACAAATTACCCCCAAACCCGGTGGCTTAACACAACAGAAATGTATTATCTCACAGTTCAGGAGGTGAGAAGTCCAAAATCAAGGCGTCTGCAAGGCTGGTTCCTTCTGGAGGCTCTGAGGGAGAATCTGTGCCAGGCCTCTCTCTCCTGGCTTCGGCTGCTGCTGGCAACCTTTGGTCTTCCTCGGCTTGGAGCCGCAGCTCTCCAATCTCTGCCTCCTTCTTCATATGGCCCTGCGTCTCTGTGTCCTCTTCTCTTCTTGTAAGGACACCAGTCATTGCATATATGGGTCACCCTAAATCCAGGAGGATTTCGTCTTGAGGTCTTTAATTAACTGTATCTGCAAAGACTGTATTTCCAAGTAGGGTCGCACTCTGAGATTCCAAGTGGACATGAGTTTCGGCGGGGGGGGGGTACATCATTCAATCCACTACACAGGGCCAAGCAAAACAAATATTAAAGGCACATGCCATGGGTTCCAATTCTGGCTGTAAGTAATGGGGAGCTGACTAACACAGGCCGTTCAAGAGAACTCTATGCAGACCACAAAGGAGGTCACGGAAGTTTTCCAAAACCACGAAAATCATTTCCGATTTGTTCTGTCCATCCATCATCCATCCATCCATCCATCCATCCAAGGATCTACTCATCAGTATGACTTTTGAACATCTATATGTTTTGCACGGTGCTGGATACGAAGTCCCTTTTTTAAAATGTTTGTTTATGTTGAGAGAGAGAGAGAGAGAGAGACAGTGCAAGCAGGGAGGCGGAGGCACAAAGAGACAGGGAGAGAAAGTAGATCCCATATGCAGGCCTCGATCCCATGATCCTGGGATCAAGACCTGAGTCGAAACCAAGAGTTGGACCCTTAACCAACTGAGCCACTTAAGCGCCCCTGGATATGAAGTACTTTTAATGGAAACTGAGGCTTCACAGGAATTATTAAATGTAATGGAACGTAATCTCATACACCCTCAAATAAGCTGTAATGCCACTTTGCAAGCAGACGATTGCATATACATGGGCAAGGGACTAGAAGGGCATTTATAAGAACAACTATAAAACATGCTATAGTTTGGGGCGCCTGGGTGGCGCAGTCGGTTAAGCGTCCGACTTCAGCCAGGTCACGATCTCACGGTCCGTGAGTTCGAGCCCCGCGTCGGGCTCTGGGCTGATGGCTCGGAGCCTGGAGCCTGTTTCCGATTCTGTGTCTCCCTCTCTCTCTGCCCCTCCCCCGTTCATGCTCTGTCTCTCTCTGTCCCAAAAATAAATAAAAACGTTGAAAAAAAAATTTAAAAAAAAAAAAAAAAACATGCTATAGTTTGCTACCATCACATAGACTTACTATACAGGTGTGTGTGTACAGAAGGACAGACAGAGAGACTGACTGGCTAGATGGGTAGCTGGATGCATGCTCCCACATCCCATTTTCTCTTTCCGGATGAGCGAGAACATTATGTCGCACACTTGAGTCTCCTTTGCAGCTAGGCCGGAAGCATGCCACTGAATCCTGACCAGGGAAATCGGGTGGCGGCGATGTCCGTCACTTGGAGGTCTGAAAAAATATCCCCCCATACCGTTTCCTCCCTTCCGTGGAGATCACGGTGGCGTGCACGGAAGAGGCGTGGATCCCTGAACCATGAAGAAGCAAGACTCAGTCGGGCCACGATTCACATCAGACAGTGACGGGGAGTAAGAAACAAACCTCTCATGGAGTAAGCCATTGAGCATCTGGGGTTATTCATTACCGTAGTCGTGGTACTTACCTTGTGTCCCATGACTGGCTGTACAAGGCCAGCTCGGGCCAAGGACGTTGAGGACGGCCATCCCCAAGCTCTAGCTTACTGAGCTGCTCAGATGAACGCTGTAGACGGATAATTTCTACTCAAGATCTTATTCGGCCAGCTCTCCTCAGGGACACCACGGACGATGGGTAACAATACTTGTCCGTTTGCAGCGCGGAGTCTGGCTGAGTTCGTTTCTGGGTGCCTTCTCTGTGGCAGACCCGCACGCACACTGTGTCACTCAGGTCCTTTCTCAGATGGATCCTAGGACAGCATGCAGCCCCCAGAATCTCCCTGGAATGACCACGCCTCCTTAGGTCCTTCTCGCCACACACCACGGGCAACCCCGTCCAGCCCCTCAGGAGGTGTCGAGGAGCAGAGGTTCCTATGCTGCCCTGCCCCCCTGCATGAGAGCCAGGACCAGCATCAGGGGGCTCTCCGGCCCCAGCTCTCCGGCTCTAGGGCAGGCAGCAGTCCCCATAGCTAAACCCGCACAGAAAAACCTGAAGGTGAATGAGATGCCTCTGTGTCAGCGTGGTACCTGTGTGTCTTTCCCACACTTCCTTTAGCTAAGCTGCCCTTTCCATTAACACTTCGGTCACACGACTATGACTTAGGACTACTCGCCGTCCCCTGGGTGGCAATGCCCTCCACCCTGCCCCTCTCCCAGCCGTTCCTCCGGAACATCGGACACACGCTCGTGTTGCCTCTGCGAAGCCTCCCCAGCTTCCCTGGGGTTGGGAGAGCTTCCTCCTAGGGCTCACCGAGCGCTCAGTTCACACCCTGTTCTGGTATTTATCAACTGGGACTTCCGTTTATCTGACTGAAAGCCCATCTTGCTAACCGAACCGTGAACTGGTCAGAGGCAGGGATGTGCTGATTTTCCCTTATCCAAAGACCTTGTTCCTCAACTTTTGGGACACTCCACAATCTGGGCTCTCTTTCTGTCGCTGGCTGCTTCTAGGTCCCCAGGGTCATTCAGCAGGCCTCTTCCCTCGTCTAACTCACTCCGCAGATGACTGCATCCCATCTGGAGCTACCAAGATCTCTAATGTCCCCCAAGGTTGTATCTCCAGTGCAAACCTCTTCCCTGAGCTCTAGGTACCAATACGCAAAAGATCTGCCCACCTCTGATTCAAAGTCCATCTGATGCGTGTCTCCGAACAGAGCCAAACTCCTCCCTCCACCAGGAGTTGGGCGCACTTCCTTACAACGTGCTCCTTCCTTAACACTTCCCCGTCAGAGAACCGGAATAACATTCTTCTTCCATTTTCCCAGTCCCCAAACCTTGTCGTTCCGGATGCCAGATGCTAGATGCTAGATGATGTGTTCCACCAGAAAAAGGGGAAAATCCAAGGGGTGCCTGGGTGGCTCAGTCAGTTGAGCGTCTGACTTTGGCTCAGCTCATGATCTCACAGTTTGTGAGTTCGAGCCCCGCGTCAGGCTCTGTGCCGACAGCTCGGAGCCTGGAGCCTGTTTCAGATTGTGTGTGTGTGTGTGTGTGTGTGTGTGTGAGCGCGCGCACACCTCTCCCACTCACGCTCTCTCAAAATTGAAAATAAACATTAAAAAAATTTTTTTAAATTTTTTAAAAAGGGGGAGAAATCCAGGAAAGGGGAAGAACAGGATGCAGGAGTCAGGAGCGAATACCCAGGATGAGAAATCTAAGAGATTTCTCTAAGACGACAACATTGTTGGAATGCTTATGTGCCCTAAATGCTTGCACAAGGTTTAAATGGGTGGACAGGGGAAAACTAAGCAAGCAAAAAATGTAGTAATTAATTTCAGGAAAAATCAAAGCTTGCTCAGGAAAGGAACAGTAATCATAGTTTTCTATAAGCTCAAGAGGAAACAGAATTTAAATAAAAAGAACAGGAATAATGATATTGAAAAAATTATAATCTAGGGGTACCTGGGTAGCTCAGTCAGTTGAGTGTCCAATTCTTGATTTCAGTTCAAGTCATGATCTCACGGTTGTGAGATCGAACTCCCCCATCAGTTTCCATGCTGAGCGTGGATCTTGCATAAGATATTCTCCCTCTCCCCCCGTATACAGATTTTATATATATATATATATATATATATATACACACACACACACATACATACACACACACACATATTTATATATATTTTAATATAGATTTAATATATATATTATATGTTGCATATATGCATACACACACACACAGACACACACACACACATATATATCCCTCTGCCCCTCCTCTGCTCATGCTCTCTCTGTTTAAAATAAATTAAAAAATAATTTTAAATAATGATCTAACTAAGTCAGGACAATGGATGGCTGGGCAGGGTGCTTGGGGACAGGGGAACACAGAAAAGGCAGCTAAATTCTTACTTTTAAAAAAAATTTTTTTTAACATTTATTCATTTCTGAGAGTGAGAGAGAGCATGAGCGGGGGAAGGGCAGAGAGAGAGGGAGACACAGAATCAGAAGCAGGCTCCAGGCTCTGAGCTGTCAGCACAGAGCCCGATGCAGGGCTCGAACTCACAGACTGCGAGATCATGACCTGAGCTGAAGTCAGACTCTCAACCGACTGAGCCACCCAGACACCCCTAAATTCTTACTTTTTGTTTTTAATTTTTTTTAATGTTTATTTATTTTTGAGATAGAGAGAGACACAGCATGAACGGGGGGAGGGTCAGAGAGAGAAGAAGACACAGAATCTGAAGCGGGCTCCAGGCTCTGAGCTGTCAGCACAGAGCCTGATGCAGGGCTCGAACTCACGGACCGTGAGATCATGACCTGAGCTGAAGTCAGACTCTCAACCGACTGAGCCACCCAGACACCCCTAAATTCTTACTTTTTGTTTTTAATTTTTTTTAATGTTTATTTATTTTTGAGATAGAGAGAGACACAGCATGAACGGGGGGAGAGTCAGAGAGAGAGGAAGACACAGAATCTGAAGCGGGCTCCAGGCTCTGAGCTGTCAGCACAGAGCCTGATGCAGGGCTCGAACTCATGGACCGTGAGATCATGACCTGAGCCGAAGTCAGACACCTAACCAACTGAGCCACCCAGGCGCCCCTAAATTCTTACTTTTTATAGTACAAAGTCAACAGATAATGCCCAAGGCGGTACACTCAGATATGATGAATGCAATTTAGAAATACAGAATTCAACACCAAGCGAGTCAACTAAAAGAGCTGTAACAGACTTCCCTGAGGAATGGGAAAATGGCTGTTCTGTTTGCCTACAAACCTGATGAGACTATTTGACTCCTATGCACTCATACATGAGACCTAATTTTTAAAAATCAGGGAATAAGCAATTGGCTTATCCTGGATAAGACTAGAAATGTCAGTATTAGAGAAGGAGAAGGGTCATTCTGGCAGCTTCTCTCCTGTGACTCTTCCAAGGGACCCCTCCACGGCATCAGCAGTCACGTGCTCCTTCACTACTACAAAGCCTGGAAATCAAAAAGGAGGTCCAACGGGGTCCAGAGGAGACCTGGGTCCTTTCTGAGTTCACACATGCGTGGTGACTTCTTTTCTCCAAAGAGACAGTGAGATACACGATACGGCATGAGAACCATGGTCTTGTGAACACAACGGGACTGAATGAGCCCCTGCGCATATGACTGAGCACATGAATGGGGGCTCTGTGGGAAAGACCACCTGCACCAAGAAAGTGGGTGGGCTGGTAGGGAGGAGATCGCTTGGAATGAGAGAGGGGATCCAACTCAAGAAGACATCCGGCTGTGGATCTCTGGGTGCAAAAGGGGTAAACTCGCAGTAAATTCTTACACGGGTTTTGGCTTTTTTCTCCTGTCCTGACTCCTTGACCCCAGTGACGGTCACAGGTTGGGAAAGCAACACACCGATGATCTTTTCCTGTCTGCACAGGCAGAAAACTGTCAGCGAAATAAGATGTGCTTTGTCTCATTCTCCCATCAGAGGTCAGACTAACAATGGCAGACTCCAAAAGCAATGTGCACCAGGAGAAGGAGCGTTAGAATCAATCCATCTTTCTCCTGGTCTCCCCACCTCCAAGTTTCTCGTTAAAATTCTGGGTGGTCTATGGCTTTACATGTGAACGCTATGGGTGTTACAAATGCATAGTACCACACAACGTGTGTGTGTGTGAGTGTGTGCGCGCACACGCGTCAGGTGAGCTACACGAAATTGCTCTTTTGTAGGTAAAAACCCAAATGTTGGCAGTTTCACGTTATAGAACCGAAGAGTCTTGCCATATTCTCATGCCAGTCCTCTGAATTAGGAGTTAGATTTGTTAATCCCGTTTTATAGATGAAGAAGGAGTCGTGGGGGACTTCATGCTTTGTAACTGTGCTTTCCCAAAGCAGTGTCAAGGCAACCCAGTCTGTGACCCGAGGGTCTACAGTTAGATCCCATGTTGGGGCAGTTCTGTGTGCTGGAAGTGCCCTGGGGACCTGTAGGCACATCCTCCTCAGCTGCTACCTGATGCCACCACGAATCCCCAGGAAACAGGCTCACTGCTTCCCTACATCCAAACCAACAGGGGGAGCACAGGGCAGCACTGATGGGGGAGGGGGGGGCGGGGCGGGGCATGTCCACAGGTGCAGCTCAGTGGCGGCCTGGAGGAGAGGGGTCTGATCATCGCGGTTGGTTTGTTTTTTGTTTTTGTTTTGGGGGTTTTTGTTTCTCTGTTTGGTTTTGGTTAGAATCCAGCAGGTATAATAGTTTCTGTAAAAGGTAATCTTGAAAACAGTGCATTCTGTCTGGCTAAATCAGATTTCAGAAGAAAAAGGACCATGTCAGCTAAGGGCTACATTTAACATCAGATATTTAATTTAGATTATTTAATACAATTTAAAAAGCTCTCTAGGAATATTTGGCCAAAATCTCTTTGGCCAAGGAGCATGGCAGAAAAACTATTCTTAAAAAAATAAAGGGAAAGAGACAAAGGAAGAAATTTAGCACAGAATTGGAACTTAGAAAGAATGGAGAGCACAGGGACATAGCTAAGAAAAGTGGGGTGGGGAATAGTCAGACGTGAAGGATTTTTTTCAGATTGATCTCAATTACTGCATTTTTTTCCCAGGAAAATAGAAGAAGATGGGTTTCACCTGTTTGTCAATGGCGTCTCTAAACTGCATGTGTGGTTTTCTGGCAGGGCAGGATCTGGGGATCTGGGTAGCTGGGGTTCAGAGGAGTAATGCCCATCTTCCACTTTGCTCCTGGGGCCCCATGTCCACCTCACTTTACTGCACCCTGCCCCCAGGCACGGGTCGGTTTACTGCCCATCTGTTCCCCCTGTAGACTGATAGCCCATCCACAAGGCTGGGGTCCAGTGTCCTATTCACTAAGCAATGGAATATAGCTTAGCCATAATAAAGAGGGAAATAAAGGATGGACCTTGAGGGCATTATACCAAGTGAAATAAGAGTAAGACAAATACTGTATGATCTCGCTTATATGTAGACTCAACACAAACTCACAGATATGGAAGACAGACTGGTGGTTGCCAGTGATATGAATAGATATGCCACAATTTCCTTATCCATTCATCCATCAAGGGACACTTAAGTTGCTTCCATGTCTTGGCTACTGTAAATAATGCTATGAACATGGAGGTGCATATATCTTTTTGAGTTAGTGTTTTCATTTCCTTTGGATATATACACAGAAGTGAAATTTCGGGATGATACGGTAATCTTACTTTTAATTTTTTGAGGAGCATCCATACCGTTTTCTCTAAATTTTTTTTAACATTTATTTATTATTGAGAGACAGAGAGACACAGAGCATGAGCAGGGGAAGGGTCGAGAGATGGAGAGACACAGGATCTGAAGCAGGATCCAGGCTCCGAGCTGTCAGCACAGAGCCCTACGCAGGGTTCGAACTCACAAACCACGAGATCATGACCTGAGCCAAGGCTGGATGCTCAACCGACTGAGCCACCCAGGCACCCCTTCCATACCATTTTCCATAGTGGCTGTACCAACTTATATTCCCAAGAGTGAAGGAGGGTTCCCTCTTTTCCATATCCTCTCCAACAGCTGGCATTTCTTGTAGTTTTGATAACAGCCATTCTAACAAGACGTGGTATCTCATTGTGGTTTTGATTTGTCTTTCTCTGACGATTAGTGATTTTGAGCATCTTCTCATGTAACTATTGTCCATCTTTCTTTTTTGGAAAAATGTCTGTTCGGGTCTTGTGCCCATTTTTTAATCAGGCTCTGTTTTGCTACTGAGTTGTAGGAGTTCTTCATATGTTTTGGATATTAACTCCTTATCAGATAAATGATTTGCAAATATTTTCTCCCGTTTTGCAGGCTGCCTTTTTATCGTCTTGATGGTTTTCTTTGATGTGCAGAAGCTTTTTAGCTTACCGGAGTTAGTTCCATTTGTTTATTTTTGCCTGTGTTGCCTTTGCTTTTGAAGTCAAATCCAAAAACTCATGGCCAAGACTGACATCAGGCAGCTTACCACCTATGTTCTCTTCAAGGAGCTTTATGTTGTCAGGTCTTACATTCAAATCTTCAATGCATTTTGAGTTTAATGTTTGTGTAAGGTGTTAGATAAGGTCCAAGTTCATTCTTTTGCACGTGGCTGTCCAGTTTTCCCAACACCACTTACTGAAGACATTGTCCTTTCCCCCACTGGGCGTTCTTGGCATCCTTGTCAAAAATCAACAACAAATGTTTTTTCAATGGATCAAGGAAGAAGGGTTTGTCAACGTGTTATTTAGAGGCAGGTTTCCAGAAGCTTACTACAGAACTTCCAGAAGCTTCCAGAACTTACGACAGCATCAGGCAAGTCTCTTAAGCTCAAGGCTCGTATTAATTATTTGGTCCACAAAGCCTTTCCCAGCTGCTCCCCAGACCATCACCTAACAGCAGAACTACCCACACCACACAGTGCTCTCCAGTTCTGATTACTGCTTCCTTCCCTGACGGGAGTTCCTCTAATGAAACTACTACTAGGATCAGAAGCTAGGGGCAAAGAAGGGCCATGGCCAGTGCAAGGAGAGGTGGAGGATGGCACTGGAGCTTTGACTGAGATTCTCTATCCCTTGGGTCTCCTAATCCCCACCATGTTCTTCTCAGTCCTCATGTTCACGGTCAGAAGGACGCACTCCAGTGCACAGCTCTGCCTGCTGTCTCTCTTTATCATGTCTGTTTTCATAAGATCTGGCCGCCTGGTAGAGCTTTACCTGACTTTATTAACTTAATTCTTTCCTTCTGCTGGCCTAATTTGATACTCTACTCCTTTGTGATTGATTCCCCTTCAGAATTCCCCCTTTGACCCATCCTGCTTACTCAACACACATGCTGTCACCATCTGAAACTATCCTGCTTCTGTATAACCGTATTCTTTCATTATCTATCTCCCCTCCTTGGAACGCAAGCTGTGAGTATGGGAACATGTTTTTTTTTCTCACTGCTAAATACCCAGTGGTATTTAAAACATGGTAGGTTCTCAGGGGCGCCTGAGTGGCGCAGTCGGTTAAGCGTCCGACTTCAGCCAGGTCACGATCTCGCGGTCCGTGAGTTCGAGCCCCGCGTCGGGCTCTGGGCTGATGGCTCAGAGCCTGGAGCCTGTTTCCGATTCTGTGTCTCCCTCTCTCTGCCCCTCCCCCATTCACGCTCTCTCTCTGTCCCAAAAATAAATAAACGTTGAAAAAAAAATAAAAAAAAAAAAAATAAAAAAAATAAAACATGGTAGATTCTCAATGAATGTTAAATGAGTGAATTATAAATGAATAAACAAAATCTTCTTCTCATCCAAACAACTAGTCACTCTTTTATCAATTTTATTTAATACTGCTCACATCTGTACCTTTCTCTCCATCATCTGTGACTATTTTATGTCAGTCCCTCACTTTTTCCTGCCGAGAGAACAGCCTTCTAGTCTACCTATGGCAAAGCTAATAACTCCACTCTCCATTCCTTATATCCCTACCAGATGGGCTGAAACACAAGACGAATCATATCACTGCTCTGCTTGGGACCTTTCCAAGGCTCCCCATCACCTATCCTGGCTCGCCTGATGCCCTGAACTAGGTATATACAGCCCTGGACTCCCTCTTGTTCTCAGCACCCTCTCTCTGCACCAGCTTAACTGAACTATTGGCAGTTCCCTCATGCCGGATGCTTTAAAAAAAAACTTTTAATTTTAAAATAGTTTCAATTTATAGAAAAGTTTGAGAAGATAGTAGAGTGTATTCCCATATATCCTACATGGAGATTCTCCAATCATTAACATCTTCCATACATGTGACAATTATTGAATCAACATTGCTATATTATCATTATTAAGCAACATCCATATATCATTCAGATTCCCTTAGTTTTCCCTAACACCCTTTTTCTATTCCTAGATCCCACCCAAGGTATCACACAACGTTCAGTTGTCGTGTCTCCTTAGACTCCGCTAAGCGACTGTGATACTTTCTCAGGCTTTCCTGTATTTTGATGATCTTGACAGGTTTGAGAAGTATGGTCAGGTATCAGGCAGGATGTCCTTCATCTGGGATCTGATGGTTTTCTCATGTTACGAGTTTACGAGCCATAGGCCGACTAGGAAAGGAAGAATCCAGATGTAAAGTGACCTTCTCATCACATCGTCTCAAGTGTACCTGCCACCAGCATGATTTATCACTGGAATGTTGGCCCTGATGATCCGGCCGAGGGGGTATTTGTCAGGTTTCTTTGAAGTTATTCTCCTCTCCCCGTTTCTATGCTCTCTACTCCTTAAGAAGGATGTCACTAGGCACAGCCCTCCCTTAAGGACGAGGAGATATGTTCCACTTCCTTGAGAGCACAGTGTCTACATAAATTATTTGGAATTCTTCTATAAGGCAGATTTGTCTCTTTGCCCCCATTTTTAATTTACTCAATTATTTATCTGTATCAGTTTGGATTCGTGCTGATTTATTCTGTGCTTTGCGTTATAATTAACTACTACTTTTCATTTGACTCAAATCATTCCAACTTTGTCTGCTAGAAGTTCTTTCAGCTGCTCATCTGGCCCTATAACACACCCACATCAATGCCTGCCTGTTGATTTGTCTGAGTACTTCCTTACTTCCTAGCAGGATAGAACATTCCAGGCTCATTGGCACGTTTCTGCTCCAGGCCTAAAATCAGCAGGTCTCCAAGAAGTCCTGCTTCGTCTTATTGGAGAAGTGTAGAGGAAATCACGACCCAAGCACTGGGCAAGGACTGTGGTCTCTTACCTGTGTGCTTCTTCTACGGGTCACCTCTTTGCCACCCTCCTCTCCTCCTTCATCCCCCTTCCTTGCTAAAATAATTCCTCATGGTCTTCAAAACTCAGGGGAGTTACCTCCTTTTTCAGGGAAACTCTTTGACTCCTCCCGCTCCACCCCTCCAAGGCAGAGCGTTCGGTCCTGCTCTGTGGTCTCGCCCTTGCTGCGTTGTATTGTTCTAATGTGCTCGCTTGTTGGACTTTTCTCCACTGGACTGAGATACCTTTGAGCAGAGACAATATTCACAGCTTCTAAGAAAGGGTCAGACACAGATGGGCCTACACAGGTTAGAAATTCACTAAATATTTCTTTTTGGTAAATGTGTTAATAGATGCCTAACTAAATGGTATATGCTACATATTTTGATTTTTTCCCTTGACCTTTTGAGAACAGTAAGCACTATCATCCCTAAGGTACTTCTGAGAAATGCCTGAGTGAGTTTGCTGATGGCCATGCTCACTGTAAGCATCAAGGCCTGTATTCACCAAAGTGCTGTCTTATGGGTGAAAAGTTGGGCACAAAACACACTCTTAACTACAGTATAGCATGAGGTTGATCACATTACACATTACCAGCAACATCTGTCAAAAAAAAAAAAACTTCTTCGGTAGATAAAAGACTGAGAAATGGCCCTACAATGGGAATAACCTAACCACAAATAAAAGCCTGATTGGTCTGTGTGGACGGGCAAGACCAGTAGTGACCACAAGATGGTTCTGCACCACAGACTCGCAAAGGCATCACGAGAGCCCTCAAGTTCTCTGTCATGGTTTGAAGAGCCTGAAAAGCATCATGGCCTAATTACAACATCTGATGTCCACGTCAGCCTGTTACGTCGCCCACGGTGCCAGGCCCAATTATCATGCTAGTCAATAGTTGTAAAACAGCGTTATGTATTGCACTGATGCACAAACACAAAAGAAATGACTGATCACTCAAAAAATCCAGTTGGCAGGTAAAAAATTCCAAACGTAGAGCTCTTGGGGAGGCTCTTCTACTTTTTCACTTCAAAGAAGGAATAATGTGTGGGGTTAGGGGCTTTGTATCAGCGTTGGCACATGCACATGTCGAGAGAACGATGAGTCTATTTCAGAACCCAAACTACAGAATCCCTTCTCCGAGCCCCGCTGCGTGCTTCCTTCCACTACTGTCCAATCCCAAGAACCCATCTTCCCAGAGCACTGAACCTGGGGTGATTTGCCAGCCCCAGGGTGACCTCTATGTCCAAAGTCCTGAGGGGACGATGGATGGGGGAGTGGCCTGCAGGGTCAACCAACAAATAAATTCAGACTTAGAATCACAAGACCGGCACAGGCCAGGTGTCCTGATGTACCCCAGGGGCTCCCTGAGCCTCAACTTCCTCACCACAAAAACAAAGGCTGGATAGAGGTTCTTTCTAAAATCTATAATGCTCATAGCTAGATGTCTTTATGAGGCTTTCTGAGAACCAGGTGCTCAATGACTACATTCGTCTTGCATTTCTTGGATCCTACAATAGCAAATGGATGCTCTGGGGCCATCTATAAGTGGCACCTTTAAAGCATGAGCTATAAAATGCCTTTATTCAGGGAGGACAAGCCTAGGAACACTGCAGGGAGTTTTCAGGGCTGAGGAAGGAGCGGCTGCCGGAGACCTATGCTCAGCTTCTCAAGCCATTTCCCAGCCTACAACCCGGGCCTCTCACTCTATTCAGAAGAAAGAAAATAACTCACAATAAAAAATCCTGTAGCACGAAAAGAACTGCTGCTAATTAGAATCTTCTACAACCTAAGGTTCCTAGGAGGTACTGAAAGAGAAAAAATGAGCGTCTGGAGAGCAGTCTGGCTGTGAGCGAACTTTCGGCAAGCTTATCTCCTCCTACTGCCAGTTCATGATGTAGGAAAGCGTAATCTCCAAAAGAGAAGCGGGAGTCCGAAAGGAAGGGAAAAAAAGCAAAGGAACAGGTAGTCTGCTGTCTGAATATTTGATTTTGAACTTCATGAAGAGCAAAGGTCTTTATGATAACCTGCCTTTGCCCGTGGTTTTAATCTACATTTCTAAGCACAGAGTATTTTGTTAATGATACAAATAGAAATAGATCATACCAGAGAATGTATCCAAGGGGAAACGAATACATACAGGGGAAAGTGAAGTCTTTAAACGCCAATAAATGATGACTAAGAGCCCCACACATTACAAATGAGGTCAGAATGACCATCACTACACTGCGATGATATCCCCCCAGGTAATGAGGAAGTAAAGGCTCCCTTCAAAACTGGGATTTCAGACTTGTTTCACAGGGGACGGGGGATGGCCCACGAGCAAGGGCAGACCCACGTGGCCGCAGAAATGGCCCACAGCACAGAACCTCGTTCTCAGCGCTGCTGTCCAAGCTGCTATCACAACGGGGAACATTCATGTTGTTGCTCAGGAGTTGCCTGGGGTCACAGTTATCAGGCCGCATTATGACTCAAGGTGCCCCTGAACGGAGGATTTTTCAACCAATCAGCCCCTGGCTCTTGGCATTTGCAGATTTCACATTCGTAATTTTAGCCATTCAACCCCTCGGGGGGGACCCTAAGTGCTTAAACCAGTGGAAATGTGTGTGTTTCTGAGGACTGAATTTTAACCACATATGGTGAGCTATGGATACTGGGTCTGAAGATACCGAGTGAGGAAGGGGCTATAATGATTAAGCATCCACTTGGCGAGGCTACAGGGTCCAGTTCTTTAGTCACACACCAGTGCAGATGTTGCTGTGTGAAATATTTTTTAGATGTGATTGACATGTAAATCTGTAGACTTTGAGTAAAGCAGATTACCTTCCTTAAGGTGGGTGGGCCGCACCCAATCAGTAGAAGGGCTTAATAGAAAAAAGACTGACCTCCCCTGTGCAAGAGGGAATTCTGCCAGTAGACTGTCTTCGGATTTGAATTAGAAGTCTTCCCTGGAGCTCTAGCCTGCCAGCCTGCCCTGCAGATTTGGGGCTTACTTGTCCCCACAATCTCATGAGCAATTCCTTAAAATAAATCTCTTTTTCTCTCTCTGCCTCTCTCTCCATATGTGTGTGTGTGTGTGTGTATACATACATACATACATATTTATTTATAAATATGTATTTTATAACAGAGAGGTCACTCTATCTCATGAAGGCACCAAGAGCTGCCAAGGAAGTTTTCTTGTAGACTTGGTGAAAACACACTTTTCTGTCATTTGGTCTCCATTCTGGGGCTGGCAAACACGCCAGGCAGTTCCTCTGGGCTAAACGGAAGCCTGCGTCCACCCGGTCAGGTTGGAACACAGGCCAGATGGGAGCTTCTGGGGCTTCTTTCAAGGGCTTCAAACATCTAGCTGCTGTTGCTTGAATTCTCAACGCAACTGACGCGTACGACTGTTTCCTCTCCGGAAAGGCAGCGTGCCATCAGTGCAGACAGCCAACGGGGAAATTATATTAGGAAGAGAGAAAAAGTAGGAGCTGCAAGAAATTTATAGGCCCATTACAGCGTTTCCCAAGTGACCGCCTGGACCATACTGCCAAGATAACATATGTATCAAGGAAATGTAAATCAAGACGAGATTTTGGCAGAGATAATGTGAATTGCTGCTTCCTATGAATGATCTCATTCACAGGCACAGGAGGGCAGGGGGAAAGGAAAGGAAGGGGGAGGGGGGAGGGGGGAGGGGGGACGGGAGGGGGAGGGGGAGGGGGAGGGGAAGGGGAAGGGGAAGGGGAAGGGGAAGGGAAGGAAATATATGGGTAGGAGAGACGGGGACAGTCAGCAAAGAGAAATCTGCGGAAGATCCCTCCCCCCTAGCCTCCTGCGTTTCCGGCTGCACAGCCGGCTAAATGGAGGGGTGGGGCAGGGCTATGTCCTGGGCCCTGTCTTCCTCTGGGAGCTTTAAGTAATGAGAGCAATAAAACAGCCAATGTTTTCGAGAAATTACTATGTCAGGTACAGTTGATCCTCATTACTCATAGGTACCATTTCTGCAAGTTCACCTACTGGCTACAATTTATCTGCAACTCCAAAATTAACATCATCTGCCAACATGCCCAGAAAGGTGAAATGTCTGTGTTGCCCGACCTGCCATGTTCCCGGCCAGGCTGAAACACAGAAAGGCCTTCTCGTGTCGGCCCTCATACTGTACAATCCATTGGTGCTCTACCTAATGCCACGTGTTTTGCATTTCTGTGTTTCTGTTGGTAATTTCGCTGGTTAAAATGACCCTTGAGGGGCGCCTGGGTGGCTCAGTCGGTTAAGCGTCCGACTTTGGCTCAGGTCATGACCTCAAAGCCCGTGGGTTCGAGCCCTGCATCGGGCTCTGTGCTGACGGCTCAGAGCCTGGAGCCTGCTTCGGATTCTGGGTCTCCCTTTCTCTCTGCCCCTCCCCCGCTTGCACTCTGTCTCTCAAAAATAAACAAACATTAAAATTTTTAAAAATTGACCCATGAGCTTATATGATACTGGCATGCTGTTTTTTGCTCCTGGGTGCAAGAAGGCTGCAATGTGCTTTCCGTGAGTTACAGAAGCTTCCAGTAGACACGAGTCATAGTGTGAATCAGTAATATGTATTAAACAAGGAGTCTTTAAACAGTAACTCACATAAAACGAGGCTATCTCTTCTTGATCAACAATCTGACTCCGTATTACTCTTAAGAGCAATGCTTCAGCATTCCCTAATCCAGTGCTCATGGTGGCTTTACAAACCACTAACTATTGCAAATAATGAGAACTGACTGTATGTTTTTGGTTTTGTTGTTTTTTTTTTTTTTTTTTTTTTATTGCTGAGTTTTCTGCCACCCTAACCCTGGCCCTGGTGCCTGCAGTGACAACCAAGCATAACTACCATGAATAAGGGGAATGGCCTGAACTCTGCACTTAGTGTTTTACATAATCTTCATTGGTAACTCTGTAAGGTATGGACTGTTATCGCTAAGACTTGCAAACTGAGGAAATTTGCTTTAGCACAATTAAGCGGCTTGCCCGAGGTAAGCAGAGAGCCAGGAATTGTCGGGACCCCGAGTCGGGCCCAGACAGAGTGACTCCAGAGCCCGCCGTGGACTCTGTGAGCTCGACCGCCTACCATCCACCTTCCCAGGCATCTCAGGGCAGAATTATGGACGCGAGGCGCTCAGAGGCTGGGGAGCCGCTGCAGACACACCGGACCGGGGCTCTTAACTTCTCTGTGCCACCGACTCCTTTGGCGGACTGATAAGGCAAGCCTACGAACTCCTTTCCAGAATAACGTTTGTGACCTCTTAAAGCACACAGATGACCAAAGAAATCAGCTTCACTGGAATACATTTATCAGATCACTGAAAAGTAATTAGGACTGCAGGGTCTGCACACATGCAAAAGAAAGGAAATGCTGCATTTCACATACAAGTTGGCAAACCAGACCCTGTCTTCCATCCCCTCCCACGCCCCCCCCCCCCCACCAAGTACATGTTCCCTCTTCCCATACGTTCTCCCACGGAAGACTTGCTCAAGGACCCTTGCACCAGCCAGCATCTGCTCTACCTGAAGCGGCTAAGAGCCGGGCGGGGGCTGGGTGGGGTGTACAGGAAGTCCCCTGGCTTAGAAATCCCCTTGTCTCCCCTGAGTTCACATCCTGGGCGCCGAAAGAACACAGTGAACTACAAGTAAGCGGGCTGGGGGGGGGGGGAGGATCTCCTACTTAAATTTAACTTCAGGATCTGAGAACGACTTCTGGAATCGCATCAAGTGTGTAGCGGGAAAGAGGCCAACGTCTGCGAGGTCCTTCCTTCCCGCATGTGCGGTGATGAAGCCGCCTCAGATCCTCAGACACGCACACGTCATTCACGGGGTTGGCGGTATGTGTCGGCGAACTCACACGAACAAACGTCTGTGTCACCGGCCTTGGCTCAGTACGGTCGCTCAGGTTCGTAGCAATGTCTCACAATGGAGGCTGATTTTTTTTTTTTAAAGGGCAGCATGGGGCGCCTCGGTGGCGCAGTCGGTTAAGCGTCCGACTTCAGCCAGGTCACGATCTCGTGGTCCGGGAGTTCGAGCCCCGCGTCAGGCTCTGGGCTGACGGCTCAGAGCCTGGAGCCTGTTTCCGATTCTGTGTCTCCCTCTCTCTCTGCCCCTCCCCCGTTCATGCTCTGTCTCTCTCTGTCCCAAAAATAAATAAAAATGTTGAAAAAAAAAATTAAAAAAAAAAAAATAAAGGGCGGCAGTCTCTGTGGGCTGCCACAAATACAGACTTCACGTGGATCTCACAGAGTCACATGGATTCTTCCGGTTATCTGAACCCCGAAAAGTGAAGATGAGTCAGTAAACCACGCAATTCTGCGTATGGTTATTCAGCAAAGCAGAAGGAGGTGGTCGGGATATACCTGATTTGTTCACCATGATCCAAATGGCAGAAAACCATTTGAGACTGGGATAAGCAAATTAAAAGAAAATTCTGGATTAGAGGAGACCCGTATGATTGCATGCCATCCTTTTAGCTCGCGTGAGAACAGGCACAAACTTAGTGGCATTACGGGCACTGTGCTTGGAATCAACTTGAACGTGAAATCAATGGGCAACAAGCATCTAAGAAAATTAAATTCCACAGGCATCTGCAAACAAAGAGTTGTTGGTAGCATCTAGCTTGGAAGGCTGGAGTGTTTCTGCAAAACACATCTAAAAACCAGAGCAGGGAATTTCATACTTAAATGCCTCTCTTGCCTTCAAAAAAATCGAAGAGTTCTGGTCTGCTTTTGTTCTCTAGACAGGAATTTGGGGATCGGACAGAAATAGGTCCGCGTTCCAGTGAATTTCAGCGCCGTGCCAAACAATGGTGAAGTTAAAACCAAAGGGGGCAAAATACCTTTTAACGTTTATTTATTTTTGAGACAGAGAGAGACAGAGCATGAACGGGGGAGGGGCAGAGAGAGAGGGAGACACAGAACTGGAAGCAGGCTCCAGGCTCTGAGCCATCAGCCCAGAGCCCGACGCGGGGCTCGAACTCACGGACTGTGAGATCGTGACCTGAGCTGAAATCGGACGCCTAACCGACTGAGCCACCCAGGCGCCCTGAAAAATACCTTTTAGAATGCCCGCTTTATGTAACCTGTGTAAGCAAGTGATCTGGTATGAAGAAAAACAGACTTTTGCCCTTTACCTCCATGAAAAAGGGAAAGAGAGAGACAAGAATTGGTCTGAGAACTCAGTGAAGGCTTCACCCATCCCTCACCTCCTGGCCCAGGGGAAGCTGGGAAGTGAAATCAAGCAGGCAGCATTTTTTTTTTTTTTTTTTTTTTTGCAGGAGTACAGAGTTGCGGTTTGGGATGACTGAGAACAGGCGTGACAGAAGGGACTCCCGGGGGTGCTGGGCGACAGCCAGCAGCCACCGCACAAGCACATGCCGTACGGCACTGAGCGAGAGTGGCACCACCAGCTCCTCCCCTGGGGGATGCTGCACCTGCAGACCGGCCCCAAGCCAGGGACTCTGTCTCATTAAGAGGAACACGCAGGTCTGAGAGAGGGGAGCAAGACCGGCCGTCCAGAGCCTGGAGAAAAGGGGGCTTGACAGCAGTCTTTGTAAACAAATGGCTGGGACCCAGAGGAGGCGCAGGAGGGAACAGAGGAAAGAGGGAACGGCCTGCAGAGCCCTGACCAGACAGGGTCCACTTCTGGCTGGGAAACGTGCTCGCTTTAGCTCAGGGCGCACAGTCCCCAAGAGGGGCACACTTCCAGGGAAACAACTGAAGGCATGTCATGAACTAGTAGCCTGAAATGGTACTGGGGCTTCAGGATGTCCGGCCCCTGACAACAAGTTTCATCGTCCCAGACTTGAACACCTGGAATCCTGCTGTCCTCTACTGGCAGTGACAGAAGGACCCCCAGAATGCGATCCTGGGCTGCCAAAAGCTGCCTCTGGGCAGGTGGGCAAGAGAGAAAGGACACCGGAGGGGAGAAGAGAGGGCGTTCCCACCATTTTCCAGTCCCAATGCACCCAGAGAGAACCCAGGGTGTCTGTTCCCAAACTTTTGGAAACGAGAATTTAGAGAAAATAAAGCTTATCAATTTTTGAGTCTGATCTTTCACTAAATATGTTCATCTATTTAGTCCTAATCAAGAGCGTCCTTAGATGTCTCCCATCTCCAATCCAAAATGGGAATAAAGCCACAAGGGAGAAAGAGTGTGACAGGGCTCGCACCTGTCAGAATGGCTAAAATCAACGACACAAAAAAGAACGCGTGCTAGTGAGGATGTGGAGAGAAGGAACCTCCGTGCACTGCTGGTGGGAACGCAACCTGGTGCAGCCACTGTGGGAAACAGTGTGGAGGGCCCTCAAAAAGTTAAAAATAGAGGGCGCCTGCGTGGCTCAGTCGGTTCAGCATCCAACTTTGGCTCAGGTCATGATCTCACGGTTCGTGGGTTCGAGCCCCGCGTTGGGCTCTGTGCTGACAGCTCAGAGCCTGGAGCCTGCTTCATATTCTGTGTCTCCCCCTCTCTCTCTGCCCCTCCCCTGCTAGGGCTCTATCTCTCTCTGTGTCTCAAAAATAAAAACATTTTTTAAAAAAAGTTAAAAATAGAACCACCTTACTATCCAGCAATTGCATTACTGGGTATTTACCCCAAAAATACAAGCACACGAATTCAATGGGATATACGCACACCTATGTTCGTGGCAGCATTATTTACAATAGCCAAGACAGGGAGCCGCCCAAGTGTTCATCGACTAAAGAATGGATAAAAAAAGGGGGCGCCTGGGTGGCTTGGTCGGTTGAGCGTCCGACTTTGGCTCAGGTCATGATCTCACGGTCCGTGGGTTCAAGCCCCGCGTCGGGCTCTGTGCTGACGGCTCGGAGCCCGGAGCCTGTTTCGGATTCTGGGTCTCCCTCTCTCTCTGCCCCTCCCCCATTCATGCTCTGTCTCTCTCTGTCTCAAAAATAAATAAAAGTTAAAAAAAATTAAAAAAAAAGAATGGATAAAAAAAGATGTGAGATACACACACACACACACACACACACCAAACCCTCAGTTTGTTCTGAATATTCTATTATATATTATTCTAATATATATTATTATACATTAAGTATATGTTATTCTAACATAATATTCTATTACATTACATATAGATTTAATATATATATTATTATATACAATAGAATATCATTCAGCCACAAAAAGAATGAAATCTTTCCATTTGCAAGGTCATGGATGGAGCTAGGGAGTATAATGCTAAGCCAAAATAAGTCAGTCAGAGAAAGACAAATACCATATGGTTTCACTCACATGTAGAACCTAGGAAATAAATAAGCAAAGGGAAAAAATAAGATAGAGAAAAAAATATAAAGAAACAGACTCTTAATTGTATAGAACAAACTGATGGTTTGGGAGGGGAAGGGAAGGGAGGGGACACAGGTGGTGGGGATTCATTCAGGAGGGCCCATGTCCTGATGAGCCCCCGGGGAGGCATCCAAGTGCCAAATTGAACACTGTCCACCTGAAAACTAACATTACACTATATGTTCACTAATTGGAATTAAAATAAAAACTTTTTATTAAAAAAAAGTTAATGTTTATTTCTTTTTGAGAGAGAGAGAGAGAGAGAGAGAGACAGAGTGCAAGAGGGGGAAAGGCAGAGAGAGAGGGAGACACGGAATCCGAAGCAGGCTCCAAGCTCTGAGCCGTCGGCACAGAGCCCGATGTGGGGCTCGAACCCACGAACTGTGCAATCGTGACCTGAGCCAAAGCCGGATGTTTAACCGACCGGGCCACCCAGGAGCCCCCAAAATAAAAACTTTTAAAAAGAAGCAGGTGTGTGACAGGGCAATGCAGCCAAATGGCCCAATGGGCACACTCCATGGGACTCTGAATTCTCCATGACAGATTCTAAACATTTTTATGCTTTCACTTTCATCATTATCTTTAACATGTTAATGAAAGTGTATTCAGACCATGGCATTGACCACCCACTAACCAAAAACCTCAAAGTGCAGCACCTACGTGTGACTGTACAATCCTGTGGGTTCTAAGCTGGGCTACTCCTCGTGCTTTAACAGTTTTGCTAAGAGCAGGGTGCCAGGGCGGCTTAGTCAGTTGAGCGTCTGACTCTTGATTTCAGCTCAGATCATGATCCCAGGGTCGTGGGATCGAGCTCCACGTCGGGCTCCATGCTGAGCATGGGGCCTGCTTAAGATTCTCTCTCTCCCCGTCTTTCTAAAATAACATAACATAAAACAAAATTATAAAATAAACAAAATAAAACAAAATAAAACAAAAAAATAAAATAAAATAAAATAAAACAAAATAAAATAAAAATAAAATAAAACAAAACAAAATAAAAATAAAATAAAATGAAATAAAATGAATAAAATAAAATAAAATAAAATAAAATAAAATAAAATAAAATAAAATAGTTTGCTAAAGCAAAGGAATCAAGCATAGTACACAAGTGAACAGTCACACAAATAGGCGAAATGAGCCTGCAGGAAAAAGCAAACTCCCACCGGGCCTCCTTTCTTGCCCTCAGTCTCCGCCTCTGATCTCAGCTTCCTGTCCTGTATCTTCCTCATTCTGTTACAGCCATGCCAGCGTCTCATACAGTTAAAAACTATAGGCAAGATATAATAAACTATGGTAAAAATGTAGTTAAAAACTGTAATTCGCTTTTTTCTTGGGTTTATCATTCACTGTCCAGAAGAGGCCAGCCAACTACAGCCCTGGAAGAAAGTGTGGCCCACCACTTGTTCCTACAAATAAAGTTTTATTGCAGCACGGTCACATCCATTCACCAGTGGCCACTGTACCTGTGGCTGCTTTGACGCTATGACGGCAGAGGTGAGAAGCTGTGACAGAGACTGTATGGCACATAAAGACAAAGTCATTTACTCTCTGAGCCTTGAACAGAAGAAATCTGCCAACCCCTGGTCCAGAATCTAAGTCCCGAAAGGACAGGAAACTGTTATGTTCCTTCGTGTATCCCAAGTCCCTGTCCCATGGTAAGCCCTCCATAGATATTTGTAGAAGGGATTTTTATAAATGGCGCAAGGGGTTTTGTTCTTATCTTTGCCTGGGTAGCCTAAATACAGAAAATAGAGCCACCAGTCATGACACCTTAAATCACACATGGAAAGCAAATAGCCCTGAGCAGTAGCGGTGAGTACCTTTTAGGTTTATACCGATTAAGAAAACACTGGGTGTTTATGAGAATTCTTTTCCCCGTAAAAAGGGGTACCCACATTCGCAAGTGTGAGAAGCACTGGGATAAGACGCTTGATCTGTGGAGCAGGTCCACAAAGATGGGTCTTGTGACCGTGAGACCGAGAAGCCCCGCAAACCACTGAATTCTCAGGAGCCTTAATTCTCGTCTGGCCCCTGTTCCTGTACAGTTGTACTTACAAGGTTCTGTGTCTCAGTGCCCGGTTCACAGACAAGGTTTTCCAGGGGGACACAGTCTCCAGAAGAGGGATATCCCTGGTCCCAGTCTAAGATGAGGAGAGAAGGTGTAGGCACCCATAGACTCCACTCTCTCTGGTATCATGAATCCAAGAGAAGAATCAGGAAAATACTTCAATTCCACTTCTTCTGAAGTATTGAGGGACCTCTTCAAAGTCTTACAGAATCAAGGAATTATCCTCGAATGTAACTGCACAAACGAACCATGGACCCCATCTAAGCCAACATGTGCATCTCCCAGAGAACGTGTGGCTCAAAGTTTTGCCCAAAGTCAGACTGCACTGGTGGCAGAGTCAGCCCTGAGCGTCCCCGTCTTCTCTGGGTCTGTCTCTGCCTGCGACACATCTCCCTCTTGCCACAGAAACCAGAGACTTATTCGATTACTAGTGGTTCCATCCTTCCAGGTTTTTAGAAATGGGAGCAACCGATCCTATAATTTCCACTTCGAGAATCTGGCCAAGAGGCCTCCTCCAGTCCACAGAGGTGTTGTAGCAACCAGATCTGGCAACCGCCTCGCTATGCATCCGCATCCACTGACGCCTAGAGAAAAACATCTGTTTCACTGAATGGTCACAAAGGGCATTAAAAAACAATCTCACCTGCTCTGCATGTTACCACTGCTGCCACCACCATGATCAAATCACCATCAGCATGCCAGCGGCAGAGGCCACCATGCTTTAGTTTCATTCTATCTGAGGAAAAACAAGACCTTGGGAGGCAGGGAACAATCCCTCAAGCCTGTGGTGATCTATAAGTAAGGGCACTCTGGCAGGAACGTGGCTCGGCATCTGATTGTGCCAGGAAAACTCAACTCAACCAGGGGTCGGCACAGAGCTCTCTTCGGGGTCCTTCAAATCCGTGCAAGTGTGCGAATTACACCATCTGAGGCAGAACTCAAGAAAAATGGTTCCGCCGTTAAGATTTAGATGAGTTAATTCTTGCACGAAAACCTTGCTTCTTTTTTTTTTTTTTTTTAATTTTTTTTTTCAACGTTTATTTATTTTTTGGGACAGAGAGAGACAGAGCATGAACGGGGGAGGGGCAGAGAGAGAGGGAGACACAGAATCGGAAACAGGCTCCAGGCTCCGAGCCATCAGCCCAGAGCCTGACGCGGGGCTCGAACTCATGGACCGCGAGATCGTGACCTGGCTGAAGTCGGACGCTTAACCGACTGCGCCACCCAGGCGCCCCCTTGCTTCTTTATTATTAGTCCTCTTTTGTCTCAGAACATGCTGATGGCCCAAGTCTTCATTCCCAGAGACCTACAAAATGTCAGAGGTGACTGGGGTTTAGCTTCTCAGGAGCCCGAGGTGGTTGGCCAATGGAGGCCCTACTTACTCTAGGTTCGAAGGAAGTAATCAGGAATACAAATTTGCATTGGAACATTTTTTGAAAGTCTCGAGGATTTCCACTTTTCCTATTTCATTCTTTCAACCCAGACGAAAAAAATTCTTTAATTTCCTGCTAAAGAGTCCCTCCTTAGAATCTTCCAGAAGAAATTCCTTTTATCTAAAGATGACTGCTTCTATGATTAATGAATTTCCACCTTCATGCATAAGCTGTAAACTCGCACGTGAGAGGATAATTCAGGACTATTAGAAAAGCCACTTGAAAATAAGGAAGGAAAACTGTAGCGAAATCATGTATGATGGGCACGAAGCAGGTGTATTTATTATGAAATTACCTGATCTAACCGAGAGAGCTATTTTCCCTTCAGCAATAAATGCCAGCTCTTAGAACTTCAGCAAATTATGTATGCTGCAAAAAACATGCTTCCATTTCTTAAGAGGTAAATTTGGGCTTTTTTCTTCTCTGTAATTTCTTCCTGTATCTTTTTCTTCAAAATTGATTTTTAATTTTAGCATTCATACAGAAATCTATTCTCTTTATTCAAAATCAGACCATCACAACACATTCTGCGGTACCTTCCCTATCCCCATCTCTTTCACCCTTCCCAGTGACAACCAGTACCATGCTATCTTGAATGTTATTATCCACCTTTAGAAAATACTTTTAGGGGTGCCTGGGTGGCTCAGTCAGTTGAGCATCTGCCTTTGGCTCAGGTTGTGATCTCACAGTTCGTGAGTTCGAGCCCCACGTCAGGCTCTCTGCCATCAGCACAGAGCCCACTTCAGATCCTCTGTCTCCCTCTCTGCCCTGCCCCACTCGTGCACGTGCATGTGCGCTCTCTCTCTCTCTCGCTCTCAAAAATAAATGTAAAAAAAAAAAACACTTTTACAACCCATATGCACATACACTGCATTCTTCTGTGTTCCATTACATTTATAGGTACTATGGTGTTTCATTTTGCAACTTGTTTTTTTAATTGGGAAATCTTTTTTTGAGATCCGCCCATTTTGAAATACAGATAGAAAAACAGGGGAGATAGATTTCAGTCATTCCTTTTCAATGCTGTTGACTTCTCTATTATAAGCATTGTCTACATTGTATCTATTCATCCTTCAAGGGATGGCCATGAGGCTCTTTGTTTCTAAGTTTTTGCTGTTACAGTAATAGAACAGTCTTATTCATCATAGCTACGTGACTCTATGTTTGCATTTCTTTAGGACAGACATTTGAAAGCTGAGTGCTTGAGTCACAGGGAAAGTGACTACAGTGTTACTAGGTTCTGTCCAGCTGCCCTCTCCAGATGCTAATGCCACTTGTTCTCCATCAGCATGGCGGGTACCATTCCCCCTGAGCTCGCCAGCTCTCCACATCCTCCCACTGCAAAATTCTTTAACAATCTGTGGATGTGTTTTAATTTGCATTCCCCTAGCTATTAGTGAAGTTGAGCTCATTTCATTTACTGACCACTCTGTTATTCCTCATCTGTGAGCCCGATGCTTCCACCTTTCATTTTTCCATTTCTGGCTTTATTTTTATCATAAATTGGAGGCGTTTCTTATATATTCTTCCATTATACCTTCGCCTAGGCTTTATCTGGTTTCGTGTTGTATTCTGTGATATAGAAGTTCTAAATGCTGCTGTAGTTAACAGTATTTGCCCTTTATGGATTTTGCCCTTTGCTGTGTGTTTTGTTGTTGAAGAAGCTGTCGCTACTCCAACATTGTGCAGATGTCCTTCCATGTTGTTTTGTAACTCACTTAAAGTTTCCTTTTCCATCTTTGGGGTCTTTAATTTACTGGAGTATATATATATTGGTTGTGGATTAACTCTAATGTTACTTCATTTTGTAAGGCTCAGCCACTGGAAAGTCCCATTTATTAAATTATCTGTGCTTTCCCAATTGCTGGAAAAGTCATCAATCATATACTGTATTTTCTCTCCTGTAGCAAAAGGAAGGAAGGAAGGAAGGAAAAAAAAAGAGAAAGAAAGAGAAGGAAAGAAAGAAAGAAAGGAAGAAAGAGAAAGAAAAAAGAAAAAGAAAGAATGAAAGAGAAAGGAAGGAAGGAAGGAAGGAAGGAGGAAAGAAAGAAAGAAAGAAAGAAAGAAAGAAAGAAAGAGAAAGAAAGCAAGCCAGTCCTCTGTTCTTCCACTGACTATGAGAGCTATCTGTAAGAATATCATAACCTCTCATGCCCTCAGGTTCTAATGTGAACAACCAGATTGGATTAAACATTCTCTATGTCTCTCAAATACCAGACTATAAAGCCAAACATCATAATATTTTTTAATGTTTTTATTTTTGATAGAGAGAGCGAGCGAGCATGAATGGGGGAAGGGGCAGAGAGAGGGAGACACAGAATCCAAAGCAGTCTCCAGGCTCTGAGCTGTCAGCCCAGAGCCCGATGCGGGGCTCGAACCCACAAACTGTGAGATCGTGACCTGAGCCGAAGCCGGACGCTCAACCGACTGAGCCACCCAGGCTCCCGAGCCTCCGTTTTCTTGAGTATAGGATGGGAACACACCCAGTCTGTCTACCTGCCAGGGTGATCACGAAGTAACAGAGGACTACTCGGTCCACACACCTACGGGCTCACAAAGCACAGCACAAAGGAAAGTTCCAGTGGCACGGCCGGTGACAACTAGGAGAACAGCCATTCATCCAATACTACTTCTAACCCCGCTTCTGCTCCGTGTGGCATGCCCAAATGACCCGCCACGTACAACCGCCTCGCCTCTGCGTCCCAGAGCTTAGTCAGTACGTGCTGCTCGTTTATCAAGTGGGGTTTGAGGAGGGAGACACCACATGCGTTACTGGCTTTCCCTGTCACGCTGAGGGAAATGTTCCCGAGGTAATTTAAGGTCTTTGCTGTGTCACAAAGGTCTGGAAGTGCAAACGTTCGTAGGCTGGCAGCTTCCTGCCTTCCTGCCCATCTTCGTCCGCTGGGCTAACGGCCGGCATGACCCTCGGAAGACAATGCTTTCACCCAGGGCCTCATCCGTCGTTGGCCGCACGGACCGTAAGGCCCAACTCCTCCGTCCAGCTCTCCCTGTGAGAAGCCAGCCTCTGCGAAGATCAAGTTCTCTACCCCCTTGCCTCCCGGCCTAAGATTTGTTCCTTCTCTTTGTCTCCTCGCATATTAAAGCATTAGCCCTCGAGGGGAACTGTCACTGTCACTGTCACTGTCACAGAGTAGCAGCCATCTTCCCTTGATGCCAATTACAGCAACAACGGCCTGGGGAAGCACGGCTCTCCGTGAATAAAGAAATTAGCCTCCCCAGCAGGTCCCCGCCATTCCAGCCCGGCCCCGACAGGCTCTGACCAAGGTCCAACCGTGAGGCTTCATTTAGAAGCTCGGTAATGCACTAACTCACTTTTCCACTGCAAAAATCGGCAACAGCTGGATGTTTAAATTTCCATTTGCGGCGAACTCAGCCCTTTCTTAGCTCCGGTTCCATTACCAATTTTGGTCACAGAGGGGCACTCAACCGTCGCCTTCGTGCTTGAATCCAGAAATCGATGGCGTTCCTCATGCACAGCCATGGCTTACAAAACCATCTCCTCTTGACAGGATGGGTGTTCCCATGACTTTCTTAATAATGCTTTGTGGCACCTAGGACCAGGCCTCACACATCAGGATGTCGATACACATAATGCCGATTTCACAGGGCCTGGCTAGGCAGCAACATGTCCCCCACCACCGCCTAAACTGGGAATGGTGGGCTCTTTCCATATTCATGACCACACCAAAGCTAAATCTAAAACAAAATCAAAGTGAGAGACAAAGGCTTCAATTGCATCTTTAGCTCCTGAGTTGGACTCCAATCCTAACTAACTTCATGGACGCTTATTAAACCAGAAGCAGGGAGCTGCTTTTCACTGAAGAAATGTAAAGCAGCCCGTATTTTCTGCTATTTGCATGTATGAATTCCTTGCTGAGTTAGAAGCTTTGTCATTCACGGTGAGCATTCATATTTACTTTAAAAATCTTGAAATACATCCTCGATTTAAGAGGATGTATGTTGTGATCTGACAAAGGGCTTTGCTAGGAAAACTGTCATATTGTGAGTATACAGGGGTTATTCTCACTATAAAAAAGACTACGCTTTAAAAGGGGAATCGCCCATTTTAAATTTTTTTAATGTTTATTTTTGAGAGAGAAAGAGAGCGAGCGAGTGAGCGCAGGGGAGGGGCAGAGAGGGAGGGAGACACAGAATCTGAAGCAGGCTCCAGGCTCTGAGCCATCAGCACAGAGCCCGACACGGAGCTCGAACTCATGAACCGTGAGATCATGACCTGGGCCAAAGTTGGATGCTTAACTGACTGAGCCAGCCACCCAGGCACCGCTAAAAGGGGAATCATATCCTAAGTGTTTAAACATTTCTGTTAAGATATTTGTTCATCTTAACTAGTTAACAACCACCTTGTTTGGTATAGGGACACTGTGAAGGACACAGAGAAATAAAGACACCATCTCTGTCTTTGTGGATTTGTGAGTCCAGAAAGGAAATGCACACACATAAAAACACTGTGAGCCAGGGTAGGCACACACACAGAGGGGTTGAACAGGCATGGGAGAAGAGCAAGAGGGGCTTGGCTGCCTGCACAGCAGAGGCAGCCTGGGCACTGGGCACTGGAAGGCAGAGCGTCAGCTGGGAGAAGAGATGGGAGGGGGGCAGCCGGAGAGGGGAGGAGACGGCAGACCAGTAGCAGAGCGAGCAAAGGCACTGGGTGGGAGTGCTGAGGCTGTGCTCAAATGGCAGCAAAACCACCCAGCTGAGCTAGAGGACGAACACTGCAGGTGCAATAGCAGAGACGAGCCTGGGGCGGCCCTGAGCGCCAGGACGTAGGAAGCAATGAAGGAGCTGCTCTGGGAACCCTGCTCTGCCGCTATGCTCATCGGACGGATGGGGCACGTGAGAGATGGACACGGGGCGATAAGTCCCGAGATCCTTGAACAGGAAGGTGCAGAAGAGGAAGGATGTTCAGAATCTCTGCCACGAACGGTCATTCAGAATTGGTGCTCGAATATCGTGGAGTCCACACTCTAAGCCAGCAGGCAAGGACAACTTGGGGTGGAAAAGGGGGGGATTACCCCCAGCCTGTGTGGAAGACAGCTCAGATGAAAGGGGGTACCCAGGGTTCCATCCATCCTGCTGTCTTCTCTCCCCAGACTTGAGGCCACGAACTGTAAGTCATACCCAAAGCCCTAACGCCTATTCCACAGTAAGAATGCAATAATGAGAAGACTAGTAGCTGCCATCTTTAACGAGCAGCAGGCTCAAAGGTTTTGCATGATTATCTTAAGTCAATCCCTAATCCTGGAAAGCAGGCATCATAGGCCTCATTCCACAGATGAAATGGTCCGGCACCCAGTAGGCTGAAACTTGCAAAATATTTGCTCAGTTACTCATCATTCATAAGCAAAATGGTCACGGAAGGACACATCACCAAAAATCATTGTATTTTCTGTTATTAGCAGATATTGGGTATTTTTATATATTTTAGCAGGTATTTTCTAAATGAATTTCTGTTTTTCCAGATTTGCTGAGATACAAGTGGCAAATAAAAATGGTATACATTTAAGATGTGGAATGTGATGCTTTTTCATACGTATACATTGTGAAATGACCCCCATGCCCAAGTTAATTAACATTTTCACCACCTCATATAGTTACCTTTTTTCTATGTGGTGAGAACACTTAAGATCTATATACCCTTAGCAAATTTCAAGTACACAATATAGTATTGTTTATTTAAGAGATAGTGAGCAAGGGAGGGGCAGAGAGAGAGAGAGAGAGAGAGAGAGAATCCCAAACAGGTTCCACACTGTCAGTGCAGAGCCTGATGCAGGGCTTGAACTCATGAACCATGAGATCACAATCCAAGCCAAAACCAAGAGTCAGACACTCAACCAACTGAGCCACCCAGGCACCCCATCCAGTATAGTATTATTAACTATAGTCCCCACAGGTAATTCATCTTGTGTAACTGAAACTTTGTACCCTTTGATCAGTGTCTCCCTCTCAGCCCCCACCCTGGCAACAACCATTCTATCCTCTACTTTCAGGAGCTCAAATTTTTTCAATTCCCCATATGAGTGATACTATGGGGTAATCTATGACTAGATGTTTGTTTAACTCCTATCTCTGAAATCATCACATACAGTTGCCGCTAGCTGTCTGTGGCTACTTAAACTTCATTAAAATGAAATGAAATGCCGAGTTCAGTTTCTCAATAAAACCGGCCACATTGTAAGTGCTCGGGAGTCACACGTGACCAGGGACTAGTCACGTGTGCCAAGCTGCACAGGGCAGTTCTGGAATGTTCCATTGTTTTTGGATAGCACTGCTCTATAACCTCACGGGATTTCCTGGGAGAAATCCTTCCCTCCGTGCAAAGTCACTGCCTGGTCAGACACAGCATCTCATTGGAAGGTCCCTCCGTGTCCCACCCCAGCTATGTTATTTCAGCAAATGACCGTTTGGCACAGGCTCTCCATTAGATGTGGTACTCATTAAGTGTGGGGGACACAAAGCAAAGTCAAACATGCCTTGAAGGGGTTTACAGCCTATCAGAGGAAGAAGAAATACTCAGTTATAATTGGATGTTGTCGTATTTGCAACACATAAAACAAAACACTGATACCCAAAATACACAAGGCATGGGAAGCTACCTAAATAGGATAATGACTGAATGGCGGTGTATTCACTGGATAGGATTCTATAGGAGTTTAAGTGATTGAACCAGAACTATATATATATAGGTCAACATGGACAGATCATCAAAAACAAAATATTGAGGGAGAAATTAAATTGCAGAGCGAAATTTACACTGTGATGTATGAAAATTTAACAACCTGGACCAATGGTACATGTTGTTTGTGGATATACATACCTATCCATAACGGTTTAGTCATTTTAATTAAAAACAGACTTGAAGCAAATATGAACATGTTAGCAGCTGTTCACTCTCAACTAAGACTACTATAGTTCACAAAATCGAAGAAGGAAGTAAAGGAACATAAAACAACAGCCTCTGTGTCACAGAGGAAGAAGAAATGATGTACACGCAGCACGGAAAGGAGGATGAAGGTCCATGGGAGGCAGGAAGATCAAGAAAGGCACGAAGTGAGGGGTGCCTGGGTGGCTCAGTCGGTTCAGCGTCCGGCTCATGATGTCAGCTCAGGTCATGATCTCGTGGTTCGTGGGTTCAAGCCCCATGTCTGGCTCTGTGCTGCTAGCTCGGAGCCTGCTTGGGATTTTCTCTCTACCTCTCTCTCTGCTCCTCCCCTGCTCTCTCTCTCAAAGTAAATTTTAAAAAATACTTTAAAACAGAAAGAGAGGAGTTGGAACAGACAAGTCCAGTGGGAACAAACTCCAAGAGCAAAGATGAGGAGGACGTGAGGGAACACAGTGCGGCCGGAAGCAAAGCAGAAAGGTGGGTGTAGGGAAAGATACCGCAGGGGCGGTTAGCAGCCGGGTCCCTGGCAGTCTTCAGTACTCCCCTAAACATCTGGCCCATGATCCTGTGGGCAATGGTGAGCTACCGAAGCATCTTAGGCTGCAGGACAGCAGGACCGTCACGTTACAGACCGTCAGCTGTAAGGTCCAGAAAGACCTCAGAGACAGTGCACCCCTGCCTTTGGTCAGCAGTCACACAACGCTGAGTCAGCAAGTCTGGAGCAGACAAGGCAAGGAGAGCAAAGCCAGGGATTCTTCAAGGTTCCACTCACATGTCACTGCCACCCTGCCCCCGGAATTAACCTCCGGATAGCGATGCCAGCTCCCAATGCGCCCTTCACTGGGCTCTGTGATGCTGCAGGGAATGAATTCATTTGAGTATTTCTCTGCAATGAACACACAGTTAAGCTTTCTCAGTCTGGGGCGGGGGCGGGGCGTGAGACCCTGCAGGAAGAAGGGACTTCTCTCCCTGACTCCAGGGTCACAGCAGCAGTCAGTGCTCTGGCGGTGAGGATGCGGCAGGGGTGAGGCGCTCTGGTTCGGGCATACTGCGGAACCCAAGTCTCTCTGCAGCCCCGCGGCCCCGGCCCAGCCTGGTGACCTCTTCCCTGCAGACCCGCCCGCGCCAGCACCCTGCCTCCCCATGCCTGCCCGTCCCCATCCGGGACGTCTGTCTCCTGCAGCCTTTCAGTTGGGGCACTGGGTGTGCCAGGCCTCCCTCTGCACGCCCCTGCCTGTTCCAGCTTGCCTGTGCCTTCCTGATCGCCCGCTGACTGCAGGCCACCTCCAGTCCCGGAGAACCGGCACATTTCTCTGCCACCGCGATGGGGGTGAGGGGGGGGGGTGCCGCCTCACCTTCACCAATGTGGTGCGGCCCCCAGCCTTGGGGACAGGCCTCCGTCCAAGTCTGTCCCCTGGACGCTCTCCCTCAGCCCTGAGGCGTCCTGCAGAGTTCTCCAACAGCTTGTAGTCACTCTGTTGCAGCCTCCCATCACGCAATTGCTACTCTGATGCCATCGGTCTGCCCCCTAGGCTGGGGGCGGGGGGTTTGGGGTTCCTGGAGGGCAGGGCCCATCTTCCCTCCCAGGAACATAACAAAGTGGGGGGGGGGGCAGGTCCCAGATGTCCAAAGAGATTCCACAGGACCAGGACTGTCGGCAAAACGCACCCCTGTGCAGCAGTCAGGAGAGGATGCCAGCACGCCCCTCTGCCCCGTAGTGACCGACCCTGTGCTATGCTGCTGTTACTGTCTTCGAAGGCAGTGCCCTCGTGCGGCACCTCGTTCACAGGAAACGCGTCGTGGGGTTTTGCTGCAAGCAGAGTGCTTTAGATCGGATGGAATCTTGTCCTTCCTTGGTAGTTAAAGAAGAGCGTTCTGAAAATGTGCCCTGGCCTCCCTCGGATTGGAACCGCCGAGAAGCAAAGCAATCGAACCTGAGTGCTGGTCTTGCTCGGTGTGTGCCTGCCGTTCACGTGGCGTTTCGTAAGTTTAGATGTTAACAACGTGCGGTCTTAAAATTTCATTTAAAAACAAACCAACCCGGGGCGCCTGGGTGGCTCAGTCAAGCACCCAACTTCAGCTCAGGTCATGATCTTGAGGTCTGTGAGTTCAAGCCCTGCATCCGGCTCTGTGCTGACAGCTCAGAGCCTGGAGCCTGCTTCAGATTCTGTGTCTCCCTCTCTCTCTGCCTGCCCCCCCGCCCCTCCCCACTCAAACTTTGTGTGTGTGTGTCTCTCTCTCAAAAATAAACATTAAAGAATTTTGTTTAGGGACGCCTGGGTGGCTTGGTCGGTTAAGCGTCCGACTTCGGCTCAGGTCATGATCTCACGGTCCGTGAGTTCGAGCCCCGCGTCGGGCTCTGTGCTGACAGCTCAGAGCCTGGAGCCTGTTTCGGATTCTGTGTCTCCCTCTCTCTCTGCCCCTCCCCTGTTCATGCTCTGTCTCTCTCTGTCTCAAAAATAAATGTTAAAAAAAAAATTTTTTTTTAATTTTGTTTAATAAAGTAAAAACAAACCAACCCTTAAGCCCCAAAAGATTAAGGAATAATCGTGACCAGGAGCAGAACCACAACACCTGAAGGCAGCGTTGCTCAGACACACAGGCCTGGGTTACAGAACCACCCATATGGGGTCAACCCACCCCCCGTCCCCCCTCCCCCCGCCCCAGTTACCAGCTATTTGACTTTTGGCAAATTTCTTAACCAAGTCGATCTAATTTCATCACCTTGCCTGCTTTCTGTCACTCTCTAATGAGGGAATGCAAACTTGTGCCACTCTCAGCACAGAGCCCGGATCCCTCATCAGCCCCCGGGCACTGATTAGCCATCATCAATCACGGCAGAGTGAAACATCCTCAGAAAAACCCTACGTGCAGATGAAAATGATTCAGGGGGCTGAGATGCTCACCACGGGAGCAAACAAATGCCTTGTGCTGGTACATGCCAGAAAGGGGACGTTTTGGAAATCAGGGTGAGCTGCCAGGGAACCCACAGATTCCCCCACCCCCTTATCCTCCCGAGGGTCTCTCCTAGCTCGCCTAGTCTCAGCCGAATCAACCTTCCTTCCGAATCCCCCCTACACTGGCTGAGCACCAGAATACTGTGTGTGGCTGTATACACACATTATTCATAAAATGTTCCATCTGCTCTAAGATGACAATAAAATGCCCCAGGTGAAGACAAATCAATCGAATTCCACTGCAAACTCTGAGCAGGCATTCAGAATAGAGATAAGGAAAACTTCATTTGCCCCCCCCATCTTCTCTCCAGTGATGTCATTCCTTAAGAGCCCAGAAAGACATGCTAGATAAATGTGCAACTGGGTCAGGAAGCAGGTACCCAGAGGCTGCAGACGCTGGGCTCCGCAGAGCCCTGGCCCCTTGTGCCTGTGCTGTGCCAGCCCTGCTCTCCGCTGAGGACGAAGTGTGTCCTCGCAGGGACGAGGTACGCGAGCTATGTACAGGGATAAGCAGGGGACCTGTACGTGCCCCTCCTGCTGGTGACGCCCTGCCCCGTGCCTAAGAACAGCCTCCATTCTCAGGGCATCAGAAAGTATTCAAAAGCAGCTCGGACAGTGACTGCCCGGCTGACCTTATCACAGAGCAGAGCGGCTCCCCCGTCAAAGACGAGCGATGGGTCTCAACACAGGGGGAGGCTCCGAGCCTGGCTGACTCTTGGTTCAAAACCACGGGGCGCTCCCGGGTGCCCGCGGCCGGCACTGCGGCCAGACGCGGGCTCGTCCCTCTTGTTCGGAGCCCCCACCTCTCATGCCCATGGCGGTCAGTCCCTCCCACGGGTACACACTGCCAGGTTACCCACCGCCCGACTCCCCCTCTCCCTCTCCTCCCCACATCGCCCTCCGCTCTCAGAAACACCTGGGAAACACCTTCCCTGAAAACCTCTGTATCTCCAGGTCTGGCTCCGTCTCCCGGGGAAAAAATGCACACGTGGCTACGTTTTAGATACATTTAAAGATGAGAAAATGGAGGCCCCAGGAACTGCCTTTTTAAAAATCGCATGCCGGGGTGGGGTGGTTGTCAAGGACGGAGCCTGGGCTACAACCCGGTCACTTAAGCCCCACAAAGTACTTTTTATCAGGAAGCCTCTCCAGGCACAGTATTTCAGTGCATCAGGACATAAGGACAAAGCGAGAAGCCTGATGGACCTCCCCCCACCCCACCCCCACCACCCAGCTGAGCAGGCTCCCAGGGTGAAAGCCAGGAAGGAGTGACGTAGTTTGCCACTGTTCTGGACCACCGCTCCGGCGGTGCCCAGTGGTTCCAGGAAACGGGCCACAGGCTTCCGCAGGGGGGATGAACTAAAACACACCGCATTCTGCTGTATTTGTAGAGGCCGGGCACGCTGTGGTTAAGAGCTTGCTCGCACTCCAGAGTTCCATCAACTTGTAAATAAATTCTCACTCTGCCTTTCGGGGCGCCTGGGTGGCGCAGTCGGTTAAGCGTCCGACTTCAGCCAGGTCACGATCTCGCGGTCTGTGAGTTCGAGCCCCGCGTCAGGCTCTGGGCTGATGGCTCGGAGCCTGGAGCCTGTTTCCGATTCTGTGTCTCCCTCTCTCTCTGCCCCTCCCCCCGTTCATGCTCTGTCTCTCTCTGTCCCAAAAATAAATAAACGTTGAAAAAAAAATTCAAAAAAAAAAATTCTCACTCTCCCTCTGGTGAGGTCGGCTACACCCTGGATCATGTGCTTCCACCCTCAGTTTTCTCACTTGCAAAATGGGGATAATTCATGCCTCAAAGATGGTTTTAGACGGTTTCAAAGATCATGCCCTTGGCCCCACTCCTGTGCACGGTCAAGGCTAATGAAAGTCTGCCTGTCGTTACTACGAGCATTATCGCTACTAACTTCTCCGCCGGCCCGTCTCCACACGGCACCGTGGACGGGTGCCCACACTGTGGCGGGACAAACTCACTGCAAGTCATGAACGTTTCACATCTGTCAGGGACGTGGCCTTTGACTCCACTGCTCAGACTTCCCGGTGACAATTAAATACCTTTCTCCCATGGCCATGCAGAAGCACAGTTACTTCGTATTTGTCACTGTGGTAACCAGGCACCTGACAGTCTTCTCACACAATGAAAATGCTCCAAATGGCCTTACTCTGATTCATTCTAGCAGGCGCAGGTCAGGCGGCTGAGTCATCTGTACTTCCTCAGTGGTACAATTAGGGGCCAGGTTTTTAGCAGCACCTCTAATTGCTCCCCAGATATTAGGTTGCGCAGAGATGCAGAACCCCCCCCCCACCCCCCATTGCGGACCAACCCCACACCGGCTCAGGGCAGAGGTTTTTCAGGAGGGTGATGTGTCGTTGACCATCAACAGAACTGGCTGGCTCTGGTCTCCAGTGCGCCCGTGGAGCCATGCAATCCTAGACAAGTCATTTAACGGCCTGGGTCTCCGTTTGCTTATCTATAAAATGAGGGTATTAGAGTAGAGAACGTCTCAAAGGGCCGCTTAGCTCTAAATCTCTCTGATTAAGTAAAAAAAAGGCTGCTTGCCTGGCAAAAATCCATTATACAGAGTGCCTTTCAGGTTTCAGAGTTTTTTGTTCAATCGATGACACACAAACCCGTGACTGCAGTAGTGGGTTAGGGCTTCAAAGCTAGTTCCTCACAAGGTTAAAGACACGAGATCTTCAAATTCAATGCATTTAGTCCTCTTCTGAGGTGGAGTCTGCCTTCAGCCACTGGTCCGGAAAGACTGGTCAAGCTGGGCTGAGCGTGGCGGTGTGATCCGTGGTACCCTCTGGACGGCCTTTTTCTTTCATTGGAAGTTAGGTGCTGGCTCTGATGAGCTAAAAACTCCCCATGTGGAGAGCAGATGTTGCAGCAGACAAGGCAGAGGCCTGTCAAGTGTCTTCAGATGACCGTGGACTAGAGAGCCTCTGTAGCATGGAGAGCAAGGACTGGAAGGCTGTGGCTCTCAGGGTTCCTCCGGGGCCCCCGACAAGTCCCCTCCTCTCCCCTCACCCACCTGCTCCACCCTTGCCCCCAGCCCTGCACCAGATGCCCTGGGTTCTTAGATGCTCTTGGAACCCCGGGCCTTGCTATGGTGTCCACCTAGGGGAACCCTCATGAGATCAGCTGCGTATTTACTGACTGTACGGCCTGCTTGGGGTTCTCTCCCTCCTTCCCTCTCTGCCCCTCCCCTGTTCACACACACACACACACACACACACACACACACACACTCTCTCTCTCTCTCTCTCTCTCTCTCTCTCAAAATAACGAACATAAAAAAATATTATTTTTCAATTTCATCTACAATTAGGAAAAGACGGTTATAATCCAGCCAGCAAATTTCCATTTTCTTGGGCACCCTGTCACAAACATTTTCCTATTTTTCACAAATGGGTTCAAAAACCTACTGAAACTCTCCACTTGGAATATCTTCAAATCCGTTAGGAGACGAAAAACCATTGAAAACAATTTCAAGGTTTACGTATATAGGTATGACTTTAATATGCGACACGTTGTGTTCAACAGAAATATTCCTGTAACATTTCAAAACAGTTTAGGTTCAGAGCGTTCCCTATAGACCAGAAGTTCTCTTTTTAAATATACTATTTCCTCACTGTTAAAACATCACCCTTGCTTAAATCAGACCGTTTGTCTGCAACATTTGCTTAGTATCATATTCCAACGGTCCCTGCTTACAAGGAGAGCCACAACTTACACTGCTGGCCTTTTCTAAAAGGAAAACAACTGTGTAACATCCTTAAATTCAGTAACATTTCTAAGTACTGCGTTACAAGAAACCAGAGAAATCTCAGAACGTAACAGATGATTTTCATGGAAATTTTCTACTTCATTATAAAGTGCAATGACTATACTATTTCAGGGTTGGTTTTTTCTTAAGTTTTATTTATCGAGAGAGAGAGTGAGCGAGCACACACGCAAGCAAGAGAGAGCAGGGAAGGGGTAGACAGAGAGGGAGACAGAACCCAAGCAGGCTCCGCGCCGTCAGCACAGCCCTCGATGCAGGGCTCGAACTCATGAACCGTGAGGTCGTGACCCGAGCCGAAATCAAGAGTCGGACGCTTAACCGGCTGAGCCACCCAGACACCCCAGGTTTTGTTTTTATAAAACTAACCAGGCAGCACTACCAAAGGCCAATACGTTTCAGTATTCCAAAGGAGAACGAAGGAGGCCCCACGGCCCACCTGCCGGGTTGTGGAACCCCCATCCTCCTCTGGTATCAGGTATCCGGTGAGCCACACGCAATCCATGACCCCCCTGACGAATGTATCGAACCACGATCCAGCGTTACCGTTTGCAATATTAACAGTAAAGCTTCAGCTGTTTCATTTTTTAGATTCAAAACATAAACGCGAAGTCTAATACCTTCCTAACACCAATGAGTCATCTTGCACACCTCTAGGGCAGGATCTCCATTCTCGGAGACTATTGCCCAGGGCCATCGTGTCCTGCTGCCTCCCAGGCAACTCTTCTGCCCTTTTTTTTTTTTTTTTTAATTTTTTTTTTTTCAACGTTTATTTATTTTTGGGACAGAGAGAGACAGAGCATGAACGGGGGAGGGGCAGAGAGAGAGGGAGACACAGAATCGGAAACAGGCTCCAGGCTCTGAGCCATCAGCCCAGAGCCCGACGCGGGGCTCGAACTCACGGACCGCGAGATCGTGACCTGGCTGAAGTCGGACGCTTAACCGACGGCGCCACCCAGGCGCCCCCGCCCTGCTTTGACAATCAACCAGGCAGAGAGCGGGGCTGATCTTCTCCTCTGAAAATTAAGGGGAGCCTTCTGACAAGGCTGGGCACAATAAGCCCGTGTTTTACCTCAACCTCTCTGCAAGTCTCACTTAAACCATAACTCCACAAGGACAGAGAGGAGGAAAGAGACTTGTAACAGTCGGGAAATGTCCATATAACTTCATTTTTTAGAAGTTTTTGCTCAAATTCCCATCAGTTAGCATCCAGCGTGATGTTAGTTCCACGCGTACAATTTAGTGATTCCACACTTCCATACAAAACCTGGTGTTCATCACAAGTGCCTCCTTAATCCCCGTCACCTGTTTCTCCCATTCCCCCCACTCCCCCCCAGTGACCATCAGTGTGTTCTCTATAGGTAAGAGTCTACTTCTTGGTTTCTCTCTCTCTCTCTTTTCCCTGAGCTCATTTGTTTTGCTTCTCAACCTCTACGTATGAGTGAAATCATAGGGTACTTGTCTTTCTCTGACTTATTTCGTTTAGCAGTATACTCTTTAGCTCCACTCACATCATTGCCGATGGCACGATTCCATTCCCTTTATGACTCACATTCCATTGTGTATTTGCGTATACACATATACATACATACGTGTGTATGTATACATACACACACACGTATATATACACACCACAGCTTCTTTGTCCATTCGTCGGCTGAGATGTCCGTATAATTTTGGAAGCAGAGAGGCAGATGATAAATGGTGGCTGACTTAGTAGCCTAAGCAAAGCTGAGCGTCTGCTAGTGACGGAGGAGGGAGGGAGAGTGTGTGTGTACAGGGAGACAAGTAAGCCTGGAAGTAATTCTGAGTGACAGGACCCCTGAAGAGCTCAGTCATTATTAGCACCGTGCAAGGGGGCCAATGGGCTAGAAAAGAGGGGAACTGGTAGGAAGTCTGCATAAGATGCAGTTAGTTGGGCCACCTGGGGGGCCTCAGTCGGCTGAACGTCTGTCTCTTGATTTCAGCTCAGGTCAGGATCCTAGGATTGTGGGATCTAGCCCCGATGGGCTCCACACTGAGCATGGAACCTGCTTGAGATCCTCTCTCCCTCCCTCCCTCTCTCTCTCTCTCTCTGCCCCTCTCCCTGCTTGTGCCTGCTCTCTTAAACAATTTTTTTTTTCAACGTTTATTTATTTTTGGGACAGAGAGAGACAGAGCATGAACGGGGGAGGGGCAGAGAGAGAGGGAGACACAGAATCGGAAACAGGCTCCAGGCTCTGAGCCATCAGCCCAGAGCCCGACGCGGGGCTCGAACTCACGGACCGCGAGATCGTGACCTGGCTGAAGTCGGACGCTTAACCGACTGCGCCACCCAGGTGCCCCTTAAAATGAATGAGCGAATGAATGGATACATTTTTTTAAAGGACGTGGTTAGACCCAGACCCCTGTGCAGCCAAGCAAGATCTCTGCGATACCACGGACAGCTTGCTCACCTAAAGGTGAGGAACTAAGTTCAAGTTGACATATTCAATGGTTCAGACCCGGTCCAGCCTCCTTCCCCACGCATTTGCTAAAAAAGTAGCAGCTACATCCGTATTTTTCAGGCAATGAACTAGATGACTGCATTCTGCAAAAACTGACACAAACAAGAGAAAACATCTCCAGTTACTAACGATTTGGAGTCCTTCATAAAACCATCTGATCCCCAGCCAGCAGCCCAGGAGCTCATCATTTAATAAATGCTACCCATGCATTGGAGCTCCCACATTGCCTTTTTGTGTGCCTCTGTCTTAAAAAGGAACGGACAGCAAAAATCATCACACACTTAAGTAAAAACTCTAACATCAAAAACGACAAAGCAAGCCAACAAAGAAAGGACTCTGGAAGCAAAAGAATCAATACAGGGAACAGAGGAAAAGTTAAGAATGATTTCTATAATTAGTAACTTTCAAGGCTTTGAGAGACAGGAAGAAACTGAAACAACAAAAGAACTCTTGAAAATTAAAATACAAGGAGGAAAGAAATTAGCAGAGGAAGTAAAAGATCAATCTGGAGAACTCTCCCCAAAAGACAGACATTTGGAAAATAAGACATAACATGTAAGAGAATTTTAAGAATAATCCAGGAAATCCAACATCTGAGTGATAAGCGTCCCAAAAAGAGAAAAAAAAGGTAAAATTAAGGGGGAAGAAATTATCAAAGAATTATTATTACAATATTTCCCAAATCTGAAAGGTAAGGGTTTTTAGATTGGGAGAGTCCACCAGGTGGCTAGCGAAAAGATTTTTAAAAGTGTGACAAGCAATCCGTATTATTGTAATGTGTCAAAATACCGGGGACAAAAGTAATATCCCAAAATCTTCCGGAGAGAAAAAGTAGATCGAAATCGCAACACGGGGACAGGGCTGTCAGAACGAACAGGTTCAGACTTTTGTTTTTAAGTGTGTTTATTTATTCTGAGAGAGAAAGAGAGAGAGAGCCAGCAGGGGAGGGGCGGCAAGAGAGGAAGAGAAAGAATTCCAAGCAGGCTCTGCACTGTCAGCACAGAGCCCGAGGCAGGGCTCGAACTCACAAACTACGAGATAGTGACCTGAGCTGGAGTCAGACGCTTAACTGACTGAGCCACCCAGGCCCCCACACTGCCAGAAAGACACTTTCATACCTAACAAGCTCATAAAAACTGTACCAACCTCTTACACGATTTCTCAAGAAGTTACTGAAGGATATGGTTCAACAAAAGAGGGGTGAAAACCAAGAAAGAGAAATGAGACATCAAGAAATGGGGGATCCCATACAGGAGAGAGAGAAAGGGACGGTGATGGTGGTGGTGATGATGATGATAGAGGAAAATCCCAGATGCCTGGAGACTGATCAATTCAGATTAGAGCTGAGCAGAGGACTCCGGGAAGGAAAGCCTCCAAGGAAACAAGGTAAAACAAATAGGTGATTTCAATGCTGGAATCCACCCAGGGGAGAGATTTCATGTCCTGTGGACAGTATGGGCTCAGTCAGTAATATGTAAATAAGCTACACAACTGTTAAAATTATTCAATTCTAAAAGCCAAGGGGAAAAAGTTCAACAAGAAAGGAAATATATCCACTGCACACAGGACGACTCAGCCAAACACACATAACAGCCAAGTTTCTAGGAAGTCTAGATGTTATGTGAATATCTAGAGAATGCAGAGAGCATAAGAGAGCCAAATCCTTATTTTCTGTATCTGGAAATCAAACAGTCATCTTAAAAACTGCAAGACTATTCGGACGGGAAGTAATCAACCAGATAAAAACCAGAGTGGAAAATAACAGTGTCTCAAAAGTGGGAATCTGGGGGAAACAGCATAAGCCTCAAACCACAATTGGAAAAAATGTTTAAAAGCAACATGTATTCTTTTGATAAAAATAAAAACTAAATCTAAAGAAACACAGGATGGCGGGGGCAGGATTAAAGAAGAAAAGCTACAGCGTGCATACTGTGCTTGAGGCACATTAACCTACCTCCGCAAACCCTAGGAGGTAATAATGCTGTTATTACACCGCCCGCTTTTAGACCGGTATAGTAAAGGCTCGGAGACCTTTAGTAGCTCAACACAAGGCTGCACGGTGAGGAAGCAGTAAGAGCAGGATTTTAACCTGCACAGCCTGGGAAAAGGAAGATATTTAAAAGGCATACCGAGAACATTTTGTCTGATTAAAAGTCCATTCGCCTCTGCAACGAGTTTCTGCAGGCAGGACGGAGAGCCTTCTCAGAGAATAGCTCTGGGTCTGTGCCCACACAAAAGGCTGCTGGGCAGCTGTGTTTCCAGCATTCTCTCTGCCTTATGCTTTTATGCATGATTTTAGCTTAGAGAATGATCTAGCACGGCCTTTTGCACAGTCTCAGTAAAGCACCCCCAGAATGCCTAAAGAAAGGCGGGCTGCTGGAAACGTCCCTCGTTAATTTACACAACGTAGCAATGACTAGTACTAGTAGGAGACGAAAGAACTGCATGTGGGTCTCTGGAGGGTCCAAGAATCCAAGTGGAATTTGTTCTCAGTGGTCACACAGAGCTCTGCACATCCGTGCGAAATACTCAGAAAATTAAGGCTTAAGTCACTCTCCCATAAACAGCGGATGGAGACTTCCAGTCCATTCATTGTAGGAGGAAAGACAGAAGAGAAAAGCGATTGTATACTGTACGTAGTACGTAACTCACGTGACAGAAAAATCCCCAGACGGCATGAGAAGTCCTGCCTGGTCAGTTGATTTTTCTCCGTAAGCCATACTGTGTGCTGTCTGGTTAAGTGGTATTATTTCTGACAGAGAAGGCTCATCTGGAATCAGGAGACACGATGTCATAGGTCACTGAGGGGTCTTATTGATTTCCTAGGAAAGGAGCTTTGAAGAGTTCACGGTGAAGTCTTCCTACCCTTCAAGTGCCATCGGGTGGGCCTTGCACCAGGAGCACTGGCCTCATCAATGGTCTTTCATGTGGCATTTTATTTTGTAATTTTTTTTTAATGTTTATTTTTGAAAGGGAGAGAGACAGAGCGCAAGCAGGCGAGGGGCAGAGAGAGAGGGAGACACAGAATCCAAAGCAGGCTCCAGGCTCTGAGCTGTCAGCACAGAGCCCAACGCGGGGCTTGAACCCAAGAACTGTGAGATCATGACCTGAGCCGAAGTCGGACGCTTAACCGACTGAGCCGCCCAGGTGCCCCTCATGTGGCATTTTACACTCTTCAAAATATGTGCTGTTCTCCCTGGGTTTGGGCCCAAATCCGCAGAGAGATGGCAGTGACACAGGCAGGGCTACGCACGGCATGGGGAGCTCAGGATCCAAGAGAGAAGAGTCAGGCAGCCTTTTGAATCCTCACAGTCAGGAAAAACAATGCATCCCTGCCGCTGAGCGCCATGAACCTGACCTTGATTTAGTTTCCGTGGATGACAGTACAGAGGGTCAAAGAACCTGAGCAAAGTCTAAGGAGGGATGGGCGGGGCCAACAGTGAGGAGCGAGCCAAACGTCTTGAGCACGGCCACCCTATTTCCTCAACTTTCTGTCACAGTCACCATTAGACTGCGTCCCAGTGTCAGGACACATGGTCTTTTTTTTTTTTTTTTTAATTTTTTTTTTCAACGTTTTTTATTTATTTTGGGACAGAGAGAGACAGAGCACGAACGGGGGAGGGGCAGAGAGAGAGGGAGACACAGAATCGGAAACAGGCTCCAGGCTCCGAGCCATCAGCCCAGAGCCTGACGCGAGGCTCGAACTCAAGGATCGCAAGATCGTGACCTGGCTGAAGTCGGACACTTAACCGACTGCGCCACCCAGGCGCCCCATGGACACACGGTCTTTGCTCAGTTCAGGAAGCGAGGTCTCCAGACCTAAAGGGAACCCGCCCTGCGTTTAGACAGCCCGCCTCCTGGGACTCTCTTATTTGCTTCCAGAATTGCAACGGAGAGAAATGAGCCCGATTTAGTGCTTATTACAGCGAGGAAAGCAGGGGCGGGGGGGAGGGGGTTCGCTTCAATCTGAAGCTGGGTCTACTGCATGCGGACTCCCTTAATTTCTGTCGATGAAGCAGTTTCTGAAGGAGCAGGGGAGCTGGTGAGGACTGCTGGCAAGGGAAGTGGGAAGCCAGCAACCTCCCGTGTCGGAGGCAGACGAAAAGGCCGGTAAGAGGTCACGCCAGGAGTAACTCCGTCGGTAGAGGAAGGCATCAAAGTTAAGAAGAAGAGTGTACTACAATCTGTATTCTCGAAGCTTGCTACACTGCCGTGGAGGTAGTGAACACACAGATTGTGGGTGTTTTGTGAAACTGCTCCTTTTTTGCACATTAAATCGGTATGAGGGATATTACTTATGAATCCAACGCTGTTCTAAATGAATGTACCACCTCACCCTTGTAAGAGGGCACTTGTTCCCCGGTTCGACCAAGGACCAGGTGATAAAAGGAACAAACAATACTTCCTTCGGGTTGATCATGCTCTTGTCAAATTTTTTACCTTCGTAAAACAAGTTTCACGATGGCAAAAGTTTGAAGTGTGCTTTCTGATCGCTGAGCAACAGAGATGCAGACCGATGGGAGTGAGATCTGACCTCAGAGGGGAAGGAATACGCAGTTCTGTGGCTGCTCGATTGTCCTTCGTGCGTTTCCTCAGCAGGGACTGAAAGTCAGCTCCCAGCAAGAGCCAGAAGGACGTACAGCCCCCTGCAGGGCTGCAGGAACCCCGATGCCCACCTGCTCCTGGCATTTCCTGCTCCCCCAGGTCCTGGCTCAGCTCCTGGATTCCCTGGCTCCTCCCAGGTCCGGTAAAGTCCCTCCTGTCACTGTGTGCTCTCAGGGCACTGCAGTTCACCGTCATGGCACTTCATGACCACAGCCGAAACTCTCTACCACTGTGAGCGATTGTGAAATTCTCCCTCCCCGCTAGACTATAAGCTCTATCCGGGCAGGGACAATGATGTTTGTCCCCAGGTCCTGGGTCAGTCCTTGTATATAGTCAGCTCTCAATAGATATGAATGTGGGAGGTGGGCGGGGGGATGGGTTAAATGGGTGACAGGCATTAAGGAGGGCACTTGTTGGGATGAACACTGGGTGTCATATATAAGAGATGAATCTCTGGGTTCTACTCCTGAAGCCAAGACTACACTATATGTTAAATAACTTGATTTCAAATTCAAAAAAGAAAACAAAAATGAATGTGGCTCTCCGACAAAGCACTCATAAGTAGAATATATATAAAAAAAAAAAAACTCTCAAACCAAATAGTAAAAAAAAAAAAAAAAAAAATCAAACAATCCAGTTAGAAAACAGACAAAAGAATTAAAAAGACAAGAGGGGCACCTGGGTGACTCAGTCAGTTAAGCGTCCAACTTCGGCTCAGGTCATGATCTCATGGTTCATAGGTTCACGCCCCACACTGGGCTCTGTGCGGACAGCTCAGAGCCTGGAGCCTGCTTCCGATTCTGTGTCTCCCTTTCTCTGCCTGTCTACCGCTCGCTCTCTTGCTCTCTCGCTCTCTCTCTGAAGAATAAATAAACATTAAAAAAAAAAAGAATTGAAAAGACAAGAAACAACAAGTATTGGTGAGTATGGGGAGAAAAAAGGACCTTCATGCACTGTTGGTGGGAATGTAAATTTGTGCAGCCACTGGGGAGGACAGTATGGAGATTCCTCAAAATATTAAAAAATAAAAATACCACACGACCTATAATTCCACTGCTGGGTATTTACCCAAAGAAAATCAAAACAATTGCTCAAAAAGCATATGCAGCCCTATGTTCATCGTAGGATTATTTTTTTAATGTTTATTCATTTTTGAAAGAGAGAGACAGAGCACAAGCAGGGGTGGGGCAGAAAGAGAGGGAGACACAGAATCCAAAGCAGGCTCCAGGCTCTGAGCTGTCAGCACAGAGCTCGATGAGGGGCTTGAACCTATGAACCGGGAGATCATGACCTGAGCCAAAGTTGGACACTCAACCGACTAAGCCACCCAGATGCCCCGTTACAGCATTATTTACAATAGCCAAGATATGGAGCAATACACACACAGACACACACACACACGTGTGTGTGCAATGGAATATTACTCAGCCAAAAAAAAGAATGAGAAAGAATGAAATCTTGCCATCCGTGACAACACGGAATGGACCTAGAGGGTATCATGCTCAGTGAAGTAATTATATGCTCAGAAAAAGAAAATACCAAATATTATGTACACCAGTTGGAAACAGACCCGTAAATACAGACAGCAAACTGGTGGTTGCCAGAGGAGAGTGGGAGGGGGGGATGGGCGAAGCAGGTAAAGGGGATCAAGAGGTACAAACTTCCAGTTGTAAGACAAGTAAGTCACAGGGATGAAAAGTACAGCAGAGGGAAGACGGTCAATATTGTAGCAACAAGGTACGGAGACAGGTGGTTGAGAGCTGCTCGACGCACTGAACCGCTGAATCACCACGTTGTATACCTGAAGCTAAGAGAACGCTGCAGGTCAGCTACACTGCAATTTAAAAAAAAAGAATACATGGGGTGCCTGGGTGGCTCAGTCAGTTGGGCGTCCGACTTCGGCTCAGGTCACGATCTCGCGGTCCGTGAGTTCGAGCCCCGTGTCGGGCTCTGGGCTGATGGCTCAGAGCCTGGAGCCTGCTTCCGATTCTGTGTCTCCCTCTCTCTCTGCCCCTCCCCCGTTCATGCTCTGTCTCTCTCAGTCTCAAAAATAAATAAAAAACGTTAAAAAAAATTTAAAAAATAAAATAAAATAAAAATAAAAGAATACAGCAATGTTACTTAAAGATGGAAAATTCCCAACTTGACGTTAGCCAATAAAATTGAGCATTACAGAAGAAAAAAAAAGGGAAACGGACAAAGGAGACGAACACGTGCTCTCATCAGAGAGGATACGCGAACGGCAAATAAACACGTGAAAAGATGTTCAACATCGCGTGTCATTGGGAAAGCGCAAAGCCGAGCCATGATAAGATATTACCCCCCACCTATCAGAACACGGGAAAAATGGCGACAAAGCCGAATGCTGACGAAAATACAAAGAAATGGGATCGCTCGGACACTGCTGCTGAATGTAGGATGACACTGCCACTCTGGAAAGCCGTTCGGCAGCTCCTTAAACGACAAAATGAGCACGTGCCTTGTAGCCCAGCAGTTGCATTTCTGAGCATTTATTCCAGAGAAAAGAAAAATTCTGTCCACAGACAAATCCGTGCGTGAACGGGCGCGGCAAGCTCATTCGTTCACAGCCCCAAACCAAAAACGACCCAGATGTTCTTGAACGGGTGGACCGTGCAACGGCCACGCCGTGGAATCCTTGCCGGCGAGAGGAAGTCACCGTCACAAACGCACAACCACCTGGGTGCGTCTCCAGGGCCTTCTGATGAGCGGAAGGGGCTGATGTCAAACGGTTAGGTACTCTCTCTGACTCCATGTGCACAGCACTCTTGAAATGATAAAACTGCAGACACCGAGAAGAGGTCAGTGATTGCCAGGGGTCAGGGACACAGAGACCGAGAAGAGGTGAGTGATTGCCAGGGGTCAGGGACGGCAGTTAGGGGCGAGGAAGACTATGAAGGAGTCTCATGAGGGAGACCCCTGCGAGAGGGACCAGTTCTGTATCTTGATTGTGGTGGTGGCTACACACACACACACACACACGAGTGCATATAAAACTGCCGAAATCAACCTGCGTTGTACCTGTGTCCACTTCCTGGGCGTAAAACGCACTACAGTCACACGTGATGTTACCTGCACGGGAAACCACATGAAAGATGTCCAGGATCTCCCTGTGCTCCTACGGCACCTTCCTGTCTATCTCTAACTATTTGAAAAAGAAAAGGTAAAAACAGCCCGGCAGAATAATGTCAGGGAAAACTACACGCTCAGAAGGAAAGCAGCAACCTTGGTGAGCAAGCGGGCCCATGTACAAGGTCCCACAAAGTGAGGTTGAGGGGGGGACCTGGGCGACGCAGCAAAGGGGGAGGTCCATGGTTGGGGGAAAGGACACAGGCTTCATTGTCCAAATAAATGTGCTCCCAAGCTTATGCTGAGCTTGGCCTCAAGCAGCACAGGTAAGCACCTACAGGGTAGAGGTGGTCAGAGCCCAAGTGATCAGGTGGGGGTGACCTCACACCTCACTACATCTCAATTTATATCTTGGGAAGATCAATTAACAACTGTAAGTATCTTCAGTGAGGTATTTCACATTCAGGAGGGCCCTAGGTGGCATGGTCATATCAACACCCTTAGCGGTGACCCCATCATGGTTTTCTGAGAAGGAGGAGGGTAAGGACAGGAGTCAGACCCTAGAAAAGGGGGTCTGGCAGGGGCTCTGGAGGTGACCAGGGACAAAGCAAGCAGGGGCCACAGAGGCCATACCAGAGCCTGGGGCAAGAGTAAAATTCAGACATACCAACCCTCTCTTTACTTAAAATTCTCTATTCTTTTTATCATGGATTTTCTTGGCATTAATTTTGATTCTTTAAAATAATGCATTAGAGGCGCCTGGGTGGCTTGGTCGGTTAAGCGTCCGACTTCGGCTCAGGTCATGATCTCACGGTCCGTGAGTTTGAACCCCGCGTCAGACTCTGTGCTGACGGCTCAGAGCCTGGAGCCCGTTTCAGATTCTGTGTCTCCCTCTCTCTCTGCCCCTCCCCTGTCCATGCTCTCTCTCTGTCTCAAAACTAAATAAACGTTAAAAAAAATTAAAAAAAATAATAAAATAAAATAATGCATTAAAGGGGCACCTGGGTGGTTCAGTGGGTTAAGCATCTGACTTCAGTTCAGGTCATGATCTCATGGTTTATGAGTTCAAGCCCCACGTCAGGCTCTGTGCTGACAGCTTGACAGTCTGCTTCTGATTCTGTGTCTCTCTCTCTCTCTGCCCCTTCCCCACTCATGCTCTGTCTCTCTCTCTCTCTAAAATAAACACTTAAAAAAATAAACTAAAATCTTTAAAATAATGCATTAAAGTATAGCCAATCCTCATTACTTGCAGATTAGGCATTCGTGACTTTTCCTACTTACTGAAATTGGTTTGTAACCTCAAAACAGGTACCTGCAGGTTTCAGGGTCATTTGCAGGCACGTGCAGAGTGGCAGAAAAATCTGAATCACCCACCATGCACGTTTGCAGCGGAGGGAGAACAAGGCAACACTCCCGGTTCACTTTTTAGCTCTCACGTGTCCTTTTTACAATCTCCTTAGTGCCACATTTTTCACATGTTTGTGGGTTTTCTTGGTAGTTCTGCTGCTCAAAATGGTCCCCAAGTGTAGTGCTGAAATGCTACCCCGTGTTCCTAAAATGCACAGGGCTGCATGCATTATGGAGAAGAGATGTGTGCTATCTGGACACGAGTCCAAGCTGCTGGCTCGAGTTCAACGTTAATCACCAAATAAGATCTGTTAGGGTATCTTTAAGTGGAAACACACAGATTAACAAAACTGGATTACGCACTGATGTACTGACCAAACTGTTGTGACCACTGGCTCTTGGGAGCCTGACCGCGTAATCCCGCTAGGAGCAGAGGTTCAGACTACTCCAGCGATTACAGTGACTGTGCAGAACCTAACTGCTGAGAATGACGGGAGCCGACTGTATCATTTATCTTGATTACTGGGTTTTTGCAACATCAATCCCAGCCCTTGGTGATGGAGACCTGGGGCTTGCATTTCGCAGACCACAGGGCTCCCAAAATGTGACGTCCATTTTTCATTGTTTTATGCTGCTGGGTAAGCCGTTCAAAACCCTCACTGCTACCTACAGTGACTGCATATTAACCAAAGAGAAAAATTTAACACCGCAAACACAAAAAGGACAAAATAAAGAACGGCTCTTCTTCAAAAAAGGCTGGTGGAAATTTTACATTATTTTAAAGAACAGGTTAACATTTTTAAATGCAAAATTTTATTTTATTTTATTTTTAAAGTTTATTTATTTTGAGAGAGGGGAGAGTATGAACGGAGAGAGTGAGAGAGAGAGAGAGGGAGAGAGAGAATCCCAAGCAGGCTCCACACTGTCAGCGCAGAGTCGGACGTGGGGCCTGAACTCACGAACCACAAGATCATGACCTGAGCTGAGATCGAGGGTCGGGTGCTTCGCCAACTGAGCCAGCCAGGCGCCCCTCAAATTTTATTTTAGAATACTGCTTTGCACATGACTACTTCTCTTGACTTTTGTCAGCTCAAGTGTTCAGAGTGAAGGGAGACATGTTCTTAAATTTATCGTTAGCCAGATCTTAAAAAGAGACGAGATGGTAAATGGTTTAGAAGTCTCGATTCTCCAGTTGCCTGGAGTTCAGATCCTAACCCCTTTCCAGCTATGGGAGTTTAGGAAGGGGAAACGTTAACTCATCTATGCTTTAGCTTGCTACCTTAAAGTGGGCACAACAGTATTCACTAGTGGATGGGTTGAGAATGGAATCTGTTAATGCATAGAAGACGGAGACAAAGTAAGCACCCGCTGAGTGTCAGCTGCTGTCACCTGATTCTAATAATGACCATCATTATGACAGTTGCCAGGGAGCTCAAATGTCCAACCTGTTTCAGTATATTGCCTAAAATCAGTCACTACAAGGAAAATCAGTTTCATCCGGGTGCGAGGATGATGCAATTTTACATTTGGAAACCTGGGCTGAAACAGGCTGACAATCCACCGCCTGCCCTCCGCGGATCCGCTGCTGGCCTCAAGGACCGCCAGCTCTGGGAGGTCAGGCTTCCGGAAAGCGGTGACCTCCAGCACGTTCCACACGGAGCGGTCCAGAGTCCACCAGGGATGCGGGCGTGGGAACCACAGGCCTCGCAGGAGACAGCGCGGCGTGGAGAAGAGACGGAGGCCGAGCCACGGTTGGTCACTGACCCGTCCTCCTTTCGGAGGCGGCCGCGGGGTGACCCTGCACCATCTTCCCCGCTGGATCCTGAGGCCTTGGAGGGTCGGCTCGGTCCCGAATCCCTAAGCCCAACACGGGTTGCGGCATGGAAGTAAGCGCAAACTAAATGCCTGCTCCTAGCAGCTCTAGAATGCCCTCCGCTCTCCTTCCGACTGGCAAAATCCTGCCCGTCCTCTAAGGGCAAGTCACATGTCCCTGGTGAAGCTGCTATGAGGATTCAGTGACACGTGTGTGAAGGCAAAGCCCGTGCAGAGGAGGAACCCAAGCACGTCAGGAGGCCCACTCGTGTGGGCAGAAGGCACAACGGGGGCGGGGGAGCGGGGGACGGGGGGGTACAGCTCCATTTGCGCTGTGCGCCCACCTCACCTCCCTTCCCCGACAGCTGACGTCGGTGGGACGAGGCTGGTGCCAGTTTCCTCATCTCTCAAACCGGAGAACAGGAGACTGCTCGTGAGATTCCTTCCGTTTTCACCTGACGCTTCTGTGTCGGACGAGGCAGACCCCACAGAAGCTGCAACCACCGGCCTCCAGGAGCAGGTGGTCCGGGGGCATCAACCCCACGAGTCAAGGGTGAAGGCCTCCACGCGAACAGGCACCAACCTCTAAAATGCTGCTGGCTGGGGCGCCTGGGTGGCTCAGTCGGTTGGGCGTCCGACTTAGGCTCAGGTCACGATCTCGCGGTCCCTGAGTTCGAGCCCCGCGTCGGGCTCTGGGCTGATGGCTCGGAGCCTGGAGCCTGTTTCCGATTCTGTGCCACCCTCTCTCTCTGCCCCTCCCCTGCACGCACTCTGTCCCTGTCTCAAAATTAAATAAATGTTAAAAAAAAAAATTTTTTTTAATAAAAAATAAATAAATAAATAAAATGCTCCTGGCTGTCACACGGGCATGCCCTAGCTCTCCCAGGGACACGACAACGTGTCTCACCACAGGGCACAGGCTATTTAACATCTGTCCGCCTTGGTAAGGCCTGTGTAAGATGAACGAGCCCGCCGCTGTTGGTGGGAGAAGCGAGGAAACAAAAGGAGGCTGCCAGCCATCAGGACACAACGTCCTCTCTCTTCGCATCACGCGGCCTGACAGGCTTGGGTTCTGTGTGGCCTGAATAACTCGCCATATGCTTGCATTTATTGTTCCCGTGGGCTTTTAGACCCCAATCGCTTTTCTGATCATCTGGGGGAGTTTAGAATCTAATGTGAAGGGACGCTTGAAATTCGTAGGGAACCAACGGCCTCATTTTACAGATGAGAAAACCAAGGCTGAGAGGTCAGGTGTCTCTCTCCCTGCCGTGCACAGAGGAGAAGGGTGAGTCACGAGTCAGGGTCCAAACCCGACTTCTGAGATCACTTCCCGTGACCCGACGTGCACCATTCACTTCACTCATTTTTCAATAACCACACAAAACAGATCGGCCCCGGTCCCTTACTTCCTCCTGTGGGAGACAGAGGCGACGTCCCATGAACATCACAGATGCCAAGTGCATCGTGGACAGAGTAAGGAGGCAAGGGCTCAGGAGCTGAGTCTGCTGACGGGAAACGTGCACAAACCCCCCACTCGGGAGCACCCAACCCCCCCCCCCCCCGCAGGGACCCTGGGGTGCAGCGGGAGTCCCAGCATCCCTGAGGTTCCGTCCAGGAAGACCAGCTATTTACGGAGCCGTCGTTTCACGGCTTTGCACTAAGGGATGGCTTGAGGGTTAGGGTCCGTGCGCAGGTGGACCACCGAAAGCCCCACCGTGACATATCCCTTTAGGAAGACCTCACTGCACAGTAGGAAGGCTGCAGTTTCGGCACTGGTGAACAAAGCAGTGGTTCCCAGTACAAAAGCCACCTCCGACCCCTGTGGGGGAGGGGCCGTGTGGGCAGACAGTGGCCAACAAGGAGTTGGTCGGTCACCACACCCCCAGTTTCTCTGCTTGGTCCTGGACCCCTTCCTTCCCCTCCTCTTTTCTCCCTCGGGGCTTTCTCGCTGGGCTGCAGACACCCGCCAGCCTCCAGCCACTGTGATCGGGCTCCCCCAGAGTCTGGCGCCTGCAGCCTCCCAGCTGCCCACGGAAACCCTTCCCTGGACACAGGGACAGCCTGGGGGGCACCCGGTGGCACACCGAGGGCGGCCATCCCTTCTGGTCTCTGGATGTGCAGAAAGGACACGTGTGCTCTCTCCTCGCTTCCTGCCAGCCGAGGTCCTCAGAGTCCCTCTCACTTTCAACATCAAATAAAAAGCATTCACTGGCCCAAGCCAAACATTTTGGCCTAAAAACTGCTTATTTTGCCTGGTCTTCTAAGACCTGTACCCGCACCCAGGGCTCAGAGCAGCACTTGCCCTTAAGAACTGAGCGGCTGAGCAGCCATTAAGGGCTTAAGGCACAGGAGAAGCTTGGTGCCGTGATTTATGCGAGCCGTTGGCCAACACTGCTTCATAAATGATGACGATTTTGTGTGATTTAGAAGCACTGCTAACAGTGCCCAAAACGTACGGTGTAGAGCAGATCTCGATAAATATAACGAATGCGGGCACCCCATTACTGCAACAGAAAAAGAGCATCCAACGGCAGGGACCCGCCTATGCGATGCAGCTCCCTCGTGCCTCCGGCGGGTGACAAGAGACCCAGGTGCTCCGCCAGGCTAGGACGCGAGGGAGCTGAAGATCCCGGCTTCCTCAACCTGACAGCTGGGACTGCAAAGTTTTGCCTTCGCTGTCAATTTTCTCCTCTGACAGCCAAAGCGGCAACTTTGAATCCCACAGACATACGGAGGTGGAAGATTTGTTCAACCTTGCAATAAAGTTACTTGCACAAGACAGCTATTGTGGGAAGAGAAGAGAATCCTTGCAATTACTCAAGGCCAAACATCCTGGCTCTAAAAGAAGCCTGGAGGGAAGCGCAGGGATCGGGGACGCAGGGAGGCAGGGGGACAGGACACAGCTGGGCTGCCCACAGGGCACGAGTCACCAAGTGACATCTGAATGTTACCCCGTGTGCTTTCACAAAGATGCTTCTAGAAAGGGTGTCAGGAAGCTGGCCTCTGCATTTCCTGTAAACACAACGTCAGAGCAAGCCTCAGAATGTCACCGGCACCACACCCTGGATGGTAACTTCTCTTTAAAATGTAACGCCCACCATGCCACGAAATAACGCCCAGTGCTACACACTGTGTTTCAGTTTTTCTTCCAGAACACGAGAGTAAAAATAAACTCACCATGGGACATTCACTGGAAAAACAAAAACCACATCTTCATACATAGTCGGGAGCTTAAGAAGCCGTGAGGGCACAGAATGCCAGTAACCGCTTCGAGTCAAACACATGAGAAATCGCTACCCCTCTCCGTACTTTTGGGTTAAGGCTGAAGCCTTCCCTAACAGAAAGTTTAAAATATAACAAAAAAATGAAAAGATGTTAAATGCAGTGAAACGTTAACTGTGTTTAATCCTGGTAGGACCGGGGACGATTTCTATTTTTTCTTGTTTATCTCTGTATGTGGTTTCAGTTTTTTCCTACAAACCTATTATAGCTACAATAAAAAGCCAGGTGGGTGCCTGGGTAGCTCAGTTGGTTAAGCAGCCGACTTCAGCTCGCGTCATGAACTTTGGGTTCATGGGTTCGAGCCCCGCATCAGGCTGTGTGCTGACAGCTCAGAGCCTGGAGCTTGCTTTGGATTTTTGGATTTTTGGATCCCTCCTTCTTTCCTTCTCTCTCTCTCTCCTTCTCTCTCTCTCTCTCTTCCTCCTCCTCCTCCTCCTCTGCTTGCACCCTTGTCGGTCTCTCTCAAAAATAAAACCCTTAAAAAAAATCAATAAAAAGCCAGGCTACTTAAATGATTTGTGCTATAAACATTGAGATTTTCTTGAAGAGTTGGTATATTTTCTTCCACCCCATTCCCTCACCCTCTTCTTCTTCTTTTTTTTTTTTTCATAAGAAAAATATAACCCAATATGTTTTCTTTTTTGCCCTGGCTCATTGATGGTAAGGACATAACCCTCGTGGTTGCCCGATTTCTTTCTCTTTCTCACGATGCTCCGTCTATCTCTAGTATCTTACGCACATATAAGATGCCATGCACACCTACGCATGCATGTCATTTGCGGACACACACCTCCAGTCCCTCTGGAGGGGGCTGGGGCTGCTGTGCTCAAGGCAGAAGCTGGCAGACCCGAGTGAAAACCACACCACCGTCCTCCTCCCTGCTAGCGACCAGCGCCCTCCAAACCAAACCCGTGAGCTCGTTCGTGCGTCTGCCCTGTGCTGTGGCCCTGAGCAGCAGCCCCCGGCTCCTTCCTCAACGGAAAGCTTGCGGCTCACCTCCCACCCATCACCCTGGTCACGGCAACTCGGGAAGGGGAGCCTGAGGCCTTGTGCCACTGAGCTCCGAGCTCCCATCACCGATCCCACGTCTAGCGCTAATGGACGGTAACGGCGGCCTCTACTGGCACCCCCACTTCCTCCTTTGTCGAGGAGAGACAGAAACAGAGAGAGAGAGACTTTTGTTTTCATTCCCTGTCAACACACAATGCTCTAAACTCATGGGACTGTGAAGGGCAAAGGTCGTCTTCGTTTCTTAGAGCCAGGTCTGGCTCCGATGTTCTGTAATTAAATTATCATCACAAGATCCCAAGTCACGCACCTAGAGGGCTCCCGCAGCAAGCAGGCCCAGTGATGACTGACACATGTCATCAGCACCTGCCAGGTATCTCTGAGCCTTCAGAGTGCTTTGCTCTCAATATCGCAATGCCTTCCTTCATCTTCTCACTCACAGAAGCCCTTTAACTACCTCTTAACGGCGGTGTTTCTCAAAATGTTTATCAGAAGGGCGTAGGCAGTTAACATGCCGATTCCTAGGCACTGGCCCCGACTTCCCGACTCCCAGTGTCTGAAGATGGGACCAGGAAATCCTGGTTTCAGCTTTCTTCTTTTTTTTTAAATTTTTTTAAATGTTTATTGCTTTTTGAGAGACAGAGACAGAGAGAGGGTGAGCAGGGGTGGGTCAGAGAGAGAGGGAGACACAGAATCCGAAGCAGGCTCCAGGCTCTGAGCTGTCGGCACAGAGCCCGACCTGAGGCTCGAACTCACAAGCTGTGAGATCATGACCTGAGCCGCAGTTGGACACTGACCCCAATTGAGCCACCCAGGCGCCCCAAGTTTCGGCTTTTCTATGACGACGATCCTCATCACGGAGATTCAGCGCCTCGGCTCTGCAGCCTGGCTCGCTTTTTAAGCCCCTGTGCTCTTTCCACAGCCCCCCCAGCCCATCTTGGGGTCTTGTCTCAGAACTGTCTTCGGGATCTGACAACATACATAGTTCTGTAACGTTCAGTCATGCCTATGGTTCGTCTCCTCAGATACCAAAACCACACGGTAAGTGAGGTCTACATCTCCATGCATAGTAAGTGCCCAAATCCCTGTTCTGAGTTTGTCTGAAACAGAGGAGTGAACTCAACGATGGCTCCGGAAACAGAGGCTTTTGCCGGATGCTCAATCTGTCAAAGTCCCTGGTTTCAGCTATCTATCAAAGTCACTCACGTGTTCGGGGAGAGCATAAAGTCCTGCCCAAAAAGTACAGAAATTCATTCCCAGAGTCACCAGGAGCAAGAAATGAGAAAGGGTGCGTTCTCTCTCACTGGAGAGAACCGAACACTGAGTCAGGGGGTGAGCGGGACAGAATGACGGGGTATAAACGGGGCCGCCGTGAGGCACCCTGATTCTGCGTAAGGGGCAAGTGCCCAACCTAGGTCAGAGGTAACCGCTGAAGTTAGTTTTCTTCGAAACCAAACCAAAATACATCCTGGAAAGTCATAGTCACCTGCCTTTAGAATGGGTTCAGCGGATTTCCCGAAAAACTCACTTTTCAAGAGAACCCTGCCATCAGGGAAAGTTTCTCTAGTGAGCAAACACGCTGAGTCACTAGCAAGGATTTAAGGTTTGCCGGGGGCTTGGAAAGAAATTAAAAATTGCAATGCAGGTGTTTGAGGGATTAAGATGTTTCTTCAGAGTTGACTGTCTAGCTAAGTCTGTAATCAGACTTCCGAAAATGTTTGCACCCGCCACATAATAAGAGAACACTGTGTGCCAGTTTTAAACAAAAAAAAAAAAAAAGAAAGAAAAAAATACAAAACTACAAACTGCCCGGGCTCTGCAGCCAAGCCACCAGGCCCACGTGCCCTCGAACGCCTCCTCCTTCCCCACCCCAAGGGAAGAGGGCGTCCACCCTGCCTCGCCAATCCCCACATCCACACAGACGGGGTCTGCATCCCTCTTAGCTCTCCTGCCTGTGCAATCATCTTTCTCTCGTCTTCAGTCTAACTCAGAAGCTCCTCGACAACAGGAACCACCCACATAGGATTCTGAGTCCCCAGTTCCGCCCAAGATTCTGGGTCATAACCAGAATTCTAAATGTCTGGGTATTTCTGAAGGCTCCTTCATAGGAACAGCCAATGATGGCAAGGCCCCCTTCTGCAGGAGCAGACTTGATCTCCAGGACGTTTGAGGTGGCAGGAGACTGGGCGTCCACCTCACATGCATAGACACGGTCCCCGCCCCGAGCCACTGCTCTGGGTGGCTCAAAGCATCTGCCACCTCCCCTGGTAACTGCTCACTTTTCCATGGTGCCTCCCTGAGCCCGAGATGCCCGGGCTGTGACTTGGCTGTGCATCCAACCCCGGAATCTCACGGACTGTTGGATTTCAGCGCCAACAGATAACGGTTCTAGACATGACGGGAGACATGGAGTCATACTTCTCTGACGACCAGTGAGCCTGCAGACGTGGCCCCCGAGCCACATAAGCATATGGTGGCCCAAGGTGACAATGTCTGGAAGCCCTAGGCACACGCATTCATTGCCAGGGACAAGGGCTGCGAGACCTGGACGTGGAGAAGTGGTGAGCCAGGAATTCCCCCCGCAGTCCCAACAGGGACCAGGGGTCGGGGGCAGTGCAGGGAGAGGGGTCGGGGCGCTCTGTGGTTGGTTTTGGCTCCGTCGCTTCGTGACGTGGCTAAATGGCTCCACTGTCTGAACCTTATTTTCTCATCTCTATGGTAACGGGCACTAGCCCTAAGAGCCTAGTGACAAACTGTATCACGCACGGGAGTCACCGGGACGCTGCGTTCAATAGCCCAGCCCACCTACGTCATGCGTTCCAACAGAGAAACCAAGGAAGGCGTCCCTAGTGCCCATCCCCGTGTCTCCTCTCTCGCTCTGCTGTGGCGATGAGCCTAACGAGGCTGCGTGTTGAGCTAACCATGCTGGCAACGTTTGGCACAGCGATCACAAGATAGCAGCAGCATCCACGGTTCCAAGATGAGGAAACTGAGGCACAGAGAAGGTCATGCGGCTACACGTGGTGGGGCCGGGAGTCCAACCTGACCGTGCCCTAGCTCGCTACTTTTGCTTGTCCTAGACCACCTTGGAAAGGGGGAAGAAATTTAAAAAACAGTAATAAAGAGCTCACGCTGAATGATGCTAATGTGACTGTGAGGCATTATATTATGTGAAATGCTTTTTGACGTCCTGTGCTGTTTTATGCTCGTGCAAGTCCCTTGATGTAGAGGTTACGATTTGCCAGGGTATTGCTGGGGAAACTGAGGCAGGAGGCAAAGCCTGGCAGTCTGATGCCAAACTCCTGGCTGAACCACCCCACTGCACGGCCTGCATTGCAAGCGCCCAGGCACACATGTGAAGCCGGTAGTGTTGGCTGTTAATGGACAGAGTGCTCTTAAAACACTGCCTCAAATCCCATTGCCAGGGGAGTCATGGCTGGGAGGAGGCCCTCAGACTCAGGGTTACCGCGCCATACATGTGACTGACGCAGGCTAACTCTGGGTGTGGCCCCCAGCCTCCCGCCAAGCACTTGGGGCCGGGGGAGCTATCCCTTCCCACTGGGGCAACAGGCCTGGGACATCCAGAGCGTTGAGTGGATGACCGGACCCTTCCGGGATGCCCCTGGGCCTCATCCCACGCAGCCAGAACCCGAACTCACGAGGCCTGGTCCCAGACTCGCGGTGGCCACCTGGCTTGCAACAGGGAAGGCGCCTGGGCACCTTCTGACAAGTCTGCTTATTATCGTAGGGTTTGACCTGAACGACGGTTCTCTCTTTTCTTGCCGTCACCAGGTGTTACATTAGGACTTTTCTTTGCAAACGACTCTCTCAGAAACGGTCCTTCCCCTCTGTACTGACGTCCGGCTGTAGTCGAGAGCACAGTGATGTGGTGGGTGTGGGAAAGGAAAGGAGCATCTCCTGTCTCTGGGTCTCTGATTCTTCCTTCACACGGCCGACGAGTCTGTAACCAGGGCAGAAGGCGCTGCGGACATCAGGGTTCCCCGGACGTGCTGAGCACCCAAATCCTGTACCTCGGCTCCCTGTGCCCCAGATGTAGGCAGTCTGCCCCTGAGCCAGGGTCTAAATACGAGTGCAGGGAACAGCCACGTACGCGAAGATAGTAACAAAAGGATTCCGCTTTTTAGGTGTCAATGCACGAGCCCAGCTACAGATCAGCAAGCACGTTTAGGAATCTAACCTGGTCCAAAATCGTCACTAGTTTGCTAGGGCAGCCCTAACAAAATATCGCTGACTGAGGGGCTTAGACAACAGAAATTTATCTCCTCACAGTTCTGGAGGCTGGAAGTCAGAGGTGGAGGCGTGGGCAGGGTAGGGTTTCTCCCGAGGTCCCTCTCCCTGCCTCGCAGATGGCCGCCTCCTCCGTGTCCTCACGCAGTCTTGCCTCCGTGCGTCTGTGTCTGGCTCTCCTCCTCTTACGAGGACACCAGTCGGGCTGGATCAGGGCCGACCCTCATGACCTCATTTTAGCTTCATCAGCTCTCCCGAGACCTCATCTCCAAACACAGGCACACGCTGAGGTCCTGGGGGTTAGGACTTCCAACACAAGAATCTGGGGGGTCGCGGGTCAGCCCTTAACACTGTGCCTTCTTCCCCTGACCCAATTCACGTCTTTCTCACGTGCAAACCACACCTAACCGCGTCCCCACAGTCCCGAATATCCTCACCCATTCCAGCACCAACTTTAAGGCCAAACCCTCATGAAAATCAGGGATGGGTGGAATCTGAGGCACAACTCATCTTGAGGACACAGGTCTTATCTTTCTTTGGGCCACAGAGTGCCGGAAGCCAAGCTATCCAACCAGCCTGGTGACAGGGCCCGGGCGGTGGACGGATCGGGACTGCATGGTGGCCCACGAAAGCGAAGCTTCTTCTGCTCCTGCTTTTATGTAATTTGGCCTTAGCGTTGGTCGGGGAAGCCCCCCTACCAATGAAAGTACCTGGGGATTTGTCAGTTGAGGAATTGCCCACGACGGGCCCCCCGGGAAAAGAACCACTGGGGAAAGAAATAAGAGTCCGCAGGGAAATTATGCGGCCCTACATCCAGCCCTTGCCACCCCCTATAAAGACTCCTCTACCTAAAGGAAGGACAGCCCCACATATTTCCCAGCCAAGGAGGGGGACAAATGGGTTCGAAATCCCCACCCCGGCAACAAAGGAATCTATCTATGGATACAAGTTACTCCAACCCCTAGTCCCACTTGGCCCCCAGGAGCCATTCCAGATGATAACTGGACCTGGTGGGTTAAGGTACAGAATGGTTCATTAGTTCCTAGAGTATACACTGTCTCTCTGGGAGCGCATAAGGCATGGGTTTCCAGGGTCCTCCTGGCTCCCTCCCGGCACCCCAGACCAAAGCGAATACTTTTGTTCCTCACGCAGCAAGTGGCACAAAGGAACAATTAAGAAGTCGTGTCCTTGTAAACCTTCCACTTGAGGGGTTGAGAGCTAGATGACCTTGAAAGGGCAGGAGGGAATGTTACAAGAAAATAACCGAAAATAACCGTGTCGGAATGTTACAAGAAAATAACCGTGTCGTTCCTTTATGGGTGATCACACAAAGGAACATTTTTAGAATTAGGTAATGCGGAGAAACATAAAGAAACATAGATAACGCGCACGCTACAAGGAATCTGCTAACAAATATAATGCCGCGCTTGCTACAATAAAGGGGCCAGTCTAACACACTCCTGTTGTCTGTGTCCATTTGTTATTTTCAGCGACGCCGTTCATCCTTTGGGAACCCCTGGACCTGCTGGGGCTGGACCCCGGCAGCAGAGCCCTGAAAAGGGTGGCTTCTTTGAACGAGTTTGCTGAGTTACCCGCACCACTATTCCACTTGCCAGCATCCCCGGAGAGTGGCTGGGGGCCAGCGATGACAGAAGCCACCCCCGACGATGGCCACTCGGCACGGCGGAAGAGATATGGCATCGGTGGTAAGCTGACTGGTCCCCATGTCACTATAAGGCTGGGCCAGACTGGGGCAGAGGCCGCTGGTGTCTGTCCTTCATTTCCCCTCCCTAGTTCCTTACTGGCAGGACCCTTGTATGGCTGGGAGATGTGGCAAACTGGGCCACTAGAAATATATTTCCAAGACTCCCTTAGAAGCTCAGGAGCGGTGCCCAGGGGCCAGCCTCGGGACGGGGGTGCCCCCCTCCTTCTCTGGACTTTCCTCCTGCCTGGGGTGCAGCTGTGACAGCCAGACAATGGAAACCAGCCTCAGTGACGGTGGGGCAGAAAGACCACAGGAGCCTGAGCCTACTGGTATCATGGCATCACCTGAGCTGTGTATTTCTGGAACTCACGTTACGTGAGGGGAAAAGAAAATGCCTATCTTTTTAAGTGACGGTTTCATGTCTCTGTGAACAGAGCTAAGGAGAGCCACGCCTTCTGACACCAGGTACGAGGCCCTGTGCGGTAGCCCACGTTCACCACTTAATTAGTTATGGCTTTTCTGTGGCCG